>NC_072832.1:11600000-14545000 GCF_027744805.1 Dunckerocampus dactyliophorus | reverse complement strand
TGGCTTTGCAACTTTTGGGTTATTTTGCAGCCGTGATCAAAAGCAAAGCGGAGACTTGAGGTGATAAACACTGATGAATTCAAGACATAACTCATAGCAAAACATGAAGGTGGTGTCTGTTTTGACTTCACAGCCACATTGCGTCTTTGGAAAGAATCATGTCTTCAATGAAGGTAAAAGTAATTTTAAATGTTCATTTGTCCATTCCCTTCATCATTTCTATGTATTTATGTGCATTTTGAATTGTTTTATGCATGTAAAACTATTATTGTAAAGCTACAAGAATGTGCTTTGTGTTAACATTTTTGGCTTTCTGAGAGTTGCAGAGAGCAGAGTTGGAAAAAGTCAGTGTTTTATAAGTCTCAAGTCTTTAATCTAAAGTCTCGAACTAAGCCTCAAGTAAAGACAGGCAAGTCCAAATCAAGTCTCAAGTCAAGATAAGATAAGTCGAGCATAGCATTCAGGATTTAGTCAGAGCCGAGAAACGTAATCCACACCCTCGTCTTTTGTTCTTAAACCTGACTTCATGTTAACAGATGTATTCAATGAAGCAAATATTGTTTGCTTGCTGGAAAAGACATAACGATCATGTAGTTGAATACTTTCAACATTTTACTCAACACACTCACTGATAATCTCAAGTATTTTAAAGTCACCAGACTAAAGTCCGAGTCGACCCTGAGTCATTATGTCAAAGTCCAAGTCGAGTCTTTGATGATATTGTCAGCTCAAAGTAATCAAAAATGGGACTCGAGTCTTACTTGAGTCCGAGTCACGTGACTAGAGTCCACACCTCTGGTATGTAGTAGTAATAACTACTCATCGCAACACAATATCAGTGAATGTCATTATTGTGTTACTGATGTGGATGTTTATCTTGCTTCGCTTTGCTGTGCATCCATGGCTGTGTTTTGGTCAGTCTGGTTGCCACAAAGTGTCCTCGGCCATGACGTCACAGTAAAGATGGCAGCAGTTCAGAAAACTCACTGGGGGGTGGAGGGGCCTTTCATAATCACAACTTCATTTCACTTGTATTTTATAGTTGTTTACTGGCGGACAAAAACATTATATGAAGTGAATATTTTTATTGGGTTTTTTCAAACATTATTTTTTGTGTCATGAGCACTTTAAATGAGCAAATATAGTTCCTCACCTTATAACAGGACCCTCATTAGTGTAGAGATTAACAATGGTGATTCAATATGAGTAAAGGAACAACAATTCATCTGTATGTACTACAAGTAAACTGGTTAACAAGGGTGATGACTGCATATTTGTTACTAATTGTATTTCCAAAATGTGATATTGTTGCCAACAAAATGAGAAAGAGATAAAAACAATTAACACCTCATGGCAAATTGAAATGGACCAATAAAGATGTTAATACTCTGCAACGGATACCCCAGAGGTAAAGTGGAGGACAGTCAAAACAAAAGGAAATCTCATTTGAAACGTCCCACGAGCTCAGCTCATTATTCTGTGCGCATAGACTTTGGCCTATGAGGGCAGCCAGCTATGGAGCAGCCACCAGCTTCTGCTTGATTAATGAGGAAACTGCAGCAGAGAGGAGGAGGAAGGAAAACTCCATAAGAACTCCCAAGAAGCTGAAGGTACAGAAGGAAAACACAGCTACGGAAAAGCACCCTGAGGAGGCAGCTTTCTGGGGAGAGCAGCGGCAATTAAAGAAAAACTACTTTTTTTGGATTTTCATACACAACCCTTATGTGAGACATGAACACATATGTCTTTCTCTTTTCTGTGTGTTCTAAAGATATAAAAACTGGTAAAAACACTAAGAATGCACAAAATCGGAAACACGTATTCCGCCTATAAAGCCTTCTGAAAGAAACTCCAAAAAGCGCCAACAACGCTCCATTTACATATAATGTGACGTGCATATTAACCAAGCTACAGCGACATTGTTATTATTATTATTAACATTGTTACGCCGATCGAACTACGTTACTGGCGCATTGACACCTTGCCACACCACACCGGCTAGCTACTAGCCGACTGCTGTGTTTTTGTTTTTGAGTTTGGAAAAGTTAATGCTAGATGTAGGCCTCAGTTTCTAAGTTGCGATGTGAAATCAATGCGCCCAAGAAGGAAGTTCCAGTAATGCTTAAAAGGACCAAAATACGACAAAATGCTGTCAGTATTACATGTTATCATGAATGTACCTGTTACTACATGGTAGGAGCATGTATATAAAACCATAAAACTGTTTGGAGGTGTTTCAATCGCTGTCTTTGTAGGCAGCATAGGTGTGCCCCATTACGTGCAGTAATGAACTGTCTCTTTTTATCAGTTTTATATATCTTTATTACACACAGTAAAGAGAAATACTGTACATATGTGTTCATATGTCACATAAGGAGTGTGGACGATGGGCAAAATGCCAAAAAAGTTCATAGTTTCGAGTTCATCCATCCATCTATCCATCCATTCATTTTCTATGCCGCTTATCCTTATTAGGGTCGCAGGGGTATGCTGGAGCCTATACCAGCTGACTTTGAGCAAGACGCGGGGTACACCCTGGACCGGTCGCCAGCCGATCACAGGGCACATACAGTATAGACAACCATTCACACTCACATTCATACCTATGGACAATTTACAGTTGCTAATTAACCTAAGTTTCGAGTTAGCACATTTTTATTCGTTGAACTGGTATCTGGAAAGTAGTAAAAGACCTAAGAAGTTGTGATGGAGATATTAATGAAACATCGCTACACTTGGGCCAGCATACCTGATTGATTGACAGCAAGTGTTTACAGTCCCCAGTTTCAATAACATGGGTAAAAGATATGAATTTATTTATATATGTTAAAATCCATTTGGCAAAATTTTAATCATGAAAGGCAGCACCTTTTTTACAGTGCATTGTTAAACCTTGTATAGTTTCATCATTGTTAAATCCTGCGTGAGTTCAATCACAACAGCATTAATAAATGTCAGTCAATAACTTTTGAAAACTCACAGCTTTATCAAACTTCTGATTTAATGCAATCAGCCGGAACAGTGGGATATAAATGACATTTTAATTAGTAGCTGTAAACCTGTGTTTTATAAACTGCGACATGCTCTGTTAGCCTGCAGCTCTTCATGGCTTTTTAAAGCCGTATATCAGTCGGACATGATGCCAGTTTCTGAAGTGGTTGATTTAAACTGGCTGCAGCAATGATTCTGATTACAAATATAAAGTGTGATCAAGTTTAAAGCCTATAAGGAAATGCTGATCTTTGATATAAAAAACAGTTTTTAGCTTTGACCTTTTCCAGAGAGAGCGAGGCCCCCGAGGTGAATGACATGGTTGAACATTTGCTAAACTGCCTACCTGAGAATTCGGCACCGCAGAAGCATTTGAAGGAGGTAGACGACACTTGAACACACGTCCCGTTGGTGCACATTCTTTTGCAGTTTTCCTTTCCAATGACTTCAGAGCAGTTTGTTCCTAACACAAAGAAAGTTGGATAAGTGAACAGAAATCCAACTGAGATAATATGTGCTTGTGCATTATATGCACATAAACTGACTGCTATTTATTTGGATTTTTTACATTTTATACTTGTAATTTGAATTTTAAATCTGCACTTTAGATAATGCTGCAGCAGGGCATACACTTCGGTAGCAGAGGGATTGAGAAATATAAGTCCTTTGAATGCAAGCTTTTTAATATGAATTCTGTTAGCTTTGAATTTGACAGCTAACGTGATAAGGGCTGATAAATACATCACTGCAAGGAGGGCTTGCATTACATATTTAGTAAAATACACTCTTGATCAAAAAATTGCAAGAATTTACATTTAGCACTGGTGGATCTTAAGGATGTTCGGAGTAGAGATTGAAAATGTGAAAAGAACAAGTGAGTGACACAAATTATTTTCTGTGTAATCAATTTATTGCAACAACCATTAAACTGAAATAGGTTGTTCATCAGTTGATCAGAAGCTTTTAAGACCATAGCTAAAAAAAAAACCCAAACCCCCTAAAATAGAAATAAGACAGTTCATAAAAGGACTCAGTAATGAGTAGCTGCACCATTCTTGTTATTCACCTTGAAAATGGGTTTGAGCATGCTTGATGCCAGTGTTTCCAGGAGGCTAGTGGGAATGTTGCTCCAGCTGGTGAAGATGGCTTCATGGAGGGCATCCACTGTCTCGAACTGATATCCATTTTTGTAAACTTCCCTTGCCGCCCATCCCCAAATGTTCTCAATTGGAGTTAGATCAGGGGAACACACAGGATGGTCCAAAAGAGTGACGTTATTTCTCTGGAAGAAGTCCTTTGCCAGGCCAGCATTGTGAACTGCAGTGTTGTCCTGTTGAAAAACCCAGTCATTACCACAGACGAGGACCTTCAGTCATGAGGGGTGCCTCCTGCAACATCTCCACATAGCCAGCTGCCGTTTGACACCCCTGCACAACCTGAAGCTCCATTGTTCCATTGAAGGAAAAAGCACCCCAGATCATGATGGCGCCCCATCCACTGTGCCGTGTGGAAAACATCTCAGGTGGGATCTCCTTGTCATGCCAGTAATGTTGGAAACAATCAGGACTGTCAAGATTACATTTTTTTTCTCATCAGAGAATAAAACTTTCTTCCATCGTTCAATGTCCCATGTTTGGTGCTCTCGTGCAAATTCCAAACGGGCAATTTTGTGGCATTGAAGGGGACGAGGCCTTTGAAGAGGTTTTTTGTTCTTAAAACCCTTCTCTCCCAGATGCTATCTGACGGTTTTTGGACTGCCTTCATCCCGTGTCTTAATGGACAGCCAATTAGATCCTCTTGGCTCAAGCTCTTTTTTGGGTCTACTATTTGACTTTCTTGTTCTTTCCATAACCCTCAGGATCTTTGAAGAATTTAAAAATGACTGTTTTACTGCGTTCAACATCAGCAGCAATGGCGTGCTGCGAGAGGCCTTGCTTATGCAGCTCAACAATCCGACCGCATTCAAAGAAAGAAAACTTTTTTGGCTTTGCCATCAACAGATCATGACAGCGTGGCAGAAAATTACATTGAATCTACATTTTTGCCAAGATTTTGGCTTTTAAAGACTGTGTTCTCTCAAAAATATTTTTTGTCTGACTCCAATATTTTCTTTTTGCATTTTGAAGCTCTAATTACAACCTCCTTAAGATCCAGCAGTGCTAAAATGTACATTCTTGCAATTGTTCAACTGGTCTTAAAATTTTGATCAGGAGTGTATTCTCTTATACCATCAGAGATGTCAGCGTGAGGTGGGTGGAACCGTGTCACAACCCTGAGCACTCTGAGTTTCAGAGTCTGGCTCAAGGGAACTTCGGAGGTTTGTCTTTTGTGTGCAGTGGATCTTGAACCCGTGACCCTAAGGTCTAAAAGTGCTTATGGATGTTCCTGTTATTATAAACTATATTTGAGTTGTGAAAAAGTCAAGTAAGACTTACCAAATCATATTCAAAGAAGACGGAACATGAGGTCTGTCAGAAAAGTTCCAAAACTGTTGTCACAAAAGATATGTTTCAAATCCAAACTACAAACTACAAGTCTTCCCGTTTGAAGTAATCCCCGTGGAGTTGAATGCACTTTCCCAGCCTTCTCTGCCACACCTTCATGCACTCCTGGAAGAATTCTTCAGGGATCCTCCTCAGCTCTGTCATCATGGCCATCTTGATGTTGTCCAAAACTTAAAAAATGGTCCCCTTGATGACACCCTTTGAGCTTCGGAAAGAGGAAAAAAAAAAATCACATGGAGCCAGGGCAAGTGAGTAGGAAGGTCGCTCCAGCAGGGTAATGTTCTTCTCGCCCAGGAACTGTCGGATGCTCAGAGCATTGTGAGCAGGCACGTTGTCATGGTGATGCAACCATGAGTTGTCTTGCCACAAATCTCACCTCTTGTTTCGCACCGAAAGAAGCAATCGCCACGGGATCTTTTTGTAGAGACGCTGTTGATAGCCTGGCCCTGTGGCAAATTCTCGCAGTGGACGATGTCCCTCAAATCAAAGAACGTGGTCAACATCAACAGTCCTACAACTTTTCTGACACACCTCATAGAAATAACGCAAAATTCGACATTTGATTTGATATATTCTATATATAACTCTGCACATAATGGTTGCCATATATCAAACAGCAAAGTAACATTAAGGCATGGGACAAGACGACACAAACATTAGCAACACGAGCATAACTGTGAGCTTCAGTGCTGACATTACAGTCACATTTTCACAGCAACATCGTGCTAGATTAGCCCATTCACTCAAATAAAACAAAATTATCAAATTTACAGCACCCGCCTTTGTAGCTGACTGATGGACAATTGGCAAAGAGCCAGGTTTTACTTTAAGATGTGTAATAAATCCTGTTTTAATTATTATTTTTTTTTTTACAAAGTTATCCTCCATGAAGTGGTGTGCGCATACACAGGGTGCGCTCATCCAGCTCGAGGCGGGTCGGAGGCAGAATCATGTCCAGGAGAAAGAGGGTTTTTCCTTCATGACGTTGTGAAAACCCAGATGCTCAAAAGCTACCGTTTGAGTGTCTCGTCTCTCAAAAGTGTCGCAAACAAGTGAGGGTCATGATTGATTGTTCTTACATTTGGTGCTCATAAACAGGCTCTAGGGAAACATACTATTGTCATAACCTAATAAAAAAGTAATTTAGCATAATAGGGTACCTTCTCTTTTATGCTACAGATTTAATCTGGTAAAATGTTGATTTTTTTTTTTACTAGGGCTGTCAAAAATAGGGTGTTAACGGCGGTAACTAATTAATTTCATTAACTACGTTAACATTTTTAGCGTCTTTAACACATACGCATCATGTCAAGCCACATCTCTCTGTTATGACGGCAGGCAGAGCCACAATAGAATCCCCCACAGAGTCATACAGATTTTGATGGTCTTTTATAACTTTATTCTGACCTGAACACATCAACAGCCAGGCAATTCCAACACCATATATGTATCTCCAACTCCCAAAAACATCTCTAGTCCGCTCGTCCTGAGAACGACACTTCCTCATTGCTACTGGATGACCGCAAAAGACATTCACGGACATTCCGAAAATCACAACGTCTTTATTATGCATGTATGTGTGGTCTAAATAAACAGAAAGACAAAGAAAAACAGTAAGTTGATATTACCATTTCTCACTAACGTAACTCCTACTCTTTCATACAATCGGAAATCCCCGAAAATACAACTACACTGAAAACGTGAATTCAATTAAGTTACGTGGTGCTTGCAATAACACAAAGTGTGATTCTGCTACTATTAAAGAGACTAACGTTAAGCAAATAGGCAAATACACTTTCATGTGTGGTATTGTTTAGCTGGAATTAAACTTTGCTCATTTGGAGCTGTTAATACATAAATACAATATATACAATATATAAAATTGTGTCCTGTCGTTTATCTTTCTCTTCATAAAATACAGCAAAAATGGGCATACTTGGCACATAGTGGCAAATGGTGATTAATCATGATTAGTTCATTTGTGATTAATTTGATTACATGTTTTAATCATTTGACAGCCCTACTTTTTATGTAATATGACAACATAATTGTCAAAATTCTTTATTCTACCATAAACATTTGGTAATCAGGTGACCTGAAGTTGCTGTCTTGTTTGGCACTTTCACTTTTTCTAAATTACATCCAAGACCCTCCAACTTTATTGGCAGCTAATCAGTGTTCTTTTGATCTGATTTGACTGGATAGACCTCAATTGCAAATCTTGTTTGTCTGTCACGTCTACTCTCTAATGTTGATTTGCAAATTCGGCAGCTTACCAAAGAAGACAAAAAGTGGGGTGATTCATTTCTAGCAAAACGCATCAACAAGACACACACACTCCAGAAAGATTGAAATGGATAGTAGCAACTGGTTATTGTTTAAGTACCATTAAAGCCATACCAGCGCCTGATGCAGTGCTTTTTGAAAACCAGTAATGAGTGTTTTGTGGCCTTACCTGTAAAATGTGGAGGACACAGACATGTATACATTCTGTGGTTTGGATCTACGGATCCATTACTCAAGCAGACTGCATTGTTTTTACAAGGGTTATCCAAACAGGCATCATATTTTTCACAAAACCTCCCAGAATAGTGGTGGTGACACCGACAATGGTAAGCCTGTTCCCATTGGTCCGTTTGACAAACACCCTTCCCGGAGCAAAGTGGGACCAGAGGGGAGGCCTGACAAAGCTGCATCTTCAACGTCACGTTGAGTCTTAACCCAAGCTTACACAGCTGAGTGTCTTTGTCATGCAGAGCAATGAAGTAGTGGACACCTGGCTCCAGCCACTTGCTGTCCACTCGTTTGCTTCCATTTATGCGATGAGGGAAAACAAACTGGCCTTCTGTCAACCCGTTTGCAGAACATCTCTCAAAGTTGTTCTTCGAGACATTGACCACTCTGATCCCATATGACGTCAGCGTTTCGTCGGCAGCCATCAACAGCCTGTCGCCATGTTGCAGCTGAAGTGGACAAATCTGAGGGCTGTTAAGGTCTGCACAGTCTTCAGTGGTGCCACAAATGTTGTCTATGAGTGTCCAGTTTATTTGGATAGTGTGCTGGTTCATGTGCCACTCAAGTGTAACTGGTTTGCTGCAGCCAGTTTGGCAATGACTATGAACTGTGCAGCTGATAAGAAAGGCTATCACGTGAAAGAGTGATGTCTTCATAGTTTATCACTTCTTATTCCAACCAACCGTGACCTTTTAAGCTGACATCCGGGAAGTGTGGCGGGGGGGTACCTGGGGAAAATACATGTTTGCATTAATAATTTGCAGATGGCACGCCTTACAACTTTAAAGTATCAGTAATGTTTGTTTTGTTTTCTTATTTGTTTTTGTTAGTAACACAAAGGACGGGGAGGACGCCAGGAAGGGCAACTTGTGTTGGTGACGTGTGGTCAGGGGAGGCAGGTGAGGCAGAGCCTCCAATACAACAAATTAATAATGATAACATAAAATAAACATTTGTCCAATAAACTGTATAAAATATATTTTCTGTAAGATTCCTATCATTTTTAACAATTTCTTAAGAAAAAAAATCATTACATTTGCACATTTCCTGATCAAGTACAGGCACCATCCCACCACTGTTATGGCTCGGAGACTACCAGCCTTCCATGTCGGAGCTTTTCATACACGGACACGACTCTACACATACACAATAAAGGCAAGACTGGAGTGCAAGAAATTGTGTGACTATTGATTGGCCTCCTTCCTCCTTGGCAGATGTTTGAGTACTCTTAGATATGATTACTACACCTTAAGATTCAGTCTATTAGCTCAGCCCATTTGAGTCTAAACTCATAGGCCTTCTTGATACACACTTACATAGCACAGTCGGAGTTGCGCAACACTTAGATGTAACTCATGGAAAAATACTGTGACACGAGGCAAGCACAAACAGGTGCATTGTTCTCTTTCTTGCTCTTGCGTTAATACAAGCAGAGCACACAATCTGAATTGTAATCTTTGACCAAAGCTAGCAGGTTGGTGCTTAAGTACGTGAAATGGGGTCGCCCTGGCTACGACAGAAATGGTATTCTCCTTACCAACCAGTGTACCATCTGCATAAGACCCAAGCTGTTGTTTAAGGGTCAAATGTAGTTCTGCTTTTAAATAGCCAAAGTGCACACTGATACTGAGGATTCAAGGGTTACATGCAGCGTTATCATTATCTGAGTGCATGCAGGGCTGCTGACCACCAAGCGTGTCCCAGCAGCCTCAGCCTATCTGAAGAGTTTCTGCAGAGAGTGACAATGCCAAAATATAAATAAAATATTCTCTTTCTGTCCCGCTGCTGCCTAAACCCCACTCTCTGGCAGGGGAGATGAGTTAAAGCAGACTACATAGTCTTTTTCCCCTCAGGCCATTTTCACATGTGTGCGCAACATAATATTAAAAAAAAGTCTCAATGCCTTGCAGAATGTGGAACAGCAGCATAAAAAAACACAGTGGTGTGTGTGTATATATATATATATATATATATATATATACACACACACACTGTATATACATGTACACAGTATATACTGTATATACAGTATATGCATAAATATATAATTAAATAATTAGAATACAGTATATTGTTCCTGTTACGTAGCAAGTCAGTAAGCCTCAAGCCTTTCTTCTTTCTTCTTTCACTGGCACTGCAGGAATTAAATTGTCAAGTACGCTAGTGTTTTTTTCCTTCCACTTGTTCTTTTCTTTCAGACAAAATTAGCGACAAGGTGAAGCTGATTGGAAAGTTTCACCAAACTTGGAGTGTGCCAGATAGTGTTGATACTTTCTTTTGCATGCTTGATGAAACACCTGTAGTCATCACACTAGAGCACAACCTGTACCAGCAGTACATCTGCAGCCTCTAGTTTTCGGGGGGGGGGAACACCTTTTCGTGCTACACGCAGATGGCAGAACAGCTTCATTTGTTATTTCAGTCAATTTGACTGGATGGGTGAAGTGTTAATGGTGATAAATTTGCTAGGTTGTTCCAGAAATTGGGAGAATGCATTGACTATCAGATTAAAAATTTAGGAGAATGAGCACTGGGTATCATAAAAGTAAAGTACAGTAAATAAATTGCATAAAATGTAACAGTAGAAAATGTAATGACACACCAGCAGTGATGTTCAGGCAGGATGAAAAATAAAAACACTAATAATGACAACATGAAATAAATGTTACTATTTGTCCATTGAACTGCCTTATAAATGTATTTTCCTCATGATGCCAAAATCGCTGAATTTGCACATTTCCCAATCGAATACAAGGCTGAAACTATGATGAAGCTGCCTCAAGTGTCTCCTCTCGGCTTAGTGAGCAAGCCCTGCCTACTGTCTGATTGCACTCAGCGAGTGCACCGAGTTGGATCATGCCGCTTGTTTGTCAACGTATCACCAATAATATAATCTTGCAGAAAGATTTATTATACCCTGTGACTTTCTACAGCCTGTGCATTGTCTTTAATGCAAGTGTGACATCATTATTCATGCTAATCGGACAATAAAAACCGTAGAAATGTCATACAAGAGGCGCTTGCAATTCTCGCTTCATCCTAAAAAGGTGGGAGCGTGCATAAGCTAGAAGGTGCACCAGGCACCAAGAGGAGAGCAGCAAGTCACATGTAAGATATTTTTATGCATATTTTATTTATGCATTAAAAAAAAACCTCCAAAGGAGGCATTACCTCACCAGCCATCAACCTCATTGCACATCACTGCACACCAGTATGGTTAAACATACTGTGCACCGACAAACCTCTATTTTCAAACGCCCCAGTTTTCGAATTATTTCGTTTTCGACGACAGTTTTTGCCACAATTTTGCTCCGGTTCTCGTACACCGTCTTGGTTATCAGCCAATACTGCGTGTAAAAAAAAAAGAAAAGTTTGTTCTACCTGTACTTTATCATTCTGCTGAATCAAGTGCCGAAACAATGCACCCCACTGTCTGTGCACTTGTTTTATTAAATGTAAATAATATAATATGAAATAATATAAATAACATAACAATGTAATTTATTGACTGTAAATAATAATCTAAATAACCCGCCATGGGGCCAACGAAGGTTGCGAGCGGCAGCAATTTGATAAAGAAGGTGAGAAACACTCTTGAATTCAAGAAACAACTCATCATAAAGTACAGATAGCATCTGTGTGGATGATCTCGCTAGGGTGTACGGTAAGAACACTAACAATACGGGGTAGATAAGGGGTAAAGGTGTTCACAAAACAGATCACAGACGATCAAAGACGTTGAGAAGCTGGTGTGGAGTTGTTGGTGTGGATCCCCTCCTCTTTCTCCCCTCTTTCTGTCCCTCTCTGCTCCTCACCACACCATCTTTGTGAACAAAAGTAAAAGCGATGTTAAATGTTCAATTCACCAATTCATTCTTCTTTTACAATCATTTTGCATTGTTTTCTGCAATTTACTGCAATTTAATTTCTGCAATCCAATTTACCACAACAAACAAGGGATTGCTGTATATGAAGAAAGTGAGTTTGTGGATCCCAGGAGATATTTTTACGCCCAGACGTGTCTATAATTGTAGGTGGACCAGCCAGGACACCTCTCATTTTGTTTTAGTATAAAAGGCTATTACTTGTTGCTTGTACTTGCTAAACTCAATTATTGACTACTCATATGAAAGAAGAAGAATAGAACAAAAATTAAGCAGTTAAATACAAAGAGAAAGACAATAGTCCATACTATTATCTATATTACTTTAATTGTGGAATATTAGCTTGATAACGCATCGATCGCCTTTTCCATCTTTTCTAAATAAACAATTGTGAGAGACAATAAGGGTTCAGTTAAAAGGATTCAATTTGGAACAGGTGAAATTAAAACTATGTATCAGTTAGAGATGATTAAATAAAAAGCCCCCGCAGGTACTGATTAATTATAAACGTTATTACTGAATTTAGTTTTTTCCCCCCTCTATTGCCTTAGATGATCATTAAATTAAACAGTCACAAGATGAATTAATCATAACACTGTAAGATTGATTATGATATCTCCACTTTTAACACAAATTAAGGTAACCCACTGACACAAATAACAATGGTACATTAAAAGGTGTCTAAATAAATACAATGAGTTCAAACCCAGTGACTAGTTGTAGAGCTTGCACTGTGTTTATGATCAAGCTTGCACATAATACCAAGACATTTAAAAATAATAACAATGTCTTTATCAAACTTATTGTACATGCATGGCACATATCCACAAGCCAGGGTGAGTGCTGCAGCGATCTAGTTTCTCCAGAAAGAGAAGCGAGCGAGCGAGTGAGCGAGCATGCAAGGGACACAAAGACGACACTTTTATATCACCACGCATGATGACAACTGACAACATCTACAAGCAGCATGAGTAATAGAGCAATGCCAGAGGAGACACAAAAATGCTGGAAGATTTCCATGGATGCTATGAAGGCAGAAGACTGAAGGTGAATGAATTTTATCATCCATCATTATTGTGATTAATTGAATTGCATGCAATGTCAATTCAAAATGAAACCCATAGTGCGAGACACCACCTAAATAAAGGGAGCAAAGGTTTTTAAAGGGATACCAACATGTCTTAAAGGTATTGATTAAGATTAAACTGGGCCGCACGGTCTAGTAATTAGGGCCACTGGGTCAGAAGCAAGGTCAGGTACGTGAGGGTCAAGTAATTGTCTCCTCTCTGCTTCCCGCTTTCATTAGGACCCACATTTTAGGATGCCAAACACGCAGGTGTGCTGAGGTCAAAAGATCAAGGCAGGCTGTGTAAATCCTCACTTGACCAATGACACCATGAGGATGACAAGTGGTCACGTCAGATGAGACAGCATGCATATCACTGGTTATCTGCCATGTGACAGCATACTCTTAATACTACTCTTGATGTGTTTAAAAATGCTGATAATTGACTGCCTTGTGTCACTTTCACTTGTATGGCGCGTTTCTACTTTCATGGTACTGAAAGCGCTTTGACACTATTACCACCATTAACCTACTAATGAGCAGCATCAGGAGCAATTCGGGGTTCAGTATCTTCCCCAAGGATACTTCAACATGGTCATGGGAGGACAGAAGAACGAACCAGCAACCTTACAAAAGGTTGGGAGAGGATCACTCTACCACCGCCCCATGGATTTGAAAGTCAGTAGGTTTATCAATAAGGTAAAAACGGATGATGGCAACTGTTTGGCAGGCACTTTCAAAACTAATCTTCCACCAATCGGAGCAAAAGCAGGAATAATTTCTTCTTTTTACACATAAAGTTCTGATAAAACCGCTGATATACTACTGCAGCCGCACAGGCAGCAAGCAACCAGCTGGGTTCTTCAGCTGTTACTCTATTCCCATGGTTTCCCGTGTATCCTGCAATATTCGGTCTGTATTTGGGCATAACCGAGCCAATTAAAACATGTTTAGATTTTTTTCTTACGTTCAAAAAGAATCATTGAAATAATTATTTGACTAATTCATTCATTGCGCACAACAGTTAGGTGTCTTCCAATTCATATGACCATTGTATTGTTTGTATATTATTATCATCATTGGAAAAATATGGAGATTATATTGTATACTTCACAATGCCCATCTCTAAAATATATACCATACAATGCAGGTTATGTGTGTCCAACATAGAAGACATAAATGCATATATTAATACCCAAATATACGGCAAACCTGTCACGCTCTGTTTTGTGTTATCCTGACTTTTAGTTTGTTACTCGCCTGGACTGCACGTCGACTGTGTCTGTCCCTGCATCCGAGGATTCATAACTACCCGAACGTAAAAGTAGCTGAATGTACAACTCTTTCAAGACTTTTGGAGTATATTTTTTTTAAAGAAAAAATAATAAAAACTAGAGGTCAAAATCAGCCATTTGTTTAAATCATGTGTTCAGTATTCTCATGGCATTCAATCAATCTCAGCTGGACTGTTTCAGGTTGTCTTAGAAGACGTTTCGCCTCTCATCCGAGCAGGCTTCATCAGTTCATGCTCAATGACTAGGTGGGACACACCAGTCAGACTAGATAGGACTGCTCTAGTCTGTGTTCAGTAACGGTGAACTCTGGTTGATAGCCTAGTAACAATAGAAATCCTCTTCATTCGCTGTGGGAAAGGAGTAGTGGTTCTTTTAGAATTGGGACACCATGGAAAGATTCCGGTCAGAGAATCATTTAATCATCTTTATTATGTAGGTGGATGGGCTCTTTAGAAATGTGTGTTAGTCCATTGAAATTGGATTTGTCCAAAGGAGTGGATTTGTCCAAGTAGGTGTGTGTCCAAAGGCTTGTATGTGTGTGGTCTAAACAATAGGAACACATGAAATTACAAACAATGCCACATAAAGGAGCCCAATAGCACTCACATGACACAAATAAAGGCATGCACAGTACACAGATCCAGTTATGCTAAGAGATAGACAAGTGAGAGCAAACATGCTAGTCAGTGAGCCAGCTAGCAAACAACCACAAGCACATGGCTCAGAAGTGTACCCCCAGTCACACCACATCCAACAAACTATCTTTCATTTAGCTAGCGTAAATCATGCAACAGCAAACACTCCTAATGTAGAAAAGAATCATCAAACTCACCTTATTGAGTCACACAAGGCACACCAAGGATGGACACTTCATACCCCACATGGGAAGCAAGCTCATACTAGCAAAACTGCTACCAGTGCTCAGCTAGTTCCTTTTGTAAGAAGGTTGCATTCAAGTCCATACCACCCAGGAACAAGTTGCTGCTGCGTTCATGGACACTTGGACATCACAGAAAAGCCTACAAATGTTCTACTTATAACAGACATCAATGTTACACAAATAGACTTTCAGACATTAGCTTCTCACCAGTTGTTTGATTATCTTAAAAGTAGCATAACTCCTTTGTTGTTTGCTAACTTGCGAACAACCTTTGAGACACTTTTTTGAGTGGGTCTTTGTGTCGCAGCTGCAACGCTCCAGGTCACTGGTGTGTGTGAATGACAGGAGGAAAAGCTCTCACTCTCTTGGGGAGAAGGCATTTGTTGCCACCCTTTGGTTTGCATGTATAAATCTCTTGTATAAACCTCAAATATTAGACAACCCATCTTTTTCAGACTTTTTTGTAGGGAAAAAATTGTTTCTAAAATTTGGACGGCTATTCAGACAATTTGCCATGACCTCGTATATAAACTACAATGAAATGCCACACAGTTGGTCTGAAATTCAGTTATTTCAATTGCAGCATGACACCTGCACTTAAGTTACTATAGGTGTACCATTCCGAGTGTTGTAGTCTATGTATTTACGTACCAAATCCAGGTCATAATAAAGAGGCTGGCTGACTATTCACTATACAATGACACTTGTGCATCAAAGAGAGCACACAGGTGTAAGCTGATACAACTTGAACTAAACTGTGAAGACACCCTCATACACGGTAATTTCTCTTTTTCTTGATTCAAATCTGCCGACAGCTGCAGCAACTGAATGTTGATGGTGTTTGTTGTTCGGCTCCATGCATTGCATGTATCCCACACTTCCCTTGCCAGCTTGTGCAGTGCAGCTTGACACAAACACATAAAAATATCTCTTCATGTTGCAAGATGCTTCTGATTCTCTGTCATAATAAGACCCCTAAAAAGCATTCATTTGAGAATGTGTTCTTTTAGAAGTCACTTCCACTCAGATAAACTGGCAAAGTCATTAAATCTGAAGGCAGAACCTCAGAGAAAGAGGCAGATGAACTTCATTAGAGAATCCATTCACCAGCATGTCAATCTGTTCTGAAAGTCCAACTCTTTGTCAGTGAAAAATGACACAATCATTGGGAAAATCATTGCACTGTAAAATAAACAGAGGTTTTAAATCAACTGGCACAGACCTCATTTTCCCTGTCCACTCGCTACGTCTCTAGTCTATTTCTGACAACACTCTGGCGCTTCAATACGGTCTTTCTGAGGACATTTCCCAATCACAAGTGTTCTGTGTGAAAATATCATGACAATAGACCTGATAAATATTAATACTTGCTCATTCCCATGAAACAGCTATAATTCAAATTGATGCCCAGAATCCGCTGTGAGCAATTGATGTCCCTGTGCAGCCACTGGAGAAGTGATTAGCCGAGCATCAGGAGGCTGCTGGCTGCCGCCTGTGTCACACTGAAGATCACTTGTGCTCCCTGTGAGGCTTTGTGGATCATCACTATCTGGCTTCAACACTGATGAACATTTGGGCCCCTGAGCCATGAAAGCCAACCTCTGTATCAATTTCACTGCTTTAAAGGCAGAAGCTGATGACTTTGGCAAAACCTGTTTTCACCCACTTCTATGACGCATTAACGAGAAAGTCATATTCAAAGGCTTTTGCACTGTACTGTACAGTACTTCTAATCTAACCTAGTATAAAGGCTATTGCTTCTCATTAGCCTTTCTTCCCAGTTCTTGGGACCACACTGCAATCAGAGAAGTCGTCACAGAATTTAAAAGGTTTTCAAATTCTATTAAAAATAGGAGCAAAATATTTGGTTACCGCGCTGGACTCTTAGCATCAAAAAGGAAGATCGAGAAGAGCCCAGAATGAAAGTAGACAAAACAGAGCAGGAACTAAACACAAAATAAGGGCCTGAAACCAGAACTAATGCACAAAACGGTAAAACAACCAAACTGTCACATAAGCAAACATACAGGAGGTGCCAGTATTACGACTGTAAATGTGACTATATGTCTAGAGGGCTGGAATAATATTTTAAAAATTATTTAGAAGGTCGTAAACAGGTTTTCTATGCTCTATAAAAAATATTCCATTTATAAATAAGGAATTCTACTTCATTGATGGAACTAATTAAATGTGATAAATGAGGGATTTCTGTAATTTAAAGGGAAAGTTTGACTCACCGCTGAGTGGGTGTTTCACAGAAAGAAAGGCAGTGTTATCGGTGCAGTATTTTCAGTTGATAACGGAAGCACAACCAAACAAATGAAGCACGCCAACCACGGTGACGAGCAGCAGCTGCAGCAAGAGGAGAAGTGACAGGTTCACCCAGAATTTAAAATGACTTGCGTCCTGCCACAGCAAGGCGGCAACCGGAATTACGCCCTGTTACATAAAGGTGTAATAATATCTAACATGAGCCATCCATCCATTAATGTCATCCTGTTCAGGGTCACAGATGACCTGGAGCCTAAACCAGTTGACTTCAAGCAAAAGGTTGACTACACCCTGGACTGGTCACCAGTCAATCATAGGGCGCATAAAGAAAAACAACCATTCACACTCACATTCACACCATCACTGAGTGGCAACTGAACCAACATTGGCTGCATGGGCAAAGTGAACCACTACGCTATCAGTGACCAATTTCATTTTATACCATATTGAGGTACGGAGTTGTCAGAATTCACAGCCAAGGCAGTTGATTGATTTCAGGCTTTGGATTAGGTGTACAAGCGTTGAGCAGCCTGTGAATGTGTCACCATGTAGAGACTTTTAAATAATTTTTTTTCACCCTACAGCGGTCCAGATAGAGTATATTGTATTCAGCTATGAAAATACTCCATAAAAGCATTTGGACTGATGCTAACGTAAAAAGTCACACCAAAGTTCCTGCCAATATTCCCTACTGCTGATTCACATTAAAAGCGGGTGACACATTAGTCACAGGAAACGCAGCGTTTCTCAGCGAGTAAATAGTGCCATCGCTCATCCAAAAAGTGTCTATAAAAAAAGACATTTTGACAGTGGATCAGTTTGAAATATTGCAGAGAGTAATGGAACAAGAGGGAACAGCTACGGTGAGCCGTGAGAAAAAGCATTACAGGCGACGGTATTCAACTACAGTGAAGTAAAACAAGCTTTATGATGTGTCCTAGTGATTTGCACACTCACACTAAATGTTCGCTGGAATGCAAAATAACTATTATTTCTTTTCGAACTAAATGTTTTATTCACTTATGTGTACTAGACTGGAGTCAACAGGTGAAAGACTGTCCAGTGCTGACCAAGAATAAATAACTTAAAATTAGCAGTGCAACCTTTGACATCAGCTACCTCAAGCATGTCAGATGAGATAAAGATAAACTGATTTGACCTTTAACGCAAATCATTTTGACCGTTATACAGTGCAACCTTGGTTAGCATACGCCCCGGTTAGTGTGTTTTTCGGTTAACGTTGAAAATGTACGCCAAAATTTGGCCTCGGTTTGCTTACATTTCCTGGTTATGGCGCATGTCTTGTCCTGTTATTAAAACACTGCTTGAGTCCAGCTGTGTTCTTAATATATTTTTATCACAAATGTTCTTGTTAGCCTCCTTAGCTTGCTAACAAAACAGCAACTGGAATCGGAAGTCAGCTATGTCACCCGTCTATGATGTCATCAGCGGTTGACTCAAAAATGTTAACACAAACCACGTTTTTATAGTTTTACAATTATAGTTTTACGTGTATAAAACAATTAGAAATGCTTATAAATGATAAATTAAATATATAAATGAACATTTAAGGCTACTTTTACCTTCATTGAAGATGTGACTGTTCCCAAAGACATGATGTGGCAGTGAGATCACCACCTTCCTCTTCAACACCACCTTCTTGTTTTGTCTTGACCTGTTTTATCAAAATGCTGACACTTACAGTTTTCTTTGGCTCCATTTTGGGTTATTGATGTGAGAAACCCGATGACAAAACAGGAAGGTGTTGGTGGTTGATCTCGCTGCCACATCGTATCTTTGGGGACAGTCACGTCAAGAATCACGTCTTCGATGAAGGCACAAGTAACCTTAAATGTTCACTTCTTTTTTTAAGACGGGAGCAAAAACAAGTGTGTAGATTTTTTTTTATCCATCCATCCATTTTCTATGCCGCTTCTCCTCATTAGGGTCGCGGGGGCATGCTGGAGCCTATCCCAGCTGACTTCGGGCGACAGGCGGGGTACTCCCTGGATTGGTCGCCAGCCAATGGCAGGGCACATATAGACAAACAACCATTCACACTCACATTCATACCTATGGGCAATTTAGAGTCACCAATTAACCTAACATGCATGTTTTTGGAATGTGGGAGGAAACCGGAGTACCCAGAGAAAACCCACACACGCACGGGGAGAACATGCAAACTCCACACAGAAATGCCCAAGGGAGATTCGAACCCAGGTCTTCCCGATCTCCAGACTGTGACTATATGGCCAACATGCTAACCAGCATGGGTCCAAAACACATTATATCGACAATAATTAATAGTTTTACATGCAAAAAAATGCTCATAATTAGTTTAATTAAAAAAAAATCAGCCCAGATATCTATGTAATATGTGCAGTATGTACTGTATGTACCGAGTCTATGTTGCCCGCTGTGTAGGCGGGGCTGACTAAAAGAGTACCTTATGTACTGTTCAATTGGGATTCAAATGTGAAGCATCTTATCCCAGACGATTTTGAATGTTTTTGAAATAAATTCTCTCTCAGTAGCTGACAATAACTAACAGTGACATGGTTTAAACAAGCAAAGCACACATAGAAATTGTCTATTTGACAGTATATCATTTTGAGCATTTCTTGTGTAATTAACATTTCTTAGACCCACAAGGGGTGCTCGGATGTGCACTATAATTAGTGCTGTTTTGGTTGAAGGCCAAATCAATCCACTCACATAAAAGCTTGTTAAAAAAAAATGAAGATATTTGAGATTGACTTGAACTTTTTAAATGAAAAACAAATGTGTGCTGAAGCACCCCGAATCCAACCACCTCAGTAGATGTAATCCTCAATCTTTATTATTAATCTGCCAATAACTGCAGTGACACCATGCAAGAAATGCCTTATTTAGATGAAGTAGAGGTTAGAGAAGTAAGGGTAGGGTAAAGCGACGTTTCTAAACCTTCCCCAGCTAACACAACACAAAGTTGGCCAACACTCTGAACACAGTCTGTAATTTATTCAGTAATGTGCCCAATGCTGTTAGAAAGTCACAAAGCAATTTTCTGCTCTGTGACTGTACAACCTACAACTAAATCAAGATTATGTGACTGTGCAGCTTCAAAGACCAGCTTTATTTTCTTTATACCAGGCCCTAAAAGTTGTGAAGTGATTCTTATAAAAGATATACAGTATTTATCCCTAAGCAAACTAACCAAGCAGTGTATAATGGTTCTACTGCACAGTACCAAATATACAGACAACACAATAGACTACACAACACGGGCACATTTGAAAGCATTGTGTCACTGTTGTGAACTATTTTCAAAGGGGAAGTCAAAGTGATAGTGACGCTGTGGTGCTGCAGGTCTTTATCCTAATTTAGCCTGTGAGTCAAAGCATTTTTTAAGGAAAAAAAGAAGGAAAAATCCAGCACTTTGAAATATTCTGTGTAGTTACAGAGTGCGTGAAAGAATGCTGACAGGACAGGTGGCAGCCAACTCATTAATTTCATATTGTCATGTTTAATATGATATTCCAGTATGGTATTCAACACCAGCGACGTGCGATACCACTGATCTGGTTTCCGATCCCATGCTGTGCAAAATTCAGCCTGGTACCGATCCGATACCGATAATTTGCGCACTTAATGTGTCTGGTGAATTTTTTAAAGTTGTGTGTTTTAAATCACAGCATAAAGAATACAAGGCATCAGAGTAATTTACTTAATTATTTTAAATAAATAATTGTGATTTACAATATGTCCAAGCTAATATACAGCAACAGAAAAAACAGGACAAAATCATGCAAAATTTGTGAAAATTGTACAATACAAAAGAAAATATGTAAATTAGTAAAACCATTACAATAAACGATTAATTATTAACAGCTACTACTAAGAATGGAAACTTTATTCACAACTCACACATGGTTCTATTTACGATTGGTCATCATTTCAACAGACTGGGACTGGCTGACGGAGCAGTGTGCCGCTGCGCTTACGCATTACTCAGGCAGAAGAAAAAGTAGTTCGCACGAACTGCGTATCATTTAGACAAGATTAATAATTTAGTTACTTTCCACTATGTTCTTGTTAATGACATACTTCACCTCAAATGACTGAAATATCAGCAGTATCGATATTTTGATTTGACAATCGATTTTAGAGCACAGTAGGTATCGGAAGTATGACTATTTCAGTATCAATTCCGCACATCGGAATTCAACACTCTCAGTTCACAGATGTATCACCTTCCATAGAAGTTATCCCATTTAGAATAATACCCCACATGAAATGCTCAAGGTAGCTGAGGTTCACTGATGCTCTGTTAGGGGCTGATCCTCTTGTTTGCGCTTAAGTGTTTTTCTATGCGCTTGGAGTTCCCTTACGTGTATTCTCCCATGCAGAGTATTGGCATGCCCACCAACCATAAGCTGTGAATAGTGGCAGGCTTTGCCATGATGTCATTTTTTGGGGAGGGGGGTGTGAAAATCATTTCCTAATGCTTGTGACTGTCATTGAAATCAGTGGAAAAGCACACTTTTAATTTGAAAAGGCCTTATACATTGAAAACAAATGTGACAGGTTTAATGGATATGTGCATTTCATCAAGAAGAGTATCTTGATACATTGTACTCCGTTACGGAGCCTCCGTGGCTGGGCTTTTGAGTGTGTGTTTCGTCATGGAAATGTGATCGTGTGTATGTATGCATTCTTCCTGGCCGGATGTAAATAGTAACTCCGTAGATGAAAGTTTGTTTCACTTGTTATATAAGAGTTTGGATTAGTCCAACTGCTGCTCACACGCTTTACCTCGCAATTAAAGCAATCAAATAACTGGCTGATTGATAATCATCCCTGAACCATTTGTGTTCATTTCAGATGAATGAATGGTGTAGTGGAAATGCAAGAAAAATGTTTTGGGTTTGTAATATTGACCAGCAAGTAAGGAAGAAAGAAAGAAAAGAAAAAAATCTGTCAGCGGCATTTTGAAAAGATTTGATAGCTTTCTGGGAGTCTCGTTTACCAAATTATTAATATGTGTAGCGGAGATTGTAACTGCATCCACACTTGAAGTGCAATATAATGTTTGACCTTCCTTGGGCGCTGCACTTTTTACAGCATCAGAAGTGCATAGGGGAAAAAGCACTTAAGTCAATGGGAGAATACGCGCAAGGCCATATTTCACAGGGAACATGGTAGGTTTGTTCCAAACAGAGCACGTATCTTGAATGAAGGTGCGTCGTGACAGTTTTGCCTTTAGGGAGGAGAATCATGTGCAGCTGGAATTCGCACAGGTGTGTGGCTTTTCCCCCAACTCGCATGCGAGATTTGGGCCTTCAGTTCTACCAGTCACCATCAACAATTAGTAATTGGACTGCTGATTCTGAATATTGTTATCCCACATAATCGTTGAGGTAGGTAGGTTGTAATTTTTTTGGGGGGGATCGGACCCCAGACGTCCAAGACAGAAGCCTTAATAGCAAAAAATTATAATAATAACATTTTAATGGTATGCTCATGAAGAGCGTGATTGTTCATTAGAAAAAGCTACAAGAAATACTCTCAGGTAACAAGGAACTAAAAATAACGGTACAGGGGAATTATAAAAGGCACTGTGTAATACTAAGAAGTTAACAACAGAAAATATAGCCAGGCCAAAAGGGCAAAGCAAAGCACCAAGGCAGGCAGGAAGATTAAAGGGATAGTTCTGATTTTGAAGTTGTATGACATCTCATCAGTGTAGAACATCAACACCCCACACGTGGTTCCGCGAGCCCAGTTCTGGTCGGATTTCGTTGATGAGAAAAGTAGTTCCGGATAGTTATTGGTGTTACTTAAGTAAAGAGTTTGGCTTCTCAAAACAATGTGCGTTCAAAAGAGTAATCCATCCATCCATCCATTTTCTATACCGCTTCTTCCTCATTAGGGTCGCGGGGGCATGCTGGAGCCTATCCCAGCTGACTTCGGGCGACAGGCGGGGTACACCCTGGACTGGTCGCCAGCCAATCACAGGGCAAATATAGACAAACAACCATTCACACTCACATTCATACCTATGGGCAATTTAGAGTCGTCAATTAACCTCACCTGCATGTTTTTGGAATGTGGGAGGAAGCCGGAGTACCCGGAGAAAACCCACGCGCACACGGGGAGAACATGCAAACTCCACACAGAAATGCCCAGGGGAGAATCGAACCCAGGTCTTCCCGATCTCCAAGCTGTTACTGTGTTGGCCAACGTGCTAACCACTAGACCACCGTGCGGCCAAGCAATACATTTGAATGACAAAAAGGCCTCCTTTAAAAAATCAGACCTCACAAATTGCTCTGCTTTACTTTCTCTGACGTCGTATTAATGCGCGCTATCGGCTGTCGATTGCTGTGTATGTGATGAAAATGGCTGCGACCCTCACATTTTCACCAGCTGTGGAACACATACGTAAGCAAGATGGCTGCGACGTGCAGTGCAAAAATCTGAATCTGAGCAAATCTGTGTATTACATCCTCGTGGCATTTCAATCAGTACTAGATTTAGAAGTAGATTTGGTGACAGAGTGAAGTGACTGTGTTTGGGGAGGCTGCTTCTCACACACTATAATCTGGAGTTGGCTTCTAGCCATAAAAGCCTCCTTTAAACGACAGATTAGCATTACATGCGGTAGATGTGTCTGTCTGCCCCCTTTCTACAAAGTCTAGGCTGGGATTTAGCATGGCTGGGTAATCTGACTAGTAGGACCATCTGCTACTGTATGCAGAGCAGCACAGGCTCGTCTCTGCTGGCTGTCAATTAGACTAGAAGGTCTTTACTGGTAGGAAGCATGCTCACCATTAAGTTGTAAAGAATCTTCACTCCAGGATGTTGATCTGTAGCAGCACTTTGCAGAGTTACTTATTCAAAGTTGAGATGCAGCTCTCTCTGGGGAAAAGGGACTGCTGAGCCATTTAGGAGCACGCAGGAGGACGCATGTTGCTAGGAGACGTGATCAGACGCTGAGTACTGAAGGCGGGCCTGCCTGCAGGAGAGAGGCCCTCTGGAGCCAACAGGGCGGAGATACAGGCTGCCTGATTGATTATTCAATTAGGTTTAACTAAATATTCAGTAGCCAAGCCAAGACCTTATCTCGCGTAAACAACTCACGCTCAGTTTATGCAGGACAAAGGAATGGGTAGGAAAAATAAACATGTTATGGTATGCCTAAAAGCAAAGGGCTTCATGTGAATCATAGCAGATATGGCTACAAAAACAGTTGATTCATTGAGTACTAAATAATACATTATTGAAAATGTACACACTTCTGTGCCATGCATGAAATATGTACAGTCATGCCCAAATACACTGGCATCTTTGCCATCTTAAGACCAGTTGAAAAATTGCTAGAATTTGCATTTTGCACATTTGGATCTTAAAGAGGTTTTAAGTAGAGCTACAATATGCAAAAGCAAGAAGGGGGGGGTGAGACAAAAAGCACTTGAAAACAACAATTAAACTGAAATAGGCTGTTTATCAGCTGATCAGTTTAAGACCATCGCTCAAAAAATAACAAAAAACTCTCCAAACCAAAACAAAAAAAAATCTCAGTAGGACTCAGTAATGAGTAGAGGCGGACAGGACTACATCAGCAAACGACCGTGACGGAAAGGACAAAATCATATCAACAACCACAATGATAATACTGTCATACATATCAGTAGTAATAGTAGTAATGAAATGATTAACTATGATAGTGAACAGAATGACAATAACTCT
This sequence comes from Dunckerocampus dactyliophorus, assembly GCF_027744805.1. NCBI lineage: Eukaryota > Metazoa > Chordata > Actinopteri > Syngnathiformes > Syngnathidae > Dunckerocampus > Dunckerocampus dactyliophorus. The sequence goes on along the minus strand of NC_072832.1, from coordinate 14,519,864 downwards.
AATGCACACAATTGTAATAACTACTAATATTTCCGATATCAACATCACTGTAATAAAACCAACAACATAATAACACCCTGGTTAAATCAGTGAGTTGTGTGGGGAAGTACATATGTACTCTGAATGTGTATATGTATGCGTGTACAGGTATCGCAGTATGTGTGCACGTCTGCATGTATATAAATGTGCGCCAACGTGTGAAAGTGTAATACCACTGAGAATGCATGAAAGGAGAGGGACTGCCTCCCATCACCCAGATTCAATTCAAGATTCAAGAGTTTTACTGTATTGTCATATGCATAGTAAAACAGGCAGTTATACTATGCAATGAAATTCTTATTCTGCTCATTCTCCCAAGAAAAGAAAGAAAACACAAGAAAGAATAAGAACATAAGAAACATATGTACCAATAAATTAAGCAACAACAACAGAAGAGACATTAATACAAATAAATAAATCAATAAATATATAAATAAATAATTAAGTGCTATGAGTGTGTGCAATGTTCTGTGAGGTCTTGATCAGCAAGCTCCAGCCAGGCCGAGCCCTCACCACCAGCCCCCCAAGAGCCAGCCCACAAAGCCACCCCCCCAGGAACACCAGCAAGGGGCCGCAGAGAGGAAACCCCGACCAGAAAGAGGGCGCCGGCAGGCCGGAGGACAAACCAACCCTCGAGATCACACCCCACAAAGGCAGACGGGCACCGGGGGCCACACACCAGCAGGCCAGCAGGATGACATTAACACCATCAGGTGTACAAAGCATAACAAAACAAAAGCCCATCATTTATGGAAAATAAAAGAGTAAGTTTACGCACACGGCCCTGACACTAGCCACACAAATAAAGGCCATGCATGGTAACTAAATGGTGCTATTGATGACATACTTGATATATGCAACAAACAACTCTTATTTTTTTGATAAATTGCCCAAAGAAAAGCGAGAAACGGAGTACTAAGGACATAATAGAGCCATGTTTTGTAAAATTAATCCCTAGAATTATTTAATTGACAACCTGATGTTTGTTACGGTTAATATCAATCGAACACATGATATTATCATGGTTATAAGATAAAATAATGAAGTATTAAAGCGCTGCGTTATGTTTTCCATGTATATTTTAGTCGTGATACTATACGCTGGTGTGAAATGGTGTTTATGATAAATGACAAATGATATCCATCAGTGTCATGTCAAACAACAACACTTTCTACAAATGTTTTAAGTCAATAACGGCGTGATGTTTTCGTGCAGTACATTTTTACTGGCTCCCATTGCATGTTTATTTCTAACAAATGATTTCACCACTTAAAATGCGTGTCGCCTTTTTGCCATGTCTCCAACTAGAAAGTTGCGGTAGCGGTGCGCACATTCTCACGTCACGCTGTGTTTTTATAGGTGCCGTACTTTGCGTGGAAAACGGCGTAGGCAACTTTTCAGCCCCATTTTGTGCGTACGCAAGCTTTAGCCTCCCCTGACTGCACGTCACTGAGTCAACTTTTCATCACCACCAAGCTCATCCAGTAATAACCATGTATGTATGTTTTGTTTAATTAACAGGAAAGCGTTACAAAAACAGCCATAGCATACTAATTAGAGATTGGGAAATGATTTGACAACCCAAGAAAAAAAGCTTGTGAATTTAGCTACGTTAAATGTCTGTACACACTACAGGTGTAATAATCCTTTCCTCCTAGTATTGACTTTTAAGCGTATAACAACCTTTCTGAGAGGCGTAGCTATTATTTTTAAAACATTCCGCTGACCCAACCAGCACAAGAGAGGTACATTCCACTTATCTTTGAAATCCTGCTCCCGCATGCAAACACAGCCTCAGACAGAGATAGCAATTCAACAGCACTCATATTATATTCACATTCAGTTGTTCAGGGGCTGTTTTGACAGCTGGTGTATGAGGTTTTTCGGAATGACCTATATCCCTTTGAATGAACAGTTACATTCACATTCCCTGACGCGCCACTGCAATCACTTTAATACTGATGGTTGCCGAGCAACAGTATGGGTATGGGGGTTAAGGGCCTTACTATGGAACAATTTGGTGTCAGGGGATTGTTGAGGTGTCTCTGTTTACATGTCCAACTCAGATTACTCAACATGCACAGGGACTTCCAATTTTGCAGATTTTTACCTCCACCTCCAAAGAGGGTGTGTATTCATCAGCAAGGATTTGTTGTCTGCAGGGCTCTAATAATGGTCAAAATTGTATTTAGAAAGTCATAAAAATGGGTTTTTATATTCTATGAAAATATTCTATTGCATATTCAATACACATACTGTATTTGGAGCACTAGTCCTTATATGGCTCAGTTAAAGAATATGCAACCTCTGGGCACTTTGTAGGACACCTAAATACAATGTTGGCAATATACACAGCAACGTTAAGTACAATCACAAATGAAAATTAATTCTATTACCTGCGATTTGCAAGTGTAATATGATCAATTTATGATAAGATGAATTATTAAATAAGATAAATAAGATAATAAGATAAAACAAATTCTGACATTTCTGTCAGAATTCTGTATCAGCTTTATGTCTAATGGCTTATTTTCTCTTAATATGTCTACCATATTAGGTAATATGAGTGTTAAGGTGACTATTGGTGTGTTATTTCATGTCTAGAGGGCTCTATTAATGTTAAAAATCGTATTTAGAAACATTCTGTATCATTATGAAATCGGCCGAGAGATTAGTTTTCATTGAAAAAGTGAAATGAAAACATGTCTTCTAGTTCATCTTACAAATATTTGTTGTTTAACGCCCAATGCCTGAATAAAGAGATCCGGCGAATAAAAGCTTTGTCAGTCATCAAATTCAGATGTCATGTCTGATCATCACAACACATGGATGTAAAGCATGTGACCTTAAGATTTGATATATTTCATCTCCAGTGTCTATCTTGGTCAAAGACATTTTAAGTTCGTAAATTCTGCTCGCTCCCTGCTGTGGTTAGATTAATGAGCTGCCCTTTGGCTTGTAGCGTCGGCAATATTTCCTGCAGCTTAAGGCCTCTTCATTAGGTGTAGAAATATTGACCCTCGCTGCATTTTTTATGAGAATATATAACTGAGAAAAGCAAGCATTTATCCATATAGCTTTGCAAATTATTGTCATCATTCCACCGTGTACAGGTGTTGCTCGTTTGACCTTGATATCTAAAAATGCGCTTGTGTTTATGCTGGATGTCAGGTCAGGTCCCTTGGTATTCATTCCTATTCATATCCTGAAGATACTGAGACTTAGCAAACTAAACCAAAATGTGACAGCAGAAATACAAATAAAAACATAAATAAGAATTTTACAATTTGGTTCAAATTTCTTTTAGCAATTAATGTCCACATAAGCACAACAAATTATTATAAAATTATTATGCACCTGAACATATTAAATAGCAATATCCGGCACAGTTGGTAAGAGTGAGTGAACTGATCTGCTCAAGCTTGCCGCACGTTCCCTATTTTGGCTCTCTTACAAGAGGTGAGGTCGGGCATGGCATGATTGCATGCACATGCACTTATGTGTATAATGTTGAAATAAAGAAGCAATCAATCAATGTAGCCGAGTCATAAAATAACCAGAATGTGATTGCTCCTCAACAGTTCTTAAAGGATAGTTCTGATTTTTTGACATTACATGGTATGACATCCCCATCAACAGTGTAGTCTATCAACGGTGACTTACCCCCCAGTTCTGGTCGGATTTCGGTGATGAGGATCGTAGTTCCGATTAGTTGCACGGCCACTTAAGAATTTGGCTTCTCAAAACAATATGCGTTCAAAACAGTAATACATTTGCATCACAAAACCGTTGCCGCAAAATAAGTCAGACCTCTCGATCGCTTGCTGTTACTTTCTCTCTTCTGTCATATCCCATCGCCTGTCCATTGTATGTGTATGTGATGAAGAAGATGGCTGCAAAGCGAGCGTCGCAGCTATCTTCTTTACGTATAAAGACGAGAGCGTCGCAGACATCTTCATCACACACACAATGGACAGGCGATAGCACGCATTTATACCACGTCAGAGAAAGAACAAGCTAGCACCGTTGGAGAAATTGTTCACAGGACTCAGACTTACCGCAAAAATGCTGTCGGTGAGGAATGCTATACAAGAGCTGGCGCCAATCACGCTGAGGGATGGAGTAGAGTTCCCCAGGGTGTGATATCGTCGATCAGAAGTGTGTTGCCTCTGTTTTGGTTTGGTTTAGTTTATTTGAACATGAAGGTTACAATGGAATACATCTCGTGAATCATTTTTTGACAGTTCCACATGTCCAAAAGGAGTAGGAAGAAGCAAAGCTTATTTAATCCTACCCCCCATCCATTCTACATCTAGTACAGTACATGTAGTTCACTTCCTGGATTCCATGTCATGTTTTCAGTGATAGTCAGGATAACACATAATAGATAACGGTGAGATAACCCTCCCCCCCAAAAAAGAGAGAACATTCATAATAATGATAATAATGATGACAATACTAAATAAATAAATAAATAAATAAGAACAAAGCTTTTTTTTTTTTTTTTTCCTTTCCTTTTTTTTTTTTTTTAAACACAACAAAGAAAATTATTTAAAAAAAATAAATAAATAAATAGAAATAAATAAATAAAAAATAAAATTTAATTAAATAAATAAAAAATAAAATAAAATAAAATAAAATAAAATAGAAAATAAAAAAATAAATAAATAAAATAAAATAACAAACCTGACAGAACAATCAAGACTCTTCTGCCTTGTATTTAGCAAACATCAACTGCTTGTATTGTTTTTTGAATTTGCTCATCTCTGTACATTGTTTGAGTTCTTTACTCAATCCGTTCCATAATTTAATTCCACACACGGAAATGCTGTGGGTTTTCAGCGTTGTTCTCGCATATAAATGTTTTAGGTTTAATTTTCCTCTAAGATCATATTTCTCCTCTCTGATTGAGAAATACTTGATTAGATTTTTGGGTAACGAGTTATTATTAACTTTATACATTATTCTAGCGGTTTGAAAGTGTACTAAATCTGCGAATTTTAATATCTGTGATTTTAAAAATAAAGGGTTTGTATGTTCTCTATACTTGGCATTATGAATTATCCTCACAGATCTTTTTTGCAGTACAGTGAGTGAGTGAAGATTGCTTTTGTAATTATTTCCCCATATCTCCACACAATACGTTAGATATGGAAATACTAAGGAACAGTACAGAGTGTGGAGTGATTTTTGATCAAGAAGATATTTTGCTTTATTCAATATAGAGATATTTCTCGCCACCTTTTGTTGTATATATTTAATATGAGATTTCCAACTCTGTGGTCCATGTTTGGCCAAATTGTTCGTTTTGGCCAAATTAAGGAGCTGAAATAAAATGATTTTCATTTAATGATCAGTTGTGTTACATTCTACTTTTGGAGAATTATCAACACATATGAGTAAGGGGGTACTCATGGTATAACAAAAAGGCTCTGGGGGTACACAAGACAAAAAAGGTTGGGAAACACTGCTGTAAATGAATTTGTTATGATCGTAGATCTTTCATACTGGGCTATAAGTTACACTATTATCCGCACGCTCACATCAGACTTTGGTGGGCACTTCCCCTTGAATGTGTTTTGTCTCGTAATGGCGCTGCACATTATTATAGTTCCCATTCATTTTAATTTCATCATGGGTTAATAAAGGGCCATCACTGGGTCCGTGGTGGGTGATGGCTGTTGTAGGCGGTTGTGCAGAGAGTAAAGTAACTGATCAATTTAGTGGCCAATGAAAAGACACAACTCAAATGATTAGAACGAGACCTATTGCTGCTTTGATTCAAAGGTTATCAACCTAACCTGACAAACTCCTGTAAGTATTGGTTGCGAAACGATAATTTACAAAGAAAGTTGACTTTATTTGTCTGAAGGCAAACAAGATGATGGAGAAGGAGTTCCAAGAACAATTCGCTAGACTTTTTTGTTACTTTCATACAATCATTGACTTTCTTAGAATAATTGACATAACTGAAGACTACATAGCTGAGAATCTTGAAGGTGAAGCAACTGATGGAAAAGAAAACATAGGTCTTAAAGAGCGCTTGGAGAAGGACTTAGAAAAAAAACAAAGCAATGTACATGGTAATAAAAATTTGTTCAGTCTGACCTATTCACAAGGATAGAAGGATAGTCTTATATCAATAATTAGTAGGGCTGAAGAAAACTGTGACGCTGTTAAAGGCCTATCCCCTACTGACATGAATCCAGATGGCTACAAGTCACTCCTGGACGAATCTGAAAAACAGATGATCAAAACAACGCAGGCTATTTCAGCATGGGAAATGTGGGTAACAGGGTGAGATGAAGGATCTAAAATCTAGGGTCCAAACTATCATGGGCACTAGAAATGAAATAAGGTATAAGAAAGCCCAATTTTGCATCCCACAGACAATGGCAGAGATTAAGGCAACTAATCTACCCCTCTTCAGTGGTTGCAGCAGAGACTATTACAGATGGAAGAAAGATTGGGAATCACTGCAAAGACAAGCAAACCAACATGGATCAGTTGAAGTTGTGAAAGCTTAGCCAATAGACAGAATAGACAAAAAGATAATCAGAGTTTTGGGAGACAAATATGGACATAAGACAAACATTGTTGTCGAGATTCTGAGGGGAATGTAAGGGCGACCTACCATAAGGGAAAACGACCCAAGACAAGTCATCAAACTAATTAAAAACGTGGAAAAAGTTCTAACATATTGAACAGAACTGGTCAAATCAGGTGCAGCAGAAAACTTACTGAATGTATCAGTGGAAAGTAAACTGCTCAATTTCATTCTGAGGGAATGGCTAAGTTTCCAAGTATGGTGTTTCAACATCTCACCAGTTCAACAAGTTATCATTTCTAAAAGGTCAAGAAAGCATTCTTGAACAGGTTCATCAACGCAATATACATCGCTTAAAGAAACCTGACTACACCTGAGAGAAAGCTAGCATTTACCAGAACATCAACCTCAACCAGAGAGCCTGAAAGCACATGCATCTTATGTGGAGATATTCATGATCGTGATAGAACCTTCTTCTGTTGAAAGTTCAAAAGTGTTGGACTGCGCGACAAAAGAAAAAGGACAATTAAAGAAGGAAAGTGAAAACTGAAAATCTCAGCTGACAATAACAGACACATTGTGTCGTGGAAATAAAATACCCAAGACTCAGATGTCACCCATGCTCACCTGCCACTGCATTAGTGTGTGTAATGAAGACGTGTCATTGAATTAATGCGATCACTCCTCTCATATGTACAACCACCACCTTCCACAATAGAAATAATCTGAACTACTCAAAATAAAACTGGAAACAAAGTGAAGGAAGTCAGGGAATTTGCAAGTAAAACAGTAGAATAGAAGTGATGGGACAAACAAATGGGCCGTGTCCCAATACTCCGTGTCAGGGCCAGGAGATGAAGAGGGAATCAATCGCGCCCAAGACCAGCATTGTATGAATGTCCCAGTGTGAGTATGCTCTCAGACAGGGCCTGTTTCCCCAAACAGTGCTGAAGCTCCCACCTCCATCCAGTAATGGCTGCCCTCACACTGCCGACATTTTATCCTGCCACCTCATCACTCAGTGATAGATACACATTTCCCTGAGTGTGATGTATTTGGATCCATTTTGTTAAAAAAAAAAAAAAAGCAAATGTGTTTTATTGTTTCTAATGGTCTCTTTCTCACCAAGCTTCTTGTTGATGGTCTTATAAAAATGGCTAAATGAACTAAAATACAAATATAAGGCATTCACAAAGCGCATTCAAACACAACTCTGAACCCTCGACCCAATCTGTTTCTTTAGCGCTGGAACACATTTACATTTTTCTATGCTCTAACTATGAAAATATTCTACTCATAAATAAGGAATCATACTTTGCGGAAATTCACGTATCATGGTCGGGTCTAGAACCAATTAACAGTGATAAACGAGGGATTACCGTACCATGGTCTTGCCCATGGTAGTGGAAAGGTATGGATGGTAGAGACTCTTTCTGTGACAGGTGTCTTTCTTAAAGGGACATGGCTAATTTGTGTGCTTAATGGGGCGTATAACCGGTTTGTGGGGGTCAGAATGCTTGCTGGTTGGTAGAGGATCAAATACTGTACTTACTTCCCTCAATCAAATATAAATAAATTCATAATTCTAATTCATTTTCCATTCTGTCACTTTTTGTTACAATAAACCAACCATAAAAATTATGGACTGTTCATATCTTTGTAATGTGGTAAAGCTATAAAATCAGCAGGGTATCAAATACTTACTTTCCCCAATGTATGCAATGAGAATGACCTAAGAATGTTATATGAAGACAATAGGTCACACAGACAAATAAACCCGATTAGACTGAAGCAACATTCTCCTGGTGCATGTAAATGATCATCAACCAAGAGATAATGAATGTGAGTGGACACATTCCCAGTGTTTGTTAACCTTGATTTTGCTGCCACTTTGGGTAATGACTCGTTTAAGGTGAAACATCATGACTGAAAAACTCTTTAGTCAATGATAATTGTTCAGCTGTTATTTGTAGTCCTTTGCCGCGCATTGCCTCAGGTTACAAAATCTGTGGGCTTGAGGCTCTTTATAGTAGAGAATGCGCTGACTCATCAGCTTGTTAATCATGCCTACAGTTATGCACACAAAGTCAGCTGCATGGAGGCCCACTGAGAAATACCAGGATCCCTCTTGAATATAGATATAATGAGATTGTTGCACACGCGTTCGCCGACTGAATAATGAACTGTGTTCACTAAACAGAAGGCAGCAATCGTGCAGTCCAAACAAACATCACTGGAGAATGACAATTGAGATATGACAGTCACAGGTCTGCGCACATGAGCTATAATGTAAATGGATTTTGGCAAATGCTTGTTGGCACTATACCAGCTGTTAACTACGAAGGTGTGTAAATCTACTACACTTATTCAATGCTGTACACCAGGGGTGTCCAAAGTGCGGCCCGGGGGCCATTTGCGGCCCGCGGCTGTGATTTTATCGGCCCGCAGCACATTCTATAAATGTAACTTAACAAGGAAACTAACAAAAAAACAACAACAGCGGCAAAAAGAGAAAAGAGTTGTAATCTAGCAAGGAAAAAAAACATAATCTCACACGAATAAAGTAATAGTATGAGGAAGTTGAAATATTAAAGAAAGAGTTTTTTTTTTTTTAAGTAAAAAACAATGGATAAAGTTGTAAATTTTGGAAACCTAGTTTGGGGGAAATTTCATAACATGGGAATGAAGTCAAAATACTAGGAGAAGAAAGTATACAAGAAGAAAGTTGAAATATTTGGAAAATTATACAAGAAAAAAATCAACAGCAGAAATTTTACCAGAGTAAAGTCAACATATTAAGAGAAAAACATAGTTTTCTAATAAGAAAAAAGTTTCAATTTTATTAGAATAAACTTGTAAAATGAGGAAAAATATAATTTTAGTAACAATGTTGAAATAAAGAAAAAAACATTATTGCTAAAAAAGATATAAATTTATAATTATAAGGAGAAAATTTACAAGAGGAAAGTTGAAAGGAAATAGTTGGAAAATTAAAAAAAAACAGTATATATATATATATATATATATATATATATATATATATATATATATATATATATATATATACATACAGTTGAATAGAAGTGTTTTCAGCTTGGATTTGAACACTGCCAAAGTTGAGGATTGTCACACATCTTCTGGAAGACTGTTCTGATGTTGGCAGTAGCGAGCCCGAGATGGCTCTAACATGTCAGAGATGTACTTTTGCGCAAGACCATGAAAAGACTTGTACACAAACAAAGAGCTGTTTTAACAGAAGGACTCCACACCTGAAAAAAATTTTAACCGAAGAAGCATTTTGGATTGAAGATGAAACGACTTTCACAAACAAGTTCAGTCCAGTTGCCTCGATTCAGCCTTTGCGCAGAGTATAAAACTCCATCCATCTATCCATCCATTTTCTTCCGCTTATCCAGGTCCCAGGTCTGACTGGCATCCTCCCCCACCATCGGAGCCAACTCATCACCAGGTGGTGTCTAGTTGACAGCTCCGTTTTTATCTTCACCTGAGTGTCCTAAACATATGGTCGTAAGTCAGACAACATGACCACAAAGTCCATCATCGAACTGCAGCCCAGGGTGTCCTGCTGCCAAGTGCACACGTGGAAACCCGTATGCTTGAACATGGTGTTTGTTATTGTTGACAATCTGTGACAAGCACAGAAGTCCAAAAACAAAGCACAACTCGGGTTCAAATCAGGGGGACCATTCCTCCCAATCATGCCTCTCCAAATCTCGCTGTCGCTGCCAACATGAGCACTGACGTCCCCGCCAACATTAGCACTGACGTCCTCCCGGAGAGCAAAAGAATGCCCCGAGGGAGCACTCTTCAGTAATCAATCTAGGGACTCCCAAAAGGGTGGGTATTTTGAATTGCTGTTTGGTGCATAAACTCAAACAACATTCAGAACCTGTCCCTCCACCTACATTTCAAATCCTTTTAACCCCAATCAATCACAGTTATATTGAAAACCATGACCTGCATGATTACTGGGTATTGCACTGATACAGTATGAAGGATGCTTGAAACAAGGGCACCCCATCATTCTTTTTTGCCCCTGGGATTTAAATATTAAACATACAGGATGGTAGATTATTATCCTTGTCACCTTGCCTTAAGCAATGATATTCTGTTTTTAACTGCCCATCGAGTACATGCTATATCAGGAATTATTGTGATATCAGGTTCCCCTCGAAAGAATTGTTTACAAGTAAAGCGACTTAAAGGATATAAAGTATATCTCCATGGAGAATTGTTTATTCACTCTTAGTATTTATGCTTAGAAGTATGGGTGGATTAAAATTATTTTTTATTGGAGCTTTGGGTTTTGATGCAAAAGTAAGCCTGTTTCCCAAAAGAAAGGAATCAGTGGAAAACATAATTATAGTTACAAAATGCAGCATGTACAGTAATCCCTCATTCATCACGTTTAATTTGCCCCAGACCCGGCCGTGATAAGTGAATTTCCGCCAAATAGTATTCCTTATTTGTAATGGAATATTTTTCACAACCTCCAAAATGTGTTTTTTTTTGTCATGCTCTGCTATTATAGCATTTAGCACCACCCCAGGATTCAAGGACAGTGTGCAGGTGCAATCAAAAAAGTCTTTTATTTCAGGGACAAAGAAGGAAGCTCGCAAGGAGCTGAAGCCCACACAAACATGTGAGTCACAAAATACAAAAATGCAAGAATGCAAAGGCTGCTTATAAAGCCCAGCTAAACGCTCACCAAAATGCAGTAAGCAAGCAGGTAGGAAAAGTGCATGACGAATGCAGCAAATCCACACGACAGCAAACAATAATGAGGCGATGAGCAGAAACTCCCAACTCTAAATAGCAGCCAAAACCAAATTAAGAGCACCAAACAGGAAACAATGCAGAAACAAAGGAGGCCCAATACTGAAGTCCAAACTGTCATGTGGAACATGACAGTTTTTAACATTATTAGAGCCCTCTAGACATGAAATAACACCCCATGGTCACCTTTACACTCATATTACCCAATATAGTCGACATACTAACAGAAAATAAGACATTTAAGATTTTAAGACTTGTGCTCGTCGTGTGTGCTGCTGTAAATGTGTTTGCTAGGGGAGTTGAGTGGGAAACGGACAGGAAGTGGGTTCAGAGTTCAGTTTTAGCTTGGAGTGGGTTACGCGAAACCTACAATAAAAGCCTGTTGTTCCGGCGATCAAGTCTGGTGCTTGTGTGTCTCACGAACATCACAGTAACGTTACTGACACCTAGTGACCACTGTAGAATACTACATATAATCACAGCATTTTTGAATGATTTTGTGGCAAAATCAATATTTCCACTGTATGAACTTTTGCTCTGTTCCGTTGCATTTATTTTTGTGTGAACGCTTCACCGCTTACTGTTGTTTCATCTTTATCGCACCTAGATAGATGTGTTGAAGTTGGCACCTCGGGAAACGGGAGTGTCTACTGCTTTAAAGGCTCTCACTCATGTACCTTCACACACTGGCTATATATGAATGTTTGTGTCTTTGTTCCTCGCATTCTCTAGTAGACAGAAACCTTGTAGGTCCTCCGCTTGATTAGTGCCTTCTTAAAGCTTGAACAATAAAATAGACAAAGGCAACTTGATTTCTGTGGATAATTTTTATTGACAGAAATACCTGCCAAAACTATGAGTCATCCGAATGCCTTATATTTGTATTTTAGGGCATTTAGCCATTGTATGCTTGAAAATGCTTAATTTAGGCAATATTTGACAAATTGTTGGCCGTATTTTAAATGTATTTTTCAAAGACCGTGATAGAGTGAAGCGATGAAATTCTAAGTGCGAAGTGGCGAGGGATTACTGTATACCATTTATATTTTAATACATATATTTTTGTTTTTCTTACTTACTCTTTATGTTGCAGCACAAAGCAACAGCAGGCACGAAATTGTGTTCTCTTACAATTTAACTTTATTTACTGCAGTGGAAGCTTAATGTCAAGAAGCTATTTTAAGTTCTCTGCACAGCAAGGTACAATTACAAAGAAGCAAAGCCAACATTGACCTCTCGGCTCTGCTGTTAAGCCTTTCTTCTTCTTTTGATTTATTTATTTTTATAAAGAAAACTGCTAACAACATTTATTATTAAAGCACAATTCTTTTGTACTGGCTTGCATTGCAGGCATTGTATCTTAAATTTAAGAGGCTCTGTCAACAGAGCACTGTTTGAATAAAAGGATTTAAAATGTTTATAATTCAGAATAATACAAAAGGTTGTCATCAAACACAGTCATCATCACTACGCAATAGCACCTTCAACGTTTATATCAAAATGCATTCTGACTTTAAAAACAAAACAACAGCAAATACATGAGTTCCATGCATCCTGTAAAAAGTATATACCCCCTCGATGTATGCACCTCTTTTTTCATTCCAACACAGCAAATTTCCACCAGGACGAGAGCATGCTTTCTGCTTATTTGGAATACCCAGTTTCCATGACAACAGTATCAAAATTCTGTTTCTACCATCACTCTACAGTAGAGACATGACATACCAGAACATTCAACAATCAATTCAAAACGGTGCACACAAAAACTATCATAAAGCTTTTTTTTTTTACTGAATACAGAGCCCATTGATATATTCTCCATTTTCTCCCCTGCATACAATCTTTTTTCTATCACGGTATTTAGAGGAGAAATGTAGGTCTAAAGCAGCTTTAAAGCTGTTAGTGTTCTAAAATGAAAAAATGGGGTTATCATAAATCCCACAATAGGATCGTTGGGGGGGGGGATAGAGACTTTAATGCTGTAACCATGAATAGACCCGACTGTGAAGATTCCAAACCGGTACTGCTAAAACTTATTCCACAAACTTTCCATTCAGAAAGTTGTCTGATGGATTTCACACTAGTTTATGGAATGAACAGAGTCAGTGGTATTATAGAAAATAATATAAAACTTTGTTGTCCCTTGAAAGAGATGTATTAAATCCCTAAAATCTGCAAAATAAAACACTTTCCAACCACAACATTAGGCACACCTCCACAATCTACTAACACGATCTCGCAGAAGACAGCACACCCCCACATTTCAGAAACCATTTTTATGACAGAATATCTTCTCAAGGGACAATACTATATAAATAAAACATTGATATACAGTACTTACTGTAGTAGTCAGTGTACGTCTTGTGTTGCAGTCTAGCTTTAGTATCCACTGGAAATTATAATTACAATTACAGGCCTGTGTCTCAGTTCTCCAAATTATTGGAAAAAATATTTATTGCTTAGTTACGCAACTTACTCGAGAAGCACAATTTGCTGACTGACAGTCAATATGGATTCAGAACAACGATGGCATTAATAGAATTAATTGAAGAAATAACCAATAGTATAGATAAAAACAAATATACAGCAGGGGTGTTTATAGATTGATACTTTAAATCATAACATATTACTTAAAAAACGGAAAGGAAAGGTATTAGAGATGTGGCGTTAAATCCTGGTGTTAAACAAGCAACAGTACGTACAAATAGGCAATTCTAAATCAAAGGCAACAAATAATATCTGTGGGTTTTCACAGGTGTCAGTACTAGGCTTGAAAATTGTTCATTTTGTAGGTAAATGACAAATTTAAACTATCAAGGAGGATGAAGTTATTTGCTGACACTGACATTTTTTGTTCTGGGGAGGATTTGCAGCTTGCAACTTCGGAAATGAACAAATTGCAACATTAGTTCAACATAAATAAATCATCATTACATTTAAACAAAAGTAAGATCATGCTGTTTGGACATCCAAAAATTAACATTCAAGTAAAAGTGATGAGAAACAATGGTAATATTTACAGCGTCGCCCCTCGTTTATCGCGGTTGATTGGTTCCAGACCCGACAAGTGAATTTCCGCAAAGTAGGATTCTATGTAAATAAAGAGAATATTTTCGTAGTTAGAGCATAAACAACCTGTTTATGACGTTCTAAATACAGGTTTTAACATTATTAAAGCTCTGTAGACATGAAATAACACCCCAATAGTCACTTTTACACCCCTATTCATTCTTTTTTTTACATCACGTTGCGCAGGCTACTGGATCACTGCAGAGACGGCTGCCGCTAGCATAGCAAGCTAATTAGTTAGCCTCTCCAATGTACTTATTCGTAAGAAAGTGTTTCACACGGAGTGGGGAATAAGGACAAAGAAGCCAAAAACTTGACGGACTGGGAATGAGAGAAGAACCTTTTTTTTCAGTCAGCTCGACTCTGCTGGCTCAGTAGCCAGACTCCAGGCAGTGTGAAAGGTAATGCAATCTAAGGTCACATCTCATAACATTACTGATGTTATTACTGATCAGAATACTACTATAAATGGTCTTTCAATATTTTCCGACTAATGGTAGGACACAGACAACCACGAAAGAGCGACCGAGCGATATTGTGAGGGCGTGATATTTGAACCGCGATATAGTGAGGGATGACTGTATATGAAAATACATTTTTGGGCATGATAATAGACCACAAAATTTGCTGCCCATAAAGCACATACGTCATAAGAGCAATGTTAGCAAAAAGTAGTTCTGGGAACACACTGTATGGGGTAACACATACAAAAGCATGTTGCAACCAATCTGCAGAATACAAAAAAGTGTATTAAGAATCATAAACGATGTAGGATTTCACAAACATACCAATGTACTATTTGTAAAGACAAGCACATTGAAATTCATGAATCGAGTGAAATTTAGGGTAGCTCGAGTACTGCATAAATCATGAAATAATTTACTACCTGGTAATATTAAAAACAGGGAGGGTACAACTTCAGGGGACCATTGAATCTGAAAACAATGTAGTGTTCAGACCAATCTCAAGAGCATGAGTATTTCAATCAATCGTGGTTAAATGCAGTACTCAGAGTAAAAACATTAAACAGTGTAAGAAGAAAGAGACGAGGAAGTGGTCTTATAGG
Organism: Dunckerocampus dactyliophorus; assembly: GCF_027744805.1. Taxonomy (NCBI): domain Eukaryota; kingdom Metazoa; phylum Chordata; class Actinopteri; order Syngnathiformes; family Syngnathidae; genus Dunckerocampus; species Dunckerocampus dactyliophorus. Next base: position 14,504,346 of record NC_072832.1, on the reverse strand, counting down.
CATCAAGAAGGTCATCAACACGGCTAGCACCCCTAAGGCATTACAGACTGACACATTTATTCCCTGGTCTCGAGCAGTCTTTAACTTGCTTGAACTCAGACTGCCCGAGTGCATTCAGAAGTTTGAATTCACTCAAAGAACATTTGTCCAAAGATAAAACTAGTAAGTCGACAGAAACTGCTTCTTTCTTATGCCTTGTCTGTAATCTCTCTGCTTTTCACACAAAGTGGCAATCTTTTTGAACACCTGGGAGCTCACCTGAAAAAGCCTGAAATTGTTAATTGCAGCTTTAAACATTGTGACTGCTGTACCAACATCTATTCAACGTATGCATCACATAAAAGCAGAAAACATAGTTCTCATTGTCTTGAAGATTTTAAAAGTATGGTATTACAGACATTTTTAACAAACACACAACACACTGATGAAGAAGACGTATCTGTGAGATGAAAATGAAGATGTCAGTTCAGAAACCGTTGTGGAAGAGGGAGATTCATTTAAGCCACGACTGATTATCTTTGTGCCTTATTACTTAAACATGACTGCATCTACAATATTCTTAGTAGATGCGTCGATGATATTGTTGACAAGTTTTAGTTCTTAAGCTTCACTAGGTCCTTCATACCGACCGCTGTCAGGCTCTACAACACCTGCACCACCTGAACCATGTTGTAGTCACTATGTCACTATGCATTCTTTACTTGCTTATCTTGCTTGCTGCTGTAACAAGTGAATTTCCCTGCTGTGGGATTAATAAAGTACTATACTATACTATACTACCTGTGATCAGAAATATTATTTTGGACACAATCAAAAATCACAACTGCGAAGCAGATCCCAAGTTGCTCACAGATTTGATAAATAGTATCTGCCAACTAACCCCCTGTTAGCGTAGCCTTCAGTAATGGTTGTCCTCTTGCTTCAGCATATCACAGAAAGCCAGTAGAACATATACTTTATTCAAAGGAGTCATTGTCGCATATTTTGACAAATAGTTACGTTGTCCAAAAAATCTTAAAAAATACAGTTCGTTCTACTTCCAGTCACTATGCTACTTTTCGGGATGGTTGTTACTTTAAGGCTGGTTATGTTGCCCACCCACACATATGAAAGCATAGGTGACTTAGATAGCCTTACTGTGGAACACAGGTTTTGTTTTAAAAGTGTCTTTACGCAGGAAAAACTCATTCCAAAGCATCATTTTGTTGAACATTACCCGCAGCTCATCAAGGTTTTTGGTCCTCTTGTGACCCTGTACACAACGAGATTTGAAGCCAAGCACCACTTTTTGAAAAACATTGTGAGGCATACCAGCTGCTTGCGCAATGTTTTAAAGACCATGGCGAACAAACATCAGTCCATGATTTTACACACCCTGTGCCGTCCAGATGTTAAAAAATGTGCAATTACTGGAACAAAAATGACAAGCATTTGACTAGACATTGTAAATAAGGACATACCAGAATATATGCTACAAGGATTTTCTGCTGAGACAGTTGTTAATTTGGCGTTGCAAGCAGAATATCATGCCACATCTTATAGTGTTGGCATGATGTTGCCATATAGCGCCACCACTGGTCTTCCTGACTTTGCTGAAAATGTCCAAATCATTGTTGCTCATGATATAGATTAGTATAACTGTACTCTGCATGGTACTTTGAACATTTCAGGGCTTTTATGATAGAGTCCACTAGCATTGTTGACAACTCCTCAGGAAGAACAGTATTTTTTTGGGCTGTCCTAGAAGTCGCTAGATGATGCATATTGTTTGCATATAATGTGAGTAAAAGCACCTTCATAAATGCCCCCTCTTTCTGCTTGGCAAGACGATGGACAGACATGAAGTTGGCTATGTATCATTTATTTATCCTGGATTTACGCTGTCCACTGGTGCCAGCTGGTACCTGCAACGTTAACTGATATTGTTTCCTATCACTTTATAAGGGTTTATAATATGTATTATAACAAACACATTTAAGAAGGATATGTGTGAACATTTTCTGATGAAATAATGATACGGTATCTCACAGTATCTCACACAAAGCACTTAAAGATGTCTGTCTCGATTGGTGTGTGTATTACAGATGGTCGAGTGACGGAGTCATCCAAAACTCGGGAGTTTTTTACTGGACGGGGACTCGTGGGTATTCGTCTCTGTTAAGTCGTTCACTTACCCTGCTAAAAAGGAAACCAGGTAACATGGCATTAATTGTGCAACTGTTACACTAACTGCATTTGTTTACATGTTTTCACCCCATGGAAAAAGCAACAGATCCGGTCCTTGCCTCAAATTAACTCGCTACAAAACCCCGGGAACTCGCAAACCTCACTAGACTCACTCACTGATTTGTGAACCACGGGTTCAGTGAGTCGTGATGGGCTCACGGGTTTAGTGAGTCAGGTAAGTGGACTTGTTGTGCATGTGCGAGTTTCTCGGGTGACTTCGACGCCGCATTGAGCGCTGACTCATACGTCGACATCACTGCTATATTGAATGTGGCAAGAGATTTTGATTTGAAACAGTTATTTCATTCAAGAGAGAAGAAAACAAACGAACAAACAATATTAAAACAATATAAGATAAAACCAAACACTCTTCAAACCAGAATGAAAGGGAGCAGAAAGAAGACAAGTCTTATGATCTCTGCCCCTTTTTCAGCCACAAACAAAGTCATATTTAAAAACAATATCAACAAAAAATATACATATAGTAACCAGCCGCACAGGTGGTTACACATCTCCTCCATTACAACTCAACCAATGCCATTTCCCACAACAAAAATAACCATAATATGACAGCCAATCATAACTAAAATATTTCATATTTCCTCAACATACTCGTTTTAACCATTTTTTAAAAATATGATATCAGACTTGGATTCTTTAGTTTCCTTATTCAGATTGTTCCATAAACTGACTCCTTTTACAGAAACACAACGTTCCATCATTTTAGAGAGCGATAAAGAGGAAGATGCCTCATTCATGTTCTGCATGGAATTGTACCAACCAGTTTACAGTCCAAACAAGATGTCATGGGATTACCTTCCAAAGATAATGCTGAAAAAAATACTTCTGATTGTGTTTGGCCATTATAACATAATTTTACAAACCGAATTTGTTGATTTTGTGGCATAATGCTGTGACATAATATTGTGGATTCCTGTGGTGAATCCAGCCTCATTTGCAGGAGGCGCTTTATTAAGTTTGGTCCATTTTTGGGGATTTGTTTAAGGGGCAGATCTGCCACATCCAAGCGTATCGCTACAACGGGCCAACCATGGGAGTCTATGGGAGTCTCCGTGTGAGATTTGTGATTTGTGACACCCGACTCGAGTGAACCGAGTACTCGATTCACTTTAGTCAGTGACTCATAAAAACTTGAGCCAGTAATAGGAATCAAATTTATCATCACTAGTGTGTATTGTTATTGGAGACACAAGTTCATAAATTAGTACTACCAGAGGGTGTTCCTAGCACTGCAGAGGACCTTTTACCTTTCTAGTTGAATTTGATCTATTATGTATATGGACTAAGATTTTGATAACCAGCACTTTACTCTGACATGCACTGATGCAGTTAAGGACGCTTAAGCTTATTCAAAACGAGGAACCCACTACTCACATTGACTCCAGTTGCTGAGACTGTCACAAGTTATCATCTTCCCTTATCTGGATCAATCCTGTGAGGATGCTGCTGACACAATAATCTTATCAAAATCCCAAGTGTATCGCTCTAAACCAGCCATCACCAAATGGCGAACTTCCGTCCGGATACAGACCCAGTGATGGCCCTTTACAGACCCGTGACCAATTGAAGTGAAGGGGAAATATAATAATCATGCTCGTGGACCAATCGCAGCAGCAGTTTATGGGCGTAATTACTTCAGTTATTACGGTTACGTGACAGCAAACGCGGCGACGTCACTCAAAATGAGCCAATGAAGTAGTTTGTTTACTTGTCAAGAAGTGATTGATAGAACCATGGCTTGCTCAAAAGTAAGAAAACCGAACATTTAAAAGTGAATGGACGGACCACATGTTCATTCTTCCAGAATCCAGTGCCAAACCGTTTTGTCTCATATGCTCTGAAAGTGTAGCGCTGGTCTAAAGTGCAAATGTGACACGACATTACCTGAAGTCTGATGTGAGAGCGTGGAAAATAACGGCGCTTAGAGCCGTATGAAAAATGTACAAGAGTCAAAGCGCATTCATTTACAGCACAGCAATGTGAAAATGAGTGTTCACTAAGAATTGTATAAATATTGGAGCAAAACCAAAAAATCCTTCACAGATGGGAGAGTTGTGAAGGAGTGCTTCTCTGCAGACACTTTACTGAAAGGTAAATAAAAAGAGGTATTGTGTGACAAAATCAGTCAAATCCCAATGTGAACTACAACAAGAAGAACACCTGAAACTTTGAGAGATGTACTGTTGCATCTTAAATTGTTATTATTTAATACTGTTTTTTTTCAGAGAAACTGGTGCAGTTTTATTTAACTGAAGACTCTTTTCATTGTTTGCACAGTCAAACCTCTATTATTTATGTGAAATCTTATCCACTTTTCTTCTAAATGCAATTTAAGTGCCAAGATAATTGTGCTATATTGAAACAATAGGGTGATGTTCAGAGCTTCATTACATTTGATATTTATATGAGTTAGTCTGTTTGATGCAATTTAAGAGAAAATGAAGTTCGGACCATCGCTGTGAAAAAATTTGCATAAACGGACCTTACTCAATTTTAATTGAAGACCCCTGTTCTAAACAATGGCCAGCAAATTTTGAGATCCACATTTTCTCAAGCTGGAAATGAAACCTGCAGAACCGTCCCCCAGAAACCAGCAGTGACCTCCGACATACTTGAGACAATTGATGATGCAGGTCTCCAAATACTCGATACTGATTTTGAAATATCCATGCTTAAAGGAGCCTGCAATATCTTTGTCTGGATTGTATTGATGGGAACAGTGTCTTAAATATGAGATCAATACTTATCATTCTAAATCAGAAAGCGCAATGTGCCTGAGCTAGACATAAACTCAATGAAAAGAAGAGACAAGGGGAGAAAAATCAAGCTGAAAACTGTAAGAAACCCAATAGAGCGGAGGTAAATTATCTTGCTCCACACCCAGAATGAGAGACAACTGAAAGTTTAGAAAACAGCCGGCAAGACCCCCTTGAAGATGTTAAAAAGAAAAAGGTAGAGTGACTAACTCATTCAATACCAAAGACGTAGTTATTTGTTTTTATTTATACGTTTTTTACATTTTTTTGGCGCGGGAGGCTAAACGAGGTGATGATGCAACTCCTCACCGATGGATTGAATTAAATTTATCTTTTTACAAAAAGCTTGTTTTCTCCCTTTTCTAGTCGGCAACTGATATTTTCCTGAAACTTACTCATATAATATCATATAATAATCATATACTGCGGATTACTAAAGAACGGAAAAAGATAGACATAAACCTTTTGTTTTCTAATGAAAGACGGGAGTCTTATCTTTCTTTTGGTAGGATCCATGTTTACACAGCCATAGAACACAATATTCTGTGTGCCTTGGAAGATCAGTCAAAAAAGAAAATCTAAAATGGCCGGCACTGAAAGGGTTGTCTTTTCAAAAATGGCTGAGATTGAATTAGTTAATAAGGGTGTCACAAGATCTCGCTATATTAAAACGTGACAGTTTTCATTTAGAGTAAAACTATCTCACCGGGGAAGAGGGCTGCCAGAAGTGTGAACTACGGAATCACTACTGTGAATGATAATACACGTAATGTGGAAGTCACAGTGCGTCTGGTAGGATTAGAACCGTACATTAAATGCTTTACAGACACTATAATCCTTGCGATCCTACCTGCACTCAGCGTTCCCAGTCTCACTCGCTTGCAACGTGTGACTGTTTTTTTTGTTGTAGTTCAGCTGCCGCTGTGTTAATGTCCAAGCAAAAGCTGTAGTAATTCTACATTTGATCAAAGTTACATACAATTTGTCAGATCAAAACACTATCACTGCATATGACATCTATCAAAAAAAAACAAACAAAAAAACATGCATGTTAGGTTAATTGGCGACTCAAAATTGTCCATACATATGAATGTGAGTGTGAATGGTTGTTTGTCTATAGGTGCCCTGCGATTGGCTGGCGACCAGTCCAGGGTGTACCTCACCTCTCGCCATCATACCCGCGAACCTAATGAGGATAAGAGTCTCGTCTTGTGAATGGAGTGTCTCGTGACACCCCTAGTGATTAATGGAAAAATGGTGACAACCTTCTCCTAGACTTGAGGTGGTGAGTTGCAGCCCAGCTGCTGATGATTTCAAAGAAAGGTGGCCTGCCCTCTAACTCATTAATAAATAACTACCAGACTATTTCCAGAACCGTTGAGATGAGGCGTGAAGATGGGATTTGTAGGTTAATGCTCTACCTTGGTGAAAAGCAGTGGGAACTTTTCGAGATTGCCAAGTAAAATACTTGAAATTATATTGATTATATTGTATTTGGGATTCATTAAAAAAACAACAACAAAGCATTCATTGTAATGTTAATTCATTGCAATATTGCGAGGACATATATCTTTGTATTTTATCTAACCAATTCTATCAATGTTTTTTCTCTCTAAATCTCATTTAAGTGGACAACTATGAAGACTGTTGGCAGGGCATCACAACATGAAGATCCTGGTATACAATAGATGCAAATGACAGTTAAAAAAAATAAAATGAATATTACAAAAAAAATCAAACAGAACTTATTTGCTTTTTTCACTTAACAGAATTTAATAAATTACATTTTGTATTATAAGATTTACTTGCAAATTCTGTTTAGCTTTTATGTGATTAAAAACAAGAGAGTTTTACCACTTGCGGAACAAAACAGAGACAGGCCGGGCCCTTTACGCCCAAATAATAAAGCTCATGACAACATCATTTTACACAACAGTGGCGCTTCCAAGCTTCGGCACTATGGAGAGCGACTATGTCATTCTGAAGTTCATCAACGTACATGAAGTATAACAAACCAAGAGAACAAGAAAAAGGAGGCCCGGCTCCCTGAAGACCTCTTATCCCGGCCCCTCTGGTGCCTGAGCCGGGGGCATGCTGCCCTCCCAGCCCGCCCGAAATTCTACCTGTGAGTTTTACGCGATTTATCGTAGCATAGTTTGATTAGAATGTCAACATGCAAAAAGTTACAAGGATTTTTAGTAGTAAGTAAATGTACTATTTTTTCTGTGCAGACAGAATGGAAATATCAGATTGTGCAGGTGTAACTAATAATGTAGCTGATGAGTGTGCTAAATAGCTGAGTGCCAACATGCTGAAGCAAGTCTAAAATAGCTCTCTATCTGTGAGTGCTGATGAGTTCACTGTCTGCATCATTTAAGTTTCTCCAAGGCTTCATCTACCTGATCACTTGGCTCAGAGTTTCATTTTGTGACGCACACATAATGGTTACCTTAGTTTGCATTTAGCTGTGTCTAATAACCCAGAAAGGACCTTATTGACTTTAGACCAGGGGTGCCCATTACACCATTCGCGAGCTACCGGTCGATCATGGAGGTAGTTTAAGCTCCCCTCCTGATTCGCTGTTGCTGCCCCGCGGCTAAGATTAAGTGGTGAACAGACATCTCAAGCTACGCACGGAGGAGCAACTTTTATCTTTATTATTCTGATTATGGATAAACTAGCGGTTAGATGCCTATATTTGAACTCCACTATAGCAATGCTTGTTTTCTACACTTTGGTTTGTTATACTATTATTCCATGATTAATTGAAACCTTTTTAATATGTTGCCTTGACTTCGGCTGGATTGTCTTTTGCATAATCATTTTCATTTCTTGTATACCTGTAATGTTTGATAGTAAATGCTAATGGGATGTAATACATGAACTGTGTGTCTAATGAACACTACGTAGCTTGTATGACTGACATATTACCGGTTATGTACACAACCATGGAGGAATTATGTATAATTGTCTTTCTTGCCACATTGAATCGAATTGTGAATTATTGAACGATATCAACTACTTCGATTACCTGTAAACTTTGAAACTGTGAATGTGAAACGCTAATGATTAGTATTTACTATAGTAGTTTCAATTTTATATACAGTATATGTTATATATTTTATAGTAAGACATACTGTAGATCATGTCCATCATCTAACTTGGGTGCTGAAAAAGTGTGTGCACCCCTGATATACATAATAATACACATATTTATAAATATAGTTAAATATATATTTTTTTATATTTATAGTAGGAGGTAGATATTTGGGACTTGGTCATTTTAAAAGTGGCTCGCAGGCTGAAAAAGTGTGAGCACCCCTGCTTTAGACCTTTTAGACTTATTGAATATGGAACAGTTGCAAATCTATTGATTAAAAGATTTCACAGTAAGGCAAAAAATGATAAGGATTATTAACAATGACTTATTAGCTCCAGAAAGCCTAGTTTCATGTGCCACATTTCCAGCAGATATTAGTTTTATTGAAGGAGTCTTTCAGAAGAACATTGTTTAAATCAGGCCTTCTGACTTTTTGATCAAACAGCAGGAAGCTCTCCAACGAAAGGGTCAAAATGCAGAATTAATGTGAAGACACAGGAAGTCGAGTCAGACTTTTAAAACATTTTTTTTATACAAAGAAATCAAACATCTATTTCAGCAATGCACAAAAAATGTCACAGTATTTTCCGGAAGGAGTCGAGACAGAAGATATGAGCAATGCCACATGGAGATAAATGGCGGAATAATTGTATGGTCGCAATGAAAATATCTGACATTTTTCTTCATTCAAATAGAAAAGGTCAGCCAGAATGACAACACACCGTCTCAGAAGCAGACCCATTGAGAATATGGAGAAGCTGATGTGCTTGACGATGTAACTGTGTCAACCAAAAGTTATTTTAGAAAGAAAAAATGCATAAGGTTCATAATGCCGAGTGAAACAAAATTCCCATTTATTAAAAAAAAAACAATAGCATTTTATTTTAAATTTCAATGAATCCCACGATTCTTTTTTTAAAATCCATCTTGGAAAAATAGGAGTAGTCAAATCTAACATTAAACCACCTCTGAAAGTCACTTTCATCCTGCTGTCAGGAAATTTTGTCTTACTGTGCTTCATTTCTCACACAATACACAAAAGGGGGAGAAAAATCAATTTTATTTCCTCCCAAAAAATGTAATAAAATGAATAAATGCAGTCGCTCATGACTGACATGACATTGTTGCACATCTTTGCACCACTAACATTGTTTATTCATAGTTATTGAGTGTTTTTTCAGTAAATGGGGCTCTCTGAAGGTTGTGTTATCTTTTTAGCTATGGAACTATTCAGACTAGCACAATCAAGTCTTGTGAAGGCAAAAACAAATTCTGGGAGGAAATGCTGCTACTTTGTTTTATTTACCTTACACAATTATTTTTGGAGGTCACTAAGTATCGACAATTGCAGCTATAGCTCAGCTAAAAATGTAAAAAAGTCCCGTCTAGCAGGAATCAAAGCTATAAATGCACAAAATGTCCCCAGGATTTCTGAAAGGTTAAGATGTTTTATATTATGTTTTATTTGTCCTATTATTACAGTAGCCCTTCCAGTTGAGGGTGAAAATCAAATATAAAAATGGCTGGAATTAGCGGTGTAATCTTGGCGCTTGAGATGCGCACAGTGTGTGATGGACTTGTCTCACTGGAATCTAGAGCTGATTAGTAAAATGAATCAGTCTAGCAGGAACAACCTTATTTTTGATAGAATTAATGAAACTCCCCCTGTGAAATGGGAAGATACAGAAATCCATATTTAAAAAAAACATTATCAGGCAAGTTGAATCTTGATGCAGAAGCCATTAATATTCAAAGAGGCCATCGTATTGGAAAGATGGACAACAGAGAGAATAGAAGTCATCCCAGGCCAATCATAGTAAAGTTCTCCAAATACTAAGATTGGGAGTTGGCATGGAAAACTATAAAAGTGCTTAAAAGTGCTGAGAAATGCAGCTCTGGGAGTCTATATTCAAGAGAACTTTTCAGAGACTGAGACAGAAAAGAAGACAACTTTTACCTCAACTGAAAGAAGCTTGTGAAAGAGAACACATAGCTTATTTTGTGTATGATCGATTAGCCACCCATCCCCACAGGGAGCGAAGAGAGCAAAAGTGGAACACTGTGCCTTCATCTTCCGCCCCCAAAAGTTCCCCTAGAAAGTAGTATGAGTAAATTATATATATGGAATTAGGAATCCATTTATCAACTTTCAAGGACATTCACAATATAACACAAAAGTTTGCAGGGCATGAATATCTGGAATTAGAAACCACAAGCGATTGGAATTGGACGATGATATTGATGTGGACACATTGTTTTTTTCATCGTATAAACAACTGCTTTTGCTACACGAAGGAACAATACAACAATAACATTAAATCAGACAGCTAGTTATCAATTATTCATATCAAGAGTAGAATAGCAGAAAAATGTACGCAAACTACAATAACTACAAAACAAAATGTTTTATTCTTTTTCTTGTGTTTTTTTCTTTTCTTGGGAGAATGAACAGAATAAGAATTTCATTGCATAGTATAACTGCCTGTCTTACTATGCACATGACAATAAAACTCTTGAATCTTGAATCTTGAATAACATCAATATTTGAGTCAATTCAAGGAACCTTTCAAAGCAATTGCAATCTCAGAAACTTGGACTGATTAGAAGGGCATGCATTTTGAGCTGCAAGGATATGAAATGTCATCCCTCGGTATCCCGGTTAATTAGTTCCAGACCCGACCGCGATAAGTGAATTTCTATGAAGTAGAATTCAATATTGATAAACGGAATATTTCCGTAGTTTTTACCATTATTAGAGTCCTGTAGACATGAAAGAAATTACGTTAGCATGTTCTCCCCGTGTGCACGTGGGTTCTCGCCGGGTACTACGGTACATTCCAAAAATATGCATGCTAGGTTAACTGGAGACTATTAGTGATGTGATGGAAGAGCCCCATGTTGGCAGTTTTGGGTTAGTTCGACATGGGTTATGGCCGCAACAGTGGCCAGTGTTAGGATCCGTTGTGCTGTTGTGGTAATTGTGTTACTGTAATAAAAAGGTAGTTGTTTTGACTATTCAGTCTGGTGCTTGTGTTACAATATTTTCCAGATGTAAATGCCAAAAATGATCATGTTGTAAATGACATGTTTACGTTCTTTATGCTCAGTTATTCACTCATTTATTTTGAAGAATGTAGTCCTGCCACCGGATGTTGGCACGCTCTTATTTTGGCGGAACGTTTTTTCTTTTCCTGTGTCAAAAGGTTAACTTCGCTAATGGTGATTGCAACCCCACGCAAAAAGTGCTCACATATTTTCTCAGGTAAAGTTATTTGCACTGATTGTCTAAATATTGTGAGTAGTAAATTAATGAGAAAATGTGTTTTCATTGAATTGTTCGTGTTTAAAGTGACAAAATTTCCTGCTGTGTAGTTTCAACCTGGCTGGTGGTAGGCTAATGTGGAAGACTACCTCGTGTTTAAGCTAGCGCCCTTGGAAGGCGAAATGAGGTATGAAACTGCTGACCATATGTATACTTCAGACCGTGTGTGTATATGTGTGTGTGTGTTAATAAGTGAATAAGAGAAGTTGTTTAAATGTTTTCTGTGAAGCTGCATATGAAAATGTATTCAGTATGATTCATGTGATTACACTGAAAGAGTGATTTATGTATTGGTTGTGAAACTACAGCACAATGTCATATTCTTGTTTATTCTGTAGTTTTCACGGTGCTTATGGTGCTCAAGGTGCAAGAACTGAGCCGGAAGAATAAAGGCACCCGTTTGAAACTCCACGTCTGACTAATTCATTCCAAGAGGCCGCTACACATGTGAATGAGGTAATTGAAAGGTTCAATAACTACTGTGTCCATATTGGACCAAATGTAGAGAAAGGATCCTAAATTCCATGTCAGTGGAGGAAAGGAATGAAAGTATAGATCGGAATCCCAACTCCATTTTCCTTACTGGAGTGACAAAAGAGGAAATAATTGATATTGTCAAAAATTGTGACTGTCACTGAATTGAAGTATATAGGTCAATTTGTACCAATTTTCAAAACAGGAGACAAACATCATCAATTTACAAAGTTCTGACCAGTTTCTTAATTGCCACAATTTTCCAACATCATTGAAAAGCTATTCAACAGCATGTTAGACAAATTTATAAATAACAATGAATTACTCGCAGACAGCTAATATATAATATTTCAACTTTGATGGCACTAATCAAAATAACCGAGGAAATTACCAATGCTATAGACCGCAGCGAGTGCGCAGCTGCAGTATTTATGGCTCTAACAAAGCATTTGATACTATTAATCGCAATATCTTAACAAGCTAGAAAGGTATGGTATCAGAGGGTTAACTTTGAACTGGGTAAAAAGCTACTTAGCAAACAGGAAGCAATATGTGAAGCTAGGATAATATACACTTGCAAGCTTAAATATTTCTTACCTCTGGGGTGAATACTGGGACCAAAACTGTTCACCCTATATATGTATATAAATGACATTTGTAAAGTTAGTATTATTCACAGACAATACTACTGCATTTCATTCTGGAGAAAGCACACAAGAGCTAATAAAAAGTCACAGATTAAATGACTATACTAAAACATATCCCTGAACATAAGCAAAACTAAAATAATGTTATTTGGTAAGAGCAGAAAGTGCATTCATGCACAAATACAAAATGACTGCGTAGACCCTCTAGCGCGATCTTTCTCAGTTTGTCTGCACTTGTCGCTGATAACATCTCAGAGCACGCCGTTTGTACCTCATTTGATACTTTACAGAAACATTTGTTATCCGTTATCATGGCTGATAAATCGAGTGCAAGTGCTAGTAGTAGTGGCAGGAAACGTCAAGCAAATTCTATGGAAACAAAGGTGGCCAGCATCAGGAAGTTGGACGGTGGCGAGAAAATGGCTAATGTAGCGCGTGCTTATGGAGTGAATCGCTCAACCGTAGGAACAATTTACAAAGGTTCGAATTATGGAACATATGAAGACTTCTGTACCAATGGCATCCATTATCATTACAAAGAGGAGTCTAACGACGACGAAGATTTGTCCTTTCTTCAATAATTCCTCCTCCTGCTCCACCACTACCACCAACGACGTACGCTCGACCACTGCTCTTCAACGGTAAATAACATTTATCATTACGTATTATTATATCATTTATATTATTGTTTTTTTCATTAATTATCCTCGTTTAATATTACTCCTACATCCAAACTCATATTTACATACATACGCATATACTGTATATGTATACACGTACATGTAGTACCTATATCATTGGTAATATTACCTTTTCCCCTACTTAAGAACAATTCGACATAAGAACGGTCATTGGAAACCAATTGTGTTCGTTAGTTGGGGACTTAGTGTGCTGCCTTATCATATTCTTATGTTATTTCAGAATTGGTAAAGGTTAAATGTTAAATACGGGACGTGAACAAATGTATTAGCAATTGATATGAAACGGAGAGGGGGTACGATTAAATACGCTTTGCTTCTTCTTGGAATTGTGAATTGTAATATGTGACGTATTCAATGTAACATTATGCATTTTCCAAATAAATTAAACTATTTCCATTACCACAGTTCCTCTACTGTTACCAGTCTGTTCTTAAAAGTATCGCATTTTGACTTGAAACTATGATGGGTCATGATAACCATCCCTGTACAAGTATCTTTTTTTGCTTATAAGTGAACATTTCTTTAATGCACTCGGTGGGGCTTTACATCCTCACCCTGAGAACTCCTCATAATATGAGAGAAGAAAGCAGATGTAGTCCATAAAAGCTTTAATACCGTTGGGTTTCATGTCTCATGACTTCACGCTCTTGCAGGTCAAGGTTGTTCGTAACATCTCTCCTCCGATATTTGAGACAACTGAGCCCAAAGTGAAGCCAACCTTTAAAGTATTATAATTATTTCACAGCATTCCCCAGCAATTATCCCTGACACATGTAACTTCATCCACACTTCTGATATACTGATTCTATTTCAGACTTTTGATGTAATTAGTCAAAACAGCAGCACTAAATGGATGTGTTCAGCATGTCGATGCTGAATTATGACTTTCTTTTTATATAAAAGAAAAAAGGAAAAGATAGATATCTTCCTGTTGGCCTACTTATCAGTGGACCAGGCCCCTTCCACCTGAATCATTACATCTGTGGCGAGGTGCGAACCAAATGCCACCACTGTCCATTAGCCACAGTTGTCTCAAAGTATCATCCTACTTTTCCATGTGCTACCATTATTCCCTAGATGTATTATGGAATGGTAATTGGATGGGGAGTAGCCATGACTCACAGTAGCCGGAACATGAATCAAGGTGGACAGAGCATATCTTCTACCTGGAAGAGGTCGAGCCCTTCTTTTTTTGAAAGGTAGCGGCACAACAAAAGGTTCACTGTGATGTTATGACATTTATTTTCATTTCCCTTGCGACTTTGCCGTATTGTTCCTGTCGAAGGAAACCCATTCCAATGTATGTCTCAGAATTGTTTTTACCTTTTATTTAAAATGTTTTCAAATAACTGGAAAATGGGGTTTCTGCCAATTGCAGTAATCCCTCGTTTATTGTGGTTAGTTAGCTCCAGACCCAACCGTGATAAGTGAATTTCCAGAAAGTAGGTTTCCTCATTTATAAATGGAATAATTCCAAGTGCAGAAAAACTGTTTACGATCTTGTAAAGAAGTTTTTTAGACATCGTTAGCGTCCTACATGAAATAACACCCCTATAGTTACTTATACACTCCATCCATCCATTTTCTATGCCGCAGGAAAAACATGCAAACGCCACACAGAGATGCCCAGCGGAGATTCGAACCCAGGTCTCTTCCAGGTCTTCCAGGTCTCCTGAGTGTCACTTTTACACTCGTATTAGCAAATATAGTAGAGACAAAATTCCTATTCGTGTGTTGCTGTAAATGTGTTCCGGTGGCGCGGACAGGAAGTGATGTTGGTGGTTCATAGTTGAGTTTTAGCTTGACGTGCGTTGGCCCGTGCCTGTTCTGAGATCATTTAAACCTGCAATAAAAGCCTGTTGTTCAAGTCCGGTGCTTGTGACCAGTGTTGAATACAATTCTATCATATTTGAATGCGTCTTCTGTTCATTTAGCCATTTTTTACCTTGAAAATGCTTAATTTAGGCATAAAACATAAAATTAACTTAAATATGCAATTTTTTTTCACTAATAATAATAATTAGAGCTGTCAAAAATAGTGTGTTAACAGCGGTAACTAATTTACTTAATTAACTGTGTTAACATTTTAAGCGTAATTATCGCATGTGCACCATGTCAAGCCACCCCTTCTCTGTTATGACGACAGACACGGGCACAATAGTGTCCCCACAGATTCTGATGCTCTTTTATAATTTTATTCTGACCAGAACACCTCAAAAGCAGTGCAATTCCAACACTATATACTGTATGTATCCCAACTCGTCTCTGGTCCTCCGCGGAACGACAATTCCTCATTGCCACTAGACTACAGCGAGGTGCATTCAGGGACAATCTGAACATTACAGCAACGTCTTTATTATGCGTGAGTTTGGTCGAAATAAATGGAAAGATGAATTAAACAGTGAGTAGATATTCTTGTCACTCACTAGCGTTACTCTTACTGCGGAAGTACAATTTGCTGCATTTAAGCATACTCGGAAATCCCAGAAATTACAATCTACACTCAAAACAGTGTATTTAACTTAAAAAATGATGTGATGTCTTTGAATGCAATCCCTCATGGCTTATAATAACACTGTTAAAGTGTGATTCAAATGTTCTGCTACGACTGAATAGACGAGCGATAGGCAAACAGCATTTTCAGACATGTGGTATCTTTTAGCTTGATTGACGTATTCAGTTCATTTGGAGCTGTTCACACGAACAAATATATAAAATTGTGTCCTTTTATTTATTTGTTTATTTATTTATTTTATTTATAAAATACAGTAAAAAGGAAATATTTCACACACAGTCGCGAATGGTGATTCATTATGATTCATTAATTTGAAAACTGTGATTCATTTGATACCATTTTTTTGTAATTTCACAGCCCTATTAATAATAGGCCGTATTCAACTCTATTCAACGAAACTGCATGATTTATTAATTTATATATTTAAAAAAAATCGTGATATAGTGAAGCCGCAAAATTCAAAACACAAAGTGCGAGAGACGACATTATTGTCTAAATTACGTACTATTGTTTATTTGTGAGGGGAAAATACATTTTTATTTATTTATTTAATACTTTGGACCTTCTATCAAACTAATGCCTTTCCCGGTGCAGTTGAGTAAACAAACGCCCATGAAATACGGTATGTTGTGACGATGCCAGGATAAGTGTATACTCATATGTAAAGCAAAGAAAGCGTTGCAGCTGTCTTGGAAGTAACGATGTGGTCACATCACAATAGATGTGTGCAATGTCTGCCTTCAGTCATCAGTGGGTGATTGGACCACTTCTATGGTGCCTTTGTGAGCCATGAGAGTCTTTGCGCCTTGCAGATTTCCTGAGTCAGCACAGTGGTACCTGGGAGGTAATTTCCTGTTTCTATACCGTGCGCTGCAGGTTATTTGTTATATTTCCCCTGACGCTCCATACGATATCATATTCACATTGTTGTCTTGTGTCTGTACAGAATAATGTTTGCTTACTTCGACTTTGGTAAGTCAATTTTTAGTACACCGGCACACTGCTAATGTTTGAACAATACTCGGTAATGATATCATTTTCTATTGTTTGACTTTTTTTTTACTTTAACTTATTGCGGGATTTGAGTACTGTGGGTCTTATTTTTAACTAGGATCTGAGTCTATAGTAGCTTCCTAGTGAGCCATCAAAGGCATCCTTGGAAAAATAAGCATGCAAATTTTATATCCCCAAGGAAAACTGTTTTTGCAAGGATGTTTTTAGTATAGTCCAAAGCATGAATTCATAATAATACATTGTGTGTCTCATTTTTTCTAAATTTTAACATGCATCATTTTATCAATAGCAATAAATTAAAAGAACAACGCCCCAGTTTTTGTATAATTGATTTTTTGCTAAAATGTTGCAATGTTTTGTACACTGTCACGGTTATCGTACAATATTGTGCGTAAAAAAACGAGTACATTTGCCTTGTTTTCTATCATTTAGTGGAATCGAGGGCCCAAACAAAGCACCCTACACGTTGCTGATTCATTGTACGTGCATTTCTTTATTAAATGCGACTTTTAAATAACTCGCCATGGGGCCAAAGAAAGCTGCTACTAACAGCAATTTGATAAAGAGAAACACTATTGAAACGCTATTGAATTCAAGAAAAAAATTCCCCTCCTCTCTCTCCGTTCCTCGCGGTCTTCACCAAGAACAGTGTAGCGCTCTGTTGGCCTTTGTTATTTTTTATTATTAGTTTTGTTTTGTTTTGCGTGTTTATCTTGTGTTTGAGCTTCCCACTGCTTCTCTGTTTTGCGCTTTGCAGATGCTAGTTCTCCTGAATCGGGCAAAGTTACTGGATGAGCGCAGCTGCTTTCCATCAGCACTTCCTTTTATCCTTTTATTCACCTTAGCTGCGACAGGAAGGTGTTGGACTATTCCTTTGTTCTGGACGCTTTACGCATTCAGCTATTTTGTCTTCCAAGAAAATTATTAGCATTTCTGAACCTTACCATCCTACAAGCCTGCCATCTGCTCGTTGACACAAGGTCCTTCGGCTTCCGCCTCCTCCTCCTTCCCCATTGCCTGGGTCATCTGAGATCGTCAGGGAGGTGGTGCCGATGCAGCTGAAACCCAACTGGCTGACTGCCGTGGACAGGAGTCGCTGGGTGCGCCTTCGTCTGTGACTTTACTGTGGAGTGGCAGACAATACCATCTCCTGCTGTCCCAATCGCCCGGTCACACGGTGGTAGTCTCTTGCAAGGGGCTCGTAGACAGATTCCTCTTCCTCTCTCCACATCTTCCATGGGTCGTCCTTCAAGTTGAAGGTACGCTGTCCTCGGGCGGTGAGGGGAAGCATTCCTTATGCACTTTCATTGACTCTGCTGCTGACAAGAACTTTATTGATAGTGTTCTTGTCGATCAACATAATTCACCGTGATTGTGAATAGATGCAAAAATGTCCACTCACTCGACAGGCGCCACCTCACGAGTGTCCCTCTTACTTTCTGTTAATCACCACAAGTCCATTAGTTTTTTTTAATTATGCCTTCTCGTTCTGCTCCTGTCTTCCTGGGTCTTCCTTGGCTCCACGGGCCATAGTCCTATTGATTGGGCCACATTTAAAATGACAAACTGTAGTCCTTTTTGTCATTCTCACTGTTTATGGTCGGTTTCCCCTCTCATCAGTCTGTCTTTTTCTTTTTCACTTTTTTCACCTGATCTCTCCCAGCTTCCGGGGGAGTACCACTCCCTCAGTGACGTTTTGTGTAAGGATCGTACAATGTCATTCACCTCCCACCGTCCGTATGACTGTGCTATTGATGCTTTACCTTGTTCGTCGCTCTGCTCCACTCGTCTTTATAACAATTCTCAACTCGAACAAAAGACCCTTGAGGAATACATCTCCACCTCGCTCGCCGGCGGGCACATTCGCCTCTCTTTTCTTTGCTGGCAGGGTTCTTTGCGGCCTTTTATTGATTTCTGTGCACTCAATAAGATCACAGTTCGAACAAATACGCTCTTCCTCTTCTTGACTCCGCTTTTACGGCACTCCACGACGCCACCATGTTCACCAAATTAGATGTACGCAACGTTTACCACCTCATGCCATCCTGGAGCCATCTTCTCTCTCTTCTGGTGGCCATCCTTCCATGCCAATACGAAGAGTTTTGTGGCCTCCTGCTCTGTCTGTCTGCCTTCCAAGCTGGTTTCGTTGGGGTTGCTGCGGCTTCTTCCCATTCCTTCCCACCTCTGGTCAAACGTTGCAATGGAATTGGTTACCGATCTACCTCTAGGGGGTTCACCACAGTACTTACCATTGTGGACAGATTTTTCTTTTTCACTCACAGCCTCCCTTTTTCCCTCCCAAGAGGTTGGGAGTTACAGTGCCATCTGGTGGCCGACTCCCTTTCCCGAGTCTATATCAGACACTGGTTGACCGTCATTGCAAGCCTGCGCCAGATTAGCAGCCAGGACACAAGGTCTGGCTGGACCATTCTCTCACTGTGGACTGAAGGAAGCTGGCTCCCAGGTTCAGTGGACGATTCAAGGTGTAGCGGATGGTCAATCCTGTGTCGGCCAGACTCAACATTCCCTTGTCACTTAAGACCTACCTTGTGTATCCTGACTCGGGGTGTGCAGCTCTTGAGTCTCTCGGTTGATCATTTCTACCACAAGTTCCCAGGTGCCGTTCGTTGAGTTGGGGCGTACTATCGCACTGTGTTCTGACACCTGTTGGCCTATGTTATTTTTATTATTAGTTTTGTCCTGTTTCTCATGTTTTTCTTGTGTTTGAGCTTCTCCTGTCGGGTAGAGTTACTGGATGAGTGCAGCTGCTTTCCATCAGCACCTCCTTTTAATCACCTCAGCTGCGGCAGAGAGGTTATGGCTTCCTTTGTTGAGGATGCTTCATGCAACAGCTGTCTCATCTTCCAAGACAATTATTAGCATTTCTGTTTGTTCTTACTCGAGTAGTATATTTGTTAGCTACCTTCCTGCACACCCAGTAGCCGTCCTGACTTTCAGGTAGTTTTTAGTTGCTCATTATTGGATAGTTTATCCCTCTTTTCTGCGGCGCAGCTCTTTTGTGCACCGTTGTTCTTGGTTCCTGCATTTTCTGTTCCATTTTTGTCTCGATATTAAATACTATTAATAACTTGAGTTGCCTTGCCTCTGCATCCTGGGATCCACTCTTGTATCTCCTCACTCAGACATGACAAACAGTCTACAATAAAAGTAAAATTGATGTTAACTTATATGTACTTTATTCACAAAAGAAGTTTTTACTCTATATTAAGTAGGGATGTACATCTCTTTGCGGTAAACGATTCGATACACATCTAGATACACGTTTCAAAAATGATATATCTTGAAAACAGAACAATTCGATAGTGTAGAAACGATACGATTCGATGCGATTCAAGGGTTACATTTGTTGATGTAGCGATTAATCTTATAATATAAAATAAAGAAGCCAATTGTATAAAAGTGGCATTCTTTCAGTACTTTCAAACGTGTAAAAGAGCATCATATCCCCAAGCAGGCCGTACGGCAGGGGTCCCCAACCACAAAAAAAACACAAATTTGTAATAACTACATCAAATTTTATGTAAAGGGATATCAATTTTGGAAATATAGGCCATTATTTCATTCAAAAAATACAGTTAGAAGTCCTACAGTTTTTGCATGTTTAATTCATTTAACAGCAAGTACCAGTATATCGATCCTAAAGACGTATTTATATGTCTTGTAGAGACATTTTTTTTGTGCGAGAGGCAAAAAGAGGTGATGATGCAGGTGCACGCTAAAAGGTGTCACAGTTAGAGCAGTTTTAAGCCATAAAAATGGCCACAAGGTGGCGGAGGTGCATTTGATAAGAGCTCGGCGTGGATCTTTTGCATGTAAATACATACACGACAGCAAGCAGGATGTGAGAGAGCGTGGAGGAGTGTATCTTGCAGAAGGTTACACATTGTAGGTTTGTAGTGTGGAGTGTGTGAGTGACTGGCGTGATTTGTGGCGATCGCAGCTCCTGTGTGAATGTTCACTGCATATAGTATGTGTTCTCTGCTTGTTAATAAAGCAATCGAGCTGCATCGTGAGTCACTCCTTAACCACAAACAGTATCACTGGTCACTACGTGTCAGTAACGTGACATTGATGAGACAACAGGCACAGCAGGAAGTACACTGTCAATGCTAACGTGGGAGTCTATCTTATGTCCTATTTATGTCTAAGATATTTTCCACGTACAGCGAGCTAGCCGATTCTGTTCATTACTTTTACGGACAGAATTTCTAGGCGCAGCACATGGGATCCGGTTTGGTGGCTGCAGGATTGGATCTCTGCTTTTTGCAGATGATGTGGTCCTGCTGGCTTCATCAGGCCGTGATCTTCAACTGTCACCGGATCGGTTCGCAGATATGCGCAGATATGCGTATGTTAATCGTGTATCAAAAAAAATAGTGCCGCTAACACATTAATAAACACGATAACTTTGACAACGCTAGCCCTGTTAATACTTTTGGTGTCAGGAACGGATTCATTGGATTTACATTCGTCCCTATGGGAAAAAATGCTTTGGTTGTCATACATTTCAATTTTATTCTGACCTTTTGGAAAATAATGAAAACAAAGATACCACTGTATTATGATTTGATTTCAAATTTCATTATGGCCATAATACTATTTTCTAGAGCTGTAGAAGTGAACAATGACGGCGATGTCTGAAACGCTTTGACCCATTTACCTATGCAGTTTTATTTGCACAGGCAGCAACATTTGCCCTAACTGCTTGTTGTGCAATATCCATGTCATTACATTATCATTTCTCTCTGCTGGCTGAAAGCAGCCTGACTACAAATGTACAAAGAAGACAGAGCATGGACTTGTTCATTGCTCTGTGTGTATCATATGAACAAATAAGTAAGTTTGATGAATATTTAGTGCATTAAGTGTGTTCAATCTTGAAGATTTCATTTATATTGGTGTTCCCCTGGGGATTCTCCTGAAGATGAGGCTTTATCGTTGGTTGTATGTATTTTTGTACTTCAGATACTGCTTAAACTTACCCCTTCAATTTGGTATTACATTAATATATAGACTTAAACCATAGCCATCGTGAGTGGACAAAAAAAAGTGAAGATCAAATTCAACCCATTCAAAAAGAAGGATGCCAACATCGGACTGGAATAAAAGATACTGTATGTAAGATGATGAGTTATCTATTTATCAGTGCTCATGTGAAATTTTATCAAAATGTGACCACGCAAAATACACATGACACAGAAGTACTATAAAATTAATTAAACAATTTATTAGGTTCAATATTTCAATTTAATCATGATAAAAAGGCTTGTTTTTTAAGTGCCCAGGAGTAGGAGGTACATGGCTTCAGGTCAACTGTCTGAAGGGTACACGACTGTAAAAAGGATGGGAACGACTGATTTACTGAATATCATAAATAGTGGGGCTGAGCCGGATACTTGTTTTAGATGAGTATTTGTTACAGATAATGCATTTTTTCTGAGTATGAGCATGAAATGAGTACAGCTCGTCATTATCCGCAATTGTGATGAGGAAAAATCTGTCACAATTGGCCGAGGCCATTAACTAGCATCCCAAGATGCAAAGAAGAGGCAGTTTATTACAGGAAGTGTCCACAACACAAAAATGCTAAAAGTACAACACAAATCTTCCGGGCCAAGCCATGGGTAAAAATAGCAAAAAATGATAAACCGAAAATGCTGCTAGACATGGGGATAACGGGATAACAATAGAAAAATGCTAACAAAAAAAAACACTGCTGAGAACCAAGAAGGGAAAAAGGCTAAAGCTAACACAGGGTGCTGCTGAACACAAGCAGGAAAGGTATCACGCAGAAGTAACAGAAAACCACTGGGAAAAATACTACTACTCACAAGAATAGCAGGAATGACCGGAAAGCTAGGATACATAAACACAAGGCAGGTCGTAGCAGGAAGCAGGTACATGAATGCAGGTGTGTAATGAGCTCCTCCCATGCCAGTGGACAGTGTGCTGCCACAGATGGCAGAGAGAGGGCAGCAAAGCAGCACTACAAACTCATAACAAAATCCTCATTGTGTAACTACTTATGTATTCACTCTTCACGCTCTGTGATTGGCCAGTCACACACAGCTACTGCCCCTCCGTAGACAGACTCCCTACAGCTAGAGAGAGGAGCATGAGGCGCGTTTAACAAGGCAGAGTTGAAAACGGCTCATGTCGCGTTGGGGGTTGTCCTTAGCTCAGCTCGTCACTAAAGTTAGTTTGGTAAACTTGTTTTGTTACATACGCGGTGCATTTGAGAGGAGCCAGGCTCGTGTTGCGTCAGTTACAGACGGTGTTTTTTTTAATTTTTTGTCTGCTTGCTTCTAACTTGGCTGGTGATATAAAGTCAGTTGTAAAACTTTGCTCGTAGTACTGAATGCAGTGCTTTTGTGAAAACCACAGTGAACAAGGCTGACAGATTATTTCCCGGTTTGCCATCACTGGATGTTTGCATGAATCACCAACGTCACACAGATCATTAAAAAATAAATAATAAAGTCTTATAGATCACTCACATACACTGTACGCATATAACTGAATAATAAACAATAACTATAGCAACTTCTGATCAATCCATGTCAATTTTAGACTTAAAATAATGTTTTGATTTAAGCCCCACTCATTTCCAGTTAAACCAGCCCCACTTTTATTGAAATATACTTCCTGAAATACCTCTTTATTGTACAATATACTAGAAACTAGGGATGGTACATGGTAAAACTGTGTACCGTTCGGTCCGGCCTGCACAGGACAATCCACTTTATGGACCAGTAGTTTTTCAGTACATTTTGCAGTGTGTGTGTGCATGTTTGGCGTGTCTAAAAGTGGCCGAAAAGGTGAGGCATTTGGCGACAGAGTATATATTAGAGAGTATAGCCGACAACAGCCACGTGGCTCCGCCCGTCTGTGTCTGGGATGGGCAAAGGCAACTTGGACCCAGCCGATCTCCTCAGCTTTGTGGCCGCCGCAGCCCCTGCCCCATGGCTCCGGCATCGAGGTGCGGTGTACTTGTTTTTGAACAATTCACCTCTGTTAACAGACAATGATGAGTGCATAAGACGAACGCAACGTGCTGCCATTGTTTGGTCTGAGAACACCGCACACTGCAGCTATTAACGCTGCACTTCAGCTCAGGAACTTTACTAAAAATTAAACAACTTAAACTCTTACTGTTGCTCTTGCACCTTTTTAAAAAATAAAGAAACACAACAGCGGTGCCCAAAGTGCGGTTCATTATTAGATGTTACTCTAATTTGCTTAGCTACTAACGTTAGCAATTATCTAATTACTTATCGCTTCTCTGGGACTGCTTTTATGTGTGTGAATACACTACAGAAATTTGTGTGAATACCAGACAGCGGTGAGTGACCGATCTTATTCGGACGACGACAATTTACACCAATTTTATGTCATTTAATTTGTAATTGTGCAAAACAGAGACATTATTTTCTACTATTTGTTCTTTTTAAAACACTATTGGTAACGTATGTTAGGCAGCTGTGGTGTTATTTTTTTGTTGTTGAAAAAAATGTAATGTTGGGCCAGTTACAATCTGTCCTATGAAGTACCTTTATAGGCGGTCAACTTAAAGGCTTCATGCTCTCGCAGCCAAACAATTTGTCAAAGCAAAACACAACTGAACTTGTGACTAAACACCACAAGACAAAACAGTTTTTTCACAAACTGAATGTTTTTCAAATGGCGGTCTAATAATCTGACATTTGACAATGCAATGCAAATGAAGCTACATACATGTGCGGACATTCCAATAAGTTAAAAAAGAAATAAGGACTAAACATCATAGCATCATATAAATGTGAGTGGTGTCTGATTTAGATTCAAAGGGTGTTTTGTATGGAGACCCTTTCCAAAAGGGTCTTAAATGCAGCTGTGATGCCAGCGACCGCACCTTTGCACTCTCGGTCTCTCGCTGCCAGATAAATATTCCAAACAGCTCTGCAGATCAATTCCACATGACCTTGTGTTATGTAGAAATGGGGAACTCGAGGGAGAGGCCTTGGTGTTGGCACTGCTCCTGTAAGCGACTTAAAGCATCAGAAGGCTGGCGTGGTCAGGTATGGCAGTGATGCCAACATTTTGATGTGAGATGATGATACTATGTACACTTTCAGACCATAATGGTATAAATAGTTCTGCCTTGCTTGCGGTGCTGTGAAGTGCTGAGCTAATGCTGCATTCCAGTACCGGAAAACTGAGAGTCATGAATTTCAGACCTCTGAGTTGGAAAAGTGCATTGAATGACACCTGAAATTGGAGTTTTTACTTGCAGAGCTGCTGCAGTTTACCCAGACTACACTGGAATCCATGAGGATTAGGGGTGGAAATCTCTGGCCACCTCACGATTCAACGCGATTACGATTCAGAGGCCTGCGATGCGAAGATAAAACGATTATCGATGCATCTTTTTTTTGTGTGTCAGTTTTTTAGTGCATCATTTTTTTCTATATATATCATTTCTTTTTACTCACTGTGTTCTACTAAAACAAAGCATATTTGTAATGATTCCACATTTGTAATGATTAGCGGCATCGAAAATGGATGGCTGGATGTTTAGTTTCTATCTTTTTTTTTTTTACTTTCTTTTTAGGTATATTAGATAATGTTTTATCTGGACCTTAGCTTGTTTTGACTTCTAGGTCTAGGTGAAACACCATCTGATACTGTATGCCTAAAAAAAAAAAAAACGTCTGAATATAAGAAACTAAACTTATAATGGTTTTTGAATGCGTTTCAGCAAATGCTGAAAGGAATTTTTGATGTTCGCAAAGCCATGCAATCGATTCCATGATAGTTTGAGACACTTTCTGTGAAGCCTTTCCTATTAGCCAGCCATCTAACCCCTGCAGGTATTTTAGGTCCATCTCAGAAAGGTTACTGGATGTGAAGTGGATTTAATGACAGAGCTGATGGATGGAGTGGATATGTTTTTTCGTTCCCTTTAACAATGGTATAATACTTATTTTGCTTTTATTGGGGCAAGCTCTAATGGCTACTAGATGGCTCTCACATCACAGTGATTCAGCCATAAGAGTGTGCTGAAAGCTTTCTCAACCACTACTCTAATGATAGAAAGGGTGCTCGGCTTATGAAATGCAAAGATAGCTTTCTCCCATTCACTCTGCTCTCATAGTTTGTGTTTTGCTGAAAACATTTGACATGTGTAGCCACTCATTGACTTCACTTACAGCCACTGAACATAAAAGAACAAAAATGCACAAAAATGACCTTATGACAAACATCTATACACAGGAGCAGACATTAATTGCCTGGATTTCAATTACAGTCATCCCTAGCTACATTGGTTGGAATATCGCACCTTTATGCTATCACGGTTTTTCAAGAAGTGAATACATGAATAAATATCGCTTTTTTGTGGGTGAATACAGCCTATTAGTAAAACAATGCATATTTAAGCAAACTGTACGTATTCTTGGCCTACATTAAGCATTTTCTAGCACAAAAATGGCTAATAAAAAAAAGGTATTCAGAAGACGTGATAATAGTGTAATATCTGTGACTTGTGTGCGCCTTTAAGGAGCAGGGCCTGGGAAGTGACGTATGTGACATCAGCAAGCTAGAGTTCACTCTGTTTAGCTGAGTGTTAAAAGTGTGGAGAGTCAAAATGACTGGCGTGAGTTGTGGCCGACAGCTGCTCCTGTGCGAATTTTCACTCTATATGTGTTCTGCGGTTGTTCATAAAACGATTTAAGTGCATCGTGAATCTCTCCTTAACTAAAAGCAGCGCCAATAAAGTAGTATTCTAACCTGGTCACTAGGTGTCAGTAACGTTACATTGATGAATAGCCACCGCAGGAAGTACGCTGTCAATGCTAATGTGTGAGTTTTTGTTTTGTCATATTTACATCTAAGATGTCTCATTTTCTGTTATAATGTCTACTGCAGTATATTGGGTAATACAGATATAAAAGTGACTATCGGGGTGTTATTTCATGTCCAGAGGGCTCTAATAATGCTTAAAACTGTATTTATACATTTCTAAACAGGTTTTCTACGCTCTAACTATGAAAATACCGTATTTATAAATAAGGATGCCTACTTCACAGAAATTCACTTATCACGGTCGGCTCTGGAACCAATTAACCACGATAAACAAGGGATTACTGCACACTTAAACTTGATAGAGTTGAAGGTGTAAGAAAAAGATCAGAAGTGAATACACCTCATAGTGAAACGTCCAAATTGTGTGGTATGGTTTAATTTATTTTGAACATGAACACAGGTTATATTGGATTACAGCCGTCCCTCGTTTGTTAATTAATTATTTTCTGAAAAAAAACGTGATATAGCGAGGGAGTGATAATCGAACCGAGAGAGTGCGAGGGATGACATCATTTTACCTAGTTTTGAAAAAAAAAAAAAAGAGGGGGAGGACAGGAGCTTATGCTTGGGAGGCAATCCCTTTTTTCGAGACTGTTGTTGCACTCATAGGGCAGTAAATGGCTTTTTAACGTGTATAATTTTACATTAAAATAACAATGACACAAGCATGACATATGAAATTCAGAAATTAACATTTTAATATCATTTTACCTCTAGAGGACGCCCGTTAGGAGGCACGTTTGTCTGCACAAATTCGCCATTCCTGGCGACGCTGTGTATGCCTGTTCTTTTTTTAAATTAATTTTCAAACTAGCCTCTGCGTGCTTTAAATTCATCAACGGACTCACTCGTTGCAGGCATTTTCTGTGTTACATCCAGCAGCCTGCTGATGACAACAGGTTCAACGGCTCAGTTCAACGGCTCCCGAGAGCCGTTGATCCACAACAGCAACAACATCCGCACACCTTCCATGGTTTGTGGTCTCCTTTTGGCAACACTATAGCTCCTTTCGCAACGTTAGCTCACTTGATTGCGTTGTTTTCTTCAGGGTGGTACTTTTTGTTGATGAGAGCTTGAGGTACATCCTGCACAGACCGGCAACATGGACGCCATCCTCAGTTATTCTTCTTTCATGAATTCACTAGTGGTATTCACTCTTTTTGGGATGTTGCTGTTGCACTCTCTGCACTCTCTGCTGTTGCAGTATCGCAATATTTTGTCTTGGGGCATGATCCAAGATGGCTGCGTAAACAAACCAAGCACAGATATAATAGTTTGTTACGCGCCCCAATTGCAAGCTAAACAAGTGGGTGAACGCTAGCCACAGTAAAATTTTAGCAAAAATTTGGATGTTAACCAAAAAACGTGGTAAGCGAGGCGGACGTTAACCGAGGTACCACTGTAGATCCAATTTTCAGGCCTACTGTATTGTCCATTGAGAAGCTACACTATAATAAAACGGGTTGATGTAATTTCCTGTCTGCCTCCAACCCAGCTCCCCGAGCACCGGAACACATTTACAGCTACGCACACGAGCAGAAGTCTTATTTATGTCTTAAATGGCTTATTTTCTGTTGTTTTGTTTACTATATTGGGTAATACTAGTGTAAAGGTGACTATTGGCTTGTTATTGTGTTATCTTGTAATTTCTAGAGGGCTCTAATGTTAAAAACTGTATTTAAAAAGTCATAAACAGGTTTTTTATGTTCTAACTACAAAAATATCCATCCATCCATTTTCTATGCCACTTGTCCTTACTAGGGTTGCGAGGGTATGCTGGAACCTATCCCAGCTGACTTTGGGCATGAGCCCTGGAGGGTACATACAGGGCACATATAGACAAACAACAATTGATACCAATAGGCAATTTAGAATCTCCAGTTAACCTAACATGTACATTTTTGGAATGTGGGAGCAAACCGGAGTACCCGGAGAAAACCCACGCACGCACGGGGAGAACATGCAGACTCCACACAGAGATGACAAAAAATTCACTTATCACAGTTGGGTCTGGAACCAGTTAAATGCAATAAACAAGGGATTACTGTACTCACTTTTGTGCGATACCGTAGATTTAAATGTCTCTTTAATTTATGTGAGTGCATTTGTACAGCGCTTTGTGCATTTTTCCTTTTTTTGTGTTTAGCAAGAAAGGGAAGAGTCAAGACTAAAGCTCAAGCCATTCAGGTACAACCAAGGGCGTAACTTTGGGTCTACCATTGGGGGCGGGTTAAAATTTGTGCTTGTTTATTTATTTATTGGATGATTTTTTTTTTTAAAGGAGTCAGGGTAATTTGGCGTGCCTGTATTAAAAATACACTGTGATACTTTTACTGTGATTAGGCTGTGCCTCCTTGGACATTTCCTTGGTCATTTCCTTCTCTTTGGTCACCGGTTCGGC
This sequence comes from Dunckerocampus dactyliophorus, assembly GCF_027744805.1. Taxonomy (NCBI): domain Eukaryota; kingdom Metazoa; phylum Chordata; class Actinopteri; order Syngnathiformes; family Syngnathidae; genus Dunckerocampus; species Dunckerocampus dactyliophorus. Next base: position 14,475,305 of record NC_072832.1, on the reverse strand, counting down.
AATCACATTCTTCAACGTGATATAAAAAAAGCTTAGTTAATGTCCAAATGGTAACAGACCGATTAAAAATGACAAGTGACGTCAAAGCAGAATTTAAGGAAATACAATGGGTATTTCACAAAGCTTATCAAGAGTCACGACATGAGGTCGCTCTACACTTCTCTCCCCTTCTCTGTCACCCGCTGCATGCTCCCCAGCCGCCCTGCTGCAGCCGGAGTCACTTGAAGGAGCGTCTGTCATCACCATGGTTACCACTGCAGAAACTCTGCTGCATTTAAAATGTAGAATTTTAAGATTTTTTTCATTTTTTATTAGGTTTAGGTGTCGAGCAACAATGAAAAATTGTTGTCTGTCCGCCTTTTAGTGCCCTTTTCGTTTTTCCGTGGTTCGGCTGTCTCCATCCATGCCAAACATACAGCAAATAATGAACATTAGGTAGAGAAAGAGGGTTGGGTAGTACCAAGTATTTGGGGGGGGAGTTACATTACCGGATGACTAAACATGCTACTGTTTTGCTGGAAAATGATATAAATTTAAAAAAAAATCAACAAGATATTAACGCAAGATAATGTGTATTTTTATTAAATCGGAATGATTGGTTATATTCGGGTGGTTATATTGACTGGATCTGATTTTTGCGGGGGTCATAAACTCCGTATCCCCCGTGCAAATGACCAGCTTGGGTACAACAATACAAATGAAAATAGCTTCACTATTCTAATCAAGTGCCTTTGGTAATTGTTTTTCCTTTTGTATACAAAAAGTCATTTAAATGACCTCACTGTATTAGGAAAGCAGAACAAAGGTTTACCCCGACTGTGACACATTGCTTACAATTACGCAATACACAGTTGGCTTGTTCTCACAAATTCTTGTACAAATTGCACCGGAGCGTGAAGAGGGCAATGCAGATTGAACCTTATTGTGTAAGAACAGGAATGAATGGTTTGAACTATATTAGAAGGTTGCGCAAGTGAATATTATTCTGCAATTACGAACCGGTATTTTTATAAAGCTACATGTTATTCACCCCAATTAAAACTTGAACAATGACATACCACATCACGCAATCACAGAAATATTTAACAGACAATATTAAATCATGTTGAACATGATCAGAAATACAAGATCTAATTTCACTTGCCAGTGCTTCAGCCACTGATTAATTATTACAGGAGGACTGTGACCGCCTGATAAATATGTGCTAGAACTGGAGCAATGTGACCTTTCGCAAATATAAATGTCTCTAGAAAGACGTTATAATTGGCTGCAGTGAATGCCTCAGGGAGAACAATTAACAATAACAAGCAAATATCTTCGTCCCTGAACAGGAATGGGCGGGAGTGGGGGAGAAAAAAAAAAGATTCAAAGCCATATTCAGTAGTCTTTCACAGGAACATATTGTAAAACAGAGATCCTACATTTATTTATAAAATCTGGCATTGCCCTGGATTCCTAATTTAATTTTGAAGTTTACATGTTCAAGACTTCGCTTAACTCTGAATTGATATGATTGAATGATGGTATTCAGTTTAGATTCATTCATGTCACTCTCCACACCATGAATCTATTGCATTTTCCTTATTGTGCAAACATTTGGTGCCAGTTAACCTGATCAGCATTGAAACAGACAAAAATGAGTATTTGAGCAGCCACAAAAAAACCCCCACAGTGGATCCACGAGTTTTGATAAAAATAAATACTTTTGTCCCCTGAAAAAACTTTTTTTCCCAACAGAAAAAACATCTCATTCACCCTAAGTCAGTAATCATTTATAAATACTGGAGCTTTGAAATGATTACAATTTCTAATCAGATTAATCCCAGTTTCAAATTAATTAATCACGATTAATCACCATTTGCAAATCACACTTTAACCGCGTTATAATGAACAATGAGGGGTTGCGTTCAAAGATACCACGTAATTTAAGTTGAATTCACACTCAAATGCTGATGAGAATAGCCACCTATTGTTTTTTCTTTGCCTTTCTGTTTGATAAGACAAACTATAAAGATAAATAAAGATGTTGTGGTGTTCGGAGTGTCAGTGAACGCATCTCAAAATGAGGAAGTGGAACTTACTGGAGATGTGGTTGTGAGTTGGAGATACATATATGGTGTTTGGAATTGCACGACTGTTGATGTGTTCAGGTCAGAATAAAGTTATAAAAGAGCGTCAGACTCTGTGTCTAAACTGTGCCTCCGACTGCCATCATAACAGATGTCTGGCTTGCCTTGATGCACATGCGTTAAGGCCACTAAAAAATGTAAAGTCCTTAATTAAATTGGTTACCGCCGTTAATGTCGTATTTTTGCCAGCCCTAATAAATACTGTATGTGATAATAAAAGCATTATGTATTACTAGAGCTGAGGGTACCTTACAATACGATACGATTCGTGATCCGTGGCTCAAGATAATGACACTCTCTCAGTACGGCAATAGGGTGAAACAAAAACAAAATCAATTACATTTCCAATTTTATATTTTGCAGCGTAATATAATAAGGATATACTAAACAGGATTTTATTTTAGGTGTCTGACAAATAGTGACACTATTAAAATCATCATTCTCATGTATCTCAAATATATCAAATCTATTAAGTCCACATTTCTATTAAGAAGTAAAAATAAATATTTGGTGTAGTATAATGGTAGTGACATAATCACCAGAAAGCGAGAAAATGATGCAGATAAGGTTGAGCATTTCTTATTTTTGTGCATGTTTGTCACACTTAAATATTTCAGATCATGAAAACAATGTAATTATTTTATCAATAACAACACAAATGAACATAAAATGCAGTTTTTAAATGCAACTTTTTGTTAATGAGGTAGAAAAAAATTCCCCAAAATCCTGAAGGAGAATGTCCGACGATACGTTCGTGACCTCAAGCTGAAACCAACTTGGGTTCTGCAGCAGGACAATGATCCAAAACACAAGAAGAAGAAAGAGAAGAAAACCAAAATGAAGACTTTGGAGTGGCCTAGTCAGAGTCCTGAATCCTATTGAGATGCTGTGGCATGACCTTAAAAAAAGTTCATGCTGGAAAACTTGCTGGAAAACCTTCCAATGTGACTGAACTACAACAATTCTGCAAAGATCAGTGGGCCAAAATTCCTCCACAGCGCTGTAAGAGACTCATTGCAGGTTATCGCAAACGCTTGATTGCAGTTGCTGCTACTAAGGATGGCCATTGTTGTTGTTGTTGTGTTGTCATTCACTAATATTTCAATTTGTTTGATGATCTTTAAGTGTGACAAACATGCAAAAAAATAAGAAATCAGGAAGGGGGTAAACACTTTTTCATACCACCGTATAAATAGTACAGACTACACTTAGATTAGAGCTCGCCACACAGAGGTTAAGCAGAGCGCTACACATGCAGGAAATGACAACGTAATTACTGCGAGACCGTCAACATCTTGGAGACCTACTTTACCTCAACACGACAGCGCTGACAACAACTACTACGCACACAACCTGTCATGTCTTTGACGCACACCCTGCAACACACAACCGTTCACACAAAGCAGATGCAATATTCAGCCCAAAGCTCGCACATTGTCAGTCAGTCTGCAGGGAGCCTTATTTTAATGCCAACTCTGCTCTCATGGAGGATCATTTTTGGAATGATATTTTTGAATATGGTGGTCGCAGCTCTACAGTAATAAAGGGTATTTATTTACTGTATAGGATAGGACAGGGTGACGAAAACAATACTATGAATATCCAAACAAACCTGCTTGCTTTTGCTGCCTACAGTTTATAGAGACTAAATCTTGCTTGAGCACCATCTCTTTGTTGTTGTTTTTGGGGGTTAGGTGGGTGGTTGACACCAACATTCTTTTTTACCTTCTACATCATCCATAGCCCTGCCCTGTGCTGCTTTTATATAATTTTTATTGAATACATATCAACCCAGATAGATACGTTTAAAAATAGATTGTATTTCTGAGAATCTCTTTTCTCAAAAACCTCAAAGGTCTTGAATGGAAGTGTGTTTACTGAAGTACATTAACTTCACTACGCATTCTGTTGTGTTAATGTTGTGGGTAAGGACGTCACACCACACACACTTAAAAGATCCCGATGGTTATAGAACAAAAAAGTCAAGCGGTAGACCCGAAATAATGCTGGAGCCGGTTGGCTGTCTGTCAAGACAATCCTTGGCCCAAATGAAGGTTGTTCCTGATGCAGAGTGCAGTCCAATAACCATCAGATGGCACCTGCGAGAGAAGGGATTTAAAGGGATAGTTCGTATTGTTTGACATGAAGTTGGATGACATCCCCATCAGCACTGTAGTCCAATAACAGTGACTTACCCCCCACTTGGTCTCCTAAGTCCGGTTCTGTTCAGATTTCCGTGATGAAGAACATAGTTCCGCTTAGTTGTTGGCGACAATTAAGTAAAGAGTTTGGCTTCTAAAAACAATATGCGTTCAAAAGATTAAAACATTTGCGTCACAAAAATGCCTTCTCAAAAACTCAAACCTCACAAAACGCTTGGCGTTATATCGGTTCTCCCGCCGTATTCCTGCACACTATCACCTGTGCGTTTATGTGAATGGGATGAAGACGCTTGCATCTTCTTCCGCTGTATATAGTATATATATAATATAGGTATATTTAATCTTGGGCTTTTTAGAACAAAATATCTTCCTAATCCAGTCTGAGATAGGCTCCAGCTTTTATGTGATGCAGAACAGGATTTACTGTCAAAAATGAATGTTTTGAATGAATGCACGTTCTAATAGCCAACTTCAGAACTTCACCAGCTTGTCAAGAAATCTGGGTTTGTCACTTTGTATTTATCAACAAGCTTAGAAAAAACTACTCAAAAACTGCTGGGGGAGCCCAAAAATATGTTATCATGTTGGCTTAATAGCCCAAGGGTGTTTTTCATCAAATAACTTTTTTTTTAGGTCCGTTCGTTGAGCCATTTATCTCACCTGTATTGACTGATTCATTATGGTGACCATTCTGGTCGAAATCATCAAATACCACCTAAAACAATGTCCCCTTGTTGAAATGGAAAGGCCAATTATTATTCCAAGAACTTCCCTCCTTGGGAGATTCATCTTTTCCTGTGTGGCCTCGTATTACTCAACATGCAATTGTGTCTGCCTTTGTGGAAGTTCTTTGTCTTCCAAATGGGCTCAGAACATCCCTCATCAGCAAAATATATTTAATAATTCTTCCCTTTATAGGTTTATTCAAGGGCACTTTGAGGAGGAATGAGGAGGGATGATCCGTTCAACAAGCACCATTTTTAAGAATTATTGTGAATCATGAGGGTTTAAAATATACAACCAATTTGCAATCAGAAAGCAACTGGAACTCAGGGATGAGGAAGAAATAATAGTATTATAAAATCCAAATATTTCATTATTATGGGCTTTTATTTGGACAAGGATTCATTTGACCAAGATTCAAGATGTACAGTTTTGCCCAAAGGTTTTTGTACACTTACTTATGTCTTTATACAGCACTACAATAGATCAAGATATGGTTGAATTGGATACTTTCAGCATAATTTAAGAGGGTTCACAAAAATATGGAATTATTGCTTCGGGATTATGGCCATTTTGTGTAGAGTGCCTCCATTTTGAACAAATTCTGATTTCATCCTTACCTACCCTACCCGAACACTTGCTAACCCCTAACCCTTGCCAGAAAATATCTAAAAAGCCTTCAATGTTCTGTAATCAGATTGTTTAGAAAGATGAAACCAGTCAATTTGTTTCAGAAAAATGGGAAGAGAAAAACGGTATGGATAAGGGAAGCATCCATGATCATGATCCACTGCATACCACATCATGCACAGCATGGATTTGTGGTGTGCAGAGAACTCGAGAGCAGTGCACGATTGCGCACGCGCGGAGCTTAGAGGGAACATTGCCACTCAGCGCAGCGGAAACGCTCCAGTTCTGTCGGCATGGCTTGGGAAGCTCCACATTTACACCACCAAGTCATACCGCTGCTCTGGCACTTTCTCTTCTTGCCCGCTCAGCTTCTAAAACCTGTAGCTCATCCTCTGTATATTCAGGATTAAAAGGATAAGGTTCTGGATCCTCATTTCTCCAAAAGTAGTCGTTGGCATGTCTCTCAAGAAGTCTGCCATGATTAGTAGTTGACATGCTGCTGTTTTTGACGGAAGTGGGGATAGCTCCTATCTATGTGCTATGGGCTATGTGAAATCAATGCGCCCAGGAAATAAGTTCTGGTAATGTTTAAAATGATCAAAACACAGCAAAATACTTAAAGTATTACATGTTGTCATCAATGTACCTCTTACTGCATGGTCACAGCATGGATATAAAACAATAAAACGTATTTTAAAGGGTGTTACAGTTGAAATTGGTATCACCCATTTCGTGCATTGTTAGCTCCCTTATGCTAACTGTTTTTCTCTCTTTAGAAGGCACACAAAAGGGAACGAAGTGTGTTCATGTTTCACATAAGGATTGCGGATGATGGGCCAAAAAAAAAAGCGCAGTTTACAGTAATAAAAATGAACAAAGGGTGCACTTATTAGAAGAGGAAAGTAACCACAAAAAGCACAAGGAAGCAAACATGCATCCATCTTCTATGCCGCTTATCCTCACTCAGGTTGCGGGTATGCCGGAGCCTATCCCAGCTGACTTTGGGCAAGAGCCAGGGTACACCCTGGACTGGTCAATCGTAGGGCACATATAGACAAACAACCATTCACATACATTCATAGCTATGGACAATTTAGAGTCTCCAATTAACCTAACATGCATGTTTTTGAAATGTGGGAGGAAACCGGAGCACCCGGAAAAAGGGTCTCCTGACTGTGTGGCCAACATGCTAACCACTAGGCCACCGTGCGGCATATGAAGCAAACAAAGTACAACAACTTAATATATAGTTGAAGTTGGCAAAAAGAGAAAAAAGCATAAAAACAAATCACTAGGAGGAGCGGCGTGGGCAAAAGAACATGCTGGAAACTGGGGAGGGTAGGAGGACAATCTGGCGTCAAAGCAGGCCTGGAAGTGTGGCTTTTGAGTGGTGTGATTGCTGATGAGAGGGAGATGTGCAGGAGAAGCTCCAACCAGGAAGACCAAACAGCGGTACCGCAAACAGAAATCAGAGGGCAGAAAACACCAGCAGAGTGTGCACATGACACAAACGCTACCAAACTGATGGACCCTAAAAAATAATTCCAAAAACTCTCAAAATACAAAAATCCTCGAATAAATGTGAATTAATGAAACTTCTATGTTACAGGTGGTCCACAGATTACGCCGTTTGGTGTTATGGCATTTCCCATAAATTAATTAAAACATCATTTTGATGAGTAAACACAAAACTTGCTTGAGAACTTTTTACAGCGTGGTGTGCTGTCGAAAGAATATACCATGTACTCAATATTGGCCGCACTTGTTTCAATCTTTTGACAGTCACAACAATCATTAAGCATAAAGATTGTGTTGTATCATTTACCCGACTGTTGTAAGGATGACGACGATCTGGCGGATCAACAATCTCTTTATTGCGAAACAAAACAGGCTACTGCCGACCGCAACCACGTCAAAACATCACCAAACTCAACTGTCCTCTCTGCAGGCAGCTATCCTGACCTCTCAGGACTCATGTTCACAGACAGAAATCACAAAACTCATTTTTTTATTTAAAAAAAATACCAGAAATACCAAAAATAAATGAATAAAAAACTAAAATCTCAAAACTCGGTAAAACTACAGTACATATAACTGCCAGGTCGCTGAGTCGCCAGTAATAACAGGTAGTGCTTTGGCTTTTATTTTTCATTAAATGTTTTTATTTCGTGTTTTATTACTCTATTTTATGTCCTTCATGTGTTCTGCGCACAGTGTGAATTAATTGAAGTATAATTTATGTACCGGCAACCCTAATTAGGATAAGCGGCATACAAAAAGGATGGATAATTTAGGTATAACATCCAACTTACACCAAAATCACAATCACACATCACAGTCTAGGAACGGAACTCGTACGTAACCCGAGGACCACCTGTAGTCCAATTAACGAGTGAGAAAGCTGCCATCTTAAGTCTTACATTTAACACTGTCTGGACATACGCCTCTTCCTGTTGTTGTCACAATTCGCTGCTCATTCCTGTAAAACTTTTGATGGGATACGTGTCACTGGATAATATCACCCACACTCCCCTCAGGCTTTCATGGCGGGTCCCTGACATGGGCCCAGGCATTTAGTGTGACTCCCAAGTGTCAGTGGCAGCACAGTCGGACCCTGCAAGGCTCCAGGAAGCATCATCTATCATTGTCATAAGGGCAGCCATCCGCATCAGCAGAGCCTTTCTTTCAGCAGCGACCATGACGTCCATTAAGTTGTCTCCATGACCCCGTTCTGCTAGACAATATTTTCTTCTTATCTTGTTATTTTTGGTGATAGCAAATGGAAATGGAAATCTACAAGATGCAGCTTGATTCTGCTTTTGTAGTTGCAAAATACCACTTTGATTCAATCAACTGAGGGAGATTGAATAGAAATGTAGGGTAGGGTTTAAATTGAGTGATAATGTTACGTATTTGATGTGATTTGGGTATTTTATCGTTCAGACTATGTTTGAGGTCTAATCCTAACCCTGCTATTGTTTCACACATAAGAAATTGAAACAGATATATGGGAACTTAAACAACAATTCATTTATTTCTTTGCAGCAGAAAAGCATATTCTGGTTATGCAAGAGCTGAATGGAATACAGTTGATATTTATAAATGGCTGAAGAAGCTGACATAAAACACTCCGCTGAGATTTAAAAATGTGTTATCTGTGAATTTGAGTGTACAGCTGCAATCTTAATCATTAAGAGCTGAAATTTACTATCTAAACTTGCATTGTACATTGTACTTTCATTGTATTGTGAACAAAAAGTAAATATAGTGAAAGGGTAAATTAGTTACATATTAGCATGCTAAATACACACACCCTTGCTAGCACACACTTAATAAAATTAATATATTGATTTTATTTTTTTTACCAATATACAGTATCTCTGCATGCTAACTGTTGATTATGGATAATGCATGTTTGCCGAGTACGAGCATGAAACAAGTACAGCTCGTTTTTATCCGTAATTGTGACGAAGGAACATCACCCCTCCGTGAATCACCACCTTATCGTCGTGGAGTGATCCTAGGAGCTAGGCTGTCTGGGGCTATATGCCCCTGGTAGGGTCTCCCAAGGCCAACAGGTCCGAGGTGACGGGCCAGACCAAGAGTGATTCAGAAGACCATATGAATAAAAACAAGTGGAGGGACCGCACCTCGCAGGTGAGCGCCTGGTGGTCGGGCATTCGCCCATGGGTCCCGGCCGGGCCCAACCCGAAGAAGCCACACGGAATCTCCCCCCCATAGACTTACCACCTGCGGAGACAAGCATAAGGGTCCAGTGCTGTGTGTTTTGGGTGGCGGTCGAGGGCGGGCGCCTGGGTGTCCTGGTTTTTGCCCTGAATTCCTCAAAGCTCTGGATGTTGAGGGACTGTCTTGGCTGACACGTCTTGCTGATATCGAACGAATATACGATACCGCGACACTCCTAGCGGCAACATTACTCTGCTCTATATGCAACTGACATGGAAGAACACTCCAATTTGTAAATTTAGTAATCACCATCCCGAATCATGCATTTAATTGTGATTAATGAATTTGTTACATTTAGTGAGATTTTTTAAAATCACATTAATGTAATTTTTTATTTCAAACTGTATACAAACTGCCTTTTTAAAAAAATAAGTTTTTATGCGTCTGGCTTCTTGTGCTTGAGTGGTTGGAGGTGCAAAACAATGGCCATTGTTTTATAGGCTGTCATTGTGTTTGTGCTTGTTAGTATAAATTGGTATGGCTCTCATTGTAGTCGGGAGAGCAAGGTGAGGAGCTGTGAGTAGCAGAGAAGAGGGGTGAAAATGGAGGCGCATGATGACAGTTGTCTGTCCAATGAATGGGTAATTTACATTTCAAAAATGCCCCGACGGCACCACTGATAAAGGTAGAGACTCCTTCTTTATAAACAGGAGGTTGCTTACCACCGAAACAGCTCAAGTTTAGCCCACCACATCAATGAAAGGCACCCAGTCGCGAGTGCAGCCACAGCCTCGTTAGCAGTGAAGATGCTAGCAATTTTGCGGGCCATAGCAAAGCTCTTCGTCAAACTAAACTCAAAGAGAACACCCCGCTTATGAGCAAGTCTGTGACCGACAGGCTGACGAATGGTCTTGCCAAGTGAGTTGCGAGGAACAGCAGGCCAAAACACATATTGGAAGACGCTGGGTTAACAGTTGTTGCAAACTGCTTCCAATGACTCATCATACAAGCCGCCGTGCAGTGATGACCAAAATCAGCAAGAAAAGAACCACTAACTTAAGATTGTGGGTGGAGGATTTGCGTGTGATGCTATAACCGGAGATCACTGGACCTCAGCTGGTTCAGTCTTCAATAATTCTTATTGTTTTTTGATGTGTTAACTTCAGTGACCTGATGTTTTGTCTTATTTTTATTTGCTAAATATTTGGAGATTGACAAAAGAACAGCGAAAGGAGCGGCAGAGGCTCAAGAGGTACAGCAGGTCGTCCAGAAACTGGAAGGTTGGTGGTTTGTACCCCGCTTCCTCCATCCAAGTCATTGTTGTTATGTCCTTGGGCAAGACACTTCACCTGCTGCCCACAATGATGTATGAACGTTTGGTGGTGGTCGAAAAAGATCGTCATCAGCCTATCATCCATCCTCACGAGGACGTTTGTCACTTGATTGATATACAAGACAGCCAGTCTAACATGAATCTGCCATACATAGAAGTACACTCTGACAACACTGCTAGCTTTGTTTACATCACATTGCGCACCACTTGTGCGCAGGCTACAGGATCCTGAAGTGACACAAGAGACGGTGGTCGCTTCTACGATACTGCAGCAATCTACTGAGCTAACTAGTTAGCCTCCAATTTATTTATTCTAAACTGAAGAATAGGTTTAAAACTGAGAGAAAGATGAATACTACATATGACTTGTCTGTCAATATTATTTGACTAATAATAGGTCATAGTCAACCATGAAACAGCAATCATTAATTAATTAGGTAATTTTTGTAAAAACCATGATCGGACGAGGGGCCGATAATCAAAACACGATGTATTGACTGTATTTTTATTATTCTTCGTACTAGTAGTAGTAGTATTAGGCTGAATCCCAATTCTACCCCTTACCCCTCGTCTTAACCCTTACCCCTAGTTTTTCACGAGAATCAATTCTCCTTAAACTGAGGGGTAAGGGGTAAGTGCTAAAAGGTATACACCCCTTGAAAACGAGTGTGGTCGCTGACCACACTTGAAACGAAGAGGTAGAAGGAGCTATAACACCGGCTGAGAAGATGGAAGCGAGGAGACCGAAAGAAACATACTGTATAAATGTAAGTAATTACGCATAATTATTGAGTTTCACAGTCACGTCACTCATGGTTTATTATATATTCAATCATTTGCTACTCCACGTAAATATTCGGCATGTTTTGAATTGTTGGTTTTCGCAAGTTATGACTAGCCGGCTAACACTGATGACTTCACTGCAATCTACTGCATTTAAAAAATGATTAGATAGCGACCACATTAGCCTGTTCATTGTAAGTTGTATTTTAAAATAAATCGCTCGCTAGCGGGGGGAATCTACATTACTGAACTGGCCGAGAGAGTGTCGACAAAAGCGCCCCCTTTCTCGGCCACGAGTGGCCCATGGACTTAGAGAAAGAAAAAAGAACCTAATTTGAACCATGCTGGTAATATACAGGTGCAAGGTTTTTATGATCATGTATTCTTTGTATACTTTGCATACCCTGGAGTGGAAACCATGAAACCAACCACCAAATGCACATCTAATATAGTGTAAGCAATGTGGATCTGCCCACATCACAGACTGTTGACTCCAACAAAGAGAACCAAGCGCTTTATTGTCTGGTCCAAGTCGTGAAAAAAAAGAGAGCACATTCAGTTTGATGGGACTTGCCCACTGAGATGGTGCTATGGCCAATTTCTCTGCAAAGATGAGCTCCAGCTGCACACATCTGGAATAAACCACCTGCTCCTCTTGAGAGGAGTTCAATTGAGGGCATGCAGCCATGTTGCAGTTGACCCATATCAACAGTGCTTACAAGCAGTATCATGCATCATTTTTTGTGGTTGTCCAAGCAGCAAATGGGCAATGTCATTATATTTGCAAATAAGGCACATAGATGCATCAATGTCCTTGTATTTTAATCTTGTTTAATGATGGCAGAAATCCCATAATGCCTGGATCAGACTACTCTGTAGCATATATGTGTTTTTATGAACCACATTTGTCTGAATTTTGATAATTTTCAACATAAATGTAGATAATGTCCTAAATGTGCATGTTCATGCGAAAGACAGATGTTGCGCCCCAAGCTGCAGATCAACAGCTTGGCCTTTTTCAAGCATTTGCTGCAAGCATCTTTGTTGAACAGCAGAGCAAGAAAGCATCCTGCAGCATAACAGCCACAAACAGGATTGATGTCTGCGACCAAGACGTTTGACTTTATCCAGTCGAGCTTGAGAGGGATCATTCAGCATCATTGAACTGCGCTGAGATTTTGATGGAAGTGTTTTTCCCACAATCTTTTCTTTACCTCTAGCCAGACATTATCACTCAAGACCACGTAATGAGGGTGAAAATAAAGCTGGTATTTTCATCTCTGTGCAATAAACCAGCAATTACAAAACAACTTTATGTTAGACTAACTTTGGACAGACTGCATGTGTTATTTTTCCAAACGAATAAAATCATCATCAATACTTATGAATTATGGAGGGTTTCTGTGCCAAAATAGATGCAATGATAATGAAAACATGACATCATTAGTTACATTGTGAAATGATGTAGTATATAATGCATTGATGATTCCATTTATGAAGTATAATATTAAATTATTGTATTGAAAACATTTGCTAACTATTTATTTAGTTGACGATCCAGTCACATATTGCATAGCCTTTTTATTTAATGGTGATGCATGTGTATCTGTATGTATGTGAATGGCATTTTGTGGAATTCTTTATTAAAAAGGACCAGGAAATATATAAATTAATCACAAAATCAAATATATTGGTCATGAAAGAAATACTCGAGATGGTTTAATCAATTATCTGAAGGATAATTTAATATTTTTTCACAGTTTAATTGAGTATTTCATATGTTCATTTATTTGTATTTGGGCACAAACAACCCTCGAAAATTACACACCCACATAAGTACACACACATATACCATAAAAAAGAAAACACAAATATCAAAATAAATAAATATATATCTTTAAAATGTCCCTCGGGGTGATTTGGGGAGGGAGTGCCCTGGAAGTACAGTTCGTAGCATGGTACTACTACATGCCATTCAGTTCTTATACAACCGGAGACGGAGTCTGTTTCAAATTGCCAGCAGTAAGTCAAGCCTATTCACAGTGAACGTGTCACTGGTTCTATGGACGGACTCCAGTTTAGGGGCCTCCGGATCTTGTTTCTGCAGAAGATGCGATCCTGATGATCAATCAGCGACCTTCATTGTTTTCAGCTGAGTGTGTTCTGGGATGAGATTCAGCACCTCCAAATCTGTGGTCATGGTTCTCAGCCGGAAAAGGGTGGCTTGTACCCTCTGGGTTGGGAGTAAGGTCTTGCTTCCTGTGGAGGACTTCAAGTATCTCTGGGTCTTGTCCACGAGTGAGGAAAGGCTGGTGCGTGAGAGAGACATGCGGATCGGTGCAGCATCCACAGTAATGTGGCTGCTGTGCCAGACCGTTGAAAATACTGTTGACCGGTGAAAAGAGAGTTACCAGTTTACCGGTTGGATCTACATTCCTATCCTCACCTGTGGTGACAAGATGTAGGTTGTGACCGAAAGACGAAGGTCGTGGCTGTACTCACCCAAAGAGATAAGTGATATGGGGAGGAGCTCGGTCATCCAGTAGCAGCTTATGTTAGAGCCACTGGTCCTGTACATTGAGAGGAGCTTGTTGAGGTGGCTCGGGTATCTAGTCCACATGGTCCACAGGTGTTATGGGCATGCCCCGCCGGGCGGAGGCCCTAGGGTAGGCCCAGAACATGCTGGAGGGAACTATGTCTTGTAGATGGCTTGGAAGACCTCCATGTCCCCACAGGCGGAACTGGAGGCCAGAGACCAGGAAGTCTGAGCTTCCCTACTGAGACTGCTGTCTCCACAACCCGGTTAAGTAGAAAAAATGGATGTATAAATGGATGGAAAATCAGTTATGAAATCTAATTTAAAAAAACATGTTATCTACTGGGCTGCGCGGTGGCCTAGTGTTTGGCGTGTTGGCCACATGGTCAGGCAATCGGGAAGGTCTGGTTTCGGATCTCCGTTGGACATCACGGTGTGGAGTTTTCACGTTCTCCCCGTGCGTGTGTGGGTTTTCTCCGGGTACTCCGGTTTCCTCCCACATTCCAAAAACATGCATGTTAGGTTAATTGGAGACTCTAAATTGTCCATAGGTATGAATGTGAGCGTGAATGGTTGTTTGTCTATATGTGCCCTGCAATTGGCTGGCAACCAGTCCAGGGTGTACTACGCCTCTCACCCGAAGTCAGCTGGGATAGACTCCAGCATACCCGTGACCCTAGAAGATGGATGGATGTTATCTTCCATTAGTGGGATCTTTTATAAAAATGTCAACCACATTTTGATGAGACTTGTTCTAACTCACTGACTGTAGATGATAATTAAACACTGGTATTTGTGCTGGGAGGTTTTAACATTCTGCCGCACTGAAAAAATCATGAGGAAGCACTGCATGTTGGGATGCATTTGGTCCCTGTAAAATAGTATCATAATTCCTAGTAGCCACTCGTAATATATTGCAACCAGGGGACCTATTGTGGCTCATGAGTTGGTTATCCATTCCGAGTAAGTGCCACCATCAAACAATCTACCGCGCTACTTACTGCTGTTTGAATGGTGGTTTTGAAGACCATCTGAAATAAATCTTATTTTCACATTATTTGATTCTATATGGCATATCAGAACACCCGCTTCATCTGGTCATTTTCAGTTCCATTTGCCTTTTTTATTCAGTCCCACCATCTTTCATTTTGAATACATTTCGTTTGTGGTTGACAAGCTATATTATTAAACTAAATGTACTGTAGAGTGGTCTAAATTTGTCATTTGTGTGTCATTAGGACTTTTAATAACAAAGTAAGCAAGTTAAATTGAATTATTGTGGGAGATTGCCTTGTAACATCATATTACAATCCACTGCCCCCTGTTATCTTCAATAATGCTATAATTAGACCAACCAGTTGATCTTTTATTTAGCAAAACTCAGCATTTACTTATTGTCTTCTTCTTTTGTCTTTATTGGCCGTTCCCAAACCAGCTTGAAGGTTCATTACTGCCACCAACTTGACAGGAGAAGAGGTAGCCCAACCTAGGCACCTCCAATTGAGCACCTGGATTAAGCCATGCCAAGACAGAGGGGTTGTAAAATGCCTCACCTGTCATGATGACAAATAAAAAATGAATAATGATATGATGATGATGTTTGTACACTGAACTGTATTATAAATGTAATTTCTGCATTATCCCAATTGTTTAACATTTTCTTAAGTGGGAGAACATTTTGCGATAAATTAAACAAGTAGTCCTAAGTACAAGATAAAGGGTGGAGGCCGAAGACGAGTCCGGATGTAATTATTTTGACTTTGAGGGGCATTTGCCGAGATAAAATATTAGTTATTTTATTTTGATGAAGTGATGGACAATTTGAAATTAACCAACCAAGCATCCAGTTTATTTGTTGTTCAAATTTTTTGTCTCTCCTACAAGGTTATGCTTTTTTTCCTACTTCCTACAGAATTTGTTACAACATCATATACAAATAATATGCACGTTAGCAACGACATCTAGGTCAGCCAATAGCTACTTTTATTACTGAGGAGCAACAGTGAACCTACGATGAGGCGTCTCTTATTTCGGCTGAGTGCGCAAGCTCTGCCGACCGTCTGAGTGCACTAAGTTGGATCATGGCGCCTGCAAGTTTCTGTTTGTCAGCATGTCGCCAATAATATAACGTTGCAGAAATATTGATTGTACACCATGACTTTCTACAGCTTGTGTAATGTCTTGAATCTAAGTGTGACATCATTAGTCTTGCCAATCGGACAATAAAATATACAGAAATGTCATACACAGAGGCGCTGCAGTACGCGCCTCATCCTGAAGTGGTGAGGCCGTGTGTGAGCTGGAAGATGTTTGTCTGCTGTCCGTCCATATAGAGGAAAAGTGTTTTTTTATGTTTTTTTGACAGCAGCAGTACCAGCTGGAGAACAGCGAGTCATTAAATATATTTTTTTATTATCTCCTGAATGAATGAATAAATTTGACTGCCAAGATGGAGGATTATGTAACCAAGCTCACCAGAAGGTGATCAGACTTTTACAACCAAGTATCAGAACTTTTTTTCTGGAAAAGGCTAGGTTCCACGTACTTCATATACAAATCAAAGGTAAGACACCAAAAATGTTTCAGCTCATAAAATAGATATACTGTATATATTAATTCATGGAGCTAACACATATTTGAAAACATTTTTTTAACAAAAGTTTTAACATTTTCTTGTTATCTTCTTGACGTGCAACATGTATTAATATGAAAAAATAAAAACTCCAAAGGAGTCATGACTTACCAGCCATGAACCTTATTGCACTTCACTGAATATATTACATAATGTGGTGAAGATTGTATAAATGTGTTCTTCCATAAGTGGTCTGCTCCATCTTGTCACTTGTAGCAAGAAGAGTGTAAAAGACAACTTGCTGCTTGTCCTTTTGTCTGACACCGTTGCTAAACAATATGCTTATAATTCTAGCTTCTCTGTTCATGTTGCCATTTCCAATCTATCCAAAAACTGTGCCTTAGGAGTACAGGAGATTGAAGAATGGTGGGCAGCTGATTCAAAGCCTAAAGCAGGAGGCAACCCTGGGGATGAACTGGATAAATTTACAACAGTCTAAGGTGCAAGAGACCAGCAAATGGAGAAAACAACTACCTGACAAGAGTAAATATGGACTGATACGCCGTAGCAGTTGACCCACAAAATGACTGAGGTAAGTTATGAATCTTTTGCGTTGGGAGATCCACAAGATGGTGCTGTGTTTGTGTTTGTTACTTTCATTGGTGAAACCTATCTACTGTAGTAAACCACTTTTATAATTGTTAAAATTCAGTTTGAAAAGTTATTTCCCAAGTGTACAGTATTATCATTTCACTTTGCGACTTATATATCAAAATATATATACTGTGTTTCTGACTGTCATGAACCAAGCAGTGAACATCACCATCGAAAGCCGTCAGAGGGCACTCTAGGCTAGCGACACAGAGAATGAAGAATTCCATGGATTCAGTGATGTGATATGAGATCGGGAGCTTGGTGAACTTGCTTATTGGTAACTTGCTTGTTGGACTCGCCTCTCAGGTATGTTCTTTATGATACTGTGTATATGAATAACTGTCAGTATATTATGTTAACATACCGGACACCTATTCACCTGCTGTGTAGTTGATTAACTTGCCTTTCCAGGTTAAATGTCTGTTCTCGGTGTTAAATTTTGCAAAATCCATTTCGAAATAAATGTGACTTACAATCTAGTGTGGCTTATGGATTTTTTTCCCCTCTTCATTACACTTTTTTAACTAATACCCCGGAGCGACTGATAGTCTTGAAAATACGGTATATCTGTCTGTGTTCCTGCGCTGGCCCCATACAGTATTACTGTACTAATCAAACGGTACACTGAGCGTGACCAGCCTATGCTAATTTCATTTTGTAATTGTGGTAATTGTGCAAATGACTGTGCACCATGAATTCTGCCTGGCAACAAGTGACTGAGCAAATGGCGTGATGTGTAAAGAAAAGTCATTTTTTCACCTACTTGGCCCATGATAATAAAGAAACGGCATAATGAGCACAACCATTGCTTTTCTGTAATTGTGTCCCACAATTTCTGCCTGGCAACAAGTCGCCATGAAAAGAAAAAATATTTTATCAATTGGAATTATTTTCTTTTACATCGCTGTCCCTGCTAATTGGCTAAAGATTGTTTGGAGTTAAATAGCTTCATTGCCATTCACAGACTAGTTGTCCACTGTTTAATAGGTTAAATATACATTACTAGATATAATGATGGTAGAGACAGGTGGCAAGGATTTGGCTGCAGTCCTATTTGATTTTCATGCAAGTTATATAATGTGCAGCCTCAGTCCGACTCTGTTTCCTCGCAGTCGAGGAAACCACTCAGCTGATATGTCAATGGAAATAAGCTTGTGGTAGAAGTGGCAGACTTTCATACGTGCTTCACTGGTGGCATAGCTGAGGCGCCTAGTTGCTTAAGAGATGTCTTATGCAAGATGCACTCCTTATTTCCACATGAACTTGCAGATTTTTTGTCATAGAAAATGCATAAAAACATCCCCAGTGTGAGAGAGCACTTTGCATTTATACATTTTCATGCATTTGGATCCAACATTCTTGCCATTTATCAGCATGTTGCGTTAGACCTTGTGGGTTTTCACACAGGACTTCATTAATATAGGTTAGAGAGTAACTCAGTTAAGAACCAGAGGATGTGACAATGAAAAGATTTAATCAACTACTAACAAATTATACCTCACATGGGAGGCAAACAATGAGCTCAGTGACTCCCACATGTCTCCATATAAATGTTGACTTATATACATTTATGCAAAATAATGGTGCAATATTAAGCCATTTGCAACAAAGTACTATGCCTTTTTTTTAAACAATGCATTATATTTATAATTACTGGTGCAGAAACAGCAGCACTACTTTTATATGTATTTATTGAGGCTGGTTTACAGTAAACAGCAACTATTTCTATAATATACTTAAATTATCTAGTTTTCAGCCACCTCATACCTCATAGTAAACATGCCCTGAATAAAGAGAACAACAAAATGGAGAGTCTGCATGTTGCACATCCTGCATGACTGCAAGGTTGATGAATAATTAACACAAGCTCCCGTTAATGCTAAAAGAATGCTGAGGAAATGCCTCTGCATAGCAAGAAGAAATGTATTCCCTACATTAATATATATTGGAAATAGAATAGACCACATTAATATAAATGGATCTTCTCTCAGGATCAGTTTAAGGAGTCTGGTGTCATTGATGTAGCCTGAGTTTATGTTCATTGTATACTAGTTGCTGCTTTTACTGACTGAATCTGATTGGTTGTTGTAGTTATTGCAATTTGTTCATCCCCCCCAAACAAACCCCACTTGTATGAAAAAAGACCAAATCTAAGGAAGAAATCAACACATCTACTAACACAAAAAGTTGTCTGCATTATGAATCAGGGGTGTCCAAGGTCCGGCCTGGTGGCCATTTGGAACCTACGAGGTCTTTTCTTGAACCGTTAGATATTCTAAAAAGTAAGTTTAAAAATGAAAATGTAAAAAAATAAATAAATGTTATAAGAAAAAAGGCCCTGGGTTAGGAAAAATTGTTTAAATGTTACAAGATAGCACAATAATTAATGCTAATAACCATTTGCTTTCTCACCTGTAGCGTAAAGATGAAAGGTAGGCTATTTTTGCTTTAAATATAATTAACCACTTAATATATCTTGATCTATACAGTGTTGCCTCGCTCCATCGCGGTTCACCTTTTGCAGGCTCGCTGTTTTGCGTTTTTTGTGTGTGCAATTTTTGTGTTTGTTTTTTTCTTTTTACAGTTTATGAACGAGCATTGTGTTCGGCATCCTGATTGGCTAAGGGAGAACCCGCACATTGTGTTCTGTGTCCTTACTGGCTAAGGCAGAACCTGACCACTGTCTTCTGCGCCCCGATTCGCTGTAGAACATTGCAAACCAATCTCTTTTGTGCCGAACTGCCTTGTTTCCAG
This sequence comes from Dunckerocampus dactyliophorus, assembly GCF_027744805.1. NCBI lineage: Eukaryota > Metazoa > Chordata > Actinopteri > Syngnathiformes > Syngnathidae > Dunckerocampus > Dunckerocampus dactyliophorus. The sequence continues at coordinate 14,455,342 of NC_072832.1, read as the reverse complement.
CAACAGCAACAATATGTTTTAACAAGGATACAAAAACACTTCAGCGGAGTGGCGCCAGGAAGGAGAGGCAGGGTCAGAGGAACTAAATAAATTAGACACTTAATAAATCCTTGCGTCCAACCTCGTAGATTGAGCGCTAAAATTCAAACAAAGGTGTGAACTTGGAGCGTTTAAACAAGAAATGAGAATACATAAAATTTGCTTATACTGTATATGCATCTTTTTTGACTAATAAGGCTGTAATCAAACATGAAACAGCAATAATTTATTGTTTATTATTATTTATTGGAATTTATTGATAGAATGACGCCCTAAAAAGTGGCGAGATGCAGTTTTATTAAATTAGATTTTGCACGTTTAGTAAAAATCTAAATGACTCTAAATAAACAATGTTTGAATATTTTATCATACAGTCATCCCTCGGAATATCACATTTCGATTATTGCTCCCTTGCTATGTTGCGTTTTTGATGAAAATGTATTAATTAATAAATGATCGCTGTTCCGTGGTTGACTGTTGTCTATTATTATTCAAAACATATTGAAATACAAGTGAGATGTAGTATTCTGGTCACTAGGTGGCAGAAATGACGCAAAACATTGAGAAATTACCTTACTTTACATTACCTTAACACTGCATGAAGTCACCCATGGCATGTACGACATGACAGAGTAAAAAAAGGTTCCCATTCCATGTGGAAGTGGTAAGTTTTTGGCTTTAAGTTTAAATTCAAGGCTAACTGGTTAGCTCGCTAGCTTGTTAGCTTGCTAGCTAGCGGCCGTCTAGAGGCCCTGCAGCATAAGAGTTGTACAATGTGTTGTAAAAAACTTAATAATAAGAGTGTAAAGGTGACTATATGGGTGTTATTTCATGTCTGTAGGGCTCTCATAATGTTAAAAAAATGTATTTAGAAAGTCAGAAACAGGGTTTCTATGCTCTAACTACGAAAATAATCAATTTATTAACATTTAATCCAATATGATGTCAATTCATTTATCAGGTCTGGAACCAATTAACTATATTGCTATAAAAGAGGGACGACTATAATATTATAGATCCCTGGAGCATCACAGGAGTTGCAACAGCTTGAGATAAATAAAGCAATACATATCTTTAAAACCGATTAGCTAATTTGCTGTTCATGACAAAATGAATAGATTTTTAGTTTAAACAGCATGTAAACAGTCTTGGGTGAGCAAAAAACTCGCAAAAATATGCTCCAAAAATGTTTTTTTGTTTTTTTTCGCAGGGAATGGAGGGAGCCCAAATGTATTATAATCCCTGAGGGGAGGCTCACTGCTCCATACTTGGAAAGCTGTTGCTGTAGACCACCAAAGTAGGTGATGCACGGTTGTCATGGCAATGACAGAGCTGCTCTTCTTTCAATTAAAAGCGTGTGTACCAATGTGCTGTTATTTTATGGTCAAATCACAACAATGCAAATCAACAATGATATAAATAACCTGGAAAAGTTTTCCAAATTTAATGGCATGATTGCAAACACATATACACTTTAATCCATTCCAAGAAATGTCAATTCCCGGAGGTCTTTACGAATGTGGTTGTCTCCATAAAATATCTATTATGTAACCAGATCACTCAGAACAATATTTGGAAATTATGGTTTTATGCAGAATAGGGTCAATCTTCAGATTATTGCTGTTTATGTAAACACAGTTGCTGTTCAGTGGAATTCAGATCACCATGAGCTGCCATTCATAGCTGATAAACCCTGCAAGCTGACTGTCACATTCATTCTTCAAACTGCAAATATTGGTATGATTTTCTAGAACTTGGAGCACACACGCACATGCACACGCACACGCGCACATACACAGATAAGGTCAGAGTAATAGCCCAATAGAACTGTGTCCATCACGATTACTTCAAAGAGCAAACAGTGTCACCGCCGCTTAAAGTGAAAAGACAACTTCCCTTAAATTTAAGTCCCATTGTTTTTGTTTTTGGGCAGTTTAAGGGTGAATGTCATATGCTTTTAAACTGAGCTTGGCATTCAAAAGTAAGAAAAAAAAGCTCCAGTCGTGTACACATGGCCATCATAATTACCTCAGCAGGATATACAAAACCTTAGTCAAGCAGGGGGAAAAAGGAACAGCTTGAACGACTTCGCAGTTGAATGCATGTTTTGAAATGATCATCAGCAGAAAATGTCAGCCTTGTTTTCTGACATTGTGTTACATCCACATGAGGGAGTCTTGCACAGTTAATCCAAGCATATTCATTACACTGAATTGGAGCAAAGAGACAGATATTACATATGTATACACTCTAATGAGATCCTATACAGCACATGTGTCAAACTCAAGGCCCACATGCCCGTCACTTCATTTTATGTGGCCCGCGGAAGTGTTTGGAAAAACAGTAATAAGTTTGCCTGTATCACAGACCTCATAAAACAACATGCTAACAATCATGTGTATAATAATGTAACTGTCAGTTTCAACTATTCCTGTAACATAGAAGATGTCTACTAGCCACACTATTATACTGTATATAGCACTAATTGCATAACCATTGTTACTAAAGGTGCCATATTCGGAACAAAAGTGACAATAGTTTAACTTTACACAACTAAAAACAACAGCACTTTTAAACTATTTCAACCAGTCTGTAGAAAATAACACCTTAAAAAGGGATAAGACAGTCTACAACAAAGCATGCTGGGAAACGCGTAATTAGCCCATTCCACTGCTGCAAACTCTTCCGGGTTACACATCTTGTGGATTGTGGTGTTTTTGTGTTGATATAAACTACTGTAGCTTTTGCCGGACGTTGAGAGAATGACAAAGTGGTGCTTGATCAACAAGCACTTTAATAAAATGAAAAAGCACGCCCAAACAACCATAGGCGTAAATCCGCATCCGCCTCCCCGTCCCTTTTTCTGGCTGTTTCATTCAGCAGTCAGGACACATTCAAATGTCCTGACTGATGGAAAGTAGACATTTTCAAGCAGGAATGAACGGACACAAACGCGGATATTTTCAAAAATGCACATTACAAGTAAAAAAAAAAAAAAAAAGCCCATCCGCACAAGTAAAAAAAAAAATACACATAAAAACACATTCACTTGCGGTCGTGCATGATAACACAACCACAGCTGCCTGCCGCATTATACAGTCGTCCCTCGCAATATAGCAGTTAGATTATCGCTATCGCAGTTTTTCAAAAATGAACTGGAAGACCTCCGGGAAGCGCCATAGTTCCCCCCATAAATATTAGCCATACATTTATTTAATCTACATATTTAGATTCCTTGATCATGAAAACATGCCATCAGCAATTGGATTCATAATGATATCAATATTAGTTCATTGGTTATTCATAAAAATCGCATTTCCCGTAATGGCGGTTTTCTTCTGGATCTCCATAGCTTTTGAAGACAAAACAAATTGGCACACCCCAGATTGCACAGTGTCTTTGCCGATATACTGTATCAGGGTGTTTGCTGCTTCTTTATAGCTTCATGTGTCTTCCTACGATGAACATTCTAAAGGTCCCCTGTTTTTTCTTATTGTAAATCATAGTATCCGGAATTATTCCATTATCTGGATGAGTCTGTGATATTTTGTAGAATCGGTTGGATTTTTTTTCCAAGTGCTCTGACCATTTTTTGTGGAGTTATATGCACAAATCGCGAAAATGGTCCTATCTTGGAATGTTACAGAATCTTTCAAGTTGTTTTGACGGCAAACAAACAGAAATGCCAGCAAAACCATAACCTCCTTGGCGGAGGTAATTAATAAATGATTGACAAAGGTATATGTAGTGTTCTGATCACTAGGCGTCAGTAATGTTCCATTATTGAGACATGACATTAGATTACCGTCACGCTGCATGGAGTCAGCCATAGCATGTCCGACATGACAGAGTGAAAATTCCGTTGGGAAGTGGTAAGTTTTGGGCTTTGTCCTTCTTCTCCACTCCATTTTAAACCCTTTCTTAAGTTTAGAATACAGTAAATAAATTGGAAGCTAACAAGTTAGCTTGCTAACTTGCTAATGGTTGAAGCCATGGCCGTCTCTCGTGTCCCTGCAGTGATCCTGTAGCTTGCGCATTACAGTTGAGCAATGTGGTGTGAACAAAGAATAATAGGAGTGTAAATGTGACTCCGGGGGTGTTATTTCATTACAGGGCTCTAATAATGGTAAAGATTCTATTTAGAAAGTCATAAACAGGTTTTCTATGCTCTGACTATGAACATTTTTCATATATAAATATTGAATCCTACTTTGCGGAAATTCACTTGTTGCAGTCGGGTTTGGAACCAATTAACCGCACTACATAAGCGATGATTGTATTTCTATGTAAAGTTGGTATGTTCCAATACAGCGGACCTGGGATAAAAGTTATGTAAGCTGCTTACTTATATATTTTGTCAATGCTAATGTGACATTTTCTCAAAATGTCACCAAACAAATACTGTTTTTTTGAGCCTGGATTATTGGGGCGTGTCCTGTCAACTTCAAATGATCATCTGCATGATGAACGAATGAGGGAGGGCTTGACTTGTTCGGCCCGCAACCTAAAGTCGGCTTTGCGTTTTGCTCCCCTGTGCAATTGAGCTGTATCAAAAAATTCAAGTTTCATTTGGATTGACACCTTTAGAGAGGAGATCAATATGTTTATTATTTAATTTCCATCATTAGATGTTTGAAAAGCCTGAAGAGCCTTTTCCACAGAACCTAGATGCACTTTCGTAATGCTGCAAGACAACCCATGACCAGATAATTAGTGACGTCAGTCAATCCCCCAATACACAGGCATGCTCCCACCTCTTTCAGCTATGAAAGTACGTCAGAAGGTGGAAAATTGCCTGGCCAACTTCCTCCCCATTCTGTGGCAATACTGTTCATCAACTGTTCCAACAGCCATCCCCTAGATGCACTTTTTGATGTAACCATTATGTTTTATCTCATTATGCCATGTTTAATGTTTGAATTTTTATTCTTTTATTGTGTATGTTGTATGTCTTACCTGTGTGAGCTATGAGAGATACCTGAATTTTCCCATGGGGCTTACTTAAGTATATCTACCTGTCTATACAGAACAGTAACACAGAAAAAGGCGGCTTTTACAGGATAAAAGTGTTTTTCTACATTGGAACCTCTGAAATAGAACAGCCCTGAGGTTGTATAATTATAAAATCGACCAACATTTTAGAGAAAAATATTCCTCATAAACTGCACAAAACGTTGAGGCTTTAGTTCATCCAGCATCAAAGGATTAACTGTGTGGGTGTTTTGGTTTTGCTTTTTTGTTTGTTTGTTTGCAACACTTATTCCAAAAAAGGACCACCCCTAACAAGGAGGTGGTAAAAGGCAAAGAAGAAAAGACGAATATACACAGAAGTTACAATTAAATAAGGTGACACATATTAAAGCAGTAAAACTCTCACCGTATGCATCATTTCATGCGATCAATTACTGTTTTTTTCTACAGGGTCTCTTTGGGTTTCAACAAGTCAAATTTAAGACTTTTTTAAGGCTATAATGAATGCAATTTAAGACCCATTTGACATCCTTACTGACAAAAAAGTATGCAAACACACAGCGTTGAGCGCACAGCAAAATAGCTGGTTGTGCTTGATCAATTTTGACAACACAGGCCCCAAAAAATGTAAACATTTAAAAGTGTGACTGAAGCATATGCATTTGTTTTAAATAAAAATGTTAATACATTTTTAAGCTCTTCAAAATCGTATTTAAAACATTTTATGAGATTTTCCGAAAATTTTAACCATTTTAAATCCTTAACTGAAAATGATTGGATTTTACACTTTTTAAGACTCTGCAGATACCATGTTCCACGGATGTAATTTGGGGGGGACAGAGGGACATGTCCCCTGAACTTCTTCAAAAGGCAGTTTTGGTCCCCTGGAGTTTCAAAAACAATGTTACGCTATACACTCCTGATCAAATTGTTAAAACCAGTTGAAAAACAGCAAGAATTTACATTTTACCCTGTTGGCTCTTAAAAAGGTTCTGAGTAAAGCTTCAAAATGCAAAAGGAAAAAATGTCAATGAGACAATAAAATGTTCCGAATAAGCAATTTATTGCATACAACCACTACACTGAAATCGACTGTTCATCAGCTGATCAAAAGTTGCCCGAAACCCCCTAAAATAGAAATGAAATGTTGAAAAAAGGACACAGTGATGAGTAGCTGCGCCATTCTTGTTAATCACCTCAGAAATTGGTTTGATGCTTGATGCCGGTGTTTACAGGAGACGAGAGGGAATGTTTTTTGGGGTCTACCATTTGACTTTTTTTGTTCTATAACCCTCAGGACCTTTTAAGAAGTTTGAAATGTTTTACTGCATCTATCCTCAGCAGCAATGGCAACTCAACAACCCGACCGCGTTCACAAACAGAACGCGTTTTTCCCTTTGCCATCAAGACATCATCACTGTGTGAATACCTGACATTGAATCCACATCTTAGCCAAGATCTTTTGACCAGCTGGTGAACAGTCTATTTCAGTTGAACTGTTGTTTGCAATTAATTGCTTATTCTTTTTTTTGTCTGCTCAGGCTGAGGCCTGTTTCCCTTTAGACCACCCACAAGCTCATCAATTGCCTCAGCCAATTTTTTGCTCGTGTGTGACTGTCCGTATCCGCTGTCACTCCATGAGTGCCTGGATTTGCACATCGGTGTGTTTGGAAGTTAGCCATCGCCCGTGTTCATCTGCCACTGTAAGTTGTTAACATGTTGGACTTTTGCTCTGCCTGGGTCATATCAGCCAGACGGATTTTAATATCATTTAACATAACATTTGAGTATGTGCCTGTGTGCCCGTGTGTGTGTTTGGTACTTCCCAAACTCAAGCCAGTTGTCTCTCTCAACTCTGAAATCACAATTTGGCCATGCCCTGTTCTAATACTGTACATATTTTAAGTATAAAAGTCTAAAAAATGAGACGAGAGGTGCATCATGAGTCATGACGTCACCTATATGTATGTCTTTGCTGCAAAATAAAGACTAGATATTTAGTTTTTATGTCTTCTATAAACAGTAATTGATTTATTTTTACACTTTCATGACAACTATGACTATTAGAATGCATTTGGTTTTGTGGCGGCAACAGCAGACTGATGCTATTTTCTACACAAAAAAATTGGATACAACCAAATGAGAGATCGACAGAATGAATTGTTCTTGACTTATGTAGTTGTATAAATAATCACTTCTCCATTAATGGATCACTTAAATTAATATAATGATCCCGAGTGTACATGTTCCAGAATTAAATGACATATTTATCTTGTACTTGGGTGTCTTCTTGTGTAGCTGCCAAGCGATTGTGCCTGCAAACTCTTTGAGAATAAGGTGAAATAAACAAACTGGAGGTCAGTCAGACATTTGTGACTGTAAATTTGTTGTGTGCAATTAATTAAGCCTGCCAAAGCGACCTTGCTAATGGCACATGAAGGGCACTACACAGACATATTTGTATTTAAGTAGTTTGCATAATATGCCAAATCTAAAACAAATTCCACAATGAAACCATTCTTTCACTTTCTTTTAACTCTAACTGCTGGGATACACTGTAGTAACTGGGGGTAATCCAACCTTTTGAAAATGCTCCGACTTATTTATTTATTGTTTGTTTTAATTGCCTGAAAGCAACTGGGGGAACAACTCTTGGAATGAATGCTAAAAAAAAAAAGACTACAACCCAAATATCCCAAGCATAAGCCTGAACAAGGCTGCAAGTAGAGTCAAGCACACAGCTCCTCGCCATCTGCCCACAAATCGAGATGAGTTAGTTTACATTAAAAATTAATGTTCCATTGTGCCCCTGAGGCCATTGTTGCTCACCTTGGTCCACATTCAAGTTGCACTCTGTCCTCAGGGAAGTCTCTGGACCACCTGGACTTATTTGGCTGGCCTAAATTCAAAGCTGCAGCTTAGACTCACATGCTGTCTCTTGGTTTTAGTGTGTTTGCAGGTGGTCATACCTGCTAGTGTGTATACCACGGGTGGTTACCACTGGGAGCCACTGAGTTGCCTCCACATTTGAGGTGTCAGAAGACCTTAACAACACATTGATAATTCTCATTTAAGAGAAAAGCCGTCTCAATCTGTCTATCTATTAGGGGTGCAACAATACAGAATATTCACAGTTCTGATAGTATGGCAATGGACACGGGACACTGATTAGACAGGATCGAGGAGAACTGTACCAGGTAACTTTATATCAAAGTCGGGTCATTACATTAGGCAATGTGCATTGGATGACAGATATTCTGACTTGCAGGGTGCTTTTCTATATCGTGCACAGAACAGGTAGATGTCAGACTTGACTAAGAGCCAACTATTTGTGGCAAGCTAGGAGTAAAGCTCAGCAAACGCAGGAGTAAACAGATACATGTGTAAGACTTTGATTGTGTATGTCAAGGCATGCATGTTCAACTGAGGCTCTTCTTTCACCCACATTTCATTCTGCAGAGTGCACTCTAAATGTGGCTTGCTTCTGGTGCAGAGAAATTCACCATATCAGGTTTGGTTCGAGTCGATAATTTAGAGTTTGTTTTTTTTTAAATGAAAATAATACTTTTTTAAACTTGTATTTTATTTAAATTAACAACATTTGGTTCATCTCCAAAGTACAGTTTTTAAATGAAGTGTATCTGTTGCAGCTATATCTGCCTCATTTTCGGCAGTGCATTTGTAGACGTTATTTACAGTATATAAAACAAAAACAGTACCTTGTAAACATAAACCGAAAACAAGTTTAAAAAAAAATCAAATAGAATCATTAGTTGACAATTCAGTGCAAGATGGCAATAAAGATGATTACACATAATTCATGAATAGTTCTGTTCATAGATTCAAGAGTATTTCAATCAAACCATGTAGTGTGGATTATTTCCACAGTTCATGTACACATCCAGTTTGCCATTAAACCTCACAATTATAAAATAAACAAACACAATTACCGAAAATGACCAAATCAACCCATACACACGAACAAACTTAAGCAATGAGATTTTTTAATTTGTCATGCAAAAAAAGCAACAATAACGACTATGTATAAAATTAAAAAAAAAAAAACACACACACAATTCTGTAACGGCGTTCAGGGTGCACACGATGCAAATGACTTATTTTTTTAAAGATTTTGCATGGAACTAGTCGCTGCAAACGCAATGAGGACTTTTATTGTATGCATATGCATCTTACTTGCGGAGTTATTTTATTTGGGATTTGGGTGATAAAGATGAAAAATGTAATTTTGCATGCATTTGACACCCATGACTGGTGTCATGTGACATCTACATCTGGGTTACCGTATTGTTCGGGGTGTAGTGCTATTGAACCGAGATGACTGTGTCGAATGGTGCGATACAGATACATGTATTGTTGCCCCCACCTATCGAACCAGTGTCTAGTGTTTTTGAATAGCTTTACTTTTCTTATGAATTGCAAGCACGTGACTCACTGTTTATTAGCATAGCGTCCCCTAAACCGTGTTGCTGGGCAGGTGAGCTGATGCTTTCGCACATGCGAGAGAAGAAGAGTAGAGATGCTGGTAAATCAAGGCTGAGGTAAAAGCTCTAGATTTATATAACAAAAATGTGAGAAGGCAATTATACATGACCCTGAAAAGTGAAACTTGAATATTGAGTTTACTGATAAGGGCGGTCACCAGCTTGCAGGTGCACATAACAAATACATAAAAATACATTTTATAGCAGTGGTCCCCAACATTTTTTGACCCACGGACCGGCTTGCGTTCCCACAAATCTCCCGCGGACCGGGCGGGGGTCGTACATTATAGCGATCTAATTTATCTTATTTAGTATGTGTTGTGTAAAACTAAGACACGAATAACATCAAATTAAAAGCACAAAATGAATGCCCACTCACCACCCACCAGTTCAAGCCTGGAGTTTTTCCAGAGAGATTATTACATCGCTGTTTGACGTGTGTGGTAAAAGGCAGTGCGCTAGCATGAATTAACTTGAGACAAATGTGCACATTAGCACTCAATAAGTCATCAAAACTTACCTTTATGCATTCCCACATAGTATCAGCATTTGACACCAAATATGAGGTGAAAGAAAAATGGTAAAAATACAGTAGTAGTCTATCTGTGCGGCATGAGATAAAGTTAGCACACGCACAATGGACATGCGTCAAGTGAGACGGATGTAACAGAGGGAATCCGGCCACTTTTCAAAATAAAACATTAAAAAAAATAAATAAAAAAATAATGGAAATTATTTTTTATTCCTGTGCAGACCAATACCAAATGACCCACAGCTCGGGGGTTAGGGATCACTGTTTTATAGCATAAAACTATTAAAGGAAAACTGCACTTTAAAAAAAAAAATGTTGCCCATCATCTACAATTCTTATGTGAGACATGAACACACGTCTTTCTCTTTTCTGTGCGTTCTAAATATTGAAAGAACTGCTAGCACGAGGCATCTAATAATGCATGTCCTGGGGATTCACCTATTCCGCCTATAAAGCCCTCTATTAAAAAACCTCCAAGAATGTTTTATCATTTTATTTTGTAGTAACAGGCACATTCAAAACATGTAATACTGACTGTATTTTTGCATATTTTGGTCATTTAAAGCATTACCGGAACTTTTTTCTTTGGTGCGCTGATTTAACAGAGCCCATAGCAACAAACGCTACTTCCGTTCCGTACAGCAGCATAGAGAGCGTGTTTGCTACCACTAATCATGGCAGACTTTGTGAGAGCCAACAACAACGACTACTTTTTAGCTTTACTCCCCCCTGGCAGAGAATAATGTTGCTGGGTGTTAAGCAGATTCAGCTCTTGTGAAACACTAAGCCATCCTCGTAGCGTTATCATGTAGCACTAGTGCTAAACGTTTCATTGACAAAATTAAGCCCAGAACAAAACAGACTTATAATGTCCATGCTCACTGGGATGCGACTGATGGGATGGCTGTATCTTTCAGCACAAGACTTGTGCTCCCCGTCGAGTAAATTCAGCACAATCCTCAGGTAAAAAATGCTGAGAGCAAACGAGCATCTAGCTGAGTCTTTCTCGCGCTATTAAGTCGGGAGCCAGTATCCACTGCCTTGTGTGGAATCTCAAAGCTGACTTTTCAGCTTATTGCCTCAACATTCTACTATACATGTGCCAGGCATGATTTATAACCTTGCATTGACTTTTCCAAACTCACAGGCGATGCAGCAGCAGCTCCAGTAGCTAACGTTACCTCTCGGTAGTGAGTTAAGGCGCTGTGAGCAAGGCGTTGTGTCACTATGCCAGAAAAGTAATTCTTCGGTGTCAGCTCCTTAAATAGCAATGTCACTGTAGCTTGGTTAATATCGAGGTCACATTATGTAAATGGAACATTGTTGCCGTTTTTTGGAGGTATTTTTAGGGGGCTTTATAGGTGGAACAGGTGAATCCCCATACGTGCATTGTTAGCTGCTCGTGCTCGTTGGTCTTCTCTTTTTAGAATGCACAGAAAAGAGAGACGTGTTCGTGTCTCACATAAGGATGAAAAAAAGTGCAGTTTTACTTTAAAGAAAAAATACCTGATTGTGTTTTAGAGGCTGAGCTCATGTTCTAAACCTTTGAGACATGAAAATGCATTCCTAATCAGCATGAGATGTCCTGGATGTGTGCACTGCAAATATTGCAGGCTATGAATCGAAGGATATGCGCTATTCCGTCTCGCGCACTGCATACAGTATGTGTCTCATACATTCATGTTTAACATACACTTCTCATGGAATTAATTTAATTCAGTCGTTTTTAAGCATTAATAAAACATAAACGTAAAACAAAAAAAAAAACGGAGTGCTTGTTATAGCTGTCGCGTGAAAGATTTGCAGTTGCTCTTCATTGAGATGAGCACTGAAGTGTATAATTAAATGTAAACGACCCAGTGCAATTAGTCATGTCATGTGAAGGACCCAAGGCTTATAACAGCAAGCAGATGCTCCTCTGCACTTCTCTAGTAAAATCTTTAATATGGGTCACCATTTTCTTTACTGATGTCTCAGCCAGATGGTCAAATTATCTGGTTTTGTCCTTTTTTTGTACTGTAAAATCACCTCTGTGCCTATTTTAATAGCTTGAATATGCTACGGTAATGACAACCTGTACTTTACAGATGCATTTGAGCCAAGTGCTTGACCCCCACAGCTGCTCAGTGACTACTTGCAGGGCTGTTGTTCACATTTGGATCCTGCACACTGTTTCAATCAAGTTGCGTTTATTTTTCCCCATCTCTTTCTTGCGTTTATATTTTTTAATCCAAAATTCAGCCAAACATCTGCCGCAGGCTTTCTGGTGCTCATAGCAGCTGCCCTCCTTCCATATTTGATGCATCACATGTTGTCTCGTGCTGCTAGATCTTGTTAGGGGGTAGACCAGGCAGGATTCTGGGATGCAAGACTAAAAGAAGGAAAATGTATTTTTTTTTAATGACAGACGTCCACGCATGACATCGTGTGTTTACTTCTTTTGCGTGATGCACTGAGATGAATGCCACACCGCACATAACAATTTGTCCTCCGACAATCAAATCTCCAAACTCTTACGCAGTACCTGTACTTTTCTGTGGGAGGCAGCAATGTGCCGCAGGGCAAACAGTCTGCTGGAAAATAGACAAATAGACTCAGCTGAGCTTTAGGTTTGCTTCTCTTTGGGCTTTCTATTGTGGTAAGACTTGAAGGACACATTATACAAACACTTGAGTGTGTGAAAGTGAATTTCACTATGAGCTTTGCTCTGTTGCCGACTGCTAATACCTAGAGGTGCCGCGGGATTTTGTGAGATTGAAATCCATCTTCTATGCCGCTTATCTTCACTAGGGTCAATGCTGGAGCCTATCCCAGCTGACTTCTGGCGAGTGGTGTGGTACACCCTGGACTGGTTGGCAGATAATCAGGGCACATATAGACAAACAACCATTCACACTCACATTCATACCTATGGGCAATTTAGAGTTGCCGATTAACCTAACATGCATGTTTTTGGAATGTGGGAGGAAACGGGAGTACCTGGAGAAAACCCATACATGCACGGGGAACACATGCAAACTCCACACAGAGATGGCGAGATTGAAATGTCACAATATTTTTCGGTTAGAGAAAAGATGTGTCGCGAGAAGAGGGCAGCCAGAAGGCAACTGTGAACGATGGCATTGATACTATGTAGTATGATACACAGAATATGAAATTGGCGGTGCGTAAGATATTATTGGAATCGCACATTAAGTGCTTTACTCACACAATAGACCTTGCAACCCAGCCTGCCTTGGTGTTCCCAGCATCAGCGAGTGACGTGTGGCTGTTTTTCGGAGTTGAACAGCTGCCGCCGTCTAAGAAGAAGCTGTTGTAAATCTACATTGAACTTATGTAAGATTGGTCAGATCAAAACACATAGGTCTTCAAATTTGTCTGCACACTTAATCACCAAGCGGTTCTATTTACGCTTGTTACATTTGGGCTGAGCGTCAACTTTACAAGAACTGGAGATTACCGGTGGAAGTTACTTACTAAAGCTCCAAGTTAGTAGCAGAAATGAAAGTCAGGCATATTGGTGACCATGTATTGGAAGATGCCTCCTAACAATAGGGAAAGTGAAAGTGGTAAGCCCTGTAATGACGATGAGGTAGGCCATTGGTCATAATTTCTCCTGTTATCATGTAGCCATTAGGCCCCTGCACGCTGACTTTGTCAATCATACAACACTGAGGATGTGTCTTCCAGATTGGTGGTTGTGTGCAGGCACAACATTTGCACTTATTGATCTGGCGGACCCTGATGTCTTGTGATCCCTATCAGAGTAAAGCCTTATCAGTGACATACAGGGATTTGCTCTGTGCAGCTTATAGCCTCCACTGAACTTTTATGCATGAATACCCAAAAGCATTCTGAACTATGCAACCAAAATAAAACCAGTATAAAAAAATAGCAGGATATTTTTGCATACCTGTCAACATTTGCAATATAAAATAAGGGAAATGTCCTGATACACGTTATACAGTACAAGTAATGTGGAAGTAACTTCATTTTGCACAATTAATACACGACTCTTGCATGTGAGATTAACTATCAAACAACATTGCAACGCAAGTCTAACATCGACCGGTGATAATTGAATTGTGCTGAATGTATGCACTGAAACAGCGGAATGATGAATTACGTGCTGTTTCTATGTTTGCACATTTCATGCATTCTTGCATCTTTGCTGCGATAATTATGACAATTTATTGTGAACTATTCCATTTCATTATTTCATTCAATTTTCTTACACACACGCACACATACAGTATATATACAGTATTAGGGGTGTCACAAGATCTCGCAAGATTAAAACATCACAAGATTTCTCGTTCAGAAAAAAAATTCTCATGGGCCTCGGGACGATAACAAATAAATGATTTAATCACAGAATAAATGAAAATGAAATTGATCATTTTGCCAGGATCACATCATCGCCATGTGCATGCGTGTCTGTTTTCCTCATCTCCGGCCTCCAAACAGGCAGGAAGAGAGTTCACTCTGTTGTCTAGTTTCAGCACCTTGCCACATTTGTTTCATAGAACAACGGCATGAACGGTGTGTGTAGAAGAGTGTAACATAGTAGAAATCGTATTAGTAGATTGCAGTATCTGGTCATACATTTCTTTCATATACAGGGTGGGCCAGTAAAATGTTACCACTTTTTAATCATACGCAAGTTTTTCAAATGTGAATTTATTCTAAAATTGTATTTACAGATTTGTAACAGAAACATCAAATTAACATTTGATACCAAAGGTTTACCACCTTGTCTCGTTTTCTACACATTTCAATAATTGATGACATGTTCAAACCATGCTCCTCTTCTGTGGATTACAGCTTCATTGAAGTTTGTGATGACATTGCCACCCATCTCAAGAGAGATTCTACGAATTTCCTGACGGATGTTGGTCTTCAGGCCTCAATGGTCTGTGGGTTGTTGCAGTACACTCTCTCCTTCAGGTATCTCCAATGTCAATGGCAATGTCAATCAACAGAAGAGGAGCATGGGATTGAACATGTCATCAGTTATTGAACTGTGCAGAAAACAAGAGACAAAGTGGGAAACCTTTGGTATCAAATGTCAATTTGATATTTCTGTTACAAATCTGTAAATACAATTTTTCTCATTTCAAAAACTTGTGTATGATTAAAAAGTTGTAACATTTTGTATGTTTTCCTTTTTTAAAGTACTAGTTCAGGTGCCGTTTCAAAAGTAAGATTTGTCACCAGTATCGGATAATATGTAAACGATACTCAACCCTACTTAAAAGTGTGAAATTATAGGCCGACTTAGTCATCACACATTCAAATGCGCTGTTTCTTGTATGGCCAATCACTCTTTGGCAATGTAGTCTGTGTAGTGTCACATAAAATATTAATGTGAATCTGCGAGTCCTTTAAATCAAGCCAAGTGAACACTTGCGGCACACCTAAAGCTCATATCAAACTGCAGCAGCTGCCTAGAAGCCCCAAGCCACCTCAGCTTAATCCAATTTGACTGGCCATCACTGTAGGCCATGCTGGATGCAACATCATGTGAAGTGGATGGAGCTTTTCACCCCACATTGGCGGGAAGGGATTCATCAGACACTCTTTGAACAAATAACAAGCAACATTGGTTCTTACATGTTCTAAAATGTACTATTTTGAGTGACATCCATCCACCTGACGGATGCCATGATACAAGATGGATATCAGTAGTCTATGATAATTGATGTTTTTGACCTTGAAATATTTTTAATCGTTAGGGAAGAAGCAATATATTTTCCTACCCTCATTTCTGCTGCTTGGCTGCTTTGCATGCTTGCACATAATTTGGGAACTGGTGAATAGTCTGGAAAGCCTCTGCTCCGGCAACAGAGAAAGTACAGAAATAAGCTTTTAGCTGTCCACGGTAAACATGACGTACAACAGCTACATACCTTCAGTGTTGTGTTCGACAACGACGAGGATAAAATTATTTGGTTGACGAAGCTTTTCTTTGTGACAAAAACGAGACGGCGACGAGCTAAACATGGATCTTTGATGACTAAAACGTGACGAGTCGTGAGTGAGTTTTCATTTGAGGAGACGAGACTGGACGAAAATGTTAGCGGGTGGTCTATCAGCAATGCAATGCAGTCTAGCTTAGCATACCGCGCACTTCCTGCTCAACACGCCAGTTGGTGGGAAACAACGCATTGATTTGTGGATATACTTTAAATAAAATCCATCCGAGAGAAATTACATACAATTTTACTCGACTTGTGATAAATTTCATAGTAAGCCTCAAGCTTTCCACACAAGTCCTGGCGCAAATTTAGTGCGAGCTTCAGGCTAAAGTTAGCTTTGTTGTGCTAACGTCAATTCATTAGATTAGGTGTGTGTTACTCTTACGGGACTGTAGAACATGCAAATGTAATGTTGAAACATGGATGTGAGGGGGAAATGTAACATTTCAGACCTGTTGCTGTTCCCCATGTGTTTAAATGAACACATGATTTAGCATCATGTTTTACCATCTCTTTGTGTGTTTATGTTCTGTCCCACGCTACGATATGATAAACAGATGGAGTTTATGTGCTTTGTTATCATACGTACAGTCTGCTAGCTTTGGGCCATAAGCCACAAGGGTACGTCAGTGACGTCATGGAGCCCCTACCATGGGACCCCTACCACGCAAAACAAACTCAACCGTACTGATACATTATAATTTTAGCCATTGCTTAGAAAGAAAGAAAAGTCAGTAGGCTTTGCAAAAGTCAGTAACATGCTGATATTTATCCAAAATGATGTGCTGAGACACATGATGATGTGCAGAATAAATATATATATATTTATATATATATATATATATATATGTGTGTGTGTGTGTGTGTGTGTGTGTGATATACATCTAATATACACACACACACACGTGTGTAACATTTTTCGTACTACTTGCCAAGTACAGTGGTATCTGTTTTTTTGTTATTAATACATTCCAAAAGGTCCAACAAAAATGAAAACACAAAAACTGAAGCTATTTTTAATTTTTTTTGGTAAATATTGTAAATACAATTACTTCGGTCCAGACACCGAAAAATATGAGAAGAAAAAAACATTTTAATGTAAATAATTATTCTTTGACATGCAGAAAATAATGCAAAAATAATTATGAATGACCAATGAAATGGATCAATGAACATTTAATCCCACCTTTAAATTCACACAATACTCTTTCTGGGACAGGCAGCAAGGAGCAAAGATCCAGGAGGGATCCACACCAATAACAACTTCTCAACATCATCCATCTTTTGTGATCCCCGTTTTGTTACCACATTTACTCCATTCGCCACATTAGCTTCCTTGATTTCTCCTTTCTTCGCCGGGATGGAACTTATTGCGGCATACGGACTACAGTAGTTTGGATAACGAAAAAACTAACCGAGTTAATCCTTTAATGCTAAACTAAGGTCTTTTTTTTTTTTTTTTTTTTACCTTTAGTGCATATTTTTACCGAAGGTTTGTGGTTAAATCATGAATTGACCAGACGATCGTCCTGTAAGTACATTCAAGCTTTTTTGGACTTCTTTATATGGCTGTTTTTGTATGCAGAGATTCTCGTACTGTATTTTTTTCCACATAGAAGTATATTGCAGTGTGAGCAAAAAAATATCATCACCACTTTTACTTAAGACACCAGCTACGAGACCTGACTGACTTTATTTTTTCCTGTTCCAGGCAGATGCAGACTTTGGCTCTGCCTCCATTTTTGTCACTTGGATGCTTCACAGCTTGCACATAATTTTGACAGTGGTGAATTGTCTTTCAGGCCTAAGCTCCAGTGACAGAGAAGGTACACAAATAAGCTTTTAGTTAATCCATGCCAAACATATCAGACAACTGTCTCTTGCAGCTCTGGTCGGATATGTGCTTCTCATTGCTCATTCGGCAAATGGAACTGAGGATCTCTTTAAGGCAATCTTGAGATCATGCAGCTGCATAGCTTCCAGGTCTGCCTCTATTTGCAATGCCGACCTGTGAGGCATGTGCGGGACCCCCTGTGGTTTAAATGTCAGAAAAATACACATTAGGAGCAACAGCATTCATTTAAAGTCGGGACGCACCATTGGGAGATAATGCAACATTGCTGAGCTGCACCCCTGTAACCACAAATAAGATGCAAACCATGTGGGGACCTCATTTCCTTTCTTGCGTGAGGAAAACCTTACTTCAACCTATCGTCTGCCTTTTTAAACCTGTGCAGTAAAATGTAATAGTTTGAAGTAAAATGCAAAGCCGACAGTTGAGTGCTTGGGAGTCACCTGGGAGTGACGCTAATGAAAAAATGCTAATAGAGAACAGCTCACAGAGATTATGTAATGCGGTGGTGATGCTTCATTTGGTGAGGATCATTTAAAAAAGGGAAGCCTTAATAGATTCTGCCTTTACATTAAGTCCTTCCACTACTCCATTGAGCAAACTGTATTTTCTTAAATCATGATAGAGAAATGTAATTGTGCGCCTTAATGGGGAGCTTTAAAGTCAGCAAGAGCGAATGCATGGGAAATACAATCCGGAATAGCTTTGGCACCCTCTGCTGTTAGGCGTGCTCTCCAGATGGCTGATGCTTACACACGCATGCACACACACACACACACACACACATTGCAGAAGATAGGAGGAGCTGTCTAACTGAGAGGAAGATGAATAAATAGCCCTTCTGTGCCTTGCTTACAGGACACTGTTATACCGCTTCCTACTATCAATGGATTTTGCTCGTATGATCACACTTGTGTTATCTTGATCAGGATTTGACTCATTTCTGGTTACTCTTGTCATACGTCACATGCCAACCATTTTTCAGTGTTATCAAAAATTTGGAAAGGCTGACTCATCGTAGTAGCTCTTTCTAGTTTTGTGCAAAGCAAGATTAGAAAGACCAGGCACCGCCCCTTTCCTGATGCTGGCGACCTTGGCTTTGTTCAAATTTAGAAACAATAAAAATTGAAAAGTAAAATGAATCTGTTCCGGTGTCAAACCGTTGCCTTTCTTACTGCATTTTTTGTGTAAAAAATGTAAATTCTCAACCATCAATAAGTGTAAAAAGAAGTTAGCCACTGTTAATAAAACTTCTAATAAATAAAATAACATGAGAGTGACATGAGTGACATGAATACTCTAGTGGCGAGTCGACTTCGTGTGTGGCACTTCATAACATTCTTAAAGGAAAAGAATGTTGCCCATCATCTACTGTACAATCCTTATGTGAGACATGAACACACATGTCTTTCTCTTTGTTGTGCGTTCTAAAGATATAAAAACAGCTAAAAGTGGCAAGTAATTAATGCACATAACGGGACACACCTTTCCCACCTGGAAAGCCCGCTATGAAAACACCTCCAAAAACCTCCAACAGCGTTTTACCATTTTATATATACTGTATGCTTTAACCATGTAGTAACAGGTACAGTCATGGTAACATGTAATATTATAGTATTTTGCCATATTTTGGTCATTTTAAGCATTACCAGAACTTCCTTCATGGGCGCATTGATTTCACACAGCAAGTGGTAAGTTTTTGGGCATGTTAATTTGTCCTTCTTATATGTTATGAGCGGCGGTCGTATCTTACGTCCTTGCAGTCTGCGCATCCGTGTTGCACAATGTAAACAAAAAAATAATGGGAGTGCAAAGGTGACTGTAGGGGTATTTATGTAATGTCTAGAGGGCTCTAATAATGGTAAAAAAAAGTATTTAGAAGGTCACATACAGATAATAATCAAACTATATCATACAACTTTTAAGCTTTAAACTTTAAATTGAGTATTCAGTTTCACTTTGACGTGTGAAAGTGAGATTAATAAAAGCAAGCCAACTCCATGCATGTCATTTTAACATTTTTAACAATCATCCAAGTTTAAAACTTGTCACGTTCCACGGGCCCTTGCTTGTTGCCCCTGTCTCCCGTTTCTTTGCTTTTCTGTCCAGATCCTATGTTCCTGGCTGGAGGCGGAGCTGCTGAACGCACCTGAACTTGAGTGCCTACGCCACTACTTAGGCTGACTACTTACAGCTGGGGAACGCCGGATTATTCCTCGCAACTCCACGCTACAGCTGTATGCTTTCCTTAGTCCTGTGTACTGTTTTCAGGTTTCTCATGAGCGTTCAGCAGCGTCTGCCTTCAACCGGCATTATTTAGTATTCTTTGTTCCATGGTGTACCTTTTTGTCACCATGGCTTTATGTTATAGTTTTATGAAGCAGTCTTACCTAACTCCTGCCTTCGGGGTTCCAGAACCACGCCTAACCTCCACGTGACAAAAACTAAGTTAACCATTGTATAATGAAAAACAATACATGAAGTGCTCATTTTAATTTTGAGTTATTAGAGGGAGATTAATGAAGGTGATCATACGTGATCATTTTAAAAATGTATGCTGTTGACTGACTTTTTTTTCACCTAAAAAACCCCAAATCTTCCCCTTAAATCTCCTTAAATAGACAACAGAGGCAACACTACAGTTGACCAACTATGTAAGCGGGCAGAACAATCACTGCTAAAGTCTTAGTTCTTTTCTTTGTTAAAATGTGTCCCACTGAACAATTTATTTGAATATCCCCGCTTTTAAGGCTCACTAGTGTACTCTGTCAAAGCCATTCATCTTATTATGGCGCTGCACATTAGCTTGCCTATTATTTGTGGTTATCTGACGTGGACCTTAATTGGTGGCACTGACTCCTCTGGTCCGTCCCCTGCTGTGAGCCCACACCACGCTTCAGTGTGGCAACCTTATCATCCCACCCAATCCGAAATCTCCTCTGACAGCCCCAGCAGTCGCTACGAGCTCTTGGTCATCATTTATCATCCCCCCCACAACAGATTGACTCCTTTCGTAACACGTGGCAGTGGGTCATTCTCATGCAGGGGACCTGGCTGGAGTAACGGCGTGGCAAGTTGTCTGCATGGAAGGCTGAGAGATGAAACGAGTGAGGAAATGTGGGAGGGTAGTGTGCTTCTCATCAAAGACAGAAGAGGGGGACCTTCTCATTTAACGTGCGAACGTGAGCATTTCGACAGTCCCAGTATCGTATTAACACACCTACGCATGCCTCAAGAGGGAATAATAAGACCTCTTTTGTGATGATCCTCACCATCTCCCTCAGAGATGTGCACTAGAGGTTACACCGTTAATATATCACACTATTCACTGGGGGAGGGAAGGAGGATGCTTTCCAATCTAAAGCACATCTGTAGGATCCCACAGGTGGGGACTTTCTCCTGTGCTCTGCAGGGTCTTCTGATTGTTAGCAAGCATGAAAAGCTCACTCATTCACCATTAAGTTGTATTGTAAACGTGTTCTTATGAAAGATGTCATAGCGGACTACTGGTTAATGGTGTTGTCTTACACCAGGAAGGTATCCTGGACATGTGATCAGGTCCAGGGTGTACTCTGTCATTCAACTGGGATCGGCTCCAGCTTGCTCAAGACTCTGAACTAGAGAAGCGGTACAGCAACTGGATGGATGTCTTATGAACGTTCTGAAGGGAAAACTGGACTTTTGGGGGGGATTTTGCCCATCATCCACAATCCCGATGTGAGACAAGAACACGTGTCTTTCCCTTTTCTGTGTGCTCGTTTTTCACTAACAATGCAGGTAACAGGTATTCACTTATTCCGCCTATAAAGTCTTCTAAAAACGCATCCAAAAACCTCCAAAAACATTTAAAATACAGTACATGCTTTAACCATGTAGCACATTCATGATAACATGTCGTACCTACATTATTTTGATCATTTTAAGCATTACCAGAACTTCTTTCCTGGGCGCATTGATTTCACAGAGCGCATATAGCAACTAAACTAACAACCGTGTTCTATGTTTGCGGGCTCTAATCAGGGCAGTCTACTTTGGGACAAACAAGGCTCCAGAACCATATATGAGTCTGAATATATAGAGGATGAGCTACAGATGTTAGAAGCTGAGCATGCAAGAAGAGAGGGCCGAGAGAGTCAGGGCGGGCTTGACTTTGTGGTGTAAATGTGGAGCTAGCCAAGCCATGCCCACAGAAATCCAATGTTTCTGTTAAACTGATTGGCACTCAGTGGCACCATCGATGAAAAGGCTTTGTGTGTCTGAGACTGCATCACAACAAAGAATTGTGAGAGCTAACAAATCCTGCAAACTTTTTTCCACCTGCCCATAATCAACTGAAAAAGATGCCCCAGGCTAGCTGGACCGGACGGACAACTGTCCATCGAATAAGTCGCCATGATATTGATTCTGATTCATGAAGCACACAGCGCTTGATATCACAGCCATATACACAGTCGATCCAGGCAATGTGAGCAAAGCGCTGTGTCACCACGCCATAACATTATTTCGTCGGTGTTAGCACCCACAATAACAGTGTCGCTGTGACTTGGTTAAAATGCAGGTCACGGAATGTAAATGGAGCGATGTTGGGCTTTTTAGGTTAAATAGGTGAATCCTAATCACCTGCGTTGTTGTGGAAAAACCTCCAGCACGAGAAAGCACATAAAACGGGAATGGCGTGTTCTTTTTTCACGAGCATTGTGGATGATGGGCAAAATTCTGCACAAAATGATACAGTTTTCCTTTCAGAAAAGTTATAGTCAGCGAGTTTGTAAACCAGTTTCCTCATGAGTTCAAAGCGTGTGCCTTCTACTCATTGGTGGATGGCCGAGTGGTTAAGAATGTGGCCTGTGACCAAAGGAACAAGGCACCGAACTCCTCCCTCCAATTGCTCAGCGGGTGCTGGGCCCACTGCCCCAGTGTGTGTGTGTGTGTGTGTGTGTGTGTGTGTGTGTGTGTGTGTGTGTGTGTGGCGCAATTGGTAATGATATGTGCTGTCTTCACTCCTACTGTGATGGCTACAACACATCTTCTCCGGACTCATCTTAACGAAGTCAGGAAAAGAAGTAAAAATATATATATTTTGTTATTTTATGGACAAACTGTACGCTGACTACTCTAAAGTAGATCCAAGTTTTCTTCCTACCTTTTAGTAGTGCCTAGGCTGTACCAGTTCAAAAGCTTTTCTAATGCAACCCACAACTGATTTTCTCATTTTGCAGGATGCATCACCGCCATAATTCATGGCTTCATTTTTAGCAACCCTTGTTCTGTGAATGAGGTGAATGGAGCTTGCCATGCTGTTTAAGCGGCAATAGTTCACTTTTTCCCATTTTTAGATTAAATTCAAGAAAACATTTTGTTAAAAACATGATTTTGTCCTTTGTATTTTGACTATGACGTCGTTACCACTTCGTAATCCATCCAAAGCTACTTTCTCATTCGTCAGATCCTGTTTAAGGCGTTAAATACGCACTTATGTGCATTGACTGTTGTTTTGAAAAGGTCAAGCCACAAATCAATGAGATCATGAAGAGACCCAAGTGGCTTCATCATGCGGGAGGTGACTTTGTTGACTCATGAGGAACATTTTCTTTCGCCTCTTCACATTAATTAGCTTAATTTCATTGCAAAGCCCAACAAGGGAATTGTACTCTCCTCTGAGCGTCACCATGGAGATGCATTCACCACTAATGGGCCAAGATGGATGGTTTTGCTTTGATGACAAATTAAAGTCAGCTTTAATCGCTCTGAGACGCAAGGTTGACTTCCGCCATCTTTCAACTTTACAGATCTAATATAAACTGGTTTACAGTGGGTGTTTAATGGAAATTGGGTTCGTATTTTACTCTTTAGCCGCAAAAAAAAGTGTCTCTGCGGAACTCAGACTCAGGTTCTAATCAATATTGCGAGGTATAATCAACTATACCGGTGCACAAATAATAAGCGTATTGTTGATCTGGTGTACACTTGTAAAAAAAAAAAGATGCTTGAGGCATTCTCACAGGAAGCAGGAATAAAATGAAATTACTTGCTGTGAGGTAAATCTGTCAGAACACACCACCCACTCTGAAACTGAAACAGTATGTACACATAGGAGCAATCATAATAAATGCCGTTTGCAGGAAATTGACTTGTGCTGACTCATTGTGGATCAGGCCATGTGGTTGTGATGACATAAATTTGACCAGGGTCATTCCTGCTGGTGAAAGCAGATGTGATCAAGAAAGGCAGTGCTGCCCTCCACCTTCCCCAAAGCCCAGATTGACAAGGCGCATCAGACTCTGGAGATGAATATCACACGAGACAGTGCAGCTGCAGGGAGGCAGTCTTGAAGGCAGTTTTCAGTCTGCATCATTACAGTAGACAGGTGGATCCGGGTAACTGCTCCTCAGACAGGTTTGACTTACAAGTGCTAATTGTGTGAATGATGTCGATGATTCTGACCTGAGAGAAAAAGCACACAGAAACAAAGAGGCCTCAGCCTTCCGCTAGACCTTGCATGGTTTGTCACCTGTGAAGAAGTATATTTTTTTATGGATCCAATGGAATAAAATGTAATAAGATCATAGTATGCACAACCAATTACAATCTGAGCTGACAATTTAATAAAATACAAAGTATACAAAAAAATTGTTGGGAAAAATACTATTCTGTATTTTTTTAAAAATCATGTTGATTCATGATTTGTCAAAAACTTTAGACAAGACGTTGAACAAACTGATCAAAAAACCTTGGTGGAGGTAATGATCAATATGGTGCAGCTGCATCGTATTCGTGCGGAGAGCCATGCTTGCATTTGACCACATTTGAGCACTGCAGCAGTTTCTTCACTGAGCACCGTGCACTCTTACAATAACAAGGCGGTAGACAGAGCACTCACTACAATCACAGTGCAAACACAAAACTGACAACACGATACATGTAACATTAAGGTAAACACACATAGGGCAACTACGACTATGGGGAATAATAAACATCTACGCTAGCTCTAAAGAAGCAACCTTTTACAAAACAAGTGCCGCAAGGCATGCTGGGAGGCAGCACTCTGTCTGTCTATCTAGCTACTGTATCTATCCATCTATTACTTCAATAGTCGTCAATGCTCACACATTTTAAAAGGTTTTCAAATTGTATTTTAAAAATAAGAGCAATATATTTGGTTACAGCGCATCGTCATCAATGAGGAAGATTGAAGAAGAGCCCAGAATGAAAGTACACAGAGGACAGTCATCCTTCGCCACTTTGCGGTTCGAAATTTGCAGCTTCACTTTATCAGGGTTTAGCGAAATAAATTAATAATGCTTTTTTGTGGTTGTATACGGCCTATTGTTAGTCAAATTTTACATATTATTTCAAGCATAAAAACAGATAAATGAACAAAAATACAAATATAAGGCATTCAGAAGATGCATTCAAAGATGTACACTGGTCAGTAGGTGTAATGTTACATTGATGAGGCAATAGCCACCGCAGGAAGCACACTGTCCAGAAAACTCTCCCAACGCTCACGTGTGAATCTACATTGTTTCTCATGTATATCTGAAATTTCCTGTTATTATGTCAACTACATTTTGTACTATGAGTGTAAAGGTGACTATAGGGGTGTTACTTCATGTCTAGAGGGCTCTAATCATGTTAAAAACTTTATTTAGAAGGTCGTAAACAGGTTTTCCAACTATCAGAGGAATTCACTTAATTCAAGGTCAGGTCTGGAACCAATTCAACCAATAAGCAAGGGATTATTGTATATATAGCAGTTGCCACACACCCCTCTAGAAAGTGAAACTGAAAGGTACATTTTTGAGTCGTATTGTTACCTGTGTGTCTAGATTCGAATTTAATCGTCTAGCACAAAGAGATTTACATCCCTACTGTATATATAATGTTTTGACAAGATATGGTAACAGCAATAGGATACGTTTTTTTGTTTTTTTGTCATAAAAAAAAACATTACCATTGAGAACAAAATCCATTGTGATCAGCATTTGCAGGCGAGTCAAAATACGCAGCATCCTGTTGCACTAATAAACAATGACATGAAAGAAGCTAATTCACTCATTTGCCTTCATGTTTGTCCACCACTACTTTACATAAAAGCATTAAATCAATGTTACCCTTTACATTATCTCAATGCATTTCAGTATCCTCTCATGTGTCTCACTCGCCACTGCGAGAGCCTAATCTCTGAGCATTAATCTTTATTATACAGAGGAGCCATTGTGGAATTCAAATCAGCAACCATATACTCAAGGTCATCGAGAAAGGGAGAAAAAAATTAAACGGACGAATAAATCAAAATGTATTGAACGATCACAGTGTAAGAGGCACACTCACTGACTGATGTGTTCTTGATTTTGTCCAATAAAACCAACTTGAATACCTTTCACATATGACCCTGAATAGGATAAGAAGTAGAAAATGCATAAATGAATGGAGGATACAAGGAATTCTTACTTTGTACTTGAATCCTGAATCTAGAGTACTTATGAAGCTCTATTAAGCTGAGGCAGCTTTTTTGTGGGAGTGCCCAAGACAAGCAGTTTGTTGGAAAAAGCTGCTGTCAGGGCATCAGCCGAATGTACTGACTAGACACTTATGTGCACTATAAGCCACGGTGTGCAGCCAATATTCGACACACTCCTCAAAATACGTCCAAGGGAAATGAGGGCAAAATTTTTTCCCTGCCACTTAAAGGAACAATATGTTGTAATTTAACCTGTAATAATAACTTCAGACTCATTAGGGTAGCACACTAGCTTGTTATAAGGATCCCTGCCATTGTCATGGTAACTACAGGTCACCTGACCACAGTCTCTTTGTGTTGGTATTTCTTTCTGTCTTGTATGTGTACAACATGCTCAACAGCTGAATCACCTCCCTTTTGATATTATTCCACTTCTGGTGGTCTGTAATCATAGTGGTGTTACGATCGGTGGAGAGAAAGCGACAGAGTAAAATATACACGGAACACTTAGGCAGTAGCAACAGGTCAAAGAACCGTCTAGGTGACAGCGCATGCGAAGTACACAAAAGCAATGAACGAGCCCCGTACCTGCAATGATGCTGGGCTTTTAAACTCTACAAATTGAGATTGTGGCCAGCTGTGCACAATACCCCTGGGGTGAAGCGGCTGCACCTTCCACAGGACAGGAAGTGCTCACTCCTGTCCTGCGGAACATGACAGTACCCCGCCCCCCCATGGAATGGATGCCAGACATTCCACAGTTCTGAAGAGACCAGGGTGGGCGGAGGGTCGGTGTCCTTGCTGCCAGCGTGGCAGCATCTGGTGACGATGCTGCATCGCGCGACAGTGCAGCCGGCGAGGGCGACAGGCGAGGACTTGCCGCAGGAAGTGTGGCCGGCCAGGTTTTCGGCAGTGGAGTTGGAGTCACCTGAAGCGGCCAGTTCTGCAAAGCCGGAGCTGAAAACGGCCCAGCCGGAACCTCCAAGCAGGAGGCGACCTGGCCTCATCCTGGAATGCCGGTCCGGGTCCGGGTACCTGCGACGACGCTGGGCGAGACTGCGGCCAGCTGTGCACAATACCCCTGGGGTGAAGCGGCTGCAGCTTACCCCCAGCAGGAAGTGGAGCACACCAAAATAAGAGTGCAGGACAGGAAGTGCTAAGTCCTGTCCTGCAGAACATGACAAGTGGTCCAGCGTGTAAACCTCTGATGGTGTGTTATGAATAGGACAGGTTTATCATTATTAGTTATTATTAACACACATGGTCGAAATTGTTGGTACTCTTTCTCCAAAGAAAAAAGAACCCACAAGAATCACTGAAATAACTGGGAAATGGCAAAACTGATGACAGACAGATGACCTAAAAATGATAAAATGGAAACACATTGATTTCTAACTGTGGTTCAAGAGAACTTTCTAAAAAAAACAAACTAATGGAACTGACCTGGAAAAAAATGATGGTACCCTTAAGGTAATATCCTACTTTTTGAAGCAATTATTGCTTACTTTGCCATTCTCGAGTGTTTTTGGTTGTGTCTTTTGGGTCATTGTCCTTTTGGAGAACCCATGAGCTGTGACTGAGTCTAAACCTTCAGACACTGGAGAACTCATTGTGCACCAGAATGCCTTGATTGTAGAGATGCTCGATATTGGCTTTTTTACCGACATCCATTGTTACCAATAAATTATCCAGCACTTCATTACCGATACCGATATCAACCAATACCTTTATACATGCATCTACCACCGCACGGAATGACACCAACACCTGTAAGTCAATAACTTCATCTTCTGTTGTTAAATAAATGTTTAAAAACATGAGATAATGACCAACAAAATAATAACCAACATTATTATATTAGAAAAATATGTTTAAAATATCCATATTCATGTGGACATGGCCCTCGACTTATACAAAAATTCCAAGTTCGAACCGCCTTTGTGCATGATGTCAGCGTACCTCACGACACCTCAGTTCACTAAGCATCAAAGGATTCACTCCAGATGTGTGTTTCTTTTCTTTGGTGTTTTGTGTTTCTTGTGCATATTCCAAAAAAGGAGTAGCGCAAAGAAGGGGTGTTAAGAGTAGAAGAACATGAGAAGAGAAGAAGACAAAAACTCATCAGGGGTTTTCAAAGCGAGAGGCGAACCTCCCCTGGGAGTTGCCAGAAGACTTGAGGGAGGCGCTGCAGTTTTGGAAAAATAAAGAAAGACGTTTTTTTCAAACCTGCTAAGATACCTTGAGTTATAACAAAGGCTAAATACATTGATTTTTACTTCCTTTTGTGAGAGAGTAAACAGAGTCTGGGTTGAGCACAAAAGCTGACATTCTCAGCTGTATGACTGCAGCTTCACCATATGCACCATAAGTTATGAAAGTTATGGTAGAGTGTTTTATTGTTTTTACATTTTACCATGAACAGTGGGTAGCACTGGTAGGTTCACAAGTTGGACTCAAGACCAGTGCTCTATCTCCAAGGTGTTGGAGATCTCCGGTGCTGGTCTCAAGCCTGGGTTGCATCAGCAAAGACAACTCATGAAAGAAAAAGCTAAAAAAGCTGAATCATGTCAGTGACTTGCTGTCGTGACCCTTGATGGGAGAAGTGGTTTGTATGACAGGAGTGATAGGATGACTTTCATTGATGTGACACTCATTTTTTAAATCAGATATTCAATCCCTTGCTACTCCATGTGAATTATCGTTGGTATTTGAAAATTGCTCTTTCTTACGAACTAGCTACATTAACTAACTTCTGCATACAGTTGTCCCTTGTTCATCGCGATTAATTGGTTCCAGACCCAGCCGCAGTAAGTGAATATCTGCAAAGTAGGATTCAATGTTAATAAATGGAATATTTAGGTGGTTCGAGTATGGAAAACCTGTTTATGACTTTCTAAATGTTTTTTTTTACCATTATTAGAGCCATGTAGACATGAAATAACACCTCTATCGTCACCTATACACTCCTATTATTTTTTTATTTACACCACATTGCTACTGCGCAGGCTACGGGATCACTACAGGGACATAAGAGACGGCCATGGCTGCATAGCATGCTTGCGAGCTAACTAGTTAGCTTCCAATTTATTTATTCTAAACTTAGGAAAGGATTCCATGTGGCGTAGGGAAGAAAGACAAAATAAGAAGCCAAAACTTACCACTTCCACACGGAATAGGAGAAAAACTTATTTTCATTCTACCATGTCGGACATGACATGGCTGACTACTTGCAGTGTGACGGTGATGCGATGTCGTGTGTCATAAATTTTTGTCTCATTACTGATGCCTAGTGGCCAGAATACTCCATATAACTTGTATTTTTATATACTGTATATATTTTTAAACAGCGATCATTTATTTATGAATTCATTTTCTGTATAATTTACTCCACCCTCGGCGCTCCTCCAGGTACGCCTCCCGCCGAGCCCACGCCGCTGTGATTGGTCACACTCCCTCCGCTCGCTGTATGCACACTTTATAATGCTACAGGTAACCGCTTATGTCCAATTACTTACACAAAATAAACACAGTTCGGACACTGATAAATTATTTCTTACTGCTTGCTCTTCTGACTCTTCGACACGACCAAATAACGTTGGAAAGGCGTCGGACTTCAGCAACAGTTTGGCGGATAGTCCAGCTTTATATCAGCCCATGTTCACAAAACAGTCGCGTGTGAAGTGCCGTTGACAGATGAGCATATTTTTCTCTTGCAGGCCGGGAATCTTCTGCTCTTTGGCTCTTTAGGCACGCCCGAAAAACATTTCCTGGGAGCCATACGTGCTGACACAGTAAACAGTGCAGGGCAAAGCAGTGCGGGGGGAGGGCAGGCCTACAGTGTGTGGCTGGGCATGCCCATATAAGGAAGTCCAGGTTGTATTGACGTCAGTGGAACTCGGTGTTAAAAAAAAATCTCTAAAACACAACGTGCAGAGTCATCCAAAACTGCTTTCAGGTCTAACGTCCAAATGCGCAAACCTCATTATCTGATGCATTGGCATAGTTTAACATGAAAATACAACATTGTAACAACATGTATAAATAAGAAAAGAGGAAAAGTATAATAGGTCCATAAAGTTTCATTAAAAAAATGCAAAATGCAGGAAGGGGGCAAATACATTTTCACAACACTGTGTATGAAACGATAAGACTTTGTTGGAGGTTTTCTAGAAGGCTTTATAATCAAAGTAGGTGTGTCCCATGATGTGCATTGTTAGTTCCCCCAACTGTTTTTCTCTCCTTAGAAAGCACAGAAAAGGGAAAGAGATGTGTGCTCACGTTTTACACAAGGATTGTGAATGATGGCAGTTTTCCTTTAAATGCTCATTTATGCCTTTACTTCATCATTTATATCTATTTATATGCATTTTAAATAGTTTTACACATATAAAACTATAATTGTAAAACTATAAAAATATGTTTGGTGTTAAGATTTTTGGCTTTCTCGAATGGATTAATTGGATTTACATGATTTCTTATGGGAAAAATGGATTTGGTTAACGTCCCTTTTGGTTAGAGTCACACCTTCTGGAACAAATTAATGACGCTAACCAAGGTTCTACTGTGCTAGATTTTGGAACAGATCATTTATATTTCCATTCTTTCCAATGATTGCTTCCAAATCTGCACAAAGGTTCCATTGAACGACACTGCCAAGAAAATACGGTATAAAAATACAGTAAATCTCTGAAAACGGTGAATTCAAAATGAGCCATCTGCTCACTGATCCCTTTGGGGCCTCATTCAGGTGCCCCTTATAAAATTAGAGGCGTATCTCGAAGTGAAAATTAGTAACAGAGTTGTGCTCGTCCTCTTGACAGCAAAATGGTGAGACGCTTGAGAAGTTTCTTATCAGTTAATATGGGTGATTACCAAAGAATTTCACTCTCCATTGTCTGGCAGGGAGGCTAATTATTTTATCATAGAAATTTTAATTAGCTGTATCTCAGGGTTGTCCGCAAAGCTACAAAGCCGTGCCAGTTAGCAGCGCACCAATATGCGAGGCTTTTCATATAGGAAGGAGCTGCTTCACACACACTGCTACAAAGAAAATATGGCCCGTACAGCCACAATGAGGAAGCCACGCTTATGATGATAAAAATGTCTCGGCGTGACATTCTGCAAAGTGTTCAGTGTAGCTTCGGGGGATGTCGATATAAAACCTCTATTATGGGAAGGACTGTGGTTGCAGAAGTTGGTAATAAAAGGCTCACTACAGAATTAGATTTTTTCACACGGCTCATCATTAATTCCATTGCACCATTTAGTTGATGTTGTGTACTGGTGATCATATTTATTTTATAGCAGTGGACCGTGTCCATGTTATGGCTTAAAAGTGAAGGTGACAGAGATTGATTAGCGGCTCATGATTGATTTGGCAGAAGATGATGGCGTCCCAAGCATGCTCAAACCAATCACAAAATTACAGGGTTAACTCCAAGTCATCTCCATCACTAATGGATAAGCAGCTCTTTTCTGGTCATTCGCAAGATAGTCTCTTTTTTTTTTTTTTTTTTTTAAGCCATGCCTGACATCCTCATCATACGGTAAAATAAATTAAGAGAGAGGCAAATGAAAATGTGATGGATGATTGATGTGAACGATAGTTTGTTATCGTGTGCATTCAGAATTGATAATTGCCAATGTGACCTATGATCTTCTTGATTAACAAGGAGACCGCTCTCTGTCCCCACTGCTGTGGGCCGATTGTGAAAGGTCTTTGTCAGCATGATTTCTGTGCTTCCTTTGTGTCGAATAAATCACTCAGCTATGCTATCAGTCTTTCACATTTTGCTCCCTATAGACTGAAAAAGAACCTGTGAAATGATAATGAGTTCATTGTTAGCATGCTGGTTAGAATTCTAGGACTTGTCCTAAAGAGAAAAGTTGTAGGTTGTTGTGCATGAATTGACGCACCTGCATGGTGATAGTAGTGGCTTAGTTTATTTCAGACATGGTGCATAAAGTTGAATAACATCAAGAAAATGAGTAGTGAGAAGCACAGTCTATTTGTGATAGTCTGTTCACGTAGTACCATTTTGGAATAGAAGTTGAAAGAAAATAATGTAATATTTCATTTCAAAATTTAAATTTAGGCAAATTCAGTGTGCGGTCCAGCCTTTGGCTAGCAAGAGCCTTCGATGGTGATAGTGCCAAGAAAAAGCCGGAGCTTGAAAACCCTCTCCTGTTCGGGAACGCTTTGGAACTACCTTTCCGGTGAAATATGCACAACCCCCCGCCCCGGCAAAGACAAGTAAATAAGAAGTAAGCAGTGTGCTTTTTCAGTAACGGGAACGGGGAATACATGCTGGAACTTGTAACGCTGCCCTTCAGGCAAAACTTTAATTTCCTAAAAATAAAATAATAATAATCAAATAATAAACAATTAAAGTGGTTAACACAAAAGCAAAACAGTTTCATCTTTTACTTTTTTCCCCCTTACTTTAGCGGAAAAGCTATTTCTTTTCTTTAGCTTTTCTTCTGCATTGCTGTTGGAAAAGTAGTCAATGATCACACAAGTTAAAAAATGTTCAAGTTGTATTCAAAAATAAAAGCAATATATATGGTTAGAGCTCTGGACTCGATCATCAATGAGGAAGTTCAACAAAAGGGCTCAGAATAAAAGTACACAGAGCATATAAAGCAGTTGCCACACCCCTCTCGAAAGTGAAAGTTAAGTTTGTGTAGAAGTGAGAGTTAAGCTTGTGTGAGTGAGAACAATGCATCTATTGTGTGTCTCCCAGTATATTTCCATGAGTCGTATTTAAGCGTTGCTCAACTCTAATTGTGCTATGTGAGTGTGCTTGTCAAGAAGGCCTTCTATGTGAAGCTATTAGACTGAAAATGCATTGAGCAACTAGACTGAATAGACAGAATGTTATAATAACATCTAACAGGACTAAACCGTGATTATGGTATAGTAGAACCCCGCTTTTTGTGGGGGTTATGATTCGCGACCATCTATTTTTGACACATAGGTCGCCATCCGAACCTTCCTGCGACATTGGCGGTGACGTTATCTGTCCTCAGATCAACATTTGCAATAAAAGTGACTGTTGGAATTACAGTCAACCC
This sequence comes from Dunckerocampus dactyliophorus, assembly GCF_027744805.1. Classification (NCBI taxonomy): domain Eukaryota; kingdom Metazoa; phylum Chordata; class Actinopteri; order Syngnathiformes; family Syngnathidae; genus Dunckerocampus; species Dunckerocampus dactyliophorus. Next base: position 14,421,930 of record NC_072832.1, on the reverse strand, counting down.
TCGTTTATCGCGGTTAATTGATCCAGATCCAACAGCGATAAGAGAATTTTTGCAAAGTAGGATTCCTGATTTATAAATCGAATATATCTGTAGTTAAAGCATAGGAAACCTGTTTAGGACCTTCTAAATATGTTTTATCATCATTAGAGCCCTCTAGACATGGAATAACACTCCTATAGTAACCTTTACACTTGTATTACCTAATATAGTTGACATAATAATAGAAAATAAGACGTCTTAGACAAAAGTAATACATTACATAAACTCACATGTTAGCATTTACAGCATACTTGGTGGCTATTGCCTCATCAATGTAACGTAGCTGACACCTAGTGGCCGGTGTAGTTGAATACTACTGCAATGGCGAAATGCAAGTGCCGAAAATTGTAAATATTTCAACATTCGAGCACACGTCTAACACAGGAAATATGCCTTTCAATGATTTTTTTTTTTTTGTAAGTTTGTTTTTTGTGAAGGCTGTGAAAAGGCTAAATCTAGTTTGAGGGCCCTAGCTGTGCCACTAAGGAGCGTGAACATTTCAAGTCAGGAGAGCTTGTCAATCCAGTGTGGAGGCAGTAGCTCATGCAACATTTGCATAGCCAGAGAGGTGGGTTTGTGGGAGTCTAAGGCCTGCTAGTTGGAACCACATTCAAAGGGAACAGATAAAGGCCCCGGGGATTCATGCAGAGCAGCATTGTCTCTGACAAAAACACACACATAAAAAAGAACAGGAAGACTGCAAGGGGTATAAAAAAAAAAAAACTTGATTTCAAATGCAGTACTATACGCAGGCATGGAGAAGGCAAATAGAAATGTGAGTGGAATGGAAAGCAGAGAATGACAGTTTAGGTCACACGTGTGTGCTTACATGTTCTCCCTGAAAGAAGAAGTCGTACTTAGAGGATGTGCCTGCTCAATTTTGCTGCTATCTCACTATGTATATACTGTATACACACACACACACACAAACACACATAAATGTATGTACACTAGGTCCCCAACTTACGAACATCCGACTAGCGAACATTCACGGATACGAACACAAGCCGACTGGTCTATATTTTATTTTCTTTTGCCTTGTAGTCGCTCAATCAGTATGTATACTGCTACTGTACATGCTTGACCAGTAGAGGGCACTGTGACACTGCTAATGGGACCAACAGAGGCAGCGTTAGACGCTGGGGAGATGAAGCTAAATGGAAAGCTAAATTGTAGCTGTATGATGCAACCCGGACAGAGCGTGTGATTAAAGTTTATGAAGAGTTAATAGGCCTGCTTAATTCTACACCACCCACAGAACACTACCTCTTTTAGAAGAGTCTCACGACGACGACAATTTGTCCTTTTTTTCAATAACTCCTCCTCCAACTCCACCACAACGACGTATGCTCGACCACTCCTCTTCAAAGGTAAATAACATTTATCATTATGTATTATTAGATCACTTTTATTATTGTTTTTTTCATTAATTATCCTCGTTTAATATTACTACTGCATCCAAACTCATATTTACATACATACGCATATACTGTATATGTAAACACGTACATGTAGTACCTATATCATTGGTAATATTACCTTTTCCCCTACTTAAGAACAATTCAACATAAGAACGATCGTCTGGAACCAATTGTGTCCGTAAGTTGGGGACCTAGTGTATATATGTACATATATATATATATATATATATATATATATATATATATACACAAGTGACTATATATATATACATATACATATATATAACGGTGGTAACTAATTTATTTCATTAATTTCATTAATTTCATTAATTACGTTAACATTTTAAGCGTCATCAACACATGCGCACCATGTCAAGCCACCCCTCTCTGTTATGGCACAATAGCATCTCTACACAGAGTGTGACACTCTTTCAGAACTTTATAAAACAACAGCAGTGCCATTCCAACAGCATGCAGTATCTCCAACTCACAAACATGTCTCTAGTCCTCCTCGGAACGACACTTCCTTGTTGTCACATCAAGGTGCATTTAGGGACACTCCGAACATCACGACATCTTTATTATGAGCGCATGTGTGGTCTAAATATACAGAAATACAACGAAAAACAGGAAGTGGATATTATCACTCGCTAGCAGAACTTTCACTGCGAAGTACAATTTGCTGTGTTTAAGTAAAAAAATACATCTACACTCAAAACAGTGAATTAAACTTAAAAATGTACATGGTGTCATGGCTCATGGCTCATAATAAAATAGTTAAAGTGTGATTCAAATGTTCTGCTACTAGAGACTGGTGTTGTCAATTTTCAGTGGTGTGTGGTGTTAGCATGATATGAATGTTCAGGTCATTTGGAACTGTTAATACATACAAATATATAAATGTGTCCTGTCATGTATCTGTTTGTTCATAAAATACAAGTAAAAAGCCATATTTCACACATAGTTGCAAATGATGATTAATCATGATTAATTCATTTGAAAACTGCGATCAATTTGATGAAAACCTTCAGCCATTTGACAGCCCTAATTGCAACTAAACCAATCGGAAACCTGAGAGCAGATAGAAGTCATAGCTGTAGGACGCTTGCAAGCTTGCAAAAAAAAAAACACACATGCACATTTAAGCACATTTTACATGATTTTTGCCTAAATGAAGCACTTTCAAACATAAAAATGAATAAAACCAAAATACAAATATACGGCATTAGCTGTAGTAGGGGTGTAACGATTAATCCACCGATATATTGATTTATATTCCTATGATTCAACTCCATCAGTCTGTGTTCAGCAGGTTTACATTCCGGCCAACATATATCGATCTAACACCGTTTAAAAGGTAATCAATCGATTGTGTCTATATGTGCCCTGCGATTGGCTGGCGACCAGTCCAGGGTGTACCCCGCCTGTCGCCCTAAGTCAGCTGGGATAGGCTCCAGCATGCCCCCGCGACCCTAAAGAGGAGAAGCGGTATAGAAAATGGATGGATGGATCGATACTAGGAAATGAAGCATTGGATTTAAGCACGACAGGCATTATACGGATGTGTGTTTTTTAGCACTTTAATGATAAAAATGTTTCTCGATTCAGGCTGCCTGTCTGTGACGTCATCGTCTTCCGGGTATGTGGTGGTCATGGGAGATGATTCGCTTCTTCTTCTTTTGGTCAGGTGATTCAAATCATTCAGTGTTTATATTTAACTCATCTGTCCTTATTTGAAACTTTTTTTTAAGTGACATTAATGGGGACAATATGCAAAGTAAGGACGTTTTGTACGCCTCTAGACGGTAGTTTATGGCGCGGCGTGTCCAGGTCAAAACACATATTTAGGAATGTTACAGTCTCCGTATTTTAGTGATGCAAAAATCTAACACTGTGCTTGCGCGCTTGACTAGGAGAGTTCGTGGGGACGTCTTTAAAAATGCAATTTTTTCATATGATATCGGGTGTATTATCATTTGTATGCATGTTTGTTAGGTAGATTACTTCTTCCTCTTCAATTTAATACCGGATTTACAGTATACTACCGAGTATTGAACCACATTGAGCTTCAGGACAAGATAAAAGGTATGTAGGATATAAATTCACTTTAATATCTACGTATCTGCAAAATGGCTTTCAAATGGCTGCTGATCAGGAGGATTATCAGCACAAAAGAGCCCCTGCTGCCTGTACAGGTGAGAAAGTTTCAACACCTAATTGAAGATACCATACCACATTAATTTGCTGAGGAATTTGCATAATGTCCCTCACCTTTGGGTGCAAAGTGCAGGCTTGGTTTGCACTATTTAAAGTAAATAATTAATCATGGCAAGCTACACCAACCTTTGTTCATCTTGGTTTTGTATTGCATTTTTAACAATTTTTTGTACTCATTGATAATTTAGTCTTAAGTATGTCAGCATTAGTAATCATTTATACCTGCGCCAGTTCACTCCTATGGCCTCTCCGACTACCACCAAACATTCATACACCGGTGTGGGCAGCACTGGAGGAAAGGTGGGTGAAGTGTCTTGCCCAGGGACACAACAACAGTGACAGAGTGGAGGGGGCAAGGGTCAAACTGCCAACCTTCCGGTTTCTAGACGACCTCCTCTCCCTCCTGAGCCACTGCCGCCTCTGTTATGTCATAAACGGCTTTTTGTATTATTATGGCTACAATATTGGGTAATACGAGTGTTATTTCATGTCTACAATAATGTTGAGAATTGTATTTAGAAGGTGGTAAACAGGTTTTCTGTGCTCGACCTACAAAAATATTTGATTTATAAATAAGGAGTCCTACGTCGCAGAGATTCACTTATCACGGTCGGGATTGGAACCAATTTATCGTGATAAACGAGGGATTATTGTACAAGCCTCGCATTTTCACCCGTCCATCCTTGTATCTTTGTGGGGTATGCTGGAGCCTATCCCAGCTGACTTCAGGCGAGGTACATCCTGGACTGGTCGCCAGCCAATCCCAGGGCACATATAGACAAACAACCATTCACACTCACATTCATACCTATGGACAATTTAGAGTCACCAATTAACCTAACATGCATGTTTTTGGAATGTGGGAGGAAACCGGAGTACCCGGAGAAAACCCACACACGCACGGGGAGAACATGCAAACTCCACACAGATATACCCAAGGGAGATTTGAAACCAGATCGTCCCGATCTCCTGACTGTGTGGCCAACATGCTAACCACTAGTCCACCGTGTGGCCCGCCTTACAGTACATTTCAGCAACCATTTTTTTTACAGTGTATCTTCTCAAGAGACAATACTATAGAAAGTAAAGTTGGATATACTTGAGAGTAGTCAGTGCACAACTTTTATAGCAGTATAGATTTAGTATCCACTGAAATTTACTCATTCCAATCAAGGGGAAACATACCGATCGACTAGACTGACTGGAACCGGAGAATGTGAAATATAACCGTGAAAGCACTCTTAGTGTAATGTCAAGAAATACAGAACATTGCATGGCAGTAACATCAACCAGTGAAGCCAATACAGCTCATTTAACCATCACATTCTCCTCCAGCTAACGTCAGAGATTTATAATCATGATTTAAAAAAAAAAAACGCTGCTGCAGGCCTTGAGCATCTTGTGTCCTTGTGACAACACTGAATTAATTTTTAAAGAAGCAGGATTATTTCTATCCGAACATCTTACTTCTTAAAACATGTCGAAGCACTGAAGCAAGACGGCGTCAGTTGTCTTGCGATAGCTGCAGCCAAGCTTTGGAGCACAGTGTGTGGCGTATAACTTTGCATTTATTAAAGCCTCACCAGCTTGAACTAAAGACGGTGTTTGTGACGTGCTTGTCAAAGTCAACATTTATTCATAGCTCCATGTTATCCCAGTCATTCAAACACACTTGCCTCCCTCAAATTATGCATTAATCAAGTATATGTGATTATTTAACCTCTGTGAACCCAAAGAATTGGTTTCCATTTGCGCTATCAATGTGACACTTTCAAGGTTTGTCATCAACTTTTCTGCTGGGGATAAATATTTTACAATCATTGCTGTGCTAAGGTGACATCATACCACTCCCACCAAGTACCAGGACTCACTGACTTTCAATTGACAGTTAACTGTGGGCCTTCTTTCATTTGGACTATATAGATGAGACAGAAATTCCAGCCTTTTGATTGTGAAACACAGCAGTATGATGACACACCGTGGCTGTTCTGTCATGAATCACACAAGGTTATTCTGGCTACTGTAGATTTGAATTGGAACCGACCTTCAAATTGGAATGCAGCAAAATGTATGGAAGCATTTCAGCAACGTGAAGCACTTTAACGTTTTTTTCAAGAGACATCGACTGTTTTTAAAAATATGGCCTATAATTTAACAGATTTCTAAAACACATTTACACACATTAGCCTCAGATTTATTTCACTGAGTGGAATCAATTGTTGATTAATTGTCTTTTGAGGCTCTTGAGGCAACACAGAGTGCACACGTTGGCTGCAGCCAGTAGAGGCCTTGTTGATTCAGTCTAAACTAGTTTTTTGTCTGAAGGGGCGTTTTAGCAGATCCATTTCATGTTTAATTATTGAAAAAAAAAAACCTTCTGTCAAAAAGAACGCGTTAACAGAGGTAACTAATTTATTTAATTCATTACTTAAATGTTTTAGTGGAATTAAAAGCCACACCTGCTGTAAATGACGGCAGACAGAGACCAGTACAGAGTCTGATGCGCCTTTATACTTTTAGTTTTTTTCCTGAACACATCAACAGCAGTGCAATTCCAACATCATAGATGTATCTCCAACTCACAAACAGTCTCTGTGTGACGAGAACAACACTCCCTCATTCTCGCGGTACATTCACGGACACTCCAAACTCCGAATATCACAACATCTTTATTATGCGTGCATTATGTGGTCTAAATAAAGACACAATCAGATAAGACAAAGAAGAACAAGAAGTTGATGTTCTTATCAGCATTTAAGAAAATACACTTAAAACATAAAATGAACTTAAATTACAAGGTGTCTTTGACCGCAACCCCCATTGCTCATGGTTAAAGTGTGATTCAAATGTCCTGCTATTACTAAAGAGAATAGTCTGTGTAGGCTCTCAGTCGTACAGGAGTTGTCCAACGAGGGAAAGGCTTCTTGAGACGTCATCTGTACTTCTGTGAAGAAGGTGTCGGACGTTTCGCTCCTCATCCGAAGTACAGATAACGTCTCAAGAAGCCTTTCCCTTGTTAAAGAGAATAGTGTTGGGCAAATAGCTTTTCATACATGAGTGCTGCCTTTTAGCTGATTTACATTTTCAGTTCATTTGGAACTTTTAATACATACAATATAGTCCTGTCTCATCATTTATCTTTGAAACACAGTCAAATGGGCACATTTCAGACATAGTTGCAAAGGGCAATTATTTAATTTGAAAACTGTGATTACTCTAATTAAAAACATACATGACAGCCTTAGTAAAAATGCATAATTGAGCAGGTGTCTGTCGTGACTGCATCTCTCCAGGTGAGGTCACAGAGAAGCTTGCACTCACACAGGAAGAGGTTGTTTGGTGCCACTTGTTGGTTTGCATGTATAAATCTCTTGACCCCAAATATAAGACGACTCATCTTTTTCGAGGCTTTTTCTAGAAAAAATCACTGTCTTATATTTGGGTTAACACGGTAAAAAGCAATTAAATCAACTGTTAATTTTCCCCATGGTCAATCAAGGATATTTAATTGGTTTCACACCGTTTTGAAAAAGTAGTCACTGCTACCTGTCATGTATAAATCAGTTCAGGCTATGAACAATAATAAATCAGGTCCATAACAAGCTGGTATTGACAACCATGCATTGTGCATCGTTGTCAAAAGTCCAATATTCCACACAAGGTCCATCATTTTGATACATCGATTGCATGTGCTGTATATCTTCACTGAGCCTAAACTATGCATCTTTTTGACAGATATTGATTTTCTCATCGGGTTAACATACATTTCCCTTTGCACTCACTTGAGGTGTTTATGGTTGCCATTCAGAACAAAGTGCAAGAACTGCTCAGAGTGCTTAACCTTATATCAACCGCAGCACTCCGTGATGTCTGAAACTGTATTCATTAAATATGAAGGGGGAAAAATGGCTAAACAGTTGGAAGGATGTGAAAAAGGCATCCGGATTTTAATTACTTAACAGAGTGAAACATTATTAGTGCAATAATTGCATCGAACCGTAGGACATAAAGCTGGATAATGACACGCAGTAGTCGAGACACATGAAGAGCGTTAATGTAAGCATGAATCCATAATGCAAATGTTTAGTGAGCATGTTGAATGTCTAAAGAGAAATGATGTTAACAAAGCAGATATTCACAGCTCTTGACTTGTTAACTAGAAAGCCGTCACAGGCGCAAGGAAAGACGATGGACCACAACTATCTCCGGTCATATAGAGACAGAAATCTCTCCAAAATCTCCATGGTTGCTGTTCTGATATTAAACAATAATAAAATGTGTTTGTTTTAAAAATATTTGATAGAAATTGTGACCGAAAAGATTGTTTTGACAGCATATATGTATATATATATATATATATATATATATATATATATATATATATATATATATATATATTTGTTTGTTTGTTTTTGTACATTCAACTGTGTTCACCAGGAACACAGTGTCCCAATTCAGGGCGTGCATTTGAAGGCATGTCATAAAACTGTGTCACAATTTGAAGGTTGCTTCTGCTGATATTTTTTGCAGGAAATCTTGCCGCTATCCTTTGTGGCCACCCACTGCTCAATAAATATGTTTCACTTTTTAACAAACCAAAGTGGAGCCATAACTCTGTAAACAGTTTAATGCTCATAAAATATGCCATACAAATGCCATACAAATGTTGTGCTCAAGTGTTGTTTTGGTTGTGTCAAGAGATGTTTATCACTTTTTTATTTCCTTTGTTTGGTTCCCTTTCCTGTTTGTTTGATAAAACTCTCAGCCAGTATGATGTAGCTTTTTGCAAGCAAAGGACTTGTGATTTTGATATTCTGACTAGTGCTGTGCATTTGAGTCCCACTGACAAGAAGCAACACGGCGTGTAGACTCTACATGAGTGTTATCAGCGTCTATGCATGTTAGACTGTTTTACATGACTTGGCTGATTTCATTTGATATTTGTCTAACAGGTAAAAAGCATTAAAAATTGACTTGACTTTTGGATATGATACATGGCATCTATAATGTTAGATAAGTGCAGAGTTTCAGTGTATATGTAAAAAGTGGACAAAGTGCACGATCGTGCTTCTTTGAGCGACACACTTACAGGCTATACAAACACAGCTCGTCTATTAGCATTAAAGCTACAGACACACAAAGTGGTGTGTTCATGGTAGGGTTTACGAAAAACAAATACACTATATATACTGTATATGCCAGATGTGTGGATTCGAGTCACGTGACTTGGACTCAAGTCAGACTCGAGTCACAATTTTAATGACTCTGGATTCGACTTCCCAATATCATCAACGACTTGCAACAAAAATCTGCTGCATTAAAATGTCCAATGAGGTTTAAGAACAAATACGTGTGTGGCTTACATTTCTGTGAGCGTCAGACTGCTGGAGAGTGGTAGAAAGTAGGGATGTTATTGGCCCGAGATTGACATAAAAATGTAATATCATAGGATATCGGTATCAGGTATTTTCCCTATACTGAAACCCGATTCTAAAAAATGTTGTAGATAGGCCAATGGGCTGTATGACCTCATCAAACCACGTCTGAAGCGTGTAAACCGCAGTGTTTGGCTAGTAAGTAACAAGCTTGCTCGCTCTGTACCTGACTAACGTTATGTCTGTGGTGTCTTCTTTAGATATTAAACTTGCGATTGGTTATGCGAGGCGGAACCAAGACTTCTTCCTTCAGTACTTCCAATTCCCAGGGCAAAAGCCATCAATCAGAAAATCGCACTGGATTACTAGCCTATTTGTATCGCGCAAGACGCCGGAATCACCAAACTTGTTGTTGTACTGTTTTGCATTGACTAAATCCTGAAGGCACTCTTTTGTTTTGTGACTGAGTTTTGTCACACTTCTTTTTAATTTATTTTGAAAAATAAAACAATTCAAAAGGCATTTATTGTATTTATCAAATTGTTCCATTGTTCTAATGCCATTTTGTTGGGAAACCCTAAACAGTGCTTACGACTTGTAAGGACTCATAAATGTCAAGCCTATGACTTGGGACTTGATTCGACCTGTCATGAATTGCCTTGGAATTGCACCTTTTGACTTTAGACCTGGGATTAAAGACTTGCAAAACACTGACTTTCTCCCACCTCTTGTATATGTATACATGCATATATAATACCTCTCCAGAAATCCTTTTGTTGTTTCTCATTATTATTTTTTTTTACAATACCATCTGGCATTCACAGTGTCTGCCTAGAAAAACTCTGGTCCTTGAATCAGTATATGTCAATCCATATCTGGCACTTATGAATAAGAAAGTGCAACTTATTGTATCTAATGACAAACAGTGCAATAAAACATTCCACAATGGCACTGTGTTTAAAAATAAATAAAACAAAGGTTTCTGTTTTTTTTTTCTTCAGACACGCTTGCATTGCATTTATAGTAAGTCACCCAGCTGAGATTCCAACAGGGAGGAACCCATTATCACTGTGCTCAGACTACGCAACATATGGACTACCTGGTGCTGAAAACCTTGCATACATTTGGCTGGCGTCTGGAGAATTTACCCTATATGCTTGCTTGCGTGTGTGTGCGTGTGTGTGTGTGTGTGTGGGTGTGCGTGTGTGTGTGTGTGTGCGTGTGCGTGTGCGTGTGACTGCGTAGATGTTTGCACTAGCAGACACAGAAGTCTCATCATTTTTCCATGAGAGTGATACCTCATTTATTCTTAAAGCCGCCATACTACCTTGACTAATAATAGCTGGTTTGCATCAGTAGACTTACTGTATGTTCATCACATGATCAACTGTGCAGGATTTTGTAAAGAATGCTGTAAAACGTCAAAAACATCAAAAACAAAATTCTATTCTGTCTGTTTGTTATACTGTACATGGGCTATATCTGTACAGTATACATGTGTGCAGGGCCTCTGTGTGTATGCACAATTGTGCAGGCTTGATCGTACACACACAAACAGGAGCAGGTGATAATAGGGCTGTTCTTTATCCGAGGTCATGAATAATTCAGAGAGCATGTGCTCTAACAGATCCTTGAGTTGACAGAATAATATGACAGATACTGCCACCGCTATTACTGAAATATTGCAAGTATTTTGCAGATTGAAGCCGAGTAGACATTGACCTCCTGCATGTGCTACTGGGGTCTATCTTAAATTAAAAATACTATATTATATTATATCATTGATAATATAAGGTATTATATAATGTATAACATAATAATTTAACATCATATAATAATCTCTTCGCTTTTTAAAAAGTTACTCTTGCCTATTTTAGTTCAATGGGGGAGTGTTTTTGTTTTGTTTTTTTAAATTATAAATTATGTGTGTGTTTTTTGTTGGGCAGTCAAAAATAACGCATTAGCTACGGTAACCTTTTTTTGCCGCACGGTGACCAAGTGGTTAGCAGAGTTAGTGGAGTTTGCATGTTCTCCTCGTGTGTGCTTTCTCCGGGTACTCCAGCTTCCTCCCACATTCTAAAAATATGCATGTTAGGTTAATTGACAACTCTAAATTGTCCATAGGTATGAATGTGTGTGAATGGTTGTTTGTCTGTAAGTGCCCTGTGATTGGCTGGCGACCAGTCCAGGTGTAAGCTGAGCTAGGCTCCGACATACCTGCGACCCTAGTGAGGACAAGGGGCATAGAAGATGGATGGTTGGTGTTGTTTTTTTGTAGGGCTGTTAAAAATAATGCTGTATAAAATAATAACTGCGGTAACTAATTCATTTAATTAATTAATTAATAACATTTTTTGGCATAATTAATACATGAGCATCATGGCAAGCCACATCTATATGATGGCAGCAGGAGACAAGTGTAGAGACACGCTTTTATAACTTTATTATGACCTGAACACATCAACAACAGTACAATTCCAATACCATATGTGTATCTTCAACTCACAAACAAGTCTCTGTGTTGGTCCTGGGTCTAAATAAACATTCATCCATCTTCTAAAGCTTATACGAGGTCAGGTGGCGGGGCAGCAGCTTAAGCAGGGAGGCCGAGACGTCCCTCTCCCCAGCCACTTTGTCCAGCTCCTCCCGGCGCTCCCAGGCCAGTTGGGAGACAGTCTCTCCAATGTGTCCTGGGTCTTCCCTGAAGCCTACTACCGGTCGGACGTGCCCTGAACACCTCCCCAGGGAGGCGTCCGGGAGGCATCCTGACCATATGCCCAAGCCACCTCATCTGACTTCACACCCAGCTGCGAACCGATCCAGTCAGAGTTGAGGGCCACGGCTCGATGAAGTCAGCAGGACAAGATGATCTGCAAAAAGCAGAGACCCAATCCTGCAGCCACCAAACCGGAACGCCACAACGCCCTGGCTCCGCCTCGAAATTCTATCCATAAAAATAACAAACAGAATAGGTGACAAATTGCAGTCCAACCCTCACTGGAAACAGGTTCGACTTATTGCCGACAAAGTGAACCAAACTCTGACACCGGTCATACAGGGAACGAACAGCCTGAATTAGCTTGTCCCCATACTCCGGAGTACTCCCCACATAATTCCTCAAGGAAGACGGTCAGATGCTCTCTTAAAGTCCACAAAACACATGTAGACAGGTAGGGCAAACTCTCGTGCATTCCCAAGGACCCTGCTGAGAGTGTAGAGCTGGTCCACAGTTCTATGACCAGGACAAAAACACACTGCTCCTCCTGAATCCGAGATTCAACTATGGGGCGGATCCTCCTCTCAAGAACCCCTGAATAGACCTTACCAGAGAGGCTGAGGAGTGTGATTCCAAGATAGTTGGAACACACCCTTCGGTTCCCCTTCTTAAAAAAGGGGACCACCACCCCGGTCTGCCAATCCATAGGTACTGCCTCCGATGTACATGCATTTTGCTAAAATGTCATTGTAGCAACTCAAAATGATTCTCAGTAGTTTGTGTGGCCCCCACGTGCTTGTATGCATGCCTGACAACGTCGGGGCATGCTCCTAATGAGATTGCGGATGGTGTCCTGGGGGATCTCCTCCCAGATCTGGACCAGGGCATCACTGCGGTACCAGGACACATGGAGGAGATTCCAGGAGACAGGTAGTTACTCCAGGAGAGCTGGACAGGGCTGTAGAAGGTCCTTCAACCCTCAGCAGGATCGGTATCTGCTCTTTTGTGCAAGGAAGAACAGGATGAGCACTGCCAGAGCCCTACAAAATGACCTCCAGCAGGCCACTGGTGTGAATGTTTCTGACCAAACAATCAGAAACAGGCTCCATGAGGGTGGCCTGAGGTGGACCCTGTGGTCACTGCCCAGCACCGTAGAGCTCGATTGGCATTTGCCATAGACCACCAGAATTGGCAACTACACCACTGGTGCCCTGTGCTCTTCACTGATGAGAGAAAGTTCAACCTGAGCACATGCGGCAGACGTGAAAGGGTCTGGAGATGCCGTGGAGAACGTTATGCTGCCTGCAACATCATTCAGCATGACCGGTTTGGTGGTGGGTCAGTGATGGTCTGGGGAGATATTCAAGATATTTAGATCTGATGTGTTTTCAAAGTGTTCCTCTAATTTTTTTGAGAGAGAGAGAGAGATAAATATAGATATAGATATAGAATTACATATATATATATATATATATATATATATATATATATATATATATATATATATATATATATATATATATAAAAATAAGCAGGTCTTGTCATTTATCTTTCTTTTAATAAAACACAGTAAAAATTGGCATATTTCAGACATAGCTGCAAATGGTGATTAATCATGATTAATTATTTAGAAAACTGTGATTATTCTGAGTAAAAATTATAATTATCTGACAGCCCTAGTTTTTTTTATTATATAGGAAACATCCTCCGTAAATTTGACCAGTCATTATTATTATTATGCATCGCGTCTTTTCTTTTGTCGTGTCAGCTGTTTTGTTTTTTTTAATCAATACATTTTTGCTTAGAATGGAACTAATCCTTGAAAATGTATTGTATATTTTGTGTTTCACTCAGCTGCTGTTTTGCACATCATACGTTGTCTGTATTTGTAATAATTTTATTTATTGTATTTCTTTCCCTAGTTCCCAAGTTCCCTATGTATTTATTTACCACCACTGAAGGCTCTTTATATTAGTATTTTTTATTAAAAGCTATTGCTGTGTGTCTTAAACGAATCCCTTGAGGACAAATAACATTTTTCATTTTAAAATTGCACCTTGAGCAGAATTCATTACATTCATTTGAATGAATAGGCACTTTCTTGTATGGCTAGATAAAGGACAACTTCTGAAGACAAGTTTCCACTGTTTTAATGAGTTAAACTTAAATAAATAACCTCATCTAATGTTGTTTAATTTCTTTTTTTCCCCTCTACATTCAATCCACTGAGGGAGTAAATGTTTTATATGAGGCTTCAGGTTGTCCTTAGTATGTAAAGCTCCAGTTTGAAAACAACAATTTTATATTGTATTATTATTATTATTATTATTATTATTATATTAAGCAGTTTTGTTGAAAATATTTTTGCACTAATCAGTTTTATTATTTATTTAAATTGTAATATGTTTGTATGAGATTGGTGCAAGAATACGGTGACTAAATCATCTGTGTCAAAAAAGTCCAGGGCCAGTTTTTTTTTTTTTTTTTTCTGTTTTTTCGGGTTTTTTTGTTCCTGTGGCAGCAGTTTGACAAGATCTCATCCAGTAGAATGTTTTTTGCTTTTAGATTACCGTGGAACCCCTAAAAGTCAAACATTTGTTTGTGGTTTCCCTCTAATCTTTATTAATTTTATTCTTAATTGTGCCGCACATATTTATATTATTTTTATATTTATTTTTTATTTTATTTTCACATTCTTGGCTGTCCTATAAATGTAAAAATAAGCTAACCACAGTTTACAATTTAAAACACAGGCAGTGAACAAACCATAGTGGAACCCGCTTTATCTCGGTGCCCCTCTGACAGGCTGACTGACTTTGACGTAAGCGGTTGTCGACGTAGCCGGAATCCAAACCGAAACTAAACATTGCTTGCACATTTACTTGTGATTTTAGCCAAGGACATTTGTGCATATTTTTATTTGTATTTTCTTATGATATTGTAGGAGCGGGAGTATTGTGTATGGTTCTGAGTTGTGATTCAGAGTTGGGTGATGGCGAGCCCCCGCGTAGGCTGCATTGAAGTGTGGAGTGCGTCTTGCTCAGTGACATGAGGTGAGATTCATGGCTAATGAGGCACTGACTCCTTTGAAGTTTTTTTTTTATTTTAGAGGTGAGGATAACAAGAAAAAGAGTAAGTAATTCACTTTGGTTAAAAAAATTTGTTTTCAAATACTCCTAGTCCCATTTTTTTAAATGACCTTTTCCTCTCTATGGAAGGACGGTAGTGACAAGCACCTTCTAGCGCAAGCACACCGCCGCACCTTCAGGATGAGGAGAGTATTGCAAGTGAATCCCGTATAACAATTCTGTGTATTTTATTGTCCGATTAGCAAGACAAAGACGTTGTTTGCAGCTGGCTCAAAATGACATCTTTTTAAACCCCCAAAAAATATAACAAGAACACCACCGGCTGGCATATGTTACCGTAAATGGTAAAAATGTAAAAATTGACAAAAAAAGGTTTGTATTGTCACAATTGTACTTCATGGCTGTCACTCATTTTATTTTTATTTTTTTATTTTTATTCGTTTATTTGGCAGGGACAATGTGCATTAAATAGCATTGCTGCAAATGCACCAGAATTAGCCAATAGGCTATTTTTCATCTGTTGTCCCCGGACAGATGTTGAAAATTGTCTCCCCAAAACAACAGTAAAAGGATTATAAAAAGAACTAAGAAAGGAATATAAAAGATTTGTCAAAAATAGATGCAACGATACAAACCTTGTTAAAAGATACCGTGTGCATACAAAATTGACCACAGTGCAAACACTGGATAAAATGACCAGCAAATTTTCAAACACGTAAAATACTTAAACATAAATCAAGTCGACAGAGACGCAAGTGACAGCAGAGCTGGGATAACGTGAAAAGTGTCTCAACAAGCAACCATCAGTTTGCAGTCTTGCTGTTGTTACCATAAGCTATACCTTCAATGACGGCCAACGTTAGTAGCTAAACTTTGTCAAATCGCTATCATTGACTGCCAAACATAATTCATGTGTGTGTGTATGGTTCCTGGGGCATAGCTTACGTGCTCGAAGCAGGATGAGGGATATAATATACAAACATATAACAACAAAACAAAAAATAACAACAAAAATATAAACGTAACACTTTTGTTTTCGCTGTCATTTTTCAAGAGCTGAACTCAAGGACCTAAAACCTTTTCTATGTACACAAACGGCCCGTCTATCTCAAATATTGCACACAAGCATTCATCATTCATGATTCATAATCTACAACAAACACGGGTGTGTTCTCCTGATGGCATTTTGAAGATAGTGAGCATGTTTGGGATGCGCTGGATCGGTGTATATGGTATTTGAGGCAAGCGGTGGTCACACCAGATGCTGACTGGTTTTCGGACCCCTCCGGACCGCCCGCCAACACAGTTAAACTTCACATTTTAGAGTGGCCTTTTATTGTGGCCAACCTAAGGCACACCTGAAAGCATCTTGACATGCCACACCTGTGAGGTGGATAGATTATGAATCATGAATGATGAATGCTCACTAACACAGATTTAAACAGATTTGTGAACAATATTTGAGAGCGCGAGGCCTTTTGTGTTCATAGAAAATGTTTTGCATCTTTGTGTTCAGCTCATGAAAAATGGGAGCAAAAACAAAAGTGTTGCGTTTATATTTTTGTTGAGTATATAATGCTTGCAGCACACAAACCGTTGCAAAACAATCCCTTTAAAGGAGACCTTTTATACTCATTCGCGGGCCTTTGTGTTGAGTTCTGGACTCCTAGAGCAGCTACATGATAACCCACACAGAAAACATTGCAGATCTTCCAGACTCTGCGCCTCTTCCTGCAGTGTTTCCTTCGGTTTCCTGCTTCCTGCCCAAACAGTCTGTGTCATTTACTCCACCCCCGGTCCTCCTCCAGGTACGCCTTCCACCTGTGATTGGTCACACTCCGAAGCGCTCCCGAGGACTTCCGGACAGCTGCCGAACCCCATTGTCTGATTTTGCCGATACAGGAGTTGATAAAAAGGGGATTTATCTTTTTTAAAATGTCCGCTTTTAACATACAGCCCTGGATGCACACTCTATAATGCTACACAGGCAACCGCTTTTGTCCGATTTCTTAGGACACAGATAAATTGTGACTAACAGGTTGCTCTTCGTAAGTAACGTTGGAAAGGCGTCCGACTTCAGCAACATTTTGGCGGACAGTGCAGCTTTGTATTGGCCCATGTCCCACAAAACAGTCCCGTGTGAAGTGCCGTTGACAGATGAGCATATTTTTCTCTTGCTGGCCGGGAATCAGCAACTCCAACCACTTCTGCCTGATGCTCGCCTTGTTAGGAAAGCTAAACAAAATTAGCTTTCTCTCACAAGCGAACAAACATTTCCTGGCAGCCATTGCTAACACGGAACGAAGCAAAGCGAGGGGAGGGTAGGGCTACAGTGTGTATCTGGGCATGCCCGTATAAGGAAGTCCAGGTTGCATTGACGTCAGTGCCACTAGGTGTTAAAACACAGCATGCAGAGCCGTCTAAAACTGCTATCAGGGCTCACTTCCAAATACGCAGACCTCATTATCTGAGGCGTTGGCATCGTTTAACACGAGAATACAACATTGCAACAACATTTATAGGTCAGAAAAGAGGAAAAGCATAATAGGACGCCTTTAACATGTTATGTTACTTAATGTTAAGCATTTTCATAAATGCTTAATAATTTGAGTTCTCGCATGACGGCATTTCAAACTCCGAGGTTTGGTGCAACGTTTGAGGCATATTTCACCAGAAAATTCAGGCTTGTACAGCATCAGCGGCATTCACTGTGCTTGAATCTTGACGCTACATAGGCACGAAGTGACTTCCATTAAATCGACATGATGGATGGCTAATACCCCCTGAGTGTCATTCTTGAGAATCCCTGGCAGCATTTCACACCAAAAACTTCCTTGGAAATAAACAAACAAATAGCCTCTTCATGCAGCATCTGTTCAGATGGAACACATTCAACCATGGCCTGAAAGAAAGGGCCGGGCTAATGAGAGTTAACTGTGCACGGCAAAAATGATTACAGCGGCTTACACACACTCCCAAAATAAAAAAATGTAGTGAGTGACAAATGCTTCGATCCTCAAAGCCGTCCTTTCTGGATATGCAAATATGTCCAAATATGCAAATGAACTGAGCTCCAATAAGTGTGAAGGTCATGCCCATTAATTTGTCATTCATTAACTATTTTTTTAATGCGTATGGAGATGGTAGCCCCATAAAAAAGGAGCCCACGCTATATGTGGACATGTTAAAAAGGAGCCACCAATGTGGACAATAAGCTCTTCAGTCTTGGGAACAATAGGATGGAATTGTGATCAGCGAGCGTTTCAGATGGCTGTGTATGACTCCCCCATCTCCTGTCCATTATATTGCTATCCTCCCCATGAATTGAGCCAGTAGGCAGTGAAGGCTATTGCACTGCAATTGGTGCTGCGTTGTCACAGACCGACTGCTGAAGCTTGTACCACACATTGGATTTAACTGACTGATGATTACTGAATGAAAGAGAGTCAAGTGTTTGTCAAGTAACTATTTTATTTGTGACTGCAGGCTACGATGGCGCACGGATTCGACATCTCAGAACACACAATGCAACACAGACAGAATAGACACACAAAAAAGTTTCAGGATACACAACAAACATTTAGGAACCTATAAATAGTTGTGATGTGGTTCACATCATAAATTAATATTGTATTATTTTGCTGAGCTTTGCCACATTTTTACATGACTAATTTGAGGAACAAACACCCAAAGCTCATAAAACCATTTTTAGCATTATTAGATTATTTACATTATTTAGCTTCTGTACATGAAATAACACCCCCATAGTCACATTTACACTTGTATTACCCAACATAGTACACATAATAAGAGAAAACAAGTTATTGAAGACATATATAAGACTCATCCTCACAGAAAAGTAGTTTGGCTTTAAACCGTGCTCGTTCGATTAGCATCCCAAGCTGTCTCAAAAGATCAGTTCCACCCTTGGACTATCCGATGCCTGGATAAACTCATGAAGAAGAAAAAATACATTAGGCTAAATACATTGCTTTTTAAATGCCTATGCCTACTCCTTTTTGGACATGTGGAATTGTGAAAATGACAATATGATATTCATTTTGTCACTTGTCAAGTGTGTCGGAAACAAATAAACCATACCATACTATAAGTTATTGACCGTTTGTGTAATGATTATAAAACCTTGAGGACACAGGGGTACCTCATTTTAATCCATACCCAAGACAATAATTGTTTCCCATAAGAAATAATGTAAATTCAATTAGTCTCTTCCTGACACCCACATATGTTAACGCAAAACACATTTTATTGAGAATAATTATAGTTTTACATGCAGAAAACAATGCAACATGCATATAAATGACAAACGTAATGGACAAATGAACAGTTTTACCTTTTATTGAAGACCTTTGTTGGCAAAAACCGCAATGAGTTTGGGAGGGAGGATGGTACGGTAGAGCCACACGGACACCACCTTTGTGTTTTGCTTTGCCTTGTTTCTTAAATTCACCTGTTTTTCACCTTCTTTATCAAAGTGCTGGCACTTGTAGCTTTTCTTGCCTCCATTGTGGTTTCTTTTGCAGCCATATTCAATAAAAAAAAGCAGAGACTTGTGGCGTAGCTGTGTTAGTTAGCAAAGAACGACAGTCAACCGGTGAGCTGGTTGACTTCCAGGTGAGAGGCGATGTTTCGTGATAACGACACGTTGAGAACAGAGTTGGACTCATACGGTGTATAACAAGACGGTAACAAAACAAAGCTGCGTGGGATTCTTTGTTTGGCCGCTTGATTCCGCGGACTGATACAGTTCAGGGCAAACCGATTAGTTTGTGTAACATTCTCATTTGAGTTTTCCAAATGAATGAGCCTTGCAGGATACCTTAGGATTGTACATGTATACACTAAGAATCGCAAGATGTGGTGGGAGGTGTGCAATCCAAGATAGCTGAATAAACAAGCAACCCATCCTGGGGTAAAACACAAGTGTTTGATATGCACAATATTGTACAAGAGCCGAGACAAACTTTGGGTGAAAATTGTCCAATTTTACTAAAACAGAGGCGTTCGAAAACCGAGGTTTGGCTGTATCTGTATCACGTGTATGCTCGCTTCTCTTTCAAAGCATTTTGAGCACAACCCATAGGGGGCGCCATGAATGTCACTTGTTTTTGCATCTTTTAATGAATTATTTCGGACTGCTATAGTAGTACATGCTGCTGACTTTCATGCAAACCGAGTAAGTTTGATTCCGGGCTGGCGCACAAACACTGGACGTCTTCCAGTGACTGTCCCAAAAAAGCTGAAACACAACAAAAGGCTTATGCGCGACTCCAAGAATGGCACATGAAAATGATGTTTTGGATATTCTGCATCGCAGACAACCAAAATAAATCTCTTACAGATTTTATGGTTGCTGGAAGCATTGTTGCGCAACCGGGTGGGTGAATTTGGAATTGCAGTTTCATCAACTGGTTAACAAAAATGTCAGAGATTTGACAAAACCGAAAACGCAGATGATGTTTTGCCTCTCAAGTTGAGGTCTAAAATAAATCAACAAAAAGGTGCTCCAAAAGAAGAGCATAATAATAATCCAGTGTAAAAAGGTGGGATACTACATTGTTCCAGCACTGTGCAGAGCAAAATGAAAAGCAAGCAGTCATCAGGATGGTCCGTAGACACCAGCAACATTCAGGTCCCAGTGACAGAGGGCGCTGGTTTTATTTTGGAAATCACAGTTAATCTCATCCACATGGGGAAAAAAAAAAATCTCATAAAAAGTTCATGAAATATTCCAGTTTTGAAGGACGCTCCATGCTGCAAACGTTGTCTGAGCACAAGTGAGCGGGGTCCAGTTCAGGGGGGACCCCTTTTGATCGGAATTAAGTGGGGAGAAAAAGAGGAAAACGGGAGGAGGAGGCGGAGGATGAGGAGGAGGGCAGTGAAGAAAGTGGGTGCTGGTGCCAGACGCAGTAAGAAGTGAACGTACGTGTGCATGGTGCTGCTGAGAGTGTGACGTGATATTGCAGCCCGCTCCTGGAGCTCTGCAAGCAGCCAGTAAAGCGCCTTTTTGCGTCCTCGCTGATTCCCTAAACATCTCCTACTAAACACGGATTTTTTTCTCCGCCTCCTCGACAAGATGAGAGGATGCTTTTTGACGACTTGCTTGGGAATGGAATAGAAATGACGAATATACCTGTGGTCTTATTGTAAAAAAAAAAATCTTTTTTGGAAAAAAATTCTCTCATTAGTGTTAAATTCAGTGACTGTCGCTTGGCTCTGCTTTATTTTATTGTGGATGGGAAAGCCTATGCAGATGATGAGGAGGAGGACCGTGGATACGAGCGGGCAAAGCGGAGTGTAACGCATTTTATTTGCTTTTATTTTTTGAAGCATCTTGTTGCGCCGGACTTGTGTGCGTGTGCGTGTGTGTGTTGGAGTATGGAATCACTTGAGGGCTGCGGAATTGATTTATAAAGGATGTGCTCAAGTATGTTGGGAAAATAGCCATAGCTTCCGCGGTGTAAGGTAAGATTTTCTTTTCATAACTACATGCTCAAAGTTTGCGCATTTAAATAAGCGTGAGTGTGTCTGTGAAGCATGCATGTGTCCACGCAGATGGTCACATATGTTGATTTAAGGCGGTGATCTTGTCTGTTAAAAGCTAAACATCACTTTAAAGTGTCTCCATTCACATTGCCACAAGATAGACGGTTGCTTTTTGGAAGTGTCTGTCTCTTGACGACCCATTTCTCCTCCTCGTCCCCGGGAATACTGATTCCCTCTTGACGCCCCTGCACATGAATCTTGCACAAGGATTCATGTGCATCTCGATAAGAGCCCATGATCCACGCCACAAGCCTCGCACGACCAATAAGTTAGGAAGCCCCGATTCCACCCCATTCTTTCCTAGTCTATGTGTCAATGCATAAGCCGTGCAATTCCATCGCCTTCTCTTCCACAGTTGCGCGCACGAGCACGCGCGCCCACGCACGCACCCGCTCGCAGCTGCATTGCCTGCAGGATTAAAGCAATCAGGACATGGCATTGCATTCTCCCTCACACTCTCTCCCTCTCCTCCCATCTCCATCCTCTTCTTCTCGTTCACACGCCTCCCGTGCACACACGCTCACACACACTTTATCAAATAGCATGGTCCAAAATGAAGCATTACGTGTCGTCTGACTTGATTTGCTATCCTTAAATCTGCTTTCTTTTCGTAAAACGTGCATGCAAGTTTGCTGGGGAAAAAAATGAATGCATATCATAGAAGTAAATCTCAAATTACCTATTTTGAGCATTCATCAAAAGACATTTTCCTAGTTGTGACCCAGATAACAGCCTCTAAATGTCTTACGCATGTCACCCCAACACACATATCCATCCAGAAATAAATAAATAATAACCAGAGTAACCACAAGGTGGCAATGTTTGCACAAAGTACAGTAGTGAGGCAGGCACAACAAATGCAGCCGAGGTTTATGTGGCTTTTTTTTATTTCCATGATGAGGAATACATGACGCTTCATAGATCATCCATGTTGCTCCTTTGTCTCTCCTCGCAGGCCAAATGACATAGGATGAAGGCTGTTCGCAACCTGTTGATTTATATATTTTCCACCTATCTTCTGGTTATGTTTGGATTAACGGGTGCCCAAGATTATTGGTGTTCCACTCTGGTGAAAGGGGTCATCTATGGATCCTACTCTGTGACTGAAATGTTCCCTAAGAACTACACGAACTGTACGTGGACACTTGAAAACCCAGACCCGACCAAATACAGCATCTACCTGAAGCTATACAAGCAAGACCTGAGCTGCTCAGAGTATTCTCTGCTCGCCTATCAGTTTGATCACTACTCGCACGAGAAGATCAATGCCTTGCTCAAGGTCAACGAGTCGATCGTGTACCTGTGTGATTCCAAGAATATTTATGTGTTTTTACTCTACGACAAGAATTTTGTTCAGCTGCGGAGAGTTTTCCCCTCTGATTCTAATGGATTGATGCTGCAGAAGCTGGAGGAAGAAGAGAAGTCAATCGTGGAGTTTCTGGTGTTGAACAAGGCCAGCCCCAGCCAGTTTGGGTGTCAAGTGCTTTGTACATGGTTGGAAAACTGCCTGAAATTAGAGAAAGGCACAGTGGAGACGTGTGGCATAGTGTACACAAAATGCACGTGTCCCCAGCATTTAGGAGACGGAGAATCCGAGAGCATGCTCATGCTCAACAATGTGGTTTTACCCCTCAACGCGCAGACGGAGGGCTGCTTGTCGCCACAGCTGCATGCAGGCCAGGTCTGCAATCTGAGTGCCGAAGTGAAGCGGCCTCCTAAGGAAGGTGAGTATCCTGCCCCTCTTCTTCCTCCCCCTCTGTGCTGATATAGTCACGGAAAACTGTATCATTTAATGTGCACGTCGATCACTCCCTACTTCTGCCCTGTCCTACTGCATGTCTCAAGTGTGATGGCCCATGAAACAAAGAGCACACATACAGTAGAGGTTTCATTAATGTGGTTGCTGCCACACAAATTGGACGAAAGAGCTTGGAGTTGTGAACTTTTACAGTGGAACCTCTGAAGTCGGTCGTACAATTTAGATGAAACAAAAACGTTCGGGAAAGATGTGTGTCTCAAGTCGAAACGATGGCGTTTTGAACAGCGCTCTTGCATGATGTCACACAAGACCAGTGCTTTTCAAGTACATCTGCATTAATCAAACGAGCTGACATAACATCTGCAAGTTGTTGCAGATGTTATGTCAGCTCGTTTTATGAACCTATTATACTAATCAGGTCATTGTATGCGCTTGCTGGCGCCAGCAACTCATACAGTGGTTTGTACAAATAAATAAATCATTATTATCAGGTTCAGGTGCCAAAAAAAAATTCTGTCCCATAAGGGCGGCATGACAGAAAATAATTGAGAACTAATTGACATATACCAAAGGTCTACTGTAACTCTGGCACACGTTTTTTTTCGCTTTTTTGCGACACCTCCTCAAAAAGATGGGCCGTGACGCGAGACATCAGCATATATCACAGCAGCTCAGTTCAGCAAGGATGAGCTGCACATGTTGTGCTTTTTCTTCACCACACTAATTAAATAATTATTTCAGAAACAAAAAAGAAACAAATTCACCAGATTTGATGCATGGCAAGCAGGTTCATATTAAATGCAGTCTCCAGTGTCACCGTACGTGTCGTCACTTATTATCAACGTTAAGGTTAGAATGGTTAGCTTCTTCTTACACTTGTGTGACAAGTAAGTAGGCTAAAAAGTGAGATATGTGAGGTTCTACAACAGCAAATGACCGCTGGGATCTTTAATTAGACTTGGACCTAAAAGTATTGGCATTAACGACTGTGGCTGATGCAGTTCCTGTTAACTCCACAAGATGAAAAGAGCTGCATTCGAAGCATCATGAGTGGTCAGCGTCCAGCAGATTTATCTACCTCTGTATGCCCTTTAAAATGTTGTGTTGCGCTACTCGGGTGTTGATGTGAAACTCATGCGTGTTACACTTGCCGTACTATTGTACTACTGTACTAATTCACGTTTCCAGCAGCTCTGCCAAAGCGTCCTAATAAATGTAACCACTTTAAAATAAAATAAACAAAGCAAAAGAGGAGAGTCCAGAAAAATAAGAAGAAAGAATAAGAATAAATAAATAAAATAAATAAATAAAAGAGAGCTATGCTTTCCTTTCCACTTTGTAATGCACTCCAAACCATTATTAAAGTGTAAAAAAAGGTTGTTATCTATAATAAGTTTTCTGAAAAAATCTCCAATTATCTCCTGATTCCAATTATTGATCTGTCCTCTTTGCGGTTTAGGGAAATAAACACCCTGGTTATGATTAAGCATTGAGCATTTTTGCTAGATTCTCTACACTTTTATGAAGGTCTTTGCACTTTTACATTCATGTCAGTCATGTTTCACCGTGGAACAGACAGTTTCCTTTTCTATGATGTCCAATGGGGAAAATGCTTTTGAAATACAGATTGTGTTTAAACCTCAGAGGTTCCACTGTATTATACAGTCTTTGAGAAAAAGTGCTGCAAATTGCATCTCAGCACAGTCAAAATGGCTGCAAAAAGTTAATTGGCATTCTTAATAAAAGAAGCAACGGGTGCTATTTCTATTTGTGTCATGAATACGGCGGACACAATGCAACATTTGCTGATTAGCTTTAATACTCATGGTCTGATGTTTACAATCAACATGATTACACTGTAAGGTTTTATGTGTTTTCATTTTAATGCTGCCATAGAGCAATGCAACATGTTCTGACTGCACATTGGCTTATAACAGTAAATGCTTCTGATAAGGACACAATAGACCAAAGTAAGAACATATCTATTTGAGCTACGTGAGGAGCCCGTCTTGACACGTAGATGATTGCGCTAAAACGGCGTTGTTTGAGAGATGTACCAATGAAATAACTTTTTTGATTTAAAGGGGACATAGTGATGGGACAAATGTTATTGGTCTTCAGTGTCTCCCTTGTGGGATTAAGGTAACAGTTGCAGGAATCACTCCCTGGAGACCACAAAGGGAACACGTGTATGCTTCTATGCAGTGGTTGTACATGTTGGGAGGCTGCTGCTGCATAGATTGTATTTAGAAATTAACTTGGAATGCATGAAGTGGATTTGTATTTCTATTTTAGACATGCAAGTTGCTGTTCTTTTGAATGTCTCATTGGTTTTTTAAAACACATTTTAAAGCTTCAAAATGTGGTACATTGACACCGATTCTTAACAGGAAGAATAGAGTAGGTGTCACTGCCAGGGCAACCCTGATTTGTGTTACCAGCAAGCAAAGCAGTTTGGCCTGGAATGGTACAGGAGTGTTACATTTTTGGCCAATCAGCCCCACCCTTGAAATACTGTTCCATTGACTTTGGTACCCTTGCAGTATTGTGCCAAAACAGGCTATTTTGGTACCCTTTAGAACCTATGGCGATGGAAATACATTAAATCATACTTCTTGGTGGAAATGGTACTTTCAGACCTGCCAACCTTGAAAAAACCTTGAGTACCCTCCCACCTCCGGCAAAGGCCATGTTGATCTTTTCATGTGTTTTATTTTTATTTAGCAAAAGGCTAAAAGACGTCATATATATTTAAAGACAAAGCTATGTGTTATTGTTAGTTATTAGTACCAAGCTTTTTCTTGCTATGTTTTGTCTTTTGCTCAATTTTTAAAATTTTAGCCTTTTTTTGGTTTAATTTTATTTGTAAAATGTGTCTCGGGCCAATAAAAAACAAGCCACACCCAAGTTTTTTTGTAGGTCTTCGTCACAGTTGAGTGCACGGCGTGAAGTCAACTCTCTTTGGCTTTTTAGCTTCTTATCTTCCTTCGTCATAGCGAACGATGGTAATTAAAAAGACATGAGGAGTATTATCGCAGCTGGCACTAATCGATGCATTGCAACAGTCATATTTACTACAAATGTCGATCTGAAATCAGAGGAGACAGCGTTTGCTGAGGTGGTCTGTACGCCCTCTGAACGAGTCGTATACAAACAGGAAATAGTGTACTACCAGCCAAGCAATCACAGCCTTAGTCCGTATAGATTTTTTTGAAGGCGCACGTCACTCTACACAAGAGGGTTTGCAGGGGGAGGAGCTAGCAGGTGTAATGTAGCATTATCCAGTAGGGGTGTCTTAGAATAGTCGACTATTACAGACGACTGATTCGGAGGAGTGTGATGCGACTATCAATCTCGCCATCAACTCATAACAAAATTGTCATGTGATTGTGATTACTTGGGGGTACCCATGCAAAACTTGTGCAAGTTGGCTGCGCGTATATACAGCGTCATACAGTGTGGCGTCCAGATTTGTAGTTTTGTAGTTATTTTGTTCATATCAGATATGGTTGAACGTCTTACACTCGACAAGTGCTTTTGGATATTGCACCAACATCAACATTATTATCACCGATCTTCGACTTGTCTCTGAAAGCTCCACAGTACCGGAGTCTCCACACTATAAAAATCCTTAAATGGGACCTATTATGCTTTTTTTCTTTTCTGACCTGTAAATGTTGTTGCAATGTTGTATTCTCGTGTTAAACGATGCCACCGCGTCAGATAATGAGGTTTGCGCATTGGAAGTGAGCCCCGAAAGCAGTTTAGGATGGCTCTGCACGCTGTGTTTTACAGAGTTTTTTAACACTTTTTAACACTTCCACTGACGTCGATGCAACCCGGACTTCCTTATATAGGCAAGCCCAGGTACACGCTGTAGGCCTACCCTTCCACTGCTCTGCTTCGCTCCATTGTCAACGATTCCACCGTGTTAGCACATTGAGCAATGGATCCCAAGAAATGTTTGTTCGGGTGTGAGGGAAAGCTAATTTTGTTTAGCAAGAGGCAAGCATCAGGCTGAAGTGGTTGGAGTTCCTGATTTCCGGCCAGCAAGAGAAAAATATGTTCATCTGTCAACGGCACTTCACACAGGATTGTTTTGTGAACATGGGCCGATATAAAGCTCGACTATCCGCCAAACTGTTGCTGAAGTCCGACGCCTTTCCAACTTTACTTGGTCATGTTGAAGAGTCAGAAGAGCAAGCTGTAAGTAACAATTTATTTTGTGGAGGTACTCAGACAAAAGAGAGGTTGTCTGTGTGGCATTATAGAGTGTGCTTACAGGGAGTGGAGTAAGTGTTACCTGCATGCACGCATATATCCCCGTTTGCTACCGGCAAAATTAGAAAGTGGGGTTCGGCAGCTGTCCAGAAGTCCTCGGGAGCCTTTGGGAGTGTGACCAATCACAGCGGAGTGGGCTCGGTGGGAGGACGGCCGGGGGTGGAGTAAATTACACAGACTGTTTGGGTGGGAAGCAGGAAACCCAAGGAAACACTGCAGGAAGAGGCGCATAGTCTGGAAGATCTAGAAAGCTTTCTGTGCGTCATTATCGTGTGTAGCTGCTTTGTAGGAGTCCATAACTCAATACAAAGGCCTGAAAATGAGTATAATAGATCCCCTTTAATCGAAGACAGCCCTATTATCCAGGTTTCACAGACTAAACTTGAAAGTGAAACCAGAGTATGAAAAATGTGTCCACGCTGACTTTAGCTGTTCATAATATTGTTGGACCAGTCCTGACACCTCTTATGTTGTGTTCACATTAGCATAAGGGCTATTGATGCACTTCAGAGTTGTGTTCAGTGCTTGTACAATCTTTAAAGGCACTCTGAAACAACCAGGAGGTTTTTTTTTTAGTGTTCAGCAGATACTTTAGCTTGACTTTTGACTCTTGTTTGTGTCATTCTATAAACTTCACATTGATATGCATAAGCTATTGGTTATCCATGATATTAAGAAATTAACGTAGCCAATAGGTCACAAGCAGAGCTGGATTAATACACAAGCTTTCCCAGGCTAAAGCCTATAGGGCCCCCAAATGGTCACTTAATGGATGATAGATTGTCAATTTCAGAGGTTGGTGTCATTTTGAAAGAGGACAGCCACAGACAATGTGAACTAAGGGGGATGCCCAAAAGAGTGGTTTTAATAATAATAATAATAATAAAATAACCATTTCCCTGTAAGTTAGTAGGTTCACTTTGGTCATCTTGTCAGCAAACTGCTGTTCTTTATGTTTACCACACTATTTTAAGTTAAAAATTAATGACACCAATTAAAAAACCCAAAAGCAACAAGATGAAGCATTTCCAGTAGAAATTACGTGTGAATGCTGAAATGCAGAATGAATCGTGAAATGTGCTGAAATCTACTCACCGACTGAGGATCAAACCAGCAACCTGTTTGGGTTTGGACACGACCCCTCTATGACCTGAGCCAGAAAATATTGAATTATGGAAAATGTGGGGATTTTCCAAAAAGTCCTGATAGATGGCCTGAATGACCTGAACATTTTAATGGTTTGAAGCGGTTGACAAATGTGGGAGTGGTAAAAAAAAAAACAAAATGGTGGAATTTCGAATGTTGGAATGTAAAAATGGAGAATGATTGTTGAAATGTATAAATATGCTGAAGGATTACACAAGGACTGAGAATCGAACCAGCAACCATCGGTTTAGGAGACTACCGATCAACCGACAGAGTGGAACATTACAGTCACGGACCATGTCAAATGATTTTTCACCAGAAAAATGGCGAAATTGTCACCAAAAATGTAAAATTACAGTAAAAGTGGGACTTTTTTCAAAAGTACTGATACAGTAGATAGCCAACGTGTCCTGAATAAGATGATGATTTTGACGGTGGATTGGTTTGAATCTGTTGAGAAATGTGGTTGAAAATTGATTCCAAAAATTGTGTGAATTACTACTCTGGCTGATAAGAGGATGACGGTGGGTCACCTGCTTTGCTTTCCCTGTTAAGGCATTGTAATGTTTCTGCTGCCACTACAGCTTACATGTGAGCCAAGTAGCAGTATATTTTGATAATGATAATTTAGTGCATCCTATGATCACATCACAGTGAAACATACAAGTTTGTTTATCTGTAGAAGAGATCAGTCGGACACGTTTCTGTATTTTCAATGTTTAGTGAAGTAATTGTCTGGAGGATGTCACAAAGTTCAGCGCTAGACTTCAGTACATCAAGGAAGAAGGGAGAAGCCTCAAACTAGGAAGTACCTCTTCTGTTATGCTGTTCTCAAGTCTCGCCCAAGCAGGTGCGGTACCCTTTCCCTAAGTGGATCAGTGGTGTGTGGCTATGTGCTTTCTACATGTACAAGCTGGAGCAGGTTTGATAAGTTTGCAAAATGTGTGCAAGTGTGCAAAATTCAAGTGCATCCATTGTTTAATTCTACGGTATTTCTATTGTTTAGTTCTAATCAACTCAAACAACAGGAACATTATCCGTATTTGCACAGGGAATTCTTTGCCACAGCATAACATTTGACATTTTTCTATCAGTATGTTAATATCAGCTTAAGAGCACAGCTTATTCTTTTTTTTGCCTCTCTTGGAAGATTTTCTACTAGCATCTATTTATAGTGTTGGTTGATGGGAGGTTTGAATAAATCCGTTTTCATCTGGATAACAGGGGGGAGATCAACACACTGGGTTTTAAAAGAGCACTTGTCTCTCCTCCTGGCATCGTAGTGACAGAGTGGGTGTTCCTGATCAACAATAAAGCATTACAAACAGTCGACAAGGGCTCTATTTGATAAAATCGCTCATCTTTGATCTTCTCACTTCCTGTTGAGAAGGACGCCTTCCGAGCGCATCAAAAGCTGAGCCGGGCTGGAGGTTGTACGCTCGACACACACCCCTGCAATGGCCTCGCTCGCGTAGCACACACCATTTTAAAGGTTAAAGCTCGTACATATTTAAGGTGATTATGCAGACAAAAGACAGACCTCACTCGTCGATGCTGTGCCACTTTGGAAACCAAACTGACACAATGGCAACCCTTAACACAGCTACTGACTCATTTATGCAGCTTTATTTTTATCGCCGTCACTGTTTCATGCATTAAAGTTGTAAAAGCAGGAGGCGCAGTGCTGCACTGACACTCACTGTGATTTAATTGTCTCTCTCTGTCTCGCTCTCGTGTATGTGTGTGTGTGCCCTCCTAAAACACTCACAAGCATGATGACTCGCCACTGCCCATAGGTGAATTAATAAGTGTGTGTGTGTGTGTCAGATTGGTGATGTCTGGATGACGTGTCCAGGCTGCTTTTGGAAACGTAGGACTTTGATTTGAAAAACAAGAAGCAGAAATGTGTCAGAGGGAAGAGCTGATATTGGGATGTTTCCCTTCCCTTTTTCTTTTAAAAATGTAGAAAATTGCACAAGAAATTATCAATACAGTAGATCCCAACTTTTCGCAGGGGTTACGTTCCAAGCCCAACAGTGAAACAGTGACTGTGCGAGCGTGACGTTGACGTTATCCACCAATTTTGCAATAACATTTGCAAGAAAAGTGATTGTTAGAATTATTAGATTAGATTCAGATCCAGAACTCTCTCTGTTCTATTGCCATTGTTCACTAGTGACAGAAGCTAACAAGCTAAATTGTAAATGTCCAATCCATGTTTAAGTCCGAAATATTCCTCACCTACTATTAACACACATTTAAAGGAAAACTGCACTTTTTTTGGAGTTTTGCCCATCATCACACAATCCTTACGTGAAACATGACCACACGTCGTTCTGTGCATTCTAAAGAGAGAAAAAAAAGCTAAAAAAAACAGCTAGCATGTGGGAGCTAACAATGTACATAATAGCTGGGTTTTTTTTAGCTTTTTTAGCTAAGGTTCTGGATCCTATTTTGACTATAAAGCCCTAAAAAAAACACTCCAAAAACGGCAACAGTGTTGTAGTTACATAAGTGACCTGTATATAAACCAAGCTACAGCAACATTGTGATTGTAGCAGCTGACACAAAGGACTATTTTTCTGACATAGTGACACAGCGCCTCATGCCACTACCGAGACCTAACGGGCCCGTACCAAAACAATGCGATAGGACGCCAATCTGTACTGACTATGAAACAAGAACAAGCATATGAACAACTATGAATAGACAACCAAATTATATGTTATGTATCAGCCCACATTCTACGTTTTGTTTACACACGGCTGGATGGATTGTCTTGTGATAGCATGTGCTCGATGTATCAGAATCAATATCATGGTGACTTACTCTATGGACAGTTGTCCGTCTGGTCCAGCTGGTCTGGAGCATCTTTTCCAGTTTATTTTTGGTAGGTGGAATAAAGCTTTTATCACTGCAGGGTTTGTTAGCGCTAACAATTCTTTGTTTGTTGTTAGAGCAATGTCGTCCTCTCCATACGCATAAAACCTTTCCATCGATGGGAACACTGTATGCCACTCAGTGCAGCAGAAACACTCAATTTCTGCCGGCATGGCTTGGCAAGCTCCACATTTACACCACCAGGTCATTCCGCTGCAATGACTTGCCCCCCATCTGCTATGAAGGTTCATTCCCTCTTCTTGTGGGTTCAGCTTCTAAAACCTGTAGCTCATCCGCCGTATCATCAGACTCAAAAAGATAAGGTTCTGGATCCTCATTTGTCCAAAAGTAATCATCGGTGGCGGCGGCATGCACCAAGTTTGCCATGATTAGTAGTTACTTTCTATGCCGCTATTTTTTTTGGTGGAAGTAGCGTTAGTCCCTATCAATGGGCTATGTGAATTCAGTGCGCCCAGGAAAGAAGTTTGTTTAAATGTAAAAATACTGCAAAATACTGTAAGTAATACGGTATTATCCTCTTGGGGATTAAATAAAGTATCTATCATTTCTCATGAATGTACCTGCATGGTCACAGCTTGTATATAAAATGATAATACGTTGTTGTTGTTTTTTTTAGAGGGCTTTATAGTCGATAAAGGTGTGTCCCATCACGTGTTTTCCAGACTAGCGCGACAACCATGCTTACATCTGTTGTGACGGCACCTCCACCTCACTATGAAGCGGCTAGTGGCCATTCTCTACAGGCCGCTGGATCGTCCCGGCTAGCTGTCGAAGAAGGCCTTTCTCCAATCCACACTGCTTAACTTGTAATTCCAGTAACGATTTACAACCATATATAATCATATATTTACATATATATATTTACATATATTACGTCATTGACGTATAGTCATATACTGCTCAAATAAATAAAGGGAACACTAAAATATCACATCCTAGATCTAAATTAATGAAATATTCTTATATTAAATATTTTGGTCTTTACATAGTTTAATGTGCTGACAACAAATTCACACAAAAATTATCAACTGAAATCAAATTTATTAACCCATGCATATAGGTTTCACTTCCGTGTCTCACAGCAACTATGGTGCATTCAAGGACCACCAAAGAAGGTGTGAAATCTAAGTGCTGAATAAAAAAAAGTGAAGCATAAATGCATAAATATGTAAAATTGTGGGCTTTTTTTTAACAGTGGTACGTGTCTGCTGTACAGTTTACCTGTATTATCACATATTTATAAATAATAAATGATGAAAAATGATGTTCACAGAATGTTGGGCGTGAATGCTTAATTGTGCTGAACATATACTGAACATGTCAGTTTTCATACAAATACATTACATTACTTTTGTATCGAAAAATACTTAATTGGACATTTTTTACGAAAAAGGAATGGTAACCTTGAAAACTATTTTCCAAATACTTAAGCCTTGAAGTTACCCAAATAATGTACTACAATCTTACTAAATATAAGATAAGCGCATAAGAACATAACACCAGGCACCTGTTCTAATGCATAATTAAATTTTGTAAAAAAAAAAAAATAAATAAATCAAGTAAATGGCGTTATTCCACTAACATAGTGCATTACATTTTTGTAGTGAACCCTACTACATTCTTTT
Source organism: Dunckerocampus dactyliophorus (assembly GCF_027744805.1). Lineage (NCBI taxonomy): Eukaryota > Metazoa > Chordata > Actinopteri > Syngnathiformes > Syngnathidae > Dunckerocampus > Dunckerocampus dactyliophorus. The sequence goes on along the minus strand of NC_072832.1, from coordinate 14,388,794 downwards.
GGGAACTGGCTTTGGTAGGAAATGGCACACAAATATAAACAATATATAACCTTCAAAACTGGACTATGTTCCACATTATTTTTGTTCATAATCTGACTGTATTCCCATTGTGCATCATCATCATTTTGAAGGAAACTGTACAAAAAGCTTTGCACTACGACCCTCAAGACTGCACTGGGCAAAAATGAAATATCAAGAGTTGTAACCCCAAATATCCCTAATCCCCTCTACTAATACAGGTCAGTCCTTTTTGTACAGAATCCTATTATATGTTCATAGGAAACGGTGCCTGTTGGAGCACATTTCACGAACATAGCAGACATATTTTGGCATGTTTTTAGGAAGGGATATTCAGTCTTATAATAACATAATGCATTATTATTGTGTTTTAGCATTTGTGATCTATGGCAAAGATCTCCTGCAAAAATTTACCAAAATTTTGCAAAAAATATGACAAACAGTATTTAATTATAAAACAGTAACCCAAAAAATGTTAATTTTTTTACTAATATTCCTCGTTCAGAATGCTGGCATTTCCTATCCATGTCGAGGATAAAAGCCTACATTCCTTGCACTCCTGTTGAGCTATTAAATCTTGCTCATCCTGATCTTGGCTCTAAGAAATCAACCGCTTCATGAGGTATCTCCTCGTTTTGTTGCTCTGTCTACCCGTTTTTTCCCCTCGGCCACGGTCGACTGTCTCATTATTCTGGTTGTCGTGTTGCTGCTTTTGGAGAATCAGGGTCGATATGTTTTGTTGCTTTGGGGTTGAAAGTGTATTCTTCTTTGTATTCCAAGAAGTGGACCGTTAACGAAGCTTCAAATCGTCACGTTCTTGTCTTGATGCGTTACACACTACAGGAGCTGCCTCATTCATGCAAGATTTTACTTGGAATAAAAATGAGATATTTTGATCCGCGTAGTCACATCCATATATATTCCAGCCACAAAATGTCATTGAAAAAGATGGGAACAGAAGGTGGTTATAATTTGCATCAGAACTCAAAATGCTACAAAAAAGTGGGGCTGATAAGTATGTAAAATATTCTAATGAATATTGAAAGAGTCCACAAAGGGGGCCTGCAAACCCCATGTTAGTACAAGAAGTAGGTTAGCAACACAAATCCTGATCCTCTTTCCCCACTTGAGGGAAAATGAACAATGAAATGGTCCTAAATGCAACATAGAATGCATCTAAAACATGATTCATGTTGGATTTCTTAGCCTTATTTAGCAAGGATGCTGGAGAAATCCCCATGAAACAGGAGCACATCCACTTTCTTGAATGTGATAACGTGCAGATTGTACGCTTGCATGTACTTCATTTAACATTCTGCTTTGTGAATAGGCTGAAGATGGTTTTATCGGTGAATGAAACGTGGCGCGCAGTGCTCCAGTGCTCCGTCACCCGCCGCAGTTGTGAGCGCCGCCACAGCTCGGCCCCGCTGCCTTGTATAGAGAGGCCTTTTATTCACTTTGGATCTCAGTCAAGTCACTCAGTAGTCAAACTGCATTATGCTCACCCCCATTGTTCTGTACACTTGGAGGCCATTTTAGTTCCAATTCAGTGAAGAAGAGGCCTCATTGCGACAGCACTGAATCTGTATGTTTTACCCTACACATGCATTTCTTATTTGAAGCTATAGAAAAATACCTTTTTGTTCCAAGTCACTTAAAAACACTGATTTATACCACGGTTACATTTTTAATGCCACTTTAAAAAACGTTTCCCAGTGGTACATTTTCGACCTGCCTTTCTTTTTCGTATTCAACCTTCACAGTCTTTTCTGCTGAGATGGAAAGAAAGTTGTTAGTGAGCGGCAAGGTCAGCTTAAGTAAGGCCAATAGACTGTAGCGCCATGAAAAACCAATGTGACAGTGCACGACATCTTCCTTGCGTGAGATAATTGGACACTCACTGGCCAGAGCATTAGGTAAACCTTCACATTTACTGAGATCAAATGCAAAAGCTGTTCCAGCATGATGGAAGTAAAAACTATAACCAAAATAGTAATTATTGTTACTTTAACTTAACACTATATTAACCCCAGTGTAAGACATTATGTTTTCCCTATAAAATAGGTCTAAAAAAAGTACCATTTGTCGAAAGCTTTATACATGCAGACCAACAGGTGGCGCCAAGAAGACTTCCAGTCGGAGCTTTTCTTCCTGTCACTCACATCACCATGAGAGAGGCACTTGTGACACATATACTTTGCTTTTGATGACTTTGGACTCGACTTGACAAGATCGTCAAAGACTTTCAACTAGACTTTGACATCAATGACTCGGGACTAACTCGGACTTCTCGGATTCTGATGACTTAAAAATACTTGAGCTTTTCGGTGAATGTGTTGAGTAAAATGTGTCCCCATCCAAAGTATTCAACTAACGTGATCATTATTATGTAATTTCCAGCAAAACTACCTATTTTTCCTTTGAATCTGCCTCATTGAATGCATCTATTAATGTCCAATCAGGTTTAAGAACAAACAACGAATGTGTGGATTACATTTCTGTGCACTGACTAAATCATGAAATCTATGTCAGCACTCTTTTTCGGTGACTAAGTTTTGTCACACTGGTCTCATTTTATTACAAAAATAAAACTATTCAAAATGCATTCTTTATATTTATCACATTTAATACATAGTTACATTGTTAATATGGAATTTTATTTAGGAGACACTAAACAGTGTTTATGACTTGTAACGACCTATGACTTCGGACCTGACTTGACCTGTCTTGTCCTAACTTGACACAATACTTGGGCTTGCACATCTTTACGTGAGACCGGACTCAAGACTTGAGGCTTATTTGAGAATATTAAAAAATAAAAAATCATCGATTAATTGCTGCAGCCCCATTAACTGGTCGTATTCTGCTCCTGTTTGTTAGCTGCAAAATTACGAAAAAACTAAATCACTCGGAGACTTCCATGAAACGTTTTGTATCGGTCACATAACGGATGCAAATGTGCATTGAGGAACAGATTTTCGCTCATCGCTTCCCAGAATGCAATGGTGAAGTCTCTTCAGTCTCTACCATCTTATTTTACTTATATTTGTGGAAATGTGAATGAATTTGTATTTGTATTTTTATCATAATAATTAGTATAATTGTTTACAATGTCACTACTGTATATGCGTGTTCACACTTGCCCCCAAAACGGTACAGTCCCATAAGGACAGTAAAGAAAATAGCGACTGCCATACACTGCACGCATTTCATAACCTCCCTTGAGATCTGGCAGCCCACCTTTGTATCGTTTTTGTTAATGAGCACTCGCTCACTGTTACACATGTAATCATTTAAGCATAAAGATTGCCTATGCGGGCCGCACGGTGGCCTAGTGGTTAGCATGCTGGCCACACAGTCACAGTCAGGAGATCAGGAAGACGTTGGGCATTTGGGAGTTTGCATGTTCTCCCCTTGCGTGCGTGGGTTTTCTCCGGGTACTCCGGTTTCCTCCCACGATCCAAAAACATGCATGTTAGGTTAATTGGTGACTCTAAATTGTCCATAGGTATGAATGTGAGTGTGAATGGTTGTTTGTCTATACAGTATGTGCCCTGCGATTGGCTGGCGACCAGTACCCCGCCTGTCGCCCGAAGTCAGCTGGGATAGGCTCTAGCACACCGCCACGACCCTAATGAGGAGAATAAAACTGGATGGATGGATTGCCTATGCCAGAAATCATTTGTGTTGATATGCAGACCAGTTTCTTTCTGCTGAGTGTCTTTCTAGTTATTTTTTTTTTAAGTTGTAAAAATACGGCACTTGCTCTGTTTCTGCTTTTAGACTATAACTGTATATCTCTAAAGATGGGTCAATGTGGCTTGCACAACATTGATTTGTTCTGAAGGACTGTGAACATATATGAATGGAAGGATATTCATTAACAGCTCATGTCAGTGTAAAAATTCATGAGGCTCCAAGGTGACTCCTGAGTCACTTTACACAGTCGTATAAAACTGGGGAAAAAACTCAGGTTTAATGTTCTTGCACTCTCACACATGGATTCAAATGGGCTCTCTGGAACCGCTAAAGTCCCAGTTGACCAACCATTACAAAGTCATGGTCCAATAAAGTATACAGTCCAACACACGAGGCTTTTATTTGCATGGCTACGACCTGAAACATGTCTTTAGGCTGCAGGGAAGGAATGGATGTTTTGCTAAATTTCCTTAAATGTGAAGTGCTGTTGAATTGTTGTGTTTGTAACTTAATGGAAGTAGGGGAGCTGTCATATTATGTTGCTTATTTTAAATAAATTATTTGATTTGATTTTATATTATTTAAGATAAGCAAATTGTTCCAACATTGAAAGTGCCTCGTAAAAATATAATCTTGCAGAGATTTCAGTTTTGGCAATGTAGGAGTGAGTTATGTGAACCACTACACTATTAATGCCCTTTAGTTGCTGTTTGTTTACTAATATAAAACATTTGAGTGCCATCATAGTTCTCAACCATCTTTGCATATTTATTGTGGATTACGTACTAATTACTTGTTGACATACAGTAATCCGTTATTTGATTCCAGACCTGATCGTAATAAGTGAATTTCTGCCAAGTAGGATTCCTTATTTATAAATGAAATATTTCTGTAGTTCGAGCATAGGAAACCTGTTTCTGACTTTCTAAATACAATTTTTAGTATTATTAGAGCCGTCTGGACGTGAAATAACACCCCTGCAGTCACATTTTACACTTCCATCCATCCACTTTGTATGCCGCTTGTCCTCACTTGGGTCTCAGGGGTATGCTGGAGCCTATCTCAGCTGACTTTGGGCGAGAGGCAGGGTACACCCTGGACTGGTTGCCAGCCAATCGCAGATACAGTCAAACTTGGCTATAGCGGCTACTAGAGGGAGTCTGCAAAAGTGGCCGCTATAGACAGGTGGCCTCTATAGACAGGTTGGCGTCCAGTTTGAATGTTGACCAGTAGAGGAAAAAAAAGAAAAAAAGGGGGAAAAAATAATAATAATAATAATAATGTTGACCAGTAGAGGGCACTACGGACTGCGGATAAAAGTTGTACAACACTACTTGGCTTGTTATTATCATGGTTCATGGTTTTAATCCTGAACATGCATGAGTCAAACAGTTGCATATCACATAGTACAATTCACAATTTTGCATGTCCAAAAAGGAGTAGGAAGAAGCAAAGCTTATTTAATCCTACCCCTCATCAGTTGCAATACATTTATTCACCTCTTGTTCTTCCAAGTGTACTTTGTAGGTCTACATGACAATGTAGTGCAATCATAGCCAAGGTTTTTACTTACTAAAAGGAAGCTAGAGGCTTAATAATAACTGATAGAATATATCCACGACCCACAGAACAAAGCTGTGCTAGTAATGTCTTACGCTTGTTTTTTATATTTTACTTTTTATACGGCAGTGTCATTACAGCTTTAGTTCATCAGCAAGTGACGGGAAGTGACGGTGGGCGTCCCGAGCAGGAGAGATAGGCTCAGTGCTAGCTGTGAGTTTGGAGAGAGTTGGGAAGTGTGTTTATGTTGGCGTGGATGTAAAGTTCTGCAGTGTTCTCCGCTGTTAATAAAGCGATTAAAGTGCATCAGCGACGTGAGTCTCTCCTTCCCCACAACAAGCAGCATTACAGTATTGACCAGTGCACACCAGGAAATAAACGGTGTCATTTCTTACAGGCATTGGCTGGACAGCTATGTAGTGGGGCTTGTTTAACCTTTGCCTTGTGGGCAAGCAGGAAGGAGAGACGATGCTGAGAGATGTGTGTGTGTTCTGAGCTGCTGTCTGGTGGCCGCGTTCAGTAAATAAAGTTGGCAGAAGCAACAGGAGAAGTTTCCTTCTTTGCTTCGGAGCTGAATAACACTGACAAGTTAACAGACTAGTAGCGAACGGAAAAGAAGACGGCTTTTTTTGTGTTGAATACAGAAGATGAGGACTTTGATGGATTTGTGGATGAGGATTGATCAAAAATAACGTGAGTACATTCTAAAATACTTCAATTAAGTACAACCAAACTCAGTTTTGCTCCCGCTGCCGCATGCATGCTAGCGTATGTTTTTTTTTTATTGTAGCGTCGCTGGGAGCACGTCCTGTTCCCAGCCTACTTTGCGGTAATGTTTTGGTGCAAATGCTCTTAAAGTTACATGTTTGACCAGGAAATAGCAAGCTCAAAAGAAGACGGCTTTTTTATGTGGAACAACTGACAGTTTGTGTGGATCTTGTGAATGATTGTGACTGAGCTAGGACTCAGTAATTAAAGTCTACACACGACGGCTTCATTGATTGAAAAAACAAACTTTTTCGTGCATGAAGCTTCTACTTGAGTTGGTAATTTGGCTGCTATATGCGGTCAGATATTGACCAAGGGAGACAAAATGGGTGGCCGCTGGCCGCGTTGGACAGGTGACTGCTATACACAGGGTCTATAACATGTAAATTTGCGGGGGGGGATTTTTCAGTGGCTACTATAGGCAGGTGGCCGTTCTGTAAAGGTGGCCGCTAAGACAGGTCTGACTGTATTTTACATTTGTATTACCCAATATAGTAGACATAATAAAAAAAATAAGACATGCATCCATCTGTTTTCTATGTCGCTTGTCCTCACTAGGGTCACTAGGGTATGCTGGAGCCTATCCCAGCGGGGCACACCCTTGACTGTTCGCCAGCCAATCACAGAGCACATATAGACAAACAACCATTCACACTCACGTTCGTACCTCTGAACGTGGACAATTTAGATTGTCCAATTATCCAAACATGCATATTTTTGGACTGTGGGAGGAACCCAGAGTACCCAGGGAAACCCATGCTCACATGTGGAAAACATGCAAACTCCACACAGAGATGCCCAACCCAGATCTTCCAAATCTCCTGACTGTGTGGCCAACATGCTAACCACTCGGCCACTTGGCCACCATGGTAAGACATTCTATACATAAATAAGACTCATGCTCGTGTGTGTTGCTGTAAATGTGTTCCGGTGCTAGCAGTTGAGTTTTAGCTTGGCGTGAGTTACGGCCGCAACAGTAGTCTGTGTTCGGTATTATTGTGCATTTTGCGAGATAATTCAAACTTGCAATAAAAGCCTGTTGTTCCGGCGATCAAGTCCGGCGTGTCTCACCGAACATTACAGTAATGTTACTGACACCTAGTGGCCAGTGTCGAATACTACATATTATCACAACGTCTTTAAATGCGTTTTCTGAATGCCTTATTTTTGTATTTGTAATAATTTTGTCATATTTATGCTTGAAAACTCTTCATTTAAACAAAAAACTATGCAATGTATAGTAATTTAAATTCTTACTACTATAAATAAAATAATGAATAAATTCACCCTATGATATCAAATCTACAACAAATGGTCATAATTATCATATAGCAAATCCAGCAACAATAGAGAACACAAATACTTTGCGAAAAAAAAAAAGAAAAACGACCTGCTTGTGTTGTCATGTTGATGTTGAGAATTTTGCTGTTGCCTCGCCGTGACCATGATTGGTGGATCATGAGGAAGTGTTGTGCTACGGCAAAATGTGTGCAGTGTTGGCACTGTTGTTGGCTTGTTAAGGCAATAAAGGTTTATAACAGCAATAGATTCAGATAGATGAGTCATGATAGATGAAATAGATGCATCAATTTAGCACCGAATTGAGTCACCAATAACTACTTTTTTTCCCGCTCCGGCTACTTCTGTTTACGTCTGTGTACGATACCGAGTTTCAGTACACATCCCTACTCATACTATTAACCTACAGGCGGATTTTAGAATTGGTAGATAAGAAAGAACCAAAACAAATAACATTGCCTTTCCGTATCAACTCCTTTTCTTGCATTTCTACATTTCCAAGAGACACATGGACCATCCAGCAGTGGGTGACGATCAGCTGTAAAAATCGTTGTTCAAATTTTGACACGGACTTGTGATCTCAGTCCGGAGGCTATGTTTCTGCCTTGCCACAACTGGGAGTGATAACTCCCTGCTATCAGACTGTGTGCTGCCAACTGTCTCTGTGTAAATGGAAGAGAAGTGTTGTCATAGCGGCACCGCAGACAGGACGGTGGTCAAAGTGTCGACATCGTTTATGGATTTGAGCCCGCTTGAGGGAAACTCACTGGGAGTAAAGGCACTGGATTAGAAGTCAAATGCGCATGAACAGCAAAACAGCTAAAATTGTTTCTTCACTACTCCCACCAATTTGTAGTTGTAGTTGTAGTTGTAGTTGAGATGTCACCTTCAATATTTGTCCAGTTCCTTGACAACTGTGACAGCAACTATTTTGGGTTTTTCTGGTTCCTTCTTTAAGATGATGTCGATTTTGCAGTTGGTGCTCCACGTTCCTTGATTTTTTTTCTCTGCGTCCTGCAGTCATGTGCTTTCTTGATGATGTCAGCGTTGTGTTTTGCCAGATGCTCATCATTGATGGAGACGTTTGTTCCTTGCATCTTGCTTCTCTGCCTGAGCAGTCCCACCAGGGTTTTTTTGTGGTTTTGTTGGTGAACTTTATGATGACAGGTGTGGTGTTGATATTTCTGCTTGACATTGGAATGCATGTATTGATGTTGACATCTACATCCACCCAGTTCGATTGCACAAAGTTGTTGTCTTCAAGCAGCAATGCAGGGTGTATATTTTTTGCTTATTTGTATATTTGTGTATGCATTTTTTGTAAACATATTTTAGTCAATTTTATCACTATATCACTATAATATGTGGTAATACATTTATAGTTTATTTTTTATTTATTTTTTTATCTAGAATCCCAGTTCTTGGGACCGCATTGCTATCGGAGATGCAGTCAATGATCACAAATTTTTTTTCAAATTGTATAAAAAAAAGAGCAATATATTTGGTTACGGCGCTGGACTCTAACATAAATCAGGAAGAGCAACAAAGAGCCCAGAATGAAAGTACACAGAGTCTATATAGCGGTTCTAGAAAGTGAAAGTTAAGTTTATTTAGAAGTGAGAGTTAAGCTTGTGTGAGTGCGAACAATGCATCTACTGTGTGTCTCCCATTATTTTTCCATAAGTGACACATAAGTGTTGTGCAACTCTCATTGTGCTATGTGAGTGCATGTGTTTTTAAAAAAAGCCTTCTATGAGCGGCTATCAGACAGAAAATGCACTGAGCTGAAACTATAGGTGCAATAATATCTAACGTTGCCCTTTCTGTAAAATCATGCTGCTTTAACAAAGGAAATAAGAAAAGCAGTTGGTGTGCACATTGCAACATGGCATGACGTGGGACATACATTTTGTTGTTTGTCTCTATATGAAATATTTCAAAAATCAAAATAACTAATAATAATATTTGTTTGCGTACATTTGGGTGGTGCCACCATCTCCCACAATTTCTTGATATATTTTGAACAGTTCACCATTAAAGCTTTCATTCACCTCTGCAGGAATTGTTAATTAAAATAAAATAACTCAAGTCAGACCTAATGAACCACCTTCTTGCCAACTGTGAACATACTGAGTTGACGATAGTTCAGTTGCAAAGTGATCCGAAGCAGTTTTAAACATGTTTTTACCTCATTCCTGTGAGATTATTTTTAGTTCCTCTATAGTACATCAACAATGGCTGCTCTGTACATTAACTGTTGCAGGAAGTGATTTCTTCAGCGACTAATGTATATGAATATGACTGGTTAAAAGCTTGCTCAAAAGACTGTGTTGTATTCTGCAGTGTCCCATGGTCACACAGACATCATGCAACATTTCCATTTGTAATTGCACATCTTGCTCCGACATCACAGCGTTCAGTCTCTATTTTGCAATTTATGAGTTAAAGATAAGTGGACTTCACGAATCAAAGGAAGCCACTGTTGCTTCCTCTGACTTCAAAAAGGCTTCTATACGAATACAAACAAAAGTAATGAGTCTCTGTAGATGAAGAAGGCCGTCTTATCCTGTTATTATACAAATTAGATTTGTTTATTTCCATCATATGCATAATTCAGTAAAAGAAAAGATCTCTGCAGTCTCGATGATGTAGGACAATAGAGTACACATCGAATTTGTTTCCAATCCAGTCAGCAAGAAGAATAAAGTAGATAATAAAGTGAAGGTTTAGCATGAAAACAACAATTGTAATGCAACACATTACAACGTAAAACCCTTCCAAGTGGGCTTCTGCACTATTCATCCTTCGAAGAATACAGACACAACCTTTTGCATGAGCTTGTAAGGGTTTTGCCCTGCAGTTCTGCAACAAGGCACAGAAGAACTTCTTCGTGTGGATGAACACTGTCGTGAGCATTTCTTGTCAGATTTTTTTTTTTTAAGAAGCAAGAAAATCATATTCAAACTTTTTTGTGTGGACTGCTGTAATATGTTCCTTTTTTTCCTCTACCCCTCGTCGCGTGGTGCTGGAGATGTTAATGCAAATTATGTACCGCTTTCAGCCTCTTAGTTGCATGCTCCTGCATTTCAACCCAGTTGGTTTTGGCCTGTCAGTGGACGGCTATTTCTGCCCACAGTGAAGAGGAATTTGCATAAACATCCACCCACAAACCCTGGAAAATGAGTCTGTCACTCAAAGACTATGTGGGGAAGTGGAGGAGAAATCCAATCCTTTCTCAAGGGGCTTCTGTAACCGCTCTCACTGGCATCCCTTCTGTCAGGGATGGCGAGTGTCCTTAAGAATATGGCCTTTGTGTATGTATGTTGGTGCATCGTTATTTGGAACAGCAGCGGCACATTATATAACAGTGTTTTGTCATTAGTTCATCCACAAGGTTGAAACAACCAGCGGTTTAGATGAATTGTTTTACAACACCTACAGTTCAATTCTTACTACAGTACATAAGAAAGAATAGTGGACCCATAAAAGCCTATTGTGTTGATGTCGATGACACAAAACTGTGGCACAAAACTGTGTGTGTCACAGTTTTGTTTTTCAGAGCAATATATATATATTTTTTCGACTGTTATTAGACAGATTTAGCACCGGGAACATAGATCAGTGCTTTCACAGCCATCACTCTATATAGTGTATCCCGCCTGGTTCAGCCAGCCCCAAGTTCCACCCTGGGTATGAACCGAGGTCTGCAGAATGCCAATTGGAATTTCAATGAATCATGATTGATTAATCGTGTTTTAAAGCAAAGCTTCTCAGCTGGTTTCATCCCGGGACCAACATTTTTCCATGGTTAAATCATGACCCACTTGGATAGAAGTCAAACCAAGCAAATGTACTTTTATTTAAAAAAAAAACCCTGTCTTTTTAAACTTGAATACCCACAACGACAAGTGCAACATGTATGTTAAAACACAATATGAAGAAATGTAATTAGTATTGTAATTTTGAATTATTGTTTGTATATACCCAAGGAAGATATCTATGAAAAATATGTTTTCAAAATAAAAAAATAAAAAACAGACATTGGCTGTATATGAGCTATTTTAATGTGATTTTTCTACCAGCTGTCTGTGGCCCACCCAGAATAGGTCTGCACTTTAGAGTCCAGACATACCAGTTGAGATTCCTTGCTTTAAAGCATTGGTTCTCAACTGGTGTGGCTGCAGGACCATCATTCCTCAATGACAAGCAGAGACCCAAATTGTGGAAATTTTTCAACTGAATTTCTCAAATATCTTTAATAATATAATATTGAAAGGGACTGTTTGCAAAGGCTGCCTGGGCACACACCTTGTGGCGGCGTAACAAGTGGATAGCATAGGCAAGAATGTGAGATGTATTCACATAAATCAGTTCATTGCAATATTTTGTTCTATTTTTTTTGCCCCAGCAAAGACCTGCGACCCACTGAAGGCTCAGCAACCCACTTTCGGATCACCACCGACCAGTTGACAATCACTGCTTTAAAGCAACTGAGGCAAAATGGAGTGCACTTTTTGGCTGCAAACAACAGAGGCACTGTTGTTTTCGTCTCAACCAGTTTGCTGTCTAAAAAAGGAACAACATTAGCCCAGCTATGTGAAATAAAGCTCCATGCACACTTTTTCAGTCATACCATTAAAAAGTATATTTAAAAATATAAGCCACAAAAATAAATAAATAAATAAAACAACTGCTTGTTAACTGGCCAGAATCGATAACAGAAATAATCGTCCCTTCTTCCCCCTGGATTTGAGTGTTTTTATCGTTGCCTTCTCCAGTATTTTCAAATTAGTGAATGATTCTTGCATGACTTGTCACATTTTTTGTTCTCATTAAAAAGAAGAGGAAAATGTCAAGAGCGACTGTTTTTTATGCTCCCAACAATGGCTCTCTTGCTGCCATGCTGTGTTTTTCCATTTCATAAAACGTCTACAGGATTTTCAACAAACTGACTTCAGTGCATCTTAATCCATTTTTTTTTTTTTTTTTGTGAGGTAAAAAAAAAATCTCTGCCGCAAATGAGCGCAAAACATTTACCGTTCAATATTTGAAAAATGAAAGTGTAAAAGCTATTTATTTCCTTTAGCTTTTCTTCTTGGTTCTTTGGACCAAGTAGTCAATGATCACACAATTTAAAAGGTTTTCAAACTGTATTACAACTAAGAGCAATATATTTGGTTACAGTGCAGGACGCCAGCATCGACGAGGTAGATTGATGAAAAAAAAGCCCAGAATGAAAGTACACAGAGTATATATAGCAGTCGCTGTGCTCCTCTAGAGAGTTAAGTTTGTGTGAAAATGAAAGTTAAGCTTGTGTGAGAGAGTTAGAACAGTGCATCTTCTGTGTGTCTGCCTCATCCACTATTTTTACATCAGTCATACTGTATGTAAGTGTTGCGCAACTCTGATTGTACTATGCGAGTGTGTCTGTCAAGAAGGCCTGCAATGAGAACCTACTTACTAGAATGATACCCTCCTGATTTTAAGACCATTTGAAAAATTGTGGGCCACACAGTGGCCTAGTGGTTAGCATGTCGGCCTCACAGTCAGGTGATTGTGGGTTTGTACAGTACAGGCCAAAACTTTGGACACACCTTCTCATTCAATGCGTTTTCTTTATTTTCATGACTAGATTCTCAGTGAATGTACCAAAACTATGAATGATCATGGGAATCACATGGGGATTACAAAAAAGTGTGAAATAACTCTAAATATGTCTTATATTTTACATTTTTTGATAGTGCTTCAAGAGGTAATCACTTGAAATGATTTTCACTTCACAGGTGTGCCTTTTCAGGGTTACTTCTTGCCTTTTTACTGGGGTTGGGACCATGGGGTTGTGTTGTGTGTGTCCAAACTTTTGGCCTGTACTGTATCTCCGTTGGAACATCTCTGTGTGGCGTTTGCATGTTCTCTCCAGGTACTCCGGTTTCCTCCCACATTCCAAAAATATGCATGCTCAGTCAATTGGACACTCTAAATTGTCCATAGTTATGAATGTGAGCGTGAATGTATGAATGTTTGTCTATATGTGTCCTGCAATTGGCTGGCGACCAGTGCAGGGTGTACCCCGCCTCTCGTCCAAAGAGTGCCGGGAAAGGCGATGTTCACACTGCAGGTCAATTCAGATTTTTTTGCTCATATGTGACTGGTATCTTTTTTTTTTTTTTTTTTTTTTTTTAACCCCTGTCCTGTCCAGCCTTTAAAGCAGATAGAATTGCATGTGACTGGTATCTGATTTTTTCATGTCAGTGTGAACACGACAATTCCGATTTTTTCAAATGCGACTCAGGTTTTGTTCGTATGTGGATTCAAATCTGATATGTATCCGATGCTACTGCAGTATGAATGGTCGGGTCGCATACATTCGACATATAAGTCACCGAAAGGCGAGGTTTATCGTGCAAGGCTTGGATAAATGTACTCACCGATGTAGGCAAAAGTTCCCGTTGCACAAATTCCTTGAAATTGCCAAACACGTTAAGGAGAAAACGATCAATACTGAAATATCGATACTTCCAATACCAGCTCTTTATGCTCTAAAGTCGATGCTGAAATCAAAATATCGATAATTCTTGTACTTTAGATATATGATTTTGTCCTTTGTTATCTCTGATAAGAGCAGCGCAAAGCACAGGCGCAGTGCGGAGGTTATGTTTTTTTCATTTATCCGTCTGTTGGTTTGTCTGTGTTCAAAATAACTTGAAACATTATGAATGGATTTGGATAAAATTTTCCGGAATTGTTGGAAATGGGATGTGGAAGAACTGATTAGATTTTGGGGGTGATCCAAAATTCAAAATCTTCCCAAATGTCACCCTTTTTCCCTTAACTGCTACTATTCCCACATTTCTCAACCCATTTAGGCCATTCTAACATCAACATCATCTCTTGCTTGTTGCTGCTTAGTTACGCCCTCTTTATGGTCGCCTCGTGCAATCCGGCTCCCTAGGAAATAAAGTTCCTTTTGTGTCATTGTCAAGCGGGTTGTTGGCTTCAGGCTGTCTCGTTCTCCTGGTGCTGCAGTCGACAGTTTCGCCATTGGTGCATGGTGCCTGATCTCTCCTTTCGCTGCACGGAAACCTTACGGATGCAGAGTTGTGGCAGTGTGCTCTTTAAGCGCTCCCCTCCCCTCCACCGGCATCCACGCTCACGGCGCCCCCCTGCATGGTAACGAGCGGCTTCTGCTAGCCTTCGGATACTGACACTGTACTGCGTTGCCCTCTCTGTTGCCAAAATGTGTTTTTTAACACTTATGTTGTTGGCTGGGCTTCACTCTTTTAACTGTTTTGTCCTTTTGTGGCCGAGTTACATTAGGACTGTGTGTGTGTGTGTGTGTGTGTGTGTGTGTGTGTGTGCGCGTGCGCATGGTCGTGCTTTTTGTCTAATTAGTTACTTTAGTGAGTCATTAACTGCATTTATTTTCATGATGGTTATTAGTTGGAGTGTTTATTATATATTTGTTTTTGTTCTTGATTTTATCTCCACCTGCTCTTGATGATTTGTGGATTTTCTTTGTTTTCGACTTTGACTTTGGTTTTGTTTAATTTGATATTTTAATCTCCTTCGACATTGGAACTTTTTATGTTTTTTAACGAATTGTAATAAAAATCATTTTTGTAACTTTGGAAACTACGTTGCCCTGCCTCATTGGTGCAACAAACCGAGTGTGCCCTTTGAACAGGTAATTGTTTCCTTGGGTGAAACTCCCGAGGTGGTGTTGTCGGTTATTGTTTAAAATGTACCTCCCATCTCCCTCATGTTGCCACAATCTGGCAATAATTACATTCTTTCAAAATGCAAAAAGAAATGGGAGTGAGGCAAAACATTGAGTAGGCTGTTGATCAGCTGATGAAAGGTTTAAGACCACAGCCTTTGAAAGCCAAGATATGGATTCAATGTCGTTTTCAGTAAAAGGTAGTCACAGTGTCATGTTCTTTTGATGGCAAAGGAAAAAAACGCAGTCGGATTGTTGAGCTGCATTAGCGAGGCCTCTCGCAGCGTGCCATTGCTGCTGAGTTTGGACGCAGTAAGACACTCATTTGAATTTTCTTCCAAGATCCTGAGAGTTACGGAAGAAAAAGTCAAATGGTCGACCCAAAAAAATCCTGAGATGGAGGATGCGATTGGCTGTCGGTCAAGACGCAGGACGATCTTTGGCCTAAATGACGGTTGTTACTGGTGCCTAGTGCAGTCCAACAACCATCAGACGGCATCTGCAAGAGAAGGCTTTTAAGAACAAAAAACGTCTTCAAAGGCTCCTGCAACGTCACAAAATTGCCCATTTGGAATTTGCGTAAGAGCACCAAACATGGGACAGTAAAAGGTGGTTTTATTCTCTAATGAGAAAAAATATATCCTTGATGGTCCTGATGGCTTCCAACGTTAATGACAAGGAGATCCCATCTGAGATGTTTTCCACACGGCGCAGTGGAGGGGGCGCCATCATGATCTGGGGTGCTTTTTCCTTCAGTGGAACAATGGAGCTTCCGCTTGTGCAGGGCCGCCAAACGGCAACTGACTATGTGGAGATTTTGCAAGAGGGCATCCCTCATGACTGAAGGCTCTTGTCTGTGTGGTCATGACTGGATTTTTCAACAGGACAACACTGCAATTCACAGTGCCTGCCTGACAAAGGACTTAGTTTAGAGGAATAACCTCACTCTTTTGGACCATCCTGCATGTTCCCCTGATCTAAATTCAGTTGAGAACATTTTGGGATGGATGGCAAGGGAAGTTTAAAAAAATGGAGGTCAGTTCCAGACAGCGGTGTCAAGTGAAAAGATTTCATTGTGAACATTTCACCTGTTAGTGTGGGCACTCCCTTTTTTATATATATATATATATATATACACTCTTCTTTCAACTTTTAGGCACATAAAAACAACAAGGGATCAAAACAAGTACATATAAGATATAGAGGATAAAAGAAAAGTGTAATATTTGAACTTCCTTTGTAGTATTACACACGCCTTCACTTTGATAAGGAAACTGACAAAATAACACATCCCTTGTTCTGGGGAAATAAAACAAGCAATCCATAATGTACGATGCAATGATTATAACCACACGTACAGTACTATTCTATTTAGTAGATGTGTTGCACAGTGTACTGTATTTAGTATTTAGTTTTGTGCCCGCTGTTGCTTCCCTTCATCAGTCATTTGTCTAGACTTGTTTAACAAATGACGACTAATGCTGCTGATGCTTTGACAGTCTGCACTGACTGGCCGTATGTTAGTATGACACATTGTGTTTATTAACCTTTCTACGGGGGGTGGGGTGACCTAGCAAACCGGAGAGCAAAAGAGAGCCTTAATAAGGCTAAACACACAAGACAGTTTAGTGGACCTTTTGCATGCAAAGCTATACAGTCGACTCGGTGGGTAGAAAATAGACATTACAGTAGGTTGTGTGAAATAGTTGGTCTCAAATGTGTTTGCTCCTTACCCCGATTACAACATCGGTGTTGCTATAACGCCCCCCGTCATCTTGTGGTTTGGTAAATAAACTCCCCAGCTATGATTACAGCATTTATGGTAAAACCCCAACTATTTTGAAACTGAAGTTGAAAATGGTGTTTTTTTGTGAAATATATTGTGGAATTTCTAAATTGAAATGTTTTACCATTTTGAATTCAACCAAAATTAAAGGAAAAAAGTTGTGCTTTGACTTAAAGAATTGCCTGTACAAGTAATAAAATGTTTTATAATGGTGACATTTTGACTTTGCAACAGATTAATTCAATTTCTGTTAGTTGCTAGGGGGTTGTCTGCTTCAGCGTACGTACAAATCGGAGTTCATCATGCTTTCTGCAAAGGATTGTGGTCTACTTTAGCGGTTCCACAGTACAGTTCCTTGACAATTTCAAGGGCCTCTGTAAAATAGGTAATTATTAAAATAATAAACTTTTAGGCAGATTGTGGGTTTTTTTGCCTTTATTTTTGTGAAACAATTTGTGTACAATTTTTTTATTTTGGTGAAGTGATGGCCAATTTTAAACGAACAAACCAAGAATCAAGTTTATTTGTAGTTGTAAATGGAATTATGGCGTTTGAGGGATGTGGATTGTGTCACAACATTCATGTTTATGGAAAATAGTTCCTTTACTATTTTTATTTACTAAATTGACGGATAACCTGCGAGTGACAGTAGTGCAAGAGAAAAGCAAACTAAAATAAATGATGTTTCCATGACTGACTAATTTGATTGAATTATTTAGTTTGCACACAAGAGGGCTTCATTAGTGATTCAGTGTAATCAGATTAAGGTGACATACAGTATGTCATCGCAACATTAAAACCAGTAAAATGCAGAACGCCTGTGCTGCTGTCTGCCTCTGCCTTTAAGTCCGTTGTCAGACGCTCCATCAATAAAAACCAATACATAACACGGCTGTCACATTTGGCGCATTGCTAACCTGCCAATATTGCTGCAGATTTGAAACTCATTCGTCACTGACGTGTACCACAATTACATACAGCGGTGTTGTGCATTCAGACTGCTTACCATTTATCTTGAGCGCGCCTGCAGCATGCTGCTCCAATGAACATGTCTACATACTGCTGAGACATTGCTGCAGCACCCAGTGCAGATGGCTTAACAATGCCTGAACATACAATTTGCAATCGATCACTCACATAAAGCTGAGTGGACAGTTAATGCTGAAATTGGATCGGATGCACAATCTGCGTTCCATCTGACTGGATATTGTATTTTTGTCTGACAGACAATACTGTCTGTTTTAAGGGCTTAACCTAGCAGATGACTTATAAGAGTGTCAAGTTCTCAGCTTCCATTGTACAAGTTTAGGACGATTCTTTTATCAAGACTATAGGGACTGTTTGCAACTGGCTCAAAATTACATAAAAAAATAATAATAATAATAACACCACTGGCTAGTGTATGCTATCAGTAGTGGTTAAAAAGAACAGACAAAAAAGTCAATATTTTTAGTTATTAATTCAATTGAACAGAATTGTCATTCGGCCCGAATAAGATGACTGGTGTCTGTGGCTGTCACTCACGGCTGTCTCATACACACACACATGCCAGTAGAGTACGCACATACACAAAAGCAGTCCCACGAAAGCAATATTAACTTAAATGTTTTACTAATGTTGTACTTGTCCCATGCCTTACATCCGTATGAGCCACAAGCTGTAACAAGCCAAAGTATGTCCTTCTCTGTGCTGAGCCGCTCCTCTAGCCTACTAATCCTCGCCTCCATTTCAGCAAATAAACTACATTCTATACAAGTATCATTATCGCTGGAAGACGGGAGGAGGAGGAATAGCTACCTAAGCATGTGACATGAATTTATGGCCATATCGCCAATGGCTCCTGCGCAGATGTTATGTGGAGCGTAGCTTACACGCTTGGAGCAGGAAGAGAGCGGGGTACAATGCTTGCAGCACATTCGGGATTTAGCGCCCTCCAGGCAGCCACATGCAAACAATCACTTTGACTCCAGAACATGGTTATGTTTTTGACAAACGTCAACATTTTGCTGCTTTGCATGCCAGTTTACTTATTAAATTTGTGAGTATTTTAATAATTATTGGACATTTTAACTTCATCACAGCTTATAAGCTCTCTTCCCTGAAAGATTGTTTTGTTGAATAAACCCTTTTGTATATACAGTTGAATATCTAACGCTCTTTGCGGTAATACAAGTACAAAGAGAAGTAATCTATTGTCTAATAAAACTAAAATAAGCAAAACTACTCACAGACATGTAATGGAGAAGTAATAGGAAGATGTTTGGTGTCACCTAGTGGCATTTTGTAGGTATTGCTGCTCAGAATATGTATGTAGTGTATCATAAGTGCATATATGTTGCTTGGTAAAATTAATAACTGCATGCAGTTGATTTACTTGATTTGATTGTTTTGTTCATATTGTACTGAGTAGTTTCCATTTCCTTTTGTGTGTTTGTCATTGCACCATTCCGTCCATTCATCCATGTTCTATGTCACTTATCCTCATTAGAGTAGCAAAGGTATGCTGGAGCCTATCCCAGCTGACTTTGGGCGAGAGGCGGGGTACACCCTGAAAAAAAAAAGGAAGCAAAACATTGCAGACGTCATGCAAGATGACCTTTTGAACTCCAAGTGTTGTTTGATTTGTGACCCGTCAGTGCAAGTTCCTTGAAGTCTCCAGTGGCATCTAACATGCCGAACCTTCCGATCTTTCAGCCAACACAGAAAAGAAAATCAGATGGTTAGCTGCTCTCTGCAGCATTTTATGAAAGCAAAAGACTCTCCAACACAAGAGTCATAATGAAACGTGACAAATAAAGAAAGGCACATGGGACGAGCCTTTGGATGGCTGAATCAATACCGTGCCACCACAGCTTGTCAAGCTTTCCAAAAAAAACTCCTCTCCGATAAAAGCCCCCAGTTGGCCGAGTCGTGTTGTTGTTTTTCCCCCATCTTCCGCTACGAGCCTTTAAAAAAAAAATGAAATCCATCAACGTAGAATGGACTGGATGATTATTTTAAAAGAATGAGAGATGTATATTATATTGTATGTTAACTGTTGAACACAAATGTAGCAAAAAAAAGAAGTATCTACTGTATTATTTAATGGTAAAATGTACCATTCACAGACATATAGGGATGCTTGCAGTGGCATATTCCTATTTTTGTCTTATTGGCTTTGACGGATATCTGCACTCTCTCTGATCATCCTTCTGTTATTTTTCTTCTTCTGTGTTCTGTGTAGTGTCTGTCACTTTAAACATGATGTAAATAAGGTCGGGTTGCAACCTGGAATTCTGTTTTCATTTCTTTTATTTGATTTGATGCACTCAAAGACACCTTTTGTTTACAAAGAAGAAATTATTATTGGCAATTTTGATGTGTGAAGCAGCTTTATATTCTTTGATGAGTTATACATCTATGGAGAAAGGTCACATGACACACAGCTGCAGTGTGCGGTTGGTTGTGTGTTTTATATTAGCCTTGTGAATTGAACGTAATATTAATTGGCAGAAAAACAACTCACCATTTCTCACATGTGCTTGTGGTTTCTAACCTTCCGCTATCCTTCATGTAGACGCATTGCATTGTGCTATCAATTATCAAAGACATGTATGGTCACATCTAAACAATAATGTGCCTATTATGTTTGAATAGTAAATAAGCACAGAAAGAAGTATAATTTGTCTGCCAGTAGGCCCTGTTAATGTAATTATGACAGCAGCAGCTATGGCAGCTTTGCTCTAAAATGGTCTTTTGCTTTGTGCAGTGAAGTGGCACAAAGCTGCCCGGATCGTTTATGATCACATAAAAAATGGTGAACTGAATACACAAAGTCATCATTTTTGGGAGGTCTATGTGCAAAACATGTTGATTTCAGGGTTCATGAGTGTATTTATCTGAACATCACATTTCATGTTTGAGATGCTGAAACAAGATCGCGTGCCAAAAAAGTGTAACACTGTAATGTTATTGTTTTGCTGCGCACTCTGAGACTTTTGTCTGATATTATGTAATCATTTAGACGTGGTTAGGTTAAAAACATTGTAAAATATTTTTGAAGGTAAAATGTACGTATGTGTTACCATAAAAGCTTCCAACCCGCTGGTATCCAAACTTTTTCCAGCGAGGGCCACATAGTGAAAAATGAATGGATACAAGGGATCACTTTGATATTTTGTAAAGCAACGCATGTACAGTAGATATGCGAAGAAGTTATATATATTTCAAGAAAGAACTGCACCTCAGCTTTGTGCTGTAGGTGAAAAAGCCTATTAATAGTATCAACTTCGCTATTTGCGCTTTTTTTCCCCTTGTTGCTGTTTTGCAAATTTTGAAAATATTTCAGCTTTCTTCTTAAATAATGTTGGTAAATTTTCTTCTCATAATATTATGACTAGGGATGTCCGATATTGGCTTTTTTGCAGATAACCGATAAGTCCGATATTGTATAAGTTATTTTTCACCATAATATTACAACGTTCTTGTTGGATTACAACTTTTTTCTTAATATTTTGACTTAATTCTTGTAAAATGACTGCTAATTTTTCCATACTTTCTGTTTTGTTTGTTTTTTATTTGTATTTTTTTAACTTTTCTTGTAAAATTATATTTGTACAATATGCCGCGGGCCTTTTTCCTGTGGACAAGTTTTGGAAATTAGCGCTTGTGCTAAAACACCTGATCTGTCCGATGTAATTGTGATGTCCGCAAATAAACAATACATAAATAAAATGCCAGTATTGCCATAACATAAGCATATCCTGGACATAAACAAACACAGCAAAAAATACGGTACATTTATTACAACAAATATGACTCAAAAAGCCCTTTTGTCAAGAAATTATGATACATAAAATGAATTCCAGCATTTTACTGTTTATTGCCAATTGGCCACCCAATTAAATATTGGCAGTGACCCATTTTGGCTGCCAACCCTCAGACCAAAATTAATTGCAAAAGTCCCCCAATTTGCATGTACTTTTTAATTGGAATGCTTTTAACAAAATGTTTGTGCATAATAAACCAAACATGCATAATCCTTCCCGTCTATTTAAACTGTACACGCTACAAATTTTGGGTGACATGACTGGGTGAACGTATTCCAAATGCATCCCTGTGTGATGCAGTGCTGTCATTGGTAAACGTAAATTTGTGCTACAAATAGATTTGGCGCTACTATGGTCGTTCCCCAGCCTGACAGGGACTCGTCCGTCATCATGGCTACGCTGGAAAACGCTAAATGCAAGTAGTGTCCCTCGGGGTGCCTGCCAGAATTATCACCCTGCGGGTGAGTTGACAATCTGGGCAACCTCCTGCTTTCAAAGGTTTCTAGCCTCCCTCATCTTAACCAAAGCTGGACCAAATAGACCCATACAGGGGTCAAAGGTCACACCCATTACCTCCATCTTTTGTGGATCACTCAGTTTGAGACTGTTAGTCCCATCACACGGCCACAACCTTGCACTACACCACGAGAGGAATAGAAAATGAGGTCATTCACTACACAGACCTCATCCTATAAAGTGCACCTTGAGGAGGTCCTCAAAGATCCGAGGCATGTCCATCATGTCCGCCCAGCTCTTAGTAGCTCACTGGGGATGGGCGGTGGCTGTGGATTTAGAGGAAGGCCTCGGCAGACACAGGTCCTGACAGCCCGACACTGCTACTCTGCACCTCCTTTCCAATATTTTCTCTGGTATTGATGCACAGTGAAGCCATGACTGGGGGTCCTATGCACAAAGGGTGAGGGTCCTTGCCCCGAAATATGCAGAGCACAGGCGTGATGCAGCCTCTTTAGCCTTTGTGCCCGGCCCTTTGGACGCAACACGTTAACAGGGCTCCACGCACTCAGCCCAGTTAACAACAAAATGTTATCTGATCCGACAAGGCCTCCTTGACGCTTAACCTCTCAAGTTATACCGTCGCACCTGATTTAGCTACACAGATAAACAACCACAGGGTAGCTCATGGGGCAGTTGGCCACGATGCGGCCCCTGCTCCGAAAACCAGTGGACGAAATAGAGTAATTAAAGAAGTCAGTTGTTCCTAACTAAAGTCGATAACTGTGTTTGTGACTCCACCTTGATGGCTTATCTTTGAACAGTTCAGCACCTATCCACCGCTAGGTTGGAGTAACTGATGTATCTTAGGTGTAGTTCCCACACTGGAAAAAAGCAAGAATGATCTGACAGGCAGACGTCACTGGACACACACCCAAGGTGATATCCCACTGTGAGCAAAGTTAGAAAATGAACTCTCTTTTAGACAGAGAGTCTTTATATTTGTAAAATCTAATTTTCTGGTAGAGCTCTGCTATTGGATTGCTATTGCTTCTCTTCAGTTCCACACTAGGAGAACATTAATATGGGTATGTTTACACCCTTTAGGACTTCTAGGCAGCAGTCTCACATTATTGTTATTTATCAGGTGCTCTGCAGCTATGAAATCTTCCGCTAAATTGTCTGCTCCTCGAGGCTATCTTGGCAAAGCGTCAGCTCAGTGGTGTCCAAAGCTGACTGTTGTGAAGTTGTCTCAACAGTTACTGAAGTGCAATAATAGCAGTTTTCGTCTCTGATCGGAGGTGACAATTTCATGCAAGGAGGTGAAACAGGAAGATTAGAAGGCAGAGTGAGAGATTACTTTGTCACTTGGCAGACAGAATGTAAACACTATTGAACTGTGGGGGGAAAAAAACAAACAAACCTGTATGGCTATTGTTCTTTGTCAGTGTCTAAAGATGCCGCTTTGGCATTTTTTGCTTAAACTGCTTGTGTGTCTATGAGTAGACACTGTAGATTTTTAGCGTTCTGTTCATATCACTGATGTAAGCCTTCATTTTATCTCCTCAACATGTTCAACATCTTTAAGGTCATGTTTTTTTCAAACATCAACGCTTGTTAACAGCATGCAAGATAGCATCTGAGTCTGTTTGCTCCATAAGGTGAATTTCATCCTCCATTTGCGATTACTGCCTCTACCCCCCAGTGTGTTGTGCACTTTTTACAAATTGCAGATTATACAGATTGGTGATAGGTAGTGTCTGTTTTAAAAGCTCCATTAGCTGTGATACATGTTGCTGGCACAGCAGCAAAAAGTGGACAAGAGGTGTTAATGAGATTGAGATCATTGCATGTCTGTGTGGGGGTGTGTGTGCGTGTGTGCGTGTGTGTGTGCGTGTGTTGGTCGATGGGTAAACACATGACTGTTGTAAAGAATGCCGGCACTTCTTCCTGTTAAAAAAAAAGTGAACTAATACATTAACTAATCAATAAAAAAGACACAGTACATTTTGCACATCATTAACAAATAGTTGACTTGACTTAAGACGGCCCCTTTTTTTAAAGACCTGTTCCTAAAATATAAAACTGGTAGATTGCAATGAAAAGGATATGGTATTGCTTGTGTGCATAACTTTTTTTTCCAGCAGGTTTTTGTGTTGCAGCTACAACTGGTGTGCGTGAGTGACAGGAAGAAAAGCTCTGACTCGCTAGGGGAGAGGTGCCACCTGTTGGTTTGCAGGTGTAGCTCTCATGACCCCGAATATTCACGCGTTATATATAAAGTGAAACACTAAAGTGATAAAAAAAAAGACACCAGGTGATTTCAAGCTGCCAAACATATAAACAAACTAGTTGCATGCTTGTACATTTCTACTAGGACTGCAAATAAAGATTAATTTATTAGTCAATAAACCTCAATCGCACAGGGGGTCAAAACGCAATGCCTACTTGAGGTTGTGGGCCGAACTGGACATTACCCTCCGACCCACATGGACATTTTTTTACATCGGAGTGGGGGAAATGTGCATTTTTTTGTGTCCAGTCATTCCTGCTTGAAATTTCTACGTTGCGATGGTCCGCGGATATATGACTGTGGTTGTTTTGGCGTAGTTGTTAGTAAATCAATGAAGTGATTGTTGATCGACTACCTTTTCATCATTCTCTCAATGTCCGGCAAAAGCTACAGTATTTGATATAATCACAAAAACATCACAGTCCGCGAGATGTGTAATCCAGAAGAGTTTGCGGCTGAGGAATGGGCACATGACGCATTCCCCAGCATGCTTTGCTGTAGTTAAAATGATCACTGTCTTATGCCTATTAGATATTAGCCTATTAAGGTTTTATGTTGTATGAACAGGGTGTACAGTACAGTCATGTACAGTTAAACTATTGTGACTTTTGGTCTGAATCTGGAACCCTTATTAAGAATGCTTGTGAATTTCATGCTAAATACGATATTGTTTCCACTTTTAAAATCAAAATGCTAGAGGAGTAGTTTATACCGGGGGAATCGCTTACTTACTCAGATCGCAGTAAGCTCTTTGTTTGATAAGGTCCATGAGGCGGGCCAGCTCAGTGTTATTTTCCAAACAGTACTGCGGGCCGGATGAAATTGCAGCGCAGGCCGGATTTGGCCCCGGGGCCTGAGTTTGACACATGTGCCCTAGACAGATTAAATCAGTATGAACCAGTTTGTGGTTTGGTCGGCACCGTATCAGAAAAGATGCAAACATGACGATCACTGTTTTCCAAAGTCAAAGCTGATATGTGTGAATATCATGTTTTGCCAAAATACAAAGATAATAGTTCTTCCCTCATGGATGACTAAGGAAATGAAAAAATATTCACATTTTAGAGGCCGAAACTAGAGGATATTTACATTTTTAAATAAAAAAAACAATTCACTGAATACACAAATAGTTGCTGATTAATTGAATGATTGATTAATCATCGATTAATTGTTGGAGCTCTAATTTGTACTAAATCTACTTTTAAAAAATTACGTTTGGAACAAACCATCTGGTGTGTCAAATTCGAAAGTCACTGAATAAAACCCTCAGCCCATCCATAAAAAAACAATTGGAAAAAGCACAGCAGTGGTTTTGCTACCTCGTTTAAGTGACATGATTCATGTTTTTCCCCCCCATGTGTCATATTTCAGATGTATCCTGGCCGTACTAGAAAAAAAATATTATGGAATTAAACAACGTCTTAGTGGAGTCAGACCTCATTCAAATTCTAATCAGATACGATCGGATATCTGTCAATGTGAACGCACCGAAAATGGACAAACGAGATATGCATGTACAGTACCCTGTCTATGTGAGCTTGATGTCACTGAAATACAACCCAAACAACACACTCATGGTGAATCAAAACAACACTGAAAGCCATTAAATATCGTGTAGATATGGTACATGAAAGGTGCACAGGCCATTAAATAAGCACAACAATTGCAGACGGCAGCCAATAGAGCCATGTCGAGGTCAGTCCAGGCATGTGGCATGTGTGCATGTTTTGAAGTGGTTTCTGGCTTTCTGGAAAAAACACAGCGCTATTAGACTGTGATATTGGCCACATGAAACTACATGCATATAGGCAGAGACAACGGCAAATTGGAATTGCAATTTCCAGCAGCTTTAAAAAACAACACCCTAACAGATGCACAATTTGCTGTAGGATAGCCAGACGTCTTCACATCCACGGACATGCTCAATTTTTGAGGTCTGCATTTATTTTTCCACTGTGACTTGTGTTTCCTGCAATGTCTGACTGCACCGTGACTAGCTTTTTAGTCATTATTCATGTAATCACAGGGTGGTCCTAAATGTCACTTGTGAATGTGTTAAATATTATTATGACACCTTTAGATTCAGTCTGAGAGGAAAAGCTAGTAAACAGACACGCTATCAGCATAGTTACAACCAGTTCGAGCCAGTCTCTCTTACACAAACTTAACTTTACCTTTTCCATGCACACAAGCTTAAGTTTCACTTTCTAGAGGGCTGCGGCAGCTGCCATAGCAACTCTGTGACTTTCAATCTGGGCTCTTCCTCCATCTTCCTCATTGATTATAGCGTTCAGCACTGTAACCAAATTTATTGCTCTTATTTTTTAATACAATTTAAAAACCTTTCAAATTTTGTGACCATTGACAACTTCTGTGGTAGCTTAAAATAATATATTGTCTTTAGGTATTAAAGGTATCTATTGTGTTTGCAGTTTCCTGGAAAAAGAGTCATTGATTTTTTTTAAAGAAAATGTAATATTTAATTCATTCATCAATGTTCATTATTGTCGTTAGGTTAGTACTGTACTGAATCATATTGGGAGACATTTTAATGTTATAATGAAATTACCATGTGTAGCAAACATGGTAAGGCTCTGACATTGAACATATTTGTAGATTTCAGGTCACTAAGATGTGAAAAGGGGCTTGTGTTGCCTCCACTGGCATGTTCCTTTCCCAATGCTTGCACTTGGTGAGGTAACACCATGATTGAATTGCATCAGCATCTTCCCTTCGGGTCTCACCGAGCTCAGCGAACCGTTCTGGACTGTTTTTGACAATTCCGATATTGAGCCAGGAGATATTTTGCCAAAGTGGGCAGACAGAAATGTCGAAGTTTAGTGTGCTGATCTCAATTCCGAAGCGTGAGCATTGTCATCATCATGTGAAGAGAAGTGCAGAACTTCTGCAGGTAATCATTGTCATGATGATATTGTTTTGCTGATAGGCAACACACGTACTCCGGCGGATCCTGCATGCAGGAGCACATTACATCATGACCCTGGAGTAAAAACACGATTGATCGGAATTACAAGCGATTGCAATTCCTCCACAGATGTGTTACATCATTATGGAACACACAATTGATATTGGGTGTTCTTCCAGCATTTGTAGAACATTAAGATCTATTTGCTGTCGACAGATTCTATTAGATGCTTGTATTAAATTGCAACTTTGGTGTGTGTCAGAGCTCACATGCGGGCTGCTTTTTATGGGCAAAAAAAAAAGGCACAGTACACAAATGCCTGCATGCACTTTTTGCCCTGAGGCCACACTTGTTCACAGTGGAAATCACAGAACACTGTTTTATTTTGTGTGTGTCCTCAAGCAGAGAACATATTTGGATGTTTGGCTGGTGCTTTATTTGTGCCTTTCCTACAAATGTCCCTCGTCATTTCCTTTTTTGTGAGTATTTTGTTATGTTCCTCTACACCATCTTTGATTTATTGGCCTTGCTGCATTTTTGGACAATGTGTGTGAAAACAGAAAATTGATCGTGGAGGCCGTGTTGGTTCTGGTCCCATCTTACAGACTGTCAGGTGTGTAACTCCAAGCCTGACTGAATTCCCAAATGGACTGAAGCCATCAGCGCACCCGGCCAGACAGATGAATCTAAAACAAGCAATGAGATTTCTGCCTCTCGGGCCCCAACAGCTTTGCTGAACCTTGTGTGAAACAGCCATTGGGTCTCGAATGTGTGTCTCCCCTGCTTTTAATGCACTTTATTTAGAAGGCCCTTCACTTTCCTGGGGAGGGCGAGGCCTGTCCGACGGTCTCTCAAACTACTGCTTGTTTTTCACTAAAAGAAGAGCATGCTGTTCTCTTTTAATTATTCAATATGTGTAGCTAGCGAGAAAAAACTAAGAGCCACCCATCAGATAATGTGTTGGCTTTGGCAGAGTAAACACCCACACAAATCTGTCATCGCCTTAGTGTATGTGTGTGTGCTGTGTTTCTCTAAGTAGATTAAACCCATTTGAGATGCCCTTACCTACGTCAAACCTATTTAGCCGTTTTTTAACACAAGAATACAAAAAGATACTGAAATTAAAAAGAAAAATCTGTAAAATGTTCTGTAAAGGAAAATAAAATGGCTTCTGCAAAAGCAATTTGTCTCAAGTGGTGAAGTGACATTATTCACAAGGTTGGACTACCGGAGGCACCCCCCCCCCCCCCAAAAAAAAATAAAAAAAGAGGAAGCAGCAGTAAGTTAACAAAACCCCTAAAGCCTTTTAGTCAGCATTCATGCTGTGATGCATTTAAAACGGCACCTCTTTGCTCGAGATAAGATTTAATGTAAACATTCAAGGCTTTGAGAAAAAACGTCAGTTAAATATAAAAGTATCGTTATACAGTTATACATAAAAGTATTTGAACATAAGAGGTGAAAATGATAGAACATTTTTCTCACAGAGGTGAGCCCTCGCATGTCAGCAAGCATTTTATTGTATCTTCTCAAGGTATATGATAGAAATGAAACTTGGAACTTGGAATAACTTAGAGTGGTGAGTGTACAGCTTGGAAAGCAGCATGTACAGTATATTAAAAGGACAACATATAGCCATTATTGTCTAAATAGATGTCAACACAAGTAAGTACACCTCCAAAGTGTGCATATTTAGTGTGAACACCATTGTGATCTAGCACTGCCTTAATCCTCTTGGATATAGAATTCACCAGAGTTGCACAGGTTGTTACTGGAAACCTCTTCCACTCCTCCATGATGACATCACTGGTGGAGCTGGTGATCCCTTGAGAAGATGGGTTGTGTTTGTATTTCTGTAAACACCAAACTCATCCAGGCATGCCTTTATGGACCACGCTTTGCCCACCGAGGCACAGAAATGCTCAAACTTTTTTTTTTTTTTTTACCAAAGTCATAAACGAATTAGATAGAATAGAATTGTCAAAAAGGAGGTGATTCAGCTCCTGATTTACTAATGAACTAATTATGAATCATGTTGCCATAATCAAATAATAGAAGAAACTAACCTTTTCCGTCTCGCTTTTGCCTTTGAATGTGTGGAAAAAAGCAAAAATGCTATTTTTTTTTCCTGCGAAGGGCTTTCTACGCCGGAGGTATTGCGTGTGTTACATTATGTACCCACAAGCGACCCCCCCTACTAGGCTTGAGCCTGGTGTCTGCTATTCCAGTTTCCTGTTATTTCTGATCATCTCCGGACTCAAGCTGTTACAAATAACTAATACATTGTATGACCTCATGCACACAGTAGACTGACATAAACAGTCTAACTCCGTAGGTAATCCAAATCCCACGTATGTTGTAGTTCAACATTTATTTGTAAATGTCACTGAGTATGAATCACCAGTGTTTTTTTTTTTTTTTTTTACTTATGCTATGTATCATTTACTGTGAAGATTCTTGAGTGGCACAAACGTTCAGATGACATCCAGCTGAAGCTTCATTACATCGATGTAAGGTTGAGCTACATTTTTTTCGATGGAACTCATTGTGGTTTGCAGGCTTAGAATGAATGATGCAAATGTCTGAGTCGATAACAAGGTGCATCATCTTGCAGGGCCGCCGGCAGGGCTGAATCATCAACACGTATGTAAATCTAATGTGGCTATTTTTAACTCTCAGTATGTAGCATGCGCCTGTTCCCAATAATTAAATAGGGTTTTGTGAAAAAAAAACCAATGTAGCTATACTCAATTTCAAAGTTTTGTTTTGTCTTGTAAAATGTATAATATTGCAGAGCCTCATCTGTCTTGATGATAAAAAAGAATAATGATTAAAGCAAAAATAGCAATATTTGTCTATTAAACTGTATCATAAATGTATTTTGTGTATGATTCCAATCATTGCCCTGCGATTGGCTGGCAACCAATCCAGGGTGTACCCCGCCTCTCGCCCAGAGTCAGCTGGGATAGGCTCCAGCATAACACCGCAACCCCAGTGAGGACAAGCGGCATAGAAGATGGATGCATGGATGGAAGGATTCCAATCATTGGTAACACTTTCTTAAGTAAACATTTTTGAATTTGCACATTTCTTGATCAAATACGGGGCAGAAACCTAAGATGAGACGTGGCACAATTGTCTCTTCTTAGTGTGAAAGCTCTGCATACCGTCTGAGTGCACTCAATCAGTGCACTGAGTTGGGTCATGGCGCCTGCCAATGTCTGTGTGTCAGCATGTCGCCAATAATATAGTTAAATAGTTAAATATAGTTAAATAAGTTGCAGAAACATTTATCATGCACCATGACTTTCTACAGCCTCTGTTATGTCTATAATGTAAACGTAACATAATTATTCTTGCTAATCAGGCAATAAAATACACAGCAACGTCATACTCGCCTCATCCCAAGGGGTAAGGGAATGCGTGAGCTGTAAGGTGCTTCCTTCCATAGAGAGGAAAAGCCAACGTTTTTTTTTGGACAACAGCTCTAGCAAAGGCAGCTGTTAGTCAGCAAATCAAATGCATTAAAGGTATTTTTACGCTCTGCTGAATGAATGAGTGAATTGCCAAGATGGAGGATTATATTTCCAAGCTCATCAAGCTGTGATCAGACTTTTACAACAAAGTATTAGAACTTTTCCTGGAGAAGGATAGGGGGCATACACATATTATATAGATAAAATGTAAGAATACAAACGTTTTTAGTCAATACACATAAATAAATAACTGCGATTAAGAAGTATTTAAAAACATTTTTTAAACCAAAATAAATTATTATCTTCTTTTCTTGTTATCATCTTAATCAAAACAGGAAGGTCCTGAAAACAACAATTTTGACAGATCTACTACCAGATGGTGGCAATATACATTTTTGGGACAAAATCAGTGAGAGTAACAAAATAAACCCTCCATTGTCCGTGCCATTATGCAAGGCGGTGGAAGGTGGAAGGAAATTCTATAAAAAAAACATTACATTACATAGTGTGTGACAACCCACAGATTGGTTATAAATCTTTGCAAAGAAATGGGAATTCTATTATGACTTCTTAATAATGTTGATGGCAGATGAGATAAATGATTTTGCAAAAATTGTGTCCTTGCTGGAGGGACACTGTGACCTCCCGTCAGTACAGCGCATATCTATTGAGTGTGCTGTGCCATTTTTTGGAAGGCCTTACTGCAGACGTTTACACAGCAAGCTTGTGTGAGAAGCCTGTCATAAAATAGCGGTAAAAACAGTAATTTGCCAATTATTCACCTTTTTCTTGTATACAGAACCGAGAATGGAGGCGTCATCCTGGCTCTACCTGGTCTACCTCCGTCGGAAGGTAGAATATTACCACAGCGAGTTTGGCGCTCCATTTAGTGCCATTCATACAGGACAGCAACATAGAAGAATATTGGGCGTCTTTCACACATACAGTATATTCTGCTAATAGCTGAGTCACAGCCATTAGAGATTATCCTTTTGCACAGAACACGGCAAAGCGGAATATTTTGGTCTAACTGTGCCGTAACATTCTGCAATCAGATAATTAGATGCACAACATTGGTGTGCGACATAATATTTGTCATGCAGCGACAACTACCGGCATTACGAAATTCCTTTCCCTGCAGGTTCCGTATTTTGTAGTGTGGAATATTAGAAACAGCTTAATCAAGTGATATCACTTAAAGACTGAACAGTATGTATTTAAATTACATTACTCACCACCGACGAGCTAGTCAACACAGTAAATCTTTTCTGTTCTAGCCAATTTTTGCTGTCCCGTGGGAGTTTCTCACGCTTTGCAAATGTTTCAGACAGCATTGGTGGTTTTATGGAGCCAAAGGCTTCTTTCTTCGTCTCCGTGGTCTTGTGAAAATCCTCATGCTGTTTTTTGTGATGCTGCTTCAAAATGCGCAGTGAGGTTTGTCATATGAAACGTCCCCGGTTCTGTGACACCACGGGATATTTGTGCATGGCAAGTTTAACACTCAGCTGCAACGTGCTGCCACACAGGCGATGTCACTCTTACTTCTTGCTACTTTGTTAGCATGTTAGCCCATGCTGTTGCTGTGATCACATGGGCTCCTTCCAGGCACTGCTGGATAGACGTGCTGGACTACTTGTATCGGAGATTTTAGATGCAGGCTGATATAATACGATACTTGTTTTTTTGCTGATAGAGGACCAATATCAATATCTGATCGGGACACCCTTATACACATGTACAATGAGATTAACAGC
Organism: Dunckerocampus dactyliophorus; assembly: GCF_027744805.1. Lineage (NCBI taxonomy): Eukaryota > Metazoa > Chordata > Actinopteri > Syngnathiformes > Syngnathidae > Dunckerocampus > Dunckerocampus dactyliophorus. The sequence continues at coordinate 14,356,237 of NC_072832.1, read as the reverse complement.
AGCTCCTCTTCCATTGCAGACATTTATGTAAAATATTTGCAACATAGAGTAAAATAATAATAGTGCAAGAGAGATAAAAGAGTAAAATAATGTAGTAATATTGGTACATAGTATATCAGTAACAAAGCCAAGCATCTCTACTCTATATCCATTTGTTGTCGTTGGTATGGGTGTCATGCGAGCGAGGCTCCAATCATGCCAGTGAGACAAGGATGAAACATGTGTTGTCATATCAGCACAGTATATCATTGGCTGGTTGTGCACTGCAACACAAATATCAATGCGCTTCCAATCTCATGCGGCACACAGCACCATCTTGTTTAGACACTACTTGGAAGTGACATGGAGGAGCAGGGAAGGCATGAAAAAGGGTCCCGAGCCAGATTGAAAATCGCAGTACATGTTTCCTCCCCCCACCCCCCCTCAATGCTTGCCAGGACACCCTGTGGGAACTTATATTTTGATATTTCCATAAACACGTCCTATTATTAGTGTGTCCTCCAGCACATGTGACATCAGTCTGACTGCTTCCATGTCTTGGCTTTGCCTATTACACTTTGTCTGACTCACCAGTGGACTGTGCCTCCCAGCTGGCAATAGGCTGACACTCTCTTCCACCTCATTACCAGGAAGGCCAGTGCATGGAGCGAATGCACCTCCTAGTCTAGTTAGAGCGTGGCACCTGGGGTTGTACAATACGATATGGCATTTACCTCAAGAAAGACAACCCATAAAACGCACATAATGAACTAGTTAGTGAAGTATTGCGCGGCTGCGAGGAGTCTGTTAAAATGTACACAGTCGCTTGCGTGAGATGAGAATCCTGACTGTGTGCATTTCCATTTTTTCCTTTCCCCAATCTGCCTCTTGCGGATCAGTGGTTCTGTCAGATGCTCGCAAGAGAAGAATATTTTTACAAACAACACCAGAACATTTTGAGTCGCACAAAAAGAAATGCAACTGATTTCATACGTTTATGTGTCAGTCATGAACAACATGCACTAACATGTCCTCTATGCATCATGTTGCAAGACTGTCCTGTGTGCATTCAAAGTTGGTGGTTGTCAGTAAGAATTCTCTCGCAACACTTTATTGGATGCAAATCTAGAACACAGACAAAGCTGTGGCATGGATTTGGGTCATGATGATGCATTCTGTTGTTTGATTTACTATGCAAGCTTGTTCCGTGTTTAGTAATGCAATAACATCTTGTTGAAGTCTCAATGGGAAAAGCATAATATATGAGCATTTTCTTCTAATGTATCAGAATAAGAATTGCCTTCTGATATAGTGGTAGATTGTAATAGGCTTTTTGCAGCAAGACGTGACCATTTCACTTTTTTGTCCACTCATTGACTCATTTATATGGCTCATAGATTTGATAAATTCAAATGGCGCACCCCGCTACATTTAATAAGTCAAGTCTTTTTAAGAGCCATCATTAGTAGATTGTTTGGAGCAAAAGCATAAGGTCACCTTTGATGCGTTCATGTGCCGAGGAAGCTCTTTGGCTAAGGAGACTTAATTATGGATGGGCTGAAGTGAACATTTATCATATTTCAAGTCCAATATTATGACATATTTGTTACAGCATTAATTTAGATTAATGGCACAGGGAGAGTTCCAGATATGTTCTGCATAACCCTTAACAGTCCGTCCCTCTTATAGTTTGCACAGTAGGCAAACCTTTAATGTTGTTCCATATTTTAAGTTAAATTAGAAATTCCCCAAGTGATGGAGCCATAAACACAGTTTTTAACTGAGATTGTAATGTTTATTTTGTGCAATGTGTGGTAATTGCCTTAACCTTGAGTCTGTTAAGAATTAAAGAGGCAGATGCTTTGTCATAACTTTATAAATGAACAAGGTGTAAGCTTAGAAACTTAATATTACATTTGCATCTTACTTTTAAAATTTGTTGTCAACTCATTGCATTCACTAAAATGCTAATATGTGTTACTTCAAGCACGCACCAGTCAGATTATCTACACAAAGAACTCCTGCATTATTCCGATGCATTTTGCATCTCGGCTATCTGTCAGGCAGAGGGCCGTGTGGTAAAGAGGTGGGTGGTAATGTCATGTGAGTCTAGCCCGTGCTGAAGAAGCACATGAATATAGGATGGTTATTAGGTGTGAGTGTGGATGACTGCATATGGATGGATGCTCCCTGTGTGTGCGCATGTGTGTGTGTGTGTGTGTGTACATCCATTTCTGCCTGCTGTCAAATACATGAAGCTGTGCACTTTAAAACATTGTGTGCACTACTCACAATGAGTCACTTACAATCTGTGTAGTGCAGCGGTGACTAGCTACAGTATGTGGGGTCACACGGATAATGTAATAGAGAATATACCAATATTCTCAGTTTACCCCCCAGTTTGGCTCTCCACACATAGTACCCAAATTGGCACGACAATTGCATGCATTAACAAAATATCATTTTTTATATTTTCCGTATTCCTTATGAAACGATGGCAGGCGTTTATTTGCTCAACTGTAGAGAGTGCCAGGCATATCTGTTAGGGGTAAGGCATTTATTTAGTGGGAGACCTCTATTTGTATTTATTCGTATACAAATGCAATTTTATAAAAATAACAAGAAAAGGAAGAAATAGTTATTCCACAAATAATTAAAATATATGCAGTGCTTAACATATGCATTAGACCACTCCCCACTGTAAGGTTTGTGCCGCAGCTGTCCTACAGTAACCATATTGATAATTATCAAAACATTTTTTATATTTCTGTAATGCTTAACACACCACTATGTAGAAGTTCCATCCATCCATCTTCTATGCCACAAGGGTCACGGGTATGCTGGAGCCTATCCCGACTGACAGCCTTAATCTAATTACAATGGCTAGGTGCTATTTTTATTTTCGTGCATAGAAAAAAGATCTATTAAAGATGCGGTGTCTATTTTCAGTGATTAATCAGTGCACGGCACCAAATAGATGAAGGCTACTATATAACTTGTTTCTAACAAAGCAAGGATTTTAATAGCTAAAAAGAGGTGGATTCATGATCCCTCTATACTCATTTAAGGAAATAAAATACAACAAGATGCCACACTGAATGTGTGGGGACTCAGCAAATCTGACCAATAATGCAAAATATTTTTCCCTACATACAGTAAGTTCTCAATGAAAACACAACCTCTTTGGTGCAAGGAACAAAATCTTTAAACTCTGCAGAGTACTAATTGAATACGACTCCCTCTGTTTGCTTCCCACTTTCTTCTTTCCACTTTAAAACCCTGCAAAAATTGCATTAGTTGATGCCATCAGCCAGCTGCATCATCATTCCAGTCACATCAACTTGGGCGTCTCAATAATGCCTCTAAATGAGCCGCACTCTCATTAAAGGAATTTCAAACACCCCACTTAGACCTGATTTGCTGTCCACACGCTTATTGTTTGGCCTTTTAACCAGATTTATCCAAAATGAAGGCTTGATACAGACGGAGGGCCACCTCCCCCAACACACACACTCCCTGCACCCTGCATTGAATATGGACAGAAATGTCTGCACATTTTTCACTGCATGGTTGCTTGGTAACAACGACTAGACATGCGATTTCCTTCTCTGCTTACTTAGATTTAATTTTCAAGTGATATGGAGGATACTCCATATCTACTGTGGGTGAGGCTCCCCTTCTTTTCTAAACGGATTGAAAAGACTTGAGGAAGCAGATAAAGTCTGTGGTCCATTCACACGTTAGGCAGTGTCTTAATCCTCGATGTGCCACATTTCAATTGTAGCCCGAGTGGAAAAAGGGGGAAAGTGCCTGCAATACTGCTGCTTCACTTGACGATGATGAACAGTTATTTTCCTGGACAGTGGCTAAATCTAGCAGACGCCGCAGCACCGCACTGAAACTCACTGAGGTAGCAAACAAAAGAGTTCTTGTTCTGATTGAAGCCACACTTTACCCTCCCCTTGCCTTCCCATGGATACTGCTGAATAGATAGAAGGCACCGCCCTTGGTGGGCTTAAAGAAAACATCACACAAACATAAAAAAACACAAATCCTCTAGGGACTGTGTGGCCTTATTTGTGTATTGATTGCTCGTAAGAAGGTGCGCGTGTTCCTCATTGCCTGATTAATCTACAGGGAATCTCAAAGACCAGAAAGCCAACATAAAAATGCCTTTTTTTTACACTCTGAGCCTTATGATATTCTTCACTAACTTTTACAAATTCACAAATTAAACACACGTTAAGTTATAAAATGTATAGATACTCACCACTAATGAATGGTAATGTAAGATGATTGATAGAACGTATGGAATCGGAGTCCCAGTATAGCCTTTAGTCTGGTCGTCAACAATGTTCCCTCCAAGCTGTGTGCATTTGCAATCACTGCAAAACATTTAGAAATCTCGAGTCCTACGAAGAACACACAACCTCATCAAGGACAGCACACATCCACAACACTCATTATTCACACTTCTACCGTCAGGCAGACGCTACAGGAGTTTGAAGTCCAGGACCACAAGGCTGGCAAACAGCTTTTACCCACAGGCCATCAGGCTTCTCAACGAAGAACTCACACACGCCGCACGCAACACACGCACACACTCATAGCACTTTATTTATTTATTTATTTGTATTAATGTCTCTTCTGTTGTTGTTGCTTAATTTATTGGTATTTATGTTTCTGATGTTCTTATTTACTCGTGTTTTTCTTTCTTTTTTTGGGAGAATGAACAGAACAAGCATTTAATTGCATAGCAGAACTACCTGTTTTACTGTGCATATGACAATAAAACTCTTGAATCTTGAATCGCACACTGTTCCTGCGCTCTCAGCGCAGAGCAAATCCATGCAGCATATAAAATAAAATCCAACCTCAACTGTAAATGAAATAAATACATAATAATTTATTCAGCACCATTTTGCAACGCGAGTGACAGGTGATAACAAGCGGTAAAAACATATGACGAGTGATGAAACTGTTTGAACCCACACATACAAAATACAACAGAATGGAAGTTGGACTACCTCAAGTTCTCAGGTTACGAATCGGTGCGATACTACAGTGTGCACGTCTGATGGCACTCACAGAGGTCCAGGTCGTTTGGGTGTATCCTCAGACACTTGAAAAAATAGGGGGAAAATTGGTCATCAGGCTAGAGCAACAACTACGCTTCTGTCTCTGGCACCACCTTCATCTCCCTCTAAAGTGCTAGCGGTGGTTTTGTTTAACAATCTATCATTATTGTCGTTGACAAAGGGCACAGACACAAAATGGTAAGAAAATGACATGAAAACAACAACAAAACCCCACACTTTTAGGCAGAAATGAGAATTTTCTCAACTGTCATTTATCCAGTCCACTATGTTAAGAACAGTTTTTTCATTGAATGTATCCATTTATATAAAAAAAACATTAGCTATTATAGAACAGTGTTCGATATTATTATAATACTTTTCATTGTAATAGTTTAGTATATTTCAGTCTAATAGCTTCCCATAAGAATGCTTTCATGACATGCCACTCACATAGCACAATTTGACTTTCACAACATTCACACATAACACATGGAAAAGTATTGAGAGAACAAGATAGTAAACAGACATGCTATGCTAGCATAGTTAGAACCAGTTTGAGCCAGTCTCTCACACACAAGCTCTACTTCCACTTTCTAGAGGGGTGCGGCAACTGCTACATGGATTGTGTGTACCTTTATTCTGGGCTCTTTGTCGATCTTCCTCATTGATGATAGAGTCCAGCGCTGTAACCAAATATGCTTTTATTTTTTTAATACAATTTGAAAACCTTTTAAATCCTGTGATAATTGAGTACTTCTCATATAGTAACACGGTCCAAAGAACCAGGAAGAAAGGCGAAGAGAAGGAATAGCCTTTACAACACATAGAAAATGTAAACATACTATATTGAGGTCATATAAAATGTATTTATGTATATACTTTGCGAACAGCTTTTAAAAACAAATATTTATTTGCGTTAGTCGTATGCGAGCAAAAGATTCCAAACACAGCCAGTGGCAAGGATGAGGCCCATTTTTGACATTTGCCTGTTCCATTCCTGCTGTGTACATGTACTTACTGACCATAACAACACGTTTGCAAAACATATCAGTCACTGACAGAAGACTGGAAAGCTCCAACCTGCAGTACGTCATCAAACAGTTCATTTCGGTTGCTCTTTCTTGTTCCAAGACTCCTTGTAAGATTTCAAAGTGGTGTGGCATCAAAACTGACTTGACAGTACAGTGACAGTTGGAAAGGAAGGGAAAATGAATAGCATTTTAATCAAGGAGGTGAACTCCAGCTCTCTCTTAAGAGGGTGGTGGTGGTGTCATTTGTTCAGATCTTTCCAAAAAAAAAGAACAGAAGAAAAGTTGAAGAGAAAAAGCGAAAGTTGAGAGTGAAGCTGCAGCCTTACTGCATAGCTTGACATTGCGGGGTAACAATAATGAAGGAAAATCTCCTGCTGATTTGAGTTTTTGTGAAATTCCTTGCGTATGTCACTATGTGTCACGACCTGAAGTGAAGTTAGAGAAAAGAAGCGTCTATGTTGTGGGATGAAAAACAGAAAACAAAGGGTCAGACTGTGACCACATTCGTTGTCACTAATTATTGAGAAAGTCACGAGTCCACACGACTGTCTCCTAATGGTTGGTGGTGGGCTTCATTATATGACAAGTCAAACAATGTTTTAGCACTGTCCATATTTAGCTATAATTTGGATTATCCTATCTATCTATAGCTGACTATCCTAAAAACAACAACAACACAGATTCCTCTAACACAGCACGCAAGGCGCATTGCTTGAGAGGAGGAAGGAAGGAGACAGATACAGAGTTGTTTATCGTTCTGTGTGTGTTCTATGACCAAATAAACTGTCAACGCACACATAATGAAGAACCTCTATCAATTCTGTCAATTCAATACAGAGAATGAGTCAGACTGTGTTGATGCTTTGTTTGGGCGCTCGACTAGTTTATTAGACGCGCTGTTTGGCCTTATGACAGTCATGGAAGAAATGATTAGACCGCCCTTGTTTCTTCAGTTTCTTGTTCATTTTAATGCCTGATACAACTGAAGGTACATTTGTTTGTACAAATATAACAATGACAACAAAAATAGCTCATAAGAATTAAATTTTTTGGCAGTTCAGTACTGTAGCTATTCATGTAAGAACTTAAGTTATTTTGGTTATGATCAAGAAAATCATGGAAGTTGCTACATAGCAGCTCTTAAATTAAACTCTTATGAGCTTTATTATTGTCATCATTATATTTGTCCAAACAAATGTACCTTTAATTGTACCAGGCATTAAAATGGATCAATAAACTGAAGAAACAAGGGTGGTCCAATCATTTTTTCCATGACTGTATATTCTGTTCAATATGGTGTCAACTAAGTGGAAAACACGTATGTATATTGAACATACATTTAGTTATACTTCATCAGCATCACTCTGAAGTCATCTCTGGCAAAAACATTGCTTAAATAAAGAAGTATTGATCTTTTATATTGGCTGAAACCACAACAAGTAATAAAATGCTCTGCAGTGGCTTCTAAGACCAATCTGAAATGTTATATAAGGCTATTAAGAATTTGAATGCGGTGCCTACTATTCAAGTTTTAACTGGAAACTTTACTGACTTGCTCAGAGGGAGAAGCATAAATCTGTAGTACCACTTTATTCTGAACAACATTCATATGCACACGACCAGGAGAAGAAATACATACTGATGGATGGATGGATGGATGGATGTAACTGACCAGTTCAGTTATAGGGTAGCTTTTCATAAAAAATGGCAAAAAGATTTAGGTGGGGCGAGTGTAACGGAGGCCTAACAAGATTGTGGTTCCCCATTACGACTAGTGTATGTTCTTTCCTCCTTTTGACAGGTGATTGCTTGCTCCCAATACTGCCACATGTTATATGGATGAGAGTTCTGTCAAGCTGTGTCTTTGATTCCAAACCCTCATTACATATTGACTTCTTCTATGCCTGCAACACGAAAATAGTCCTTGTCTTGCAGGCAGCCAATAAATGTGCGGCCCGAGCGCACTTATCTTTTGGACTGTCAGCTCATTTGATCAATCCGTCATTCATGTCTGCTTGTAATCTGACACTGTCACCGTAACCTCAAATGGCATTTGCTAAAAGTGTATTGAATGGTGCTTGCTGGCCACCTTTTGCAATCATGCTAATGTGTTTGAGATGATATTTAGAATGCAGAGCCTGATGAACATAAAAACACTTTACTCGGGAGTCAGCAAAGCAGCCAAATGTGTTGCAAAACAAAGAAATCAGTCACAAACACTTTGTGTTACACTGCTGACACCTGATAAGTAATTATTTAATCAATGATGCAATGTTGTATAGTAAAATAATCACAGTGGAACCTCTCAGGTCAGGTACAGTACGTTTTGGGACGCTGTTTGACGTCAGTTTTTTTTTTTTTTTCCCATGGCAAATAACACAACTGAAATGATTCTATTATATGGACAGACTACTATTGTGACATAACCTTTACGAAGTGTGCAGAGGCAATGTACCTTAACATTAGGTGTCTATTTATTACTGACCATTAATTAAAACACAATAATTAGACGACGAGTAATGGATAACAGTGGTGTGCAGTCAGGGGCTAGCAAAGCATTCTTTGCTGGCCTAACCATTATGAGAAGCGCTGACCTACATTTACAAATAAAATTCTAGTATTTGTTCCATGAAATTGTGTTAATTTATTCTAAACCGTCTAGTTACTAGCAGAAATAAAATTCAGGTGTATCGGTGATGATGTATCTGAAGATACCTGGGTTCGAATCGTGGGCAGGGTAAATGGCAATGTACGGTAATATATACAGTTGTTCCTCACTACATCGCCTTTCGAAGATTTCTTTACATTACATTACCTTAACTTGAAGCCATGGGTGCCTGCAGTTCGCCATGACATTGTGAAAAAAGGTTTTCCTCTCATTCCATGTGGAAGTGATAGGTTTTTGGCTTCTTAGTTTGTCCTTCTTCCCCACTCGGTTCCCAGCCCATTCTTAAGTTTAGAATAAATACATTGGAGACTAACTAGTTAGCTTGGTAGATTGCCATTGTTAAAGCGACGGCCGTCTCTTGTGTCACTTTAGAGATCCCATAGCCTGCGCATAAGCCGGTGCGCAATGTGGTGTAAACCAAGCTAGCAGTATTGTCGGAGTGCACGTCTATGTATGGCAGACTAGTTAGCAGTTAGACTAGCTGTCCTGTATATTAGTGATGATGATGACTTGAAGATACAACAAGGAACTTTCCCAATGCTAACGGTGAGTTCTTATGTCTTTTTATTGCTTATCATGTATACTACGTATATTACATAGTACAAGTATTAAGTAATAATGTTTTAAAAAAGCATAAGGTCCTAAACAGGTTTTCTATGCTCTAACTATGAATATATTCCATTTAATAATATTGAATCCTGCTTTGTGGAAATTCACCTATCACGGTCGTGGCTGTGACCAATTAACTGTGCGAAAAACGAGGAACGAGTATACAATCATTATTATCTTTTTTTTTTTTAACAATACTGGCCCTCACCATGTTTTCTGAGAAAAATTCTGGCCTGTTACGTCCCCACTGAAGGCCTAGGTACCAAATGCGCCGTCCCACCGCCTGCCACTAATGGACACAGTCATACTGCTGTATTGTAATCCAATATGCTTTACTGTTGCCATTTTGTACTGAGCAGCCATACCACTTTCCTACTTCACAGATGTCCCATTTCAGATTCCGTGGTTGTCATCTTATTTATCCTCTGATTGTATGCCTCACATTTCTCGAAAACTGAATGTGTTCAACAAAAGCGATATCTTTCTTGACTATAGAAAAGGAAAATGTCTACAAAGTAAAACTGCATATAAGACCGTAACGTCTTATATTCTGAGGTCTAGCGATTTCTACATGCAAACCAACAGTTTGCATACAGAAAGCAAGAGAGCCTTTCTTCCGATCACTCATACATGGCATATGTATTTATTTTCATTTTTTATTTCATTTTGTGTTAAATATTTTTCCAGCGGTTGCCTTATATTCAGAGTCAATACGAAAGGTCAAAACCTGTGTAGCCTGTGTGTGAGCACATGAATATTAGTGGCTGATGAAATTACAACAGGAGAATATTTGTAAATCAAAGGCTAATCTAATTTAAACAGACCTACACTACTGCATTAGTTGGAATCTTCCACTCTATACATCCATCCATTTTCCAAACCACTTGTCCTCATTAGGATCACAGGTAAGACAAACATTCACTCATATACACACATCACTGAGTAGGAACTGAGTTCATGCATAGAGGTCAGGTGATGCAGGCGATCCAGGCGATCCAGAACAATATCAGTGACTGAATTAGAAACTATTACGGTAGATTGATATTTTTGTTAAACAAAGTCTACCAGCACTAACTCTGATACATTTTCTTTGTGCTATATTTCTTGTCTGCATAGTACTTGTCCTGTACAAGAGTATTACAGTACATAATGGGCCTCATTCACGAACATCTTCTTAAAAGTCTTCTTAAGAACTGTACTTAAGAAGGTGCGGGTTGGAAACTGCGCCACATTCACGACACGTTCTTAAGTAGGGATAATTGTTCGCACCGGTGTTCTTAGGTTGATGAATGCCAACTGCGATGCCCGTGCATGTGAGCCCTAATTTGCATAGGTCACCACCTATTATTTCCTATATAAGGTAAAAAATGTGCCGTGCGCAACAGGCAGCTGGAGGCGGAGATGGCAACGCGCAAGGGCAAGACTGAGGAGCAGCTGGACAACAAACGAAAGAAAAACTTAAATTCTACAGAAATAGAGGTGCTTTTACAAGGAGTGACCGAACACAAGACCACCTTATTTTCACGTGTATCCACCGGTATCCACCGGTCATCAGGCCATCCAAAAAGAGTGGGCATGGAGCACCATTGCAGGAAACATAAATGCCGTTTCCACGGAGAAACGCACCACCGCAGAGGTTAAAAAGAACTGTTTTGACTTAAAATAGACTAAAAAAAAAGATTGGCCTGCACCGGAGGGATCTGGAGGAAACGGGAGGTGGGCCATCAATCAGAAACCAAACCATTTTGGACACTCTAGAAAATATTTACACAATCATGATGGAAAAATAAAGTCAAAATACATAGTTTGTGTGTGACAATTAATTTTTTCTGTGGTTACATTTGATTAGACGCTGCCTAATTAATACAGCAGCCCCGTGCTCTGGCTGAAGACGTGGCTGGGGGCGCATGTCGTTATCTGGGGGTGCTACGTGCGCAATAGGCACACCACGTTTCATTACGATGGTATTCTGATGATCCTGCACACCTGCAAGAACAGAGAGGGAAGCCTGAAGCCTGAAGCAGGACATCAAATATTCGTGGCTTTCAGCAAATAAATCAGCAAATAAATCAATCATTGTTAAATAAACATTCTTAAATAAACATGGTCCCTTTACATTCTCTTTCTGCGCAGCGCACGTCCAGCCAGCTACTTTTTGTTTTTTGATGAATTGGGATTTGAATATATATTTATCGGTGGAGTATATTTTAGTTGTTTTTATGATAAATAATTGTTGGGATATTTTATTTGCACTACATTTTTTGGGATCAGGTTGCAAAATCCATCATGAGGGCGATTGCGCATTGAAAGTGCAAGCTTTGCTTGTGCGTAAGAGTCCTCCTGAGCGTTCGTAGAATTCGTTCTTAGATCTAAGAACTGTGAGTTAAGAACACGTTTCGTGAATGCCAAAAATCTTCGTAAGAAGGCTTTAAGAACACATTTGTGCGTAAGAACGTTTTGTGAATGAGGCCCAATGTCCTTAAAGTACCCTCCGCTTTTACATCGTCTTATGTCCGTGGAGATTCAATTACGAGCTGAATACTGCTAATTTATGTGACCATTGAGCACGGTCCAATTTAAAATCAGGAGGAAATACAGAAAATGTGCATTTATCAGGACTATAATTGTTTCTTTATCCATTTAATGTACAAGCCTTTTTGCTCAAAATGTAGCTCTTGGTGCTCTTGAACTTTAGCCTAGTTTATAAATTATAATTAGATTAAAGGAAGAGGGTGCGTGAAAGGATTTTTTTTTTTTTATTTTGTTGATGAAAGTGAAAATTATATGCATAGGGCTAAGGTTCCTGCATTGAAAGCTCATTAAGGCTGCTCACAGCAGATCAAGTAAAGTGGGGAAAAAAAAAGAGGGTGAAGGGACACATGGATCACATGTTGTGCGAGAAATACTGACTTAAGTGGATATATGCAAAGCTATGTTGAGGGCAGACAGCAGTGAATAATACATGTAGTCAGGATTTAACAGCAAATTCCATCATCATCATCATCTTACATTACCATTTAATAGTGGTGAGTACCTATATATTTTACAATTTCAAATAAGTGTGAGTGTGTGTAATATTATAAGGCTTAAGCTTGGATTGCTGGATTGTCGCAAGCGAACAACGATTGAGGAGATGGTGAGAGTTATTGAAGCTGAATCTAATTCAAGCACAGCAGTCAATTTTATTGTAAATGTTTATTTGAAATCAGAGAGGAAGTCAACCTCAGCTACTAAGATGGTTTGGAGGGGGAGGAGTGAGCCTGTGTAGCGCACGGTGGCGCCGAGAGGCAGCAGCATAACCCATCGACACTTTAATAGCTTTTCAGTTACTCGAGAGTTTTCACCATTCGCACGTGGTCTCGGTTCGTAACCTCAGCGAATAGCGGGCCTCTGCTGTACTGGGAGAAAATGCATGTAAGCTCCCGACATGTTACACAGTAGGAGTGTATTTTTTGGAATTGCACCACTTCTCCTGCTTTCATCACTTACATCGTTTGAAAATATGTCTAAGGCTTGCTTCTTTTCGGCATTCTAAAGTGCACAAGGGCTTTTCACCGCATATCAGACAAGTACATCAACAGTGTGTTCTTCCCCAGAATAAGTCAGCGAGGAAATTGTTCATGTTGAGTTCAGAAGGACAGTATTTTGAGAGTGAGGCTGCACAAGGCATGAAATGGACAGCAGCGAACATGTGCTGTTTCACAGAAAGAATGCGTGCAGGAAATAACCAATTGAAGAGCAAATTTATTCAGAAAACTGACCACTTAACAGATAAATATGCCCGTCTACTATTCCAATAACAGTGGATCCACAAAATTTGAATGTTTGAGCAGTGCAAAAACTAAAATCCCAGGGGAAAATGGTCAATAGTATTGATACCAAAATATCGATTCTACCGATGCCAAACTTTACGATACTGGTATTAATTCTCTTATTGTATCATAGATATTTCGACACACTTGGGGAGATTAGTGTTTGAGAGAAGCAATAAGTATTAATGACATCACTAGCCACATTTAGCCACGTTTAGATTTAACTAATTTGTGCACACCTGAAGGTAAGAACGACATGAAAAACGGACAGTGTAGCTCTAGATTTGTCCTAACTAGGGATGTCCTGAGACACATTTTTTGACTTTCGATCCAATCCGATTTTTTCTTATAGTCTTTGCCGATCCGATCCGGTACCGACCCCTTTTTTTTTAATAATAAGCTTTTGTTACAAACATGAATTTGTGTAATTGAATATGGTTATGAAAATAGCTCTTCAAAGTATTAAAATAATGCAAAGAAAGTATTGCTGAATTTACTTTGTTATTACACAGCATGATCAACAATATTGTTTGGCTTTTCTAACAAACCTCTGTGAGGTCCCTAATCCAATCAAAGATCCAATAAAAGTCTAGCCAATAAAAGATAAAATTGGAAAAAATGGGCGAGCAAAATACTTTTAGGGTAGGTCATGGTTCTAGATCAATTTGTGGTGTGTTTTAGAATATATTTTTTTTTTTTAACTTTTTTTTTTTTTAACAAACACTCAACGCAATAGTAATTTATAGACAGTCCCTAGTATAAACAACCAGCGGTTACAGCAGGACTTGATGTGCAAGCTCCCCACACCATGACACAGCAGTCCGAGCACAGTGAGGGGGAACTACCGCTATAGCTACAGAGCCGAATATCCAACATCTAAACTAACTTTACCATGGTACCCCGCAGACATGTCTACATTCTTCTTCCTGCGGGTGGTGGGAGTCGAGCGCTTTGAGGCGCATTACCACACCTACCATGTTAGAGTGTGGCCCAGAGTTACGAACGTGATAGGGCAAACAGATCGGCCGACAAAAGCCGGTATCTTCAACGATGGTAAGGCCTGGTCGTCCAGCGCCATCATTTCCATGATGAAATCACAGATCACTTTTTATACTTTTCAAACGCCCCCCCATATTGTTGTAGCGATGCTGGTGGCTGATAAGGTTTAATGTGTTGAAGCTCAGTGGGTTTTTTTCCCTCATTGCGGAATGTTTGTAGAGCATTTGGAGCAAATTGTGAAATGCCTTCATCCATTTACTTTAGTGTACATCACATGTTACAATTCACAATTTCACACGTCCAAAAGGAGTAGGAAGAAGCACAGCTTCTTCAATCCTACCCCTAATCATTACACATCAATTACTCATTCATTTGTTAATTTCCTCTTCAACATGTGCCATTTGCCAGTTGTGAAATAACATGAGATAATGATAAAGCAATATAACAATGTGTCACAATGAAGTTGAGTTTTGCAAATAAATTGCTGTAAATTGCTTAAAGTGCAGTGGTCATATGACATAGCATTGTACAGGTATTTCCCTGTGGTTCAGGATTCTTCTTCTTTGTTCTTTGCAAACATCAACTGCTTGTACTGTTTCTAGAAATGGGTCATTTTAGTGCATTGTTTGAGTTTGATATGCTGAAGGTTTTTAGCGTTGTTCGTGTTTTAAATTTAATCTTTTCCTATGATCATATTTCTCCACTCTTAATGAGAAGTGTTGTATTACATTTTTGGGCATCAGGTTATTTTTTGTTTTATGCATAATTTTACTTGTTTGAACATTTAGGTCACAAATTTCAATAACTGTGATTTTAGGACTAAAGGGTTGGTGTGTTCTCTACAGTATAACCAGCATTATGGATTATCCTAACTGACCTTTTTGTAGTACAGTTAGTGAGTCAAGTTTACTTTCATAGTTATTTCCCCATATCTCCACACAATAAGTTAGATATGGTAAAACTAGAGAACAACAGAGAGCATGGAGTGATTTTTGGTCCAGAACGAATTTTGGTTTATTTAGTATAGAAGTATTTCTTGCCACTTTATGTTGTATATTTTTAATGTGGGCTTTCCAACTAATTTTGCCATCTTTTATAACAGCTAGAAATATATTTTTGTTCAACCTGTCAATGTCTACGGCGTCTATTTGCATTTGTGCATAAGTATCCTATGTGCTATTAACAAATATCATTATTTTAGTTTTACTTAGTTTCAGGAATAGGCTGTTTTTATGAAACCATCTTTTTAGTATAGTTATTTCATCCAAGACATTTTTTTTTTAGCTCTAGCATGCTTCCACCAGAACAGAACGCGGTCGTCTGCAAATAATACTTGCTTTAGGTCTTTTGTAACTTAACAGATGTCATTTACATTTTGAACAGGTTTGGTCCCAGTATTGACCCCTGAGGACCGCCACATGATATATTTAAGCTTGCAGATGTATATTGTCCTAGCTTCACATATTTCTTCCTGTTTGCCAAGTAGTTTTTTTACCCAGTTCAATACTCACCCTCTGATTCCATACCTTTCTAGTTTGTTAATTAAGATATTGTGATCAATTGTATCAAATGCTAATGCACTCTCTGCAGTCAAAAGCGTTGGTAATTTCCTCGGTTATTTCGATTAATGTCATGGTAGTTGAAATGTTTGCTCTGTATGCATACTGGCTCTCCGCGAGTAATGAATTCTTATTTATAGGTTAGAGGTTAGATTATTTCTTTATTTTTGAGAATGATGTTTCTGTTCATCATTTAAATTATGTCTCCAAATACATAATAGCGGAACAAAAAAAATGTTAGAAAAGGTCCTACTTGTACATAATGCAAAGAATCCTATCACATCTTTCATTTATCTTTAAATTCCTTACATGTTTCAGAATTCCTTGTGATAGTATGATCAATGCATAAAACATTTAAATTGTTAAATTATTTATACCCCAGTAGCCATTAGTGCATATCACGGAATTTGTACATACTAATTGGGCTTCACCATTCATCCATTTTCTTCATCTTATTCCGGTCTGGATCGTGGGGGCAGCAGTCCCAGCAGGGAAGTCCAGACTTCCCAGTCTCCGGCCACTTCTTCCAGTTCCACCAAGAGGACACCAAGGCGTCCCAGATGACTAGCTCCTCACCCTATCTCTTAGGGTGAGTCACCCTACGGAGGAAACTCATTTTAGCCGCTTGTATCCGCGATCTCGTTCTTTCAATCACGACCCAAAGCTCATGAGCATCGGTGTGGGTGGGAACATAGATCGACCGGTAAATTGAGAGCTTTGCCTTGCAGCTCAGCTCACTCTTCACCACAACAGTCTGGGACAGTGACCACATTACAGCAGACACTACGCCGATACGCCTGTTGACCTCACGCTCAAACATTCCATACCTCGTGAACAAGCCCCAAAGATATCTTGACTTCTCCACTTGGGGCAACACCTCATCCCAGAAGCTTCACACTTCAAACCGCTCCAGTAAACGCTGAAGGTCACAGCCTGATGAGGCGATCAGGACACATCGTCTGCGAATAGCAGAGAGGAGATCCTAAGGCCCCCAAACTGAACTCCCTCAACTCGTTGACAAAGGGCAGCCTTAGCGGAGGCCAACGTTTACTGGAAACAGGCTGGACTTACTGCTGGTAATGCGAACCAGGCTCCTGCTCCGGTTGTCAAGAACCGAATGGCACGTAGTAGCGCAACACTAATCCCATACTCATGGAGCAGCCCCCACAGGATACTTGCGAGGGACACTATAAAATGCCTTTTCCAAGTCTACAAAACACATCTAGACCGGTTGGGAAAACTCCCATGTACCCTCCAGAAAACTTGCAAGAGCCGCTCCAGTGTTCTGCAACCAGGACGGAGACCACATTGCTCCCCTTGTAGCCAAGGTTCGACTAACGGTCATACCCTTCTCTCCATCCCCTGGAATAGATTTTCCCAGGGAGGCTGACAGTGTGATCACCCTATAGTTGGAACACACCCTCCGGTCACCCTTCATGAAAAGGGGGACTACCACCCCGGCCTGCCAATCCAGAGTTACTGTTCCCGACCGAGCCGGGTGGAAACTAATAAACCCTCACCAGATCGCTGCTTCTCCCCTGCAGCAACTCCAGGGCAGAACAAGGTCCAGCTCTCGAGGAGTTTGGTTCCAGAACCCAAACTGTGGGTTGCTGTGAGTCCCACTATATCTAGTCAGAATGTTTCGCACAAGCTTGGGCTCCTTCCTCACCAGAGAAGTGACATTTCATGTCCAAGAACCAAATGTGGCTGCCGAAGGCCAGGTCGCCCAGGTGACCGGCACCCAAAGCACATTGCACCACCCTTATGCTTGGGTGGTGGGTCTATCGGACTGAGACCTCTTCGGGCTGGACCTGGCCAGGCCCTATGGCTGAAGGCCTGACCACCAGGTGCTTGCCTGTGAGCCCCCCTCTTAGGCCTGGCTCCAGGATGAGGCCCCAGTGTCCCACGTCAAGGCGAGGTGTGGCCCCTTCTCTTCTTTTTATTCATAGGGTGTTCTGAATCACTCTTTGTCCTGGCACCTAGGACCTGTTTGCCTTGGCAGACCCTACCAGGAGCACATATACCCGGACAACATAACTCCCAGGATCACTCGTGCACTCAAAGCCCTCCACCACGATAAGGCGGTGATTCACAGAGAAGTAGGCTTCACTTTGTGTACTGTGATCTTAATGACGCCTACTTAAACATATTTGTTTTTTGGTTTCCCCCATAACACTTAATATTCTCGACATGGTAACTGCAGGGAACAATCTTGATGTTAGTAATCAATTCCATACACTGAGCCAACAGTAAGATGTTGAATGGCTAATTGACCACAGTAATGGTGCATGGCTTCGTGGCTGTACACGATGGAGACGTGCACATTAAAAAACAATTAATTCCCAGTACTAATGCCACTCTTGGCTGCCTTGGCCGAAGCGTATAACAAGAAGCTGTCACAGATTAATCATTTCAAACTCCATTTTTGACTTTAAAGCAACGTGTGCAATATCTGGGCCTTGAAATATACATCAATTTGTTTATTTTTTCTTTTAAGACCACATTACTTATTTTGTTTGTTAATAGACTTACTCGTAAAGCCACAAAGTCGTGGCTCCATGTGACTGAATGACATGAATTTCAGTCAATGAATGACTATATTCAAGATAGTACCCTGACTGTTGTGCACAGCTACATTAGGAAAAACGTGTTTGCAGAATGATTTTGTAAACAAAAAGCATGCTGCAATCTTATGCTTGATTGTTGGGAAATGTTAGAAATCCTTTTTAAAATGGCAGCAGGTATTACAGATAGATTAGTTTTCAGCATGTACAATAATTTGCTGGCAGCTGCCTAAGAGGAAGTTTTCCCATTGCTATTTTGATTTATTACTTCTAGAGCATGTTTATTTACATGCACACTTTGACACTGCTTTGTAAGCATATCAGAGCAAATACCCCCACTGAGACAATGATTAACAACTCACTGTAAACTAATTTCAATTATATTGTAATCTGTGTGTAAATGAGTCATTTCATAATCCAGTTAATGTCCGGAGAAGACAACAGGAAATATATTTGTTGAAGTCAGTCACAGAAAGACAATATGGAGTGCATTCATTAACAAACGTGTGTGCGTTTGGGTGGAACAGCTGGATAAATGCTGGTAAACATTAAAAAGGGAAAGGTCATTTTATATTGTGGGTCTACAGATTTATACATGCAAAACAGCATGTGGCGCCAAATGTCTCCAAAACTGAGTCCAAGATTTTATTCCTGTCGCTCACATACACTAGTGATATAAAGAGGCGCGGTCTCTACACAAAGACCCACTGGAAAAAAAGTATCTCAAAGGTTGTGCAAGTTAGCAAACAACAGATGAGTCATGCTGCTAATTTTAATGATGATCACTGAAAGCGTAATGAACTGTTGATCAGTTTTTTATTCCAGTCGACGAGTTGTTATTTCACTGATACTTTTTTTTTGTCTTTGATTTTCTCGAAAAAAATATATATTTCCACAAACGGGTCTTGAAACGGGTCTTCATCAGTTTTCTTGGGCTACAAGGCGGATCCAGTTGGCGCCGCCCAGAATGTAACAGGATATAGATTTGACATAGATCAAAAATACATTTGCGAATAAATAGTTTTTGTGATGATCAATAAAATGATGATTCGCAACAGGTAACACCTGGAGTTTGGGAAACCCTACCCTGTGAGTTTGAGATCCCTAAAAAGCATCCAATAGACTACTACTGTGACTGAATAGTACACAATACCAATTGCTCTAATTGATAAAACATGTATCTAAACAAATAATACAGCGGCACCTCAGTTTTCATTATTAATTGGTTCTAAAAGTTCAACCAAAACCGAAGCAATTTTTCCTATAGGAAATAATGTAAATCCAGTTCATCCGTTCCAGACACCCAAAAATATCAACAAAAAATACATTTTATAGAGATTTATTATAGTTATACATGTAGAAAACAATACAAAATTATTATGAATGACACCTTGTAAAAATGCAATTAGACGAGAAAACTGAAAAAATAACAGCCAAAAAGGAAAAAAGCAGTAATTTTACAAGAATAAAGATGAAATATTAAGAGAGTAAAATAATTTTAAGAGAAAACATTTAAAGAAAAAATGTCGTAACATGAGAAACAAACAAAACAAAACAAAATGTTGCAATTGTTGAAAAATTAAGTTTGGAAAAAGAGATAATATTACAATAATAAAGTCCAAATATTATACACTCATAGTCACATATAACACATATAACACAAAGATGAGATGCAGGCTGTTTTTTCTTTAAAGATAAAAATTGTCTCTGTATGTCAACATTGACTGTTTTAGAAAATGTAAACGTTTCTTTCTTGAAGACTCTTGTCGGTGAAGACGATGAGGAGTGGAGAGGGCGAGGGACGGGACGCCATCTTCATACTTTGCCCCATGGTGGGTTATTTAGCAGTTGCATTCAGTAAATACACAGACAGTGAGTCAGCAATGCGTAAGGTGCTTTGGTTGGACACTAAGTTCCGCAGAATGAAACATTACAGGTCAAAGGGACTAGTTTGTTACAGCATTTTGGCAAACATTTTCGTCAAAAACAGGAGCAGTGACTAAACTCAGGAAAACCAAGAACAATAACTAAAGAAAAACCTCACGCAACACTCAGCATGCCACCTGACAGCCACGACCTTTAGAAAAAAAGACTGAACCAAAACAGGAGACTTTATACACACAGAATAATTAGACAGCAAGACAGCTAGGGAAGACACAAGGAGAGGACATGGCAAAACGACACCAGGGGAAAACTCAAATAGAAAGAAGCCGCACACTCCAAAACCATCAACTCAGTGTTGCACCCCGAACAACAAGAACAACATTTGAGAATACAGTGAGTACATCTACGGTAATCTAAAAGCAAACAATAAAAATAAGAGTTTCTTTAAAATGGGACACATGCAAAAAAAAAGTCATGTAGCTTCAATAATACATGGACAAAGCAAGTAGAATCCAGTGCAGCCATGCATATCGTTGAAACAACTGTAATAAATGTGATGTGATGTTCCCCAACTCGGTATCACAATCCATTAAATAAAAATCCCATCCCGCTGCTGTTGTGCTCTTGTCTGAGGACATTTTCAGCATCGCCACAGTGTCTTTGTAATTATTTTTGAGAGGGTATTTGCTTTAACATGAGCTTAGTCAATGAGCCAAGACAGGGCATGTTGCAGGCATCTTCCTCATGACTAACTTGCATATGACACAATGTTCCCTATGCTGATAAATGCAGGGTGGCAGTCTGAAGCTCTGGGTTTTACCGCTGCAAAAGGAGCAGACACGATTGGAGCCGTGGAAAAAGTGACAGCATGAATTATGAAAGTCTCATTTGGGGCCTTGTTGGAAATGATGTATCTTACTTCAAAATGTGGTCATCCATTCTGCTCCTCCTAAAGGTTAAAATGTCCTTATTGTGTGCCGCTCTATTTTTTATATATATTTCTGATGTCTATCTTTAGTTTATAAACTGGGGAATCTCCATGAATACTGCCACTCTATTAAAACCAAGGTCACTACTTGGCACGCCAAGCAAAATGGCACAGTAAAGGACAAGGTATGCTCTTTGAAGACTGACGGCGAACGCAAAAGGTGCTAAAAAATGTGTCATGTTTCGCACTTGACAGATGCATTGCTTGGCATGGCGGCATGAAGCTTGGCGGTATGTGTTGGTGCCAGGTCATCTACTGGGATTGTGTGTTTCCATACTCAAGCCAAGAGCTGCTTCACTACTAGCACAGGCTATGTTCATAGAGCAGGTCAATTTTGATTCTTTTTGCACATATGTGACCTGTATCTGATTTCGGTGTGAACAGCACAATGCAGATTTTTTTTCATATTAGACCCAGACCTTTTTCGTACGTAGATATAAATCTGATATCAATCCAATGCTGCTGCAGCCTTAAAGTTCGAGTGGAGCGTGTCCAAGATGAACGACATCGAAAAGTGTGGGTTGTTGTGCTTTAAGAAAGGTACTCACAGATGTAGGCAAAAGTTATTTTTGTCATCCGAAAATTATTCTAAAAATCTGTGTCAGTGAAGCGGCTCACATCAATGTCCCACCACTCCTGGCTCTGACATATGCTTCTTGGAAGAGGCATCTCAAACTGCCATAGCCAAAAGCTCTATCTACTTAATCTCCTACGTGACATAATCTGATTAAGAAAATGTTGACTCCGGTTACACACAATCCTTGAAATTGTCATAAATGTGCCAGGGAGACCACTAATTGCGGCAATGATTACTTCCATAAACACACGGCACCGTGTTTTGTGAGCATGCGCATCACTTCCCGGATGCATTGTTTTCACTTTACAAACAAATACAAGTCCGATTTTGTTTGATAATGTGAACGACTACATTAAAAAAATCTGATTTTAACAAGAAATCCGAATTGGCCATCATACCCTGCAGTGTGAATGTGGCCTCAGTAGAGCTTAGCTTGGATGGTTCCCTCTTTAGTCATTTAGCCTTAACTGACAAAAAGATATTTAACTAGAGAGGTTCTCAGTAGACCGCTGCCAAGTGGAAATATTGTAGTCTGCATATAAACAAAGATGATTTCTGCCAATTATTAAAACAAATATTTATATATCCAATGTTTCATGTGTGTAAATGAAAATGTATTCCTGGAGAAAAAAAGAGTCTCAAGGGTGGTTATGAAACCAATATTCACATCAAAGCTAAGGTACCATGAAATAAAAAATACCCACAACAGTCGCTGGGGGTGAATGGCCATATAGAAAAAAGTGCACACAAATAATGAATGAATCCACACTGTCAACACTGCTCATGGCCAAAATGTAACACAGTGTACCAGTGATGGAAAGAGGAAAAGTGCAACGATAATGATATGATGATCATGATTGATCATGATCATGGTGTCTGCCGGAGATTTGTGGGAACACGAGCCGGTCCGTGGGTCAAAAAAGGTTGGGGAGCGCTGCTCTAAGCAGCTCCACAAATGTACCTGAAGTCAATTGGTGCAATGCACATTTTTTAAGCTAAAGTTCGCCAAAATTAAATGGGTTCTTGGGATGTCCATGTTGCATAAAATTTCACTGAAATCAGTGGTGTTGTTTTTTGTGTAATCCTGCTAAATAAGAGTCAAACCAACCAAACCGACAACGGTGAAAACGATAATGACAATGATACTAATTAAATTAAAGTACTATCCCAAAATGTGAGCATCCCGTGCAGTACATGTTGTGTGGTTTCAATACTATCCATGTCACCCTACCCAGTTTAATTAGTAATCTGCTTTCATCCTTGTTTCTGTCGGAGCACAGTAGTCCTTTTCAGTTGTGTCCCTGCAGCAGTGGCAATTTTACTCATGGGTGGTTCAGCACCGTCACTTTTTGGAAAGAAAAAAGCGCTCGGGATCCTGCTAGTTATAAGCTGCAAGCTTGGCATCGCTTTCACTTGAAAACGCTCCATAGACGGATCCATTTTCTGATAGCATCATGCAGCGGAACTGAAAGCACAATGCACGCCTCGCATTATCATGCAGAGGGTAAATCTTTGTGAGTAGATGAAACAGAAAGGGAATATCTTTCATTTGTTGGGGGTGATGTTTACAGTCCCACTTGTGTTATTTAAACCTTCTCCGTTTCTATAATGCCATATTTATTTACAGGCTTATTCTCACAGTGGCACTTCATTATAGCGTAATGCTTAGTTTGTGGAATATGCATCTAAACAGTGTGGCTTTCAGCAGCAGCACAGATTCAATTTATGCTTGTTTGGATGAGTTGAAATGATATGAAAACAAGACTTCTGTAGTCTGCTTCCCCGTGTGTGCGCGTCTGTGTGTGTGCAAAAGAGGAGGGATCATCTCCTAGTAGCACCCAGCAACAGAGCTTCTTGATGCAGTGCTTTGATAACGTCACAGCTCCATCTAGGTTGCTCGGCGAGGTACTGCTCAATAACCTTGTAATTTGACTGTGTGCTGCATATTATCAATAGCTGCCACTCATCGCTCGCACATCAACAAAATGCAATAAGCTGCCCCACAACAGACCGCTCTCTCAGCGCTTGTCTGAATGCGATCTTGTCTTTGGGCGAGTTCGCATCCTTTTCAATGAGGTGCAGTGGCGGCTGCGCAGAATTCTAATTTGGCTGCAATCTAAGTCATTAGGAGAGTCAACAGCAAGCAAACAGATGGCAGAGGAAATATGACAGATAATTGTATGTCTCAGAGGACAATTTGTAATTTTGCATCCGATTCAGTGCAACCCCCTCATTTTCTTAATCAAGGACAAATTGACTTTTTTTAAACATCTTCTGGAGGTACATCCTTGAGGTTCTGCCAGTGTTATACTGTTGTACAATGAATCAGCCGTTTGACAAGCTGTTTTTTCGGTGCATGAAATCGGCTTTAAAACTGAGTGCACATAAGAAAAATAGATATCATTACCAATATATGACTCACTCTTCTTAATCATCATCATGATTAGTGTAATGACTTACAAAATGATTCATCCCATGTGTTCATAACATTAAGTGTTCCAGACAGTGAAACGTGTTAAAGTACATTTTTATTTTGCTATCTTTTAGCTGGAAATGACACAGGGATTTGGCAAAAGAACTGTAAAAAGTTACATTAGCGATGTTAAAGTTTCCATATTATATTATTTTTCAGTCATTAAATACACCTCAGATGTATTGGAAGTGTTTTGTCCAAAATCTAGTCTTGGGATTTTGGGAATCCTTACTGGGAATTTGCCGTTTTATGTGTCTGTAGCCGTAATGCTAATGAGCTGTGTTTGTCCATGTCTGTTTCCGACAGGGTGTGTGGCGCTAAGAAGTGCTATTGTGCACTTTTTACATTTACACTGTAACTCTGCATTTTGTCCATCGAAATATCACGAACAACAACGTAACATTAAGGAGGGGGAGGACACAAATGTTAGCAACTAACATAGCTATGTGAGCTACAGTGCTAACATTACAGTCACATTTTAATAGCAACATCATGCAAGGGTACCCTTCTCACTGACGAAAAAACTTAGCTGTAGCTGGCTGGTGGATTCTTGGATGGATATGCTCTAGGCTTTATTTTAAGATGTGCGGTGAAGCCTACTTCTTTTTTTTTTAAACCAAACTGTCTACGTGAAGTGGTACGCAAATACACGGAAAACTCGATACACATTTGGTGTTCATAAACAGGTTCATATCACTGTTACAACATCATTAAAAACTCAATTTTGCATAATAGGACATTTAATTAGTTAGAACCTGGCCAAAATTGAGTTTTAGATACCATGTAGCTGAAAATGACGCATTATTGTTATAAATATTGATTAAGTACAATTCATTACACCTTTATGGGGAGTTTGGTAACTTCTAGCATAATATAGATTGTTCTAATCACTCATATACTTAACATTGGTATGCATGTGCAGTAATCCCTTGTTTTTTGCTGTTAATTGGTTCCAGATCCAAACGTGATAAGTGAATTTTGTCAAAGTAGAATTTATTATTTGTAAATCAAATTTTTTCGTTGTTTAATTTTTTCTACATATGTTTTTTTACAAAGTGGCGAGGGACGACTGTATTGGGAAATACATTTTGACATTAAACTTTGTTTTATCTAAAAGAAATAATGAGAATTATTCTAATCTACTCTTCTGCTTCAAGCCAAAAGATTTCTTGAATAAATAAAAATGTACTTTTACTCAAATTACACTGTAATTACACTGTTAATACATAATCATTCCACGCTTTCATGATTTAAAGATGCATTTATAATCAGGTTTGGACAAATGCAAGTGCAAATCCCTGATAACATGGCCTTTATTTTGGTTTGAATGCATTTCTGCCTTTCACCATTATCACAGCTTCTCTTAAAAAGGGTTTAAGCACCTTACAAAGACTAAAATAGTATCGCATTCAGCTAAATGTGCCAGCCTCCTAAGCTCAGCTGTTGGGAAGTGGATCAAAGACAAGCAATGGGTAATGAGGTAGTCCTCTTCCTGGTCTGTGTGGACTTCACGCTTGTCACTATTTTGGGATCTCTTCAAAGTGCAGCAGTAATGAAGTGCCATTCATTAAGTGTTTGAGATGGTCAGTCAGGAATAATACATTGAGGACAACAAGCAGAGTGCCCCCACACAAGCGACGCAAAGTGGTGTGAGTACAAGCTTATTTCATGCAAGGGTAGACACATAAGTCAACGGGCATGAGGCTGCCTTTCACACATGGAACACGTCCATACAGTGAAGGTTGCTGGCGGGATCACCGCTGATGCTTAAGCTGAAAATTCTCCCAACATGGAGAGGATCAAAGAGTGTGGACGAGGGTCATAGGGAATGTGAAATCTCTTTGATTGTGTGCTACTCCTTGTCTTGTTTGTCAAGTATACTGCACATAATTAGTTGTGGGACATTAATTAAATCAAGCAAGAATATCTTTGTAAATATGGCCGCTAATTAGGCCTGAGAGCATCACTGAGCTGCGATGGCTCCCGAAAGCTCTTGAGCCCTCCAAATCAGGCTCAGAAATAGTTTGGCATGGACAGGAGAAAACATTCCAGCATGATGTTAAATCTAAATACGAATTCTCCAGTCCTGTTAAGTCACGGCTACGTAGCTTATCATTTGTGCTACTTGTTAGTGCGTCACTTTGCTCTTTTTTTCCCCCATTTTTCAGCTGCTGCAGAGCTACTATTGTTGTTCCGCTTTTGGAATAAAGAGAAATGGTACCCCGGGGGTGGGGTGGGTGGGGCTTATGAATCTGACTGAAGCAGAAGCACAATATTCCTTTTTTTATCAAACAGATTTATTCCAGACATAAGATTAGTATGCAAAGCAGTGAGGGTCAACCAATCAGTTTCCTAAAATTGAGAGCAACATGCTTTTAGCTTCAAAATACCCGAGCCCCAGTCCTAAACTTCTGATGATTTGTTAATGATGGCTATCATGCTGTCCTCCTCCTTGTTCTCTTTATATGCTGTAGCTCCTTGCAGCTTATTATTCTTTTTTGTTTTATTAAAGGGTGTGAGTGTGTGCTGTTTGTTGTCTGTTTTTGTGCAGGATAAGCACAACAATCATAAGGATAAGCTCTTTTTCACCCCATTAAGGAATTCACTTGTCATGTTTGGCGCATTGGCTCTGCTAGTATGGGTCCTTTGGTGAAGTGTGACCGTGATCTTCCAAACCCCGTTGTGCACCAAACAAGCAAAACGAGACCACTTGAAAGATGGGTCTCATCTCGCTCGGAAGTGAACTCGGTTGGGTTGCGGTTCGGTTCACTTCAGCTCAAATGCCAACGCTACACGGACCAAAGACAAGGGCCACAGTTAACATGACAGCACAAAGCATGGAAAGCGTACAGAAATGACAAATGTCTAAGAGGATATGATTTGGAAGTGCTTCTTTCTGCTGTGCTCTCTCCCTGTGTGTGTGTGTGTCTGTGTGTGTGTGTGTGACAATAACCTACGTATTCAACCCAGCAGACAAAATGTAATATGTGACGAAAGCTGCCCATTCAAATCCTTACTTGATACATCTGTATTTACTGTGTAGCCTTCGGTCCAATGACAAGAATACTAGCGTGAATGCTAAGAGAACCGCACATAAGTGCGTGCCAAGTATCTTTTTTTCTATTTTTGGTTGGGACCAGAGCACCAAACCACAAGTGTGAGCTTAAACTTTGGTCTACTGTAGGAAAATGATAGGACACTGAGTGCTGAATGGTAAATTTGGTGTTTCGCTACTCAGCTGTACTCAAAATGATTCAACTATTATTGCAAAGTTTATAAACTTGGAGTAGTTTACAATGAAACAAACAAAAAATAGCTCAACACAACTAATATTGCAAATCCAAGTAATTATTTATTGCAATTTTCCACCTATTGAAAGTTTATTTTGCAACTAAATGTAATTGCAGTGGAGGTTGAATAACAGGGAAATAACTTATCTCTCTCAGTAATGAGTATGTGCAATTTGTTCTATTCATGCCGCTTTAAATTAAAACAAGGATTTCATGTTTAGATTGGCCGTATTGAATCACAGAACTTACATGAGTGTGCTGCTAGAGAATATTTACAACTATGTAATTGCACGTGTATTTCTATCTAGCACGATGCAACAGAATTTATATAACAAATTAATGTGGTCCTAAAATTCAGTTATGAGTCCTCATGGAATGATTCCAAGCATTTGCAGTAAAACACAAAGGTTACATCGAGGCAACTGGACTCTTCTTGTTTGTTGAAGATGTTTCATTCAAAATGCTTCTGCACTTCAAAAATTTGGGTTTGCATGTTCTCCCCGTGCGTGCAGTACTCTGGTTTCCTCCCACATTCCAAAAACATGCATGTTGGGTTAATTGGTGACTCTAAATTGTCCATAGCTATGAATGTGAGTGTGAATGGATGTTTGTCTATATGTGCCCTGCCATTGGCTGGCGACCAAGTCCAGAGTTCCCGCCTCTCGCCCAAAGTCAGCTGGGATAGGCTCCCGCATACCCCCCCGCGGCTCTAATGAGGATAAGCAGCAAAGAACATGGATCGATGGGTGTGTGCCTTGTGGGTGGTCAATAGGGACAATAGGGTTGTTATTGTGACCGGCGGGCGTGGCTGGTGAACGACCGTCTTGCATATCAATAAGTCAATAGCCTTCTGACGTTATTGGCCACTCTTTCCATTGAATGAGACAATCTTTGGGAGAGAGCTATCAGGACATTTTGTAAGCAGACGATAGGTGATGGCACAATGGTTTCCTTCACATCTCTCAGAATTTGGACATTGTTGTCCTCAAAGGAATGCCCCTTGTTTTTGAGATGCAAATGAACTGCTGACTCTAGGTCTGAAGAAACTGCTCTTCAATGTTGTGCCATGCTTTTGTATAAGGGTTGCTTGGTCTCTCCAATATAAGGTCATTGCATTTCTCACTACACTGCACTGCATAAACAACTGCTGAGTTTGCTTCTCAGGATACTTCTATAGTATACACCCATAGTGGCGAATCTGTACATGGAAGAGATGGAGAAACAGGCTCTCACATCCTTCTCAGGGACAAAACCAAGGCACTGGTTTAGATACGTGGATGACACCTTTGTCATAATCAAAAAACAGGAAATTCAGTCTTTCACAGATCATATCAATGCGGTGGACACCAATATCAAATTTACTCGCGAGGACGCTAAAGAGAACCAACTAGCCTTCTTAGACTGCAAGGTAATTATAGGAGAGGACAGACAGCTACTTACAGAGGTCTTTAGAAAGGCCACACACACTGACCAATACCTGCTTTTTGAATCAAACCATCCACTACAACATAAACTAGGGGTTATTAGGACCCTCCAACATAGAGCGGAACAAATACCAACTAGTGCTGAGGGAAGGAAAAAGGAGACACAACATGTCCAGAGAGCGCTCTCAACCTGTGGGTACCCGTGGTGGGCTTTTAACAAATGTCAAAAGAAGAGAGTAGGAAAAGAAACCCAAAAGCCCACAGAAGCAAAAAGGAGAGGAGTGGTAGTCCCTTATGTAGCTGGGGTCTCCGAAAAACTCCAGAGGATCTTATGGCAACACAAAATTCCTACCTATTTCAAACCAGTAAATACCCTGATACAAAAATTAGTGCATCCTAAAGACAAGGCTCCAAACCAAAAACAGAGCAATGTGGTCTATTCCATCCACTGTAAAGATGAGAAATGCAAAGAGCACTACATTGGGGAAACTAAGCAAATGCTCCAAAAAAGGCTTTATCAACACCGCAGGGACAATTCAAGTGGTCCTCAATCAGCAGTACATCTACACCTTAAAGCAACCAATCACTCTTTTCAGGACAGCGATGTAAAGATTTTGGCCAAAGA
Source organism: Dunckerocampus dactyliophorus (assembly GCF_027744805.1). Classification (NCBI taxonomy): domain Eukaryota; kingdom Metazoa; phylum Chordata; class Actinopteri; order Syngnathiformes; family Syngnathidae; genus Dunckerocampus; species Dunckerocampus dactyliophorus. Next base: position 14,326,677 of record NC_072832.1, on the reverse strand, counting down.
AAACAGATGGTTTGAAAGAGGAGTAAAGGAAGCTATTTTTGTCAAACAACAGAACTCATCATTGAATCGGAATGGTGGTTTGAGGTTTAATTTGGACCCTGTGTTCAGCAGGTTACTGAGACCAAAACCCACAGCTCTTACTCTTGCAAATGAGGTGAAGCCAGGGCCGAGCCAGAACAATAGATGCTAACGAGCCAGTATCAGAGTCGTTCATACCCAACTCAGGGAGCGACACGTCCCTTTTATCGGAGGTGCTAACAGCAGGAGAGGATTATACCACTACTCCGCCCAGGCTTAGTGTAAGGAACCAGTAGAAGGAGGGTGTTGGCACACCAATTCCGCCCACTCTTACTGTATTTAAGGCCTAGGCTACCAGCACTTGTTAGTTCGCTGACGAAGCTCTTCGGATGAGGAGCGAAACGTCCGACACCTTCGTCACAGAAGTACAGATGACGTCTCAAGAAGCCTTTCCCTCGATTCTCAGGATACTGTCCTTTGGGTGAACCAGCTTTTGTCTGGGGGTGTTGGTGGGTTTGAAATGCATGTTATGTTTGGAGAAAATACGTCGCAGTGTCTCTGATAAACCAGCCACGTACGGCACCACCACATTTCATCTCCTCTTTGTATTGTCAGACTGGGGTGTAGTGGCCTTTCTTCTACTGTTGGATTTGACGAGTCCAGTTAGAGCACAACGTTAGAAAGGGCCTTCCTGATGTGTGTCTGCTCCTTATGTTTTGCGTTGTCAGTGGAAGGGATCTTCTCTACTCTATCCTCAAGGATGCTGATAACCCCTAGCTTGTGTTCTAGTGGGTGATGGGAGTCAAAGAGCAGACACTGGTCTGTGTGGGTAGGTTTTCTGTAGACCTATCTTTCCCTGCCTGCACTTCGCAGTCTAAAAACACTTTTGCTGTCTTACCCAGTGAAACGGATATTTCTGCCCACAAAGTTTATGTGTTCAGTAAAAAAAAAAATACTTTCACAACTACCATTATTAGCTGCACTTTTGATCTTAATCGCTCGTCTGTCGCGACCAGCATTACAGATAAAGATTATCAAATGCTTATGAGTGCTCCAGGAGTCATGAATTTTGTGCACTTCTATTAGCAGAGGAGACTACCCTTTCAGACTAGCATGTGACAAAGTTTTATGAGGGTACAACAACCAGCGAAATATAAGTAAAAAGATTTGCTCTTGGTCCTTGTGCAACCGGAGCAGGAGTGTGGTTCTCATTGCCAGCAGTAAGTGGAACTTGTTCCCTTTGAACCTTGGCCTCTCCTAAGGCTGCCCTCTGTTCATAACTTTTTATGGACAGAATTTCTAGGCAAAGCCAAGGCGTCCAGGGGGTCCAATTTGGGGACCTTGGGACCTTGTCTCTGCTATTCGCTGATGACGTGTCCTGATGGCCTCATGGGGTTGTGACCTTCAACATTTACTGGGGTGGTTTGCGGCTGAGTGTGAAGCTTCTGGAATGAGACTCAGTACTTCCAAATCAGAGGCCATGGTTCTCAGTGGAAAAGGGTGGATTGCATCGTCCAGTTTGGGAGTGAGATGTCGTTCAAGTATCTGGGGATCTTGTTAATAAGTGCGGGAAAGATGAAGCGTGAGATGGACAGGCGGCTCGGCATTGCCTCTGCCATAATGTGGTCGCTGTACCGGATCGTCGTGGTGAAGAGAGAGCTGAGCCGCAAGGCAAAGCTCTCAATTTACCGGTTGATCTATATTCCCACCCTCACCTATGGTCATGAGCTTTGGGTCGTGACCAAAAGAAAGAGATCGCAAATTCAAGCGGCTGAAATAAGTTACCTCCATAGGGAGGCTGGACTAACCCTAAGAGAAAGGGTGAGGAGCTCGGTAGTAGAGCCACTGCTCCTTGAGGTGACTCGAACATCGACTGTAGTCCGGATGCATCCTGGACGCCTCCCTGTTGAGGTGTTTAGCCGTGATGAGGCCCCGAGGCAAACCTTAAATACATTGGAGAGGTTGTGTCTCACAGCTGGCCTGAGAACACCTCGGTGTCCTCCTGGTGGAACTGCAAGAGATGGTAGAGGCCGGGAAGTCTGGACTTCCCTTCTGAGACTGCTGCCCCCACCACCCAGACCTGTATAAGTTGAAGAAAATGGACTAATGGAGTTGTTCTCTTTTTATTATTGTTTCATTTCATTTTCGTGTTTATTCTTTTTATTACTGTATTTGATATGACCTCCATGTGTTCTGTGTACAGTGTGAGTGACTTGGGAATTAATTTACGTATCCGTCTTCTACTAAAACTCAACTTGCATCACAGTCTAGGAAAGGAACTCGTTCGTAACCCCAGGACCACTTGTATAACCATGTTGGATTTCTGTATTGATCAAATCTGCTCTTTGATGGATGCCACCAATTTGAATCCTCAATAATCTTGAATGAAGACACATGAGTTTTCAGTTCATTTTAAAGCAGTTTAAAAAGCTCTGAATCATTGTCCCAACTTGAAGATAGTATCGTGTTAAACGACAGATTGTAATAACTGGCAAAGTGCAACAACGGTGCTTTCTGCCCCGTAAAGTAGTTGTAGGCACTTTATTTCAACCTGCTTCTGACAAACGACTGCAATCTTACCCACTTTATCTAACCACTGACTTGAATTAATTGCTCAGGAGAATGACTTTCTGTACTTGTTGCATTTTTATTTTTCAACTTTAAACTTCAACAATAGGATGTTTGTCCAGCTGTGTACTCTGACAGACTTGATTGATCAACAATTGATATACTTTACCATGAGTCATTTGCCTTTTTTAAAAATAACTAAGCATAATAACTAAGCACAACTGATGTCAGGTATTTTGGCGAGTGACACTGTTCACATGCGGGCATGAATCAAGCCACAAGAGTATTTCATTTGTTTACTTATGTAAATATTATTCGTGTATTAAAGAATTATTCATTAGCAGTGATATGTGAAGGCAGAAAATAGTGTTCCAAAAGCAGTTACATACAGTATCTGAAAATTATTCCATGTCAACAACCATTTTTTAACATCTTCTCAGGGGACTATATTATAGAAATACAACTTGGATATTACCTAGAGTAGTCACTGTACAGCTTGATTTCTGAGTTTGTCAGTCATACATTGGATCACGAGTGTACCTACAGTCTCTTTATCCATGCAATTCAAACTGTATTTTTGGTCTAACGAATTTGAGCACAATAAAATGCACATATAAACAATTTTATAGAACTATTGGACCTTTGACGATGCCTTTGAAGCCAGTTTTTTGTTTTAATCTGACAACATAAGCGGCAATGTTTGTTTTTCTTTTCATAATAGTTGTATTTTGTGTTTATTGGAAGGACTGTATGTTTTCGGTTTACAGGTGTATGGACTAGGCCAAGGGGGTGCAAGGTGTAGCAGCTTGAGCAAAATAAAGGAAAACATAAATTTTAAACCTACTCAGCTAACCTCAGTTATGTTTCAAGGTAAAATTAATTGAGTTGTATTTCCTATGGTGAAAGGATGCACAGAAAAGGGCACAAAATATGCTGTTAATTATTGTTTCGGGAATACAGTCATCCCTCGCCACTTTGTGCTTTTGTGGCTTCACTCTGTCACAGCTTTCCCAAAATGTATTAGTTCATAAATCATGCTGTTTTGTGGCCTATTATTAGTAAAAATAAGATGCGCATTTAAGCAAATCTTACATACTTTTTGTCTAAATGAAGCATTTTCAAGCCTAAACATTGTTAAATGAACTAAAATACAGATATAACGCATTCAGAGATGCTGTGATAATATGTGTATTCTACACCGGTCACTAGGTATCAGTAATATTACTGTAAGGTTTGGTGAGAAGAACTAAGAACTAGAACTGATGGACAGAACAAGACGCTTTTATTGCAGGTTTGAATGATCTCACAGCAGGCACAATAATCCCTAACACAAGCTACTGTTGTGGCCGTACCGCACGCCAAGCTAATACTCAACTCTGAAACCCTGACATCACTTCCTGTCTCTCTGTCACTCAGCTCCCCTAGCACACACACGAGCAGGAGTCTTATTTATGTCTTAAAAGGCGTATTTTCTCTTATTATGTGACTTATATTGGGTAATACGAGTTGTAAGAGACAAGTTATAAGTTTGGTGAGGACCACTATTTTTAGTCTGTATGGGTTTAGAGGGGCGTGGTTGTGTGTGCTTACGTAAGCAATAAATGGCAAGTATGTGTTGCACTTGCTTGTGCCGGGGAGGGGGAGAGACAGGAAAGGCTGGGAAACCGTAACTTTTGTTGATCGCGTTTTCATTTGCATTGTCACGTTCCTTACACTGCTGCACACTATCAGCCATCAAGTTCACATGCAAAGTATTTGTTTTCTATCCCGGTTTGGTCTGATCATGATCATAGCTTATGATGATAAGCCCACCACACCTAAGCTATTCTGTTCAGCATCTTTGTACAAGCACGTCATCAAGACGGAGGACCCATTCCGACCCTCTCAGCGGCAAAAAGGTAAAAGGAGGCCGCAGCATAGAGTGTAAAGGTGACTATAGGGGTGTTATTTCATGTCTATAGGGCTCTAATAATGTTTAAAACGTAAATAGTAGGTCGTAAACAGGTTTTCTGTGCTCTAACTACAAACATATTCTATTTGTAAATAAGGAATCCTGCTTTGCAGAAATTCACTTATCACGGTTGGGTCTGGAACCAATTAACCGAGATAAACGATGTGTTGTGGAGACCTTGTTATGTTTCTGAGGGGGAGGCTACACTTTGTGCCACACTTTGACAAAACCTGGCTACAAAAACTTGCCTACAAAGATTTTTATTAAGAAATAATATTGTTAATGTAACGTCCTCCTTATTAATGACTGGTGTGTTTGGTTGTCTGATTTACTAATAAAGGCAATTTGTGTGTCATTTATTTTTATTTTTTCCGTCCGTCACCTGCTGCCTATTTGTGAATGATCACGTCACTTCAAATCAATCATGAGGACCACACTGACAACAGTGGTGTCTTATAGTTGAATAAAACATTTCTTGTGTCAGTTTTGCATCGTGCACTCTTTGTCCCTTTTACGAGAGACAAAGAAAGCATGCATTATAAAGAACACAGCTCACAATACAATTTTGACAATACATTTGCAGTGATCTTGGACTGCATCAAACCAAAATGAATCCCATGGGAATGAAAAATCTGTGGAAATTGTGGATCAATCGCATGTTATGTCCATGACCCCCCCGCCCCCTCTTCTGTGGCTTTCTTACAGCTTACACATTTTACTTTAATTTTCTTTTCTTTTTCTTTTTCTGGGTAAAGCAGGCAGGCAGGAGGGAGGGAGAGAGGGAGGGACGGAGGGAGGGTTGCAGCTTTGATGAAGTGTTAGCCAAGTAAAACCGATGTGAGTTAATTTGCATGTTTGCTATGTGTCGCCGCTGTGCTTCCAAGCTCAATTAATAATTTGACTTCACCTTTTATAAATTTGTTGCATTGTTCTATGCCCTAGCGTGAAGGACAAATTAAATCCAAACATGTGTGGTCTTTGTTTCTAGCCATGTACTACAGTTCTTCCCAACACCTTGACCAAAGAGTATGTGATAAGTTTTGTTGTCAGAAGATCATGTGTAAGCCTAGCTTTCATATCAACCTCTATTTTGTCTCATAGAATATGGAATGATCGGAGAGCATACAGTAAAAAGTCAGCGGCCGAGATCAGTTCATGACACAAAGGCCCTGCAGGAGCAAGCTGAATCTGCTAAATTTATGGCGCAAACTGGTAATATGATAGTTATATTTCCTTATTTTATTTTCTTAACTAAACTTAATTTCATCATGCATGCTCTCTCTTGTACTGCACCGTCTTGAGTGGAAATGTTTTTGCTTTATTTTTTTCTTGTTTTCCAACTCATTCTCTACATGAGAAATAGTAATAGACACATCTCTCATTTCTTTACTTTGAACATAAATTAGTGTATATTTCATGTTCACGTAAAGGCTTACTTACTCAAACAGTCAGAATATTTATTTAAAAGGCCCAGATGTGCTTATTTGTATGCTGTAATGCGTGATGGATTTCATGTCATTAGGCTGATAACAAACAAATAAACAAAACTAATATTCAGCCAGATAGCCTAAAGAGGTAAAGTGACATGAGTGGAGTTAATAATTAAAAACAGAAACTATTATAGCATACCTAGCATTTTCTTTACACTGACTACTTTATGCTATAATTACAGCACAATATCAAATTCATTCTCATGTTATGATTTTAGTTAGTTTCATTTTAAAACTACTTTAGTGGCTGGGTTCTTTGCAAAGGAGATTTTTGTTTTTTTATTTTATTATATGTGTTGTTCCGTTTACATTGCTGTCTGTTAATGTTTTCCGAACACCATCAATTCATAACCATCTTAACTGGCAACTCACCAAACACAACCCGCCTGAATTAACAGTCACTCATTAAACTCCTCCACGTGCTAGGTATGTTGCGTCCCCATCGAGGTGTATCGCTGTGCTTTTGTGGTCTTCATTCTCATGTTAAATACACTCCCTGTGCTGCCTCATTTAACAAATTGATCCACCTTCCAGTCTATCCTATGATCTCCAAATTTAAGGGCAGAGTTGTGACGAGCTAATTGGCTGAATCAAGTTGTTACGCTTTGTAGTGAGGAGCTGTTTTCAAGCGTACTGTGCTTAAAAACGTGCTACAATTCAAGAGCTAAGACATAACACAAAAAAGCCTTAAATAAAAGTGAATACGTCACGTGGAAAATGAATTATTTTGTTGGTGACATGAATTTACTTTAGGTTTGACTCCAATTTGGGTCATTGACTTGCTCAGTAATGTTACTTCAATGAGTGTTTAAGACCAGTTGAATACAATCAGGGTTAGTTTTTGAATATTAATCCAGTCTGCTCTCAACTAAAGCCACGGGAAGCTAAAAGGCTTATAACAAAGCACAATTCCAGACCTAAATTGCTAGTTTAATGACCTTGAATCAATTAATTGTCTACCTTTTGTTTTTTTATTCAGTGTGGAGCCACTTTTGAATATTGTCCCACTGATGTCAAGGAAGCTACACGATTTTGCTGCAGTGCAAGGGAATCCATATATCGGACCTTCCTTTCTCAACTAACACCCATCACAATTTCCATTGTGTGATTTTTTTTTTTCTAAACGTCATCCTCTTTGCATGTGGCCATGTTCTTATCAGGTTTATTTATTTACGCTCTTTTTCCCCGCCATGCTTTTTCAACATATTTTTGTTTCACTGAAATGCTTTGAAAGATGAACTAAATGCAATTTAGAATGCAACAATGTCTGATGTTATTTTTTTATGCCCAAATTTCTGTGATCTTTGCACAAATATGCCCTTGTTGTGACCTGATTAAGTGACTCAGTATTTGCCAAAGATCACAGAATCCTCGTGTAGAGCACCTTTTAAGTCCTGAAGATGCCACCTCTATCAACTGTGGCTAACTGTGGCTCCTTCCCATTTGACTGCCCACCTTAGCCGCGCCCCCCAAGACCATACTGCTGCATTTAACTAGTGTCACCCTTCTCCCATACAGGTGAATCAGGTGCAGAGGAGTGGTCCCAGTGGAGCTCTTGCTCTGTAACATGCGGTCAAGGGTCGCAGGTGCGAACAAGAACATGTGTCTCACCATATGGAACACACTGCAGCGGCCCTTTAAGAGAATCAAGGGTTTGCAATAACACTGCCCCTTGTCCAGGTAGTGTTAGCCGCAGATTCTTGAATGTTTTTTATTTTTTTACTCATTTGTTGTTGAAATGACAGGAAATGTGTTGTACCGGAATGTGTCTTTAATTGTATGATGATCATCAGTTAACCCAATGTTTTCTTTCCAGTTATTTTGTGAATGTGTCTTTTGGTCATAATCACCTTTCTGATTTCCCATTTCATATAACTGCAAGGCACCCTCCCCCCACCCCCCGTCAGCAGCAAAATTTGTTTCATGCTGTTTGCTTGTACATCAGAAGACACTTCCCTGAAAAGTAATAGCAATAACGCAAAATACCTTGGCTGTTTCTAAGGTCTTTGTGTATTTACGTCCTTCGCACATGTGACGGTAGGACAGATGACTCATTGCGTCTTTTTATGCAGGTGCTTCTGCATTGTCAGGAATGATCAAAATGTCCCAGTAAAAGCACATAGAAATAAAAGTTTATTTTAAAAAAAACATCCACTAATTAACCTAAACACATTTTGACATCATTTGTGTAAACATATTAAACTGTACCACTACATAAAGCGTCCTCGTGGGAATTTAAAACGATGCAAGATTCCATGAAGTCAGTCGGCATGTATTGTTCCACCTACACGACTTTGCAAACTTGTGTTTCTGCTTAAGTCCCGCCTTTCTGCCACTGGCTTGCTTTTCAGTGGCTGCCGGTGCATCACTGGACAAAATAAACATCAATCATGAGCGCAGGTTGTGTTCGTAGTAATAATTCTATGCAGCAGCAACCATTTTACATGTTTACAGTGACTGATTTTATTAGTGTACTTATTGTCCAGAATACATCCTCTGGAAGTTGATTATAGCAAAGCATATCAGAGGACTGAAATTGCTTTTTTTAATTAGATTTTGTTGTTTTTGTGAAAAAAGAATCAATGGAAAGTGTTGGCCTATTAAAATAATTTATGTGTAGCATTGCTGTCCTGTTAAACGCTAGATCTTATGCTTTAAAATTTGTTTCAGACACGCCATAGACTAATAACAAATTACTTTCCAATAGCATCAACAATTAATATTTACAATATATTGCATTTTGGCACGTAAAGTGGGCAAAAACATGTCTAGAAATGACAAAAGCAATAAAATGTATCAAGACTAGAAGTCCAACCAGAGGAGAGATTCATGGTTCAATTACGGGACAAGAGTGTTTAGAATTCTCATGTCTCGAGCTGTGAAGCTGTTAAGAGTCCTGGTGGTCCTGCCAGGGATATTTGTGATGTCATGCCTGATATCAGAATATTCTGGGAGGGCTGTTCCAGGTCTGGGAAACAGCATGCTTGCATTAGCTTATATATTATACTTACAAATAAGCAGTGTTGGGAGTAACGGCGTTACTTAGTGTTTTCCAGTATAATTAATCCTACCTAATTAATTACAGTTTCAAACGTTACAACGCTGTTGCTGTTACCAACAGTGAAATGTGGTGCATTATTATGCACTGATATATCAGCTGTTATGCGACCTGGCTCCCTCAGCCAGCCAGGCACAGATTGTCCTTGTTTGGTGATGGTGGAGTGATGACAGATGCATAAGTAATGATGACTGGCTAAAGGTAGAGTAGAATTTCATGGTAAGCCAATCAGTGCCGGAGCTGAGGTAGGTGAGTGGTGTTATTTCAAAGCTCAACGCGGCGCCCCCACAGAAGAGAACCCGATGCAGCGATGGCGAGCCGAAGCGGTCTGTCTAGTTAAAACAGGCATTTTCAGGATGTAAGTACAGGTACTACTGTAAGAACATACATGTGTGCATTATGTCCCAAAGCAAAGTGTTTGCCTGCGTCCATTGTGTGTCACTCCAATCTCATGAAACATCTTGCAGCACCTCAAAAAAGCTAAATCCAAATTCTTTTAAACATTTGAAGTTCTTTCAAAGCAACACAATCATTTTCTTTAACTTCCTCTGGTTACTAGTAACATTTAAGGGGGAGTAATACCATTACTAATTCAATTACTTTTTGTTGAAAGTAACTAGTAATTATAACAAATTAATTTTTTAAAAGGAGACATGCTGCACACCTGCTTGATCTAGTAGGTATATGATGGCGCTTTTTAAATGGAGACTCTGTGCATCCAACACTCCAAATTCAAAGTGGCTAAGTTTTGACACATTCAGATCTGTGATGTATTGTACTTGATTTTAAATGCGGTATGTGTAAGTGGGAAGTTCGCAGGTCAACCTCCTACTGTGCATGGAGTCCAAGAAGAGAAATGGAGTGAGTCATTTCAAACAGCAGTATATATATAAGTAACAACCAAAGTAATACAACCCAAGGCTATTTTTTGATTTCAAGAGTATCTTACGTGGTTGCAAGAAGCTTACTCTTGTCAGTCATTTTTAAGACAAAAGCTCCATATGTCCATCAGTTTTCTGCTGCCAGTATTGGAAGAGTGTGATGGTGTCATGTTTTTTATTGCACAGCGCCATAAGTCGGATAGCTGAGGGGGGTAAACAAAACCTCTGACTTCTTGTTATATATAAATATGAGTGCAGCACTTTTGTATTTGCTTCCACTTTTCATGAGTTGAACTCAAAGATCTAAAGCTGTCGCCATGACAGTTGAAATGCACAGTGGCCTTTTATTGTGGCCAAGCTAAGGCACACTTGTGCGATAATCATGCTGTCTAATCAGCATGTTGATATGCCACACGTGTGTGGTGCATGAATTATGAACGCTCACCAACACAGATTTAGACAGATTTGTGAACAATATTTGGGAGCGATAGGCCTTGGAATGAAACACAGGAACAAAAACAAACGCTCAAAGCTCAACGCTGTCTTTTTGTTTCTAGGTTGTAATAGAAAAGCCATACTTTCTGAGGTGCATAGCCCTGGAACACATGGCACTGTGCACTCTAGTATTAAATACATTATAGCAAATCTGAAAGTCCACAAATTGTTTGCTTTTAAGCATCATCTAAGACTCTACAGGTCCAATTTGTTTGTTGTCTGTTTATGGCCCTCAAACTGGCCATACAGATTTGGTGGCCTTGCCTGCTTTGCACTGCACCTTTAGTTAGAAACATCAGAACAGTTGGCAGAGGCAGACCGGGATCTGATGTTAACATGCTTTTTGGGGGGACCATCAGCTTCATCCAATGATCTGACCACTATACAGTATATCTACCCCTCATCCTGAGATCCGACGCTTGCCTTTGTATATGCTGTGGTTAGAGACCCAGTTCAGTGGGAGTCATTAATTTGCTGTCTACAAAGGAAACTCCTCAAAGATAGAGCATAAAAGCTACTTTTTACCAGCTACTGTTGTCTATGAAATTACAGTAGAACCTCAAAGATTTGGCAACGGTGGTTGACCTTACATTTCTTCTGATTTGGAAGAAGAAAAATGGCACAAAAGATGTGATGTTTTTCATGATATGCTGAGGTCTTCCTCAGGGTCATGCATGATGATGGTTCAAACTCAGAAGGCATGTGTGCAGAGCAGAGGTCATCAACTACATTTGTCCAAGGGCTAGAATTTTGAGGGCCAGATGCTATAAAATGTAATGTTTTATCGAAAATAATATATTACATAGGAGTCCACCACAGGTCAAATTTACAGCTACAGATACAGTCCCTCTTGTCAATTAGATCCATTTCCAAATTGTGACCAGTGATTACAGTAATCCCTCGTTTACCGTGGTTAATTGGTTATACAGCTGACCGTGATAAGTGAATTTCCGAAGTAGGAAGTAGGATTTCTCATTTATAAATGAAATATTTTCATAGTTAAAGAATAGAAAACGTTTTTACAACCTTAAGTTTTTTAACATTATTAGAGCCCTCTAGACATGAAATAACACCCCTACAGTCACCTTTACACTTGTACCACCCAATATAGTACACAAAATAAGACTAAATAAGACACATTTAAGACACAATAAGACTTGATCCCGCATGTGTTACTATATGTGTTCGGACAGGAGATAATGTCGGGGTTTCAAAGTTGAGTTTCAGCTTTGCGTGGGTAACAGCCATATTTTTATTAGGGATTTTTATTATGAATTATTTTGATGGTTGTGACATACAGTAATTCAAACCTGCAATAAAAGCCCGTTGTTCCGTCGATCAAGTCTGGTGCTTGTGTGTCTCACCGAACATTACAGTTACATAACTGACACCTAGTGACAAGTGTAGAATACTACATTTCATCAGCGTCTTTGACTGTGCTTTTGGAATGCCTTTGTATTTCAGTTCATTTAATCACTTTAAAATGCTTAATTTAGGTAAAAAATATGTAAAATGTTTTTTTTTACTAATAATAGGCCGTATTCAACCACAAAAGAGCACGATTGAGTAACTGATATATTTTTTGAAAAACTGTGAGACAATAAAACCGCAAAATTAGAACTGCGATGTTGCGAGGGACGACTGTTTCTTAAACTCAAATCCAAAAGCACTCCACCTGACAATAATCAGAGCCAAGAATCACTCACAATGTTTTGGTTTTTTTTGAACACGGACACACCTCGCAAATCAAACTTTTTACCAAACGCTGTATTCAGATCACTGCTTATTATCTTAGACTTTATATCTTCCATGATCTTAACCTTGGGGTGACTGAAATTAAAGTAAGGCTTTGATTTTCACACACACACCCACACAATATACATATATTGCTTGTGTAACTTAAGAATGATTTGAATGCAGGTTAGCTCCTCAAGTTCACTTCGCAGTCTTCCTCTCGGTTATTACGTTCCCTTCATCTCTGGGAACAAGAAGTTACTTGAGAGACTAATATAGGAGTTTGTGTTTTTTTTTAAGAAGTACTTTCATTATTTAATATCGCTGTGTATTGTCTGCTGCCAAGACAAGACGTGAGTTGTCTAACCTACTGTATGTCTGCTGCTCACATTTCCATATTCTGCTCTCCAAAGTAAAAACTTTGAGCCAATAGCAAACGTTTTCTGCAGTTTGAGGAGGAAGTTGCCATCTGTCAGCCGGAGATGCAAAATTAAATTGCTCAAGAAACAAAACCTTTTTGCCAGCTATTGTATAAAATTAGGAAGTTAGAACAAAAGACTTTGGTCCCTCAAAGCTTGACTAATAAAGAGACAACTCATAAGTAAGATAACGCATGTGTTTGCTCATCTCATGTTTCAAAGAACAAAACATCTTGCTCTGTTAATGTATTTTGATGAATTTGGGTTTAACATATTAAGGAACAATTGTTGCAGCAGTGTGTCTTGAGGATCCAAAAATAAAATCAGACCATCTGGGGTTTAGGCCACGCTTAAAGACAAAATAATTGCCTGCCTTGGGAGCATTTCTTGCATCGTTTGCATGACTGATGTCTTACAGTGAATAAAATATATGACATTAATCTGATATTTAGGTGGTATGGTTGCTTATTGCAGACACTGTTGAGTATGACCACTTTTTCAGACATGCGGATCCAGGCTACGGTCTGTCTGCTGCTTAATGATTATTAATATGCTGTTGCAGGGACAAATTTGCACGACCCTTGTCGTCCTGCATTAACCTTTAGGTATTTGCAGTCAACCAAGAAGAATCAGCAAGCTGTAAAATTGACACACCACCCACATCTTTGCTCAGGCAGTCTGGAACAGTAATGTCTCTATTACACTTGGCTACTGTTTGAGCCATCGTTAATTAACGTCTTCACATGGAAAAGTTTGCTAATGAATGCTAAATATACATATAATATACACTAGTGACTGACGCTCGTGGTTTGTGAATTAAGCCCGGCACTGTCCGTGTGCTCAGTGTTTCATCCAATATCTTTGTTAATTATTTGTGATTGATTTGATTTCCTTTTGTGGCTAAGCGCAGTTTATTATTGTCAGTTTGTGTAATGGGCACAGTGAAGGGATATTGATCAGACCTGACACCTTCTCTGTGCCCGCAGTGCACGGTGTATGGGAGGAGTGGTCACCTTGGAGTCTGTGCTCGTTCACGTGTGGCCGTGGTCACCGCACTCGGACTAGGATGTGTGCGCCCCCACAGCATGGAGGTCGGGCCTGCGACGGACCTGAGACACAGACTAAGCTTTGCAACATAGCCCTATGCCCAGGTATCATCTATCTTCAGAAAATGTTCCTTCTTAGTTGCACCATTCATCATCCCTGAGAAAGGAATGGGTCAAATTAATGCTATCAAACCTTTTTCAGAACTTACCGAAATTACAAATGTGTTTTTTTTTTTACAAAAACCTGTTGTACAGCAAAGTATTTTTTAAATCAGATATGCAGTATCTCACAAATGTCAATACTAGTGACGGAAATTTTGGCTCTTTTAAGGGAACCCCGTTCTTTTGGCTTGTCTCCCTAAAAAGAATCGGCTCTTTCAGCTCCTCTGATTTTCCTTTTTTTTTGGGGGGGGGGGGGGGGGTTATATCAAATGTTTATTATTATATGGATTTTTAATATTTACATTATATTGCATGGAACTGATTGCTACAAAAAATTAATTCTAACCCATATCAGTTCGACAAAAAGATCCAATCCGATTGGATGTATTATTTGTACATTTCCAACTATTTACAGTGAAACAACATAACATCAACAAAACATTACACAATGAAATATAAAGTAAAATGCAGCATCCAGGTCACAGTTTTTGCTCATATTTAGTGAAGATCGGCATTCATAAACACAAAGTGCCTCAGCTGTTGTTTCCGGCTGCTCATTTTCCTCACCGTGCTACGGCGTGTAGCTTGAAATTATGTAGCAACTTTCTTTCACTCTCTTTCGTCTCCCTCCCACGGCTGTGTGGTGTGTGTAACCCCTTCCCCTTCTCAGTGTCCAGACATATGGCACCACACATTTTGACCAATTACGTGCTGCTTTATGACAAAAACAGCCAAACAGAAGCCGGTTTGTTCACTTCAAAGAGCCGGGTCTCATCGTTCACTTCAAAGATCGAGCAACCCATTACCACTGAGTACACCCCCTCACATTTCAGTAGGCATTTTTATGACAGTGTATATTCTCAACACTATATAAGCTTGGACATACTTGAGAATAGTATATACTAAGTGAAACTAAGTTTCATGTTCAAGTTTCATTCCTTGTGTGCTGAAATGTGAGAGGTGTACTCACTTTTGTGAGATACTGTTTTTAGCAACAGAGCTGTATAGCAGTCATGTGTAAGTGGGATCTTTAAGCAGACTTGGAAATAATGTTGCCCAAAGATGACGTACAGGTTAGTGTAAATGTAATAATAGTTTCTGCCGATTAAAGGATATGTAAAAACAGCAAAACCCCTCTGAACCAGAGCCCATTGCGGATCCAGATCTCAGGTTTGGGAAGGGCTGGGTGAGAGTTTTAATAGCATTACAAAAATACGGCATGCAATTAGTATGAAAATGCCAAGAATAAAAGCGAGTGATTTGAGTAATCAGGCTCCATTCAATCAGAATACAGCTCAATCAAAGCAGGGTTTCGTAATTGTATTTAACGTTAATCTTGGGGTGTCAGTAATATTGTTCCCTAGACAAGTCATTTAGTTATGGTAAGCATATACAGTATTTTACTCCAAAAAGTGCACCCTTTCCAATGCAGAGACAGCACTGAAACACCTTAAGGATTCTGGCAGTTGTCATAATAAAAGTGACGCTAGTTAAGCTTCAGTCAGTCCCTCTATAGCGTCCATGTTGGCTATACATTTTGTATACCACTGGATTCTATTCTAAATCTCCTTCCATTTCTGTCTGCTCTGTTTTATTTTTATTTGATTTTTTTCCACCATCACTTGCGACCTGCTTGTTGTATTGTGGCTGGTGCCTCAGTGGATGGACAGTGGCAAGAGTGGAGCTCTTGGAGTGATTGCTCAGTGACCTGTGCCAACGGCACTCAGCAAAGGACCAGGCAGTGCTCGGCGGCCGCGCACGGGGGATCGGAGTGTCGCGGTCACTGGGCAGAAAGCAGAGAGTGCCATAATCCTGACTGCACAGGTAAAAAGCCAGAGCCTCTTTAATTCCATATCTGCTCGGATGTCTAAATGTGAAAGCATGAATTGAAGGCCATATGCATTATAATTATTACCAAATGTTTTAGTTGAGATTAGGGGAGGTAATCGTGGCGTAAATTGTGATAGGATAATACACTTTTGTGATAGTTTACCAATCTTAACAAAATATCGCACAAAACTGAGTATACGTCTTTTTACGCCAGTATATTTTCCCAGAAGACAAGACTATAGAAAGGAAACTTGGATACTTAGAGTAGTCAGTTTACATGATTATTATGTAATTATTATCTAAACAGCTGGCAAAATAAGCGAGTAGCAAGACAATTTTGTCATGCCTCCAGTCAAGCATGGTGGTAGCATCATGGTGCAGGGTTGCATGAGTGCTGCTGGGGAGCTGCGGATCATTGAAGGAAACATGAATTGCATTCTGAACTAGAAAAACAGTGGCGCATGGCACTTTTTGAACATGATAACAAGCACAAGCACAACCTCCAAGACAATCTGTGCAACTCTACTTAATTCCATATTCAAGAGGGGTTTACTCACTTTTGTCAGATATTATACATAACATCTGTTATGTAAGTGAAGGAGGGAAACCTGGGTTAAACACATTTGATATAAAAGTCGACTTTTCTCCCATAATATTTCCTTAATGATAGGCTGACAAATTCGTATTATGACCATTTAAAGATGTTTTTTTTATAACAACACAGTAGTTATTTGACTGATTTAACGGCAGAAATGTACAGTAAATCTATACTTTCAACCATGACATGTTTACACAAAGCTCACTGTGTTATGAAAGCAATGTATTTTATATTTAACATGAAATTCAGCAGAATTCATAGTTGAATGGTAAATATACTTACACAGGTATGACCTGCATGCATTAACCATGTTTAAAACATATTGTTCATGATTGAAGGTTGTTGATGCTTTTATGAGTATAGCACTATCGAAATCTGACGGATATACAGTATATATATATATATATTTATTTATCACCAATCTCACACCAATACATCCACAATACATTGCAATATCAATATTGTGTCCCAGGGACTAGATTACATTAAGGGCTCTTCTGTTGTTTCTATTGCATGGTGAAAAACCTTAATAGTGAGAATCAAAGCTGCATTTCAAGAAAATAGGAATAATGTTAAGACCATGCTCTATCAATTGGATTTGTACAATCCAGTTAGAAATGCTGTATGCCTTTCACAAAATTCAGGGTTAGCCGCCCAGGCTGTCCGTCAGCACCATTGATGCATTAGAGGCTCATAGATGTCAGCTTAGTGGCCTCCATCAAGCCTTGTCTCAACCCACAGAGGCCCTCTTATAATCTCCTGATGCAATTTTTGCTGCTACAGCCTGAAAAAATTGGATTTTTTTCTGTTTGTTTTGTTTGATTGTGACAGTCTCTTCCATTCTGAAAGACTGTCCAAATGTTACTCAACTATTCAGTCAAGGCAAAGCAGTAAATGAAACAGTAGTGAGAGACTTCTGAAGATGGTTCTTTCATTCCGATTTGTGCGACAATGAACCTGGAAATGTTTTATTGTTTTTGTACTTCACACGATCAAGATACATTTGTGTGTGTGTTTTTAATGAGTGCTACCTACTTAGCAATTTAAATGCATCCAAAGGTGTGTTTGATCAAAAGCTTGCACTGAAAAAAAAAAAAAAAATATATATATATATATATATATATATATATATATATATATATATATATATATAATACGGAGTTTCTTTGTGAAAATTAATTACAGCTCCAGTGGTAGATCTCTGCCAAGGCCAAACACTACTTTTTTGTATTTGAATAATAATGTACACCTTCATACATACCAGCACCATAATATGCCTACATTTGGTCTTTAAGATTAAAGTAATAAGGAAATATTTCCAGTATGACATCCTTGGCAGAGGCATAGAAGGTCAGTGCTGACTTTCCATTAACAATAGTAGCTTTGAAGCAAACATCTGATTTTTTTTTGGAGAATATGAGCTTTCAGAACTGAGGTTTAGGGATTGTTTTCGGCGGCTTCTCTTCTACATTTGGAAGCGGTAGAGAAGGAGGTTGTTTGTAGGAGAATTGTTGTGCTGCATGTGCTTCCCGCTTCTTTAGAACAGGGCATGGGAATTACTACATTGCTGAAGGGCAGCATTGTTTTGTCTAATGTGCGGTTTAATAGTCTTCATTACAGAGGCATAAAACCTGCTGCTGGTTATGACAACTTTTGAAATTATTGTGCTTTAACGTTGTCAGCATGAGTTGAATAATCACCATTTGCAGAGAAGTTCTGGTAGCTATAAAATGCACACATCCTGCTAAGCGCTTCAAGTAATTTTGTTCAGTTACTGAATTGAATCTGCAAGCTTTAAGTCTATAACAAAATGCCAGACAGTAATCTCTTGTTTATGGCGATTCATTGCTTCCAGACCCAACTGTGATAAGTGAATTTCCGCAAAGTAGGATTCCTTATTCATAAATCGAATATTTCCATAGTAATAGCGTCAAAAACCTGTTTACCACCTTCTGAGTACAGTTTTTAACATTATTAGATATTTATTATTACTAGACATGAAATCACACCCCTATAGTCACCTTTACACTCATATTACCAAATATAGTAGACAGAATATTATAAAATAAGCCATCTAAGACATAAGACTCCTGCTTGTCTGTGTTGCTGTAAATGTGTTCTGGCGCTGGGCGAGGTGAGTAGGTGGTGGACAGGAAGTGACGTTTGGGGGTTCAAAGTTGAGTTTTAACAGTAGCCCGTGTTTTTCTTAGGGATTTTTCTTGGGGATTATTGTGCCTGTTGTGTGATCCTTCAAACCAGCAATAAAAGGCTGTTGTTCTGGCGATCATGTCTGAGGCTTGTGTGTCTCGCCGAACATTACAGTAACATTACTGACACCTAATGACCAGTGTAGAATACTACATATGATTGCAATGTCTTTGAATGCCTCTTCTGGATGCCTTCTGTTTTTATTGTAGTTCATTTAGCCATTTTTTGCTTAAATATGCAGATTTTTTGGCTGGTAATAGGCCGTATTCAGTCACTACTTCAACAGCAATGATTTATTATTTTTGAAAAACCTTGATAGAGTGAAACCATGGAATTCGAAGCTTGAAGTGATGGTATTTCTTATCTAGAAAAAAGTCTGAAAAAGAGGGGTCGTCTTATATTCAAGGTCATCTTATATTTGGGTCAATGTGGTACTTGTCAACAAGATTTGTTTGTGTTGCAGCAAATGGCCAGTGGAACCCATGGGGTCCATGGAGCGGCTGCTCTAAGTCGTGTGATGGTGGATGGCAACGGCGAACTCGGGTGTGTCAGGGGGCGGCGACGACCGGGCATCAGTGTGATGGCAATAGGGAAGAAGTCCGGAAGTGCAGCGACCAACGCTGTCCAGGTAAGGTGGAATTCTTGTACAATAATAATAATAAAATGTCAAACTCATGCCTTCCTCAAGTGCTGCAGTACAATGCTTTTAGCATACAGTTGCACTCAAAATTATACAACCCTCATTGTAAATTACATATATTTAATTACATCTTTCAATAGATACAGTAGCAAGTTGAAAAAAAATATGCTGATTTTCATAATATTAGTTGGGTTGGGCTTTGTTCTTCCATCCATCCATCCATCCATCTTCTATGCCACTTATCTTCACTAGGGTCGCGGGTATGCTGGAGCCTATCCCAGCTGACTTCGGGCAAGAGGCAGTGTACACCCTGGACTGGTTGCCAGTCAATCACAGGCTTTGCAAATACAGTGGAACCTCAGTTTTTTCATGGGATTCAGTTTTCGCCGAAAGTTATTACCAAAAATATGTCTGGGTTTTCATACGCAGTCTCGGTCATCGCATGGCCAAACAGTGTGCCTCACTAATTAGTCCGTTTGCCACATATCATTCTGTAGAATCCAGTGCCCAAACAAAGCATCCATGCACTGGTGAGTTATGGATAGTGGTTAGAATGGGTAGAAGAATGTATAGCGGTGGGAATATTAGTTAATATCAGTTTTATTATGTGTGTAAACATACACAGAACAATGAACAATTCTCTGTCTCTTTTCTTCCTGCTCGTCAGTATTGTGTGCCGTGCGCTCAAGAGATATTCAAGTGCACTGTGTAATTCTGAGTGTCAGACATTCGGTGCTTTGTTTCATTGAGTACGGCTGCAAAATAACCCACCCCAAGTATACAGCTCTAACTGGTCACTCTTTCAAGTTAAGTTTGGAATGTACTGGAGTGAAATGGCGTCCGGGTGGCTCTTACTTCCTTGCCACTCCTCCCTCCTCTAATCTCTGTGCTTGCTCGTCTTCCATCAAGGTAAAAGTGATTTAAATCATCATCTATCCATTTCATGCATAATGTATGTGTATTTTGCATTGTTGTATGCATGTAAAACTATTATTCTATATAAAATGTGGTTTTCTTCATATTTCTGGGTTTGCTTCGGTTTTCGTACGTTTCGGTTTTCGTCTGACCTTTTGGAACAGATTAATGTCACAAGCTGAGGTTCCACTGTAAATAGAATTTACAATGAGGGTTGAATAATTCTGAGTGCTGTAAGCACACAATGCTCATTTAATACATTTAAAACTGTCTACTCACCATAGCTTTATAACTAAATGGCCACCTAAAAGTAATTGAAAGCAGGGAAACAATTAGCATAGCAACACCATTTTTTGATGAATGAACTGTTAACAGGCTTACCCTGTACTGTGACCTGTAATACTAGTTTGATCCACAGGAGGGGCTAGTGAGACACGGTGGCATATAGTCTGCCCTCCAATTAAACATAGAAGAAAGCTAGCCAGAAGTTATTAGAGAACACCTGTAAACAAAACTAGCTACTAGCTAGTGTCTGCTTTCTTCTTTCTAAACTTTATGGATGCTAGCCTTGATTTGTTCTTAAGTTACTGGTAAAATGTAATCAAATGTTTAAGTTGTCACCTATTTGTGCAAATCAAGGCAACAGAATGTTAGAATAAACAGCAACAATGTGTTCACATACTGTAGATTAGGTATGTTCCAAGATTTTGACATGTGTAAGGGCATGCCTGTAATCCATCTAATCAGATAAATCATCAAAAAACCTTTAATTTGATACCTAACTCACTTCCCTGACTTCAGTATTAAAGAAGCTACAGTAACTTTTGTAGAAAGCTAGTATGCTGTCTCTCCCTATTGTCTGACCTTTGACTTAAGACAAAAGCTGTGGTTGAGAACGGAAAACTCTGTATCTTTTTTTTTTTTGTCTGAAGTCAATGAAATTTTCAATACTAGATTTCAGCATATGAAAAGTATTAAATCCTTTTTTTTCCCCTTAATTCACTTGAAATACTTAGCATAATTGGTTAATTAATGTAGCACACTATATGCATCATAGAATATAGCGCACACACACACACACACACACACACACACACACACACAGATGGTCTTTATAGTTGTGAAGATGAAAGGACATGCCCTAATAACTCTGGATAGAAAAATAGTATTTTGCATGGTTATATTTTGATGAAATTCCACATGAGCACTGAGAAATAGAAAAGAAATAATCCCACATACCTTTTATTCCAGTTTAATGTTACGATCCTTTTTTGGCCTTTCATGATGGCTTTGATTTAAGTTTTCATATAAATGTGATACCAAATTTAAGTAAACCAGTATTTGAAGTATAAAAATACATACAACCAGCGATAAAGCTTCATTTTTGGGGAATCCCTAGTACTCTCTCATACAGATGCACACACATTAACAGTGTTTCACTGCCACGCAGTGCGAGGATTGGAACGTACCTACATAGATTCCCGTTACTCAACTTGATCCCCTGTTTTTCAGTGTAATGGCAAGAAACGCTTGCATCAGGCACAAAATACTGGAATGTTCTTTTCATCGATACAGATGCACTCGCATTACTTTGTATTTCAGCACCATATGAGATTTGTCCCGAGGACTATTCCGTGTCGATGGTGTGGAGACGCACACCTTCAGGGGAACTGGCCTTTAACAGATGTCCACCAAATGCCACAGGTAAGGCCAAGTAATATTTTTTGTGGTCACACTTTACTATAACGTACACAAAAGAACAGTAATTACTGAGGAACTAATGAAGAACTAATGAGGAACTAATGACTAATGCATATAAATGTAGACTAGTTACGGAGGAACTAATGAAGAACTAATGAGGAACTAATGAGTAGAGTAGTTACTGAGCAATTAAGTCACATAAATTTAAAGTAGTTACTGAGGAACTAATGAAGAACTAATGAGGAACTAATGACTAAGGCACATACGTTTAGGCTAGTTACTGAGGAACAAATGAAGAACTAATGATTAACTAATGAGTAGTGGTTAGGGTTAGGGTTAGGTAGGTTCATTCCTCATTCCTCATTAACTACTGTAATTGTTCATTCCTAAACTATAACATGTTTGCACAGTCTTACCACAGGCCACGTGATGACATTAATGTTGGATTTCTGGTGTCTGACCTGCACTGCAGTATACATATTACACGACAGGCCTTTTTGTTCTACAAGTTTATTCCCTAATCTTTGCTAAATTTGCAAAACACTGTGACTGTAAAACTAAACCCGGTGCCAGAATTCAACTGCCAAAGGAGAAAGCCCTTATCCCTTCATCCGAATGCACCACACAGCGTAACTCTTGGCTGCACCTGTCAGATTCTTCTCAGGCTGTGACTCATTGCATTGGATTGTTGGAGAGAAAAAAAAATGTATCGTGTATTTTTAGACAGTCATACTGTTTTTAATTTTGTGATGGATGAGACACACTGACATTTAATATTGTATATCAAATATACAGTTGTATGCTAAATTGGCTAGATACCAACACGAGACGCTATTTGATGGGATACAGTTTTACAAAATTGACAGAAATTGAGATTATGTAAAAAAAAAAAAAACACAGTTTTATCTGGACTATGAGTCATGCTTTTTTTCATACTTTGGCTGGTCCTACCACTTCTAGTCAGGTGCGACTTATATATCAAAATATACACAGCCGTCCTTCACGGTTTGAATTTCTCGGCTTCCCTCGACCACATCCATTCATCCATTTTTTGTGCCGCTTATCCTCACTAGGGTCGCGGGTACGCTGGAGCCTATCCCAGCTGCCTTCGGGCGAGAGGCGGGTTACACCCTGGAAGAAGTTTTCTGTGCTCGAACTACAAAAACATTCAGTTCATAAATTAGGAATCCTACTTTGTGGAAATTCAGTTATCATGGTGGGGTCTCGAACCAATTAACTGTGATAAACAAGGAATTACTGTGCCTTATTTAACATTTTTCAATGTTAATTCATACTGACTGTCACAAACCAAGGAGTGAACATTACCGGCCACGAAGGGGGGCTTTAGGGAAGCAACGCAGAGAATGAAGAATTCAATGGATTCAGTCATGTGGAATGAAATCGGGAGCTTGGTGAACTTGCTTACCGGTAATTTGCTTGTTGGACTCGCTGACTTGTCTTGTTAATTTCGACTATTCAGCCTCCCAGGTATGTTCTTTATGCTATTGTGTAACTGAATTTTCAGCGCATTGAATCGATCGCAAACTCGACTGTTCAGGTTGTCTTAGAAGGTGTTTCGCCTCTCATCCAAGCAGGCTTCATCAGTTCATCAGGTGGGACAAACACCAGTCTGGCTAGTTAGGACAGCCCCAGTCAGTGGAGTTGATTAACTATGAATGTGTTAAGTTAACAAACCGGAGACCTATTCTGTGTGCTGATCTGTGTGCTATTGTGTAGTTGAATAACTTGCCTTTTCAGATTAAAGGTCTGTTCTTG
This sequence comes from Dunckerocampus dactyliophorus, assembly GCF_027744805.1. Classification (NCBI taxonomy): domain Eukaryota; kingdom Metazoa; phylum Chordata; class Actinopteri; order Syngnathiformes; family Syngnathidae; genus Dunckerocampus; species Dunckerocampus dactyliophorus. The sequence goes on along the minus strand of NC_072832.1, from coordinate 14,303,187 downwards.
GTCTTAAAGTTTGTGACATGAATGACTAACTAACTGGGATTTATAATCCAGTGCGATTTATATAAATTTTCTTCCTCTTCAAAATGCATTTTATTGACTGATGCGATTTATAGTCTGGAAAAATTTTTTGACACTTTCGCTAAGCAATTGAGGCAAAATGGAGTGCACTGTTTGGCTGCAACCAGTAGAGGCGCTGTTGAGTCAGTCTTAACTTGTTGGTGCGCTAAGGGAGAAGAAATAACATCAGTTTCCCTGCTGTAAAATATGCATGAATATACTGTTATATAATGTGATTATAATGTTATTTTATCTCTACCTGAAAGCTCTACCTGACTAGTGTTCTGTCTCTGTGCTGTCTCTGTTATTTTGCAGTTGATCAGACCATATTTGTGGTGGTTCATACAAAAGGACACCGAAAAATGATACAGTGACACATGATAATAATAACACAAAGGTGCTGCATCACTTGACCTTAAATGCCCGCGTAATGGTTGGACCAGTGCAAACACAAAAGGCTAAAAGAACAGGAAGTAGGCATATTTCATGTTTAAACTGCTTTGGCACTTGGAAAAAGACCGTGATGGAGGATAGTTTAGGTCAGGTCAAGTTTGTTAGCGATTAATCACAGTTTTGTAAAGGTCGCATTATGCAACAATGAATGGGCTCGAACCTCTCCACCTTTTGTTTTGTATTTAAATTGAGGTCAAACCCGAGGCAAAAGGGAACCATGATTAGCTTTCTTTTTCCCCCCAGATAGTCAAACTGCTGAGATGGATTTAACAAAGATGAAATATTGATCAGCACAAGCAGCGCAACAAAATGTGAGACAGGAATGTAGAGAGACAGCTTGGGTGACGTGTCCAAATGTGTTAGGGGCATCGGCGCTTACACTGCTCTTGTCACTGTCGTCATCAAGGTCATCGTAGGAACAGCACCCAGCGCAAGGGGCATCAGCGCCGCCTCAACCATCATGGGTGACAACTGCCACCAGTGGCGAGGAGAGGCGGTCTGGTTTAGACTGGTGTGGATACGAGTGTTGCAATGTGGAAAGACAGGTGGACTCAAGTGCAGAAGCTCGGCTACAGTCAGGCAGAATCAGTCAGTTTGTTTTTTAACAAGGCAGAACTCGAGAGAAAAGAAAACACATGCGGGATGACAGATAAAAAGCCAACAACTGATTAAAGTAGAACTCACAAGAAATATATTCTCTGTGACATAAAAGTAAACCAACGGCTGATTGGATCAGAAGGACATTTCTCAATTGGAATGCCATTGAACTCCTGATATAACAAAATTAAGTCTCCTATAGTCGCTGGGTGTGTGGTCTACAAAAGCAAAAAACCATCAGGGTCTGTAATCAGGGCTGGGTCAAACAACATTGGCATTGACAGCTGTGGCTGTTGGCAACCTCCTGATGTATTTGTTTTTTTTTTTTACTTACTGCATTTGAAGCATCAGTAGTGGTCAGCATCCAAAAGCTTGGTCTACCTCTGCTTGCACTTTAAAATGTTGGTCGCGCTGCTCGGCTGCCTGTTGTGTACAATGAAGTCATTCATGCTGGCTGAGCATTTTGCTCCTCCTCGCTATTACAGAATTGGTTCTGCTGCTGCTAGGAACGCTCCGATCAGGGTTCTGTGCTGTCGATTCCGATACCGATCATCCATGAGTGAGCTCAACCGGTACTGATACTGATCACATGGCTTAACTGCAAATTCTTCAATTAATTTATGATGAGTGCTATTGGTCAGGGACAATACTAAGGGCCGCTGGCAAATAGGTAATTATTTAAAAAAATAAACTTTGGGAGGATTGTTTTTTTTTTGTTTTGGCCTTTATTTGTGTAAAATGCTTTGTGTAAATTGGGTTGGGTTACATAGCAGTACATAGCAGTAGTCGATGTTAGGGATTATTGTGCCTGTTGTAAAATAATTCAATCTTGCAATAAAAGCGGTGACCAAGTCTGGTGCTTGTCTCTCACACCAAACATTACAGTAACATTGCTGACACCTAGTGGCTAGTGTATACTGTGCTATTATCACAACATCTTTGAATGCGTCTTGTCAGTGCTTTATATTTGTATTTTAGTTAATTTAGCTATTTTTATTCTTGAAAATTCTTGATGTAGGCAAAAAAATGATTACATGTTTTTTGTAATGTATAATAGGCCATATTCAACCATGAAAGAGCATGATTTATTAACTAATACATTTTTGAAAAACTCTGATAGAGTGAAGCTGTGAAATTCAAAGCGCAAAGTTGCGAGAAGTTACTCTAACTACAAATAAACGTTGCTGGGGCGAATCCACAAGCAGAGCGGGACGGTGTCTCGATGGAAACGGTAACAAAAAACGTAGCGTAGCTTACCAAACTAACTTAGATACTTCCACAATAAAAGGGAAACAAGGCCAAGAAGTAACAACAGTAACAAAGAGGCATAAGAAGCAATGCAGGAAGGATGAAGGCAGGAGACTACTCTGACAGCATCCTGCCACTGCCTAGATGCTAAATACTAACTTGGCTAATCACCAAGTGTCAGCAGATGCTGCTCGTAGCATTGCCAACCCCTAGAAACCCGAGGCTACAAAAATGGAAATACACTAGGTCCCCAACTTACGAACACCCGACTAGCGAACATTCGCAGATACGAACACAAGCCGACTGGTCTATATTTTATTTTATTTTGCCTTGTAGTCGCTCAATCAGTATGTATACTGCTACTGTACATGCTTGACCAGTAGAGGGCACTGTGACACTGCTAATGGGACCAACAGAGGAAGAGTTAGACGCTGGGGAGATGAAGCTAAATGGAAAGCTAAATGATACAACCCGGACAGAGTGTGTGATTAAAGTTTATGAAGAGTTAATAGGCCTGCTTAATTCTACACCACCCACAGAACACTACCTCTTTTAGAAGAGTCTCACGACGACGACCATTTGTCCTTTTTTTCAATAACTCCTCCTCCAACTCCACCACAACGACGTATGCTCAACCACTCCTCTTCAAAGGTAAATAACATTTATCATTACGTATTATTAGATCACTTTTATTATTGTTTTTTTCATTAATTATCCTCGTTTAATATTACTACTGCATCCAAACTCATATTTACATACATACACATATACTGTATAGGTATACACGTACATGTAGTACCTATATCATTGGTAATATTACCTTTTCCCCGACTTAAGAACAATTCGACGGTCATCTGGAACCAATTGTGTTCATAAGTTGGGGACCTAGTGTACACAGGATGTCACAAAACCACCACAAAACCAAATGCCATGGCTATCATTAATCAGATAGGGCATTAATCCATCAAATCCATATTTTGTGTGGCATTGGCACCTGCTTTGTAAGATGTGTTACTGCTACCTACAGGACAGGAGTACAAGAATTTCGTCCACCATGTTTGGGTTTTTTAAATCAAGAGTCGGGTGAGCATATTTAGGCTTGTTTGGTCTCCACTGAATGGCTTTCACCTCTGAGATTTATTATCTGTTTTTTGGAGAGTGGGTAGCTAGGAAATGGCACCCTGTTACAGTATGTGAGCACATTTTGTCTCTTGGCAGGTATTTTTGTCAGCAAGACTCCAGAGATGATTAGTTGATCAATGAATGACATCTTGCTGGGGATTAAAAAACGTCTTCTTTTCCCAGCCCATTTGGTCATTTACCACCGACTGTGATGCCTTCGGAAATTTGATATAAATCTTTTTGGAAAAGGTTCCAATCAGTGTACCCGGAATGCTCGGAACGCTCCCTCCTCCTCTTGACATTGACAGACACCTTTAGATTGATAAGATGCAGTTGGAGAAACAGGAGGGTTTTTTTCAAAGTAAAATGACAAGGACCAAGAATCCACTTTCTATACTGCATATCCTGCATAGGGTTGCAGGAGCGCTGGAGCCTATCCCAGCTAACTTTGGGTACACCCCGAATGGGCCGACAGCTGTGTGAACGACTACAAACCTGCTTATTTTTTTTCCACATTCATTTGTATCCATTTCTGTTCCCGTCTGCTTTCTTTCATACTAGAATTACCAATTAAGTTCACTGTCACTCGACGGAAGAAGAGTGCAATTACTGCAACGTAACTTCAAGCTATTAATCTTTTCACAGGTTAATGCTCCCAAAAGCCCCGAGTAAAGAGGCTAAATGAAACAAAGTCCTCTTGCATGAAAATTGTGAGGCTGTTAATCTGCAAAAGGAAGCCTTATTGATTTCTATCAATGACGGGAGTGTAAATGCAAACCATGACCATATACGACCCTTACAGAGTATAATAGACATAATATGTGACTTTTTATTACAGTTGGTGCTGTCATTACGTTCTTTTTACACAATTAAGTCGCACTGACTTTGTTTGAAGATTTCTTTTTTATTATTAGTCCTTATACTTGGCATGATTTTATTTGTTACACTACAAAAGATTCAGGCGTCACACAAGACTTTGCCGGTGGCATTTTTTTCCTTCCCAGTATGACTTCATCAAAACAGGTCTGGATCATCTGGCGGCCATTAGATCAAATTTTAATAGTGATAGAAAGGCTCTTACATAATTAAGACACAAAAATAAGCATTGAAGCTAATCTATTTTCTAAGGGAAAAATGCATCCGAAAGCTGAATTGGCCCCTGCATGTGCTTTATGTTCATAATGTTAAAATGGCTGTGCTACTCAGCAGTTGGTGGGAAATTCATGTGTGTTGTACTGCTGTACTGTTCTGTGGTCTACTACTACTGCTACTCATCAGTAGTATTTTTTTTGGAACTTGAATTGAATGAAACTGCAGGCCTTGACACCTGCATCTCTAATATATTGCAGGGTTTTTCAAAACCAATACACCGATTTGATGACGCATTGCTTCAGTTCTCAAACATCGTCATGGAATAAGTTGGTGACCATTTGAAAGAGTACTTTTTAAAGTTTTGAACAACTGCTACAGGGGCGCTGTAGTCACATCCCGTTGATTGTAATATGCTGATGTGCATCTGGGAGGAATTCTCTTATCGCATTGATGTCGACTAGTTCAGGGTGTACCCCGCCTCTCACCCAAAGCCAGGTGGGATAGGCTCCAGCATACCCGCGACCCTAGTGAGGATAAGCGACATAGAAGACGGATGGATGGATGGCCTTGATGTCGTTCGTGCTGTGGGTGGTGGCCACATTGAGCACCTGTAAGACAGGAAATAAAACTTGATAGTGAGTAGATTGTGACTTGGTTGGAGTTTTCTATTCCTTTTCCTTAATAAAATATTGCGTAATTAAATCGGTTCAGTCTTTTTGAGCGTCTACACCACTACGCTGCTATTATACGCAGATTGTTTAATGAATACCTCTTTAATTGGTGTTAATCAAAACATGCTCGATTATGTTTGTAAATGCAGACTTTCTGATTCAGTCTCATGTTAGATTTTGTGGTACTTCATCGCAGTTGGAGTCACCGTGTAAAACCCAACTTGAGTCGTTCACTTGTGCTTCAGGGGTGATGTTTTTCGTGCGGCCCTGGTATAGTGTGTGTGAGCACTGACCAGATAAGATAGTAGCGGTGGAGAAGGTGGGCGTGTAGAAGGGGTGGCTTTGAGCCCTCTCTGCGTGTGCGTGTGTTGGTGTGTGAAGGAGCGAGAACGAGAACAAGCGATAGCGAAGGTTTAAGCGAAGCATGGACGCCAGGGGAGATGTTTTGTTACTGTGGGAGTTTTCCTCGGGATGTCGAGCGGCCGGGTGATCTGTGAAGTGCACTCCTGCAGGTCGACAGCTGGGAAGGTGTGATGTTGGAGCGTCTATGTAGGATGCACACGGCCGTGTGGGTGGATATTGGGCGGTTCTTCTATTTATGGATCACTGTTCCAGTGCCTGACAGCGACCACAGCAGTTGTGCTACATGCTTGAATAAACCACTCTTGCATGCAGCACTAATAACACAAGACGTCATGCATATACGGAGGATCCCTGCACATTCACCATTCAAAATGTATGGCCTTGCAAATTCTTTTTGGTAAAAAAAATATATACTGTATATATTTATTTATTTTCTCCCAAAATTTTTTTTTTGTCAGCTGAAAACACATCCCTTTTGCCCAATGTCAGGAATAATTGAAAAATATGTGATAATACATGTAAACTGTACAGCATACATGTACTACAGAGAGAATGGTCTTTACATGCCACTTATACAGAGGTACAAGCCAAATTGTGCAATCACCTTTCCGCACATCGACAACATACTATACAATACGACGGGGGGGTAGACAGGACAAGGATGGCTGGACGATAAAAGGAGGAGAGGAAAGAGAAGACCAAGAGGACAGGGGAAGAGAAACCTTGGCAACATAAGCAGAAATAAGCACACGTTACAACATAAAAACTTTAAAGGGGAAAAGGGGGATGTAAGTCTTCCAGCGCAGCCCGGCAGCCAGCCACTCGTCGCAGCCATGTTAGCGCATAACGCTGACCCCGGCTTTCTACACTGGGGGGATGAAGCAGTGAAGGCTTGGGAGAGGGGAGGGTGTGTATGTGCATGTATGAGAGTGTCTTTGGATGCATGTGTGTGTAGGCCTGAAGAAGTTCGCCCAGCCTATTGCCCAATCTTGGAGCCTCGAGTCCTCAGGATGTCATTGCGATAACACAGCATTTGCTTGGAGATGGCCGCGAGTGGGTCCCAGGCAGAGACAACTGTACTGTTTTTGAACTCTACTGTTCAAAAAAAGCTAGCAATTTTTACAAGTTTTGTACATGTTTTCACATGTTTTACATGTCTTTATGCTTCACTCAAGCGTTGAGATTTGTTTGTTTCTTGAACGCACCATAGTTGCCGCAAGACGCAAAAGTGAAACTTACACCTATCTTCTGCACCGTGACTCCATCTTTTCATTATTCATCTTACCTGATCATTCATTAGTAACCATTGTTGTTGTAACCCAGCAATTCGCTGGTGGCCCCGCAACGTAACCCTTGCGAAAAGCAGCTATCCACTGTATTACAAGTCAGGGGACTCCAGTTTAGCTGCTAATACATTTAGAAAAAAGCACTCTCAACTGTACTGCATAATTGAATATGCATCATCAAATTTTGATGGTGAGTGATAAGCAGCAGAACTGGACAAAAGGGGAATGTTAAATATCTCATGAAAAAAAAATAATATGTCTGTCTTCTTCTCTGCTTTCTCCTTCATTTCCTGTTTCCAACTTCCCCTTCCAACGTGACTTCCATCCTTCTGTCATTCAACTCTCCTTTGGTCTTAATCCCACCCCTAAACTCTTTACACCCTCATCCTCATCTCCCTTCTTATCTCCCCCCGCCGCTTCCTCCTCTCCAAATCTGTCGCTGTCTCTCCTTCCGTCCTTCTCTCTTTGTCTCTCTCGCAGGCACAACCAGTCGACGCTGTTCTTTGGATCACCGCGGTATGGCCTTCTGGGAGCCGCCGAGCTATGCGCGATGCATAACAAATGAATTCAGATACTTGCAGCAATCAGTAGGTGCAAAGTCAGCTCCCTCCCACAGCCTCAGTTCCCAATGCATCAAAATCTACAACCCCCCCACGCCCCAAGCATTGTTTCTCATTGCACTCTGGCCAAACGTTTAGCTGTTCTACAGAGAAAACTGCACTTGTTGCCATCTTTCATTGAGTAATACATTGTCTTCATTATACCATGATCCCATGTGCTTGTTGTCATATTGGATGCAAATCAACCCAAGTATAAGAACAGTGCCTCGTCATCCGAAGTTGTCAGATATGTTGCACTTTTGCCATAATATCAATTTGGTTAGGAGTTTCATCTGATGTATGGATGGAAAAGTCCGTTTCAGAATATGTCAGTTTACAAAAGACAGTGCGTAATTGTTCCTGTAAATTACTATGCAAACACTAGCAGCCTCCAGTGTATCACATTCTTACACAGAATAAAATTACACGCAAATAGACCAAGTAACACATGTAACATTTTTCCCGTGAATGGAATCCATTTTTACTTACAAAAATGCGGTTAGAATACATCTAGCTAGTTTTTTTCCATATCCCTTAAGCGCTGCAAAAACTGTTCTCATTTCAAGCAAAAATTCTGCCAGTGGGGTAAGCAAAATTTGCTTGGTTAGAATTCTTATAACTAGAATACGTTTCTTGTGACTTTTAAGCCTATAATGAGCCCTAAAATAAAAAATCAGGTCTAGTTTTAAGCAAGTTGTTCTTATCACATAGATTTAAGTAAATGTTCTTGTAAGATTAAACCGAATGCTCCTATAAGATTCATAAATTGAGATAAAATTTCCTTTTATGAGGCTAGATTCAAGGAAAATGTTACTGCATATTCTAGATTTAAGAATATTGTTCTTTAACAGAGGTTTTGCACTTAGACAAAAAAACATTCACACCTATGGACAATATTTAGAGTCTCCGATTAACCTAATGTCCATATTTTTGAAATGTGGGAGGAAGCCAGAGTACCCAGGGAATACCCACAAAACATGCACACTCGACACAGAGATGTTCTAGCGGAGATTTGAATGCAGGTCGCCTGAACATGCTAGCCACTCGGTCAGCGTGAAGCCAACATTTGTTCTTATCAGCATGTTACCATATTTGGTTGCTTGCATAAGTTACATTACGTGCTCACTCCTCCCACGCTGTGTTTATCACTAGATTCACAGTTTTTCCGTGTCTGAGCTGTTCAGTAAAACGAAAGAGTAATATTTTTTATAATCAAGTTTAATAATCTCACACATGTAGCTTGTATTCAACAAAAAAATTGTAAATAATAATAATAATATGTTTTTATGACCAGATTAAATATGATTAATGTTTGTACACTCTAGGAAATTTTCAGTGCAGCCTTCACATTGGTCCGAAACCAGCAAGTCTTTAGATATATCTTCTGTGTGAGTCCATTGTTAAATTTAGAAAGTTAGGTAACCAGTTTTATTCTTAATGTAAGACAAATATTCTCAATTTGTTTCTGAACAATAATCAAAATGAAGGTTTTAGCTTGTTATTGGAAAAAATAACAAATTTATGGCAAAATAATATCTTCACAAGAATTGGCTTCACTTTCTTAACGTAAGATTATTTTTTAAGATTATTTTTCTCATGTGAAAATTGCTAAACAAGATTAGAAAATGAAAAACCGTTGCTTAAAATGGGATGTTTTTTACTTTCTTGACATTTTGTTTTCGCAATGTATTCAGGATCTTTTTTTTATAGTATTGTGCTAGAAAATGAGCAATGTTATGATGAGTTATGATGTATTGCTCTATCTGTGAATAGATATACTGTATATATGAACCTCGACCTTGTGCATTGATGGGAAGTGTCATTTTATTTCCTCCTAAGTGTGTGTCTTCTGCTCCAGTTATCTCTCTTTTATTCACATTGGCTCATTTCAAGACATCCGCAAGCGCCAATACAATTGAGTCTGGCTTAGATATTAAGTGTCACATCTCTGAGAGCACAGGCTTTCTTTCTTCATTTCATACACTCCATTTCCTCCAATGTGAAGCCAATTGTGTGACTGTCAAATGCGTGAAGGATGTCGATGCCCCAAGTTCTGTCTTCTCCTGTTTTTGGAGGTTCAGGGGCACCTTGCAAAAGGTCAGAGGATGCTGGCAGGTGATGGGATGTCCCAGGTGACCAAAAACCTACTGGACCTCACCCAGAGGAAGAACTTCTATGCTGGTGACCTGTTGTCTTCTGTGGAGATCCTTCGCAACGTGACCGAAACCTTCAAAAGGGCCAGCTATGAGCCGTCTTCAGATGATGTGCAGGTAAATAACAGAATCTTTCTTTTTTTCAAGTTGCTAAAGGGTACTTGGCTTACATAGAGTATGGACAGTGCTGTGCAAATGGCTTAGACCAGGGCTTCTCAACTGGTCTCAACCTGCAGGACACATTTCCCATAGTCATGGTTGCGACCCACTTGAAGTCAGACCATCATTATTTTTTACATAAATACACATATTTACATGTGCACAGTGCCAAAGTGCAGTATAATTCTGAGGGTGGGTGGTTCCATTGATGTCTTAGTGACTTAAACCTTTAAATTTAAATTTAATGGATCCCTCCTTGGCTAAAGGATCACCTTGGGAATGGACTTTGACTACATTTCCTTGATTTCATAATCAATCGGTATGTTTTAAATATTAATAAAGTAGAATCTCAGAATGTTCTGAACTCCTATTTTGGTGCCAGTGTTGTATTGAGCAGAATAATTATGCCCATAGTGGAGTTCTGCATGGAACTTCCCATACCTGCGTCCTGCAACTGTCCTGTGCATAGTGACAATAAAAGGCATTCTATTCTAATCTTCTTTAACCAATTGAGACTGAATCAACAGTGCCTCTCCTGGCTGCAGCCGTCGTGTACCCCTATTCATTCATCAAGAATCAATTTCGGACAATCAACAGACTTCTTAATAATGTAATCATACAAACTGTATGGTCATTATAACAACAAAGCTAGTGGTGTCTTAAGACTTTTGCATAGTGCTGCGTGCTGCGCGCTGCTTTCCTCACCAAAACTGTCATGTATTAGAGACCTGTCCGAGGCAGCGCGATAGCTGACAAACAAGCCTGTGGCTCTATTGTATTAAGAAGTCTCCTCCACATCCTAAGCTGTTTCATCTCATCATGTTGGACTTGACTGCAGTCCTGATCCTCTTTATGTCAATGATGGAGATTATAGCTAAAGCCCAACCTCCATCTTCAATACGATAATTTATGTCCTCAGAGCCGTGTCACTTTCAAAGGCACCCTTTTCGGGCCTCGGGATCTCCGCTCACTTCTGCATTCGTGTGTGATTTACTCACTCTGTCTGCACACCCTGTTTGTTGAAACACCACTACACTAACTGGGCAGCAATCAATAGTCTTTTGACATTTGATTTTGGATCATATGCTTAGTGGCCATAACAGAGGCAAGACCTAATAAGACACAAGAACTGTGTTGAAACTGCCTATTAAAGGTAATAATGCTCAGTTTAGTTTGAAGCTGTGACTTTTTAATAGTTTGGTCCTCTGATATTGCTAAAAAGGTAACCCAAATCCATCCATCCATCCATCCATTTTCTTCCGCTTATCCTGGTCGGGGTCGCAGGGGCAGCAGTCTCAGTAGGGAAGTCCAGACTTCCCGGTCTCCGGCCACATCTCCCAGTTCCACTGGGAGGACACCAAGGTGTTCCCAGGCCAGCTGTGAGACATAATCCCTCCAGCGTGTCCTAGGTCCGCCCCGGAGCCACCTCACCCGGGAGGCATCCGGACTAGATGCCCGAGCCACCTCAGCTGGCTCCTCTCAATGTGAAGGAGCAGCGGCTCCACTATGAGCCCCCCCCCCCAGATGACCGAGCTCCTCACCCTATCTCTTAGGGTGTGTCCAGCCACCCTACGGAGTAAACTCATTTCAGCCGCTTGTATCCGCAATCTCGTTCTTTTGGTCACGACCCAAAGCTCATGACCAACCCAAATATTATTATTTCATATATTATTTGTAAGTATTGGCTAAGGCAAAGGTTTTGACACGGCTAGATCTAATTAAAGCTCTTAGAAAGAAAACATTTATTTTTTTCTCTCACCCTCTCCAAAGGTAATCTAATAAGTCTAATTTGAAGAAGGCAATTTCTTTTGCTACATTTGAAAATTGCTGAATTCTATTTTTTACGCCTACTTTATTCAAAGCCATTGTAGCTTAGATGTGCAGGTGCATATGTACCTGATGTTTTGGCTGGTCAGTACACTGCAAGGCAATACGGCATTCTACTGTATGTGTTGATAATAAACCCAAATCTCATCATCAAATCAGTATTGTAGTGCTTTTCTTGATAGTCAGTTATTGTATTTAGATTTAAATATTGTTTTGTTGCTATAATATTAAATTAAATACATTTGAAAAATACATAATGAACCATTTTGTTAGTTTTCCAGTCTTACTTTGTCACAGATGAGTAAGAAATAATGTCAAAGGAAGTCTTTACCATGCCATACCAACTTTAACAATAACCACAGTAGAAAACAAAATATGTAGAATATAACATATATAAATCTAAATAATAAAACATTGGAAAACAATAAAATACAGTTAAAACAACACAAGTGAAAGACAATATTTGTAAAATATAAGAACAAAACCAAATTCGTGTACAATTTCGTATTATGGCAATGCAGTTGTACTTGCAGGCTATGACACAGTACAAGTTACACTACAATATATCAAATTTCAAAACAAATATCAAAACAATATTATCAAATCTTATGTGACTATAAGATTGTAGACACAAGTAAAAAGTGATGATTGGATGATGCTGGGAGGAGAAAAATAACCGCATGCAGTGCTCACATGCAGCTAATATTTTGCAGGAATGCGTGGATGGGCGACCAGGAACCCATTCAGCCATTTTTGCACCATAGAAAATCTGTGAGATGAGGGAAGCATTGTGTCCACGGTTATTACCAGGGCTCATTGGGGGGTGTGGGCCCACAGCAGAGCAGTCAGATAGCCCTTCGCCGCTCCCCCTTGATGTGTCTCTGCACTAATGCAGTGTTAAAGTGGGCACATTACCACCAGAGGGAGCATAAGCATTCAAGTAGAAAACAAGATAGCCTGTGTCAAGAGATAGAGAGAGAGAAAGCCAGAGAGAGACTCCCTCAGGCACACTGTGGACCAGACGAAATAACAAGACTAAGGATCAGACCGAGGTCCTATTACGACTGCAGGCATGAACCCCAAGCATCCCCGACTCCCTCCCGCTGAACAAGACAATGTACACAGCTGCTCAAACATTCCCTTTCATCTGTTTTTTTTTTTTTTCTGGCTGCAACTTGTGCTTCTTTCCTCCAGCATTCTATGTTTTCTGCAAGCTGCAGGGCTGTGTTCAAGGAGACTTTGTGTTGTGCTGTCCCCAACGCCATCACACACACATATGACCCTGTTAATGCTGCACTGAAAAAGCATGAGAGAGATCGAATGCATGTGTGTGGGTGTGTTACTCATGTTTCCTGTCATTATCTCAACAGAATTTCTTTCAAATCATCAGCAATCTCTTGGAGGAGGAAAATAAGGAGAAATGGGAAGATGCACAGAAGGTAGGCATGTCGCATTGAATAATTCACGTCTGAGTGAGGCATGAGTGTTTTGCACCAAAAAAAAAAAAAACACACGGAAAGCTGTGCCACCTCATCCATAGACTTAAATAAAGTCAGCCTCTTGCTGGGATAATGCTCTGCTTCACATGGGGTCATTTAGCAGGTGTCCTCATACAGCATGTGGCCTCATTTGGTAGGTGACTTCCACAGATCACCACTTGGTGGCAGCAACACCGCCACAGAGGCCTGTCCGGCCATAAAATGCACTGCAGGGCTCTTCCATTCGGCACAATGTTCCATACAGCAGATACAAATCATGGCAATTAGAGTGATTAGACCATTACTTAAGTTGAATTTTATAGCACTCTGTTGCACTTCAGGCTTTAAATGTTTTATTGATTATGGTGCAGCAGCTAAAAGTCAAGTCTTTTTCCTCGTGTGTGTGTGTGTGTGTGTCTGGCTGGAGAAATGGGCAGTGTTGTAAGAAAAAAAAAAGCTTGTTATTATTACAGGATGCATTTTAACAGCTACAATACTGCGGTAATACACAGTGGGTCAAAACACAACACTCTCTCTCAACACTGTTTATCTGTGAATAGTACCTCCTGGCTACGTCTTCTGTTTCACACACGTCAAAGCTTTGAGAGATGGCATCCTCACAACCTGTGTCTGCAAGCTGAACTCCCCACCCTGAAAACACACACAACCTAGACAAAAGATACCATCTGTGATAGCTGCAGTCTGGAGAGGGCATCTGCTCTGCTGCAACTGCCATATCCACCTGAATTAGGTTACACTTGCACTGACACAAACTGTCAAAAGGGCGGTTTAAATACATTAAAATCATTTTGGTGGTCCCATCTTGCCTGTATTGACTCTGAGCTCTAATTTGACAGGGCCCATTATTTGCTTGCATCCCTTTGAGGCACTCACAGAAGCAAAAAATACTACTACTAATAATAATAATAAGAGTGAAAGAACACATTTGAAGGAGAACTTTTATGTGGTATTATTTTTCCTAGGATGCTGCTTCATTTCCGGCACTATATTCTACCCCCAGACAATGCCTGGACTTCACAGTTATCGGTTTTTCTCACTTGCTGCCTTGTGTTGCATTAATGAGTGCACGCCACACTCCGTTTGCACAGCACCCACGCGCTGTGCGTCGAAGATGTTTGAAAAAAAAACTTCCATGAAGCATCTCACTGTGAGGTTTTACTGGCTGTAGACTCGGTTGGACCCAGGGATCACTATATATTCACCTCCTGTCACTGTTGCCATGGTGAGGGAAGCAAGAGCTCTGTCTAAAGATACTCCACTGCAGCCATTTCCCTGTGCTGCCTTCACATCTATACAGTTGCCATGGAGACCCGCAGAATAAGTATGACTTTGCTGTGCGTCAAACATGCCGGAAGGGGCGATGCAATGTGCTTTTTTACCACGCCCACCACACGCCAACCCCCCACCTCTGTGGCTTTGGCTCTGCTGTGTCAGAGGCTCTCAACTTTAGCTGATCCACATTTAAATACACAACACACACAAGTGTGAAGGAGGGGGGGAGCCCTGCCTCGGGAGCTTGCCCAATATAAACACAGGGTGAGGTGCTAATTGCTAAATGCCACTTAAAGGCCTTTATAATTGCTTGACATCCTCATTTTGTGCTCACACATTTGTTAAAGTAAAGCTATTTGTTCAGCTTATGTTGTTGCTTGAGGAGTATTGTCAAGTACGGTTATATACAAGAATCACTGGGAGGGGGCTTGTCAAAGCTTGTGGTTAGAAGCGACCTGTCACTGTGTGGACTAGCAGCCAAGGATAGTGATTTATTGACCTGGAGGAAATTGCTTACTGGGCTCACGGTGTCAATGGTGGGGCTTGTGGAGCTGTCCGTGGTGCTGACCACAAAGAGCCACAACCATCCACCAGTGACCGAAGTGCCCACATTTGATTGAGCCATTGATTCTAAGGTCTATAACCTATTGGAACTAAAGACAAGCAAACATAACATCCTGCCAGGATGCAAGTACAACACTAATGGGCCATTCACTGGCTTGCTAATCCTCAAGAAGCGGGTACAGAACACATAGGTCTGTATATAGCAAGGAAACACATTAACCAACCTCAACTGAAGTCTAAATGAATGCAACATGTTTTAGCTTTTAGTCATGCTTGTAGTCTAGACGGAAGTCGCTGGAAAAATGTTATACATTATGTGTAACAATGAATAATAATGATAAGAATAAATCATGTTTGATAATTGTAATAATAATGGATGTGTGCTTCAATAACCGTTAACCACAGGGATGTATTTTCAATCACATTTTTTACTTCTTTTTGTTTGGACCTTTTTCTCCATTTTGTTCCACCACAGACAGCCACAGTGTGTGCGAACTCAAAGCAGCAGAGTGGAAAATGAGGTGCTTTCTCTTTGATTATTTAATAATTTCTTTGTCTCGTGCAGATCTATCCCGGAGCAGTGGAGCTCATGCAGGTCATAGAGGAATTCATCCACATCGTCGGCTTGGGCATGAAGGATTTCCACAACGCGTATTTGATGACCGGGAACTTGGGTAAGAGTAAGCCTCTGAGCCTTTGTTTCTACGGCTATCATTAATTTCGGAGAAATGATGCGTGGCGCACAGCCTGGAGGAAAACTGCTGGGGATCAATAATGTTTATTAAAACAGAGCAAAGGAGTTTTAATGTGCCAGATTCTGATGAAACACCCATTCCAACATCAAGACAGAATGGTATAAGTACTTTCACATGCACATTTTTTCGCTTTGGATACTTGATGAATTATTGACATTTTTGTTACCCACTTCCCCACTCGGTAGAGCAACTACAATTTTATATCCCACTTCTTCCTGCATTGAGTATGCCGGCTGAGCACACGCACACACACTAGTTATGTTTTTTGATGATAATTTGGCAAAGTTTACTACTAACATCAGCTATGACTGAATGTACGGTAATCCCTCGTTTATTGTGGTTAATTATTCCATAATGGCTTCTTCTTCTTCTTCTTCTGTTGTTTATTGGCGGTTAGCAAGCAGCTCACACAGTTAGGTGGTTTGCTAGCAACGGTTTGCTAGGAAACGGCACAAAGGAGATTGGTTGACAATGGTTTACAGCCAATCAGGACGCAGAACACAATGGGCGGGTTCTCTCTTAGCCAATAACGACTGTTGTGGCTCTATATTTAGCCAGCTATTGTCGACCGTGGGTTGCTAATATGCTCGTACAGGCACATAAACACATACTGAGACGAGGTGGAGCTGCACACGTCTTCCACTCTCACATGAGTATACAACCCCCTCTACTGGTAGCAGTAGTAAATACAATAACAGACACATACAACAGAGCACCGATAGATCGCTCTAATACACCTCAAGGACGCAGAACACAATGCACCTTCATACGTTGTTAAAAAAAAGCATGCAAAATTGCACTACAAGCACTAAAACCACTACATAATCTGCGAAAGGTGAACTGCAATGTAGCGAGGGAACACTGTATTTTCATAGTTAGAGCATAGAAAACTAATGTATGACCTTCTAAATACAGCTTTTAACATTATTAGAGCCCTCTAGACAAGAAATAACACTCCTATAGTCACCTTTGAACTTATATTACACAATACACTAGACATAATAGACAGTAAGCCATTTAAGGCAAAAATAAAACTATAAAAAAGAATTCTATAAAAAAATAAAATGGGGGTTCAGAGTTGAGTTTTAGCTTGGTGTGGGTTATGCCTGACAATTCCTGACAATCAGTGACCAGTGTAGTGTTTCATAGCAAAGTCATGCATGTGCAAAGGATTCGCCTTCTGAATGCCTTATATTTGTATTCCAGTTCATTTAGCCATTTTTATACTTGAAAATGTTTAACTGATACCAAAAATATGTAAAATGCGCTTATATTATGTAAATTTTTTTACTTCTAATAGGCCTTATTCAACTACAAAACAGCGTGAGTTATTAATGAATATATTTTTGAAAAACCATGACAGAGCGATGCCGCAAAATAGGAAACACAAAGCGGCAAGGGATTACTGTATTGCCATCACAACAGCAACATGAAAGTACGTTGTTGGTTGTGTGTGTGCATGCACCCTGGACATGTACGTGAATACCAAAAGCCATGAACGCCATTTTTTTTTATTTGTACAAAAGAAATTTACGACAAGTTTTTTGAAGTTTAATTCATAATTGTGAAAAATATAGATTTTTTTTTTTTTGTACAATCTGTTCTTTTAAACCACTATTGTATTGTATTAGTGTATTGTATGCGGTGGCGTTCTTAAAGCTTTTGGTTTCAAAAAAAGTAATTTGGAGCAAGTTGTATACACTTTAATTGCTTTTATCTACTTGCGCAAAAAGAAAACAGTCGATGCCCCGTGGGATACATTGTGGTCGTCCCTGACGATGCATTTGTAATTACGTTGGGTAACATTAGCACTGAATGGACCACTAAAATAAAATAGATTGTGCCTTATTTATTTAGACATTGCCTTCTCCAAATTCTAATAGTATATTGAGGTCGCTGATAAACATCAATGCTGCAATGCAATTAATGTAATTGGATGAGTACGCTGCGTGTTGCCCTGTGTTTCCAGCAATGATAACATGATTATTTGAGATGTGTGAAAATATGGTGGGTGTGTCTGACGGAACGTTATCGAGCTGTCGTGAAATTACAAGTTATTCATTGTAGCTGTAATGAGCTCGAAAACCATTTTCAATGCACCGTTGGTCGTAGAAGAGATTAAAACGCCCCTTTTTTGAGACACCAAGTCTCCTGATATGAGTCTTGGAACAATATTTCTACTTGCTAATGTTCTCGTGGGTTCTTTTAGCTTGTGTGTCGCACGGGCTCTCGGATGATCGCGCGTCTCTGTGGCATTTCATTTCTCACTCAGCCATGGATGCCGCCTCGCTGGGAATGGAATAATAGAACAGCGCTCTTGATTTATTCATGCAAATGAATGTGAGCACGAACAGCTGTGCTGGTAGGCAATTCCTCCAGAGGAGTCACATTTTCTTCCTTGTATTCTTTACAGTGGCCAACGTTTGACCCACTTATAGCAAACACTCGACACTCAGAGGCTCTTTACGCTGCATGATTTCCATAATGATGGATTGGAGGCCCGCAAGAATAGCGTAGCAATGAACACATCCTGCAACATGCACTTATGAAAAAAATGTGAGAAGCAAATTAAATAGTGGAAAAGAAGGATGTGCATTTGTACACTTGTGAGAACTTTATTTTGCTCTTTTTTGCACTATACTTCTTGAGTTTAGGTCAGCCTTTAACATGTACAGTATGTGGTCTGTGAAAAAAAGTTTGAGAACTCAGGGTAGTATCAGGAAACTATCTGATGTTACGTTTGCAGCTTTAAAATCCTTCTAAAGACACACTGGCACTGAATTTGGAGAATGCCGCATTTGAGACGGTGAGCTGCAACAAGGCAACAAAAGAACACACATTAGTGCTTCGTAACTGGAGTGCTGGAAACTGTTTCCTCCTCAACTCCATCTCATTGTGTTCCAGTGGATAAACTCTTACGATGCAACAGTGTAGACGTACACATTGTCGCGAATGCCAATCGAAAAAACAAACGTAATGAGAGTTATAGTTTAATTGATTTTTTTGAATGAATTGTTCAACACTAGTTTGTCACTGTCACTGTCGTTGTGTCCCCGTGCAAGACACTTTACCTACCGTGCCTGCTGCCCGCACGGGTGTATGAATGTGAATGAATGTTTGGTGGTGGTCGGAGAGGCCGTGGGTGCGAATTGGCAGCCACGTTTCCGTCAGAATACCGCAGGGCAGCTGTAAATACAGATGTAGATTACCACCACCTTTGTGTGACTGAGGAGTGAATGAATAATCGCTTCACTTCATTGTGAAGCACTTTCCATTATTATTATTATTATCATCAGTGTTTATATTCCACATGTGGTCTTTGTGATGCTGTTGTAACAAGTGCAAGCAGCACAGAGTAACACATAGGATGTTTATAGTTTTTAAATGTTTAAACGGACACCTTCGCAGCGAGCTAAGTCACAAGTCTCCTATTTGTACCTCCCTCAGCTTTTAACTTTACACTATCTCACAGAGGTGAGTACAACCCATCACATGTTTGCAATCATTTGATTATATCTTCTCAAGAGACAACTCTATAGAAAATAAACTTGGATATAACTTAGTAGTGTAAAAGCTACTTTTTCTCTTTAGGTTTTCTTCCTGGTTTTTGGGACCGCATTCCTATTAGAGAAGTAGTCAATAATCACACAATTTAAAGGGTTTCAAATGGTATTAAAAATAGAGAAATATATTAGATTATAGCACTGGACTCCAACACCAACGAGGAATATTGACAAAAGAACCCAGGATGAAAGTCTATATAGTCGTCCCTCGTTTATCACAGTTTGTTGGTTCCAGACCAAACCGTGACAAGTGAATTTCAGCGAAGTGGGATTCCTTATTTATAAATGGAATAAATTCATAGTCAGAGCATAGAAACCCTATTTAGAACTTTCTAAATACATTTGTTAGTTGTACAGTTGTTACAAGGGAACAAAGTGGGATAGCTTCACAGAACATTACCCATAGTCATGCTGTCAGATGAAGATAAAAGCGATGAACACTACACAGCACTCTTAACACCAACAGATAAGTAAATACACGCAGGGCAACTACCGATAGTACGTGGAATGACAAACAATTTCAATAACATTAAACATGCAATATTAACTATTTATAAAGCAGTCTATCAAAACATGCTGGGAGGCAGGAAGTACTTCCAGTGCCACGACCATATATGGTAATAAACTGGAGATACTGGAAATAGCAATTTAAACCAACACCGTGGTCATTATGTTATGCAAGCACTGCTGTTGTAAGGTATTTTGTATTGAATTAAACTGAAATAGTATTTACTCACCTTGCATGCAACAATCACAGAGGAAAAACACCTTTATTGTCAAGATTCTCCTTGAAACACTCCTCATTCCTTACACTTTATTATGTTAATTTTCAATTGACATCAGTCTGCCACAACTATTATTGAGACATGGATGAATTATTTCCCAAGTGAACACAGGCACGTGCGTTTAGCATTTCACGGTGGCCACATTAGTCCTTTCCGTTAAGTGTTTTATGGGTGCTTCATTCAACAGCATGAGCTAATTCGACGGCGGTATTCACGACTCATTTTCTGGCGTTGCAACTTACACGGTCATGAAAGTCCAAACTATTTTGCGCTCACAAGAGCTCTTCGTGAATCTGAAGAAGTTTTGTCAGAGAACAAGAACATTCAAACACATTGTTGAATGAGGCCCACTGATTGCTCGGGCTTCCGACTCCAGCAGCTTGTCCTCTTTCCGCATGAGCACTCGGTGGACAAAGTGGTACTTTGGACACGATGGGAGATTTTGAAGGATATTTTTGCCCTGGTTCTCTCATGCGAAACATTCAAGTCATTCACGTAAATTATGAAACCAATGTTCCTTAGGGTGAAAGTAAACCAAAACTTTTGTGCTAATATGTTGCAATTTACTTATTGCTGAGTGCATCATTGCAGCATTCAGACATGATGAGCAGAGCCATAATTACCCCACTGAATTGCATCACAATTCTAAAGTGTCGCTTTATTTATGTTGCCGAGCCCCATCAGGCAGATGTAAAGCCCCGTTTACATGCAGAATTACTCCGCACTCTGAAAGGCAGCTTCTCAGCTTTTCATGCTGTACCCCCAGACTGAAAAGGCACCCATACCCCTGCTGCACCCAGCATCTGGCGCTGTGAGCCAGATGCCTTTTGTGCATGTTGCTGCAATGTGATTTCATGGCCTCTCCCTGGATCATCCCGAACACACAGACACGCCTTCACTGTCACAGTCTTCATCCGAGCGTGGAGTCTTGCCAGGATCCAAATGGTATTGTTGGCAAAGCGCGACGAACAATGGAGCTTTTGCATCAATAGGGATTAGCCTCACATTCCCCTTTGTGAAGCAGCACCTGACTGGGGCGGGCTGTGATAGCAGGTGAGGAGCGGGCCAGCTTTATCCCCCGCTTGTAATGCCGAGGCCCGTTTGCTTGATCCGTAGAATTTTCCCTGTCGTTGCCGTAGTGCACCGACAGGTCCTTTGTGGCGCCTCAGCGGGGAGGTGAGAAAAGGAAAGTGCGATTAAGGAGATTACCTGTCGACTCGTTGTCAGGTGCCAGTTGTAGCTCGGATCATATACTTTCTGTTGGGAATGTACAGTATTAAAGCAACAGTAAGAACTTGTTTTGCTCCAGGGTTCCCCCTACAGGTGGGAAGTGCAATTAAAGCCTATTTGTCCAAATATGTATAGTAGTCTATCCTGCTCCAATAGGCTTGTTTTATTTTTTTATTGAATGTATGTTCAGTTTCTTATATTCAGACAGGCTTTTAGGTATATTAGATGGTGAAGATAAAGTTTCCTTCTCGGGGTTGCTTAGGTCTCATCGCATATGGAATTAAATACATTAAAATTATGATTGGCAAATTAAGTAATCCTTCATGATTCACACTGATTATGCTATTTGTGTAGTGGCCAGCATCCAGAGGCTTCCAGCCGTGTCAGTGATGACGGACATCAACTTCCCCATGAAGGGCCGTAAAGGCATGGTGGACTGGGCCCGGAACTCTGAGGATAAGGTGGTCATCCCCAAGGCCCTCTTTGTGTCCCAAACTGCAGGTTTGTCCCCCAGTATTTCAAAGAGCTTATCCATAACTCAAGAGACACAACCTCCTAATAGCGATAAGCATTTCATCTGATTTGTCACACTGTGGCTTTCCTTTTTTTTCAATGAAAAACCTCCAGCAGCATGAGAGTTGCAGTTTAATGCTCCAACAGTTGCTTAGTGACAACGCTTAGTGACTGCACGCAAGATATGAAACATCATATTCTCGATCTGCCGTATGGCGCTTGGCCAGTTTGCCTCGTCGTGCTTGTTCAGTCACTGTTTCCAACCGACTCAGCAATTCCTATTGTCTTCTAATTGGCTCACTACTGTATATCACTACACTGACTTTTAGGTTAATTGCTGTGATGGACCTTAACTGCATAAGTTGACGATCGCATGTTGAATAACCTGCAATCTGAATCTTTGCTGCTTTGGTTCTTTCAGTTTTTTAATCTTTATCGATGAGTAAAGAAGTTGTGAGAAATCTCATTGACTGAATGACTGTTATTATTATTGTGCTATGCTAGTGTACAATGGCATTTATTGTTTGGCCCTTTTCTTGCAATAAAAACTACACATTTAACAAAGTAAATGGTAAATAATGATTATACTGTAATAATAAACAATAACAAGGCAACAGCACCGCATAATGATTTTTTTCCCGCCTCGTGAGCAGCATGTTGCCATGTGTTGTAGTGACTTTTAGTGCAAATTATTCCACATCATTGAATCATTCACAATGCAATTCCACACAGACATGTTGCTGTAAAGCTTACAACAATCTTAACTGAAGTGGATCGCATACGATGACCTGGTGCATCCCCTTTAACAGTAATACTTTTGACTAACCTCACTTTTTTTTCCCCCCATTAGACATGGAAGGATCGCCTGTCTTCATTTTGGGAACAGTTCTTTACAAGACCCTTGGACTTATGCTCCCTTCACCAAAGTAAGAGCACGTGCAGTTTGGCTGTATTTCCTGCCCTCCTGACAAAAAAATACAACCTACACAACATTTTCATCATTCGGAACCTGCAGAGTTGTCTGTTTTCCCTTCCAGGCTTGTAGATCAACCCTATGCAACAATATATTCCTGACTTTTTTGTCCCTGGGACTCCTCAGAGACATTGATTCAAAGAAAGAAAGATCATAAAATGCAGTATCAGCCTGTTCTCATGACGATTTCGTGGAATTCATGCAAAAAGTAAACTTTTTGATGTTTTGTGGGTATTGCTTGGAAAAGCTTTAGCTTATCCCTCAATCTATTAACCACAAAATCTTTAGAATGGATCACAATCATAGCAGCTGTGTGGCAAAATATACCACTTTCATTGCGGCAAGTCCTCCACGGGGACCGTATTTGTTTAGAGCACTGTGGGAGTTTGCGCAGACACACTGACATTTTGCATGAAATCCTTCCAAATTCTTGTGAGAACACCGTGTTGCTGTACATGCAACCAAAGGGTTCATACGCTGCTTCTTGCATCAGTTCATAACACGTTGCTTCTAATTTAAGTCAGATAAAGAGCCATTATAGCATGAAAAAATGCAGCTAATTAATTATGTCATGCGCCTAGAAAGGCAGTATCCCAAACAAACACCTGATGTCAATACGTCCCTTGGACCAACGCCACAAGAGCAGTCATTGCCGTGTGCAGGCCGCCGTTCACAGGTGGAGCAGCTGGCATCGGTGTGTGTGCACTGTGCTTATAGGCAAGGTCCTAATGTGACACTGAACCCTCTCAGCAGGGTAAGCGGATCAAGAGGAGGTGTCAGACTTGTGGGTTTTCCCTTTAACAAATGTCAAGCTTGTGACGTTCCAAAAAAGAAGCCGAAGATAAGTTTCTTCCCTTTAAATACCGTCTTTCCAGCGCACTCCTGACAGCGAGCCGAGGAGCGTAACAATGAAGTCAATGGATATCCATTTTGCAGTACGTCCCAAAAAGTGACTCAAACCATATAAAAGGTCTGACAAAAATATTCTCAGCTCCACTGGTTCTGGAAGGACAGCCTTCCTTTGTGAAGCTGACACTTTCTCCATGTGTTGGAAAGTGCTCCTTTTTCAAGAGAACAGAAGAGAACCTTCTGTCAGCTCTAAAACTTTGTAGACTTAGAAGACTTATGTACATTGCTGGCAATGCTTTGCTCTTATGCACTTCTTATCCACTTCTGTCATCAAGTGACAGTTCCCAACCAGAAAAAAAAAAAACATTCTGCAGTAGGTCTGTCAAGACATGCATTATTTGCATTGAACCTTAAATCCTTTAAAGCTTTTCACGAAGCACAAGAAACCAAATAGGAGTGTTTTGACACACTCACTAGCCACAACATTGGCTACGCCCACACAATTCAATGCAATCCAATTTGCTTGGTGCAATTTGACACCAAAGAGACTGACAGCCTTAATGAATGCAGAAAAATAATCATTGTATCCCATCAAAATGGGAATTTTATTTATTGCCAGTTGTTTTTGTATGCACAACACATGTTTTGAGCATATAAAGTATATAACAGTACTTGAGTTCTACTATTGCTATTTGGTGATTACAGAGTTGGTAAATCAGTGTTTTTTAACACACTAATGATAAGCAATTCAAATTCAATTGTGCTTTCATCCACCGGTACAGCTAGTGGAACCCCACCCTGATAGATGCTTCAATATCTCAATAAATCTCAGAGTGTGCATCGCCCACTTGAAACAAATAAGTGACGCTCCCCAAATGCTTTCTGCTGTAAAGTTGCCTGCACGGTATTTAAGATCATCTTACGCTATTTGGGGACAATTATATTGCTACCGTTAGCATTCCACTTGCCTTAGTGTTTGCCCCTTCAGATGTGTTCTGCCAGTTTGCCTCCGTCAAGCCTGCCTAGGATAGTGCTTTTTCTCTGCAGTTTCTCCATAATAATCATTTTAGTTTGTTTGACATATTGTGGTATATATTATTAGCAAGCAACAGTATTTATTTGTGTGAAAATGAATAAGATAATGTATTATTTGTTATTAAGATTATTGAAATATGTTTCCAGAAATGAAAGCCTAAAAAACGTGACAAAACAAACAATCCAAAAACATGCATGTTAGGTTAATTGGCGACTCTAAATTGTCCATAGGTATGAATGTGAGTGTGAATGGTTGTTTGTCTATATGTGCCCTGTGGTTGGATGGCGACCAGTCCAGGGTGTACCCCGCCTGTCGCCCAAAGTCAGCTGGGATAGGCTCCAGCATACCCCGGCGACCCTAAAGAGGAGAAGCGCTATAGAAAATGGATGGATGGATGGAAATGAAAGCCTACCGTAATTTTGCGCCTGGTGCGATCTGCACTTGGGTGAAAAAGCGGTTTTCAAAGTGTGCCTTTGAAACCCGTCTTGGCGCAAACCCGTCAGAGGCGCAAAATAGCACTCGCAGTCCATTTTGCCTGTTTGCCTTGATGAATATGCAGAATATATGCAGATTACCAAAATGCACAAATATTGGGAGGGGGACGTGTCAGATTTTACACCGGCAATGCGATTTATCAAAGCTGAAACCAGTGCACGGTCGGTGTTTTGGCATCTCTTTAGCACGTTTGGAAAGCAGGTGCAAACTGGCACGGCGTTACACACAGCTGGTCATTGTAACAAGAAGGAGGCAGGTACAATGACAGACTTTTGTATGCTCGTCAACATATTTGTCTATCCAGCGATGCCATCTTTGAGCTGCTATACTGTAAAGGTTGATTTGGAGCCAGTCACGAAATGGGGCAATCATAGTAGATCACGCATAACACATCCAGTAATATTATGTGCAATTTTTTGGTCTGCTCACGCAATTTTGTGTTCTTTATTTGGGATCTTAGTAGATCGGGCCCATAGCGTATTCTTCCGTGGCGCCCTGCGCCGTAGTTCTCCAGGGATTGTCTTGTTCATGGACCAAAATTCAGTTTACGCATACGTAACCACGAAACACTGAAACCAGGTGTTCCAGGTGCATGAGAAAATCTAAAAGTGATATATATATTGTGTTTTAGTTATTTTTGTCAGCGACAATGGAAAAAAGATCACATCACAAATATATTGCATATATACTGTATATTGTAGTCGTCTACAACCATGCCTTTCTCGTCGTCTTTGTAAGGCAATGTTTGTGATACAGAGCTTTTGTATTGTCTTTTTATTAGACTGCACAGGTGAAGGTGTCCTGTTAGGAAACGCTGTGCAGTCACTTTGTAGTAGAAAGTGTTGCAGACAGAAGAATGATTCAAACAATGACATTTACTCTTTTTGTCATTTTCTTTGTGTGTTTCAGGAATCACACAGTTGTGAATTCCAAGGTCATCGCTGTAACTGTCAGGCCGGAGCCGAAGGCCATCCAGACCCACCTGGAGATTGAACTTGCTCACCTGGCCAATGTAAAAAGTGACTCACGCTCCGTGTCAGTCTGTGTAATGTTGCATTTCATAATGTCTGTGGGGCATCACAGCTCAACACACAACACACAATGGTGGCTCAATGAGCTCAATGGCTTATTTGCAAGCACGGCGAACCCCAATAATTACACACTCGTAGAATTAAGCCAACATTCCGCTTTATGACACTTTCCTTTTATACCTCTAAGTGATAAATTGTGAGTTTTCAAGCATCACAAAAGTGTGTGTTTATCTAAGAGTCCTCTAGTCAATCTCTCAAGGAGCCCTAAATGACATTATGACAAGATGTGTTGAAGGACAAACACATTGTGTCGTAGGTTAATTACAATGGCGGCGTTGATGATAATGATGATTAATTGGAGCTCCCTTGAATGACTTTTTGTTTGGTAAACATTCCGCATATTTTCATGTCTTCCAGGGAACACTGAACCCTCACTGCGCACTGTGGGACAGCAACATAATGTGAGTAAAATTGTCCTCACTCATTCAATTACATGGGACTCTGTCAGCTTCAAACTGGCAAAATAGACAAAAAGACAAGTTGATTTTTTTATTTGTGTATTTCATTTTACCCACTCAGTCCACGCGGTTATTCATTTTTTGAAAGAAATGGCTATTAAACGCCATTATTCACTTATTTTGGAGCCTGTTAGTATTTTGAAACAATATTAAACAAAGTAAGCAATGTGGTGTCATTCTACACAGACAGAGAAATGAAAAGCATAGGCAAATGCTTTTCAAGTGCAAGTGCAAATGCAAGTGTAGACATGTAAAAGACCAGCGACCAGGCCCATAAAATTCAAAATAGGATGAATATAATATATATATATATATATATATATATATATATAAAATTTAATATAATTAATATATAATAATAATAATATATAATTCATATATAAGATTCCTGCTTGAAAATAACAATGGGCCTCATTCACGAACATCTTCTTAAAAGTCTTCTTAAGAAGTGTACTTAAGAAGGCGCGGGTTGGAAACTGCGCCGCATTCACGACACGTTCTTAAGTAGGGATAATCGTTTGCACCGGTGTTCTTAGGTTGATGAATGCCAACTGCGATGCCCGTGCATGTGAGCCCTAATTTGCATAGGTCACCGCCTATTATTTCCTATATAAGGTAAAAAATGTGCCGTGCGCAACGGGCAGCTGGAGGCGGAGATGGCAACGCGCAAGGGCAAGACTGGGGAGCAGCTGGACAACAAACGAAATAAAAACTTCAATTCTACTGAAATAGAGGTGCTTTTACAAGGAGTGAGCGAACACAAGACCACCTTATTTTGTGTATCCACCGGTATCCACCGGTCATCAGGCCATCCAAAAAGAGTCGGCATGGAGCACCATTGCAGGAAACATAAATGCCGTTTCCACGGAGAAACGCACCACCGCAGACGTTAAAAAGAAGTGTTTTGACTTAAAATAGACTAAAAAAAAGATTGGCCTGCACCGGAGGGATCTGGAGGAAATGGGAGGCGGGCCATCAATCAGAAACCAAACCATTTCGGAAACTCTAGAAAATATTTACACAATCATGATGGAAAAATAAAGTCAAAATACATAGTTTGTGTGTGACAATTTATTTTTTTGGTGGTTACATTTGATTAGACGCTGCCTAATTAATACAGCAGCCCCGTGCTCTGGCTCAAGACGTGGCTGGGGGCGCATGTCGTTATGTGGGGGTGCTACGTGTGCAATAGACACACCACGTTTCATTACGATGGTATTCTGATGATCCTGCACACCTGCAAGAACAGAGAGGGAAGCCTGAAGCCTGAAGCGGACATCAAATATTGGTGGCTTTCAGCAAATAAATCTAATGGTCCCTTTACATTCTCTCTCTGCACAGCGCACGTCCAGCCAGCTACTTTTTTTTTTTTTGATGAATTGGGATTTGAATATATATTTATCCATGGAGTATATTTTAGTTGTTTTGATGATAAATAATTGTTGGGATATTTTATTTGCACTACATTTTTTGGGATCAGGTTGCAAAATCCATCATGAGGGCGATTGCGCATTGAAAGTGCAAGCTTTGCTTGTGCGTAAGAGTCCTCCTGAGCGTTCGTAGAATTTGTTCTTAGATCTAAGAACTGTGAGTTAAGAACACGTTTCGTGAATGCCAAAAATCTTCGTAAGAAGGCTTTAAGAACACATTTGTGCGTAAGAACGTTTCGTGAATGAGACCCAATGTCTTTGAATTACAAGAAGACTAAAAAGGACAGTAATCACTCATCACTTTGTGCTTTGAATTTTGCGGCTTCGCTCTAGCAAGTTTTTTCAGCAATATATAACTCGTGCTATTTTGTGGTTGAGTATAACCTAATATGCACATTTTGTATGTTTTTTTTTTCCAAGCAAAAAATGGCAGAATGAACTAAAACACCAAAATAAGACATTGACGCATTCAAAGACGTTGTGATGATATGTAGTATTCTACACTGGCCAGTAGGTGTCAGTAATATTACTGTAAGGTTTGGCGAGACACGCAAGCACCAGACTTGAACGCCGTGAGTCACAATAATTCCCCACACAAGCTACGCCAAGTTAAAGCTGAACTTAGACATCAAGAACACCAAAAGGGTTTTTTTTTTTAATTTCATGTCTAGAGGGCTCTAATAATGTTAAAAAACATATTTAGAAGGTCATGCACAGTTTTTCTATGCTCTAACTCTGAAAATATTCCCTTTATAAATAAGGAATCCTGCTTTGTGGAAATGTACTTATCACTTAACTAATTAACCGGGACAAACGAGGGATTACTGTAATTGTAGCAATAAATCTGCAAATTTGAGCTTGGAATTAAGCCGCATGGCTGTAGTGTGTCAGAGACCTTTCGAAATGTGACACTATGTTGTCAGTTTGAAAAGGATCGGATGATTTTGCCTTGAAGAGAGTTCAACTGAAGAGACGTGAATTGGAAGGTTGACTTCAGACTTCTAGCTGTGATAGAGTGAAATAATAAGGAGGACGTTTGTGGTGCTTTATACTACTCTATCAAACTATGTGTGAGTGATCTGTCGCCTTGTGGCTTTGTGGATACAACAAATAAAGTGTTGCTGATGATTTGCAATGTTTGTGTTGAGGAGATGTGCCGTGATTACATCAAAACTAATATGAGTCAGTCGTGACTCACAACCGTCACTCCTTTAAATTCTGGCTATGGAAGCAGTTACGCAACCCCAGTTTGACACGGAACAACATTAAATTGCGATCCAATTAGCTATAAAAGACGCATCGATAAGGAAATCTGCCGGGGATTGAAAAGGGACCATATCGTCGTGGGCCTGAAGTGCTGAGGCATCAGTCACAACACTGCAGAATTATATAACTCTGCACAAATCATGAGGACGAAGACTGTATCATCTGCTGCCTTTAAATGATGTTCTTGGTTGTCTGTGTTCATATCACACATGTTTAAATTGCTCATTGATGCGGGTTGCTCCCATGATACCATGTGAACTGATTCCATGTCACATTCTGCGCTGCCTTGTTTATATGCATGCAGAACACGTCCACTGCAATACACTGCATGCTTGCCAAATGCTTTCGCGGAAAGATTTTAACATTCGAACCTATTTGAATGGTTGAGTATGTTATAATGGATATTCTCAGTGTATTAGTTTGAACTGTTGCTGCTCGTGGCCATTACACAAAGGAATCCCATGACTCATTGTGTTGAATATGATGCATAACACTGAAGCAGTTGCTTGCCCACATTTTACATAATGCAGGCATAGTACTGGATGACATTGTTGAATGTGCTGGGTCCTCTCAGCCCACATTTTGGGTTTTTGTGTGTGTGTTGTAAACACACAAGCAGGCGCCTCTATTCCCTTG
The DNA here is from genome assembly GCF_027744805.1 of Dunckerocampus dactyliophorus. Taxonomy (NCBI): domain Eukaryota; kingdom Metazoa; phylum Chordata; class Actinopteri; order Syngnathiformes; family Syngnathidae; genus Dunckerocampus; species Dunckerocampus dactyliophorus. Next base: position 14,273,145 of record NC_072832.1, on the reverse strand, counting down.
TTCTGTCTTTAACAAAGTAGCTGCTTGTTTGTACACATTTCGTTCTGAATGCCTCCTGCAAGACATTCATTTAAGCTACTCGCAGTTAAGGTTCATGGCTGGTGAAGCACTGACTTGTTTTTTTATGTCAATAGCGGTTGCCATTTAAGAGAATAACAAATACGGTCGTCCTTTGCTACATCGCGGTTTGAACATGCTCCCTCACTCGCGGTTTATGCTCAAAGTCGTCAAGACTACATAAGACTACATAAGACTACAGGCAAAACGTCTTCTAAGACAACCTGAACAGTCCAGTTGCGATCAAATCAATGCTCTGAGAATACAATGTCCCCGATGAATGAGAACATTCACAGGTATTTGTGGTCTTTAGAACAAAGTTTGTTACTTTGTTGTAAAAGTCTGATCACCTCCTGGTGAGCTTGTGTGTATAATCCTCCATCTTGACAGTCAAATTCATTCATTCATTCATTGAGCAGAACATACATATATCTTTAATTCATTTGACTTGCTGCTCTCAAGCTGGTGCTGCTGCTGTCATAAAACAAAAACCTTCCACCTTCCAGCTCATGTCCCTTCAGGATGAAGTGGAGGACTGCAGCACCAATCGCGTATGACATTTCTGTGTATTTTATTATTTATTAGCAGGAATAACGATGTCACTCTTATATTAAAGAAATTAGAAGAGGCTGTAGAAAGTTGTATATCCTAAATGGTTCTGCAACGTTATATTATTGGCGACTTGCTGACAAACAGAAACTGGCAGGCACCATGACCCAACTCAGTGCACTCACTGAGTGCACTCGGACGGTAGGCGGGGCTTGAGATGAGCTGAGAAGAGAGCAGCCTTATCTTAGACTTCTGTCCTGTATTTGATGAGGAAATGTGCAAATTCAGCTATTTCAAAAATATTAATATTTATTGATATCATCATTATTGGTTTTCCCCTGCGATTGGCTGGCGATCAGTCCAGGGTGTACCTCGCCTCTCACCCAAAGTCAGTAGGGATAGACTCCAACATACCCCTGCGACCCTAGTGGGGACAATCAGCATAGAAAATGAATGAATGAATTATTGGTTTCTTTTTATTTTTCATAATGACAGGAACGGCAGAGTGCCTCCCTTGACCATATGTCACCTGCTACTTCTTTTATCCTCCGAGACCACAGGAGTCACTAATTAAATTATAGGAGTAATTGGACTAAATAATTAAGATAGACCTACTTATCACCCAAAAGTTCTCTTTGAGGCCGCACGGTGGCCAAGTGGTTAGCATGTTGGCCACACAGTCAGGAGATCAGGTTTTCTCCCGGTACTCCGGTTTCCTCCCACATTGCAAAAACATGCATGTTAGGTTCAATGGCGACTCTAAATTGTCCATAGGTATGAATGTGAGTGTGAATGGTTGTTTGTCTATATGTTCTCTCGCCGAAAGTCAGCTGGGATAGGCTCTAGCATACCCCCACGGCCCTTATTAGGATAGGCGGTACAGAAAATGGATGGATGGCAGTTCTCCTTGAAACTTAATCCACTCCATGAAGGTATTGTATGGTGTGGAAAACCCTGACCTTTAACCCTATCAAACACCTTTGTGATGTACTGGAAAAGAGAGAACACGCCAATATCAGTGACCACCGACCTTCCCAGAAGAGTGGAAGATGTTACAGCTTGCCAAGTGTCCGAATATTTTTGTCCATTTAATGTAACTTTAAATGTTGTTGCCTTATATGTTGTTAAATATGACTGGTGGGCAAATCAAATCATATTTTAGGGGATATTTTGATTACAGAAAACCAGGACACTCTGGACAGGACTATGAGATACTTGTGGTTTAGTCAAAGATGCCTTATAATTTCAGTACATTTAAAGTAGGCCTCGTCTGTATGGACAGTCAGATGATTAACTCCATGCATGCGTTTTGTTTTTTCTTTGGCTTTTGAGGCGTTTTGGCAACACTAATTGAAAAAGGCAGCATCTCAGGGATCACGTCACATGCAGCGGAGCGCCCTAATGCCAGTCAGTTGAATGGCCCAATGAAAAACAATGAAAATGGGGACACTTTCATTCATTTCTAAAAAAAAATAAAAAAACTCAGGCTGTAAAAACAGGACCATGTTGCAGGAAAAGAATACGCTTGGTCGCCTTACCATATTTGAATTTATCATTTGAAATATCATGTGGACTGCGCACATTCTGTCCTCTTTTGTGCTGTTTGAAGGCAGCTGGTCTATTTTTGGACAAGCAAAGATACAACTGGGACGACTCTCAGTGCATGTATGACTTTCAACAAGCCACCCTTTCCTACCTACATTATTTTATCATCCACACCGAGTCATTTTCATCTGCAGAATGACTCCACTGGGTGATTGTCTTTTGCACGCAGTTGGCAGCTCCGATTAAAATAGAAGACGCTCTTGGAGGCCCATTGAGGAAGGGAAACACACCATCTGTCAGCCATGTTGTTTAAAAAAAGCTAGAGTGCTAGTGAGAATGTTGAGTTTGTCTTGCCCGGTGCACTGATTGATTGTGAGCCAGCGTTAGACCTTGTGGAAACTGCAAGAAGCTGTGAGGCAGCTGTCATACCGGAGACTCGACTCCTTTACTGGATATTTTATAGAAAGTAAATAAGGCATCTGAGATTGGTTATATTGTTCTATATGTGCCTTTCACTCCAAGTCAGCTGGGATAGGCTCCAGCTTCCCCACAGTCTTTGAACAGGTTGAGCAGTAGAACATGGATGGATGTACACTTCTCTGTATCTTCAGCACACAAACCAAACGTGTTGTCACTTTATTTAGTGCACATTCCATTTTTGCCTTTTTATAATTCTCTCACGTAGCAAAAAAAGGTAACTAAAAAAATAATTTCTCCGTATGAAACCATTACACGGGAACAATTACTTTTTACTTTATAGATTACATCGGTCTGGTCCTTTCAAATGTGCACTGAAGGAAAAAAAAATACAGTGGAACATTAGTTAGCGCGTTTTCCGCTTAACGTCGCTCAACCTCGGTTTGCGTACATTTTCCGATTAGCATCTTGTCACGTTTTTAATACACTGCGTAAGCGCAACTGTGTTTTTGGTATATTTTTTATCACAAAACATCCTTGTTAGCAGCTTGCGAATACATGGGAACGGGATCCAGAAGTCAACCTTGTCGCCCATCTGTGATGTCATCAGCAGTTGACTCTGTAGTTCTTCGCTCACTAACACAGCTACGCCACACATCTCAAAAATGTTAACACAAAACACGTTTTTATAGTTTTACAATTATAGTTTTACATGCATGACATAATTCTAAATGCATATAAATGATGAATGAAAGCGATAAATGAACATTTAGGGTTACTTTTACCTTTATGGAAGACCTGATGACAAGAGACAAAGGCAGCGAGATCAACACGGGCGCCACGTCCGTGTTATTTCTTAAATTCAATAGTGTTTCTTTTTTATAAGTGTTTTTTTTTTAAATAAGTGTTTATGTAGTGTTTCTTCTTTATCACATGCTGGCACTTGCACCTTTCTTTGGCATCAGTTTGGGTTATTTTGCAGCTGTGATCAAAAGAGAAGCAGAAACGAGGTGAGAAACACTATTGAATTCAAGAAATAACTCAGGGCAGAAAAAAAAGAACTTGGTGTCTGTGTTGATCTCAATGTTTTTGTAACAATCATGTCTTCAATGAAGGTAATAGTAACCTTATGCGTCCCTTTCATCATTTATATGTATTTAGATTCATTTCGAATCCAATTGTTTTCTGCATGTAAACTATACAATAGGTCCCCAACTTATGAACACAATTGGTTCCAGACGACCGTTCTTATGTTGAATTGTTCTTAAGTAGGGGAAAAGGTAATATTACCAATGATATAGGTACTACATGTACGTGTATACATATACAGTATATGCGTATGTACGTAAATATGAGTTTGGATGCAGTAGTAATATTAAACGAGGATAATTAATGAAAAAAACAATCATAAAAATGATATAATAATACGTAATGATAAATGTTATTTACCTTTGAAGAGGAGTGGTCGAGCATATGTCGTTGTGGTGGAGTTGGAGGAGGAGATATTGAAAACAAGGACAAATCGTCGTCGTCGTGAGACTCTTCTAAAAGAGGTAGTGTTCTGTGGGTGGTGTAGAATTAAGCAGGCCTATTAACTCTTCATAAACTTTATTCACACGCTCTGTCCGGGTTGTATAATTTAGCTTTCCATTTAGCTTCATCTCCCCAGCGTCTAACGCTTCCTCTGTTGGTCCCATGTACAGTAGCAGTATAGATACTGATTGAGCGACTACAAGGCAAAATAAAATAAAATATAGACCACTCGGCTTGTGTTCGTATCTGCGAATGTTCGCTAGTCGGGTGTTTGTAAGTTGGGGACCTAGTGTAAGTGTAAAACTATAAAGACGTGTTTTGTGTTAACATTTTTGGCATTCTGAAACAGGTCAGTTGGATTTACATTATTTCTTCCGAAAAAAATAGATACGGATAGAGTATGTTTTGGTTACAGTTGGACTTTCTGGAACAGATTAATGACGCTAACCAAGGTTCTTCTGTATTATGAGAATAAAGCTGTAATTTTTGTAATTTTTTTGAAAAAGCTGTAACCTAATGAGAATTAAGTTGCAATATTACAAAAACAAGTAATAAACACTGAAAGGGAAAAAAAATTGAGGGGAAAAAAAACTACTATAAATGTCATTTTTTCAAATACATTTTTTAGAGGAAGTTATTTTTGGAAAATTAAAGTTGTTTCTTTATGAGAATAACGTGACAGTATTACTTTCTCTACTCTTATTTTTCATTTGCATGTCCAGTGTATGTATGATTGTGGAATTGTCACACACGGAAATCACTTCTTTTGTTGGACTTGCTCACCATTCATCATTAACGAGAAGTGTTAATGATGAAGCATTTAATAATATTACCTACCTTTTATTCTCCGGAAAGTACTTTATTTCGTTCTTTGTGCGACTAAATGGCATTACCGATGGTCCTTCGCTTTAACTTTTAAGGAACATTAGGTAATCCACGGAGTCAAGAATGAATTCAAATTCATTATTTTGAAGGCTCGGCTGGATTTGGAATGACCTTTAATGAACATTTTGGGAAGGTTAATCATCATTTTGTGTCTTAGCACATATTAATTCCAGCATTTAAATGGCTCAAAATGCCACGAAACTAGGGTTGGGTAAGTAAAGTTCAGAATGACATTCCAATCCAGCCCGGCTCTTTCGCCATTCCTTTGCCATTTAAAGCTTCAAATCTACTAAATCCATGTAAACCACAGCATGGGAAGCCAAGTGAGTATCTTCTTGATTTTTAAGTCGTGTTCCTTCACAGATTATCCTCTAAGTGTAGTAAAGCTGTTTCACTAATCTGAAACTTGCCATGTCAGGATTAACAGCATCTCGCCCACCCTTCGCTCATCGTTTAGTGGCTTTTTTTTGACACGCTAAATGAATTTTCCCTCATTTTGCTGTTGTCCCTGCCTGGGATAATTCATTGTAATATAAAACCAAATTGTAGTCTTTGTATGTTTTTGTTTGGTTTTAAGTGTGGTGCCAAGATTCATGCCTTAGAGTTAAGTGTTTGGACAAGGATTTACTCTCTGAGCTACTTAGAAAGAAGCACAAAGCATTTAGCACAGTTGAAGTTATGCGAGGAAATGAGACAAAGCACCCCCATAAGTCATCTAAGGTGATGTTAAGTCTCCTTTTTCTTTGCCCCCAACTTTCACGTAGATGAGTTTGTGGTTGAACCCTCATACAGCATGTTTCTCTGGGATATCATATAGAATCAAAGCTGATCAATAATTCACACGTGGAGTGGTGAGAAGCATCTGCTGCAGCTTCATGCTGGCTTCAAGCCAAACGTGAAGCTGCAAAAGGCAACAGAACTGAGACTGAACAGTGTTGCAAGATGAGCGCCATCTCAAGACTGTTCAAATAACTCTAATTTATAAGCAAGATAAGATATCTGAACTCAATGTAGACATGTAGAATATCACTTACCGACACTCTTGAAACAAATAAAATTGTGTTTTGTCTTCTGTTATTTAAAAAATATTCAGAGAATTGAGGTATTATTACTTAAAATAATCAAATTGGTGTAAGACAAAATATCTTGCCACAAATAAGCATGTTAGACCTTCATTTGAAATAGTTCATATTGCTTAGATTTTATAATTATTAATGATGATATACTTCACTTACCATAATTATGTTCATACTTTATCATTATAATAATAATTATTACAATTTAATAATTCATTTATCTAAAAATGAAGAAATGCATGGCTGTATATCCCACCGGGTAACATCCACTCGTTTATGCTGTAGTCGTTCCACTGAACAATCAGGTTGTAACAAGAATATTGTCAGTTCAAATGTTATTTGTCTTTAGAATGACAATGAAACTACGTGGAAAAAAATCCTAAATTCACAAAATTGAAGAATTTGGTGTTGATATCTCGCGTAATGTTACAAACACAAAATTTGACGAAATTTTCTTGATCAATTACAGTAAAATTAGCAATCAACTAAGCGGTCATTGTTGCATTTTTAATCGGGGGATAGAATTTCTCTCTGAATGTTCTGAACTCTAGGCTTCATCATACCCCCGCGATCCTAATGAGGATTAGCGGCATGGAAGATAGATGGATGGATGGATGGATGGATGTTGTGAATGCCTCTTTTAATAACAGTGTTGTATTGAGCAGTTTATTTTGCCCGGAGGAGTTATTGGCGACTAAATTGTCCATAGGTATGAATGTGAGTGTGAATGATTGTTTGTCTATATGTGCCCTGCGATTGGCTGGCGACCAGTCCAGGGTGTACCCCGCCTGTCGCCAGAAGTCAGCTGGGGTAGGCTCCAGCATGCCCCCGCAACCCCCGAATGGAGTTGCACATCCCCGTAGCTGATCTCCTGTTAAAAAATGAATCAGCAGCACCTCTGCTGGGCGAAGCCAAGTAATGCACTCTATTTTGCCTCAATTGCTTCAAGATAATAGTATTAAACAACACCTAAATCCACACAACTGACCACATTTTTAAGCTCAGTTAATCGACTATTATGCCCATCCCTGCAATCCAATACAGTATACCCAAAAATCTATTCTGGATTAGCCGTAAGAGTAATAGTTTAACGGCTATTTGCGGCAGTGGCCTTAGTGCAGACTTTTCTGGGGCATTATTTGCATGTCACATCGATGACCGTGTGGCTCAATTAACCTTGTCAAAGCGGGCGTCCTAGCGCTGGTGATAGCTTGCAAACTCAGCAAGCTTGTGCCCGAGAAAGTGTCCTGAGAGACATGACGAGGGGGCGGGGCCAGGTCGATGGCATAAGGCAGATGAGAGTTTGACTTCATGCACTTAGTGAATTGATTTAAAGTATATATAATGAAAGCATGCAAATGTATTAAACGCAGCTTAGTTTTAAAATAATGAAGTCCCGGAACTGGCAGCTCGACAACTTAAGAGCCCCCACCTGTGTAATGCGACTCTAGAAGTTAAACATCCATTTGCAGCTGAAAGTTACTGCTCTCGATCTGAAGATGCTCAACTCTAGTTTTGCTTTTTGTTAAAGTTTCTTATTTGGGTTCAATTGTGCTACACTTCTGATTCCATGACAAAGGGTCTTTTTAATGGCCTCCCTCTTTTGTTGCCAGGTTTCCTTGACATTTCCATATCTGAGATCAGCGTCTGTCAAAGTTTTGACGTCACAGACATCCAATTGTCGTATTTGCAACACAGATGTGCTCTTGATCAGATTTAGTCCCAGTGAGAGAAAGAGGATGCTTTTGTTGTCTTTAGTTTTTGGCTTTTAATGGAAAGTGCACTGCAGATATGAAGAGCACAATGGTATTCTTTTTTTTTATTTATTTGATGATATCTGTATGAAATGATGGAGCCGAAATGAGAGGTGGAAGTGTGGTGATGCTTAACAGAATTTTTTACTGCTTCACTGCAGCACCAAAGGTGGATGAACTGGCAAAGAGCTAAGCATGCATTCGGAGGTATTATTTTGTGTGTGTGTGTGTGTGTGTGCACGTGTATGTGTACACAATGTTTGCACTCGATGGTAACAAGATGAGCAATCAGTCATAGTGCTGTGATGCTTCAGTGTTGACTTACATGCTCGATTAAAGCAATTATACAGTGTGTATTAATTGTACCTCGTAATCATTTTAATGGCACAGTGCCTTGTAACTTGTAGTAAGGAGAATAGCATTTCTGTTATTGCTGTGGCGACCTCAGATCACCTTCTTCCATGGTCCTTCATATTTGTGGACCAGCCAGTTCACCTATCATGATGTGCAAGCACTAGCTTAGGTACTAGTATTATTATTTTGCACAGTTGTTGTCATGGCACACACACACACACAGACACACAAAATATTCATCCATCCATCCATTTTCTATGCCGCTTCTCCTCATTAGGGTCGCGGGGTTTGCTGGAGCCTATCCCAGCTGACTTCGGGGTACACCCTGGACTGGTCACCAGCCAATGGCAGGGCACATATAGACAAACAACCATTCACACTCACTTTCATACCTATGGACAATTTAGAGTCGCCAATTAACCTAACATGCATGTTTTTGGATGTGGGAGGAAACCGGAGTACCCGGAGAAAACCCACACACGCACGGGGAGAACATGCAAACTCCACACAGAAAACGCCCAGCGGATATTCGAACCCAGGTCTTCCCGATCTCCAGACTGTGACTGTGTGGCCAACATGCTAACCACTAGACCACCGACACACAAAATACTGTAAAGCTGAAGTCTGTCTATAGTGTCCCAACTCTAAAAGAACCAATATCCATTCTTCACAGAGATTGCGTCATCAATGCATGGATGCTTTGTCTGGGCACTCGACTACTTTGTTAGGTGCACTGCTTGGCCGTATGATAACCGAGACTGTGTACGAAAATCGAGACATATTTTAAGCAGTAAAAATCCTCCAACAACCCTGGTGTACGAAAACTGTTCCACTGTAGTTCAAACTCAAAGTTGGTTTGTTTGTTCAAACATTTTGTTTGTACTACAAATTGTACCCCTTTTCTGACCATTCAACTTTGGAGGAATTATCTACCACTTTAACATTCATCACCGTGCAGTGATAAAAGACATTATGCAACATTAAAATGTATGCTTTCATTTCCCCACTCACTTGATATAAATTGCCTGCCATGAAGACATCCAAGACAGATGATGGTGACGGTCCTCCGCCTTAGTGTGTGCGTAATATGCAATAAACATGCACAGAATTTGAATAGCACTCTCGGAAGCTATACCCCATATTTCTGAGAGAAATTATGGAGTCCTGTGTGCAAACAAATTCAACAAAAAGGTATATACTGTATGCGACAGAAGCAATTATCACGTACCTTTCGGATGAATGGAGATGCTTGATCTGGTAACGCCCAGCTTGAAAACTGAATACCGACTGTGCTGAAAGGTCACAACTGTCTTCCTGTCACAACGCTGCCTTCAGTTGGAGCCTGATCCAATTCTGTCACGAAATTTACTCCTGGAATTTTAACCACACTGCCAGCTGCACCTCATGGTCAACAAGGTGTTCACTTTTCACATCAAGAGTGACACTTTATATTATCAAACAGACACGCACCAGTAAGGTCAGAAAGTGCAGCCAACTTGACAAATATTAATCTTCAGTAATGCGCCCTCTCCTGTCGCTGGAACAAACTTCTGTAAAGTTAGAGAATGAGCATGTCGACTTCTCACCAGGGGGAGTGGTTACTTCATCTCAAGCAACAGGAAGTCATCAATCAATCCCCTCTGGCTGTTTGAAGGGTGCGAGCAGCACTTTATCACCAGCCCTACGCGGAATTACCTCAAACAATATCTGAACAAAAAAGTCTGCACCACTAATACAGGAAACGTTTACTTACTTCCAGACGGGGCTATGCTTGGGTTTCATTATTGATGATTGCACGCAGCCCAGTCTCCCCTGCAGCCACTTCACTTGGATCAAGCAGCTTTTGGATGATAAAACAGAAATATACAATTTAGCAGCACAGCCTTACGAAATGGTCTGAAAAGGGGGATAAAAAGAACAAAATGGACCTATAGGGCTGGTTGTGGCCACAAGAGAGCGAGCCAGAGTTTGTGGGGTTTTATTCAGTCGTGCCGACTACAGGTGCTTGGGTTATGTACGAGTTCCGTTCCTAGTCTGTGATGTCAGTCGAGATGTCAGTCTCTCACGCTGTACACAGAACTCATAAAGGACATAACATGCAGTGATAAAACATACACATAAAACAATACAATAATTAAATGAAACAGTAATAAAGTCATAAAATATAATAAGAAATAAAAGAAAGCATGAGCAAACTTTTCATCTCAATAATAAGACCACTACGCTGCTGTTATTAGTGTCACTTTAATGGTAACATGTTCAAAGACGCTGTAGAGACCTGACAGTTACATGTAGTGTTGAAGGGTTTTGTGATTTCTGCGTGTTTTTGAAGGTGACATTTGTCCTGACTGCGTGTGTGCAGCCCCGTGCAGTCTGCTGATGTTGTTGTGGCACGGCTTGGCCGGCAGTAGCCCGTTGTGTTTTTGCAATAAAAAGATTCATCATCATCCTGACAATGTTACAATACCATCTTTATCCTTATTGATGGTCGCGACAGTCCAGTGTCCACTATAACTTGCTCTCATGCGAGCCTTGTGTTTACGAGCTACGGAACTTGGAACGCATAAACCGAGGACCACCTCTAAAGATATTTATAATTGTTTGCTTTGCTGGCTTCTTGGTGCAAAATTACCAGTGTTTTGTGTGTGTTTATATTAAATAATAGCTTTGATATGCATTCGATTTTATTCTGGCTACAAGTCTGTCGTTGAGAAAAGCAAATAGTAATTCTCGCCATCGTGAGGAGCTTGATTGACAGCCAGTCATCCAAACATGACAGTCTCCTTCCCAGCGCACTCACACATTCAATTATTTTCTGTTTATGTAAAAATCCTTGAACTAGAGCGAGAGGGGGTTTTATTCACGACCTTCCATGTTATATATCACAAGTGGATCTAAATTTCAGCTGTCCGCTCTGCTTAATTAAAAACTATTTTGTTCGTCTCCGCCTGATGAGTCCTCTTTAAAAATGATTTGAATCTGCTAAATGAGTCTGCTGAACTTCAATAGATAAGAGAGAAAAAAAATGTGTAGCACTTGTTAATTCAAGCTAGAGAGCGGTAAGAAGAGATGATAAGGAAACAGATTGGAGTTTTTTTGTATTTTATTGATGTATTCGTGTGAGCAGACAGGCGAGAGCTGTTCAAAACCATTCGGGAAATTCTGAGCACAGGTTCCACTGTCCCTTCCTGAGGCTGCTGCGTGCAGTTAAACACAGCTATTCACTCACTAGCCATAACGTTAACTAAACCTGCAGGTGACTCAGATTCCACACACAGACTGTACAAAGACCATGATATTTCATATTTAATGTTTAACATACATCATCTGAGCAGTATTCCGGCAGCACAGTGACAGAGTGGTTTGCATGTCAGCTTCACAATCAGGAGATCTGGGTTTAAATCTCAGTTGTAATGGCTCTGTGTTTGCATGACAAGACTAGACATGAGGTATGTTGCTTTTCCTCATGTGGGAGCGCAAGTAAAAGCCACTGAGTTCTATCTACTGTCTGGTTTACTGAGTGCCCACACGTGTGCTACGATCATTTCCATCCATCCGTTTTCTATGCCGCTTATCCTCACTAGGGTTGCGGGGGTATGCTGGAGCCTATCCCAGCTGATTTTGGGCGATAGGCAGGGTACACTCTGGACTGGTCGCCAACAACATTCAGAGTCTCCAATTAATCTAGCATGCATGTTTTTGGAATGTGGGAGGAAACTGGAGTACCCGGAAACTCAAGCATGCACGGAGAGAATATGCTAACTCCACACAGAGATGCCCAAACGGAGATTCCTACCCAGATCTTCCCGATCTACTGACTGTGTGGCCAACATGCTAACCACTAGGGCATCGTGCGGTCCCTAACAATCATTTTAATCAAATACTAACAATTTGCGTTATTATTTGTGTAAATACATTTGACTCATGGGTTGTGTTAGGTGCATACCTGAACTATGATTACAGTGTGGTTTAGGAACTTGGTGCTTAAGCATTTTAAGCTTGGAATACACTAAACTAAACCATTACCATATTGCCATTACCAGTACCAGTAAATAATACAATAATCCCATTGACAACATTTCTTTGTATAGACAGACTTTTTGACAGAGTTCTTGTCGTTGGTCAGATCTGAATAAGTGCACCTAATGTATTGGTAGGGTAGCGTGTGCTTCGAATTGTTCAGCATCTGTTGTTGTGTAAAGCTGTTTTGTCGTGAAGACAAGATCTCGCGAGACAACAGGTGATTCCTTGATATTAGTTTGGGTAAATCTGCACTCATGCTCTTTTTTGTTTTGTTTGCGCTACTGCATTGTTTACTCCAACTATAAACCAACTATAAGAGGATAACATATAAATGAAAAGAAAAGCAAATCGAGCAGAAGGTGCGCCTTTTCTTTCACCGAGCACAGTGGTGTAAAGTGGAGAGCGGCAGCAACCATTCACGCTGCTCTGGCGGGGTGGTCTCACTTTCTCGGGGTTCAAATGAACCTCGCTTCTGCCAAGGGAGCGACCACCATTTAGCCTTATCATGACTTTGAGGAATTATCCCGCAGCATTATTTGTTTTCGTTTTGGAATTACACCTCCATACGAGTCAACACACCCAGCGACAGCGCGCACTGCTGCTCTCATTGGGCCAGCCTCCCCCCTCTCTCACGCCGGCTGAGAGCCGCGCAGCATCGTCTTGATTGTTGGATGCAAAATCCTTTGCTAGGAAGCATCCAAAGGCTGCTAATTACAGCAGCGCAGGGAAGGAAAAGGGTTTTTTTTAAAGGACGGAATAACAGGTGCGTAAAAAGGAGGGGGAAGCGGTCGTTTGGAGCGAAGGACGGAATAATTTATAAAGGACGAAATGCAGGTAAATATTCGCCGCTCGTTGTTTTTTTTACCATTACGGTAATATGTTTACGTCCGAGTCCGAATCAGAACCAGGCTGCTTGGACAGCTCCGATCGCCCCCCCCACCCGCCTACTTCTTCTCTTCTGGTTCTCTTGGCGCCATACAGCTGCACGGAACCGCTTCTTTTTGTTTATTTATTTGATAACTCTATTCTCGATTCATATAAATAATTAACTGAAAACAAGAATAAACGCCACATGTGGATACGGAGCGTCTTTTAATCGCCTTCTTGTGCTCGCAGGAACGATTCTTGGGGAGCCTGGTCCACAAAGGCGTGTAGAACGGTGCTGACAGATGCCTCGCATACAAAATGCTTATGTGATCGTGTGTCTACCTTCGCCATTTTGGCTCAGCAACCCAGAGAAATGGTAAGTACACTGTTGCTGTTCTTATCATGTCTTTTTAAGGAGGAAATAATGCTTGATGGATGGGAAAGGGTGAGCTAATCCAGTTAATTCGACGCTGAGGGGGGAGTTTATTAGTGTGTATCTGTTTGTGCGCGTGTGTATGTGTGCAGTGGGGGGTCTTTCATAGTGTAGGCTATACACACACACAGTGGGCTAACTCAACTAATACACCTTCCCTCATGCTAGGAAGCTAAAAGTTGCCATATTACGTTCTCCTTTTTATGTGTGGGAACAGATTGGAGAAAATCACCAGCTTGTGTAATTGAAGTAATTAACAGTGGGAACATGGAGTGCTTACAGTGCAGTACAGTGTGGGCTTCATCATTTATAGCAGAGGGTTCAGAGAGAGCACGCTACTGCTACTTGTAGGCCTCAATCACATGACTACAAAAGTATATTATAGTGTCCTGTTAAATAGGAAATGGAATCGCACACATCCTGGCTATACTGTAGTGCATGTAACATGTTAGCCTCCTGCTATTGCTGGGTTGCACGTGGCATCACGTGGGTTATGTTGTAGAGACATCAAGTAAAATCAAATGCCTTCGAGCATGTGGAAATCTTGGATTTCAGAAAATGCTATTACAGAGTTCCTAAGATAGTCCGTCATAAATGGAAACAAACTTCAAGAAACAACCAAAAAATGCAGAGAAAGGTGGCTGCTGAACCTGTTGCTCTCGTCGAGGAGAGCCGAGTAGGAACATTCAGAGACCAGCAACATTTATACTAAATCTGAAGTTAAAATATTGTTGGAACTCAAAAATGCTCATGAAAATGGGATTTGCAGAAAGAATTGCCTCAAAACACTATAAACCTGGTTTATATGCCAGAAACAATGCAACTGAAGATTTTAAATTTCTGCAAACATTTGTAACAACTCCCTGTAACAAGAAATGGAGGCAAAACATGTATTTGCCGTCCGCAAAATCCACACTTATGCAAAACATTGTTGGATAACAGAGAAGCAACTGAAAAAATGGAACGAAACATTAAGGCACAACACCATTAAAGCAGATGACAGCAAAATATTTGAGAAGAAGAATATGGAAATAGTTGTAAGGGAATTGCTTGAACAAAGACGCATGCATCACCAGCCATCAAATATGGTACAGTATATACCCATGCATGAATAGTCCAACATTGTCGTTCAGGGACTTAAAACCAGCTGCAAAGAAATGATGTGCCTCCGTACTAGTAGAAGAAAGTGTGGGCCACCAGATCGTTTGAAATGTCAACTTTGGTGATGTGAAAAGTATTCACAACTGGCAAGTATACAACGGATCTGACACTTGGAGCTCCCCTAGTGGTATAGCAAATAGATCACAAAACAATGTTGTGCTATATACTGTATATATTGTGTTACAAGAGTTAGTCAATAAAATGTGTTTGCAGAGGTGTAATCATAAAGGTATACAGGTATAATAATATGTATCTTATTTGGCCACAGTTTCCTCCATTGTAGGCCAAGTGTAGTGATGTAAACAAGTTAAGTGGCCCAATTTTGATTGGTCCCCTCTGTCTGCTGTGCACCACATCCGAGACCCCACTGACTGCTGTCTCCTCCACAGACCATGGAGTACTCGGGGGTCCCATCTGTGACGCTGATAGTTGGCTGCGGTCTGTCATGCCTCGCCTTGATCACATTGGCAGTGATCTATGCCGTGCTGTGGAGGTAATGGCTGACATTTTGAAGTTTGTGTTTCATTTGTCCATTTATTCCAAAGTTTGTCTTCCATGTAAAAGTACACTGACACATTTTTATGGCCCTTGTTTCCATAGATATATCCGCTCTGAACGCTCCATCATTCTGCTCAACTTCTGTTTATCTATTATCTGCTCCAATATATTGATCCTTGTGGGACAAACACAGACGCACAATGTGGTAAGTGTCATTTACTGCTTTACTTGAAGGACTGTGTAGGCCTAACATAGAACTCCTAATGTTTTGGGTTTGTACTGGCCATTCTGGGCTTGGGTTTAATCTCACAACATTTGCAGCTTAGCAGTTTACTAAAATGGAAATCCAACTTGTTATGTAACTTTTCCGGTTTCCGGTTCTGTCAATTGTTTGTAGTTGATGAGTGTTATCGTAAATTGAAGCAACTGAGGCAAACTAGAGTGCAATGCTCAGCTGCAACCGGCAGAGGCACTATTTATTTTTCCTTAACTAGTTTGCGCTCTCAAGAAGAACATGATGTCACACATCCACACTATGGCTTTATTCTGTTCAATATGACACACTGGTATTGAAAACAGGACTTCAGAACATTCAGAGATTCTTATTTGAATTATATGTTGGGTTGTTAAAGTTTGAAATAACAATGTCTTTCAATAACCTGTACATAAAACATATTGATTCTCCTCCCTATTTTTTTGTGAAACAGTTTATAGCATCGTGCCACCATTAAGTATGCATACTGTATAAAAGTATCTATAAGAATTGGTATGGTGCTACAAAAGGTTGAGAAATGCTTGAGAAAGTGCCTGACTTTGACCTTGTAAAAAGACGTTTAATCGGATGTTTAATCTGTTTTATGGTTCCTTTTGTATGCCAGATGCATTCTGTGTTTATGAGTGCAAACAAACAAGAATGTAACTACTTTGCAACAGCGCCTTTCACACAAATTACTCATTTTCTTCTGGGTATTGTGCAAAGAAGCCTTTAGTGCATCATCTAAATGGAACATAAAGTGTTTTTGTTCAGCGTAGTTCAAGAATGAGTCTGCAACTTTGATCAGATGGTCCTTAGTCAGGTGTTGCATCGTCCTCTGAGCAACCAAATGTGTCACATCAAGACAACGGTGGCATTTGTTAAAAGCAAAATAGTTACAAAAGGATGAATGGCTTTGAAATGACAGCTGTTGGGGGGTATAAATGAGCAGTTCTACAGTAGTTTTGTCAGTGAGCTTTTTAGCACACACGCACAACAGGGAACCTGATTTGCTACTCAGACTAATGAAGCAGTTGAGAGATGATCTTGTGACAATGGCGGCCATCTTAAAAGTTGAGCTGCAGTATCAAAGTGTTCAGTGTTTGTACTTTTGCTTTGTTGTAATGAGTCAGATAGTTATGGACGTCTTGCTTCATGGATAGTGATGTGATACGCTAATTGCCGAGGTGGTGATTCCGGGAGAGGCAGACAGTGTGCTGCGGGAGCTGGCTGTGCATTAACCGCTTGTGACTGCTGTGAGGTGGGGTGGACCCCTCGGCCGCAACCGCAGGACAATACGTGCTTTCACTTAGTCTACCAAAAACCAGTGCTTTCACTAAATCTCCAACTACTAGTCCCTACATTTGTCGCTAGTTGCTTTTGGGAAAATAAGTCCCCAAAAGGGTTTGGAAAGTCGCCAGATTTAGTGAGAAAATGGCCAAGTTGGCAACAGTGGGCTGCACAAGAGATCGGAAGGAGGGGGAAGCTGTTTACAGATGGAGAATACATGAAAGAATCGTTCATAAAAATATCAGCATCTATTCTCTCAATCAAACAATAAACGAGAAATGATTGAGAAAATGAAAGAATGCCTCTCTCTGCAACGACAGTCAAGGACAGGACCAATAGAAAGGTGATTGATGACAATTCAGCACAGGCGCAGGCAATGTTGAGCAAACAACACTGATGTGGAGAAATGTGAAATCTGATGAGCTTTTTTTATGTTAAAGTTTTGTTTAAATTTTAAACAGATATGGCACTCAAAAAGGAGTTAAGTGTTTAAATGGTTTCAGAGTAGGCCTACTGCACATGCTCGCTGCACTTCTGTTTATTGAATTTTGTTGTTGGAAAAGGGTAACATTTAAAAAAGATGAACATTTTTACAAGTTTATAACCTGTGTAATGTTTTGTGGCTTCAGACTATTTTTTTTTTTTACTGGAAGAGGAGGCAAAATGGCTCTTTTGATGCTAAAGGTTGCCAACCCTGACCTAGACACTTCATAGAACAACGGCGTTCCATAAAACAACAGAGTGAGACTTCTTGTCAGGCATACAGTCGTTTTGTCCTTGGGGGGGAACCGGGGCTGCTAGAACACACACACACCCACAGTGCAGCAAGGGAGCCTCATGAGGAGCAATGCAAGGTAATGTAATAGAAATTAGGAGTGAACAAGATGCTTTCAAAGCCAAATGCCACAAACCCCGTATGGGAATAATAATAATGAGCAAGGCTCATCCATCAACGCTAATAAGCCAGTATGCTAAATTTGTCTGTTTGTAAATTTGTTAAAATATTGACTCGTCTTGTTCTTGTGGACCCAATCTTGTGCATTGTCTCATGAGCTGGATGTCTCGTGACACACTTTATCGGCACCGTTTCAAAAGTACCGATATCAGGTAATATCCTAACGTTACACAACCATTCATGGAGGGCTGAAGTTGATGTCGAAGTCAGCAGGACTCAAAAGGACAACCTAATAAATATGCATCAGCTCTCCAGCTTCCGTTAGTGGCTTGTAAAATGTAAAAGATTGTTTGGCAAACAGTTGTTGTGATTTACAAGCTGCCCACACAGATGCCCTCCTCAGTCATTTGGCAGCCCTACACACTGACACATTGTCAGATTACACAGACGTGATTGTTTAGCGGGATTCAAGTTATACTTTTAGCCATTTTTGCCAGCAATAAACTGATTCTCCTCCCCTTTACTTACCAATGTATTGCTTTACTTTTGGGAGTGCTCATTAAAATGCATTTTGAGTTGGGGCTTCATATCCTATGAAGAAGGTACAGCTTATCAGGAAGCAGATGGACTTGCTGGAGGTTGGACCAGACGCTGCTCATAAATCAAAAGTGCTCCCCCTTTATTAATTTCATTATGTTCATTGAAAATTGAATTATAGATAATGAATGAATGCAGGAAGTAGGAATGATCTGAAATGTGCTTTGCTTTGACCCACCTATGTCTGAAGGTAGAAAATAACAGGATGCAACTTATAAGCAGGTGCTGCACTGTGTAAAGACCGTTTTAGCCTGATTCATCTGTCAAAACCTAAATCGACATGTGGTGGTATCCTATCCACATTTATCTGGTGCACAGTGGTGGCCAAGATGATGAATGAACACACTCAAGCCGTGGGGAATTTTAAAACTAAGTTGATTTGAAGACTTGTCTGATTGAATCAAGGCTCCAGACATCTTGAGGTCTTGATTACCATACAAGCACAACGTATCAAAGAATATGCACAGTGAACCCCTCTAATTGGATACAATGTGTGCCTCAAAATCTTTCTTTCTCAAAGATCCACAGGCATATTGAAAATAATTCTGCTTTGTTCAACATAGCAGCCTCTTGGTGAGCTTTATGGAAATACCACAGACTAAATGTTATGTTAAATCAACAGTATGTAATAATATGGCCTCAAATCACATTAGAGTTATTTATTGTATAACGGTGTAGTCACAATAGACCAATCGTACCGTGCCTTTCTGGCATGTTTGGTTAGTGTCAGTGCACTGATGCACAGTCAGGCGTGGCATGCGTCCCTTCTTTTGCCTCTATTGGAAGTTGTAGTTAGGTCCCGGGACGATTTAATGCACGTGCATGTGTGCAACGTGGCCACCTCATAGAATAAGTGCACTGTGATCGCTCCTTGCAGGTTCTTAATGATAAACTATACAATTCATAATTCAGAAATACAACAAAAAATGATCCAAAAGTCAAACCCACAGCACTCTGCCTCACCCGTGACTATATTTGTGTGCGTATAAAGATGTGATCGCTCCTCTTGTAAGGAATTAAGTACAGCCGGCACTTTCCACAGTACGAATAATAGAAAAAAAACGTCTCACAATAAGACAGGAGATAATCCACAAAGTTGGAAAAATTGCAGTAAAACAGCAACACTGAAAAATGCATTTTTGTGTGTGCATGTGCGATTTATTCATGAATGTACAGGACAGTTGTTGCTGGTGTACTGCTGAAGGTAATAACATTGATATTGCTTCTCCAGTGAAGTGTATTTACAGTGATGAGTGATGAGTGGAGACATATTACTGTCATAACAAACATTTTTGTAACATATAGTTTTGAAATATGCTTTTAGATAAGGCAGCGATGCAAATTACATTGTCATGAGCTCATTGCTCAGCTCCATGTGATCATTCTAAAAATGTTGTCTATATGCTGAAACTTTCAAGAATGCAAAAATTCCCCTTTTCAGGGCATCATTCTTGTGTAAATATGCCCTTATTTGAGTACTAAGAACCCCAAAGAGCTCCTCTAGGCTCATCATTGAAGTTGGCAAGCTGGATTGTTCCTGTCATTCTGCTTTCTAGGTGTTGAAGAGGAAACATTAAGACAAGAGCAACAAATGTATTCTTGCTTTTGGTTTGTTCTGTCTCTCCTGTTTATAGTATTTGAGAAATATTGCGCGTGTTTGATCAGACATCATGTTAGAGTGGTAGGCCGGCAAGAGGAGAAAACATAACCCCGGTGTGGGTTTAATTACCATGCTGCATGACACTGTCACAGTTGTTGCTTCAACTTTTGAAAGGAGTGCATATAATTGGCTCCATTGTTTATGGATTCCAAGTTGCTCGTCATCAAATAGAAATCCTCTCCTAGCTGTGGAGATATCCTCCGGGAGCAGCAGAGTCAGTGAGTCACCTTTTCCTGTCTGTGCTTTGCATTTGTCCTCTCTTGGTGTTCATCATTCTTTGTGGAAGACACACAAAAGCCACACACAGGCGCTGTTGGAATTTCCAGAAATTAGTCTTGGAGTTTGAGATGATCATTGCAAAATTCTAAAACTGTAATGAGTTAAAATGTATTAAGCATGGATGTCCGGCTGATATTATCGGCTGATATTGGCATAAAAATGAGATATCGGATCATAGAAGTATTGTTTTTTCCGACAACAATGGTATCGGCACGTGATAATGGCATGCTCCACAGAGCTACAAGCTCATGAAATGATTTCCAATTTTTGCCTTCGGATTGCAAATATGCAATTTGCAACGACTGTCAAGTGTTATATTTTGCTCTTTGCACGTAATGCAGCTCCATGTAAACAGTAGCGCTGACTACTAATGAGAAACAGGTACCGCTGCTCGTGCCGATAAGAAGGCGTTTTTCCTTCAGTATTTCTAATCTAATGTCACACCTCAGGAAGAATGACTTGGAGTCAACCGCAGTGTTAGTGCTTTTTCTATAACTTGTATTGCATATTGCAGTATTTGTCTTATTTTGCACAGTATTTATTTGTTAAATGCATTCAGTGAACCCAGTAAAAGAAGCATAATATGTTCATTATACAACATTAGTCAGAAGGAGGAGCTGCTGCCTGTATTGGTATTGGTTGATATCGGTATCAGTAATGAATTGCTGGACAATGTTGGTAAGCCAGCCAATATTGAACATTGCTTGTAAATACAGTATATATACATTTTAAAGTGTGTACATTTCACAAGTGTTAAAGTCAAAGCTGGTGTCATATCAAAATAATCGCTGTAATAACACATTGGCAGCAATGTAATTGCACTATTACTTTGACGTGCGAACATCCTGTTTGACCCTCGGCCCACATCGTAGTTTGAGGAAATGCAGCTGATGTGGAGCCACAAGCTTCAACAAAAGAAAAGGGTATTTTGAATGGTGAAATAGCTTCAGAGCCCTGGCAGATGGCTCTCTCCATAAAACCAAAGTTATTTGTATCTACTGTCGCAGTGAGTTGAATTGTCATGGGCTATGTTGAGTCTCAAATGCCAGAGAGAAGGTACTGCAGTACTGCAGGTGTTTTTTATTGCCATTTATACAGTGGTACCTTACCTTGGCATACGAGTGTTCCAACTAATGAAAGTTGCGCACACAAAGCGCTCAATGAGATGTCAGTAAAGGCTTGCGAGGGAATTTTTTAGCATTATTATTTATTAGCGATTTCTTAGCGTTTGTGCTTGAACTGTTGTGTTTGTCAAAGATGACGGAATAAAAGTTGCATGTTGAAAGATCCGTGGTGTCATACTTCCATGTCGTTGAATTGGCCAGACAAACAGGCCAGTGTGATAAAGTGTGTGTAAAAGAGTGTTTGTGTGTGTGTTTGGAAGTGAAGTATAAGCTATAGCCTGACTGCACTACAGTATATGAGCACAGCGCTACTTCTGTAAACTACCGACTGTTCTTGAGAACTCTATTTTTTGTAAGTTGTCAGTATTTATTTTTCTAACACCCTGTTTTCATTTAATTTAGTTGGTTGGTGTTAGTTGTTGTAATATTAGTCACAATTCTGATATTATGTGAGATGATTTGCTTTAAGAGAATCTTATGTGAGTGATGGAGTTTACCTTACCAATGTCTACTTGTTGTACACTGTGTTTGTTTTTTTATACAATGAGGTCCATTTATTGTTGAAAAAAAACCCAATGTAAAATAAACAAAAATTTGCATGAAGCAAAGACATTATCCAGTCTTATGATGATAGGTGTATTAAAAACTTTAAAATGATCTTTCAAAGGTACTTATTACAGATAAAACCTTATTTATATCTGTATTTCTATCCAGTTAATTACGAGTTAACTATGGACAAAATGTGATTAATTTTGATTAAATATTGTAATCGATTGACAGCCCTATTTAAAATGCATGAATATGTGTAGTTATTATAAGCTTTAAAATGTTAAATTAATGGCATGATAACCTTACCTGACATACCACCTGTTTTGATAGGGAAGTGATAGAAACTGTTTGGAAAAGACCAGGTATATTCAAATAAAACTTGGCAGGAGAATTGATAAGTGTTTTGTCAAACATAGCCCTATCACAATAACAAATTTTGGTGGTCGATAATTGTGCTATAAATTATCGTCGATAATTTAGACCTTTTTTCATTATGGTTATCATTTTTAAAGGTTACCGATACATGTTCCTTGTGTCGTGTCACATTTGAAACACTAGATGGTATGGACGTGTAGTGTACCTGTGGGAGTCATAGAATTTGACCACAATAACATCCACCATTGGCGGGAGGTCCCCACTGCACATTCCAATCCTACTCATGGTGCCAAAAGAACTACACACAGCAACGCAATAGGTGGTTAAAAACAGACACGACACTACCAACGTATAATGCAGAATAATAACCGACAACTATGTGGGCTTAAGCATGTACTTTTACATTTACAAACACTGTACAGCAAATCCCGCTGTATATTTAGGTTGAATATCGATATACGATATATATCACAATATTTTTTCAGCAAAGTGAGTTTAGACAAAATCAAAGCCAAATATGCGTGTCAAGTTGTGTCATTAAAATAAATACTTAACATGAGGATGTTTTTTGAAATTTTAAAGTTTCAAAAAAATCTTAAAAATAGCCTTTAAAATAAAGTAGGCCATTCTCTTTTTGACATAAATACAGAAAAAGCGAAATGTAATCCTTTTTACAACAAACCTTTAGCTATGCTCAAAACCTCAGCTAATAACAAAAGAACAAAATATGAAGGAGTGCCCAGTTTAAGAGGACATTTTTAAATGTCAGCAACTCAAAAATACTTTCAATTGAACAGTAGTATTTTTTTAGGTAAACATTTTTAGAAGACACGAGCATGTCCTTGTTTTGTGCCAGGAACACCAACCTGTCAAGTGCATCAGGCTTAGCAACTGTCTGTCTAACTTCCTTGTACATTTGTAGTAGAGCTTGTCGTTCGAAATAATTGTGGCTGTGAAGCTCGCTGGGCATCGTTTTCAGCAGGTTTTTAAAGACGTTTTTTCCACTGTTGCAAAGGGGGACCATATCTTAGCAATGTGATAGGACACCTTTTTATAATAACACACTGCTTTGCTTTTCCTTTCATGAGGAACATAACAGGAGCGTGGCAGGCAGCGCTCAGCTTCACACATTCCTCCTATTGGAGTTTGTGCCAAGTTTTAAGGTGGTGAAAAATATTTTTTTATGCTCTGAATTCGAAGTAGCTCCACATTACTGAGCTACCTTGCTGTCGCTTCGACTAGAGCTGCTGGGCTTCTGCTCCGCCCTTCCTACCTTTTCCTGCATGCAGCGATGAGGGAGATACAGCACAAATCCAATTTATATCAATATCAACGATATGGTTGGTTTATAAATATCGATATTTAAAAAATATCAATACATTGCCCAGCCCTAGTGCAGACCTGCCAACATGTATGAATCTGTCGTACTCAGCATGCAATTTGACTCTTGAATACGCTTGTATGCTTCACTGCCCTCCATTTTGTTGCATTTCGCTGGTTTCAGTTTTGAGTTCAGTCTGCACAGTACAGATAAATAGATATTATCTATTCATCAATAGTATTTCGGGGTGGGGGGCAAAAACATTTCTGCCCACCATGACAGCGCACGACAGAAAATAATTGAGAACCACTGGTTTACAGTCAAAGACACACCCATAGTTCTATCCTCAATCTCCTTAAAGAGACATCAATTGTTGCAAGCCTTTTCTGACCGGCTGATCAGTTGGAAATTAAATAACATTAAATACATGAGTGGGATTACACACTGTAGTCTATCAAAGCAAGGTGCCTTGCCACTGGGCATGGGCCGGTTACTGGTTTAAAGGTATACCACGGTTTGAAAAAGTCATGGTTTCCAGACCACTAAAATTGTGCGTCATACCGTTTGTACGATATGACAGAAAGTGGAGTTCTAGGGCGGCTACTACGTGGAAATACTTGTGTTGTCGGAACTGGGCTTCGATGTGTTGCCAAAAGTGGTTGGCTGCCTCTTTAGGATTGAGCGGCGCCAGGACGGCCGTGGTGTTGTCGCCATTGTCGGTTGACATATTACTCATGTCGAGGGTCACCAAATGTGGAGATGTGATACAGAACGAGACAGTCGTTGAGGATAAATGGTATACACAACAAGCAACAACCACTTAACAACGTCTCAGTTGCTAATGACAATCACATGACCCAGAAACGGACGTTTGTGGAAAAGTGCAACCTGCCACATGAAATAATAATGTGACATTCAGAGTTGTATTATTTCTGTTGTGACCTTCTTGAGCCACTTGCATTTATTTGCATTTTGCTTTTTTTTTTTTTAGAAAGAAAATATGGATTGGGTTGTGACTTGAGTTGATGGGTTAGCCACAGTAGACTGCATTGAGAACTACATCTTATTTATTTAGAAAGAATTCAGTTACAGTATATCTTATTTATTTTAAATACATATGTTCCACTTTCATCGTGTTATATTATATGGTCATGAGCTTTGGGTAGTGACCGAAAGGACAAGATTGCGGGTACAAGCGGCCGAAATGAGTTTTCTCCGTAGGGTGGCTGTGGTCTCCCTTAAAGATAAGGAAGAAGCTCGGGGTAGAACCGCTGCTCCTCTGCATTGAGAGGACCCAGATGAGGTGGCTTGGGCATCTGGTCAGGAGGCCTCCCTGACGCCTCCCAGGGGAGGTGTTCAGGTCACGTCCAACCGGCAGGAGGCCTCGGGGAAGACCCGGGACACGTTGGAGAGACTATGTCTCTCAACTGGCCTGGGAACGCCTCGGGATCTGCCGGGAGGAGCTGGGCGAAGTATGTAGCTGGGGAGAAGGAAGTCTGGGCTTCCCTGCTTAGGCTGCTGCTCCTGCGACCCGACCTCGGATAAGCGGAAGAAGATGGATGGATGGTTTAAAAATGACTGTTTTGACTTGACTTTTTCGCTTTTCAATGAAGATATTTCAAAATAACACAATTTAGAGCTGTAATTACAATTCCGTGAAACCGTCCAACCGTGATATTTTTGCCCAAGGTTATCATACCGTCAGAATCTCACACTGGCCCATGCCTACTTGCAATGTTAATGATAATCATGTTGTGTGTTGATCTAGCCACTTTGGGCAAAGTTATTATTTTATCACACTGAAAATACATGTCGCTAATATGTTATTATTGGTGTTTGCAGCAAAGGGTTAAAAGAGTTGCTATCAATTGTGCGTACTCTCTGTGTTCTCCTGCAAGTGGCTCTCATGTAATCTGTAAGCAGAGGAAATAATGAAACAATTCAGTGATTGGCAAATAAAACTGCTCAGTGCTCTGAGGGATTTAGCGTAACCGCTAAGTCAACATGAGTTTAATCCAATTAGAGTCAGTTTCTAATGCTTCAAGAGTATGATTTGCCTCACTATATTGCATATATTACTGAAATACCATTTTTGTATGCTCATAGTTGCCAATGCCTAATACTATACATTGGCTTTCGGGAATGTCTCAATTAAGCTTAATGTCCTATGTATTTAGAAATAGGGAAGATTCGTCAAATGTATATTCTGGCCTAAACATGCTGTTGTTGAACCATCTTTAACTGCTACCCATCACCCCCCCACCCAGTCTTAGTGTCTATCACTTCTGCAATGTTTTAATGCGGTCGGTCCTTCCTCACTTCCTTTGTTTCCATGGATACCAACACAGTGGGCTCCACATTTCCCGACATTTGCTTTTCTAAAGGCCAGTGTGAATTCCCGGTTTCAACCTCGCATTTTTTTGTACGACTGCCTGCAGCCGTCCGGCTCTTTCATAACATGCTTTTCATAATGTCCCTGTCTAGCTTTCCCAGTGCAGAGTTTTTATCTGCACACACTAATGAGGCTGAACGGTATAGTCATCTTTGTATAATGCAGATGAGCATGAATAGCATCGTGTACACAGAAAAAAACACACATTGCACAATAGGATGTGTTAATAGATTGTGTTTCTGATATGTATGGCTCATTATGTAAACTTACAAGACACTTCATTAGGTACGCCTGCACTATTTAGACCCTGTCTGTATTGTTGACATTTCTGTTGTTACTAAGATACTGTGTTTTGATTGACACGGTCATTGATGTCTTTATTATTGTGGTTGCATTGTACTGCATCAATAATCTCATAATTAAGTTCTCAGTATGATGCACAACAGTGCAGTTCTTCATCACTGCAAACTACAACCACCACAATAATAAATATATTTTTAATATATTGTATTGTTTTAGACCAGTCCAGGTGTACCCTGCCTGTCGGCTGGGATAGGCTCCAGCATACCTGCGACCCTAGTGAGGATAAGCGGCATAGAAGATGGATGGATGGATTGTTTTAGCCTCCTTTTGTGGAAGACCCTACTCAAAAGACCCCGAAAGCTTTCGTATTTCACTCCATATTTATGTGCTGAAAGGTGCTGTCCCTCTTTGGCTCCAAACTATTTTTTTAAACCAAGAACTGTAAGAACACCACCATCGGCTAGCAGATGTTACCAATACTGGTTTCAAAGAACAGATTGAACAAAACTAGTCTATAAATGTCACAATTCAAAGTTAAACTA
Source organism: Dunckerocampus dactyliophorus (assembly GCF_027744805.1). Classification (NCBI taxonomy): domain Eukaryota; kingdom Metazoa; phylum Chordata; class Actinopteri; order Syngnathiformes; family Syngnathidae; genus Dunckerocampus; species Dunckerocampus dactyliophorus. Next base: position 14,246,413 of record NC_072832.1, on the reverse strand, counting down.
AAGTCATAATTTCATTTGGCGCTGGCAAATTGGCGTTCATGGCTGTTACTCACCCCGTCTCGTATACGTGTCTGTCTTGCGGTTCTCCATCCATCGCAGTCTCTCAGAGAAGCGAGTGACAATATGTAGTCGTTATGTGGTTATAATAGCCTACACATTAAATTAAAGCTAACATTAGGAGCTAAACTTTACCAAATCGCTATTATTTAGCTGACAACAAACATGCGCGTGTGTGTGTGTGTGTGTTATGTGGGGGGTGACTTGCAACGTCGAAGCAGGAAGAGGGTGTAATATACACATTGGAAAGTTTGCCCCTCCCATGCAGTGCCTAACCAAGGCAGACAACACTTTTAATGTCCCCTGTGGGTTTAAGCAAATACCTACTCACTTGTCAGGTATGAGGTAATACAGGATTATTCTCTCGTTTGAACCCTGTGAGCATAACAGGGATGGATTTAGAGTGGTTCTCTCAGTGGAGACTTAGAAGGGCGGAAGTCACACAGTGTGGATGGGATGATACACTTCAGTCTTTACCCCAGACTAAACTAGATTGCCTGAGACGATTTACAAAAAAAGCACAATGTGTTCTCTGTCAGATGTCAGTGTGCCTTGACGAGACACTTAAGGATACCTCTTTATTTCTAATCCTCTCCTAAACAATCCCCCTTTGGCGATGTTTCTCTGTGGAACAAAGATGGACAAGCTAATGAAGCTGCAAAGAGCTGCTCCATTATTGGACTTGAATGCTATCTTCTGCCTCCAGCAGGCTTTCTGTACCATTTAAGAAGTGTTTTGGTTTTGTGTTTCTAGGTACAGCAGTTGACCTTGGTTCGCATGCCTGTGGGTGGGATCCCCGGCATACTAATGAGGGTCAATGCAGAGGGATGTAATGCTGTTGCATGCTGTGTTGTCCACCAGCCCCGGCTCTGATCTTTTAGGGCCACTTTTGCCTCTGATGCTGTGCAGCCAACTGATATTTGATGTTTTCTTACATACACTGCAAAGAGTGGCACCTCTGGCTTCTAGGAAATGTATATTATGTCCACCAAGCTTAAAGATAATGTTATTCATGAAACTACCTTCTTCCTTTTCTCCCATGTGTGAATAGGGTGTCTGCATTATGACCACAGCCCTTCTGCACTTCTTCTTCTTGGCATCGTTCTGCTGGGTTCTAACGGAGGCTTGGCAGTCCTACATGGCAGTGACGGGAAAGGTTCGGACCAGGCTCATCCGCAAGCGTTTTCTCTGTCTAGGTTGGGGTAAGTAAGCAGCAGATTTTTCAGCAACTTCTCCAACATACAGTGAGATTTATTTCTTGTGACTGTATCTCTCTGTATGAAGGCCGCAATTGCGTTAAAGTAAAAAAAAAACAAAAAAAAAACTCTCAATGTTCATGATTTGATAAATGTTTGAGTGGATCATGGTCTAAAGGGGTCTTTCTTTCAGATGAGCGAAAAAACCCTCATTTTTAAAAGAAAAAAAACAATGAATTTGTTTTTGAAAGAGCCCACGTTCATTCTTCTTGTTACCTAGCAACAAACATGGCTCTCTTAGTCATTGCAGAGCCACTGCTTCCTGAAAAAGAGTGTCTCCTATTCACTTAGATTTATAAGAAAGATGCCATTGCACATGATTGGATGTTAAGGAAGACAGATTCTTTGTATATTACCCAACGCTTTTGATTGATTGAAATCCAATGTATCTGCATAACCTTCTATATTCAAAATATTTTCAAAATTGATTAGAAAAAGGGACGCATGCCAAATGTTACTCGTTGTATCTTAATTCGGCCCGTGTGAAATATTGCAACGGTACGCGGGCGGTGATTTATGACACCCATGTGTACACTTCACATCTTCAGCACTGCAGAGAGAGATTGTGGATGGCCACGGGGGCTGCATGCGCCTCCTGACTCTAGGAAGCTGATTACATCAATAGCACCTTCGTGCGCTTTCCAGAACATTAACATTCTGAGCACACAGTTGTAAGAAGTGAGCCCATCATGCCAGGGCATTGGATTTTTGTTTTATTTTTACTGTACTGTGATAAAACATTTTTACTGTAGGGCTGCCTAGACTTTTATCATGTGAAATCACGATTTCTTCTCCAGCTTTAATGGTACACTGTTGACAAATTCAGATACACGTATTTCATTGTGTCAACTCATGTTATTGTGTGGCATCTAGTAAAGATTTTCACGGCATATTGCAGACAAAACCTCTCAAATTTAGCCCATAACACAAGAGTGCTTGTCTAATTATTGATTGTTTTCTCTTCAAGGATTACCGGCTTTAGTGGTTGCTGTATCAATGGGATTCACCAAAACAAAAGGCTATGGGACACCCTTATAGTAAGTTTGCCTGTTTTTAATCCTTTTAATATTCAGTGCTCTTGCAGCACATCTACTGTGACACTTAAGAGCAATGATTAAGTGTCTCCGCAGTGGCTCACTTATCTTAAATAGACCCATAAAGACAGTACCGTGAACCCAATCAGATTTAGAGATCGCTCAGCAAGACCCCAATTTCTCATGAGTTGCATCTCAGCTTGATACCAAAGGAATGAACAATGCTTAGATTCTTTTTAGTGTGTGAAAATCTGCAAATGGAGTTACAGCATATGGCACCTCCTCCCCTGACAACTGGGGAAAATACAAGCGGATGTTATTATGTGTGCCATTAACTCAGATGTTAATGGCTGACTGCAAGTTAACTGTTGCTGCTTGCTTTCCCTGCAGCTGTTGGCTGTCTTTGGAGGGGGGGCTCCTGTACGCATTTGTTGGGCCCGCAGCTGCTGTTGTTCTGGTAAGTTTCAACCATTAGATCCTATTCTTGACTGCAGGGGAGATATGAGAAATTGAGGTTAGCTATAAAGAAGCGGCACTCAGCATTTAAGCAAAGATAATTGAGCTTATGTTGCACAGAAACCTGCAAACAAAGTCTGTGGGGAGGTTTGTGGTTTCAAAGTCAACATTTCATATATACAGGGGGCATCCCTGTATAGTGTTTAGCATGTTGCCTCTCAGTCAAGAGATTGAGGTTTTTAATCGCCGCCTGAGCATCTCTTACCCCTTTTCCACTATATTGAACTTTGGTGTTGGTGCTGGACTAAGTTCGAGGCCGGGGTAGAACCGTGTTGCCTGTGAAGGGGTCACATCAGGAAATGACAGGACATTTCAAGTGTTGACCATTTTTTTTAATCAAAACACACAAGTCACTACAGTCCTTGGCACTGCACACTATTTACAGGTACAAATATAAATATAAAGGTGAAAAAATATAAAAAATCAAGGTGCAAAATGCAAAACATTTTAACATAAAGGTTGCACGTTGCAGGCTTCGGGTTTGTGGGGAGCTCAATTGCGAGGGGAGGATGATCAATCTCATTGTTTTCTGACAAAAAGATAAAAACATATTAAACCAGAACACTGTTGCACAATAAATGTTACTTCTTACATGACTATGGGTTTACAATGAAACTAATTTGATGCCGTACGCACAAATAGGAAGGGGAGAGTGGCGAGGCTTTCATTCATTCGACAATAGCAAGCTAGCATGCTAATGTGAACAGCTTGCTACTATTTACGCACAAAACGATGCTGTGAACATGAAATTAAACAAATACAACTTACGGGAGTCCAGGCAGGTCTGACTCGTGCCTGTGTCTTCTTCTGTGATGGCCTCCAGCTTGCACGCTGGTGTCTGTGGCCCAAAACTTGGTCGAGCTCCTCAAAATAAGGCATTTCTCGCCTCTGACCACTGCTACTCCTGCCTAGGTCCTTTTTTGGTTTCTGTAGTCCTTCTTTAATTTCTTAAGTTTGTTGTTTATTTGTTGGAAAGACCGAACAAATCCATCTCGCTTCCGATTCATTCCAAAATTGGCCGGGTTCTTGTCGCCCTTTCAAATTTCTTCTGTACTTCTTTCGATGTCCAAATAGACATGCGACAGCTGGTGTCCTCTGGTGTCTATGTGTTGGGAGTGTTTTCCATTGTTTGAGTTTGCAATGCAATGAAATAAAGATGGAGGTAATTGGCAGACTTTTTAGGTAACCTCGCCCACCTCGTTATGCAAACGATTCGCCCAGCAAGCTTTTGGAGCCAGAGTTGAACCAAAAAAGACAGCTTCAGTTTGAACCAATTGTGGAAAACCAAAGCGCTGAGAAGCAGCTCAAAAAAGCTCTGAATCAGGCACAGTGGAAAAGGGGTATCCGAGTAGAGCTTGCAGTGATTGGCTGGTGACCAGCCCAGGGTGTACCCCGCCTCTCGTCCAAAGTTAGCATGGATAGATTCCAACTGTGCAAATATCACATTAGTTATATGACACATCTCCATTGTACATGTGTATTTGTGCATGATCAATCATAATTTTGACTTTGTTGATTATTTCTAATTATATAGTAATTTCTGAAAAAGCTTCTCATAAAAATACAATGATAATGACTTATTGATTTGTACTATTTTAGGAACAAATTAGTTTATTTTGATAAAGCTGCTGTATTAAAATCAAAATTGCACACTGCTGCTCCAGTTTTCTGTCAGTGGAGTTGCTGCTAATGCAAGTCGAAGGTGCCTTTGAGAGGAAAAGTGTTTCTTATTAGGCAGATCTTTTCCTAAGGCTGCCGTGCCGGACTGAGTGTGCACAGCATGGCTCATCCGCTGGCTGAAATGTGACAGATACGAGGGAAAAAAACAGAAGCAAGAGGTCAAAGCTCAGTGAACACACGCAAAATTGAGATAGGGAAAAAATATGACAATGACATCAATCATTCGCTAGTTTGGAATAATGGTTGCATTGGTCTGATTGATTAAAGATCTGTTCCCTTCACTTTCAGGTCAACATGGTGATCGGTATCCTGGTGTTTAATAAATTAGTGTCCAGAGATGGTATACTGGACAAGAAGATGAAGCATCGTGCAGGGTATGACAGCACGTCCTTGTTAGTACCTTAATTTTTCTTCTTTTCCTATTCATGACTAAAGTGCTGCGTGTTTTAAACCAACGATATGTCCTTTGTTCTAATGATGCTTTTCAGAGCTGTTTGCATTGCTTGCATGAACCTTGCAGCACATTTTAATCACCATGTGCTCATTTCAAGACAAAGTTTATTTGTTATTACTAGGGATGGACATTCAAGTGCATTTCCTTGATTGATTAATTGGGTCAATTAATGACCAACTGATGGTAATTTAGAAAATTATTATCAATAATAATACATTACAATAAAAAAAGGATATTCATATGTTTGCAACAAAGCTGCTAAATGCTAAAAAAAAATCCTCATATTTTTTACATTGCATGTTTACTGCTCTAGATTTTGATTCACGATAGTTGCTTATAAGTAAATTACACTTTACAACCATAGGGGGAGTCTGGGAGCTACACGCTATGAATATTTACAGCTGCTTTAAACGTGTATGGCGATTCAGAGCTCATTTAAATGTTGTCTAAAGGAAAGTATAGGACATAAACGTAAAGAGGTCAACTCTCTCTTGGGAGTGACATGAATGCACATTTCTTTGGCAGAATAAGTTCAAGATGAAACGCTGTAGTACGCCCACAAGCTGGCTGCGTGTGCTGTTACTAATATTTAACGATGCAGAGTGAGTGGTTGTTAGCGTCGTTGGTCACGCCGTTGTCTCTTCTGCCCCACAGACAGATGAGTGAGCCTCACACGGGATTAACTCTCAAGTGCGCCAAATGTGGTGTCGTATCAACGACTGCTTTGTCAGCGACTACAGCTAGCAATGCAATGTAAGTGACGTGTGAATCAATAAGACAATGCTGCATATACAGCAGGTCCACCACGCTAATGTGGAGCCACTGCCATGGCAACTGATGTTCTCGCTATAAATCACATCACAGCAGACATTCAAAAAAAAAACAACAACTTGTTTGTGCTTGTAAATTTAATGGCCCTTATATTACTACCAGCACCATACAGTTCTATGCATTATTTCCTCTATACATCCTATATGCCTCCTCTCAGGGCGTCCCTATGGAGTTCTTGTGTTGTCCTACCTCTACTGGCCTTGACCTGGATGTCCGCAGTGCTCGCCATGACGGACAAGCGTTCCATCCTCTTTCAGATCCTCTTTGCAGTCTTTGACTCACTGCAGGGTTTCGTCATAGTGATGGTGCACTGTATCCTACGGAGAGAGGTAGAGCAGCCACTGCATATTTTCTAATCCATTCTCAATACTGGAGATGCATTATTTTCAGGATTTTCGGAACATCTGCAAATAAACATGTTGATAATTTGCGAGAACTCGACTCAGATAATGAAAGCAAGCCTGTCCTCAGGTCCAAGATGCTTTCAGATGTCGACTCAGAAACTGCCAAGATCCAATCAGCGGTGATGCAACAGGAGGCTTCCCTAATGGCCACGCTCAGATTATGGTAAGTGCAATTTCCTCTCTTTTAAGCAATCATTACCATGAATCAAAAGCCTCATTTCCACCCAGCATTGGGGTTTGCGGCAGTTCAGTATGCTACGCAGATATTTTATGCCAAATTCTCCAGTGATTAACTTATTTTTATTTCTATCATTTCCAATGGGAGCAAATTATTTCAAAGTCAGAGGTTGACCAGCATCCTCGACAGGATGAAATGAAATGAGGTGCTGCTATATTTGCCTCCATTTAGCGTTGCGTCTTTTTTTCATTCGCTCATATAATTATTTGTGAATAGACGCTACATGACATTAGTGCTCCTCCTGGACTGAAAGCTCAATCCTTTACTTCAATTTGATTGAAATGACCAAGCCCATCCTGTACGGGCATGCATCTCTCTCATTTCCCCTCCCAGGATAATGGAGCACCACTCTCGGCCCGACCTTTTGAAATTGGGATGCCAGTCTCTTCATCTAGCCCCACGATGCCATTGGCATGATGAAGAAATGATCTGCCATTAGTATTCTAATACCCCTTTGAGGGAAATAGTCTTCACAAAAGCAGAATGGTGTCTTGCTGTCTCGGTTTAATACGGTCATTTGCAGCAGTTGCAAAGTGCTTCCCATTCCTGCATTGTCATGCAATGATATGCTCAAACTGGCCACTTCAGTAGGTACACCTCCACGCTCCACTGAGATCTACTAGAAAATCTGTATTCCAAAAATGGCTTTACAATAATAATGATTCTATTTCATATTTTGAATGAAGTTTTCATTGGTGTGCATCATACCGAGATGCGTTTTTCATATTTTAAAGTCCAACCCCAATCCAATCCACTTTATTTTTGTACTGCACAAAGTTGTAAAGCAGCAAATAATAAAAAGTAAAGTACAAATTAATACAATAAAAAAACTAATAAATCAAATAAAAAACAAAAGAAAATAGATACAAATCTTAAAATAAGTAAAACCAAATCAAATCAAATAAAACGATAAAAGACACAGTGGACCACACAACCCCGATTTGAAAACCAGAGACTTATCAGACAAGACTGTGGGGACTGCTTTTACATAAGGGGGCAGAGCGTTCCACAGCTTGGGGCCGACTACAGAAAAGGCCCAGTCTCCCCTTGTCTTAAGGCTCGTCTTAGACAACACGTTGGAGCTGGCCCTCAGACCTCAGTGAGTGTGCTAAAGTGTAAATTTGGATGAGGTCCGTAATGTATTGTGGGGCCAGTCCATTCAAAGCCTTAAAAACAAACAAAATCTTAAAATCGATCCTAAAACACACAAAGCCAGTGCAGGGAGGCAAGAATTGGAGTGATGTGCTCCCTTTTTTTGGTTCCTGTTAAAAGCGGCGCGAGAGAGTTCTGGACTAGCTGTAAGCGAAGGTGCATTGTAACCTATTCCAGTGTGAAGTGCATTACAGTAGTCCAGACATGACAAAATAAAAATGTGCATGCCTTGCAAGTATATTAAATGTCTTACTTATCATGTGACCACGTTGTGCTTGCAGACTGACTTCGAGAAGGACGTGGACATCGCCTGCAGATCAGGTAAAGAGCACATGTTCTCGTAACAATAATATCCTCGCCTCGCATCTAAAAAAACACAAAAAAGAGGTTAGACAGTAAAAATAGCTCCCGTTACATAACAACCAACAATCCCCACAGGAGTTTTTTTTTCACAGTTACCAAAGCGCCGACTTTAATCTGAAAACACAACAGTGTGAAAAAGCTGTTGGCTACTTTTTTATATGTTGTTTTTAAGTCAGGAACAAACTGTGATAATGTTTTGGGGTTTTATTCTGTCATGAGGATTTCTGTAAATATAATTGACTATATCAAAGAATATAAGTTCTTGCCTTTGGAGGATGTTACTTATGACTTAAGTCATATGAGCGGAAAGGTAATGCTTCTCTATAACCCCGCCTTTAGTTCTTTTGAGCCACAAACAAGCATAACTTGAAGTTTTGTGATGAAATCTTCCCAAGAGGTTAAGCTAAACTCCAGTCTAAAACTCCCACTTATTCACAGTTCTCAGCAGGTCTTTTGTCCCACATTCCTCAATCCTGTCAGACTAAAGTGGACCTAACCGACGCGAAAGGCAAGAGCAGTCAGGTGGCATGAATAAATCATGACCAAGAACAGACGGTAGTAAAAACAGCAGCGCATTTCACAGATTACTCTCCTCTGTGTTTTACAATTATTATTAGAGCAGAAGTCACACTCTGCGTTGTTACCTCAGGTATAAAAGTTGATGAGAATGTACTTACGGGATACAAGCCTTAAGGCTGTTTACGTCCTCCATGAGCATTAAATTATGGAATGGAAAACTTTTGAGTTTTATTGTTATAGTTTGCATTAGTGTGGTGTTGTTTGTTTGCAACTTCCTGTCTGGATACATCAAACTTTTTATAAAAACAAATGTTATCTTTATAAATGGAAAGAAAGGTACTTTAACGTCGCGTTTGATCAGGATCTGATCCACATTATGCCACTGGCAGCAATTACTAAAAAAATCCTATTTGATATAATCTGACATTGCAATCTATCATCTCTTCCAGAAAAACATTTGGAATTGGATCCCTTTAGCTTTAGAAATTTCACAGTTGACAAATGCCTTGGCAGAGGTCTCCAGTGTCTGGGTGCTCTTGTCAGACTTTGAAATCTCCTTGCATTATTTTTTTGTTTGGAACAGAAGCATAAATCTTTCTCATTCATTAGCCAAATATAGTCAAAGGAAAGAAAGGGCTTGTTTAGAGGACAGGCATTTTTATTTTTTATTTAATGAAGTACTTTATTTAATTTTGCATTCAGCTAAGATGAAGTGTCTACTATCAGTACACTTAACACCCTTTAGTATAGAATACAATAGATTCTTCACTTCTTCTTTTGCATGTCATCATCAAATATCCATCTCAGTAGCGTACAGCCACATCCTCGTCTCAGGTCCCACATCAAAGAAGCTGGCCTCTGAGTGTGGTTTATAGATGGGGCAGGTGGTGATAATGCAGTCTGCAGTCTGGTCAGGCTCCCCGCATTCACATGCATCTTGTTCTGCCAGGCCCCACTTCCTCAGCGATGCTTTCAAGTGTCCAATCCCAGTTCGCAGGCAGTTCTGCAGGGTCCACTGCCAACGGGGAAGGTCATCTCCTTTGATGCTGACTCCTGGATCCTGAATGTAGCGATGGATACGTGTGGACCCTGCCCACACCCGCTCCAGCTTCCAGGGTGCCGCCAGCCATGAATCTGTCGACAGGTCCTCAGGGATGGAATTAAGCAGCTCTTGTGCCTCCTTGTTGTAAGGACGGCAAGATTTGTGTCTGCTTAGGGGCGACTGTGTCGTGGTGGTGTTGTGCAGAATATGCCAGTCGTGTCTCAGGGCCATCTTGGCTAGGGCGAGGGTGGCAGCCTCCAGCCAGAGACTAGCCGGGGGTATTCCCGCTAGCACTGGCAGGTGGAACACGGAAGTGGGCTTAAGGTAGCCAGTTATGCACCGAAGGGCATTGTTTATAACGACGTCAACCTTCTTGACATGGGGGCTTGTACACCAGACTGCAGCACAGTATTCACCTGCAGAGAAGACCAGGGCTCGCATGGAGATTTGGAGAACCTTGGCAGAGGCACCCCAGCTAGTGCCCGCAGGACGTCAGATTAGTGAGATCCTTGAAGACACTTTGGCCGTCACCTGTTCAAGATGTTGTTTGAAGGAGAGTGTTCTGTTCGTACGGCAAGGTACCTCAGGGCTAGCTGGAACTCCAGCTGCTTGTTGTTGATGAGTACAGTCGGTTCCCATTTGGCTTCTCTGTTGTTGAGATGTTAGGCTGCTGTTACTGTCGTTGTCATTGTAAACGCCAGCTACCTAAATAGGCTGCTAGGATACCCATGTCCTGGTTAAGGCCATCGTCCATTGCTTCCCATGTTTGTCGTCACATCATAAAGGCTAGGTTGTTGGCATAGCCATATTTCTGTGATGTTGTCTCTGGTAGGTCGTGGATGTAGATGTTGAACAACATCAGAGCAAGGACAGACCCCTGTGGAACGCCGTTCCTCAGCCTTTGAAGACTGCTTTGTTGTCCATCACTGGTTTGTAAGGTGAAGCTGCGGTTTGACAGCATGGTCTTAAGCAGCTTTAGCAGATTCATCTCAAATTGATTGGAAGTCTCTGATTCTTTTGATAATGTGTGGACATTCTTACATTGTGACAGTTAATTTACTGATTTTGTACTTTCCTCCTAGCGCTCCACAAAGACATGGGCTCATGTCGTGCTGCCACCATCACAGGCACTCTCTCCCGCATCTCCCTCAATGACGAGGAGGACGAGAAAGCTCCTGAAGGCCTCAACTACTCCACGTTGCCTGGCAACATCATCTCCAAAGTGATAATCCAGCAGCCTTCAGGGCTGCACATGTCTATGGGAGTGGGCGATCTCAAGGAGCAGTCGCTCGCCGACAGCAACGCAGAATTGCGGCGCGCCGTATATCTGTGCACCGACGACGCCATGCGCCAGAGTGACCAGAACATGGGTGGCCACGACATGGAGGGCCACCCACCACAAAGCCAGATGATGGAGACAGACTACATAGTCATGCCCCGTGCCTCGGCGGCAGTTTCCGGATCAGCCACGCTGCCCGCCCACTTAAAAGAGGACGCCAAGATGAACATCACCATGGATACGCTGCCGCACGAGAGGTTGATGCATTACAAGATGAGCCCCGACTTTAACATCAGCCCGTCAGGCATGGACCACATGAATGTTAACCTGGAGCAGCAGTATCCCAGCGCCCCAGAGCAGATGCAGAACCTGCCCTTTGAACCCCGAACGGCCGTCAAGAACTTCCTCGCTGAGATGGAGGAGAGTGCGGGCCTTTCACGGAGTGAGACGGGCTCCACAATATCTATGAGCTCCTTAGAGGTATATAAATGGACACTGGAGGAACAGAGGATTGTTGTGTGCAATGGACACAACATTAGGCACACCTGCATGTGAACAGCCAGTACAGGTGATCCTTGGGTTACGGTGTTCCGTGGTATGACGTTTCTCCCACAAATTAATTAAAAACATGAATTTTGGTCCATAAACACGAGACTCGTTTGAGAACTAGATACAGTGCACCGCAGAAGAATACAAGTTGTGCTCAATATTGGCCGCACTTGTTTTTGCCGCGAGACGGTCGCGACCATCATTAAATGATAAAGATCGCATTGCAACGTCTACATGTGTGTTGTGAGGAAGATGAGGAGGTAGTCTATTAACAATGTCTTTACTGCAAAAACAAAACAGGCTGAAGCACACCAAAACAACATCAGCAAACTCAACTGTCCACTCTGCACGCAGCCAACATCCTCCTGCATCCACATACACACAATCAGGACTCATGCCACGTTCACACACATCGGAAATCATCTTTAACACTACAGTACACATAAATGCCTGGTCACTGATCCTCTGGACGCGACAGTTTAGTGGTCTTATTGCGATAGAAAGGTTGCTAGTACTTCGGCTTGTATTGTGTATTGCTGTTTCATTTAACTCGTAGTGTTTTATTATTGTATTTATTACGGTATTTCATGTCCTTCATGTGTTCTGTGTGAGTGAACCGGTGGTTAATTTAGGTATCAGATCCGACTTACACCAAAACTCGACTCGCATCACATTCTAGGAACGTAACCCATACGTAACCCAAGAACCACCTGTATAATGCGGTGCGGGTCCACACCACTGCAAACTAGTACTACCAGGGCTACAACTAACAAATATTCTCTTAGTCGATTAATCTGAAGCTTGTTGTTTCGATTAATCGAGTAATGGATTAGGCCCTAGATGGACCAAATCTGTATGAACCAAAAACAAAAGTTTAGTGATTTGGTCTTCAACTTAGCAGAAAAGAGTAAAAAATGTTGATCGCTGTTTTCCGAAGCCAAAGGTGATGTGTGCGAATATCTTGTTTTGCCTAAAACACAAAGATAAAATGAATAAGGACATTAAAAAATATTCACATTTGACAGGCTGAAATTAGACAATATTTACATTTTTAAATAAAAATCGATCAATCGAGTACCAAAGTAGTTAATTTGATAATCGATTAATCGTTATTTATCGTTTTCTTATTGTTTACTGTTATATCCAATTGTTACAGCTATAACTACCACTGTAAAATATTTGTGAAGAACAGAATCTTTAGTAATACAGTTCTTGCTTTTAGAGTCATTAGTCAAGGTGTACCTAATGTTGCGCCTAATGCCTAATGCTTCATGTATTTATTCTTTTTTACAGAGAAGGAAATCAAGATATTCTGATCTGGACTTTGAGGTATGTCAAAACACGTTTCTCGCCTTAAGACATGCATCTGTCTTATTTTTTCAGTATACGGAGCGAAGCCATCCTTGTGTTTTGTCATTTGATTTACTAGCACTTTTTGGGCCTCTTAAGCTTATTGGAACTACACAGCCTTGACCCAACAAGATTTATTGTCATGCTGTGTAGTTAAGGTAAAAGCAAGGCTGTCCACTGACAAACAGGGCGAGCGTTCTCATCTACATTTTGTCCTCCATATCCTCCATCCATCGGCGCTATGTTGATTTTGAAATGATATGCTTTTAAAATCATTTGCGCATTTCATATCTGATTGAAACCACTTGTCTTGGCGTGCAAATTCCCACCCACTTTTGGCAGGTTTTAGCATTCAATTGCATTGCCAAATCAGGTTTTACTGTATAGTGTGTGTGTGTGTGTATGTATGTATGTACAGTATATATACATACAGTATATATATGTATATCCATATATATATTTATATATATAGTACCCTTTCAAAGTAAAGGAAACGTAGAATGAAAGCTTCTGGCAGCTGTTCTGGCATGGGGAGCTTTCTGCTTTAAAGTAGACACACGCCAACCTTTTTAAATGGAAGCCCAGTGCCAAGATTTGATTATAAGGATTTCTCGTACACCAACAAAATGTTAAATGAGGCAATTTGTCACAAAAGAATTAAGTTAAATGCAGATACTCTTGCCATTTTCAATCAAATAGTTCTCCCGTCCTCTTGAACAAACGGTCCCAACGTTTCCTTTATTTTGGCAGTTCTTTGTATATATAGAGTACAGTATATGCCGACACGAGCAGATCTGGCCGATGAGTAAACTATCTTGACACTAACACATTGATCACAGTGCGAGTGGGTGGAGAGAAGATGCATTTCCATTATTGGCTGTCAATACCAAAGCAAAAACCCTTGCCATTGCAGAAAGTCATGCACACCAGGAAAAGACACATGGAGCTGTTCCAGGAACTGAATCAGAAATTTCAAACCCTGGACCGATTTCGAGACATACCAAATATGGGCAGCATGGTGAGTAACAGGAAACCAGTGGAGGAAACAGCTTATTTAGATGTTCAGTGCAGGCTACATGTGTGTGATTGTGCAAATGAGAGGTTATGTAGATTAAGTTGTTCGTGTGGAAGTGAACTTCCCTTATATAGTGCCAGCAGCTGGCCACGGGGGGGGCCCACTGAATCGCCAACCCCGCCCCCCTCCTAAAAGGAAAGATGCATTTTCTCCACAAGGGCAGTCTCAGGGAAGAAAGATGTTTGGTAATGTTGAGATCGAGAGTGCATCCATTCCAATGCAAGGCCATGAATGCACTTTGATTTACATACACATTTATCGACTTAGCAACCTCATCCTTTTTATTTCAACCATGAATGCATGGCCGATTATTTAATCAATCAACATCTTTTACCTGAAATGTGCTGTTCTTCTCAGGCTGCATTTACACTACAACTGACCCAATTCCTCATTGTTTTTATTATTACATATCTACCAACGTGACTGGAGTGTTAGAAAAGATCAATATTGATGTATACATAATGAGTAAACACTATTAAAAAAAAAAATTAAGTTTGAAATTGGAGATAAAATAGGAGATATTGTACCTGCCTTTTGAACTAACTATGGAGGAAGAGTTTGTATATTTTTTCCAAGTTACTGCTGTCCAAACGTTCTTCTACCAGCGTGTAGCATGGAAGGTTCGCTATATGAGTGATGAAGCCATTCGAATTTGTGACAAATCAGAAATTCAAATGCTTGTCATTGAACTGACTGGTTATAGCACCTGTACACTGTGAGACTAACAACACCCAAAGACTTAGAATGGCTTCAATTGCACAGCTTCAGCTTTATTTCATTGATCTTTGATAGGTGGACTGCTTATTGTGTCCATATAGTGCACTAGTACAGTCCAAAAATCAGTTAGCAGTGCAAACAGTCACACAGAAGACCAGCACATCACTACCCTTTCTCCCCTCAACTCCTCGCCGCCGCCACCACCAGTGACTCTACTCTACAAATGACTTTCCATTCATAATCCCTGCCACCGAGCAGCGCCTCCTTCCTATTTGCCACAGCGTCAGTGGAATGTCAGTGCGAGCACGTCCATACGAATGCCGCACTCATAGGGACCCTAATATGTAGCATAGTGCACCACACCTACAGTGGAACCTCTAAAGTCCAACACACCTGAAGCCGTACAGAGTTTTGAATTTTTCAGGAAAAAGTCTCCGATCACTGTTAGCAAACCTCGCAAGACCTCTGTTGCGTACGCATTACTATTTCCAAAAGGACAGCAATTGCACAAGAGGTCAGTTATTTTTTGTGCTTTTTCTTTGGCTTTTTTGCAGCCATACTCCACAAGAAGGACCATCCTTAACAAGGATTTTTAAAAGATGGAGAATATGGTGAGAATATTGTGTAACGTGAGCTTTCTAGCAACCTACCACCTAGCATAGCCGCTAAGTATAGATATTTTTTGTGGTTTTCAAATTTTTTTACCTTCGTTAAACTTGTGCAAATAGTAAAAAAAAAAAAAAAAAAGACTTGTGAGAATCACTGTATTATACCCTTGTCATTAATCGAGAAAATTGAAAGGGTGTTTTGTGTTTATGTTTTAACATCAGTGGTGGTGAACTTTTTTATAGACCTCTATGACAAGTTTGAATGTTTAAGTAAAGATGCTGGAGTCACCAGATGCGCCACAGGTACTCTGTATTACGCCATTCATCAGTAAAACATACAGTTGTCCCTCGTTTATCACGGTTAAATGGTTACAGACCTGACCACGATAAGTGAATCTCCACAAAGTAGGATTCAATATTAAATGGAATATTTTCGTAGTTAGAGCATAGAAAACCTGTTTATGACTTTCTAAATATATATATATTTTTTACCATTATTAGAGCTCTGCAGACATAAAATCACCTTTACACTCCTATTATTCTTTGTTTACACCACTTTGCTAATGTGCAGGCTACGGCATCACTGAAAGGCCACATGAGACGGCCGCCACTTTTAGCATAGCATTCTACCACGCTATGTTGTTAGCTTCCAATCTATGTATTCTTAAACTTAAAAACGAGTTTCAGATGGAGTGAGGAAGAAGGACAAAGTAAGAAGCCAAAAACGTACTTCATCAGTGTAACATTACTGTCGCCTAATGACCAGAATACTACAGTACAGTCGTCCCTCGTTTATGAGGATTATTTGATTGAAGCCCCGGCTGCAATAGGTGAATTTCCCCGAAGTAGGATGCAATATTAATAATGGAATATTTTTCTAATTAGAGCATAGAGAACCTGTTTATGACCTTCTAAAAACGTTTTTTTTGCCCTGTAGACATACAGTCATGGAAAAAATGATTAGACCACTCGTTTCTTCAGTTTCTTGTTCATTTTAATGCCTGATACAACTAAAGGTACCTTTGTTAGGACAAATAACAATGACAACAAAAGTAGCTCATAAGAGTTCAATTGTTTGGCAGTACAATGCTATAGCTATTCATGTATGAACTTAAGTTATTTTGGTTATTATCAAGAAAACCATGGAAGTTGTTAGATATCAGCTCGTAAATTAAACTCTTATGAGCTACATTTGGCATCATTATATTTGTCCAAACAAATGTACCTTTAGAAACAAGGGTGGTCTAATCATTTTTTCCGTGACTGTACACCTCATAACACCCCTATCACCTTTATACTCCTATTAGCTAATAAAATGATATTATATTCCATATTATTATAATATAGTGACATGATAAGCAATAATAGGACATTGGGAAAGTTGTAATATCTCAAACGTAATGTGAGTTGATCGCATGCCATTAAAAAAAAAAGATCAGCTTGTCATCCATCCTCACTATGACGTTTGTCACTTGATTGAGACACAGGACAGCCAGTCTAACATGAATCTGCATACATAGATGTACGCTTCGACAATAGTGTACTGCTAACTTTGTTTACATCACATTGCGCACCGCTTATGTGCAGGCTACGGGATCTCTAAAGTGACACAAGAGACAGCCGCCGCTTTAACAAGAGCAATCTACCGAGCTAACTAGTTTTGGAGTTTCTCATCAATGTAACATCACTGACACCTCGTGACCAGAATACTACATATGACTTGTCTTTCAATATTTTTGACTAATAATTGGCCATAGGTAACCATGAAACAGCGATCCTTTATTAATTCATCATTTTTTTCAAACAGCGAGGGGCGACTGTATACATGTTTTTGTTTGTACCTGTTAATAAAATCACAAAATGTCTTTTTGCACTTGTTTGATAAGTAAGAATGTTAGAAAAGCATTTTCTAAAGCTTTCTAGTACCGGCTACCAACTACTTATTTTAACCATATGTTTAACTTGCTAAATCTCAGCTATTTTTCGTTGTTTTTACAGTAGTTAAACTGATGCAACTAGTACAAAATGTTTAAAAAAAAACAACATGCACAAGTCACCAGATGTGTTGTAGAGATGCCGTTGTATATGGTGGTCATCCGGCAAGAAAATTAAGACAGTGTTTTATTGTTTTTACGTTTGAATAGAGCAGCGCATAACTTCTTTATACACTTGCATGACAAGTTAGTTTAAAAAGCGTCACCAGAATTACGCGGTGCTACCATGGAGCCAGGACAAGCAGGACAGAAAAGGAAGGATACTAAGGAGGCAGGACACATACCAACAACATTAAGAGTTGGTATTGAAAATAAAAAATTGCCATTGTAGAAAAAGTTGCGTTGACGCTAAAAAAGTATGGGCATTGTAAAATGTTGAACTAAAATGTAAAATACAGACATTGAAAAAAACTATTTTTTTTGTAGCTATTTGTGCAGTTTGACATGGTTTTCAATGCCAATCTTCAGATTATTTTTTTTTTTTACACAGTCATTTGTTTTTCAGCATCAACTTTATGGTTTTCAGCTTCAGTTGTATTTTTTTCTGTTTCACCTGACTGGCATTGAAGTGGAGGGGATGACGAGTTGGGGGCGGGGCTCGGAGTGCATGGCTTCTGCATTTTCAGGAGAAAATAGAGCGGCCTCTGTTGGCTACCAGCATTATTGTTCTACCTGCAGCTGTGATTGTACGCCGACATCCAAACACTGCCAGTATGTTGAAACAGAAAAAATACAACTGAAGCTGAAAACCAGACAAAAACACATAAGGCAGTGTAAAAAGACTGGCATTGAAACACATGTCATAATACTAAAAGTTGCTTATGTCTATTTTACTTTTCAATTCAACATTTTACAAAGCTAATACCTGTCAATGCAACTTTTTCTACAATGCCAAGTTTGGGTTTTTTCGATAGCAAAACTTAATGTGAGTTTTGGCTCCCCTCTACCTCCATTTGTCCACATCGTTTGGCCTGTACGTCTTGATATCAACAGTGGTTATCTTCTTTTTACGCTTGTGCGGCAAGTTACGAAACTTTGAAAGAATTAGACACCATTCACTAGATGCATCATGGATACGCCATACTACACCTTTGGCAATACAATTAGGAAACGGTGCTTTAGTGTATCTTTCAGTATGATAACAGGGGTTAACTTCTTTTTTACGTCAGTTGAAAAAAACGGATTATTTTGATTTCCATTGTCCGGACAAATACAGTAAGTGAAGCGGCAAGAGAGGTTCCACTGTACTGGGAGATGATTCCATGTTTGACTGTGATGCTTTGCACTGATCTGCTCTTTTGAATGACATGAATTCCAAAGTGTTTTGCGTATAAAAAAATGTGATGAGGATGCCGTGGCACTAATGTGGCACCGCAACGCCCATATTTGCAGGACAAGACAATGCCAAACAAGAACCCGTGGGAGAGCTACAACCCGGCGTGCGAGTACCAGAATTATGCCACTATGAATGTACTAGACTCTAGCGCCAAGGACTCACTGGAGATGACGCCTGCAGAGTGGGAAAAGTGTGTCAACCTCCCCTTGGATGTCCAGGAAGGGGATTTCCAAACCGAGGTGTAGAGGTGCGGAAGAAGACAAATACAAACCGAGTAAGGAGGAGAAAGGCGATGTATTTTGCACTGAATAAAGCTACAGACTTTTCTAACAGCCTTGGCATTCATGTCTGGATAATCGGAGCGTGGCAGGGACTTCATGTGCCAACACAGACTGAGGAGAGAGCGAGACAGAGAGGAACAATGGGGGGTGAAAAAAGGAAAAGGAAAACCATCAGTGTTACTTTTTTGTATTCTCACTAGCGTACTTAGTGCGGGGCAGCCTGGTGTACAATATTTACCATCACGTGTTATCTTTCAAAGGAATTGGAACAAAAAAAACAAACAAACAAAGAAACCCACACATCTCTCCAGAAGAAACCTCACAGAGCAAATGACACGCCATGTGGTCCCAGCTTCATTGGGTCTGGTCCCAGCTAGACCCAGGAGCACAATGTATATATTTATGCAGGTTTTTAAAAAGTTTATAACCGTCGGTTTGGCCATTACGACACTTTTTACTTTCTAGTGTGAAACATGGCAATGAGGCAAAGAGGATCTTTTGTGTCATTATTAAAATGAATGTTTGTCCAGCTACATTCTTCATTGCTTTCAATGCAATAAAGATACTACTCACTTTTATATAAATAATATATTTCACAACTTTAATACTGCAGAACCTGCTTGAAGGATTCCCCCGGCAAGCTCTCCCATCTGCAGCCCTGTATAAAATATTTAAAAAACAAAAAACAAAATGTTGTATGGTGTAAATAAACTTTTGTCTACATATGTTTTAATTGTGCCAATTTATTTTAATGAGGAAAAACAGATAAAAAAAATAATGCCAACCTGATCAAAAGTTCTAGGGGAAATGTTAACATTTGAAAAGGAATGTAAATAAAAGAGGAAATATGTTCGTACTGCTTCAGACGTGGTGTCAACTTTATGCTCTTTCTTCACTTACTTTCTCACTACCAGGAAGAACTGTTCATTTTAGCTCCCTGGCCAACACACCAGTGTGCTTTTTGCCCGCTTTACCAGCAAAAATTCCCCAGGAGCCACTTCAGCTTTATGGGTATTTTTTTTTTACCCAAATTGTCACTTGTTCATGTTCCAACCAATCTTAACGTTGCATCTCCTTCAGTCTTTGCAATAGACTCACTTTTTTTTGGCTCATCTTCCCAGCAACAAAAACTACTTAAACTGTGCCTACAGAGCAGACGTGGCATCTGTAAAGCTGGAGTTTCAAAAGAAAACTAATATGCATTTTCAGTGTTTCAAGTTAGAGGAATGTTAGTGAGGCAGATTTAATACGATTTTAGAGTGGATTTGTTCCCCATTTACCCTTACAGGTGTGACGGAGGCTTTAATACATTATTTGAAAATCTTGTACGTAAGCAACCTATAAAACAAGGGTGTCCAAACTTTTCCCACCGAGGGCCGCGTACGGTAAAACCAAAGAACACACGGGCCACTTTGATATTTTACATTTTGTAAACCAACCCATGTAGATATGTTTTGTTTCATATTTTAAGTTTGATAATTTTGTTTTGTTCTCATGGTATTACGACTTTATGCTTGTAAAACAATTTTTTTCTGTTGATATTATGACTTTATTGTAATATTTTGTAAAATTACTGCACCTTCTTACACTTCTGTTTTTGTTTTTGTTAGTTTTCTTGTTTAATTGTATTTTTAAAATGTGTCGAGGGACGATAAAAACACAGCCGCCGGCCGCAAATGGCTCCCCGGGCCGCACTTTGGACACCCCTGCTATAAAAACACGACACAAAAATGCATTCATAGTAGTAGTTCTATAGCTCTATGTCTATGTAGCTCTATATTCTACAGCACTTCATTACCATAGCCAACAGTTTTTCCCTCCAACTCATGTCAGGTGCTTGTGTAACTGTGATGCCACCGGATTCATTTCACAAATACACACAGTTTGTGCAAAATAAGACAAATAGTCCAATATGCAATACAAACGTTATAGAAACAGTGCCATATTTAATGTTTACAACCAATAATCACTAAAAAATAACTCCAATCTGAGCTAGCAAGCGTGTTGCTGTGCGAAGCACATCATTCCTTGCCCTCCGATATCATTATCGTCAGAAAAAAACTATACTGATATGAACTGATATCTAATTTTTATGCCAATATCGGCTGATGATATTATTGGACATCCCTACTATTAATGGCCGTTATTATTTTTTCCAACCATCACTAGGGGGCTAGCCACGTGAAAGCGTTTTCAGGTCTTTGTATTGTACTTTACAGGTCGAAACAGTATTTTATCATTTAAGCCTATGTCCACACGGAAAGGCGTTCAGAGTGACCTGAAAAGGTTTTTTTTTTTTTTAAACGGTTTCTAGAGGGGGGAAATCTGGACACGCCGGCTTGGCGTTGAGGCGTAGCCAAGTCATTAACGATGACGTCACACCTCCGCCGCCTCTTCACGTCACCAGAAGTGAGCTTTGAAGACAAACCAAACATAATATCTGAATATTTCGACGGACATGACTCACCTCAGTAGACATTCTCCTCATTTTGTTGTCTTATACTCCATAATGACTGGCAGACGTAATTCCACTTCTCCGAAGCGGAAGACGAAGTATTTATGCGCGTTTGTTCTTTCTTCTTCTATGGCTGGACTGTCACGTGGCTCCGTCTGCGTGCCTGTTCACAGTGCATTCAAAAGACCCACTGTAGACACCTACTAGTGTCTGCTATTAAGTACATATGAAAGAACCCACCTGGTCGCTATGTGAGGGAAATATTTTATAAATATACTAAAGTAATGAGTCCACTTGAGTGGATTGTTCATGTTCGGTCCAATAAGGGATGCATTTGTGCTCACTCTCTCTTGCATTGATTATAGTTCGTACTTGAAAGGGTTCTGGTTTTCTGGTTTCAAATAGAATTGGTATTTAAACAGATGTATCCATCGTGCTGCTCACATTTTGACATCATTAGACCAAGACCACACCTAACGATTCATCAGCAGTACCTTGAGGGAATGTGGCAGCCTGTAATCTGTTGCGGTGCCTTCAGGGTCAGGTTATTGTACTAATTCCAAGGCAAGAACATGTAGAAAAAACAACAACTTGTGTTTTGAGGGAGCTAAGATATACAATAACACACACACACACTAAACGGTACACTTGCAGTAACCCCTTTATCACGACAGCGCCATCTCCTGGTCATGGCCATTACGGTTTTTTTCAGACTCACCCTAACTTCCTGTAGCATTTCAACTTTTCTTTTTGTAGTATTACAATTCTGAAACATTTAAATTAAAATGTATTTATTTTCATTAACACATTCTATATTTTGCCATAACATTTTCATAAATTATATTAAATAAAAAACCATATTCACACATAAAGCTTTTTTCTGTAACCCTACAAATACTTTCATTTCAAATTTTAAAAATGCATTCCTATTCAATATTGCAAAAATACTAAAATATTACAGTTTTCCCCCTAATTTCAATGCAGTTTTAGTTTAATAAAATAGATAAAAATATAGGTAGTCATACCTATATTTAACCCTAAAATATTTTTGTTTCAAACCAAAAATACATTCATATTACATATTTGTATTAAAAATATAGTTTTGCCATAATTTCAATGAAGTTGTTTGTTTCATACCTTCAATAGATATATATAGCATATATGAATTATATATTTTTTTCAAATAACCCTGAAATATTTCATTTACAAACCAAAAATACCTTTAAATTTAATTTTTGTTTAAAATAATTTTGGCCATAATTTCAATGAAGTTTTAGTTTATAATAAATAAAAAGTCATAAATGACATATTTTCCAAGTAAACCTAAAATGTCACTTTAAAATCCAAATATATATATATTTTTTGCTCTGATTAAACATAGCATACAATATTTTGTGACATATTTTGTCATGATGTCTTTTGGGTATTGTATTTTCATAAACTATAATATAAAGGTTAAAAAAAGGCTTACTGTAGCATTCCTGTTTTTAAAATGAATGTGCATATGATTGAATTAGTACATGCTAATAATTGATTAGCATGCTATCATCGTATACTGTCTACAGAATCAACAATGTAGATTTGTTTACACATTGAATCATTCACTAATAGAAGGATTTTTGAGAAGACCGTGAGCAAATGTGAGTCCAGAGTTGCTGAGCTAAGGCGGCGTGCCCTTGAGAACACGTGCTAGCCGTGTTATTTGCGTGTTACTAAATGGAGCTGTGGCGTGAGTGGCACCTCCCTCCAGGCTGCTTGAACGCACTAAACCCAGTCCAAGTGTGAATCAACACAATCACACTGATCCTGCGTCACTCTCCTCCCACGGGCGGCGCTTTGTCGCCAGCCTGTGAGGAGAGTTCAAACCTGCGGACACACTGCAGGCCATGTTACGACCGCTGCACACATACACGCTGCACGACCACGTCACGCAAGAGGAAATGACTAAAAAAAACAACCTCTTGCATCATGGGGCTGATTTCGTTTTTTATTCTCTTTTTTAGGTGTTTGTTTTGTCTGAGCAACAACACGATATTCATTTTTCTTCTTTAAAAAAAAGAATTTAACACATTTTAGGGAATTGCTAGGGCAAGTATCCCAATATCCAAAGCCAATCTAGCTGAGGTGTTTAGGTCAAATAGGTCAAAGGTTGTTTGCTGTCTGCGTTTTCTCCAAAATTACCAATTTTGTTCCATCTTTGTCTGAGCAAGAGTCCCATTCATTTGGCACTCCATCCAGCATGGGATGACCAAACAGGTCAAATCCACATTATTTGGGGTTTGTACTGTGTGTGTTTTCCCTTTCTTTTAAACTAGTGCATTCCCTTTTACATCTATTTTTTTGTTTTTATCCATTTGGCCTTATCTGTTTCTTTTTTAATGGATTTCTTTATCTTTTTTCTCTGTTTTTTTTTATTTTTTCTAAGCTATTTCATTCTTTTTTTCTTTCTGTTTCTGTCTTTTTCATCTTATTTCTCTCTTTTTCCCTATTTCTTTTTCATCTATTTGTCTTTTAGATTGTTTTATCTACTCTTTTGATCATTTGTCTGTCTTTCTGTACCATTTCTCTGATCTCTTTTTTCTATCATTGTCATTATCACACCCTTTTGTAACCTAATTTCTATTTATTTCTTTTTTTAAATGCATTTCTTCCTTCCTTATCAATGTCAAACTTTCAAGGAGAATTAATTGCGTGTTGAGCAAGAACCCCCATGTTGTATCACTGGTGGAGGCCAGGGTCAAGGGTCACATGTTTGTGAGAGGTACTCCGGTTTCCTCCCACATTCCAAAAACATGCATGTTAGGTTAATTGGAGACTCTAAATTGTCCATAGGTATGAATGTGAGTGTGAATGGTTGTTTGTCTATATGTGCCCTGCCATTGGCTGGCGACCAGTCCAGCGTGTATCCCGCCTCTCGGCCAAAGTCAGCTGGGATAGGCTCCAGCATGCCCCCAAGACCCTAATGAGGATAAGCAACATAGAAAATGCATGGATGGATTTTAAACTTTTCATCCAAACACACACCTTTGACCGAAAGACATGAGACACCTCAAACATCGCAGAGATTTTCGAGCTCCGATCCCGTCCCCCGACCCAAGCTGCCTGAAGTTAATCAGTCACTCAGCCTTCAACCTGTTCAACCGATTTACCATTCCCAGCATCCTATTCATCTTGCAAGATCGCTAACAAGCCTGACGTTTAGGAATGCTTAGGAATTTCCCCAAAAGCAATCACTTTCATGACAGTCTCAGTTTTTTTAACCCTCCTTATTTTTCACGTTTGTAAGAATTACCTAAACGATAACATAGGAGGGAAGGAAAAGATTTATTTTTTTTGGCTCCTGGCTTGTTTAGCTTATTAGCGAGTGAGCGGGGGCGGCACGCGGTGTCATTATAAGCTACCTGAAAGAGGCCTGGCACAACAGTGGTGACAAGGTACGTATGCTCCACTAATCAAACAATTACGCCCTGAACATTTCATGCTAATCTGCTGCAGACAAGCATGTTGAGTGCTTATATACTCTAATCCAAGGATGGATGTATTTAACTGTCACTTTCATTTTGATATATATCCATGATAAGCGGGGAGAGACACTTCATTATCCCACACAGGATTTGGAATTGAGGATACATATATAAACCGGCCGGAACATTAGGAACACCTTCTAAGCTTTATCAACCCTTTAGAAGAATGAATGCGATTTGAAGGAGATTTCCAGAAGCATTTATTTATTTCGATACAAGTACCATTCGATACTGGACACGACGATGTCACTTGGCGACTCTATGGATCATTTGTCTTCAGGAAAAAAGGGCTTAGTTCATCATAATGGAGCGTGTGTGCGTTGCAGTCATGTGTGCCCATCATAGTCGTACTGTATATGTACATGAGGCACTTTCCCATCAGATTGTTTTCAAAATTAGCATTTGTTTTGAATTAAAAGTAATTATAAAAGATAAAAAACAACTAAGAAATTCAGTGCCAGTTTTGCAAAACACAGTGTTTTTAATAAATTTAGGGATTATTCAATGGATTTTTATTTTTTTGTCTTGCAATGAGAAGAGTTCATGAAATGTGGCGTGAAACCGCCAAAAGGTCAGGTGCACACGTTCAGGTACTCGCACCGTGACATGATAATACTTCAAAGTAAGAGGGGAATTAAATAGCAATGTACAGCATTTCATTCAGACAGATGTGTCTTACAGCAGTCACCACACACGTGTTTTTGGAAGCATTACCAGAGCACATGAGAAGCCATCTAAAGCAGTGATTCTCAACTGGTCTGGCCCCCTCCTCCCCCCAAAAGTGGTGTATTTACCCAATGTCTCTGAACGCACCTCGCTCACGTCTGTGCTACTCGCTTGCTGCTCCACAACGAGGTGCGTGCATGATTATGAGCAACTTGGCCAAGCTTGAGCGGGAGGGGAAGGACATCGAGTATGACACACAGCCACACCGCCTTTACGTGTGCTGGATTCCGCCCACAATGAAGACTCACAGGTGCAGTTTCACACCCGGTTCAATCTACTGACCCAGGCAGAGAGGGTGTCTACTGAACAAATGAGCCTCCTATTACTATTAAACGTACCGAAAAAATTTGTATATTTTGAATTGTACTTTTTGTTTATCTCAAGCGTTGAATGAGAGCAACCGGACTATAAGAAGTTTTAGTTGAAACATTTCCGCAATTTGGGTCACCACTCGTCATTGAGGGGCGATGGTGTGTCCCGCAGCCAAACCAGTTGACAAGCACTGATCTAAAAGGGTCTGAGCCTCACTTATGAATTCATGTTTATTGTAACAATTCATTGTCATAATTCATTGAGTATATATATGTCAATGTGAAGGATGTGCATGGTATACATTGGGTCTGAGTCCATTTTACAGTATATAGTATAAACTTTGTCTCAGTTCCTCTGTTTGTGGTATCACTGCCTGGAAGCTGAATAAAATAAACAGAGGCAAATTAATGACATGCCAAATTGTACTCTGAAGCCCCCTCCCTTAAGTTATGGCTGGATGTGCAGATCTGTGCGAGCGTGTGTGTGTGTGTGTGTGTGTGTGTGTGTGTGTGTGTGTGTGTGTGTGTGTGCGTCCTAGAATATTGAACCTCAGTGCACATATTCATCATCGCTGACGTCTGAGTCATCGGCTTCCACTTCGCCTTCAATCACAGACTTCTTCCCTCGGCAGCACGACACCACCAGCCCGATGAGGAACACCTACATCATCACATGTAAAGCACACGTCACGTAGGTGCTTTCAATGCATTGGTATCACATCACATCATGAGGGCGCGTGTTGGCTGCTGATTGGTTGTTGTTGTTTTTTTTAATATCAATATGTTGCAGTTATGTTCATCTTTGGATTGCACAAATACATGCCCCCCCCCAAAAAATGTGACTTGTAGTCCACTGCGACTTATGTTTTTTTTCTTCTTCATTGTGCATTTTTGGCTGGTGTGACTTTGTACTCCACAGCGACTCATAGTCATTTAGGGGAGTGCGTACGCAACCACTAAACATTGTAAGCTGGAACTGAGGACCACCCGTAGTGTTTATGTAAATGTACCAACAGTAACGTAACTCAATGTACACGGTGGGAGACACCCACAAAGTAACCCACAGGGCATTTTCCAATTGTTTATGATACTGATATTTGAATATGTACCATAAACATTTAGTGTATTGACCCAAAAGTAAGACCACACTGAATATAAAATTATTGAAAATCTTTTTCAAGATTTTTAAGGCAACGTTAATGCTTTTATTAATTATTATTATGAATTATTATTTTTGAATTATAAGTTCAAAAACTGGGAATTTGCAATAAAAAGGATATATTTCTTTGGTGCTTGACAGTTGTTTGATGACTGTTTCATGGATTACCATTAACTTAAAATTTGCTTCAAAAACTAACTTTGGGTACCAGGCGTTTGTGAATGCCAGGAAGAAAAGCTCTGACTCACTTGGGGAGAAATGGTTTGACACCACCTGCTGATTTGCATGTAAAATATGTCTAGAAACCAAATAAAAGATGATAGGTAATACCCAAAATACCCCTAAGATGCGTGTTACTAGGCTGCTCACACATGACACATGATAAATAACATGAATAATCTCGTCATTTGTAATGTTTTGCTTGTTTTGTTGTTAACAGGACTGGAGGTCAAGGACTCCATCTCGTTGGACTTACCCCAATAAAGGCCCAGTTACCAAAGTAGTAGATGGTACTGAAGAACCAAAACTTGTGAAGGAAAATATACGATCTTGTCACAATGCACTGGTCTGGAAAAACAAAAACACACACACACACACCCCAAAATGTTATATTAAATACTCACACGTTTGTTATTTAACGCACTGATTTTCATGTGCCAAATACACACATTGCAAGTTACAAAAATTCCCATTTTGGAATGTCTAATTTACTACACATAAAAGACATGTTTTTTTTCTTAAATTAGCAATATACAGTCGGAAAAGCAAAGGGAAATCCATTTCTTGTCCAATGTATGTAAAAGCAGATGTGTAAGTATAAGATAAGAGCACATCATGTTTTGGACTATACAAGTGTTATACAGCTGTGTTACGGTTGGGTGTTTATTCAGAGATAATCCCAACACTGGCTATACTTGACTAAGCCGCAACTACTTAAGAGGAATGTATTGGCCTGTTCTGTTAATGGAAGTAAAAAAGACAAGCAGGCCTTGGAAAAG
Source organism: Dunckerocampus dactyliophorus (assembly GCF_027744805.1). NCBI lineage: Eukaryota > Metazoa > Chordata > Actinopteri > Syngnathiformes > Syngnathidae > Dunckerocampus > Dunckerocampus dactyliophorus. The sequence continues at coordinate 14,218,505 of NC_072832.1, read as the reverse complement.
AGGAAACTTGTGTCTGTGTCAACATGAATGCAGCGTCAAACACGTGAATGCGCCAAGAGAGGTCACGGTTCCACACTGAAAACATACAAGCATGGTTTAAAGCACTCACGTCACCAAAACATGTTCATCTTGTTATTGTTGCCACGAAAAATAACATTGAAAGGCACATTTCATGTGTTAGACGTGTGCACAGATGTTGACGTATTTACACTTTTCAGCACTGAAACGAGTCTTCTTCCGGAGATTGGAGAAGGAGGAGGTAGTGACAGTTCCTCAATAACACTCCCGCCCGGAATTACTCATGGAATACATTGTTTACATATTGTTGTGCCACGTTTTTGATTGATTTTCTGTTGGTCTTACATGTTTTTTGATATATGCCCGCTTGATGTGTGGCAGGCTTTTGCTGGAACATTCCAGGATAGTGAGTCTGTTCACTTTGCCAAAAGACGCCGTTCGCCCCATCAGATTCTTCAGTCTTGTATTTCAGCACATTTGGAGGACAGTTGTTTTGATACTGCGCCTCAGATAAAAGCAAAGTTTGGGACTGAACTACCATCAGCTGTCCTGACTTTCTTCCACCCAGCTTGGGGGAAACACAAGCACTGACGGAGATGGAAGCGAACAAAAAGTCAAAAACCCAGAAGACCAACCGTGGAAAAGCATGAAAAGGTGGCAGTAAGTAAATCCAAATTTTTTTTGTAATATATATATTCTATGATTCTTCGTGATATGTCTATGAATCTTAGAATAGTATTATGGGTTTTCAAGCCAAAATTGAAAGGCAACATCAACAGCAATCGCTGGTCACTCAACTTGTATTTTGCAGTCGATCTGTCAGTAAGTAAATCCAATTTTTTTCCTACTAGATATATTCTACGAATCTTAGAATAATAACATGGATTTTCATGCCAATTTTTAAGGCTTGCTAAACAGTGATCGCTGGTCACTCGTCTTGTATCTTGCAGTCTGCATAGAGCTGTCAGTGTCCAATAACTGTCAGTCCAACAACATACCTGTAGTGGCCGATTTTTTAACGTGTGTTTTATCCTACTCATCATAACACAATATCAGTGAATGTTATTGTGTTACTGTTGTGAATATTTTTGCTTTATTACTTTGGCTTTGTTGGGCATCTAAGGCTGTGTTTTGTCTCTCAACGTGACATCATAGCCAAGGTTCAGAAAACCTCAGCTGGGCGGCGTGCAATATTCACGTTAATTTCATTCGTATTTCACACTATTTTATAGTTGTTTACTGGCGGATGGCAACAGTACGATAACAATGTTTTACATGAACTGGATATTTTCCTGCACGAAGCGCAAGGCGCAGGTGCAGCTTGTTTTTGCCGGCGTTTATCGGTTTGTGTTCAAAATAACTTAAAAAGTTCAAAATGGATTTGAATGAAGTTTTCAGGAATTCTCCAAACTGTGATATGGAAGAACCGATTAAATTTTGGGGGTGATCCGGATCACCGTCTGAATACAGGAATTTTTTAACATAACAAGGTAGGACCATTTTTGGCATTTGTGCATATAACAGAAAAATGTTCAGAGCACTTGGGGAAAAATATACAGGACATGTTTCCAACAGGTTCTAGAAAATATCAAAGACTGATCCAGATAATGGAATAATTCCGGATACTATGATCAACAATATGAAAAAAAGGGGGAAATTTTGAATTTTTGGAAAGATAACAAATGAAGCAATAAACATGCAACAAACACCATTATACATAGCCAGGACACTGCAGAATGTTGAGTGTGCCAACGGATTTGTTGTATCTTCAAAAGCTACGGAGCTTGAGCCAAAAGAAAACCACCATTACGGAAAATGCGATTTTTGTGAATAACTACTGAACTAATATTGATATCATTATGAATCCCACTGCAAATGGTATGTTTTCATGGTCAAGGAGTCTAAATATGTATATAAAATAAATGTAGGACTAATATTTATGGTATACATCACAATATGGGGGGGGGACTATTACGGTTTATGTTGTTAGTTTTCTTTTTTCAAACTTTTCTGGTGACATGAGCACTTTGTTAATATAATATTATCCAAATAACTGATTTGAAAGTTACTACTGCACACAACTATGAAGAGCAACGGTACACTTTGTTCCAACAGGGTCGCCATGGCAACGAGAAACCGTACAAACTGACTGCAAGATGATATTCTAATTTTAATGTAAATGGTGGGGGTTCATCTGATGTATATTCCTTTTGATGAAATGATAAGATATATAAAGAGTTGCTATGGAAACAATTGTAGTTGCTTTGGCACTGAGGGGACATCATTGTGAATATAAAAGGCAAACAGTGGAGAAAGACACACGACTTAAAAAAAAATATATACATCTATCGCTGCCTCGGGAGCGACTCTTTGATTCATAGCAAATAATGTTTTGACAGGATAATTCTATTGATCTGATCTGGGGAAAATATTCTTAAGATGATCCAACCGCCTTTTGGTGAAGGGACCTTGGCAGGCATATGTGAAAAGATCACCAGGATCATGAAAACACCGCAAAGAAAAAAAATTGTACTCCCTGAACAGCATGCAGTAGACTTTGCCATGCTCACTGAAAAAATAACATCCTCAACATACACTGAAATACACCGCCGATCGAGGTTGTGTCATTTCTGGCAAGATGAATTGCATGGTCTGTGGCTGTTTGACATCTGTAGCATTGGCGCTAACCCTCCATGACACCATTACATGGCTCCTAACACTGCTTGAACTCCATGAAGAGCACAATGAGACTTCTATTGAGCTAGGAGGCGTCATTGGAGTAAATCGCATCAGATTATCATCTACCTCTAAACTTGAATGCTGCACTTCGCCCCCAATGGGTGTTTACCTTTTTCTTTGGATTATTTTGACACTTATACCAAAGAAGGAGCAGCCTCAACAAGGAGAAGAATACTGTATGTGTATGCCACATGTACAGTACCAATTTTACGACAGTACATGTAGAGCTGAATGAGAAAGTGTCTCCAACCTTCTGATTGTACATCAAGTAAATGAATATGTAAGAACCCTAAACTGCACACAGCAAATCCTTGCAGCGCAACAAAATAAAATCAAGCCTGAAATGTAAATGAAATAAACACCAAACAATTTATTCTGTACTGTTTTGTAATGCAAATCCGTGAGTGACAGGTGACAACAAGCGGTAACAACACAACGACAGACACTGCCCAGCCAATGACAAGATCCCGTTGGTACGTATTCTATTTTCAACAGAGCGTTACATAGTACATAGCAGGTTAGCGTATAGCTACTGGTGCAGGGGAGTTAAGGGAGCTAAATACTTGCTAACCCGTATTACGGCAAAAAGATAGGTAGTGCCACATCCACTCACCAAGCTAAAGTAAAAATAGAAGGTCTTAGGTGGACTGGAAGGTGGACTGGCTGTCGCGAGTATGTGGGAACAGAAGAACAAGAGTTGAATATGGGTGAGATTTTTTCTTTTTGGAATGTGAAAGGGTGCTGTGAGCCAGTTTTCTGAGTGCAAAGTGTGGACTGAATGTGTGGCTTAACCGTACATGTGATAGTGGCATGTTCTCATTTTGATGGCCGGACTTACCGAAAATAGGAAGTGTTAGGCCAAGTTTGCCCAAGTGATGCAGAAGAGACCGGAAGGTTGTTTTTTTTTTCAGTTGCTTTTGTTGTTTTTTTTTTTTTATTTACAGAAAAGTAAACGTATACAGCAAATGTGGCATCACTTTCAAGTACATTTCCAGAATTAAACAGTGCCAGAACAGGCTGCTGCAAAACAAAAAAAAATAAGGAAATAAAAGTATACATAATTAACAAAATAAATGGTAAAAAAGAAAGAAAAGAAATGGAAAATGAAACGGTAAACTAGGTGTTTCCTACAAGATACAGATCATTGTTTGGATGAGTTCCACGGCTTGTTTTGTCTGAGGTGGACAAAAAGGAAAGCTACATTGTGAAATACGCCTCACTGACCTTTTGAATCCACTCAAATACAAAATATCACAGAATGGAAATTGGACCACCTGAAGTTGTCAGGTTTTGGACAGGTGTGATACTACAAGTGTGCACGTCTGATGGCTCTCACAGAGATCCAAGGAATGCTCAGGTCGTTTGTGTGTACGCTCAGACACTTGAAACATTAGCGGGGACACCGATAAGACGCCCTGTTTTGTCATGTCTTATATTCAGGTTAATGCTGTAGGAGTGTCTGAGAATAGTCGACTAGTCGATGATTCAATTCAGAGGTGTCTGATTCAACTATCAATCTCTCCATCGAATCATAGAATGATTCATGTCATGTAATCAAGATTGTACCATCCTGACTATATGTGGGTGCTGCTCAGCATACATTTTTACATAGAATGCCTTTGTTTTTCTTATAAATATCCTATTTTGCTACAAAATCAGCCCAATTCATGTTAATGAATAATCGGAATTGACGTGTAAAAAGAGAACACTTTTATAAATACTTATATAAATGCTTACCATGCATTAATAAAATCACCCGCTTTAGTGACACAATCCAAAGGAGCTGAGGTGAGAAAGAGTGTCAACTATTTTATGAGGAGATTTTTTGATATCCCAAATCACAACCCGACTAACATCCTGAGCAAGACTATGTTTGACCTGCGCCACTAAAAAAAAAAATCAGAATAAAGGCTTATGAGAGCAGAGTTCCGAAGGTACGACAACAATCAGTTTTAACATTATCAGGCACCCGAGAGTGCCCGTCTATATTGATCCCAATGACTCACTATTTTCCTGGGCCATCTGCAGCTCTCCAGCTGCTCACCTGAACTCGCACAGCAGAGTGGGACATACAGATGGTTCACAACGGCGGCCTGCCCAAGTATATTATGATGTACACCGCTGACCGGCCTCACCTTGAAATCATTAGCGTGCTCTGAAACGAGCATGGGGCAGCAGTGGGAGTAGAGGTAATTTCACCCCGACTCTTCCGTATCTTGGCAATGGGCTGCCTATGTAGCGCCATGCATTATGTATGTCTTTCATCTCACTATTCAAATGTGAGCACTTTAAACTTGCTAAGACACACATTGTAGCTTTTGTAAAAAGCTTCTCTGCTAGCAGACAGGCATCGTGTAGCTACGTTAGTATTATTATTGATGAAGGTCCACCAAAAACGTATATTCAGTGTAATTTCTTTTTCCACTTTTCAGAGAAAGCCTGACTCTACGCCTCCAAATTCAGGCACCATCATAAATTACTTAATGTAAGCTAACCTGCTCTTGCATGCACATAAAACCACAAAGTTTTAAAAAAGAGTTGTGGTCGTTCATTCATAACAACAAAATACTAACCAAGGTATTTTTTTTAGCTGTATCTATGACTGACAAGCAATTAACAGCAGCCCAATTTAAGCTGATTATTACAACGAACACAAAATTAGAAGTGACATTTTCTAATCAAAATATCTATGAAAATGTGATGCTGAAGGGACTTGCTGCTGCACCTCCTGCTTCAGACAATTCATTTGCGTTATGGTCCATAAGTGCCACTAAGTGAATGATTATGGTAATATCTGCTTGGTATTTAAGTGGTCAATGAAATCATAAATCAATCTGACTACTAGTTTAACACAGCAACACAAGAGCTGACAGCTATTTAGACAATACTGGCTGTGTGTTGAGTTATTGTCAGTAGCTAGTAAATCTATGCTGCTATACAAGCTGTACAATGACTACTCTACAGCATATCCAAGTGGCATTTCTGTATTTGCCCCTTAAGAAGATATACTGTACAGCTGAAGAAAAAATGGTTGCTGAAATGTGATGTGTGTACTTTTGTAAGACCCCCGTCCTTCACATTTATCTTGAAAACTGCTTAGAGACCTGACATGTTTCAGAAAACAGAAAATTACAAGCAGCTTTCATCCAAAATTCTTCTAACAATGCAGTAGCAACACAGCAAGTTAATAGGCAACAGACAACCATCCATGGTGCGGAAATTGTACAACAGGGATTAGGAAGAAGGAATAAGAAAATAAGATGCCTTGTGCTGAAAAACACTGTACACATTAATTTGGGCATTACTGTTCTTCAAATCATTTGAGCAGTATGTGTTCACATAGAGAGGATATGAACTAAGCCATTTTGATTTCATGTCAAAATTGACTGTAGATCACAAGGCAGGCGCAGAATGTCATTAAAATCACAGTATAGCTTGCCAAGGGAGGTAATGGGGGTCACTAATGTGACGTTAGAGGTGGTGACAACAAACAAAAGTGTGAGCAGATCATTTCTTGGCAGATGGAGAGATCATTACAGACGAATAAATGATGCACAGGAGGCAGAACAGAATACCCCATTGTCCCAAATGATAGCGGCCCTTCATGACGAGAAAACTCATCAGTTCATCCTCTAGCCTGAACTACGTCAGTACAGTTTTACTACATGCCAGTCAGTAAGGGTGTCACGAAACACCCAAATCACAAGATGAGACTACACACAAGATTAGGTCTACAAGAACAAGACGAGACTTTAGATTTTAACATTAATTTTTATCAAAAGTACAATGAAAAATTATGACTGGACAAACTAACTTTTTTATTTAACCCAGTCACAACAATGCAGGTGCGTTTTGAAATGCTTATTGTCCCACAAATGGACACTAAATGTTATTGTCAACAGTTTCTGAGACCAAATAAACCACTAATGTTATGAGAGTATATAATAATAATAACAATAATAATAATAATGTATAATACATCATAATGATGCAATATTTAATATGTCATCTTTCACTCTGCAAAGTTGTGGAACTGCCGTTTGTAACATGTCGTTTCTCACAGGCAATTCATACTGTCTGTCAAACATTTGCAGCATTTCCTGAAATGTTGGCTTTTCAACTGTCCATTGTAACAATAAAAACCTGTGATAAATAACCTACTTTGACATGGCTTAAATTGTGTGAGACCATTGCGACTAATTAGTGAGGATTAATTGCTATTATACGTAAATAAATAATGAGCTGGTAACGACCTAAAATAGCTAATAGAGAACCTCATCATGTCTATTTAGCCTCAGGACATGTCAGAGTGACACTAAAGCAAACAACATGAATTGTAGTACGAGTAATTCACTTCCTCCGCTGCCACTATTTGTAGCGGAGAAGTACTCTTTTCATGGCTGCGTTTCGTAAAGAAAAGGTCTTCCAGTGCATAAAAGAAATCTTCAAACTGTTTTCTTGCCACAGTGTGAAAGATCCGGATGATATTTCCTCATAATTTTACATGAGACCTCAGATTTTGTTATTACCTGAGCAGAGGAGGTAAAACGACAGACTGGAAGAAAAATGACAGAAGACATTTTTAAGTTGACAAAAACCTAACCAAACATCAAAACTGTACGATAGGGACTCTGACACGATGTTTCTTACAGTAATCTCTCGTTTATCACAGTTAAATGGTTCCAGACCCGACCGTGATAAGTGATGCCCAAACTAGCTCGTGGTAGGGATTATTGTGCCTGTTGTGAGATAATTCAAACCTGCAAGAAAACCTGCAATAAAAGCCTGTTGTTCCGGCAATCACGCCTTATATTTTAAATTTAGTTCATTTAGCAATTTTTAAGCTTGAAAATTATTAATTTAGGCAAAACATAAGTGAAATTAGCTTAAATGTACATATTTTTGGACTAATAATAGACCGTATTCAACCACAAAACAGTATGATTTATTAATTAATATATGTTTGACTGGAATAGGCTCCAGCATAGCCGCGACCCTAGTGAGGACAAGCGGTAAAGAAAATGGATGGATTGACGGATGAATATATCTTTGAAAAACAGTGATAAAGTGAGGCCGCATAATTCGAAGCGCAAAGTGGTAAGGGATTACTATATACACTAAACCATTAATTCTTAAAAATTCAAATTACAGGAATTCATTGGTGAATTTAAAAAAACATCACAGCATATCATGGCTATTCTCAGATACCTTGCAAACATGCCTGCTAGGAAAGAAGAGTGTTAACATCAAAAGAAATGGGATTGGATCCTTCGTAAGTGCTTTGAAGGTGATGCTATGGTCATTGCCTTTCTGGGACTGAGCTTGCCTTTAATCCTTTTTGAAGAATGTCCAACATTTTAATGTTTGGGCTGACACATTTTACACTTTGGTTGACTCTATGAAGCCATGGCACTGCTGTTAAGTGATATAAAAACAAGCATACGCAGAATAGGAAAAAATGAGGAACAATAGAATGAGTGTGAATGTTTGTCTCTTGGTCTTTCCACAATGATTTCATGACTCCATGTGTTATGTTTTTATGAGGATCACCTGCTGCTAAGAGCCCACACCTTAAACCTATGCTATGCCTCCAGGTTCAAAGAAACATCACAGCTGAAATGGTTTGGCATATGTGTAATTGTCATGGGAGAGTAAATAAAGTCGTTATTGAGCGAGTGAAAGCGGAAAAGCCAAACAAACAACCACATAAAGAAAACCCAGTTAATTGCGACAACTCTCACTGTATGCAAAGAAGATCCCACACAGTTACGTTGGATGCAAAGCGGGGAGTAGTATTATTGCCAGGTGAACAAGTACTACTTTGCCACATCAAATGTAACAAGACCAAAATTACCTTTTCTGTGTATAGTTATAAATTGATCTTGATTGGAGAGACCGTTAAGGGCCTTTTCAGACTTAAAGGGCCTGTAAGAATGTATCCTTATGTTTCATTTGATTCACGCACAATTACACGTGATTATAAGTGTCCAATTTTGTGACATTCATTATTGTTTCCTTTTCATTTTCAAGGCATTTTGGCTGTGTTGAATGAATACAGGTGAAATTTGCCAGAGTGTATCCTTTTAAATCCCTGTTCATTAACTTGGCCTAAAATGGCAAAGCTCGACAAACACACTGATCCAACATTTATCTTAACTCATTCAGTACCAAAGACGTAGTTATACATTTTTATGAACCCGAAGGCCTGATCCCAACAACATATTCATGTGTCTTAATGAATGGTCGCTTGTCTATACTGTATGTGCCCTGCTGGGGATAGGCTCCAGCATACCCCCGCGACCATAATGAGCATAAGCGGCATAAAAAATGAACGGATGGATGTTGGTATAGTTGTTTAGATATTTAAGCTGTCACAAAAGCAAAATATATTTTAAAAATATAAGTGAAAGTTATGCTTGAAATGTAGTTTTACCCACAGGCCATCAGGCTTCTCAACGAAGCACTCACACACGCCGCACGCAACACACGCACACACTCATAACACTGAACATATTATTGTTGCTTTTTTTTTAATTTACTGGTATTAAGGTTTCTTGTGTTCTTGTTGCTTAATTTATTGGTATTCATCTTTCTTATGTTCTTATTCGTTTTCTTGTGTTTTCTTTCTTTTTTGGGGGGAGAATGAACAGAATAAGAATTTCATTGCGTAGTATAACTACCTGTTTTACTGTGCATATAACAATAAAATTCTTGAATCTTTTCACAAAAAGCCTGTTTCCTCCATTTTCCAGTCGGCAACTGATATTTTTGTGAAACTTACTTCTTACTTCTACTGCTGATTACTGAAGAACGGAAAAAGGTATAAACAAACTTTTTTCCTGATGAAAGACGGAAGTCTAATCTTTCTTTTGGTATATGTGTTTGTATAGCCACAGAACAAAATATTCTGTGCGCCTTGAAAGATCAGTCAAAATCATCTAAAAATGTCCGGAACTGAAGGGGTTGTCTTTTGAAAAATGGCAGGGATTGAATGCGTTAACATAAACTAATGCAGTTTTTTATGTTAAGATTTCAATTTGGACAATGGTCTTTCATTTTTTATGTTATTTTATATTTGTACAGCAGAATGTGCTAACTTTTCCTCATTCAAAGCATGCAGCTAAATGTCTCCCCTTTTACAGTTTACAAAAATAATATATCCCAAGAAATCTCATATTAAATATATACAACAAAAGGTGGCGAGAAATATCTCTATATTGAATAAAGCAAAATATGTTCTTGACCAAAAATCACTCCACACCCTGTACTGTTCATTAGTATTACCATATTTAATGTATTGTGTGGAGATATGAGGGAAATAATTACAAAAGCAATCTTCACTCACTCACTGTACTGCAAAAAAGATCTGTGAGGATAATTCATAATGCCAAGTATAGAGAACATACAAACCCTCTATTTTAAAAATCGCAGATATTAAAATTTGCAGATTTAGTACACTTTCAAATCGCTAGAATAATGTTTAAAGTTAATAACAACTTGTTACCCAAAAACCTAATAAAGTATTTCTCAATCAGAGAGGAGAAATATGATCTTAGAGGAAAATTAAACTTAAAACATTTATACGTGAGAACTACGCTGAAAACCCACAGCATTTCCGTGTGTGGAATTAAATTATGGAACGGATTGAGTAAGGAACTAAAACAATGTACAGAGATGAGCAAATTCAAAAAACAATACAAGCAGTTGATGTTTGCTAAATACAAGGCAGAAGAGTCTTGATTGTTCTGTCAGGTTTGTTATTTTTTGTTTGTTTTTTTTTGTTTATAAAAAAAGCTTTGTTCTTTATTTATTTATTTATTAATTATTTATTTTTTGGTGTCCTCTCGGTGGAGCTGGAGGTGGTGGCCGGGGACCGGGAAGTCTGGGCTTCCCTACTGAGATTGCTGCCGCCGCAACCCGGGCCCAGATAAGCGGAGGAAAATGTGTGGGTGGATGGATGGATGAAAATAATATATGTGTGTCACTATTGCATAAAAGAAATGTAAACTTCTTTTATTCAATATGTGTGTTTTTTCTAAGTATATTAGAGACGCTCAATCTAACCAATACCAATATCGTCCAGCATTACAATACCCATACTACAGTACAATATTATGTATAGTGGTATTTAATACCATAGTTTGTTGTGAATGTGTCACGACAAAAGAATTGGACAAGTTACACAGCAGCTATAAGGGATTGTGACTGAGGCAGTGAACATGCATTCTAGTTGTACTTTGACTTTACTTCAGACTTTGTACAAGCTGCCACTGGATTGAGGAACTTCATGAAATAACAAGCAGCATCAAAATTCTTTGAAGAACACAGCAAGTTAACATTGACGTCAGCTTTGTTATTTATTTGAAGGCAGCTGAATCAGATAATTTATTTGGGCAAGGCTTATTTGCTTCACAGTGGAACATGATTGCTTTAACTTACAAGAAAGAGAGAGGCAAAGTCCATGCGATCACACGCCAGATAAGAGTAAACAAATCATAACATGGCTTTCATCGCTCTATAGCAGTGATGGACATTTTTTTTCTTTTGAAAAATAAGTAAATAACATCTTCAACAGCTTTAAGGCTTAATCCTCCACATCAATACAAACTTTCGTGCCCTCTGACGGGCAAAGGGGGCTTTCAACGTCACATGTTTAGATGCTTTAAAGCTTTGTTTCTTCATATCCATTACCATACAGCCCTAGAATGGTGCATTAATATATACTGTACAGATATGGAATAGAAAACAAATAGGATCCAAATGGGCGTTTATTCAAACAGCCTTCACAAAGTTGTTGTCTGGGCTAAGCCAAATAATTTGTGGGACGTAAACTACACAGTATGTGGTGTTTAAGAGAGTGAGATGTCAAATGTAAAAAATTAATGATACTGCAGCCATGTAAAATCTGCCTTGCTTTACTTTCATTTATCATCAGTAAACGTATCCTATATCTATTTCTGAAACGGGCTCTGAATTGTTAAAAACTAAAATTTAAAAAAACAACTTCATTATGTCCGCTCCAAGTGACTGGAGCATTAGCCGGATGCATAATTCATAGTTATAAAGCTCCCTGCTAAGATGTACAGTCGCATGTTTTATGTTTTTCTTGACTGATGTGCCGTAATAAGTGTTGGCATGGCGACAGCAAGAGCCTTTATACCGCATTAGTAAATGTTTGTCCTTGTTATTATTCCCCCTGATAAATAATGGATGGTGATAAAGATTACTGAGCTGTGTTCTACATGAAACAGCTTTGTTGTACACTGGCCTTGCTGTCTTCTAACGTACTTCAACTTGTGAGAAATGAATCTTTGATAATGTGCAGCGGGATCCTGTAGCATTTCACAATTAGACCGTTGGTACCTTACAAGCAAAGATGACACACTCACCCTCAGGCGCGTCAGCATCACAGACCCTTGTCGTTCCAAAAGAAGCATTCCCTGACATAAGGCCTGATGAGGGACTCTGTTCAAAACAAAAAAGAAAAAAAGCATTTGATGTACAGATGCCGTATGGTTAGCGTCTGTGTATAAGGCTGAATCCTAAAAATAGAATCATTCAATCAAACACCCAACTTTATTCATAGAGTGGTGCCTTGGTTAACGTCATTAATCCGGTGACGTGTGCTATGTTTGACTCCGGCTGCCGCGAACATGCTCCAGAAAGTTTGAATGCTTATGTTTTGTTGTAGGAACCAGAAATGAGTGTTATGTATCTAAAATGAGACAGCCAGAGTGTTACCCTCAATCCACAGACTGTTACGCGGGAACTGGAGTAGATATGTGTGCATCGCAGCCGAATCACCACGGTGCGGCCCTATTACTATACCTATTTGACTACATTTATTTGTTGGTTGCATATTAAATTTGTAAATTTCAGTTTTTTAATTATACACATTGGCATCCTAAGTTATAAGAAAGGTTCAAGACACGCATTTTTACACAAAAAAAACTAATTTCCTCATTCAGATTTTTGGGTTATTTTAGGCCCAAAGAGTTAAAACACTATTTCAAAATGAACAAATAACTTTCCAGTCACGCATGAGTTTGTACTGAAAAAGAGGAAACCTACCAAGGCAACATAAACAGTTTTTCAGGTCAGATATAAAGGTAAACGCAAAAGTACACGCAAGAATACAATGAACAGCTTTCAAGTTTTTTGGGGTTTTTTTGCTTCAGTATGGCAGAATAATTGAGGAATCTGTTGGGTTTTTTTTGCCTTATAAATATATTTTTGGTGAGGATATTTAAGTAAACAAAAAAATCATACCACACTGGCTTGTTTTCTAAGATAAAATACTTTCTTGCGGCGTTATCAACACAGCCATTCATCTAAAGCGCACATTAACACTTTACTGCATGAAGACGCGTAAACAGATAATACAGAAACAGCGCAAATGGTACAAAGTACAAATGGTCTCTGCGGAGACCACGCATCAGCCGAGCTGGACCATCATCAGAGCCTCATACACAGAGCTCTCATCAGGGACGCTGGAAAAATAGGAAAAATAAGAAAAGTGTGGGATGAAGTTACACAAACAGCTCGCCTCACCTGTACGAGATATTTCTGGCTGCCGTACATGACGTACTGAGGGGCAAGACTGTAGATCATGTAGCTGGTATGGAGAACAATCAAGAGAAGAATCATACAGAGGAAGAGGAGAGCCTGTGGACGGGTTCTTTTAGGTCGAATTTTATAGAGCTGCAAAGGAGAGTGAAGTTACATTTGAAAGTGCAACTGCACAGGCAATGTTTAAGGGCAGTATGGAGGCGGTATCTTTATTTACCCTTATCCAGAAGAACCAGATACCCATGTTGCGAATACCAGCCATAGATGTGAGGACAAAATACATTGTGATGACTGTAATCAGGATGTAATCCAATGGAAAAACCTGCAACACCATGGGCAGACAGTAAATGCAACTGCAATTGGACAATGCAATGAGTAGATGATTGAAATTATCATTTCCAACTCACTATCACTGAACAATTGACAAAATAAAGCATATAGCTCATCTTAACTGAGGATAAGCACATTCAATGAAAGAGCTGAGTGGATACTTACAGGTTGTAAGGCTAACAGAATACTTACAGGTTGTAAGGCTAACAGAAGTTCATTCAAAGGATTGGTTAGATTGGTGCCAAAGATTATGAATCCAGAGCTGATTCCAGCAGAGTGGAGTGCTTTATCCAAACTGAAACACAGTTGAACAAAAATAGAACAGGGAAGTAACATATCATCACAATTAAATCACATAAACAAACATGTAACAAAATACACTTACTTTGAAATGAACAGGGCAACAGTGAACAGCAAAGCAATCAGGATGAAGAAAATGCCCAATATTATCTGCAAAGAAAGATAATACAGATTTGCTGTTGAGCAATACTGTCATGATCATTACACTACATGTTTGTTAGTTTGCAGGATACATCCTCGTTTGTGCAGATGAACAGATCATAACCTACTTCACCTGCACCTTAACCAGATCCAACAATTAATGGAATTAAATGGAAAAAAAAATCTCTTTTTTTTGTAGAATCCTGCTACCTTATCTGTCCTGTTATTTACTGACTGTTGAGAAAAAAGGTAAATTAAGAAGCAAAGCAAATTTTGCACAGTACAATAGATACTGAAGAGTGACAACAACAAGATAAATCTGCACACACATTGAGTCGATGCTATTGTTTGAAAAAATCACATAGTGGCCCATATAAATCTGTCATGTCTTATGTGAAGGACAGACCATATGGCTTGGCCCTCCAATGTTTGGCACTAATGCCAAAGGTGACAAAGGGAAGCAATGGTGCAGCCCAGACATGGGCAGAAAGCTGGGGAGGTAAGTGGCAGCCAAAAAAGCAATAAACCCTTAAACAAGCAAATTGTTCACGTTGAAAATATCCTGTTCCAGACCAAATGAAGAATAACTACGTGGGCAAACACTCCTGTCAAAATACGCAGTATAATAAAACTCATACAGGTGTGGATCCAATGTAATTACAAGAAAACAGAATTATTCTTGGCTCCTGGCTGCCAACTGGACAGCTGGCCATGCATCAGTAGGGGAGTGGAATCAAAACTGAATGTGGACAAAAACACATATATTGGTCATTCATTTAATCTCTATTTCAGCTCACTGCTAACATGGGCGCATCCCTTATGTTTAAACCATCAGTGTGTGTGTGTGTGTCAGTTACTGGCAATTTTGCCGTTAAAAATAACAATGTTACCAATACCAATGTTATTGTTTTTGTAATTACAATTACAACATCGTTACCATTACTGACAGTGAAATGTGGCATGTTCATCATTATTGTAGCGTCCCAACAGTCACACAGAGTGACGCTCTTTTTTAACTTTATTCTGACCTTAACAGTAGTGCTCACATCCAACACCATATATCTCCAAATTGCATACCTTCTCTGCGACTCTCCACACACACACGCACACAAAAAACATTTCCCCATTCTAGACCAATCATACTAACACAAGGTCTTGTGTATTCGCAGACATCAAAACTCCTCTAAAATCAAAATAAAACACAAGCAGGTCAAGGCATTATGCACAGATATGGTAAGCTCTCAATGGCACACGCTAGATCAGGGGTGGCGAACACGCGGCTCTTTGCCCGTTTTCATGCGGCTCTCATGAAAGCATATCAAAGTTTAGTTAATTACGGGATTTTCGCTGGCATGCACATTGAATGAAAAAATTAACTTGAAGTTTCCCAGTTGGATCGCGATCTTTCGAGAAAATTATTTGTCAAATTTGCTCTGAAAATGGCAGGGACAAAATGCAAAGTGAAACGAAAATATGTGGATGAACACAGGACGTGTTTACCAGAGTGGGAGAGCTCATATTTTTTTGTTGAGCTCAACGGCAATCCACTCTGCCTTTTGTGTCAGGTGTCTTTATCGCATTTCAAAGCTTCAAATCTTCAGTTCACTCCACGCCAACATCGACCTGGAATTTCTGAAAGGGACTGAAATCCGCAGTCACATAAATCTGGCTGACCCATGCTACGTGTGTGAGGAGGAAATGATGTTCATGTGTACGATGTGGCTTTTTGCAGTAACACAGTGGCTCTTGAGCTCTGACTGGTTGGCCACCCCTGCGGCTACATACTGTATTTGAAGGTTTTTGGGTTTTTTTAAAGTAACACAAAAATTACATGATTTTGTTACTAATTCAATTAGTTTTCGAAAAAACTAACTAGTAACTAATTCATTTCCTTTTAAGTCATTTGTCCAGCACTGGTTACTGGGCAATGTGTTTTTTAGAGCTGCAACAACTAATCAATGAATCAACGATCGATCAATCATCCAATTAATCAACAACTATTTTGTTATTTGATTAACTGTTTTTTTAATTTAAAAATGTAAATATGCTCTGACTTCAGCCTCTCAAATGTCTTAGTTTTTTTTACTTCCTTAGTCATCCATGAAAGCAGACCTGTTATCTTTGTGATTTAGGCAAAGCAAAATATTTGCAGCTAAAATGATTTACATACAGTTATTATTAGCTAATCTTACAGAAAGTTCATATCTTTATGATGTTTTTACCCGTTGAACGGTTACACCTAAACACCAACAACTAACTGACAGTTTGGAGCATTGATGGGTAACATATACAGTGTTCCCTCGTTTATCGCGGGGGATGGATTCCCAAAATAGCCCGCGATAAGTGAACTCTGCAAAGTAGGACTTCATTCGTCATAGAACTTCATTTTTTTACAATTATTATATACGTTTTAAGGCTGTAAAACCCCTCACCATACACTTTAAACACTTTTTTCAGACAGGCAATAACATTTTCTCACATTTCTCTCTTGTTTAAACACTCTCAAAAAAGTTAAAACCTTTGTTTGAATGATAATGATCAACCTTAATGAGCAACACAAGAAATTATCAAATCACTCACGCATATTTCACTTCTGTTAATGTGCCTTTTCGTCCTGGCAAAAGCATGCTAGCAAGATTGCCTGCAATGACATAGGAGACAAGGCAGAGCGGCACGAAGGAGATTGATTGACAATGGTCTACAGCCAATCAGGCCTGTAACAGCGTTCATACGCTGTAATTTTTAAAAAAAGCACTGAAAAAATTACGCAAAACAGCAAATCCGCGAAAGGTGAACCGCAATAGAGCAAGGGAACACTGTACACATATCAAAGGATGAACTACAATTAGTAGAAACTGAATGCCATTAAATTAAATTCCAAATATGACTTTCAATTTTTAGAAACTAGTCTCAAAAATCACACATACTTAAATGTTTGAATCTCATCATCAGAAAATCTCACAAAAACTACAGCATGGTTCAGCAAGCCTAAAACGATTAACTCTGTGTGGTTTGCTTTTTGCTGCCTTTTTCATGACATGATTCACTATAGAAGTAACAATCTCAAGAAGAGGAAGGATGTCAAAAGAAAAAAGAACTTATGACAGTTTTTTTTTTAAACGCCACAACTAATAATAATACATTTTTTAGGATGGTTATTTCTATTTCCTATGGATGTTGTTTTTTTTTTTTTAAATACTAACAAAAGGAAGGCTGAGACGTGTCACACAGCCTATTGTGGTTAACCTCAGTAGTTGTATTTTCTTGAAAAATGAGTGCCACTCTGACAAAAAGAGCAAAGACATGACAAGTCCTGTCAAAACACGCACTACAAACATGGCATGGACAGAGATAAGATCAGCAAAACGAAAACAAAAAAATGACTGACTCAAAAGTAGTGTTAAAGGAACATTGCAGCAAATACACACACTACTGAAGCACCCAGTTACATGTCCAAAAAGCAAAACCATTTCCCTCATTAAAAAAGTGCTGTGTTTTAAAAATTGATTTGGCCAGCCTTGAAAGCAAAATGCCTTGTACAAGAAGTTTGTGAAAGCAAAAGCCAAATTTAAAAAATGGAAAATTTGTGACTTCTTTTCTTCACATACTCCTTCACGTACTTCAAAATAAAGCCTTTGGATGTTGAGGTTGGACTTCTACATATCACAACTGGATCATTTCTTTACTGTATGTTCAAAAAGGCACTTTTCTTATTTTCCTTTCATATTGTGTTTGTTTTCTTTGTGACTGTGTTATATTAACCCACTGAATTGTGACATCTAAACACCTAACTACATTTATCAACTCAGTTTAATGCACTACAGTCCTCCCTCATCTATCGCGGTTAACTGCTTGAAGACTCAACCTCGAAAAGTTGTCATAGTTATGGCATAAACAACGTATTTATGACCTTCTAAATACAGTTGTTAACATTGTTAGAGCCTTCTAGACATGAAACACCGCCCAATATAGTAGATATAATCAGAGGAAAAAAAAGCCATATTAGACGTAAATAAGATAACAGACTCACACGTTAATATTTCCTTGTTTTTTCCGTGGTGCCAATTGTCTCAATGTCTTATAATGGCGGCTTTAAATGAAACTGGCATCACCCAATAGAGTAGACATAATAAGAGCAAATAAGCCATTTAAGACGTAAATAAAACTCCTGTTTGTGTGTGCCACAGTAAATGTGTTCCCTGGCAGACCTTAATGGCGAGAGGACAGGTGTAGAGGACATGGAGTGACTGAGGTTCAGAGTTGTGTTTTAGCTTGTGGTAGGTTATGGCCCCAACAGTAGCCCATTGTTGTTATTGTGATTGTCATGCTATTATTATTGTGCCTATTGTGAGATAATTTAAACTTGCAATAAATGGATTTTCTGACGATCATGTCTGGCCCTTGTCTAACCGAACACTAAGTGGCCAATGTAGAATACAGTACAACATTCACAATTAGAACGCTTCTTCTGCCTTGTATTTGTATTTTAGTTCATTTAGACATTTGTATGCTTAAAAATGCTTAATTTAGGCCAAGATTAAGTACAATTTGCTTAAATATGCCTGTTTTTTTTAATAATAGGCAGTATTTAACCACAAAACAGAATCATTTATTCATTCATTACCTTGTCAAAAAATGTGAAAGTAAGGGCGCGATATTTGAACCGCAATGTAGCGAGGGACGACTGTGTAATTGATAAACACCGACATTCAGACTTACTTAACAACAATTTTCTTATTTCTTTCTATGATTCATTTATTCAATCCTAAGTCAGGGACTCATGAATTATGGCTAAGTTTAACCAAAAAAAGTATGTATCATATTATATACGATCGTGCAATAATACAATATGCAACCTATGTTGTAGCATAGTAAGGTTCATGTTGGTTCAGTTTGGATGCAAGTGAGTGCTTAGCTTTTTGAACCATTTACCAATACATTCTGGTGAAAACACATTTCAGGGTTTTGAATGTGTATAATTTATGAGGCTTCGTTTGATCTAATTTCACCTGCATAATTACTAAAGCAATCATTTTCTACTCTGACCTTTTGATGACAAAGAGCAGCATATTGTTGGCCAGTGTGGCGTGTGCGAAGACATTGGCTTTGTGCCACTTTGTTTTACTAGCGCTGGTTACACAGCAGGTGCATCAGGTGGGAATAACTGTTCTGCACTCAAGTAAATTAGAAGCTATAGATGTAAGACACATGTCCTCGTGAATTCAGCTAGACAGCTATTGGGATGATGTCAAACTGAAGGTCCACAATGGATGTGTGATGGATAGTACTGTCAATCCATATAGAGCAGTTCTAAGTGCATCTCTTTGGTAACTGCAGTTAATGCGTAGCCTTGCGGGATATTAGCACATCATGTACAGTTTGCTCTCTGTTTGCCATTAAGTGGCAGAAATCAAATAAAGCGGTGCCAGAGGGAACCAAAAGATGTTGCCAGAAAAATGTGAGACTTTCTGTAAGACATTAGCGTAAGGTGGAGATGAAATTGTGTAGGCTCATGGATATGGAACTGTGAATGCAGAACAGCTAAAAGTGAATGTAGAGCAGTCCACACTGGCGCACCGATGAAATGCTGACACTAGCATATCTGATATAAGGTATGGTACCGCAAACAAAATATTATAATCAACTGTTAATGCATTGTTGTGCATCCCAATCTTTCAAAAACAATAGATCAAGGCAGATTAATCATAATAAAAATGCTATTTTGATTATAAAGCAGTTCATATGAGGACGCACCACAAATTGAATCCTAGAACTAAATTCCACCCTGTGAACCTACTGTACCTGAGACAATGAGAAGAGGTAGATTTAAAAATTTGCTTCTTCCTACTCCTTTCCGGACATGTTGAATTGTGTAACTGTAAACATGTGATGCAATTCAATGTAACCATGTTTGAAATAAACCAAACCATTACCATTACCTTGAAAGGTCTGAGAGCACTGGCCACTTTGTTGCAACAGTTCCTCTCCGCAATTTCCAGGTGTCTCCCTCTGCGTCGGAGGACCTGCAGCTTGCCTTCCAGCTCCTGCAGGTTGTTTCTGTCCCTGGATGACAGGGGGCGACCATCTTTACACTAACAACAATAAAACACAAAGACACCTCAGACATCAATTGTCAATATTCATCAACAAACAAGATGACATTTTAAATAAAAATGAACAGTGTCTTGGCATAAATGTTATGAGGCCAGTATGAGAAACCTAGCTGTTTGTGAACATATATGGTTATAATAGGCTTGAATAACAGAAGTAAGTGAATATAAGATATTAAAAAAATCAATTACACTATAAACTTTAAGGAATTTCCAAGATCCCTAGTCTCAGCCAAAGTAAAGAAAAAAAGTGATATTTAAAGCGTTGTCTGTAAATACAAAGATTTGTGTTTTTACTGGTTGTTGGTATCAACATTTCAGCCTTTTCTCATTGTGCCTTTTGCTCTATTTTTTTTTTTTTTACCATTTTGCTGTTTTTTTTATATGATATTTTGTTTCTGCAGTGATGCTATGACAAATGAGCCACGGGCCACGGATGACCCCCGAGCCGCACTTAGACCACCCCTACTTTTGTAGATCTGTGCTCTATGGGCAAAGTACATCTCAGCTTCTTGGCTCAGTGTTGTGGGCGAGCAATGGTGAGGAGAGAGAGATTGGTCAATGCAGCCCTAACGGTACGGTAAGAGGTACATGTCTATGGAGTTATATTTGTGCCTTAATTTTGAGGTAGCAAAGGCAGATTTGGAGCCATATTAACGTGCAATAACTACTGTTGTGTGCTCAGGCACATCGCTGTGCGCACTGTCACTCACTCACTCTCCTTCGCTTAACCTCGCAGTTAGGCGATCCGCTGTACGTGTGCTGATACCTCCGGTCGGGTTTTGGGGACTGGACTCCTGGCTGGAGCTTGCGGGTTGTGTGCCTGGAGGGCAGTGAGGCGTACGGGCGTGTAATAATAAAGGTTTTTTCCTAATATTCTCGCGACCGACGGGTTGGTGACCCCTGTATAATAGTATCTGTTTCTCGGAAACTACATACATACAGACCGTGCAAACATTCAGAAATGTACAGCTGATAGGGATCCAATGTAAAAGCTATATAAAAAAAAATAAAAAAAAACATTCGACATTAAAAAAGACAGTAACACTCAGTGTTTACTGACGGTATCACTGTGGTTGTGTTTTGCAATCGGGTACAACTTCACTGCATCATACGGAAGTGTTTGTAATGGTTTTTGCAGGCTTTTTAGCAGTGTAGCAGTGATGAAGAAGGCTTGGCAGTGACTCCGTTTCCTGAGAGTGCGCTGAAAAAACAACCTCGAGGATAAACTGCTGGTGTCCTTCTACCAAGCCACTGTCGACAGCATACTGGCATATTGCATCTTGGTGTGGTACACCAGGAGCACAGTGGCAGACAAGATGGTGCTGCAGAGAGTGATCAACACAGCACAAAAGATCACGGGCTGCGCTCTGCCAAGCCTGGAGGACAGCGGCGGTTCTCGCTAGCTAGCTCAGTATAGCCAAAAACATCATCAAAGGCAATTCTCACCCTGGCCATCACCTGTTTGATCTGCTGCCCTCTGGAAGGCGCTCCAGATCACACAAATCAAAAGCAGACAGACTCAGGGATTTCTTCTTACCTATAGCTGTGACAACCTTAAACTGCCACAATAACAACACAAAATGGATGGATGGATAGATGTAGGTATAGCTAGGTATACTGTACAGCAGGGGTCAACGTTTTTTCTTGTGAGAGCTACTTTTAGAAAATGAAAATGGCCACGAGATACTCATTTTAGTAGAAATGATTTTCATACCTTATTTCAACCCAAACAAATCAAATATGCTTGTTTTACCAAAACATTCACAAAATGCTGGTATCCACAACTCACATTTTATGTTTCAGAATACATTTCTTTCTAGTGTTGTCACATTATTAACTGAAAACCTGAATGAAAAGCAGGCCTGTGGGCGCCTCATGTGGTCGTGGGGGGCTACCTGGTGCCCGCAGGCACTGTGTTAGTGACCCCTGCTGTACAGTATAGTATGTAAATATCGGTAGGTATGTAGTAGAGTGGGGGAAATAAACGATTATTAGATGCGTCGTGATGCGGACATTGACGGTTTTCAATCGATTCATACATGTCAATAATCAATGCTGACGGAACAAAAAAAAACCAGAACAAAAATACAAAAAGCGGAAGTGCCGCCCGGACAGTTTATGGTGGTGCACCTAAGTGTAAGACGCTACCAGAAGGGCTGAGCGTAAACTCCGACCCATACCCTCTGCCTAGCTGAAGGTAAAAATTAGCTGGAAAACAACCAGACAATAGGCAAGCTTTGTCATACAAGCTTAAAATATTTTGGGAACACGACAAACAACGTAGAGCAGGTGAAAACTAATTTCCCACCCAACTCGGAAAAGAGTTTCTGCTTGAAACACTTATTAAGACAGTTTAGCTTGTAGAAATCAGCATCGGTGGTGGATGTCGGAAGTGGAAGTGACGTCGGTGGTTCAAAGTTGAGTATGTTGAGAGTTCAGAGTTGAGCTTCAATCACGGTTTCCCCGAGGATTTTCTGAAGCTGTGGTGGTGGGCTGCATGGGAGGGCGGACTGCCGCCGCTGTGCTGTGCCTCTTCTTAGTCTGCATTTTTTTTATGACATATTTTTGTACTTATTTATTCAATTATTGAACATTTTTCAACAAACAGCAGAATATGAACGGAGAACATTGCAAAACTGTTAATTTAATGGCAAAGTTGCTGAGAGCACTTTAACATGAGAGTCTAAAATGCTGAACCTCCTTATCTTACCTGACCTATTTAATCAAATAGTTTTATATGACTAATACAAAAAGACTAAATTGTATTTGACCCAAACCTAAATTTAATCTGATGCCTGTTTTAGAGTAATATGAATACATGGGAAATTAATTGTTCAATAATATATTTTTAGTTCAAAATCACACAATTAACAAAATAAAATTACAATTTCATTATTTTTTAAAATCGGTCCTGTATAAACAGTATAAATTGAGAGACCAGGGTTACGATAGCACAGGTGTATTCAACTTGCAGCACTATTAAAACTACTTTGTGAAGTTAAATGGAAAGATACGCCAGCATAGTTCAAATCAAAAGTGTGGACTCACTTTGGCTTTTATAGTGTGGACGAGACAATGCTGGATAAGGACTTTACAGCATGGAAGAAGTGTCTGACGAAAATACGACAAACGGGCAGCACGACAGGCATGAACAGCCACCTTCGTTCGTTACCACGCTCACGGAGAAAACTGCCTAGTAAGAAAAATGTTTATTTTTCTATTGAAATGATAAATGTGTTGTTCAGTCAAGAGACGTATATACGTTTTACACTGTAGTGCTGCTCAACCTTACGGGTCATTCTCTGTCTCTTTCTGGTGAATAGGTCACTACTACACAAAATATTCATTTTTGTTATGCTTCTACTTTATAGCATTGATCTACTTGAGATACATGAGATGTGTTTTCTGAATGAGTTTAAAATAGCTTTACAGTTTGTTAGACAGCTAAACCAAAATCCTCTTTACACTTAGTGTGTGTTGCACTGAAACAGGCTCACTATTTTTGCAGCATTGTTGCTTGCATTCTGGTTAAAATGTGCTGCAAAAATTCCACCCATTTTCTATACCGCTTATCCTCATTGGGTAACGGGTAAGCTGGACCCTATCCCAGCTGAATGCAGCAAAATATACACTATAAAATTCATTTATGTACAGATATTTATTTGGTTCACCCTTTCACCAATATTATCATTATCGTGAGCCATGTATCCCGAATCGTATTGTGAGATATCCTGAGACTCCGAGCCCTACTCCCAATACTTGATGCGGCCCAGCCTCACTCAGACTCTACCTCCAGCGACCCCCAGGTAAATTGAGTTTGAGACCACAGCCGTAGGGGGTACATGAATAAAAATTAAAAACGGGCTTGACTACATTAGCACCGAACACTGAGATTTATGTAATGCGCTCGAACGCCTCTTGTGAACAGCCACAGCAGGTAAATAGTACAGTGCAGAACAAAGGTGACAGCATGAAGTTGTTCGTTGTTCATTGTTCTGTGTGCATTAGATGAACAAATAAGTTTGATGATGATGCGTTTGGTGCATTGAAAGTGTTTAACCGTGAAGATTTCTTTCAAGATTATTGTGTGCTAAATGTGAGCTGGCCTTCTTACGTGGTGCTGTGACTAATTAGTGCATGTTCTGAGCTGACAACAACAACAGCGACAGCCAGTCATTTGAATGGATCCACTGACTATGTTAGAAAGACCCCCAATTTTGTACATGTAAGTAAACTTATGCTTTCACAAATAATGCTTCTTCTTTGGGTGTTGCGGACACTTTGTTCGGCGGTCCTTGAACACGCCATGTGTGAGGCAGATTGAGACTTATGTGTATGACTTTCTCCAACATTGCACAGACAGATACTGTATGTATTTTCTATTCATCTTTTCACCTCGTCCTTGTTCACAAATGTTAATGCATAAATGCAGAGGTGAAGTTTAATAATGCAAGCACTCTGTTGCTGTGCATTTTTGCTTGGTGCATAATGTCATGCTATATGTGCTCATGTGTCCATTTGGCTCAGTAATAAGCCTTGTATTGAATTAATTTCCTTATTGATTTCTATACGTCATGTGCCTTTGTTTTCACAATTATGTATAATCATTACGTTCACGTGTAACATTACTTGCATTGTACTGAGTATTTCCTTGTTGCAAACCAAAGCACAGCAAAATAGGATAAGAAGAAAATCAATCAGAACCACAAACATTGGTCATAGCCAGTACAACCATTTCGAATGTCCTGAAGAAGAAATAAACCATTGTTGTACTAAGAGGAGTCAAATAGGTAGACCAAGGGAAACATCAGCAGTTTATGACAAAAACATTGTGAGCACTGTAAGAAAGACCGTAAAACAACTCTTAGTGACATCAGCAAGAACCTGTAGAGGGCAGGTGTGAAGGCATCACTATCTACTGTTCATAGATGTCTCCGTGAACAAAAGTACAATGGCTACACCAGAAGACGCAAACCACTCATGAGCAAGAATAGGAAGGGCAGGCTGGAATTTGCCAGTACAGTGTAGACATTCAGTGTGATTTCTTGATTGAATATCAATGCAATAGGACATACTTGGGCAACAAAACACACCTGTCAGTCACATGTTCCAATACTTGTGCTTACATGAAAAATGGGTGGGTTCCAACAAAAGGTGCTATCTTGTAAGCTGTGCGTCCGATACAGACATAAATACCTGGAAATGAAAGCTGAAATGCTGTTCTCAGCTCTCGTATCTGCCTTTTGATATCAAACCCAATCACCATATATATATATATATATATATATATATATATATATATTAATCTTTTTAAATGAACATGCAACTTTCATTGAATAGTTTATTGTATGTTATATGTATTTTTATTCCGTTATATTATATTGTGGAAAGGCTACTTGGTAATCCCATTCTGTTGTTTTCACGTCTAATATTGTTGTATGCTAATGCAGTGAGAAAGGCTTGAATCTTCTAATCTTATTTAGCTACACTACTGAGTGGAAAATATTAGAAACCCCTCATAAGCCAGTGCAGTTCTATGCCACCGTAAACTGTGCCTGCAATAATAATTATAACTCTCTGAGCATCCTAAACAAAAAATGTTGGTAATAACAAACATAATTATTAAGGTGCTCATTAGTGATATATGTTCTTGCCACACCTTGGATTTCAGCTTCTCGATCTGATGCTCAATATCATCAATGTCCTCTGTGTTCTCCAGGCGCTCATACGCCACACTCCGTGTGCCTTTTATCAGATTTAAAGGCAGCACAGACATACCGTATGCCTGAAGAAGAAGAAAAAGCAAAGCATTATTGTCAGACTGGGTTGTTGGACATGGAGCATGCATCCACCTACACATTCCCACCCCCTGCCACAAACTGTGGAGCACAGCGAGCTTTAGACGAAGGTAAGCAAATATACACACAGTTGAGAAAGGGTTTTGACCACCCCATTGCCTCCCATGCTGTTTCAGTTTGGGCTGAGAATTATTAAAATGGTAGAATGTATAATTGTGCTAAAACTACTTGTGAATTTGCTGCAACCATTTTGTGGAGCTATCACTGTTTAAAATCACCATAATGCAATGTACAGCTTAACAGTGCCCCCATGTGACAGCACTATTGCCTCCACCCAGAATGTGATGCATTTTTAAATACATTTTTTAGAAGAAAAATCTGGGTGAAAGGAAAGTGCATCAAGGTACAGCATCAGTAATGAAAGACATTAAGTGGAATGACATGAAGTGGAAATTTGTACACCTTAGCGGACTGGCACACAAACATCTAAACAAATACAGACAGGCTATACAGAGAGGGAGAAAGCTATTAGCACAAAATTCAAAAGGTGCTTTTAAATCTTTTGCCATATGGGCTTTAATCTCCTGCAGGGATGTTTGAACTTTAATTTAAAATGAGGGGCACCTCTAAAACCTGACAACATAGCGATCAATACAAATGACTATAACAGAGGCAAGTCAATGCTCTCTTACTCACCCTGTCATGTCTCGCTTTTACAAATGTAGCAGAGAGCCATTTATTGCCTCATAATAAAACAAAAGGACACGTCTGTGCTCGGCATCTTTCAGCCTTGACAAACATGCTGCCCTCTTTCCTCTACTTTCCAAAAGTCAGCCTGTATTTTTTTTTAAACAACTTTTAATAGTTTCTGCATGTTATGAAGCATTGACCGTGTCGCATGGGATAGTAAGAAAGGCTAGACTATTATTAGTCTCGACTGTGGATCTGTGCTACGGGCGAATGTCGCCTCCTGCAATGAATCATGGAGCTCTTAAGGCCAGAGCATGTCCAGAATTTCAAATACACTCATAAAAGGAAAACCTGTTCAAGATCCCTGGAGAAACATTCCCCTTTCCCTCATGTGCAACTACATGAGAGAAATATCAAAGAGGGAAAACACAGGTGCCCCAATGTGGGAGTCAACATGAGAAACTTATATGAAATCCTGTGTGCTCATTAAAGTTATTTTAAACCCACTACAGTTAAAAAATAACCAAAAATAACTTCAGGAGGGGGTGGGGGGTGGGGGAAGGATTAGGGTTAAGGAACTGGCTGAAATTAGTGAGAGTGAGCCTGTTAAATTGGATTAGAAGGAACTACAGTAGGTAGACACAGCTGTCCTTCATAAGCCTCCTCTTTTCTTTCCTTATGGTCGTATGGTCAGACAGGGAGGAGGCATCCCCTACATTCTCAATATCCTTTGGAGGCCAATCTTGTACAACCAAGCTAATTAAAACTGCCCAGGATACAGGGTACATTAGACTAATTTAAACTAACCAAGCTAATGACATTTCAATATATAATGCTCTACAATAAATAGCCTTGTTGATGTGGCACATAAAACATTTTCTCTATAACTAACAAATGTTTCCAGCGAGTCTGGCTTAAGACACTTCTAATAAGGGTTTTCCAATTAAGTGTCTATCAATGATGAATTCTCTCTAGTTGCTATCATGCTGTGTTGGAGTAGATGTGATTGGTGTTGGTCTCAAGACCACTTTTGACAGGTCTCCTGTCTTGTCTTGGACAAGTGGGATTTATTCCCAAGACCAGTCAAAATCAAAACTGCAGGGACAGCAGTGCTTCACATGTGCACTGTAGGATTTACACAGTAATGTTTATATTTCGTGGTGGAACCTGGATTTACAGAGTACGATTGATCCTGCAGTGGAGTTTATGTCATCATTTTACATACAGTTCAAAGAGAAATCATTTGGAAAGTGTTTTACAGTATAAAAGTGGTTTAGCTGATTTCCAGCTGGTAAAAATATATCTTGTTTGTGTATTCATAGGATGTTTTTAAATTTCATATATTTTTGCAAATCTTACCATACAAGCTTTAACCTGATCATGGTCTTGACCTGCCTTGGTCTTGTTCTTGACTCTTGGTCTTGACATGGTATCTGTTTACATGGCCTTATATATGGTTTATTTGGGAAAGACCTGACTGACAAGCAGCAAAGCAAATGGTGGTCCAAGAATTTTACAAAGTACTATATTTATACAACCAGTTTGAATTCTTGTTCTTGACTCTTGATCTTCCCTTGGTCTCTGTTTTCTTCAGTACAAGATAACTATCTTGACAATACACTGACCAAAAACCCAGAAACATTTGGCTCATTTAGGAAAGGCCAGAGTGACAGGGTGTTGAAGATTAGCCGCAAAAAGACTAACAAATTTTGTGCAGTGTTTCTGTAATCTTTGAACAAAATCTTAGAAAAACTGGCTGATCTGCAAAAGCAGACCAAAATGACCAGCCTTGTTACGAGTCAACGTGGCAGTCAATTGCCAGCAAAATAATTAAGTCTCTTCCGTGGCACTTATATAATTAACTTCTGAGTGCGTTACCTGACACCTACTGAAAGGCGACGAGCAAAGACTGTAATCTTTTGACAAGAAGCTTAAAATTGTTTCTCTAAATGGGAACTGGCACAACTTTCACAATTGGTTCCACCAAAAGCTCATTGTAAAAGGGGTCGTTTAATCTTACAAACTTCTGTTTATGAAACTAACAGTGTATCAGCTTTTGCTATGGTGGTACTGTATTATATGTGATTTTGCATGTATGCTCCCCTTACGGTGTTGAAACTTCTGTAAATTAATAAGCCTAAGAGGATTCTAATACACAGTATGTAGGAAAAATGTGACATTGCTGTGATTCATTCAGTGACAGCACCTACGCAGGTCAATGTTGTGATCTGTTATTAAATCAACAGGCCTTCATCTTTACCATTTAAGGTCAGCTTTTGCATATTTAGGGTGTAAATGATCGAGCAAGAGGAAGGTCAAAATATAATTGAGCCATTTGACACACATCGATATGCAAAGAAAATGCTTTTAAATTAAGCCACTGAAATTTCACTTGATAGGATGAATGGCTGGATGTACAGTTTTAAAAAAATAGTGAACATATAGGTCGTAGTAACACATTGGACTCCTTTGTAATCTCCATAATCAAAACATAAATCTGGATTGGAGCTATATTTCCTATGGAAGGTTAAAATCTGTTAGACAGTTAGACAAAGCCGAAAGATAGTGCTTACATGCAGTGATAAGCGGCAGACTTTATAGTGCCACATTGTGCACCTCTATTGTCACGATAATATTGTGTTCATTCCCATTTGAGCGAGTTAAAAGACAAGACTGCTGCAATACTATTGCTGCAAGCAGTACCGATTTGAAGAAATAAAAATAGCTTTTACAGCAGGTAATTGGAAGAGTCAATGGCAAAAGAGGGGGCAGTGTAAATCTAAGCAAAGCTCTAGCCTCAAAATGCATTTGGTCATTATGCACTCTATTGAAAACTGTGAGAACAGTGGCTAAAACCCCAGTTGAGATGGATTAGCGATGCTAAAGGAAGATTGGTTCTACAACTTACTAGGTTGTGTATTATTCATCAGGAGCTCCACATTCGATTGTTGTGTAATTTGTCAAATGGGACTATGGGCTCAACAGAAATTGGATAGATTGAGGTTGGCTGTCACTTTCACTTTTACTCCCAGGGTTGATGCTCAAGTATTATTTTTCCCGCATTTTGGTTTCCCTCCAGCATGGTACTCCCACACAGAGTGGTGCCACCCCATACAGAAAATGTTCAGTCTCTTTACCAAGATAACTGAAAAATGGACAGTCTTAAAAGTTGCGCAGCATTTTTTCTTGTTGAAGAATTAGGAAATATGGCAGAATGTCAATGTCAAAATAAAGACATATAGTCATAGACACAAAAACTGACAGCTGATAAGACATTTCTAGGTCAACATACTTTCTAAAAGAAAATACATCAGTCTGATAGACAGAATCACAGATCTAACAAGACTTTTAATGAGAGGGAATCAATAAGTAAACCTCAGCAACAACTTTTGTCATTGAAATATGTATGTAAAACCAACTTAAAATCTGAAAACTCAAATCAAGGGGCATGACACTGGTCTCAACTCACTGTGTAAGTGATCACTGCCAACATCCCAATCAAGGTCAAGGAGCTGATGGAGAAAGCCAGAGCAGTTAGACCATCTGTAAGTGGAAAGACAGGATGGCAATTGGATATACTGTACAGTGTATAGTTTGACCTTGTTCTAAAGAGACTTTAGTTGAATCCTGCAATACACTCATTTGAAAAAAACCTGTAGCATTGCCATTATTGCATCTTTTCATTAGGAGAACCGTATTACAGGTACGCTACTTGATTTCCAAGAGGATAAAATGGTAATAAATGTTGTGTATTAATTTACGTCACACAGTCCCCACAATGAATTTGGTCCATGTTCATTACATGAAATTATTTGAAGTAAAGCCACTGGATGAATCCACTCACATCACATACAGCAATATTTTTAACTCAAAGGGTTTACCTTGAACATTATAGAATTTTTTTCAAGGAAAAGTATCACATCCACTCTATGCAAAATTGTCAAACATTTACATTTGGTTTCAACTTTAGAAAACAGTGCAATGCTTTTGTTTCTGAGATGTAATACATAGATTTATCTGGATGAGCTGGACACAATCTAAGTGGACCATTGAAACAGAACCCATAAATAAACAATAGTGCATTACTCGGACAAAGACAACCAATTTCTACTTGCAGGTTTTATGACAAATCAACTTATCACTAAAAAACGTAATACTTAGGACGATGCTGTCTGGCTCAGCTCCTCCAAAAAAGGTGGGAAAAAAACGCTCCAAGACAAAGTGTCTTTACATAGCAGCAGTTGTACTGCAGTGATAAGCTGTGTCTAATGTGAATAGCATAAAAAGCACAATATTGTTGAATCTGTCTAAAACACTCCCACATTTAAGGGAAGTCGAAAGAAGAAGAAAATGAAAGACAGAAACTAATTTCCCAAACTAAATCCCAGGCCCTTGCTGTTGGCAACACAGGGTGTTGTACAGTACATCAAAGTTTCATCATGGTCGCAGTATGTATAAGAAGTGGTGAGACGTATTTAAAATGTTATGGGAATTTGCACATATCCAATATTGTTTACTCCATCCATCCATTTTCTGTGCTGCTTATCCTAATTAGGGTAGCGGGGGTATGCTGGAGCCTATCCCAGCTGACTTCAGGCAAGTGGCGGGGTACAAACTGGACTGTCGCAGGGCACATATAGTCAAACAATCATTCACGCTCACGTTCATGCTTATGGACAATTTAGAGTCTCATGCATGTTTTTGGAAATTGGGAAACCGAAGTACCCGGAGAAAACCCACGCACGAGGAGAACATGCAAACTCCACAGATTCGAACCCAGGTCTTCCGGATCTACTGACTGTGTGCTCAACATGCAAACCACTCATCCACCGTGCAGGCCTAATATTGTTTACTGTGTTGCCATAAAATCTTTGCAGAAACACAGCGGGTCTCTGCGATTACTTTCAGCATAGACACAGATGACTGTTAAAACAGCTTGATCTGGGAATATAAGTAGATTGAGTTGAAAAGTGTCAAGTCTGATTGAAGAATAAAGGGGACCACCTATCAGGCAAGGGCAACAGTAGGTGTCACAGCAGCTGTCAAAGCTGGAGTTAGAAGACAGGGATTGATGAACAGACTGATAGACTCGCTCCCCTGTCAGGATCCCACCTGTCATAGGGTTCTGTGTAAAATGCTACACAGTTGCCGCTTTCCAGTTAGCCCTCGTGCTCTCAGCGGCAACTTCTCAGCGCAAAGACCGCCCGTCAGCACAGGCCGAGGTGGTTCTGTGCTTCTTTCTCCTTGACAGGGATGTTCATACGATTAGAGAATAGTAAGTTGATATTCAGGGCTTGGATAATGTGTGCTGGTTATAGCATATAGCATCTTTATTTGTTGTTTTGTTTGGGGGCAGAGGTCTTACAAGCTGAAGGTCAAAGGAATTAAAAAGTAGAAGATTTCAAACACGGGCCGCACGGTTAGCATGTTGGCCACACAGTCACAGTCAGGAGATTGGGAAGACCTGGGTCCGTTGGGCATTTCTGTGTGGAGTTTGCATGTTCTCCCTATGCATGCGTGGGTTCTCTCCGGGTATTCCGGTTTCCTCCCACATTCCAAAAACATGCATGTTACATTAATTGGCGACTCTAAATTGTCCATAGGTATGAATGCGAGTGTGAATAGTTATTTGTCTATATGTGCGATTGGCTGGCAAACTCTACTTTCTCTTTTGTACTGCATTACAGTCATCCATCGTTTATAGCGGTTAACTGGTTCCAGACCAGACGGCGATAAGTACATTTCATTCAATATTAATACATAGAAAATGTTCGTAGATAGAGCATAGAAAACCTCTATGACTTTCTAAATAAAATCTTTACCATTATTAGAGTCCTGTAGACATGAAATAACACCTGACCTCTACACTCCTATTATTTTTTGTTCACACCACATTGCTCCACTGTAATGCGCAGGCTACGGGATCAATGCAAGGACACAAGAGAACGGTCATGGCTTCAACCATCAGCAAGCGAGCAAGCTATATAGTTAAGCTCCAATTTATTTACTGTATTCTAAACTTAAGGGTTTAAAACGGAGTGGGGTAGAGGACAAATCAGCCAAAAACATACCACTTCCACACAAAATGGATGGAGAGCTTCTTTTCACTCTGTCATGTCGGACATGCCATGGCTGACTTCATGCCGTGTGACGGTAATCTAATGTCATGTCTCAATAATGGAAAATGACTGAGGCCGAGTGGCCAGAATACTACATGTACCTTTGTTTTCAATATTTTTGACTGATAATACGCCATAGTCAACCAGTGATCAAACAGTGATCATTTAATTTTTTTTAAACTGATATTGCGAGGGACGACTGTATATGCATTATTTATGTAAAGTGTGTGGTTTTGTTGTTTCTTTTGTTAAGAGTTTTGTTTTGTTGTGTTTGTTATTGGTGATCATTGAAATAAAAGCAGTAAGAGAACCACAAGAACTCCAAATTCTAGATTTTTTATGGGGTGGGACCATCACTTTGAATGTTCTGCACTCCTGTTTTCAATGCCAGCATCAGCTTGCTAAATGAGATGTGCCAAAGCAGAGGTCTTTGCAGATGTGGCAACTTCCCATAGCCAACGTCATGTTGTTCTTAAGATGCCAAATGACTTGTAACCAACTTAACAGCGCCTCTGCTGGTGGCAGCTATGCAACGCACCCCATTTTGCCTCATGAATATCAGAAATTCAAGACATGAGTAATCACTAATCATTTCTATAAATGATCAGTCAATCACTTAATCAAATGGTATGCACATTGGAATGCTATTTTGCTTTTTGTTTGAGAGTATAAAAAATGCTGTGTAAATTATATTGCCTCATATTAAACATGATGAAATCCTGATCCATCTGAATGTATGAAAATGTCATAACCTTGCTTCACTCTGAACACCACTGAAATGTTGTACAGTATTTTAAGCCAGACAGGGCTGTATTATGGATAGTATCCCATCAACCTACTCAGCTCATATTCAAAAGGATAAAGAAAAAGACTACAACCATAGTGCACAAAAAAAGAATGTTATCAAGTTGAAAGACACCATGCGATTGGCTGGCGTCAAGTCCAGGGCATTTGCCTCTCGCCCAAAGTCAGCTGGTATAGGCTCCAGCATACCCCCGCGACCCTAGTAAACGAAGACAAGCAGCATAAAAAAATAATGAATGAAGCTGAATGAAGACAAAAGTACAAAAGTATTGAGGAATGTCTATAATGATGGAAATGTCTATATGTGGATAGATCGAGTATACAGGAGACTATAAATCTTAGAGAGATTTGAATACAGTAGACCAAAGTACTGCTTGTTGCAGGTTGAGAGGTCTTTGTCTGACAAGCCAAGATGTTCGGGGGTAACAGCCATACTGGAGGAGGTATGCGCTTTACTATTATTGATGTTCGAGAATGAAAAGATTTACATTACTTCCACTAAGACACTTTATTCAAAAGTATCCAAGTATCGGTATAAATAGATAGAGGTCTCCAAAACATTTGTGTGTAATGAGGATGTTATAAAAGAGCTCATTTTTAAGTCATTAAGTTACGATGACCTTAGTGACCAGTCATAGCAAAGCAGTCAGCTGCATTATGTGGCAAACGTTGCTTTCCTTAACACAATTAACCTCCCATCTGGAGAGAGAAGGGAGAGAGGGAATTAGAACAGGGATCACCCTCTCATTTCCACCACGGCAACCTGGAAATGTTCCGCTGTGCCAAGGTAGCAAGGTTAGAAAGAATGCATGGGGGTCCACTATTGTGAAAAGAGGCAGATGGTTTAACTTCCTCCTTGATCCGCATATGGCAAAGGTCCAGAGGCATCCTAGGTGTCCACATTTGGCATTTTTCCTACATTAGCATGTTTCAGAGCATATTAAACAGCATTCCTCTCAACAAGTGAGCACACCTGAGGAGTGTGCAGTCACAGTTTTGTGATCAATGTTTTCAATTTTAAATGCAAGTTGTTGGCCACTTTGCATTCCGTTTGTTTAAGGTATAATGGGGAAAAAACAGCCTGGGAGATGTCTTTGACCAGATAATATGACAAACAGATGGCCCCAATGCAATTCTTAAAGTATTCTATACAATTTACTATAATTGCTTTGATGTTATGTTACATGCAGAAGATACCTGATTGTTTTGAATGTCGAGACAGGAAATTGTAGAAAATTATATTTCAATGCTGAATTACATTTTTTCTTACACAACAATTTTGCTGCAGACACACAAGTATGCTCATATGTACAAGACACACCAACATATTTGCTGCACTTATAAGGGATAGCTTGGATTTTTTGACATGAAGTTGGATGACATCCCCATCAGCATTGTAGTCCATTAACAGCGACTTACACCTCACTTGGTCTCCTAAGTCCAGTTCTGGTCAGATTTCTGTGATGAACGTAGTTCCACTTAGTTGCTGGGGACATTTAAGTAAAGAATTTGGCTTCTCAAAACAATATGCGTTCAAAAGATTAAAACATTTGCATCACAAAAATGCCTTCTCAAAAAAAAAAAAAAATCAACCCTCACAAAACGCTCGGCGTTGTATTTGTCTCCCGCTGTATCCCTGCACAATGTCTCCTGTGCGTTCATGTGTATGTGACCAAGAGACTAGCATCTTCTTCCGCTGTGGAACACATATGTAAACAAGATGGCTAGATGCGAGCGTCTTCATCACATACACAAGAATGCACAGGCGACAGTGCACATTAATACAGCGGGAGACAAACATAACAGAGCGTTTTGTGAGGTCTGATTTTTTTGAGAAGGCATTTTTGTGATGCAAATGTATTAATCTTTTGAACGCATATTGTTTTGAGAAGTCAAGCTCTTTACTTAATTGTCCCCAGCAACTAAGCGGAACTATGTTTTTAATCACAGAAATCTGACCAGAACTGGACGTAGGAGACCAAGTGGGGGGTAAGTCACTATTAATGGACTACACTGCTGATATGTCACGCAAATTCAAAAAATCCAAACTATCCCTTTAATGCTTAATTAGGTGTAAGACCGTGTTTACACACCCAAAGAGATACTTGGTGCACACATTAGAGCAGTCTGGTAAGCATTCACAGTAGCATTTTTGTCAGAGCGCCAAAGGCTGCACAGTAAAGAACATGTGCATACAGTAAGGACTTGATTGGGCAGGTTTCATGACATTATAGACACAACTCTGATATTCCCAACCAAAATGCCATCACTTGGGTTGAATATATAGGTTATTTTTATATTCTGCAATGTTTATCAGCTTAGGTACTAGTAGAGCAAACATACAATAGTTAGATTTACGCACGCTGAGGAAAATTCCAAAGTTTGTAAACTGTATCAGCTGATATGGAAAAGAACAGCACTTACGGCCACTGCCAAGCTCCTCAAAAAGGTATTGAACTTTCTCCCACTGGGTGGCATTCTGTTGCGGTGGAGCCTCAAGTGGAACAAATGCGCTGGGAAAAAAAAGTGAAATTGTGACAATTTCGGTTTGGGTGGAAACATTTGGACTTTTTTTTTTCCATGTAAAAAAAACTGCCCATAACAAAGAATGTGCGTCTAAAAGATTTTTACCTTGTGTAAGTAAAACCCTGTTTACACCAAGAAATTCAGCTCAGTCAGGTTTCATTATATGTATCCATATCATACCACTTAATGTCAGGGTGCCATGGCACCTTTTTTTTCCCTCTACGTAATCTAAAGAAGAATTTTTTCTTGCCGAGTGAAAGTTTTTCTTTTTGCAATTGTATACATGTGGCAGTGAAAGGTCAGAAACCATTTAAAGGTTAACAAAAGCCTTGTAAGATCAAGCCAGAAGCTGTAGCGTGAACTGTCACCCAACAAAACGCTGGTGTCTCATGGTGGGAGACAAGCAGTCCAAGGGGAAAGCGATCAGTTGGTAAAAATAGGATAGGGGCAACAATTGGCGTAACAAAAAGCCAATAGTTTTCAATGTGTGAAGAAAACATTTGGCTAAATTGCATCTGTCTTCAGCAGATCACTCAATCTCAAGACACCAGGGAGTAAAAAGTATATGTTTGTATTTTTTAAACAATTAAAACAAGAGCAGCTCTTGCCTTTAAAATAAACAATCTGATTGTGTCAGATTTCACAAAGAGACTTCATCATTTACACGAAAATGCAAGCTCTTCCAGATAGAATAGGTAAGTAACACTTTTACTCCTGACACACAGCTTTGTCTTTTGAATGTCTCATCATGGCCAGGAAAATGGCACTGTAAAAGTTTGACGAGCTCTTCCTCTCATGCAATGAACACAATGGCATATCCCCATCCAGCTATCAAGCAGCAAAAGAAGCCATCATGTGTCTAACTTACCCAATTAATAGCAGCACCAAACAGACAATGGCAAATCCAACTGTGTACTTCAAAGCGTTCCTGACTTGCTGCAATAAAAGAAACATTTAACTAGTCAATCATATCCATGAAAAACAGTATAAATCATTTTAAGTGACAAAAAGAAGGTTGGTGGTGGTGGTGGGTGGGTGTCTGGGGGGTGTGACTACTCCATTTGGCTTAGGAATTTTGTCATTCCGATCAATACTGAGTAATACGCTATCTACCCAATCAGAGATAATGTGGTCGTGCTTGCACTCTTCAAGATGCTTTTAAAGTAACAACCAGTCTTTTGAAAAGTACCAGTGTCGTCTTAAAACTGACGCATGGAAAAGAAAAGCAGCAGTGTGAAAGCTGCTGATTTTTGCATCACTTTCTGAAGACATACTAAAACATATGTAACAGATGCCAGCTAGTGTGGCTGTGTGAGACCACCCTGGTAAACCTCACGCCCTGATGCCTTAAAGAGCCGCACTGGACCATGAGTTGACAGCTCTGCTAGCGCTACTCAACCCTGATTTAGTGGGGATAGGTGGATGTGGGTTTGCTAGTACGACTACTCTTGAGCATTAAGGCCTGCATCACACTGCAAAGATGCTTGTTGATTTACAGGGTCATTTTTGAGCCATTATTAAATCAGAAGACACCCTTGTGAGCAGTAATAAAGTCACAATATAGTCAGTAACTTCAAAGTGCAATGTAAAGTAATTACCGAGCATGTGTTGACGTTGTCATCGTCCCTTTCTTCATAATAGAAATAAACAAAAGGGATCCATAGAAAGACACAGAACAGAATGATGGAGTAAAGCGCTGTGGAGAGAAAAAATGGGGGAAAAAAATGTAATTTTGTCATCATTTCTGCAATAAATACACAGTGTAACATCGGTTAGCGTGTTTTTCAGTTAACATTGAAAATGTACGCAAAAATTTTGCTTCAATGTGCGTACATTTTCCAGTTAGCGTACAATATGGCGCACGTCTTGTTGTGTTATTCATACACTGTGGGAGTCCAACTGTGTGTTCTTAATGTATTTTTACCATGAAACGTCCTCGTTAGCAGCTTGCTAATACCCAGGCCCACGTCGCTCTTGTAAAAGAGATTTTTAATCTGAGTGAGTTTTTAACCTGCTTAAATAATTTTAAAAAAAACATGAAAACAGGAACTGGAAGTCAGCACCATCGCCGGTCTATGATGTAACCAGTGGCTGACTCTGCAGTTAACGGTTATGCCATAAATCTCAAGCATGTTCACACAAAATACATTTTTAAAGCTTTACATGCATAAAACAACACCATATGCATATAATTGATGACTGAAATAGATAAATCAACATTTAAGGTTACTTTCATCTTGAGATAGACACGATGCAGCGTTTATGCAGTAGTGTCTCACCTTCGTTATCAAATGCTGGTGGCACTTGCAACTTTCTTTTGCTCTATTTTGGGTTATTTTTGCAAACATGATCAAAAGAAAAGCAGAGACTTGAGGTGAGAAACACTAATGAATTCAAGAAATAACTCATGGCAAAATGCAAAGGTGGTGTCCATGTTGATCTCGCTGCTATGTGTCTTTGGAAAGAACCACATCTTCAATGACGGTAAAAGTAACATCAAACGTTCATTTGTCATTTATATGTATTTATATGCATTTTTAATTGTTTTATGCATGTAAAACTATAAATTAAAACGTGTTTTGTGTGGCTTTATGGAACGGATTCATTGGACTTACATGATTTCTTACGGGAAAAATTTATTTAGTAAAGAGTACGTTTTGGTTGGACTCTGACCTTCTGGTACAGATTAATGGCACCAACTAAGCTTCCACTCTACTGTATATATACATATATACCGGTCAAAAGTTTTAAAAAACTAGAATTTCTCTGGAGAAAAAAACAAACTACATTTTTAAGTGTTAAAATGGTCTATCTTCCATTGTTAATTGCCTTTTTGGTTGGACATTTTTTAGCAACAAATTACTTTCTCCAGTTCAATACTGTTCAACGGATGCTCGCGAGGGTATAGTATCACAGTGTGTTCCAAACACTGCTTTTATGCAGACAGAAGAGGTAGTAAGTACTCCAGAACGTGGAACACCTGTAGGAATTAGTATCACCAACTGCCAAGGCTTGATCCACCTCCATTTCTGCAGAACAGATTTCAATTTTTTACCCATTTTGTAGGAGCTGAAACAGCCATTTTTGTATAATTCTGAAATATAGATAATTTTTATTTTTTGGGTAACCTTAAGCTTTTTTTTTTTTTTTTTACCTCTGGCACTTCACCACTTACCGTTGTACCATTTCAAGCTATTCATTGGACTCAAACAACTTGAATATCTATAAATAACTGGAAAAAGCTAAACTTTTGACAGGGAGTGTACATACATACTGTACAGTTAAAAATTCTCAAACATTGCACTCAACATTTCGTCTTTCTATAAAACTTTGTGCTGACAGAGAGACTTTTAATTTAATACATTCTCTCAGGACCTAATGCAGATCAATACATATTACACCTCACGGAAGCCTGAAATTGCTATAAAATGTACCCAGTTAATCCAATTGCAATGATGTGATATTTCCCTTGACAGATTAAAAAGGCACCAATGAGTACACGCCAATTAATTTCTGCGAATATTTTACCTTTTCCGCATTTCCACAATCTTACACTAATATAATTCTTCTACTCAGTCAGTTCATTAAACTACAACTGTCAAAAGCTGATAGTATGTGTTTTCTAATAAGTATATCATATTATAAATTGCCGCATATCATCCAAAAAAAACTTTTCTTTGCAAAGCAAAAAAAGGAACTGTGAAAACAAAAAAAAATTATTACCTCCAACCTGTAGATGAAGCAGGGTTAAAAAATATTTGTCTTTATTTTTCTCAAGCTGCTGCACCTGCCTTGAAGTAAAAACTTTGAAAAGCGCACTTCCCTCATTAACATGTCCAAACTGAAATACGTTGCTTCCATCTTTAAAAACACCACATCCGTGAAACAGTATTTTGCATTACTGTTGTTGCTATTCCCATTAGAAAGGAAAAGATCTGTAAAGAAAAAAGATATGCATGCTAATGCATCACTGACCACATTATCTGGAAAGTGTCCGATGACAACATAGAATTTCGAAATCTGTTAAGGCTTCAATGATGGGCCACAGTAAAATGTCTGTTGTTCTCCTTTTTGTGTTTTTTTTTTCTCTTTAAATGCTTTGAGATCAGTGGTCATTTTCCTGCTCAGATGACTCTTTTATACATGTGTAGTCATCTGAAAAACACATCTTTTATGACAGTGACATACAACATTTGCATGAGTCAAAAGACACGTTTTTTATCCTACAAAAAAGGGCTTGCCTTACGGGGATATGAGTATGAAAGAGGAACCAATTTTACTGCTTTATAATGGGACAATTCCCAGGGAAGATTGGGCGAAGCTTCTATCAGCGGCCTAAAGCAACGCTAGCAGTTAGATGTGCCATTTTTTTTTATTTTTTTTTTTACAATTAGAATGTTTTTGAGCAGGCCCATTAGATACTCTGGGAACACTTTGCCAAGTGTTTACAGGGACCACTATTGTTTTCTGGAGCAATATTTATGTGGGGGTTTTTTCAGGACTTTCGTAAATTGCAACCAAGTCACGTGGGTGTCATGAATTACTTGCTCCATAAGTACGATACACTTGCAACCCCCCTGATACCCTACTTCCTCTACGTGCCAAAAATTGAGGAGCCCATGCGTGTGGTAACACGTACGTCGGGATGTAAGTCCCGCTTTAGTTAACTCAAAAAACTTTGGTTGCTATCCACAAATATGAGGATGGCTTGTTTTGGAGTTTCTTTTTTCATGCACAGCAGAGTATAATTGAATATCTATGTTTGCAATGGTTGGTCAGACAAAACAACGGATTTTAAAACATTCCTGTGAGCTTCAAGCAACTATTGTCTGCATGCTGTTTTGTCAACAATTTTAAATGATTCATAGTCTGGTGTTTGGTAAGTTTGACTTCATTTAATCATTGAAACAGTGGATGATGCCAATCCCTTCTGACAGGCAAAGATGTAGTCAAACAAGTCACTTAAAGTCACTTAGGGTGTACTCGCACGAGGCCATTCGTGTCGTGCTGGACTTGGCCGCGCTTACCCCTCCCTCTGCTGGCCCCCATTGGCCTGCGCTCACACTAGCTATTCAAGCCATGGCCTGTTTGCTGGCCCCACCACTGTTTTACTACAATTTCTCGACTTTGGAGATCATTTCCAGTCTTATTTTGAGTCGCTTTTATTATTTCTATTGTGGAAAGTGTCAGCTGTCATGAATTGCCTGCGAGAGGAGCGATCGCATTAATTACATGATGATGATTCACTATGCTCTCAAATATAGTCACGGGTGACCGGGAGTGCTGTGGGTGGGCTTTTCCAAACATGCCACATTGTAGGTGTGAAGTGTCAGGCACAGTACGATTGGCCCAGTGTGTGTACGCCCTTATTAACCAAATCTGTCTTACGATTCTGCTACCAGTTGTGATAGGCTACTTGATCACAAATGTATGTACTTTGTCTTAGGGAGATGTTTGCTGAAACACAGAGACAGAGCGTGATAACAAGACGGACCATTATTTTCAGTCTTTCTGCAGGTGTTAATAAAACTGCTGCTTGTACTGAGTGGAGCGTTTTTTGTGTCCTCAAAGCCATCCAGCACAAGGAACAATTTATCCATTTAGAGAGTCATTTGTATTTCAACCCATTATCCTGCTGCCATTGGCGTGTTTAACATTGCTTTGGGCAGCTTTAAAAAAAAAAAAAAAAAAAAAAAAAAAGCGCACAATCGCCACTGACTTTTTAGAGTGTCAGAGGCAATTCCAAAATTGGGATGCAGTATATTCTCCTTTGTGAAAGCATACTCTAACTCTCTGTCAAACTGTCTTTGTTTGCCTCTTTACAAGAAACTAAATGTTCAGAAAAATGTAGAAAAGCCAAGGTAAGTAACACTTAAGACCCGGAAAAACTACTTTAAGCTAATGGTATTTTTTTCAGAAGTAAACGGATGTCGCTAAAGACAGAAAAACCATGATGAACATGTCTTAGAGCACTTGATCTCACAAGAGATCCATCCATCCATCCATTTTCTATACCGCTTCTTCCTCACTAGGGTCGCGGGGGCATGCTGGAGCCCATCCCAGCTGACCTCGGGCGACAGGCGGGGCACACCCCGGACTGGTCGCCAGCCAATCGCAGGGCAAATATAGACAAACAACCATTCACACTCACATTCATACCTATGGACAATTTAGAATCGCCAATTAACCTCACCTGCATGTTTTTGGAATGTGAGATCAACATAAAGAATTACCGGTGCTCCATGGACATGCTGCACTTACAAACTTTAAACCGCAGTAATTGCAATGTATTCGTTTTTGTAAGAAATCCTCCAAAATGTTGATGACAAAATGTTGGCATGAAAGAACAAGGAGCAGAGAGACATTCTCTACAGCTACAATCATCCAAAATTTTGATTGTTTTCAACTTAAATGGCCATTCGGGCTTAAAGAAACGTTGACACATGGGACCCTCCAGGTCCAAAATTGTTCCGGAAAATATGCCTTATGTTCTATGGTCGAGGGTGACCATAGAACTGAGAATTATTGCAACGTTGGAAAGCGGTACAAACGACTTGCCTGGCTGCTCAGTCTAATACTGTGTGGCTGAAGTGACAATAAGTCAACATCATTTACAAATAGGACTGTGCAATGCAAAAGTCAGCCCTGTTTAGGGTGGTTTAAGTGACAGGACTCAACCCCCAGGTACATGCAGAAATCCACCAGTCATCATTAATTTACAATTTACATTATTGCTTGTGGGAAACTTGATTTTGACATATGACAAAAAGGTTGCAGGTTGACAAGTGTCCCACAACGCATTGTGTTTGACTTTAGATCTGTACGGTGCCAGTAAAAATGAGTCGCAGATACAAAGACAGCTATGATAAATTACATAACAGAAGATTATGCTCTTAAATTGTAGTCACAGTTGTATTGTAATTGTAACGAACAATATATTTCAGCCGACATCTCTCCTGGCAACTATTTCATTCACAGCATGGGCATCACACACAAAATTTTGTGAATCTCAACTAGAGTAAGCAGTTTCAAACAGGCCCTTTTTGAAATGGACTATATTTTACAAAATGTTCTCTCTGCAGCAGACAAATAAATGCCACAGTCATAGCGGCTTACTTTTTCTAGGCTGTGATTGTGACAGGACATTATTTTCAATAAATACGTGCTTATTGCTCCACTAAGATATCCATTTACACTCATTTACAGCCAGACAAACTGAGTTTAGATGACGCAGGGAGCAAATAAGTAGTATGCAGTCACTGGCACATGCTTGTGGGTTAAGGCAATGGGTCAAATTAATCATAATACTATGAATATTAACATACTGAGAGAAGGGGTCATACTGCATTACCATACAGCATATGTTACTCTCTAAACAGATCTTCCACAGGGAGAAACAAATGTCCGGGGATAAAAGTTTAGAACATGTAGACGCTCTAACACAGAGCAGAGGACTCTAATGAAATGACATCCTATTTTTGGTATAACATTTTGCAATTTACTTCTGGGGAGGGGATAAACAACAGAAACATTTCGCTGGTTCTTGTGCATAAGTAGAAGCTAAAACCAGCTTGACACCTATATAGTGTCAGTTACGGACACATTGTGAAAACAGTACTTTGATGTTACTTGGCAACTAATTTTTCAGTTAGCAATTAATCAAAGCAGCATCAGATATATCAGAGTGCAGCAGCATCCCTTGCAGCTCCATATAAGGCTTAATGAGAAACATTAGACCCTTGTCCTCACCTCACTGTGGCCGTCCACAAGGGTATTAGAAGCTAGACTCTTGTCCCTTGCTGACAGGTGAAATATATTACATTTTATGTGAAAATTA
This sequence comes from Dunckerocampus dactyliophorus, assembly GCF_027744805.1. Classification (NCBI taxonomy): domain Eukaryota; kingdom Metazoa; phylum Chordata; class Actinopteri; order Syngnathiformes; family Syngnathidae; genus Dunckerocampus; species Dunckerocampus dactyliophorus. The sequence continues at coordinate 14,174,521 of NC_072832.1, read as the reverse complement.
AATGCCAGGGGACATTTCTGTCTGAGACACTCTCTGACAAAGGACTCCTGAGAGTGATGAAAATATCAGTCCATGCAGGCACTTGCTGAGCGGTATGCCACAATGACAAGAACTTGCATCTGTCCTAAACATCTAGGGAGAGACCATGTGGATAACGTTGTATGAGCCAGGATTGGAACGGTTTAAAATGCCCATTAGTACCGGTCTCAGGGGCCCGATCAAACAGGATATAATTAAAGCTGGTCATAAGGTGTGAGAAAAGGTTATGACAGCGGCCATATACCTCTTCATGTTGTATTTTTATAACAGATTATTTGATATTAGTGTTGTATATAATACGGCATTGGAGGCCAAAAAGTTGTCAGAATCTGCAATAATTTGTTAATATATATACTGAATAAAGAATAAGACTTGATAAAATAAATGCTACAAATGCGAACCATTGCTTGCATATTTACTTGGGGCTTTGGCCAGGGACATATTGAAAATGTGCAATAAACAAGGATTTTTTTAATTTAAGGCAATTGGTTGACATGGTTTTCCTCCATTTGTGCATATTATTTTGATCCTCCTGTTTCTTATGATATTGTAGTGACGAGCGTATCATGTATGGTTCTAAGCTGTGATTCAGCGTTGGGCAATAGGGGGCAGTGGTACATGACTGCTAGTTACAGCCGCCGACCCAAGAGAGAAGAAGATGCCAAGCCGCTTTGGCCGGATTGAAATGCGGAGTGCATCTTGCTGTAAGGTATACAGTAGGGATGTCCCGATGAACATTTTTTGTCTTCCGATCCGATTTTTTATGCTCTTGCCGATCCGATCTTGACCCTTTTTTGTTTGTTTTTTAATAATAACAAGATTTTGTTACAAACATGAATTTGTGGAATTTTATATGGTTATGAAAATAGCTCTTCAAAACATTAAAAATAATCCAACCAAAGTATTGCTAAATGTACTTTTTTATTACACAGAAAGACCAACAATATTGTTTGGCTTTTGTAACAAAATTCAGTTTTTCTACCTTCTCAATTAATTTTACCAGCATAAAGTGTGTGCTATTTAGGTTACTGAATAAAATGTCCATGAACGACAAGCAAAAATCCTTACATTTATGTATATTTATTTTTATGAATATGCAATATATTATTGCCCCATTTTGTCCAGCATTTTGTGCAGTTTAGCTAACTTTTCTAATGGGATGTCAGCCTCAGCACACATAGCTACCAAATCTTCTACAAACTGTAATGCCCGTGCTTGTGATCAATGAAGATGCAGTCACAGATGTAATTCCAATCGCGTTATTAATGTAAGATATTTTTATGACACCCTTGTTTTGTTTACACAATTAAACAAATGTGACAAAGAGCGCTCTTATGTTAAAGTCCGGAAATGTGTTGTGTGTTGAGAATGGCAATTGACGCTGATACGAGCTGGGTGCAAGAATAAACGTGCCTCTCGTCTTTTTTCCTCTGCAAAATTCTTAAAAATGGGTGTAGAAACAAGGTTAATACTGCCATGCTTTTATTTTGACGCTTATTTTGCAGTGAATAGAAAGCCAGTGCGTGCACGATTTAATGCTGTGTAACTAGACAGTAGTTACAGTATGTTGTGGCACTGAAACTCCCGCTGATTGGTCCTCGCCTGGGCGACAGCGATGAAAAGTTGAAACATTCTCAACTTTCTGGGTTTGCGTCGCATAACACGCATGAGCACAAACTTTCACACGCACAAATTTCTCGTGTCGCTTGGCTGGATGGTGACACGCGATAATCACCCTATCACTCAGGTTCCATTGAAAATGAATGGAGTAGAGGCGATGTTGCCACCCATGTGTGGCGCCCATTAAGCGGGTACAGTAATAACAACACGGTGGACTGGGACTTGATGAGTTGACATAGATGGGACCAACTTAGGTGGTGCAATGCCTTTTCTAGATACCTCACAGTGTAGCCATATATATATATATATATATATATATTAATACATAAAATGACATACATACATATGTACAAACATTAAAATAAATGTCAAGAAGATTTCCATACTTTTGCACTAAATTTAAGAATGCATAATTCTATGGAACCAATCTGAATGTATATTGTAATGCAATTACTTTTAATTTTATATACACAATCTACTACCACTATTTCTCTTTCAACCCATGACCTTCTGTTGAAAATGAAAATTTCCATCATCTCAGTTGTTTGTGTTGTTGCTAAAAGGTGCAATTACTTTTTTGAACTGAAGCCCTGTCATCATGTCCACACCAGACACTAATGTGTCAGGGGACTTAAGCCACACGAACACGGATATTTTCAAAAATGCACATTTACCCCACATATTTACAACTCTGGTGTTAAAAAAAAGAAGAAAACACAATTGTAAGTTTGTTGTTTTTTTTTTTTAATGCTCTGTGGACTTGGCTCTAAACATTTGGGCCATGTCCACATGACATTTTTTACTGAATAGTTTAAATACTTTTTTTTTTTAGATACTTTTTAAATACTTCCATAATTTTTTTCCTAGGTTTTTGTTCTTAAAAATTGAGCTGTTGGAAAACTCCAGCCAAAGTGGAGATTTTCAAAAACTCCGCCTTCGGCATGTGTGTGGTTAAGTCTCACACAATCCTCATGTGAGACATGAACGCACATCTTTGTCTTTGAAAAAAAACATTCATGTTTCCTGAGCTCCATGCGTGTGTGTGTTGATTTTAAAAGATAATGTACATGTCATCGTACATCTAGTATATCTAGTAGATATATATACAGTATATACGTGTTTTTAAGTGGACAGATCTTTTTTGAAAAACTGTTTGGAGAAAGACACAGGGTGAGATGTGGCAGCAAATTATAACTTTGGCGTACTCCGGGAAGAAAAGTGCTGCCTCGTTAGCATATGGGTCCATAGTTTTATGACTGAACAGCAAGTTGGACACACCAAAATAAAACAACAGTTTGTAAAGATTTTCCTAATCTTTAAAGAAGCACCTGTCTATTACATGCGTGTAGGTGGTTGTAGTCTATTTACTAGAGGATAACATCCTTCCCAGCTCCTCTCCTGCAAATGGCATTGAAAACGGGAGACAGAAAGCCAATGATTTATTTACAGGGCTTAGGGGTATTTTACCCTTTTGCTTAACAGTCTTATGCATCACTGCTTTGAAATAGTGAGCAGTTCAAGGAAATAAAATAATAAATGGACAAAGCTACAAGATTGAATGACGAGGCTTTCAAAGTCAGGGTTCATCAAAGATCACAAAAAAGCTATTTGAGCTCGAAAACCGAGGTGGGTGTTTCAATAGCAACCATTCATTCCCTTTGTGTGATCTGACCAGCACGTCATATGTGACTGTGAAGAGGAGGATGTTTATGTGACTGTTTAGACATCCATTCATAAAAGAATCTTTAATTTCTATTTTATATTTAATTTCTATTTGCCCTATATGCCATATCACCCTATGCACATACTAGAATCCTGCGTTTTCTTCATATAGACACTTAAAATACTGCACCCAAGTAGTTCCAGTAGCATTAAATGGCTTTTTATATGCCAATTTAGTATATATTCAGTTGCCAAAGAGACAAATGGACAAAACCACTGCAACTTGAAAGGTTTGACTTGTGAGGCAGCTTTGCATCCAACACACATGGAGCTTGGTCTCCACCTACTGGTAAATAGGAAAGTAAAGGTCTTTTCCTAAACATCATTAACAATGTAGTGAAAAGGGCAGTGCATCCAATAGGGTCCTATTAAAAGAAAAATACTATTTGCTCAGTTTCAGCTGGCAAGTCCCCTTCTATATTGTCAATGTTACTGATGTATACACGAATATAAAAATGAGTGACCCCTAAATGACTTTTGACTGCCTGAACATCTAAATGTAAATCTAAATAGCCTACAAAATAGTCCGAGCTGGTATCCATTGCATATGGATCTAAATATGACAGTAAATGCAACCTGGCTAGGACAAAAGCAGCTTCAAACACTTTCATAAGAGCGATGAAAGAATGATGTCTTAATATTCAGCATTTCCACGCTACAAGTGCATTTGCACGGTAACGAGGAATGAATGCAATTGCCTTAATAATGAGAAAAATGCTGAAATAATAATGTGAGTTATCATCATCTCACACATCGCTGGTACCAATTGTGGAACTAATCATTTGAATGCTCACTGAGCTGAAGGCTCATGAGTTAAGCAGAGGAATAGTGTGACATCGCAGCCATTTGAATTCTTGAGTTCTTGTGTGACTTAAGGGGGTTTTGAACTGCATATTGTATGACTGGTGGGATGGTGAATTTAAGGTGCATAATGACATTTGTCACTATATATATATAAACTCCAAACTACTTAATTAGGCTACCTGGCCGATATTAGCATCAGGTAACCTTAACCTTAACTCCTAATGACAGCTCAAATATTCTACATTACAGTAAATTTGGGGGATCATGGTTACTTTCTGAAATGAACACACTACAATTAAACACCTAGTGGTATTGTTTGTATTACAATTCTAAACATACAAGAATTAACATACACATTGTGATCACACATAAAAGCTAGGAACACTAACTCGACTAACCCATTTCCTACAAGTTTCTAGAATGCATGAAACAATGACAGAAATTGTGCCTTAAAAGATACAGTCTCAGTGATTCTGGGTTAAATACTCCAAATTACTAAAGCAAATAATTGCATCCTTTGATGTTTGACAAATTTAACTACGGCAGCATAAACATGCGTTCCAGGCAGTTTGGCCAATAATTAAATTAAAGACTAAAAGGATACATCCTTCAAGACTAAACCCTCTGAATTATTCATGTGTTGTGTCTGAATGAAGGAAAGTTCCTATTTCAGGGTATGTTTAATCCTAAATACAAATTAAATCTAATTTGTATGTCTAGAGGACAATAGATTGTGGTTTCTTGGATGTTGCATAAGCATGCGCTGAAAACGGACTACGGAAGTTTATTGTCATAAGGCCGGTGGAATTAGTCCTTTGGATTGAGCAGTCGAAAGCAAGCAGACAGCTTGTCATTTCTTAACAGACGGCGCATAACAGTGTTGCTTGGAGGCACTTTAGGCTAGCAGCTGTTGGAAAATGTGCGATAGCGTCTCTGGAATGGCTGAATTTGCTGTCATCAGAGACAACAAACTCAAAGCCAAACAGGCAGGCCTAACATGGAGCCGTTTCAGTGCCACTGTAGTTTTATGTTAGCAAGTGATAAGCAAAAACCCTTTGCCTATTATTGCTATCATTGATAAATACTTGTGTGATGTATGGGGCATTTTTTTGCATTCTTTCAAAGTACTTTTGAGGCTTTATACTGGATTGGATAATTACAGCATGTCTGATTATTATTAGGCATACCAAACGAGCGGTACTGAAACAATGACCAGCACTCGTCTGTAAATGTCTATATGCAGTATGTATGATAAAACAGATTATTATGATACAATGATAATATTTCACTCATTATTTAGTGCAATGTAATTACCTACAGCTTATGTAATCTGACCAAATCTGATTTATTTCCAAAAAGTGGCTTCATCTTGGGAATGATGAAAATGTATTTGATTTGGTTCATTTCAGTGGATTCAATGGAACATAAGATGTAATGCAAACACAACGATATGAGGTTGACAATGTGAGAACAAAAAGAAACTTGTAAGACCAAGTGTCAGACCAGATGAGATTGTGTTTCTACAAGTTGTCATGTCAATGAGTGACTGGCCTCAGCTGTTATGATCAACTCAGAGGATGTACATTCAGTCAAACACAGCAAAAATGATTGTGATGGAAGAAAAATACTCTTCTTATGAAAAGCCTCGCGCCACAGCTAAGTGTTCTCCATACAAAGACAAGAGAAGAGGAAGCACATACTGTAATATCCGTACAGGACCGTATCCTCAATCTGTGCTCTTGTCTCATTGTTTGCTGCCCATTCCTGAAATAAAATAGTAAGAGGTCAACCAAACTAATTAAAAACATGTCATTAAAAACAGAGTTATGTATTAAGCAAAACCAGCAGAACAACTGCAGAAATATTAATTTATTTTTTTATCTGGCAAATTTCAACAGGAAAAACAACCCAACCCACACTAAGCTACAATAGACAACATTCAAAACAAGATGTCCTCACACACTCCCCCCCCCCCCAACAAAAGTGTAACAGAATTTATGTACGGAGCCCCCAAGCGGACATGGGGGGGGAAAAAATTGATGGGTTAAAAAATATATATATATGTATGATATGCCTGTTTACTTATAGGACAAGCAGTGCAGAAAAGCCAAAGAATTCAATGTATGGATAGTCAATGTATTTCCTTTCAAGTACCAGTACTCAACGAGATGTGTTCCCAGCAACACTAGCTCGGACCAGACGTTACCATTTTATTTTCAAAAGACAAGCAGTAACCATCACCGAATTGAAAACGTGCTCCTATAGTTAAAGTATCACTTTATACACCTCTACATTTGTGCAATCAGGGATGCGCAAATGCTGAAGATGGAACTTAAATGATACATTTCCACCAGATTTCGCTATGTGGGGGCAAGCTATGACTGGAAGCGTGTCCTGTAGCTTCACGTAGTTTTGCGTTATCTCGCAAAATATTTGCGAGATCTGGCCATCAATTTTTTTTTCTCCATGTCCCCTCAGGGGCTCTCTATTTATGAGCCACGAAATGCATTCAGCTTTTAAAATGGACAAGAATAACCATCCAAACTGTCCCATTTTTGATGACAAACTGGTTCAAATCTAACTTAGGAAACCCAGTTTCTTAGATAAGATGTTAGTGGAGCTATTAGCAGAGCAGATACAAACCTTATAGGTGCCATTTGGGTACTTCATGAAGGAGACGAGAAAAATATCCACTGGTAGAAGAGCTGAAGTTATCAATGCGATGGCCAGTGCGCATATTGCTGTGATTGTTGAAACAACTTCGCTTTCCTGACGACTTTGAAATTTACGGATGTAGACCCAACAGAAAGAAAGGATGACCTGAACAAGAACAAAATATATATGAATGAATGTTAGACATATTTGTTCAGTAGTATATATCAGTAAAGTAACTAAAGAGTCCAAAAGACTTGCAACTCGACTTGGACTTTCACATTGATGACTCAGGACTTCACCTAATGCGATCGTTATGTAATTTCCAGCAAGACAACACATTTTCCCACAGATTCTGTCTCATTGAATGCATCTATTAACATCCAATCAAGTTTAAGAACAAACAACAAGGGTGTGGATAACATTTCAGTGCAGTGACCAAATCCTGAATGTTATCTTTTCTGTGATTATTTTGGTCACACTGGCCTTTAAAGAAAAAAACTAACTTTAAAACTGCATTCATTGTATTTGTCAAATTTCTAAGTGTTCTATACATCTCTGTGTGGAGTTTGCATGTTCTCCCCGTGCGTGTGTGGGTTTTCTCCAGGTGCTCCGGTTTCCTCCCTCATTCCAAAAACATGCATGTTAGGTTAATTGCCAACTCAAAATTGTCCATAGGTATGAATGTGAGTGTGAATGATTGTTTGTCTATATTTGTCTGGCGACCAGTCCAGGGTGTACCCCGCCTCTCGCCCATAAATTAGCTGGGACAGGCTCCAGCATTCCCTCGGATAAGGATTAGCGGCATAGGAAATGAATGGATGGATGGATGGATCTATTCAGACATGATACCTGTATTTAATGACAAATGAGCGCACTGAGTGGAGATGTGCTTTGTAAATAAAGTGCCATTTAAATGTTGGCAGTGCTCTCAGCAACTTTGCCATTAAATTAAGTTTTGCTCAGTTCATTTTCTGCTAGTTGTTGAAAAAAAGTTAAATAATAAGTAATTTTAAAATTGCTATTTGTCTTCTTTTTTTTTTTTTTTTTGCAGACGCAGCAGTGGCACGACACTGTGGCGCCAGTCCGCCACAAGTCTCTGATTCTCTTATTGATCACGGCCAAAGAAAGTTGCAAGTGTCAGAATTTTGATAAAGAAGGTGAGAAACACTATTTAATTCAAGAAATAACACAGCAAAACCACTAATCTCGCTGCCTCACATCCGTCTTTGTCCACAATCAAGTCTTCAATCAAGGTAAAAATGGCATTAAATGTTCATTTAGCGCTTTCATTCGTCATTTATATGCATTTCAAATTGTTTTTTTGCATGTCATACTGGAATTGTAAAACTATAAAAGTGTTTTGTGTTAACATTTTTGGGTGTCCAGAATGAATTGATTGGATTTGCATTATTTCCTATGGGAAAACTTGATTCAGTTGAAGTGTGTTTCGGTTTGAGTCAAACCTTCTGGAACTGAGGCGCTAACCAATGTTCCACAGCATATTTGCACTAGCTGTTTAGTCAATGAATTTGCAAACATTACACAACACACAGACACAATGCCATGAGAGACAATGTAGGGAGAAGAGATGATTTAAAATGACAAGGTCATATTCAAGGCACTCAGGCAGTAAGGAGCGAGGACACTGCAAAATAAAGTCCCTTTGATAAAAGGGCTTCCACTCACATTCAGGATCAATTAAAAGACAAGCAGCCTTAAGTCATCTGCTTGGTTTTTTACCATGTAATGATACTGGCTTTGCATCTAAATAACACCAATTGTTGGTGGGGTAATGAAAAAGACGATTACCAGGGTTGTAAAGAGAAGCATAGCAAAAAAAAAAAAAGGTCAATTAGGTCGTTTGTAAGATGTCACTTGTTAAAAGTTTATTCAAACTATGTGCACGTTTAAAAAATATCCAAAAGTTGGCTTAAACAGATATGTGTACAAAAAGAAATGGCTTTGACAAAAGAGATTTTACTACTCCCTGAGGCTCTGGTCACGTGAACGTAACCCCTGCTAATGAGCACTAAGCCTATCAGCTGAGCTGTTTCGAGAATTCATTTAGAACTACTACTGTACTCTTAATTTGTCGAAAAAGAGAGTGACTGAATGATAGTAATTTACATTAACCTTTACTCAGACCACTTCACAATAACATGGTGCATTAACCTCCAACAAGAAATTTCTAACTGCGCAATATGCTAATCCTGAATTTAGTCGCCGCCGTTTCAAGTGTAATCGAAGACGAATGTAATTTTAATAGGTCGCTTACTCGTGTCAATAAAGTTATAACCTTCCGTTGTGTAGCAACGACTAACATTGACTAAATCTAGACCCACTGAGTAGTATTAGTGCAAGTACACCACGGTAGCCATGTTGACGCTCAAACGCGTGAACCAAGCAAGTTAAGCGGTCGAGAAAGTATTTCAAGCATGTATCGTTCAAACTAAACAGCGATAGTGCAACATCACAAGTGCTTACCAAAAGTATAAAGGTGAAAATAGACCAACCGAGAGCCGACTCAGAGAGAAAAGACTGCGCGGCCATCTTCACTTCCTGTAATAACAAAACCACGTGGTTTACGTGACGTCATCACGCAGACGCTCACGTCGACGGGTCCTATTTGTGTGTTGCTGCGTGTATACTTTATACTACAAGTATTCACAAATGCAAAACTTTTATATTAAAGTGGGGTACACATTGAAAATTGCTTAAAAGTACAACCAACACTGGGCCAGCATAATGATGTTTAATTGTGTTGTACTGTTGATAAATGGCTTGCTTATGTATTGTGTGTTTGGAGTGAGTATTCATGCCTTTGTTAGGATCCAGTATATGGACTAAAGTTTAAGGACACATTCCACTTAAAGGAAGTGAAAAAACAGTGTAGTAGTCCCCTCCTCCTCCCACGAAGAATTTGTGTCCCTTCGAACTTTTGTCCATTTGTGAGGTTACTGATGTTGGTGATGGCACAATTTGTGGTCTGACATAGCATTTTGCATGTTTTAATGACAAAATGTTTCCTGTATGCGACCTGACCTAATATTGCATTTTAATCGCAAAACATGGCCTTATAGGGCAATACATGATTTTTTTCACAATCTAATGTAGCCTTTTAGTGACCACCAATGTTTTAACTGCAAAATATTGTATTTCCCTCTGAAACCAATATGCCAAACATATTGTTTTTATAATAAAATATAGCATGGTCACAAACTATAGCATTGTTGGAAGAGAGATAGTGCTGAGAGATGTTTTGTCGTTACTTGATAGTTACCAAAGCAATTGATTCCATTGTGGCAGAAGTCAAAGGTGCCGTATGCTCAAAATGACATTTTTTACTATCAAAAATATATCAGAACACCACCATGAGCTAGCATATGTTGCCAGTAGTGGTGAGAACAGACTGGAAAAAATGTGTATGTTTTTCACAATTACGAGTTAAACAGCTTAAAAATTGGTGTTGAAAAATGAAGCGTTAACGGCAGTAACTAATTTATTTAACTAATTACATTAAATTTTTTTGTGTAATTAACGCATGCGCATCAGAGCAAGCACGCCTCTATTATGAAAGCAGACAGAACTCGCCAATGTGCTTCACAGTGGAGCATCCCCACACAGTCACACACAGTCTGCCACTCTTTTATAGGTAACTTCATTCTGACCTGAACACATCGACGGCAGTACAATTCCAGCACCATATACTGGATGTATCTCCAACTCATGCACGTCTCTAGTCCGTTCAGCCTGGGAATGTCACTTCCTCTTCGTCATTACACACAGCCTTTATAATGCCTGTGTGTGTGTGCGCACGCGCGTGTGCGTGTATAAATAAACAAGAAGATAAAGAAACATATGAAGTGGATATTCTTATCACTCACTTCGTAACTCTTAATTCGGATGTACAATTTGCTACATGCTGGAAAATACAGTGAAAACAAGTGAACATACCTTAAATTACGTGATGTCCTTGAACGCAACTCCTCAGTGATTCAAATGTTCTGCTACTATTACAGAGACTAGTGTCAGACAAATAGATTTTTAGACTTGCGTGGTATCTTTTAGCTTGAGTGATATATTCAGTTCATTTGGAGATGTTAATACATTCATATATATGTAATTCTGTCCTATCATGTATCTTTCTGTTACGATAATTAAATACAGCAAAAATGGGCATATTTCAGACATAGTCGCTAATGGTGATTAATCATGATTAATTAATTTAAAAACTATAATTAATCTGATTCCAATTCTTAATCATTTGACAGCCCAACATTTTATACAATGCTATACATTTTACAGGCTATACATCCAACTAACGTTAGTAGCTAAACTTAGCCAAATCACTATCATTAGACAACAGTGTAACTAGTGCACGTGTTACGTTGGGTGTAGCTTATGTACTCAAAGCAGGCAGAGGGCGGGATGCTATATAAATAATGTTATCATGCTTGCAGTACATTCGAACGTGAGCGCCCTCTGGGCAGCCGTGTAATCCACCCTGAGAGCACCTTTAAAAAAAAAAAAAAAACTCCATATTTTATAGTGGTGGGATTCGTCTATGAAAAGAAATGAACAACATTCCTTCCACTTCATTAACAAGTTGATTTTAAAACACTTTCCCTTTGCTGAAATCAATAACCATATATGAAAACCTAATTTGTGCTCTAGCCTCTAAAAGATAAATTACTACATAGAGTTCATTTATTGTTCATTATGCACTTAGACTGGAAAGGTAAGCCCCTTTACGCTGCTTGCAAATGTTCCTGCTTCTCGTGTTGATTAAGACTTGCACCTTTGTCAGAAGGACTTTATAATGTCTTTTTTTCGTATGTATACTTATATACTATATATGTTGCTCATTTTAAACAAAGTCCGTCAGTGCAGTGACCTACAAACAACCACATTTTCAACAACTGCACTAAGAGGTTAGAAAGCTAATTTGCATATTTCCCTATGGGACAGGAAGTTGATGTAATCTGAGTGTACACGCCAGCTTCAAATTTCGCTTGAAAGTGTCCAAGCCTGGGGAAATATTATACGCCAATATGCATTCTTTGTCATTGCGCCGTCATCCCTTTAAGGATTTCTGCAGCTTGTATAACACATTGTACTTAAAACAAACAATTGCATTTATTCCTGCTAAGGGAGTCAAGATAGGCCCAGCTGGAAGCCTTGCTTACAATCCACTTGCAAAAAACCTCCCATATCAGGTAATACTTTTGGCGCATTAATAACTTGTTTATATAGCACTACCAACGACACCTCAGAGGAGAAGTATCATTTCCTTTGCTTGTATTTTACTGTTCGGGTGATAAATTGTGTTTAATGCCAGTCTCAGAACACAATGCAGACAAAGGCTGGTGTGTACCCAGTTTAATAAAGAAAATCTACAAAGAAGGGTGACAACAGAGAGGTAAAAAAGTGCATAATGGTTGGAATGAACAATGAGAACAGAGGCAGTTCATTATTTTCATTTTTTTTGTCTTTTCTGATGTATAATCACAAAAGATCCGCCCTGATGTGGAATCATTGTCCACCAAAACCACATAGTCTACAATGGCAGCTCCTTAAAAGGCCCACTCAGCTGTGGAACCATCACCAGATGGTTGTCAGCTCTCCAGTCTGGACTCTCTAGACTGGACCAGGATCGTCACCTGAGGACCCCCAAACCCTCCTGCGCTTCTGTGTTTACGTCAACAAACAAACACTCAGCCTGTCGAAGTGGTTGAGACTAATCCCGCTACTCACAGTGCACGCGAACACTATGACGTCATCCTTATCGGGTCGTTTTAGATGTGGGACAACCCCGCCTCCATCGTCGGAGTGGAGGCCGTGCCGCTGTGTACCAGGACAGGTACACTTGCGGAATGATGAGCAATGATGTGTTTTCATCTTTTGAATCACAGGTGATCAAAGTCAGCTCCTCCAATTTGTTTTAATTGATCACCCCCTTGGCCCGGCAGGTGCCTTCTTAAATGACCTTAGCGAACTCTTAACATCAATAAGTAGAGAAGGTCTTAATTTTGGAGGATTTTAATCTGCACATTGATGACAATTCAGCAGTGAAACATTTATCTATAGCTGAGCCTTTTAATCTAGCAGCATGTATCTGGCCCCACCCACAGAAAGGGTCGCACTCTGTTTTCATGTAAGTGTTGAGGATGTCCACCGTAGCGACCACTGTGGAGTGTTTTTTGACTTGTGTGTACCGCCTGAGCCCAAGCCTGCACCTGTAATGGCCAAAAGGAAGATTGCTACTGAATCTTCAGCCCAGCGATTTGGTGCCTTGTTTGATCCATGTCTCTTTAATGAATGCTCGGATGTTGATGGCTTTATGCAGTGCTTCGCTACACACTGTGCCTCTATCCTTGACCAAGTGGCTCCCTAGAAATCTAACATTACTCGCAAACTGGCCTGCCCCTGGATGAACTAAAAGATTTTAGGCCGCAGGAGAGTATGTCGTAAAACTGAGCACCTCTGGAAATCAACTAAGCTTGAACTACACAGGCTATACCTTAAAGGGGACCTATTATGCTTTTCTGACCTATACATGTCGTCCCAATGTTGTATTCCTTTGTTAAACAATGCCAACGTGTCAGATAATTAAGTTTGTGCATCTGGAAGTCATCCCTGAAAGCAGTTTTGGATGGCTCCGCACGCTGTGTTTTACTGAGTTTTTTGTAACACCGAGTTCCACTGACGTCAACGCGACCTGGACTTCCTTATATGCTAAACGCTATAGGCCTGCCCTCCCCTCGCTCTGCTCTGTTCACCGTGTTAGCACGTATGGCTCCGGGGAAAATCTTTGATTCCTGACCGGCAAGAGAAAAATATGCTCATCTGTCAACGCCACTTCACACGGGACTGTTGCGTGAACATGGGCCAATACGAAGCTTCGCCAAACTGTTGCTGAGGTTCAACGCCTTCCCAACGTTACTTGGTCACGTTTAAGAGTCAGAAGAGCAACCTGTAAGTAACAATTTATCAGTGTCCTAACTGTGTTTATTTTGTCTAAGTAATTGGACAAAAGCAGTTGTCAGTGTAGCATTTTATAGTGTGCATACAGCGGGTGGAGGGAATATGACTAATCACAGCGGAGTGGGCTCAGCGGCAGGCGTACCTGGAGGAGGGGTTCAGTAAATTACACAGTCCCCTGCTGCCCCTTTGTCCTGTAAAGCTGACAGCAATACCTTCTGGTTCTTCTTCCGAGATAAGATTAGAGATATTAAAAACAAGATTCCACCACCTTCTGGCTGCTCGACCTGAGTTGATGACCCCGCAAAACTAGTCTTCTTTTAATCCTGTGACACTGGAAGACCTTTCAGTACTTTGAAACCCTCCTCCAATTGTGCAGAAATCTTTCCCCCTAAACTTCTTGTCAATGTTTTTGACACAACTGGGCTCTGAGTCACACATTTTTTTAACTTGTCACTTTCGACAAGCTTGTTTCCCAACTCCTTTGACAGGCCACTGTGGAACCAAAACTAAAGAAGACAAAGCTGGACCCCACTGAACTCAAAAGCTATAGGCCAATATCAAAGCTTCCCGTATTGGCCAAAATCCTCGAGAAGGCGTTGGCCAAACAGCTAATAGCATTTCTGGAAACACACCAGATATTTGAACCTTTCAGTCTGGGTTCAGACAACGCCACTTGATGGAAACTGTTCTATATTACAGGTGTCTAGTGACATCATGATGCCTGCTGACTCTGGGAGAGCCACGGTCCTGGTTCTGCTGGATCTCTCCACGGCTTGTGATACGGTGGACCATTCTATCATGATGGACAGACTAAGGGACCAGGTTGGGATGTCTGGCCCTGTACTGAACTGGTTCCACTCCTACTTGACTGGTAGAAGCTTCAGGGTATCTACTAACAACATGCAGTCCGACTCAGCTGACTTAACACCTAAATAAATTCTTGTCTTTTGCCCACATTCTAGCATCTTCATTTGGGAGTTTGGCCAACGATCCCAGCACCTACCCCTTGACAGCGCTATCGAAAATGAATTAATTATTAAAATGTATTATGCATATAGCTATAATATATATATATATATATATATATATTTTTAAAGCTTCATCAAATGAGTGAATTGCTAAAATTGAACTGTCAACATTCGTTGAAGCTGCAACAGCTTTTACTCTTCTCGTCCAACTTTCTACAAGATATTAGAGTGTGTCTGTTGGGATTTACGTCCATTCATCCTCCAGAAAAACAATTGTGAGGTCTGAGGTCACCTGAGAGAGGGCCTTCTGGCGTACTATCTTTTATATATTCAATCATTCATTCATTCATTTTATATACCGCTTGTCAGTGACGTGCGGCCACCGGAGTCAGGTGAGGAAGAGCACTGTCATCATGAAAAATAAAAAATCGAATAATGAGAACATAAAATCATTATTGATATTTGTTCATTGAACTGTGTTATAAATGTATTTTCTATTTCTGAATTTCTATCTCTGAATTTGCACAGGGCCGCACGGTGGTCTAGTGGTTAGCACGTTGGCCAATACAGGAACAGCCTGGAGATCGGGAAGATCTGGGCATTTCTGTGTGGGGTTTGCATGTTCTCCCCGTGTGCGTGTGGGTTTTCTCCGGGTACTCCGGCTTCCTCCCACATTCCCAAAAACATGCAGGTGAGGTTAATTGGCGACTCTAAATTGTCCATAGGTATGACTGTGAGTGTGAATGGTTGTTTGTCTATATGTGCCCTGCGATTGGCCAGTCCAGGGTGTACCCCACCTGTCGCCCGAAATCAGCTGGGATAGGCTCCAGCATGCCCCCGCGACCCTAATGAGGATGAAGCGGTATAGAAAATGGATGGATGGATGGATGAATTTGCACATTTCCTGATCAAATACTTGGCAGAAATGTGACATGAGGCTGCAGCGAGTCTCTCCAGTCGGCGTAACTGCACAAGCTGAGCCTACCATTTGAGTGCACTGCACTGGATGGTGTCAGCATGTCCCCAATATAATGTTTGAAGAAACATTTATTATACACCATGATGTTCTGCAGCCCGTGTAATGTCTGTTAAGTGTGACATCATTATTCTTGCTTTTCTTTACTTTATTGAATACACAGTGGAGTCGGCAACAACTAAAATGCAATGAAATATATTTATGCTCTGCTGAATAAATTTGACAGTCACGATGGAGGATCGCTGTATATCCAAGCTCAACAGAACGTAATCAAACTTTTACAAGTAACACGTTTTCCTGGAGGAGAGGGCTCATATACAAATGAAAGGTAAGACCACACATGTTTTTTTAGTTTATAAACAACCAATAAATAAATGGGACTCAGAAGTATTTGAAAACAAAGTTTCTCTTACTTTATTGTTATCCTCTTAATGAGCAACTTCCCTCCAAAGGAGTCAGTGCCTCACCAGCCATGAACCTCACACATCTGGGTGAGAGGCAGGGTGCCCCCTGTACTGGTCGCCAATTATGGACAGTTTAGAGTCTGCAATTACCCAAACGTGGGGTGATGAGATGGTACCTTGAAAAACCCACGCGTGCACACATGGGGAGAAAATGCAAAATGCTTTATTCTGTAGTACATCTTCAAGGTGTTTGATTGAGAATCTTAAGTTCATCCAAACTTATCTAAGCATGTTCTTACGGACCTTGCTGTGTGCACAGGGGTGCAATAGAAAAGGGACTTCTCCTAACTGTTCCCACAAAGTTGAAAGCAAAGATTTGTCCACATTTTTTTTGTAAGATTTGTTGTTTTTGCATGTTTCAGTATGTATATTCCATACTGGTGCACCAGGTCCCGTCGACCTCACGTCCAACATCTGCTTCAAACAGACAGAATGTTTGTGTTTTCCCCAGAGATCACACTTTTCTCACAGCTGTTCTTTTTCAGAATGTTTGTGCAGATTGATTTTTTTTCTTTCACTTCAATTATGTGGCCATATTGCATGAGGACTCCATTGTACGGTTCCACACCAAACCGGTGTATAATTGTATCTTTTTATGTCTTTTATGTCAAGGTCTCTTTTCATCCCAGCAAATTACTTTGTTTGACATTGTTTGTGCAGACTAGTGACACAGATGAAGACAGGTGCCTTACAATTCTAGTTTGGACGGTGAAAAGAAGACTCTGAATGGAGTGATGATGTGTGTGTTTGTATGGAAGGCAAACAAGTGCTTTTCTAAAAAACACAGTGTTTGCTCAAGTACTCACTGCACACATGTCCATACAAATATAATAATCCACACAAACACATTAACACACTTAGGAGGCCTGGGGGTTGTTCTGGGACTCATAGGAGTGATACTCAAACATCAAGTTCAACCAATTTTTGTATGGGGTAAAACAATAACACTTGTTTTGATATGTATTCTTGAGCATGTTTAATTTAGATACTGTATATAGGTTATGTGAGTGGTTGAGTCTTCCTGTGCATGCGTGGATTTTCTCCCGGTACTCCGGTTGTTTGTCTATATGTGCCCTGCGATTGACTGGCGAAGGTCAGCCGGGATAGGCTCCAGCATACCACAGTGACCCTCGTGAGGATTAAGCGGCAAAGAAAGTGACTGAATGAATGAGTGGTTGAGAAAGAGCAACACAGAGTATCTCATAAAAGTGACTGGGTTCAGATCTGGAGACATACGGTACTTGGGTACCCCATCACCTTCTCTTTCAGCTTCCCCCGCAAGACACCTTGCATTTGCTATCATGTTCGAAAACTACCACAAGGAAGAGGAACCACGCTCATGCCCTTCAGGATGTCACAGTACATGCTGGACTACATGATTCCCTCAATAAACCGCAACTCCTCAGTTCCAGCCGCACTCATGCAGCCCCAGACCGTGGTATAACCACCACCATGTGTGACGGCAGGCAGTTATTTTGGTACACACTTGTGTTGCCATTATTTACACAAAAAAAACCCCAAATCTTTTAGACTAGCCCCTGTACAGCACTTTTTGACATCCAAGTCCAGTTAGTCCAAACATCCATGCATTTTTAATTTACCCCTAAGTAGATGACTGTCAGTTGTTATTTGTCATATACTGTAACTTAGATTTCAATTCCGCTGATTCCGCTGATTCACACATTCATTGTTTATATGGATAATGCACGTAGTCCTGGCACTTTTTTAGTCTATCATATCTTATATTTTATCGAGAAATAAAAACCTTTTTTTTGTCTTTTCTGATCGTGAGCTGTTTTTCTTCATATTTCCACTTTCATCTTTGGGGAGTGAACTGTCTCAAATTAAAAACATTTTCAGCAACTTACCATGACTCACCATCTTACTCTAAAGACAATAGAATACCGCTTTTTGGGTACTAATGCAATGACTTCTTTTTTTTTTTCAAATGTAAAAGGTCAGTTCCACTTGGATACCTAAAAATTACATTGTTTAATGCCAAACCTGTCATTTTCAGAAGTGGGAATTCTGTTCAAATTAATGAGTGTCTTCCTACTTAAAAGCAAGTCAGCAAAAAAAGAAAACTGCCATGCATTGCATTTACCGACTAAAATATCAAATAAATAACTGAATGAAACCACACATCCACTTCAAAGAAAACAAAATGTTTTTATTTATGTTCTGTTTAAAGTTTATTAGCTTTGACCTTTTGATCCATGTCTTTCGCTACTGTGTGTGTGTGTGGTGAACAGACGGGGCACATTCAATTCACCTGTGCAAACATTCAATAGTATGTGTAAGAGGTCCAAACACCTGTTTATGACCACTGAGTTGTTGGTGTGCAGTTTCAACAAAAGCATCAAGGAGTGGCAAAGATAGCGCCTTCTCAAAAGCCTTGACTGCAATGTGAAGACAATTTATACACACTAAAGGTAACGTTCTAATATTTACTGTATCGTATCAGTGGTGTGCAACATTGCGCAACTCAGGATCACTGCAGCGATACGAGAGACGGCTGCTGCTTTAAGCATATACGTTACAGAGCTAACCAGTTAGCCACCAATGTATTTATTCTAAACTAAAGAAAGGGTTTCAAATGGAGTAGGGAAGAAGGACAAAGTAAGAAGCCCAAAACTTGTCACTAACACATGGGAGGAGAACTTTTTTTTCACAATGTCATGTTGCACATACCATGCAGTGTTAAGGTAATGTAATGTCTTGTCAATGTAACATTACTGACACCTAGTGACCAGAATACTACATAAACTTGTCTGTCAATATTTTTGACTAATAATATGCCATAGTCAACCATGAAACAGCGATCATTTATCAATTAATCTTTGAAAAAACGCGATAGAGTGAGGGAGCGACTGTAGATCATTAAAACCAGCAGTGCATTCATATAATATACTGTAAAGCAGTGGTTCCCAATTAGTTTGGCTGTGACACACCATCACCCCTTAAAGGAATAGTTCAGATTTTTTGACATGAAGTTGTATGACATCCCCATCAGCATTGTAGTCCATTAACAGCGACTTAACCCCCCACTTGGTCTCCTTTCTGGTCGGATTTCGGTGATGAAGAATGTAGTTCCACTTAGTTGCTGGGGACATTTCAGTGAAGGGTTTGGCTTCTCAAAACGTGTGTTCAGAAGAGTAATACATTGGCATCCCGACAATGCCTTTAACTTCTGGGCTGCACGGTGGCCTGGTGGTTAACATGTTGGCCGCCCACTCAGGAGTTCGGGAAGATCTGGTTTCGAATCTCCGTTGGGCATCACTTTGTGGAGTTTGCATGTTTTCCATGTGCATTTGTGGCATTCGGAGTACCCGGGTACTCCATTTTTCTTCCCACATTCCAAAAACATGCATGTTAAGTTAACTGGCGACTCTAAATTGTCCATAGGTATGAATGTTAGGGTGAATGATTGTTTTTATATGTGCCCTGCGATTGGCTGGCGACCAGTCTACGGTGTACCCCGCCTCTCGCCCGAAGTCAGCTGGGATAGGCTCCAGCATACCCGGCGAACCTAGCGAGGATAAGCGGCATAGAAGATGGATGGATGTATGGAAATAATTTTTGTAACTTTGTAACAACTGCTGGCAGCAAACTCAGAATAACTTCAACAAATTATGAATAACAATTGAACAAAGTACAATTGAACAAAGTGTTAAGATATGGTAGAGCCTTGGCATTACACGCATTAAGAATAAATGCTTTAGTTGAATAGCCATGATCTAAATAGAAAAATACATTCCATTATTTTCACCATTTATTTCTTTACTTAATTTTCCTTTCTCTTTCGCCTTATTTGCTCATCGTTCATGTCTTCATGTAGTTGTCTTCATGATAGCTTTTTTTTTTTAAGATAAGAAATGAATGAAGAAAATGCTGTCATGGCGACATAACGGTGCGTAGTTCACGCTGATACACTTGCTTGTGAGTTTGTTGTGCTTGTTTTTGTTGCTGTGGCTCTCCAGCGTGGAGTGACAGAGTGGAGTGGGAGGGCCACTTCGGTGCAACTAATAAGGAGCTCGATCAGAAGGCGATCCCACTCTGACTTTTATTTCCAAGTCCTCAAAACCGGAGTCGGATTGATCGTTATCTCACATGGATTATGCTTGTCTCGCTGCCTTTTATTCCTTAGTGCCATAGAGGAAACTTTCCCTGCTCCTGTAAGTACTTAAAGACTTTAATGTTAACGCTTAGGCAGTATGAATGTAGCCCACATGTATGCTTTAACTCCGAAATCTTGCCTCATCCGAGTGGCTCTTTTTTCCCATCTGGTGCATACATGCTACACACAATGTTTATTTGGACATTTATAAACGTGCCGGATTGCAGCACCTGTTTGTAGCCATGTGGGATTTACAGTAAATCGACCAGCCGAGGATATGAACCGCTATGTGGCAAGAAAAAAAAAATCATAACAAGCAGCCAATCAGCGCACAGAAGCACTTTTGGGGATTATTGAGAGCTGTCACTGAAAAGTTGTAGACATATATGTGATCACGTCTGTGAGAAAGCATTGGAACGCTGTAGGGAGTCAATCATCATAATCCATAAGTGCACTGCAGTGCATTTTTGGACCTGCTTTAACTAAAGGTTGCATGTATGGATAATAACATTACACCTTCACACAAACAAGGAACGTGATACTTCTGTAGTGCCACTTGTCCCATGCTTGACTTCAAGTTGTCACTTCATCCCTGAACGCCATCATGCTGTGGCCCAAAACTTTTGAGTGCATATTTGGGAGGTGCGTCTGATGAAAAATACTATCAAATTGAGCCTTACTCTGTTCTCCAGTGGAAAACACAGCGGCTTTTAGTCTAGGTTGTCTGTGTTGTCATCAAATTGAATTACGAAAGCTCTGTCAATGAACATCATGTTTTCTTTAATAGAGATGTGCTAGTCTTGAACGAGTCGATAAAACTTGTGTTTTTTTACTGACTCTGGACTCACGGGTGCTCATCTCTGTTAACTCGCTCACTTAGTCACGCCTGCTATTGCTAGCTAAATGGAAAAGAAAACCAGGTAACATGTCAGGGCGTGATCAAATCGAATGCGCTACGTGACTCAAGTGAATTGAGTACCCGATTCACTTAAGTGAGTGGCTTATAAGAGCTCAATTCAGTAAAATAATTTGAGTTTCTCATCACTATTTATGTATATATGGCAGTGCTTTTCAAATAGTGGGGTGGGTCCCCCTGGGGGGCAGCGTGTCGTGAAGTAGGCGAGGACTATACCATACCCTGTACTCTTCTTCAACCAAGCTGGTGCCAGCAACTCATACAGTGGTTTTTAAAATGGACAAAAATGTCCATGGGGCCGAATGACAGAAAATGATTTTTAGTGTCTATAGCAACAGTAAATAAGGTAACCAAGTGTTAAACAGCTTTCAGCATGATGCAGTACAAGTTTATACCACTGCAAACTATTCTAATTAACCAAGCTCTCCAATTTTGAGATGAATCACTAAAATGACACAGGGGCAAAGTGACTTTTAGTGTTTTGGCTCGTGTGGTCCACTTCATTCCCATATAGTGATTCATAGTCATTGACTTTAATGTAGGGCGACTCTTACCTTCCACAGTGGCATTGTAGACGCCATCGTGCCACATGGGACTGCACGTGTTCACAAGTGGACGTTTCTAGGTTCACTCCATTCAAGGGACGCCCTCCATCACAACACTGTTGACAGCACGTGGATCAAAATACAAATGATTTAATGGAGCACATAAAGCCAGGATGAAGGCTTTTCATAGCATCAGTAAAACCACTTCAAGAGTCAGTCAGCGTGTATTGTTAATAACATCTTCACACAATGATTCGTGCAACTTTTAATTACATTTTAGGATGAATAACTAGGGTTGTGAGTAGGCCACCGGGATGTATAATAACACACAATCGCCTACACCATAGGAACACACTAAGGCACAATACATGCATTTTACTTGTTTTATTGGCTTGAACTAATTGATATAAGTAAAGTATAGCACAAGTCCACAGCTAAAGGTGGTATAAAGACCTGAATAGTATAACTTGTAGTAAGAAAAACTTGTAAGAAAAGACTCCAGTTGATGTAAGGCGTAGACATTTACTATGGCAAAACAATATCATTCAATGATATTGTACTTTAAATGAACACAAATACGTTTTGGTGGACATGTCGGGTGGACATGTCTCTTTGAATGTCTACCAGACAGTATAATCTGGACAATCACAAATGACTGTTGTATTAAATTTAGCTCACTAACGATATGAGTTGTTATTAATGCCCCTTAAAATGAACAAACCTTCATCCAACAGATCCAAGCACAGTAAAAGAAATTGCAAGCGGCAGTGACCCATCTTTGTCAAAAAAAAGTCAATAGAAACCATACGGACTGAGAACAAATTGCTCCAAAAGCAAAACAGAGTGGGCTTAAAATTGAGTTCTGTATTGCGCCTCCCCCATTCAAGGTTTTCAAGAAAGCAGCCTTCCAGTGCCAGAGCCATGATTGGCCTGCTAAGATGGACGGCTTTCCTGTGGACTGTACACTTAACTCCTTGCACTTTTGGAATGGCAGTGAATGAACGAGCAGGTAACTTTCATTTTTTGTCAGCGGTATGTTTTCTCTCCAACCAGTTTCTTCAGCAGGTGATTTAATTGATGAGCTCCTTCACTCCAACTGAAGGTGTTGAACATTAAAATCACCTGCTTTAGTGACTGGCTGGAAAGAAAACCTACAGTGTCTCGGCCCTCCATTGCACGAGTTTGACACCCCTGGTTTATAGCATATTAGCCCTGCAACTAACAATTATTTTCTGAGTCGATTAATCTGAAGCTTGTTGTTTTGATTAATCGAGTAATCGGTTAGGCCATAGATGGACCAAATCAATCACAGTACCGGTACCGGGCCATGGGTCATTTGGTAGAAGAAGAAAAATAATTTCCATGGTGTTTTATTTTGAAAAGTGGGCAGATTCCCTCTGTTACATCCGTCTCACTTGACGCATGTCCATTGTGCGTGTGCTAACTTTCTCTCTACTGCTGCTGTATTTTTAGCATTTTTCTTTCACCTCATATTTGGTGTCAAATGCTGATACTATGTGGGAATGCATAAAGGTAAGTTTTGATGACTTATTGAGTGCTAATGTGCACATTTGTCTCAAGTTAATTTATGCTAGCGCACTGCCTTTTACCACACACGTCAAACAGCGATGTAATAATCTCTCTGGAAAAACTCCAGGCTTGAACTGGTGGATGGTTGGTCGGCATTCATTTTGTGCTTTTAATGTGATGTTATTCATGTCTTACCCCACCTCGGTCCGCAGGATTTGTGGGAACACAAGCCGGTCCGTGGGTCAAAAAACGTTTGGGACCACTGGTTTAGTCCGTATCAGAAATGAGGCAAAAATGTTGGTCACTGTTTTCCAAAGTCAAAGTTATAGTTAGTTAAGTTATAATATTTTGTTTTGCCTAAAACACAAACATAATAGGTCCGCTTTCATGTACTGCAAAGGAAATTTAAAAAATATACACATTTGAGAGGTTGAAATCAGAGAACATTTACATTTTTAAATAAAAAAGATGACTTGAATGCCAAAATTAATTTAATTTAATTAATTGGATAACTGATTAATCATCGATTCATCGATTAATTGTTGCAGTTCTATAGCGTATAAAACTGATTCATGCAGTATAATTCAGAATGTCTCTTCACAATTATACAAAAAATACATGCTTAATTTCCGCAAAACCTTTTATGAGGTGGTGCATGAGACTTCCCCGGATGTACTGCCCATTTGTTTGTCATCCTACATGAATCAGGTCGTAGCCTGAGAGCTAACAAACAGACGAACAAACATATATGATGATTTCTTCCCCCGCTTTTGTTGACATTTCTGCGATTGGCTGGCAGCCAGTCCAGGGTGTACCCCACCTTTCCGCCAAAGACAGCTGGGATAGGCTCCAGCGTACCCACGACCCTAGTGAGGACAAGCGGTATAGAAAATGGCTGGGTGTTAAAATTTCAGCCGAGCACTCTTCTAAGTGACATTCTAGCTCTACATGCGTATTACGGTCATACAAAACCTGTCGGTGGTAGCCTTTGAATAAAACTCTTAAATATAATATAGAAATATGTTTTCTGACTGACTTTTGAGTTTTGGGGAAAGTGCACTAATGAGGTCAGATTTCAAATTCTAACTTTGTTCCCAAGTATAAGTACCATCTTATCAGAAATAATTGGTTTGTTTTCTTTCAGATGGCTCATGTTCACTAATGAATGTAGAGGAACACAGGTTTTCTGATGTCTTAGATCATCCTCTGGAAATCAGAGGTAAAGAGCAAATTTGCAATGTACAATGTAGATAACTGCGGTTTAATCCCCTAACACACCCTCTACGATCCTCTTTTGCAGGATTTGATCTCACAGAGAAGTTTCTTTTGAGAAAAGGGACAGTCTCGGAAGACCTGCCTTCATTTCGGCTGGGAAGCAGCCCCCTTATCAAGCCAACCAAGTGAGTCGCACATACATTAGATGTGTGTTACATCTACATTAGGGGTTCAGAGGTAGATGTGTGCGGACAGATGGTCTGTTGGGCTGCTGGAAGCTAGTAAATAATAATCCAGTATGTACTGCTTTGTACAACTCTGTCCCTTGGCAATGTGGTACGATACGCAAACGCAAACCCCCAAGGCTGTAAAGAATCTTAAATTGCAATGTTCCTTTAAATTAACAGCCATGTTATTACTTTTTGTCCTCTCACAGTCACTGCAGTTTCTAACAACTGTAATATTAGACTGACATTTTAAAATTAGCATCATAACTCGTCTGTTGTTTGTTGGCTGCATCTCTCCAGGTCAGTGGTTTATGTGAGTGAAAGGAAGAAAAGCTTAAACTCGCCCGGGAGAAGTCGTTTGTAGACGTTTTTGTCTTTTTCTGACTTTTTTGTAGGTAGAAATTACCTTTGTATTATAGTGTCAATACCAGACCTGCAATATGTACACATTTTTCATCCGCATTTTGACCCTTGAAAACGCGTTTATGCGTCACTGCTCTCCAGGTACGCATTTTGGTGCATCGCTCGTCTCTGAAGCCTGGATAATGCTGCTGTGTTGAAGCACCAGCGGACGCTCGCTCCTCCCACTGCAAACCCTCTTGCGTTGCGTGACGTGCACCTCCAAAAAACGTTTAACCTGGCTGACCTTAAAGGCTGTGATTGGCTGGCTTGTGGAACAATGTTTCCTGTGTATATACGACTTGTTCAGCGGGCGTACAGCCCTCCGCGGACGCCTTTTCCTTTTTGGATCAACATTTTTAATAAAAATGACTTTTCACACATCGAGCTCCAATAGCTCCAATAATACGGAGGAAGCTAAGAAGCTAAACAGCCAACAAGAGTTGTGGTTGCTCACACAGTTGACGTCACGTCACACGCTCAACTCTGATGAAGAGCTATAAAATCAATGATGTCAAGAGGCCATTTTATTGGCCCGCGTCCCGTTGCAAATGAAATTTAACAAAACAAAAAAAGATAATGTAAAGAGAAAAAGCTGGAAATGTTGATACTAATAACTAATAATAACACAAACCTTTGTCTTTAAATACATACTGTGTATATCTAATTTTTTTTTAGCCTTTTTAAGACAATATGTAACAATGTCAAATGGAGGGGCATGGAGGAATACACATTCTCTAAGTACAGTCAAACCTGTCTTAGCGGTCACCTGTATAGAACGGCCACCTGCCTATAGCGGCCGCTGAAAAATTCCCCGCAGAAAATTTACGTGTTATAGACCCTGTGTATAGCAGTAACCTGTCTAACGCGGCCAGCGGCCACCCATTTTGTATCCCTTGGTCAACATCTGACCGCATATAGCGGCCAAAATGCCGACTCAAGTAGAAGCTTCATGCACGAAAAAGTTTATTTTTTTAAGCAATGAAGCCATCGTGTGTAGACTTTAATTACTGAGTCGTAGCTCAGTCACAATCATTCACAAGATCCACACAAACTGTCAGTTGTTCGACATAAAAAAAGCCGTCTTCTTTGGAGCTTGTTGCAGACAGTGACACCGTTTATTTCCTGGTGTGAGACAATGTGCACTGGTCAATACTGTAATGCCCCTTGTTGTGGGGAAGGAGAGACTCACATCGCCGATGCACTCTAATCGCTTTATTAACAGCGATTTATTAACCTAGTAGTTCTTTACAACTTTTATCCGCAGTCCCACAGTGCCCTCTACTGGTCAACATGTAACAGTATAATTATATGTATCTGCAAACACAACAAGCTTCTAATCACAGACGTGTTAATATGTGCGCGCACAAATTCAAAATGGCCGCCAATCAAACGGCCACCTGCCACTTTTGCCGTTTCCCTTTAGTGGCCGCTATAGACAGGTTTGACTGTACTACAGTAGAACCTCGGTTAGTGTGCTTTTCCTCGAAAATTTACGTCACAATTTTGCCTCGGTTTACGTGCATTCTCCGGTTAGCATACAATATGCCGCGCGTCTTGTTGTGTTATTAATACAGTGCCTGTAATCTTAAAGTATTTTTTTTTTTAATCAGAAAATGCCCTTCCTTGTTAGCATCTTATTAGCTAGCTAACAAATAGAGTCTATAATGTCATCAGTGGTTGACTCAAAAATGTAAACAAAACATGTTTTTATAGTTTTACAATTATAGTTTTACATGCATAAAACAATTCTAAATGCATATAAATGACAAATGAAAGGGATAAATAAACATTACTTTTACCTTCACTGAAGACGTGACTGTTCCCAAAGACATGATGTGGCAGATCAACCACCACCACCTTCCTCTTTTCCCTTGAGTTATTTTTTTTTTTTTTAACTCAATAGTGTTTCGCACCTTCTTTGTCAAAATGCTGGAACTTTCTTTGGCTCCATTTTGGATTTTTGAGGTGAGAAACACTACTGAATTCAAGAAACAGCTCATGGCCAAACAGGAAGATAGTCATGGTTGAGCTCGCTGCCGCATCGTGTCTTTGGGAACAGTCATGTCAAGAATCACGTCTTTGATGAAGGTCATAGTAACCTTAAATGTTCATGTATCCCTTTCATTCATCATTTATGTGTATTTAAATCCATGTTGAATTGTTTTCTGCATCTCAATCTATAATTGTAAAACTATAAAAACACATTTGCTGTGAACATTTTTGACTTTTTGGAACAAATGAATTGGATTAAATTTATTTGTGATGGGAAAAATTGATTCAGTTAGTGTCTGTTTCGGCTGCAGTTGTACAGTCTGGAACGAATAGTAGTATGGAGGCTTTACAATATATGAAGGTTGACTCGAGGCAGCCGGGATAAACACTGCTCAGAGCAATAGGTCCATTTGCCTTGGCTAATAAGGGCAGATGGTGAGGTGAACCATGAGACGGGGAGTTATTTGAACAGAATTAATATATACTACATTTATTCTACAGATGTCCACAGGGCAAAAAGTTGGACAGTGGGGGGAAAAGTCTGTGCATGTATAATAAGACAGGAATATTAAAATATGTAACTACATAAATGACACTCTGAGGTGCTACTTACTGGAGACCTTTATGCCTTGGTCAACTGGTGGGAGTGCTTTGCTACTTCACTGATGTCATGACGAATTCGGGGATTGAATATGATTTAACATTCATGACGTTCTATTGTGCTTTTACATTTTCTGCCATCAGTGTGCAGACTGTGTCTTTAAACTCTTCACACTTGTGTTCTTTGTTTGTGTCCTTATGTTCAAGGGAGAACAAATTGTCATTCTTCCAGGAAGGGAAGGATATTTTTAGTCATTTACATGACATGCAAGCGCATAAGTGACTGCCACTCTCCTTCGAGTAATGTGAAAGAAACTTTGCGCCAGGTGATTTGCGGTCTACTTCCTTGCTTCGTCACCCTGCTGAAAATACATTTTCTTCAGCCGGCACTCTGTTTCCGTCTGTTCGTCGTGTCCGCAAAGATGCTGCTTCTCAATGACACTGCTGACACTGTCATTGGTTATCATGGCGGAGCCTGCGATCCCTCTCATATCCAATTATCTAAGTACTCTGACAGGTGATACTGCATGTCAGCTGAGGAGGGAACTGCACCCAGTGAGGCCCCTCTCTTCCCCTTGCCCCTCCCTTCACAGCCACTAAAACATTGCCCCCTTTAACGTCTAGCCTGGATAAGTGAAGCAGATGCTCCGTTCTCTCCATCTCGCTAATGTTATGTTGGATCTATAGCGCAATTCATATCGCAGTGCATAGATCATGACAAGGAGCATTTATGTGAGGTGACCAATTCTTGTACAGTCTTAAGGCTCAGTGTGTCCGTCTTTGTCGGTCCTTTGTGACCATGTTTGCCCTTGCCCTCCTTCTTAATATATTATTATATACATTATATTATATGATTATCTGATTTTAAACTTTGTACCTTTGAGCCTGTCAAGTGCCAAGCTTGAACCCGTTAGATTTTGGTGAAAATCTGGGTAAATGTGCAGTTAGAGTACCATCTTTTCCGGACTATAAGTCGCTCCGGAATATGAGTCGCACAAACCAAAAATGCACAATGAAGAAGAAAAAAACATATCTAAGTCACACCGGACTATAAGTCGCATTTTGGGGGGAAATTTATTTTATAAAATCAGAGACCAAGAACAGAAATTTCATCTTGAAAGGCAAGTTATAGAAATAACAATAAAATGCAGAACAACAGGCCGAATAGGCGTCTGTTAACATAACGTGAATAGGTGGTATGTTAACACAACATCCATGCATCCATTTTCTATACCCTTCTCCTCATTAGGGTCACGGGGGCATGCTGGAGCCTAGCCTAGCTGACTTCGGGCGAAAGGCGTGGTACACCCAGGACTGGTCGCCAGCCATACGCAGGGCACATATGGACAAACAACCATTCATACTCACATTCATATGGACAATTTTAGAATCACCAATTAACCTAACATGTTTTTGGAATGTGGGAGGAAACCGGAGTACCCGCAGAAAACCCACGCACACACGGGGAGAACATGCAAACTCCACACAGAAATACCCAGGGGAGAATCGAACACAGGTCTTGGCCACTGTGTGGCCAACATGCTAACCACAAGACCACTGTGCGGCCCTTAGCATAACATATTAACAATTATTCAGATAACTATATCCCTAACAAAATAACCAAACTCTTGATCTCACTCCAAATAGCTACCAAATCCATTGAATTCTTCATTCTCGGTGTCACTTAAGAACAATTCCGCCAACTCCAGAAGTAGAGGGTGCACCACTTCCTCTTCATATAAAAACATATATAAAAAACATATATAAGTCGCTCTGGAGTACAAGTCGCAGGACCAGCCAAACCATGAAAAAATTTGACTTATAGTCTGGAAAATACGGTAATTAATTGCTGTTCTTCCACCTTCTACCTTGGATTTCTTTACTTTTGTTAAAGGAACCTTTTTTCTCTTTTTGCTGTTGGAGTTGTGATGTAACCATTACCACCACCCTAGAATTTAGAATGGGTACGGTTTTGTCTTTTTATCTTATCTTCTGTGAACCAGGCAGGGGTGAACCTATCATAAAAATAAAGAAATACAAATGGGGTGCATCATGATTCATGTTAACAGGCAGTGTTTCCATGTGGCAACTGAGCCCAAAGGAAGATAATGGAGCATGTCGTTCTGCAGCTTCCACTATTTTAGGAAGACTTTCAGATTTTTCAGTGTCCGTTTTTTTGTCCAGAATAAGAACATTTATCACTGATATTGGACCTGAGAGAGGACCTGCTGGCTCACAGTGTCTGTTCTAATACATCCCAAAGGAGACTTGATGGGCTTGAGGTCAGGACCAGTCATGGTCTTCAACACCAAACTCAGCCAACCATGCCTTTAGTCCTTGCTTTCTGCACTAGGGCACCATCATACTGGAATTATTTGAGTTAGTGTTGTGTCCCAATGCTTTTGACAATAGTGTGCTAAGTCCTTTTATCCACACTGTTGGCAGCTTATTGTTCCAGATCCTAGGCATTAACTGAGGCATGAACAGTACAAGTCCTCTACCATGTTTCTTGCATGCTTGTATCCATTAAAACAGGAACGGGGGCTCGTGCTAAGACATTGTTAAAGCCATGCTAACATGAGTAGTGTCTCTAACGTGACAATTCACCTTGTTGAGCCATCTGTGATCCCTCGCTGGATCGTGTGTCAGCGATAGGGATGTGAGCCAATTGGGTTAACATTTGAGCTTTGATTGTTCCAGTCATGGCAATCTGATTCCTTAGGCTCTTTTAAAATGACCCTCCTGTTTAGGATATCCTGATACTGTACCTTCCGAGAGATATTCAGCATTGGTAGCGTTGGAGTGGCTATTTTCCAAACCATAATTCCGTTAGCTTGAGTTTTGTGAGACTGTCAATTTCTGCGATCACATTGTGTGCATATGAGCATCTTTACTGTTATTGCAAAAATGCCTGCAATCCATCGTACACTTGAATGTATTTCATTTGCAAAAGTTGTTTTATTTCCAAGAATGAGGGTAAAAAAACAATTTGCAAACCAACCTCCACTGAGGTTTGGTTGAGGCCATTTAGGCACAGATGGCAATCAATGTGATTTTGTGAACTTTGACCCTCTGGCCCCTCTGAGATCATGTGTGTCACACTGTAGCCAGACCGTGTTTTGAAATAAGAGCAGGCTTGTGGCGTTAGCAAGCTGAGTGGAGAACTCTGGGATAGCAGCTCTGCATTGTATTGTCATTTTAAATAAACACTTTGATCACTTGTCCAACTCAATAGATGCCATATATCACATACTGTACATACAACGTAACATTAAGGTGCTCATTACACCAAAATACATGTTAATCTTGTTATTTTCGCTGTAAAAAATAACATTGAAAGGCATATTTCCTGTGTTCGATATGTGCTCGAATGTTGAAATATTTATGGGGGTTTTTTTACACTTTGTCACCTCTTCAGGAGCCAATGCTGGCTCAATTGCGATGGTCCAGTTCTGGGTTAATTTCTGTTGTTTGTTATATATATATATTTTTTTTTAAATCGTACTCCTTGCCCACTCGTTGTGTTGAATGCTTTTGTTGGAACGCTTGAGGAGATGGAGTAAGCTTGCTCACATTTCGAAAACTTGATAGGAAAATCGTTTTGATACTGTCAAAACACAAAAGTCAAAAACCCACAAGACTTTCGACTGCGGAAAAATTGTGTCAAGGTGGCAGTAAGCCAATCCAGAGTTTTTCTACCATATTCTCTATACCAGGGGTCACCAACGTGGTGCCAGGTAGCCCCCACGACCACATGAGGCTCCTGCAAGCCTGCTTTTCATTCAGGTTTTCAGTTAATAATGAAAGAACAGTAGAAAGAAATGCATTCTGAAATACAAAATGTGAGTTGTGGACACCAGCATTTTGTTAATGTTCTGGTAAAACAAGCATATGTGCTTTGTTTGGGTTTAAAATTAGCTCTGAAAATAAATGTTACAAAAATGAGTAGCTCTTGGCCATTTTCATTTTGTAAAAGTAGCTCTCACAAGGAAAAACGTTGGTGACCCCTGCTGTGGAGCTAGCTAATAGCTGTCAGTGGCTATCATTGCCAGTTAAACATATCATACTCGTCACAGCACAATATCAATGAACATTATTATTGTGTTATTGCTGTGAATATGTCACTTTCTTTGCTTTGCTTTGTGTTTGTTTGAACCTTGTTGCCGGCCGGAAAGTGTTCTTGACGTGAATTGCTAGCTAATCTGGTTTGAATCTGGTTCTCGGAATGTGTTCTGGTAGTGTCAGTTATTAATATAATAACGTGACAAAAGCAAAAATCCTACTCTACCAGTCTACCAGTCTAAAATCTACTCACCAGTCAGCCATTGTGGATGTAACTTGTAACTAGCTTGTCAAACAGCTTTGCTCTGATCAATCAATGAGAGGACGGAAAATTGCTGACGTTATTGCAGCTGGCCATTAGAGGCCAATCTGAAATCTGATTGGTTAAAGAAACAGCCCAGTACTAATAGTGTGACATGAGCCAGCACTCCCGGCCCTGGGCAGATTCGATTGACATGGCAACGCATAGAAGCTGAATTCTGATTGGAGAAAAAAATGTAGCGTACACTCTAGACTGTAAGCAGTGCAGCCAAGAGACACGCTATGAAATGAAGATTGTAGACTAGATTGTAAATGAAATTAATACAATTTCATGGAACAAATACTAGAATTTAAGTTGTAAATGTAGGTCAGTGCTTCTGATTGTGTTTAGGCCAGCAGAGAAGGCTTTGCTGGCCCCGACTGTACACCTCTGGTTTGCACAAAGTTGAAGTTATTCTGTGCTGAATTTATATCATATATTATCATATCTTCAAGCCACTTTTCATACTGAATCATAGCTGAAGTTGTTCAGCAAACAACCTTTCCTTAAGAGTCCTGATGTGGACACTAATGGCAGCAACTGATGTTTAACTGCTTACATTTTTAGTACCTTTTTTTTTTTTACTTTTCATTTTAGTCACGTACCACTTACAGACAAATCTCAGAGAATTCGGGGGACACGGCGGAGGAATAGTACAGAGCTCAGAGATGATAGAGTGAAAACTAATTTCTGACCTTTTTGGAGAAACACCCCACCACCACCTTTCTCAATGACCTCATTGTTGCATTGCAGTTTTTTTCTGATCTTGATTTAGCATGTTTATGCCCCTCTTTTTTGTGTGTGTTTTGACAAAATTGTGGTTATTATTTTCTGTGATCTATAAAATTAGAACGGGATGCCAAGTTGTGCCATGAATGACTTAACGGGCTGTAATTCATGCAAGAGTGGCTGGTGGTGAGCCCGTGCGGTGGCAGTGTGAAAGATGATATTGTTTTTTCTATACAGCCGCCATCTTCTCTGCATATTCTTGCTCCTGCTCTGGACGTGGAATTGTTATTTGACTTTTCAGAGCAGCTGAGGTCAAACACATAAACATGCGTCTTCATTGCATGAGGCGTCTACGAGCCAATAAGTGTAACACATGGCAGTGCAGTCGAGATAAAAGATTGGCTTGTGTGACTCTGGATCAATGCCTATATGTTTTCATTAGCTGAATGCCAGGAAGGCTGCTGCAAAATTCATCACATTAAATGACATCCAATGTGTCAGCTATATTTATATATTTCTGAAGTAGAGGCTTTATTGATCTTAGACATTTGAGGCAAGTTTAGCCATTGCTGAGCCATGACACTCACTACGTTTACATGCACAAAAAAGATTGAATAATTAAATGAATGAAACCAGCTTTTTATAATGTAAACGTAAACACCTAAATTCAGTGGTTCTCATTTTCTGTCATGCTCCCTTAGGGGGCATCATTTTTTTTGCTAAACAAACCACTGCGTGAGTTGCTGGCACCACCATTCTGAATACAATCACCTGATTATCAAAATAATAGGGCTGCAGCTATCGAATATGTTAGTGATCAAGTATTCTACTGAAAATGTTTTCGAAAAAATATATCTTTGCTTGGTTAAAGACCAATAATAAATACACATGTGTTTGCATTAAAGATTTGTATTAGATTTGTATTAGTTAAATAGTCAAAACAATCCGCCACAATTACGATTTTTCTTTATGCCTGTGAAGAGCACCATCACCACAAGAACCCAAACAGATGTCATTTAAACACATAATAAGTCATTACCAACAACATGAAAAAGAAGTGGA
This sequence comes from Dunckerocampus dactyliophorus, assembly GCF_027744805.1. NCBI lineage: Eukaryota > Metazoa > Chordata > Actinopteri > Syngnathiformes > Syngnathidae > Dunckerocampus > Dunckerocampus dactyliophorus. The sequence continues at coordinate 14,140,591 of NC_072832.1, read as the reverse complement.
AAGTTTGTTCATTCGCTTCAAATTCTCATATTTTGAGGAACATTATTATTATTATTATTCATAATTTATTTATTCATTTTGTTACTATTATTATTATTATTATTATTATTATTATTATTATTATTACTATATACACCCAATATGACGTTGTCAGGACCATTTTCTGCAGTAAAACATGACCACTGACCGCGTATAGTACAGCAGTGCAGTTTCACCTTGAAATAAACTAAAGCACTGTTGGAAAAAAGCTGCCACAGGTAGAATAGCACCCCCACCTATGTGACGTGGAGGATGAGCTGCTTCACGTGACAGTTCAGAATGTCAGTCATATTTAATCATGTATGAAGGTCCTGTATCATAAATATTTTGAGACTTCACCTGTTAATACAGCAAGAAACGTTGCCCCAACACACTCATTGTTCTTCGTTGTGTACGTTTTGTGTTTCAGTGCTACGTTGTATATCACTCGTGCAATGTCCTGCTTTGATTGGTTGTAAGGAGGCATGTGAGACAACAAACATCATGGGGCCGAGTGCAGAATGTATCTTGGCAACAAAGCACTCGCTTCATCTACCCTAGGGTGTCCAAAGTGTAGTTGAAGGTCCACTTGTGGCCCAGAGTTTGTTTTTTTGTTGGCCTACGGCACATTGCCGAAATAAGATTCAACCAAAAAAAAAAAAAAGCATAAATGGGAAATATAGAGCGAAAAGGCAAAATGTAAAAAGAAGAAGCTGAAATGTTAGTACTAATAAATAATAACACAAAACTTTGTCTTTAAATATATATACATGTATATAAAGGTTTATACATACCTAATAATATCAAAGTGTTTCCCCTCATCCTTTGATTTTCAGTTGCGGCCCTCTCTGGGAAAAGTTTGGACACCCCTGTCTACCCACATAGCCTAAAACGCTGAAATGACCAAAATTGCCCTCAAGCATATCAGAGGCACACAGCATTTGGTCCACGATCAAATTAGAGAGAGTGCATGCAAACGGGGAATTCACATTGAAGTGTGAAAAATGGAGAGACCGAACTATTTCAGGTCTCTGAATTAGTTTATGATATTGTCATTGCAAATTTTTTATTCATTAACGTGTCTTTTTTTTAAGGCAAATATTCCCAAACGGCTTGCCAAGTGAATACTCTCTGGTCACCATCTTCCGGGTAAGAAGAACTACAAAAAAAGACCGCTGGTATCTTTGGCAGATATTCGACCAGGCTGGAGACACTCAGGTGGGCTCCCCACTGTGGGTTTTCATCCCCTTGTCAAAATCAGTATCGCACATACACAGTGGAACCTCTAAGGTCAAACACAATCCATTTTGGGATGCTGGTCAACACTGGTCGACAACAGTTTGGGTTATGAAACTATTTTTCCCCTAGGCAGTAATTTAAATAATCTGTTCCAGTGTCCAACTGTCACCATCACAAAACTTTCATTATTTGTACAGGCAAGGTTTTAAGTAACATTTTAATATTCTTAACTGTCATACAAGTGCATAGCAATCAGTCTCGAATTTAATGACGGAGGAGTAATGTTCAGAGTTTTGTCAAATACGCAGTTCACGTCATAAAAGTGCAAAAACAGTGAACAACTGTTGATTGGAAAACATAAAAACAAAGCACTCTAAGTGATCACATGTATGGTAGCTTGACAAAAAGCTAGGTTGCGGCCAAAGATAGCGATGCACGTTAGCACTCAGTGTATATGACACTCTCCAGACCTGCTGTTGAACTACCAACAAATGCACCAAAGTGCTGAAACCAATGCACAGAGTGAACTCTCTTCCTGCCTGTTTGGAGGCGAGAGGCGAGGAAAACAGATATACATACACATGGCAATATATTGAGGCCGGCAAAATGATCAAGATCAATTTAATTTATTTTGCCATTAATTAATAAAGTTATTATTGTCCCGGGCCTAGTGTCCACAAGACATTTTTTTTTTCTGAACGAGAAATCTTGTCACGTTTTAATCTCGCAAGCTCTTGTGACACCCCTACTAAACACAGTAAATATGAGCATTACGATAATTAAGATATTATATCAAATTGTGAACTGGACCACCTCATAGGCGTTCAACTTTAGAGTTTGCGGTGTATGGCTAGACGTAGAAATGTGTGTTTGCCGTTGACAAACTCCCTCTTTGCTCCCATAGGTGTCGGTTGTGGTTGACGGCGGCAAGAAGACGGTGGAGTTCTCTTCACGGGGCCTGCTGAACAATGTGCTCCGCTACACGTTTAAAAGCCGTGACTTACACGCCCTCTTTGATCGCCAGTGGCACAAGCTGAGCTTTTCTATACAGAGCAACATCGTCTCTGTTTACATGGACTGCAAGCTAATAGAACGGAGGCTGACCGATGAGAGAGACGCCGTTGAACCCAGTGGCCGCACACTGATCACCACCAGAATAGAGGATGGACGGCCGGTGGATGTATGTGCTGCAATTTAAATGTTCTACTATTGTCTTCTCAGCTTTTGGTGCTTAAATGATATGAAGCAACATCCCCTCTGCATGCTTTAGAGCTTTTCAAAACTTCGTTGAGGGAAAACAAGAAAGTGCTAAAACAAAAATAAAAATAACAGGAGGTCAGTTATGCCTTTCAGTCTGAGCAGACTATGGCTTAAGTTGCATTAACAGCTGACCTTTAGATTCACTTCTTATGTAAAAATGTGAGTCAGCACATCACTAAAATGGCAGTGTTCACATTTGTCTCAGAATAAACAGCAGTTCAGGGTGATTTGAATATGCAGGAATATTTTTTGACACAGTGACTAATGAATTGAAATTACACAAAATTTGCCGCGTCATGATTTACTTTTTTCCCCCAGGTTGAACTCAAACAAATTCTCATCTACTGCGACCCTTATATCGTTGAGATGGAAACATGCTGTGAGATACTGGAGCAAAAGGTAAATAGGTTTCCATGCCTCAACATCATACCAACATGTGCATTAGGGGTGCAACGGGACAGGTAAACCACGGTGTAAGCTGTACCTCTGTATTTGGGCTATGGTTTATGTCAGGTTTTGTGCTTAAGCAGAAAAAAAAATCTCCCTCTTTATCATTTATTATTATTATTATTACATTATTTTTGAAAATGAAGCATGAAAATACAATTGCAATCAACTGGCAGGTAATTCTCCAATGAATACAATTCTCAAAAAAAAAAAATAAAGACATTGGTACAGGAAAATTTAAGGATGTGGGTGCCTTTTTTATATCCATTCATTTTCTATGCAGCTTATCCTCCTTAGGGTCGCGGGGGTATGCTGGAGCCTATCCCAGCTGACTTCGGGCGAGCGCAGGGCACATATAGACAAACATCATTCATACCTATGGACAATTTAGAGTCGCCAATTAACTTAACATGCATGTTTTTGGACTGTGGGAGGAAACCGGAAACACAGAGGTGCCGAAGTGCAGATTCGAACCCAGGTCTTCCCGCTTTCCTGACAATGTGGCCAACATGCTAACCACTCAGCCACTGTGCGGCCTGCCACATTTATATGTACATTAAAGATGCTTAAACCAATCTAGTCAGTATATTGTACTATAAGCTATATACAGTAAGCTTTGTGTTATAGGTGACAAAGCAAATTAGAGTAATATATAATAATATATCTCAAAGAACAAGCTGTGGGCTGAAAATTTACTCTGGGACGCACTTTGGACACCGCTGGTTTACAATGTTTCTTTTTAAGAAGGTGCAAATGCAACGGTAAAAGTTTAAACAGGGTAATGATTATTTTATTTTTAGTAGAGACCCTTACCTGAAGTGCAGAGTTAATAGTTGCTGTGTGCAGCACCGTTCTCATACTGAACAATGGCTACTTTCATCTTATGCACTCATTTTTGTCCCTTTACGGTGGTGAAGTGTTCAAAAACAGGTCCATCGCACCTTGCTGTCGGGGCCAGGACGCAGGGGATCAGGCAGGGGGTCCTGCCAGGGGCCTGGCAGGCATGTAGCTGAGGAGATCTATACTACGTTTATACAGCCTTGCAGCTGTTGGCGCCTATACTCGCAGATATATACTCTGTCCTATACTGGATGCCTCATCTTTTTAGGCAGACTGTCCTTCACTTGAGATATGTACAGTGAGGGGAATGTATGCATTGCCTCGCTAATGTGCATGCATCCATCCATGTTCTATACAGATTGTCCTCATTAGTGTCACAGGTGAGCTAGAGTCTATCCCAGCTGACCTCAGGCGACCAGAATGTGCAGTTTGTTGTAAATGAAACAACAAAGGAGTCTGTGACATTTTTGAAAACACCAGCCCCATTTTGTACATTTTTTACATGACGCAAATGGGGGTACTATAACTTCTAACTGTAACATCATTTTAGTCAATTAGAAGCCTGGATAAAGCAATGTAGGAAAAGGCACAATGGGATTGGAGGAATGTCATCATACTACTTCATTTGCAGTGGAAAGTGTACAGTTTTGTGGTCAACACTTTTTCCCATAGGAAATCATGGCAATGAATAGAAACTTCTCCACAAGCATTTTAAAATTATATAACAGTCATATAAATTTAAAAACAAGTAAACCACTGTTCCCTCTTAAGCCTCAATGTATAAAACATGACCCTTATCAATACGTACTAATGTTGCAATGATTATGAGTGGTTCTGAATCAAGTTATCCCTGACATTTTGTTTGACATGTACAGTAGCAACCAAGACAAAGTAAGATGTCTAAATAGGTGTGTGTTTTTTTCTATTGATCCAGTGTGAAGACAAGAAGACATTTAATGGCACCTCCCCTCCCCCGGTTGCACCTCAGCTCCCACAGATGCTGTCTCAGCCGGCCATACAGCCAATTGACAGATGTCACTGTCCAGCTGAAAAGGTACAATCAATTCCAACCAACAAGGGCACCCTAATTGCGGACATGTAATGTCCATTGTAACCCAGCCAACACTGATTTACACCATCCCTTACAAACACTTAATGTCCAGTTAAAGGACATTTGTACAAAACCTATTTCCCCTTAGAAGACAAGCAGTAGTATAGCTGCCATATAGTAAACACGGGTTCACTGCGCCCAGATCATTTTAGTCTGGCACATCACGCACCATGCCATGACTTTTTAATAATTCTAAATTATTATTTCAGCAGCAAAAATGAGGCTTAGATTAAAATGCAAATTCACACCCGGAAGCTGCAAATCGACTGTAATAGGAGCAGATGGCTCAATTCCATACTAAGCCACCAAGTTGTCATTTTTATAAAATATTGCCCCCAAATAAAATCAAGTTTATTGGGGATGGTCTTAGATTAAAATGCTAGTGCATGCCTGCAAAACCCCGTGGGGAAAAATGAACAAGCTATTACAAAAAAGTCTACTTGGGCTAGCATTGGCACCAAAAAACAACAATTAACAGTTCTTAAATTTATTTCAACATGTTAAATCATTAAAATATGGAAGTTATAATATGTGACTTTGATTAGTTAAGTATATAATACATTTTCAATATGTATTTAATAATTTGTTATTCATATAAATTGTTTTTTTTTTTTTTTGCATAGGGAGATGTTGGTCCTCTAGGTCTTATGTTCCCAAAGTGGGGTGCGCCAGTTGTCATAGGGGGTACGTGAATAAAAAATAAAAACAATTAGCGTCTAACGCTCACAATTACGAGCGCACCTGAACGCCTCACAGCAGAGAGCTCACCGTCATAGCAGAAAGAAGGAAGCAGACACGGCATGAAGTTCTTCATTGCTCTGTGTGAGTTATATGAATAAGTAGGTAGTAAGTAGTAAGTTTGATGATTATGTTGTGCATTAAGGAGGTTTAATTTATATTGGAGTTCCAATCCTGCTCTGTGAAAACCAGTCAAATGTACGTGCGTGTCAGGATGAGAGTGGGGATTCCCCTGAAAGTGAGGTTTAATCGCTGCTTGTATGTATTTTTGTACTTTAGATACTGATTTGTCATGTTTGTTGAACTTTCCCTTTCAATTTGGTATCAAATTAATATGCAGACGTAAATCTTAGCGATTGCAAGTGGACAAAAGTGAAGCTTTAGTTCAACCCATTCAAACGGAAGGATGGCAACATCCGGCTGAAGTCAAACATATGTAGGACCAATACTTAGATACTTTATTCATCTCCAAGATAAATTCACATCTTATCTGTTTGTCAGTTCTCATGTAAAACCTTTATCAATATTTGACCGTGCAAAAGACACATTTTTTAACCAGAATTACTATAAAATTAATGAACCAATTAATCACGCTTAATATTTCAATTGAATGAAAATTGAAAATGGTTTATGTTTTTTTTAAGTGTGCAGGATTAGGGGGTACATGGCTTCAAGTCAAATGTCTGAAGGGGTATGCGACTGTGAAAAGTTTGGGAACCACTGCTCTCGGTCAAATTGGACTTCCAAAATATCAAAGCAATATGGTTGACCTCTGAAATGCAATGCTTAAAGTAGCAGAGTCAGTGTCTTTATCAAAGTTAGCACTCATACGACAGCTAAGAATGTTGTTGTTTTTTATTCAAAGAACCTTTTCTTTGCGTTTCAGTCAAGAAAAAAATAGAGATACAAGCTTTTCACTCCATCCATCCATCCATTTTCTATACCGCTTCTTCCTCATTAGGGTCGCGGGGGCATGCTGGAGCCTATCCCGACAGGCGACAGGCGGGGAAGCTTTTCACTCAATTTTTAAAATTGGTTATAAGGATAGATGTTTTAAAAGGCCTAAATGACGTGGTAGGTGTCATGTCGCAAGCTGATGTGCCCTTCAATTGAACTGGTGCCTGCTGCGATGAATCATTTGGACGTGATTGATATCATTATATTCAGAAAGCAAGAATACAAATGATAGTCTCTCTATAACGCAGCACAGCAGCCACTGCAGCATGTTTTACAGGACCAGGACTAAAATGACAACATTTTTAAGTCCTTTTGGTTGACATGTTTTATCTTCAAAGGGACTCAGCGCTGACTTCAACATGATTTTCGTAAACACAGGCCCTTTCTTTTTTTTTTTCTTCTATTACTTCTGTAGAGCATGTTTTCATGCTGTGAAGCGCTGGCCTCCGTTGTTAACACCTGAAATGTAATTTCAAGTCTTCAACCAATCAATACTTGGCACCATTTGTTTACTTACTGAGAGCCAACATTCATAACAAATCTTGTTATCCTCTTCAACAATAAATCAATCACATTAAAGTAAAAAACATTATTGAGGCCTCACACATCACATCTACACACTCCACTTTGATAGTCTTTCAGCTGATAACATACAGTACACTGCACAACAGTATATTGTGTGGTTGTAATTGGGGGCGTAACGGTACACTAAAATGTCTAAATCTCGGTTCGGTTCAGTTTCATGAAGTGCTCGGTTCAGTTAATTTTCGCTACAAAAAAGGAAGAAAAAAATTTAAATGCTTTTAAAAAAAATGCAAACAGAATTTAAAAAAAAAGTGACCAATTTGGGTGATATTTTGAATAAATTAGACTCTTTTTTTTAAATAGAAAAATAATAATAAAATAAACAGTTGTATTTAGACAACTGTTTAAACATTGTGGCGTAATGTAAGGGACAGTTACAGTTAAATAGCTTTCTGTTGCGCGTGAAGTCTAACCATCTGTCATAAGTGAAATAGCGGACACGTCATAGCTCGTTGATGGCATCACTTTTAGCTTTTTCATAAAGTGCTGGTATAGCTTTGTGGCTAAAGTGAGGACGTGATGGTATTTCGGAGCGAGGTTCAAGAACTTTAATCATATACAGTGGTATTTGTATTATTTGTATTTGTACTTTATTTATCCCACAGCGGGGAAATTCACTTGTTACAGCAGCAAGCAAGATACGCAAGTAAAGAGTACAGTGTAAAGAATGCATATTGACTACAGTATGGTGGTTCAGGTGGTGCAGGTGTTGTAGAGCCTGACAGCGGTCGGTATGAAGGACCTGCGGAACCTCTCCTTCTTACACCGTGGGTGTAACAGTCTGCTGCTGAAGGAGCTGCTAAGGGCTAAGGTAGAAAAAATGATTAGACCACCCTCGTTTCTTCATTTTATTGATCCATTTTAATGCCTGGTACAACAAAAGGCACATTTGTTTGGACAAATATAATGATGATAGCAAGCATAACTCATAAGATTTTAAGAGCTGATATCTAGCAACTTCCATGGTTTTCTTGATCATAACCAAAATCACTTACATGAATAGCTATAGCATTTTATTGTTACAATTTAACTCTTATGAGCTATTTTTGTTGTCATTGTTATATTTCTCCAAAAAAGGTAACTTTAGTTTGCTTGGCCCGGTCATATGCTGAAGTTATGCGTGTTTGCACGAAGCTGGTTTTCTTTCTTGTCGATGTAACATTCGCTGCCGGATGATGCCGCTTTAAGTGCGCTAACATGTTAGATGTGTTTCCTGCAGCATACCAGATATCCGTGGAACAATGTTGACACACAACTTTTGATTTATCCGCTTACCTTTATCCATCCGTAATTTTAACAAGGAAGCCAAAATGTTCCGAAACAGGAGACCGTAGTGAGATTGGAGGGTCTTCCAGCTCAGGCTTCTCGCTTGCATTTGCCATGATGCCATTTATCACGCCTGCGAGCTACTAGCGTTCTTCCCCCTCAGCCAGTGGTGCTCGACACCAAGAGGCGTCCGTGCAGAAACTCGCCCAGGACTTTAGTTCTGCATGAAGTGCTTCGATCACTCTAGTAATAAATCTAATGAGAAAAATAGCATAAAATACAACCGAAACAGTACGCAAGTGGACCGAACCGAACATGCAGAACCGAAAAGGGTTCAATACATTTATGTGAACCGTTACACCCCTAGTTGTAATGTATGGCTCATCTCATTGGTCCTTTCTACTCTCAATTAGCATTTGTTTGAATTCTATGTTCAAATTGTGTCAATATGTCAGAAGTACATGTTTAGTTTTAGATGAGATTTGCAGCAATAAGATTATCTTGGTTCACTGAAAGTCAAGGTCCTCTTCAATGATGAGTTAACCAACAAGGCCACGCTTCATTATAGCAGCATTTTTATTTGAATGTCATTATGTTTGCTTTATTTGAGTTTTAGCTAAACCACACTAATCCTAATCTTTAGTACACTAAACAATCCAGTGAGAGGTGAAGATCATAGCCTGATGAAGCCAGCAGGACCTCATCATTGGTAAAAAGCAGAGACCCAACCCTGCACCCACCAAACCAGATCCCCTCAACTGCGCCTAGAAATTCTGTCCATAAAAGTAATGAATAGAATTAGTGACAAAGGGCAGAGCTGGTGGAGTCCAACCCTAATTGGAGACCAGTCCGACTTACTGCTAGCAACGTGGACCAAACTCTGACTCTGACTGGGAGCGAACCGCCCGAATTAGGTGGTCCAATAGCTCATACCCCCGGAATACTCCCTTCAGGATTCCTCGGCATACACGGCCGAATGCCTTCTCCAAGTCCACAAACACGTAAACTGATTGGGCAAACTCCCACGCACCCTCAAGGACCTGAGAGTATGGAGTCGGTCCACAGTTCCACGACCTGTCTGATTGTGTTACTGGATAAAGAAGCTGAAGTCCCTGTAAATACCAGATTTTGGAGGTTTACACGATACATTTTACTTCCATTTAAAGTGTTCGCTTTTTTCACAACATATCATTTTTCCTCTGTTAAAGATTACTTCATTCATATTGATTCCGAAATTCCCTAGAGGGATCCAGTGACTTTTAAACTCTGCTGCACCCTTTTTAGAAGTGTACATCCATAATACATGAAAGGGGCTAACAATGTCATAAAGCATCTACTGTTAATGGGTTGAGCTTGTGAGCCTTTCAATTACCATTACAGGAATCTCCTTCTGTGTTAAAAATGGAAAAAAAAATGGCCAGAGTATAGTTATTAGCAATTTACCGTGACTTTGTAAAGATTAATCAAAGACATCGGGGCAATTTAGAGCATTTAAAACACGTGTAATGAGAAGTGCAGCCCAGTCTTTGTGACCTACACAGTGGGCTTCTTAGGAAAGTGTGTTGGGGATTACTATGACTGTGTTACTTTAACAGTGAGTACTATTCTGCATTACAGTGAGAGTTTGATGGAGGATTCTAATGCACTGCAAAAGGATTAAACCGCAATGATTAATCCAAAATCCCCCAGGAAATTAAACAGATAAGTAGTGGGTTATAAGAATGGAGCTTACTTGAATGGAAATCCATTTTCTATGGCCTCGCACATAAACCCCAGTATTACTAGATTTGAAGCTCCTGCATGTGCAGGCCGAGAGAATAAAAACTAGAGGCATGATGGTGAAATTAAAACTTCTTCCACAGTGCACATTACCTTTGTGTACAGCTTGTGTTTTCAAGAATAGTACTAGTGCTAACAGTACTGTAAAAGTCAAATTGCCATATTCCTCAAATGTCGCCCTCTGCTCTAATAGACACTGGACCCTAAATAATCAGTGCATTGTCCACTTTGATACATAAGTCCCGATCACTAGCAAGGTGCATGTTGTAATGATCTTTACTGTGACCGATGCCGATGTGAGTTGTGACCATCTGCAGAGCAGACATGGCATCTGTAATGCTGACTTGTATCTGCTGAGCCAGTGCAGGAGAAACAAAGTTGAAGATGATCAAAAGAGCTCTCAAAGAAGAATGAATCAACAAGAAAAAACATCCAGTAACTTTTCCCTGTGGTGTTTTTTCTTTTTGCAGGGCGACCCAGGAGAGGCTGGAATTCATGGACTCCCAGGTCAAAAGGTAGCTACTGAATACTTTATTCTAGGGATGTCCTGATCCGATCTTCAGATTCGGGATCAGCTGCCAATCCGCTGTATGTTGAATATCGGATTGTATTGGCTTCCGCCACGAGATCGTGCTGCTTTGTTGCCGTATAGCAGCATTCCTAACTCCGGGACACACTCCAACATGTTAGGTGCGGTAATGCACCTCAAAGCTGGTTGCAACTCGACTCCCGCCACCCGCAAGAAGAAGAAAACACAACGGCACCATGCAGACATGTCCGCGGTGTACCGTGGTGAAGTTAGTTCCCGTTAGATGTAGGATATTTGGTTCCTTAGCTACAGCGGTAGCAGTCCTCACTGTGCCCAGACTGCTGTGTCATGGTGCCGGGAGCTCGCACGGGAAATGCCGCTGTACAGTGGCGGAGCTACGTGGCGGCCAATGGTGCCCGTGGCCGCCCTTGGTCACTCTCCGACCACCTGACTGACCATCTAGACATTTCAGGTATCAACTTATTGCCACCCCTATGTGAGTAATGGTCTCACCTTGGCCACCCAAATGAAAAATGTCTAGCTCTGCCAATGCCGCTGTAACCGCTGGTTGTTTATACAAGGGACCGTCAATAACTTACTTTTGCATTGAAGACAGTTTGTTAAAAAAAAGTCATGTATTCTAAACCAGTGGTCATTTGGTACCGGGCCGCACAGAAAGAAAAAATAATTTCCATTACTTCATTTTTTTTTGTTTTATTTTGAAAAGTGGTCGGATTCTCTCTGTTACATCCGTCTCACTTGACGCATGTCCATTGTGCGTGTGCTAACTTGTGCTAACAGGTAGACTACTACTGTATTTTTACCATTTTTCTTTCACCTCATATTTGGTGTCAAATGCTGATAATATGTGGGAATGCATAAAGGTAAGTTTTGATGACTTATTGAGTGCTAATGTGCACATTTGTTGCATTATTTTAATGCTTTGAAGAGCTATTTTCATAACCATATTCAATTCCACAAATCGGGATCAGATCGGCAAGATCCGATCTATAAAAAAATCAGATCAGATCAGAAGCCAAAAAATGTGAATCGGGACATCCCTACTTCATTCTCTTATTGTGCTGATACATCAGATAGAATAGAATAGAATTGGAAATAAGGAAAGCAAAACTGCAAGCTTGTAATCAATAGTAAACTCAAAGACATTAGGATGCTACAATAGCAGCAGTTTCATCATAGAGCTATTTGCGCATTGAAAGCGCACTGGAGGCTTTTCTTGATGGAAAGGATGTCTTCACATTTTTCTGATTTAATCAGAAGACACGGGTGGTGGCAAGAGCTTGTTAATCTGTTTTCCAAACAATTTCTATCAACTCTTTCTTCCCATGTATGTCACGTTTAGAAGTGAATCTTTAGTTTTTGACTTTCTGTATCTAGGTGGTCCTTGATTTAGGTGCGACTTCCGTTCCTAGATTGTGATGTAAATCGAGGTTTGGTGTTAGATCTGATACCTAAATTAACTCCTTAGTCACTCACACTGTACACAGAATGTATGAAATTCAGTAATAAAACATTAAATAAAGAATTAAATGAAGTAATAAAAATGGAAGTCAAAGCACGAGCAACCTTTCCATCTGAATAATAAGACCACTACACTGCTTAATTTGGGAGTGTCAATGAACGTGACGCAAGACTAGCAACCGGTTGACAGGTCTGTTAAACAACACAAGAGCCTGGGCTGCCGGAGAAAGGGTTGTCGAATATTACCGTGACGGAAGAATGGATATAAATAGTAGCAATGCGTACATTATAGCGATCTTATTCATCATATATTATCTATTGTTTAAAACTAAGACAGGAACAACATCAAAATAAAAGCCCTCAATGATTACAGAGCCACCATCCACCAGTACAAGCCTGGAGTTTGTTTTGCAGAGAGAAGATTATACATAGCTGTTTGCTAGCATGGATTAATTTGAGGTTGTGCACAAATCCGACAAACAAATATTCACATTAGCACTCAATAACGTCATCAGATCTTACCTTTATGCATTCCCAGATAGTATCAGCATTTGGGACCAAATGTAAGGTGAAAGAAAAAAGGGAAACATACAGTATAGTAGTCTGTCATGTACCATAGATGGTGTGTTCAAGGACCGTCGAACAAAGTGAGAGAGGTCTCCGCTCTCAACAAGCAACATATACAAAACTGTGGGATTTCTTACTGTGTATTGTTTTTTGATAATATAACGGCACATATTTCCAAAATTGATATCAATTTACAGAAAATTTGATGTTGTTATTTACAAATATATTTTTGTTAGTGTTTTTCTTTTTTTTTTTTTTTTTAACATTACACCTGAAAGTTTAGGCGGTTGGGGACCCCTGCCTTACAGCATCCTTGGAGATATGATGTGCTCTTTTGCATGTCACTTTTATAGAATTGGCTTTTATAATGTAAGATTAATGTCTACATGAACAAACATTAATTGAATTGAATCGAATCTTATCGTTTCCACACTGTATCAAATCGTTCTGGTTTTAAAATATATAATTTTTGAATCACATCATAACCTTTGTATCTAGATTTGAATCACAAAGAGATTAACATCAACATCCCTAATATTTACTCAGTAAAGTATTGAATCGGTTGTACTTTTTGGGCTGCACAATCTCTTGTTGCTGCACCAGCAACCTCCATGAGTGTAGTTGGTCAGGCTGTCCGTGTAGCAAGGGGAGTGGGAACACCAGTTTGAGTGGTGCATTTTCTGCATTCTGTGACCAGATACGCGACACGTCTTGTGTGGACTTTCACTTTGTTTCTTATTATCGGGAGAATGAACAATAGCTTGTAAAATGTGTAGCCAATTGACGACAGCTTGTCACATGCTAAGCCTATCTATGCCAGCGTGCGTGATCGCTCACGTTTCAATGTCATTCCACTTTCTGGCATCTTTGTTTACATGCCTGGCTGGCGGCATCCAGCAAGCTCGGAGCTACAAGTGGCTATTACGTTCATGGGATACATCAATCATCGATCGTCATCACAACTTACTTTTTTTAAAGTGCCACTTCACTTCACTTGCTCTCTTGTTGTCATTACAATACTTATGGCTTGTCTTCAAAACCTAGCTGTGTGTCGAAGTTGTGCAAGAGAAACATGTAGTGTGTACAGTTTGAGACAGCGACGCTATCACAGCATAGCTGGGATGCTAGCAGTAGCTCACCAGCTGATGTTGAGTAGTTCAGCAAAGAATATTTGGTTCACCGTTTAGTATTTTATAAGTGTTCTATTCAAACATGACACCTGGATTTAATGGCAAATGAGCACAGGAGATGTGCTTTGTAAATAAAGTGCCATTTAAATGTTGGCAGTGCTCTCAGCAACTTTGCCATTAAATTAACAGTTTTGCAATTTCATGTTCTGCTAGTTGTTGAAAAAAGTAAAATAAATAAGTTATTAAATAAATAAGTCATAAAGAAAGTGCTATTTGTCATAAAAAACAAATTACAGACACAACAGCGGCATGACAAAGCGGCAGCAGTCCGCCATCCCATGCAGCCCACCACCACAGCTTCGTAAAAAATCCTAGTTGAACCCCTGCTGACCATACTCAACTTTTCCAGGCTTCATTTAGACACATTGTAAAAGTTTGCTGCAGCTGCTTATATCATAACAGTAAATGATATATTTGTCCTTGGATGTAACAGTGAGGATTTTTATAAGTGCATCATTTGCCATGAGGTCATAAAACTCTATAGGTTACTTTCATATCACTGCAAGAAAGTTTCACATCTCGCACAGGATTCTGTGTATGCACAGTATACTGTTAGTAGACTTAGTGATCATAAAGATATTTATATGAATGGAAATAAACGCTCACAACTCAGAAATGAAAGTTGAGTAGCAGACAATATTGTTGGGCTTTTCTTTTTTGCGTCATATCGTTGTGGTGAAATTAAATTGGGTAGTATTGCTTTGTTTCTCCCACTTCACACAGTTTATGTGCTTGGGACACAGTTTTGCTGTGATCTTTCAATTAGTAGTCACAATGCAGCGAATATAATCCCAACAACACACATCCCACATATGTGCTTTGTGCTATTTCACCAAAAAAAACTGTTTAGCAAGCGAGCGTGCTTTAGTTTAGCTTTTAGTGGTTATCTGCAATCATGCAAAAAGTGTCAATTCAATTGAAACGCACAATTTGAACTTTCACTCTTGTCACATTAGGGAGAAGTCGGATCAGAAGGGCAGAAAGGGATCGATGGGGAAAAGGTAAGTACCACTAACTCCAGCAGGCTTATATATTCCATGCATAGCATATCATCCAGATACAGTTTCATCAGTGAATCAATTCTTATAGGCTTTTCATTTTGTGTGGAATGCCCTGGGGGGAAGAGGGGTACAGCAGAATTTCCTGTGTCTGTTTTCTTGCGCCTGACATATTTGAAGTAGAACTGAGTGTGCTCCAGCCATTGGTGTCCTTCTGCAGTGAGATTAATTGATATGCGTGCCGCAATGGGCTTAGCATACTAATGGGCTAAATGTATGTCCTCTCTTCTGTATGTCACTTCAGGTTAAACTTTATTGCACGCTAGGAAATTGGACTGCAGTGATTTGACTAATGTACTACTATGCAGTACTCACTGTAAGCCATATGGCTGTATGCAGTAAGAAACACTTGTGTATAGGTGTATTTAAGATAAGATGTGAATTAATTATGTTGTTTTACAGAAGATCAGATGAGAGCAAGTTAGTGAAGTATCCATTAGAATGTTTTATTGCAAAGCATTTGTTTGCCCACAGTGGTGTAATGTAGATGGAGGCTGTGCAGATGGTCACTTTATAGTGTGTTTGTTGGCACACTTGTAGTCATCAAAACAGCTCCCTATTGAGAGGACGAACAGTTGCCACAGAAATCGTTCTGAATGCAGACGCTGGAGTACATTGGATTCGAAAGTTGAAGTTATGGCAAGTGACTCCAGAAGCTGTCATAGTAACAATAAATTGCAGGCGTTTTAGCTATGATAGAAATACCATACATCCAGGCATGGCAAGCTTTGTGTGTGTGTTGACATTGCATCGCTGTTGACCATCAAGCGTCAGACGGAGCAGATGAAGGCAGACAAATTGTGTTTGCGCAGTAATGCATGTAAAATGCAAGTTGGGGGACAAACGGCAAAGCACAAAAGCTTAATTGGCAGGTTACATCCTCCCACCACTAGCACCACCATTGCTCACTTTGTTCAAGGGTCTGTAACCACTGGCAACTCTAAAGGCATTTGCATATGAATGTTATTAACAAGTTTACTAGACCACCTAACTGGAAATAAACCCATCCGCTGCATCAATGGTGCAACTCGGTGGCAGTCATTGTCTCTCCAAATTAAATGAAAATGCGTGACCGCGTGTGATATTTTACATTTTTAGCACATAAAAATTGTATTCTCTTCTCGCTTCTGGTGGTTGTTCATCAAAAGACAAGATTATGTACATAAGCATCGCTTTGGGGTTCTCTGGTGGGCTCCCACTGAGCTGCAGCTGACAGGACGTGAGCGGCACTCAAACTGGAAATAGCAGGAGATGACAAGTTGAAAGATTTGTCGTTGGGAGGAATCAAGTTCTGTTTCCTGGTTCAACGCTGAGACATTTACACATCATTTTCATCTGAAAACAAATCAGAAAGCGTCGCTTTTGACAATTATGTGCATGTTGTCCATGTAAAAGATGGTGATCTGAAAATGTTAAAACATAAAATGCACGTGCATTTATTATACCACTACTGCAAACCAGCCAAGTTTTACCAGCGGTATTTAATTTTAAAAAAGGGATACTGTTTTGGACAAAACCTGTATGCCAACTACTGGCCTTCAGCATTTCAGCATTTCCGCGCAGTTTTTCTCGATTTGTCTGAACAGGGATTGCTTTTGTGTAACTTTTCAGTAATGGAATAAAAAGATAGCTTTAACCATAGAAACACTTCTTTTCTCTTCCAGTAGGCTTCAGCCGCATACTGTATATGCAAATATGCATATGTTAAAAAATATGCATATTTAAGCTCTTTTTACGTATAAAATGCCTAAATTAAGCATTTTCAAGCATAAAAATGGCTACAAACGTCAACTAAAAATATAAGGCATGCAAAAACGCATTTGAAGATGCTGCGATATGTATTCTATGTGTATGTACACTGGTCACTAGATGTCAGTAATGTTACCGTAATGTTCGGTGAGACACACAAGCACCACACTTGATTGGTGACTATGGAGGTGTTATTTCATGTCGAGAGGGCGCCAATACTGTTAAAGAGGTTGTAAACAGGTTTTCTATGCTCTAACTATTAAAATCTTCCATTTGTAAATAAGGAATCCTACTTTGCGGAAATTCACTTTTCACGGTCAGGTCTGGAACCTGGATTCCTTTATATGTGTATATTAGACAGTGGTGAGTGACAGCCAACGAGCTGGCTGAACAAAAATGTACAAGATTTTTTATGCAGTTTAATTTGTAATTGTGAAAATTGTAGATCTTTTTTTTTAAACTACTGTTGGTATGCTAACCCAGTGTTGTCCAAAGTGTGGCCTGGGGACCATTTGTGGCCGGCAGCTTGCTTTTTACACATTGTAGAAATGAAATTACACCCCAAAACCCAGCAAACATGCAAAAAATAGAGTAAAAAGGAAAAATGTAAAGAGAAGAAACTGAAATGATGATACCGATAACTAACAGTAAAAGCGTTATCTTGAAATATATATGATGTTGTTTTATTTAGCCTTTTTACAAAATTGTGCCCCCGCCCCCGCATCATTTGATTTTGGTGCAAAAAGTTTGGAAACCCCTTTGCTAGTCGGTGGTGGTGTTCTTACAATTTTTGGCTTCAAATACAATTTGGAGCGAGTTGCATACAGTCCCTTTAACTTCCTTCAATTGACTTTAGACATTCAATAGCATCAGAAAGTGTGTCCAGAACATTGACTGGGACCATAAACACACACTCAAAGGCTACAACTTTAGGTACATTCTATCATTACAAAGATAATAATGATAATTTTTCAACACTGCCTTGCCAAGAAAAGTTTACACACGCTAATATTCTGTTGGACCTCCTTTAGCTTTGAATAAGGATGCATTCGCTGTGGCATCGTTTCCACAAGCCTCTGCAATGTCACAACATTTATTTCTGTCCAGAGTTGCGTTCATTTTGTATTGATAAAGAGAGATTTTTCCCCATGCTCGATGCAAGACAATAATTTGACCCTTCTGAAATAGATTAACATCTTCATGACCCCAGGATATGTCTTTCAGCATTTTTGTATAACAAATGAGAAGCTCACTCACTGCATCAGTTAGGGCTAGATGACTTGCTGCCAGCTGAAACATAATCTGCCCATGCAGTAATTATTCAGAGGAAGGCCCTTACCTGTTTACTTAGTTAATTCTAAGTAAAGACCTGTTTTGGCCAGGCAGTGTATGTGTTTATGTAGTAAATGCGTTACCTTATTTTGCTGCAGAAGAAGGGAGAAATACGACCTAAGCATGATGCTGTGTAGTTCTCAGGGTTACTCAAAAATGAACATTATTATCTTTGTATGGCAACATTTTTGATACATCTCTCATTATATCATGTAACTGTTCTTAATGAACTATCCACTAAATGTACCGTGGAACCTCTGTTTTCATTATTAATCCTTTCCAAAGGGTTCATCTAAAACTCAATCGTATGGAAACTCAAACAATTTTTCCCATAGGAAACAATGTAAATCCAATTAAATCATTCTAGATACCCAGAAATGTTAACGCAAGACACTTTTAATATAGAGCAGTTCTAGTTTTACACGCAGAAAACAATTTGAAATGCATATACAGTAAAGGCATATAAATGACGAATATAAGGGCTAAATGAACATTGAACGTCACTTTTATTTTGATTGAAGTCTCTTGTTGACAAAGACAGCGATGAGAGAGCCACATGGGTGACTACTTTTTACTTTGCTGAGACGTATTTCATGAATTCAATAGTGTTTCTCACCTTCTTTATCAAAGTGATAGCGCTTGTAACTTTCTTTGGCTCCATTGTGGGTTATTTTGCATCCATACTCAATAAAAAGCGGCGAATTGTGGTGTAACTGTTAGTTAGCAAAGAACTACGTCAAGAACTACATAATCATAGTTATAGACGGTTAACAGAGCTGATGGACAATGACTTCCGGTTTCAGTTTCCAGTTGAGAGCATGCTAACAAAGGCACTTTACGAACACAGCTGAAGTGAAGCAGTGTGGTGATAACACGACAACACTGTGTCTCCAATGTGTGGAATTATTTGTTTGGGTACTCGAGTGTGTGGAATGATATGCGAATGCGCTAGTTTGTGTAACATTTGTGTAACATTCTCATTTGAATTAGCCAAATATGTGTATGTATGCGCCTTACAGAATGCCGTGGTATTGGGTAAACTAAGTATTGTGAGATTTGGTGCTGAGTGTGTGATCCAAGATGGCTGAATAAACAAACAGTGCTTGGAGCGGTCCATCCACATATTTATTAATTCCACAAGATTAATCGTGCCAAAACATAACTGAGAAAGTGTACGAGAATCGAGGCAAAAAATGTATTTGAAAACTGAATCATACGAAAACGGGGGTGTTGAAGAACCGAGGTTTAACTGTACATTGGTATGGCTGTCTTCTTAATGTCACTACATTTCTGGTCACCTGATTCAAATAAGTCATGTACTTTTGTGAGGAATAGCTCAGTGTTCGACTGAGCACAATGATTGCCTTACGATTGATGTGATCTCGTCAGCCTTTCATTTCCAATTGTTCATTTAGATGAATATGAAGGCAGTCCACAAGAGGAAAGGACATTTCATAACCTTGCCTCTCATATCATCAGCAAGTATTAAAACCAGTTTCCCCAGTGCCTTCATAAGTCAAAACTTGACTCTCATTAGCTGCAATGAGGTTGTCTCCTTTCAACCACTTAATCACTTACACTAATCAGTTCAAGGAGGCATTTCTTTGTGGCCCTGTAATGTTTTATGTATCTCTTTAGGGACCTTGACACCGCTGTGAGATGAAACTTTAAAAAGAAAGATACCTTGTTTGGTTGTTTTTAAATGTTAAAATGATGTTTGTGCCAAAGTCAGCATAGGATGGCATTATCTGCTATCTCTCTCGCTTCAATTTTCTTCTTCTTATTGGAACGTGATTGTTTTGTTTCACAACTAATATGATCCAAATATGATTACTGTATCATAAAAAAGGAAGTACTGTGGCATACATTGTGGTCATCGGTAACACCATAGTTTTTTGGAGTAAAAAATGTAAAGCAAGCAAAAATAGGTATAGTCTTACAAACATGTAAATACACAAGAATTCAAAAGAATAACCCTAAATATGTTCTTGGCATAACTTAGACCAAATAATTTGCGGCCACGATCATCCACTATCTACCTGATCTGTCCCTTTTACTGCGATGAGCTCATATTCCATTTTTAAAGCTAACGTGTTATTTAAGGCTGAACTAGACACCTGAGAAGACAGAATCCTATGCATGACCATGTGATCCTGTATCATTTTCACAGATACGTGTCCTATGGGACAGAGGGAGCGCACGGCCTGTAATCCCTAAACCACTCACATTTTGTGCTTACATGATGTCGGGCGGAATGACAGCTTTTTTTGACCGTGATATTCTTCCACAATTGCCTGTTATGTGTAGATCCCCTTGGTAGACTATTGCCATTCATGTGCAGTAATGGACATGCTAATAAGAAATAGTCCCCAGCACTCACTGTGATTGGTTTCACAGCAGGAGTGTGTGTGTGATGGCGTATCGCTGAGCAAATGGAAAGTCACAAAAGGCATTTCCCGCTGCAACCTCTTTGGCATTTGTGTGTCGGCACTCAAGTTATCTGTGCTGCTCTGAGATCCTATTCCACACCCGCTTCAAAGCGTCTGTCCTTCTGCGTGAACAATATTTCTCCACGGGAATGCTGGGAAAACTTAAAACACCTTCCACCTTAATTTATCCTCTTTCCCCGACAGATTAAACCTGGTTTGTTGATGATTAAAATGTATGCAGTTGCAGAAAATTTGGATTATCCCCCAGCTAGCCAGAAAGGGGCACTGGCCCCAAGCTGGTGCAGTTAGTAAAAGGTAAGAGTAAACATAATTAGACTGCATTGGTGCACTCCTGCTTGTGTGGCTGGCTTTAGTTGTCCCACGCTGGGGAGTTGCCAGATTGTCTTGTGGCCTCACCGCTACAGGAGTAACGAGACACAGTGGTGTGTGTAATTAGCAGCCGAGTGTACACACAGCTCCCCACAGTGTTCTGACCTTGTGCTGCAGCACAGTCGCGCAAACGGCACCCCTCACTACCTCCTTCTCGCCTTCATCCCACCATGTACAGGCAGCAAAAGTCCACCGCGTGCAACAAAAGATAACAATGCAGCACGTTCAGACCCTCGCATGTCATTGTGCACCTGAAATGCTTTAGTGGTCTCACAATGGAAATAAGAGAAGCCGCCCAGCAAGGCTCTGCAAAAATAGAATACAATAGAACTTTATTGTCACTGTTACAGGAACAATTAAAATTAGTTTGGCATCTATTCATAATTAGCAGCATTGAAGATAAAAATAAGTGATCAAAAAGACACAAGTCCATATTTTTGAATATACATATTATACAGTATTATACAATCCCTCGCCACCTTTGCGGTTTCACTCATTCACGATTTTTCTAAATAGATGAATTAATAAAGGTTGACTACGTCCTATTATGAGTCATATTTTAAATTGTACATATTCTTGGCTTAAATTAAGCATTTTCAAGCATAAAAATGGCTAAATGATTGAAAATACAAATATACGGCATTCAGAAGACGCATTCAAAAAGCGTGAAATGTAGTATTCTACCCTGGCCACTAGGTGTCAGTGATTTTACATGAATGAGACAATAGCCACCGCAGGAAGTACGCTATCTAGAAAAATAAAAAACAATGAGCTCTCACAATGCTAATGTGTGCGTACATGTTATGTCTTATTTATGTCTAATATGTCTTATTTTATGTTATTATGCCTACTATATTGGGTAATAGAAGTGTCAAGATGACTAAAGGGGTATTATTTCATGTCTATGCTCTAATTCCGAAAATATTCCATTTAAATAAGGAATCCTACTCTGCGGAAATGCCCTTATCACGGACGGAAACGAGGTATTTCTGTACTATAAATCGCAGTCCACGCTGTTTTTAAAAAAGGGTCAAAAAGACACAAATGGCCATGTCAAAAAAAAAGTCAGCTCTTCAAGATTCATACATTGTTTCAAACAACGGTTCGAACAGCGCTCACTCGCTCGATCAGTTTTTCTAAAATGTATTAATTAATTGGTTGAGGATCGCCTATTATGAGCAAAAAAATATTGAAAGAAAAGTTGTATGTGGTATTCAGGTCACTAGGCGTCAGTAATGTTACATTGATTGATTACCTTAGATTACATTATGAGTGAAAAAAGGTTCTCCCATTCTTTGTGGACGTGGTAGGTTTTTGTCTTCTTACTTTGTCCTTCTTCCGATCTCTGTTCGAAACACTTTCTTAAGTTTAGAATAAATAAACTGGAGCCAAACTAGCTGGGTAGCTTGCTATAAGCTGTGAGCGGCGGCCATCTCTTATGTCCCTGCAGTGATCCCGTAGCCTGCGCATTAGTGTTGCGCAATGTGGTGTAAACAAAGTAAGAACAAAAAAAGAACACTCTTAGAATAGGATTGTGATGTAAAGGTTCCTAGTTAAGTCTGGTTCAGGGGGAATGGTTTAATGGAGACACATAACAAATAGTGAGCTGGGCCAATGGGTTTAATGATGATCGCACTTGCTCCTGAAGTTTACAAGTTCAAGTATACAGCTCTAGCCATCCTCTCTTTCAAGGAAAACTGCACTTTTTTTTTTTTTTTTACAAATTTTGCCCATCAACCACAATCTTATAGATATAAAAAGAGACAGCTCAGTACTGCACGTAATGGGATCCATCCACCTATGGTGCCTACAAAGGCTGCTATTAAAACACCCCCAAAAACCTCCAACAAGGCTTTATGGTTTTATATACATGCTGTGACCATGTAGTAACAGGTACATTCAGCTTGGTTATATGCACATCACATTTTATGTAAATGGAGCATTGTTGGCGCTTTTTGGAGTATTTTTCAGAAGGTTTCATAGGCAGAATAAGTGTGTTCCATACGTGCAGTACTGAGCTGTCTGTCTTTATCTGTTTTAATATCCTTAGAGTGCACAGAAAAGAGAAAGACGTGTTTCTCACATAAGGATTACGGATGATGGGCAAAATTCCCCAAAAAGTGCAGTTTTCCTTTAAAGTTAAGTTTGTAACGGACTACCATGAAACAACATTCCCTTTCCTCCTCCTTTCACTGATCTCTATGCTCACCAGAAAGAGTCTTCAATAAAGGTAAAAGGGACGTTAAATGTTCATTTGTCCATTTGGGCATTTATTCAAACAGTTATTCTTCAGGCACGCTCACATTAGGCAAGCCATACAAAACCCAGAATATTGTTCATTGATTTGATTAGCCCTGTCTACACCAACATTCCCAGGAAGTGTTATTTCGAGGATCTTATTTATCCCGGATAAAGAAATGTGTGGTTAACTAAAGTGCAAGTAAGTAATGGTTTAATTTTATTTGAACATGCATAGAAATTACAATGGAATACATCACATATTAAATTCACATGTCCAAAAGGAGTCGGAAGAAGCAAATCTTATTTAATCCTACCCCCCCACCCATCCGTTTCACATCAATTGCAATACATTTAATACACAGTAAAATACACAATAAAATAAAAAAAAACAATGCAAACTGGATGTTGATGGACATAATTCTGATATCTTTCAGCCCTTTTGTTCGTTACGCATACTAATATTCAACTCACGTTCAATGTTCCGTAAGCGGGGCTGAATGAAGACGCTATTCATGCTTGAGCAGACATTTCCGAGATGTATTTGGATGTTACTCATGCTGTTGTGTCTATTGTCAATGGCCAAAAATGTTAATTTGCCCCGCTTAAAAAAGTTATACAATTTTGTGAATAAAGTCAAAATGTGATGAATAACTAATTTTGTAGCATTTGCAATAAAGCTAATTTTGTAGGATTTTGTTTTGAACAAATATATATGATATTGCATTTACCATTTTTAACAACTTATACGTTATCAATGTCGCCCTCTTTTGCCCTCATATTTCCAAAACAGGCAGGAGAACTATAAACCACAAAACCAGCAAAGTTGCAGTACTTCTGTCTCGTCTTACAAAGTGATGATGAACTGTACGTAGTCATGCTTGGACATGGGTGAGTGCAGTTCACTGTTGGCACAAAGTGTCTAATGTGAGCATGCCTTTATTTGGACAGACTCGGCTGAACACATAAACAAAACAAAACAAAACAAAACAAAAAACAAAACAAAACAACAAGTGATTTATTTTTCCATTCTATTTTTAGCATTACAATCAGTGTGAGAAAGGGTAGAGTGCGTTAAAATGTCAAAAATGTAATAAAAACACTAATTTCTGTAACAGTCTATATTATTTCATGCATGATATTTGCTACTGCCCTCAACTGATCAGTTTTATTTCACATTTTTTCGTCAGCTGGTTTCCCTAATGAGATAATGATGATCAAATTGGTGAAACAATGGCAAGTTAATTAACGCTATGGTGTTTCTTGAATAAATACCACCAATCACACGAAAACATGTTTTTTTTGAGAAGCTATTGTTTTGTCTTGGATTCCGCACACCATCAATGCTAAAGAAAAACCCCACACTGCCAGCCACTGGTAGACAAAACACATCAACATTGTTAAATGTTTGCAAATTGATTGAATGTAAGCCCAAAAAACTGTGTTTTAAATTGCTCCGGTTCGACTCAATTTAATAACTAAAGACAAACACAGATGTCATACAGCGACGCATGAGTTTATCTCAAATTGCATTGTCTGTGCACATTGTCATTCAGCATATTGTAGATTGATTTTATCTACAAATGTACTGTCACATGCCGTAGCTGTCATCATCTGAATTCTACGGTCCGGTTTATTTGATCGAACTGGCCTTTTACGACAGGCGCAAAAATTTTTAGTAAATGACAAAGTGAATAGGTTCTGATGAACTTGCAAGACCTACAGGAACATATTGAAACGCTCTGCTCTCGCCCCCACACAAGCAGTCAGTGATTAGCTGGGAGAAAAATGGACTGAAAGACAAATCGTACTCTCATTGGACGCTTCATTAGGGTCACCTGGCAATACAGTTGGATCAATAACTGGAGCTATATCCCAAATCATAATATATTGCTGAGATGTTTTTAATATTTGGTTACATCATTTTGCTACCTGAGAGGGTCATGATATTAGAAGCACCTCTTAGTAGGATGCAGTGCAGAGCTACACCAAAAACAAGTGATAACTAATGAATGTGTGGCTTCATCCACTTTTACATAGACACTGTAATGCTACACACATTACTCCAATACATAGGTAAGTGAATTTCCGTGAAGTAGGATTCAATATTAATAAGTGGAATATTTTCATAGTTAGACCAAAGAAAACCTGTTTGTGACTTTCTAAATACGTTTTTTGTTTTTTCTTTACCATTTAGAGACATGTAGACATGAAATAACACCCTTATAGTCACATTTACACTCCTTTTATTTTTTGTTTACACCACATTGCTAATGCGCAGGCTACGGGATCACTGCTGGGACATAAGAGACGGCCACGGCTGCATAGCATGCTAGCGAGCTAACTAGTTAGCCTCCCGTTTATTTATTCTTAACTTAAGAACAGGTTTCAAACGGAGTGGAGAAGAAAGAAAATAAGAAGGCAAAAATGTATCACTTTTTTTCCACTCCTTCATGTCGGACACGCCATGGTTGACTACATACAGCGTTCAGGTTATGTGAACATGTCTCATCAATGTTTTGTGTCATTACTGACGCCTAGTGACCAGAATACTAGATATAACTTGTTTCAATATTTTTGTACTAATAATGAGCCATACCCAAACATGAAACAGTGATCGTTTATTAATTAATTTTTGAAAAACTGTGAGCGATATTCAAAAACCGCAATGTAGCAAGGGACGACTGTAGTTGTTAATAATTCACAATTTCATTCAATATGGCAATAAAGACAATTACACATAATTCCTCAGTAGCGCTGAACATAACCTCAGTAGTATGTCAGTCAAAATAGTTATGTACATTTGACACACAGTTCATGTATTACATCCAGTTGGCATTTGCTATCAAACATTACAGGTATACAAGAAATGAAAATTATTGTGCACAAGACAATGCAGTCGAAGTCAAGGCGACATATTAAAAAGGTTTCAGCAATGGCATATTTTCCACTTAACCATGAAATAATAGTTTCACAAACAAAAGTGTAGAAAACACACATTTCTATAGTGGACTTCACAAACAATTGAGACGTCGGTTCACCACTCAGCCTTTGCCGTAGAGGTGCAACAGCGAATCAGGAGGGGAGCTTAATGTCAGCTGACTGATGTCATCTCGCATCTGCAAAGCGCCGTTTATGACGTGGGTAACGCATGCGATTGACCCACACTACCTTCTCAATATGATGGGTACCCCGGTGTATAGTAATCTCTCACCACTTTGCATTTCGAATTTCCAAATTGTTCAAAAATATATTAATTAATAAATACTTACCTGTTACATGTTGTGCTGTCATTTCTTTGTGTGTGTGTTAGCACCACGATTGTAGGTCGTGTTCTGTGTAGGGCCCCCCCCCCCATTCCTTTATGTGACGAGCTTGCTGTTAGTTCAGTGGAGATTTACGAACATGGGTTCAGCTCAAACCACATGGGCCACGTTTACACTTCCATGTCTAGTCGCGGTCCACAAGTTTGAGACCCCTGCTCCACAGCAACATTAGCCACAATGCTAATGCAAACAGAATGTGTGTCCTAGCTGGTCCCCCTCCCCTTTTTAACTTTTAAATGAATTCACACTATTGCTTTATGCGCGTGTGTTGTATGGCACTCTTCTTCATGGCTTGAGTGAATATGTAAAAATCTAACTTAATGGTTATAATTTGCCTTCAGCGTGCAGACACGAATGAATGATTGGGAATGACTGTGAGCCCCAAGGTGCTTTTCTCCAATCAACATAATGACTGTAAAAGAATCCCAATAACAAGACAACGGGTTCATATATACCAGACCTTCTCCCCGCAATAATGAGAGCTGAGCTGCTTGTGACTGAGAGAGCAGCAAATTCCGATTAATCAAATTCCCTCCCTTAATTGACTGAACCTAGAGTTGTTTACGTGCTCGTTATCAAATTGAGCCTTGAACCCAGACGCTCCTTCATTTTTGGCACATCGACGCTAATAACTCTGCAAAGAAATTAGCTGCAGGATTCCCCCCATGTGTGTGTCAGGTTGCCACAGTAAAGTGCTTAGCCTGTCAATTTGAATTTGCGTTTCATGTTTTACTGCCAGAACACAGTTGATTCATATTGATTGCATGTAGGCACGAGGCGAGCGATACTGTCATATTTTAAAAACATCATGCCAAAGGGGTAATTAGTTTCTGCCCTGTTTTGTATCATGACTTCTGTTGTCTGAATGCTGGAGTCTCAGAGGCTTGTAGGGAAAAGGCCATAAATTAGTGACATCTATGGTGAAGCCAGACTTAGTGTAATAAGAGCTTGCAATTATCTTTTGCATATAATTCACTATTAATAGCCCCTTTAACTCTATATTTAACCATGACAAATGATTGTATTTTTGCAGCCCTTATCACACTCCCAATCTCTCTTAGCCCTCTCTGCTAACTTCTTTAAGAGAGTCTCTGCTACCGGTCCAAATGTGTCACACCTAACGAGGCTTGCTGACAATTTACCCTGTCAATGTGTGTCAAGGCTCATTCATCAGCTTTCGCCCTCAGTCCCAGCTGTCCCTCTATCTCATTTCAGAGCCGCAGGGCTTGACTTTGCTTAGTCCAACCCGCTGGTTCTGTGTGTAAGAACAATGATATAAACGTTGCTTGTCAAAGCTGAGAGCAATGAGAGGAAACAGTGGGCTCAGGGATTGACACATTGTAAGAGACACGATTGCGGTCCTTTTAGCTGGTTTCTGGTCTACGTTAGGCAAACATGCTGGCTGATGTTATCTCGACAGGCGTAATTATGGGTTTTTGTCAATATGTGCTCTTTTCTGTTGTTCTTATTAAACGTCAGCATTCACAGATCAGGTCAATTACTTGCAAA
Source organism: Dunckerocampus dactyliophorus (assembly GCF_027744805.1). Lineage (NCBI taxonomy): Eukaryota > Metazoa > Chordata > Actinopteri > Syngnathiformes > Syngnathidae > Dunckerocampus > Dunckerocampus dactyliophorus. Next base: position 14,112,552 of record NC_072832.1, on the reverse strand, counting down.
AACAAACGTGTTCTTCCTTTGCTGCTCCCTTGACGTGAATATTTCTGTCTTTGCATGTATTGTTAGTTAAAATACATAGAAATGGATATCCTCAAATTCCAATAAGGTCCTGATGATATGTGGAAATTTGCCGATGTGATTGCAGTCTAAGCAGTAAACACATGTGACAACCCAAAAACACACAAAACAAAACTATATACTACAGTAAAAGCTTGGTTAGCATCATAAATCCGTTCCAGAAGGTCCGACTCAAAACAAAACGTACTCTAACGGAATCAATATTCCCATAGGAAAAAGAAAAAATGAGCAGGGCGGTGGCCAAGTGATTAGCATGTTGCCCTCACGGTAAGGACATCGTGGGTTCTTACCTTTTGTTGGAACATCTCCATGTGGAGTTTGCATGTTCTCCATGTGCGTGCGTATTCCAAAAATATGCATGTTACGTGAATTGGGGAGACTAAATTGTTCATAGGTGTGGATATGAGTGTGAATGGTGGTTTGTCTATATGTGCCCTGTGATTGGCTGGCAACCAGTCCAGGGTGTACACCGCCTCTCTCCCAAAGACTGCTGGGATAAGATCTCTAGTGAGTACAGACAGTGTACTCACATGAATAAAAAGTTAGTACTGAATTTAATGTGTTTTTCATCTTTATTCATCAAAATGCTTGGACTTGCAACTTTTTTTGGCTCAATTTTGGGTTATTTTGCAGCCCTGATCAACAAGAAAAGCATAGACTCCTACAGAGTCAACCACTGATGGCGTTATAGGGACAAAGCTAGGGGATAACGACTTCCAGTTCTTTTTTTCCATGCTAATAGACTGCTAACGGGGACGTTTTGTGATAAAAATAGAGCACAGTTGAACTCACGCAATGCATTAATACACGACAAGATGCGTGCCATATTGTACACTAAGCGGGAAATCTGTGTGAATCGAGGCAACATTTTTGCGTACATTTTCCTGTACATGGTGACACTGTGGTGACACTGTTATTAAATCTCAAAGTTTGACCCCATGAGTCAGATCGACTTGAAATTTTTCACACAGCTCAATGTGCTCTACAAAACATCCACTGAGTGTTTGGCTAAATGACCACATAATTTGGTACACACCTTTTAAAGGACTGACAAGCATAATTTGAGCAAGCTTGATTGAAAAGCCTGGCAAGCAAAACATCTTTAAAGCGGCATGGCGGATCTTAACAATTAATCAACTAAGTCATTGACTATTTGTTTAATGACTATAAAACTTTGAGGATACTTGTATTACATATGTGGCAGCATGTCTTCTAAAGCATAACGCACTTTTCTTTTTTTTACGTGACCGTGCCTGTCTTTATATGGGGTAGAAGTCAGCCGAGGCCAATTTAAGCAGTAGTTTCCATTTAATATAATGTTGTTCTCACTTCCATAATCGAGCTAAATTTAAGCAAGTAAATAAAAGCACTAAATCGGAATTCGGTATTGAAACCTACTGCGTAAATTAAGCCACAAATTTTCCTAGCTTCAATTTTTTTAATTTTTATTTTTAGCTGAACTTGGAAATTCCATTCTTTAGAAGTTGTCCACTCCAATTGAGAAATGACCAATGTCACATGTGCATGGGGGGATTTTCACCATACTGACATTTAATAACTTTGAAAGATATGCCCTTAACCTACTGACTGTACATGTCAGTGAGAATTACTGTATATACCTCATATGTTTTTATTCCCAGGGACCTCCAGGTGACCCAGGGCCAGTTGGTCCAGTAGGTCCCAAGGGAGAAAAAGTGAGTGAGTCTGCCATACATACAGAGCTGGACACTTTATTATTATTATTATTATTGTTTTGGATTTAAAGTGATACTTCAGGATCTGTGCTTGGCATTCATGGCGTGATCGTTTTGCTTCACCAACTAAAGTGCTCTTATTGCTCCTCCGTGGACGCTTTACAAGAGAATGTTGCCATTGCTAATAGCCTACACTGGAAAAAAACAAACTTAGCTGGCCATGTTTAATGAGTGTTTGTAGTCATTATATACTCTCAAAATGTTGACTGCATTGCTAGGTACTCCTGCAGTAATGGCATCCAATGCAAATTCTGTTGTTCACGTTTTTATGTTGTTATTTTGTTCTGACGCCCCTTTCCTATATTCACAGCATGTGATGATGTAAAGCAGTTTAATTATTTCAGTGCAGTGGCAGTATTTCCCATGCATGAGATGGAATTAGTTGCTGCTCATTTTACATGTTTTCCTCCCTTATTGCGGATTTGAAGATGTTGTCTTTCGGTAGAAAGCACCACACAATGGCAGGTGCATGTCTTGAAGTTTATAATGAGCTTTGTGTGTTTCTAAAGACAACAGAGAACCAACAGGGGTTTCTTTGTATTTTACTAATGCAACAGTGGGTGAGGATGGTAGGTATGTTTTTTAAGTTGTCTAAGTGAGGCACGCAGGTAATGATCAGTCCCCTGAATAGTCCATAGTAGGCACTCTTACGCTGTGATATTCACTCTCATGCCTTTCACATTCACATTCACATAGAGTAGCTTGCCAGCTGTTAACATCCACTGATTCACAAATTGTTTATTGTTTCCAAGCACTTATGTTGAATGGCAGCTCCAAAAATGTTGGACAGTGATGTATGAAGAGAAAACATGAGCAAATAGTGTTTTTTTGTTTTGCTGCTGTAAAAAGACACTTTTTTTGTATATTTTCCTATACGTCAAAGTCAGCAAACAGCATTATCCTACCTGTCTATTGTAAATGCGGTGAGGCTTTTACATCGTATAGTACAACTTTGTTGATTTGAAGCTGTCACGTTTAATGACACAAGGCCACGTGTCCTGTCCTAACAGCATGAAAGTCCTTTGACAGGCTTCATCTCACAACATACTGTAAATACCAGTTAATGGGCTTTATTCCTATTGCACATGGTGCATACTTTGAGCTGTTACTCCATGCTTCTCATTCCAGCTGACTTTCAGTTTGATCACAAAGATGTTGACTGGGTGTATAACACATAATAGGACTTTTTTTTGTTTTGTTACAATATTATGTGCATTCCTTATGTCATATATTGAATTTAATATTGACTAGGTTTTTTATCTTTTATTCTTTGGGTTCACAGGGTGATGTTGGACTCACCGGAGCTCCTGGGCTGCCTGTAAGTTGACAACATGTTATTTCTATTTCATCATATTGTCTATAGCAGTGTTCCCCAACCTTTTTGGACCCACGGCCCGGTTCTTGTTCCTACAAACCTTTGGTGGAACATGAAAAAACGTTGGATTTGTAACTGTATTATTGTTGTAATGTAATAATGGTCCATATTTCTATTTGTTTTACATAAAATTCCATGTACTTATTTTAAAATATATTTAATGTTAGTCATTTTGAGGGTTTTTTTATCATTGCGCTTGACAGCGGGCACTGGACTACAGCCCGGCGGTTGGGAAGCCTTGGTATATAGAACATATACAGTCCTACTAATGATCAGCTAAAAGTTCGCTTTGACCTTTTACTTCAGAAGTGTTTTTTTCTATTCGCCCGCGCCACATTCTAAAAGAATAATCTTGCAAGAAAAATTTTCAGCAAAAATGGAAAAATCAGCAGTAATTTTACAGGAATAAAGTAAAAATATTACGAGAAAAAGTTGTAACCAAATGATAAAAGGTCATCATTTTGTGAAAATAACATAAAATTACATAATAACGTCATTTTAGTAGCATAAAGTTAAACTACTGAAGAAAAGTAATAATATTATGAGAAACAAAAAAAACAACAAATAAAGTTGTAATTTTTTGGAAAGTTAGGATGTGGAAAAAGTTATAATGTTACAAGAATCTAAAAATATTATTACGAGAAGAACATTTACAAGAAGACAGTTGAAATAGTTGGAAAATTAAAAAAACAACAAAAGCAGAAATGAAAAACCAGCTGTAATTTTATGAGAATGAAGTGAAAATATCAAGAAAAGTCATATTCAAACGAAAAAAGTCACAATTTTACAAGAATAAACTTGTCATATTAGAAAAAATAATGTCATTTTAGTAACAGAGTTGAAATATTGAAGAAAAAATATATTATAAAAAAAATCATGGTATTATGAGAAACAAACAAAGAAAAATATAGTCATTTTCACAAAATTAGGTTGTAGAAAAAGTTATACTACTATGGGAATAAAGTCAAAATATTATGAGAATAAAGTCATAATATTACAAAAAGAAAATTTGCAATGATTATTTAAGAAGAAAGCTTAAATATTTGGAAAATTAAACAAAAAAAAACAAAAATGGTAAAAAAAAAAAAAGGCTGAAGTTCACACTAATACACTTTTTTTTTTTTTTTTTTTTTTTTACAAATATCACAACGCTGAGATGCAATTTTTTCTTGAAATATATACAACTTCTTAGCATATCTACATACCGAATGTTGGTTTACAAAATGTCAAAGTGGCCCATGATTGCATCCGTTCATTTTTCATTACGTGGCACTTGCTGGAAAAACACTCCTGCCTTACTTTGCATTTCCTTATCTGACCTGAAGACATTTTGGGCAATTGTACGCTTCCAATTTTGTGGGAACAATTTGGGAAAGGCCCTTCTCTCTTCCAAAAAAGCACTACATTCTGGATGGAGTGACAGTTCACACTTCTATGACTATGCAGTACATATGCACTGCAGTTTACCAGAGATTAAAGTTGGACTCGTATTGAATTATTTCTTAATTATGCTTACATCATGAGCGTATCACACAGTTTTAATCCACAATACGACACAAACCTGTCCCTTGACACCCACAGGCTTTTGTAGACCCGTCAAAATCACCCTGAATTAAATCACGTTTTTATTGAGTGTGCAATATGATCTTCTATATCAGAAGTGAGCAGGCGACTGCAAGTCCCAGAAAGCACTGCACAATAGCTGGTCGGTATCCATGTCGTTGTCTTGCTAACGTTTGTTGGCAGTTTGTTCAACTGTTGAGTTTAAAAGTCCCATATTACACAATTTTCCCACCCATCTTCTATCATTTGCGATCTCTGTCACCTTTACCCCTTTTGCAACATTATCTTCCTTGATTTCTTCTTTCTTTGCCAGGATGGAACTTATTGTTGGACAAGTATGTGTAATATTATCATTGAGTTTGCTAAATGAATGTGCCTTACAGAATCCTGTAGTATTGTGTGCACTAAGCATTGGGAGATTTGGTGTTGGGTGTGTGATCCAAGATGGCTGAAGGCTGAATAAACAAGCAATGGGAATAGTCCGTCCACATAGTTATTTAAACCACAAGACTCAATGTACCAAAGGGTAAAATACAACAGTTTGTTACGTGCAATATTGTCCGATATTGTGTCTAAACCCTATCATACGAAAACAGGGGTGTTTAAAACCCGAGGTTTGACAGTACTTTAAGTCTGCACTTATTACGGTTGGCTAATGGCTGAACCCCAAAAGCAAAAAGCAGAGGCGCAAGGTCTCAAGAAGAAACAAAAGCGTGTAATAGAAATATGAATGAACAACAAAAGACAACAATGCAAGAAAATCAAAAACCAACAAAGTGAAAAACATTAAAAAAACTAAAAGTGCAAACGAACAAGGTAGGACGCGAAGCCACAAAAACTACAGCAGGATTGCCTAAGTAGTAAAGCTAATAAATGCACAAAAGAAGGTAGCAAAATATAAACTCCAAGACGGCAAAAGAGCAAATGCAGAAACAATAGAAAACAACAGGGAACACTGCAAATACTCCAATGCCATCCGACTGAATGCTACAAGGTTAATAGCACGCTAATAGCTGAATAGAAACAGCTGGCGCAGGTGGCTCCTCCGCCACCAGAAAAGAGGAATTGAAACCAAAACAGAAAAATCAGAACACCAAAACAAAACAGAAACCCCACAATGTAACTGTACGTCTCACCTATTTCTCCGAGTGAATTTTAGGAGAAACATATGAGAAACATTTTAGACAAAATAGAAACTAAAATGAGCCTGAGATGAGCTGTAGAAGAGCAAGCTTTGAGCAGTGAAATTTTCTTCTGGGAGCACTTGTCCAATGTAATTGATGAAACATAGACACAGCAACGCAACATTATAGAATAGGACAGGAGGTCAAACGCTAGCAACACTAGCATAGCGTCGTGAGCTACAGTGCTGACATTACAGTCACAATTTAAGTCTAATTTAACAGATTCAGGCTTTATTTTAAGATGTGTAGCAAAGCTTGCTTTTTTACAAAGTGGTGTGGCTCATTTAGCTCGCTCGGGACAGGTCAGAGGTCACCAAGGCCAATGAGGAAAAAGGTTTTTTCCTTCGTGACATCATGAAAACTAGGAACTTCAAAACCAACCGTTTGAGCGCCTCTTCTTGAGTGAAACGAGTGAAGAAGATTTTCCTCCCATTTGTTGGCCATAAAGGGGTTCTAGGGACACATATTACTGTGATAACATCAATAAAAAAAATCATTTAAGAGGTCATTTTTATGATACATACTGTATCAGTTGGGCCCGCAGGTTGGATAAATTAATAAATATAATAGTAAATTATTATTATTATGCTGAGAGTGCAAACATTAAGGCCCTGTCCATGTGGACAATAGTTGCATCCAGACGGGAACGGCTCACGGTGTGAAAACGATATAATACACAAGGCACACCTACGTGTGGTGCTGTCAACAGACATGCCAGTTTAAAACAAAAAAAAAAAACTTTTCACGGCACCCGGAACGCCGTTCATGTGTGGATGAAAGGCTGAAATCAGAAAATACTTTGCCATTTTGACCTGAAAATGTTTTTGTGTGGATAGGCCCTATTGTTTTTGAAGACAAAGGTGTAACGATATAGCCAAGAGTAGATGCAGACCATTGTACTTCATTGATTTACTAAGAACAAGCATTGCAAGGACACTAGTATGTTTTATTTTGTGTGTCATGGGTCAGAGCTGTGACTCTGTCTATCTTAACTTTCCAACACTGTACGAGTCCTCTGACTAATGTAGAGGACATGTGCTGGGAGCATCCATTTCTGCAGCTGTTTCCAAGAAAAGTCAACAGCTTTTGACTCTTGCATGCCAACTGAAACGTGATACACATCATTTGGCTTGTATTTAAAAACTGAGACCTTCTTTTTGCCCTTGTGTCCATTCTGTGGCCGGGCCGAGGATGAACGACTCTGTCTTTTCTTTCCTGGCGGTGGGCAGCAGGCTGTCTGGGGGCTTGTAATAACCATGCCCTCACTTCTCTCAGGGTCAGGGAAGCGAAGGCTAATTACCTTGTTACCAGTTGTATCGCCTTACTGTGACTGTTAAAGTTGTTATCATTTACGCTGTATGGACAAAAGCATTATGGTATAATTCATAATCATTATATTTGTACAAAATGTGGACAGAAAAAAGTCCTCCTCAACACCTCTCTCATCTGATAGAAAGCAAAAGTGGACGTTGTTGTTGACTGACTTTGCCTTTGTTTGACTTGTTAGGCTGACAAAGAATGTCTCAAAGGAGATCAGGTAATTGAATTCAATCTCATTTCCTGAAGTTGGCAAAGCATGATGTTTTTCATTTAGAATGTTTAATCAATCCTTTTTATTTTTACACATTCAGGGACTTCGGGGTGACAAAGGAGAAAAGGTAAATAATTAAACATCACAAAGGGACAGAAATACATTTCAACAAATATTTGAAAATACAAAGCATTTCCAAAGCAACGGGCAAACCAAGGCTGAAAATAATAAAGTGGAGTCCCTTCAAAATTGGTTGGGGGGGACTTATTAATGAAATGTGAAATATGTTTTTGAATTGCCTTTTTGCAAGAAACAATCCGTGTATGTAACACTTGATTCACTCCAACCTTGTTCTCCCCTCAGGGACTGGATGGACCGTCAGGCCGGCCAGGAGAAGCAGGCAAGGAGGGCAAAAGGGTGAGTAAACATAAGGGCATCACTAGTTGTGTGGCCTGGATGATGCCATGTGGCCAAACAGCAGCTGACTTGATGTTGCAACTTAGTGGGGGATAAAAGATGACGTGTGTGTGTTGCAGCGGTCACACAATGAACAAAAGATAGGATGGCATTAGAAGCAGGCTCCATGATGATGAATTAACAGGCTGCACACAGTCGGAGCACGACTTGGAGCACACATGGCACACTCCAACTGGGTCACTTTGTAGGGCAGTTTTTCTTTGAGACAGTTTGGAGTATAACTATGACCTTTTTGGAAGTGCGGCAAGTTGAACTGTGTATTGAGTAAAGTTTGGAGGGCTTTATGTTTTATATTAATACAGAGTAGGAAGTCCATTATAAATTCATACCCCACCAGATCCAGCATATGCCAGTTCTTTATTTCAAATTGAATTTTAATTGGAAATCAGTAAGTCCCCACCAGATCGGGCATATGGCACTGTTTTTACATTGCTTCTGATAGGTGTCTTGCTAGTTGCACATCAGTACCGCACCGGGTTCAGCATGACACTATTATTCTATACATCTAATATGTGTTTTACACATAATACAGAACAGGGATTTCATTATAAATGACCACGCCATCAGATTCAGCACTGAGACTGTTGTCTATACAGTGGAACCTTGGTTAATTTCCTCCTCTTCCCCCTAATTTCTTCAGACTCTAAACCGAAATGGACGTTAACCAAAGCAAATGTTCTCTTAACAAATAAGGTAAATCCAATTAATGCATTCCAGAAAGCCAAAAAATGTTAACACAAAAAAAGTTTTTTATAGTTTTGCAATTAGAATTGCAAACTGCAATTGCACAAATTGAAACAAAAACTAAAATGACAAAAGCAATGACAAAAATAATGAAAGCAGTTGTAGCTGCTACTCCTAATCATTTATGTTGATGTGTTATGTAAAGACGCATGTAAAATAGAAAAAAATAGATCGCAGATTGAAGTAGATTATCTTTATGTTTACGCTAAAAGAAGTACACTTCCCATGATGCTGAGAGTGAGGAAGTAGAACTGAATTAGACTCTACTTTCACTTGTTTTGAAAGAAGTCATATGCAGCGATCGTGTTTTGAGTTGACAAATCTTCAGTAACTTTGATCAAATGTAAAATTTCTACATTAATTAACATGAATTAACACAGCGACATAAAAAGTCACATGTTGCGAGTGAGTGACGCAGGGAACACCGAGTGCAGGTAGGATTGGATGACAGTGTGTGTAAAGCATTGAATGTGCTGTTCCAATCCTGCTTGGCGCACTGCCACATTCATATTACGTGTATTATCATTCACAGTAGTGATGCCATACCTCACAGTCTGATAGACTTCTGGCTGCCCTCTTCCCTCGAGATCGCTTTTCTCTAAACGAGCAATATTGTCACTCTGATCTCATCGCACAAGCCGCCCAAATACTTTTTATTATGTCGACTCTACTGGGTAATACAAGTGAAGGTGACCATAGGGTTGTTATTTCATGTCTAGAACGTTACAAACCGTATTTTGTCTCCTTATTTAGTCTCCATGCTCTAACTACGACAATATTGCATTTTTAAATAAAGAGTTATGTTTTACAAAAATTCACTTTTCACGGTCGGGTCTGGAACCAATTAATTAACAATTCCAATTTGTCAGCCTCCGATTCAATTTAAGGTGGTATTAACCTAATGTGAAGTGCAACTGTTTGTCAACCGACTGTGTGTTTTTTGTGACACTTCTCGATGTGAAAACATTTTAGATAAGACATTACCTTTGCTCACTATTACGCACACTATTGTTTTTGTGAAACCTTTATTCTGTTTGTGAAAATGCAATGAAGGTATGTTTCTCTATGTTTTCACCCTCTAGTCTATATTAGACCTGGTACACTTTGAAAACCACTTGGCTTTGACTTCTTAAATCTGGACTGGGTTAATCTAGAGACCGCAAAGATTCATAAAAACACAGTTTGTGATTTGTGAAACTTTTACTCTATTTATGAAAATGCAATAAAGGTAAATTTTTCCATGTTTTCAAACTCTAGTCCATATTAGACCTGGTCCACTTTGAAAACCACTAGGTATAGACTTCTCAAATCTGGACTGGATCAATCTACAGACCCCAAAGGTTTGTAAAAACACACTTTGTGATTTGTGAAACCATTATTCTATTTGTGAACATGCAATAAAGGTACATTTTTCAATGGTTTCAGCCTGTAGCCCATATTAGACCTGATCCACTTTGAAATGCACTAGACCAAGACCGCTCAATCTGGACTAAATTAATATACAAACCTTGAAGGTTCATAAAAACACAGCTTGTGATTTGTGAAACCTTTGTTTTATTTGTGAAAATGCAATAAAGGTTGACCAATATCCAGTTGAATCCCCACGCTGTGTTGAAAATAAAACACATTAAAAATACAGCAATCCCTCGTTTATCACGACGCTGAAGTTAACTTTCGATTCGCCAGCGTCTGATTCGATTTAAGTTGGTATTAACCTAAAGTCAATACAGCAATCCCTCGTTTATCACGACGCTGAAGTTAACTTTCGATTCGCCAGCGTCTGATTCGATTTAAGTTGGTATTAACCTAAAGTCACAAACAGTGCTACACTTTTAATGCTGAATAGGGATTTTACTGGCCTATGTGGCACATATGATTGAGTCCTTTTCATTTTGTGACTTTAGTCAATTGTTAAAAGACAAATTGAGAGTTCAATAAAAAGTCATAGAGTAAGAGAGAGTGGGCCTACTACAGTATTGTTTTCTTGATATGTAGTCAACCAAACCAAAAAACCAAAAAAACTTCACTGGAGATACAGTAACAAGTACTTGGAATTGAAGTAATGCATGACATGACATAAGGACGTCAGAGTGGGCTGAAAGCTTGCCTGACAGCAGGAATGTTGTTCTTCCTTGACATCACAGCTGACATGTACCATTCAAGGACAGGTGATGTCCATTTGCTTTGGCACAAATACCTCTGCTGTTCTCCCCCAAAACAAACAATTAAGGCTACTCTTGTTTACATAGAATGGGCAAAACTGCACTAAAGAGTTGTCTCCACTTCTCGTAAAAATGTAGAATATGTAGCAGCATTATGTAGGTCAGGAAAATGTTTCCAGATTAAGAAACAGCCAAAGTGCACTAGCCTTGAGACATCTGGACACAAGTAGCTCAACAATGCCTGCCTTCTTTTTTCACCCCAAATGTTTTCTAACAGCATTAAGAATTTATGACCTTTCATCAGCTGTGTCATGTCTCAATGGATAAACACACTGACTCTAGTCCTTCAGAGTGTTTTGTGGCCAACACATCTAACTGTTTAGATACATTTTTGAGGTAGGTAGGTGTCAGCACTTCCCAATTTTGAAGTACTTGAGAATCTCTCCTTGTTGAACTTAAAAATGGCATCATTTGATGTTGAAAAAGTGGATAAAGCGCACAATAGTGCTTTTTGGAGCCACACAGAGACAGACGTGGACAAACAAAGCACATTAGCATAAAATCAATAGAAGCACAAAACCGTGTCTTCCCAGTAGGGTTTACTAATAGCACTTTTAAACTCTAAATTCCAGCATTATGACTAAATTTCAAATGCACCATTGTGGGATCTCTTAGACTTACAGTCATGGAAAAAAATATTAGATCATCATTGTTTCTTCAGTTTATTGATCCATTTTAATGCCTGGTACAACTAAAGGTACATTTGTTTGGACAAATATAATGATGATAACAAATAGAACTCATAAGAGTTTAATTTAAGAGCTGATATCTAGCAACGTCCATGGTTTTCTTGATAATAACCAAAATCACTTAAGTTCTTATATGAATAGCTATAGCATTGTACTGCCAAACAAATGAGCTGTTATGAGCTATTTTTGTTGTCACTGTCCAAACAAAGGTACCTTTAGTTGTACCAGGCATTAAATTAACAAGAAACTGAAGAAACAAGGGTGGTCTAATCATTTTTTCCATGACTGTATTTACAATTGGTGATAAATAGTTTATTATGGTATTTTTAATATGTAACATGCCCAAAACATGAAACCTGTTGTTTCCAAGACCTTACAAATTATACATGACTGTTGATACATGACTTTCTAGTGACTGTTAATGTGCTAACATTTCTGCTTATTCTTAGCTTTCGGAGTCACATGTGGCCTTGGACTTGTTGACCAACCTGTGTGCCCATTGCCTGACAGCCTATTTTAGGAGAGTGGACATGTATCATTATCAGGGTCTCGCTTGTGGCCCAGCTGATACAGCGAGACACTCTCACCTAATTAGCAACTCTTGCTCACGCTTGCAAATTATTGGTTCATCTAAGAGTCATAGCCGCCGACAAAATGACGCAGAATATCTTGATGGGGGGGCGACCTGACCACACCACTTCTTTCATAAAATAGCCGGCGGTGGAAAGCTTTCACAAGGCTTTACATTCAAGTCAGACCATCTCTTCCACTGTCTACTTCAATTTATTGTTGAGGAAAATATGACCACTCTAAGCCACTTAGCGTTGCTTCAAGGAGATGTGGAGGACTTTGTGGTGGGGGGGAAAGGACATGCCACCAATCCCTCGCCTTACTTTGAGGTTTAAAGCAGCATATACAGCAAGGACAGTCACCCAGCACAGAATCTGTTTTTTTTTCTCTTATTATGATGATGAACGACCAGTACAGTTTGTCAGTGTGGAGGAAAAAGCCACTCCATCTAGTTGGGGATGGACAGTACAGGCTGCGCATTACATGCTGCCCTTTAAGCTCATACGAGTGGCTTGGTTGTATTATTATGGATGGTGGTGTGTCATGGCAGCCAAACAGCTGGACTATGGGAGCGAGAGGAACATAGCTGCTGATGATTGGGCTGTGATAGTCTGCAAAGTTCTGTATACTCATCATAAAATATCGCAAAATCTTTCACCCAGAAAAATGTAAGGATGCTGAGGCCACTTTGATATTATTCACTTTTTTTTTTTAATTTAGATATGCGTAACCAATCCAATGTAGGTCAGCATATGCAAAGCAGTAAAATACAGTCATGGAAAAAATTATTAAATCACCCTTGTTTCTTCAGTTTATTGATCCATTTTAATGCCTGGTACAACTCAAGGTACATTTATTTGGACAAATATAATGACAACAAATGATAACAAATATACTGTAGCTCATAAGAGTTTCATTTAAGAGCTGCTATCTAGCAACTTCCATGGTTTTCTTGATAATAACCAAAATCACTTAAGTTCTTACATGAATAGCTATAGCATTGCACTGCCACCAATTTTAACTCTTATGAGCTACTTTTGTTGTCATTGTTATATTTGTCCTAACAAAGGTACCTTTAGTTGTATCAGGCATTAAAATGAACAAGAAACTGAAGAAACAAGGGCGGTCTAATCATTTTTTCCATGACTGTATATTTAATGAAAATACGACCTTTACCCCACAAAAGGATTAACGTTAGTGTCACTTGTAATGTTCAACTTTTTTTTACACTTCCTTTTTACAAAACATCCAACCATACATTTTCTATATTGTGTACTCATTCGGTAGTAGTAGTAGTAGTAGTTGCCTGATGTGTTTACTAACTTGTTTCATGTTGTTTCATTTTTGTGTTCGCACCCCGAGGCCTTCTGCCAGTCGGACATGCCCTGAACACCTCTCCAGGGAGGCGTCCGGGAGGCATACTGACCTCATCTGGCTCCTTTCAATGAGGAGGAGCAGCGGTCCTATGACAGTGCTTCTCACCTTATCTCCAAGGGAGAGCCCAGCCACCCTACGGAGGCAACTCATTTCAGTCGCTTGTACCCGCGATCTTGTCCTTTCTGAAGCTCATGACCATAGGTGAGGGTCGTAACGTAGATTGACCGGCAAATTGAGAGCTTTTCCTTTTGGCTCAGCTCCCTCTTCACCACAACGGTCCGATGCAGTCACCTTTTTTGTGTGGCTCTATTCCGTCTTTGTAATGCTGTGATGCGGGTCATGTTTATATTTTATTTTTTCATTAAGTTGCAGGCCAAGAAAAAAAGCAGCCGCAAATGAAACCTAAGGCCAGACTTTGGACAACCATGAAATATCCTATATAGTTTGAGAGGAACAGAATGTCACTTTTTAGTTTTTGTGAACCACTGAGAGATCAGTGCTCATACTGTAGTACTCAAGTGTGAGGCTGATGGGCAGATGAAAGAAAAAAAAAATCTGTTCTCAAAGCACACACACACACACACACACACACACACACACACCAGAAGAAATGACCTTTCAACACAATGTGTAAGAATTGTCCTGAGAAGTGGACTTGCCTTTGCTTCTTGAAATAAAATTGAAAGTAGGTTTTGTCAACACACTTGAACAATAGGGTTGTTTTGTCTGTGTTTGGCCTTTTGCCCGTAGCACAAATGTGTTTTGGGTTTGCTGAAAACTGGCTGATTTGTAAAACTCTATCCAGAGTAAAGACGTACCAAAATAAATGGGAAAGCTGTATTTCTTGTGACTTGTTTCCTTGAAAAGCATCACAATATGCGTCCTTATCTTCCCATCAGTTGATTTTATTTTGTGCAATGACAAACACCAATCCAGTGAATGTTTGAAAAACACACAACAACATTTCTCCTTTTACTTTTACCAATAGTTGCCATTTTTATTTCGCCTTTTTGAGGGATTATCTTCTTCAGGTGTCTAAGTGGCTTGAATGTTTTTGGGCCCCATTGACATCACAGAATACGTTTTAATGTTTTTATGCATTGATGACTTGGACAAAGCATTGGGATAATTGACAGTGACATAGTTTCTGTAGTGCTGGTAGCTCCAGAAATACTCGGGAATGTACTTGATGGCAACATATAGTATGAACCAAGAGACTGGCAACTGATGCCTGGTTGTTGCATATGCTTCCTTAAAGCTAAAATAAACAAGACTGTCGTCCCAAGCCTTCCATTCATACCTGTACTCTTCTTGTTTGCTACTTGGCACAGAGTGGTGATGATTGTGATTCAGATTTATTCTCATCCTTGGGCAAGTCAGTACAGTAGGTTCCTGCGGATTAATAAATAATCACCCAGAAAGGAATTCCCAATTTCAAGGTGGCAAGGTGGATTTAATCCATATTTAACACCTGCATAGCCTTTGTAACTGATTATCTTACACATGATTGGAGGTGACGAGTGCCTTTTGGCCAGTACATTCTGTAGAACCAATGCGTTGTATATTTTGCTGCCTCGTTTTGGACAATTGGTACCGTACTTTATTGTTTGTAGCCACGAAGACGGAGATAATTAAACTCCAGCAAGCCCTACTGGAAGCAGAATCTATCTGTGTTGCCTATATATGTGGCCCGATGTGTAAATAATGCACTTACCTAATCCTTTATTTAAATATTTGTTGTTAATTAATGAAGCTTAGAAAACGGACTAGCTGTTTAGATTGGTAAATGATAACACTGACAGTCACATGCATTTTATTTTGCATGATTTGAGAGTCCTGTAATCCCCGATGCCACCATGAGCTGAGATAAGAGGTGACATTCTTAAATCCACTGACTCACAATTGTTTCCATTATCTCTGCTGTATATACAGGGTGTCACAAAAAAATGTATACACGTTTTAGGAGCTGATAAGTCAATTGTTTGTTTATTCTTTGCAGATTAAACCTATTTAAATGAATGATGGAACCAGACCAAACTTTGAAGAAAGGAAATTCATTCTAAAAAAGCATGAATGCACACAAATATCAAGGGAATTGTTTTGTGATGTTTGCGATGGACCAGAATGGATTGTCAGTTTGAAAACAGGCGGTCACAAGACAATAAAATGATGTAAATTCTATTACATTTTGAAAATTAAACGAATTATAATAATAATAACACCTGGCTTACAATTATTGAAAGTGTGTATACGTTTGTACAGATTTACCATGCTCTAACTATTAAATATACAAAACTACTAAATATTCACTTTGTTAATATTGAATCCTACTTTGTGGATATTCACTTCACGGTCAGGTCTGGAACCAATTAACCTCGATAAACGAGGCACGACTGTACTACCATGTTGCTTTTGCAACTGTACAATGTTTCCGTCGTCCCCTTGAGGCCAAAAATTGAAACTTACTTCCACAACAGCTGCAGGAGCATTTTAAAATGATGCGGATATTGTCTGTCAAAACAGTCCAACAGAAATCTGTGTCATCTGCATTTGGCAGCTGGACTTCTCCAAAGAAAAGAGAGGTAATAGCTGTCATTTGGAAGTGATAGTTGTGTTTACGTTTTCCATCTCTGCCATTTGCTGAAAGAGGGAGACAGCTGTCAATGAAGCCAGTATATTTTATTTTCCCACAATTTTCCTTCCTTGACCTTGTGCAGACACATGTCAAAGGTTGTTTGTCGATTTGACACTGATCCTTTGGTCAAATGTTTCTTTTTTGTGCCAGCCCAGCGAACAACTATAGTGTGTAATCTCGCACTTGTGTCATTTTTCTTACCAATCCGAATGTGGATTTGTGCATTGTTGAGTTCTTTTTTTTTAAATATGATGAGGCACAGTACATGTAAGTACAATTTACTTGAAATTATTGGTGCTAAAATGTGTTCTAGAATCTATTCAATTGGATTTTTTTTTTGTTTTTAACATACTGAGTCTGCATTTTGGCTCAGCTGTTAAATAATAATATGGGTAGGGTTTGTATTGATGTATTTATGCATGCATCTCATTTATTAAACATTATTATTAGCATTTTTTTGTAAGCATAAAATGAAGTTAACCGCTGAAAAATGTAAAAACAACAAACCTGCCTTTAACTTTTGACATTAAGTGATCGCCTCTTCTCTAACTGTAACAAAATTGGTTGGCACTGGTTCCTCTCAGGAGTAGGTCAGCAAATAAGCCAAAGACAAAACAAAACACGTGCAGGGATGTTTCGTAAGGTACATGGAGGTCTCGCACAGTATACTAACTAACTAACTAATGTTATCCTTTGACACTGAGCTAAAGCCTCTTTGCACTTTTAGAAGCTACAGTATTTCCCAAAAATGGGATCCACTTCAGACTTGTTGAACTTCATGGCCATTTTTTTCTACTAGATGGTGAATGGAAATTGTCATATTAAGTATGCTGCTCCCAAATGCATGCTATCGCTTCAACTTCATCTCCTCTCCAGGACATTCGAGACAAATGTGGTGTTGCTATAATTAAGCCACCGGTGTATAAATATAGTTAATATGTGATAGACTTGGCTTGCAAACATCAAAACAGTGTCACAAATAGTGAAAGGGTTGTGGTTTGATCTGAGGCCACTGGAGTCTATGAAAGGTGCTTTCCTGGAGGCAGACAGGAGCTGCGATGCGTCTCTAACAGATTGTTGACCTCTACGAGAACACCTGCAGGGGCAGATTATTAAGTAACGAGTCCCCAGTGAGAATACCAACCTTCCTGCCAGACGCTCTCCATAGGAGGGTGCTGCTGATTTGGGAAACATTGTAAATTGCATCACATCATTTGAATGGAGTCAAGCATTTTCTTGTCCTGCAGAGTGGCGTGTCATAACATTTCCTAGAAACTCCCACCAAGGTCATCGGAGCTTCCAGTACTTTCATTTGTCGTGGTTACTTCATTCCAGACATTTAGAGCTCTAGTAAGAGCACAGAAAACCCCTTCACGACTTTCTAAATGTGTTTTTTTTATTTATTACAGCCCTCTTGACATAAAATAACACCCCTATTGTCACTTTTACACTTGGATTACCCAATACATCCATCCATCCATCCATCCATCCATTTGCTATACCGCTTCTCCTCATTAAGGTCGCAGGGGCATGCTGGAGCCTATCCCAGCTGACTTCGGGCGACAGGCGGGGTACACCCTGGACTGGTCCCCAGCCAATCGCAGGGCACATATAGACAAACAACCATTCACACTCACATTCATACCTATGGACAATTTGGAGTCGCCAATTAACCTAACATGCATGTTTTTGGAATGTGGGAGGAAACCGGAGTACCCGACAGTAGACAATAATATTTAGCTATGAAAAAATAAGCATGTCTTTGCAGGTTATACCTTAGCACTCGCAGTCGGTGGTTCACCAGTATTATAGACCACGAAACGGGGTGTAGTTCATCAGGCTAATGACACACTTTTTGTCATATGAAGCCATTATACCTCTAAAACTATTGTGGAAAATTAAGTCAATTTTAAATGTATTTTTAAAGAAAATGTAATTATACCCAAAGCTGATGGTCATGCCAATAGTCTGCGCCCTTGTAGCCCTTGTTAAATGCACTACCTTGATGTACATATGTAGTTACAGTTTGGAGCCGTGCCGTCGAAACTCAGAGTAACAGGGGGGAAAAAATTGCAGGTCAGCAGGGCTCACAGCTGAGACTTTATGGCAAGATTTACACCCTGGGAGAAGTTACAAGCAGGGAGGGGGCAGTGAGGCTTTGTCAACCCCTTCGTTGAACAAAATGGAACTGGTTATTCTTATCCTCCTCAATTTCATATTGAGGAAATCCAGAGAGTCACACTTTTGACACCTGTATTACACCAGGAGGTAACACATTTGCCCAGTGCACAAGGCAATTAATCTTGTCAATGTCAAGTACATCGGGAGG
The DNA here is from genome assembly GCF_027744805.1 of Dunckerocampus dactyliophorus. Classification (NCBI taxonomy): domain Eukaryota; kingdom Metazoa; phylum Chordata; class Actinopteri; order Syngnathiformes; family Syngnathidae; genus Dunckerocampus; species Dunckerocampus dactyliophorus. Next base: position 14,094,024 of record NC_072832.1, on the reverse strand, counting down.
GAGGATGAAACAAAGGCTTGACCTGATTGGCTATGAAACAGTCTCACATTTGAGCCCCAGTTGGGAAAGAGGAAGGTTACGTGGGCGGAGGAGCGTTTGGCGCACACAAGGACAGATGCACCGAGCTTTGATTTATCTGTCTGACTCCTCGTCATTCCCTGAGAGCCCCAGTTTGGCTACATTCACCCTTGTCCAGAATAAACACACATTAATTGGCCCATTAATTACAGGAGTGAATGCAAGGGGGGCAGAGGACCACTTTGATTGGCAATTTTGCTCTGGCTTTTGTAGCGCGTGCATGTGTGCGTGTATGGATGTGTGCGGAGAAGGGGGTGTTCAACAAGGGCTAATATAGGTCAACATATCCTTTGAGTGTTACACACTTTTGCTGTTGTTGTCCGTATTGTGCATGGCCCTCATTCACGTATGTGAAGACTTTCCGAGGGGACAGAGCTGCACCACACATCAAGGACTCAGCAATGACTATAGGAGTTAGTACTTGGCTTAACAGACAGTGGCGGTTCTATCTATGGGCTACATGGGCAATTGCCCAGGGCAGCATTATCTTTGGGGCGGTATGTACTGTATTTGTGGTCAGCTCACATTTGCTCATCGAGCCAGGATATGTGTGGTAGATGGGAACCCTGTACAGGTGGGAAACTTGCACCCCCATAGTGCTCAGACGTCAGCTCAGCCCTCAGGTTAATTACAAGTTTTAAAAATGTTGCTTGTACCTCTGTATAAGTGACGACTAAATGCCATTCTGATTCTAAAGAGAGAGACTATTGCTCAAAAATAAAACATATTTCATTCATAATATTATATTGCAGACCAAGCGTTGTCATTTCACTACTAAAATGTGAAATAAAAAGGATGGATTTGTGAGTCAATATGATTTGGTTTAGCCTTGACTGCTTGTTGAGTGACGGTGGGGGATGACGAAGTGTTGTTAATTATTGTAAACAAAACACGGAACACGTGCCAAAGATAAAAATATGGAGCTATAGCATCACTTTATGTACACCACATTATGTAATATATATGCTCAGATAAGCTCATTTTACTTGGTGGCTATAGACTAACTGTGGTGTTTTCTTGACTGAGAGTTTTAATTGTGGAAATAGGGATGTGAATCAAATGCATTTTAAAAGGAGCTTGTGAAATATTTTGGAGCACCCTCTGCAGCTGATTGGGTTGTGCAGTTGTGGGGCCGTGTGTGTTGAGGTCGTTGAGGAAAAGAGGGGCTCGCTAGGTTGTATTTTAAGGATTTGTGCACTGCAAAAAAATAATTTTTCATTCTATTTGTGTTGTATTTAATATTTTTTTCTTTCGATTATTATATAATATTTTATAATATTTTACATCTTTTGTGGCAATGTGTAAGTTAATATAATACAAAAATATATTTTTTGTAAAGATAAACTAGGAAATTTGTGAATTTGTGTTGTATGTGTGGGGTGGGGGGGTCCACTCAGGGCGTCATTCAAGCCAGAACCACCACTGGTTACAGAATATCATATTAATGAGTTAGTCCAACTGAGACTCAACTTTGAAGTGGAATACTTGAAGCAGGTAGACCAGGAAAAACCTTCATCCATCAAAAGTATATAACAAAATATTCATTGTATGTGCACAGCGGTTCAGGTGTCTTCTTCCTTGTACTTTATAAACATCAACTGCTTGTACTGTTTCTTGAAATCGCTCATTTTAGTTCATTGATTGAGTTCCTTACTCAATCCGTTCCACAACTTGATTCCACACACGGAAATGTTGAAGGTTTTTAGTGTTGTCCGTGCATATACGTGTTTTAGGTTTAATTTTTCCGCATTTAACCTCTCCTTTTGAGGAGCAGTATGCATATCCCGGTAACCGGATCCAGGTCTAGGTCAGCCTCTTGGTTTCCACATAACTCACAATGTGAACAAATCACCGTGTGATTATATTTTACATACAAATGTGCAGAATTTGCAGTTTACTTGCTAATTTATTCACCCAATTTTGACCCACATGCATCAGTCAACTTGGTTTGGCAGAAATAGAACTTTTTTTGTAAACCATCTGCTCGAAACATTGCATTCTATATTCAAGGTTATCCGTGTTTGATGTATTAAAACAGACAAGCACTAGCACATGCTTTGAAGGCTCCGGCAGCGAATTAAGATATTTGTTATAAATATGCAATTTTAATAAGTTTAGCTTGCGGCCTACAGTATGTGCACCTTTTTTTTTATTTGCACAATTAAGGCCACAATGAAAGGAAGTTCACAAGCAATTAGATGTAAAGTTACATATGTTGAATGTTACAAAATATCACTCTAACCAAATACAAGACGACCCATCTTTAGGAAAAATATTTTTAAGACAAAAATAAGAAAAAAAATTGTTTTTTAAATCATGTGTAATCTTTTCTGAGCTGCTCAACGGTTCTTTCATGACTTGCGTCATTGATCACCATTATCGTCAAATTAACACCAGCAGGTCTCTGCATCTGCTCTGATAGTTCACTGGTGTGTGTGAGTGACAAGAAGAAAAGCTGTAACCCCCCCGGGGGACAAGTTGTTTGCCGCTAACTGCCGCTTTGCATGTATAAATCTCTATACGATTCTTAACTGGTGAGTCGTGTGCCAAAAGTGGGTCCCGTAGCAGTTTTCAGTGGGTCACAGGTCTTGCCTGGGCAAAAAAAATGCCCCAATGTCTGTGAATGCACCTTGCGTTCTTCAATTCATATTATGTATGTTTACTGACCAAGAAGTAGAGATTTGCTATTCACTCCTTTGGGAGCCCCGCCCACTGAAATCTGCAGAGCTCGAGCACCCCCAGCACACACACCCCACCCCACAGCCATGACCAGACAAGCCACCACACATCGCCCCCCTCACTCCACTCCTAATTCTTATTATGTCCCCTTTCCCATGTTTCTTCCTGCATTTGTGTGTTGTGCATTAAAATAAACATTGCGCTTACTCTCTACTTTCATTTTCTTTCTTCCCCCTTTGTATGTCTGTGCATATGTCGTGCATTAAAAAGAGTGGTGGGGATTGTGAGGCAGCGTTGCTGTCCCTGTGCTGTGCAGAGGAGGAATGTCCCCACAGCCGAAGTGGGCAGGGCACACCATATGAAAACAACAAAATATATACGTATATATATATAACACAACAATAAGTAAATAATAATAATATATTCTTAGCAAAAGACAGCTCAGGAGGGTCTTATGATATTTATGAGGAAGGTCTATTGGTGTTGTAAGACACATCGATGGATTTAATGGGATCCCACAGCCCAAGATGGTTGATAGTTTGTCAGTTACTGATGACCAGAAGGAGTGTACGGGTGTGCAGACCCATGTGGCATGTAAATAATGTAATTATCTGTGCAAGCAAAGTGCATTGCGAACAGGTGTCTGTGTCGGCTTTGTGTTAGATGAAATCTGTGAAGATTTTTATATTGTATTAGTTGTAGGTTTGTGTTTATTGTCATGGAATAAATATTTCCGCATATGTCTGTCCAGAAGTTGGGGTTGGGAGATATAACTACATAGTTTTCCCATTTGATGGACGGTAGTGTTATCTGATGTTTTCAAGTTATTATTTGATAAAGTTTGGATGTTACTTTTCTATTGCTCTTGATTTTCAAAATGTTGTCTATTACTGAAAAGGATTGTAGTGTAGATATAGTTTTAGACTGAATTATATGTTTGATTTGTTGGTAGTGGAGAAATTCTTCTCACCCAACCCTGTTCTTCTGGATTAATGTCTGAAATTATATGAATTTTTTCTTTTTAAACAAGTGGTGAAGGTGAGTGATTCAATTTGGTGCCAAAGTGGAAGATGATAATCCCTTTAAATGTAAGATATTTGAGAAGTTTGAGTTGAAAAATTGGGCCACACGGTGGTCTAGTGGTTAGCATGTTGGCCCACACAGTAACAGTCTGGAGATTGGGAAGACCTGGGTTTGATTCTCCCTCTCTGTGTGGAGTTTGAATGTTCTCCCCGTGCGTGGGTTTTCTCTGGGTACTCCGGTTTCCTCCCACATTCCAAAAACATGCATGTTAGGTTAATTGGAGACTAAATTGTCCATAGGTATGAATGTGAGTGTGAATGCTTGTTTGTCTATATGTGCCCTGCGATTAGCTGTACCCTGAAGTCAGCTGAGATAGGCTCCAGCATGCCCCCGCGACCCTAATGATGAGAAGCGGTGTAGAAAATGGATGGATGGAGTTGAAAAATTTCCGTAATGTGGGTCACCACTTGTTATTTAGGGGTGACGGTGGCCCTGCAGCCAAACCCGTTGTGAATATGACTGGCATGTCATATTTAGACTTTTTGCTTATTTTCGAGTCAGTGCGGTATTATTTGCTTTGTCACCAGATCTAGGGATTTCTCGGTGGAAAAAAACGTCTGTTTACCCCTGAGCTACATGCAATCAGCAGACAATATCATGTTCAAAAGTGGAAATCGTCATAGAGTGGAGATACTGGGTTTTCATTCAACAGCCGCATGTGAATGTGTCAAGTGTCTTGTCATCTACATTCCCTGCTCTAAAATGGTTCCTCCAGTCCTTGCCAGATCTTAACAAACACTTACTCAAGTGTCATGTGTCACCCGACTCGCAACCTGGCCAGTATGTCACCGGGCAAAGGGTGAGTGGCCTCTTTGACTCGGTTTTGCGGTTCACACCACGGCTACAGTCATCCTAACAATGAGCTTTCTCTGGCTCCAAACCGTCTAGCAACATATAAAGACGCTCTCTTGGCATTTCAGGTCACTTTTAAGGGGAAGGCAGGAAAATGCTGAGAATGTAAATACTTTCAAAAGACATTTTAGATCCAGGAGGCACTGATTGAAGCATGCCCTCTGTAAGCTCTGTTTATGTGAGATGTTGATTTGGCCAGAAGGAGGAGGGAGGACGCAAAGAGCTGCAGGGTTGGCAGTGGGAGGGCGGAGGAGGGTTTTGACACTGTTTGGGGAGGTGATGCAGCCCAGGACACTGCAGAACACACAAAGGCGTGGTAGTGGGAGGCTGAATCTTATAGCCTTGCCATCCATATTCTTCTCCTGCCCGTGACCAATTTAAGCACATTCATCTGTGTCCACGTTAATGGCATGCTAGGGAGCAGCACATTTACACCGGCCTGTTGTTATAGAGATGGTAGTGTGTGGGGACCTTCAGTGTAATCTGTTATGCATGGTGTGTGATATGAAGCATAAGACTTGCTAAGGGCGGCAGTGCCCCCTCAGTGGATTCTCTCTGACCTCAAATATTTGGTTGGTAAAATGAACCAGGGTTTATTCAAAGTAGTTCTTTCAGCCTGTCCTGTTCAATTATTGGATAATGCATTAATGAAACATTCCGCACTTTGTAAACATAGGAAGGGGGCAATCTGGATGAATAATGCAGCCAAAAGTCCAGATGAGACTGTGAAATTTCAACTCGCCAAGACTAATAACAGCATCCATTAAGAGCTGAGAATATTCCTAAGGCAAACACGCACGGAGAAACAGCTGGCATTGAAACACTGCAAAGACATTTATCTGATTCATAGTTTATATGAATATATATATAGATTTATCATCTTCAACGCATAAAAATGCAAATTCCAATAATATCAGCGCCCCTTCTATCCTCTCCTTAGCAGTTGTTAAAGTCAATGAGCTCTTAAAACTCATCAATGAAGATGGGGTAGAGATGTGGTGGTTGTAAAACAGACACCCATGGGACTACCTTGGCTGTGTGTCTATAGTCATCCACTGTCTGCATTTCCTGTGTTTGCCTACAGCGCTGCGTGCTGTTTGCCTGCTGCGCAGCAAGTTTGCTGAAATAGCTCTATAATGACTACATTGTCCAATGATAAGCTGTGTTTTCTTATATGGCCACCTGTGTCCCTTTGTGTGTGTGAAAAGGAGGCTTGTCAGTTGTGTCTTGTCTTTTCTCATCTTCTCTCATTCATTTTGAGTGCTCTACAAACCAATCTCCTTTACGTTATTCAGTGTCTAATTGTCGCTCTGCTTAATTAGAGATGTTACCCAACATGCATCATACATTCATGCGTGCATTCAGGCCATCCATCCTCTGTAAAAGAGAGGCACAGGCTCATCCCTGGCATGCTTTGTGATGAAGCTAGTTTGCCATCTAGTGGCACATGCAAAGAGGGTGCATGGCTGAGTCTAAGCGAGCAGGCTTCATGGAAAGCTTCAGCCAAGAGACTGTAGGTGCAATCTCGGTCAACTGAGCAGTGTCTTTCGGCGGCTGCAGTGTCAGCCATCTCTTTATACCACCCTGAATATTTAGATGGCTGGGAGTTAAAGGGGAGCATTGTGTGCCAGTCAGAATGGTAAAATGCTAAGCTGCATTTGAGCCCCTGCCAGGCAGCTGTCGGCTTTGCCGTTCTCTTCCTGCCCCATCCTCTCCTCTTAACCCTCAGTAAACAACTGGAACAAATCCTATTTTATTGAAGCTTTTACAAAGTGCAAGGGATTTCGGCAAGCTCCAGTGGCCTGGGCTTTTTCCTGAGTGTGTGCAGTGTCCTTAGATGGCACCCATCATGGGCAGTCACAAGGAGGGAATTTGCACAATATCTCCATGTATAGCTACAGTAATTGCAGCCTAAATGAGGAGCAAGTGAAGCTGTGGTCCCCTCTGTGCTTTTCTGACATTCCCAACAAGACGCACAAGTATACTGTATTTTTCTTAGACTTGTTGGAGAATCTGACACCTTCAGCTGCATCGTTGGTGTAAATTCACTGAATATCTGTCTCGGCATAAAACGGTCTTCTTAATGTAAGTGGAGCTTTAAATTTGTGCTTTGGACAGCTTGGATTTAAATGTATTTATTTAGTCATAAAAACAGCTTACTGAAAACATATTACCACCAACATTACGGATGTTTTTTTAGAGATATGTGCTGTAGTTGCTGGTTTTTTTTGGGCTTTTTTTTTGGCCGAGTTTGCCATCTTGCCTGTATACCCCTATGCTGTGCATTCCAATAAGACTTTAGTAGGGAATAGCACAAAAGTGAAGCACTATATTCCTTTCATGACTGGATTATTTTCATGCAACATTAGTGTTATTGCTCCTGTGTGCTCCACAAACACTGAAAACTGCAAACTGCTGCTTTGCTGTTTTCAAGCCATTTCAGCTTTGTGTTATGATGGCTTCTTATCTGATCAACATTTAACAATTCCACGTTTTTTTTTCCTCCTCATATCATCCCATAAGCATTTGTATTGTGTGCGGTGCTTTGAAATGTTCTGAAGCGGGTGTAGCAAGTGTGCTCAGAACAACATGCAAAGGGTAGCAACCACAGGGTCTATGTGATGTGTAGCACACAGTAAAACGCAGTAAAAGTAGTACAATAGTTGTTTTGTGCACACAGAAGCATTGTAGGAGGCAGTCAAAGCTAATAACAATTCAATAACTCACGTAGGAAATAAATGTTTACGCAAGAGAAGCAAAATCCTCGGCCCCAGCGTCAACAATACGAGAATATTCCTTTTAGCATGCTTTGAACTCATTCACAAGGTATTCAATAGCTTACAGCACACAAACCTGTGATGTTTGTTTTGTGAATTGTTAATTAACTACAGGATATTAGGACATGTCCGCTTTTTTGTGTGCTTTTGTTGACCAAGCAAATGGAGCTGCTGCTGACGGCAGTGAAGCCCTGTGCTGTGTTCAGACAAAGGCTCAGGTGGCCTGAGAACACATCCCCAGAGGCAGACATGTTCTCTGCTCAGGCAGAAAGAGTGTGAGTGTCATATGAGTCTTTCAGTCAAGAAAAGGTCAGCTCTCCTATGAGCTACATAACATTGGAGCAAATCAACTTGCCTCGCTAATGTCAGAAAGTTTAGCCTCCAGGACATTAAACTTGCTTGTCACACAGTAGACAAGCAGAGGAAATGAAAAGCAAAGATTTCTGCTGCCAAGAGCATCTACCGTCCATGTTTGGACTAGAAACCAGGCTGCATGGAAAGGTCAAGATCTAGAAGATAAATAAAAAGGGTCATGTCTAATTTTTGACTGATGTTTTTTGATAGACGTCAGTGGAACTAAAATCTATCTAGCATGCTAGTGAATGTGATACTTGCCTTATATCCACGAATCTTCTCCGCCTCTCTAACAGACACCGTGTCTCAATTAGACACAAAGTGTTGTGCAAACCATCTATCATCAGTTCCCAATTCCCTTCCTAGACAGTAATGTACAGTAAATCGAGTTTTGGTATAAGTCGGCTCTTATACCAAAATTATACCTAAATGAACACCCAAGTCACTCACACTGTACGTCGAACACATAAAGGACATAAAATACAGTAATAAAACACAAAATACAATCATTAAATGACAGAGTGCAATAAGTTGAGTTGAGTTTGCTGCTGTTGTTTTGGCAGTACCCAAATGGAAATGCAGCCAGTAGCCCATTTTGTTTTGGCAGTAAATAGATTGTTGATCGACCGTCTCCCCATCCCCGATAGACGTTAAAGTACGATCTTTATCCTTAAGTGATGGTCATGACAATCCAGTGTTGATAGTAGTGTGTTCCTTGGCACGTAGTGTATTCTTCCGTTGTAATTAGGCCTCGAGCGAGTCTTGTGTTTACAGACCAAATTACATTTTAATTCATTTATGGGAGCACATACATAACCAGAAAACGCAGAAACTCAAAATGTTGTAGACTGAGGACCAGCTGTACTTCTATCTTTACTTACACCGCAGTAGTGTGTCTAGCCCCAGTTTCACACAAGCATTTTTTTTTTGTCAAATAAAAGCATCTTCTCAAACGGATGCCTGCTTCAAATAAATGCCTGATACTATCTGTAGTTGCAGAAATCTGGTATGTGTTTTTTTGCAGTGTACTAAAAATGTAATGTGAATACATCCAAAGAAAGCATTGCTCCTCAAATGACAATTTTTCCTACCTGAAATAAGGATCTGCACATACAGTAGTCCCTCATTTATCCCTGTTAATTGGTTCCAGACGCGACCGTAATGAGTGAATTCCCACTAAGTAGATTTCCTTATTTATAAATGGAGTATTTTTGTACTGCGATTGACTGGCGAACAGTCCAAGTTGTACCCCGCCTCACGCCCGTAGTCAGCTGGGAAGAGCTCCAGCATACCCCTGCAACCCTGGTTAGGATAAGCGGCATAGAAAAGGGATGGATGGATGGTATTTTTGTAGTTAGAGCATAGAAAACCTGTTTACAATCTTCTAAATGTAATTTTCAACATTATTAGAACACTGTCACCTTTACACTCGTACTACCCAATATAGTACACATAATAACAGAAAATAAAACAGAAATGGACAGGAAGTGACGTTGGGGGTTCCGAATTGAGTTTTATCTTGGCATGGGCTACAGCTGCGGCAGTAGCTTGTGAGGTAATTGTGAGATAATTCAAACTTGCAATAAAAGCCTGTTGATCAAGTCTGGTGCTTATGTGTCTCACTGAACATTACTGACATTTAGTACCCAGTGTAGAATACTACATATCATCACAGTGACTTTGAATGCGTCTTCTGAATGCCTTATATTTGTATTTTACTTAATGTAGCCAATTTTATGCTTGAAAAATGCTTAATTTTGTCAAAAAATATGTAAAATTTGATTAATTGTGCACATTTTTTAATAACAATAGGCCATATTCAACCATGAAACAGCATGATTTATTAATTAATATATTTTTGAAAAACCGTGACGCATGAAGTAGCAGGGGATTGCTGAATTTACAGTATTGAATTTTTTGGATTAATGCTGGAGTGCTAATTGTGCTGGTTTTAATGTGATAGAAACATCGCATTTGCCTTCCAACATTTGTGAGAATCAAGCTGGTGTTTTTTTGTGTCACAGAAAAGCTAATAGCATTAAAGTAGGTAATTTACCAATTGGAGATATTGAATAATCTCATAGTGTGACATAAGTGCATAAGTGATATCTGTACTTAAGCTGGATCCAGTGGAGCTCATTTCAGAAGGCCTTATCTAGTGACCCCGCTCAACAGGGGCATTTGCTAGGTGGATTACCTCTTATTTTCACACTAGATTTGCCAAAAAGCAACACATTCTTCCCTCTCCATTTTACACCACTGATGTTGTTGCGGCAGGCATGAGCAGTCCGACGTGGAATGTCACAGAGAACATGTTGACATTCATGATAAGGATTATGGAGTCATCCTAAAGCAGCACCTCCACTGTGTTGCTGTTGTTGTTGACTTTGCTGTCAGATTGGGGCATGTGTTGCAGGACCGGGCTCTGTGCTTAACAACTCACTGCAGAGAAGAAGCGGGAGGAAAGGTTGGGACTTGTGTGGATTACTGTCAGTCTAACGCAGCCTCTATATTTCACAGCTGTACTGCCACTATTATTCAGTCAGTAGTTAATATGGAGTGCTTTTCATATTACTTTTTATGCTTTGCTGGTTTTTAAAAGGGGAACCCATGACTACATGTAGACGCGTGTCCATCATTCATTTACTCAAGAAGCTAGCTGATTTTCCCTCAATTCCACTTCTCCTTCATCTCACCTCTCCCTTCCTTCCGTCTCATCCCTTATGTCCCACCTTTAACTCCCTCCTTCTAATCTACTGCTATGACCTGAAGGAGGGCTTCACACTGGAGAGCTCAAATAATAATCAAGCAGCGAGGATGTTGTCAAATTTATAGGACAGAGTGTTGCATAGCAACAGAAATTGCCACAGTGATCTAAGAGACTCTGGAAGTTGTGTGAGGGAGAAACGCTGGGGGAGTGAGGAAAGATGACAAGGAGACAGAAGCGAAAGGACTGAGTTGTTAATACATGTTATGCACACATATTGAGAACTTACTTTACTTAGTTGAAGGAAACACTTCATACCATTTGGCTTACTATTTGTTCCATTATTGGGCTTTTTATATTATACTCACAATCACCTGGAATATTTTATTATTAAAAGCATTCATGCATACACTAGGTCACGGATACCCATTACGCTGATTGCGAGCTACTGGTCGATTGCAAAGATAGTTTGGGTCGAATCGCATAAACGTCACTTTGTAGATGTCATATGGCATCATTAAGCTGACATTAAGCTCCCCTCCTGATTCGCTCTTTCTCCCCGGCAGAAATTGTGACCAGACGTCTCAAACAACAAACGGAGATGCAACTTTCATCTTTAGTATTTTGATTACGGATAAACTAGCTCAGCGGTGAGATGCCCATATCCGTTCACTTGTAGCGGCTAGATATGTAGAAAAAAAGTGAATAGTTTGATAGCTTTGCTTTACGTCATGAACGCCACTATAGAAATGCTTGTTTTCTACACTTCCGTTTCTTAAACTTTTATTTCTGGATTCATTGGAAAATGTGCCCATTGCTGAAACCTCTTTAATATGTTGCCTTGACTTAGGCTGCATTGCTCTTTGCATAACCATTTTTATTTGTTCTATATTGGTAATGTTTGATAGCAAATGCTAATGTAATGCACGTAATACATAAACTGTGCGTCTAATGAACGCTATGTAGCTATTTTGACTGACATACTACGGTACTCAGGTTATGTACACAACCTCTGTGCACTCTGGTGTTAAGTCTACACTCTTCAACAGAAAAATGTCAAAAACTTTACTTGAAAACTTGGGGATTCACAGAACTGTGCACAGCAGACTATTTTGTAAGAACTCCTACCCCCAAAAAATCCACAATTGAGTAATAGTGTTTGCAGATGGACGATAACAATGTTATATCTGGGGAGTTGTGGAATTAGAGAATCATGGACCTGGATTTGAAGTGAAACAAGAAGTTAAAAATCAAGCGAGTCCATTTGCTCTGATTCAACACTCAGTAGGTAAGTTTAATAATAATAGGAGGACCATTTCGTCTGTAGACCACCCCTCTGCCCAATAGATCAAATTGGGCAAGAAACAGTACTGTCATACTGTACCTGGTAGTCTTCATTGTGGGCGGAATTTCCCCACAAAACACAACGTGAGCTTTCGTTTTATGCTCTTCTCCAGTAGATGTCGGACAGACGGTCCCTTAAGTGCACAATCGTCGTCGTACATCCCCTGTCATGCGTAGGCGTGGTTAGCTAATTTGAACCCCGTAATGCAGAGAAGGACACAACAGCAGAAGTAACAAAAATATATTTAATACAAAAGGCGCTCTTCGAGGAGAGGGAAAACGGTAACACAAGCACAATGCTAGGAAAAAGGCTAACAAAAAAAATCACTGCGAGCACAGGGCTGTAGGGAACACACAATCAAAAAGGCAAAACAGAAAACGCTGCAGAAAGTCCAGCAGGAAGTAAGATACACTACGCTGAGTGGAAGTAATACTCACGACGTAGGATAAACACGAGTAAGCAATATAAATGGCTGGACAAGAGGCAGGTGGCACAGGTAGCGTGGAAGTCCCAAGGAACAATCTGGTGATAAGCAACCGTCTTCCAACGGCTTATCAACAGTGCAGGCCTGATAGCTTGCAGGTGTGCACCGACAGTTCCGCCTCTGCAGGTCAGCATGCACTGCAGATAGGCGGCAGCAGAGTGACAACACAGAACTTGACATCCCCTCCCGCTCAAGCTTGACCAAGTCGCCCATAAACATGGCACACACCTCGTGGTGTTGTAGCAAGCGAATACCACAGACATTCACGGAGATCGGGTCTTTACGCTATTTCCTTTTTTTTTTGACAAAGACTCTGCGACACACTGAAAACAGCTCCTGGGTCGTGACCACGTTGTGCAGTGCAATAGTACCACCCGCAGCAAAAAAAACAGCCCCAGTGCATGATGTTACCATTATCGTGCTTGACAGTTGCTACAGTTGCTTGACTCCTTCAAACATACGTCTTGTCATTATGGCCAAATAGCTCAATTTTTGTCCTGTCTGACCATTAAACTTATGCCTAGAAGGCATCTGGCTTGTTCGTGTGGACACCTGTAAATTTCAATCGAGCTTGAAGATGTTGATTTCAGAGCAGGGGCTCTTATTACACCCTACAAAAACAGCGGTTGTAAGAAATCGCAAGGGGCTCAAAACGAACATGACATTCATGCCAATGATGAGTGACTGCAATACTAAATAGACTAAGAGACAAGCATACAACAAAAGGCATAACGTTTTCAGAGCATTGAATCGATCGCAGCTGGACTGTTCAGGTTGTCTTAGAAGACGTTTCACCTCTCATTGGAGTAGATTTCATAAGTTCATGCTCAATGACTAGGTGGGACAAACACCAGCCTGACTAGGTAGAACAGCCCCAGTCTAGCCCTAAGACCAGGGCTGTCTACCTAGTCAGACTAGTCAGGCTAGTATTTGTCCCACGTGGTCATTGTGCATGAACTGATAGAAGCCTGCTCGGATGAGAAGCTAAATGTCTTTTAAGACAACCTGAAAGGTCCAGTTTCGATTGATTCAATGCCCTGAGGATACATTGACCTGGATGGGTATCTTCACTGTCATGCAATAGGCATAAAGGAAAAAAAGAAGTTAAAGATAGGCAGGATACGGAAAATGCACTAGCAATGCCATTCTGAACATTTAGAGTGAAAGTCAACAGGGGAACGAACAACACTCAGACAAATCCTAAAGGTGAGACATACAGTCAATGGTAGACAAGACTGGTAAGTATTCAAAGCTAATAATCAGACAAGAGGAAGTGCCACAGTCACATAATGTCAATCCAGACTTCCCAAAGAAATGAAATGCCAGACCAAATTGGCTATCTCACAGGCAGTGGCTCGGGTAGTAGAGCCGGTTGTCCAGAAACCGAAGGGTTGGTGGTTCAAACCCAGCTTCTTCCATTATAGCCATTCCTACATTGCTGTAGTGTCCTTGGGCAAGACACTTCATCCACCTTGACCCAAGTGCAGCCCACATTGGTGTAAATGTTTAGGAATGTTTGGTGGTGGTGGTGGTGGTCAGAGATGAATTGGCAGCCACATCTCTGTCACTCCACCCAGGCCAGCTGTGGCTACAACCACCACCAGTGTGTGACTGTGGAGTGAATAATAATGGGTGAATAATAAATCATTATTATTATTTTTATTATTATCTCGGCCATTTTAGAGCAGATCGACCAAAGTTAATTTAAATTAATATAAAGTAAACTTTGACCTCCAAAAACAACAGATGACTGTGTTACTAATATACTAATATTGGCAATTGAGTACTACAAAGAGGTCCACTTAGGCATAGTATATGATTCATGTTTAACCATCATTGTCTTTTCTAATCCCAGATTATGCATTGAATGAGGATATTTTACTTTGTAAGTGATATCTAGACCTCCCAACATGTGTACAGTCTTAATGGTTGCTTCAGGCTAATGTTTATTTAAGTGGTAGTTACCCCCAAATCACCAGTATTTGTTGTGATTTGGGTCCTGTGTCTGGGCAACCTCTATTTATCTTAATTCTAATATGCAAACCACATGGTCATCCACTTTACAGTTAAAAGCAATGTTCAGGCAAAATGTTTAGAAATGATTCCAACAGCTGCATAATTCATGCCCTGCTTGAAATAATAACATGAAATATTCATTAGCTAAATTACTTACCTACTGTATGTAATCTGCTTTTGTTGTAGGGTTCAGGGTAGGAAGGGCAGGTGGCCGAGGTCAGAACGATTTGATGTTTTGTCAATAGGAGTGTTTATTCAGTTTTAGAATATTCATTGATAGTGGATGGGGATGCGCTGTTTTTGAAATACTTCTTTGTTTGGAAGGAAAAAAGCATTTTGTTCGTAATCATTTTGCCACACATGGGAACACACTGAATAGGTAGCTGTGCCACGGCTACCGAGGCAAAGTCAGTTGTTGTTGTAAAGTGTCAAAGACTACGCCAATGAATTCATTGTATTAAAGTTACAGATGATTAAAAGTGTGCAGGGTGTAGGCCAAGGCCTGTTGGTACATGAATGCATATTGAATGAAAAGAGAAATAAAAACACACACTGATTTTAACTGACGTTACTATTTACTCTGCTGAACCTTTTTGCTTGTCCTGTCTGTATACAAGTGATGAGTGTAGTGATCTTTTGGCTCAGCTCCCTAAAAAGAGACGGCTCTTTCGGCTCCCAAATGGCTCTTCAGATTTTTTGCTGTTGCTTGCTGTTGCATGTGTAACATGTATTTATAATGTAAACATATACTGTAAAGGTGATTCTTTTTTTTTTTTTCACAGGGGCCCAGAATCCCTGTCCATGCTGCTCTTTTTCCTCACCTGTGCAGCATGTAGTCTCTATAGCAACGTTCTCTCACTCTCTCTCATCTCCCTCCCTACTGTTTGTGTGCTCACGACTGTGTGTAACCCCTCCACCTCCTTCTGCTCAGTGTAGACATGTATGGTACCACACATTTTCACCAATCACATGTGTTTTATACAGTAAAAACGTCGGAAAAAAATGACGGAGCTGCCTTGTTCACATCAAAGAACCGGCTCTAGAGGTTGTCGAGGCTTTGTCTGTGACAGGTGTCTTTTATCCATAACGAGCATATTCACATAACATAAATTGAGCCTAGGAGTACTTTCCTAAAGGGATACAATTTATTTGGAGGGTCAGGAGGCTTGCTAGTTGTTAAGGGATCAAATACAGTCATCCCTCACTACATCGTGGTTCAAACATTGCGCCTTCACTCTATCGTGGTTTTTCAAAGATGTATGGCAACTGTTTTGTGGTTAACTGTGGACTATTATTAGTAAAAAAAATATTGAAAGACAAGTTATATGTAGTATTCTGGTCACTAGGCGTCAGTAATGTTACGTTGATGAGACAAGATATTATATTATATTCCCGTCACACTGCATGGAGTCAACCATGGTATGTCTGACATGACATAGTGAAAGTTCTCCTCAAATTCCGTGTGGAAATGGTATGTTAGCTCGGTAGCACGCTATGTTTAAAGCAGTGGCCATCTGTCGTCTGTGAATTACAGTTGAGCAATGTGTTGTAAACAAAGAATAATAGGAGTTTAAAGGTGACAATAGGGGTGTTATTTCTACAGGGCTCTAATAATGGTAAAAATTATATTTTAAAAGTCATGAATAGGTTTTCTATGCGCTAACTATGAAAATATTCCATTTATAAATAAGAAATCCAACCCCGGGGAAATTCACTTATCGTGGTCGGGTCTGGAACTATTTAACCACAATAAGCGAGACGACTGTACTTACAGTATTTTCCTCAATCAAACACAAATGAATTTATAACCTTCTATTTAATGATTTTTTTTTTTTTACATTTGTTTTCTCTTGGTTGTGGTAAACCTACCATAAAAGTTCATATCTTTGTAAAGGTGTAAACGTCCAAAATCAGCAGGGGATCAATTACTTATTTCCCTCACTGTAGAGGGGGGGCGTCGGAGGAAGCAGTTGGGGGCATTGCTTTGTGCTTCTGTTGTTTTGTGCACTGAAAAATGTTTCAGAACTATCTGCCAACAGAAGAAGTCAAAGTTGCGTGTTCTGTTGGCAGATTATCTTGCTTATTTTACGTAATGTATTGACTCGAGGATAAGACGACCTTCAATAGAAGACAGCCTCTCTTTTAAAGACTAGGATTTTGTAAAATCTTCGCTGAATATATTATTATATATTATATTATTAATATTAGATTTTATTAACAATATTTATTAGTTGCCTGACTGTTGTTTGAGGACTTTGTTTTATTAATCACCATTGTCTTAAAATTAGCAACATAGCTCCTCCTTTGTTCTTTGCTAAGTATGCCATACTTGTGGTTCTGTTCTCTGGTAGGACAAAAAATTAAGTAAAAGATTGTCATGGGACCAAAGATTTGTGCAGCAAAAAAGAACATAGATGTAAAGTAAAGTCATTGTTACATAAAAATAGACACACATTTAGCTCACATTTCTGCATAGAGCGTAACTGGTAACAAAACATTTATTTTCAGTCAATAATAAGCAATTTGACCTTGATTTCATATTATGAATTTGCTTAGATTTTCACTTTTGTGATGTGCGAACTGTCTTTTTTGCAGCCTGCTGATAGATTCTGAAGTTTGTAATGTATCAGTTCTTTGTAACTAGAACTAGGTAATTTAGCTGTAATATAGATACCCCGTATTGTTTCTGTTGATTACACTGCTGTATAGGGAATTTATACTGGCCAAAACATTAGTATCTCCTAATTATGTTGATTTTACATTCATCTAGTTTATGTGTGTGAAAGGCATGTTAATTCCAGGTCTTACATAGACAGGCAAAATCCTCTGGATCACAAGGACATAAACCCTCCCTTGGTGTAAATTATTTGAACTTTAGTAGCATTACACCTCATTAAGATGTCAGCGTTTGAAGTCCTGCACACTTTCAAGGACTCCAGCCTTTTTGTTAAATGATCACTTCCCCCTGACCTTGCTCGTCAATAGCGGCCAGCTCGCTGGCTCGCCCCTGCTCACTACTTCTGCATTTGCTCTCCTGCTTTGATTGATGCACCGAGGGGACTCGCACAGCTGGAAGAGGAGACAGTGAACCAGAGGAGGGAACAAAGAGTTGTGGCCCACACGGGGTGCAGCAATTAAGCTGTTTTCTTGTTGTTAATTAAAAGCAAATTAGAGAGTGCGACAGGAGTTGCTGTCAAGCCTTATTTGCTGGCAGCATGTGTGCAGAGGAACACCTGTTGTTGCGTGTCTACTCTCTCATCTCAATCTCCTTTTTTTCCTGTCTTCCTTAGGGGCGCAGGGGAAAGACTGGGGAGTCTGGACCTGAAGGCAAACCTGTGAGTGATACGTGATAACACACAATTGCTTTATTCAACTATGCCCACATAAAACAACCAGATTAAAGAGATGACCTCCAACGCTACAAAATGCAGTTATAGTAATGTAGAATTTATGATGCAGCGGTGTGCATATTATCCCTAATCACAAACAAAAGCTACTGGTGAATTGTATTTATTTTTGTTTTGAGAATTTAAAGAGTCTCACTAAAACAGCATGGAAGAAATAGTAATTTCACAATGCTTTCCGGCCCTCCTTAGGTACTGTTGCTACAATATGTCACAAAAGTGACTATACACTTCACCTTTCTGCAATAATTTTATCACATCTTCTTCTCAAGGGACAAAACTATAAAAAGAACATTTGGATATCCAGTCATCCCTCGTTTATCACGCTGAAGTGGGTCCAGACCCAACTGCGATAAGTGAATTTCTGAAGTAGGGTTCATTATTAATAAATTGATTATTTTTGTAGTTACAGCATAGAAAACCTGTTTATAACTTTCTAAATATGATTTTTACCATCTCTGGAGACATTAAATATAACATATTATTTGTTTACAACACATTGCTCAACTGTAATGCACAGGCTAAGGGATCACTGCAGGGACACGAGACAGCCTGTAACCTGTAAAGCTGTATAGATTTATTATCCACTGAAAATGACTCAAAACACAGTCATTATTGTCTAAAAGGTTGGCAACACGAGTGAGTACACCTCACAGTGAACGTCTCCTGATTGTGTCCAAAGTGTCAACATTTTGTGTGAGCAGTTTCCGAAGGGAGGGGATCATGGTCTGCTTCAGAATGTTAGCGTACATGTTGGAATTCATATGTTCATATTCCTTCAATGAAACGCAGCTCCCAAATGCAGGCAGCACTCATGCAGCACCACACCATGATGCAACCACCACCATGCTTGACTAGAGACAAGAAACAATTATCTTGCTCCCCACTTGTGTTGCCAGTTATTTAGACAATTGTGGCTGTGTGTGTTGTCATTTTTATTAGATTATAAATCTATACAGTAATCCCTCGCCACTTCTTGCTTCCCTGTATCACAGTTTTTAATGAATTATAAAAATCATGCTGTTTTGTGGTTGAATACAACCTATTATTAGTCAAAAAAATATGCATAGTTAAGGAAATGGTAAGACTTTTTTTTGCCTAACAAGCATTGTCAAGCATAAAAATGACTAAATGAACTAAAATACAAACATAAGGCATTAGGAAGACGCTGGATTGATATGTTGCACTCTACACTGGTCACTAGGTGTCAGTCATCTTACACACAAGCACCGGACTTGATTCCCAGAACAACAGGCTTTTATTGTAGGTTTGAATTATCTCACAACAGGCACGATAATCCCTAACATGAACTACTTTTGCATTGAAGCTAAAACTCCAGTCTGAAACCGAGACGTCACTTCCTATCCGTCCCCCACGCAGCTCCTCCAGCACCGCAACACATTTACAGCAACAGACACAAGCACGAGTCTTATTTTTTATTTTCTGTTATGTCTTCTATTGGGTAATACGAGTGTGTCACGAGTGGTGACTATAAGGGTGTTAGTTTAAGTCTAGAGTAAACTAATATTAAAAGCGTATTTAGAAGGTTGTAAACAGGTTTTCTATGCTCTAACTATGAAAGTATTGTATTTATAAATAAGGAATCGTACTTCACGGAAATTGACTCATCACACTTGAGTCTGGAACCAATTAACCATGATAAATGAGGGAATACTGGACTGTTGTACAAGGTGCACACTGACTACTCTAAGTCGTTAACAACATTTGGTGTGTTTAAAGACTAATGAGAACAGAAGTAACTCCTGACTTTTTACAGTTTTGTTGCGGTGACTTTAAGATATTTATAATCAAGGCTATAAAAAGGAAAACAAAGCACTTCATTAAACGTGTATGAATGAATGAAAAGGATAAGAAGATGACGACATGCCTCATTGACTCTTTGAGCGATTGTATTTTCCTCAGGATTCCAAACGAATCCCAGCTTCTGTTTGTAGGTTTGCGTAGTGACCCACACACGAAGAAGGCCTCAAACATATGATGCGTTAAAAGGCGACAGCTTGTCAGACTCTTAGCTGCTCTGATGTCAGGACAAACAGGAGTGCCGATGCTTCAAGTGTCCCAATTATTTTCACACACTATTGCCCTGATTGCACTCCTGATCTGGATCAAGGCTTTTTCTTACTTTATTGTGTACCAAAATCCAGAGAGATCCCGTTCCGCTTCGATTACTGTTATGCTCAATAGCTTCAATTATCTTTTGTATAATTGAGCCACTCGCTGTTAAATGTCTCCCCCGCGACTCATTGTGAGCCTTGCCGCCTTAATAACTCATAAAGTCGCAAAGTCGAAAGAGAAAAGAAAGACACAGACTTAGAGATGGTGTGACATTTCTAAATGGCAACTTTCTGACAATAGCCTGAGCGTGTGCCAGCTTTGCCTGTGTCCCCTGGCGCTGGCATTTATGACTCACCTGTTTTGCCAAGGTTGAATCTCAGGGCCACAATTATCTATTCAAAACACCAAACAGGCCATCACTCGCGCTTGTCCTTTGGCAGCAGGAGAGCGCTGGCAGCTGGGGGGGGGCTTTTCAGTATCATATTAGAATCATGCCATGACAGGAGAGATTGCAAACACAACACAAGAAACATAAACATGATTTACAGACTGCAAAGTTCAGAGAAACTGTGATTCAAATACAGTGGAACCTTGATTAGCATCATGAATCATCATGAATCCATTTCAGACCAATCAATTTTTCCTCTACGAAATCGTGTAAATCCAATTAATCTGTTTCAGAAAGCTAAAAATGTTAACACAAAACACATTTTTAGAATTTTACAATTATAATTTCACATGCAAGAAACTATTCAAAATGCATATAAATTCATAAACATTATGAATGAAAGGGAAGAAGCAGTAACACGGACACCACCTTTTTTTGCTATGAGTTATTTTTTTTAAAGTCAATAGCGTTTCTCACCTCAAGCCTCTGCTTTTCTTTTCATCACGGCTGCAAAATAAGCCACAATGAAGCCAAAGAAAGTTGCAAGTGCCAGCATTTGGATAAAGAAGCTGAGAAATACTGTTGAATTCAAGAAATAATCATGTCAAAACAGGAAGTTGGCGTCTGTGTCGCTCTTGCTGTCACATTGCGTCTTTGGGAACAATCGCACCTTCAGTGAAGATAAAAGCAACCTTAAAGGTTAATTTATTCCTTTCATTCGTCACTTATATGCATTTTGAATTGTTTTATGCATGTAAAACTATAATTGTAAAACTATAAACACGTGTTTTGCGTAAACATTTTTGACACTTGTGCCGTAACTGTGTTAGTTGACAAAGAACTACACAATCAACTGCTGATTGCATAACAGACAGACGACTTCCAGTTCTTGTTTCTATGTATTTCCACGCCAATCGAATGCTAACAAGGACGTTTTATGAAAAAAAATACATGAATAACGCATTTAAACTCACACAGTTTATTATTAACACGACTACACGTGCACCATATTGTACGCTAACCGGAAAATGTACACAAACGGAGGCTAAATTTTGGCCTAAATTGACGACCTTAACGGAAAACACACTAACCAGCGCCTATGCTAACCGAGGTTCCACTGTGTTCATCTGTACACCATTACATCAGATAATAATCCCAAACATTAAACTGGCTAAGAACTTGATTTGTTGAACACAAAACATGTGCCATATGTCATCATCTATGAACATGATAGCATCTTTCCTTGTGATTGATGTGTAACAATAGGTTATGTAAGGTTAAGCAATGTTTTAGTTATGACCTGAGCTTGACTTTATACAGCAAGTATAAAGACCATCTAATTTTGGGCTCACATTGTCTACTTACTTAGATTGACTTAGATAGCCATAGCTGTTCTGACCTTGACGGGTGTGTTTGCAGTTGTAGTGAGAAGTTAGATATTATTCTTCGGAAATGGCAGCTTTCAGTCAATGATAGCCTATCTGTGCATAACAGAGTCCACCATAGACCTCCTGCTAAGCAACCCAGTGTGACTCACCACTCACCCTCCAAACAGACAGATGGTCATTACATACAGTACCTTTGCAAAAAAAAAGTCTCTGCAATCATTTTCATGAGGCCCAGAGGTGCCGTAGCTCACCAGAGGTGCATAACATATGTGGTGTAAAACATCCCCAGACATGGATCTCACAAGGCCTCCCACTGGCACTGTTGCTACCTCTCTTGCCTCTTTAGCAACCTCACCCCCACCTGCTCAATCCCTCCAGCGGGCCAACTTGTGATCAAGCCAAGAGTGAAAATTAGGAGGCAAACCTCTCGACCGCACTGTTGATTTCTTGTATAGATGTGCCATGTACTGGGGTGTATCTTTGAGTCGTTTCCTGCTCCCTCTGCCAAGAGGAGAGGAAGTGGCAGCTGGCCGACCTTGACAAGAAAGTTATCTGCATGACAACACACCGATCTGTCTCAAAATGACAGGGAATTGCTGCAGGTACACTGTATTTATTTCAATTATTACAATCCGGGGGTTGGTGAGATCCAAGATTTTTATTGAACACTTTAATAGTAATATCAGCCTATACATGTAATGTATAATTTAAAAAACTTTCTCAAAGATACAGTTGTGGATGTCAACCAACATGGGAGAACTAATCAGGCGGCCTATGAAAATGAACTATGAAATCCAAAGATGTAAAAATTGTGTCAGTGTCCTAAAGCTTTCATTCAATGTGCACGTCAGTTATGTCATAAAATAGTCATGCAGTTTTACCATCAAAAACTCGTGCTTGTTGTGGATGATATAATCTTCCCCTCTGAGAGAATACCACATCATAAGATAATGATGACTCTAACCAGGTACTTAGCAGCAGTTACACAAGCCAACATACCCATGGAGAGTGACTCAACAGCTACACGGGAAATAAAAGAATCAGAGATTGCTTACGACTTCTCAGCACATTTGACCAAAGTCCTGCACAAGCCATATAGCACAAAAACCATAAAAGCGATGGGCGCAATAAATATATACACTACAGCAATACGTAGCAAATTGTAACAAAACATTGTAAAATATACATCCATCCATTTTCTATACCGCTTTTCCTCTTTAGGGTCACGGGGGCATGCTGGAGCCTATCCCAGCTGACTTTGGGCGACAGGCGGGGTACACCCTGGACTGGTCGCCATCCAATCGCAGAGCACATATAGACAAACAACCATTCATACTCACATTCATACCTATGGACAATTTAGAGTCTCCAATTAACCTAACATGCATGTTTTTGGAATGTGGGAGGAAACCGGAGTACCCGGAGAAAACCCCACGCACGGGGAGAACATGCAAACTCGAACTCGGAGAATCAAACCCAGGTCTTCCCGATCTCCAGGCTGTTACTGTGTTGGCCAACATGCTAACCACTAGATCACCGTGCGGCATTGTTAAAATATACAAAATAAAAATGAAAGTGCTTATTTAACCTTTGTTAATGAACAAGGTTTTAAAGTTTTCAAGAATCTGGCAGCTCTCATGTGCAAAGGAAGGCTGTTCCATAATTTTGTAGCAGCCACAGAAAAGATCCTCCCACCTTTAGCGGTGAGTCTGGAGTGAGGGACAGACAAGAGCAGTTTATCTGCAGACCTCAGGACCGTACCTGGGGAGTGAGGCTGCCGGAGCTCAGAAAGGTACTGTGGCGCCAGTCCATGTAAACATTTAAAAACCAACAGCAGCGTTTTAAGATTGACCCTTAAATTCACTGGGAGCCAGTGGAGAGCCGCAAGCACAGGGGTTATGTGGTCCTAGCGTCTGGTCCCTGTCAGTAGGCGGGCTTCTGCATTCTGCACCCCCTGGAGGCGATAGAGAGAGGACTGGTCAAGGCCGGTTTAAAGTGAGTTTCAATAGTCAAGCCTTGATGTAATAAAAGCATGTACTGCTTTCTCAAAGTCAGCAGTGGGTGTATATTTTTTTTTACCCAATTTAAAAGCTTTATTTGAAAAAAAACAGGATTTCACAACTGCTGAGATTTGTTTGTCCAGTTTAAAATTGCGGTCATTAATAAAACCAACATTTCTCGTAAAAGGGGGACAGAATGATTGCATCGTTGAAACCATTTAAAATGTTTGGGTCACTAAAAACCACAACTCCTGTTTTGCTTATGTTCAATTTTAAGAAGCTTGTTGCCGTCCATGCTTGAATTTTTTCTGCTGGATGCAGAAAAGCCAATGGTCTACATTTCAATTGGACTACTAAGCATAGAGACACTCAACTGCAGCATGGGAATTTGTAACGTAAGAGGTAGGAAAAAACACAGAATGTTCAGGAAGGCAGTGCTCTCATGAATCGTATCTCCTGGATCTCATGTGACATTCTACAACAAGCCCTGGCAGAAGTCTGCAGATATTGATGATGTAATAGCTTGAAGGAATTACACCAGGACTCTGTGACAGATTCTTAAAGCAACAGACAAACATCCAGAGAAGGCAAACCAGACCGAAAAGGGCCGAGTGTAACGGAAGCCACCTGTTGCAGCTGTGCAGATGTACTTTGATAAACCTCACTCTCTCACCTCACTGAGTCGACAGTCTGGGCTAGCGCTCTTGACTCTCATTCTGCGGACCCTGGTTTGGGCCTGGACAGAATGTGGGGCTGGCTAAACCAGGCGAGTTACACAAGCAGGGTTAGAACCAGCAACATTAGTTGCTAACAAATCTTTCAATGCATGAGGCAATGTGGCATTAGGCAGTGTGTCGCAGGTCAAAAGGAAGACGACAAATATAAGAAGAGATAGAAAATTGTGTCAAGGATAACTGGCTAGGAGGGGGTGGAAGAATCATTGTCTGTTGTAGTAAGAAAAGAAAGACTTGGTCTATATTACCGAGATGTGGATAAAGGTACTCACCGATGTAGGCAAAAGTTATTCTTGTCATCTGAAAATTATTGCATAAAAGTGTCAGTGAAGCAGTCCCACCACTCCTGGCTCCGACATCCACCCACACGGTGCATGGAACACAGATCGCAGCAAGTTCTCCACAAACTGCCTTAGCCAAAAGCCGTGCCCTCTTTCTTCGTAATCTTAATCATTTGGTTAAGAAAATGTTGACTCCCATTGCACAAAATCCTTGAAATTGCCACAAACGTGCCGAGGAGAGCACAAAATGAGGCAATATTTACTTCCATAAACACACACAGCAGAAGCACGTGACGTTGCTTTTGTGCATGTCACTTCCCGGATGCTTTGCGTACACACTGACAATTCAACTTTTTTGGATAATGTGAACGACCACATAAAAAAAATCGCATTTTAGGAAAAAATCAGAATTGGCCATCATACCCTGAAGTGTGAACATAGCCTTGGTCGATGGACAGTGTCAGAAGCAGCTCTTGGCTTACCGCGATCAGAAAATTAGATGAATGTCTGAATGAACATCTGGTGTGTGTCGGACAGCGACAATTGATTTCAACATGACAGCGCTATAGAAAAGAGAGCCTAGTGTGTTAAACTTGCCAGCATAACAGAATATTCTTCCATACAGTCCCCATCCCACCTCTGACACTACTTCTCTGACACCACTTTCAAAAACACCAAATTCCGGAGACAACTTTGACTCCCTTTTTGTGCTTTTTACACTGACCTGCAACAATTACAAACAAAACTACCAAAATAGATTAAAAAGGAAGTGTGGAAGGGCAAGCTGTCTAAATAGAAGGATGATCTTGGTAAATGCTCACTGCCCTTTTCAGACGACATTGCAGATACGTCATATGAAGGCTATGAAATCAAAACTGTGTCTGTTACAGTTTTGTTTTTTTGTTTTTTTCTGTAATATACTGTTTTACAGAAGAAAAGCAAGAAAAACAACATATTTGGAAGGACAATTGTGTTTGCCACTAGAGACGCTCGTGGATAAATGAACATTTAACATCACTTTTACCTTTATAGAAGACTCTTTTTGGCAGACTTTGCGGTCCACACCAACCACTTCACAGCATCTTTGATTGTTCATGCCGTTTTGTTAACACCACCTACGGTAGCTTCCTTGATGTTTTATTTCTTCGCCAGGACGGAACGTATTGTTGATGTGGCAAAGTGACTAGTTTGTGTAACATTCTCATTTGACTTCAAATGAATGAGCCTTATAGCAGTGGTCCCCAACCTTTTTGACCCACGGACCGGCTTGTGTTCCCACAAATCTCCCGCGGACCTGAGGGGGATGTGAGGGGATGGGCGGGGGGTCGTACATTATAGCGATCTAATCTTATTTATTACGTATAAGATTATTTATTTAATCTTATCTTATTATTTTTATTATTTTTTTCTTTTTTATTATTATTATTATTATTATTATTATTTATTATCTTATTATTGTGTAAAACTAAGACATGAATAACATCAAATTAAAAGCACAAAATGAATGCGGACCCACCATCCACCAGTTCAAGCCTGGAGTTTTTCCAGAGAGATTATTACATCGCTGTTTGACGTGTGTGGGGAAAATTCAGTGTGCTAGCATGAATTTACTTGAAACAAATGTCCACATTAGCACTCAATAAGTCATCAAAACTTTCCTTTATGCATTCCCACATAGTATCAGCATTTGAGACCAAATATGAGGTGAAAGCAAAATGCTAAAAATACAGTAGTAGTCTATCTGTGCGGCGAGAGAAAGTTAGCACACGCACAATGGACATGCGTCAAGTGAGACGGATGTAACAGAGAGAATCCGGACACTTTTCAAAGTAAAACATCATGGTAATTATTTTTTCTTTCTGTGCGGCCCGGTAGCAAATGACCCACGGTGAAAATTTTGAAAATTTTCGTTTAAAACTGAATACACTACGTCCCCAACTAACGAACACAATTGGTTCCAGACGACCGTTCTTAAGTCGAATCGTTCTTAAGTAGGGGAAAAGGTAATATTACCAATGATATAGGTACTACATGTACGTGTATACATATACAGTATATGCGTATGTATGTAAATATGAGTTTGGATGCAGTAGTGATATTAAACGAGGATAGTTAATGAAAAAACAATAATAAAAATGATATAATAATACGTAATGATAAATGTTATTTACCGTTGAAGAGCAGTGGTCGAGCGTACGTCGTTGGTGGTAGTGGTGGAGCAGGAGGAGGAATTATTGAAGAAAGGACAAATCTTCGTCGTCGTTAGACTCCTCTTTGTAATGATAATGGATGCCATTGGTACAGAAGTCTTCACATGTTCCATAATTCGAACATTGCCTTTGTAAATTGTTCCTATGGTTGAGTGATTCACTCCATAAGCACGCGCTACATTAGCCATTTTCTCGCCACCGTCCAACTTCCTGATGCTGGCCACCTTCGTTTCCATAGAAATTGCTTGACGTTTCCTGCCACTACTACTAGCACTTGCACTCGATTTATCAGCCATGATAACAGATAACAAACGTTTCTGTAAAGTATCGAATGGGGTACAAACGGCGTGCTCCGAGATGTTATCAGCGACAAGTGCAGACGAACTGAGAAAAATCGCGCTAGAGGGATGCTGCTACCCACCATTCGTAGCGGCGGACTGGCGCGCAATACAAAAATAGCGCCTTTGTATTTCGAAAAAATGTAAATGACAAAATATGGCAATTTTCGAAAAAAAATCATGAAAAAAATAGACCAGTCGGCTTGTGTTCATATCTACGAGTGTTCGCACGTCGGATGTTCGTTAGTAGGGGACTTAGCGTAGTCCGAAACCAGAGGCGTTTGAAAACCAAAGTTTCACTGTACAGTTATTTAGGGTGGTAGAAACCACATGTGAGGTCCCATGTGGTTAATACAGCTTCATAAAATCCAATTATTACTTGTAGTCAATTTTTCACACAGCGCCTTCACCTTTTTTAATTTTAATATGACAATCCATCTGTTCGTTTATAGGAGGAGTCTGCTGATTTAATAAAAGCTGAGAAAGCAGAGGCTGTAGCGCATTAACGAATGCTATCACAGCAGCTGTCAATGAAGGAATGGGGAAGGGCCCGAGCGTAATTTGCCTGCCCGGGTGCAACTCTACAAAGAAGAATTTGCTCTATCAGGTGTTCTTTTATTCAAGTTGTAGAACAGATGCTGTACATCTGCAATCTGAATGGTTTCTTGGTTAGTGTTGTACTTTACCCAAAATGGCAAACTACATGGTGAATCTATCTGATTCAGTGCTGCAAGTAAAAAAACAGGAGGTCAGAAATTTGTGAAATGCATAGAATAAAAAATCTAAAAGTTTCCCTCACTCAGATTTTTATCACAGATGTACCTTACTTATCATTCCCCATACGTCTCGGTCAATGCGCAGGCACACTTGTTGTTTACTTTGACATCTTCCAACATAAGTGACAGGAAGAAATCCTATTAAAATGCAGCAAGGGTCGCTCACCAGCAATCATGAAGTGCCATCTATTGGAAGACAGTGGAATGAAACATGGAAAAAGTGCTGCAGTGCAACAGGGACCACACATTTTTCACCTTCTTAGGCTCTCCTTTTTAAAAATTCTAATAAGAAAACATTTGAGTTCCATTTGTTTTTCTGATGACTTGTACAGAGCAGTCGTCCTTGCCTGAAGATTCTCTCTGAGATGTGTTTTTTTTGTGTGTCTTTGTGCCCTGTCTTTGCTTGTCAGTCAGTGGGAAAAATCTGCTATGTTCACATGCAGGGGGAGAAAGGCGAGACTGGAGTCCCGGGAGAAAAGGGGACGAAAGGAGACAGCGGAGAGCCTGTAGGTATTTTCCCGGAGCGACACTTTCAATCCCGCTTTGCTATGAAGACATTAACCGAGGCCCTCCTCCCGCAGGGTCAGCCAGGTGCCGAGGGGGCCGACGGTATGAAAGGACAGAAAGTGAGTCACGTCAATGTCAACAGTCAATACATGACGCTCCTCTCCGTTTGTGCTTGCCGTCACTCTGCCTGCGAGTGTGTGTGAGTTATTATTGGTTCTGTTTGGACGGCAAGGCTATCTGAATGTCATTCATCAACAGCTAATGAATTGGCTGGCACTTGTGCTGCAAAGGAGGACTACACAACAACAAAAAAGTAGCATCAGACAACTTCTACTCTCTGGGTGCACTTGCGCCTTTTTTTGAAGTCAAACAGATCTAGCTCTGTCCGAGTTTCAGCACTCAATATTGTTTTATCACATTGTTTCCAATGCATTCTACACATAGTACGCAAGTAGTTATCAGAGGACCCAATGTTTGGTTCTCCTGTTCAATATACGGTCATGTGACTACTGTATGTATTTATTAGTGTAAGTCTCCTGAACTGCTGCACACAAAACGGTAGAAAACTGGCAAAATATGTACCCTCCTGTGTTCCTATGCTATTCTTTTTCTTACGGATGCACCACATGGTCTCATTAAACCCCAAAGTGGTAAAAGTGTACTTGAAATTTCTCATACAGCTCATTGCGCTCTACAAAGCACCTACTGTAACGTAGGGTGTTACAATTACAACGAAATTTGGTATGCACCAAAATATCTTTGCGGGGGGCATCGGCGGGACTAATTGGCAATAAGTCGTTGATCATTTGTCTAATGACAATACAAGGGTATCTGCATTACATGTAAGCTTGCATGTACTCCAAAGAATTTTGAGTGCAATCTATAGGTGGCGCCAAATTGCACCTAATGAGTGTCTATTGATTGGTCGGTTGATTAAATTTCTGTTGAACATGCATACAATTTACATTATAATACATCACAATTCACAATTCCACATGTCCGAAAGGAGTAGGAAGAAGCAAAGCTTATTCAATCCTACCCCATCTGTTTCACATCAGTTACGCTACATTAATTCACAATACATTAATTCACCACCTGTATTTTAAATGTACTCTTTGCCAAGATATATAGGAAAATAATAAGGCAGTACAGCAATGTGGTCAAATAGGAGTCACTGTAAATAAATTATATAGCAATCATAAACCATAAGTATGTAATACTAATAACTGATGAAAGGGTTAATAGTTGCATGATGACAGAGTACAAACAATGTTTACATGAAAAAAAAAGGAGAATTAGTAGCAAGTGCAAGAGTGATTGGACACAACATTGCATGTACACAGTGCTGGTGGTGGTCAGGATTCTGCTTCCTTGTAAACATCAACTGCCTGTATTGTTGAGCTTACATATGTTCGATATTATTACACTTTTATATTCAGTCCATTAGCTCAGTGCATTTTCAGTCTTTCTTTACACACGTGCACTCACATAGCACAATCAAGAGTTGTACAACACTTAGACATGACAAATGCTATTTGTACATTCAAATGTTGGCACCCTCTAGGCCAGTGGTTCCCAACCGGTTTGGCTGGGGGACCCACCATCACCCTTCAATGACAACTGGCAACCCATATTGTGAATATTTTTTAACTTTTCAAATATATTATTTACTTAATAAATTATATTCATTTATTACAATTTTAAATTGCTACGGTTAGTTCCACGGCTGCCTAGAGTGTGCTAACTTTTGAAGCACTATATTCCGACACAATGAAAACGGCTCCGCGACCACTTTTGGGTTGCGACCCACCAGTTAAGAATGACTGTTCTAGGCAGTTGGGGGTACTCGCTGCATATAGTCCCTTTGAGAAAAAGTAGACTATGGTAAAGTGTGGTGGCATTTCATAACGACGCAAAACTAGAGCCAAAATATGCTTTTATGGGTATGGTAAACTTACATTAAAAATAGGTGTATACACAGAATGTGTACAGAATATATAAATACAATACAAATTGTACAACATTGGGAAGAAACTAAATGTTTGAATCACATGAATCACATAGGAGGTAGGTGAGACTGTTGAAGTACTAACACAAGAATCAAATGCACTAAGAGACTTTTTACAAAGACTTGTGTTACTTTTTTCAGGGATGTCCCATAAGTCTCTAGGTTGCCTGGCTTTCATCATTTGTCAAAAAATTATGCTTCCTCTCTTGGTCATTTGCATTTGATCCCAATCCAAATGTGCTTTTAAAGCCTATAAAGCTTTGCTGTCATTGCAGTTTCAAATTTAGAAATCTTGGAAGCTTGGCTTGTGGTTTTGAGTTATTTATTTTATGTCTATATATAGAGAGATAGATAGCTGTTGCGCTATGTTGTCCTGCAGTAGTGAAAGCATGAAAGTAATAGCTTATAAATGATGAATGGGAGAAAGCAGGCTCCCAACAGCAATGCATCACATTTAGGGTTCCCAACACACCCATTACTAAAACTTGTATGTGCTTTAAGGATACCACACAATAACTACAGGGACTACTGTGTGCATGACATGAAGACCTTTGATGAATGATTTTGTGGTCCTCACCTCACTTGTGTTCCACTTTATTTTCCATCTGGCCGTGCCTCCTGTGTTCCAGCTTTAAAAGATATTGATGTGTCTGTTTCTGGTCACATGTGATAACTTGCCTTCAAAACACTAAATCCCTCGACATGCAAAATTCTGAATCCTGCAGCAAGTAGAAGCAAACTGCTTTTTGTAAAAAAAAAAATAAATGAATAAAATGAATCCTTATTGTGACTGTACTCCTGTTTCAAAACATACAGTATATTGATGCTATAAAAGTTTGTATGGCCCCTTAGAAAGACTCGCAGATTGTCAGTGAGGAGAAAAAGAAAAGGTCAAAAAAGAGCAGTAGTGGAAAAATATGGGGCAATATAATGTTTGAGCATCAAGAAGCTTTTGTTTTTTCAAACATTACTCATGCTTTTTTTTACGGAATTGTCAAAAAGCTTAAAAAAACGCAGCAGGCGAGTACCTACTAGTATGACCTTGGGCCCCTGCTACTCCTGTTAGCTTAGGTCAAGTCTTGAAACTATTTCATGTTCTTGCTGTGACGTAGGATAGTAATTATTGAAAGTTTGGTATGTATGTATAAATATGTATAACCCTCTTGCACTGCAATCCTTCAACACATAAAGAGGATCAGTTTAAAATTGTGACAAGGAAATGCAATACATTGATCAAGCTGATTTCTGACATCCTCTACCTCAGCCACAATGACTCTAATCTTGTTTATGTGAAATAATCTCTGTGATGAACTGAGAATTGCGACTGGGAGAGCGCTGGAAACAAATATTTTATGAATACACTTCACACTGTAGATAGTAATCATTATTTTGTTTGTTTTAGGGTGACGCTGGCCCTCCTGGTCCCCCTGGTCCTGTAAGTACACTACAAGTGCTATTGTGTGCTTCTAACCCATTCATCGTCGTCTTCGCTGCTTCCCTTCGGGCCTTGTGCAAAAATCTAATTTACAGATAGTATTTGACCATGTTTTACCAGTTAACTCTTTCACTGCCAAAGACGTCTATTGGCATATTTTCAAAAAGTAACGTTGACTGCCAAAGACGTCATCTTTTGTTTTTTACGCGGGAGCTACAGATCAAAGTCTTATTCATCTTGTGTGTGAATTTCTGACTTGTAGGCAATGTATTTCTGTCCCAGTAGGGGGCAACAGTTCTCTTTTCCTCCAACCGGCAGCGACAGATTGTCTTCGAAGAAGACGAATTGTGGGTTGAGAGAGGAAAATGGCGATACACATGCAGAAATGGAGCAGAAAGAAAAGATACAGGCAGCTGACACTCTCACAGAGCTTGTGTGGCGGTGGATCTGCCTTTAGTAGTGACCCGATCAGGAAAGATAGAGGTGACGTGGGGGATGTAGATGACGTAGACACAAATGCAGTTGACAATGGCAGCTGAAGCAACAAGCTAGTGTTTAGCGTTGCTGAGCCATGCGGCGACACCGGAAGAGGTTCAGAGTCAGGTGACTCAGAACCCAACCCTGATTCTTCTTCTGGATCGGTCAGCAGCAGGGATTCATCCTCACAACCAGCAGACCCCACACTCTGCTTGAATTTGCTTCTCTGCAGAAAAAGCTTGTTTTGTCTGTTTTTTTTGGTCAAAATCAGATGTTTTTTCTGAAACTACCCAATGTTCCACCGCCAATATCTAAAGACCCAAAACGGCTAGAAACAATTTTTTTTTCTTTCTGATGAAAGAAGATAGTCTAAAGTTTCTTTGGATAGTTTGTTTGTGTATTCCTAAAACTCAATATTCTGTGGGTCTTGAAAGTTCAGCAAAAATGCCCAAAAAACTCTGGTAGCATGGAGCTCTCCGCTCTGAACATGGCTGGCAGTCAATGAGTTAATGACCAGGCCACTTTGCATTATATATGCTCAAGAAAAATAAAAACGCAGCACTTCAGTTTTTGCTCCTATTGTTCATGAGCTGAACTCAGGGATGTAAAGCTTTTTCTATGTACACGAAAGGCCTAGTTCTCTCATGTCTAATTCACAAATCTGTCTAAATCTGTGTTGGTGAGCCACCTCACAGGTGTGGCATATCAACATGCTCATTTGACAGTACGATTATTGCACAGGTGTGCCTTAGGTTGGATTCAATAAAAAGGCATTCCAAAATGTGCAGCTTAACTGTATCAGTTTGAGTATTCGGTGTGACCAGTATTTGCCTCAAATATCGTATATGCCGATTCAGAAAATCCCAAACACGCTTAATGGGTGACATGTCTAGTGAGTATGCTGGCCATGCAAGAACTGAGATATTTTCAGCTTCCAGGAACGGTGTACAGATCCTTCCAACATGAGGCCGTGCATTATCATGCTGCAACATGAGGTGATGGTCTGAGAGTGATTTGAGAGTAATAGGCCTTTTGTGTACAGTAATCTTTGGTTTATTGTGATCAATTTGTTGATAAGTAAATTTACACAAAGAAGGATTTGCAATTTATAAATAAAATATTTTTGTAGTTATAGAAAACCCGTTTGCGACGTTTTTAAACATACTGTAATTAGAGCCCTTTAGACATTAAATAATAGTCACCTTTACACTCATATTACCCAATATAGTAGACATAATAAGAGAAAATAAGCAATTTAAGACATAAATAAGACATAATATTGACTGACACATGTTATCATCTGGAGGATCCCCTGTTCTTTTTTAATTTCCTGTTCTGTACAGTACTTCCTGCAGTGGCTATTGTCTCTTCAATGACAGGAAGTGACAGCGAGGGATCACAGTTGAGTTTATCTTGGCATAGGTTACAGCCGCAACAGTAGCCCGTGTTAAGGATTGTTGTGTCTGTTGTGAGATAATTCAAACCTGCAATAAAAGCCTGTTCTTCCGGCCTTGTGGCAAGGGATTACTATGGATTACTATACATAGAAAAAAGTTTTTACAACTTTGATTTCATCTTAGCAAAAACAAAAAAGTTGCTTTCATATTTGTGTGGGTGTATGTTCCTGTTTAAACAAACAGGAGTTTTTTTTTTTAATCTTTACTCTCAGCAGTATCACTTTCACAACAAATACACAAGCAGAACATGCTGGCCATTAACCAAGCTCCCGCTTCTACACGTCAATACTCTCAGTAAAAATCGTTTTCAAACTGTCCAAAAATGTGTTCACGGTGTAGTTTTCAGTGTTTTTCTCCCAGATCCAAGTTAAGCGGTGAAGCAGTGAAACAGGCGTGCTTATGGGGTGATGGTGCTTATGTAATGAATACTAATAATGATATTATCACATAAATGAATTAATCATGCTTTGATTGAGGGTTTCAAGCTAAATAAATCAGGTCAGATGATAAGTGGTGCTTGATTTTGAGGACAAATTGCAGCTTAGTACCTTTTATACAGTTTCAATTAAGCAAAACAAAAAACAAGCCCACACATTTGGATTATTTGTCATTAAAAAAAAACTTTCATAGAAGCACTTGTTGAGTTTCATTGTAATTGTCGCAGCTTTTAACGTCAAGGAAGCCAGTGTTTTATTAGGTTTTGTTTTGCTGCTGTTTCATCTGAAAATTTCAAAAATGACACATCAGAATAGACACTCGTGTGGGTGGTTTTAAGGCCTGTCCAAGTCACTGAAGACTTCCTTTGCTTCCTTTTCTCTTTGCTCTAAAATTCACTTCAGTGGGAGAACGAATTGTTCCACTCAATCAAAACCAAAACGCTGCATCGTGCTCAGTGTTGTGTGGTGAGCTGTGGGCCACCCAGGATATTGCAGACGTATTCGGCAGCGCACACAAGAGAGGAAAACATTAGTCATTTGATAAATGAGGCTCTTTGAACATTTAGTACCAGTCTCTGTCTGCGCTTTCTGCCTTCCTGTGGCAGATAATTTTGGCAGTTAAGCATCGATTTCCCTTACACAGCAGAAGCAGGGGTTCAGATCATTAGCCTCCCTCCATAAACCTTCTCGTGCCTCTGTGTATTAGTGGTGGGGAGGAGCAGTGGTTTTAAAGGCGTACACTGCATCATTCTCCCTCATGGCCCTAACGTGGCAAAATAGGCTTTTGAGCTCAGAGATGGTCCTGTTTTTACAGCTGCCAGCATTACTTTACAGTGGAGCTTTATAATGCATTCAACTAAAGCTGGCATCCTAAGCTCTGCTGAGTAAATAGTGGCATGCCAGAGTTCACCGCTCACCTGCGAAATAGACGATGAGGCCGCATGCTGATAGCGCTGAGATGTTGATCAGCGTCTGACGTGAGAAATGAGACAACTGACTGCGAGTTGACTTTTGATGGATGATGCAGGGAGTCCCCGTGAGACAGCAGATGATGCAGTGTCTGATTTAAACTTCCTATTGCTCCAGATGCAAAATAGCCTCAAGTGCATATATATCTCTTCATCACTGCAACTGTCTCAAAAGTCTCCCAAGCACATATTACACAGATGCGTCTGCACAAAAGACTATAATTGGGGAAATAAGTGGCTAAACAACGGCAAAGCTGCCCACCTTAAATCCATAGGGGGCAGCTTGCACATCTTCCTGGATGCTGCCTTCACTTGCTTTCCATAGCTTCGCAGTTCATTAATTATGATGCTAAAACTACTGGACATTGACCTGCTTATTATATCATACAGTGTGGGCGGGAAGCATGTGACAGAGGAGGACAGAGGACATTTAGTTTGGTTATATCTGCCATAAAATTAATGCACAGATTTAAATGACATGCAGGACCACAAAACTGTCATTACAATATACATTATTCATCATAAACACCACAGTAGTCCCAAAAGGTGTGCATATATGTTAAATCTGGACTTACAGTCAACTACGTACCTCTAGGTTCTAAAGGCTGACGTGGACATGTCAAAAATAGTCTAAAGTCATTGCAACTTTGATTGTTCATTGTCTGTTTTATACTGACAGTGAGAGTAATTGTGCTGCATTGTGTCGCACATATAAATACACAAATAGTAATTGTCAATGCTATTGCGAATAGAATTGTGTATAATGTCAGATACTTATGATGTAAGTGTGCATATTTGGATTTCTGCTGCATCATGAGTGCATGTCTAATGAACGAACAATAAAAACAAATTGTATGCAAACGAGTCAAATTGGGACATGTGAGTCGTCATGTATGGCTGTAAACTGACATGCGCAGGATAATGAAATGGAATTATGCATGCAACGGTGAGAAAAAAACGTGCTTAGTCATTGAGCAACAGCTTTTATGCTTCTGGTTGACAGTGCCATTAAACGCAATATCATAA
Source organism: Dunckerocampus dactyliophorus (assembly GCF_027744805.1). Lineage (NCBI taxonomy): Eukaryota > Metazoa > Chordata > Actinopteri > Syngnathiformes > Syngnathidae > Dunckerocampus > Dunckerocampus dactyliophorus. Next base: position 14,057,739 of record NC_072832.1, on the reverse strand, counting down.
TAGTGACTTATTGTGGAGGTAGCCATTGTGTATGCCGTTGAAGAAAAATGACTGACTGGCATTTTTGGCAAGTTATTTAGCTGCTAGTGAGGGGAAACATGTTCACTGTATGCACTGGATCTCATTGGATTGTGCAGGTGTCGTGTTGTTACCACTGAGGGTATATATAAAGTTTATACTGTATCCCTCTAATTTATGTTGTGTGCATTGAAAGATTAGAGGACGGCTCTTAAACATGATTTAAATTATTTTTTAGGTGATGACAGCTCATGGATTGAGGCAGCTCTCTGGAACTGTAAGTACCTCATTTTTATTATGCTATATTAATCACTGAAGGGAAATTCACTTCACACTCTCTTGTACTGTATTGACTGGAATACAGTGGAATGTCAGTTTTCATCATTAACCCGTTCCAGAAGGTCCAACGAAAACCAAAACGAATACATTTTTCCCATAAGAAGTTATGCAAATCCAATGAATTTGTCTCAGTTTTCAAACAGCTAAAATTTGGCATAAAGCAAACAATAATCTGCTACCCAAAAATGCCATACAGTTCTTCTCAACAAGAGAGGAGAAATATGACCTCAGAGAAAAATTTAACTTAGCATTTATACTGTACATGAGAACAACGCTAAAAGCCTTCAGCATTTCAATACGTGGAATCAAATTATGGAGTGGATTGAGCAAAGAACTCGACCAGCGCACTAACGAGCGATTTCAAGGAACAATACATGCTGTTGATGTTTGCAAAGTACAAGGAAGAAGAGCCCTGAAACACCATGCACATACAATGCTATGTCTGAACACTACTACACCCACTACTAACTCTTCCTTCTTGTCACTTGTTACTCTTCATTCTTATGTGAGTACATTGCCAGTCGTCACTCTTTATCTAACAATGTTCTGTTAAGTCTATTTCATGCATTTTATTTACTATGATTGTCATAAGAAGTAGTTACGGTGAAGAGAAATGTGACTACTATTTTACCACGTTTTTCCATAACCTTATCATTTTCCTATGTATTCTACCAGAAGAGAGTGCATTTGTAATACAGGACGTGAATAAATGTATTGCAATTGATGCAAAACAGATGGGGGGGTAGGATTAAATAAGCTTTGCTTCTTGCTACTCCTTTTGGACATGCGGCTCTGTGAATTGTAATATGTGATGCATTCCAGTGTAACTTGCATGCACGGTCAAATAAATTAAACCATTACCATTCCGTTTCAGACACCCAAAAATAATAACACAAACATTTTACAGTGGTGAATTTGTTTGAATGCACAACTATGTGAAATACGTATAAATGACAAATGAAATGAATAAATGAACATTTAATATCACTTTTACTTTAATTGAACAATCTTGTGGGTGAACACAGCAATGAGTGGAGAGAGGGGAGGGGACGGAAGAGCCACACGGTTGCTGTTTCACTCTAGTCCGTTACAAACTTAACTTTAAAGAGTGGACAGTTAGAGCTGACTCACTTGAACTTTATTGTAAGCTATGTGTCTCCTTTAAACTGTTCCCTTTGCAACTTGTTTCCATTCTAATCCTATTGTAACAGACACTACCGTCATACTTGGCTGCAAGTTCTTTCTTGAATTCACTAGTGTTTCACACATTCTTTATCAAAGGTCTGGCATTTTTAACCTTTTAACAGCCTTACTCCAAAAAAAAAAAAGCACCAACTGTCTGAAAGTCTATTCGTCTGACACTCAGAACGTGCTTGAACGCTTCATGCGCTTCACCAGCGCCGGGCGCTCAATGTTTTATCAGAGAAAGGAAGGAGACAGATATGGCCTTGTTCATCATTCTGTGTGCATTCCAGATGATTAAATGATTCTCTGGCCGATATCTGTCTACGTGGCGCAACTTTAAAAGTAACACTATCTATTCTTCACCAATGCGTGGATGCTTTGTTTGGACACTCAATTCCACAGAGTGATACTAAATACAAACTGACAACTTTGTTAGACGCACTTTTGGTCATACGATAAATGAGACAGTGGGCGAAAACACATTTTTGCCAGTCATTTTTGCCATCCTATACAAAAACATATGAAAACCGAGCTGTTGTACTATTGGATTGTGTTGCGCCCCAGCCAGAGAAGCCGCCTACTCGCATGAAGGCATGCAAAGAGAGATGATATGAATCATTTACATTATACAGTTAAAGTAGAATTTTATTAACTACTAAGTCACATTTTAAGTGCTTTATTTTGTCTTGTTTGAGGATGAACCGCTGAATGCACCTAAAGGAGAAAAGGGGGATAGAGTAAGTATTTGATGTGTCTTCTTTTATGTGTGTTCACAAAACTAACATAAGTGATGTTTAAGTCATCATTGGAGTCATTTTAAAGCCATGTTCAGTGACGTGTTTTTTTTTTTCTTCTCAAAACTTGTAAACTGCAAGGGGGAAATTGGAGCGCAAGGACCACAAGGCTTCAAGGTAACATGTTGAAGACATCAAAACTTGACAGTAGACTTTTTCATTTAGCTTTCAGTGCACCTTCATTTCAGTTCAATCAGGAACGTATAAAGTTAATCCAGTCAGTGTGGAACAAATACTTTATCATTCAGATGTGAATTCATTTCCGTCCCTTGCACCCCACCTTCTCACACCGCTCTGATGTTACAGGGAAACATCGGGCTGCCAGGATTGAAAGGAGATCAAGGTCCAGAGGTGAGTCCCTTCTGCACTTACAACTCAGTCCTCTGTTAAAAAAAAAAAAAAGGCGGGGACCAAACAGAAAAGGGATGTTTTGCATTTACAGTAACTTGAAATGTTATTCTGAGGAGTGATGAGGAGTGAACATGAACCACTCTGAAGACTGAACTGAGATCACCTTATAGGAGCTGAGTTATTTCAATTAATATCACTTTGTTGCAATTTGGTGGCAAACACTTGTCATTGAGGGGTGATGGTGGGTCTCGCAGCCAAACCAGTTGACAACCACTGATCTAGAACATAGGCCCTCAATAGGCAGCCTGCTGGCCACATCCGGTCTGCCAAATCTTTTCATTTGGCCTGCCAAACATCACTCAAATGATGAAACCATGTCGTCTCAGGAGAGACGTGCTTGTTCATGCAGTACTTCACCCGCTCTGCAGGGGGCTGCAGCAAGGCATACGCATCACAGTAGTAGTAGAAGCAGTGGTTAGCATGTTGGCCACACAGCCAGGAGATCAGGAAGACCTGGGTTCGAATCTCCGTTGGGCATCTCTGTGTGGAGTTTGCATGTTCTCCCCGTGCGTGTGTGGGTTTTCTCCGAGTGCTCCGCTTTCCTCCCACATTCCAAAAACATGCATGTTAGGTTAATTGGCAACTCTAAATTGTGAGCGTGAATGATTGTTTGTCTATATGTGCCCTGCCATTGGCTGGCGACCAGTCCAGGGTGTAACCCGCCTCGATTATAGCCGGGTTATGGGGTGGTTGTGTTTTTTCAAATTTGGACTCATGCCACTGCATAGTGGCTTTCTGCAGTACAGGTAACACGAGACTGTTAACACTGACCAAGGCTAAAGAATAGTATTTATTCAGATATCCATATAAATCCTTTTTATTTATTTAACAATGCCATTTGGCCCTCACAGAAAAATGTTGGCCCTTGGACAAATGCAGTTGACCTCTGTTCTAGAATACATACAGTTTTTAACTTTTGCTTAAGAGTGAGATGCTATCCATTGAGTGATCCGTGACATGTGGAGATGAGTGTCCTTTTATTTGTAAAAAGCAAATCCTTGCTCCTGGCTGACACAATAAAATCAAAGCCAAGTGAAGCTAACTTTTTTTTTTTTTTATTGTGTTCTGTCAGGGCAAGCAAGGCTCGTCTGGACCCACTGGACTCCCTGGCCTCCCAGGAGAGCCAGTAAGTATACCTGCAGCAGACTTCTTGTCAAGCCTCGTCGCCTTATCTGTCACCTTGGCTCATCCTCTGTCTCTTACCGCAGCTGCCAGACTGAGCCTGAGATCAACTGATTAGCAGAGTATCAGAGAGAAGAGTCCAGACTTTTTTTTTTTTTTTTTACACAGTCAGTCAGCAAGAGTGATAAATAATTAGCAGAAATAGTGAAAATCTCTATTTTTTTGCCAAAGAAAAAGGTTCAATCTGTTGACTGCACCTGCTTTGATAATGAACATCTGCCTTTCTTGAAAAGCAGGGAGGGAAAAAAAGATATTTTGTAAAAAGCCGTCTAAAGGAAATTATGTTGAAATTCGGCAGTCTGCTGAGGCAGTGAGGAGGAGGAGGGGGAGATGTGGTGGGAATGTGTGTGAGAAGATGAAGGCCTGTTGATAGATGCCTTCTTTTTTTTTCCTACCAATGTTTACAGGGATCGCCAGGGGAGCCTGGAAGAAATGGCCTAAAAGGAGAGAAGGTAGGCAAACTTCAAGTTCTCGCCTCAAAGAAAAAAAAAACATGAGGCTGTGATGTTTCATCAGAGATTGAACATACAAGACACCTGCCTGATGACTCACCTTGCATGTCATTCATGCCATCTTCAATCACGTCACAGCTTTGTGCCCCCCCTCGTTTGATGCCCACCCGACTACCCCAGCTATCTTACACAAAACCCCTCTTGCAGCAGGACTTGTTTCAAATACTCTGCGGAAAGTGACAAAGTGCAGCAGTGTGCACCCTTTGACGTGCGTGTTTGATGAGGTGTGTCACTTGTCAAAATAAATGACGCTTTACATGCAACTCCCCTCCTGCTATAGAATCATTCTGTCAAACTCTAGGGCAGAGAAGTAAATCTAATTCCAAGTGCTTAAGCTTCCTACATCCTTGCAGATTGAGAACCCTCCTTTTGTCGGCTTCACTAATACGAACTCCCATTCCAGGGCAAGTGTGAATATGTATTCAGACGTCACAACAAAAAACAAACATACATTTGAAGAGTAGATTAGAATATTAAGCTAATATGCATAAAGCAATTCAATTATGAGGCTTGCGGTGCATAGTTCGTGTTTATTGTACATACAAAAAGATCACAAACTACTGGGCTGCACAGTCTCTACATCATACAGTTTGTTCAGTTTGTTCCCACTTCAGCAAAGTAGTGCTTGACCCAATAGTGAACCCTCTTTATAAGTCACTGAAATATTTCCCTTCTTTCATACTGATACAAAATCCAGGCCTGCTCTGTGTATATCGATAAAACATAGCCCAACTGAATATTAATACAGCACCAAATGGGAATATGTGTTAAATCGGAATGTAAAAAGCCAGAACATTTCTCTTTATTATTTATCAACAGTATTTACTTGACTTTACAAGAATTATGTACGAAATTGAATGTGTTCTTACACTGCGCTCGCAAAAGCAACCATTTTTAATACAGTAGATTATCTCAAGGGGCAATGCCAGAGGTGTGAGAAAGTCAGTGTTTTGCAAGTCTCAAGTACGTCTCAACTCTTTCGTCTCAAGTCTCAAGCCAAGTCTCAAGTCAAGACGAGTCGAGTGAACTCCCAAGTCATAGGCTCGAGTCCTTCAAGTCATAAGCACTATTTATCCATCCATCCATTTTCTGTACTGCTTCTCCTCTTTAGGGTCGCGGGGGCATGCTGGAGCCTATCCCAGCTGACTTTGGGCGACAGGCGGGGTACACCCTGGACTGGTTGCCAGCCAATCTCAGGGCACATATAGACAAACAACCATTCACACTCACATTCATACCTGTGGACAATTTAGAGTCTCCAATTAACCTAACATGCATTTTTGGAATGTGGGAGGAAACCAGAGTACCCGGAGAAAACCCACGCAAACCCAGGTCTTCCCGATCTCCAGACTGTTACTGTGTTGGCCAACATGCTAACCACTAGACGACCGTGCGGCCAAGCACTATTTAGTGTTTATCAAATAAAATGCCATTTTAACAATGTAACAATCTATTAACTTTGACAAATACAATGAATGTATTTCCAATTGTTTTACTTTTCCAATAAAATAAAACAAGACTTAGTCACAGAAAAAGAGTACCCTCATTATAGGCAGATACTGTGGGAAAATCTTGCTGGAAATTACATAATAACTACTACTTTGAATGGGGACACATTTTACGCAACATACTGGGGCTGTAGTGATGACTAAACTCACGATACGATATACGAGGCACAATATTTAGCCCCCAATATGATACATATTGCAATATTCGGATGACGATACCATATGGTTCTACGTACTTACATCTCTACCTGAAAAATTTGAAAGGGACAGTGTGATTTTGGTGGCATCTGTTGACTGTTCCATTGACTTGGATTGAATGAAATAAACTGAAATGTGAAATCACGAGTTACGCAATATATGGCTCTGACGGGACAGAGAGTCAAAAGCTTAATGCTGGACAAAATGAATCAAAGATCTGATCAGATCATTAGGTGCATTTATTGAAAAAGTGAAAGTGGCTTACAAGGCTTTGAAAAGAGTAGAAATGAAGTACAGTATACTGAAGAATTAAGTGTATCAAGTGGCCTGTTCTGAGCAGGTTATTTGACGGCTGTTTTAGCCTGACATTGAACATAAGAGGTAGCCGTCAGGTAAGCCAACAGGTAAGTCAATGTCAACAATTTTTCCTGACACAGAATGACTGTCTTACTGCGCCCAACGTCAGCAGCAAAGGCACGCTGTGAGAGGCCTTGCTTATGCAGCTCGACAATCCGACCACGTTCAAATAGAGAAAGCTTGATAGCTTTAGCCATCAGGAGGGCATGACAGTGTGAATGCCTGACAGAAAATTAACATTTTGAGCAGATTTTGGATTTTATAGCCTCTGGTCTTAAACTTTTGATCAGGTGATAAACAACCTTTTTCTTTTTTTTGTTTGTTTAAATTACAAGTTCCAATTTTTGGTCTCACTTCCCCTTCTTGTTTTTGCATATTGTAGCTCTACTTAAAACCTCATTAGGATCCAAATGTGCAAAATGCAAATTGTAGCAATTTTTCAACTGGTCTTAAGATTTTGATCAGGAGTGTATATCGCAAGATCAAAACAATCAATAACACTCAGACTGAAAATCTCAAGTATTTTCAAGTCATCAGACTAAAGTCTGAGTCAATTCCCGAGTTGCAGGTCATTAACATATTGTCAAGTCGAGTCCGAAGTCATCAAAATTATGACTCGAGTCTGACCCAAGTTGCGCGACTCGAGTCCACACCTCTGGACAACACTACATACCGGTGGTCCTCGGCGTTATGTTTAGGCATGGTGTGTGACCCCAAGATGCAGAGATAGCGGTAAGTTCAGGTGAAACGTTTCTAAGTAGAGAAAAAGGTAGAATCTCGAATGGCTCACACACACACACACACACACACACACACACACACAGGAGTGAGAAAAAAAATACAAAGTCCAAAGAAAAGCTAATCATATGATATAAACTCACCAAACAAACATACTTCCAACAAACACAATGATACAGCAACTAACTGAACCTGCAAGATGAACTAAATACTGACTGATTACCTACCAACACCAGGTGCACTCGTAGAGTCCACAAAAGAAAGTTGCTGCCTACAGTGCAGAACAGGAAACAGAAGATACAAAGGAAAAGCACCATACATGAAATTACAGTAAAAACAACAAATCCAGCATGTCACATGGAACACGACACTCTGTGTGGTTATATGAATTACTTACTAAAAACGTACTTTTGGTCTGTAAAAACTTGCACGGCAACTAGTTCCAGTGCGGTGCGATGCAAAAGAATACACTATGTGCTCAATATTGGACATCGTTTCAGTCGCTTCACTGTCGTGACCATCATTAAGGATAAAGATTGGATTGTAACGTCTTCTCAGATGCTGTAAGGATGACGAGGAGGTGGTCAATCAACGATCTCTTTTAATTCAAAAACCACCCTAAGACAACATCGGCAAATTTAATTGTCCTCTCTGTACGCAGCCACACAAACAATCAGGACACATGTCATGTTCACAGAGGGAAAATTGAGGGAAACATTGTGAAGCAGAGCATGATCCCCTGCCTTGGGCTGGGTTTTCCAACATGATAAGGAGCCCAACTCACCTCTGAGATGAGAATGGCCTCACTGAGAAAGCTGAAGGTGAAGCTGTGCCACATACAGTATAGATATCACCAGAGAATTTCAGCTTTGACTGACTTATGGATGACACGTGCTACTTAAATGTATGACCATGTGTCATTTGCAAATGAAACAAATTTAGTTTTTTTTAATATGTCACATTTACCTGCTGCGTCACTCCCTCACACTGTAAACACATCTACTTTTGTTATTCCCCCGCCCCATCTTTCTTTGCCTCCTTTCATCTGTCACCTGTCAGTTTGACTTGAAAAGAAAGGAAGTTGTCAACATCACGGAGATTTAAGGTTATATCCATGAAAGGATTGAGTCAAATTTTGTCAGGCAGGAAACAAAAACATTTGTTTATGTCATGGTGGTCGTCACTTTCAAACAAGGGTTGACATTTGATGGTATTGGAAGGATTTTAGCAGTCACCAAGGACAAACACTGTTCCTGTACCCTATACATCCACACCCAACAGTTAAAAAAAATCTCTGTCCCTATGAAATCACATTTTGGAACCACAAAATCGCATTTTGGCCAATCAGAAGCCTGAAACAATCAGCGCACAAAAAAAAACTCCACCAAAAAACATCAGCTGACTTGGTTGCAGACTGTGATGCTTCTATTCGTTAAAGTGACATATTAGAAGTACTTGTATGAGGACATTACATTATCAATACGGCGTCTGGAGGCAACATGCTAGCATAGTTTAAGTTGCAAAATGTGCAATTTCGTTAATGGACAAAATAAAATGTGTAGAAAGTCTTTCACATTAAGCGGAGGGTTGGAATCACAAAAGGCAGCCACAGGCAGTGGGGAGTGTATAGAAAGCTAAGAAATTCTCATGACACAAGCAATTGACACGTACAACAAGGAACATTTGCGGGCTGGCGACGCACTGCCGACTAACTGGCGACTCGCTGTCGCCCTAGCTGCGATCAATAGCACCATAATTATTACTTGCCACCAGGTACGCTCATCAGCTCACTCCAAGCAGAGTCAAGGGGTGGAACTTTGGAACACAAAACACGATCTGGAGAGAACAAAATAAAAGCACACAACAGGAAATAAGGAAAAAATACAAATACACTGAACTAAAGACATCAAATGTCATGCAGAACTTGACACATTTTCATGTATTGTCACTGTTGACTTATGACAATTCTTTCTGCAGGGGGACTCAGGAGCAGTGATGGGACTGCCAGGCCCCAAGGGCGAGCCCGGAGAGCCTGGATATGTGGTGTGTAATCACGTTTTTTTCCAGCTTTTAATGGCTGTTCCAAAAATCCATATTCCAAAGTGCATTAGAAACAGATCTGAGAAGATGTCTTAATCAAGCACAGATCATTCGATCTAGCATTACCAATTAGCCCCTTCAGCTATATGCAGCAACAATGCTGTTTTGATGATGCAACGCCATTAAGTAATCAAACATTGAATAACCTCAGCCTGGGTAATCATCTCTCCACCCATTTTGAAGATTAGCGCCGTTGAAGCACTGAATTTTACGGACGTGCCTGTGCATATGTATGTTCATTATAGCTTCCATCAAATAGGTGATGCATGTACATGGTCCTCCACGGACTAGTGCTCCATGGTTTTGGACAATCTCGTTTGTTTTGGCGGAAGTGTCAAACTCAACCAGCTCGTCTGGCAGACGAAGGAAGAATTGTAAACACTGAAGTGTTTACACCTTTTATGTGTCTGCTATCGTGGTGTGTGTGCAAAGTAAGATGACACTTTGAGGTGCTTTCTTGAATGTCATTGCTGCTGCTAAGTGTCCATGAGAGGAAATAGATTTTTTTTTTCTGTCACATTTTATGGTCTTTGTTATTTAAGATGACAATAAAAGCAGTAAAAAGAACTCAATGGGTGGTTTAAATGAGGGGGGGCTCTTCAAATAACTGTCTCTCAATTGATTTTGCCTATAAATGAATAATGAAGAGCTGTATTCCTTTACTCTGTTTTATGGTTGAACCCTGACAAATTGGACTTTTGGGTGTACTAAAGTTTATTTTATAAAACGATATCATTTCTACATCGTAGAATCAGGATTCAGTGTTTACCAACTTTTGCTATTTAAGATTCTGTATAAATATGTGATTTAATCATATAAAATACAGAATTGTATCATAACTAACAATTATTTTTCATTCTACTCCCATTAGAAAAAAACATGTAAAAGTAAATTTTATTCCCAAAAAATCAAAGATCAAGTTTATAGAGGTGCATGCTGCTTCCCAGCATGCTTTGCTGGACTGCTTTGTAAATAGTTGTTAATATGTGTAATATGTAATATTTTTGGGCCGTTTCATGTAGTATTGCCCTGTGCGTATTTACTTACTGTTATCGCTTCTCTTATTTTTATCGGACTCCATGACTACGGTTAGTGTTCTGTGCGGTAATCCCCCTTTTGTTCTGACTGTTGTGTGCCTAACGAGCAACCTTGAACAATGTTTTACTATCATTGTTAATCAAGCACTGCCTTGAATGTAAATAGGTGCAATCAGAAATTAAAGTTGTTTGTTTTATAGTTACAATAAAATGAAACACAATTAGCATATATCAAGCCGATATGCTAAGGAATAGAGTCACATTAGAGTTACTCAGTATTTCTGATCACTAAAAATGATGATTGCAAAAAATAGAATATATCTCACTTGAATTTTTTACATAACAGCATTTAAGAAAACACATCTGTAATATAAGGTTTATTTACCAATCCTGTGTAGATTTTATGTGGTAAAAGAAGAGAGATTCACGTGATTTAAAGTGGTAAAGTTTAATTAGAATATCATTGTGCAAAAATATTTTTCTAGGTAAATAAATTATTTTTTTTCTTCCAGTTTTTGTGGAAATTGCACCATTGGGAGTCCCAATACATCATGGCAGCTAATATAGCAGCTTTTTCAACTATAAGAATCAGTGTCGCCTCGTGTGCTGTAAAGTAAATAAAGCTTAGTAGCATCACTTCTAGATATGCTGTCCTTTTCTGAGCACCCACGCATTGCAAACAGTCGGAACAGCTTTTGACAATGTTGAATGTTGCTCATTGTATTATTGTAAACCTTCTTTGATTTTCTCTTTGTGCTGTTTTGTAGGGCGATGGGCTATCTTTGTCCAGAGGCTCTCGTGGCCCCAAGGTAGGAAGCATTGCAGCTGCACATCATCTGCATAACACCATTCATCCAGAGGCGGCGTTACTCTGCAGCAACTAATACTTGCATGTAGCAATACTTGGCTTTTTTTGTTAACGTTTAAGTCTATTAACCCGAATATAAGACAACCCCACTTTTGCCATGGAAAAATAAGACGAATGAAAGAGCAAAAAGACAAAATTATTTTTTAAATTGTTTAAATTTGTATTTTTTTTCCAGTAAAACTGGTAGATTGCAATAAAAAGAAGATCATATGTATTTGCTGCACCACAGTTATTTGATGACTCTGCTTCATTGACCAGGAACGAAAAGCTCTGGCATTGGCATAAGTAATTTGGAAGAAAGGAGACTGTTTTCATATGTTGCAGTCAAGTACAGTGGTACCTCAGTTTTTGTTATTGAATTCTTTCCAGTCCTACAAAAACTGAAACTTACAAAAACTGAAGCAGTGTTTCCCATAGGAAATAATGGAAATCCAATTAATCTGTTCCTGATACCCAAAAATACAGTAATTCCTCCTGTATTGTCGTTAATTGGTTCCCGACTCGACCGTGATAAGTCAATTTCCGCAATCGAGGACTCCTTATTTATGAAAGGAATATTTTTATACTTAGAGCATAGAAAACATGATTACAACCTTCTAAATATGGCTTTTAACATTATTAGAGCCCTCTAGACATGAAATTCAAGATTCAAGAGTTTTATTGTCATATGCACAGTAAAACAGGTAGTTCTGCTATGCAATGAAATTCTTGTTCTGTTCATTCTCCCAGCAGAAAGAAAGAAAGAAAAACACAAGAAAATGAATAAGAACAGAATAAACATTAATAACAATAAATTAAGTAACAACCACAGAAGAGACATTAGCTTTTTCAAAAAAAGCACCTTTCATGTTGCTGTAGATTTGGTACAGGATGCTATTTGCCCTCGTGGGAAAGCCTACATGCTGGTAACATTCGGGGAGAACAGTCCCGAGGCTCTAGAATAACTCCTATAGTCACCTTTGCACTCATATTACCCGTTCTAGTAGACATAATAAGAGAAAATAAGCCATTTAAGACATAAATAAGACTCATGCTTGTGTGTGTTACTGTAAATGTGTTCTGGTACTTGGGGAGCTGAGTCGGGGGTGGACAGGAAGTGATGTCGTGGGCTCAGAGTTGAGTTTTAGCTTGGTGGGGGTTACAGCCAAAACAGTAGCCCATGTTAGGGATTATTGTGGCTGTTGAACGATAATTCAAACCTGCAATTAAAGCCTGTTGTTCTGGCGATCAAATCTGATGCTTGTGTGTCTCACCGAACATTACATTAACATTACTGACACTTAGTGACCTGTGTAGAATACTACATATCATTTGCATGGGTCTTCTGAATGCCTTATACTTCTAGTTTAGTTCATTTAGCCATTTTCATGCTTGACAATGCTTAATTTGCATTAAAATGCATCAAATTTACTTGAATATGCATATTTTTAAACTAATAATAAGCCGTATTCAACCACAATGATTTATTCATATATTTTTGGAAAAACCGTGAAAGAGTGAGTAGATAGAGTGATAGATAGCGCAAAGTGGCGAGGGATTACAAAAAATACATTCTAAAGAAAATAATTGTAGCTTTACATGCATCAAACAATGTGAAATAATTCTAAATGACGAATGAAACGGGTAAATGAACATCTTTTTTATTTTTACTGAGACACTTGTTGGGTAGAGAGAAGAGGGAATCCACACTAACAACAACTTCAACACCTTTGATTGTGATGGGGGGGGGTTTTAGCACCTTTAGCCCTTTTGCAAGAATGGATTCCTTACAGGATGCCATAGCATTGTGTCAACTAAGTATTGTGAGATTTGGTGTTGGGCATGTGATCCACAAGATTCGACATGCCCAAGCGTAAAATATAAACAGTTTGCTGCAGAACCGAGGCAACATTTGGACAAAAATTGTCACGGAAAACCAAGTCATACGGATAAATGGGGCATTTGAAAAGCAAGGTTTGACTGTATATATAATGTCACATGTCCAGGTGTATTTTTTTCAATCAGAATTTTGAGGAGTTTGAGGGGGGGGGTTGTCATTCAGAAGTAAAAATAAATAATTGTACTCAAGTTTCCCATTGCATTGTTACAGAAAAGAAAAATTTCCTTATTGTGTGCCACTCAACACGTGCACAAATGAAGGGGATAATAATGAACATGCGCACGCCGCTGGCCTTGAAGACACTTGTGCTTTCTCCTCTTGAAGCGGCAAAAGGCAAAAACATAAAAGAAAAAAAATCCATTCGAGCCCAGTCCTAAATACTTAATGAGCATGCAGTGTAGCAGCTCTCCAGGAGCTTCAGATTGAGTCGTCTGACTGCTGCCTTGTTCTTTTGTCAGGGGGAGCGGGGCGTCCCAGGACTGCCTGGAGAGCACGGTGAAAAAGGCGAGCCTGGAGAGAGCATCACAGGCATGCCTGTGAGTATGATGGCGCATTTGATTGTTCTCCACATTCATTATTTACTTTAATCGTTACCTTTAAATTCACATCTCCACACTGTTCAGTAAATTTCCCTTGAAAGTTGCGTTCAATACCGTGAGCCGCTACCATGTCACAAGCCCATCGCCCATCATATATCTTGCACGAGTCACTTTTCAACCTTTAAACAAAGGAATTTTGGAGAATCAATATGACCAACAGGTGTCTAACACTAAGGCTTTATTGGATGCTGGCTGCTGGAGGGCTGGCGGTGTTAACAAGATGTGTGATGTGTTCTCAGGGACCCATGGGACCCCCAGGGAAGGCAGGGATTGAGGTTTGTGGATTGTGCTTATTGAGCTTGTATCACAATCATCGTACATTTGAAATTGTTTTGCGTTTGCAAAGTTTTGAAGGCTGACGGGTATTTTGCAGGGTCCTCGTGGTGCACCGGGTTCTTCTGGGCTTCCTGGAGCCCCAGGAAGAGAGGTGAGTTGCAAATAAAAGCCAACATGCTGTAAATGACATGGCCCAGTGGAACCTCGGTTACTGTGTGCACCGATTATCAAATTGTTTGGTTTACGTCAGAAATGTATGCAAAAAGTTTGCACACATGTCCCGGTTAGCGTGCACCTCTTGTTTTGTTATGAATATACTGCGTGAGTCCAGTTGTGTAACGTATTTTTATCTCAAGATGTCCCTGTTAGCAGCGTTTTAGAATGGAAACCGGAACCGGAAGTCATTGTCCCCCAGCGCCTTCGCCCCTCTATGACGTTATCAGCAGTTGACTCTGTAGCTCTTTGCTAACTAACCTCTGCTTTTCTTATTGATCACAGCTGAAAAAGAACTCACAATTGACCCAAAGAAGGTTCATTTATCCCTTTCATTCGTCATTTATATGCATTTTGAATCGTTTTCTACATGTAAAACGATAATTGTAGAACAATAAAAAAGTGTTTTGTGTTGACATTTTATGTGTCCAGAGCGGATTGCAGTCGTCCCTCGTTTATTGCAGTTAGACCCAACCGTGATAAGTGAATAAGAAAACCTGTTTATGACTTTCGAAATACAGTTTTTGCTATTATCAGAGTCCTGTAGACATAAAATAACACCCCATAGTCACCCTTACACTCCTGTTATTGGTTGTTTACACCACATAGCGCAAGACTAATGCGTAGGGTACAGGATCACTGCAGGGACATAAGAGACGGCCACCTCTCATGGCAATTTCTTTGATTAGCCTCCAGTTTAACACTTAAGGAAGTGTTTCAGACGGAGGGGGGGAAGAACGACAAAGTAAGAAGCCAAAAACTTACCACTTCCACACAGAAAGGGAGGAGAACTTTTTTTCACTCTATCATGTCGGACATGCCTTGGCTGACTCCATGCAGTGTTAAGGTAATGTAATATAATATCATGTCTCATCAATGTAACATAACTGACTCCTAGTGACGAGAATACTACATACTGTATAACTTATCTTTCACTATTTTTGACCATTATTTTCGATCATTTATTAATTAATGCATTTTTGAAAAAACGCAATAGAGCGAGGGAGGGATGTTTGAACCATGATGTAGCATGCGATGACTGCAATTTTGATTTGCGTCATCAGGGTTCCACTGTATCACACATTGCCAACAGCTGTGATGGATGTGCAAGTGCAATGAGAGTGTTGTATGTCCGCTAATTTAATTCCCAGGAGGATTATTAGCTTCTTTTTTGCCTCACTTTAAAGGGCCCCCCTGGCAGACCGGGCCCCCCAGGCCCTGCTGGACCTCCAGGTGAACCAGTAAGTAAGAAAATCGCATTTGTGCAGCTCAGTAGCCAGCGGAGCTCACCGTGAAGTTAATTTCACTAATGCAGCTCCAGTTTGGGGCCGTTATTTTTGCTGTTCCCTGCCCATAGTTACTTTCAGTAGGTTCATGATTAATTAACTGTTGCTTGTGTTTTCACGTGTCTACAGCAAGCCAATGGGCATGAGGTGTTGCTGTTCCTTTTGTTTTTATATCAAAGCCATGTAAATCGTGCCCTTTAAATGTGCATCCATGTATTGCAAACACCCACAAAACACATTTACAGACTATTTCATGTTTGTAAAAGATGGGCATCAAATAAAAAAAAAAAAGTCTTTTTACGACACAGAATATATGAAGATGTGCGGATTGTCATCCCGCAACAAAATTGTTAAAGTGTGGCTTCCAGTCGTTAAGATTGAACCACTACAACTGAAACGCTTTCCTCCAAGGCAGAAAAGATGGCGTTATTATCCAACGTTTACAGCACCAAATAAACATATGAATACACTGTAATATAATAGATGTACCAGCCTGATGGTTCCTATGCTTTATGGGTTTTTTTAATTTATTTTTTTGCTTTTTCCAGACTGCACTACCAATCGTTGGAGATATGGGGGCTTTGCTTAAGGTATGTTTTCTTCCTAATGAATGAAAATTACAGCTTCACAGAAACTAATACATGCAAATGTGTATCATTTATATGTGGCCAGCTCATAGTGTTGCTTGTCTATGAACGTATGGCTTGGAGCACTCGAGGAAATAAAAGCGCTTGAGTGCCTCCATCAGGATGCCTGGCATACATATGAAAATATCTCTCCCTGTTTCCAGGCTGTGCTCATTGGAAGCAGTTGGACATTCCATTCCACATTCCATTAAAATGTTACTTTCATTCATTTTAATCTTATTTTTAGCCTTATTTGTAACATAATAAGCGAATAGTGTGATTTGTGTATTGATATGTTTTCCCTAACACATTCTCGTCTTTTCACACAGGAAATGAACAAAATTTAAAATATATAATGTAAGCAACGGAACTATTGTAAGTGTCAACATAAAAAAGATATGCTGTGAATGAACTATTAGTCGTAAAATACATGGAGAAAGGGTAGGATTAATTAAGATCTACTTCCTCCTACTCCTTTTCAGGCATGTTGAACTGTGCAAATGTAACCACGTGATGTTCCTGAAAAAGGATTATCAAAATCCCGATAATTAACCTGTTGCAGATATACAAACATACCTGGATTTACTTTTTTGTGCTTAAATGGTTGAATTGAATTGGCTCTAATATTAAATCTCATCTTTTAAACATGTGTACAGTTGAACCTTGGTTAGTGTCATTCATTTGGGCCAGAAGGTCCGACTCTTAACTGAAACGGATGTTAACCCAATCCATTTTTCCTTAAATGTAAATCCAATTAATCCATTCTAGAAAGCCAAAAATGTTAATACAAAACGCATTTTTATAGTTTTACAACTGTACAGATAGTTTGACATGCAGAAATCAATTTGAAATGCATGTAAATAGATATAAATGATGAATGAATGGGATAAATGAACATTTATGTTAACTTTTACCTTCAATTATTGACGACACCACCTTTCTGCCAGGAATTATGTCTTGAATACCATATTTTTTTAACCCCATTAACCCCCAAAAAAGCCATAGAAAGTTGCAAGTGCCAGTGTTTTGATAAAGAAGGTGACAAACACTGTTCAACTTGTGACAAAACAGGAAGGTGGTGTTGAAGAGGAAGGTGTTGATCTCGCTGCCACGTTGTGTCTTTGGGAACAGTCATGTCTTCATTGAATGTAAATGGAATCTTAAATGTTGATTTATCCCTTTCATTCGTCATTTATTTCCAAGTGTTTTATGCATGCAAAGCTATAATTGTAAAAGTATAAAAACGTGTTTTGAGGGTCAACCCCTGATGACATCATAGTTCCGGTTCCGGTTTCCATTTTGTTAGCAAGCTAAGGATGCTAACAGGATGTTTTGTGATAGAACTACATTATAAGAAGGCAGTTGGACTCACACAGTGTATTAATAACATGACAAGATGCTCACCTATTGAACACTAACCGAAAAATTTATGCAAACGGAGGAAAAATTTTGCTCTATATTTTCGACGTTAACCGAAAAACACGCTAAGCAGGGCAGACGCTGGCCGAGGTTCCTCCGTATGAAGTATTTGGTAGGCTTTTTAAAGAAATAATATTGTCTTTATTTGGCCATTCCCATACCATTCATAAACTCTGTGATTTATTTTCAATTTGCATCTTAAAATATAATATGGTGCTGCTTCTAGTGATGCAGCATGCAACACTCTGCTGCAAGGCGCAGTGCTCATACCTACACTGTTTTAGGGAGGGTGATATTTAAAATTCTCACCTAAATGTCACAGGCAATGAGTTTGACAAAGTTCACCACTCACCTCGATGAGAGACGCTGTTGGTTGGTTCACATTATTTCTGCTCTGCAGACATTTAGAGAACACTTTGTGTCAGCCGGGGTCTTGTCTTCCACTCGAGGGATGTGACATAATAAAGGGTGAAAATCCAGTGCTTCGGTTCAGACTTGATGATATCTTATCTGTGTTGCCACGTTTGCCTCCTCCATCGACCGGCCCACCAGAACGCCTGCAGTGTTTGCCAGATGAGAGTCTCCGGGTTGACTGGGCAGAAGGGAGAGAAGGGCTCCCCTGGAGCGCCGGGACATGATGGCATGGTGGGAGAAAAGGTACTTGTGACTCATTAGTGAGATGCTGTAAACACATCTACCGTGAGCCTACCGTGTCACGATGCATTAAAGCTATAAAGGGTCTCTAACCAGTAGCTCACCAGCTGATTTTGAGTAGCTCACTAAAGGGTCAAAGAATATTTGCTTCCACTGTTAGTATATTTCAAACTATTCAATTCAGACATTATGTCTCTATTTAATGCCAAATGACCACAAAATAGCATAAAGACAATGCCCGACTGAGTGGATATATGCTTCGTTAATAAAGTTCAATTGCCAGTCATAAATAAATCACAAACAGCTCACGTCTTTCTTTTTGTCAAAGCAGCTTTAATAATAGTGAAAGTGGGAGAACCCTGCACTTGGAAGTAATGCATACTGAAATGCAAGATGCAAATGAACAACATTTTTGTTGTTGTTGATGGTTTCATACAAAATGTGACTCGTGGATACTAACATTTTGTTCATGTTCTGTCAAAACAAGTTTATTCTGTTTGTTTGGGTTGAAATAAGCTGTGAAAATGAATGAGTGGTACTTTATTACCGGTATACCAATGTCGACCAACACCGGTATTGGCAGGAGCTCTTCCCACAAACTAATGTTGTGTTGTGAATGAACACATTATGCTTCTTTTACTGTGATGCCACTGGATGCAAAATAAGACAAATACTGCAATTTTGCAACGTAAGTCATAGAAAAAGTGCCATATTTCTTTTAAACATTTTCTCTCAACAAAATGCTCGGTAAAAAATCTACTTCAGTCAACTTCTATCAACAACTAAGACAGGTTGGCCGTAATAAATGTACAATTTGCAAAAGAATCCAGTGCTGTAATGATGGAATTAGGAAGCTGTGCATTTCTATGTGGCACAAAAATCTGTATAAGAACAAAGTGCAAAGTGTGAAACTCTGGGCTAAGTGAAATTACAAACTGGCCTCATTCAGCGTTTCTCACGTCACTCATTATTTTTCTGCAGCATTCTACCTGAGATGTGATAGTAGATGAGAAGTATTGAAGGAAGGCACCTTACTCCCCCCTTGCAGCACTGTATAATCATTGCAAGTTGTATATTTACAAATTTAAAAGTAATTCCTGAGTGTGGAGCACAACATCATCACTCAGGTGCCAGCCTCATTATCGGCAGAAAAATGACACCGTTATCTAACTTTTATGCTAATATTACCTGATAATATCGATCGAGCAAAATTATCGAACATCCTTACTTAGCAGGATTGGAAATGTTTTTAATTCTTTTTCTCGAGCTGCTTCACCTCGCCTTGAAGTCTTCTGGTGCCTCCTCGCAAATGTGTGCAGCAAAAAGGCTCACAACACAGTGCCGAGGTCTCATTTAAGTAAACTAAGTGCACACAATTCTGAATCTTATACGTTCTGAACTGCCAAATGCCATAGAAGTTGTAATTCCACTAAACCAAGTATAGTTGATACATGTAGGTCAAACGGATATATAATTAGCCATTATCCAGTGAAGTAAGGTGTTTTATATAAGATATCCCTGCAGTTGATTCTATGGCTTTTGATGGAGTTTTATGTAAATAAAGGAACAGAAAACAGACACGCAAGGTGTAACAACTCATTCTTCATTGGAGTATTTAATGAAACACATATGCACACGTGTTCAAACCTAAAACTTCATGTACAAAATGCAGTTTGTGTTGGCTTTATAAGATATTTCTCTAACTTCTGCACCTGAAATTTGTTTTTAATTGGACTTCCATGGATTTCATCATACAGCAAAAATGTCACATGTTCCTGCTTGGCTGCTCACACCTTATTCATGCACCTGTGTTTGTTCAAACAGGGAGATCCAGGTGTTAGAGGTCCAATGGGGAATCCTGGTAAAGAAGGCCCAAAGGTTGGAAGGACATAACAACATATTTGTTAAGGTTTTAGCAAGCACCAAAAAATGTGTCTTGTATTTAATGTGTAGAGCAACACGTGTACTCTACGGCTTGCAGCAGAACTTGTTGCTATGGCTACAGTGTTGTTCCACATCGATGCCAGGGAGCAATTTCTATCTGTGTGCTCTAACAGAGGGAGACATTTTGAAGTTTACATGGTTTGGTTTTCTGTTTTTTTTCTGGCCTTTTCATGCCATACAACAACAACATAAAAACATTCAATTTCCATCACTGGTTCTGCCCCCCCACAGGGAGTGAAAGGAGAGCGAGGCTTCACAGGCCCCACAGGAGATAAAGGTGATGAGGTGAGTGTAAAAAAAAAAGTGGACTAAGCTGGCAGCGAGAAGTTTCTCTGACACAGAGAGGTTGTTTTTCTCAAAGATGTTGATTTATTGGGAAAGCTTTTTAGTCTAATGGGATGTATCAAAAGCTCTATGGGAAGCGGCATGGGCGCTGACTTCCCCCATATTTTGCCCTCTGAGGTGTTGCTTGCTAAGCAACATAGCTTGCCTTGAATGTGCATGCTAATTAAAAAAACAAGACACTCTCTGGAGGAACGGAGAAGCATTGCATAGGTCAACCTTCGGCATTGAGCTACACTGGCTGGGTTTCGGGTCTTGCCCCAGTAAAAGATATGCTTTCTTCAAAATATTACAGTCAACAGATCTTTGCTGGATAAAGTGTGACCTTGGGTGAATTCACACTTGTCATTGCTTGGTGAAAGAAACTCTGGTGGTTTTGCTCTGCTAGTACGGTTAGTGTGGCCAGGTATGAACGCAATCATCCGAACCCTGGTGTGCACCCCCTGTAGTTTGATTCGGATGATCCATCCTCAGTGCCTATGTGCTAAAAAGAGAATGCGACATAGACACGGGCCAGTGTTAAAACAGCAAAAGACGTGCTTACATTACAAATACGTAAGAGAAGATGTGTTGGAATGTGTTGTCTCTCTGCTTTCTCCCTCTGTATGTGTGATGGCAGCGCTCTTTAAAGGCATATTTTAGAAGCTTTTTGTGAAATCTAGTTTGGTAAATACAGCAGAATATATAGATAACCAACATATTCAGACTGGCAGAAAGCGTTTGTTCTATGGAATATTTGAGTTACGCCACTTAAGATGTCAGGAAAGCTGCCCAAACCTTACTTTGTGCATACAGTATGTTCTTTACTGCACAGCCTTTGGTCCGGGGACAGAAATATTAGTGTGAACGTTACATTAACTACACCAAAGTGTTGACCTTTTAAAATTGTTGGTCCAGAGTTCTTGTGAACTGTAACATGTGTGAGCGCAGCCTTTTTGTCAGAAAAACGTGGCTGCTGGTGCCAGAATGTTGGAAAATACTGTAAAGCACAAAGAAGGCATGATTCACAACATTAACATCTGGATCGATGAATTACCTTTGTCCTTTGCTTAATGTCAGCTGATAGAAATGTTTTTTTTAAAGCCCTCTTTAAGCAGCAATGTGAAGTAACTTTACCCCAACGACAGCATCAACAATGTTGTACAATTTGTAATACGTCTTTTCAGTGTGTCGCATTTGCGCCTGTTGATTTTGCAATTAATTGTTTGTTATGTACAAAAAACGTTTTTTATTTCATTTTAACATATGTTAAAATGAAATAGGTTTTTACGATATAGATTACTAAGTGACAAATCTCCACTGTCTCTCTTTTAGGGGCCTTCTGGAGCTCCTGGACTCCCTGGAGTTACTGGTCGCACTGGGGAGCCAGTAAGAAGCACATGTATATTAAGAGTACGAGTAACCTGGTATTGTGGTAGTCACTGTTCTGTTTTACTTGCAGGGGCTCATGGGTCGGCCTGGGCCCATGGGTCAAACAGGGACGAAAGGTGATAAGGTAAGATCTTTTTATTTGTATTTATTTTTGTGTGTCTACCTTGAAATCAAGTTTGCTGTGGTTGGAAAAGAACAGTATTTATTTTACCAGATCTCCCTGAGATGTTTTTCTGGTTTAAAATTGGCAGGGAAATGAAGGACCTCGTGGACGACAAGGCCTTCCAGGACCTCCAGTAAGCTATCGTGCCTCAATACGACTACGTTTTTTTTTTTGTTTGTTTTTTTAAATTTACATTTTCCATTTGTTGGAAAAAAATATCCATCAAATAATACTGATTTCTTAATTTTTGTACATGGTCTAGTGGTTAGCATGTTGGCGAACACAGTAACAGTCGGGAAGACCTGGGTTCGATTCTCCCCTGGGCATTTCTGTGTGGAGTTTGCATGTTCTCCCCGTGCGTGTGTGGGTTTTTTCCGGGTACTCCGGTTTCCTCCCACATTCCAAAAACATGCATGTTAGGTTAATTGGCAATTCTAAATTGTCCATAAGTATGAATGTGAGTGTGAATGATTGTTTGTCTATATGTGCCCTGCGATTGACTGGCGACCAGTCCAGGGTGTACCCCGCCTGTCGCCCGAAGTCAGCTGGGATAGGCTCCAGCAGGTATAGAAAATGGATGGATGGATAGTCCTGGATGCTAGAAACAACTAAAAAGCCTGTTTTTGCTTGATGAAAATTGTATTTTATTCCAAGAAGACGCTGATCTTGTGGGTATCGATGACCACAATGTATTTATGTACTTACATTACATTGTATCCCCCAGGTTCCCTCAATGGGATACACATAATAGTCACACCCAAACATGACATCCTCTTTGAAATAGAAACAGGAGACAAAAAGTAGACGAGCTGGAGAGAACAGTGGAAAATCGGCCGATTCGGAACCTGACCTGACCTAAATGTCTTCCAAGTCAAACGCCCAACATATTTAGCATTACATTCTGTATCATTACAACATCCGCTATAGGGAATGGGCTTCCGTTCGCAGTCCGTTTAGGAAGCAAACTAGACGGGCCTAAATTTGTTTTGCCTTCTGCTGATTGCGACCAAATAGTGAAATCCATTATGCCTTCATTTCTGCAAACAACTTCACACTACAACTATTGCACATTGGTACACAATAGTTCCATTAAGGGCAAATAACTCTCTATACAAGTGACCTACAGTATGCTGTTATTTCTCTACACCAAAGAGTTTTTAGTGTAACACAAGAAAGAAAAATGACAAACAAGTACAAATACGATGACATTGTGGTGACCCGCTCATTGGCATTGAACCATGTCCGCTGCCTGTAAAAGGCCAGTGAGTAAGCGCTTCCAAAGGCAAATCTATAATTCATCAGGCATCCCCTTGAACCTGCGTTACCTCCCAGCCCCCCAAACACACACACACAGTGGCCTCATAAAGTGCAGTCTGGGAGGACAGGGGATGGCTCAGTGGCCTGAAAAGGGCACAAGCATCCACTTGCCTCTAAATGAGCACCTTGACTCCCTTTCTATTTTAAAAGCCTTCAATTACCAATCTAAAAAAAAACAAGTGTGTCTTGAAATACTCCCCAAGAAACAGCTCAATAGTTGTTCTCACTTTTTGAGATAACACTAGCTCATGGTTTATGAAGTCTACACTTCTCATTTTATTCTGTTCTCGCTCACCTCGTCTGATTGTGAAATGACCAAATGAGCTATTGATCGCCCTTGTGTAGCGTTTAAAGGCTTAGCAGTAAATACCTGCCCCGGGCCTACTGTACTGACTCCTGATGCCTATGAATCTCAGTGAAGAAGGTCTGTGAGATGTGATGTGATGTGATTTACCGCTGGTTGTCTTTCAGGGTGCACCCTATGTGGAGGGCAATGGGATGAGCAGCCTGTACAAGCTGCAGGTAAAGACTTTAACTCACTGTCGTTGTGATACAGTGATGCATGGAGTGCATTGTGCAATGCCATCAATCATATTGGCAGAAAAAGCCTGTGCCTGTGGTTAAAATTCCTTTGACCCACATTGTGGAATAGAAAGCCATAAAGTCAAAATAATGTCTTTTCAGAGTGGTGGAGCTATTTTAGGACCCCCTGGAGCTCCCGGTGCTCCGGTAAGTATAATCAACGTTATGCCTGCAGCAAATCTTTCAAAGTGCGCAGTGAAGAAACATCAGCAGACAGACACGTTGGTTCTGGAGAGCCGCATAAGAAATAACCATATCAGCCCTCCGGTGTTATCTTGGCTTCTGAGGCCCTCATATCACACTCGGTCACATTCATTGAGAGCTGCTGCTTGGAGGGTGAGGGCTAAGAGGCTTCCCGATTCTCAAACAGCAGGTGTCTCTGACCTGCCCTGGGACACACAAAATATCAACGATTTGCAAATGGAAGCCGGAGTTCAGTCCAAATGACCCGCTTTGAAATTCCCCTTGCCCTGCTCTTACTTATCAGGCAGTTTATAATCTCATCAGGTTTAGGGAGACATCCAATAAAAGGCCTTGCAATGATCCTTCCACCACAACTGACACCCAGGGGGGCCCAACCAAAAAAATAAGATTCATGAACCGCAGTTGAAGCTTGAAGATTCCTCTCTCGAGGTGTTTAACCGCTTAAGGAAACAGGGTGTTACTTGGAAGCAGGCGAAAACTCATTATATATAACAAAGTTTTTTAATTTTAATAATGATTTGGAGTGCATGAGAAAGTAGAAAAGAAAACATAGCTTTTTTGACCACATGGTCATTTATTAAAAAGTGTACTGAACAACACAAACAGCAGCAACACAGCAGCAGCAGAACCAATGTTGTAATACCAGTAAGGAACACACTACTCAGTCAGCATTAATACCAGTGATGCCTTTCACAACAGCTGAGTAGCGCGTGCAGAGGTAGATTAAGCTGTTGGATGATGACCACTCATGATACTTAAAATGCAGCTGCTATCTTGTTGAGGTAATAGAAAAAAAATACATCA
This sequence comes from Dunckerocampus dactyliophorus, assembly GCF_027744805.1. Lineage (NCBI taxonomy): Eukaryota > Metazoa > Chordata > Actinopteri > Syngnathiformes > Syngnathidae > Dunckerocampus > Dunckerocampus dactyliophorus. Next base: position 14,032,813 of record NC_072832.1, on the reverse strand, counting down.
GGAGGTTGCCTTCAGCCACAGCTCTTAATGCCAGTGTTTTTTAGCCTGGTGTTAATTGGAGACCCCAGCTTTTGTAGGCCACGCGCCCACCAACTGTAGTTGAAGTAGGATTACTTATATTTGAGTCGAATATTGTTGTAGTTAGAGCATAGAAAACTAGTTTATGACCTTCTAAATATGTTTTTTTTTTTACATTATTAGAGCCCTCTAGACATGAAATAACATCCCTTTAGTCACTTTTACACTCGTAGACATAACAAAAGAAAATAAGCTATTTAAGGCGTAAATAAGACTCATGCTCACACGTGTTGCTGTAAATGTGTAATGTGTTCTGATGCCAAGGGACCTGAGTGGGGGGACGGACAGGAAGCGACGTTGGGGGTTCAGAGTTTCAGCTTGGCGTTGGTTCCGGCTGCAACAGTAGCTCGTGTTGGCGATAATTGTGCCTGTTGTGAGATAATTCAAACCTCCAATAAAAAAAGCCTGTTAAAAAAGTCTCGTGCTTGGTGTCGCATGAACATTACAGGAACAATACTGACACCTGGTGACCAGTGAACACTACTACATATAATCACAATGTAATTAAATGTGTCTTCTGAATGCCTTATATTTGTATTTTAGTTCATTTAGCCATTTTGAAAACTTGAAAATGCTTAATTTACGCAAAAATTAAGCCAGATTCGCTAAATTATGCATATTTTTTGGCTAAAAATAGGCAGTAGTAAACCACAAAACAGTGTAATTTATTAATTGGTATATTTTTTTAAAACCGTGATAGAGTGAAGCCACAAAATTTGAAGCGTGAAGTGGCGAGGGATTACTGTAATGTACGAACACCATACATTTGAATAACACTCACAGTTCGAGCATGCCATTTCAGGCTATGTTTATGATTTTTGTGGGAGCAATTGTCACATTCATCTCTCCTTTTTTTACTTTTAAGGGCCCCAAAGGAGATGAAGGACTTGCAGTGAGTTGAAGCCATGCTTTCTATTTTTTTCTATAAAATATCTATTGTTGAGTTGTTGTCTTTTTCCCAGAAAATACTGAAGTCATTTTTTTCTTTTATCAATGTGTGTAACTGTCCACTTTATAACCAATACACCCTGAAGCCTCCCAAGGCTGAACTCCAGCACACACAAAAAACAATCATGTCTCCTGCAAATATGAAATAGTAGGACCACACTGTCTTTCCAGTGGGAAGCCATGAATCCTCTCCCCTCTTCAAATGCACACCCATAAGACCGACGTCCCTGCCTTTACCCGATGATGCCTGAAAACAATCCACACACACATGTGGAAACAAGTCGATGGCTCTGCCATCAACTTGAAATCTTTATTCTCACGGGGCCAATCGTAGATTTTATTGTTTTGTTGCATGGTGATTTTTCACCAGGATGTTAATTTGACATTTTAATAAATTGTGTGAGCAGCTCCAGTGTGCTGTGGTGGAATTGCCTCAATCCATCTCGCAGCTGATCCCTCCCTGGCTGGTCCGTTCTCCCCTTAACCGCACTCCCTTATTCGTGACAATCTACATGTGTGACAATTACCTGCACAATCCATCTATGTCGGTGCCTGTTGCCCCTCTTTTCCATGTAATGGCATTTCTTCATGGCAGCTTGAACAAAATGAGCTTGATCGAGACTATCTCTTGTTCATGCAGCTGGAATAGCTCTTTATTTTTAGTGCACAAAGTAAGCCTGATTGGGATTTTTTTAACGGGGGCGGCTTTTTCTCCACCTCTTCTAGAGCCCACAAATTATGAAAGCACATGATCATATAATACAGGGGTAGGGAATCTATGGCTTTATGGCAGATGTGGCTCTTTTGATGACTGCATCTGGCTCTCAGACTTGACGGGATAAAAAATCGAAATAAAATTCGCTGGCATTTTAAAAGTAAAACCGTACAAAAATCAGTGTTAAAAATAATGTTCAAAATTTATGCGTTTTAATCCATACATTTGTTTTCTACCAAAATGCGGATGGCCAGAGCCAATGCCAGCTGTCCTTCCGATATTTTCCGGGTCAGACACCAAAACTTGATTAATCCTGGATAAAGTGGTAGCCTACCCGGGTCATTGAGATGTCAAGAAGTAAACTTCCCTCCTTTAGTGAAATAGTCAGCTAGCTAATTCTGTAGAGCCCTTTTGACAAAGAAGATGGTGAAAGGAAAGAAAGATACGGAGTACAGTGCAAAACCATGCAGCACCAGATTTGCATATTTAATTTATTGTTGGATAGCTTTAGTATCCATCCATCTTCTATGCCGCTTATCCTCACTAGGGTCGCGGGTATGCTGGAGCCTATCCCATCTGACTTTGGGCGAGAGGCGGGGTACAGCCTGGACTGGTCGCCAGCCAATTGCAGGGCACATATAGATGAACAACCATTCACTCTCACATTCATACCTATGGACAATTTAGAGTCACCATTTAACCTAACATGCATGTTTTGGGAATGTGGGAGGAAGCTGGAGTACCCGGAGAAAACCCATGAGAAAACTACACACAGAGATGCCCAACTGGGATTTGAACCCAGATCTTCCCCATCTCTTGAGTGTGTGGCCAACATTCTAACCATTAGGCCACCGTGCAGCCCTAGCTTCAGTATAAAACTGTTAAAATGTATTCAATGTTAAAAAATATTACATGGCTCTCACGGAAATACTTTTTGAAATATGTTGCTTTCATGGCAGTCTTAGCCAAAAAGGTTCCCGACCAGTGTTCCCCTTAAGCTGCGTGCGTGCGCACTGCTGTCACGTTCTCAGCGCACAGCAAATTCATGCCGCGCACAAAATAAAGTCCAACCTGAACTGTAAATGAAATATTTGAGTGAGTGACAGGGAACAACAAGCGGTAAAAACACATTAAAGAACACCATCCAGCCAATGATAAGATCCTGCTAAATGCGCGTCCTAACCCTGTATTATGGCGAAACAAATAAGCAGTGCAACATCCACTCATCAAGCCAAAGTTTAAAAAGCGGTTCTTTTAAAGTGGACTGGCTGTCGGAGTATGTGCAAACAGGAGAACAAGAGGTGAAACTGGTTGAGATTTTGTCATTTTCACATGAGAAAGGGCTGCTTTATATCACATGCTGCAAAGCCAAAGTAGCAAGCGGGTTTTAGAGCGAAAAGTGTGCAGTGAAGTGTGCAGTGTGGCGTAACTGTGCATGTTTTACTTCTGGGCTTTTATTTTGATGGCCAGACGTACCAAATACAGGAAGTGTTACGCCGAGTTTGTGTTGCTGAAGGGAACGGTAGAGTTAATTGGTGAGAGTTAATTTCATTTTTTTTATTCAGACAAAAGTAAACATATACAACAAATATGGCATCCATTTCAAGTAACTTTGCAGGCTAAAATAGTGTCACAACAGGCTGCTGCAAAACAGAAAGTGAAAGTGAAAGTCAAACAGGAAATCAACCTATACTTACCAATATAAATGGTAAAAGAAAAATGGAAAATGAAATGATAAACTATGGGGTTTTTCTACAAGATTCAGATGGTAATTGTATGAGACCATGGCTTGTTTTGTCTGAGGTTGAGAATAAGGAAAGCTACATTGTGGAATCCTCCTTGCCGTCTGTTTGAATCCACTCATGTACAAAATATGACAGAATGGGAGTTCTCAGGTTTCTCAGGTTTTGGACAGGTGCGATACTACAGTGTATACATCTGATGCCGCGTACAGAGGTCGAAATAATGCTCAGGTTGTTTTTGTGTATGCTCAGATTGTTTAAAAATTGGGGGGAACATTGTTCCCGACCACAGATATAATATAATGCGCCGAGCCTGAAATGATGACTTGTATTAATACCCCACCGAACGTGTCAAGACTATAGATGGAAACATGTGACTGTGGATGTTCTAGTAGTTATTGACGGCAATAAAATAATACCTTCCAAGACCTCATCCACTGCTTTTTGGAGACATCCATCCATCCATTTTTTATAGCGTGTGTCCTCACTAGGTTTGCGAGTATGCTGGAGCCTATCCCAGCTGTCTTCGGGCAAAGGCAGGGTACACCATGGACTGATCACCAGCCAATTGCAGGGCACATATAGACAACCACTCAGACTCGCATTCACACCTATGGACTTAACCTCGCATGCAGTGAGAAAACCCACACATGCACGCGGATAACATGCAAACTCAACACAGATGTTCCAGCAGAGATACTTTCAGGAGACAGTGAGACAAAAATAGCAAAGTGTGGATTGAGCAAATATGTTTTTCTTACTTGTAGGGGGAACCAGGGCCTATGGGATTACCTGGGCTTGAAGGGCTACCTGGTGCTAAGGTAAGCAATAAAAACTACATAGGAAGTGAACATCAGTTCTTTATTGAATGTAATATATTACATGGTCTGTTATTGTATTTACTGCTGCTAGTAGGAGAGGGTGTTGTATACTCATGTGAGAGTTGAAGACGTGTCCAGACATATCTACTTAATCTCAGTATGGATAGAGCCACAACAGTCCTGATTGGCTAAGAGAGAACACAACCTTTGTGTTCAGCATTCTGATTGGCTGTAGACCATGCAAGCCTGCCTGTTTCCTGTTGTGTGATCCTAGCTGCTAGCAATCATACATGCTGAATAAAGGCGGAAGTTACGCCTTTGTAGGGCGCCTGGAATACTGTAAATGAATCGCTTCATGGAGGACGAGGAGGAGGAATATGTTTTAACAAGGATACAAAAACGCTACAGCCTAACGGCGCCAGGACAAGCCACGATCGGAGGAGTGAGTCACTTAATTTCTTTGTCCAAGCTCTTAAGGTGATCATTAAAATTCTAATGAAAATGTCACTTTGAGAGTGCTTAAACAAGAGAGTTGGTGAGGGGTTTTACAGCCTTAAAACATATATAATTGTACAAAAATATAGTTGACTACTTCGCGGATTTCACACTATTTTGGGAACCTCTGCCTTGCGATAAACAAGACAACACTGTATACATTTACAACATTGGCTATCCTGTATGGAGAAGGAAATACGTAGAATAAATAATGAATGAATTATGTTGTCTCTAGCAGTTCTCGGGGCTTGGTTTTGAGACATTAATTGCATCTACGTTTCAGAACATGATGAGGATGTATTATTTTATCTACTGTGTAATTATACAGTATATTCTTTACGTAGAGTGTCTGACATGATTGCAATGTTTCCTGCAGGGTGATGTTGGTCTGCCTGGTCCACCCGGAATATCAGGTCCTCCAGTAAGTTGTTCAATAATATTAAAATAAAAACTATTTTTAATGATTTGGTCCACTTTTTAGAGCGGACGCCTCAGTGTGATGCACTGCAGATCTACAAGAACAACAATAAACAATATTTTTTACAGCTCTTGAACTAGGACTTATTAAATTGTGCAGGTGTACCTAATGTTGTGACCAGTGTGTGCTCACGCCAACTCATTTCTCGGCCTGATCGTCTGTGTTGTTCCAAGGTTCCACAACACTACACAAGATAATTACCAGCTCAGACATAAACCTGCGGTGTGTTTGTGTTCTGCAGCAAGAGAAGGCATCTTGGTTGTATTATAAATGAGAGGCTGCAGAGGTGCTCCAGATATGACGCCATTGAGGGTCTGTCAAACACTGACACTTCTTTTCTTTTGCCTTTTGATTGACAGGGAAAGCCCGGCCCACGGGGAGAACCAGGGATCCCAGGAGAGCCGGTGAGCACCAGCCTCCAGCTCCTTTTGAACTGTCAATCCGCACGTCATTCCTTTATCACCGCAGACTGACATGTTGGCTCATCTCTCTTCTCTGACAGGGTGAAAGGGGGCCACTCGGAGAGACAGGATTCCCGGGACCCGAGGGACCCCAAGGTGTTGCTGTAAGCATCCGCATGTAATGTGTTGGCCTGTCCTTATAATCACAGCTACATGTTCCCATAACACCTTAGCAGCATGTCCAGGCTGTAAACCTGGCTTGAACAAACACATACACCCAGAAGGTTTTTTTGTTCCATCATTACGAGGGAACAAGTGCATGCTACAAGGACAATATGGCTAAAATGTGTCTTTGCCATCACATTTAGACGATTACGCCCCTCAATGTAATTACCATAAAAGATGGTTTCTGTAATTTTCCCCCTGCAAGCACAGAATAGAACAGTGTTTGCACAAGCAATCAGAATCATTGAGATATCTCATTAAGTGTGAAGATTAACATTGGTGCAGGGGCGCTGATCCACTCAAAAGAGCTGATATAAAATGTCTTTGTTTGTTGCGCTCCTTGGAGCAGGGCAGGCCTGGGAAAGATGGAACTCCTGGCTACAAGGTGAGCTCTGCACACTATCAAAATCCCCTTATAGAAAGTGCCTTACATCCAACGAGGCGCAGTGAGATGGCACAGCAGATTTCTATCCCTACCGTACCCCCTTTCAAGCTACCGTACCTGAATGCATTAAACCAATTTGCATACACTGTTTGACATTTTAATGATGAAGCTAAATGGAAGCCTGCAGATGTAAGACTTTGTTGACTTTTGGACTTTTAACTCTAATTAAATAGCTAATGCTTGCAGGCAATTATGAAATGTTTTTAAGAGAGAAAGGAAGAAAATTGCTTTTGATAACCCATCAAATTTATTAGACACAATTTCCTAAATAATCGTACAGAATAGGCACGCAACATGCACAACTTACTGCACATTTTCTCTTTGATTTATACGTCACCTAACACCCTAATGACTGCCTCAATAGTTTATTGTCTTCCTCTTATTATTAGTTAATATTCCTCCAGGAAAATCTCAGCCCAGCACTGCACAGTGTTGTTATAGTGCGCTTGTCTAGTCTTTTTGGTAGGGAAACAGTGCCATCTAGCAGGTGGCTTAGTTCCTCTGCCTCCATTCCTTAGAGTTGTGGTTTAATGTAAATCACTTGGAAGCACGTCAGTGGGCAAGATGATAGATTTAAAGCTCTCATCAGGCATCGGGGAATAGGGAGTGGTGCAGATTAAACAAGGTGAGGCGAGTATTGCCCCACTTAAAAAAAAAAAAAACACACATCGGATTCCAGACTGTCTATTGCATGGCTCCAGTAATCTGACGGGAAATGGATACAAAGATGCTCCCAGGGGTGTTGCAGTGAGAGTGCAAAAAGAAAAGCAATGGGGGGTGACAGGGAGGGGTAGCAAGACACAAGATGTTGTGACATGAAGCTTGAGAGCTCCACTTGGTAGTTTCTCTCTCGGCTCCCTGCATAATATACAGTAAAGCAGACAGCAGCCAGCAGCAGTGATGCAGAGGAGCAGTGACATTGCAGAAGGTGAGAGACTGCAGGAAGCTTTCAGACAAACAATACACCTGAGTTGGGTAATAAGCAATCAGGTATCATTCATCGGGGAAAGTCTGCATGTCTCAAATGTCACTAAAAAGCCTGTTTTTATTTTGTCAACCTGATGTGAATTTCTGCAAATATGATCACGTACAGTGGATGGATGCATGTGCACATTTTAATAAGATTATTGTGCATTTTCCTGCATGCTACCGTTGAAAAACTTTGGACTTTTCTATCATTTTAAATTGAATGTTTTTGTTTTTTTTTGTTTTAAGGGCGATCCCGGTAGACCAGGTGACAGAGGATCCAAAGGGGAACGTGTAAGTACCCAGTTTTACGTATAATCAAATTAAGGAATATGGTGCATAAAACACATTGAATAAATCAAATCTTTCCACACATTTTATTGCTAATCATCACAAGCACATGTGCATCACATAAAGTGCTCAAGTGATTTAACACTGCAGTTTCTTGTACTGCATCGACATAACCAAATTCCCCCCAGTCCAGTCAATAAAAGTACAGTGGAACCCCGGTTTTTGTCATTAATCCATTCCAAAAGGTCAGACAAAAAAATGAAACGTATAAAAACCAAAGCAATTTTTTTCATAAGAAATAAATCCAATTAATCCGTTCCAGGCACCTAGAAATATCAACACAACACACTTTTTATAGAGCAACATACATACAAATAGCATACAAAAGACAAATAATGAGGAATGAAACGGATCAATGAAGATTTAACATCACTTTCACCTTTTTTGAAGACTAGTTGGTGAACACAGAGATGTAGGATGAAGGGAGAAGGGGAGGGGACGGAAGAGGCATGTGGACGCTGTTTCATTCTAGTCTGGAGCAAACTTAACTTTCAAGGGTAGACAGTTAAAGCTGTACACATGCTGACTTGAACTGTATTGGAAACTTCAGCAGCAGGTACAATCATCATTACGCGCACTGGCTGGGCTCACTATGTGTAATGTGTCTCGCTTAAACCATTCCCCCTGCAACCTGTGTTAAACTAGAAACTTTTACATTACAATCCTCTGTAAAAGATGCTACTGTCATACTTTGGCACATTTCTTGAATTCAATAGATTTCATTAAAGCCAGAGTGGGTTATTTTGCAGTCGTAATAAAAAATTAAAAAAAAAAAGCACACCGAACATTTGGAAATACACAGCGCACTTGAACGCCTCAGGGCGCACAGTGCTAATGAGGAGGAAGGGAGACCGAAACGCCGTTGTCATCGTTCTGTGTGTGTTCTATGAACAAATAAACCACCCACACACACATAATAAAGATGATTAAAGGATTCCCTGGCCGAAATGTGTCTATAGTTTCCCAACTCTAAAATAACCATTATCCATCTTCTTGACTGAGTCACCAACGCATGGATGCTTTTTATTTGGCCTTACAATAACTGAGAAACTGTACCAAAATGGAGACATATTTTTTGCAATGATTTTTGCCAAAAAACGAATCGTACGAAAACCAGGGCGTTCCAAAACTGAACCCAATGTATATCATTGTGGTCGTAACAGAAGATGAGCAATGAGCATCCTAGCTTGGTTCCAAAATAGTTAACAACCATACCATACAGTCGGGCAATATGTAAGTGCATGGCAACATGGTATTCCTTAAAACGTCTACAGACTGGAACCTTCCCTTAATATTCTCAAAATGTGGTGCGGGTACCACTGGTGGTCCGCGGGATCCATTTAGTAGTACACAGGACCACCACATTTTTCTATAGGAGAAATATATACATATACAGCATATGAAATACAGTATAGACTGTACGCCACAAACCAATCAACTGTGAGTACAAGGCGTGTTCGAAGCTAAACCATGATGGTAAACATCCATCCATCAGTCTTCTATGCCGCTTATCTTCACTAGGGTCGCGGGTATGCTATCCCTGCTGACTTCGGGCGTGAGGCGGACACAGAGATGCCCAGCTAACTACTAGGCCACCGTGCGGACTTGATGGTAAACATAGGTAGCGAAAACGGCGGTACTTGCAAAGCAGAATATTTTTGCCGTTATACTTGGTGTAAAAGGCTTCAACCACAGTCTTGAATTATTTAACGTCCATTTAACAACATCTTCAGCTGCTTTCAACACTTTCAATCGCAGATCTTAGTTACCAATAACTTGGTTAGTTAGACATCGACTGAAATGCATTTTGAACACGAGACATGCTGGACTGATATACCAGCTACTGTGAGGGTGACGAATCATGTACATCTGATTAGCAACCGCATTTGTTGTTTGTTTGGACTACAGGGTGATCCAGGAATTCCTGGAGAGAGAGGTGTTCAGGGTGAAAGAGGACGCCCTGGAGATGGTGGCCCCACAGGACCAAGTGGACCTGCTGGACAAAAAGGGGATCCAGGCCCTCCGCCACAGTTGGTATGATGGGACTAGCGCCAGCTCCTAAACATTTTTCTGACATTCTTGTATCCACACATTTTTGACTAAACCAATACCTGCTGTTCTGGTTCCGCTTGATCCGTCCATGCACACGCAAAGGTCAGAGCGGGCAAGACGGAGACATAAAGGCAAAGATAATGTAGGTGTGCCTGACTGTGTGCTGCAGGCTTTTCACACATGCACTTAGCAGCACGCATGAAAAGAGGCATGAATGCAAAGGTTAGATTATTCATATTATCATTATGATTATATCTTTAGCTGCAGCCCTGGAAGAGAAACGCACAACATTATTTAGAGTGGAGAAAATTGCTCATATTATTTGTCACCTATTGAGAAATCTAGTAAGTTAAGTTTTATGTTTGCGTAACCAGCCTCGTGTCATTTTGGTACGAATATGCACGCGTTTGAAAGACAGTTATCATTTATTCATGTCATATCAATCATCAATCACGTATTTTTGCAGGTCTGTGTCTTTGTGATTGATCGTTTTTGACGCCTACAAAACCTAAAGTAAAAGTTTTTACGAGATTGTAGCCATGCAAACAGACGCTGAGGTCTGAAGACCAACATAAACAAATGCCCTATAAAAGCACAAATGCCAATCAGGGTATTGTGTAATATTGATTTACAAGACAGTAAAGGCTGTAATTGTTTTTGATATGAATCGTTTCCACAAGCAATCTGGAGTCATTTAGTTAACGGAGCTCCTCTTGAACTCCATGCAGTTATCATGGAGACTGTTTAACTGTCTTTTAACTGTATTTTACAAATGTGCACTTCTGTGGAGAAGCAACCCCATGATTTTGCTGTTCAATGACCATATAAGCCTGCTCTTTATTCTATTCTCTTATGTCAGCACTCACTCATAGTGATATTGGTTACCATTGTCTCTAACTGCAGGGCGACACCACCTTCATGGAGGAACTCAAAATGTTCATCAGGGCTGAAATATTAAGGGTCTTTGAAGGTACAAATATTCCCCTATGTGTGATTTTGTTGATTCTGTATTATTATTTATTTGTTGTTCTCCTTCATTATTATGTACATTCATTTGTAGAAAAGCTGTCGAGCTCTGCCCTGCTGAAGAAGATACCCGCAGGTCTTTTAGCCTCACAAACCCAGGGACCTCCAGGCGCCCCTGGCAAGGATGGCTTACCAGGAGAGCCTGGACCTCCTGGTCCCCAAGGTATGATAACGCCACCTTCTTTTATTGTATTGTCAGTAAAATAGGGAGTTGTAAAAGTAGCACACTTAACATTTGACAACCACTGATTACTCCCTTTTGGTTGCTGCACAGTCTACGCTAGTATGTACAGCAGCTTCACTGGCCACACACAATAGATAAACCTGCACAATCAGATCTACTCTATTGTGGTGCTTCTTCTGTAGTTTGCAATAGTGTAGAACTGCACTACATATTCCTGAGAGGTGATTAAAAAATATAGGAACCCCTGTCAAGTAGATACATCTCACAAAAGTGAGTGCACCACATTCATTCCAGCAACCAATCTATTGTATGTTGTCACTAATATAGACATTAAACTTGGAAATACTTTGGAGTAGTCAGTGTTCAGCTTTTATAGCAGTGTAGTTACGATACCATGAAAATAAGTCAACACACAGCACTGCCTTGCTCATGACACCAAAAAAAAACTTTGAAAACAATAAAAACATAAGGAAAGGACTCACTTGATAAAATGTTTTTGTCATACTGATGTCTTCAACCATAAAATGCGAGTAAAACAAAGTTGTGATTATCAAACGCTTTACTGAACCGCCGCCATCTTGGCTGGGACATCACATCGAAGACGCTTTCCGGCAACCACACTCAACAAACACGGCCCTGGACACGCAGCGAAATAAAGAAAGTGAAATAGTCCAAACAATAATAACATTCACTGATATTGTGTTGTGATGAGTCTGACATAACACACTAAAAAATGGCCATGTATGTGATTGGACTGGCAGTGATTGACACTGACAGATAAAAGGCGAGGGAGCAGCGGTCCCTGTTTAGCTAGCCTTGAAATTTGGCATGAAAACCCATATTACACCGAGATTCATAGAATTTATATCTAATAGAAAAAATATGGACTTTGTTACTGCCACTGACAGATCGACTGCAAGATACAAGACGAGTGAACACTGCAGCAGTTGCTGTTTAGCCAGCCTTGGAATTTGGCATGAAAACCAATATTATCCTAAGATTCGGAGAATCTATCTAGTAGAATAAAATGTGGATTTACTTACTGTCAGCTTGGCACGCTTTTCCACAGTCAAACATCTTCTGGGTTTTTGACTTTTTGTGTTTTGGCATTTTGGCATTTTCCCAGGCTCAAAGAAAGATTTCAGGACAGCTGATGGAAGCACACTCCGGTAATACACATTCAGTATCAATCTTTTCTTTACGTGAAACGCAGTATCAAGACAAGTGTCCACGAAATGTGCCAGAATACAATACAGTCGTCCCTCACTACATTTCGGTTCGAACGTCGCTCTCTCACTCTATTGCGGTTTTTCAAACATGAATTAATAAATGATTGCTGTTTTGTCTTTGATCACGGCCTACCATAACTAAAAGAAATATGCATATTAAATGTATTTTTTGCCCAAATTAAGCATTTTCAAGCCTAAAAATGGCTAAATACACTATAATACAAATACTGTATAAACCATTAGGACCACCAAGGTGTGAATGTAGTATTGTACATTGGCCACTAGGTGTCAGTAATTGACTACCACCGATGCAGCAGACTTGAACACGGCTTTTATTGCAGCTTTAAATTATCTCACAACAGGCACAGTAGTATTAACATAATAATAATCATCATAATCATAATAATAACACGGGTTACTGTTGCGGCCATAGCCCACGACAAGCTAAACTCAACTCTGTACCCCCGACATCACTTCGATTTTGCTCCTCCTCAATAGTAAGCTGTCTTAAATGGCTTATTTTCTCTGTTTATATCCACTATATTGGGTTGTACAAGTGTAAAGGTGACTACATGGGTGTTATTTCATGTCTAGATGGCTCGAATAATGTTGAAAAAAACATATTACGATCGTAAACAGGTTTTTTACGCCATAACTAGGAAAATATTCTATTTATAAAAAAGGAATCCTAATTCACTCATCGCGGTCGAGCCTGGAACCAATTAAGCACGATAAATGAGGGACTACTGTACAGACAAATCTTACAGGGCGAATGGCGTGTTTTGGAAATGTGTATAGGTTTACTCTGTCTGCTCGAGTGTTCAAGCAAAAGCCTGCCACACAACAAGCAGGCATAATATCAAAAAAATATATCACAACAACAGAAAATCAACAAAAAAATGCGCCACAACAATGTAGGAACCATATATTCCATGGGTTCCAGGAGGCAGAGGAGGGCTCCTTCTTCTCCAGTCTCCTTCCGGAGACTAGTTTCAGTGACGAAAAGTGTAAAAAAGGGTAAATATTTCAACATTTCAGGATACATCTAACACATGAATAATGAATAATAAGATTAATGTGTGTTTTGGTGTCATGGGCACTTTAATCCTCTTGGGTGTGGAATTCAGTCGAGATCCACTTGTCGTCTTGGAGTTTGGGCTTGGACAAAAATGTCCCAGGACATGTTGGAATTCATGTTTCCCTTTAGCCACAGCTCCCCTGTGCCATCAGCATTCATGCAGCCTCAGACCATGACAGTACCACTACCATGCTTGACTGGAGGCAGGACACAGTATTCTTGGTACTCACTATATAGACAACAATGACTGTGTGTTGACTTATTTCAGTGGATAGTAAAACCATACTGCTATGCTGTACATCGTCATTAATGCTGTATGTACGCCATCATGCCTTTTTGTTCATCTTCATACCACACAACAGTTCCACAAGGCTGTGAGTTGACTTGTAATTCCACCACATAATGACCAGATGGTGTAATGTGGGGGATTGAGTAATTACATTTAGGTCTGCAGCAGGCAAAAAAGGATTCAGCTTAAATTTTGTGGGGATTCATGGGTGTTTTTCTCTTGCTTAGACTGAGGGGCGGGCAGCAGAGGAAAAGGCCAGGAGTGTGTGGCGCACAGCGGCTCTCTGGGAAATATGAAGACAAATGAAGAATTGACTGTGAATGAGGGTTTTATCAATCCTCAATCCAAGGGGGGGAAACGCTCTGAAATCCAAAAATGAGTGAGGAAAGAGGGTGGACTGTTAGTTAGAACTGTAATTGGCCAGGCTTTAGTCTTCCAACTGGCTTAGAATTGTGTTGAGCTTTGGATCTACCTCACAAGACCATAACATGTTTACACAGCTAGGAAATGAGATGCTGCTGCCCCCATTCATGAATAATACAGCAACTGGAAAGCTGACTATAAATGGGTGCTGTGCTGCACAGCTCCTGGATTTTTATTTTTATTTTTGTTTGCTTGTTTTATTTCCTCTGCTTCGTGAGAGTGGTTTATAGGTTCGTCTTAATGCAGCTTTGCAATAAATATTTACTGAGAATGAAGAGGAAAGTTATCTCCCTTGATAAATCAAACATTCAACAACTCCCTAATTCTTTCTTTGTTGACTCCACTCTTCTGGGGGAGCGACTTTGGGGGGTAATATTTCCTCATTATTTCTCGTTATCCTCTGCTGGAGACCGTGCTCCTCTGAAACATCCAATTTGGCTTCTTCTCTATGCCAAAATGAATTGTTTATGGAGAAAAATAACCCCTATGTTAAATGTACAGTCACAGGCTGTTAATCACAAGGATGCATGCTGAATATCATCCATTCATCTTTTCATTTTAATCCTGAATTTTGCTTTTTCTATGTTTTGTTCTTCAGCTCATCCTGTGAATAACCACACGTTGTTTTGACATCATTTTTGTATATTAGAGTATATGCATTTAATATTGACTGAACCTGTGTTTTATGCTTCATTTTGTATAATATACAAAGAATTGAAGTAGTTGGTTTTCACTGCTGTTCTTTCGGTTGGACATAAAATTAACAAATAGACGTCGGTGTTAATGTTGTTTACAGCCATCTACAGAAAGGCGCACGACTGTGATCCAATCAAGTTTGAATCCCCTGTGCAACAGCACGATTTGTTTACTAACATATTTTACCGATTAGTGCCGCTAGATGCAATTTGTTTCCCAACACGCAATGGCATTTTGGATATATAAGCGTGCACCAATCTAGTTTGCTGCCCAATTTCATTGCCCTGTGTGCTGCTCAGTATTTCTTCTTGCTCAAGGTTCGGAGTATTCTCTCCTCCAGAGCGTGTCTCCTCCCTGAATGAAATCCCCCAGGCTCTGTGAGTGCTGAAAAGTCTCATTATTGCAACAATGGGCTCTCTTCCACCCCTGCCCCTCCTACCTTTTTTTTTCTTTATCGTTCACGCTCACTTTTGGAGCGATAGCAAGGTCTTTTTCGGAGATTTTCTGTGACATGTAAGCGTTGAAGCGTTTCTCCTTTGGGCCAAGTGGTGCGATGCTTGATGCTCCTGTCAGTACACACAAGATGCACACCAGGCTACATGCTGGTTCTAAATGCATTGCTTCTATTGCCTCATGGGGGAGGGGGGGATAATGTGCACATTCTAACATGCTTGTTGCTTGGGAAGTGTAAAGAATAAAAGCATGGAGTGGATGTTTTATGCCACGGACCTACTAAATATGAGTGCAGCTAGTTATGATCTACTTGTTCTTACAAGTACAGTGGAACCTCAAATCCCTAACGCCAAATAGCACCTAAAATTGGGAGTCTGACCTAAATTATCTGGAAAAACGGTAATGGTAATTTCTTGTTATTTGTTTCGGACACGCTTAACATGTTCTCAGCAATTACTTTAGTTTATAGTTTTCAATCGATCCCCGTTTTTCGCCAGTGTTTCTTTCCGAGCCTAACAGTGAATGGCGAAATTGATACGCCCAAAAAATGTCTATTTTTGACACATAACTATGGTGCATTCAAGGACCTCCAATCAAAGTGCAAAAAAAGATGATCAGTGAAGCATAAAACATGCAATAATGATGGCTTTGTAAGAGTGGTACATGCATGCTGTGCATTTTACCAGCATCATTACGTATTTATAAAATAATACCGGCTTAGGGTGAATGAGGTGTGTTTTCTGAGGGAAAAACAGGTTTTTATTTTAAAGGGGGGATTTCTTCTAACAATGAATAATTGTTCTTAAAATAATGATTATAAATAAGTCATAGTTTTCATTTATAATAATAATAATACATTTTAAAACAATTATTAATTATTTTTCCATAAAATATAAAAAATAATCATATTTTTCTTAATAATATCTAATAATTAAATTCTTTTTTTTTTTTATAAAAAGCCGCAAATTTGTGGGGCCATGAATGCTGAATTGTAAATGTGTGTTCCCTTCATGTGTTTTGCATGTTCCACTGTTACCAATTTCTAATAAGGACAGAAAAGAATAGCGAATTATATCAAATGCAGTGATGAAAGAAAGGGGGAAAAAAGAGGTCTTGAAAAAAATCCAAATAAGAAATAAATACATAGGAAAAAAAATAACTAAGCACAGGAGTAACGAGCTGACAGAAGCCTGGGATGTATAAATAAATATGGATAAGCTATATATATATATATATATATATATATATATATATATATATAAATAGTGATAAATGAATGAAATGAGGATAAAGTCATATGAATATTTAATATAGATTCATATATAATGTGTCACACAAAAAGTGAGCACAGCTGACTAGCCTTCATTTCATATCAACATATTAACTGTGTGATAGCTTTGGTTTGATTGGACTCTCAACTTTTTGTGTACAAATGACTTTGATTTGGATCCTCTGTGATTGGTGTTATGCATTTGAGTCCCATCTGTTTGTGCTGTTTGACACGGAGCAGCGCTCAGCAGTGGCATTTTCGACTGCGACTGTACCTTAGCTTCTCACGCAAGCTGCCACGCGCTGGATGCTTGCCATATGCTTGTCACTTGTCATCAAAAGGTAGTTAATATTGCAAAATGATCTTTTTCACATGTCATTAAAGTTGAAGAGAGTTTATTTTGTTGTTTTTACCAATTCAATTTGACAACACTTCACTTATTTTTACCCTTTTATGACTGTTAATAATCAAATGTTGTTAGTAAAGGAAATTTACTTGATTTTTTTTTTAATTATTCTAATTATTCCAAATATAAAAAACGGAATTTGTCTAACTTGAGGATTCCTACTGTGTTTAGTAGGATTTTGTACCAAAAAAAAAGCAGACTAAAAAAAGCTTACTTTTTGGATATTATTGTATGACACGTAGGGATGCTCTCCAGTGCAGGTCCCTAGCCCGGATAAATGGGAGGGTTGCATCAGGAAGAACATCTGGTGGAAAAACTAAGCCTCTCTGACTCATAGTGGCAACCCTTGCTGGAAGAAGCCGAGAGACGACTACATTACATGTGTCGTAATATGATAATAAGCTATTTAAATTTACAGAGATGAGAGTTTTCTGCTTGGAATGCCAGACATGTTTCCACATTATAATATTATTAATGCTATGAGCTGTCAAGGGCTCGACCCCCGGAATGCAGAGACAAAGGCCACTTGCAGAAAATGTCCTTTAATTCAGCACGAGCAGGTGCATGCATAGTCAAACCACAGTTTTCAGACACCTCATTTTTTTGTCGAAAATTTTCGCCCAATTTTACTTTGGTTTTCACACATTGTGTCGGTTTTTGTACAATATTGCACGTAACAAAGTAGTCTGTTCGCCCCGTGGCGTATTATTTCAAGAAATCGAGCGGCCAGGCCAAGCACCCCTACGCATTGGTGACTCACTGTCCGTTCATTTTTGCGACTGCTGAATAACCTGCCACGGGGCCAAAGAAAGTTGTGAATGCCAGCGATTGAATAAAGAACACAAGGAACACTGTCATATTCAATCTCCCCAGGATGTACGGGTAGTCCGCATCCATGATAAGTTGCATCCATTCATCATTTATAATTATTCTGCATTTAAAATTATAATCATTCTTTGTAAAATACTGAGTAGCTCACTTTTTGTTTTGTCAAAATTGCATTGCAATCCAAACAAGATCAACCGGAAAATACAGTTTTGTAATATTTACTATAATAAGCCCTTTGATCTTTTGCACAAATGGACAGTTATAAGCCTGCCGTGTGTTGCATGTTTCCACAATGTGTATAATGGTTTAGTTTTAATCCAGGGGTGTCCAAACCGTTCCCACTGAAAAATGAAAGGATGCAAGGCCCCTTTGATGTTTTGTAAAGCAACACATGTAGATATTCTAAGAAGTTATATATATTTCAAGAAAAAACTGCATCCCAGCGTTGTGATATATCGGTGAAAAAGCCTACTATTTGTACGAATTTCGGTCTTTGCTCTTTTTTTTCCCCCATTTTTGATTTTTTTTTTTTTTATTTTCCAAACAGTTCAACTTTTGTCTTAAATAATCTTCATAAATTTTCTTTTTGTAATATTATGACTTTATTCCCGTCATATTTTCACTTTATTTCCATAATATTTAACTTTTTCCCCATCTTAGTTTTCCAAAAAAAAAAAAATAAAAAAATCTTATAATATTACGCCTTTTTTTTTTATTTTTTCTTTAACATTTCAACTCTGTGCAACTAAAATGACATTATGTTTCCTCATAATGTAGTGGGTTTATTCTTATAAAATTGCAGCTTTTTTTCTTGTTGGAATGCAGCTTTTTTCTCTTAATATTTGGACTTTATTCTCATCCAATTGCAGCTGTTTTTTTTTTCTTCTTGTAAATTTTCTTCTCAGAATTATGACATTATTGTCATATTTTGATTTTAGTCATGTAACATATAACCCATCTTTCCAAAAATTACAACTTTTTTCATTGTTTTGTTTGTTTTTCATCATATTACGATTTACATGTTTTTAATCTATATATTTCCTGCGTTTGGCTGGCGACCAGTCCAGGGTGTACCCCGCCTGTCGCCTGAAGTCAGCTGGGATAGGCTCCAGCATGCCCCAGTGACCTTAATGAGAAGTGGCATAAAAATGGTTGGATGGATGGCTATATTTCAACTTTATGCTACTATATAACTAAATGCCGTTATTTTTCCTCATAATATTACATTATTATCATAAAAATTGCTTTTTCTCATTAGATTAGAACTTTTTTTCTTACTATTTTTACTTTATTTTTACTTTCTCGTAAAATTACTGCTGATTTCTCAATTTTTGCTGTTGTTTAGAATGTGCCACAGGCCACACTTTGGACGCCCCTGTTTTAATCTGTCGGATTTTTCTAACTAAATTCTTGTGAGAAGATGGTTTTAAAGATTCCCTCAATTGCTGTTTTGTCCTCATTGACTCAGATTGAAACTCAGACAGCATTCAAGGGCACTTTCACGGTCTTAGCTTTGTCCAAAGTACGGTCTAAACAGAAGTTGTTGCGTCAAATTGTATTTGTATCGCGTGATCCTTTTCAAATCTGAGCAGCTTCATCATTCTGTTGTGGAATCTTGAAAGCTGCGCGCCTGTGTCGCTGTCGTCAGCTAACGCACAGATGGCTCCTCTGATGTTTTCCACTATTTGACATGGACGTCTGTACGTATTTTATTTTTCAAGGTAAGGGACTGATGCAGGGAACAAAGTAGTCTGTTTGTATGTCAACTTGCAAAGCTGCCTCACTCAAAATAATCACAGAGCTGGTGTTTGTTTGACATTGCTGTCAGACGGTTGTTATTTATAGCATCGGGAAGCTAATGCACAGAATTCCCTGGATGGATGTGAAGGTGTCAGAAGTGTATTGCCACCTTGAATCACCTTGCTTTTGCATTTGTGCTAACATCACTAACCGTGGACGCTTCTCATGCACACATGACACTGCACGGTCAGCACTTAGTACTTTGCGCAATGAGACTGTTGTGTTTTTTCTCTCAGGATACAGGGGTCAGAAAGGAGAACGAGGTCAGGTTGGTCTGGGACTATTGGGAGATCCAGGACCCATGGGACCACCAGGTAAGACCAACAACACTAAAGAGGTCCACTTCAGGAACACTTCTTTAAGCCGATGTCAGCAGTCGTAATGTATCGCTAAAAGTCAACTGAAAGTTTTCACTTCCTGTTGGTATCCCAATACTTTTGTCTGCATCAACTCTTCAGCCTCCCTCAGCTCCAAGATGTTTGCCATCTTCTAATCAATTGCTTTCAGTGTTGCCCTGAAGCTAAGTGTGTTGGTGCTGCCTCACCACTTTCATCAATAGCGACGCTTTGATGAATGCAGTGAACGCCTCTCACGTCGCACACAAGCAGGCTCCTACACTGCATTAGCGAGGGACAATTCCGAACAGTTCAAATGAGTCTGTTGATAATTATGTTTGTCAAGTGGCTCCAAACACAACTCTGGTGCCTCTTCTAAAAGTTAATTCTACTCCGTTAGAGCAAAAGAATGCTTCTGAATGAGAGATGATCTACAGCGTGGTCCGTCCGTTTACTCCTGACAGACTACAAGTTATGTTCCAAAGTAATAAAAAACAACAAGTTTAATCCTGTCACGAAACAAAAGTACCCCAGATCACATCACGGGATGTCCGCTTGCCCTCCTGCTTCCGTGAATTGAAAAATAGCTTCCCACGGGCGTGATGGAGCAATGACAAACAGGCAAGGCCTCTTTGATTTCCAGCCAGTGGCAGCAGGAGTTATCACTGAACCTGAAGCCGTTCATCTCGTCCGCGGAGGCGTACAATTTATAGGCAGGGCAAATGCAAGCTTGCTTCTTCCTGCCCCTGGAAAGGACAGCTGTTGGAAGACAAGCTGTATACGCACAGTGAAAAAACACACAGTCCACCATTAGTCCCCCGCAGTCCAGCTGAGAGTCGCTTATACATTACAGTCACACCCATTTTCACTTTAATCTAAAAAAATCTACATCAATATCACTCCATCAATAGCACGCAGAGACCTCCAAACTTGTAACATAATAAAATGTATTTGGATTATTATGTTATACCAAATTATTAGGAGATAATTCCAACATTCAGGGATTGGCTTGAGGAAATGATGTGATTGCACCGCCTCCAAACACCCACGGAAGTTACCAAATATGGTTCCTCTCTCAATAAACATCTACTGAAATGACCAAGTATGTTTCCTTGCTAAATAAACATCCAATAAACACCAACTAAAGTTACCAAATATGGTTCCTTGCTTAATAAACACCCACTAAAGTTACCCAATAGGTTTCCCTTCTCAATAAACACCCTCTATACACCAATTTTGGTGGGTTGCGAATCTTTGCCAAAGAAATCATACAAATATATAATACTGTGCTTTTATTCTGAAGGGGTAAGATGGCAGAGCGACTAGTAGCAGCGGCCCCTCTCTCTCCCGATGTGTTTGCATGTTTTTGTAAGTCCTGTGCTTGCGTTCACCAAAATAGATTCCATTTCCAGCAGCTCTGCAAAAATGTCATCACAAACTTAATCACTAAAAAAATAAAACAACCAAGGCAAGACAGGAGAGATAAGAAAATAGAATAAGAATAAATAAATACGGAACGGATCACTTCAAATTTGTAGTGCAATAATACATAATAAGGTAATAAGTCCAGTCTGGTGTTTTCATCGCTCCCCCGCTGTACTGTTGGAAGCTGCTGTTAGACATTGGCAGCTTTTTGTGGACTTTAAAACCCAAGAATGCCAGGGAACTGCTGAAGCGAGGCAGCCACCCCCACTCGTGTGCTGGAATTGCAGCGAAAGCGCCGCAAGCGGTGTGAGAGCCAGCAGAGGGACCCGGGCTAGGCTAATGGCTAACCTGTACAATCCAGCTTTTCCAGGACGACAGGATGAAGATGTGAAATAGGATACAATAGGATTTCTCCATTTTAAAATGTTTTAATTAACGTCATGTTTTTTTCATGGTTTCTGAAGCAAGAGAGACTGCGTTTTCTCGGGATATACAGTCGTCCCTCACTACATCGCTCCCTCACTCTATTGCCTTTTTTCAAAAATTAAGTAATTAATCAATTATCACTGTTTTGTGGTTGACTATGGCCTATTATTAGTGAGAAAATATGGAAAGACAAGTTATATGTAGTATTCTGGTCACTAGGCATTCACGAGGCATTAGCTTTGATCACATCAGCGTCACTGCATGTAGTCAGCCATGGCATGTCCGACATGACAGAGTGAAAAAAAGTTCTCCTCCCATTGCGTGTGGAAGTGGTACGTTGTTTGCTTCTTACTTTGTCCTTCTTCCCCACTCTGTTAAAACACTTAATTGAGAGTATCTGAATTGGTGAGGCTAATTAGTTAGCTCGGTAGCTTGGCATGCTAGCGGCGGTCATCTCATATCTCTGCAGTGATCCAGCAGCCTGCACAATGCGGTGTGAACAAAGAATAATAGGAGTGTAAAGGTGACTATAGGGGTGTTATTTAATGTCTACAGGGCTCTAATCATGTTAAAGATCATATTTAGAAAGCCATAAACAAATGTTCTATACTCTAACTACCATAATATTCCATTTATTAACATAGAATCCTACTTTGCGGAAGTTCACTTATCGCAGTCGGGTCCAGTTAACCGCGATAAACGAGGGACAACAGTATGGGTCATTATGGGACTACGTCTACATCATGTTTCTTTTTGTGTTTTGCTGATTTGTCGCTTTTTTTGTCGCCGTGTGCAAACCATGTCAAGGAGGAAGTCAACAAGGAGGGATGTTCACATGCTCTTGATATTCAAAGTTTTATTGCTGATACTTAGAATTAAGTTGGATTTGTGGTTCTATGGTTATCATCACATTTTTCATTTAGCCATCGCCGGTACCCTTCTGTGGTGGCGTCATACAAAACCATTTCGCTTGATTGGAAAATCCTTAATGTGGGACAGTTGCGAGAGGTGAAAGTGTCATGTGATGCCACTTCATGTGGCTTGAATTCTGAATTGTGTGACTTTAGAAGCGTTCAGGTTTAGAGGTTGAACCGCTCATGTAAACGACTACGATCCTTATTATCTCCCCGTCATGGCGTCTTAAGTCAGACCAGGAACGCCACCGCAGTAATAGACGTTTAAACATGTGTAGCGCACACATTTGCACAAATAGTGACAGGATAACAAGCACAGCGCCGCAGACAGTTTGTGTGCGAGCAGTTAGGCAGGAGATGGATGGCGGGGGTGATGAAAAGGCCAAGTTGTGTTTTCAGGGGGAGGAAAAGGACGCGGCAGGATGTGTGATTCTCTTTTGTGTTGGCTGCAGAGAAGGCTGACTCTCTGTGATGTGATGTGAGCGGCCTGCTCGTGAGATGGATGCTGTAATTGAAGGCTTAGAAGCATGCTAAAGAAATTGTGTTTGTGCTCTACGTGGCTGTAATACAAAAGCCAAAGAGGTGTTTGGATTGCTTTGCTTTCGCACGCTGTCACATGGTAACATGGCATACCTGCTCTGATGACCTCCTATTAGCGCGTGGAAATGTCCTGTCTTGTCAAGACTGGGACTGCCTTTATGACAAATCGATTTAAAACAACAACAAAAAAGCAATGAGCAGCACAAACGGTAGGGCATAACCAAAAACTAGCCACAAGGTAAATGATCCAACATGTTTCCAGCAAACCTCCACCAAGGCAGAACTCTTGACAAGATGAAATGATTGTTGAGCGCCATACGTGTGTTTGTCCATCTGTAATGTTAGCAAATCACTTCCTGTTTCGTGGAAGATGACATACGACAACAGGACTGTACCGTTTTCGGGTGACAAAAAACAGCTGCGGCTGTTGGCAACCTCCTGATGTAGTTTCTTTTAACATTCATTTGAATCATTTCAAGTATCATGAGTGGTCATCACCCAACATTGTTCTCTACCTCTACGTGCACTTTAAAATGTTGCCACTTGGCTGTTGGTGTGAAACTCATGCGTGCTGTTGTTTACAATGAACTCATCGGCAGTATTAATGCTGGGCGAGCCCTTCGCTCCTCACCGCTATTACAACATCGGTTCGGTTGCTGCTGTGTTGCGCAACATTCTTGCTAATAAGCAACCATGTGGTCAAAGAGAGCTACGGTTTCCTTTCCACTTTCTCATGTACTCCATATTATTATTATTATTACAGTAAAAGCAAATGAGTTTCGCATTTCTGAAATAACAATCCCTCCTCCAATTATTACTTGCTTCCCGGTAACGTTTTTGGACACCCCTTTACGATAAACAACTAAACAGTTTGGACATTGTTGGGACTGACATGCATTGATAACAATGTCCTTTTTGTGTCAAGGGCCTCCTGGAGTAGCTTCTCTGGGCCCTGCTGGCTCCCCAGGGCCCAGGGGACCTCCGGGGACGTGCGACCCCGGCGATTGTCATCCGTTTGAGCCCAGCTCTAGCTTCGGCCATCCTGCTCCGAGCTCACTACTCCAGCCGGACACAGTGCGCAGCAGGAAAGGAAGGACGCCATGATGCAATGGATGCAGTAGGGGTCTTTTTGTGACATTGCTCATAGGATTCATTTGAATGCAATAGACAACCTCTTTTTTGTTTTTTTGCAATGCTGTACTTTTAGGTTCTTGTTTTTTTGTACTTCCCTCCTACCTGGCTGTGATGTAATGCATTCCTTGTCATCTCTCATTACGTCTCTGAGGGCCGTGAAATGACTTTGTTTAGTCACTTTCAGCCCTTAATTATTTGTTTGCCTCCTTAATTGGCATGCCTATGCACCCCTTCTGTTCTTCTGCAGATAAGCCGTCGTGCGAGCCGAAGGTACATGGTATGTGTGTCTCAGTGTGTTTGAAAGACAGGGAGATGAGCTAAATGTTTGTTTCATGTGTGGATGTGAGAGAATTAGGGGCCCTTTTTAACTCTCTTGACTTTGCAGGGTGGCCTTCATGTTGAGCCACCACCCTGTAGGAATTCCTTGTTATCAGACTGCTGCAGAGCATGAGGGTGACCTCATGCATTTACATAATAGTCTGATATAGAAGACAGCAAACATCTAAAACTCCAAAAGAAAATCCAGCGCCTTATGTATAACAAAAAGTGCAGCAACTGTGTCTGATATAGAATTATTTATTTTTATTGCAGATTGTATTAAAAAGAAGTCCTTTTTTTTCTAGCTTGTGGATTAAGCTATTTCTGGATGAGCGGGGGAGCTTATTTTAAACAGATTTGCATCGTGCATGATAATCATTTTCAAAAAGATACTAAAATGTCCTCCCATTAATTAGCTTTGCCATAGCAGCTCACTGTACAAAAAGGGACAAAAAAACACTGATAAACATGACAGGAATGTACTCTAAAACGTATTTTATTGTCTGGAGCTGTGATATCACACTTTTGCCAGGGAGTATTGGGGACATACTAAAATGACACAAATTACGAGGAAAAAAATTAATATTTTTTCAAGAAAAAGGCTTAATATTAGCAGAAGAAGTCGTAATAACCAAATTTCCAGAAAATCATAAACAACAGCGTGAATGGAGCCAGCGGTCTGTGCCGTATAGCCATCTGGCAACGGCATGAAAAGTTTGTTAAAAACACTTTAGTGCGTAATGTACAGTCATATTAAATTGTTCGAAACACTGATTTTTTTCATCGTAGGTCAAATTTATATTCGGCAAGGCAAGTTTATTTCCAGAGCACAGTTCGTACACGAGGCAATTCAAAGCGCTTGAGGTGTCACGATATCAGAGCGTAACTTCGTCTTAAGAACGTTATATCTTGATGCTCTTCATACGGCCTAATTGTCATCAAATTCTGACCTTATTCGTGTAAAATTACAACCTGATTCTTGTCAAATTACAACATTATTCTTATTTTATTACAAGTTAATTTGTATCAATTTTTTTCTTGTAATTTAGTGAGTTTATTGTTGTAACATTAGGGCTTTTTTCCTCAAACTATTACGGCTTTATTCTTGTAAAATGAAAGCCATTTCTTGTAATATTATGATATTCTAGTAAAATGGCAATTATTCCCACAGTATGATGACTTTCATCTCCGAATACTTGGACTTTTTTCTCATAGCATTGTGATTCAGTTCTCTTATTGTTATTATTGTGTTCTCATAAAATTAGGATGTAAAATTATTTTGTTAGATTACCGCTTACTTCCTGTAAATGTACAACTTTTTTCTTCATATTTGACTTGGTTCCCGTAAAATTCCGACACAGAATTATTGCTGTTATATTACCGCGTACTTCCCGTAAACTTCACACTTTTTTTTCTTGTAATATGAAAGTGGAGAAAAAAATGGTCAGAAAATTATGACTTTGCAGCACTAGTACTTTTTCCTCTAAATATTACAACTTTATTCTTGTTATGCAGTAATAATATTCTCCCAAAGAGTACAACTTTGTTTCCGTACAATACAACGGTATTGTCGTAAAATGCTGACTTGTACTAGTCTAGTACTAGACTAGTACAAGTCTAATACTAGACTAGTACTTTTTTCTCTGAATATTCCGACCTTATTCTTGTAATAAGACGCCCTTATTCTTGGAAAAACTTTGTTTCCTTATAATATTACATTATTATCATAAAATGCTGATTTTGTGACATTCAGGCTCTTTTCTTGGTTATTACAGTCTGACTTTATTAAAGTAAAATAATTTTATAAAAATAATAATACATATATAATAATAATAATAAATGAGACTTTGAATATGAATTTTTCTTTTAAATATTTTTACTTTTTCCTCATTAAATTATGATAAATCTTAATATTTCACTTTATTCTTGTCATATTTTGATTTTACGTTCATAAAAATGAATGTTTTTTTTCTGTTAACATAATGACTTGTAAAAATATTATTCATTAAATATGGTGACATTTTTTAAATGAAATTACTCTTTTATTCTCCAAATATTTTACGTCATTCTTGTAATATTCGGACATTATTCTTGTCATCTCTCAAGTGTGTCCCCGATGCTCCTTCATACACTTTGATTTGTGTTGTCTTGATGTGTAAATACTGTAAGTTAAATGAGTGATTTTTGGTTTCCTGGCTAATGGGGCTTGTAATGGGGACCTGATGAATTGTACGTAATTACATGAGCAAGTTATCATTTTAACGACGCATTGAGGTTCTCGTGATTGGAAATGATGTTGATTTGTGTGCCTTAGTGTGAGTTAACATGTGTTGTGTTGTTTTGTTGACATAGTATTGCCTATGATGATTCCTCTGCTCTCTATCTGTATATTTTTGCTTCTCAATGGCGCCAAAGTAATCGGAACACTGCACTAAATCTACTTGACATGTTTGTTTCACAGTAACATCCGGTTCTTTTTATTTTATTTTATTGTCTTAAGACTGGAAGCCTTCGGTGGTCATTTATTTATTTGCTCATTTCTGGCTTTGTTTTCATGTATTCACTGATTCTTGCAGTCAGGTTTGCCCAAATAGGACTGATGATGCTTTAATAGGGGTGTAACAATTCGTTTTAACAGTGATTCGATTCGTATCACGATTCATGGTTGTTGATACTATTCAAGAACGACATTGGTTCGTTTAGAACGATACAACTTTAAACCGATTCAGTAACTTTTTAGCCAAAAATTCAAGCAGTGTGACTGTGAAATAAACACCTGTATACTGGACAGTGCAGGAGAAGTTTCCTAGATTACTGTTGTTTTTTGTAAGGGAATCAGGTAGAAATAGATTATGGATATCAACAAACAAGTAAACAACAGTTACAGTTTTGGCCTAGTCTCCGCTGGTGAGACCTGAGGCTCCTGCAGAGCCGACGTCGCCTTGCGCCACTGCTGCCGCGGGAACACCACGGGAGGTGCTTGGACGGTCAGCGTTGTGTGAAATCCCATGGCGCCTTAGTAGGTGGGTGGAGAGATTTGTAGTGTTGCCGTGGTATTTCACTTGACCTTTACATGTCCTACAAACAGCGAGCGACTTATTTAGAGCAGCCCCTTCTTTACAAAAGCCAAAGTGTATCCACACGCTGGACTGCAATTGTGGCTTCATTATTTCTCCCTCGCCAGCTGCTCCTCCGCCATCCGCCATGCTACGCTTCGGTATCTGATGGCGCGTGGCGATGACGCAGCCACAGACAGGCAGACTCAATCTGTATCATTAAAAGTGCTAAAAACACACATCCATATTGATGCAATGGATTGATTACCTTTTTAAATGACGTTTAATCGACATATCGTCATCCGTAATGGAAACTTGCCAGACACAGATCGATGTAGTCGAATCACAGGAATATAAATTGACACATCGATGTGGTCGAATCGTTACACCCCTGTGCTTTAATATTTTCTATTACTGCATTTCCACATATACTGTAGTGGCCAGTCAACTGCAGAAAGTACCAGGCATCTAGGAGTGGTAAGGTGGGGCGGCCTGTTTTTTGTACAAATACAGTAATTGAAAAAAAGTGATTTCAATTTTTTGTCATCCACACACAAATAAATGGTCGTCCATAGTTGCGATATATAATACGACACTTTCGGAACAGACATGGCATCTGTAAAGCTGACAAATGCAGTTAGCAAGGTTGGACAGAAAGCTTATAGAGTTTGTTTCCCTCGTTTATCGCGGTTAACTGGTTCCAGGCCTGACCGGGATAAATGATTCGATATTAATAAGCGGAATATAGAGCATAGAAAACCTGTTTATGACTTTCTAAATACGTGAACATTATTAGAGCCCTGTGGACATGAAATAACACCCCTATAGTCACTTTTACACTCCTGTTATTCTTTGTTTACATCACATTGCGCAGGCTACGGGATCACTGCAGGGACATGGCTGCAGTATGAAAGCTAATGTAATCTAACGTCATGTCTCACAACATTACTGATGGCTAGTGACCACAATACTACATATAACCTGTCTTTCAATATTTACTGACTAATAACTGGCCATAGTCACTCACGAAACAGCCATCATTTATTAATTAGTTTTTTGAAAAACACATGATGGACGACTGTACCCCAATTTTTGTTATTGTCAGCTTTGTAGATGCCGTGCCTGCTCTGCTGTCCGTGTGTGCGGTTTTATCGAACGCTGCCACCAAACATGGCCATATTAGACGTCACTAAAGGTAAATTCAGCCCCCTAATGGCAACACCTTTTATTTTTGTATGCATTTTGAGGTGTGGCATTTATTTATTGCAGCGGGTACACCCATTGATTATTTAGGGCAGGGGTCGGGAACCTTTTTGGCTAAGACAGTCATGAATACATAACAACATATTTTAAAATGTATTTCTGTGAGAGCCATATCATATTTTTAACACTGAATAAAAGTCAATGCATTTTGGGACAAGACCAACAATTTTAGAATATAATAAGTCTTTGCCTTTATTCTTTTTAATAACGTTGCTATACTGAAGCTAAGCAGTAATAAATTAAAATACTTACCATGAATGTGACTTCTGGTGCTGCATGGTTTTGCTGATGGTTTGTAGTCTGGTTGATACGTGGTGAGGTTAAGCTTCATGTGCTTCGCTTGCGTCTCCTCCACCTGATCGTGAACAGTTCTTGCTGACATGGCATGTCTTTTTTTTTCTTCTGTTTATCTTGTCTTTATCTGAAAAGTCTGCAGAAAGTTCATTCGCCACATCAAGCATGAATGTTTTGGCATATTCGCCATCTGCGAATGGCTTTCCGTTCCTCACTGTTGCTAAAGAACCAGCACAGCTGGCCGAAGACCAGTCAGCTTGTCGGTTCCGTGCAGCGAGTTCCTGCTGACTAGCTTGCACGCTGGACAGTAGCTCTTGGCGTGCCTTCTTCCGGCTGTCCCCCGCTTGACACTATATTTAGATGCAAACGTTTCATTGATTACACACACCGCCAAACCTGCTCTCTCCACGAGGGGCGAATTACTCTGTCCATTCGTGCTAAAATGTACGGTACTCCTCATCTTTCGTTCTTTTCGCCATCCTCTTCGTCGAAAGTGTTTGCGCTACAGAATTACCGTG
This sequence comes from Dunckerocampus dactyliophorus, assembly GCF_027744805.1. NCBI lineage: Eukaryota > Metazoa > Chordata > Actinopteri > Syngnathiformes > Syngnathidae > Dunckerocampus > Dunckerocampus dactyliophorus. The sequence goes on along the minus strand of NC_072832.1, from coordinate 14,003,191 downwards.
GCTAGCTAACTGACTAAAGGCGGGACGTTTACTTCTTCTTCTCAATGACCAGGTAGGCTACCGCATTATCCTTTTATAAGCGTGTTTTGCTCTCTGTAATGATCGGAAGGACAGTTAGCATTGGCTGTAGCCATCCACATTGCGGTAGAAAATGAATGAATGAAAATGAATAGATGGATTCAAATGCATTTTGAACGTTATTTTTTAACACTGATTTCTGTCATGTTTTACTTTAAAATGTCAGCAAAAAGAAAAAGAACATAAAAAGACGTTTGAGTGTTAAGAAATGTGTGTGAGAGCCCAGATGCAGACATGAAAAGAGACACATATGGCTCGCGAGCCAGAGGTTCCCGCCCCCTGATTTAGGGCAAGCCATCTGTTTAAAGGAGGCAGCTATTTGAGGAAACACAGTGTGTGTTTAATATGAGGTGCTGTTTCATGAACGTTGAGTCTTTACACTTTCATTTGTTACGTGAGCTGCTGTGTTTTGATATTTTGCAAAGAGTTGTGGCGTGACGTCCTAAGTAGATCTCCTCCTTCACGTGTAGTTGGCGCTCACGTCTTCTTTCTTCACGTGTCTCATGACAGAGCATCGCATCCCACACACAAGTGCTTTCATTTTCCGTTCAAAGCCGAACTGGTCATCAGGTGAATTGGAGAATGTGCCGTAAGTTTGAAGCCTCCATTTGTGAGCGTAAAGAGCCCCCTGCTGGATAAGAGCGGAAGTGCTCCTTTTTTGTTGTTTTGCTTTGAATGGAAAAAGATTATTCCACTTAATGGGCTCTCCGCGGAGACAATAAGGCAGACCTTGATCCAATTCAAACCGCACAGCAGCAGCAAAAGTTGAACTTAGTGGGGGTTTTTTGTTCTTACTGATGACAGCTTCTCTGTGTGCGTGTGTGCGCTGTGGATTTAGATGAATTAATATTCATGTGACTTCCATTAAGCTGAGCGGTGGGATAACAAACGAGGGCTCAAATCAGGTGTGGATGTCACAGCTCGCATCAGCATCCAGCTATTGTGCTGTTGAGCTGTAGTAGCAGGGATGCACGTGTTGCATTATTGGACTGTCCGATCATCTGGCTTGCAGCTATGACATCACTTCAATTCATCCACACATCTCCTGAACGTTATCCTGTAACCACATGTCATCTTGTAAATAAGCTTGTAATGAGATGGTGGGGTATGGCTCATCTTCTCAGCGTGGTCCCTCACATTAAAAATGTTTGCCTGCTGCTCTCACAGCAACTCCATTTCTAAGCTTCATCTATCTACCTCACACACACATGATTAGCTATTTTGTGGATTTTTTTATTCTTTTTTTTGCCAAATCTGGAGGTTCTTTCTTGTTTCTATATTGACGTCTGCCTTAAACTTGTGTGCAATAAATGTTATTCAGTGCTTTATTTCTGGCATTGTGTCGCGTTCCCTGCACTTGAATTACAACAATTCTTGAATTTAGTAAGGTGTCTTAAGATTTTAATGTTAGATAATATTGTGCCTACCCTACCCCCGCGGGGTTAAAGCACTTGACTAAAATGATGCTGTCACATACAGTGGTGTGAAAAAGTGTTGGCCCCTTCTTGATTTCTTTTTTTTTTTTTGCATGTTTGTCACATTTAAATGTTTCAGATCATCAAATTGAAATATTAGTCAATGACAACACAACTGAACACAAAATGCAGTTTTTAAATGAAACGTTTTATTACTAAGGGAGAAAAACCCAAATCTACATGACCCTGTGTGGAAAAAGTGATTGCCTCCTAAACCTAATTGTATTGTATTTGTACTTTATTTATCCCACAGCGGGGAAATTCACTTGTTACAGCAGCAAGCAAGATACGCAAGTAAAGAATACAGTGTAAAGAATACATATTGACTACAACATGGTTCAGGTGGTGCAGGTGTTGTAGAGCCTGGTTGGAGTAAGTAAACCAGTAATAAGTGGTTGGGCCATCCTTAGCAGCAACAACTGCAATCAAGCATTTGTGGTAACTTGCGATGAGTCTCTTACAGCGCTGTGGAGGAATTTTGGTCCACTCATCTTTGCAGAATTGTTGTAATTCAGCCACATTGGAGGGTTTTCCAGCATGAAGCACCTTTTTAAGGCCATGCTACAGCATCTCACTAAGATTCAGGTCAGGACTTTGACTAGGCCACTCCAAAGTCCTCATGTTGTTTTTCTTCAGCCATTCAGAAGTGGACTTGCTGGTGTGTTTTGGATCATTGTCCTGCTGCAGAACCCAAGTTCGTTTCAGCTTGAGGTCACAAACAGATGGCCGGACATTCTCCTTCAGGATTTTTTGGTAGACAGCAGAATTCATGGTTCCATTTATCACAGCAAGTCTTCCAGGTCCTGAAGCAGCAAAACAGCCTTAGACCAGCACACTACCACCACCATACTTTACTGTTGGGATGATTTTCTTTTTCTGAAATGCGATGTTACGCCAGATGTAACGAGACACACACCTTCCAAAAAGTTCAGCTTTTGTCTCTTCAGACCACAGAGTGTTTTCCTAAAAGTCTTGGTGAACATCAAGATGTTTTCTGGCAAAATTGAGATTAGCCTTAATGTTCTTTTTGTTCAGCGGTGTTTTTTGTCTTGGAACTCAGCCATGCAGGCCCAGTGTCTTTCTTATGGTGGAGTCATGAATACTGACATTAACTGACGCAAGTGAGGCCTGCAGTTTTTTGGATGTTGTTGTGGGATCTTTTGTGACCTCTTGGATCACTGTTCCATGTTTTTGCCATTTGTGGATAATGACTCTCACTGTGGTTTGCTGGAGTCCCAAAGCTTTAGAAATGTCTTTATAACCTTTTCCAGACTGATAGATCTCAATTAATCTCAGTTATGTAATGTTTTAACAGGGTGGCAATCACTTTTTTCTCCCTTAATAATAAAAAGTTTCATTTAAAAACTGCATTTTGCATTCAGTTGCGTTGTCATTGACTAATATTTAAATTTGTTTGATGATCTGAAACATTTAAGTGTGACAAACATGGAAAAAAGTAAGAAATCAGGAAGGGGGCAACCACTTTTTCACACCATCGTACATTGTCATATGCATTTTTAAAACATGTTTTTACTTATTGATGAGTTTATTTTAAAACACATCTGGTTCGGTGAACATTAGTATGATATTACAACTTTATTTCTGTTCCATTTTGACTTTACCATCGTAAGATTTGGACTTTCTTCCTTAAAATTGTGACTGTGTTCTCCTAAAAATGACATATACGTACTATGATTGTTGAAGATGTTTATTTCTTGTCATATTTCAACATATGTTCTTGTAATATTATGACTTGATTCTCATAATAATTTTACTAGGGATGCTCCGATTGATCGGCCACCAATCAGTATCGGCTGAGTTCCGTGTAAAAGCACATGATCGGCATAAGCTGATAGATGCCTTTCGATGCCGATTACAAAAGCCGATCACCTCTGGCTTGTACTATCTTGCAGCCTGCAGCGACCCCAATGTGCCGTGTAGTGTCTTGCCCTCACGTCTTGTGTAGCATCCCCCTCCTGCTTTCCTTCACGCTGCGCAGGCGTGCCAAGCCCAAAATAAACATCTCTGCTATGTGGAACTTACCTGCGAGAGTGTTTTAAATTTGACACCCTGCAAAACATGCCCCAGAAAATACCTTGCCGGGGTAGCACGTTAGAAACATTTCAATTAGGACGCCATTTGAAGAACAAACACTTGACGGAGTGTGTTGAGTTTTCAAGGCTCACAATGTGATCATCAGTCAGACGGCAGCTAATGTAGCCGAAACGCTGGACAACACTCACCCGTATGTGCCCGCCAGTAAGAAGTCTAAAGCAAATAACCCGAAAAATAATTGAATTCATCGGAATAGATGACCAGCCTCTCTCACCGGGTTTTGCCGACTTATCTCTCACTCGGAGCCCCGCTGCGCGCCACCTGGAAGTCCTGCTAGAGCGCCGTCAGACTATGTACTCTCCCGTCCAAAGTCTCTTGAAAGAAGTCAAGTTTCACGAGTGATACATGTTCTCGTTAAAAAGTAAGTCAAATATGTTTTTGTCTAAATGAAGGTGATTTTATGGTTCCCTTTTTCATCTCGCATACTGTAGCCAACAGCAGGGATACAACCAGGAATTCTGGGCACCATGAAAAAGAAATCACGTTGAAATCACTCATGGATGATTGGTATTGGAATCGGCAGCATAAAACCCGTCGCAAATTTTACCATATTCCTGTAAAATTGAGACTTTTATATTCTAGTTTTAGGACTTTGCGCTACTAAATTCAACAAAATTCTGATTTTTTTTTTCTTGAATTATTTTTTAATATTTTTTTTAAATAATATCAAGTGATACAAAAGTTTATCTTTGGAATATCAATTAAATTAAATAAATTAAATTTATATTTTACAGTATAATATTATTATTTATAATATTATGGCTTTATTTTTCTCATGCAATGCAAAGAAAATTGTGAATTTTCACAAAATATTGTGAATGTATTTTTATTCTCCTAATATTAATAAGCATACGACTTCATTCTCATAATATTTGTACTTTATTGTCATTATGATTTTGCTTGATTCCTGTAAAATTCAGACTTTTATCTTCGAATTTTATGACTGCGGCACTAAATTAAAACCAAAATGATGATTTTTTTCCTTGAAATATTTTTAAATAAATATTTTAATTTTTTTATTAATTAATTTTAAAAAATTTGTCATTTTACATGTATTAATTATTTTTGAAATAGTATTGCTTAATCCGAAAGTCTTTATTCATTTTTTGTAATAAAGACTTTATTCTTGTTCATTTGTTTTAACAATATTCAAACTTAACAATATTAAAACTTTAAGGTAAGAGTTGTGCATAAATGTACACGTTTTTCTACGCACAAGTACAAGTGGATAAATCCCATCTTACGCACGCTCTCCGCGCGCATCTCTGCACACACATCTCTGCGAGGGTTTGCTTTGCGAGATATCAGAAAGAAGCAAAAATGCCGATTGCTCTTTTCCAAAGTTTTTGGACTAAGGAAATTAAATAGTCACATTTGAGAGGCTAAAATCAGGATATTTACAGTACATTCTTAAATGTAACAATTACCAAAATAGTTGTCGATTAACCGGATAATCGATTAATAATCGATTAATCGTTGCAGATCTACTCCTAATATTAATCGAGGAAAAGGCTTCTTGAGACGTCATCTGTACTTCTGTGAAGAAGGTGTCGGACGTTTCGCTCCTCATCCGAAGAGCTTTGGCCAAAATCTTTACCTCGCTGTCCTGAAAAGAGTGATTGGTAGCTTTCAGGTGTAGATGTACTGCTGATTGAGGACCACTAGAATTGTCCCTGCGATGTTGATAAAGCCTTTTTTGGAGCATTTTGGCCAAAGAAAACAGATGGTTTGAAAGAGGAGTAAAGGAAGCCATTTTTGTCAAACAACAGAACCCATCATTGAATCGGAATGGTGGTTTGAGGTTTAATTTGGACCTTGTGTTCAGCAGGTTACTGAGACCAAAACCCACAGCTCTTAGTCTTGCAAATGAGGTGGAGCCAGGGCCGAGCCAGAACAATAGATGCTAACTAGCCAGGATCAGAGTCGTTCATACCCTATTCAGGGAGCGACACTTCCCCTTTTATCGGAGGTGTTAATAACAGGATAGGATTATACCACTACTCCGCCCAGGCTTAGTGTAACGAACCAATAGGGGGAGGGTGTTGACACACCAATTCCGCCCACTCTTACTGTATTTTAGGCCTAAACTACCAGCACTTATTAGTTCGCTGACGAAGCTCTTCGGATGAGGAGCGAAACGTCCGACACCTTCTTCACAGAAGTACAGATGACGTCTCAAGAAGCCTTTTCCTCGATGGACAACTCCTGTACGACTGAGAGCCTACACAGACGTCCTAATATTAATAATCTTACAAATGTAACTGGCCTTTTCACAAAATATTCAGGGTTTTTTTTAATAATAGCTTTAGTTTATTGACTTTACTACTTACTATTTACTTTATTGTCAGCATATTTGAACTGTGGTCTCATAATATTTTTACATTATCCCAAAATTATTAAATAGTTTTATTTTTATGAATTAATCGTTATTACTTTATTCTCATTTTGCGGCTGTATTCTTGTGATTAAGAAAAAATGCTCAGGAACAGACACAAACATGATATAATATTACAACTTTATTAGGGTAATATTTTGACTTTTCTTTGTTCTCGTAAAAATGACATATTTTTCTTGAATTATTCACTTCATTCATGTAAAAGTTTAAAATGCAAAAATAACATAAAATCCCGTCCTTTGAATTTAAATGTATTTCAACGCATGTGTGGGTTTATTCATTTATACACGGTATTTACTCACATTAAAGCACCTACTGAGTGCTTTTAAAATGCAGTATAAAGTACTGCCTTCCAAAATCCAGTCATCCCGATTTTTACTTTAAGAAGCTCATCGTCCAATCTTGAGTGTTTTTTAAATATTCATTCCTTAATCGTTCATCCTGCAGAATAAATCAACACTGTGATGTGTGTATTTTTTTATTTGTTCCATGAATGAGCATTTCCCTCAACTGTACTGCTGTCATCCTGTACAATGAGGCAAAAAGCCACATCAGGTTGTTTTGTAGGAAATATAATTAACCACAACTCAAACATTTTTTTACAGATTTACAACATACACTAAAGTCAGTGTGACTTGGCAGTTTTCACGCTCTCTGCTTTTTATTTCCAACTGCATAGATGGTCGGAAGTGTGTCCAGGTGCAGTTGGATAAACAATCACATACAATACAAAAAAGTCCGAAAAAGGCACATACGCTAAATGCCCATTTGTTTGGGGTGGGTGTTTTTTTGACATGTAGAAAATAGAGGGGCTTTGTGAACGCTTCTAGGCTCCATCTGATAAACGTCTTGCTGGGAATATGAAAACATGTCTCAGGTAGAAGACGCCCAAAAAATGCAGTGTGTTTTTTTTTTTTTTTTTTTAATGGAGGCAGACTCCTTGTGGTGGAGCTTCTCAAGACAAGACGAGAGGTCAATGGAGGGAAGGCGCCACCAACCACAGCCCCCTGAGATGAAAAATGTTCTGATCCAATAGTCTCTGTCTCTTCCAGAGTGGCATTTAGTTCCTTGCAGGTCCCTTCACGTCCACAGACTGCTGGCCCGCCGACAGGTTGCATGAGGACGGGTCGCAGTAACCGTTAGGACCTGCTGCACCAGGAGGTCCAGGTACACCGGGCTGTCCAGGAAGACCGGGAGGTCCTCTCTGGCCGTCACGACCGTCCTGACCGTAACCAGGTTTGCCTGCTTCACCTACAAGCACAAAACTCTTTTTAGAGTTCAATTGTGCAAGATTTGTGTTTTATTAGCAACCATTTACTTACCAGGAAGTCCTGGAGGTCCTTGCTGACCTTTGGCTCCTCGCACAGTGGGCCCTCGGGAGCCTCTGTCGCCCATTTCACCTGCAACACACACCATGTGATGACGACACGCCAAAGCAAAAGCTAAAGCGCTATATCAGGTAATTGCCAACAGAATTGACAATTATAATTATTAATTGCACAACAGGCACAATAATAACACAATAACAGTCATCATCATCATCATAACAACACGGACTGCAGCTAAAACTGAACTCTGACTCCCCTAGTGTCACTTCCTGTCCACACGTCCTGAAGACGTTTATTGAAACACACATGAGCGTGAGTCTTATTTATGTCTGAAATGGCTTGTTTACTCTTATTATGTCTACTATATTGGGTAAGAAGAGTCTAAAGGTGACTATAGGGGTGTTATTTCATGTCTACGGGGCTCTAATAATGGTAAAAATTGTATTTAGTCATAAACAGGTTTTCTACGCTCTAACTACAAAAATATTCTGTTTAATAATATTGAATCGTACTTGGTAGAAATTCAATTCAATGTTCTATTTACCTTTGGGTCCTTTTACTCCAATCGGTCCTGGCGGTCCTTTAAGTCCAGGAAGTCCTCTTGTTCCTGCCTGTCCTGGGAATCCGTTGTCTCCGGGAGCCCCAGGAGGTCCTGGAGGTCCGGGTTTGCCAGGTAAACCAACCACACCTGACTCGGGCCTTCTCAAACTAGCTGCTAACTGGGCCAGTTGTTCTGTTGGAGCAAAGACACAGAAGAAATGAAACTTTGCCTCTCTTGAGTTCTTGAGGGTTCAAGTCAAGGTGAAATAAGGTGATGTGATGAACTAGGGTCATGAAAATTGTTAAAATCTCTTTCAGCATCTTTCAACAAAACCTCAGTAAACGTAGCCTAGAAAGACAATGCTTTAATTAGCAGCAATCAGCGAGAGAAGACATACTGTATGTTCATGGTGCAAATGATCCAATGTTGATCTTCCGCGACTCTTTGCTGCATGATATTTTGCACTTTTCAGACTCCTGATGAAAATTCATGCAGTGGCTGCTCTTTTTAAACATTTCCTTCCCTGGCAGACTCTCTCTTTGCTCTGAGCAGAGGAGTGGAGGTCTGCTGGAGGTGTAATTAATTTTTCAGCAGCTCCGCCATGAAAAAGTAATGACTCTAGGAGATGAGTTTTGAAGACACAAGAGCAAAAAAAAAAAAAAAAAAAGAATAAAGAGAACAGAGGTTGCGTCTTTCCGCTGGAACATTTCTTAGAGGCGAACGAGGAAATCTTTCATCCATCAAATAAACAACGGGTGAAGCTTATTTCATGTTTTGCTTATGAGGCCTTCTGTTTTTTCCAGTGTGTGTGAACCGGAGCGTATTGAGCCAAGTGGCCTGATCAATGAGAACGCGCGCTGCTAGCCAGCTGTATGTGTGCTTTGTGGCTTAAGATTAAAGTCATAAACGAGGCACAAGGGAATGATAAATGGGGGCATGACGTCTTACCTTGCATGACTCGCATGCACACCTGCTTGATGTGCTGGTCGCTTGGCTCTTTACCCTGGAATGCAGTAATACAGAAGCATCAGAGGCATTGAAGGCAATTGATCACAGGACTCCTTCTTGATTGTTCATATTTGTAGTTCCATTCCATACAGCTAAAGAGCTAAAAACGGAGGATGGAAGGTTGGAATTCTGTTTGTCAGCTGAACAAGTGGTCACTGGTTCCATTCCAAAACCAAGATAAACGTGGTTTCTTCCAAACATACTACAATACGTTACAGGTTGCTACATGCAGTGGAGAACCTCTAAAGTCGATTCCACAATTTTAAATTCAACTAAAACCTTTGGGGGAAAATACACTACTGTCAGTGTGAACGACTAGCATGCAAATCTTAGTGAGCCTCTAAAACAAACTTTTTCCACTGGGGGCTGCATACTGAAAAGCCAAAGGATTTGGGGGCCAGTTTGATATTTTAAACTTTATTTAACAAACAAACAGCCTGCATGTCAGCCTTGTGTTATGGGTAACAAAGCAACAACATCATTTTAACATCATTTTTTTCTGGTAACATTACAACTTTTTGCTCATTTTTCAATTTTTGCTGTATTTTTTTTTTTTTACTTTTGTTGTTGAATTTAATTTTTTTTAGAAAGCGCCGTGGGCCGCTTAAAAATGAGCAGCGGGCTGCTTTGGACAACCCTGCTCTAAAGGAATAATTCCACAAGTGTGTTTGGATGTTTCTTTGTCTTTTTTTGTATGTTTTTGCAATGCCAGCACAAAAGCAAAGAGGGGAAATATGATGACGACCAAAGAACAGGAAACAAATTGAATGCGATGTAGAAAAGCAAAACACACATCTCCATCCTGGCTGCTCAATAATAATCATAGAATAAGAAAGCAATGAGGAATAAATGGAAGCGAACTGCAAAACGAATGTCAAGCAACATTCCAGAAATGATTTTGTTCAACGATCGGCAACTTCAAAAATTGGCGTTCGGCCAGAATAGTCACTCACCGCTGTCTGGTGTTTACGCATCTGTCCGTAGCGCGTCCACACTAGGGTCGGGCATCGTTTGAATTGGAACGATACCGGTTCCGATTCCTCGTTTCGATTCTGGTTCTGAACGATTCTCGTTTCCGATGCGTTCAAGAGGCAGGAATATAAACGTTTGCATGGTTTAAATGAGGGCGCTAACCAGAGTTCTTTTCGGATGCAATGTCTGAACTTACTTTAATGGTATGAACTTCTTACCAAATTGATTATGAATTTCTTACAGGGCTATTTTCAACCAGTATAGAAATATCAAACCAGTCAACATGAATATAAATGTACACTTTCACCAAACATTATACTACTTTTGAAAAGTAGTATACTTTGTTTGCTGCCTCACCGTTGTTGTAAGCTATTTTTTATGACACCCTTATTTTGTTAACACAAGTAAACAGGATACAGTATAGCCCAGAGTGCTCTTATATTGAAGAGCCGGAATTGTGTTGTGTGAGTTGAGAAGGTCCTTGCCTGTTGCTAACAGAGACCGACTGTACAAATGATATACTTGCCTGGCCGTAGCCCCCGTGCTTTATTTACACCGAACTTCGACATCATCCTGAAACCCTCGGTTACATTGGCATGAGACGCCATTTATTGTTTGACTTCCCTGATTCTGATTGCTTGGAGCAGGGGCGTCAAACTCGTTTTCACCGTGGGGAACCTTGCAGTTATGTTGACCCTCAGAGGGGCACCTCTAATCTGAATATTATCATTTTCACTTTGAGTATATATCTATCATATGATTTGAATAATAATAATTATTATTATAATGTTAACTATCCATTAATAAATAATACAAAATAATCTTATCAAATTGGATTTGACAACAAAAAAAAGACTTTTCTGTCAAAATCGGCACCAACAAAGATTGATTTAGACTGGACAAAATCTGAAAAGAACAGATGGCATCAGTTGATTTTCATCACAGCCTCAGCCACTTATTTAGCTTTTTCTTTAGCTTTTATTAGCCTGTATAGTCAGGGACCCTTGTTTTGTTTGTTTCCCCCCACCCCGATACGCCGCCTTGGGCTACACCTCCCCTGAAGTCACACTTTGAAAACCCCTGCCTTAGAACGTTTTACTTTGACAGTCAGCAAAGCATTAAAAATGGAGCTGGGGCTGTTTAGTCTGGAAAGATTGCAGTGGATGATCTCTAGCGGTACGAGCTCTACTTATCTAGTCATCCATCCTTTTTCTGTTCAGGGTCGCAGTGCTAGCTGGCTTGGAGTAAAAAGGCAGTCTTCACGCTAGCTGCATGAAAGTCAGCTATGTGAACCACTACACTACCAATATCAATGTCTACGTCAGTCAGTGTCAAGAGCACAAAGTAGTACCTAAGAGTAAACACCCCATTTAAATGCCATTGTAGCCTAAAAGTGTAACAATTGACTTTTTTTTAGTGAGTACGTCTGCTCATGTTTTATCTTGGACCTACCGCAGGACCTTGTGTTCCTCTGACTCCAGGTGGACCTCGGTTCCCCTGCATGCCTCGTGGTCCAGGTGTTCCAGGAGGCCCCTCAACACCGGGCTGCCCTCGACCTCCTTCTGGACCTCTTCTGCCAGGCTCGCCGGGGTTGCCAGTCTTTGTAATAAATAAGGAGGCGGACCATAGAGTTTAAACAAAGCTCTTCTTGGTTGGTACCATATCCTAAAAACAACAGACAAACCTCGCCCTTTGCTCCAGATTCTCCAGGTTGGCCCTATAAGATGAATACGTAAAAATATATGGAAATATTATGCATTGTAACTTCTTGGGATTTTGTAGAAAAAAATAAGTGTTTATATTTGCATAAGAGCTTACATTATCTCCTTTCTCTCCAGGGTTGCCTTCATCACCTTGCAGACCCTGAAAAAGGATCATGCGCATGAATCATACAGTCCAATCACTTTTTTTTTAGTTAAGTATCATGTTCGCTCGTACATGGAATTATCATTTCATATCAAGACTTCATACCTGCTCTCCCTTGGGTCCTCCTTCTCCACGCTCACCCTGTAATAAACAAGACAAATGAGGTTTGCTGCAGTGTGTGTGTGTGTGTGTGTGTGTGTGTGTGTGTGTGTGTGTGTGTGTGTGCGCGCATTCATCTACAACAGAGGGAGCCTGTGTTGAGTAATAATCTTCTAAACAATGGTCTTGAATCTCTGAAAGCTTTCCAAGATGGACTGTGGTGATTTTCCTTACCCTCTCTCCTTTAATTCCAGGAACGCCTGGAGGGCCAGGAAGACCAGGAAGACCGGGGTCACCTTTGGGTCCCTACAACAAACCACACGAGAACATTTAGAAGGTATGTTTGTTATATATAGGAGCAACATATTTGATAGTTAAAGTGTGTTAAAATGCGTCAAACCCAGACAGCCACAGCATCTAATAATAACCAGAATCTTTACCTGCCAAAACATTAGGAACAGCAGCAATATGAGCTCTAGACTCAAACTACCACATATAGAACTGACTAAACTGTGACTAAAACAAGAAGCATTTACGTTCAAAAGGCTAATACTAAAACTAAAATGTCTGCCAAAGACAACCGTGCATGTGTATTACTGTGAATGCATTCCCGAGATGAGCTGAGGTGACGGGCGGACAGGAAGTGATGTCGGGGGTTGAGAGTTGAGTGTCAGCTTTGCGTGGGTAGCGGCAGCAACAGGAATCATTGTTTTTATTAGGGATTATTGTGCATGTTGTGAGATAATTCAAACCAAGTCCATGTGATTGTGTGTCTCATCGAACACATTACTGACACCTAGTGACCAGTGTAGAGTACTACATATCATCAACGTCTGTGTCTTTTGAATGCCTTATTATTTGTATTTTATAATGCTTAATTTAGGCAAACAATACTTCAAATTGGCTTAAACATGCATATTTTTGACTAATAATATAACATAATGTAATTATACTAATATAATCAACCACAAAATAGCATGGTTTATTAACTATTATATTTTTGAGAACCCGTGATAGAATGAAGCCGGTAAATTTTAAGTGTCGAGTGACGGCTGTACATGCTTTTCATGTATCTCAGCAACAGCGGCACCTTGTATTACTATCTCGGTGCACTGCCTTTAAGAGGGAGCATACAGCACAGTGAAAATGTAATTTCCCCTAAAGGATGACAAAGGTGGACTTAAAAATAATTGTAATAATAATATTTTATTCATTTTTTGCTGGTGAGCATATATCTTCAATGTGATGTGTTTTTAAAGGGATAAAATCAAACATTCATGCCAGTCTTTTACAACATATTGTAACAGACGTTTTCTTCGCTAAACCCTTTAAGATCATGGTGCAAAACTGGCTGCACCCAAAATAAAGGCAAAATGGGTAAGTTCCTATCTTAACACAATATTTCAAAAAGTGCTAACATGTCATTATAACATAAAGCATTCTTCCCACATTGATTGTGCACTGATTGAACACTGAATTTATAATTTTACATCAGTTTGCACAATAAAATTCCCTCCCATGGCTCTTACAATGAGCTTTTAGCATCAGCAAGCGCAGCAGTCTATTGTCAGTTTGTGTCTCCCAATCCCCCTTTGATCCCTGAGCCACAGTGAGGAATGTCAGGAGAACAGAGGAGTCTTTCAGCCTGCTGCTCCTGCTCTCCCCTCACTGTGAAAATAGACCTCAGGTGCGATCCATGTCTATTATACCAAACTCTACTGGGAAACAACAGTCGGGAAGAAAACCTCTGAGACTTCTCCACCTGCCTCACCATGTTACATTCTATTATACCGTATAAAAACACTGGGGGCCACTGAATAATTCAATCACACCCTAAATAAAATGGAAATTATATACAGTACTATTATTAGAAATAATAATAATGCTTAGTAGCCAACAACTTACCCTGGCACCCGCTTTGCCGGCAGGACCCAATGGGCCTTGTTCTCCTAATTCTCCCTGCAAACAGAAGGGAAGGTGAACAAAGAGGGTCATTAGACTTATTAATTCAATTAAAACCATTAAAAATTCTGCAAAGATAATTACTCACAGGTTCCCCGATGGGTCCAACAGGTCCAACCTCACCTTGTTCCCCACGCTCGCCCTGTAGATAAAACATAACGATTGTTCCCTCTTTTTTTTTCTTTTTTTTTTTTAACAGATCATATTTATTCTTGGCTTTATAAAGCTGGTGTGCTGTACCATTTTTCCAGCTGAACCCATTGTTCCAGGGAAGCCTGTTTGACCAGCATCACCCTGAATAAAAACAAGCACAAAAAAGCAATTTAAAAGGAATACAAGAGACAACAGCTTATATTTAATAATAAATCATGCAAGTAACCTTTGTGCCACTCTGTCCTTTTGGTCCAGGTGAGCCAGGCAGACCCTGAAACACAAAATAAGATATTTTAAAAAGTTGTAGCCATACTAATGAAGTATATTTGTCTGATCTATTGGCCCAAATAAGCCTCCGGTTGAGTTCTGTCCTGTCATTAAGGATTGTATCGTTTATTTGTTTTTGCACAATTCAACATGTCCGAAAAGAAGTAGGAAAAACCAGAGCTTATTCAATCCTACCCCTTTTTTGTATCTGTTAGTGACAATTCATTCACACCATATCTTTTGCATGTTTCCTCACAAATTTGAGGAAAAATCTCTGCTCTCACACTCACAGGGGAGAAAGCGATTATTGCGTAATACATGTTTGATTAATATCAGTGTTTACGTTACAACGGTGCTTCTCAAACAGTGGGGCACTTCCCCCTTGGGGGCGAGATGTCGGGGGCGCAAAAGTAAAAGAGCTAACGTTTGGTCTGTACAGTACTTGCTAGCTTTGCAGACAAATAAGAGGTTCTCAGTGGAGACACTCGTTGGGTTGCGTTTCACAGCCTTTACTTTGAAGCACCATAAAACTGAACATACCAAAATAAAGCATGGCAATTATGACTTACGTAAGATACAAATAATTTCCCTGACATTCAACATAAACAAAATGAATTGTAACAAATACACCAGCGTGACAGTAACTTACATTGGAAATCCCATATACGCGCTAGCAATTAGCATTAGCGATTAACATGGCAAATCCAAACACCTCCAGATATGACAACTAATTAGACATGTAGACGTACATTCCACTTAAACAGATGAAGCACAATAAGCATAACATGCTTTCAGGCAAACATTTTCTACAGCTCAACAAGAGACAGGACTGGCACGTTGCTGTGCAGCTACTTCCTGGCTGGGGCAATATTCTGAGGACAAACTGAACGTAAATGCATACTTGCAAGACTGATAGAGACTCATACTTACAGGATGTCCCTGAAGGCCAACCTCTCCAGCAAGTCCAGGTTTTCCAATGTCTCCCTGTAGATAAATAAATAGTGCAGATATTGCCCTGAATGACAACACATGCTTTGTACAGCAGTTGCAACGTTAGAAGTGATGATACCTTTGCTCCCGGCATGCCAGGAATACCCTCACGACCGTCCACACCTGGTAAACCCTGATTGGCAGAGTAAAATAAGCCGACTTGCAATTTTAAAAAAAAATTGAACATTTGACAAAATCATACTCACAGCGTCTCCCTTCGGACCTGGAAGACCTGTGATCCCTCTTGGGCCTTGGGCACCCTGAACAATAAAACCTTCTGTCAAAGCCATAATCCAGTTGTTTATTTCTTTTTTGATTAACATTACTGATCATGTGTCAGCGGACCTGCTCGCCTTTAGGCCCAGGCTCACCCATCACACCTCGCTGACCCTGATCACCCTGAAAAAATTGACAGAAACATTTATACTTGGGAAGGTAGCTGAGAAGTAGTGGGATTATATTGCAATAGAAATTACTTTCTCGCGTTATTCAGTGAGAACATGTCTCTAAACATTTGACTGGTACTGTATGTGGACAAAAGTTAATGTGTATGTGTATGTGTATGTGTATGTGTATGTGTATGTGTATGTGTGTGTGATGGGTTTGAGGTCAGGGTCTTCCAGAGTTCTTCCAAGCATGTCTTTGTGGGCCTCAATTTGTACACTGGGACACAGTCATGCTGGAACAGAAAAGAACCTTCCCCAAACTGTTCCCACAAAGTTAGAAGCATACAATTGTCCTATAATTATTAGTAAGTTGGAACTAATTGGTGTTGCCCAACCCTTGACTGCTAATTTATTGCGAAATATTTCGGATGACTTTTGTCCATACGCTTGTCTTTTGAATTGCACCAACTTACTGTTGCCCCGGCAACACCCTGAGGACCTGGATCTCCATCAGGACCACGAGCCCCCTGCCAGACAACAACATGAACAGGTAGAGCGTTTTATCACAGTTCCATTTAAATATACAAATATCAACGAAGAGAAAAAATATACCAACCATCTCTCCTTTAGGGCCCATCATCCCTGTGGCTCCACGGATCCCCTGGCTACCCTGAAACAACAAAACAAAGCCAACAGGTGAGTGGAATAAAACTCAGCGGCACCAGACTCACTCAAGCAATTAAAAATACACAATCTAACCGTTGGTCCTTGTGAGCCAACCTCCCCTGGACCTCCTTGGTCTCCTTCCTCCCCCTGGAAGCAAACACACCAAGAGCAGTACAAGGTCACAGTAGAGGAAAAGGGTACCTTTTGATCTAATTAGGCCTCTCAGTTGCACAAATACTGTGGATTTGTGTAAATAAATAAAACAACACACTCTTTTAATGTGATTAACAGCAATTTTCTTTAAAGATTTGCTCAAACAGGGCAAAAAGCAAATGATTCAACTCCAATCTGTTGCCCCACTTTGCTACTTACAAATAATTAATGTGCTGAATCTGCACTAAATATGGGATATTCATTAGGAGAAAGCATTTGGGGTTTAAAGCAAATTTTGTGTCATTAGAGAGGTAATTTGTTCTTTTAATTAGGGGTAATAGAAGCGGCTATTGAGGCAAGTAAACACAGACAGCTTCACAACAAACATCATGAAAGAAAGAAGAGAAGAAAGTGAAAAGAGTCAAATGATTAAATTCTGCTTGTCTGATGGGAAAAGTAAAACATCAATACAAAGAGCTCGTGTAAGTCAGACAGACATGTTTTGGAATAATCCACATCTCCCTCTTTTTGTATCACAAAAGGAAATTAATACCAATTGATACCAATGCTGAGACTGCTGTGGAATATCAGGGTACCCACAGGGTCCTAAAAAGTCTTAAAAAGACTTAAATCATCCGTTCATTCATTTTCTATGCAGCTTGTCCTTGTTTGGGTTGCAGGGGTATGCTGGAGATAATCCCAGCTGGCGGGGTACACCCTGGACTGGTCGCCAGCCAATCACAGGGCACATATAGACAAACAACCATTCACACTCACATTCATACCTATGGACAATTTAGAGTCGCCAATTAACCTAACATGCATGTTTTTGGAATGTGGGAGGAAACCGGAATACCCGGAGAAAACCCACACACGCACGGGGAGAACATGCAAACTCCACACAGAGATGAACCCAGATCTTCCCGATCTCCTGACTGTGTGGCCAACATGCTAATCACTCGGCCATCTCAAAAATGTCTTTAAAATGTAAAACAAATGCATAAATTTCAGTCTTGCTTTCAACTGTTTCGATATTTCAGTACGCTATAACATACAGTATTTATAAAACGGAACTGAAGTACCTACTGCATGCAGTCTGGTCCGAATTTATCGAGCACAACCAGCTAGCGTGCTTTCCGCGTGCTGCCGGCCTCCAACTTTTCTTTGCCTTTTGTACTTTTTTGCCAGTATGGATGTGAAATGAATCTTAAATGATATTCATTATAGTCTTAAAAAGTCTTCAATTTGACCAGATGAAACCTGCAGAGGCACTGAATATGTGCACACGTCATGGACATTTACGTACATACCAGACAAAAAAGCCTTTGAATTGAACTGTGAAAAAATATAAACATTTATTTGCGATACTTTTTGGTTGAAAAAAAGTGTAGCGTGGAGCCGAAGAGGGACAGCACCTTTAACAGAGAGTGCTCTTCAGAAGTAAGAAAAAAAAATGGCAAAAAGTCCCTAAAATGGACCTTCAGTCATTGAAGGACAACATCATTGTGAGGCTGATGGTAAATCCTTCACACAGACAGATAGCCTCATTTCCATTTATATAGTGCATGAACACATTACAGGGGGAGAGGGTGCTTGAACAACAATTCAAATAAATCATGCTTGCCCCATCGCTATAGGTTTCAGAGGCATTACACACACACTTGTCTCGCCTCATCTTGAAATAGAGCAGAGCAAATAATGCTTGTTTCACAATGTGGAGCAACACTTTCCTCATTATGCCTTTTGGTATATTGTGGGTTTGAATGTTGTGGCATGCGTGTTGCATTTAAGTCCTGGAATCTCACTGAAATGAATCGCTTGCAGGGAATATTTGACATTAGCTTCAATGAAATATTTACTTTACCTTGTGCCCTTGCTTTCCAGGTTCCCCTGCTTCACCTTTGACACCTTTGTGGCCCTGATAAAAGGCATAGAAGAAGACCAGTGAGCGCAGCAGTTGTCAAAATGTGACAACTGGAAAGGCAGCACTGTGCACAGTGCCTAGTAATATATTATTTTGGTGTCAGAACTCACTGTGATATGCTCAAAACAGAAATTAAAATGCCCTGAAATTAGATTTTAAATTATAAACAGTAATGAAATATAATTATAAATTTAAAAAAATAATGGAGATAGTAATTAATTATGATGGTGTCCCACTGTGACACTCACTTGAAGGTCTTGACTTTTTAAATGATGCATACTATTTAATATAATCACACAAATTCATGAAGAAATAAGAAATAGCCCACACTTTACATTAATTACCCATTTACCCACCGATATTCTATAGTTATTTTTGACATAAAATCCACGCTTCAAAAACCCCTGTTTAGGTGCAGACAAGGCTCTACTGTTCTTCTCACCTTCATGCCAGGAAGACCAGGATGTCCAGATGTTCCAGGTGGACAAGAGTTGGGACACTAAACAGCAGCAAAAAAGTAATTTAGAATGCCACATAATTACAGTAGTCTTTTTTTTTTTTTTTCTTAAAATCTTGTCAGATTTACCAGGTCGGCACTTCCTAGCATCCCAGCTGCCCCCTGCAATGGAGAAAAATGTGCTTTTTCTATTTAATTGTAGCAGAAGATGAGACTAATAGAAGTGATGGCATTAGTTCACCTCAATCATGTGAATGTCAGAGGTGACTTACTCTGGGCCCTGTCGGTCCACGAGGTCCTTGTGGTCCTCTCACACCCATCGGTCCCTATGGTCAACAAGTACACATAATACACGGGTGTTCAGAAAGTCGCTTATAATATATAGTAGCAGTAATGCTAATATTATGCATAGCGCCAATTAACATGAAACTATATCGTTTTGAAGTTGTTAAATGTGCAAAGGCTTTATATAAAATATCTTATTTTTATTTTACTATTCCCAACATGTAGCAGGTTTACTTTCTCCAGAGTCACCTGTTTTAAAATGAAGGTCATTCTGTTGCAAACAATGATAGCCAAAGGGCAGCATTATTTCCAATAAAAACAGTTCAAAGTAGAAAATGGAATTCCAGTACCGTAAATATCATCCTTGGGGCAAGTACTGCTTCCTTTATATCATGTGTTTTATCTTAAGCCCTATATTGAATTGAAATGATCTTAAAATTGTGCGAAGGGCCCTAAAAATGGAAATATGGTTTAATAAGAAATGCTCGGATGTGTTATGAGGCTCACCATATTGCATTGCAATTATATTAGGTTTCAGTGAGACAAATTCTTTTGATGGCAGACTTAAATATAATGGCTCCAGGGATGTTTAAAAGTAAAGTCACTTACTTCAAGTCTAAGATAACTTTTTGTGGTAACTAAGGTAAAATGCTACTGCAATGGCTGTTCCTTCTCTTTAGCCTTTCTGGCTAGTTCTTTGGACCATGTTGCAATCGGAAAAGCAGTCAACACAATTTTAAAAGTTTTCAAATTGTATTTTAAAAAAAAAATAAGAGCAATATATTTGGGTACGGCGCTTGACTCTAGCATCAATGAGGAAGTTTGATGAGCCCAGAATGAAGGTACATAGAATCTATATAGTTAAGCTTGTGTCTGGAAAGTGAAAGTTAAGCTTGTGCGTGAGAGACTGGCTCAAACTGTTCTAACTATGCTGTTAGCGTGTCTGTTTACTATCTTCTCCTCTCAGTACTTTTCCATGAGTTATCTATGTGTTGTGCAACTTTAGTTGTGCTATGTGAGAGGGTGGGGGGGTCATTAAAGCATTCCTATGGGAAGTTATAAGACTTAAATACATGAAGCCAGTGCTCCTGAAATAGTGGGGTGTGTGCAATGAACTCTCAGGGGGGTCGTGAGAGGCAGGGAGGACTTTCAATATTAGTGCAGACCTGCCAACATGTCTGAATTTGTTGTACTCAGCATGCAGTTTGACTCTTCAGTATGCTTGTATGCTTCACTGCTCTCCATTTTGTTGCATTTTGCTGGTCTCAGTTTCGAGTTCAGTCTGTACAGTACAGATAAATACATATTATCATTTTCTAAATCACGCGAAAATATTTCTGTCCCCCAGTGGGGGCATGACAGAAAATAATTGAGAGCCACTGCACTAAGATATTAGCCTGAACCAAAAAGCATAATAATAATATCTAACACTCATTTTTTTCTATACTTACAGGTGGCCCTGTTCTTCCAACTTCACCCGGAAGCCCTCCTGGCCCAGGAGGCCCCTGTTATTGAAGATCATTTTAAACCGAGGTGAAATTTGTTATTGTAATGCAAACACCAAAATTAAGCGGTATAGACCAATACAGAATGGATTAAACATGGTGAGTCACTTACAGGGGGTCCATCAGGCCCAACACCCTGAGGAGAAACATACAGTGTGATGAGTGTTGCCAAGATAGACATGATGTTAAATATTTAACTCACAGCAGCTCCACGAGGTCCATTTGTTCCAGGTTCACCCTAAAAACAAACAGATACATAAAGATAATCTCTAATCATAGTGCTCCCTATAATTGTGAGACTTATGAGTTGTCATTCCCGCAGTTCATCACATGACTGGGCCGGTCAGCCAGGCACATTTGACCCAGCAATGTTTGGACTAATGAGGAGTGATGCCAGGCTTTGGCTCCCCACAGAGATTATACGGAGGACTTGCAGGATTAGGTCTCATTTGTCAGGAAGAGTTTAAGCACTGCTACTCCTGCTTGGCACCGTTTCTATGTTGCTCTCGGAGGTGAGGGGAAGTAAAGGCTCATTAGTCACTTACTTTCTGTCCGGGGGGACCGTCAGGGCCTGGTTCTCCAATAGGGCCGGTCAAACCCTGTAGAGAGGAGATTCAGGCAGGATTAGAATAGTCATGTGCTTGTTAAATGAGCCAGTATCCTCCCTCTGGTAATAGTCCTATATTCAACATTAGACCAATGTAATTTTAACATTCACCTTGTGGGAGGAGCTCTGTTCATAAAAGGGATTGACCGCCTCCTTATGGCTGTTACATTATATAATACAGTTCACTTTCAAGCGTTTAATTAAACCACCAGTTTACACTCACATCCTAATAAAGGTGTGTTGAGCTTAAAGATGCAGGCAGGAGGACATTTTAGAGGAGGAGCGGGGGTCAGCAGCAGGGCGTGAGGGCAAAGCCTTCAGACTGCAGACAGCAGAGAGCAACATTCCTTTGGCTCATTTCAAACAAGGAATCATTCCACACCGCTTTGTGGATTCTCAGCAGGAGAGACCAACTGCATTCGGCCAACAGAGACGCTTTTGTTTTCAAACTGTCATAATTTGCCACGGAAAGAGTTGACGCACGCTTTAAAAAAATGTATAATGTTTTGTGACAATGCACAGCCATGTACAGTAATGTGCAAAAGCGACCGCTCGCCAGCTATTTTGGCATAGTCATTTTGACATTGTGTTCATATTAGCAACTAGGTGTGTAATGATACATATACTACATCGATGTATCGATTTATATTCCTATGATCCAACTACACAGATCTGTGTTCGGCAAGGTAATCAATCGATTGCATCTATACTAGGAAATAAAGCATTGGATTTAAGCACGGTAGGCTTTATATGGATGTGTGTTTTTTTTAACACTTTTAATGATAAATATGTTAAACGTTACTCGATTCAGTCTGCATGTCTGTTATGTCATCGCCACGCGCCAGCAGACAACAAAAACATAGCATGGCGGATGGCAGAGGATAAGCTGGTAAGCTATAAATAATTAAGCCACCATTGCGGTCCAGTGTGTGGAAACACTTTGACTTTTGCAAAGAGGGAGATCTTCTAAATAAGTCGCCTGCTGTTTGTAGGATATGTAAAGGTCAAGTAAAACACCACGACAACACGACAAATTTCTCCAAGAACCTACCAAGGCGCCATGGGATTTCACACGACGCTGACCGTCCAGGCACCTCTCGTTCCCACTACAGCAGCAGAGCAAAGTGGCTTTATCTCTTACTGCACTTACTGTACTTTTATTGAAAATGTATTGAATATTGAAAATGGCAGCAGATAAGGTTAACCTCCTGTTAATTCAACCTGAAGTATCAGTTGCACTTTATTCAAATGAAATGTGAATGCATTTGCCATTAATTGTTGTTTATATCCACAATTAATTTATACCTAATTCCCTCACAAAAAACAACGGGAATCTTGGAAACTTCACCTGCACTGTCCAGTATCCAGGTATTTATTTCACCGTCACATGGGTTGAATTTTTGGCTTAAAAGTTGCTGAATTGATTTAAAGTTACTGAATTGTTTCTGATCGTATCGTCCTGAATGAACCAACATCGTCCTTGAATCGTATCAGCAACCACAAAACACGATATGAATCAAATTATTCTAACGACTCGTTAGGCCCCTACTAGCAACGGCAAAATTTAGAAATAACATTAATTAGGGTTCCATTACAGTTAGCTTTTGGGGGCAGGTTCCTGCTACATTGTTGTCATGCACATTCTTAGCATGGTACTGAGGTACATTGGACTGAATGCTACAGAAGTATAACTACAGTATGTATATTGTTGTTTTGTTGTTGTTTTTAACCCTAATGTGACATCATCTTTATTACAATAATCCTTTGGACCAGATAACATGTTACATTTAACATCAACACACAATCTGTGTTTCTTCATGCTGTGTAGTGAATTTCTCACATTCCTGCACAATTCTACCCATCCCTTAATACCAAATGCAGTCTACGTGCTGACAGGAATAAAGCTAAACCTTAATATAAATAATCGTGAAACATAGAAGGCTTACATCATTTCCAGGAATCCCAGGTAATCCCGAAGAGCCAGCTTTACCAGGCTCCCCATCAGGTCCCTGCAAATGACACAAAGTTTAAAAGAGGCCAACAAAAAAGGTAACGTGAGAGTTGATTTCAGATTGAATCAAATTGTATAGTTACAGCGGGACCGTCAGGGCCATCTGATCCCCTTTCCCCCTAAAAATGAAAAATAAAAGATTCAGTTACAGATAGGAAAGCATTTCGAACACAACTGGACATAAAGTTAGTGGACTCACAGCAATGCCATCAATTCCTGGTACACCTGCAGGTCCAGGAGGTCCTTGGCTCCTCTAAATAATAACAAACCACACTCATTTGTTTTACATGTATTTTTGTGATTCTTTCTTTCAAGAGGTGGCAATTAGGGAACAGGTGCACCTTTTATGCATGTCTGTAAGATTATTATTCTGCATCCTACTCACACAATATATTATTAACTTGTGAATGTAGAAAGTCGCTCAATCCCTTTTATTTGAACATTTTTTGCCAACTTAAATTTAGACAAATGTGCTGATTTCCAGCCAATCAACAAGGAAAATGTATGATAAAAGTGAAAAAATAAAGAGATATACATTTTTAAGAAAGTGCATTCAACAATATTTAAATATACATTTTTTTTTTTAGTTTTGAAAAAGGTGCGTTAAAATATTGGAATTTACGCAAAATAACATTTACATTTTTTTCATTTGAAGTCTTGAACACTTAATATTTTTTTTCTCAAGACATCCAAACAAACACTACACTAAATTGAGAGCAGTAAGAACAACGTGTGGAATATCGCTCAACTGCGCCGCTTCAGTCTACAGAGAAACAAAGGAAGAAAAAAGACTTACTTGAGCCGAGCAAAGAAGGACAAAGTGCAGAAGCAGCCCCAGGAGAGGCCATCGATAGCCGGGGGCCCGAGCCATGGTTCCCCGTGGGCAAGAAAGGTCAAAAGTTTTAAGTCCTTTCTCTGGGATTTGTTGGGTGGAAGAAGCCCCAGACAAAACAACCCAACTGAACCCGTCTTGGCAATCTGGAGACCCTGGAAGGACCCGTAGCCATGTGAGGCTCATGGATATTCATGTCAATGCATGTTTATTCATGCTGGGCCAGCTCAAAGGAGGGGACTGGAAAAGGCAAACTGAGGGGAGGGGTCATTCTGGTGACCTCTCCAATAGGCAGGATGTGTGTCTTATTTAACTACTCCTAGTGCCGTTTTAAAATCACTCTAAAGTAACTGTAGTCTTTCAAAGGGCCATCTTACTCATGAGGAAGATTTTATACACATACAGTGTATGTGTCATTTATGACAAGCAATGGTCCTCTGAAGTTTATGTAAATCAAAAAAAATAATTGTTATTATTTACATTACCGATGTCCTGGCTGGAAGGTCGTGACAGGCCTCGCTCTGCTCTGGTCACGTCACAATGAATCAGCATCGACTGCAGCTCAAACTTGACGGAACGATGAAATGAAATCAAATATTATATATGAAGTACAAGAGATGTTGTTTCATGAAGGCTTACAGCGTGGGTGTCCAAAGTGTGGCCCGGCTGGCCCACAGCTCGTTTCTTATTGGCTCTTGGCATAATGTAAACATTTAATTCATTCTTCATTGATGAGATATATTATTATATGTTACACTAATTTGATGTGTCGCAGAGGACACAAAGCAAATATGTGGATTTTTTTTTTCACATACCTTGGCATATGTTGACCTGCATTGGATTGGGTTATATAGCGCCCCTCTCTGTCATCTCCACCAGAGGGCACTATTTGCTACTATTCACAATGTTATTTTTGTTTGTGGATTAAGTGTATGATTCAGGAATATCAACACTGTCATGGCTGTTGTAATTGAGTGTGTGGAAACGCCACAAGGCCAGCTTTTGGAAATAAGTGGTCTTAGCTGTATAGTGTGGTATTGTGGCACTGTGTGTGCACTGGTCCTGTTTGTAGACACAACTTGCTAGCACAACTTGCTACAATTCCCACATATTAGATTGGATTTTAACATGCAGACGTACAGGACTGTGCAGTATTTGCTTTGTTGTATTAATGACCTTTTTTCAGCAATCATTTTGACAAATAGTGGACAATCAGCTTCAGGTTATAGGTTATAGAGAGGCATGTTTCTACATCTTAACATTGTTTTGCAGTGTGTTCATTTTTAAAATTACCTTCATTGCTTGTATTTTTAAGATAATAGTTGTGCAGGGACTTGTGAAATGGTACACAAATGGTTCATGCTATATAAAGAGGTAACTAATGGTCAATAATGGCCACTTTATAAACTTTTATACATTTAATACACTCTAATTTGATGTAAAAAAAAAAAAATCCAACTGTATACAACTCAAGAACCTTTCCAATGAGTCCATACAATATTCATTTTACTTTAAAATAATCTTTGTGTTGACAACCTGCACCTCTCTGATGTATGGATGTAGATTGCATTCCTAATATAAAAAAAAGTCTGATAAAAGCAGGGGTATGAATCACTTTCAAAATCAAAAAATAAAAATGGCAAATATGACCAGTCCAGGCTGTACCCCGCCTCTCAGCCGAAGTCAGCTGGGATAGGGGCCAGCATACCCCCGCGACCCTAATTAGGATAAACGGCATAGAAAATGGATGGATGGATGGATGGAAAATGGCAAATATGTTTTATTAATACTTCTTAACAAAACTTCTTACAGTCTTGTTTTACTTTCTTTTGTTATTGCTAGACTATTAGCATTCATTAAAATATACTTTAAAATCACTTCACAATGGCTGTATTTGTTTTTTAAGCGAATGCCTAAACGTGAATGGCAGCATGTCTTACCAAGTATTTTGAGCACAACCGATAGGGGGCGCTACAATTCATTTACATTTTCATTTACAGTCAAGTTACTGTTACTACTGTTTCCCTATGTAGGCCTGAGCAGTTGTGCTTTTCAGTAGAATTCCAATTGGTAGACAACACTGTTAAACAACTAAACCTGCATTGCTTATAACAGGGGTGTCAAAACGTTTTCCACTGAGGGCCACATACTGAAAAAGCAAAGATTGCAAGGGCCACGATAATATTTTTAATTTGGTAAACATTATATTGTTTATTTTAAAAGAAAACTTTGTCCTGTCAGTTTTGTGTTATGGGTGACAAAGTGTACAATTTATAGTTATTAATATCAACATCCAGTGATGTTTTGCCTTTTTGGTGGGTTTTTTTCTTCCTTTTCTTTATGTTTTTCAGTTCATTTTGTTTAATTTTAGGTCTACAATATGCTGCAGACCAACAAGCTGCAGGCTGCAAATGACCTGCGAGCCACACTTTGGAGTGCTCCTATCACAGTTAAGTAAAAGTGTGACTGACAGCTGTCTGAGCACCAGCAGCATAGTGTGCCACTGATTGTTAAAAAGTGACGGCATGGGGCTGTAAATCACAGTCTGTCTCTCCGGAATAGCGGGAATGGTAAACTCCAGAGATTGCGACTCTCTGTTAAGACTGATGGTCAGCTGCCTGCTTCCATTCTCATTCTGCATGTGCCAGATATTCTATTTGTTAGTTAGCACAACCAAAAAAGCAAAGTCATGTGGAAGACCCAGTGGATATGCGGATCTGAAATTATCAAATGTCATAAAAATGCAGGATTTGGGGTAAAAGATGGACAGTGATTGAATATGTTTAATGTTCAGCACCATGGACAAGGTAAAATATTGTAGTATACCTTTTAACCGCGAGATGGCGCTGTTGACCAAACGAGAACTACACAAGTGGCAGCAGGAGAAACATATACAGTACTGAAGTATTCAGTACCTGCTGTTGATTCTGAAGTTAAAAGCTGATGTCGTGGAGATGACCCTTCCAAGTTTTGACCGTGACTCTCCTTGCCAGGTCTGCAATGTGGAATTGGAATATGATGTAAAATCCTACAGGAGTAGAAGAGCGGTTAAATTAATATTTTGGGATGATGGCAAGCTTCTAATGTCAAGGAAAGGCCTTGGCCTTAACTATTAGTTGCTTAGATTTGCATGTATGAAGGCAGAGTGTGTGCCATTTATCTTTCTTTTGCGTGCTGTTTCACCTAATCTTAACTGTGCAAATTGTTCTCTGGAATCTTTGAAATCGAACTGCTCAAAGTAGGCCTATTTGCTCATCTTGCATTTCAATGCTTGCAGAATCATGCCGAAATTGTATAGCATGCCTTGCATAAAAAGGACAGTAGGACTTCGCCCCTTCTGACCCACCTTTTTGTGAAATACCCACTGAAATTGTGCTTTTTTTTTTTTGCACACTGTAATTGTAAATAACAACAAATATTTTTGTTCCATGTTTTATTTACAGCTTTTTAAACCCATCTGGGAATCGGTCCTCCCTGATGTTGATCTCAGGCCGCATGGACTGCATGTACCAAATGAATGGCGACTTGAGAGCACAACCTCACAGCTGCAAGGTGGGCATAGAAGAAAGCAACAGACTGTTAGTAGTCACCGTGTGTGTGTGTGCGTGTGTGTGGGGGGATAAAAGCCCAGCTGCACCAACTGCCTTGAATAAATACCGGGCTATCTCTCGCTGTGTGTGGTGTCCTCTTTAACAAGCTCCATGTCTGTCTCCTTGTGTACATGTGGGCAGGAAGTTAAAATTCTTCATCAAGTTTAGAAAAGATATCTTGCACTGTCTACACTATTGCATTGCAGTGCCAGTATTCTAGGAGTCGAATTGAACTGAAAACAAGGCAGGATGTGTCATAAATTATAGATAAGAGCAGCAGCATGTACAGACTGAAGATGAAGTAACATAAAGCTATAATGCAGACAGAGCCAGTGTGCTTAAACATTGAAGTGTCTTATATAAGCAGCCACATCATCACAGCAAGGTCGGCACAACATTCAAGAAAATATGATTGCGCAAAATTCACAATTAATATATATGTGACACATTTTACACTGCGGGCCACAAGCTGGCCGAGCGGTTAGCATGTTGGCCACACAGGAGATCAGGAAGATCTGGGTTCAAATCTCCGTTGGGCATCTCTGTGTGGAGTTTGCATGTTCTGTGTGGGTTTTCTCCGGGTACTCCGGTTTCCTCCCACATTCCAAAATGTTAGGTTAATTTGCGACTCTAAAATTGTCCATAAGTATGAATGTGAGTGTGAACGTTTGTCTGTCTATATGTGTAACGGATGCCACCCTGTAAGGCTGTGCAAGTGTACGTTGGAAAACCTCACTCCCTCTGCCTTGAGAGCTGCGCTGAACACGCGGTCGACAGTCCAGGATTTTGGCCGTGTGGTCAGCGCTCTCGTCTCCCATTGTGAAGATCCTGTGTTCAAACCCCCGGGTTACATATGTGCCCTGCGATTAACTAGCGACCAGTCCAGGGTGTACCCCGCCTATCGACCGAAGTCAGCTGGGATAGGCTCCAGCATACCTGCGACCCTAATGAGGATAAGCGGCATAGAAAATGGATGGATGGATTTTACACTGCGACAAAGGACACATATCTATTAGAAGCACCGCGATGTGATACACTGTATTTACTCTGAGAATGGAGTCCATTGACATATTGTGGGATGACACTGCAGCAACACAATGTGTACGAAGGATATTTCTGAAAAATAAACATGAATACATTAGTGACCCAACTGCTTCATTAGATATTATCAATAGTTTATTTTACCTTTTGACTCCTGCCATGTTATAGTGTATGTGCTCAAGCAATGATGCTTTTCTGCTTTGCTCCAAGACAGGAGCTGGGAAAGCATTGAGTCCTCCGATGCAGGAGTGACAAACCCCAGGTCGCCTAGATGGGTCTGGCCTTGTCCCTTTACTTGTGGGTGTGAAAAAGTACTGTTCAATGTTCACACTTTACCTGTTTTTTTTGCACCTGCATCCTAATTTTCTTTGGAAGTGCAGTCCTGCATTCATAACTGTATATCATGCACATCAATTAGTAAATGCAGTGCTCCTCTACTGTCTTTAATCACATAGCTGAAAACCAAATGATTAATCATACGGATGAGAGAAATACTTCAAAGCTTTGAAATCTTTGCTGGCGTTGTTATTGGTAGGTGTTAAATGTTAGGCTATTGCATTATGATAATTATCTTATATTATATTGTCTGGACTTCTTTACTGGGACTGCTACCCCGGCCACCCGGATAAGCGGAAGAAGAATGGAATGGAAATATTATATTACATGTATGGAAAGTGTGATGCTAGAGCTAAAAATTATCCATGCCCTTCGCAGTCTGTGTTAAAGTGAATTGTTGTGCATTAAATGAGTGCTTATTTGTCCCTTAAACATGCAATGATGGGTCTCAGCAGGATAACAATAATTTTGGACATTGCACTTTTGGTCAAAATGGAAAATGTAGAAAACTAATAATACAAATACCATATACAGTATTTTAAAATGCATCCCGCTGTGGTCGTATCGTCTTTGCCACTTCCTTTTGAAACTATTCCAACTAGATTTCACAGCCTTAATTCACCCTCAAAAAGTATTTAATATAAAACTGCAATTATTATGATTAATATAATTATTATTATGATTATATGCTACAATTAAAGTATTCCAAGATCAATGGAAACACCGGAGCTGCGCCTCTCCTGTGTGTATGTTCGCATTAACGCATAGTTACACGCTCGTCAACTGGCAGGTTTACCTCCTGAGTGTGACAGTCACTACACATAGACACGCACTCACATAGAGTCAAAGCTATCTCTATTCTACAGTGTAAATGGCCAGTAGTTCACTTGATGTGTGGTTCTCCTCTGTCGTTTATCAGAAGGTGGACGAGTCGTTGAGCTAGTAAGACTTTTCCGTCAGGATCTGGGAGCGAAAGAAACGAGAGGAAATCTGGATTGAAATCGGAGCTAACGTTGGTTAGCTAGCTAACGTTAGCTTGCCAGCGCAATGGTGAGTTGTTTAGCTTCTACGTAGCCAATGTTAGCCTGCTAGCTTGTACAAGGCTGTTAACGATAGCTTGTCAGTATAATGGTCATTGATTATGGTAAATATTACATCGTTATGGAAGTTTGCGTAGAATGTTTTGAGAGATGTTTTGATGACCGGACCTGACATTTTTGAGGGCCCCTGGCGAACCTTGAAGAGTCACTCCCCACTTGTAACAGCATGATAGTACTGCCAATATCAGCCTAGCAGTTGTACGTCTCCATTAACAGTCTAAGTTAAGTGTCAGTTAGAGATGAAATGATGCCATTTGATCTCTCATGTTGAGCTTTGGCCTCAATTGTAACTAAGCTAAATGTTGCACTCCGTGTTTACTTAACGACGAGTGCTATTTTGGCTAACTGTCCTACTTTTGCACCTATATAGGGTACAATATAGAAATACTTAAAGCAGGTATTCATTACACTGGTCTGATAACTTGAAACATGAACCTTGGCCTACTACACAAACCAGGATTTTTAAAAAACTGTTGTTTGTAAAGAAAACATCCATCCATCCATCCATCTTCTACGTCGCTTATTCTGTAAAGAAAACATCGTCCTATGTATCAGGCTATTTGGATGTGGTCTCATGTTTTTACACCTAATAACTAAAGTTTTTAGTAAAAGAAGAAACACCTGGTAATGTAACGGGGGTGTGTTAACCTTTCTATGCGCATGTTAAAAAGCTAGAGATGTTAAAACCCACATCTACAGCATTTTCTTAACATCAAGGGTGTGTTTCAACAAGCTTCAAATGAATGTTGCCACTTATGGCCTTAATGCTATGCTCCTTTTCATTGAAGGATTAATTAATTTGATACTTAACTAATTTATGGAGCAAATCAATGTATATCTGTTATGGCCACGAGCAACAATTGTGTACATTGTAACCACAATCGTTGCCACTGTATAAGAAGTCAGTATTTTTTGGGTTGTCAGACATAGTGAACATGCTACGTGCTTCTCCTGATGCAAAGAGAAAATGAGACCATAATAAGTCATGTTACCTACATAACATGTACAGTTCAACTGAAAAAGAAACAAATCTGTGTCTGATGCTGTTACACCAAACTACCTTTGGGGATGCCACAAGTGAAGGGTACAAAGTGGACAAAAGTGTGATAATAACCATAGCACCACAAATGGAACTTGGAGGCCTGCTGCTCAGTTTATCATGAGCAATACAATGTATTCAATAGTAAATACATAAACAGATTAGATTTACCAAATAGATGTCAAACTAAATAAACAAAATTAATTAGGTTCCAGTCTGGTGGCCACAGGATTGGGTCTCTGCTTTTTGCAGACGATGTGGTCCTGTTGGCTTCATCGAGCCGTGACCTTCAACTCTCACTGGATCGATTCGCAGCCGAGTGTGAAGCGCCTGTGTTGAGAATCAGCACCTCCAAGTCCGAGTTCATGGTTCTCGCCCGGAGAATAGTGGCGAGCCATCTCAGGGTCGGGGATGAGATAATGCCCCAAGTGGAGGAGTTTAAGTACCTCGAGGTCTTGTTCACGAGTGAGGGATGGATGGAACGTGAGAGTGACAGGCGGATTGGAGCGGCGTCTTCAGTGATGCGGACTCTGCATCGGTCCATTGTGGTGAAAACGGAACTTAGCTGAAATGCAAAGTTCTCAATTTATCGGTCTATCTACGTTCCTACCCTCACCTATGGACATGAGCTTTACTGTAGTGACCGAAAGGACAAGGTCCCAGGTAAAAGCGTCCGAAGTGACTTTTCTCCGTAGGGTGGCTGGGCTGTCCCTTTAGAGATAGGGTGAGAATCACTGTAATTTGGGAGAAACTCTGAGTAGACCAGCTGCTCCTCTTGGGCGGAGCCACATGAGGTGGCTCGGGCATCTGGTCAGGATGCCTCTCTGGGGCACATCCAACCAGTAAGAGGCCTCGGGGAAGACCCAGGAAACGTTGGAGAGACTCTGCGAATGCCTCGGGAGCCGCCGGGAGCCGCTGGACAAAGTAGCTGGGGAGAGGGAAGACTGGGCTTCCCTGCTCAGGCTGCTGCCCCCGCGACCCAACCTCAGATAAGCGGAGGAAGATGGATGAATGGACTTTTGAGTAGTGAGATATATTTCTGCTCAAAATGTTAAGTCCAGTTGAAAAATTACAAGAACTTACATTTTGCACTGTTGGCTCTTAAGGAGGTTCTGAGTAGAGCCTCAAAATCCAAAAAGAAGAAATGGGAGTGAAACAAAAAAAAAATCACTAGACAATTTATTGCACACAACCATGAAAGTGAAATAGGCTGTCCATCAGCTGATCCTAGGTTTAAGAACACAGCCTTTTAAAGCCAAAATCTTGATTGCAAAGGCAAAAAAGCTCTCTCTCTTTGAACATAGTTGGATTGTTGAGTTGCATAAGGAAGGCCTCTCGCAACATGCCATTGTTGCTGAGGTTGGAGGCAGTAATACAGTCATTTTCAACTTAAAAGATCATGAGGGTTATGGAACAAAAAGGTCATGAAATAGACCCAAAAAATGTCACCGGCCCTGAGCTGGAGGATTGGCTGTCCGTCAAGACACAGGACAATCCTCGGCCCAAATGAAGGTTGTTACTGGTGCCGAGTGTAGTCCAATAACCATCAGATGACATCTGTGAGAGACAAAAACGTCTTCAAAGTTTTCATCTCCTTCAACGCCTCAAAATTGCCAGTTTGGATTTTGCACGAGAGCACAAAACATGGGACACTGAAATGTGGAAGAAAGTTTTATTCTATGATGAGAAAAAAATGTAACCTTGACGGTCCTGATGGCTTCCAACATTACTGGCATGACGGGGAGATCCCACCTGAGATGTTTTCCACATGGCACAGTGGAGGGGGCGCCATCATGATCTGGGGTGCTTTTTCCTTCAATGGGACAATGGAGCTTCAGGTTGTGCAGGGGCGTCAAACGACAGATGGCAAGAATGGCGCAGCTATTCATTACTGAGTCGTTTCTTGGAAAATTTTATTGCAATTTTAGTTTTGTTTTTTAGCTATGTTGTTAAACGTTTGATGTGACAAACAGCCCGTTTCAGTTTACTGTTTTTTTTGCAATGAATTGCTTACTCAAACTCCCACTTCTTCTTTTTGCAGTTTTTCAACTGGTCTTAAAATTTTGATCAAGAGTGTGTATACACAGAATTTTTACTGAATTTTTTACAGATTTTTTTACTTCTGAAGAATTTTTACACCTGGTAATTACATGCTTTTAAAAACAGAGGAAAAACCTGGTAATTAATCAGGGGTGTGTTAACCTTAATATATCAAGTGCATTATAATTGTATTTATTTATGTATTTTATTTATTTTTTTTTTTTTGCGTTTGTTATTCATAGTCTCCCCTTTTCTTCTTCGCTGCAACAAAATTCCTTGAAGTTCCATTCTTTTGGATCATTTTCGTTTTGCTGTTTTTGTGATCAGCCCTGGTGGCGTCTGATTTGTTAATCAGGCCGTCGGATGTGTCCCAGATGATGTAAGGCATCCCAGCCTGTAGAGACCACGATGACTGAAGTCCAGGCCACAGTGGAGTTCTCGGTGGAGCTCCACAAGTTTTACAATGTGGACCTTTTCCAAAGAGGGTGAGTTAGTGTATCATTGGAATTGTCAGTGCATTGTTGTGTCTGCCTGCCCATTATTGTTTTTGGCTTGTGTTTCAGCAGGTGGCAATCTGCTAATGCTTCTTCAAAGATATTTTACCAGGTCTTTTGCAGAAAAGCTTGCCGTTACAGTGCAGAAATTGAGTGTAATGTCAGTAAAGCTGGTCGATGTTAGCGATCTTGTGATATACGGTAATCCCTTGTTTGTCGCTGTTAATTGGGTCCCGACCCGACCGTGATACATTAATTTCTGTGATATATGAATCAATGCTAATAAATGAAATATTTTTGTCCTTGGAGCATAGAAAACCTGTTTAAAACCTTCTAAATACAGTGTTTTAACATTATTCGAGCACTGTAGACATGAAATAACAATCACCTTTACACTCATATAAACAAATATACTCTAGTAAACAGTGAACAGTAGTCAAGCAACTCATTGGTTAAAATCTGAAGTGTGGGAGCACTTCGGCTTTAAGAAGGAGGGCAACACTTTAGATAGGATTATGACGGTCTGCAAGCTATGTCATTCGAATGTAAAATACTCTGGGAAATACCACCAAATCCACCTCAAATGTCACCACCCGGACAAGGTAATGCGAGCGCAGGAACCCAAGAAGAAGCTGCAGCGTGATCCAAAACTTGACTATGCATGTCACTTGAAGTCACTTGAATTATTGGTTATTTTGGAGAAGCCATGGTACTATGTTTACGTACCTGGTGGATCGATATGTTCAATTTCAATTCAAAAAAGGCAAAATAACCTGTTCAGAACAGGCCACATGATACACTTTTGGCTGCACTTCATTGTTCATTATACTGCTCTTTATTAGTACATTTTTCAAAGGCTTGTAAGCCACAATTTGCACTGTTTCAATAAATTAAGCTAATTTTCTCATAGCATCTTTGATTCATTGTGTCCAGCATTTAGGTGTTGACTCACTGTCCAGTCAGAGCCGTATTTTGTGAAACTGATACTTTCAGTTTTCAATTCAATTCATGGAATCCAATGGAACACTCAAGATGCCACCAAAATCACACAGTCGTTAAAATCTTTCCGAAAATGATGTAATTGTATGAAATTGTATCGTTTGCTGAATATTGTGATATCCATGGTATGGTGAGCTAAAATATTGTATATTGTATCAGATCTTGAGATTAGTGTATTGCAGCAGCCCAAGTTGTCAGGGCTTTAGTTGATGTCTTTTGTGTGGAAGCACGTTAGATTTTTCATCTGTAGGATTTAATACAGAGCATGTACAAGACACACATTACAAACTATATACGTTTTGGGAATTATGTGTAAAAGTTTGCTTATGGACACAGCATCGAGTAATCACATTTGTTGTTTGAAAGCACTGAGCTCATACTTCCAGAGTCACATATTGCCCAATGAATAAACTCTGAAGAAGCAAACTGTGATTCTTTTTAGCAGGAAACAAGCTGGAGATCAGACTTCCATTGCAAATTAAATGTACTTGTTCTTATATAAAGTCCTATTGTACTAGCAAACAATAAAAATGTCATCCATCCTGACAAAATATAATTGTGTGAAGTGGCGAAGAACAGATCCAATCAGGGGCAGCATCTGATATGTTTATTGGAACCCTAAGGATGGAATGTGATGTAGCACATTTTTTTAAGCTGTTGATCTTAGACATGTTGGGCTTGTCTTTCGTGGTGAAATGAAACTCCACCTCAATGCTCAGCTTTTCTACATGAGTGACTGCAAAAAGAAAGTGTTCATTATTTATTTAGGAACCAGTTTAGTGTCCTTTTACACATGAAGCCACTGGAAGTAAGCATGCGATTTGTGCCTGTACTTGTGAGACTGCAAAACAATCATAACATGGCTCATATCTCATACCAGCATGTCAAATGTCCCTGTTTTCAGGTTCTACCAGATTCGTGCCAGTCTGAAGATCCCACCCCGGGTCCCACACAAAGTTGAAGCCAGTCTTCTTCACCCAAGCGGTAAATACATTTTTATGGATGTTGAAAATAGTATTTTAATGCACAGGGTTGTCTATAGTCCTAATGGTGAAAATGTTGTTATACATTTATTATGTAAAGGAAGTTAGTAATGAGAGGTTTCTTTAGCAGTCCACTCCTTGTTCGGGTTTTTGTCAGGCTTTGTGCCCACGCTTCATCCACTTTTGAGGTGATTTTACTTCTCTTTTTACCGAAACCCCCTACAAAATACAAGTCATATATCTACTCTAGGTGAACCTCTCAGGCTTTTACATAAAAAAAAAACAATGGTAATATAAAAATGATCCGTTACAGGATTAAGCTGTGACCATCAAAAAACCTTTTATTAACTGTACAGGCGATATTTTAAGTAAAATTGTTGATACAACTGTAAAAAGAAGTTACAGTTACAACAGTTATCACTGTTGATATTAATACATAAAAGCAATTTAAAAAATGTTCAAACTGTGATGTTGGGGTGATCTGCATCACAGGTACTTTTCCTGTATTTCAATTTTAACTTTAACTTAACTGTTACACAATTAAAAAGAAATTGACCACCATACAATGTAAACACAAAACACCATCCAAATACTATCAGTTCAGTAGGAGGAATTTTTGATGTTTTGGGCCCTTCAACTGTCTCAGTACATTTGCACACATCTTTGCTATGACCACTGAATGTTTTTAACATTAACACACACATTAAGAAGAGTGTTTTTTTGTTTAGGCTCTGATCTTGCATTCCCTGCTTCGGTCCAAGACGATGTCATCTCCAGCAAAACATTTCAAATTCTGTACAAGAATGAAGAGATTGTTGTCAACGATGTGCTCGTCTTCAAAGTCATGATGCTGCTGGAAGAGAAGAAGGTGGGTTGTGTAGTTTGGCCAAATAAAAACATGATCTGTTGTTACCCCTGACATAAAAATGGACCCAAAACCTTCACTTCCCCCCAGTGTATTGAAACGAGGCCAATATTTTTAGAAAAAGGCTGCTGCCATTCTGCATATAATGTCAGTTGGAGCCCAAGGACCGACTTGGGTTCCTGCAAACCTCTGGCCAACGGGGAAGAGATGAATTACACTTATCAAACCGATTACTACACTTATATAAACATATAAAACAATATATACACCAATATAGCTATAATATATAAACCAATATAAACTCATCATAATGCAGAATCAGTGAGACTCCTGTCCTTGTTTTCCTGCAACTAGACAGGTCTCATCTGGGGGTGAGGGGAGACAGTGGCTCTCCAGTCGTGTTCCTTATGTCCAGTCTATTCTCTAATCTTGTTTTATTTGCTGTTGCAGCAGAATACTCTGCTTCACAAAGATATGATGTTGCAAAAAGAAGCAGAGCTTTTGTGGTGATGTCAGGATATTCTCCCTTATTCTGCCTGAATTGTGTACAATGTTGACTCGTTGAGCCTCACTAATAACTGTGCTTTGAGGTCCTTTGCTATTTCATCAATTCGTCTAGCAATGGAGCTAGGCGAAAGAGGAACTTCTTTCACCTTTTTGACCATATTATGATTATCGAAAACCAGGACACTCAGCCCAGCAATGAGATACTCAAATGATACTGGAAGGTTACCCAAAGATGCCGTACAATTTCAATACATTTAAAGTATGCCTCCTCTGTGTGGACAGAAAATTGTTACATTGCAAAAGACTATCTATAACCAAAGACACTAATTCCAAACAAAGAACGTTCATAACCAGAATGACACAGGAACCTGAGGGCAAATGCTTAAATTTTGCAGTGTAACCAGTATTTCCCTCTGAAGTTGTAAGAACTTGGAAATTTGAACCAAGGTTATGCATGACAGCCCCAATTTTAAGAGACTCAATTTGGTAAGCGCCAGAGGAACTTTTTCTCTTTGGCTTTTTGCAGCTTTGTGGCAACACTAATTCAAAAAGCTGCCCACAAGGCAGCTTCCTAGGGATTACGTGACACGCAGCAGAGTGCCCTAATGCAGGTCAATTTAATGACCCAGTGAAAACCAGGGCATTTTCATCACTTAAAAAACAAAACAAAAAAAAAACATGGCGCCCAGTAACAAGATGTGATAAAATGCCTTGGGAAAACAGAGCGTTTAGTCACCCCAGGCCAGGGGTCGGCAACCTTTACTGTCAAAAGAGCGATTTTGCCCCCTCACCTACTAAAGAATAGTAGTATCATCTTAAAACATCTTATAAACTTGTAAAAGTTTGAATCTTTTTTCATTTTACCAGTTACAACCACAGAATACAATAAATAGAAGTGCTGTGTGCATGTGTAACGGATGACAGCTAGTAGGGTTATGGTAGTATCTTGGTTAAACCTCACTACCAGAGGCCTGAAGAAATGTGCTGCACAGTGAATTGACAGCCTGTTTCTTTTAGCTTCGCTGGCTATGGCGACGAGCAGCTGTGGCCAGTGACACGCACACATCCAGAGTGAATTACGAGTCTCCCACTGTTATGATTGCCAGATTTGGAGGGAATTTGGGGGTTAACAAAGTAGTTTAGTGGAGAAAAAGGGATTACTCTTGGTAATACTACTAGTACGAATAATACTAATACTACTAATAATACTACTAGATGTTGCTAGTATCAGAGATAAACATACATAAATGTCAGCGTAAACAAATTTAAACTTACTTGATATGTTTACTGTGGGGCCAACAAGTTCCCATGCGAAGGTAGCCACAACGAATAGGCTGAAGGTCCGCATGCAAAACACACTTTTTAAAGCATATTGTACTCCTATGTATACTGCCTACATGTGGCAGCATTATAAAAAAAAGCAGTGTACATAAACTTCAGGTGGCGTACAACGATGGCATGAGGATGCTGCTTAAGGTGCCAGTCAAATGTTTGTTCAGGCTGCTGTACCAACTTGTGCTGCTGTGGTACGGAACCTCATGTACAGATGTATGTTTAGGTTAACATGTTCTGTAAACAGCATCATATATGCGCTGACCAACCCTCTACAAAGCTCGGTCAGGGTCTTTTTCTAGTTTGTGGAAACACTGGCGCCTTAACGTATATAGCAAGGGATAGCCATCTTTTATTGTGTGTGGGTTTTTTTTGTTTTGTTTTGCTTTTTTAATGTTCTATGGACCATGTATGTGTCTGAAATAAAGTTGATGATGATGATGAGTTCACGCCGCGATAGGCACTGTTAAACAAGTGACGTTTTTCACACCTACTAGCGGTTTAAAATACAATGGTGGCTATTGTAAAAGGTGTGTGCATCAAATGCACATTCAAATAATAAAGCTGGTAAATGTGGTTCTAGTGTGCTGCTTGAGTCGTCATCAGCCGACAGTCACAGCATTGCTTGCACCTGGGCGACAACGAATCAAGAGGGGACTTAACGACAGCTGACTGAAGTCATGTGGCAGCTCCTGGTTGATGTTTGATGTTGATGTTGTGTCTTTGGCACGTGACGCAAGATGGCTGCGTAAACGAACCAAGCAGCACAAATACAACAGTTTGTTACACCATATTGCACGCTAAACAGATGGGCAAATGCAAACCAAGGCATTTTTTTTCCGAAAAACGCGCCAACTGGGGCGGCCGTTAACCGACGTACCACTTTATTTTCTTTTAAATGCAGCATTCTTTTTCTTGACACTCTGCGATGTCTCATCACTGGCACTTTCTCAACTTTCAGAGAAGCTCTCCAGTGATTTTTGTTTTTGGGTCATTTTTGCTTAACTAACACCACAATGATTAAAAGGCGCTACACTGAGTCAAATGCAGGCAAAATTTGATTTTTTCAAAAGAAGATATCAGGAAGACTAAAAAATAAAATGTATGAATTAAACAAGTTTGTTCTTTCTTGTGGCCAGGTACGGGCCACAGACGGGGGGTTGTGGTCCCCTGCTCTAGTGTATCAAATGTGCTCACATTCAGCTCCTTAACACAACTCTTCAATAATCTATTTACTGAAGATTTTCTTAACCATTATACTTTGAATTTATTTTTTATTTTTTTTATTTATTTATTTTTTTTTTTTTTTTTAGTATTAGCTTCTGTCTGCATATACATCTTAGACCTGTATTTGACTGTGTGAATGGCACTGAAAATGTTTTGTGACCTTTTTCTAGTGCTACAGTTCCCTTTTTGGGAAAAGGTATTTGACAAAGGGGGCAACAAACAGTTTTTCCACAAATTTCAAAAGCAAATAAAGTAGCGTTGTATGAGCTGATTGGACCTAATACACACAACATTCCTTGTTTTTACACACTGGATGTGTCTAAATACTTTTTAAACCTCAGGTGGAAGAGTCTCTGAGTGACATGGATTTCCAGCTTCTTCTGGATCTGTACTTCACTGATGGTGATTACACGTAAGTGTTGATAGGCTTCTGTCTCCCTTTGTGACAGTGTTATTTCATATAGGTTATTATCCTCTGTGCTAATGAAATATGTGTTTTCTATGTTTCCTATGTATAGACCAGATGACCCAAGCGCTTTACAGAACATAAGCAGCCGCTCACTTCGTTTGCACTTTAGCCTTCAGAAAGGCATCCACCAGCACATCAATGTTATGTTTGACTACTTCCACCTTTCTGTCATCTCTGTAGCCGTTCACGCCTCCCTAGTGGCGCTACATCAACCACTTATCAGGTGAAATTGCAACATGACTCGAGAAACCTTATCAACACACAGAGACGGTCATTTTGACATTTTACTATTTACTTTTTTGAGGGTGTATAAGACAGCTGTTTATTTTTTACTTGTCCTCTGTTGCCTAGTTTTCCACGGCCGGTGAAAACCACATGGCTTAATCGCAATGCCCCAGCACAGAGCAAAGACTCGGTCATCCCGCCTTTAGAGAACGTTGTGTTTGGCAACAGTTATGTCAAGCAGGTGTCGCAAGATGTATGTAATCACTCCTAATTATGCATCTAATGCATCTTTTTGTCATTGCAAAGTTGGAAAGGTTGAGTTCGGTTATTGATATTGTCTTAAATTATGCATCCTGATCCCTCAGGGCAGGTCGTTCCTGGTATCTGACCACTGTGTGCAGCATGCTCTCGGTCTCCACCAAAACCTCTGCTCCACTCTCCTACAAGCCTACCAGGGTCTGTTTGACTACTTCACCTCCATCACCAAGGACCTGCCCTCCTCCCATCGAATGGAACTAGGTAAAAGACATTCACATTGCTCATCCATTTGCAAGACATGCAATACTTGCTTTATAACATTGAGCAAAGAGGTGCTTTTGCCTCATCTGTTATTTTTGTTGTTTTTGTTTTTGTCTGCATACATGCTTATGTTTTGTATCGTATTTCTTAAGCACTGATATTTAGTTAATTCATAGTCTCATGTCATTTCACCTGAATGGAAATTCTGCATATTCACAAACCCATCAACAGTATACAAATTAATACTCTAATAATAAATGCATCTGTTAGGTCAGTACACAAAATCCAAATCATGACAACTCCCAAGCACAGTTCACCGTTATGTCTTACAAATATTATGACTTACAAAAACTAATCTGTACCAGTGGACAGATACTAAACCATCCCAAAAGGACAAAGCAATAAAAGGTTAAACATGCCTATATGTGCAATCTTACTAGCCAAGCCCAGCATGCAAGTCCTTTATGAGAGAGTACTAAGAAGACCCTATCCCCGAAGTCAAAGGCCTGTCTACATAGGTATGTCCTGACCCTCATCGTACCTCAAACCAGCCTGCCTTTCTCTCCTTTTTCCTCTTTACTCCAGTTCCCTTCCTGTGGAAAAAAAAATGCACTATCAACGCCACAGTGTGCTGATACATTGCACCTGCTGCCATCTTTTTCCTACTGTCTCTTTTATCCACATTTTAATATAAGGTCTTTGCCTTAGCCTCAGCCTTTTTTTAACACATTGTCTCTGATCTTACCATTTTATCCAAGAAATGGTCTTTTGTACTTTTTCCACACCAGTATTTGCTTACACCACATTTTCACTCTTATTTTCCTCAGACATTCACAGTCACTAAATAAGTTACAAAAGTAATCAAAGGCTAATACTGTTCCGTGTCTCCTCAGAAAAACTTGACTTGGAGGCCCGTCTAGTTGAGTTGTGTGAACAAGTGAAGGTAGGATCTCTTGAATAATACAACCGTTTTCTTTTCTCTAATGATGTCAAACGCATGTTTGCAGCAACAATCACATTGAGACTACAGAATACTGTATTAGTATCTTTTTAAAAAAATATATATATATTTTGGTCATTTGCAACATTTGATTACCATGTATTATTTTGATACTGGTATGAGCCTTCTGGTGTTGTTTTTTTAAATTCAATAGCA
Source organism: Dunckerocampus dactyliophorus (assembly GCF_027744805.1). NCBI lineage: Eukaryota > Metazoa > Chordata > Actinopteri > Syngnathiformes > Syngnathidae > Dunckerocampus > Dunckerocampus dactyliophorus. Next base: position 13,961,194 of record NC_072832.1, on the reverse strand, counting down.
AAAAGCAGAGTCCCCCGATGAGTTAGCAGAGTTAGTTAACATGAATCTGGCCCAGCTCTGCTCTCTGCTCATGGCTCTGTGGGGACAGTTTCTGGAGGTTGTATCCCTACAGGAGCAAGTTGCTGCCCTTCTTGCTGTGGGACACCACACACTAAGAGTGAGTTCAAACTTCTTAAATATTATATATACCTGCATATCAGGTATCAAGTATTCTGGAATAATATTGTTATTTCATAAAACTACAGTCTGTTGTTGGAGAATCAAACTTAATCTTGGCTTAATACTTGTTATTTCAGGTGAGGCGATTTGCTGAGGCTTTCTTTTGTCTTGAGCATCCAAGACAGTCTGCTTTGGCTTATCAGGAGTTACAGTATGTTGCAGTGACTCGTCTGAAATACTAAAATTACAATTTTTGGATGTCCTGTTCTTTCTGTCATAGTTCCTGCTATCTCCTTTCCTGTCTATGTCAGTGCTCACAGTCACCAGCAGATGACTAATGCCATCAAAAGTTCCAGTTACTTTCTATGTTTGCCTCCGCTTCCAGTGGAATGTGCTGAGCTGGATGGTGACGTCAGCTCTCTTCCTATCATTTTTGAGGATCGTTACTTAGAATCCATCACTGAAGGTCCATTAAAAAGAATTGATATTTAAATAGACTGACATAAGCCTTACTTTTAAGCCAAATGTTTCTTTTTGTATGTTCACCAGATCGTGACGGACCATGGCTTGGCATGCACAACACACGAACAGGCTCAGTGCTGAGCAAAACAGACAAATCCAGTTCTAAGGACTGTGTTGCAGCAGCCAGCTCTTTGTCGCATGATTCTCAATGTGTCCCCTTAAATAAGACCTGGTGTGACAGCTTTGATCCACCTCCAAAATCCAAAGGCAAATCTGTCAAACTGAAGAAAAATTCAAAGATTGACAATTCCAAGAAGCTTATCAGACATGGATCCAAGGACTCTGTGGTTCTGGTGGGTTATAAAAACCTAAAAGCTCCTTTCACTGACCCTAGCACAAAGTACAAGGAAGGGGAGGCTCCTCTGAGCTTAGAGGAGGACCAAGATGCCTTGCAGGTGGACTCTATTAGTTGTTTACGGACTATTGCTAATTCTGACCCTGGTGCCTCATCAGCACACCCTGCGCAGAGTGTTGTTGATTCTGTCTTGAATGATAATAGAACTTCTACAGTAGCTTGTCTTCAGACAGGCACTGGGACGATGTCTATGTGCCAACAGCCCCTGAACAAAGATAACCAAGTTGACCATAACAACCAAAAGCTGACGCAATGTTTTACGGGACCTAAGCAAATCGAGGGTAAAGCAAGTCTGAATAACCAAGGTGGCAAAGTCACAGTTCTTAGACCGTCTCGGACTGACGGTGCTATTGACAGCAATAATTCAGAAACTACGCAGACAGAATGTTACTCCAGTCAGTCTGTGGTAGAGACAACACAGCATAGCCAGCGTTCCTGTCTGGTGTCAGTACAGGTAAAGAGTGATTGTATCCGGCTGCCGGATGTAGCAGCCCTGAGTGCCTCTTCCCGCCTCTCGGACTCAGGAATTGAGAGTGAGTCCAGCTCCTTTTCAACTCAGCATGTTTCAGGCTCACAGGCTTGTGCAGGGATCAGTGTAGTTGAATCAACTATTGCTGACCCACAGCCCGAGTTTACCCCTGTAAGTTCTGCTCTCAGGCAAGTTCAGTCAAGGTCAGTGCAGCAGCCTGGTGGAGCAGCAGAGTTTCTTCATCCAGAAGATACTTGTACTGCCAGGGGTGTTGAGTCATCGCTCACGTCTATCAACTCCTTGCCCTCAGATGATGAAGGTGAAGGTTCTTCTAAAGGATCTAGTGGGGCCGATGTTTTTTGCAGGAGGTCTAGTGTTGTGGTCCAGGAGCAGAGTCTTGTGTTTTCTGGGGATAAGGTAAACAAATCTGCCAGTGATGCTACAGTGGTGGAGTCCCAGCTTGTAAAACCTGTATTTGATTTGGAAATAGACACCAAAATGCTCAGTAATTTGGAAGTTAGACTGGAGGAGGCATCTGGTCTTGAGGCCATTAAAGAGTCTCGTAGTGAACCACAAACGTGTCCCTCAAGTAACTCTGCCACCAGTAGCACTGATATGGTAAAACGTGGCATGGTCGAGAACTACTTTGGCTCCTGTTCCAGCACAGATGTATCAGAGATCAGTCCAGTGGAGACTTCTGCAGTCACACTGGGGATCCAAACAGGACCTCAGGTTGAGGACGACGAGGACGAGGACGAAGGCGAGCATGAAATGATTGAGAATGGCTACTACGAGGAAGGAGATGGCTACGCTTTTGTGAATGGTGTTGCTGATGAGGAGCCAACCAGTGCTGGTGACACAGCTGGTCAAGAGACGCGTCTTCTCTTTGAACAGCTTTGCATCAGCCACATCCACGAAAGGCAGGATTTATGTAAAGCACCTATATGCTCCAATCCTGCCTCCAGTAGTGGGGGACAAAGCGCAGGAAGGCGTCATCCCTCTACCTCCATTTCTTGTAATCTGCAATGGTACGAATGTGCATCTACACCACAGATGAAAGAGTGAGTTGTGATCCTATTTACCACCTAAGGCTTTACATACATTAAAAATAAACATTCACTTATTAAAATGTAATCATGCAGGTTCATCAAGGCTAAGGAAGAAATGAAGCAGTTAAAGCTTCCAGGTTTCTTGTACAGTGAAGTTCCAGAGCTGGCATCCAGTGTTCCCTACTTCAACTTGGAGGAAGATGAAAGCTGTGAAGAGGGCATTCATCTCATAGTTTGTGTACATGGGTTGGACGGTAAGGTAGTTGATTCTTAAGAGCATGCTTTTTTTTGAGTCTCTGCTAATATTAAAAACCACATGTTGTTTTTCCACATATTGATCAAGGCAACAGTGCAGACCTGAGACTAGTGAAGACTTACCTGGAGCTGGGGCTGCCCGGTGCTCGTATAGACTTTCTAATGTCAGAGAGAAACCAGGTGATTGGATAAACTTATCACTATTCAATATGGATAAACTTAGCATTATTCAATAGTAGTTTCCCATCAAGGAACCACAGATCCATAGTTGTATATTTTATTGTGGGCTTACTGGTGTATTTTTCCTCAGAATGATACATTTGCTGACTTTGAGTCAATGACAGACAGACTCCTGGATGAAATAGTCCAGTATATCCAGATATACAACCTGACTCTGTCAAAGATAAGGTAAGGTCATCCAACCGTAATAACATAACTTTTGGAGTATAGAGCCAAAGTAATCATTTTTATCCAGACACTTGTATGAGTTAAGGGGCCTGCTCTATCTTTCACATTCAAACCTGCTTTTATCTTTTCTTACAGTTTTGTGGGCCACTCCCTAGGGAACCTGATTGTTCGCTCAGTACTGACCAGGCCGAGGTTTAAATGTTACCTGAGCAGGTTGCACACCTTCCTTTCCCTTTCTGGCCCTCACCTGGGCACACTCTACAACAGCTCGGCTCTGGTCAATACAGGTGGGTGACAAGACATTTTTGAGATTGTAGTAATTGTACTATATAGGATGTTGCTTAATAGCATGTTGTTTCTAGGCCTTTGGTTCATGCAGAAGTGGAAAAAATCAGGGTCACTGTTGCAGCTGACTTGCCGAGACCACTCCGATCCTCGACAGACCTTTCTCTACAAACTCAGCAAGAAATCAGGTTTGTTGTGGCTTTTTTGTTTGATCACATGGCTTAGTTGGTATATGTATATAGGTATTGTTTGTACTGATCTGTTTCCTACAGGTCTGCAGTTTTTCAAGAATGTAGTGCTGGTGGGTTCCCTGCAAGATCGCTATGTCCCCTATCATTCAGCTCGAATAGAGATGTGCAAAACTGCATTAAAAGACAAGCAAACTGGTGAGATGAAACACTATTAAACTGTTGACTGTTCTCTTGCTCATTTCTCACTTTTAAAATGAATTCATATGCATATTGTGTGTCATTCTTTCTTTCACAAATTAGTGAAGGCAAAATAATCAGTATGAAGTATTCATTAGATGTTTGCATCCTTTGATTGCCGGCTTTTCATTTTTTAAATGTACTCAAGTTGGTTATACTCTTGACAATTGTAATTAGTTTTTCACTTACCTAGATGGGTAGGTGGCTCTCCTCTGTGTCCTTCAGTAAATTGTTTGAAATATATCAAAAAGACACAGTGATAAAGGTTTTCTGTTCATGGTGTCACCAGGTCCAGTGTATGCTGAGATGATTGAGAATCTGCTGCTGCCTGTACTTCAGAATAAAGACTGCAATCTTGTGCGATATGACGTCATCCATGCGCTTCCCAACACAGCCAATTCTCTCATCGGTCGCGCCGCCCACATTGCCGTTCTCGATTCTGAGATCTTTCTGGAGAAGTTCTTCCTTGTTGCAGGCCTCAAGTTTTTTCAGTAGAACGACATGTGAACAACAGAATGTGGAGCTAATACCTCACTACGTCTGAATTTTCCTCCAATGACCATCCTTGGACTATCACTTAGTTTTTAACTACTAATATTTACTTTTTAATAAAATACATACTTTTTTTCTCTCTCTCTCTTTTTAGTGGAATCAGTTTATATGGATTTAGTTTTTATTTTTCTACTGCCATTGTTTTGTTTTTTGGGGGAATGAGTTTCTGCCAAGTTTCCTGTTATCTTTTTAGTGTTATTTATGTATGTTTCAATATATTTTATTGAAATTATTCAAATAATTTAGGTGTTTCAATGAATTTAGAGCTGCTACAATGTTAAAATGGCAAGTCTGCACATAATGTCACCATTTGGAAACTTTTTCCACCAGTTTTTAAAGACATTGCATCCATTTGCACCTACAACTACATTTTACAAGCTTTTTGTACAGGAAATTTTCATTTGTACAGGTTGTTTTTATATTGACTCTTTTCCATCATTTTTAAAAGAAAAGATTGGATTTGAAATAGCATTGTTGTTGCTCAGACTTTGAAATGTGTGTGTTGTTTTTAATGCTTTATGCAGCATTGTGCACATGTACCGACATTGGGGTTGGTGAAACAAAGCTACAGCATAACATTTTGTCACAGGGAGTATAAGCAGTGCTCGTCGTTCAACAGAAAGCACATTTTTTTTAATGTTTTTTTTTTATTAAGGTGTTTTATGGAAAGTGATTGGTAACATTGGGTGCTTATGTGTTTTTCAACTGGAAAGTATTGCTTGGAATATGAATCATGTTTCTTGGACAAATGTTTATATATGATATTGTACCAATAAAATTAATAAAAATAAAACTTAATTTCTGATTTTTACATTACTGTATTGAGGTTGTTTTCGACGATTATTATTTTCCTATAGATGGCAGTGTGCGCAGTGTTCCTGAAACAGTTGGAACGCTTATGAGAAAATTATATGTTGGTTAATCAAACAATCTAATTTTAGCTCTCTGCTGTTGAGACTACACTACGCCTATTCCATTCTATGGTGGCAATATATACTCGTTGAAAAGGTAAAACATTGTTGAATGTTAAAAATAGTGATCTTTATCTAAATACAATGAATATTTGTCGGGAGTTTCAAGGTTGTAACTCCACATTGTATCTCAGCACAGGCGGTAAATATCCAGCATAGAACGAAAAACAAACTCTTACATTAATCTCCAATCTACTTTTAAAAAACGTTTAACTTACCTAACATCTACAGAATACGCGAAATAAAGTTAATTTCAAGGTTTTTTGAAAAAAACATACTGAATGTCTAACAGACAAAATCGGTCACCCCTACAACTGTTCACAATGGTACAGTCCAATCTGGTTGTAGCTGTGGTTTTCAAATAGGTTCCACACACTACACTCAGAGGGACCGAAACGCGGTTTTTGTTTACTTCAGTCTTATATTAAGACATGTTTCGTCGCCACCACCGGAGCAGACTATAACTGAAAATCGGACTGCTTTCCGCCATGTGACATTCGGTGAGTTTATTCTGGAGTTTTTTGTCAAGTGTAAGTAGTGTTTGACGGACTTGTTGCGCTCTAGTTGTTGAGTTATTAACCAGTTTGATGTTACCGTTGAGTCAAACTTCATCAACCTCCTTTTAGCGATTGAGCGTTTAATTGTGAATTTTAAGTGAATTTTAAAAATATATATTTGACTGTTTGGAAGTCTCAGCAACTGTATGTTATTTGCTGAAAACGTTTGCATGCTAAGGGGGTTTAGCCTCAATATATTTTTTTCAAGGGACTCATTTTTTAGTCAGGTGTACCCCTTTTGTCAACTTTGCATGAGTGGTTTTAGTCACAAGGCTTTAGTTAAAAATGTGCACAGTGCAGTGGGCTTGTTTTTCCAGCAGTAGGGATTATAACAGTCTTGGAACGGTATTAAGCATACAGATGGCTGTTGGTATCTTTGATGCTGGTCAGCAAGAATATGTGGGGGATGTCTCAAGTTATCAGCCTGCATGCTCAAAATGTATTCATGTCTCCAGATTCGTCAGGATTTTGCTGCATTCACTGCTTCTAAAGTAGTTTACATCTGATTAGTAAAGCTCTCACCCACAACAGTGGTCTGTTTTACATCGTGGTCCACATCTTTGTACTTGCTCTACCCAGAGTAGCCACCCCCTGTAGCACCTCTTTCTACATCCTTTTCAAGGGAGGAAAAAAGTGGGTGTTTTCCCACTCTAGGAATGTTTAAAGCTGCCAACCCACCCTTTCAGCTCATTCGGAATGTTATGGTGCATACATGGAGCATCCGAAGGGTACAAATTCACATTTAAAACAAGGAGTAAATGCAGAATAGCTCTGAATAGAAAGATGAGTAATCTCATGGTCCAGTTTGGACCAGTCAGTGTGGGATTCCTTCCTCAGTTGTTTTTTTTTTTTCAGTATCTCCACCCAAATTGGACTTAATGGCAATTTCCTGGGGTGGAAAAAAGCATTACGTTTAAAGCAATATGAGAGCTTGGGGAACTAATCCTCCTTATTAAAATGAGTCACTATTTCTTGTCTTCTTATTGAGAACATATTTAGCTCCTGCCGATTTCTAGTTAGCCATCATTGCGAACTGATTGCGTAAAAACCTCTCTCAAACGCCACATACTGTATAATGATTGCTAAAATGTGTGGGACTCAAGTCACACAGAATACTGAATGAAGATGTGCGTCGCCTGATCACGACTTCAATGAACTTGAGATTTCATTGTGACTTGACATGAGCCAGTCAGATTTAGAAGTTACTGGATTTTCAGGTTTTTGGGGTTTTGTCCTCGACACCCAGATGTAAGCGAGGCTCTGCCTGAACATGTCCATAAATTAAATTTGGTAAGACTAAAGTTCTTACCTCATGAGTCTGACAGGTCACATTTTATAGTAAGGTACCTTTTTTTTTTATCAATAACAATTTAAAAAATGACCTGTAATCTAGAAGTCATGCGTGGGCAGGTGGCTCCAGTTTCAAATAACTTGTACACTAGTGTGTTTTTTTTTTTTGTTTGTTTCTTCTTGACTAGTTATTGTCCAGGGCAGGCTTCAAAGGGATCAGAGTCGGCGCACCAGCAGTAATTAAACTGATTAATTCATCCTGAGACTTTAATCAGATGAGCCTTGCACCAGTTGGGCCTTGGTGAGGTTGTCGTGGTGAACCTGCAAACATGCTGGTTTCTTTTTGTCTACAGTGGACTGTATGCACCTGGCTCAAGATAAACAATTTTTGCAACCAAAAAATACAACACAATCACCGGACAGAATATCTTCCCAACAGTGGATTAAAAGAGCAGATTGTACCCAAAAAAAAGTCTTTTTTTTTTTTTTTTGTGCAATTTTGAATTAAACGACATAAAAATTGAGCTGAATTTTTGTTCAGCTCGAGTAAAATAAGTGGCGTTCATGGCTGTCACTTACGGCTGTCAGGTATATACGTACATGTCCGTTGCACAAAAGCCGTCTCAGAGAAGTGACAGACAATTTAGAGACATCGGGTGGTCATGATAGGCTATGCATTCAATGATAGCTGAAGATAGTAACTAAACTTTGCCAAATCGCTATCATTAGCTGACAACAAACATAAGTAATGTGCATGCGTGTGTTACGTCTTACGTACTCAAAGCAGAAAGAGGCGGGATATAATGCTGTTCAGGCACTCTCTCGGTAGCTGGAGGAATCATCTTAGTGTACAGTGGAACCTTGGTTAGCGTCATTAATCTGTTCCAGAAGGTGTATTTTTCCCACAAAAAATAATGTAAATCCAATTAACACGTTCCAGAAAGTTAAAAATGTTGACATAAAACAAAAATAAAATAAAAATGTTTTTATAGTCCTGTGATGGGCAGGCGACCAGTCTAGTGTGTAGCCCGGCTCGTGCCCAAAGTCAGCTGGGATAGGCTCCAGCATACCCCCGTGACCCTAATGAGGATAAGCGGTATAGAAAATAGATGGATGGATGTTTTTATAGTTTTACATTTATAGTTTTCCATGCAGAAAACTATTCAAAAGGCATTTAATTACATGTAAATGATGAATGATTGAACATTTAAGGTTACTTTTATCTTCATTGAAAACGTGAGACAAAGACACGATGTGGCAGCGAGATCAACACGGACACAACCTTTGTGTTTTGCCAAGAGGTATTTCTTTAATTCAATAGTGTTTCTCCCCCTCAAGTCTCTGCTTTTTATTTTTTTTATCGCGGTTGCAAAATAACCCAAAATTCAACCAAAGAATGTTGCAACTGCCAACATTTTGACAAAGAAGGTGGGAAACACAACTGAATTCAGGAAATAACTCATGGCAAAACACAAATGTGGTGTCCATGTGGATCTCACTGCCACATCGTGTCTTTGGCAGCAACAGGTATGAAGGTAAAAGTAACCTTAAATGGTCATTTATTCTTTCAATCTGTCATTTATATGCATTTAGAATTCACGCTAACCGGAAAATGTATGCAAACCGAGGCACAATTTGGGCGTAAATTTTTGACGTTAACCAAAAAACAAGCTAACTGGGGCGCACGCTAACCGGGGTTCTACTGTATATTCTTCTTCTCTTAAAGGAAAACTGGACATTTTGGGGGGGAATTTTGCCCATCATCCACAACCTTTATGTGAAACATGAACACGTTTCTTTCCCTTTTCTGTGCGTTCTAACGAGTGAAAACGAGTTAATATGAGCCAGCTAACATTGCACGTCATGGGAGGTACCTATTTCGACTATGAAGCCCTCTAAAAAAACAATGTATTATTGTTTTATATACATGCTGTGATCATGCATTAACTGGTACATTGATGATAACATGTAATACACTATTTTGCCGTATTTTGATGATTTAAAACATTACCAAATATTCTTTCCTAGGCGCATTGATTGAGAGCCAGTAGTATCCACTCTTCCATCTGTCCCATTGCAGTGGCTGGAGGCGTTGTGAGTGACTCTGAGAATAGCGGGTAGCGGGGCGTTGTGTTAACTCCGCCAGATAAATATATTTTTTTGTGTTAGCTGCTGCAATAACAATATTACTGTAGCTTGGTTAATATATAGATCAGTTATGTAAATGGAACACTGTTGGTGTTTTTTCAAGGGTTTTTTTGTTGGGGCGATAGCGTCAAAATAGGTACCTCCCATGACGTGCATTTTTACCTGGTTCAGGCTAACTCGTTTTCTCTCGTTAGAACGCACAGAAAGGGAAAGAAATATGTGTTCATGTTTCACATAAGGATTGTGAATGATGGGAAAAAGAAAAAAATAAAAAAAGGTGAAGTTTTCCTTGAATAGCCCTTGTTGAAAATGAGCCTTCTTTTAGAATGTGTTGCAAAACGGGCAGGAAAAGCAACAGAAAAAAACAAAACACACAGGAAGAGTCATTCATTGATGTTTCAACTGAGGTCTAGTCAGAAAAGCTAAAGTCTCAGGAGATTTGTTGAACTCTCGCAGTGCAACTTTTTTTCAGCATATTTTTCTTGAAAAAATTGGTCAGTTTAAAAATTGTTTGACCTTTTGCAGCTGTCAAATTTTGAGGTACATCCAGATCTGATGTCATGAGTGTTATGAGTAATTAGGATTATAGGAAGATGAACTAATTTGTTACGTGCTTGTTGTGTTGGCTGATTATTTGGATGGATAAACTTTGCACCGTGACCTTCTGTTCGATACGCTTGGTGATGTTGAAGCTTTGTTGAGATAATCCTCATGGTGGATTAAGGATTTAAGTATTTTTGCTCTGACTCACCGGACATTAAGTTAAACCAACACAAGACTGTTACTCAGCACATCTTGAACCATTATCAAAGGATTGCTCCGTAAAATGTTGGGAATTCCACTTTAATCCTTAAATTCTATGTTTGTTTGTTTGTTTGTTTGTTTTCTTCTGCTGATGTCACACAAATGTTGTCTTTCACTTCAAAAGATTCAGATATGGATAAAGTGCAGCGGCTGAAGTTTGACTAAAGAAGGGAGTGTGAACTACACATTGTGCCATCATGTCCTCCTCCATAAAGGAGCTGAGAAACATTTGTGTTCTCCTTCCCAACAAACACCAGCTGGAACTCACAGTCGGGGTTAGTGGAAAACACCCTTGCCTCTAAGTTAGGATTTTCTGCCTCTCAAAATAGTTTTCCTAACATGGTGGTATTCTAGTAAACACTCTTCTCTGCTGTTCCCTTGCTCCAGCTCAAGGCCACTGGGCAGGATCTTTTCAATCGGGTGGCAGAGCTTCTTGGAATCAAAGAGATGCACTTGTTTGGCCTCACTGTTGTGAGAGGTAAGTCCGCTTCATGTTGGTCCCTCCAGGCATGCATAATCTGTTTCAGAGTCAAGCCATCATCAAATCTGACTTTACAGGCATTGTGTTGATAACATTTAACCTAAGATACCTGCGTAAGGTTACACTACTCAACCCTTGATGACACATTAGGTGTAGTTCATATGAAAGTAGAGGAGGCGGCTTGCTGAATGCGTCAGTTTATGTGTCATAATTTGTAATAGTCATAGAAGTCATAAAAATAAGTTAACTGCTGTTTGTTGAAACTTAAAAATAACTTTTGTACTCTTTATTAACTTGAATTATGGCAAACATACAAAGAAGTGATCAGCATTTGATTTTTTTTTGGTCAACTATTTGGAAAATTAAGAATCAATTAAGCTAACAATTAAGGAAACAAGAGAGTCTCTCGGAATGTGTTGAACTCCTTGTTTTATGCTTGTGTCATATTGATCAGAATAATGCTGTCTCGGGATGGGGCCGTTCCGATTCCGTATTGGTATTGGCTACCGATACCAGCGTAATTCATATATTGGAAATTTCCGATACCACCTGCAGAGAGTTCTGATCCACAAGCCATGTATGTGCTCCAATGTCAACAAACGTACTCAGAAATAGCAGCAAACAAGCGTATCAGCGAACATAGCTGTATCCACACATGCACTGCAGCCGTACACTCATACCGCCCACACACACACACACACACACACACACGCGCGCGCTCCGGTTGGACATCACAAACTCTTAACACCAAACAAATATTCCGGGTCGCATCCATATCTTACTGTCTACAGGGAGGAATGTATTACAGCCTCATTTAAAAGCAACAATAATGATAATGTAGTGACCCGGACGTTTTGTGCTGTCTGTCTGTGTGCGTGCGTGCGTGTGTGTGTGTGTGTGTGTGTGTGTTTGCTATGTTTGTTGATATTTTCCTAGCTACATTTGCTGATATTCTTTTGGCGTCCACCAGAACTCTAGTATTGGAATTGTATCAGTATCGGCAGCTATCCAAATTCAGGATCTGGATCAGATCGGAACTAATCCTTAGTGCTGATGGTGGGGAATAGTGTGTGTGCCTGAGAGGTGTGTCTCTTCACATTAAGAGCTGACTTTGCAATGTACGTGCAGTTCTGCTATTATTGATGTGTAGTTTTTGTATAAAACTTTATGGAATGTTTTTCTTGATTCCTTGAAAATAAACTGCATTCTAGGCCATTTTGAAAAACTGAGGTTCCGCTGTACCTCTTTTCCACGCATAATGGGAGTTCTTTGCTTTTTGTGTGTCAACCGTAAAAAAGTATAGATTTTACAAACTGAGATGAGACCTGCGCACAGGTCTTTTATTATTGGAAAAAAAATTCTCACAAAATGTTCTCAAAAGTCTTTTCCAGTTCCGCCCAAGTCAATTTCACAATCCCCCGTGACCTCTGAGCCATACTTCCTTTTGCTCTTTTCTTTCTTTGCACAAATGCATCAAGATACCTTGGAAGACCTGTGTAGCTCACCTCTGGAACAAACAGCCTTTTGTTTTAGCGGTGTTGGTTGAGTGATCACTTAGGCCTGGATTCCTGCAATATTAACTTCATTAAGCTTGGAATGCACTCTTACATTCTTCCCCTTCATGGAGGGGAGGGATGGCTTGATGAGCAGGGTGGGAGTCTGAGGGGTTGAAAAAGAGGGACTGGCTGCAGTCGGAGGGGGTGGTCTTCTCATGACTCAACTCTTACTCAAGAGTTTGAGCAGTAAAAGAGGTAGAATGAGTCAGAGTGGTCCAAAAAGGACATTAATTGATGGATTGTGACATGAGCAAGTTGTGAAACTGCTTGGTGAACATTATTCAACTATGTAACAAAAGAGATAAGGCTGATGGAAAAGAAAATGCCCATGTCCTGACTCATAGGACTAAGCTGAGACTGATACCACAGCTCTATTCTCAGCATAGCATTCAACTCTTCTACTGAAAGAGAATTTATTTTCAAGTAAGACTGTGCATAAATGCTAATTAACGTAAGCCGGATAGTAGCCTCTCTCCTTTTTTTTTTTTTTGTTTCTCACGTCAATTAATCCCATTGTTGGACACATTTTCTGCCTGGTTGCATTAGTGTTTTGTTTGCTTGCTAACTAGTTGTCTTTCTTCTCCACAGACAATGAACACATATTTTTAGACATGGAGGAGAAGCTGGCCAAGTATTTACCCAAAGAATGGAAGCAAGAGTCTGGAAAGGTGAAGTACAGTAGCTTGTGGAAGGCTTCAAAATGTATAACATACAACAAGCACTATTGTTTTGGTTTTTGGCACTATAAAAAAAAACAGAAACATTCAGCATTGCCATCTGCCACTGCTATAAAGTTGTTTTTTTTTGTGAACCAGTAACAGTTTTAGTTGATTTTCATGTTCCCTTCTTCATTTTTTTTCCCCAACCGATGTAATTCAAAAGGCTTAACGAATATATTTAAGCTTAAAGATGATTTTGGAACCTAATTGTTTTGTCTATGGTGCTTATTCAATGCCATAAACAATTGGGGAATGCCTAATGTAATACATAGTGGTACAGTGATCCCTCGTTTATCGCAGATAATTGGTTCCAGAACAGACCATAAGTGAATTTCCGCGAAGTAGGATTCCTCATTTATAAATCGAATATTTTTATATTTAGAGCATAGAAAATCTATTTAGGACCTTCTAAATATGATTTTTAATGAATATGAATATGAAAACCTGCATTAAAAGCCAGTGATCAAGTCTGTTCCAGTGATCAAGTCTGGCGCTTGTGTGTCTCACCGAACATTAAAGTAACATTACTGACACCCAGTGACAAGTGTAGAATACTACATGTCACCACAACTGCTTTCAGTGAGTCTTCTGAATGTTTTATATTTCCATTTGATGCTTGAAAATGCTTAATTTAGGCAAAAAATACGTAAATTTTGCTTAAATGTGCTTTTTTAAAAATTCGACTAATAATAGACCGTATTCAACCACAAAACAGCATGATGTATTATTTTTGAAAAACCGTGATAGCTGCAAAATTCAAAATGCGAACTGGTGAGGGATGACTGTGGTCTACAACTGGTAATTATTTATAGGTCCAGATAGGGCTGGGCGATCTGAACCAAAACTCATATCCCAATATGCTGTATTTAGGTTGAATATCGATGTACGATATATATCTCGATATTTTTTAAGCAAAGTGAGTTTAGACAAAATCAAAGCCAAATATGCGTGTCAAGTTGTTTTATTCAAATACATATTTAACATGAGGATTTTTTTTGAAATTTTAAAGCTTCATGCAAGATGCACATAAAAAAAAAATCTAAAAATCGCCTCTAAATTAAAGTAGGCCACTCTTTTTGAATCAGCTAATAACCAAAAGAACTAAATATGAAGAAGTGCCCGGTGTAAGAGGAAATTTTAAAATGTCAGCAACTCAAAAATACTTTCAATTGAACAGTAGTATTTTTTTAGGCAAACATTTTTAGAAGACACAAGCATGTCCTTGTTTTGTGCCAGGAACACCAACCTGTCAAGTGCATCAGGCTTAGCAACTGTCTTCCTTGTACATTTGTGGTAGAGTTTCTCGTGCAAAATAATTGTGACTGCGAAGCTCGCTGGACATCGCGAGTCCATTGTTTTCAGCAGGTTTTTAAAGCCCTTTTTTCCATTGTTGCAAAGGAGACCATATTTTAGCAATGTGATAGGACACCTCTTTGTAATAGCACACCACTTAGCCTTTTCTTTCATGAGGAACTCAACAAGGCCGCGGCAGACAGCGTGCATCTTCACACATTTCTCATATTGGAGTATGTGCCAAGTTTCAAGGTGGTGAAACATTTTTTTATGCTCTGAATTCAAAGTACCTCCATATTACTGAGCTACCGCTTATTCCTTGCTGATTAATTCTTCCACCGCAGACACTGTCATTTCGACTGGAGCCGCAGGGCTTCTGCTGTGCCCCTCCTCCCTCCTCCTGCATGCAGGGATGAGGGAGATACAGTGCAAATCCAGTGTATATCGATATCAACGATATGGTTGGTTTTAATATCGTGCTTAAAGTAAATATTGATATTTTAAAAATATTGATATATCGCCCAGCCCTAGGTCCAAACATGTAACACTCCCATTTCAGTGTCATGCATGTAAAAGCTCTCAAGACTTCAAAAGTTCAAATATTAAAACTAATACCTATTCTCCATAGGGTTTAGAGAAAAGACCCCTGCCTCTGGTGCTCTGCCTCAAAGTGCAGTACTATGTTGAGAACGGCAGACTTATTAGGTATGTACCCTCAAGTGTTGACAAGCTTTGTATCACATGTTTTTCGTGCTCCACACCATCCATCTTTGTCCTCCTCGTTGACGCCATGTGCAACTCTCCCGCCACATTTTCATTACATTGCACTCTGTACCAGTGAACGCAAGGCACGCCATCTGTACTACTCTGACCTGCGCGAGCGGGTGCTGCGCTCCGAATGTCGTCAGCAGGAGGAAGTGTACTTCCAGCTGGCAGGTTATGCAATGCAGGCAGACCTCGGCAGCCACCAGCTGTCCAAGGAGGGGGAAGAGAGTGCCCCTTACTTCGAACCCAAGGAGTATTTTCCCCCATGGGTAGGTAACAGGCAGTGGAGTGAGGCATATCTACATTGTACTGTTAGTTGTTGTCATATTTGGCCAGCAATACAACCCAAATCCAGAATTACGTGAAAACAGCTAAAGTAATCTGTGATTCTGTCTTATTAGATAATATCCAAGCGTGGACTAGACTATCTCCTCTGCCATGGGCCCAAAGTGCACCAGGACTTGTGGGACATGTCCGCACGTGACGCCATCCTCCTCTTCATCAGGGAATCCTGTCGACTGGAGGACGTACCTGTCACGTTTTACAGACTGCAAAAGGTCACGAGTCAAGAGTAAACCGTTAGATTTGTTGATAGAAGCCGGGCAACGTTCAAAAGCCGGCTAAAGATTGAAACTTAGCCAGACTCACAGTCTTATCTGTTCTGCTCAGATGCTTCTCTAACATCTTATCATTCATGTGTCCAGGACAAGAAGGAAGAAAGGGGAACAGCAGTACTCGGCCTGACCCTGAGAGGAATGCAGGTTTATCAGGTACGTGCATGTACAAATGTGTTGGTAATCCGCAACGTTTACGTCACACATGGAAAACAGAGTATCTGTGTTTACTCAGAGATTCCTTCTCTGGATCTGAGGTACAGACGTGTGAGGAATGTGTGGGTTTGCCCACAGCAGCAGTGCCTCAGCAAATAGGAGAAGCTTATATGATGAGTCCGTCACGGGCCATCTGCGGGGGCTTTGAGGTCTGGCTGATTAAAGGTCCAACGTAACGTGAGATACCACAAGAAACCTGTGGCTTCTCCTCCTGTAAGAGGCCTAAACAGAAAAAGATTATAGTCACAAATTTTGAAGAAATTGTTTCAACTGTGCAAAAGAGGTTATTTTTTCAGTGTTGTTTGTTTGTTTGCTTGCGGGATTGTGAAAATATTACTTAATCGATTTCGTCGGTAGGAGGAAGACAACATTCGACAGCTGCTGTATGACTTCCCCTGGTCAAATGTGGGACGGCTGACTTTCCTGGTAATTGTGCTGCTCATAGTCCTCCTCTCCTTAGGCATCTGAAACTGGCAATGACTGTTAACAATTTGCTTTTTCTGCTTAGGGAAAGAGATTTGAGATACAGCCAGATGGCTTGCCATCAGCCAGGAAGCTTGTTTACTACACTGGGTCGTCATTCCGCTCTCGTCATCTCCTCCTGCACTTGAGCCGTAGCCATCGCCTCTACCTCAGCCTCCAGCCTGCCCTCAGACACCTCCGCCAGCTGGAAGAGAGCGAAGGTGGAAAAGAGGAGTTTACATCAGTAAGCATTAACATCACCTCGGTTCCGACCAAAAATATACATTTTCTGTGTTGTAGAGAAAAAGCGTTACAGAGAGTCCTACATCAGCGACGAGCTGGACTTGGACCCACCGGGCAGCGAGAGCAGCCCGGGTTTGTCCCGCATCTCCACCAGCAGCTCGGGCATCGAAGCAGATGCCCGCCAGCACAGCATCTCCACAGAGATGACCTCCATGGAGGAGGAACCGGAACAGAGAGGGGAGAAGCGTTCCAGCTCCACAGACAGCCAAGTCAGCTCCTCCACGTCTGGCCTCGACAGCAAAGCTCACATGGAGGATGAGGAGTGGCAAGAGGAAGGTTAGGACTTAAAATTGATCTTGAGAGTACTAGAATTTGGCCTTGGAATGTTGACCTGTACAGACACTTGGGGAAATTCTAATCATTCCTTTTACTCTTTTGAAAATTAAGCCAAAATGAAACATGTCAAGTGGCTGACATGTTCATTACACTTGGTTTTGATGCATCCCGCTATCATTTTCTAGAATTGAAGGCTGATGTCAGACAGGAACATCTTGTGGATGATCCAGGTGAGATGTTCCATCTGGCTGATCTTCTTAAGGGTTTGTCTGTGGATTGCACACTCTCCTCAGAAATTCCATCACCAGGTGGGAATATTCAGGATGTTACTACATTCTGTTCTTTTACTGTACTGTAATTTCTTACACTTCTGTTTGCTAATTTTGTTAAACATTGTCTCCAGAGAGCATAGTGTGCTCCTCTGACAACAATGAAGATGAAGATGGCTCCAGTATACTGAAACAGGTTTGATTTTTTTTATTTTCTGCCACTTGCTGACACATCTCTCATATTTGATCAACTTTCTCTTCAACAGTTCTATTTTTTTTGTTTGTTTTTTTAGAAGTCACATGCTTGTGTGGACCGGCAGAGCCACAGTCTTGACGATGTTCGTTTGTTCCCACCTCAGGCGCCCCTGGGGACCACACTGCCTGCTGATTCGTCACACAGCTATACCTTCGGCCTCTCCGACGCAAACACAAAGACGCCGGTGGATCATGACTATTACCCTTTTTTGCACTGCCAAGCCAAACCTTCCTTCTACGGTCACAGGTCTACCAACTGCTTGTCTTTGGACCTGTTAGCAGATGAGCAGTTCTTGGAGTTCATTCTATGAACAAGCATTTTATATGTGGCCAAGGTGACAAAATGCATGTTTGTTTTGCTTCCAATTGTCTGGATGAGGTCACAAACACCACATACAGCAACATGTCCTTTGTAAACAGTGTATTTATTGACGTTGTTCTCCATTTTGTACATACAACTTGCACTATTTTATAACGTTTCAGCTTCTCTGTGCAAAAGCATTTCGATTGTTGTGTTCTGTGTGCCTGCAATCTCTTGAGAGGTTGATATTGATGGCAAAATAAGTTGTAATGTCATGTTCTTTTGGATATTCATTACATGGAAATTCCATTTAACCCATTTACTAACTCCAGCACTGCAAGAACACTTAAAATGCGCTTGTTATTGGCTGAGAATATATAGAAGCCACAGTGCCAGTGCTTGTGCTCCTCAGTACCTTGGTTTATTTTTTTTAATAATTATTTTACACTCTTTTTGTACATTTTGCTTGGTCATGCTTTTCCTATTATTCTGCCACAGCAAACGTAGCTTATTGGTGTGGAAAACGGAACCTCTTTTCAGCTTGTAAAGCATTCATCCAAAGTTTCTGCATGCTTAAACTCTTCTACCACTTTCATGATTACAACACTACAAAGCTCTATTTCTGTAACCACTAAGTTTATAATGAATCTGCAGTATTTTTATATTATGTAACTGCCAAACAAAGAGCCTTTCTGTCAAGTTATTTTTTTCCCAGACATATTTTCACTGTTTTGTAAACTCTAATTAGTATGCAAAAGAACTTCAGGCAGCATGAGCTCATTGGGAAGGAATGTTAGTGATTAAACACTTAACTCAAATCTGTCAATGTATGAACAACCTGCTGTTTGAAGCATTTTTATCTAAAGCACTGTTTTTTTAAGATATCAAAAATAAATTTTACTACATTAAATACTGTGTGTAATAGTCTGTGTATAATGTTATTTCTTTCATTTCAGTTTGTGTGCATAAAGTAAGGTCACCAGTGTCTCTTTCTTTACAACAGTAACAGTGACTAATTTACTGTCTTCTAAACACATTTTGTTTAATGCAGTTTGTTATAAGATAGCCCTGGTATGCACACTGAAAAAAACTATGCCCTGAATGTATTGTCATTACAAGAGACTGTTAAGCACATGTAGGGGCGTATAGCACCAAATTCTGGGCCCTTTGCCGCCCCCCCATACACACACACACACACACTGTAGTCTATCCTTAAGTTGTTTTACTATGGTTTGTGAATTGTGTTGTTTTAAGTATGAGCTCACAGGCAGGTTAAAATTGCTAAGGCTATTGTACTGTACAGTACCACATAAGGCTCAACAGTAAGTCAGATTTTACTTTCAAAAGAAATGTAAAAAGATTTCAGTGTTACAACTTTGCATCTATAAACAATAGCAATGTAGACCGTAACGAGAAGTGACAGAAAACAGCAGCAAACGCTGATGTGTTTGGGGCCCTGGTACACCATTCCAATTTTTCCCCCGACTCCGACACCCCTGCACACAGGGAGGGACAGTGGGTACCTCTTACACAATTTTGATCATTTTACTGGAGACGTTACAGTCTATTTTAAGCCTCTAAATTGTCCCCACCAAAGACCTGCTAATCTTACAAGGATAATATCCATACATAGTTCATTCCCCCCTACTCCTATGGTCATGTGATGACAGGAGAAATTTGCCTGGAAGCTTTTTTACCAGACGGTCTTCCTGGCATAGGATTCCCAGGAGAGACTTATTGGGCGTAAGTCCTCCCAAATTGTTTTAGATAGCTTGAGATGACTGATAATACATTACCGTATATGCGTAACATAGAGAAAGTGG
Organism: Dunckerocampus dactyliophorus; assembly: GCF_027744805.1. NCBI lineage: Eukaryota > Metazoa > Chordata > Actinopteri > Syngnathiformes > Syngnathidae > Dunckerocampus > Dunckerocampus dactyliophorus. The sequence goes on along the minus strand of NC_072832.1, from coordinate 13,941,609 downwards.
CCCGCGTATAGGGGGAAAGTTAAGACAATTCCAAGGGCCTCTGATTGACAGGGGCTCCAATAAATAGAGCTGTAGTGACAACTGCTGCCCCAATATGATTCTTTTTTCCCTGGGGCCAACATGGCACACACTTCATTGGGTACTGTTACACAATCTAATGAGATCTAATATAAGAGCTGTATATAAAAATATCTTAGTAAGATACACCGGCACCGCTGTAAGGAAAGTTAAAATAAAACTAACTCTCTGACATTTTGAAACGGTCATTATTTTCTTTTTAAAGGCTTTTTAAAGGCTAAAGCTTTTTGATACAGCTCCTGTATCTAATTAGACTGAGTAGGTGTAAGTAATGTGGTAGATGTGTTGATTAAGTAGATTAAGTTGTTTAAATATACTGTTTTGAAGAATTCATACAGTTATTAACACGCAAACTGTCACAACATTCAGTAAACATTTGACTATTGTTTGTCTTATTGACTAAATACTGTACACCAGGGAGATTTGATGCCATATCACCGTCATATCATGTGGAAATCGCTCATCTCGCGATAGTTTAAAGTGACGTAGTGACGTTGGCGGAAGTTTATAATCAACTATGAGTGCATGAAACTTACGGCAGCTGTGAGAAAAGACTGTTGTAGATTATTTGTATCGTGGTCGTTTGTCTTCCACAATGAATTCAGTTTTAATGAACGCAGTATTGTCTGCTTCTCCTAACTACGAGCTTCTGTTTGAGTCTCTGTGCTGGCCGGCTGACGTGTGGCCAGAGACAGCGCGTGTTGAGGCGCTGACAGCTTTCCTCGAAGGACTGAAGGACATTTTCCTCCAATCAGAATGCAGTTTGTTGACACCCGCGAAAAGACAGTGTCTTCTAGAAAAGACAGAGTCTGTCATTTGGACGCATTGTCTGCCTCTACTCTCCAGAATATCAGCAGAAGCCGAGGGTTTGCGGTGTAGGTCTAGTATAGCTGCTCTATGTGGACTTGTGGCGGTCTGTGTCCGGTTGTGTGACCCTGCTGTGGCGGTCCGAGCAACCCAGGCTGTCTTGCCTTTGCTCCAACTGTCCGAGGAGGAGCTACCGGGTGTAGAAAGACTCAGTGTGGAGATTGCCAGTGATGTCATATCTGCCCTTCTACCTTCTTTAACAGCAGACGACCACCTCACATCAAGCATCTTGTCATGTGCCTTCTCAGGCTTGAGGACTCTTCCAGATGGGTTGCTTCCCCGGGTCACCATCCGGCTCTTGTTGGCTCTGCTGGGCTGTTGCAGTGATGCTGGGCTCAGCAGCCTCCTCCAGAAGATTCTAAATGAGCTGTGCACCTGGCATTCATCGGAGCGCACACCTGCAGTCACCGAGCGAACATTGCTGTGTTTGACCGCCCTGTCCGACCACCTGTTGGCTCCCGCCGAGCCAGACCCTCGTCCATACCTCTGGTTATGGTTGGTGGTTCAGGATGGACTGATCCACAGAGACTATGTGGTCCGTAAGAGAGCCTTGTACCTGCTCAAAAGGTGTGTGGCTTCATCACAGGAGCAGGGAGTGGACTGTCCTCTATCACAAGGTAAAATGGCCCAGGTTTGGATACAGTTTGACCCTGGAATGGAAATTTCCGTTGCCGACCTTTAGAGGTTCTGCTCTAATCTTTCATTGTGTACCCTTTTGGATACCTTGTGCTGGTCTACACGCAATGCAGAATTTAGATAGTTTGGCTGTGCTTAATTGGTGTGATTCACTTCTTTATGTCATTGAAGAGACTGGTGAGGAAGTCTTGTTCAAATGGACCCCCAAAAGCAGCAAGCTGCTTAGAGAGTTCTGGGAGGATTATGTGCTGGTGATGGAGACCTTAGAGGAAAATCAGGTCCACTCTGGTTGTTCATATAGGTCAAGGGTCATCACCATGGTAACCGTACTGACAGAAGGATGTGTTTCTTCTCCCTATGCAGGTCCATGTTGTTCGCCCAGTTCTGAACAGGATAGACACACTCGTTCAAACAACCGCAAAAGAAGGTGTTTACATAAATCGGTGGAAACTAGCCTGGGAGTTAATGATAATAATAGGCATCTTCTCTTTATGTCCTGTTTTTTTTTTTTTAGGTCAGGACCTCTTCCATCCTTCCTGGCTGCTGTGTGTGTACCAGCGGATGTTCCACAGTGAGAATAAAACCTTAATGAGAGCAGGGGTGTGTCACTTCTTGGAACTTCAGGTTCTCCAACAGCCAGCCTTTGCTTTGGCTTTCTCTCAGGTAAAGGTCAATGCATGCCTCACATTCATATGCTTCATTTATTGTGTGTTTTGTTTTTGTTTTCTTTTTTTTTTTTTTTAAAGGGTAAATGGTCTGATTTGCTCCACAGTTTATCGTCTGCCCCTTTATGGACATCTTGTCAGAAATGTCGCTCTACTGCAAGTGAGGGTCTAAAATCACCAAGAAGTATGTTTAAAGCACTGGGTTATAATGAACTATTTTACTTTTTTGCAGGGCGCCAGGCCAGAGTGTTGGAGAATGTCCCGAGCTAGCAATTAAACTCCAAATCTTTTTGAAGAACTTCTTTAGCAGCTTGCCAGCAGGGGACAGAGGTGCAAGAACTTAATTAAGATTTGGCTCAGTAGTATTTTGTTTTGTTAATGTGTGTGTCTTTTAGGATGTGTGTTGCTGCAAATGATACAGCGGCTGGGCTGTAAGCATTGGTGTGCAGTGCCCCTCTTCTTCATATCTCAGGCCCTGTCCAAACTTGCACCAAACCCAATACTGGGGATAGACGGACTGATTGCCCTGAGGTTAGGACCACGTTATGAATGATTACTACTTTTATGTTAGTGTTAGTGTGCTCACTGTGGTGTGACACACAGGGAGGTTCTATGTTGCACCATGATTACACATCAAGTCCTCCTGAGAGGTGCTGCCCAGTGCTTCTTACTGAAGAGTGCCCTCTGTCTCATCGATGTGGTAAGACAAACATATTGTGTACAACTTTGCATGTGTTTTACTTCCTAAAGAAAAAACATTACACTTCCAAAAATGTCAATCAAATCAAAGAACCTTTGGGAGGACCAACTACATAAAATGAGATCTTTCTAAATGTAAGATGTTTCAAAAGATGTCCACCTTTAATGATAGAAATAGAGCTGGCACATAAATTTGTACTTTCAGAGGATGGTGACCTTAGATGATGTCTTTAGCTTCCTGGCAAATTTCCGGGCAGATGAGTCGCTTTGTCGAGGGACGGATCTTTGGAATGAGGTATGAGACCTAGCATTTGCTGGAGACTCGCAGCAGTTTATCCAAAAGTGTATAATACTGTTTTTGTGGTGCAGGTCTGTATCTGGCTCTCAAGCAACGAGGGCAGCTTCAAACCTATGCCAATTGTTTCAGACAGTGCTGTCTCAAGCAAGGACACCGTAAAAGCCTACATTCAAGGCAGAATACACGACTTTCTAAGAGTTCCAGCATGCACAGGTAATCCCGGAAGGAATCTAAACTGTTGAAAGTCTTTCCTTTTTTGCATTTGAATGACCTGGCACGGTCTGTAGGTCAGACGGAAGGCTTACCTGACCCCAAAGAGGCAGACAAGTTGGCCAGGTCCATTCTGCTTTGCGCTGACATGGAGAGGATTCAGCCTGGAGCAGATATTGCCGACAACCTTCAGCTGTTATTGTCTCCTCTGCTGGAGACGCTGAGCCGGGTTAGCACCAATATTTACCTACCTCTGAGGAAGAGTGACAAGAGTTTGCAGCTAGTTCTACGACTGCTACAACTCAGAGGAACTCCAAAAGAATGTGGTTTGTATTTATAATGGATTTAAACAAATGTTAGACATTGTGGAAAAATGCATTGTGTGGTGCAGTTACATACAGGTGGATGTCAATAAACAAAGGTTATGAGTTCTCTTCAGACTAAGAGACCTATTCAAGGCTCAGGAATTTTTTGTAGTTCATTTGATGTTTAGATTGCTCACCAGTAGTTTACAATATTGACGTTTTAGGCAATTTTTCAAATTCTACAAGATACTGATTGTTTTTTTTTATTAGTTGTACTCATCAAAATAATAAGACTTTAAGAAATACATTCTTGAAATCTTTGTGTGTCATGTGAATCTATAGAAATTAAAAGTTTCACACTTGGAGTTGAACTAGTGAACTAAATTAACTTTTCAAATATATTCTAATTTATTAAGATGCAGCTGTATATAACGTACACAATGAAATACAGTTTTCACACTGGCATACATATTAATGTAACAATATGTTTACTATGGTGGCTGTAGTTAGTGATATACATACTGCATACTGCATCATACTCAGGGCTATTTCTAATATTTTAGTTATCCGTCACCTCATACAAAAGAAAGAAGGTAGACCGAGATGCAAATGGATTGATAACATCACCACATAGAACAATACATGCTGTCAAGATGGCAAGGGAACAGCTGAAAACCAGTGCTACTGGCAAACAAAATCCTAATGATGTAATTTCAAAACTGCATTATTTTTGTCAAGACAGAATTTTTTATGTGTTAGAGCTCATTAGGTTGTTGCAGGTATAGTTAATGGTGTGGCAATAAGTGTATTTTGTATGATTTATTAATTTCATCTGCGCAATAAATTTCATTCTAAACCCCTCAACTCGAACGATCATAATCAACCACTGGTTGACTTTCAGAAATGGTGATAATGTCATTCAATGCATTTTACTGTATCTCATGGAAATGCGTATCATTCCTTAAAATGTCAGATTTTTCAGTTTGGAAAAGAAATACTTCCAGATAAAAGCTAATGAGAGACTTGGTGTCACCTCAGATAATTCTCACTCGTCTTTTTGCAGTGGATGATGTGACTGCTGCTTTGAAGAGGCTCATTTTTCAACACGCAGATCCAATCCAGGAGTTCATCATGAGGCGGTTGTGTGGAGAGATGCAGGAGGTAAACAACAAAATCACTCAACAATCCTTGTCGATGGATACTTTGATGAGGATGCCACTGTGTGTTGCAGTTGTTTGATGTGGAGCGGGCAGAGCTGTATTTGTGCGTCCTGAAGCAGCATGCTATCCACAGTTCTAAATTTCAACAAGCTTCCTTCCCTAAACTCATCAAGTATAGCCTTAGCATCCTGCAAGAACCAAGCCAACAGGTTGGAACCAGCATTCTGGGATGGATTTAACTTACAACACTGTTTGGCTGCTAAGTTATTGTCTTCCTCCTCCTGGTAGATTCCCTCTGTGGCAAGCCAGGTAGCTAAAGCAATTGCTATGGCGTCTCTTGCCATGGTATGTCTCCTAATTGAGCAGCAAGCAATTGACATGGAGTCCGACACCTTTAATCTTCTGAAACAACTGAACGAGCACTTCAACAAGGCAGCGCCATCTTCCTGGCAAAGTCAGTCACCTCTGGGGTGCTTCAGTGAATGCCTACCGAAACCTCACATAGCAGTCAGCTCAAGGTCAGTGACGTTCTGAAAATGTTGTCCAACACCAAAGTTAACTGCCTTTTCTATTAAAGTGATAAAGTGTTTTAAAGCCGTATGTTTGAGACAATCCGGTGAAGGGAGGGGCACACTGGTGTGCTGCTGACCTCGACTCGAGATGTTGTGGACGGTGGAAGGAATACTTTAAAGACCTCCTCAATCCTGGGGACTCCATAGTGGGCTGTCCTATCTCTCGGGCTGAGGTTGCCAAGGTGGTCCAGGGGATCCTCTGTGGTAGGGCCTCGGGGGTGGATGGGACCCGTCCAGAGTTCCTTAGGGCCCTGGATCCTTTGCGGCTGTCTTGGTGGACACAATTTTGGAGCATTGCTTGGATATTGAAGGCGGTGCCTCCGGGTTGGCAGACCTGGGTGGTGGTCCCTCTTTTTCAGGAGGGCCACCGGTGTGTTCCAACTATCGTGGTATCACACTCCTCAGCCTTCCTGGTCAGGATTATTTAGGGGTTCTGGAGAGGAGGGTCTGAATCAGTTGAATCTGGGATTCAGGAGGAGCAGTGTGGTTTCTGTCTTGGTTGTGGAACTGTGGACCAAATCTACACTCTCGGTCGGGTCCTTGAGGGTGCATGGGATTTTGTCCAACGAGTCTACATGTGTTTTGTGGACTTGGAAAAGGCATTCACCTGTGTTCCTTCAGGAATCGTGGGGAATGCAGCGCAAGTATGGGGTACTGGACCACCTAATTCAGGCGGTACACTTCCTGCCTGTATGACCGGTGTCAAAGTTTGGTCCGCATTGCCAGCAGTAAGTCGGACACATTTCCAGTGAGTGTTGGACTCCGCCAGGGCTGCCCTTTGTCACTGATTCTGTTCATTTCTTTTATGAAGAGAATTTCTAGGCGCAGCCAGGGCATTGAGGGAGGGTTGCAGGATTGGGTCTCTGCTTTTTGAAGATGGTGTGGTCCTGCTGGCTTCATTGGGCCCGTCATCTTCAGATCTCACTGGATCAAGTCCGAGTCCATGGTTCTGGCCTGCAAAAGGGTGGTGTGCCATCTCTTGGTCTTGGATGAGATCCTACCCCGAGTGGAGGAGATTAAGTACCTCGGGGTCTTGTTCCATCCTTCCCTCATTCGTGAACATGAGTTTGACAGCTGGATTGGTGAGGCGTCTACAGTGATGTGCACTTTGCATCAGTCTGTTGTGGTGAAGAGGGAGCTGAGCCAAAAAGGAAAGCTCTCAATTTACCTGTCGATGTGCATTCCTACACTCACCTATGGTCATGAGCTTTGGGTAATGACCAAAAAGACAGGTTAGCGGGTACAAGCGGGCATAATGGGTTTCCTCCATAGGGTGGTTGGGCTTTCCTTAGAGACAAGGTGAGAAGCACGAATCCAAGAATCCGCAACTTTACCTTAAATAAGCAGCAGAAGAAGATGGATGGATGGTAATAAAGTCATTCTTCCTCAGTGATGAGGGTGGGCCAGGTCCTCTCCTGCAAGACTGGGGACGCACAGCGGCCCAATTTATGCGGGACCAATGGATTTGCTTTAGCTTCCTGATAAAGACTGTTGGGATTCTGCCTGAACTCCATATAAACAAAGGGACTTTGGCGGCCGCCCTGAGCTGCAGTGTGGAGGCTCTGGCTCTGCTGCCCAGTGACTTGGTGCTGCCAGTGCTAGCCTTCATGGAGACTGTGCTCCCACAAGTAAGGCTTCAAGTGCAATACGTTTGACAGGAGGAGGTGTTTGGTATTAAAGTATGTTAATATTATCCCAGTTGGTGCAAGAGGAGGAGGCCCTCTGTGTGGAGGCCTTGAGTCAGAGCTGGGAGCTGGTGCACGGGCTCAGCACTAACGCCCATGACTTCTGGCCTGCCCTCAAAGGCTTCATTTCGTTGGCCTTCCACCAAAGACTCCTGCTGCTCACAGATCGTCAGGCCCCTGCGCTGACAGTAGCCGTGAAGCAGGTGATCACAAAGTCCCATGAGAGTTTTCACTTGAAACAGATTTGTTAAATAATGCAAGTGTGGTGTTCTTGCATAGATTGCAACTGATCTCATGGAACTGTCCGAGTCCAAGAACGGTGTTTTTGGTGTCTTGTTGCAACACTGCTGTCACACATGGTTGCCTACTAGTGACCCAGATGACGACATCTTCTCCAGTGTTCTCAGACACATCAACATCCTATCTGAAGCCTGCATCTATGGCCCCGTGTTCAGGAGAGATCAGCGGTAACTGCAACTGACTTCCAGCGTTTTTTTTTTTGTTAGATTTTTTTTTAAATCAAAGCTTCATTAAACAGAAATAACTTGCTGTCTCCCAAAGGCTTGTTCAAGATGTGCAGACATATGTGGAACAACTTGGTGAAGGATGTGCTGCCAATACTGTGGTCGTCAGGTGAACTGCTGCCATTTTGTGATTCAGGATGGGCATGATAACTATTATTATTAAATTATTTAATTTTATCTGTTTTTGGAATATACATTTCAGTGAAGAAAAAAATGCTTGTTTTGCTATCTGAAATGTTAGTCCCTTAGCTCATTAGCCTCATTTGACCTTGGTTTAAACAATGAACAATACACCGAATACACTCGTCTATAGAGCAACAAATGTATTACAAAATGAAGGAGTAATTGACAATTGATTATTAAGAACATTTCTTTTAATTCACATTCTGAGTCTTGAGGCCACAGTGTAATTTTTAATATTGCCTGTAGATGTCACTGCTAAACTATTGCCTTTGTCTCCCAGTGACAACAGAGATGATCAGTTACCTCGCATGTATGCACTTGCTTTCCTCAGTCGCCTTGATCCTTCTAACCAGCTGCACGAAAGGCTGATGGAGCAGCTTGTTGTCACTCTCTTAGAAAAGGTAATTTACTCAAAACTCAGTTATAATGGGCACGGTATTGGTTGTGTTCACACCAACGTTTGAAAGACACTTTCACACAAATCACAGGTGATCAAAGGTGATTAACACCCCTGTTGGTTTTGTTCAACTAAATAAATAAACCAAGTCTAATATAGCAAGACAACTGTACTTATTGCCAGGTTGACAATCTTCACAAATAAAACAAATTGTTTTTCTGTTATCTATGTAACATTTCCCATCAGTTGAATCACACTTTAGACAAACACGTCATACAGTCAAAAATAAATAAATAAAGCAAATATAAATATTATACTGTTTTGGCCATGCCTGTATGGAATTCAACCGATTCAGCCTAATTTATACAGCCATGGCCAAAACCATTGCCATCTTTGGCATGCTTATATTGTATGTCCTGTAAAACCTTCTCTCCAGGACAAGAATATGTCAAAATCAGTGCGAATCTCTAGTAACTCCCTGCAGCATCGTGTGAAAAACAGAGTATGGCAAACACTGCTGCTTCTGCTACCCAAATTCAAAGAGGTAAGTCACTGACATCTCAGCAATCACAACTGAAACCAAGCAGGAAATAGCTACGTATGTGTTTGTTTGCCCATACAGGAGTTTGTTACCTCTCTACTGAACAGTGTTTTTGAGGCTGGCTTTTGCAGTAACCAGGCTTCAGTCAAGTACCTGATCGAGTGGATGATGATTCTGATCCTTTTTCATTATCCACAACACATAGACAGGTTTTGGGTTTGCTTCGATATGGTGAGCTCCAACACTTTTGATGCTTACCTGTATTCATTTAGTACAAAGCCCACTTTCCACTAGCTTTTTCCCTATTTCAATTATGAAAGATACATAGACATTTGAAAGATGGATAGATACAGTATGACATTTGCTGATTGTTTGTTGCTGTTGCTTGTTTGTTTCTGTTGCTTTGTTATTGCTGTTGCAATTGTTTTTGCTGGTGTTGTCTCTCTCCGTATTGTCCCTACACTCTCCCGTCTGTCTTCTTGTCTCTTCTTCTCTGTCCCCTCCTGCTCCGGTCTGGCCGCTCAACATCAAATCAAATCTCTAGAACAGGAGAAGAGTATCTTACACTTTTCCCTGGCAGAGAAAATCTGCTTAGCATGTAAGGGCATCTAGATTAACAATACTAGATCAACAATACTATCTGCCAGGACAGGACAAAAAAAAGGAAAGTTATGAAAGATACAAAAAATAACACATCTGTAGTTTGGATTGGCATTTGACAAAACTTGATTAATTGGGCAAAGTAATAACCAATCCCTATTTTGAGTATCAATATTAGTTGTGACTGTTGCATGTGGTAATTTTTGTGTTTTTGTGCAGAATCATGGAGGAACCAAAACGGGCATCTGCACATTTCTGGCAGTCCTGGTGCATTTTGCTGTCATCATTCCTAAACTTAAGGACCCAGTAAGACATCTTTAAACTGTCAGTTTTGTTCTTGAATCACTTCTCACTCCTCATAACATGGATTTGTTGTTAAGGATGTGCAGTTGGTCAAAGCGCTGGATGTCACTCTGCAGTGGTGTTTCCACCATAACTTCAGCGTGCGACTCTATGCCCTGCTGGCCTTGAAGCGGGTTTGGAGCTTGGTGGAGGTCCGAGGAAACGAGGCTGCTGATGGTCTGAGGGGGTTGTCCACTGTTGTGAAAGCCTGTCTGCACCAGACTGAGGCCTTGAAGAACACAGGGTGAGAAGACGGGTGCTTTTTCTAGCAAAAGCATCATTGTTAATGCTGAAACACATCTCCTAACTTTTAGGAATGCCAACAAGAACTGGACCAGGATTCAAGAGCACTTCTTCTTTGGTGCCTTTGATCCAATAAGGGATTACAGCATTGAGGTATGTGTGTGCAAAATTGTGCTTTAGTACCCATGCATGCAATAAACATAACATCACTTGAATGTTTCTTCTTTCCAAGACAATATTCTACACATTCCCCAGTCTGTCGGGGTTGGCTGATGATGAATGGATTCCACCCTGGAAGCTGGAGAAGCATTCATGCGTCTCTCAAACTCCTCCTTTGAAGAATGCTGCTCCTGATTTAAGCCAGCTCCAGCCTGGAGATTGGATCCAGCAGGACAAAAGTACAGTCCCAAATGCAACAATACCATCTAAGCTCATCCTTTTTAATATGATTTGTAATCACATTCAAAATGTTATCTCCCAGGTGAGGAGGACAAGGAGGAGCGCTGGGCTGAGGTGCAGAAGAAGATCACCCCCTGGAGGTTGGACATCCAGGAACAGGATCCTGATCTCCATTTGGTTCCACAACAGAGAGTTGCTCGCGTGGGCAAACACCACGGCGCCCTACTGGTCGTCGCCTCGCTGATTGACAAACCCACAAACTTAGGAGGTCATCACAGACACATTAACTGATGATAACCACATTAATACAGTGCACATCTAACATAACACCACTGAAATGTGCTTGTCTGCTTGGTTATAGGTCTGTGCAGGACATGTGAGATTTTCGGTGCCAGTGCATTGGCGCTGGATAACCTCCGCCACATCTCTGACAAACACTTTCAGTCCCTCAGTGTTTCATCTGAATTATGGCTTCCACTGCTGGAGGTGAGGCACATCACACTGTAGACTGACCATATTAGGTACACCTGCACTGTCACTGTGAGTGTTTGCATCACTCCTTGTCCACTGCTGTTGTGATCTATTCTGTTGTATGCATCTCTAAATTGAATGTTTGTTCATCAGGTGAAGCCGTTGGAACTGGCAGACTTCCTGCAGGTAAAAAAGAGCCAGGACTACTGCATTGTTGGAGTGGAGCAGACTGCCAATAGTCAGAGCCTTCAGGACTACCAGTTTCCTGAGAAGACACTGCTGCTTCTGGGGTATGGCACTGTATACTTTTTCTAAAGCCCAATTTCTACCAAGCAGTCTAATTGAGAGGGGCATCTATTCTTGCATTTGTTTGGTATACCGTACGTTATTAACGGTACCATTAATAACTAGATGACCACCTGTCAATGACTCTTTGTTGTCTAGTCGTTCTGTCTGTATCAACTTTACTGTATATTAAGTTTGTCTAAAATGTGTAAATTCAATATATACAGTATATCTGCAACACAGGCTAGATTAGGTAGAGTGAGGTTCCCCAGGTAGGCAAAGCAAGCATATGTTCCATATGTCCGGATCACTAATGATGTCGCTCTGATGATGCCACCTTGACCATTCCACACTTTTGTGAAATAAATTTAATCAATCTCGCCAAAAAGTCCATTAGCTGCATCACCTTTTTCACCATCACATTCCCCGTTGAAAGTGTCAGACAGATAAAATGTGTGAGCTGACTAGGCTGTTAAATCACATCTCACCTGTTCAGCTTGTGTTTCCCAGTGGGGCCTTCACCTTTGTGATCAAGCTCAAGTCAGGACATGCTGGGCTGTAATTGGCTCTCCCTCGGGATAGCAGTGCAGGAAATGTTGACAGCAGCAGGGACCTTTTATCGAATACAATGTTGGATGCACTTTTTCTTATCATTCAAGTGTCATCATTCAACTAGACTATTTTTGCTTATTTCCTTTGTAGCTCTGCAGCTTTCACTTTTATTTACATGTCCTGTTTTGTTCAGGTCATCCCCTAATTTGCAGACATATATGCACCCAATTGCACTCAAGATAGAGCTCATCAAATTGTCAGTTCTCATTACATTGTGCTCTCTGTAGCATCTCATTGCGCATTTACAGTCACTGATCACAACACCAGATACACCTGATAATTGAAAATTTTGTCACTAATTGCTGTTTGCTTTGGCTCACAAACCCTCATAGTAGATTTCACTAAAATATGATAAGAACTCTCATGAAGGTCTTGCGGCCATGAGTCGCCAGTTCCTAACTGTCAGCACTTCAGAGAATGGATTAACTTGGCACGTCTTAGTTATGGTTCTTTAATCAAATGAATGTACAGTATATCATCAAATGGAATGAAATGAAGTTTGAGTTTGATTGGTTTCATAGGTCAGTTATTGTCCAGAAAGTGCCAAAAGATGTTTAAAACCTTCTTGAATACATTCATTATTGTTTTATATTACTTTTGTATCATATCCCACGATGCTAAATGGAAAGTTTTTTTTTTTATTTATTCAACTTGAATTGAAAGGAATCATGTGTAGTACTTCAGTAAAATAACTTTGAGTCCTGATCTGTATACTGTACAATGATGCATGATTTTCTTTCTGTTCTCATAGCAATGAGCGAGAAGGCATCCCTGCCAACTTGCTCCAGCTGCTGGATGTGTGCGTGGAGATCCCCCAACAAGGGGTCATCCGCTCGCTCAACGTTCACGTGAGCGCCGCTCTGCTGATCTGGGAGTACACTCGGCAACACCTCACCTGCACCTCCAGTTAATTCAAGTCAAAACCTGACTGAAGAACAAAGCCACCCCTTTTGAGACCTGATTCTTAGCTGCTGGATCCTATCAAGTGTGGAAGTTACAGATTCTTAATGCCAAGATAAGCCCCGTTTGTTTGCATGCAGCCTTACAGACAGACATTTTTCTAGTGCCTTTTTATGAGATCAGCCCTGCCCATTGCATCTAACTATGCCACTGAGCATTATGTTGGAAAAATAAAGCCCATCTCTGTGCCTGCAGAGGAGGAGGAGGAGGAGGAGCATTACTGCAATTTTACTGTCTTCTCCAATGAGGCAATTACTTTTTGCTTCACAGGGACTTTAAAGAACAATGCAAAAAAATACCCCAAACTCTCAAGCATGAAGTCTTGACTTAATATTTCCATGTCGGCCAGTACCACTCAGTTTGGAAAAACTATGAAGATTAGCTTTCAATTAAAAAAATAAAAATAAAAAAAAAACAGATTAGAGTTGTGCTGAGCTGGTTGACACCAACAAAAGTCTAGAGTTTTGTGTGTGTATATAATGTTTTGAAACCTTTTATGTTGTGATTTTATATATATTTCAATGAAAATGTTTAAGTAAACACAGGTTGTGTTGAATCACGTGCGTTAACTAATTGGGCTTGACTAACAGACACAAAGATGTTTGAATGGTATCAAAGTGCTGGTGCTTCCCGCCCGTCATCCTTCCTTCCACTCCCCCATGGAGGCGGTTCATCTGGTCGCCCAGCTCACATGGGAACCAGATGGACTTCTTTCAGTCGTATTTTTCTTAATTTACAACTAACTGATTTTTATCACCCAGCGTGTGAGTGAAGAGTTTTTCCATCCCTATGGTGGAGTATGGACATTCTGGTGGGCAAAGAGGCAGCTCCAGGCTCTGTACGGGCGATGGCTGCCAACTCGAGCCAAGAAGGGGACTCACAGGTCGGTTTGTCTCCGCAACCGCTGCTGGTGGTGCTGGTGGTGCTGATGTGTGTGGGCGCTGTGACAGGTACCACACATCCCGATGTGATCCTGATCTCATTCATTTGGAGTTGTGACAATGCAAATTGCAAAATTGCAAGTCATGTTTTCAATGCTTAGCCGTGTTTTTACAGGAAAAAATAGTCATATTTTTATTCCAGTTTAGTCTGTGTACTCCAGTGAACTTTGTTAACCTTTATTAATCATTTAATATGCTGTATTAAATGTATCACTTGTATTTTGAACACTGTATGGAGACTTTTTTTTTTTTTTTACATTTTGTGCTGGGATCATGACAGTTAGTATCCCATCATTCAGAATTATGTGATTAACAGTGGTGTTAAACCTGCACTGCCTCATACTGATAGCTGGTTGTAATATTTTGAAATATATATTATTAGAAACTCGTTTCAGCACCACTTAAACTGCATATTGAACCAAAGTCATACAAATAAATACCTCTCTTCCAATGTATTATCTTGGTAAAGAGAGTATACTTCATGTTGGTGAGTGTATATAATCTGGACAATACTATTCAAGTAGAGAACCATTCATTTATACTATTTCAAAGTGTGAGGTGGAGCCTTCCAAAAGACTTCAGGGTAGGTGCAGTCGCTTGACAAAAAATAAAAGCATCCTTTTCAAACCTCATTAGCCATCTTCTAAGATGTCAAAGCCTAAATTAATTGATTGCTGTTTTCACAGTAAGAACATACAGCAAACAGAATATGAGGTGAGGGGAAAATGCCACAAACTATGCTCCGGAAAATCAGTTTTTCAGGGAGTAGGGTAGGCCCCAGCTATATTTTGTGCTCTCGGGGAAGGCTCATTATGCCCCACTTTGAAAATCTCGTATTGAAATCAAGAAATATCACTTTATTGACTTAATTCATAGGTCAAAGTCAATCTGAGCTGTTGTCAACATTGACAATTGGTGCAATGTATTGACACTTGTGTTGGCTCTCTGACATGTTTTGTTATGTAGGTAACCTCCTTGTCATTGTCCTTGTGGCCGCTACCAAGACTCTCCACTGTGTGACATCAGTGCTGATCATGAACTTGGCCGTCACTGATCTGCTTGTGGGCCTCGGCACCTTGCCTTTTTTGGCTTTGTCCGTCGTGAAGCCTGGGTGGGCTGACTGTCTTGTAAGAAAGAAAACTCTTAGACTCACATTCTTATGATTTGAATCATAATGCGTGGTGTGTTTTCCCCTCCACAGAACCTGTGTCTGTTTGTGGGCTACACCTCCTCTGTCTACTGCACAGCTTCTGTTCTAACACTGGCTGCCATCGCTCTGGACCGCTACCGCTCCATCATGGACTGCCTGCGCTACAGCTCTCGCTGCACCCTGTGGAGGACCTGCACCGTGGTCCTGTGGATCTGGCTGCAGGCCCTAATTACTTGTTGCCCCCCTTTGCTGGGCTGGAGCTCTGTGGCCTATATGGCTCCCATGTACAGCTGTGCAGTGGACTGGGCCAGCAGTCCCAGCTATACGACCACCATGACGGGCCTGTCCTATCTGCTGCCTGCTGCCGTTATCCTCTTTTGCTATGTGAATATCGTCAAGGTGGCCCGCAGTCACGCCAGGAGGATTCACAGCTTGGAGGACTCGGTCCAACGCAGCAGGGATCCAAACACCCTATTCACTCCATCTCAGCACAGTCCCTCCAGACTCATCCATCATGTCAGTGGACAGTTTCTGACTGAGATCATGTCTCCTCATTCCACTTCCTGCCGGGGTGTCTTCTCCTTCCTGGCCCACAGTTCCTCCCAACCCTCCCTGCAGGACTCCCATCAACACCGTCAAGGAGTTGCTCGTCTCTTTCTGGTCATCTTAGCCTTCTTCCTGTGCTGGACCCCCTATATTGGTGTTGCTCTCATTCAGGCTACAGAAACTGCCATTTCTGGTCAGACCAACCTGGTGCCCCCCTCTGCTGTAACCATCTCCTACTTTCTAGTGCTGCTCAACTCCGACTTCAACCCGCTGCTTTACGCTCTGCTCAGTAAGCGTTTCCAGGTGGCTCTGCATGGGCTGAGGCAGAAGGTGAAGGCCCGTCTGGGGAGCGGGAGGGGTGAGGTAGATGACTGTAGAATCAGCGAACCCTGCACCCTGACCGCCCCCATTCCTGGACCAGCTTCCAACTTGGACAACTCCCAGTTTTGCGCTCCAGTTTTTACCATCAGTGCTGACTTTAAGCATCATTCCAGTGCAAGTCTACACAAAGTGTGTCTCCATAAAGATGCCTCTACATCCTGCTCCATGTGGCAGGAGGAGCCCTGTCGCGGTAGGAGGGTGGATTACCTGCAGGTCCCCTGTAGGCCACAAGAGGGCAGCAGACTACCATTCTCTGCTGTGACAATGGCGCCAAGGGCCACTTTTGTCTATGGTCAGATTACAGTAACAGTGGAACATGATGTTTGAAAAACGTATTGCCATATAGATAATGGCCAAAAGTCCCAAAAGGGCGCAGCTGTAATCAATTAGCCAATCAGGGGTTGTACAAGACCCCTTAGTTTTCTCTGAATCATATTTCCTCATCTCGCCTTCAACATTCTATGCTTCCAACTTTGTGGGAACAGTTCGTGCATGACTGCTTCCGGTACACAAAACATACTTAGGCTTGCATCAGTTTGGTGAAAACCTGACCTCACCCCCATCAAACATTTTTGGGATGAACGACTGCACAATGGATATTTCCATTTTATGTCCATTTTCTTTTCATTGTTTTCTTTTTTTTCTTCTTTTTTGGTTGATTTTATTTAAAAGCTCTTGACATTCCAATTACAATGTTAAATACTCTTGAGCAATTAAAGTACTTACATTATTATACCCTATATTATTACATTAGTGAAAAAATCATTTATAGGCAATAACTTGTAGGACAATTTTTGTTATTGTGACAGGCCTAGTAATACGAGTGTAAAGGTGATGATGGGGTGTTATTTAATGTATGGAGGGCTCTAGCTGCAAAAATAGTCCATATATAATAAGTAATCCTTCACGGAAATTCACGGTCAAATCTGGAACCAATTAACAGCGATACACGAGGAGTTACTGCTAAGATTTTGGACACGTTCTCTTGAGCACCAAATGAACAAAACATTCATCCCTCTCTTGGTGGTTTATAGACTTGTCGTTTTCTCACTGAAACACTTCCATAAAACATTTTAAACACGTTTGTCAAGCAAAAAAAGCAAACCTGGACGATGGCTGTTTTGAAAAGGAATCTTTTTATGAGATACATGTGAATATATTTTCCAATACCCCACCGTCATTTGTTACTCACACACCCCTTTTTCCTCAATTGTTATATTTTGCATCTCAGTGTATAAAATCATCATTCCTTACAAAGGTTTACATTTATGTCTAGCGATAATTCCAGAGGAATACAATATAACTACTGTTTATTGTCATAGAGAATGACAATGGAAAACAGTGAAAAGTACTTGTCTGCTGTATGTGATGTCATCGTCTGCTTCTCCTTATTGGCTCATCAGCAGTGATGCTAAGCATATGAAAGGTACGCTACGATCTGTCAGAACTGAAAAAAAAAATGCAACGGATGAGTACTTGTACAAAAACAGTCTACAAGAAGTCTGGTGGCACAGTAAAAAGCAGATAGCACGTAGTAGTGGTCATACATTCACAACAAGGCAAAGTTTCCACCAGTGGCTCTTCATTCAAAGCTCAGGTATATACTGTATCTCGTTTCATGTACCTCAGATGTCATTCAACATAAGACAGTAGGCTTGTTTTGGAATACGGCCTCTTCACTGCAGGATCGAATGACAGTACAAGTAAATTTCCTCAAACACTGGCCTCCGATATAGTAATTGCTGTACACCTGGCACTCTCTGCAGTTGAGTAAATTAACACTGCAACCACTTCAGTATACCAAATAATACTCAGTTTGGATTGATGCGTTCATAGAGGCATTTATTTAACTGTGTTTATTATTGTTCTAGTGTACTATTGTACCACAACATACCGATAGGTGCTTAGCCAAAATATTAAAAACTGCTGTGTGATCCAGTGGAGTGGTACACCACTGCAAAACACAAAGACAAAAATCAACATATTTCTAATTGAATACCTCACCAACACTGTCAATCAAAACTGACAATGTTATTATACAACTCCGTATTCTATATAATTTGTGCAGGTGGACCTAATGTGAATGCACATCAAGTTTCAGTTTCTTTTAACTACATGTTTTTGCTGAAAAAAACAACAAAAAAGCAGTTTAGTGAAAATTGACAGGTTATGAGGGAGGCTCAGTGTATTTTCTGCTCACAGTGATTAAAAGGAAAAGTCTTCCTATATTTGCCTTTAGAGCTGCTAATTGATTTCATGCCACCCATGGTGGGCATACTACAACCGCCTTTAAAAGTAGTCTTATTTCATGACAATCCAAGCTCATCATGCATTGTATTTTTTTCCAGGGCTATCGTGACAAAATCATTATTGTCCTCCACTTTAACCCAAGGAGAGCACGTGACTGCAAGGCTGCCAATCAGAGTGGTCCAAAGAAGGCTTGGGATGGAGAGAAGTGTGGTAAAAGCATCTTGAGCTCACACTGACAGGCCCGTCCACGCCATATGAGCACCTGGGGTCGGCAGGTGTGAACTCCAAGCTGCTATGTACAGTGCACAGGAGGAAGGTTTCTGTCGTCTTTACACCTGAGGGATGCCGCTAAAGACCTCTCGTTTATTTGCAGCAATTCAGCATTTGTAATTTGTGTATTCAGTGTATTGTTTTAAAGCGATTAAGCCTACATGGTACGTCAACCTTCCCCCCAAAAATGTTTCCTTAGGCAAGTTAAGGATGTGGTGAACCGATGGAACAACATTTTGTCTTCACTTTGTCTGCAATACGTGCTCATAATTTGGGTAAAGAAAAGTTACAACTGATCCATGCACCAACTCAATGATGACTGACAATCTACCTCTGTTCTTGGTCTCATACGAGAGTTCACATCTAAGGAGGCTGCGTCTGAATCTAAGATCACATGGGCCTTGCTTCTGAGTCAGCGTACAAATGTGGACATGGAGGTCCTTGCCCGGCCTCTCCAGTTCAGTCCTGTGGCAGCCCCTGCCTCCACGCCGCCCTCTGTGGGCTCGTCACGTTTACGTAGCCTGGTGCTGAGCTGGATTATGCACTGGTCCCAGTCCTCTGGAAGGAGCAGCATGAGGAAGCCCAGGCAAATGATGGAGACGGCGATGAGGCGCACCGTGTTGAAATGGATCTCACACGTGTAGAGGTCCACCACTGTGAAGGTGAGCAGATAAACAATACGAGTGTATTGAGGAATTACTCTTTACTTGTGTGGTACTGTGTGTAGTCCTCACGAAGCAGTCACTGGTGAGCACTAGGCAACTACACATATTCTGTCAAAAACCAAAGTTACCTCAACCATTTTGAACTGGCTATCATTCAAAATCCTAAGGGATCTTGCTGTAATATACAGAAAATAGCAGTCAGCAAAACACTGACAAGGGGACACCAGAATTTTATAGGAAATCATGACAAAAAACTTTATTACAAGCTCTTTGGGAATAAAAAACTCCCACACAGACATGCTGAATAACATATTAATAAATGACACGTTCTGCTGCAAAACATTGCTCAAGTATATTTTGCCACAAAAATAGATTTTGCAATAATCGACAACCAGTTACGTCTTTTTTTGCATCAACATTAAACTATTCTTTGAGAAGGAAAAATAAATTACATGAAATGTTTATGTAAACAGGCTGAAATAAAGGAACCAAATTTGGTAGCTTGAAAGGTGAACCATGCCCGGCCAGTTGATTAATAATAACGATAATAATGATTGTGGTGCCTTTGTTTCAGACATGCTTCACAAGTTACGTTAGCTATAAGAGCCAGTGCAATTAATAATAAATCACTGTTATATTTGTATACCTGCAATAGGTATATTACCTGGATTCTGATAATCTTCCTTTTTAACAAACATCACATGGTTACACTTGTACAATTCAACATGTCTGTAAAGGAGTAGGAAGAAGTAGATCTTACTTGATCTTACCCCTTCTCCGCGTCTATGACTGATCATTTATTCACACCATAACATTTGCATGTTGACACTTACAATGCTTTGTTTGCTTACATTTTGTCATATGAACTTTATTCACTTCCTCTGTGAAGAAATGGGAAGATAAACATGAATAAGCAAATGGGAGTTTGAAAAAGACAGCATTCAGCTTGTGCGGTATTAAGACAAAGGAAGCAATAAAAATATAAAAATTAAGGATAAAAAATAGGAGTAGAGAAGTAAAATAGGAATAATTTGTTAATAATAAATAGAATATATACAATAAGTGGAGACATTAATTAAAAACAAGTGAATCAAAACAATGAGGATGAATATATAAATGCAGGAGTAAAGTGTGTGACAGAAGCACACAATTTAGAATTAATATTTGTATATACAGTAAATTAAGCAATGATAAAAAAATATAATAACATTAAATTAAATATAAAATTGGAATAATATGCAGATATATGATTACATAAGAGGTGATAAATATTATTTATATATAAAAACATGACAAAAACTATAACTAAAACCATTCCATTCTATGTATAGAAACTATAGCAACATTTTTGGATTAGGATATCCAATACAATCAAAAGGGGTTTTGCATTACATTACCTTGAAAAGGAGCACATCCTGAATTTCCCTTGACCTGGACTGACTTGTGATTATGTGTATTATAGATAATCAATTGGAAAATATGGTGTAAACCAGAGGGCTCACTTAACAATGTCAGTCATGACAAGAAATCAAATCTCAATCTCAAAGCACCTGTATGTATTTCCGAAACAACACCCATGCTGTAACTATTAAATGGCGACAAAAAGACACTTACTAGCATTGACAGGAACACTTAAGACGATGCCAAGGGAGATTAATGTTGGGTATGTAATAGCAATGCCAAAGTTGACCAGGACATTGAAAGCTGTGTGAAGAAGCACAGTTATATCAGCAACACTTACTGTACATAGCAAAGACAGTAGCACTGTAGACCACAACGTCAGTGATGTTTTTTGCATACCCAAAAGAAGGCCTGCGACCCCACACAGGTACCCCCAAGGGATGTCACCTATTGATCCAATGTACTCCACTCGTGTAAAATATAAGATGACTGGCACAATGCTCATACACACAAAGTTGGCGCCTCCAACAATGGTCAGGAAGAGCGCAGCTTCCCCGAATTTGGCACTGCCCAGTACCATCTTGAAGAGCACCTGGCAGGAAGAAGGGGGGGGGAACTTTCTCATGAATGCACACAATCACATTTCATGTGAAGCACCACAGAAGATGACCTTGTTTTAGTTACTTATTTGACCTTTTTTTCTTTAGCTTCATTAAAGGGGCAAGACCATTTAATGATACAATGTAGTCCTACATCACTGCAGACTACAAGCACAATAATAAACATATTGTCAAATGAATTATGTTAGTGTTATCACTTCTGTTAAGGCGGATAATTGACAATGCTCTTGTATTGTTTCATTACGCTACCTAATATTGTGGCCGGTGAGTGTATACTGCAAATGAGGGATTCATATGGAAGGTTTCATAATGAAAGCTCAAACCCCATGAATAAAATAATGAGAAAAACACCTTGTATAGTGCAGACATGGAAGCTGAGGTAACGACCAGCGTGATGCCAATGACTGAGTGGCTGTGGAAGCCATCAGCGTAGGTCATCATGACGATGCCTGCTATGGCCAAGATGGCAGCAACTATCTGTAAAGAAAGGGGAACATTTTTAATATGGTGTGGTCAGAGTCATGTGACTTTTTAACTGCTGCAGTCGGCCTCCACTTTGTTTTGCAGTCATGGGATTTATTTCTTCGTCAGCACAGAAGCTCCTCCAGTGTTCCCGGTGTTGATTGGCTCACATTGATTTCCATTACAAGTCATTTGGTTTATACTACAAAAGAGGAGAAATAAGCGAGCAGGAAGAGACCCTGTCCTCAAAGAACCTCAATGTACAACCACATAAATCCTTTACTGGTGTCTTCCGCTTAATCGTATGTTTGTACAGGCCTCAGTAATATAGAGATAGCAACTAGGCAGAGGTCCAATTGAGTGGATTACTTGTGCATTAAGGAGGTGTCAAGAAGACAAATGAGCTGTGTACTGTGTACTGGACAAAAGCACACCCAACACCCTCGTCCAGGCAAGACACCTTTGACAAAATGCTCCCCTGCTGCAGAATGCCTGTCAGTCAAGCCGGAGGGCTGCTTGCTTATAATAACAATCTACAACCTTGTGTTTTTCATTTTTTGTTTGGAATGTGTCAGCACTTTTTGAGGGTCAGAGGCTGATTGGGTCATGACTCTAATCCTGTGCACACTACTGTAAATCCTATCTATCATAATATACAGTATATAGTTTATACAGGTACAGTAATCATTAACCACTTCACGCTTGGAATTTCGCGCTTTCACTCTAATCACTTTATTCAAAAGTATAATAATTAATAAATCATGTTGTTTTGTGGTTGAATACAGCCTTTTATTAATCCGTATTTATGTATTTTTTTTCCTAAATTAAACAATTTCAAGCATTAAAATGGCTAAATGAACTAAAATACTCAAATAAGACAGCGAGAAGACGCATTCAAAGACACTTTAGGTGTCAGTAATGTTACTGTAATGTTCAGTGAGAAACACAAGCACAATAATCAACAGGCGCAATAATCCCTAACACGAGCTACTGTTGCGTGCATAACTCATGCCAGGCTACAGCTCAACTCTGAACCCCTGTCACTTCCTGTCCACGCCACCAGAACACATTTACGGCAATACACACGAGTACAAGTTTCAGTTTTGCCTTAAATTACTTATTTTCTGGTCCAATGTCTATTAGAGTGGCTGATACGAGTGTAAAGGTGACTACAGGGGTATTATTTGTCTAAATGGATCTAATAATGTTAAAACCTGTATTTAGATGTTCATAAACAGGTTTTCTATGAAACTATGAAAATATTTGATCTATAAATAAGGAATCCTACTTTGTGGAAATTAATTTATCACAGTCTGATCTGGAACTAATTAGCCACGATAAACGAGGGATTATTATATACAGTATAGCATTAACTTTTTGAATAAAACATTGACTTCATATTTTCATTTTCCATCTAATGCTCTGTTGTTTTTTTAATAAATGCATAAAAATCTAATACATTTATGAAAAAGTTTATTATTCAATAAAAAATTTATATTAAATGCCATGTCCTGCCAGACTGTTTGACCTTGGATCGGAACTGTTTGAACAAAGCATTAAAATAAATGCACATTTAATAGTGAATTTAATTTTACACATCTCGAAAATGATACTGAACAACTTTCAGCAACCGAGGACTGTAAAGTACAAATTTGTTGTACTTCTTGTATTGTGTACTCCTTTTTTGTTATCCTTGTGCAAAATTTGATGAGATTTTATGATTTATGTCAAACAAATTAGACAGGTAAAATAGTGAAACATCAGCAATCGTAATTTGTGTGGCGCATACTCCCCAAATAGTACAGATAATTATTATTAATATATGATTAATAATAATGTTTAAATGAATTTACAATCTAACATTCTTTTCTAAGTAATAAACACCCAGCCTAGTAAGACATTGGAATTCACAATACAACATAAGTGAGGCAACACATCCTTATGATGTAGAATCTCTTTGCTCGTGCACGCCTCTGCTCGTGCACGCTCATGACAAAATGGTCCAGCATCCCCTGCATTGCCGCAGACATCCCAACTCCGCAATGTGCCACCATGAAAGAAAGCAAGACAGAGGAGATACTGTATGTGTGGGAGAAGGAGAGAAGTAGGATTATTACTGCGTGGCTTCCCTTCTCATGGAGGCCTTTCATCATACGTAACGGGAAGTGGGGGAGACCGGGATGGTGAAAGGGATGCTTGAGTGAGTGCGTGAAGGGAAAAAAAGAGGACGTGTGCGGGATGGAAATACATTCCCTCACGGAGCTAAATCCTTCCACTGTTCCCTCTATTACACCAATGTACACACTCACGCACGGTAATGCGCTTTTCACTTTTAACGTGGCCCTGCTGTGTGTGTCACATTTCGGCATGCATTTCCATCAATTCAGAGAGACTGACATTAAATACACTGATTCTTAGATAGCCCTATATTTCTACAATCGTATTTGTGTTTGAGTGTCAGTTTTACTGTGATAATCACGAGGCAGTACATGTTTACACGTGGAAATATCACAGTAACATCATATCATGTCCACAACACCAAAAATACTCTGCATACATTTTTGTTATATTTATCCATAACGATTATATTTGGGATTCCTGGGTTGCTCCCATGTGTCACTTCCGCCACTTGCGGTGCACACAATGGATATGACCACATACAAACTCATTATGTACAAAGTTTAGCAGATTAGCAGAGTAATGTTGCATGTCATTGAAATGATTTGCTCCAATTGTGTGAGTGTACATGGTGTGTTGCATAAAGGCATGACATGGTTGTAAACAAAAGGATCAAAAAGCAGTGAACGGTTGTCTTCCATGTCAGACATAAGGAATGAATCGAACATGTTTATCTGCATTCTTACACCAAATCAGCCTGCATGAATACAGTTTTGTATGTGTCCTTCAATGTTTCGCTGCGCTATTTGGCCAAATGTGAGCCTCATAGTCAAGCCCCCGGGCTTCCACGGTGTCTCCGCTCGACCCTTGGCCGCTAGCTTGCACGTCCTCTTTCCAGGCTGCTGGAAGCCCCAGTCACCGCAACACTCTGTGGGGCATCGCTGGGCATGCTTCCAAGGGGAACACCTCGCTGTTTTAACCGGGGTGCTTCTCTAAAGGTCAGGGCAACCAGGGTGAGGAGGGGCCAGGGACACCTCGCTTGTCTGCCTTTTAACCCTCATGGGGCGGCAGGGGCAGGGAGGCAGGCCAGGTGGATGCAAGCATGTGTCAACAACGCGATCGCGTCACAAGTTCGAATACGGCTGATTTAGCGTTTTCCTTCTTTTATATGTTCCTTTTAATTTTATTTTCTTGCAACAGAGCAGGCGTTGTCGTCTTGGCGGGATATTTATGGTGTTTATAAAATAATTGGGCACTTATACAGGTGAAGCATTTAGATGAAGCGATATGACTAAATGATGAATCCATAGATTTATGTTTGAGATGCAATTCTTTCTGCATTTCTGATTTTTGTGAGCATTTTCGAGTTCCAACAATATTTTAACTTTGAGTTTAGAATAAATTTTGCTTGTTGTTCACTGCAAACTCGAGCGTGTTTATACTCTGGTCCACACGACGACAGAGAGATGTTCAGCAGCCACCTTTTTCTGCATTTTTGGTTGTTTCTTTAACTTTTTTCCCTTTTTGATGGGCTATCTTAGTAATACATTTTACCTCATCTGTTTGAGCCCGTGATGACAGCAACTGGATGTAAAGTCATGTGCAACCCAGCAATAAGCTTTAAACTTTATACCCAGCTTTACCAGTATAATATACTTCATGATATGATGTTATCATTTTTTTTATTTATCAAGTTTAACTTACATAAAACAACCCTTCTTGTTCATTTTAATGCCTGGGATAACTAAAGGTACATTTGCTTGGACAAATATAACAATGGCAACAAAAATAGCTCATAAGAGTTTAATTTAAGAGCTGATATCTAGCCATTTCATGGTTTTCTTGATAATAACCAAAATGATGTACAGTGTAAGCTCTGACATTATGGAATTGTACTGTCAAAAAATATAACTCTTATGTGTGTAATGGGAGCTGTGATTAGACTGTTGTGAGACAGGTTAGTTTTACTCTACTGATGATGTGTTGTTGCAATTTTAATTACTCTTGATCCTTAAGTGTTTTTTTTCCATTAAACCATATGCTACCAGTATAAATTCCAAATTTTTTTTTTCATTGCGTCTCATCTATCACACATGTGATCGATATCACACATGATTTCAACATGTAACTTACAAACATATCATCTTGTCTTCCTGCTGCAGATGTGATCCGTGAACTCACCCTGACCCCCATGAAGCGGTCTCGCAGTACAATCCAAGAGAGCAGGAAGACGAAGGCCTTGTTACAACAGAAGAGTGCCGACGCGTCCGTCGTGTTGATCTTCCTGAGGGCCTGCAGGTACAAGTAGTTGGTAAGGATCCACAGCAGGCCGAATGGGGCCACCTTGGTGAAAAACACCTTGGGGTTCAGCCCATCGTCCCCAAAAAAGCGACAACACTCCCTGTGCGGAGACAAGTCACAGAGCGCAGTGATGGTGAGGGATTTGAAATCAATATTTTAAATCAATAAGCAAACAACACAAGAGAAAATGAGTCTCTTTAAAGTATTTTTATTCTATTTTATTCTACTTGAAAGATTATTGCATTCGTGTCACAAAGTTGTGAGTTTTTTTTTTTGCAATTTTTTAGGGCAATTTTAGTAGGAAGTTATTATACTATTTATGCTGTTAATGAGCATTCATTGAGCCTAATTGTGCTTAAATTAATACATTTGCAAATTAAAAACAAAGGAATTTAAAAAATGCAATCTAATGTAAATAAAGTGGTACCTCGGTTAACGTCCGCCCCTGTTGTCGGTTAAAATCCACATTTTCTGAAAAAAATTTGCCTTGGCTTGCACTCGCTTGCTTGGTTAGCTTCCAATTTATTGTCGGATTTGTTTACAACGCCATCTTGAATCACGCACCCAATGCGAAAACTAGCAATACCTGCACGTGATCGCGCAATGCATTTTGGGCCGCGGGCGGCATTTTAGGACAACGGCATTTGTTTATATCAGAGTGGTAGAGAGATGCATGATGTAACAAACACATGGACCGCACAAAAGAGAAAGGCGATGGACCGTACCGGACAAGGGTGCAGGGAACTCCGAATTTTACGGCTTAAAGAGAAGACCGTTGTCATTTTAGAGGTATGTAAATGTTACGGGTATAGCTCCGTCATCGGCTGCGGTGCATACACATCTACTCCGGTTCCCGCGTAACAGTCTATTAACCCTGCGGCACATCGAGGGTGACACTCTGTGCTTCGACCTGTCTCATTTTGCATCCATAAGACTCATTTATGGTTCCAACAACATTCAAATTCCAATAAGCATTCAAACGTACCATAGCATGTTCGTAGCATCCCGAGTCAAACAAAGCACATGTCATCAGACACCTTATAAGGCATCCTCGCCGGCACACTACCGCGACGTCGCTGCCACTAGCAGTTCTTTTTTTTTTTTAATATATGTTTTATGGTTCTAGAACTTTGAAATTTAGTTTGATATATTTTTTTTTAATTTTTGCAAATTGTGGTTGCAGCAGAATAATGTGTTATTTTGTTAATTGATGGTTATGTGTTTTTTTTCCCAACAAAACTAGGTAAAAGTGATGTTAAATGTTCAGGTGTCCAGTCATTTGTCATATGTAATTATTTTTGCATCATTTGTTGCATGTAAAACTATAATTACTATCTGTAAAATGTGCTTCGTGTTAACATTTTTGGGTGTCTGGAACGGATTAATTGGATTTACATTATTTTCTATGGGAAAATTAGCTTTGGTTAGAGTACGTTTTGCTTTGAGTCGGACCTTCTGGAATGGATTAATGACTTTAACCAAGGCACCACAGTAATTCAATATAATTTTGTAGAAAAGAAAACATGGGCAGTAGTACATAAATATATACGGTACATCTACGGTACATACAGTATCTTCTTTCAGCGACTCATTCAGATCACTTGCTCTTTACAAAACACATTTGATAAGGTTCTCTTAGTATAATATTTAGTGCAGTAATGAATACACTCTGCTGCGGCAAAACATTAAAATAAAATAATTGATGAGTTGCCGAAAACGCCCAGGTTGAACAACACATTTGGAGAAAGCTTTTGTGAAGGTGCTATGGCGTTCTTCCAATACAACAGACGTGTCCTTGAAGGAAGGACACGTTTGCTGAGTAACAGATGGAATAATACACACTTCATTGTAGTAATGCAGAGTCATGTATCTGCTAGTTCTTTGGTGTGTTTGCGGGTTGTCAGGAAACAGCAGAGAGGGAGGAAGGAAAGAAAGAAGAAGGTGTGAGGTGAAGCATCTTGTCACACAAGTTGTCAATCAGGGCCATCACTTCTGCTCAGTGTAGTTGGCATCTGTATCTTGCTTGACGGCACCATAATAGAATGCTAAATGGTCCTGAGGGATGACCCCCCTGCATGTTCTTTGTTCACACGAAGCTTTAAACATGAATGAAAGCTATAATACGCATGCCAGGCCAGTAGCTGGCAATGTCACTTTTTTAAATAAACGCTACATGTCTGCCTATCTGAAGCCATCTTTCAATACCCTTCATCAGAATAGTCAATGTAACGTGTAGTAATGTAATGTAATGTAATGTAAAGAGTTGATTTATAATGAAACATATGCAAGTGACATGACTGTGCCCGATGCCGCTGTGGTGTATTGAATGTACACTTTGCTGGAGATGTGTTGTAAGCAGCCCACTGGTCCACCATAGTTGTTTTGGTTGTTATGTAACGTGCATGGCCTCCATTTGCAATTGAATTTTAAATGCTTGCAAATTCCAAGCTCCAAAATGCTCTTTGTTTAAAGGAACAGCCAAAATGTCAGACATTTTCAACACTAGTAGTAGTAGTAGTTTTAAGTAGTGACGTGCTAGTGACGCACGGACTCTTTTGAAGATTTCCTGGTAAGCTCCTCCAATCCTCCTCTGAATTCATTCATTCATTCATTCATTCAGCAGAGCATTAAAATATCTTGAATGCATTTGACTTTCTGCTAGTTAGTGCTGCTGTTGCTGTTGCAAAAAAAAATAAAAAATGCTGGCTTTTCCTCTCTGGAAGACCGGCAGTGACAAGCACCTTCTCGCTCATGCACACCTGACCTCTTCAGGATGCAGAGGTACTGCAAGTACCCCTTGAATGACATTTTTTATATATTTTATTGTCGATTAGGAATAATAATGATGTCACACTTATTTACTTACTTATGATTCTCATTTAAAGACATTACACAGGCAGTAGAAAGCCATGGTGTATGATAAGTGTTTACTGGCAACATGCTAACAAACACACACTGAAAATACATTTAGAATGCAATTCAACTGACAAATATTAATATTTGTTTTATGTTATCATTATTAGTTTTTTTATATTTCATCATGACCGGTCTCCCCTGACAGCACGTCACTGGTTTTAGTTAGGGATGTTTGATGAGATCGGCGAAATTACCAGCCGATAATGGCATATCAGTATCGAGATATTGGTTCATATTAGTATGATATCGACACACGAGTGATGACGTGCGCCACACAGCAGCAAGCTTGCTAGCTCAGTATGTCCGCAGTGTGGAATTATTTCCACGTTTTGCCTTTGGTTTGTAAGTATGCAATTTGTAATGAAGACACTGGTTATGCGAGGGTGGGAGAAGGCATCATTCTTTCATTCTTTTAATCTAATATGTTTCATTCGTTCTGCGTTCATGCATGACATGCTAAATGAGCCAGGTTTATCATTTCAATGATTGTATTAGTCCAGCTGCTGCTGCTTGTATTAGTTGATATTGGTGTTGATAATGAAGTGCTGCTTTATTGGTATCGGTACAGTGTTCCCTCGGTTATTGCGGGTGATAGGTTTCCAAAATTGCATGCAATAAATGAAATCCGTGAAGTAGCCAACTATATTTTTGTACAGTTATTATATATGTTTTAAGGCTGTAAAACTTCTCACCATACACTTTATACACTTTCCTCAGACAGGCATTAACATTTTCTCACATTTCTCTCATTCCGTTTGAATTTTAGTGATCAACTTACGAGATTGGACACAAGAAATTAAATGACTCACGCTTGTCCTGGTGCCGATAGGCTGTAGCGTTTTTGTATCCCTGTTAAAACATATTCCTCCTCCTTGACCTCCATGAACCGAAGATTCATTTACAGTATTCCAGGTGCTCCCCAGCCGCGTAACTTCTGCCTTCATTCAGCATGTATGATCGCTACAACAGAAAACAGGCAGTCCTGCACCAAGGAGATTGATTGACAATGGTCTACAGCCAATCAGAACGCAGAACACAATGGGCGGGTTCTCCTTTAGCCAATCAGGACTGTTGTGGCTTTATATATATATTACTGAGACAAATTGGACACGTTTGGGCACGTCTTCAATGGTCACATAAGTATACAACACCCTCTACTGGTAGCAGTAGTAAATACAATAACAGACACATGCAACAGAGCACAGATAGATCACTCTAATACACCACAAGGACGCAGAACACAATGCGCATACGCTATTAAAAAAAAAAACCCTGCAAAATTGCACTATAAAAAAATGCAAAAGAGCAAAACCGCGAAAGGTGAACCCCGATGTAGCGAGGGAACACTGTATATCGTATCACAAGAAAGCCAAAATCGATCATCTGTAGTTTTCTGTCCAAAACACTGTTGTGCAATTGGAAACTGTGTATGAGAGACCAAAACAGGAGCCTCCAAAGAGAAATCAAAGTTAGGCGAGGTTAGAAAGAGCGACCTCATGCAGAGTAAGAGGAGTACAGAGCAGATGGAGACAAAAGAAGATGGGAGAACAAAAGGGAGCTGAAGGTCAAACACGACAGATATGCTGCATCAGCTCATGGTTGTATTAGCTCCAAAGATTCTAACAGCTTGCAGCATGCTGAAAATTTAATTTGAAATGTCAATGAGGCAACACAGTCTGCATCTTTGTAACTGTTTATCAAGACAGGCCATGGAGGTCGAAAAATCAGGGACATGTCTCACAGCAGAGGTTGACCAGTAATATACCGTCATGGAAAAAATGATGAGACCGCCCTTGTTTCTTCAGTTTCTTGTTCATTTTAATGCCTGATACAACTAAAGGTACATTTGTTTGGACAAATATAACAATGACGACAAAAATGGCTCATAAAGTAAAATTTTATGGCAGTACAATGCTATAGCTGTTCATGTAAGAACGTCAGTGATGTTGGTTATTATCAAGAAAACCATGGAAGGTGCTAGATATCAGCTCTTAAATTCAACTCTTATGAGCTATATTTGTTATCATCAATATATTTTTCCAAACAAATGTACCTTTAGTTGTACCAGGCATTAAAATGAATCAAGAAAACTGAAGAAACAAGGGTGGTCTAATCATTTTTCCATGACTGTAAATGGCCACAAAGGGAGTCTTTTTGTGTTCCAGCATGTCTGTGCCGCAGCGCTCAAAGTAAACTCCATAAAGGATTTGTTTGTCAACCCATAATGGGCCCCCTCTCTTGGGTTCAATATCAGTAACCTCTGAGCAATCTCACAAATGAACAAAAGAAACACACAGACACACTCCAAAATCTTGTAAAAGTCTTCCCAAAACAGCTGTTATAATTACAATTCCATATTTTCATTTCATTTCATTTCCTGTGCTTTTACGGGAACGTCTGTCTATAGAATGGCAGTGTACTATCCAACACACTGTTTGCTGCACTGGCACAATTAGAGATTTCTCCTTGTTTGGTGTGTGCATTGTTTGGCATTTTTATGTACTCAGTCACATACAGGTGATCATCGTTTTATGACATTCTGTTACGACGTTTCGTGGTTACGAAAGCACTCCCACAGCTCATTGATAGTGTACAAAACAAAAAAAGAACGAGTTACGTGGGCACAACGAAAGAATACTTAGACCGAGTAGTCGTGTCTCGCTACACTGAGGAAGTTAACTTTTTAGTTTTGCAACATTTTAACATTTTATGTCTCCCAAGTGTGAAAGGAAAAGAAAGTGAAAGTAAAAAATGAAGTGAAAGTAGACATTATAAAACACCAGTGGCTGTGTGCCACTACGAAATGAAAAGTGAGAACAAAGAAGCATAGTGGCCTCATTATCCTTCCAATAAGCCTGTCTCTCCCTGCTTTGCAACACCCCTTCCAGTGTGCAAGACACCACAGGGATAAAAGTAAAAGTTGTTCCCTCTTTTTTTTAATTACCGTTTTATTTAATTCTTGGATTTGATTTCAATCATGCATTTTATATGTCTTCCATGTGTCCCGTGTACAGTGTAAGTAATTCAGCTGTTAATACAGTGTACTGTATACGTACACTACTCACAAAAACTTCAGGATATTTGGCTATTTGGTGAAATTTCAGGATGAATCTCAAATTCACAGGTGAAGTTTATTTGGCTTCCGCTATTCTTTTGAATGCACATGTACAACTGTTCAATGTTTCAGTACTTTTTGCACAAGTTGCTGTTAACAAGGAGCTGCACAGCAAAATTCACAAAGGTGTGTGATCTATGAATGGACCAATAAATGTCCTAGTTCAATTAGAATTGGTATTCAAACAGTTCTCTTTATCATGATGTTCATATTTTGACATCATGAGACCAAGAAAAGAGCTAACAATTGATCAACAGTACCTCACAGCTGTGTCACAGAACATAAAATTAAATTCACCTGCAAAGGTTACAGCGCATGGACGTTCATCCTGAAATTTCAACCAAAAGCCGAATATCGCTAACTTTTTGTGAGTGGTGTGTTTGGTGCTCTCACCTTAATCTCTGTCTGGCCGTTTGCCTCTCCGGACTCTTGCATAGGTGACCGATGTAGTAGAGCGGGAAGAAGAGGCAGTTCCAGGTGGTGGCGAACCAGGTGAGGGTGAAAGGGCCATCAAAGTGCTTAAAAGTCAACTTGGCCAGCTGTGTGGAGCCTGCCCACGACGAGCAAACGCACATCACCATGGCGACTCCCCACAGGGCCTTCCGCACCTGCACCGCCGTTATTCGGATGCAGCAGTGCAGCCTTCGCTTGTTGGAGCCTGACTCTGGTCCCGTCGCACCCGCCGCCGACTGCGCGTCTTGGCCGCCGTGGGCCGCATGCTCCCTGGGCCGGTCTTCCCCTGGAAATTTCATTGACAGATGCTTACGTTTACATTTGCATATATCAATTATTATATAGCATCAGGTTATAATTGTACTAATGAAAGAAAAGTACATTCCACTAATAGATCATTCTAATAAACATAATCATGATTGAGGGCCGCACGGTGGTCTAGTGTTGGCCAACACAGTAACAGTCTGGAGCTCGGGAAGACCTGGGTTCGATTCTCCCTTGGGCATTTCTGTGTGGAGTTTGCATGTTCTCCCCGTGCGTGCGTGGGTTTTCTCCGGGTACTCCGGTTTCCCCACATTCCCCACATTCCAAAAACATGCATGCTTAATTGGCGACTCTAAATTGTCCATAGGTATGAATGTGAGTGTGAATGCGATTGGCTGGCGACCAGTCCAGGGTGTACCCCGCCCGTCGCCCAGAGTCAGCTGGGATGGGCTCCAGCATACCCCCGTGACCCTAAGAGGAGAAGCTGTAGAGAAAATGGATGGATGGATAATCATGATAGAATATGTGGAAGTTAATGAAGTTTAAGAGGTCTTGTGCTACAATAATGATCTTTTTCTTTATTTCTCTCAAGCTGCTCCTCTTCTGAAATCCCTTGCAGTTCACCATGTGCTGCCCTTTTCTGTGTAAAAATAACTTCTCCCACTCTTTAATTGGCCTTGAAGGTAATCAATCCGACATCTGAGTGTAAATGGTGCTGATAGAGTATGACAGGCTGCAGCCAAACAGAGGGCAAAAGAGGACAGGTCTGATATACAATCCTACAGAAACGTGTGTGTTTGTGTTTGTTTGGACCACACTGCAAAACAACCACGAAACAAGACTTCTTACCATAACAGCCTCCATAGAGTTGATCTAAATGTATAGGTTTGTGCTGCATTTTAACTTCAAAAGTTGATTTCGTTCCCTACGGACGTGTCAGTTCCCTACAGCGTTGGCGGTGATGCTCTGTTTATCAGGAGGGACGTTGACTCTGCTGATTTAGTCATATAATCAATATGATGTGGTTTTGACCCCAGTTCATTTGAGGCTCCAGTCAGCATCTTTTTGGGAATACTGATTCATATCTAAGATAAAACCCTATTGATTTTCAACAATATCCAATAATGTACAAGAAGATGAGTGTAGTAACATAACAGGTCCCTTTCCACTTTCAAATGTCAAAGTATTCAAAGTATTATTGTTGTAGATCCAATATTTTGAATAATATTCAATACAAGACACAACACAAACAAAAGTGAAATGTCCATTAACTATATGTATCTCATCATATCTCTAACCACCACAATTTTTTACCAATCGAATTCCCTACTTTTAAGGAGTGCTATGAAGATAACAAAGAAGCCATTTTACCATTAGATCCACAAAGAACGACTGAATCACTACAGTACATGTGCACTACAGTACATGTGCATTGTGATCATTTAACCATGCAGCAAAACCGAAACTGTGTGGCCAAATGAAATAAATCTAAAGCAAAGTAACATTAATTATTGAAAAATTTGTAATATTAACTAAATGGTCCGTTAACTAGTTAATAATATTTGTAGTCATTTTTAATACCATCTGGGACAAAAACCCTCCATACCGTATCAGCTCTGCCTTGTCTTTTCATTGTCATGACTTGACATAAAGATGTATGCCAGCACCTGCCGCAGGAGTGTCCAAACTTATTCCACCGAGGGCCAGGATACGGGGTCACTATGATACATTAAAGTGCATTTAAGTTGCTAAAACCAGTCCTGTAGGTCACTGTAGGTCTGCATGCTATATGCTTATCTACATGAACAAAACACTGACATCTTAGCTTTGTGTTATAGGTGACAGAGCAAATTAGTAAAGATGCTCGATATTGGCTTTCGATCGGTACCTGATATACCGTTACTTTCCAGCATTCCATTACCGACACCAGCAGCAGCTCTTCCCTCAAACTAATGTCGGGTCACATCTTGTGTAATGCTGATCACATGCATCTTTTACTGTGATGCCACTGGATGCATTTCACAAATAAAAAGCAGACAAATACTGCAATATGCGATACAAGTTAGAGAAAAAAGTGCCATATTTATGTCAAACATTTTGTCTCGACAAAAACTCATTAAAAAGTAACAAATAACATGTTCTCCTACTACCAACAAGTAAGACAGGTTCGGCTTAATACATTCGCAAATAAGAATTCATTTAAACAATGCTGATAACGATCCAATTTGGAAAGGTGCATGTTTCTATGTTGCACAGTCATCTGTATAAAAACAAAGTAAAGTGCCAAGTATGAAACTCTGAACCAACACAGTCAGTGAAATTATAAACGGGGCTCATTCAGCACATCTCCTGTTGCTTATTTTGCTGCAGGTACGATAGCTGTGTATGACTCAGAGTGATTCTTCCTGAGGTGTGATATTAGATTAGAAGTATTGAAGGAAGACAGTCATTACAATCATTGCAAACTGCATATTTACAATTTGAAGGCAACATTTAATATTTTTATATATTTTATATTTATCATTACTGGCAGGAAAAAAAAGACACCGGTATGAACCGATTTCTCGTTTTTATGCGAATATATGCACTTATGTGATAATGTATCTCATAAATATAGAATTATCTTATTTATAGAACATGCAGGGATCCAATGAAAACGAGCTAATTTTGCAGAAGAGCTGAATGAGAGACAGACATTATGCCCGATGCGGCTGCTCATTGTTGGTGGTCAGACTGCCTGTGACCTTGCCAGGCGGTCTCATAACATCACAGATTAACTTCCCTGATCACTATCACCTCCCATGCTAATTCCCTGGCTTCTTCGGGCTTGGCCGCACACAGCACAAAACAGTCGCTCTTTGTATATCTGTTGTGTGGAAAAGCAACATCAAACTGATGCAATGCAATGAAATTCTATTGTCTTTTATTGGTGGAGAAACAATGCTGAACAATAATCCCCGTGGGTCGTATTTGGCAGCAATGAAAGCTGATTCGAGGAGAATTAAGTTTCTCTATTCTGAGCTCCAAGAGTGCTTTGTCTCCCGCTGAAGGTCACGGCTGCTTTTTGTCCTTCCTAGGCCTCCATAGTACATCCTGTGGCCCTTTACACTGCCGCCATGCTGCTGCACAGTTGAATCTTTCCAATGCAGAGATGAACCCCATGGATGCACCGGGTATGTTTTTATAGTCACCCAGCATGCACACCTCACTCATTAGTAAAACATAACTTCTTTATTACAGTACAGTAGCATTGTACTGCATGGGTATGTGTCAGCATGGTGAAGCAGTGCTCAATTATATGAAGAGAACACAATTATTTTACACTTTTACACTTGTCTTGCCACTGACTAATGTCAGTGTAACAGTCTGGACTAGCGGGGCTAAACCATTAGTGTGGAAGAGGGAGAGAGAGAGAGTCTCCTCAGCTAATGACATTAGGAGCCATTACCACCATGACGGATTGCTTTCTTCTTTAACGGCACTATGATGGACCCAAAGTGCTTCACCTCATCACCAAAGCTGCGGTCAAGGTCATCTGGATGACTGCAGTGGTGGTAAAAAGGTTAACAAATGATGATATTCAGAAAACGCATCTTTCGGGTGATACTTGTATATGCAAGTAATAGTGAGTGCAGCGGATTTGTAGATGGGCAAAAGTCTAATCAGTACTAATCAGTCTAATCAGTACAAAGTCTAATCAAGCACCCTATTCATTTTGAATGGTATCCATAGACAAGAAGGTCACATGTACCTCGTCGACACCAAAGCTATCATGTGATCGTTTTCAGACTCTACTGACGCGCTCTTGCTTTTGGAGGGTATTCAACACAAAATGAGCTTAAGTCAAAGGTCAATTAAACACATGTACCATGCTACCTGTCTAACGGTCACAATTCTAAACCTTCATATTTTCAGCCATTGTTGTCCTACATCGGCACAAGAATTCTATTCATTTTGTATGATACCCAGGATGAGTGTAGGTACATCTTACTACCTTGTTATCTTTCTGTACCTGTCACAGCTGTTAACTGATCGTCACATTTTTACATAATTTGGCTTATACAGTCGTGCCTCGTGACATCGCACCCTCACTCTATCGCGGTTTTTCAAAAATTAATTAATTATTACATGATCGCTGTTTCGTGGGTTGGCTATGGCCTGTTATTAGTCAAAGATATCGAAAAAAAAGTTACAGTGGTATTGTCACTAAGCGTCAGCAATGTTACATTGATGAGACATGATATGATATTACATTACCTCCACACGCATGGAGTCAGCCACGGCATGTCCAACATGATCGAGTGAAAAAAAGTTCTCCTCCCATTTAGTGTGGAAGTGGTAAGTTTTTGGCTTCTTACTTTGTCCTTCTTCCGCACTCCGTTTGAAACACTTTGTTATGTTTAGAATACAGAAATTGGAGAGGCTGACTAGTTAGCTCAGTAGCTTGTTATGCTAGTGCTAATGCAAAGAAGTCATAAGCAGGCTTTCTATGGTATAACTACGAAAATATTCTGTTTATTAATATTGAAACCTACTTCCTCGTGGTCAGGTCTGGAACCAATTAACTGCGATAAATGAGGGAGGACTGCATGTATCCATGAAATATCCATGAAAAAATAGGACTGTCCAAAAGTCAGCCAGGGAAGCCATTTGCAGCCTACGGCTCGTTTTTAATTGGCCCGCGGCACATTGTAGAGATAAAATAATAGTAACAGTGTTATTTTTCCAAGTGTTGAGATTTTGCACTTTGTTTGGCAATCCTTGAATGCACCATAGTTGCTGTGAGGTGCAAAAGTGAAACTTCTACACCATGATTGCAATTGCATCTGCTCATCGATCATCTTACAGTATCATTACAGTATCATTCATTAGTCATGGATTTTCGCCATTCGCTGGTGGTCCTGAAACCGTAAGCCCCTCAAAAAGCAGGGCTCTACAGTACAACACAATCAAGCTGAGGTCAGGGGGCCTCTAGGTCAGTACCGCTCATCATTCCCACTTAATCAGCCTTTCATGTTTTTTTTGGTCCAATGCAAGAATGAATGACATTTAACCCAACATAAGCTTGAATGTAAATTGTTTGCATGTACTGTACCATGTACCATGTTAACTATCTAATGGCCACAGCTCTCAAATTAACTACACTTAAACTTTTTAGCTGATATTGGTGGAAGAATCCTATTCATTTTGAACTGCATTTAACCCAATTAACCGAAGGGTTAATCATGTCATCATTAACATTCACCATTTTCCAATGATTTCCATCCAATATGCATTTTGATTGGTATTCAGTGCAAAGTGAAGGGTTAATTGAGAATATGTATCACCTCACCAGTAAAGGTCAACGTTCTTATTATTGGGTGAAAATGATTGCAATTCAGAAGCGATCGTTAGACTTTAAAAGCTGCATTTATTTTTTTACTGTCCAAGGAGAGTGACTTTGAATGATAAGTAATTAAAGATGTTGAAGGTAGCAGTGGTCAAAGGACATATTGGTCCAAGTTTTTTTCCCAGCACCCCAGTATGCTGTCCTCAATGACAAGGAAAGACACAACTGTCTCTGTTATGTCATCGGAAATGTCATTATATTCATTTAAACAACACATGAGTTTCTCAGCTTGTACTGTGACCCGCTTGTGTATGCCAATGCTGTCCAGTACCCCCTTAAAAGACAAAGCTCATGATTTAAAATGATGACATCTAAGATTAAGAGTGGTTACATTCGATGATTTTGGACCTACATGAAGCATCATTTGACCATGTGTTCATCTTATTTGGCAAGTCTCGCAATGCTCAGCACTTGGGCTTATTGACGAGAAACAAGCTGTAATTAATACTGTTATTGCTGTCATTATGTACAATATTTGGACATCCTAATATATAAAAGTAGTTCTAATGTTATTATTAGGGTTTTGTTGTTTGTGTTTAATGTGCTACTCGGAAGTGAAAACTTGTTAACAGGCATGTGTGACACTGCAGGAAACAGGAGGAGACTGTTTGGCATTTTTAAGGAGAGCCAGGAATCCGCTCTGACAGCTCCATATCTTCACCTTGTCACCCTGACACGACTTGTTGGCTTGATGCAGGCCACTCAAACTCAATGCTGACACACACAAGTTCATATTTTAGCCTAGCTGGACTTTTATTAAGGTTATTAGTCTTCATCATGTGTACACTGAAGCAGTCTGATTAGCATGTAGATTTATCTGCATTAACAAGCCAGTTTTCCTGCTTATGCCCATTTCAGTTCACGCTTCCCTACTTCTCCTTCCCTGGCCGCTTTCTAGCCCCCCCTGCAGTGTCTGCAGTGCAGATCTCTCCCGCTGATAGCTGCAAGTCCAACAAGCGCCAGCAGAGCCCGACCTGGCTGCCTCCACTTAGAATTCACGTGACAAATCTAGGTACGTCTCTCCTCTGCACCCCTGCACTTGTCTCCATCATTACTGGTTATGAACACGTTTTAGTCTACGTTGGGACCTAAACTATCACCTACTGTAGGTCACTCACACTCTACACAGAACATTTATAAAATACAGAGATAGATACAAGAATTAAACAAAACGAACATAAAAAAAATAGAACGACTCCTTACTTTGTGGTTGTCTTGCACACTCGGGGGCATTGCAAGGGAGGGGGAAACAGCCTAATTGGGAGGAGGAAGTCTCAATAATGAGACCACTGTGCTGCTTAGTTATCATTGTCCATTTCATAGGAGCAGATCCTTTCACATGTTGACATCTTCAGCCTTCATGATGGCTGTGAATTCTCCACTGAGCGTCTTACGACGTCCAATTTCACTTCACTTTCACTTTCCTTTAATGGAGGTTAATGTTGAAAAGTTACCAGAAGAACACAAGTGACGTCCTTTCTCAAGTGTTGCACATGTAAATAGTTCTTTTTGTCTTTTAGTACAATATTAATCATTAACGGAAGTGTGTTTTTAACCACGAAACATCATAATATGAAACTAGGACCACCTGTATAATCCCTTTGTATTGCAATGGAGTAACAGAAGTGTCATTGTGTCAAACACTGTATATCAACCAATTAATTAGAGGAGCTCTTCTTTTGAACTTCTATTTGGTATGACTCAAATGCATCACCAGATAATAAACATATTCTCACATCAATACTTCTCTGACAATCTCAATAAAAACACAGCATTGTTATTTCTCCTGTATCAGACCTCATTTCATAGCGTTTACAATGTTGTGGCCAGAAACAGTTCCAGGCTAAAAATAAAACATTACTTTTTAAGGACCTTAATTGGCTTGTGCGCAACATTGACTTTAATGCCCAATTTGGGTTTGCAAAACAAGGAGCACCTTGTTTTTCCTCACTCATTGTCACCTCTTTCCTCTTACGAACAGATTTAACTTCCAAATTGGAAGTCAACCTGTATGTTGCAACATGTTGTCTTCAGCATTATCAGTTATACTGTGTGTTATTAAAGGTTTTTTACTATGCAAAAATTGACTTTTTAATGATGTTCTAACAGTAGTTTGTGTCTGTAGAGCCTTTTATGACCACCAAATGTGAGAGCAATCAATCTACAATGTTCCCCTACTTTTGATCGAAGCAGTTCTCAAACTGTCGCTTTTGAACTTCCAGGTTTTCATGACGTTACGGAGGAAAACCCCCCTCCCTCATGGACACCACCTCTAACCCGCACCTAGCTGGATGAGCCTGCCCATGTATACGCCACACCGCTTCACGGAGGACAGCTTTGCCAAAAAGCAGGCTTCACTACACATCTTAAAAGAAATCCTGGCGCTCTGCCAACTATCCGTCAGTCAGCTACAGGGGTAGGAGCTGTAAGTTTGATCATTTTGTCTTTCTTCAGTGACTAGGCTAACCTGGCACGATGTTGCTGTTCAAATGTGACTGTAATGTTAGCCCTTTAGCTCACATAGCTTTGCTAGCTTTGTTAACATTTGTGACCCACCGTCCCACACCTTAATGTTACATTGTTGTATGTGATATATTGCATCTATGATGTTGGACCAGTGTAGAGTTACGGTTAATATGTAAAAAGTGGACAAAGTGCACAATAGCGCATTTTGGAGC
The DNA here is from genome assembly GCF_027744805.1 of Dunckerocampus dactyliophorus. Lineage (NCBI taxonomy): Eukaryota > Metazoa > Chordata > Actinopteri > Syngnathiformes > Syngnathidae > Dunckerocampus > Dunckerocampus dactyliophorus. The sequence continues at coordinate 13,900,957 of NC_072832.1, read as the reverse complement.
CACACACTCTGTTGGAGACAGGCGTGGACAAACACAACTCATGAACATTAAGGCTACAGACACACAAAACGGTGTGTTCCCCGTTACTAAAAACACTTTTAAACTGTCCAAATTCCAAAAGGGACTTCTGATCTGGTCATGCAGCACTCACTGTCTTTGTAATCTTTATTCCTGACAGACAACCTGAGATACCTAAACACATCAGAAGGAGCTCATGTGGCGAGCTTGTCCCACTCAAGGACACAATAAAACACGCTTTGCTGCTTCTACCAGATGATACCACCACATGGGCTGACAGGATCATAATCCAGGAGGGTGAACGAGGGCTGTTACTGATATTCAACACTGAAGGACAATGAAAGCAGTTCCTCATCACCTGTTTCTCCCCTGACCAGACCAGCTGCTTCTACAGACGCTGCAGGTCAGTGCAGTGACACAGTACGACACCGATGACTGATAGCAGACACTTAACCCATTTAGTGTGGTGGAGCCCCAGTTTAACACACTGGCAAGCATCCCAAATCCCTATTTAAAAGAATGTCAACCCTGTAATGGAGAGGCAACCACCTTTCTTCTCCCTCCCTGCAACCAAAGGTCACTGATAATGAAAAGACAGTGAATCAGAGGCATGTGTACTGCATTATAACTTCACATTCTCAGAAATCCAGCCTTTAAAGCCTTTAAAGAAGGAACCAAGAAGAAAATGAAGAGAAACGATCGCTTTAATCAGTCTATATTAGATGGTTGTCTAATCTGAGTAATGATGGGCATGCTTAATCAGGCACATACCATGGGTAGTAAAACTCCTTTTTATAACCTTAAAAGTAAAAAAATATATATATATACAGTGTTTTTCATTTTTAGTAGCATCCCATGTGTTGGTGACACAGTCTTTCCATGCCATTACTACACTGCATGAGTCCAACTGTGTTTGTAACGTCTTTATTACAATTCCCACCCGGAAGTCATTGTCCCCCAGTGAAGCTGCCCCTCTATGATGTAGAATTTTGTAGTTCTTTGCTTACTAACTAGCACAGTTACACCATAAGTCTCTGCTTTTTTTATTGATTGCGGCTGCAAAATAAACCATGGGGCCACAGAAAGTTGCGAGGGCCGGTACTTTGACTTTCCCAAACTTTTTACAGCCACGTACCCCTTCAGAAATTTCACCTAAAGCTACGTACCCTATACTCCTGCACACTTAAAAATCATAAACCTTTTTATCTTAATTAACTTGAAATACTGAACATTCACCGCTGTGTGTTATCATCAAAATAATCATCAAACTTACTTATTTGTTGACATGATGCACACAGAGCAATGAACGACTTCATGCTCTGTCTCCTTTCTACTCTGTTCTCCTTGCGCCATGAGGCGTTCAGGCGCACTCGTAATTGTGAGTGTTAGGCGCCAAATGTTTTTCATTTTTATTCATGTACCCCCAGTGTAATTGACGTACCCCTGGGGGTACGCGTGCGCTACTTTGTGAACCTGGGGTCTACAATAAAGGTAAAGGTGATGTTGGTATTCATTTATCCATTTAATTTGCCATTTCTACGTATGTGTTTCGGATTGTTTTCCGCATGCAAAACTATAATTGTTCTACATTAAAAGTGTTTCTGGGCGGGAAGCGGGGTACACCCTGGAATGGTTGCCAGCCAATTGCATGTTTTGTGTTTACATTTTTTTTTTTTAATCATTGAATTTACATTGTTTCATATGGGAAAAACTGATTCGGTTTACATACGATTTGGTTTTCGACTGACCCTTCGGAACGGATTAATACTGGAAACCGAGGTACACTGACTGTATATATTTTTTTGCTTATGTTCAGCAATACGTGGGTGAATCATCTCAGTGTTGGGATGTTAACAGGCCTCAATCAATCAAAGATGCAAAAAATCTGGTTTGCAGCTTAAACGGACTGCCTGATAGAGTACGGCAAAGTGTGGTGTAGGGCCATTTGTTTAAACTAGTGAACTTCAAAGTAATTACATATTTCAACATTGATAGCCTTTTTCTGTGATTTCCAAGTGTCCATGAACGCAGCAGCAACTTGTGCCTGGGGAGGTACATGATGCACCTGAATGCAACCTTCTTAGAAAGGAGCTAGCTGAGCACTGGTAGCAGTTTTGCTAGTTTGATCTTGCTTCCCGACCAGTCCAGGGTGTACCCCACCTCTCGCCCGAGGCCCTTTGTGTGCGTTGTGTGACTCAACAAGGTGAGTTTGATGATGATGTTGTGCATTAGGAGTGTTTGCTGTTTGCTAAATGAAAGCTAGTTTGTTGGATGTGTTGTGATTAAGAGTGCACATCTGAGCCATGTAATTGCCTTGTAATTGTTTGCTAACTGGTCTCACTGACTAGCATGTTTGCTCTCACTTGTGTCTATCTCTTAGCATGACTGGATATGCGTGCTGTGCATGCATTTATTTGTGTCATGTGAGTGCTATTGGGCTGCTTTACTTTGCATTGTTTGCAATTGAATGTGTTCCTATTGTTTAGACCACACATACAACCCTTTTTACACACACAGCTCTTTGGACAAAATCCACTCCTTTGGACAAACCCAAGCTCATCCGTGCTAACACACACACACATACCTAAAAGAGCTTATCCACCTACATAATAAAGATAATTAAATGATTCGCTGACCGGAATCTTTCCATGGTGTCCCAACTCTAAAAGAGCCACTACCCCCTTCTCAACAAGTCGTCCCTCGCCGCTTTTTGTGGTTCACATCTTGTGGCTTCACTCGATCATGGTTTTTCCAAAAAATGAGTACGGCCTACTATTAGTCAAAAATATGCATGTTGAAGCATGTTTGCCTAAATTATACATTTTCAAGTATAAAATACAAATATAAAGGGACTCAGAAGACACATTCAAAGACGTTGTGACGATATGTAGTATTCTACACTGGTCACTCTGTCATTTACTTTCCAGCATTCCCAAGGTGTCAGTTACTATAGCGATGCGTGTATTGTGTAGTTCTGAGCAGCTGCTTAGAGTGTGGGCTACAGAGCGCAGTGACGCTGTGCATGCTGGGTTAGAGGTAGCTTTGTAAAATAAGCTGAAGAAGAGTGATAAAAAAAACAAAAACAAAAGTGTGAGTCTATATTATGTCTTTTTTTCTGTTATGTCTACTATATTGGGTAATACGAGTGTAAAGGTGACTATAAGGGTGTTGTTTCATGTAAAGGGGGCACTAATGTTTGATAACAGATTTAGAAGGTTGCAAACATGTTTTCTATGCTCTAAGTATGAACCTATTCCATTTATAAATCAGGAATCCTACTTGGCAGAAATTCACTTATCACAGTCTGGTCTGGAACCAATTAACCGCAATAAATGAGGGATTACTATACACTGATCACAAAAATGGGATTAAACTGAACGAAGTTGGGTTCCCTAGGCTGGTGAAGGTAACGCATGAATAACAGCAGCCTCCTACTGTGTAGTCTGCTTTAGAAAACATATGGAACACATTGTGACTTCTGTTGAGTATTCTGAAAGGGTTTTCACGGTTTATATATGGTACCAACAGTTAAATGCTTGACGCAATACCGAGACTGCTCAATATGCTACACTGGCTCTGTTACAATTGTAAAAAAAAAAAACAACTTTCCTGCAGCCTCACATCTTCTCTGACTTTGAGTTAAAGATTAAGCTATGGATTTTAGGCTTTAGGATAGTACAAACGGTTGCTTCCCACGGTTACAGATGGTATTTTTATGCTACATATCACACTCGGAGGATGGATTGATTTTTTCCTGAGAGAAACCTCACATCAAGGAGAAGAGGAAGGATGACATCAATAGATACAACAGACTCGGGCAAACTCTGGCCAGAAAAAACAAAAAAAAAGAACTGGGACAAAAAGTAAAAGAAACGTGTATATACAGTATGTAAGAGCAAAGCAAGAGTCAGTAGTGTGCAACATCAGTTTTGACCCACAGCTTGAGCACTCTTTAATAGAAATCATGTGGTCAAGACAAATGGAGCCCCATGGGTAGTTTTGATGTGGTGAATTAGCAGCGATATCCCAAGGGACTCTCAATCTCTCTGTTCCGTTATGAAGCATAAAATGAGTTTTCAGGACCCTAGAGGGCCTTGAATGAACTCTTACTGACACAAGAGGAACGCCAGAATTCCCCAGAGCCACAATCACAATGGAGAGACATTTAAAAAGAAATCAATAGCTAGCGTTTGCCTGGTTGGATTTGTCACAAGAGCACATGGGCAATGTAAAAAGTCCAGACATGGTTGGTAGCTACTGGTGATGACACCTCACGGCGAATTTGTCACAGCACCCTGGAAGTAAAGTTCTGACTCTACTGGATCGGAATTATTTAAGGTGAACATACCTTTTCCCCTGACATGTCTTTATTTTTTTAGATACTGAGGTTTACATTTGTTAAGTTTTGCCATCCTGCACAGACATAAATCTCATAAAACACGTTGATAAACACTGGCAAATAAATATGTGATTGCTGTTGAAATCTGGTTAAAACCCTTCAATTCAAGCTGGAGTTACATCGTGACGTACGTGTTAATACACGCATGGGCTCTGCAATTTTTGGGAAATTTGTTGGCGCGTAGACGAAGTACGGTATCAAATTGGTTGCAAGCGTGTCGTACTTCGGGGCAAGTGATTCGTGACACCCACGTGCTTGCCGCTCGCCCTCCGTTGGTAACTTTTAGATCGTGAGTACGGTGCTAGGTGTGATTCAGGTAAGGCTGTCGTATGTTTCACTCACTGGAGACGTACCGGGTGTGGGCATCGTGCGAGGCTCTTGAAGCCCACTCACTTCTATTGCAAGATGGGTGTACTGGCTTCCTAAGGCACCTACTGCTATCGTGACCGGGAGAACCAGACTGTAGAGCGGGAAGGGCTGCCCGCCGTGGCCGGGTGAGGTGCATTAATGTCGGATACGCTATGTGAGCAGCCGCCGTGCATCCACGGAGGGCAGGAGAACCAAGGTGTACATTTGGAAGAGTCGCCTGCCACGACTCCCCCTTTACCTTACTGAACTAACTAACATAACATGGTATTATCCCTAGAAAAAGTCTGAAAAAGACGACTTGTGTTATATTCACAGTCGAGAGATTTATACATGCAAACAAGAAGGTGGAACCAAACAAGTTAAAGCTTTTCTTCCTGTCACTCACACACACCACTGACTCTCAGAGACCCTTTGGAAAAAGTGTCTCAAAGGTTGGGCAAGTTATCAAGCAACAGAGAAGGATTTATGTTGCTAATTGTAAGATAATGGTGATTAAAACAGGGGGAATTTTTTAAAAATGAAGCAGTCAATATGATATATTTTGTATTGGAATCTAACAGTTATCATTTTGTCCAAAATATTTTTCCAAAAACAGGTCTCAAAAAGAGTGGCCATCTTATGTTCAGGTTTGTCTAATATTCAGAGCTGTCCTATCTAGTCAGACGAGCGCTGTCCCACCTAGTCGTATAGCATTAACTGATGAAGCCTGCTCGGATGAGAGGCGAAATGTCTTCTAAGACAACCTCAACAGCAGCTATTGAATGCCTGGAGAATACAATGACCTGGAATGAGCTGAATGAGAATACTCACAGGTGGGAGTATCACGAGATGAGGCGATATACGAGATTGGGTCAAGGGGAACGAGGCAAGACGAGATTTTAGCATTACTTCTAAGAAACGTACACTGAAAAAATATGACAATATACTGCAATCTAAGGCCGCACGGTGGATGAGTGGTTAGCATGTTGGCCACAAAGTCATCGGGAAGATCTGGGTTCGAATCTCCGTTGGGCATCTCTGTGTGGAGTTTGCATGTTTTCCCCGTGCGTGTGTGGGTTTTCTCCGGGTACTCCGGTTTCCTCCCACATTCCAAAAACATGCAGGTTATGTTAGGTTAATTGGTGACTCTAAATTGTCCATAGGTATGAATGTGAGTGTGAATGGTTGTTTGTCTATATGTGCTTTGCAATTAGCTGGCAACCAGTCCAGGGTGTAGCCTGACTCTCGCCTGAAGTCAGCTGGGATAGGCTCCAGCATACCCCCGCGACCCTAATTAGGATAAGTGGCATAGAAAATGGATGGATGGATGGCTATTGTAATATACTAATTTAATTTCTACTATGTTACACTCTTCTGCACTCTGTGTGTATGCTACCTGCTTTCATCCACAGAGACAAAGAGACTGTATGACGGAAAAAGGGCTCACTGCATTCATGCCGTTGTTCTATGGAACAAATGCACAAAGGTGCTGAAAGCAATGCACAAAGTTTTCACAGTGGTTGGAGGCGAGAGACGAGGAAACAGACACGCATGTACGTGGCAATATATTGAGGCCGGCAAAATTGTTGAATTCATTTTCATTTATTGTGTGATTAATTAATTTATATGTTATTGTCCCAGGCCTAGTGCGCACAAGACATTCTTTTCTGAACGACAAGTCACGTTTTACTCTCACAAGATCTTGTGACACCCCTATTCACAGGTGCGTCTTATATTCAGGTATGTCTATACATACAGTAACACTGAATTTGGTTTCACAAAGCACATTCTGCATCAGGCCAAAATGACAATTTACAAAAAATAGAAAGGTTGCAGTGCTGAAATAAATGTTTTGAAGTCATTGTTACATAAGAAGTGGAGTCTATGAAAAGCCATGTGTTGTTCCCGTGTGATTCCCTCTTCAAAGCAGCTACTTGAAATGGGGATCCACTCCATCCACCATACACACGAGGAAACTTACACTGCAGCCCCCACACACACATTTTCCTTCATTGTTGCCCAACTGGGCTCATCATCCATTCAAGCTTGCTAAATTACGTCTTAATTTCTCAGTGAGCCCACACGAATGTTATTCCTACTATTCTATTTCCAATCATTTCCAATAATTGAAAAAAATCTTCACCTTTTCCACTATATATCCATCCCAAGGAAACACTGAATTCCCAAGTTTTTAACTTTCAAAAAGAGCTGAGAAAAGAGCAGCAAGGGACAGCCTGAGGCTCCTTGCAGCTATCATTCTTAAAAAGAAACAAAGTCAATATCAGCCTTCAGATTCTAGTTGGAAAATATGAGCATGTCAACATGGGAAAGCAGCCAAGTGGCAGTTATTCTGGCATCTTAAAATCCTGGACATTCAGCTCTTTTACATGATAGCAAAACATTACCCACCTGTGCCTTTTACACAGAACCCAGCAAAATGGGATATTTCTGCAACTATGTGTACTTTCACACCACGTCATAGGGTGTTTCTCAAATCAAATACTTCCATCAGTACACTTATTTCCTGAGGGTGCGAATTTTGACTGTAGTGCTGTCTCAAACTATTTACTTTCATGGCACACTTAGTGGAAATGAAGATCGCAATATTTAACCGTGTCCTCTTCTCTCCTTTTTAATTGTGATTTGCAACCACTGGAGTTAGTCCCTCCCTTTCTGCTGTGTAGCCAAGATGACATTAATTAATGGTGGTTAGGCACCATTGCTGTATGCTCACCATTTGGGCTGTGTTGAGTACCAGGCACAAGTCCGAACTCATCTAAATATTCTTACTATGAACCTCATGTGCACATTATATTTTAATTAAAGCAAATGTTTTTCATTGATAATTAGGCTTCTATAAAAGAGATCATTTAATTTGATGTATAATAACTTTCAAATTATGGAAAATTGTAGAGAAATACTTCATTTCTCAGAATCTACGTATTCAAAATGGAGGGCATTTCTGTGTCTGTAAAGTATTTTTAGTATTTAAACCAAAAGCTTTCTTCGATATGACAAATTCTTTGGCTACAAGGAATTTCTCTGAATGGCAATAAATTTAATTCTGCGTCCTGTATTTCCAATTCAAATTCCAATTCAACATCCTGTAGGGTTCCAATTCTTCAAATCAATTCAATTGATATTACAAATTGTGAATTTTGCACAAGCCTGCTGAGTACAACATCTGGGTACTGATGGCGAAATGCACTTTACAGTACTTATGTCCTCAAAATCGTAAGTGTACTCTAAGTATGCAAGTGTGCGAATTGACATAGTCAAGGCATCCCGCAATTACATAATTCGATGTGTGGAAATATTGGTGTCCACTTCAGTTGGGACAGCCATAATTGCTTTAAACACAACAGAGTGGGAGAATTGAGTCTTGGGAGTAAAACTTTATACCCCTGTCCTGCATTTCCTTTCACACAGGTGTCCCACCTCTTTTACAACTCTGATGCTACTTCGTCGGCCTTTCAGTGTTAGTGCCTTTACACAGAAAAGCAACACAGCAAAAAGATGGGAAAATGTCTTTTTTTTTTTAACGGCTATAGATAAACCTGGAGGAACCTCACTCCACTCACTTAACAGCATGTTTACACATTTCAGCAGAATTTGCAGCAAACTACAGAAACTTCTGTTTGCAGTCTATTTTGATACCAATGGCAGCCCTTTTAGGCGGCAAAATAACTGCGCTCTTTGCTGGTTGTTAGTATATTATTGATTGTATAATTGATACATGATAGTGGTTCTTTTAAAAGGTGGATTGCGTAACCACTGAAGGCCCAGGTATGAAATGCACCGCCCACCACTGCTAAATACACAGTAAACTTCCGGGACAAGGCAGCAAAGCTGTCAGAACTCCCGGCGAGATGTAAACAGCTCGACTTTTGGTGAATTGTACGTTTTATCTCCACTCATAAACAGTGTCACGAGTTCAACATGTCTCTTTAGATAACTTACTGCACAACTCACACACAGGCAGCCATGACCCGAGATAATGCAATGCTAATGTAATAGCAGCAATAAACACACAAATCATTGCAGTCATATTTTTTTATTCTTCTCACTGATGCAAATGAGCTGGATAGATGATTTCAGGTGCACTGGCTTGTAATGTTCTGTCAGATCAGCAGCTTATTCTACTGTGACTTCACTGCAGCACCCAGTAATGTTACAACACCGGGACATTCGCTCAGTGCTGAAGCTGACAAATACACTGGAAAAAAAACATCCCAGCTTTTACAACCTGATAGGTAGAATTCTTGCAAGGCGACTAAATATCAGGACTACTCTGGGACATGTTAGATATTACTGGTGATGTAGCAGAACAACGACAAGCACCACAAGAGAGACATGTGTTGTTGTCCTCATAATGTAATTGTTCTAAACTGTGCTCCTGCAGGCATAACTAAGCTGCTAGACAGAGAATGAACTCTGCTATCAACACTTTTGCAGGGTGTGCTATCCTTTGTTTGTGTCCTCATGGCTTCAGTGCCAGGATGGAGGCTGCAGACTGTGGAGGGAATCCCTGCTGCAATAACAACCTCACATCTGGACCAGCACATTTAGTAAAAGCTTTAGTAAATACAAGACATCCATATACATTCATCAGGTACACCTGCGCAAGACAAGAGCTGGCATTGAACTTGGCATTGATAAATATGCTTGATTTTGCATGGATGTATCAATCCACCAATGCCTGAGCACTGCTGTGGTGCCCTTGAGCAACCTCCAAATGCATACCGTGCCATTTGTACATGTGTATGAACAGGATTTATCCTTGACTGTGTTATGTAACATTTTGATTGCTATCAATTATCATTAGTATGGATTGCAGTGGTGTAAAACTACCCTGCATCACAATAAAAAGGTGTGGGGTGGGTTGTACCTCTCATGCAGCTCAATAAACAAACTTAAATATAATATATATATAATATATTATATAATATAATAAATATAATGTGATGCAAATAAGAAAACATCTGAAATGAATAGCTCTCTGGCAGTGTCAATCCAAATTGAGCTGTTAGCTGAGAATTGTGTTGTGTACAGCTGTCCCTAATATTAGGGCCAATGTATTTAACGACATGAATTGTAAAAGTTTGGTTTAAAAAAATGCACCAAGAGACGGCGCTATCTGGTGTTGGTGCCATGCAGTGCAAACACACACCCAGCCAGCCTACAGCAGCCTACCTTCTACTTTGGTGAGGGTGAGCACCGGACTGTTGCAGGCGGACAGCGGGGCCACCCTGGCCGAGTGTTTCTTCATGATGCCGAGCTCGGATGGGATGAGCTCTGGAACCGCTACGACTACATCCCTAAAGCGGATTGCGTCCCAGACACCACCAGACCTCTTGACGGGACCCTTGACGTTCCAGGAGCCGGTGTCCTTGCACCGTCCATCTATCTATGGAACTTCCCCACCTCCTGCTGTGATGTGATGATGACTCCTTCTTCCTCCGCGCAGCCTCCTTCTCCCCCTCCTTGCCCTCCCTCTCTCAAACGTGTGCGTTCACCCCCGTCGGTGCTGGTCTCTCCTCACGTACATTCAACCATTTGCTGCAATTCGCCCACGTCGCGCACGCCCATCAGAAGCGAGGACACGACACTTACCCACCCACCGACTCACCCGTGCAGCACCTCGGGAAGCGTTTGTCTCCCCGTGGGGAAGACTGTTTGGATCACAGGGGTACCTCAAATTTCCATGATACATGCATTTTGAACACTGTATTAGCATTCTAAACAAAACACTACTACTAATAATAATGTTTTTGATGTGTTTTTAGTCTTGTGTCAAAATGTTGCAGTTCTTTAAAAGTCCCACTTTGTCAGAAATATTTACATAAACACCACGCTTGCTGGCCACAACCTTACACACTGTATAGTAAAAGTTTGACTGATTTTGAAATTTGTCAAACAAATCCATCCTAAGGTACTGTCTAAGGTCATTTAATATCAGTTAAAGAGACTGTTTGCAACCAAAAAATCACACGACCACCAGCTAGCATATGTTACCAATAGTAGTTTAAAAAGAACAGGTTGACCACAAAATGCCAATATGTTTTAACATTTACAAATCTGCATAAAAATTGTCAGGCACTTCAATTCGGGCTGTCTCAGAAAAGTGACCGACCATTTACAGCACATTCAATGATAGCGAAAGTTAGTAGCTAAACTTTGACAAATCGCTACCATTAGCTGACAACAAACAACTAATGCACGAGCTTATGTGCTCAGAGCAGGAAGAGAGTGGAATATAATGCTTGAAGCCTGTTCGAAAGTTAGAGCGCTCTAGGCAGTCATGTAACAGTCCCTTTAATGTAGTTGGAGGTGTAGAAATGTATTAAAAGTGGAAAAAGTAGAAATTAATTTTTAAAAAAGTACAAATGCATGCAGAGGTGTAGAAAATTTACTCTAAAAACATGTTTGTGGTCTGTGTCTTTGCGTCTATATTTAGCATGTTCGGAAGGTAATTGCAAACTGACACAGCTTGTCATTGCAGTGAAACCAACTGAGCAACTCTTCCGTGAGCTTGTCAACATATTTGGCCTGTCAGAAACGACAATTGTAGAGACATATCATCTCGCCAGCAATGCTTTGAGTTACTAGAAGGCTGATCTGCCAGTCACAAAAAGGAGCCATGCTACATCTCCCATGGAAAACTCCTTGCGACACTGGATTTTCTTGAATCTGGATGATTCCGGCGCACCATCGATTCCACCCTTATCTTACGGTGGATGTTTTGCAGCCTGCATTGAGCTGTGTGAGAAATTTCAAGTCAATCCAACTTCTGGGATCAAACTTTGGGGTTTGATAACAGCACCACCATGTGGTGTATTCGTCAGAAAGATAATAGCAACACAGTTTTGCCAAATTTTCACTCTTGTGCGTAGTGCGGCCTGCAGCTTGTTTTTTTGTTTTAGCCTGCAGCGCGTTAAAAATACAATTAAACAAGAAAAGTACAAGAAACAACTTCAAAAGTTGAAAAAGAGCTAAAATGCTTAAATGAACGAGAAAAAGTTGAAACACTAATACTAATAACACTCATAATAATATGCGTATAACAAGCCTGTAATGATAGAAGCTGTCATTACATCCCAAAGGTGGTTTTGTAAAAGGCCAGTAAAAGTCCCCTGTGGGTCTTTCTAGGCCTTTGACCCAGTCATGCTGCAAAAGAAAACTTACAATTGCTTGATTGATTATGAGGTGTGTGTAAATACTTTTGTCCACATAGTTGTGCATGTGCGTGTCTAAAGTGGCTCTGCATGGGTGGGTGTGAACGCCGCTGAGTGTGAGCATGCCTGAAGGAAGCTGCACTGAATAATTCACCGCATAGACTCCACACTCGAGCACCAATCCCCTAACCCCGTCTAACTAGGACAGGGAGCTCTAAAAAGACCCATGCTGACGTCCCTGAGCAGCCATGTCCACCTCTTTCCTCCTGAAGACGAGCAGGTGCCTGAACACACCGCGAACGAAAACACAAACAGCACAGCGGCATGCATCAGGACGTTTGATGCATTTGCCTCGGCTTTAAATCCTTGTTTTGTGGTCACGGAGAGCGAGATCCCATGAGTCTGTGTGCGACTTCCACCCGGCGAAAAAGCCGGGGCCATCTGTGTTTGGAAGCCACTGCAGAATAAGAGAGATGGAAAGGGATGGATGAGATCGTTAAAGGATCCCAGACAGTGACTCATAGACTTTTATGTGTGAGCACGGAGGAGGATCAAACTCCTCTGTGACGCCTCACACACACACACACTCACACACACAAGGTGAGTGTGTAGTCAAGTATTGAAGAAGGGCTACAAGAAATCTTTGAGGCCCCCCACCAGCACACTTTTACATGACTACAGTTTCTCAGCTCCAGATGATGACAATCAAATATAGAATTTTAGCAGGCTCTAACGCATAACAATTCGGCAAAATGTTGCGATAATTGTGGAAATGATGCTAAAAAGGGATTATGAAATTGATATTAAGCCTGGTAGTATCACTATTACTCCAATGTATTTCCATTGTACTTGTAATTACAACTGAACTGTGTGATACTATGCAAAATTAGAAACACCTTTCAGTATGATGTAGTGCACTTCTATAATCTTAGTAACCGGCGTACCAAGAACCAAGATGACTTTCCCCATTAAGGAGCGTATAGGTGTTTTATCACTAACATAATGTAATATTAGGAAATTCATTATGCTAATCATAATGTGCTTGCAAGTGATATTGTTCCCTGTAAATAACAAACAGACAGGTATGAAATCACCCTGGCGAAGGTCACCAGCGAATAACAAATTCAAACAGAAGGGCTAGAAGGAGTCTATGCGTCCTTGGACAATTTGTTGTGATGTGTTATGCTTGCTCAAACATCATTTTCTGTTTGCTGCACAAACAAAGCACATTGATATGGCCTCCAGTGTTGTTTCTTATGCCACTGAAGTCTTGGTTTTTTTTTTTTCAATGCCAACGGCACCAAAAGCTCCTTGGTGACACGTTCATATGATGAAAAACACGCTTTTCATAAATGTCCCATATAGTACAAAGCATGCACTTTATCACTTGTGACTTGCAGCAACTCATCCATACCAACTATTGGGGTACTTGAAGGCAGCACATTCTTTTGCCTGACTCTGATGACTTGGTCTGTACTCTACTTGCCTTTCACCAGTACAAATGTTCTCTTTATACTGTAATATTTTACGGAAAGGATGGGAAGGAAGAAAATGGGTTGTTTAAAAATGGGTTTTATTGATTAAGCGTCAAGTTAATGGAACTGAGAGTTTGATGTTGGAAGATGACTCACCTTTATTACAAAAGCTACAAGATAGTGTATTATACTTTTGTTTTTTATTATACTAAAAGTGAAAGTGTGTGGAAACATGCAAGACTGTGCACATACTGGATTTTAACCAAATGCTTTCTTACATATATTTATACCTTTAGAGGTTTTTGAGGTTAGCAGAGCATAAAAATATCCTTATTGCATTTGACTTGTTGCTGACTCTAGCTGACAATGCTGTTTGTGTATTTCAATAAAGTTTAAAAAAAAAACACCCCGTCTGTCCCTTCACGGTGAGAAGGAGTACTGTGCGCCACAGCATATGACATTTTTACTGTATGCATTTTATTCGCTGATCAGCAAGAATAATGACGTCACACTTACACTAAAGACATTACACAGGCTGTTCTGCAGTCATGGTGTATAATATATGTTTCTGCAAACATGATATTGGCGGCATGCTGACAAACAGAAATCGCTGTCCAACCCAGTGCACTCAGAGTGTAGACTCGGCTGTGAACTACACAGAGAGGAGAGACTCACCGTAGCATAATCTTAGGTTTCTGCCTTCTATGTGGAAATGTGCAAGTTTTATCTAATATTATGTATTAAAAAAAACACTTGGAATCATATAGAAAATACATTTGGAATGGAGGAATGGTGCAGCTGCTCATTGCTGGGTCCTATTGTTGAAAATTAAAATTAAATAATTTTTTTTGTGGGGGGTGGAGTTAACTATACTCTTAAACTTTTAATCAGCTGATGAACAGCGTATTTCAGTTTAATGGTTGTGTACAAGAAATTGCTAACTCAAAAAATGTTTTGTCGCACTCCCATTTCCTCTTTTTGCACTTTGAAGCTGTACTTAGAACCTCCTTAAGATCCAACAGTGCAAATTGAAAATTCTTGCAATTTTTCAACTGGTCTTACAATTTTGATCAGGAGTATATTACCGAGGTGCTGCAGAATTTAGGATACTTTGCCTCTGTATATGCACTATTTGTACGTGACATTAGAAGCAACTGAAAGCCTTCTTTGAAGTGCTGTGGTGTTATATTACTATACTGTATAGTGTATAATACGTATATACTGTATATACAGACATTCAGGCAATCGGGTTTCGCTTTCCTTACGCTACATTAAAACAAATTACACATTTGAACTGTATCATAATGAAACTGAAAGCACTACTGGTGCCAAAATGTTGTTATTCTGTATGTAATCATTGGTCAAGATGAGAAACATGATGTCATGCATAGGCCACCACATACTGTAGCCATCCTCTGGCTCTTGAACGACTCTATAAATTCTTAAGCCGTTTAGGCTACTTTTAAACTTTCAATTCATTAAAAGGATTAGGCATAATCAGCTTTTGCGATTTAGCGGAGACGACACAGAATATATGCATTCAATGAAAAAGTCAATTTATTCTAATACAGCTATGAATATTAATAGTGTAGTGATTAATATGAATGTCAGACAGGAAAGTGGAGATTGCTTTTCTGAAGGAAAAAAAATCACAACTTCTATTGTCTCCTTTCAATGAAAACAATGCAATAACAGCATAATGTAAACATAACACAACGTAAAAAGTGAAGAGGTCACTTTGCCTTTGGACACATCAGACAAGACATGAGATAAGGGCTGGGTAGGGGCTTGATATTGACTCCAACGTAACTACTTGTTTCAACAACCAAGGTCAAGCCAAATGAACCTTCCCATACATCCTCGGAGCAGACAAAGCTCATCTATAGAGGCAAGCGGTTGTCAAGATACAGCAACCGACAGCAGTTTATTGGATTAATGACTTCAGCAGGCTCTCTTTGGAACCATTGAAGTGGGCGGGGTGCGATGAGGTGCAGTAACTGTTGCCAAAAAACACTTCTTACCATCTTAGTTAAATTACAGAGCTCCATGGTGACCAATTCATGTATTGATTTCTCCACTTGTTCACAACATACACTCTGCATCAACGTCATTAGCTACAGCTGCACATTCTACTGTGATCTTATCCGAGCACATTCATTGTCACTCATTTAACAGCTTATTACTGTTTATTATTGTGGTTGCAGTTTGCAGTGTCTTTCATTGATATGTTTGTGAAGCCAGATTGCGGCGTTGCACGTGACGTCACATGCGGTCATCACCGACTCAAGCAGATGAGGGGCAAACAAGCCAGATGTCAAGTGACATCAGATTGAAAATGCCACATGCATGCTCTGTTCTCGCACGTGGAAATCCTTCAAATAGGGATTTTGGAAAAAAAATTACTAAGACAGTCCACTGTAAAGGGAAAAAAAGTTCAAGAAACGAACAAAAAATGCAGAGAAAGGTGGCTGCTGAGCCTGTCTCTCTTGACGAGTGGAGCCGAGTCTGGACACACTCAAGTTTGACTGACAACAACATGCAAAATTTAAAGAAAAAAATTGAATTTATTGTAGGAACTAGAAAATGCTCATGAAAATGAAAAGTGAAGAAATAATTGCCTCGCAAAAGAAAGCTTAAGATACAGTCGTCCCTCGTTACATTGCGGTTTCAACATCGCTCCCTCACTTTATCATGTTTTTTGGAAAGGGAAATAAGTAATAAATGGCCACTGTTTTGTGGTTGACTGTGGACTATTATTAGTCAAAAAATATTGAAAGAGAAGTTCCGGCCACTAGGCGTCAGTCATGTTACATTGATGAGACATGATGTTTGATTAGATTACCTCCACACTGCATGGAGGCAGCCACGGCATGTTCGACAAGACACAGGGAAAAAAAAGTTGTCCTCCCATTCCGTGTGGAACTGGTAGGTTTTTGTTTTTTTTCTATGTCCTTCTTCCTCACTTCATTTGAAAGCATTTCGTAAGTTTAGCATAAATAAATTAGAGGCTAACTCGTTAGCTCGGTAGCTTGCTATATTTCAAGAGGCGGCCATCTCTTGTGCCCCTGCAGTAATCCCGTAGCCTGTGTAATGTATAAACAAAGAATAATAGCAATAATAGGAGTGTAAAGGGGACTACATGGGTCTTACTTCTAGGGATGTCCAATATTGGCTCTTTTGCCAATAACCAATATGCCAATATTGTCCAACTCTCAAATTCCATTTCCGATATCAACTGATACCAATATGTGCAACATCACATATCTTTTTCTTGAGTAAAGCCCTTCTAAAGTAACAATACTCTTAATCTGAGTAATGTAATGTATGACATATTTTGTGTAAGAATACATTTGTGTTTGTTGTGCCTTTTATTTATGTGATTTTTGGAAAGATTTCATTTATTTTTAGTTAAAGAGGTATTGTTTAAAATGCATGAATTTGCTGATTATGATTTTGATTTGATAACTTTCATGTTCGTATTTGATATTCTTATTTTATTGCATTAAAACTACTCATTAAAACTACTATACGCGTGTGTGAATGTATAAACGAGAGGCATTAACTTACATTTCTTTGTAGAAAGGCACTTAATGAAAGTAAGTACATTTATTTGTATCCACTTATGGCGCAGCCTTGCCACATCCAATATGGCAGCAACGTTGACGTAAGGCTCAGCGCTCGATGCAGCCTCAACATATGTGGTTTTGACAACAGCGCTTCCGGTTTCCCAGCGTGCTTTGCTGTACTGGTGTTGTAAATGGCTGCTAAGTTACATGTTTAGGGCTCACATAGTTGTTGATTATTCAGCATTATTCGTTGGTAGTGTATAGTCTTGTTATCTACCTATTATGTTGCTGTGTGATTTTTTTTTTTTTTTTTTTAGCTTTCTTTAAAGACACCGTGAGTAAGAATGGTATGCGGAATGGTAAATAAAGGTACACTCACAATACTCTCAGCAGTAACACTAACTACACAACAAGAACACACATCATCACCAGTTTAAAACTAATATTTGTAGAAATAAACCCCTCTTCTGCCAGTAATCTACAAGTATTAGTAAATACAGGCTACTCGGAAGCAACTTAGCAGGGTCGTGATTGCATTGTTTACAGTTTATACTCAACACTCCCATGGAAAACCAGCACAGCGACACAATGAAGGACACATACAAGAATATATTCATGCAGACTAAGAATGCAGATAGACATGTTGAAAGCATTATTTACATCTGCTACATTCATTATGTCTGGCTCGGAAGACTATCTTTCACTGCTGTTTGAATGCCTCAACTATTTCATGTCTTTATGCAACACACCATGTACACTCAATACAGTTGGAGCAAATAATTTGAACAGCATGCACGGTTATTCACATGAATCTACCAAACATTGTGCGAAGATACTGAGTTTGTATGTGGTCATATTGAATGTTTGCTCCCCGAGCTTCATAGCGAACGCAACCCAACAATTGTTTGTGAACACAGCCCTTGTAATATCACTAGATTGTGGAGGGGTAGCCAATGTGACCGATCAGAGTGCACAACAACGACAGGTAGATTTCACCAAACAAAATCCATTTTGAAAAAACTTAAAAAAAAAACAAAACCTCAGTAAAACAGACAAGGAATGTTGACACTAATGCACAATGGCACTGTATGACAGAATTACTTCTACACATTCCATTATGTTGAGCAGCTGAACTGGATTTAGGAGCACAATAAAGACCCAAAAGACTTTGAAGGAGGGTTCATTGTCAGGGCATCAGCTGCAAAGACTGCTCAACCATCACACAATCCTACACAGTCACATCCACATTTAGATGTATAGGAAATACAGTGCACAGTTGAATACCTGTGCACTCGTGAGATATGTAAAAAGGAATAGTGGATCACCTCCAGACGTGATTGGAATGTTGACAATCTCGACGGCTATGTTTGCACAGGGAGCGCTTTGGGGAAACGCTGTGCATCCATATAATATCTCCTCTGTAGCACAAAAATCCCTTGAATGTTGTGTATTTCCATGCAATTGCTCTTAAAAGCATAACCTTTCACAACTTCATACAGACTGCTGCTTTTCAAAGAAGAGACTTTCTCTAAAGTGCAGCCACTTGTTATAAAGTCCAGAGGCATTTATGAAATGGTGTCGCACTCTAATACTTGATGACAGCTCTTAGGAGTCGCACTCCACATGTTGCTAATACGAGAGGGCACTCCTGCAAGAAGAAGCATCATCCAGACTCTCTATTTGGACTTGCATGGTAAAAGTGTTAATAATAAAACTGATAGATGTGACAGTAGCACAAATTCTAAGCAAATACAGCCGCTCTAATAACACCTGTTATTAACACTTTGGTCTACTAATACCCTGGTTGAACTGACACCATTCATTCTTCTCAGTTGTCAAATGCTGTGACTCCTGTATAGCAGCTATTTCTTCATCAATAAGTGCCACGAGCTCCCTCTGCTGTCCGGTCACAGTACTGCTTGGCTGAACGTGACAAAATGTCAACATCACTTGCATGCAGGGGTGCCGCCAGGAATTGATGAAAAAAATAACACGTTGCCCCAACCTCCCCTCCTTTTTATTCTCTAATAATTAGCTATTTTTTGTGGAATTGTCCTAACTCCGCTCGCCGCCATAGCACACCTCTGCTAGCATGTGTCCAGTTTATGTCTTTTTACAGTCTTAATAAAAAATATAACTATAAAAATAAAATATAATATATATAAAAAATATAGTCGATTAGACTAGATTTTTATTTTATTTTCGCTGCTAAAATCATACCGTTTGAGGAGTCAAATTTGGGACCATAATAAATCAAATAGAATATTGATCAACCTTTATCTCTCCCACAAAAGTTTCCTGTCATGCCTGATTTCTGCCAGCAGGGTGCACTGTGAGCGCATTCAGACTTTTGAGTTTGCTTAAGAAAAGGATGAAAAAGACAGACAGATGCCACTTTTCTTTGGCATCGTCTGTCACATGATGACAGCGGAAAAAAAAGAAAAGTGTCCCACATAGTTTAATACTAATTGAAACACACAGTGTAAAGACATACTGTATATGCCCCCCACATACATTGACGCACAAATGGAAGTGGCACACACTGTGGTTGCTCTTAAATTTGCATATCTCCACCTCTATTTTTTTTCAATCATCGCCCTTTGTTGTAGAAAGAAATATGAATTGCCATTTTTGGTATTTTGAATCATAAATTTTGTTAATATAGTACGCTCTTACAGTGGAACATACAAGCCACCACATAACTTTTTACAACAGAAAACCAAAAGCTCTTTCGTACCAAACTGAAATGAATATTTGTATAAAAACTGTGCTGGATGTACTGTATTGTTATAGTAAAACACCACATGGGTTCATTCATAAAGATAACAAGTAAAGATAACTAAAATAGGGGTGCCCATTTATTTTAATGTCACTCCTAGGGGACAGAAATTTATTTCTGTATGTTCAGTTTTCAAAGTAAAGGCTCTGAAATGGAACTCCACTTGAAAACCTGTTATCGCTCTGCTTAGCTAACAAGTAGAGATCAAACATTAGCGGGATAGGAACAACGCTAATAGTGAAAGTTGCCCCTGCCACTTGCACCCCCCTAGGGGAAGCATGCCCCACTACATGAGAAGCACTGCCCTAAACCCATCCATCCATTTTCTCACGGGGGTATGCTGGAGCCTATCCCAGCTGACTCTGGGCGACAGGCGGGGTACACCCTGGACTGGTCGCCAGCCACTCGCAGGGCACTGCCCTAAACCAATGGTTTTTGCTACCTCCCCCTTCCATGATGGAAAGAACATGGAGCTTCTACTTACAGGTAAGTGGCTTGCGGCGGATTCAGCAACGGACTTTTTTATTTGAATGGTTGGTTTGCACATTTGCATTTATACAATTATTTCATACATATTTCAAATATATATTTATAATGTCATTTTTTAAAATGAAAAATCTGGTGTTCCTGCGTACCAACAGATGGATCCTGTGTGCAGAAAAACTCAAATAAGTCACTTCCTGTTTTGGTATGTAAGCCAGGTTTGTGGAAAACATTTGAGGAATGTGTTGCTGTTGGATTTTACTACATTGCATCAATTTATGCACAGCTTGTTACACGGGCATACAAAATAGTCAATTTATTAGTCATTTTAAATAGTCATTTTCGATTCCAAGGCTGAGGTTAATGAAGAGGAAAAGCAGCATGCATTTCATCAAGGTTTCTTCCTTGGATGTATGATTTACTGCCCTCCAGCAAGCTGGCATCGGTTCTCCCCTTCTTTAGAAGGGATGTGATGCTGAAAAGCTCAAGTGTCACACAGGAATTTGATATAACCGTGCAGGCCTCGAAAACTTTGCTGAACTTAAAACTGACCAGAATACAAAAAAAAAACAAAAAAAACAGTGAAGGTCCTGACTCACTGACTGACTCACTCCTCTTGAAAGAACAGAATCTTACCCTATCAGGAAGGTCATATTCTCTTTGCCATGGAGATGGTGCAAACAAATACCCCGTGTTCAAAATGTGACTAGAAAATTAGTGCAATACTTGTGAGACTCAGCCAAGTTTTGGTCGATCCTACTAGAGGCTGGCCGGCAAATGGGGACTTTGCCTTTTGTAGTACCTCATTAGAATTTCATTTGATCATTTGAATCATTTGAATGAGTTCAAACAACAATGCAAGAAGAGACAGCCACGATTCTTTCTCAGCAGGGAGGAAGAGTTGCTCATTCGTTGCCAGATAGGATGAAGAGGTTAATTTTCTGCATAATTGTGGTATCACTGAGCTCCAGAGCTGTTCATTTGTGTCTTTCAAGTTCTCAGACGGGCCAATGCGTTCAGGCGGGCAGCTTTCTGCGCCTATCAAGCTGTTGTCTGATCACTGCTGTGCCGAACGCTTCAACCAAAATAACAATGGGTGCTTTGGACTCTTCAAAAACATGTGTGTTGTATCATTTTATAACTCTTAGTGCTCTGACTTTTGATTTTGTCTGTATGGTGTGTTAGTGCTTGTGAAATTTCACCACCCAAAGTACAGTCATCCTTCATTTATTGCAGTTAATTGGTTCCAGACCCCACAGTGATCAGTGCATTTTGATGAAATAGGATTCCTTATTTATAAGTGCAATATTTTCATAGAGCATAGAAAACCTGTTTACAATCTTCTAAATAACATTTTTAACATTATTACAGCCCTCTAGACATGAAATAACATTTGAGACATAAAATAGACATCAGTGTAACTTAACCGACAC
Source organism: Dunckerocampus dactyliophorus (assembly GCF_027744805.1). Classification (NCBI taxonomy): domain Eukaryota; kingdom Metazoa; phylum Chordata; class Actinopteri; order Syngnathiformes; family Syngnathidae; genus Dunckerocampus; species Dunckerocampus dactyliophorus. The sequence goes on along the minus strand of NC_072832.1, from coordinate 13,879,281 downwards.
CTAGTGGCCAGTGTAGAGTACTACATATTGATAATATGTTTTTGAACGCGTCTTCTGAATGCCTTATAGAAGTATTTTCGTTCATTTAGGCATTTTTATGCTTGAAAATGCTTACTGTACGCCACAAATATGTACAATTTCTTTAAATATGCATATTTTTTTACTAATAATAGGCCGTAGGCAACCACGAAACAGCGCTGATTTATTAGTTAATTTATGAAAGTGGGCCGCACGGTGGCCTAGTGGTTAGCATGTTGGCCACACAGTCAGGAGATCGGGAAGACCTGGGTTCGACTTTCTGTTGGGCATCGCTGTGTGGAGTTTGCATGTTCACATTTTGCGGTAGCACACCACATCGATTCCTCCCCATAAAATGTCACCAAATGTAAATGGCACAGTTTCAAAAGTACTGATTTGGCACCTCTATCCGATAATATGTAAACAACACCCAACCCTACTTTGGAATAAACAAGGACAGAATTTGAGCCAGTCCCTCCGCCAGGTCCAACTTTGGTAACCTCTTTAGTAACCTCTGACCATACCATACTTTTTTTCTGGATGAACGGATAAAATTCCCCACAGATACACTGAGGAAAGTCTTCCCAGACAAAATTACAGTAGGTGTCAACTCCATATTGTCTTCCAATTTCACTTCCTGTGGCCAGGTGTCCCAATACTTTTGACCGTGTAGTGTGTTCTTTTGGGCGTAACAGTTTCATGGAGCAACCCTGTAAAGTCAGTACTCAGTACGGACAAGAGGCCTGTGTGTTGTCTTGATATGAGCAAGCATTCCAAATACGTGGTTGTTTGGTGGGCTGGGGGTTGTGGACCAGTCAGCCGCCTAAGGGGGTGGGGAGAGGACGTCCAAGAATGACTGTCAGCTCACATCCATGTCCACAACGGCTTTAATAGTCTGATATCCTAAACCCATGGTGAACACTTAGCGTGCTGGGGGGTCAGAATAATGACTTATAGTGGCATGCTCACATCAGCTCACTGTGGCCATATCACAGACCTCCTTAACATTTATTTATTCACTATTTATGTTGCATGCAGGGGGGAAACATTTTCAAATTACAACAATTGTTTAAAAAAACAGTGCATCCTTGGTGCTACTGCTAGCACGTTCTAGTGTTTTCACCCTGATGTTTGTTGGCAAACCAATCGGCAGAAAGCGTGTGTACACTAATTCCTCCCTTTTGTTTACTGTAACAAAAAAGGGTCATCCATGGTATGGTTCCCATGACTGCACGTGTTTGTGTAAGACAACTCAGTCTGTCCCTGATAGATAAAGCCACAGATAGATGTGGCGCTACTTTTTACATTTTGGCTCGTGTCAGACTGTGCAACTTTTCGTTACAAGTACAGTAGATGGGTTAGTAATAATATATCATAATAACGCATTATTTCCTTTAATATGTCACTCTGTAAAGTTGTGGAATTGTTGTTTATGACGTATATTTTCTCACAGGCAATTCGTACTGTTGATAAAACATTTGCAGCATTTCTTGATATGCTGGCTTTTCAACTGTATTAAAGAGCTGCATTTCTTTACTGACGTATTAAACGACACTCTCTGTGACCGCACACCATTTTCGTTAAGGTGCTGAAACCAATGCACAGAGTGAAGCCTCTTCCTGCCTGTTTGGAGGCAAAAGACAAGGAAAGCAGACGTAGGGAAATCTGGACCAGTCACAAAGATTACACAGGCTAGCAAGCACTGTGTAGCCAATAAAATGAAACAATAGAGTGAAGTGAAACAATAGAGAGAGAGCCAAAGGTAGCATCTTCTCATGATTGAGCTTGTTTATTAATCAGAGAGGCTAAAGCTAACCGCTCTAATCTCCCGACTGAGCCACTCAGCACCATGACACGCCTCCTGCTGGCGTAAGCATGTCATTACACTGTCAAAATGAAATAGTCGTTCTGGCTCTGTTGTGGTTCGAACATCACTCCTCACTGTCGCTTTTTTCAGAAATTAAATCATTAACAAATGATTGCTGTTTTGTGGTTGACTATGGGCTAGTATTTGTAAAAAAAAAAAAAAAAAAAGAATATTTAAGAATTCATCCATTCATTTTTCTATGCCTCTTGTCCTCACTCGTGTCATGGGGGTATGCTGGAGCCTATCCCAGCTGACTTTGGGCAAGAGGCATGGTACACCCGGGACTGGTCGGCAGCCACTCGCACATGTTTGCACGCTTGGGGAGAACATGCAAACTCCATGCAAACTCCACACAGAGATGCCCAAACTGAGATTCGAACCCAGATCTTCCCGATCTCTTGGCTGTATGGCCAACATGCTAACCACTAGGGCACCGTGCGGCATATTTGAGCAAATGTTACGTATGCTTTGCTTAAATTTAGCATTTTCAAGCATAAACATTTTCTAAATGACCTAAAATTGTCTGCATTCTTACTGTTTTATTTCTGTTTTCTCCTTAGTTATGGTTTCTGTGCCCTTATTTTGTTATACTTCCTGTTTTGTTCTGTTCTGGTTTGTATTTACTTTCTTGATACCACACAAGTGCCGCTAATTTTTGTTTCTTGCTGTTTAGTTCAGTCGGTGGCTTTATCCAGCGTCGGAGCATTACTGGATGTTCCTTTTTCGCTTGCTACACGTCTATTGCCAGCCTGCATCTCATTATACGTGCCTTCTGCAAGCTTCCCTGCTTTCTGTTCTGCCTTTTGCAGTATTATCAAAGACTTTTACCCGCACTCGGACCCTGTCTCTGCATCTTGAGGTCATCGCCGACACCACAGCATGCCACCTCATAACTAAAATACAAATACAGTTAAAGGCAATACGAGATGTGAATGAACTGCCACTAGGTGTCACTAGTAACACCACCAGGCGACGACAGGCTTTTATTATTTTCTAATTATTTATCTCACAACAGTCACAATATTACCATAACAATAATAATAATAAAAGCCATTATCGTCTTAATAATAACACGGGCTGAATCCCTGACATCACTTCCTGGCCACACATCCGGAAGACGTTTATTGAAACACACACAAGCATGCGTCTTATTTACATGTTAAATGACTTACTTTCTCTGATTATATCTACAATATTGGGTAATATTAGTGTAAAGGTGACTATAAGGGTGTTATTTCATGTCTAGAGGGCTCTAAAAATGGTCAAAATCATATTTAGAACGTCATGAGCAGGTTTTCTTTACTTTAACTACAAAAACATTCTGTTTATTAATATCAAATCCTACTTGGCAAAATCCTGGACCCAATTAACCGCGATAAACGAGAGATTAATGTACAGTACATGAACAAATAGGAGTTAGTAAGGTTCAATTATTACAGGCAGCAAAGGAGAGGCTCTCCCTCCCTGCACATCACTGTCTAATGATCATACAACATCCAGGATATCTGTATTGCATTTATCAAAACATATCTTCTTAAGTATTTTGAGCACAACCCAAAGGGGGTGTCAAAAATTATACAAAAAAAAAAAAAATGATACAATACTGTATCACGTTGGGAACCTTCCATCTTTTAACAATGGCAAAGCAAAAAAACTTCTTTACCCAAATGAAATTAAATGCACTCCTTGGTGGAAACTACACTCAAGCGCCATGTTATCCTCTTGGTTTCACAAAATGCTTCATTTGGAGGGCCATTTTAGTAAACAAATACAAAAATCAGCTCTGTTTCTCACTGCCCTCAGGCAAAGTAAACCTCTCCAAATTAATCTCCAGGGATTCACATCGAGCTTACTTGATGTTTGATACAGCTCCCGCCAAGCCATTCCTCTCTTCCATGTCTGCGTCTGATGCTGTCTTTTAGAAGGAACGCAAAATAATAGGTAAAATATTTGGTATGAAACGGCGTGTGCATTCTAGTGGCTGGCCAGACTCACAGTTTCTAAGTTGTTAGTCAATTGTTGTTAACATGTTTAATTGACAGATGTTATCTTAATATGAACTTCTCCGATCATTTTAGTGATCAGAACTCAGAATTGTAGCATTAGCACCAATGAGCACAGCATGAGAGGTGTCCAGGCTGGTCCACGAGTATTATTGATCAGGTGATCCAGGGTTTCCACGGCAACCTCCTTATGACCATCCAATGCACCATTCAAAGAAACCAAACATAAACATAAACATACAACATAGTGCTGCTTTTATTCATTACACACTCCCAAATGTGTTGCCTGTGCTGTTATTTTTCTAACAAATACACCACATGGTGGCGCTGTTATTAAACCCCAACTTTGGCACCATAAGTCAGAATTTCTGACACCTGAATTGAATTTCTCACACATTTCACACCCACTGTAACTTAAGAGTCGTTTGCTCGATCACCATGAAATTGAGCACATACCTTTAGTGGACTCACAAACACATGTCTGTAAAATTGTTGTAAGATTGGTTGAAAAACATGGCCGCCATCAAGCAAAACTAATTTTTTCAGGGGCACAGGTGAGTCTCCATAAGAGGTCTGAGTCAATTCATAGTAACATATCAGGATCTCTCTGGTACTTTCAATGAATACTTTACTTTACACACAATTAAATGATTACATTTGTAGAACAATCTTACTTCAGAGTTTACCGAGTATTATTTGAGGGTACTGGCAGTACAAGGAAGGATCCACTTGAATATGAACATCACAATGCAACCTTGTTTGTGTCATCATCATTTAGCCAACGGGATAATGTATCAGGTCTAAAACAAACATGCATTAGTCACCATCTATTTACCGTCTGCCTCTGGCAACATGAGTCACCGCTGATAAGAGAGTGAACCCTGGAGGGGGTTCACTCATTGTTTGTAATACGTTTACCGTCTTGAATCGAATAGTGTGAAATCCTGCTCCGACATGGGTCGCTGTGATGAGAAGCCTACAAAGCAATAAGCTGGTATTAACATGCCCTGCTAGGCCACTTAATTGCTGGCGCAACCTCATTTACACTTTGCCCGATGTGCTCCCCTGTGCTGCTCTTCTGTGTGGCCACACTCGATTCATTATGTCTGGGTGGGAATCTTCAAATTAACACCAAATGAAAGGAGGTGATAGGGTGTCTGCATGACTGAGATTGGCATGAAACAGCATTTCTATTAGAAGAAAAGTGCTTACCGAAATCTAAGCATAACAAGTTTCAATTTACTTTCTGCTGCAATTAAACCAACATAAAACATAAAGAGGCTCTGCTGTCTATCAGTGATATGCATTAACAACATAGTCCAAATGGTCTTCTAAGAATCTTCCCTTGCAGCAGCCCTTGGCGCTCTGCTCCACTTTGGGTGACACTCGTTTCAAAGACCAGCCGTGAAAATACATGCCATTGAGGTCCCCTCTTCAAAGTCAGAGAGCTGATTTGCAGATCCGTCACTTCAGTGAGCACGAGCAGGTGTGTGATGATCTATGCATCGCTCTCCATTATGCATTTGATGTTATGCAACACAAGCTGCTTCGACTGTACCAGAGATGGACGAAATGTCCATGTAGGTTTTCTGCATGTTTTTACAAACATGGCATTGCCTCTACGGTATAAAAGCACTACCAGTGACAAAACTTTACCACATTAACTCAGTCGATGAATTGATCGTTAATGATAATGTTCATTTCATGGAATAACTGCTGATTTCTATTAGATTTCTTTACTATGATTTGCTATCGAGCAAAATACTGTGCACTACTGTACTGCAACCAGCAGAGGCGCTGTTGATTCCATTTCAAAGCCTTTGCAGGCAGAGGAAGAACAGCAATGTTATCATGAATTAAATAGCATTTGATGTTTAATTGTTCAAACGATAGTTGTATTATTCTTGAAATAGAGATACAGATTTGGAAGAACAGACTTCCAATTGAATATAAAAATAATTCAAAAATAATGTGGGAAATGTAGAGTCCATCTCCAGTAACATTATTTAATCCTGCTTAGCTAATAAGTATTTAAGTATGAGTACATTTAAGTATTTGAAGTACAGCAGTATTGCGTATATAAGGATATGCTAGAAAGACCACCATTGTCTCCAAAACTCTGATGTTGTTGTATTCTTTTTGCAAGTGGTTCCAGAAAAGACAAAGCATCATCTCCAAAGCCATTACTACACAAATATCCCCGAGCTGGAAAAAAAAAGGATTGCATGTGCAAATGATCCAATATCTCCCAAACTCTTGCCATTTTCATCTAATGTTAAATATGCAATGATGTGCATGTCCTCCGGGTATGGCATGTTCCGTATGTTATGCAGTAGAGCACTAAAACATGAATCAGTGTTTTAAATATGTATGCATAAATACTGCCAGAGAAAAACTGCTGATGCAGTACTTTTTTTAATTACTTCTACAGTATCCCCTAAGAGGAGTGTGAGCATGCAGGCATGAGCGTAGTGTCATGGCGACTCTGGTCATGTGGATGATGTGAGTGAGCACCAGCCAACACAACAACTTTTTCTACACAATGCATGAAGAGCTTTCTCTTCCAGCTGAATGCACACCGTGGCAGGTTCACATCACCAGGAAATAAAGCGTAAAATGGTTGCTTTATTTGCTAACTCTATCATTGTACCGTAGCTCTATGTTTGCTTTACAAATCCATGACTTCAATGTAACACGGATCCATCTGTGATATTTTTCTAGCTACTATATTTTAACTTAATTACCTCTTTTTCCTTCTGTTTCAGCTTTTGATTGACAGCATTTCCCAGGATGCCGTTCCACAACTCGGCACTGTGGGTACAGAGTGTGAATGACAGCAGAGAAACGGTGTGAGAAGATGTGAGTCTTGTTTTTACAACACAAGGGAACATCTGACACCATGTCGTTGATCGGAACAAACCAATCTGTTCTCATGACAGGTTAGTAGGATTTTGTACAAAAGGTAAATACATGAGTACAGGGGTTTTCAAAGTGTGAGGAGGCACCAAAATACTTCAGGGGAGGTGAGAAAAATAAAGAAAGACATCTGTTTCAAAGCTGCTAAGATAACTTACGGTACTTCCTCCAGTGAGCAAGTAAATTCCCTCCAACTGAATTATATCCCCTTAAGGGAAGTTCACTGTGCCACAATTTCTCTTAAAACTGTAATGTTATAATATAGCATTGACCAACTAGCAATACATAACAAAGAGTCAAAGACAATACAAACACTTCATTATAAATATTATGTAGTTAATGCAGTAACAGAGAGCAACAGAATCCCTAAGATTGTTTTTCTTGGTCATGCCAAGTGGCCAAGCCAATCAGAAAAATTACCATATGTCAGTTGCACCCACCAGGTTGTTTGAAAGACACTGCTGTGCCCCTGGACAAACAGTGGAACACACACAAAATTACTCCAAAATCAGCACTATAACAATTCTGAGACACATTCCTATAAATATACTGTATATATGATATAAATTACTGCTCTGTATTAAATATAATGTATATTTGTTGTCGCTTTTAAATAATATTGTGGCAAAATATTGTGATTTCATGTAAAAATAACACATTTTTGCAATGAGGTTTTGCCCTAGTTGGTGTTCATGCTGTTAGAGATATAAGATACTACAGCAATCCCTCACCACTTCATGCTTCAAATTCTGCATCTTGATTCTATCAAGGTTTTTCAAAACTATACTAATTAATAAATCAGAATCGGAATACGTTATTAATAAAAAAAAAAAATGCACATTTAAGTCAATTGTATGTATTTTGTCAAAAAAAAAGTGAACTAAAATGCAAATATAAGGCATTCGGAAGACGCACTCAAAGACACCGTGATGATATGTAGTATTCTACACTGGTCACTAGGTGTCAGTAATGTTACTGTAATGTTCGGTGAGACACACGAGCACCAGACTTGATTGCCAGAACAACATGCTTTTAATGCAGGTTTGAAATATCTCCCAATAGGCACAAGAACGACTTACACGGGCTAGTGTTGTAACCGTAACTCACGGCAAGCTAAAACTCAACTCTGAACCCCCGACCTCACTTCCTTTCCACCCCCCACTCAGCTTGCCTAGCACCGGAACACATTCACAGTAACAGCAACACACGCGAGCATGAGTCTAGTTTATGTCTTAAATGGCTTATTTTCTGTTAATATGTCTGCTATATTGTGTAATACTATTGTGTAAAGGTGACTATAGGGGTGTTATTTCATATCTAGAGGGCTCTAATAATGTTAAAAATCATATTTAGAAGGTTGTAAACAGGTTTTCTATGCTCAACTACAACAATATTCCATTTATAAATTAAGAATTCACTTATCATGGTCAGGTCTGGAACCAATTAACTGCAATAAACGAGGGATTACTGTACAAGTATAATGTGCTTGATTTTAAAAACTACTTCCTCGCCAGTTGCTTCAAGTTGAGTTTAGATAGGCAAGTTCCAATTTTCAGTCAAAGTCAGTCCAACCCTGGCAGGACTGTCACAGCCAGGTGCAAATGAGCATTGATTCTTTCCAACATGTTCCTGCAACCTGGATTTCACGATGACCAAACCCTGAGCTGAAATTAGAAGCCAAACTCATTTCATGCCTCGCCAAGCCCTAAATTTGCATCATAGGAGGGTGCTAGATTTGTTATAATACATTAGGAAAACAACAAAGACAAACTTTCTCTTGACAGTGGACAAACCTGTAAGGGGAGCTTAACACATTCATTATCGACTGCATACTGTTCAGGGTCACAAAACGTTTAGGCTGTTTGTTGACACGCCAACAGTGTTTCAGAGCAAACATGCACACACTATAAAGCAGCTCTGACTGTGCAAGTTTATGGAAAACGGCACGGTTATTGTTTGGTGCAATCTCGCTACCATGGCAACAAGTACAGGTCGATTTTCTTTCAAATCTGTTTTGTAGGGTATCTCTACTACACTTTCAATGCAAATGTCATCAAGCAAAGCCTGCACTATTACAATACACAGAACTTTTTTCAATGGCTTAAAGTGCTTAGCAACCTGCAATTAGTTGCAGAGGGCATCCATTATCATGCTAAATTAAAAGTGCCTGCTTCACGACAAACAAGCGTTTGTTTTACTAATAATATTAACTGAACCTGAAACAGCATAACGCTATTTATTTGTCACTTGATGATTTATAGCAATGTTTGCTCAACTACCAGTGATGATGATGCCACACAGACAAGCTGCTGTAAAAGTTTCAGGGAAACTTGAAGTCAAAACAGGCATTTAGATCTTTGGCTTTTGTCTGATTTAACAACAAAAAGGAAAGACACCTTTACTCTGTGACCTTTTCATTGACATCCAACTACAAATTGAAAGCAGTGGAGGTGTTTTACTGCCTGGTCTATCAATAATAGTATTTGTGGTAGGGATATCCCGATCCGATCTTCGGGATCGGCTGCCGATCCGCTGTATTTGTTAAGCGATCTAGATCGGGCCGATCCGGTTGCCGTGTCACGATCGTAACTGTGAGCCAAACTCCAACATGGTAGGTGCAGTAATGCGCCTCAAAGCTGGTTGCCACCTGCAAAAGAAGAAAACATAACACTTCCACGCAGACATGTCCGCGATGTACCGTGGTGAAAGTTAGCTTCACGTTGGACGTTGGATATTCGGCTCTGTAGCTACAGCGGTAGTTCCCTCTCACTGTGCCCAGAATGCTGGGACCTTGGAAACTCCTCTGTTACGGAGCGTGAATGCAAGCTAGCTTCCTTCACTTAGTTCAAGCTAGTGCAGCTGTGTGTGCGTGTGTGTGCGCGACTCAGGCTGGATGAGTATATTTTCACTGCGTTGCGTTTTACTGCTTTAATGTCAGGACCATTTTACATGTCCCATTGACGACGCGCAGGTTCTGAGTGAAAAAAGACGAGATGCACGTTTATTCTTAATCCTGTTGCGTATCAACCGTCAATTGACATTCGCAACACCCACAACACATTCCGGCCTTCAAAATAAGAACGCTCTTTGTCACATTTGTCTAATTGTGGAAGCAAAATAAGGGTGTCATTAAAATATCTTACATTAATAACACGATTGGATTGTGACTCCATCTTCCTTAATCACAAGCACGGGCATTACAGTTTGTTGAAGATTTTGTAGCAAAATGTGCTGAGGCTGACATCCCGTTAGTAAAGTTAGCTAAGCTGCATCCATTTCTTAAGTGCTGGACAAAATGGGGCAATAATGTATTGCTTCAATAAATGTAAGGATTTTTGCATTTTATTCACTAACCCAAATAGCGCACACTCTGTAAATAACTTTATATAAAAAATAAAACGGATTTCATAGCGCCCTAAAAGAGTTTATAAAAAAAAATCTTATTCTAAATAACACCGCAAATTGATCTATAACCGTGTCAAATGATTAGTCCTGCCCATTTGTCCCAATTTTACCTTTTATTGGATCAGGGACGTGACTCACAGAGGTTTGTTACAAAAGCCAAACAATAATAAGTTGGAATACCAAAAGTATTGTTGGTCATGCTGTGTCATAAAAAAGTACATTCAGCGATGTTTTGGTTGCATTGTTGTTAATGCTTGAAGAGCTATTTTCATAACCATATTCAATTCCACAAATTCATGTTTGTAACAAAAGCAAACAAAAAAAAAAAGATCGGATCGGCAGGACTATAAAAAAAATCGCTTCTGAAGCCAAAGAAGGTGTTTGTCGATAAAGAAACAATGAATGAAACTTTATTTCTGGCTTAATAAACCTGCTGCCATACTGTAAACGGGGAGATAAAAGTGAGTCACAGAGATTTTGCTGTACGACTCGAGGGAATGTGACTCACCAGCACTTTGAATTCATGAGCAGCATTTTTGGATGATGTTTGGCTCTTTGCACAAGCAGGCAGCAGTGCACTTGTGTGAGGTCACTTCTCGAGATGCTCAGTGTTGGCTTTCTAACCAATAGCCGATTTTACGATATTATTATATTATATTCCAGATGTGACCATGTTTCCACGAAGTAGGATTTAATAAAGGAATATTTTTTAGGTTAGCTCATAGAAAACCTGTTTATGACTTTCTAAATATGTTTAACAGGATTAGAGCCCTGTAGACATGAAATAACACCCCTATAGTCACATTTACACTTCTATTATTCTTTGTTTACGCCACATTGCTAACGCGCAGGCTACGGGATCACTGCAGGGACATAAAAGACGGCCGCCGCTAGCATAGCAAGCTACCGAGCTAACTAGTTCGCTTTGCTAATTTGCATATTCAAAACTTTAAAAGAGTGTTTCAAACGGAGTGGGAAAGAAGGACAAAGTAAGAAACCAAAATCTAACCTAAGCTGTTAATAAAATAAACACATTTTGATATTTTTTATTTTCTATAAAGGCTGTTTTGTATGTATTTAAAGACAAAACTTGTTGAAGATTTTGTAGCAAAATGTGCTGAGGCTGACATCCCGTTAGTAAAGTTAGCTAAGCTGCATCCATTTCTTAAGACAAAACTTGTGTTATCAGTAACAAAGAGTATTATTATTAATTATTAGTATCACATTTCAGCTTTTCCTTATTAAATCACACCTTTTTGCTCTTTTTTTGTTTGTTTAATTTCCAATATAAAAGGAAGCTGTGGGCCGCAAATGGCCGCAGGGCCTCACTTTGGACACCCATACCTTATGAGATTGTTTAAAACAGGGGTGTCCAAACTTTTTCCACCAAGGGCTGCACACTGAAAAGTCAAACGACGCCAGGGCCAGTTTGATGTAAAAAGGTTAAACAAAACTTCCAGTATTACAGACAAAGCTTTGTGTTATTATTTGTTAACATTGTCAACATTCAAACCTTTTCTCTTTACATTGTGCCTTAAGCTTTATTTTACACATTTTTGCTGCAGTTTTTTTTCCCCAGACCACACTTTGAACACCCCTGGTCTAAATGAGGAATGAAGAAATGTCTTGTACTAAAACGTACGTTCGTATAAAAAGTACATTAGTTTAAGCATCCGTGCAAGGATGCTTATTAACGTATGAGTTAGTGAATGATTTGCATTTTACATCAAAAAGTGGAGATGCGCAGCTTTTGTTCCTCAAAGCATGCAACTTGTCAGTGTTGTGTGTTGCCAGTGTTACTGCTGCTACTACTACTACTACTACTACTACAGTACTACTACAGCAACAACTACTGCAGGGTAGGGAAGTGATGCACATGCACACAAAACATGACGTCACACACATTGTGTGCTTACTGAAGTAAACATGCCCCGATTTGTGCTCTCCTTGCTGCGTTTGTGGCAGTTTCAAAGATTTTGTGCAACCGGGGTCAACATTTACTTAACCAAATTATTTTTTGCGAGGGAGATCAAGAAGAACGAGGGCAAAAATTTGGGCAGTTCATGACTAACTTGCTGCATTGTCTGTTCCGAGGAGCATGCGGGTGAATGTCGGAGCCAGAGGTGCTGGGACACCGAAGTGAGCCGCGTCACTGACAGATTTTGAAAATCATTTTCAGATGACAAAAATAACTTTTGCCTACTGCTGTGAGTACCTTTCCCCAAGTCTTGGCAAAGCACGCCTTTCCATGACGTTGCCTATAGGTCAGATACCGTATATGCGACATAACCGTTGTACTGTTCACATGGACACGAAAAAATAACATACAGGTCACAATTGAGAAAAAAAATCGGGCTTGACGTCAGGTGATCCGAGCTGGGACAGTTAAAAATGGATGACTGGCCCAATTTCGCCCGTGGGCCGTAGTTTGGACACCTCTAGTTGAAATGTACAACTTCTGCATACAAAACATATTCAAACGTGATGTAATAAAGTATGCAATAAAAGGACACCATCAGCTAATACTATTATAGTGTAACTACTAGACATATTATAGTAATATACAGCACAGATCCTGGTATGAGCAGGCTACCAGTAACAGACAACTTTTAACTAATAGAGATCAAGAGCAGGAGTTAACAAAGTTTCCGGATGGATATTGAAATGATGGAAGGACATTAATAAACATTCTAGATGGAAAAATCATGTTCTCCTGCCCACATTAGAAAAACGGGACCAAACAACAAGACCAAAATATTGGCACAATTTCAATGCAGCACACGCTCCTATAACGTATCACGCTCCAAAAATGAAAAGAATGAATGAATCATGTTTACAATTGTAATTTTAAAAATAACAGCAAGAACGAGCTGCTTTTTTAATTGCTTATTTTTCCCAGGCTCCCACTTGTCAAGTTGAATTTATGTTTTGGCTTTTGTGGTAAATACAATGGGACGTCTTGCATTTGTTGAGTGACAAAGACAAGCTACAGTAAGCCAATGAGTACACCAAACAATAACAACAAAACATGTGTTATCTCATGATGTCTTAAAAGTTGGTATTTTCTGATCTATGCCTATGAAGATTCTCATCCATCCAGGTCATTGTGTTCTCAGGGCATTGAATCGATTGCAACTGGACTGTTTAGGTTGTCTTCGAAGACGTTCCGCCTCTCATCTGAGCAGCTTTATCAGTTCATGCTCAATGACCAGGCGGGACAAACACCAGTCAGACTAGATAGGACAGCTCTAGTCGGAGTTAAAGTATATTGTGATCATTTTCGTGTATAGCAAAGCTTGTACGAAAACACAAATGCACACAGTAACGTGATTAGTACTATAACACATATTCCACATATTCTGTACAGGCCGGGGAATGTTAAAGAATCGAAGCAGCTGCACTAATTAACATTAAGGGTCACCAGCAAAGAAAAAAATGGTGCAACTGTTTTGAGTACAAGAGCCCTAATAGCAAGGGTGGATTTTATCCATCGTAACATCTGGCCAGAATCAGAGAGTATCAAGTGTTAAACCCCGCCCCCAAAATGATGCAAATATCTTGTGATACAGAGAAAGAAAATATGTGAGAAGAAGATAAAAGCCGCGTGGCCTTTTTCTTCAACGAATCAACTGCTCGAAGCGCCTGCGAGGCAGAGCTTTAGCTTTTTGATTCCACACGCTTCAGTGAAACAAGCACTAACGCTGCCGTCTGCAGCAAACTAAAGCAACTCTGATGCTTTCCAAAGTAATCATCAAAGCCAAGCATGGTTGCAAATCTTAAATTGGGGAACACACTGCCGAGTTTGAGTAGCATCTAAGTATTTTACATCATCAGTGTCCTACAGGTCTATGCAGCACCAGGAAGAAACTCATGGGTGTGCGACTGTCTTCATTTGGGATCCAGTGAACATACACCATTTTGTTTTTATGTATTTTAAATACACATGTTCAACTTTCGTCGTGTTATATTATATGGTTTAAAAATGACTCTCTTTTCAGTAAAGATATTTGAAAATAACACATTTTAGAGCTGTAATTATATTACTGTGAAACCGTCAAACCATTATATTTTTGCCCAAGGCGATCATACCATCAGAATCTCATACCGGTCCATGCCTAATGTACAGTATTCATACTGGTTACTACTCATCAGCAACCAGCAGAGGGCACCATCATTCAGACCCAACAAGGTTTGCTGAAGAACTCAAAACACATTAAATAGGACAAGACTACAAAACGACCAAAGAAGTTTTACACATCGCAGTAGTATATTGCTGTTGATAATGCTGACATAAGTTGTTTTTTTTGTTCACTTTCCAAAACGCAAAAATACAAAGGCGATTTCCAAATGCAGCTATCTGGATAAAGGTAGGCGGTAGTCAACAAAGTCAGTTGAATACCTCAAAAATCAACAGGTACACCTTTGTCAGCTCAAAGGTGTGGAAAGGACCTGACCAAAATACAGTAGATCCTCGGTTTCCGTACTCCCTGGTTCTTGTAGGATTCGTTTTTCGACGAAAATTGCCACAAATATGTCTCGGTTTTTGTACTTTGTCTAGCCTATCATAAACAGTGCGTTTAGAGTTTCCTCACATCCTCACATTGGTGAATCGGTTTCTGTGAAGAATGGATGTTGTTCTTTCAGAGTAGGGACACGATCGACAGATTCCAGCCAGGGAATCCTTTAATTATCTTTATCACTGTAAGCGTGTGTGGGCGGGGTGTGGTTTATTTGTTCATAGAACACACACAGAACAATGAACAACTCTGCATCTGTCTCTTTCCTTCCTCATTTCTAGCATTGCACTGTGAGGTGATTAGGCATTCAAGCACACTGCGTATTTTTTTTGTGCTGGAAGAATCAGCTTTTTTTTCCATTTAGGACGGCTGCAAAAAAAAGTTGCAAGTGCCAGGACTTTGATAAAAGAACTCATAGTAAAGCAATACAATTTGTTATGGGGAAAATGTATTCAGTTTTCATACGTTTCTGTTTTCGTCTGAACTTTTGGAACAGATTAACGACAAAAACCGAGGTTCCTGCCAATTCTCTTCTCAATTTTTCACATACTTTCCCTGATTTTTGGAGCTGCCACTTGTTTAGGATTAAGAGTGTGTATTCTTCAACTCTACCAGTTTCATCCTGTCGAATCGGCTGCACCAGATATGTCACATGATGCAGGAAGAGAGTACTGCTCGGAAGAAAAAAGCAGCTCAACTGAATGGAAAGCAAAAATGGATGCACCTGTTGCAAGGTTTCCCTGCCGACTTCTCTGTTTATAGCTGTACCGATGTCATGCTGCAAAAGGTCAACTGGACCGATATCGGCAGCTTTATATTCTTGCTCAACAAGTTCAGAAGAACCTCAACAAGGCAACTTCCTGACCTCTCTTCGCCACGAATAAGCCAGCGCATGGCCTCCAGCATCAAATATTTACCACTCTATCGACTCACTCTTGTAGCTGGCACTCCAAGGTTGATAGCCGTAGTAGCCAGTGATTCGCAGTATTCGCTCCTCTATGGATGCGCTGTTGATGTCCTCAACTGAGCGGGAAGACTTGAGGTCCTCTTTGATGGCCTCGTCCACCACGAGGTACTTGAGCTGTCTGAGCTGAGGGCTGATGTCAGAAAGCCTTCTGGGGCTCACTTCGGGCGATTTGCGCATCCCGCTGGGAAGAGAAGAGGACAAAAACTGGAGGTAGTATAGTGGTGACTGTGAAATTTGGACGAGATAAAGCTGTCTGCGGCAACAAGAGAGCGTTAGATGTTTCACAGATCAGGTCTTCTGCCCCTCCTCACATGTACAGTGGAGGAATCATCATCCTTCACTGGTCCTGCCTCGACCCAGCCATTGTATGATAGACATTAAGTACTCGTGATTGGTGTTGCAAGCATTACATTGACCTACTATGGATGTGCAGCTCTGAGAAGCTTCTAGAGAACTAAAGAATCAATCATAAATGATAAGTAGTTCACATATTAGTGGCAGCTCTGGGCTACATGGTCATATAATGGGGGTCATTGAGTTCACCTTACATGCAGAAGCACATAAATCTAATTTCCTGATAACCAAGTGAGGTTGTTGTTTTTTTCCTAGCAGGTTTCATGAGACTAATACAATAATAGTGTAAAAAAAAATCACAATTCTCTTAATATTGCACCAATTAAGCTGCAAAGGATCCTCATATATTTCATAAAATCAGTTATGCAACAAACACCTTCTAGCCAACTGCTTAATTGCACATACATTAAAAATAATACAGGGATGTTTCTCCGTAGGGAAAAACACCCCTTCTTATAACAAGGTACACCTCAAACGAATCACATTTAACATCCAGACAGATTTAAATAAAAACGAATTAAAGTTAAATAAAACATAACACTATTATAGCATTGGTTTAAGATACGTGTACAGGTCTGCTCCATAATAATAATGCAAATACTCCAGATTATGTTATACCGTAACACTGCATATTCTGTTTAATTCTAGCGCTAATAATACAATTAGCAGTCGCGTGCAACAGGTTAACTCGAACCATGCACGTTTAAAAAGGTAAATAATTGAGCTTACATCGGCATCAAGTTAGTCGGAGGTCCAAGGTAGCACATACAGTCCCGGTGGGGTCGCCCGACCAGGTCCCACACGGTGCCCTCCCCATCCCCGTACATCCTTACAGGGGCCAGTGCACGGGGCTGTGCCAGTCAACAGTCAGCCTCATGGAGGAGACTGGAGTGAAGTAACACCATCCTGCAGCTTGTCACACCCGCAAACATATGCCTGACCACTTTACTACACACTCTTTCTACTCTCAAATGCATGCGCGCTTGCTGGTACACGGAAGCACTGCTGCAGCGCCATCTACAGGCTTTATGATGCACGAAAATAACTCTGCAATTGTGAAGTACAGTAGTGGACCGAACAGAAAAAAAACTCACAACAATGCTCAGTTTTATTTGTTTTTAGTCTATGACCAAACACATTTTTTTTCTATTTAAAAAAGGCATTGTGTTTGATACCGCTCCTTAGATTGTGCTAGTTTATTGAATATCCATAGTCATTATTCAAATATTTAATATAATGTAATGATTTATTTATTTTTCTCAACAAAAAAACATTACTTTTGAAAATTGCCAATGATTACTATTATTTGGCCTGTAAAGCAATATCAGCCGACAACTATCATCTGCCTATATCTGTTCTATTGTTTTTTTCTGCCGATCATGATATCGGCGTGCAAGTGATACTGTGCTCCAACAATGGTTTCTAAGGCAAATACCTTAGCCCGACTGTGGGAATATAACATTTTTTAGCAGAATGAACAAGGTGAGCGCATGAACACTGACAGCCGACACCGACAGCGGGCAATGGAGCCTTCGTCCCAACAGTCAACACTTACTGAGGCGTTTGGTCAGCAAAGTAAACATAAACAAAATAGTGCAAAATGGTGCACATTCAGAGTGCCGTTCGCTATATACTGTATAATACCCAATGTTCATTGTTTATTCAAGTGCAATTTTGTTTACAGAGACTTGATACTCCATTTTATTTATTATTGTGTTTATTTTTGTGTGTGCTTTTTATTATATGTCTATTTTTTATTGTTTGTGGTTATGATTGTGCTAAAAGAGACTGAGAGTCCATTTTATTTGCATTGTTTTTTTTCCTTTTTTTGTTTGTTTAATGTATTATGTTGTTTGTTTAATTAATCTGATTTAAAAGCTCTTGACATTCCAATTACAATGTTAAATACTCTTGAGAAATTAACGTTTATTGCTTTTGATACAATGTACTCGTATTATTATGCCATATAAATAATGGAAAAATGGTCTAAAAAAATGTTGTCAATAATATCGATTATCAACAATAATTTGTTATCGTGACAGGCCTACACAATGTTCATTCATCACACGAGATGTGACATGACATTAGTTTGAGGGAAGTGCTTCTAGATTGGTATCAGCTGATATTAGTATTGGTAATGAAGTGCTGGACAGTATTGGTACAGTAGTCACTTATTGCAGTGGGATTTCTTATTTATAAATGGAATATTTATGCATATAGTTACACATAGAAAACCTATTTAAACCCTTTTAAATACGTTTTTATTATCAGAGCCCTCAAGACATGAAATAACACCCCTACAGTCCCACTTGTCTTACTCGTACCACCCAACATCCATCCATCCATCCATTTTCTATGCCATAGTAGACATAATAACAATAAACCACTTCAGATACACCTGTAGATAAGACTCGTGCTTGTGTGTTTTGCTGTGAATGTGTTGGTGCTAGAGGACAGGAAGTGATGTCAGCGGTTCAGGGGCCACAACAGTAGCTTGTGTTAGGGATTATTGTGTCTGTTGCAAGACAATTCAAACCTCCAATAAAAACCTGTTGATCCTGCAGTCAAGTCGGTCTCACCGAACATTGCAGTAATATTACTGACACCTAGTGACCAGTGTACAATACTACATATCATCACAGCATCTTTGAATGTATCTTCCAAATGCCTTATATTTGTGTTTTAGTTCATTTATCCATTTTTATGCTTGAAAATGCTTAATTTAGGCAAAAAATACATATTTGCTGAAATACGCAATTTTTTTTGACTAATCAAAAAGGGAGTGACAAGGGACGATGTTGGATATTGGTAACAAACCCAATATGGAGCATTATTCTGGGGTTATTATATGTAGAGGTCATTGTGGCATATGTATTATTTGTTTTGTTTAGTGTATTAACGAATAAAAGTATTCAAATGATTAAAAAAATATATTTTAATGACACACATGTAATTGTGTTTTTCAGCTTTCGCACATGATGACACACTTGAGCCTCTCTCCCCTTAAAAAAACACAATTTTCAGACAGGCTCATCGTGTTTCCGCATGTCAGGATCCATTAAATACACATAAGGTGCCATAAAAGGGGATTAGGTGGTACAGTTTTCATTATCAGAGCAAAAAAACAAAAAAAAAAGTGACGGCCAGGAAATGTCTTGAAATAAATGCCTTCAAGATATGATTAAGTTTCCATTTAAGTTTTTTCCCATGTTCCCACTGAAGTTGTTCATCAAATATCAGTGAGTCATTGCTGTTTCTTTTATTGCCAAATAAAAAGTAAACTTTTACATGACTGCGCTGTGCGGACATAAAATATTTTTTTAATGGTGGAGAATATTAAAAATTGAACCAAGTGT
Source organism: Dunckerocampus dactyliophorus (assembly GCF_027744805.1). Classification (NCBI taxonomy): domain Eukaryota; kingdom Metazoa; phylum Chordata; class Actinopteri; order Syngnathiformes; family Syngnathidae; genus Dunckerocampus; species Dunckerocampus dactyliophorus. The sequence continues at coordinate 13,859,878 of NC_072832.1, read as the reverse complement.
GCTTGAGCACATCTATCATTAGATTTATTACCGCTATCCAGCGGTGTTTTTTATTTTCATATGAGAAAGGAGTTATTGGCCTAACAAACACTTACGTGGGCTCTGATGTGCTTTTTTTTTATATTATAAATGATACAGACAGACGCATAATGACGATGTCATTTGCTGATGACATCACATGTTTGTGCAGTCACTTGTTACTAGGCAAAGTTTGTAACAATAAAAATACTCACAGCAGCAACACTATAATGACTGTCAGACAAGTTCATTTCCATGCATTCATTTCATCATCATGCACTGCTCTGTATTAAATATAAAAGATGTACAACCGTACAGACTGGATTTCAAAAATTTTTTTTAATCTATGTTGTCAGTTTGACCGGTCTTCTGAGGAAAAAGTGTAACTACTGACTTAAAAGTACTTTCCAATTTATATCATTGGTTTCAAACAGTGGTGTGCAGTCAGGGGAAAAATGCTGTATTTTGGTCATTTTATTACCGGAAATTCCTTCCTGGGTTCATTTATTTCACATAGCAACACGGAAACAAAAGCTACACCGAGCATTAACTTTTCCTAACTCAAAAACAAACACACGATGTCTAGCATTACCTTTCCGTAGTGGCCTGAGGCGTCGTGAGCGAGGCGCCGTGAGCCGGTGTGTAGTGTGGCTAGCCGATGTGGTGTGGCGAGGTGTCACTACGCCAGTAATGTCGTTCTTCGGCGTAACAATGTTGATAACAATAATAATAACAAAGTTGCTGCAGCTTGGTTAATATGCAGCTCACATTATACGGAAATGGAGAGTTGTTGGCAGTCCCATTGCATCCCATTACATGCATTTATAGCTGCCTCTTTTTAGCTATTTTTATCTCTTTCGAACACACAGAAAAGAGAGACATATGTATTCATGTCTCACAAAAAGATTGTGGAAGATGGGCAAAATAAAACAAAAAAGTGCAATTTCCTATAATCCAGTGTCAGTCAATACAAACAACACACGAACAAAACAAGACATCTTCATTTTGTGTTATAGGTGACAAAACAAATGATTCTACTATCATTTAATATATCTCATTATTCATTTGTATTTTATATTTAGAATGTGTTGATGGCCAGTTAAAAAATGAGCTGCATACTTTGGACACCTTGCGTTAAAATATCAAGGCTGACCTCTATGACCTTAGATCCTGTCTTCACTGCTATGACAGACAAACAAATGCTAAAAGAATATTTAAAATGTATAAAAATACATTGTACTGTTTTTGAGCATTGTGTTGAATCTTGTCAAAACATCATTGTTTTGTTTTGCCAAAATATTTCTGTTCAAAAACAAACTGATTAGCGGACAGTTATGACTCAGCATGAATTTGATCATTCAACATGAACATGTCAATAATAATACAGTAGTTTTAAAGTACACTTTAAAGCTGAACATATTCCGTTCTTCTTTAGCGCTTCCTCTGTGACCTCAAAAAGTCACACATGCGTGCCGTTGTTGTCTGACTAAAACAAAAGCAGTCATTTCCATTATTTCTCTAATCCTCTGGTGTCCAGTTTGGTACAACTTAAAGTACGATCTCGCTCTTCTTCCCATTAATATTTAAATATGTCTCAGCATGGAAACAGTGCGACAAGCTGCTGCTGATTGGTGGATGCAGCAAGAGTAAAGGAAATGGGAGTCACTAAAAATATCCCATTCCCTAAGCTCTGTGCTTAAGGGCTCATGTGCATTGTGCACATTATATCTGTAATTGTGTCTGACTCTTGACATTTGCATAAGCCACAACATGAGCATCCCTTGTATGTTTTGTTGCGTTTTGTCACACAAGATGCTTCGGCATTTCTGAGGAAAAAAAGAGTCCCAAGAGCTTGTGTGATTTCTTGAGGCTGTGTTTGTTATTCAGCTGCCATTATTGGTAAGGTTGAAACACAGCTGGGTGGGATGGTGTGTTGTGGATGGAGCAAAAAGCCTCCATGACGAGCAAAGACTGGCATCTTCTGTTTTTCTTTACTGGCCGCCTTTAACTGCCCTCATTTCCATTCATAGACGCTCCCATTTTAGTTTAGCTGACAGTTAAAAATATATGATTAAAAGCCTTGCCTTGCCTTTCCTCTGTTGTGTCGTTATTAATACCCTAATACCAGAGAAAAGACATAGAGTATGATTGATGACTGAACTATTTGTGTCCAAGAGTCGTAGTTACACTTAAGCTGCACGCAAGGTGGGGGAGAAAAGGCTATGTTTGTGTATTGTTTGTCCGACCACACTGTAGCGAGTAGCTGTTTCCACAATCAGCAGCATGCCCTCTAAGGGCGTCACAGGAGACGAGGGGTGTCATGAGACGAGATGATGCACAACATTGGGTCCACAAGGACAAGACGAGACGAGATTTTAACATTAATTTTAAGAAAAGTACAGTGAAAAAATGACTGGACAAACAAACTATTTTATGTAACCCAGTCACAAAACAATGCAGGTGTATTCTGAAGTGTTTATTGTCCCATAAATTAGCTTTTTCCAGTTACATTATGTCTTTTTGCTTTATTTTTCCATTTTGCTTTTAGTTTTGTAATGAGCCACGTTCCACAGATGGCCCCTGCGCCACACTCTGAACACCCATGCGTGTTTTGCCAGGAAGGGGAGTGTGTGCAAGCTCTGCCTTTTTCCCAATGTTGGTCAAGGGCTGGGTTTCACTGTGGAGGTTTTTTTTTTTTTTTTTTTTTTTTATAGAGCTTTCAGAGGCGCATTACACAGCGTTACGGAGGTAGAGCTCACTCCCACTCACCTGCTCGACAGACACTTGATCTTTATTGAACGCTTGTATTTAATTACCGAATAAATGAATGACGCATTAAACACTTAAACGTCCACCCTTACTTGCTACATATATCGACCATGTCGCTATTTGTCAACACGGATCTCTTCTACAGTATGTATGAGGTGTGTTATGAAGCAGGTGATCGCCGGTGCTTGCCAAATGTAATGAGCGTCAACAGAACTGCTAGGTTAAATTGATCAAATGTAGAATTACAACAGCTTCTGCTGCTTTGTCAATGGAAAAAACAGCCACACGTCCAGGTTGGATCGCAAGGTGTGCTTAAAACATTTAATGTGCACTTAAAATATGCCTTGCACACTGCCTCTTCCATATTACTGGATTATCATTCATAGTAGCGTTGCCGTAATTCAGTCTGTTTGGCTTCTGTCACACACGAGATCTGGCGACACCCCTAATGCACTGATAAAAACAGGCAGTAAATTGCATCGAAAACAATGCAAAAGACAGGGATACTCTGCTAAGAGGCAGGCCACTTACAACAACGGTCAAGGATAAAAAAACAGCATGAAGATGATAGGACCATATCATTGTTGATTACACGTCATGAGCAACCGATCCACGGTGACTCAAATGGCAAAAATCCCCCCAAAAATTCTCTAACTGACGTGAACGAAATTGTCGAGCACAAGAGGAGAAGCGGTATAGAAAATGGATGGAAGTACAGTGGAACCTCAGTGTGCCCTATTTTTTGTAGGATTCGGTTATCAATTAAAATTATTGCCAAAAGTAAGTTTCGTGGGGATTGTGATGGCAAAATGGCAAAATGGATTCCTCTAGCTGCCTTTTCATCCAGAGATTGGCATCTAAATTTGGTGGTCACACATGCATGCACAAAGTTTTTTTTGGAAATTGGTTATGTAGTTTTGCATAATCCTGCAAACAAGCCAACAAACGGCAATCAAAATACCTCTCACCCTTAGTGATTTTGAATATGAATTCCTTTGTTATATATAGGGCTGTCAAATGATTAAAAAAAATGTCATCAGATTAATCACAGTTTTAAATTAATTGATCATGATTAATCGCCATTAGCAACTATGACTGAAATATGCCAATTTTTACTATTTACACTATACACTATTTAATTAACAGAAAGCTAAACGGCAGGACAGGCTTGTATGTATTAACAGCTCCAAATGAACTCTATATGTCAAGCTAAAAGATACCACACAAGTCTAAAAATCTATTTGTCTAACACTAGTCTCTTTAATAGTAGCAGAACATTTGAATCACACTTTAAACCGTGTTATTATAAGCAATGATTAGTTGCGTTCAAAGACACCACGTAATACAATCGAGGAAAAGGCTTCTTGAGACGTCATCTGTACTTCTGTGTAGAAGGTGTCGGACGTTTCGCTCCTCATCCGAAGAGCTTCGTCCGACACCTTCTACACAGAAGTACAGATGACGTCTCAAGAAGCCTTTTCCTCGATGGACAACTCCTGTACGACTGAGAGCCTACACAGACGCACGTAATACAATGTAAATTTAGTTTCCGTGTATTTTCCAGCATACTTAAATGTAGCAAATTGTACATCCAAATTATGATATACAAAGTGAGTTGTAAGAATATCGACCTCATGTTTTTCTTTACCTTCCTGTTTATTTACACAGACACGCACACAAAATATAAAGCGGCTTTTGTGATGTCCCTGAATGCATCTCGCATTCTTTGTAATGACAATGAGGAAGTGTGGTTCCCAGGCTGAACGGACTAGAGACGTGTGTGAGTTGGAGATACTTCCAGTATATGGTGTTGGAATTGTACTGCTGTCGATGTGTTCAGGTCAGAATGAAGTTATAAAAGAGCGGCCGACTCTGTGTGACTGTGGGGGGACGCTCCACTGTGTTTCGAAGCACAGTGGAGGACTCGTCTGCTGTCATAACAGAGAGGCTGCTAGCTCTGGTGTGCATACATGAATTAAACTAAAAAAACGTGACATAATTAATGAAATAAATTAGTTACCGCCATTAACGCGGTATTTTTGACAGTTATATAAAACCAAAAACACCTCTCAGTGCGATGCATTGAATTTGAACAACTACTGTCAAAACTGAGCAGTATTATCTTTGTAAAGACAGCATTTGTGATATTTGCCTGTAAGATTCAAATGTTTCTCCCCTTGCTCTTTGAGAAAAAGTTGACATTTCTTGTTAGAAATGTCTGCTACACAATTTGTTTCCCAGTGTTGATGTGCAGCTCAGCTTCATTCTCCTGAAGGTTGTCTGATGTTACTGCTACTTGAGACAAGGGATTGCTTTCTCTTGAATATTTATAGCCAATTACTTTTTGATGGCTTGTGGGATGTGAAGACTTGGTGAGGAGAGATATCTTAGGCTGATGGTAAAAGCCATTCACCAGATGACAGGACAATAGGAACAAGTCAGGTTTTAAGGCCGGAGCCATTAGACATCATCGCAAATTATATTTAGCTGGAGGCCGATTCACTTTTATCAGAGGATACAACTTTTTAACATTCTTATTGTGAGTTTTCCTAACACACTGAGATGTGATTCATCTGCATGTCTGCTTTAATGGAAGAACCATGAATAGAAAAATGACGCTTGTTTCCTTGGAGGTTTTTTCATCAGTCTCGGCGTGACGTTTAGGGTTTTAACAAGGAAAAAAAGACGAGTGTACTCTTAAGAAAATGAAACATGAACGGGTATGAGCCACTGTGTTCTCTCACTGCGTCGACGTTACAGAGAGCGGGAGGGGAAAGCGCCTTCAGTATGTCTGTGGCAGCCAATCACCATCCATGCTTCCCTCTCCTCTTTCCTCCCTCCCTCCGGTCCTGTCAGTTTGTCTAACATTTACACATTCAACTGAAATTAACTGGGTCACTGTCATTGTGTGTCCTAACTACCCTAACGTTTAGTACAGCCAACTGTTGTTGAATGAAATTTGCACTTTGCACATACTGTACATGTTGCAGTCCTACCAACACAGCACTTGTTGTACACTTGTTTGTGTGTCTTTACCCTCATTTACAAAATCACAGCCATAACAGTCCTGAATTTGTCCGCCCGTGCCTTTTATACAGAACCCAGCGAACAGTGTGTGCTTTCTATTATCGCGTCCCGCCTCTCCAAAGTAGAGTTCAACCCCCAAGGCTTGTTCAAGTCACTTTTATAGAGTATAAACATCAAGTTAAGATGTGAGCTGCACTATAATACTGTATGTTTGTTAAAATTTGCACTTGCTGCACGGCTGTAAGACCACCCTGATGGATATTTCAGAGAAAATAAGCATTATGTTAATTAAGATATGAGCTGTACTGTAATATGGATATTCAAGTTTGCACTCGCTGCATGGCTGTAAGACCATGCTGATGTATATCTCGGAGAAAATAAGCATTATGTTTATAAATACACTATATGAGCTGTACTGTAGTATGTACAGTATGTTCAAGTTTGCACTCGCTGCATGCTGATGTGTAATTAGGAGGTAATAAGCATTCCGTTAAGATATGAGCTGTACTGTAATGTATGTTCAAGTTCGCACTTGCTGCACGTCTGTAAATCTTTGCTAATTTTCACTGGCTTGGTATTAACAACAATACAGCGAGGCATACACATACTGTTTTCATTCCAAACATGTGGGATGCACAACTTCCAAGACCAACAACACATAATTGAATATAACCTAGTATTTACATAATTCCACATGCATCTACGCTCCTTTAACTGTACAGCATCATTTTTGAAGCATAGAAATGAGAGCGTTGGCAGTGGGCAATGTTTGTGCTTGAGGCCTCTTTTGTGTTTCCATAGTCTCAGTGTGTGTGACAGGATATAAATAGAGTTGCGTAAGCATCAGAAGGCATTGCTAGTGCCTATAGGGTACAAGCCCTGTCCTAAGTGACCTCTAAAGCCTCCAGAGTCATGGCATTCAAGGCGTTGAAGCTGTAAAGAGATGACCGATGAGCTGCAGAAGCTTAGAAAGTAGACTCTTGTGTCTGAGTGTTTGATGCATGCAACACTAGGAGAAGCTCGTCCTTGTAGAATAATGCAGCATTCATTTTTGGTCCGGCATTGAGTTTCTGAAGGTGAAAATACCTTCCGGTTACAGGAATTCTTTTAATGTTCACAGTTAAAGCTGAAGTGATTATAAAATAGGTGGCGAGATCAAACAGCAATATTTATGGCAAAAAGCATAGGGTACAATTCAGCCTAGCACGGAGAGCCTGCAGGGGCCAGGCCGTGTTCTGCCCCCATGTGGTTTACAACTAGAATGACGCCTGTGTATAAATTTGCATATACAAAATATATAGGAAGATTACACCCACCACTCAAAGCATTTTGACCATCTATAAAATCTAAGATCCAATGAAATCACAAATTCTGCCTTTACAAAGATAAAAACGGTTAGTTTTGATTGATACCGTCAAAGAGGCATTCATATTTATTCATTGTGCTTGTAGTAGGCGGTAGTGTACTGTATATTTGTCAACCCACGGAGTGCAGTAGTTTTAATGCAAAATACCGCCATCTATAGTCGAGCAGTTGAATAGCATTTTGGTTTGTTATTGTGGCAGTGCTGTAGTTTGCAGTGGTGTGCAACTGCACTGCATCAGTATGAGAGCAGTTTCTAATATTTAGGTTACTGTAGATCACTTGGCTACATGAGAGATAGACAATGTTTATTATAAATACGGTCGATATGTTTAAATGATTGGTATGCATTATGTATAATATAATTGTATCAACATTAAAAAAAAAAAATATTATATTGATCATGTCACAGTGTTGTGTTACTCCTGCATATGTTTTGGAAATCAATATTTTTTTCCATCTGATAATTTCCTTCTCCATTTCAAGTACAGTGCATCTAACCATTGTGTATTATGTAGGGCTGCAACTAACGATTATTTTCTTCGATTAATGTGGTGCTTGTTGTTTCAGTTAAGTAATTGTTTAGGCGCTGGGCCTAGACCAGGGGTTGGCAACCTTTAGCACCAAAAGAGCCACTTTGTTTCCTCTTCCAGTAAAGAAAAATGTTCACAACAACAGAATTCAACTAACAGAAGTGCAGAGTGCATGTGTAGGCCTACTTTGGTTATGGATAGCTAACTGCGGAGGTAGCACACTGTTAAGACCTATTTTTCCTGTCTCACGGACTGAACAAACTGACACCTCCCCCCCTTCCTTTGCTCATCTAATCAGCAGTCAGAATGCTGGTTAGATGCATTTATGGACTAGCTGTGAGTCGGATGTTTCAAACTCTTTTCGAAAACGCACGGGAGCCGCAACAAGGAGGCTGAAGAGCCGCATGCGGCTCAGCAGCCACGGGTTGCCGACCACTGGCATAGACGGTCCATCATTATGACCCAAACACAAACAGTTAGTGGTTTGGTCCGCAACAAAAGAGGCAAAAATGATCATCAATGCTTTCCAAAGTCAAAGCTGATATGATACTGCATGTCTAAAAGACAAAGATAATAGATTTGCTTTCATGGATGACCAAGGAAATGAATAAATACTGACATTTGATAGGCTGAAATCAGAGGATATTTACATTTTCAAAACGATTAAATACCAAAATAGTTGTCAATTTAGTGGATAATTGATTAATTATTGATTGATCAATGACTTGTTGCAGCTCTAGTATTATGTGTTTATCATTTCCAGAATGTTGAGCTGCAGGCTGTACCAGACGTGGCGACCAAAGTATGTCACATATAGATCACAATAGCGGTGGGTTTTTTAAATTCTTTTTTTGTTCCTAGCCAATATTTATTATTGCCCAAAGAGTGTGTCCTCTGAGTGTTATATAGGAATGTTTACAAATAAATTAAATTGCCTTGTGTTTTGCAAATGTCCTTAATCATTCAGGCATGTTATGACGTGCTGCTAAACAGAGACCATTTTTCATTTCTTCTGATTGCATTATGCAAATGAACAGACACTATTTGCACTGTACTGCTGTGTCTGAATGGTGCAGTTATTCTGCATTAAACTAGCTGACACCCTGCATAGTTATTTCCAATTAGTGCGTACCCTAGGGTCGTTGTGTTCTCAAGATGTGCAATAAATACTCTGGCCAGAGGCTCATCATTATTCATTTAACTTCAGCTTCTGCTGCGCAGCGACAGAGGCCTGTAATTGTGCCAGTGTTTCATATAACACAAGTTCTTGAACAAAAGTCTTCCATCTCTTTTTGTGTGCTCTGCCACCTGGGGCCAAAAAACACAAAATAAAAACCGAATGAATGCCGGTTTATTTCCTGCAAATTTGAATGATTTGGGTCATGATCATTACAGCACCTCATGTGTTCCGTTATTTTTTTTGTAAATTGCTCATCCGTAGGCAAATTGTTGATTTTTACGCTCACTTAAATGTAATATCCCCTCTTTTAGGATGGACAAAGGTTGCTAAACTCAGAACAAATGCACATTGGAGCGATGACTAACAATTACACATTCAAGTAGCAACAATTATGTTCTTTTAGAAGCGCTGCTGCTTAAAAGCCTGCAGTTAGTCACAGTCGTTGGTTTTCTACTAAGAGTTTGACCTTATTTCAATTTCAGCAACACCCCTTTTAACCATTCACGTGTTTCATACATGTTATATAATCACAAAAAAGCAGTTACATCATCACGTCTTTTTTTTTTTTAACAGCACTTTATTTAACAGTCACAAATGTAAAAAAAACAAAAAAAACAAAAACAAATAAAAAAGTATAGGTATGTATTCCTTTGGATGAAATCCTTTCTCTATTTGCTCCCTGACACAATATGGACATAAACATCTGTTGCACATTGAGAACAGAATATTTATGCACACAAATGTCAAATAGCAGACTCACTTATTGTCAGTATCAGTCAATGGTTTCCATTTGGAATTCTGGATACAATATATTTACTTTTTGAAACAAGAACTACTAGCATTTTGAGGAATGGAAAAAAATACATTTAAGGGCGCTTTTTTTCCCCCCTAGCAGACATATTGAAAGCAGTTCACAGTCGATTGTTGTGCACGTATTCGATACATGAAGTAACTCCCATGATGGTAAAATTGTTGCTCGTTCAGCTAGCAAACACCTGTCGGCAAACGCATGACACTGCAAAGCTAAGCTAAGATAGATGAAGAATGACGCTAAACCCTGGTTAGCATGCTAACCTACGACAAAAAGGCATCAAAACAAAACATTCCAGACATTAAAAAAGGCTTCAAGTGATTGCAATAGATAATGTCAGACATGGTAAAAATCCAAAGATATTCACAGGAGTGGATTGATTTGTCACAACATTTTACTTCTGGCTAGAATTGTGTTTTAAAAATACAAAATGGGAGTGTTTAGTCGAGGAAAAAACACAGCAAATTTTGCGCTGAATTACATTTCAATTTAAGTATCCAGCGGAACCTCGTCATATGGCTAAACAGTGCAACTAACAAACAGGTCGAGAGCCCAAACAAAGCATCCACAGTCTCTGTGAAGAATGAGTAGTGGTTCTTTTAGAGTTGGGACAATATAGGCAGATTCCAACCAGAGAATCCTGTCATCATCTTTATGATGAGTGTGTGGGTGTTTATTCGTTCATAGAACGCACACGGAAAGATAAACAGCTCTGTATATGTCTTCTTACTTCTTTCAAGCACTGTGTTGTGTGCTGATGAGGCGTTCAAGTGCAGAGCATATCTCGGAGTGTTGAATTCCAGAAATTCAAGCAAAGTACGAAGGTAGCATCTGTTACAATGGAATTGTAATGTAAAGGTCCCTTAGTTAGCACAGATCGCAGGGGGAATGTTTTAAGAGAGACACCTTACAGATAAGTGAGTTGGGTCATTGTGATTACACACAGTGAGTGATTGCAACTCCTGCTGAAGTTCCCAATAAAGTCCAAGTTAGTATACAACGCTAATTGTCCACTGTTTGAAGATGAGTTGGTAGTGGACGAGAATGAAAGTCTCTGCGTGGTTCTTCCGTCCCTTCCCTTCCTACCCCCACCCATCTCTGTGTTTGCTAGTCTTCAAGTAAAAGTAAAAGATGTTAAACGTTCATTTATCCACTTCATTGTATTGTATGTATTTCACTTTGTTTCCTGCATGTCAAACTATTATAAATCTCTGTAAAATCCGGTTTATGTTAACATTTTTGGGTGTCTGGAAAAGATGAATTTAATTTAATTACCAAATTAATCCTTTTCATACGTTTGGGTTTTCGTAGGAACCGATAAATGACGGAAACCGAGGTTCCACTGTATTTAGTTCTTCGTGTGGTGTTCAAGTCTCTCCAAGGCATTGTATCTTGTACATACATCTCCAAAACTGACAACAAAAAAGGTGTAGACCTTAAAATATGGTCGACATTCACATGATTTATAAAAATATACAGTAGATCCCCACTTTACGTGAATGCCACAAATCCTGTACACCTGTACATTTTACCTGTATTATCACGCATTTATAAATTATTACCAACTTAGGGTGAATTAAATGTGTTTTCTGCGGGAAAAACGGCCCATTTGCAGAGAAAAAAAATCCATGAATTTGTTTGGCCGTAAATGCTGAATCGCAAATGTGTGGGCATCCGCTGTAAATAGTTTCATAGCAGATATAAAATGAGTTATGCTTTCTGTTCAATTCGTTTCTCAATACAGATGAAATATTCCGAACCACATCCCATTTATTTCTCCGGACGGGTTACTGTACATGTGCAAATTCAACTCCCTTAAACCTTTAAGGCCAACCTCACAACCCTTTTTTGTGTGTGCATCAGACACATTATTTCAGACAAGGCAATAAATTAAAGAATGTACAATCGCACACGGACAACATGTATGCAAAAAAACACGATTAGAATGTACGTGCCAAGAAAAGAAATCCCTGAATGAAATAGAGGGCCAAGCGTGACATTTTACACCTTCATGAAAGATAAAGTAGGACCACTCTTCTTAAATTCATTTTTAAAACGCCATTCTTTGAACACGTCAACCAAATGAAATAAAATTGCCTTAGAAAGCCTCTGATAGTCGGCTATGCACCCAAAGCATTACACAGTGACTTTTGACCACAAGTTATACCTGACAAGCGCCTTAATAGGCCTTCAACTGTACACCTTGAAGCAATGTCCACATAGCTGTCAAGTATTTACACAAGGAGCGCTATTATGTGCTGTTTAGTAACAAAGCTACACAAAAACTACCTTACATTTTAGCTCGATCGTGAGATGAATTTGCCTTTTGCTTTAAATAACAGACCGCTCATAGTGAGGCTTTGCTCCCGAGAGCCATAAATACAGCAAAGACGTGTCTTGTGTGTGTACTTGTGACTTGTGCCGTCTCTACTGAATCATGAGGTCATCGCTGCGAGAAGACAGACTTGAGACACTAACGAACATCCGGGCCTTGTCGCTGCCATGCGGCTTGTTCGGCGCCGACGTGAAGGACAGTTGGTCGTGCTCCAGGATGGCCACGCGGTCCTGTGTCTTCTCCTTCTTCAGGTAGAACATCTTCCTGAGCTGCTTCAGCTGCTGCAGCTCGCAGAAGGTCTCCAGGACCACCAGCATGAAGATCAAGCCCAGGATCAGGTAAACTTAATAGGAGAGGAGAGGACACGTTAAACTATTATACTACTACTATACTACATTATCTGTACATTTAAAAAAATAAGCTGTTATTCATACATTCTTTCACAAGGGGGCGGTGCTCCCTTACATTGTGAATTGACACATTCTCCAACAAAAAGTGTTTGATTGCTGTTTAAAATTTTAAAAAAAAGAAAGTCTTAACACAGTAACATATATGTAATGACCATTTTGACAGTAAAACAGTCAATAGAACAGATACAGGCGTACCGTTAACAATGACTTTAATTAGGATTCCATTCCGTTTCGCTTTTAGAGACACTTAAATATTTATACAAGGTTGTTACATCATTAATAAAACAACACATCTAAATCAAAACAAATGGGGATTTAAGAGTGTTTGTACGGCGTCCGCTCTATAAATACACGACATATTTTACACGTGTGCTGACGTCCCTCGCATAAAATTACCCAGTAGCTTTTGTGCAGCCAGGCAACACTTGTCTCACATCCTACTCACTCACTGACTGGCAAAATGATGCACACCCACATTGCACACATGCAGGAAACAGTTCATTGAAGATACACAACAGTTAAGTCAAGTGTACACAACATTTTTGCCCAGCAGCATTAAGTCGTCATTGTTTTGTAGAGGCTGCAATTAAAACACTGGCAAAATGATGGATGATTTATATCTAGTTGAATGCAATTAAGTTACTTTTCTTTAACGGAAACATTGTCATGTTTTGCTTTGATTACATGCAGCGTTACCCCAGGACGCAATGACATGGTGGCATGTTGGTTTGAAAAAGTCTTTAAATACGAAAAGATAAACTCACACCAAACTGCATGATACACAAGAAGCCAGTGTACGAAAGTGTACAAAGATGACTAGGAGGTATCGCTAAAGCAAACATAAAATTACCATGGGAGGTGGAAAACAGGAATGCACAAGAAAAGGGGAATATTAAAGGTGCTGTTGCATCCTTGGCTCCAAATTACTTTTTCAACCAAAATATACATTAACACCACCACCGGCTAGCATATGTTACCAATAGTAGTTTAAGAGAACAGATTATACAAAAAAGTGATAAAAACATTTCCACAGAATGGAATATTTTCGGAGTTAGAGCATAGAAAACAAGCGCACAACCTTCTAAATACGTTTGTTAACATTATTAGAGCCTGCTACACATGAAATAACACCCCTATTGTCACCTTTACCCTCGTATTACCCAATATAGTAGACATAATCAGAGAAAATAACCCATTTAAGACAAAAACAAGACTTGTTGCAATAAATGTGTTGCGGCTGTATGAAGGAGAGGAAGTGACATCAGGGGTTCAGAGTTGAGTTTTACCTTGGAGCTCGTGTTATTATTACGATTATTATGTTATTATTATGCCTGTTGTGAGATCATTCAAACCTGCAATTAAAGCCTGTTGTTCTGGTGATCAAGTCTGATGCTTGTGTGTCTCATCGAACATTACAGTAAGATTACTGACACCTAGTGACCAGTGTAGATAACTACATATCATCACATCCTCGAATGTGTCTGTATATTACTTTATATTTGTATTTTAGTTCATTTAACAATTTTTTATGCTTGAAAATGCTTAGTTTAGGCAAAAAATAAAATTCGCTTCAATATGCATACTTTTAGACTAACAGGCCATATTCAACCACATCATTTTTTATTAACAATTTTGGAAAAACCGTGATGGAGTGAATCCGCTAATCGTCGAACCGCAATGTGACAAGGGACCGCTGTATTCTTCACAATTACGAGATTCGGACATTCGGCCCAAAAAGAGGGAGTGGCGTCACTCATGACTCGTGCACGGCACATGCTCGTAATGTGTGTGCATACACACACAAGCAGTCTCAGAGAAGCTATCCACAATTAGCAGTCATGGTTGAGCAGGAAGAGGGTGGTGTATAGTGCTTTCGAATGCTAGCGCACCCATTGCAGTACCCATCCATATACAACGCACTACATTGAACAGCAGATAACGATAATCCAAGAAAAACAAATGAACTGGTGATAAGCAGAAGCCCCAGCTGAACTAACTAGAACCCTAATTACAAATCAAAGACAGGTGCGCTGCCCAGCTCCGTCTATCCCTAGTAAAGGTAATGTCTTCAGTCCAAACAGGAAATACACATGACAAAATAAAAACAGGAAATAATGGTAGAAAAAAAGTGCAAACTGTCACTCTCAGTCATCCAAGTCATGGTAATCCGGAACAGTTGAATCAAGGTAACTGGACTCCTCTTGTTGAAGACGTTTAACCTTTCGTCAAAAAAAGGCTTCTTCAGTTCTTAGGAAGAATCCAGCTGCCCAGATTCAACTTTTGCAAATGAATGACAAGAGTAAAGAAGTTATCAAATATAATAAAAGAAAACTATGTATACAAAAATTGTATATGCTACCCTACAAGCTGCAGACCCATGATACCAGATTTATGGCTCAAAGGAAGAGAAACTTGTCCTCCTTGACCAAAAAACATGAGCAACATCCTGTTTGCAGCAGGAAGTAGTAGTTGACTTTATGAGAAGTGGGCTGACCTCATTTTGAGTGCACGTTGCATACCTACAAATATAATTTGGATTAGATAGCTAGAATATTGATTTAAATATGGTTTACGTACACTTTTTTTTCCTTTACAAAGATAAAAATGCTCAGTTTTGTATACTATACGCATTGTCAGACTGCAGTAGAATAGTACTACAACCATAACAATATGCATAATTTTAAATGTGTCAAATGACAACAGCATCTTTACAAAAGCACAATTTTTGTTGTGGATCATTAGGTTACATGTGGGTGTAATAAATGAAGTAGCCAATGACTGTAACACCACAAGGACAAGTTGGTTATGACAAAAATGGACCTCACCAGTAATGCCCAGCTTGTAAAGCTCCCTGAACTTCTGATTGGCCGCCTCTCCCGGCACGTAATCTCCCAATCCGACGGTACTGAGAGAAATAAAGCAGAAGTAGAAAGACTCCAAGAAGTTCCAGTTATCCTCCAGCGCTGAGAAGATGGCAGCGGGGATGAGGAAAAAGCAAGAAACGGCCAACATGGCGAGAAGGCAGGCGTGGACGATGGCCACCAGAGGTTTGGACAGGCCCCAGCGTGTGTGGATGTACGTGATGGGCCTCCTTGTGCTGTACACCATGATCCTTTGCACCACAGCAGTGAGGAAGAGGAGTGTGAAGGGGATGCCAATCACAGAATAGATGATGCAGAAGGCCTTGCCGCCCTCTGACAGCGGTGCCGTGTGACCATAACCTGGAGGCAAAAACACAATGCTTGTGGAAACCATGAGTACAAATAAACAGTATATTCAAGCATATGCTGTATGTGATATGGTATAAATGTAAGATGCAGGTGCGCATCACAGATGTAGTATTTTTTTGTAGCGAGAGTGACAATATTGCTTGAAACAACATCGTCTTTAGGCTCCTGAGCAATGTTGGGTAAACATGTTGCCTAAACAACACTTTTTTTGTGTCAAATTAATGAATAACTGTCTTATGTCCACCGCCCAGGTCCTCAAGTATCATAAATGAAAGCACAACTATTAAAGTGCTTAACCTATCGAGCAGGCATGCGATTGAGTTTCATTTCCATTAACTCTTTAAGTAAAAAATACCATACTGTACGTTCCTGAAAACTGAAGGACGTATTTCAGGATTTCAAGCAATTTTATAAACACACTAGACGCGACCATGTGTCCTGTGTTTTGTTGTTTTGTACACAATGTATATTTTGGATAAAAGGATAAATCTAATAATAATCAGCACATTATTTTAACATGCTATCCTTCTCCACATATTACATACTTACTTAGATATTATTTTATGTGTTTATAAACGTATATTACGTGTATTATAAATGTCGTCTAGTGGTTAGCATGTTGGCCACACAGTCACAGTCGGGAAGACCTGGGTTCGATTCTCCTTTGGGCATTTTCTGTGTGGAGTTTGCATGTTCTCCCGTGTGCGCATGGGTTTTCTCCGGGTTCTCCAGTTTCCTCTCACATTCCAAAAACATGTTGGGTTCATTGGCGACTCTAAATTGTCCAGAGGTATGAATGTGAGTATGAATAGTTGTTTGTCTATATGTGCCCTGGGATTGGCTGGCGACCAGTCCAGGGTGTACCCCGCCTGTCGCCCAAAGATAGGCTCCAGCATGCCCCCGCGGCCCTAATGAGGAGAAGCGGCAAAGAAAATAGATGGATGGATTATAAATGGCAAATTTGTTCTGGGTTGAGTGTTGATCTGTCTTGGAGGTTGTGTTCAAGGTGTAATTGTTTTCCTCACAGTTTCCACTGCATCCTTGGTTGGAATACAAGTGAACAGGGAGGTGACATTGAATGAAACCATAGTTTTATTTTTGCCCATAGTTTCATTTTTGTGCTTTTATATATCACACTTTTATCCTGCACCAGTGGTTCTCAGGTGGATGGATGATTGGACACACCACCGTGTGAGTTGTCGGCACCAGAACAAAGACACTAACAGACCTGCCAACTCTGATGAAATTTAAAGATTAGTCCCCACCGCCTCTCAAGCCCCACTAATGTGCTATGTACTGTAGGTAGGAAAGTCCACATACTACTTAACCTTGGAAGAGTGTGAAAAATACCTTGGCCTACTCACAAGATTGTGGTAATTATCAGGACATTTGCATGTGCTTGTGATATATGTTTAAAAGCACCACTTTAAAAATGAAGTCTGCACTGTCTCCTCTTATGAAATGTCAGATTTGTTTGATGGATGGTATCTGATGTCCGTGTTTAGCCAGCAACAACACAGTACAGCGGAGGACTTGAACACAGGGTGCGCATACCCATGTATGATGAAACCTCATGGATAACTGCTGCCATGTTGTCAGGCTAAAGTTCCTTCAGATAGACACTCCCTGCAGCATGCTATCCTTGTATTTATTTCTTTACTTTTTATTTAGATGACACTGGATGGCTTTGCAAAACCGTCTATTGCCTCCAGACAAAAAACATCACTATTTGTTTTAAGGATTTACTTTAACAAATGACCAAATTTGACTGAGCAAAGGGAAAAAGAAGTATGGTAGTCTTACTGACGACAAACATATGTTATGTTACTTGTTATGGCTCAGTCATTCTCATTGCCCATTTTTTACTTTTTTTCCCCTTTATTTTGCTGATGTGCAAATTTGTCATATAATTCTATGGTTTTATTGTACCAGTCTAAATTTTGAACTTCTCATTTAGTAGCATGCGCAAATGTGTCTACTCTAAACTTCTGACTGGCAATGTATGTGTATGTACGTTTGTTACATGCTACTTGCTGCTGCCTTTTGATTCCAGGCCAGGGCCCCAACACCCAGCCATTAAAGATGTCCATTGCCTGCCCCACGCCCGCATAAATGCGAGGGTTGTGTCAGGGAGGGCATCCGGCGTAAAAACTAAACCACATTGAACATGCAATTTACTTCCCTGACAGGAAAAAGCTGAAAGCCCAAATGTATATATACATTTATACATAAAAAATACATATAAAATAATGCACTTAAATAAAATAATAAATTCTAGATATCCATCCATCCTTTTTCTATGCCGCATATACTCATACGGTCGCGGGTATGCAGGAGCCTATCCCAGGTGACTTTGGGCGAGAGGCGGGGTACACCTTGGACTGGTCGCCAGCCAATCGCAGGGCATAAATTATAGATATTTACAGGGAAAAACACAGCAAAAATCATATGTACTTGTACTGCTGAATACCTGCACAAGTAATAACGCTATTCGATTCGTGGACTATCCTACACACAGCAGCACGTCCGCTAGAGGCGACACATAGCACTAAGTGATGCATGTGTTTGCACACTGCGAAATATGCTAATGCTTCTCTTTATGGAGGGTATACAGGCCTAGCGCTGTGGAAAGCCTAATAACTATTTAATTACACATGAGAATGAATTAAAAATTGCATTAATTCAATTCAGGTTTATGTCTGGATGCGCATAAGTAATATCAAGATAGTTCTCAATCATTTAGCGGCTCTATATTGGGTTTATGCCGATATGACATATGGATATAATGTTTTCGAGAAACGATCCCATAAGAGAGCAATATACCCCTGGATGAAATGTCTCACCTGTGGTGGACAGCACAGTGCTGGCAAAGAAGAGTGCAGATGTGAAGTCCCAGTTCCAGTTAGCAGAGGCGTTGTTAAGGATGGAGACCCCGTAATTACTCGCATCGAGGGCTTCCTTCAGAAACCTCTCCAGACTCTCCTCGGAGATACACTCGTGGTCCTGGAGGAACTGCGATTTCATGGCCCTCAGGTTCTGACGCAGGTCGTCCTCGTAAGGCAGCTCGACGGACGAAAAGACAACAGCCCCGAAGATCAGATAAAGGATGTAGCCCACCAGCAGACACACAAAATACCACGTCGATTTGTGCCTCTGGATGAGACGCACGCACGAATTACCGGCGAGAGACTGGAGCATTTTCTCTATCTACGTCTAAATAAATAGAAAACGAGCAACGTCTGCCCCTGGAAGTTCAAGAAAGTGATGTTTCTCTTATATGCTTAAATGAAAATTATCTTCCCCCTCTGTGAAACCGGCTTCTGTGACGAGGTGTGTTCAATGACATCGCGGTGTTTCCACTTTCACAGTGAAGTGGGCGGAAATAACGTGCTTTGTGCAGTTGCTCTTCAATCTAAAGTTTGACATGAGCCTGTTTAAAGTGTATAAATACTATACTATATACTGCATTGCGCTATGATATATATAAATTACATCGAATAACCGAATTTAACTAAAGGAAAAACAATAATATAGAAAGGACTATGAGTTTCAGTCGGCAAGTGAATGCAGCCGGTGACGTCATTACTTTCCTTTTTCCTTTTCCAAGTAATGTTAGGTTCATCCTCCAACCTGTCCTTTCTATGTTATTTTAATGACCTCTGAAGGTGAAGAGATGAGTTTGCTTACTTACATATTAATAGGAAGGACATTCAGTTGTTTTAAAAGCTATCTTTAAACACATTCTTGTGAAGTGCGCAGAATTCCTTCATCTAACATGCAATTTGCTGCAGAAAAACCGGATGTCTTCTTGTTTCTATGGTTCTTGTTCTTGTTCTATGGTTCTTGTTTCTAGGTTTTTCTTTACCACCAATACAGGACGCCATATTGGCCACAATTATTAATCACATAATTCACATGTGACATTTTCATCAGAAATGAGCATGCACTTGTTTGTTACAGTACATCAGCCCTTAAGTGGTTTGGTTTCTGTCACTTGCTGACAAGAACTATAGGAATGTGACAACAGTTGGGCATTTTTTCTCCTGTGAGTAGGCTGGTCCATCTGTCCGTTGTTGTGGGAATACAGAAAAGCGGAAGTGTAATGCCTTGAAGGCCTTTGAATAACAGCCAGTCTGCCATGTGACATGTTATGCCGCCAAATGAGGTGGAGCTGTCGGTGAAGGTAACATGGGAGGAAGCTCAACACTGCTACTTGCAGTGTTACTTGTTTCTTAATTAACATTGACAAATAACACACTTGTGGGTTTAAACCTGATGATTTTACAGCATGATTACTTCATGTTGTGGTTTAACATAAGTATGCAAACTATACTAAATATTCTTAACATAAGTATCTGTCTCCTTGAACATTAATTTTTTTTTTTAAAGATGGTGGTGTAGCACTTAGCACATGTGTGGATTTTGCATGTACTGTACTACCCACCGGTGCACGGGTTTTCTCCAGGTACTTTCCAGGTTTTTTCCCATCTCGCAAAAACAAGCAATTTATTTGGAGGGTGCTTTTGGTTCTTGGCCTAAGTCTATTTTCTGCTTAGAATTGATCAAAAACGAATCTAATTCTAATAATGGCGCATTGGTCTCGAACAAAACAGCTCTTTGAAGTGACCAATGGGATCCGGCTCTTTTTTAAAGTCGCATGTGTTTGGCCAAAATGCGTGGTGCCGTATGTGTCAAGAGTAAGCAGAAATGGGGTGGGAGTGTTGCACACACAAACAAACTGGAAAGGTGAGGAAAATGAGCAGCAGGAAACAAAAGCTGAGGCACTTTGTGTTTCTGAAAGCCAGATAAACTTTATCACTAAATTCTTACCAGAGGTCAGTCACATAGGTTTGACTGACATTTAAGACAGTTTATTTTATATATTTGGATTGGATTGTAGACATACTCTTTGGCATAATGTATGTGCTGTAACTCATTCTATTCTTCCACACCGCTTTAGCGCTACATGCTCTTGCATCTATATCTAAAATAACATTGAAATTATGTTTAACAAAGTGTTAGCATCACTTCCAGCGCCACTCCTGGCCAAACTGGGCCCCTAAGCAGAATTTTATTTGCGTACATCTCTAGGACCTAATTGACCCTATTTTTAGAAAAGCTATTTTTAGACTATTTCACTTCAACCTGAATGTAGTTCGATGACTGTTTTGAAGTATTACGAATACATGGGAAAGTAATTATTAAATATTAAATATAATGTATTTTTAGTGCAAAAGGACAAATTAACAAAAATTTTAAAAGTGTCTGAATGGGCTTGAACCAGCACCCTCTGCCTTAAAATGTAGCAGCAGTACCTTTACACTACTAGGGACTGAGGGGCTAAACAGGTGAATTGTGGCACGTTTTTCTCTTGTTCTGTTGAGGGGTTTTCCATCTTAAATCCAGTCTTCAGTGATAAGAACTACAATGAACAATGAAATAAAATAAGTCTGTAGATCAGGGGTCACCAACGTAGTGCCCGCGGTCACCAGGTAGCCCCCACGACCACATGAGGTGCCCGCAAGCCTGCTTTTCATTCAGGTTTTCAGTTAATAATGAAAGAACAGTAGAAAGAAATGCATTCTGAAATACAAAATGTGAGTTGTGGACACCAGCATTTTGTTAATGTTCTGGTAAAACAAGCATATGCGCTTTGTTTGGGTTTAAAATAAGATCTGAAAATAAATGTTACAAAAATGAGTAGCTCTCGGTCATTTTCATTTTGTAAAAGTAGCTCTCACAAGGAAAAACGTTGGGGACCCCTGCTGTAGATAGATGAATAGATAGTACAGTATGTATATTCATGGCAATAGTTGTTTTAATATTTTATATTAATTTAAATGACGGAAAATACGAACATGTCTTTTTCAAAATAGGTAAATGTATTTCAAGAATAATCCCTTTTAACAGCAATTGTTTTAATAATAACACAATGAATGCTATGTAACAATTAGCATCGCTGACTTCAAGTCCTGCTTCAGAGCGAACAGTTGAGACCGGATCAACAGCGCCTCTGCTGGTTGCTGCCGACTAATGCACGCCGCAGTCGCTTGAAGAGATGCTGTTCACGCTGCTTTACATCATCAGTTCCACAAGCCCATCTCCAGTAAACCAATATGCATGCATTTTTTTTTATGATTTATTAAAACAATGAAATAAACAGAAATGGTGAAGAATTGATGTTCAGGCAGTAGTTACAATAAAATATGGTCCAGTATGAAAATAAGGTAATTTTACTTTTATTACTTTTTAAAATTAATTTTATTTAATTGCTCTTTATTGCGTACGTTTGGAGGCATAGGTTATTATACATTTACAGTGTTTTTTTAATCAAGCGACGTACTGCTAATATGTGTGCGCGAGAGTGAGCCATCCCGCCTGCCGTAGCAAAGCAATAGCCGTCAGTGGCACTCCTCTCGTCAATGAACGTTGGAAAGATGGCGACGGCATATGCACAAGCGAGAGTCCACTGTGCCGGCGGATCGAAAGTGCTTCAAAGAGACTAATATCTGTCTTCTGTGCAAAAATCTAACGGTGCAAAGTCCGTTCGCTGTTGCCTAGACATGGTTTAGTCCATGCACGGCGAAGAATAAGACGCCGCTTTCTCGCAATGGAGCCCCCGGATCGCTACAAGCCCAGCAGGTATGCGAAATCTGTTGAACAGAGACTACACCATCAGCACTCGGCGCTTGCCAAATTGTGAGCCGTGTCTGACACTGCCTTCGGCTGCTTGGCGCGAGCGCATCTCGTAGAAAGTCACTTCCTGTCAAATTGTGAGACGCGTGCAGTTCAGCTGCTGCTTTTGCAACAGTAGAGTTGCAAACTTTTTGCAACATTCTATCGCGCGTATTCCGGGAGCTACTGTTAGATTTTAAAGCAAAAAAGAAGCAAAATGCACTCCAACTGAGGAGGTAATTGTTCGAACGACTGTAACATGTTAGAGAGCAAGCTAGCTAACCACCAGTGTTAGCTTGTTATTTATTGTTCACAAGTTTACTAACAAACACTGACAAAGTAGTTACAGTTTTATCACGCGGAGCCCTGAATATGTGTTGTTTATACATTTGATCACAAGAGCATGCATTTAAAATTTATATTAACTTATTTGCCTTTAGCTAGCATTTCTTCCTCTGTTTTGCGTTGTTAATCCTTTAGCTCGCCTGAGCGCCTATGTTGTTGTCCTGTGCAGCATTGCATAGTGTGCATGTTTACTTGAGAGTTTTACATGAAATGCATTATACGTCTTTTTTTGTGCTACGTCTCTAACATAGCTGACTCATGAAAATGTGCAGCAACAAATGTCCCAATGCCACTGAAGGCCTTTTTCTTGCATAAAAATGCACATAAGTAGACGGTGGCGATGTTATTGTTAAATGTAATCGAAATTTCGTAGTTTGCCCCTGACTGCAGGCGACAGAGCGCCAGGAATCTGCTGTTATGTCTTCTCCGTGCTTGTTTTCCACTCCTCTTGTTTCCTGCAAAAAAAGTCATAGTTCATGCGCAAACTGTTTTGCCGTTTTGTCTTTAATATGGATGGTGTTGTAGTCACTTGCTGTCCGAAGTGAACAAAAACAGCTCAATGATTGTGCAGTACTGGCGTTATTTATGTAGTTGCATAAGGACAATGGACAACTTGATGTGACAATGGTGCGTGTTCTTACTGGAAGTTGTAAGCAGTTGACATGAAAACATTTGCCCACCTCCCCCCCATGTTTGTTTAGTGTGTGGGTGGAGGTTAACACTTGCTATAATGAGCACAAATCTACAGTATGCCTACACACTTCAGTGATTTCATGTCTTTGAAGAAGACTAAAAATGTGGTCTTTGGTTCCCTAAAATTCATTGAAGTGGCCTCTCAGGTGCACAGTGTGCAGGAACAGTTTGTGTGTGTGTGTGTGTGTGTGTGTTGTGCCTGCATTGCTCTGGAATTAAATGACAATGAAGGCAGACATGACAGGCCTCAAAGGCTGGATCTTTATAATAGAGGAAGTGCTTATACTCCTAATATTGTCATTACCACAATGAATGCTGTCGTTGCACGAACAGAGGTGCGTAATGTCTTGTGTCTCAAAGTAGACATGGTCACTACTAGCATTCCTGAGATTTCAGGATGTGGTATAGCTCTGTGCGCTGGTGGAGAGCAGCCGACAGCACTGCAGACACTGGTGGCTACGGCTCATTAAAAGGCTGCGTTTGTTTGGAGCACAGGCAGTGTGTGGAGTGCAGATGGAGCCTCCTCTTCCCATTTACTAACTGCAATCCCTTTTGCCTACACCTGCTTGGGAGAACTGTGTGCAGACTGTCACTCTCATCTGTTGTTTACTTCAAACAATTGATCTTTGCAATCAATATGTAATGGGGATTGGTGTGTAAGATCATAAATTAGTATCGCACTGCTCAATGCACAATATTTATTATTAGCTTGAAGGTTTCACTCCTGATTGTGAGATAGTCTTTGAAGGGGTGGGACAACTTTGCCTTCACGGTGCAAGTATGTCATTGACGCGACATGAAGTTACACATATAGTTGTATAGGTCATCATGTGACCTCTTGCTCCACTCTCATTTTGTTGTCTATTTAATGCAGACTTGTGTTGTCATGCATGCTTTGTATTTGTTGTGCATTTGCATATAGGAGAGTCTGGGAGGTCCACTCCTGGCTGTGTGGAGCTATTGCACAGAAGGGTGGGGTCGAGTTCTCTTTGTGTTTATTGTTTTTCCCCAACTCTGCAAGCCGACGAAAATGTGATTGCTGAATCTGTGCGGTGTGCTTCAACAAGGGGTGGCAATCGGTCCAAGATGGACGTGTTGCATTCCCATAGAGATTTATGCACTAGTAAGTGCGTGCAAATTTCAAACTATTTTTAGAATGTAAAGTAAATGTATCTGTTCCAGGGTCAAACTGTTTCAAGCAACACTAACAACTCTTTAAGGACATTTTAGTGACGAATAAGGAGAACATAATAAAGTGCAATTGTGCAGAAGCATCTCATTTTTTAATATTGTCAGTAGGGATGGGGCCGATCCGATCCAGTATTGGTATTGGGTTCCGATACCAGCATAATTCACGTATTGGAAATTGCAGATACCACCTGTGGAGATTTACGATCCATGAGCCACGTCTGTACTTTAATGTCAGGAAACGTACCTCAAAAATATCAGCAAACATAGTCAAAAGAGTATCGGCAAACTTAGTTGTATGCACTGCAGCACACGCGCACACACACACACACACACACACACACACACACACACACACACACACACACACACTGACTGTCTTTTGGCGTTGCTGCATATTAAAACAGAGCTCTGGTATCAGAATTGTATCAGTATCCAAGTTCAGGTATCGGGATCTGATCAGAAGTGCAAAAATGTAGACGGGTGGGGTAGTTGTCATACAAGTGGTGTAAAAAGAAGTTAACCCCCAATGTAACTCTTGACACTCTGTTTCATAACAACATTAGCTAGCAATAGCCACCTTGCTTTCTCATTCACGTGGTTGCTGGCTGTCACCTCCAAGCCCTGCGACGCAACATCTCTAGAATACGTGTCGCTAAAAGCCAAAGAAAAAGCTAAATGCTCAGATGCGTCACATCATGCATGATGTCTTTTGATGCTTGTGTGTTTTTATGCAACTTTTGAAGCTTTTTTTGGTCAATTTAATTATAAATTATATAATTAATTTAATTAATAATCATTATGGTCTGTTTCAGAGTTGCATGCAGTAGCTTTTTTCTGAGGCTTTTAGCTTCTTTTTATGCTTGTATAACCGTTAAGAATATGACTTAAATCTATGCCTTTTACGTTGTTAATAATGCCAACAGTTTGACTCTGGAATAGACATCACTGAGTGGATTTTATTCCTCTGTAATTACCTTTAGTTTGTACTTTTCATATTAACCTGGGGGACATGTATTATTAGCCAGCATCTATTTTACAGTGTGGAGGGGTGTTAAAATCTGTATTTAGCCTGCAAAGGGTCACTTATGCCAGTCCTAATTAGGAGAAAGCGTGCTTTTTCAAATCAGGCCAACTTCTCCTCCTTTCCTTCCCCCCATCTCTCTCTAAAAAAAAAAAAAAAGCCCCCTTTAGTTTGGTCATTGTGAGCAAGCGTGCTCACTAAACAGCTGTGTGCTATTCAGTGCTGGGCCTCACGGGCCACGTGTCGGTACTATACAATAGAGTGCCCCTTCCTGGTACAATAGTGTGGATGGTTGAGTGTCAAAGGTCACCCCTATACCCCTCCCTTCAACTGAATCTGGCAGCCCTTGGTATCTGTGCTTCAGTCGCTTTGCAGAAAAGGCTGGATTTTGGTGCTGTTTATTATGCACAAAGTGTTTCTGCCCAGGGGATGCAGCATTCCACTGGCCTTTATGGGGGGGCCCAATGAGCCATCAGATGAGCTATTGAGAGCAGCCAGACGCCATCTGCAGTGATGGTTTACTTGCAGACAGTAGGCCACACGGGCGTCTGACCTTCTGAGTGGCTTCCATCACCAAAAAAGTATCCAAAAGAGGAATTTGTGTGCATGCAGTCAAGCAAGCAAACAAGGCGGCAGCAATGGCGTCACTGGTGTTGCTGTCATTCCTGAGTGATTAAGTCACGCTGTGTGTCTTTAAAAAAAAAAAAAGTGATCGGCCCCCTCCCCTCTCACATTCATAGACTATTCCTGTCCTCACTCTCTTGCACTTTGCAAAATAAAAGTGTTCCTGGTTAAATCATCATCATATCTCTCATACACCTGCTTACTTTATGCACGTTCTTCCCCTGTGCTTTTGCAAGATGCACTGATGGGGGCTCTGGACGTGCTAAATGCCTTTTATTGTGACTCCACAGATTGCTTACTGTGGCTTCTCGTGCAGTCATTTCCTGCTCCTGCAGAACAAGCCCCTCCACAGTTTCTCATACAATGCACTCATAAAGGCGCCACTGTTCTTCTTCTCCGCAAGACTCGCTCTTCATTTCAGGGCTGCAGTGCTGAAGATGTGTTTGCATTTGGTTTACTTGATGCAAAAGTTGCAGGATTTGCGGCAGGTCTGTCTGTCATGTGGTAGTTCCACAGCAGCTCCCATGGGGCTCCCATTGGGCATGTGTGCAGATTGTGATGCAGGGCAGATGGGGCCGTAGAAAGCCGCACGCCCTCTTTTAGTTTAAGCAAGTGATTTCCAGATGAACCCCCTCCCGCTCCCCCTCTTAAACACTCACACAGCGAAAGTGATACAGCCCCACCCCTTTCCACTGTGTCCACATAAACAGGCACGTGTTGTGTGAATGCCGTTCACTCCGATGATGGATGAAGGGACACATGGTGACCAGCATGCAGAGCCACCAGGTTGCATAGCACTCCTCCCCGCCATTCTCTTTTTGTCATAGCCAGCGGGGTCACACGATCCAACCTTTTCTCTCTAATCCTATTAAAAAAAAAAAAAAACTCAGAAAGGCATCAGGTAACAAAGGATTGACATTGTTGTCTCAAGGCGTGCCGCCTGCACTCCCTTTCTCCCTTTGCTCCCCCTCGCCAAGATAGAAGGGTTTCAAGTGATTGCTATGCTTTTACATGCCCTGCAAATCACTACAAGTATGTTGTCAGGCTAGCTCTATGTCTGAACATTTGACAGCCGAGTATTGATACCTTAATTACATGAAAACAAGCATCTTTTTTACGTCAACAATGTGTATGCATGCGCTTAAACACACCTCAGTTGACAAAGCTGCCACAATGGTTGCCTCGTGCTTGATCTATGACTCGGTAGATTACAGTGGAACATGGAAAGGTGAACACAGTATGTTCACAGATGCTAGATTTAACTTGATATAGAAAGTATTTTCCCCCAATAGGAGATAATGGAAGTGTTAGCATTCTTAACTTTTTTTTTCATGTAAAAGGAAGTTAGGCGCTGTATAATGAAACGTCTGCTCGTCCTAGCTTTGCTGGCGTGTGTCTAAAGGGCTGTGGTCATGCACATGCATGGCTGCTGTGCAGCGGGAGACAGCCAGTCAGGCTCCATAGGAGACACCACAAGTCTGCCGTCAGCCTGCTGTGGGGAGCAGTGCGCATTCATTGCAGCTTCACTTTTTGCAAATGTGGCATTGCGAGAGATTTGCTGCGCACTCTGGTATGGCTGCAAACATTCCAGCACTTTCTGACCTTGGACATGTTTCTGTGGTTCTCCTGGTTTGACATTGTGGAAATCACTGTTAAAAAAAAAAAAAAAAAAGCCAAAGAGCATCTTTGTTGTTCATTTCGGCCTTCAGGCAGCTCTTCTTATTATAAAAAATGTCAGCGTGAATAACCTGTTGTGAATAGTTTGACAGTTTTTTGCCTCTAAATGACAACATAAATGTTAACAGGCAGGGCAACCCACGGGAAGATGAATCCCGGCAGAACTCTCAGGCGGAGGAATCCTGGGATTCGCCCAGCGAGGAAGAGGAACCCCTGTATGCTACATCACCGCCTTACACACCCCGTCAGATGAAACGTATGTCTGGCAAACATCATCAGAAAAACAGCCAGTCAAGGAGTGGTGGACGTTCTCCCTGCAAGCGTGAGAAAAATTAGATATTCATCACAAACAATAATTGTGTTGTAGGGTCTGTCTGGTTTTACTGAGTGAATAGTTCTGTGTTTCAGCGGACCTCAGCCCATCTGTCCTGAAAGAGAGCCTCCAGCCGGCAGAGAAGCCTGAGGAGCACAGCTACAAGCAGGGCAAGAAGCAGAGAGCCACTCTCCGTTCCACAGAGAGAGACAACAAAAAGACCTTTGAGACCTTCATGCTGGACCCGCTGTCCAAATCAGGCCCCCTTGGCGCCCTCAACATGGACCCCAGGAAGCACTACCTGAGCTTGGGCTGCAGCAGTTGCAAACTCCCCGTGTCCATGCCCCACATGGCCCGCACGCACCGCCAGACCTCCAGGACGGACTGTCCGGCGGACCGCCTCAAGTTCTTCGAGACACTGCGGCTGCTGCTCAAGCTCACGTCCATGTCCTCTAAGCGCAAGGAGAAGGAGCAGCGAGGCCTGGAGAACATGGCCTTCATGGGGCACAATAATGAAGTCATTTGGCTGGAGCTGCAGGCCTGGCACGCACGCCGCTCCATCAGCGACCAGGATTTCTTCCTCTTCACGGCCCGCCAGGCCATCCCCGACCTCATCAACGAGGTGCTGCATTTCAAGGTGAAGTATGACAGCCTCAGCCTCAGACAGTCCCAGTGTTTAGGGTCCCAAACCATTCATGTGGACTGCCAGACTGTTAGGGCTGTCCCAAATCTAGACTGTAAAGATAAACGCGAGCCAGCTGTAGCGGAAACCAACCACTGTGGAATAGATCCCTGGGGCTTTAGTGCTTGCCCGTCCACTGGGATGAATGCTGCAGAGCCCCTGGGTTCAGGCGCCGACTGCAAGGAGCACCTTCAGAGGCAGCGGTTGGCCTTTGAACAGGTCAAGCAGGTAATGGAGCTGCTGGAGTATGTGGAAGCGCTGTACCCCTCATTGCAAGCCTTGCAAAGGGACTATGAAAAGTATGCAGCACGAGACTTCCAGGGCAGAGTGCAGGCGCTCTGTTTGTGGCTCAACATCACTCAGGACCTCAACCAAAAGCTGCGTGTCATGGCCACCGTCCTGGGCCTTTGTGACCTATCTCGCATCGGCTGGCCCGTCTTTGAGATCCCGTCCCCCCGCTGCTCCCGTGGCAACGATGAAGACGAGAACGAGGAGGACGAGGAGAACAACTCAACCGCCACTTTCACGGCGGATAGCGACGGGGAGGACAGGGTTGCAGAGGAGGAAGAAGAAGAGGAGGAGACGGTGGCATGTATTCTAACTGAGGGAGAGCTGTCTCCCACTCTGACTCCCAAATTTGCCCGATTGTTGTCAGAGGAAGAGTTTCTCCCGACGGCAGGGTCGGGATGTGCAGAAACACAGGGAGGAGGAGGCGTGTTCTGCCCCACAGCCATCTACAGGCCCTTTGTGGATAAAGCACTGAAGCAGATGGGACTGCGCAAACTGATCCTTAGACTGCACAAACTGATGGACCGCTCTCTACAGAGGTCCAGGGCAGCCCTGCTCTGCCACACACCTGCACTGGAGGTGAGACAGAATCCAACTTGAACTTACATTTTTTAATACATTATTTATTATATTACATTATATTCAATATTTGGAAAATGCTATTATTTTTACTTTTACAAAACTTCTACTTAAATCATGTTAGGGTACAACAACATTTATGGTGCATTTACAGGTATAGTATCATCAACACCTGGAGGATGTGAATCCTACTGGGCCATGTTTTCCTAGCCTGATGAATAATAATAGTAGCAATGATATTGCAATATGTATTTGCTGCGGTATACTAAATAGCAAGTGGAAAAGAGTATTTCGAAACAATTACTTTTTTTTTTTTTTACTGTGGCCAATCGTTTAGCTACCACTGATTTTTTATTTTTATTTTTTTTTTAATGCAATACTGCAATTTGAGGCACTGTGAAGAGATTGAGTTGAATTTCCCAATTGCAACACCCATGAAGGCTTATTCTATTCTTGAAGCAGGCAACTTCGTTACACCAGTTTTTGGAAACTGCTGAGTGGAGTCCATAAAAACTAACACAAGCCAAGCTCAAACAGTGCTAACGTGGATAAGAACCAAAATGTACACCTTTATTGATGTCTTTGCACTTTATGTCTGAAAAGGAAAGGAAAATGCCTACAATGTTAAGCACGTGGGAAGAAATGGGACAGTAATGGGTTCTTTCTTGTCCCACTTCTTTTTGTGGATTTGATTAGGTCGTTTTTGTGTAAACCAGATAAACCCTAATGAGGACACTAGAACAGCACTCAGTATAGCACAGTTAAAGCTCAAACATTCCTGTTCACTTGCACGTCATAGATGTCATCTAACATCAGTCAGCTGACATTAAGCTCCCGTCGTGAGTCGCTGGCGCTCCTCCCGCGACAACGATAAAGTGGTGAGCGGACGTCTCGAGCTACACACAGAGATGCAACTTTCATCTTTATTATTCTGATTACAAATAAAGTAACTCGGCGGTAAGATGCCAATATCTATAACAAAATTCATCTGTTCATTTGTAACTGCTAGTTACGTAGAAAAAGTCAATTGTTCGATGGCTTTGCTTTGTGTCCCGAACTCCACTAGAAATGCGGGTTTTGTACATTTCCGCCAGTTATAACGATTATTTCATGAATAATTGGAAAATGTGCCCATCGCAGAAACCTTTTTAATATGTTGCCTTGACTTTGCCTGCATTACTTCTTGTGTATCTGTAATGTTTGATAGCAAATGCTAGCATTTGCAGTTAGCTAACTGGACGTAATACATGAACTGTGTGTATAATGAATGCTACATAGCATACGTAACTGACATACTTCTCAGGTTATGTGCACAACTATTGAGAAATGATGTGTAATTATCTTTATTGCAGTATTGAATTGAACTGTGAATTGCTGAATGAAGTCAACTACTTTGGTTACCTGTGAACCACAGGTGTCAAACACAAGGCCCGGGGGCCAGACGTGGCCCGCCACATTATTTTATGCGGCCCGCGAAACCCTTGGAATAATACATGTCAATAATGCACTTCACCTCTGCCCTAAATGTATTTTGTCATTTCGACAGAAAAACTGTACTGCATGCAGTTCTTCTAAACGTCAGTATTATCTAATCATGCAGCAAGATATTCCAAGCATTTTTCAAAAACAAATGCTTGAATGTCTGCTTGTCACCATGACATTCTCACTCCACTTCTCATTTCAAAGCAAGTTATCCATCAATTTGTTAGAAAAAATATAATAATCTAATGCATGGGCAACTGCGTAGTAACATTATGAGGTTATATTCATATTTAGATTCATAAAAACTGACAGTTACAAGTGGCCCTCTGAGGGCAGCCATAACTGCGATGTGGCCCTCAATGAAAATGAGTTTGACACCCCTGCTGTAAACTTTGAAACTATGAACGTGAAATGCTAATCATTAGTATTTAGTGTAGCAGTTTCAAAGTTTACCGGTTAGATTTGATATATGTGTGTGTTTTATAGTAACTTTATACTGCAACTTGCATACTGAGAAGGTGTTTACCCATGATATACATGTACAACGTGCATAAATACCCATATTTATAAATATAGTAAATATATTACACATTTATATTTGTGTTTATAATAGGAGGTATTATAATAGGATCTTTGGGACTTGGTCATTTTAAAAGTAGCTTGCAAGCTCAAAAAGCGTGAGCACCCCTGTGTAATAGCTGCACGGCCCTAATGCAGGCTGTTAAGGTGAAAAGTGAAATTAATTCTCCACAGCTCCATCCCACCAACATCTTAATGGCTTCTTGCTCGGTGCATGTGCCACCGCTCCACAAAGTTTCATGAGAATCACTTAGGCAAACCTCTCGCCCGGGTGTTTTCAAGCTTGGCAGAAGTAATAATAACCTACCTGGCTTGGTGGATTCAAGCTTAAACTTATCTGTCTTCCCCTTGCAGTTTGCCGATTTCCCAGACCCGATGCTGTACAATGACTACCTGCCAGAGCTGTCACGCCAGGGCTCATGCAGCGGCTCGGCCGACCCAGAACTCGGGGCAGACCAAGTGTCTTGGGAAGATTTGCTGGACATGGATCTACCGTCCTTCCGGCCGGCGTTCCTCGTGCTTTGCAGAGTTCTCCTCAATGTCATCCATGAGTGCCTCAAGCTGCGACTGGAGCAGAGACCTGCTGGAGAACCTTCACTACTGAGTATCAAACAGGCAAGCTGATATGAATTAGTAGCAAACGGGGATGAGAGAAAATACTTTCCTTTGTTCACAATGTTTATCCAGTCTTGCTGTCGACCTCCAGTGCCACCAAGACCAAAAACTCTTGAGACGTGCCATTTATTTTATAAACATATCAATGCCAATGTAATGCCATTCATGCTAACATCTTCATGTCTACGTACCATATGCGTCCTGCAGTTGGTGCGTGAATGTAAGGAGGTTCTCAAAGGCGGCCTCCTTATGAAGCAGTACTATCAGTTCATGCTGCGCGGCGTTGTCACTGATGCTCAGGGCCTGCAGACCAACGCCAACATTGACGAGTTTGAGGAGGATCTGCACAAGATGCTTGTGGTATGAGGCGCCACTACTCACTGTTTACCATCATGAACATGAGAGCTTTGGGAATGAAAACGTTTGTGTTGTAACGCTGCATGTATGCATTTCAGGTGTACTTTGACTACATGCACAGCTGGATACAGATGTTGCAGCAGCTGCCTCAGGCCTCTCACAGCCTAAAGAACCTGCTCGAGGAGGAGTGGCACTTCACCAAGGACATCACCCCCTACATCCGTGGAGGGGAGGCCCAGTCTGGGAAGCTTTTCTGGTCAGCGTGCACCCATTTAAAGTCTTTAAATCATTCATATGGTACTGAAGAGGGTTTTTTTTTTGTTGTTGTGTCTTTTGCAGTGACATTGCCGGGATGCTGCTCAAATCCACCGGAGAGTTCCTTGATGCTGGGCTACAAAAGAGTGGAAATGAATTTTGGGAAAGTGCTGACGACAGCACCGCCTCAGATGAGATCAGGTAAAGGGGAATTACACTGACTGGCCACAACATTAGGTACACCAACATGAGACAAAAATAGATGTACAACTGCCCTGTGTTATATCTGAGAGCTGTTTCTAATAGTTTGATGACCTAATTTACCTGTATGTGCAAGACACAGCTTTCAATATGATGCAGTACAGTTCTATACTGCTGCAAACTACAACAATAATAAACATATTGGCTCTGGCAGTCTTTACAAAGACACTTCTTTTATTAGATCTCATGTGATTGTGCTGGTAGCTTTGATATTGCTGGTCAATGTTTATGCTTGTTTTTGTTATGCCTCATTCTTTGTGATCCTCCAAGGCGGTCAGTGATTGAGACCAGTCGGTCACTTAAAGAGCTGTTTCACGAGGCCAGGGAACGTGCATCCAAGGCTCTGGGCTTTGCCAAAATGCTTCGCAAGGTGAGAGTCTGCAGTGCTGCTTTAAAGCCATAAAGCTGCCACAACAGTGACTGTGCACAATCTGTGTGTTCTGACGCCTTGTCCTGCTTGCTTCCTTTTGCTGCAGGACTTGGAGGTTGCTGCTGATTTCAGCATCACTAACGGGGTGGCGTCTCTCCTAGAGGCTCTAAAGAAAAGGAGCTATGTCAAGGTGTGTTTCGGTTCACATTTGTCACTTCTGATCTTCCTGTCGTGTTGGGAAGTAAAAGCACGACTCTCTCCACTCTCAGGTTCAGATTCCCGGCTTGGAGGAGCTGCAGGTGTTTGTTCCCTTTGGCTTGTTGGCTCAGAGGCCTCTCATCCTGCAGCTCCTCAATGCTGCTGCGGGTAAAGATTGCTCCAAGGAGCCAGATGAAATGGCTGAGGATGAGGCCTACCTGTTGATGAGCAAGCACCGCACCGGGGATTTGACGGCTGATTCTGACTGGACTCGGTGGGACGGAGAGCTGCTCAAACTGGTTCCTCAAATGGAAACGGTGGACACTCTGAGGGCCATGAAGGTATGTAGCCACTCATCTGTAAAACATCTCCTAAGAACGTTCTTGCACCTTTCTCAATACCTCTCACTGTGGTTACAGGTGGAGAACATGCTCATGATTGTGATGCAGTCGGCTCATCTGGTAGCTCAGCGGAAGGCTGTCCAGCAGTCCATGGAGGATGTGCTCACTCTTAGCCGTGAGCAAACATCCAGTCAGCCTCTTATCGCCGGTGCTCTGGAGGAGCTGAAGGTGCTTACATAACCACAATCTGTGATTTGCAACCTTTGAAACGCACACGCTAATCTGCTCTGTTTATATCTACTGCTTGGTGCAGTGGCATCACTTCATCTCATCATACAGTGGAACCTCTAACGGGTTTCCCATAGGAAGCAGTAGACATGATCAGCATTTGAGTAAAGGTATTATATTGTTCTTGGGGAAAATTAATAATCTATTCATGGGTTTATTGTTGTTCTTTAAATGTCTCGCTCTGAAGGACCTTCTGTTTCCATGACAGTATTGAGCAGAATAATGCTGAGCCATAGGAGTCATATTGCAGAGGTCTTTGTGGATATGCAGGAGCTAATACGCTAAGCAATATGTTAACATTAACTGTTATACAAGTGTAAAAAGAAGCGAAACACTCTTGATATTCAAATGTAAAAAAAACAAACAAACAATCGTAAGTTTTTATTTTATTGACAAAAGATGTAACAAAATGCAACAGATGAGCCTCATGTGTCTCACTTATTTTTTTTTTATTTTATTTTTTTTTACCTGAATGGTCATACAAGTGTAAAAAGGTGGCCACTGTAAATTGTAAAAACAATGACACACTCTACCTTCACTTTGGTTAAAAAAATTTTTTTAAAAAGTGTCTACTCCTAGTGTACCTTACCACATCGAGCTTCAAATTTTGCAGTTTCACTCATCCCGTTTTTTCAAAAATATATTCATTCATAAGTCATCACTGTTTGATGATTGAATATGGCCTATTAGTCAAATAGATGATTTAAAGTATTTTTGGCCCAAGTTAAGCATTTCCAAGAATAAGAATGACTAAATTAACTAAAATGGTTTTGTGCTGCCGATTCCGATACCGATCATCCATGAGTGAGATCGGCCAATACTGATCACTTGGATTAACTGTACATTTTTCATTTAATTTGTGATGTTTGGTATGGGTCAGGGGTGCCGTTAGACAATTCCAAGGGCCACTGGCAAATAGGTAATTATTACAAAATAAACGTTTGGGTGGATTGTCTTTTCTAGCCTTTATTCGTGTGAAACTATTTTTGTACTATTTGACACAAACCTGAATTTAATTTGATGCATGTTTTGGCGTAATACGAATACATGGGAAATAAACTGTTCAATAATGATTTTTTAGCTCAAGATAACAAAATTCTCCAAATAAAACAATATAAACACATATATTTTTTATGTAGAAGTCTGTCCTGCTCAACTTAAAACAGAATAAATCCAGGTTGCAGGGGTGTCCAACTTTTATCACTATTAGAGCTGTCAACTATTTGTGTTTTATTTATGACTGGCAACATTTAAGTTGTACACCACTTTATTTACCAGGCAGATAACATTGTGGTCTGTATGTTATTTTGTGGTCATTTGTCATTATATAAAGGCATAACGTCTGTAGTCAACAGTTATAATAAAAAAAACTACTTGTACTAAGAGCTGAAGCAAATATTCTTTGAGCCTTTGTGAGCTACTCAAGAGAGACAGCTAAGCGAGATAGGAGACCCTGTGATCACCATCATAAGGCTGGAAACACTACTGTACTATGTGTTTATGTTCATTAAACAACCACACAAAGTGTTTTGAGGACAAGACACAATTAGTATAATGACAACAAGATAGTAAAGTTGTTCAGTGACACTTGAAAAAGTTAGTATGTATCCCATGAACGTGATAGCCACTTGTGGCTCCCCCGTGGGACAAAAACAAACTCTGAACTAACCGCATTGCTTCTTTCAAAAACAAAATGTCACTGTGGTAAAAAGTCACATTTGGAGTTTGAAAACTATTACATTAGCAGCTAGCTGCTGCCACTGTAAAGTACAGCGAAGTGTGTAAACGAAGATGCAACAATAGTGGAATGATAATAGGTTTGTTAAGAGAGTGATCAAACATGCTGGCATCGATTGGCGTAACGTGTGTCAAGATCAATATGAGACGTGTCAATTTTTTGGCAACTCTCCGTGACACGGCAGACATGTAGGATTTGCTGCCGCACGCTGATCGTTTTTTGTGATCGACTGTGAAAGGCGTGTTTTTTTTATGGAAATCGTTCGATATTGACCGGTGGCCAATCGATCGGAGCATTCCTAATTTTTTCCAATCATTTTGGTTGAACTCAGAATTTTACTTGAGAGGTCCCACTGTGTTATGTGCGTTAAATGTATTGGACCAATCACGGCAAACCAAACATGTCATTTCTTCTCTCCCCTTGTCTTGTACATGCTCTCACGCTCTTGCACGTTTGCTACTGATGTCACCCAACACAGGATGAAGCCCTGCAGCTTTGCATTAAGATCAGCTCGGCCATTGATCGGGTGGAGTACATGTTCACGTCTGAGTTTGAGGCCGAGGTGGAGGAGTCCGAGTCGGCCACTCTGCAGCAGTACTATAGAGAGGCGATGATCCAGGGATACAACTTTGCCTTTGAGGTAAAGAGATGAAGTGTCGGAAGGGCGTAATAACAGGAATTATGCCACTCTTAATAGAGATGATAATAAACCCAGTAATGCAGTTGATTCAATGACAGTTTCATTTCATTCAATCATATATCTATATGCCTTGTGTTGTCCACAGTACCACAAGGAGGTGGTGCGCCTCATGTCAGGGGAGTACAGGCAGAGGATCGGCGAGCGCTACATTGCCTTTGCCCGCAAGTGGATGACGTATGTCCTGACTAAGTGCGAGAGTGGCCGGGGCACCAAGCCTAGGTATTGTAAGCCTCTGACTATTTTACTGTGCACTCCCAACATCTGACGACATTAATCACATACTGACCTTTCTTGTTTTACTGCACAGGGACAGGGCTCACATAAAGCCTTTAAGGAGTTAGAATGTGTTGCTTTGCTAAAAAAAATAGAAACAAGTGGACCAGTAATGAATAAGTCAGTCAAGTGTCCTTATCTCCCTTGAACTTTAAACGGCTTCCAACTTGTTATTCACTCTCATAAACCTTATAAAAAGAGTTAATGAGCAATTTTCTTTTCTGATTAGTTAGTTTGACTCCGAGCTACTTTTTGTTAACAAAGCCAATAACTACAAAGGTTGCTAATATTTTGAATCGTATAACGCCACAGTAAATGTGATGTGTGGAGAGCTTTTGTGAAGCATGTTGCCATGGCAACACCACACAACAATAATAACACAAATTGCAACTGAGACCAGAAAGAAAAGGAATTGTGCAACTTACTCCCACAGGTGGGCGACTCAGGGCTTTGACTTCCTTCAGGCTATTGAACCTGCGTTCATATCAGCATTACCAGAAGATGACTTCCTGGTAAAGTTATTGCAGCTCATCATCTGATTATGCTTGCAATGTCATTTTTGACCTACGCTGATTTTATTTTTTATTTTTATTTTTTTTAGAATTTACAAGCACTGATGAATGAATGCATCGGACACGTGATCGGAAAACCTCACAGCCCAGTCACAGGCTTGTACATTGGTGAGATGCCGCTTCCATTTCAGGATGTGTGTTTGATCACTAAATATCACTAAATGATCACTAAATAGTAGCACATCTTCCATTCACATGTCAGACACATTGTACTGCTGAAAAACAACATTTTTGATATGACTCCATCACATTTGTCCCCATGAATCTTCGCTGTCGTTGGTCGCTGAGGTCAAAGATTAGATTGCAAACGACAACTTTTTTCTGCCTGTTTTTAACAGGGATTGGCTATGATGATGCAGTGAAATGGATGGTGTACATTAAACATAAAATTAATCCTGAACCAACAAACAAATTTAACGTGCACCCACAATTTATCAGTAAATAATGCTGTATAAATTAGGATTGTCATATGATTGCCATTTTAAATCAGTTTAATCTCAGTTTTTAAATGAATTAATCATGATTAATCACCATTCTGAAATATGGCCATTTTTTTCTGTATTTTATTGAGAGAAAGATGAATGACAGGACAGGATTAAAAATATTTGTGCGCTCTAACAACTCCAAATGAACTGAAAATGTAAATCAAAAGCTAAAAGGTAGTTTGCAGACTAGCACTAGACTCTTTAATAATAGCAGAACATTTGAATCAAATGTTAACCATGTTATTATGAGCAATGACGTGTTGTGTTCAAAGACAATATGTAATTTATTTCAATTGAATTGACATGATTTGAATGTATTTTCTGGGATTTCCAAGCACACATAAATGCTGATAAGAAAATCTACTTATCGTTTTTCTTTGTCTTTCTATTTATTTATACACGCGTAATGAAGATTCTGAGTGTCAGTGAATACACCTCACGCG
The DNA here is from genome assembly GCF_027744805.1 of Dunckerocampus dactyliophorus. Taxonomy (NCBI): domain Eukaryota; kingdom Metazoa; phylum Chordata; class Actinopteri; order Syngnathiformes; family Syngnathidae; genus Dunckerocampus; species Dunckerocampus dactyliophorus. Next base: position 13,821,158 of record NC_072832.1, on the reverse strand, counting down.
ATTGTGGTGGAGAATGACAGACGTGTTTGTGAGCTGGAGATACATACGGTATATGGTGTTGGAATCGGACTGCTGTTGATGTGTGCATGTCAGATTAAAGTTCTAAAAGAGCGTCAAACTGTGGGTGGACGCTACGCTGCGCCGCCATCTGCCGTCATAACAAAGAGGTGTGGCATGCGTGAATTACGCAAAAGATTAGAGTGTGACGAGACACCCAACTCACAAGACGAAACGATACACAAGATTGGGCCCATGAAAACGAGACGAGACAAGATTTTACCATTAAATTTAAGAAAAGCACAATGAAAAAATATCACCAGACAGACTTTTTTATTTAACGGAGTCACAAAACAATGCAAAAATATTATTGTCAACATTTTTTGAGACCAAATAAACCACTGTTATGATAATATAGTGTATATTAGTAATAATACAGCTCACTGTTTTTCTCTAATCTACGTGTCTTTGTCTATTTACGTCAGAGCTGTCCAGCTGTCCTTTGATATTTATCATTTAAAAGAAAAACAATTTATAATAAAAACATTTACATATTATACATGTAGTTATATGTAGTTATTGCAATCTAAAATACAACCTTTTCCACTAGTCTTTACTACTCACCTAAGTATGTAATTTATTTATATATATATATATATATATATATATATATATATATTTAAAGTTTTTATTTAAATGTATCTTTTTTTTTTTTTTTTTGTTGAAGTCATGTCTAGGGTCAGTACAAATATATTTCCCTTTTCAGGTTTCGTGGCTAAACATTTCTTTCTTTTTCTTTCCAGCCCCGAGAAATAGCCCTCGGCCTGTTAAAGTCCCTCGCTGTCACAGTGACCCACCAAATCCAAATCTTTTCATCCCCAATGCTGAAGGGTTCAGGTTGGTGATTAAAATAAGTGTTTCTAGTCTTTTCTTGCGAGGCTTGGCTGCTTTTCGCTGCTTTTGCTTCTCTTGACCTCTAATGCTGTGCTGGAGGAGTGTGTGCGTGCTCACGTAAGTGTGTGTGTATGTGTTTGAGTGAACCACGTTCATAGTCACACACACACAAACACGCACATGTACGTGCACATCCGACCAAAGTCGACGCTTTTCTCGAAGGTAGAACTCCTCAGGTTGTTTGTTTTTACCACGCAGCTCTCGAAGTCTTCCCTGCGACCTCCGGAATCAGCTATTCCCCAACGGCCCTCGGCCCATCCCGCAGGGCCAGGGGGAACATGGCAACATGAAAGCACCCGGCAGCGCCCCCAATGACGTCAGGTAGCCCCCGTACCCTGTAATTACCTGGCACAAAGAAAACGTGAAGATATCCTCAAATGAAATATGAACGCTTTTTGTTTTTTTGCCCCATTTCCTTCGAAATGAAGTAAAAGGTACTACTGTACTGTACATTCAAACACATCTTTAAATTGACCTATGAACTGCGCCCTTAAAATGACCGTTGATAATAAAGGTGTAAGAAGGTGATAGACTCAATATTAATCCAAAACAATTATTTTTACAAGAACATTTTTATTTTCCAAATGGCACAGAACGTGTTCAGGTGAGAAAAGCAGGTCATGCATTGCGTCAATGGAAGTGAATGCTGTTGTGTTTTTGTGTGAAAATTGAACCCTTTAAAAGAACTAAGGCTGTGACATTCTGCTTTTTAGCGCTTTAGAGCATGAATCTCTTGCTCTTGATGCCACTCTTGCACCGCCATTAGATACGTTTGTCTTATTGGTGCCCGCTCCCTCCAGCTTTAACTGTCTGACTGCATGGTGAACGATTAGTGGGAATGCATCTGCTTTGAAAGGTCACATGGGTTAGGCTGGTGTAGCTTTTATGCACTAACCGGCCAATGAACAATAGACACACTTGCAACAAAAAAATATTTTGTAGTCTGTAACCTCTTTAGATTGTGTAGCTGTACCTAATATTGTGCCAGTGTTTTGTGGTCATTCATTAGAAGTATGACACATTTGAGCGCATATCCATTGTTGAATCACTCCTACTTTGTCCTTAAAGGGGATCCAGTTTCCACGAGAACGACCGTCTGTCAAATTTCAAGTCGCTGAGCCGCCATTCAAGCCCCACAGATGACCGAGAAGGTGGGCTTACTTTGATCCACGTTCTTCTTAGTAGTCTGCCCCCTTTCCTAAATCCCTTCTCTCTTCCTCTCTCCGTTCAGAACCTTCTTATCCAAAGGGCGACTCCAACAGTACCACACGCAGAAGCTGGGAGCTCCGCACCTTCATCAGCCAATCCAAAGGTGAGTTGAACAGGAAGACCATGGTACATCTTTGCAGTGACGAAGGATGTACTCGACACTAGACAATCCATACCATGCTTGGCACACCTAAAGTCTGGTTAGTTTGACCGGTATGAGCGTTCCATGTCCCCAGCGAACGAGGAAGGGGTTGAGCCAACAAAGCCGACATTTTTTTTTTTTTTTTTACAACGCTGTCTTCTGTGAAGTGATGGGCTCATCTAGGTAGGGGCAGGTCAGATGTGGTATCATGTCCCTGAGGAAGGAGGTTATTCCTCCATGAAGTCATGAAAAGACGGAACTTCAAAATCTTGTTTGAAAATAAAAATGGAGCAAACAGTTGAGTCTCTAGGGATACATACTGCTGTTAGAACATCATTTTAAAAAAAGTCAATTTTGCTCATTCCAGGACCATTCATATTGAGTGGCAGTGTTGTATTATGAAATGATGGCACACACACAAACATGCAGAAGGGCAAAGGGAGTGCTGGCCAGCAGGGAGGGAGTCATTGTGAAGCGGCACGGTACGATAGAACTGCTTCTGTTTAAGTGCACCCTTATATCTCTCTACCTTCCGTTTCTCACCCGCCACATCAGACTCAGGAGCCCGGCAAAGCCCGCTGGAGGCGGTCCGTCGCTCCATCCGCAAGTTTGAAGACAAGCGCTACGCCGTGATGAAGCAACGCAACATCATTGGCCAGGTCTGTCACACGCCCAAGTCCTACGACAATGTCATGCACGTCGGCCTCAGGAAAGTCACCTTCAAGTGGCAGAGGGGTAACAAAATTGGTACGGACAGACTTTTTTTTTTTTTTTTACAGATATTTTTGTAGTTATGAAAATGCTAATGTTTTGACATGGCTGTGTTGTATTTGTCAACAGGTGAGGGTCAGTATGGAAAAGTGTACACATGCATCAATGTGGACACTGGAGAGCTCATGGCCATGAAAGAGGTTTGTAGCCCAGCAAGGACAGACATTTAGACAACAATGGCTGTGTGTTGAATCAGTAAATCGATATCACGTACTACTCTAAACTATCGTTAAAACTATGTTTCTCTAGTATTGTCCCTTGGAGGAAGTGCTGTTTAAAAATGGTTGCTGTACAGTATTTCCCACAGAGCTGCACTCTAACTGTGGCATAAACATAAAGACTTCTTGATAGGTTGTGCTACATGGATCTGTGGCGGTCAACATTAACTTGTGGCAGGTTGCCAGAAATACATGAGTTTCTGAGTTTTTAATAATAGAATGACATGATGGGCTGGATCAAGCGCTCTTGGTTTACAATCTAATCCCAAATGTTTCAGTTAAAAAAACACATTTTCCTTCTTTGTCATCAGATCAGATTTCAGCCCAACGACCACAAAACCATAAAGGAGACTGCAGACGAACTGAAAATCTTTGAAGGCATTAAGCACCCAAACCTGGTGCGCTACTTTGGAGTGGAGCTCCACAGGGTAGGACGTACACACCAGTCTCCCCTCACCCCTTCATGCCTTAACCGGCTGTGGTGCCCCCCTTCAGGAGGAGATGTACATCTTCATGGAGTACTGTGACGAAGGCACGCTGGAGGAGGTGTCCAGACTGGGCCTGCAGGAGCACGTCATCAGGCTGTACAGTAAACAGATCACCACCGCCATCAACGTCCTCCATGAACACGGCATTGTCCACAGAGACATCAAGGGTCAGTGTCCTTTTTGCCACACCTTTTCCCTTCTCCTCCTCCTCACAGTAGTGCTGTCTCAGCAGGAGCCAACATCTTTCTGACGTCTTCTGGCCTCATCAAACTGGGTGACTTTGGCTGTTCAGTCAAGTTAAGAAACAACACTCACACCATGCCGGGGGAGGTCAACAGCACTCTGGGGACAGCCGGTAAGACGACAGTCTCGCGTCATTATTTCACAACCGTGACATTACGTACACTTGCACAAGCTAATGAGCTCCTCCTTTTACAAAGATAACTTGTTGATGACCATAATATGTCCCACTGGACATTTGGACATCTTCATGCATTTCCCATATTGTTGCTGAAAAGCACATTATCTACAAATTCTGGGGAACACCTGACAAATGTCCTTGCTTATTGTTCACCAAATTTGGAGATAGTCATCCCTAGCGTTGTTGGCTTGTGTTTTTTCAAGAATGTATTAATTAATAAATGATCACTGTTTTGTACTTGACTGGGCGTGTTATTACTCAGAAAATATTGAAAGACCAAGGTATATGTAGTGTTCTCGTCACAGCGGAGGCTAACTAGTTAGCTCGCTAGCTTGCTAGTGTTTAAAGCCATGGCTGTCTCTTGTGTCCTTGCAGTGGTCCCGTATCCTGCGCATTACAGTTGAGCAATGTGGTGTAAAAGAATAATAGGAGTGTAAAGGTGACTCCAGGGGTGTTATTTCATGTCAGAAACAAGGTTTCTATGCTCTTAACTATGAGAATGTTCCTTTTTATTAATATTGACTCTTACTCCGCAGTAGGTTCTGGAACAAATTAAGCGCGATAAATAAGGGATGACTATACATGCTTTTCATTGTCAGTCAAACCTGTATATTCATTTTGTACTCCTATTCAGCCTACATGGCACCTGAAGTCATCACGAGGGCAAAAGGTGAAGGTCATGGAAGAGCAGCAGATATCTGGAGTTTAGGCTGCGTCCTCATTGAGATGGTGACAGGAAAGGTAAGGACTCCTCACAAACAAACTCTTTGCAGTTTCATGTGCAGACACTTGAATGGCAACATGTCTCACATTCATGTCAAAGTAGTTTTGTTTTCGTATCAGCATGTACGGCTCCAATGTGTGTTTTCCTTTCATGTGCAGAGACCTTGGCATGAGTATGAGCACAACTTTCAGATCATGTACAAAGTGGGCATGGGCCACAAACCCCCCATCCCGGAGAAGCTGAGCACAGAGGGCAAGGACTTCTTGGGCCACTGTCTGGAGAGCGAACCTAAACGACGCTGGACAGCGAGCATGCTGCTTGACCACCCCTTTGTCAAGGTGCAGTGTTTCCCATACATTAATTTGGCGGCCCGACACTTATATAGGGTGTATCAAAAGAAGGTAGACTCTCCAAAGAGTTGCCACTAAAGTTACAATTGAATATTTTCATGAAATTAATTTATTTGCATATGTTGGTATGGACATCATCCTTGGGTCCATACCAAAATTTATTGCATAATTTGAATGCATGACTGAACACGGGCCTGTTTTCCGGTGGGCAAACAAAATGTCCTCCAAAAAATGTAAGGGTTAAAATTTCATAAACTGTGATGCAAAATGAGAATTTTTGTTCTTCTACGCTACGATACCCAGATTATTCCGACAGGATCGGCCTTGTCGGAAATGGTTTAATTATTGGACGATACTTTTTCCGCAACAACAAACGGTGACGATTATCTCCGAATATTGAATGAGCATGAATTTGTACTCTCTTTCTGTGGGGCCGTCTCCTCCGGAGGCACAGGGGAATGATCAGGCGAGCAGTGCAGGACATGCGGAGGGGAGCGCAACTGTGCATCCAAAGAAATGGACGTCATGTTGAGGACTAAGTTGACAAAAACGTACATCCATTACGCCAGTGCAAATAGCGTGAAACAAAGGGCTCATCGCAGCGTAGAAGAACAAAAATTCTCATTTTGCATCACAGTTTAAGACTTTTCCTGAAATTTTAACGCTTCAATTTTTTGGAGGATTTTATTATTTTTTTTGCCCACCGGAAAACAGGCCTGTGTTGGGTCATGCATGCAATTATGAAATCAATTTCGGTATGGACCGAAGGGTGATGTCCATACCAACATATGCAAGTAAAGAAATTTCATGAAAATATTCATTTTTAACTTTAGTGGCAACTTTTTGGAGAGTTACTCTTTTTGCTACACCCTTTAGATACTATATATAGCACGACCTGTCCATCCTCACTCATAAACACATTATAATGGGACCATTGGTTAATGAAGTGTTGATTCGTAGTTGGCTTGGTTATGACGTGCTAGGTAGCGAATGTGGTACCTGTTGTAGCGTGCAACAACAAATCCAAAGGGTCACCTTTGATTGCAGTGTCACCCATTTATTCGTCTCCATCAAGATGTGCACAAAGTCCCAAAGCTCCACATAGTAACAGTAGCACGGCAACAAAATGTATATACTGCACACATAACTCCACTCTCATGCTGTCAGAACTTGTATGCCTGACGGGTCAACACCTTGTTTATATACTTCAGCCGAGCAGCGCCCTCTATTGGACAAACAAGATATTTAAACATATTTGGCTCCTACTGTCTCTGAATGTAGCTGGTCATTATACCTCCGGACAGTAGGTGGCGGTGTGCATTGTAATGCCACTTCTTGAAACATCTCACACACGCCTGGGCTGCCAGAGAAGAAGAGACCATTTGAGACTCCTACATAAACACACATATTGCCGTGAACGAGCAGTGGATGCGGTTGCGTTTGTGTGTTGCTGCGTTTTGTATTAAATGTATAATTTGTTTTTGTTTCAGGTGTGTACGGATGAGGAGTGAACACAGCATTTGTGACTTTTGGACTTTGCAAGCGCACAAGTGTGTAGAAGTAGAAGTTTTGGCAGAAGGCACATGGAGTTAAAGTGAGGAACAGAATCCATTCAGTAGTCCTCTCTTTATGTACCGATGAACTTTGTGTATATAATGTAAGAATAACATCTGCATTCATGCTTGTATAAACAATATTGTAAATTAATTATTGACACCTTTGTTGTTCTCACTGGTGAAGAGACCTGTGAAAAGGCATTGAACATTACTGTTTTTTTTAACAAATGGGTGGGGTCTGAATGGGGTGGGCGTGGGGGTGGTACCAAACCGTATGGCACTTTTAAACTGTTTACCCGAGTGGGCAGTTAGTTGAGTGGAGGGGGGAAGAATTTCATTTCAGTGGAATGTTTAGAGGCTGAAAAATCTCACTGAATGAATGGAAGGATAGCTGCTTTGATCTTTTTATGAAATGAACACCATCCAAATATTCAAATTAATTTATCATTTGCCAAGTGTTAGCATCAGGAAGGATTTGTTTTATTCTTATTTCTTTATCTTTGATTTTGCTGAGTAAACGTCAAGTCGATCATGTGACTGTGGTGCAGCCCTGATGAAGAAGAGGAAGAAGGCCTGCCCCCTGCTCTCTGCTGCTCTACACACAACTTACTGTACACAGAAACACACTCAACATGTGGTCCTCTGCTGCTCTTTGTGTTTGCCATGTACAAAAAATATTAATAAAACAATCTTAAAAAAAAAAAAAAAGACTTATTTTTAAATCGAATGACAGTCTGCTTTGGCAACGTTCACTTACTCTTTTTAGGTAGGTGCAACACAAGTCCACTCAGTATCAGCGAAGACTGGGAATGGATTTCAAGGCTCACAGGTCATTGTTATGGCCTGAAATGGTCATCCTCATTGGAGCACGTGGATAGGTTCACATAGACAACAGAAGTGTAAGCAAGCAATATTAATTGTGTTTGATAAAACTGGCCTTGAAGTTTGGTGGAATATTTAAATAGTACCTTTGCGATTCATCGGAAAGAAGTGTTCCCATTTTCAGGAAAAATGTCTTTTTTTTTGCCATCTTTGGGTCCTGCTGGGACCACCGATGAATGTCTGGGGGGTTTGGCCCATCTCCCGGGCTGGAAAAGTGTGGTTTCAGCAACTTGAAAAAATGCGATTTCGCGACAGTGCTGGCACTGAAAAAACGGGCGAAAATCGACCCCTCAGAAAAGTAGGATTTTTTGCCATCTTTGAATGTGTGGTGGGTTTGAGCACCTCCCAGGCTGGAAAAGTGTCGTTTCACTTGTGTGCCTGTTTTCTAGTAACCAATGTTACTTTTCTTACTGTATGAGTTGAGTTGTTTCCTGATTTAACTGTTCCCTATGTGTTGTTCCCTGTATAACCTCAAATAGCGCTTGCAAAAGAATCCAAAATGCCTCAATTCATTACCACCATAACTTCAAATAGATGCAATTACCTTTACTATCTCCACATTTCAGTCAAGCAGTACAATTCAATTCATTAACCCTTTGGAGTCCAGGGCAGGGTTTTGTGTTTTTGTGTTTACCTTTATAGCTCACCTTGAAAACTTTCTTGCCTCGGTTGTTTTCCTTTTTCCAGTACCAGCTTGTGTGTGAGAGGTAGTGGGAACTTAAAATTTAAACCTAAGTCACTCACACTGTACACAACACACACAAAGGTCATATAAAATACAGCAAAATGTTAAACAAAACTAATAATAAAGACGTAATAATATTACTGATTTCATAGGAGCAGATCCTTGCACATGTTCAAGTATAGGAGCTTTATCCTTGATGATGGTTTCAATGGGCGAGTGGTTTGTACTGGCCATGCGGCTTCTGAGCATTTTTGCAATGCCCAGTTTCACATCCCTGGCAGTGTGACCAACTTGGCGACTTTGTTGCTAAATCTGGCGACTTTTCCTGACGTCGTAGGAGAGTTTTCTGGTATTTGGGGACTTAAAAGTGAAAGCACGTATTGTTCTGCAGTTTCTGTTCTGAGCAGCAGCTGGTGCTGCTGAGAAGTCTGCCCCGCCCCCAAAGCAAGTCACAAGCAGTCAGTGCATATAGTCAGCTCCCGCGGCACCCTGAGACCATAGTGGCGCTCTACGCATGCATGAACCACATGTGCGAGGCGTGATGCCTCACCCTATTTTACAGAGTGGGATCTATAAAAGATAAAAGGTGGAGTCCAGATGCAGTTATTATGTGGTCTAGACTTTGAGAGGAACCGGCTGAGATAAAATAATAAAATTATTTTATTTTGATTAAGTGATGGCCAATTTTGAATGAACAATTCAAGAATCACGTTTATTAGTAGTTCTTAATGTAATTAAGGTGTTTTTACTCACTTGTTTGTATCTCTTACGTTTTTTTCAAAACATCATATGCTAAAAATATGCAAAATAGCCAATGTCGTAATCTGGGACAGCCGATAGCTACCTTTCTTAATGAGGAGTTACCAACAATTGTTTTCACTTATGGTACCTTTTCTTGGGTGCACTGCCATCAGGGGAGTCTGCCTTGCTCTTGGGAGACCACTAAAAGTCTTAAACCTAGAACTGCCTGTAATGCTTTTAATTCATTTTTTTTCCACCGATAGAAAGGTAGCGTCATGTTTCATTGCCTGTTTTACTTTGACTTTCAAAGTAGGTGCCTTCCCTTTCTTCTTGCAACAGAAGCTTGTAACTTTCGAGTGCCGGACTGCCAGACACAAAATAAGTTGGTAGCAGCTCGTTGTATGAGCCATCATATGCAGAGTCAACGTTAGCTGTGACATGCTTAAAGCATGCTAGCAGAAGTTGAATGACTACTACCCTTTAACACCCATGATCACCAAATGTCTGGAGAGACGCATCCCAAAAAAGTTCTACTATATTCTATACCTTTTCATTTCCACTGGCGTGAAGACTCACCATGTGACCTAGGAATTTATTGGCCACAGCACTGTCACGGATATTGAACTGAGCCATGACCTTCAGCTTCCGCTCCTTCCTGAAGATTACGAAGGCATTTGGTGGCTTTTTAATGCAGGCCTTCTCTCTGTCGTCCGCGACGTCACATTGCTGTTTTCGCCTGAAACAAACAAACTGGTGAATGATAGATCATTTGGTTAAGAAAAGTTCATTCAAGCTTCCACTTAAAATGTAAACAAACATCTACGAGAAGTGAAATGGAAATTGATTATGGTTCACACTTGTGCTCATGAGCTCATAAATACTTTGAGTTGGAGACTTTTGTTAAGGGAGAGGGCTTTTTTGCAAGTGGCCACTTTGCATACTTTGGCAGCATCATCTCGGGTTCTTCAAGGAAATGCTGGAGACTCAAGAAAGCCTAGGGGAGGTATGGACCTAAGCTGCAATGATGAGGTGTGTCCACCAGGTAGCAGCACTCATACTAATACAATTGACTGTGACACGTTTTACCTCAGCGTCTCCAACTCCAATCATCAATACTGAAGCTACATGAACAAAATGAAAGGGGGCGTGCGATACTTGATTACATTTGTACGACATTTCGGATTCTACAACATTTAATTGTACTTCATTGACGAAGCAGATCTCCACTCAGCATGGTCACTGTCATTTTGTGCTCGTTTGTCTTTAAAAAAAAAGAGGCATAATATCTGAATTGGAAAAATTGCTAAAACAAAGAGTTTCTTCCATTTTCGAGTAATTGAGCCAACAGTGGTCTCCTTTTCATCAAGCTTTGTGTTGAAGGGACAGAACTAATTTGTGTGCTTTATGTGCGCTGCTTGATGGCTGGTGGTAGATCAAATACCTATTTCAAGCAATTAAACAATTAATATGTAACTTGTAATTTATGTTTTTTTTAATTTAATTTGTGTCGATATTCTGTCTGGTAAAATACCGTTCATGTCTTTGTAAGGGGGAAAACTTACAAAATCAGCAGGGGATTCCCTAACTGTATGTGTAATAGATGAGGAAAAACTATTATTTTGGAAATGTTTTGTCTATGGGTTAATTCCGCCAAAAATCCCTACTCTGTGATTTATTTTGATTTCTTATTATTTAAATGAGTTGTTTTTGATTTTTTTTTTTTTCAAGATACCGAGCTTTTATTTTGACGGTCCAGTGGATGTTACGGTGTTGCTCAGTCCGTTTCTATGCTGGCTGAGAGTGGGAGTGGGAGCAGCAAAGTTTTGAAACAAAATTTCAGGAGTTAAAAATCCCGTTGTATATGAACCATGTTGTTAACTACGTTTATTTCTTTAATTCCATGTCGTGACCTGGCTGAGAGGAATAAACAAGTGTAGCCGGTCTGTACTGACACTGGCTAAAAATTAATTCTGCGTTGTGTTCTTTGACGTGGTGAATGATGAAGAAACAGCTGCAGTTCCCTTGCCATCCAGAGGGGGCGTTTATTCTCTGTGCACAACACATAAAATGTACAGCAACCTGAATAATCTTCATGCACACGTCTCCTAAACTCACCAAAACTAGCTTAATTAACAGCAATAACTTTCGTGAGTTGTCTTCAAATACTGTACATAATACAGAGTACACAATGGCATGAAATGTCTCTTATATTCACATTAACACATTCAAACATTGTCGCCACCAGACTAACATACCTCTCCTCAGCAGTCCAGAAGGCGACTGAAGAGGAGCGCGCCAGAATGGCAGGAAATGACATCACAGCAATGTCAAAGTTCACGCAACAAAAAGAACACAAATAAAATAAAGACTGGCCATAAAAAGGTGCTTATATCAACAAATACATACGTGAGAAATGAAAAATGAATTATTGGTGAAATTAAACTAACAGAATTAACACATCGGTTACACAAGTTGCACCCCTGTGTCCCGTCGCGCACCTGTGTTGTGGCTCGAAGTGTGCAGAGTGCGGACCATCCCGGCTACGTATGTTAGAAAGTCACTTTATCATCTATAAATAAATAGAAATAAATGCAATGCAGTAATGACAATACACGTATTCACAGCAACCGGAATCCCACTTGCTGAAGTTACATTTATAGAACTAAAAACAACACAAATCATGGAAATACCCACCAAGTGTAATAACAAAATGTTGACTTTGACAGCTTTTCACACAAAATGGCGACTGAAATGAGAAATTTATAGTGGGTGGTGTCATTACGCACACGTTTTCAAAGATGTCTTGTAACAGTTAAATAGATGCCATGGGCTTTGTCATCAATGATCATTAATACAACATATTAAGCCCCAAACGTACACAAGTTATCAATATGGTATATAATATTAATTGTACCTATTGTCTGAATTCCGTTCTCGTGGTAAAATTACTACTTACTGGTATTTTATTTTCGCCGCCAAACATCCATTAAACTGTTTAATTCTTGAAGATTATCATAAATGTATAGAAAGCAAGTTCATGTAAAGGCGCCAGCTTAAGCCAGGTAGCTAGGCGGCTTAACTGGCACGCTAACATGCTCATGTTAGCAAACAGCAATATTTTATAAACTAAAATAGCGTTTTAGTTCAAATACACTTACTTGAGAATCTCAGAGTTTCTTTTTTGACCTTTAGGGGTCGGTAACTGGATATTAAGATGCAATTATCCACAATAATATCAATAAGACCTAAAGTGACTAAAATGCAATGAAAAGTCAATACTCCAAGTCAAAACTCCAAAAATGTCCAAAATGGTGTGAATGATTAATAGAGCAGACTACAGTAAGAATGCTGGCAAACAACTTTGCAGTCTAGCTCATTTTAAGGGAGCCGGTTCTTTTGGCTCGGCTCACTAAAAAGAGCGTCTCTTTTAGCTGCCACATGGTTCCTCAGATTTTTTTTTTTTTTTTTGCTTAAATTGATTTATTATCAAATTTATGAACCTCAACCTATGGCTCTCCGACCACTTGATGTCCCAGACCCTAGTTTGAAAATTCCTATGTGTACAGCCGGTTGACAAATGCATCTTTGTTGATTATAATGTCCACTAAGTAGCAGTCTGCACCTTCTCAGGTACAATAACAGCAGGTGTGATTGAAAACTTTGCACCACTTCAACACAACAGGCTTCATAAGAGGGTTTTATTTGAGAAATGTACTCATTGTACATCATCTTTCCATACAGTTAAAAATAAAATAATCATGTTAAACACACCGATATGTGATAGTGTCTTGACTACAGGAAAATAACAGTCCTAATGTGATATTTAAAAACTATTTTTCCAAGCTTTTAAGCTCAGGTCAAAAACATTTCTAAGCATGGTCCACTCTATTCTACAGCCTCACAATGGCAATCACATTTACATTGATGCACTTTCTTGGTTGAAGTTTCTGCTTTCTGCTTTCCTCTCTTTTTGCCCTGAAACACACACACACACACACACACACACACACACACACAGTGTATATATATATATATATATATATATATATATATATATATATATATATATATATATATATATATATATATATATGAGGAAGACTTTATATAAGCTGAACGAATCATCTTCATTGTTGAACATGAGCATGGTGGACTTACATAGTTGTCTGTGTAGGACCAGTCTGGGTACAACTGGCTGTGTATACCCTTTTCTGCGTCAGCTAGGCGGTAATACTTTTCCTGCTCCTGCTCTGAGAGCGACTTCCACTGTAGACGCATAAGAACACATGTTTGTCACTCAACAACACTGTCAGTCTTTTTCACGTTGATGTATACACTAGGAATGTTACAATCCCCGTATTTTAGTGATGCAAAAATCTGACAATGTGTGAGCGCGCTTGACTAGGAGAGTCCGTGGGGACGTCCTTAAAAATGCAATTTTTTCCTTTGATATTGGGTGTATTTCCATTTGTATACATGTTCGTGTATTTAGATGACTTCTTCCTCTTCAATTTCATATCAGAGTTATACTGAGTGTTGGACCACATCGAGTCATACGAGTGCTTCGAAAGTTTAGTCCAACTTAAGGACAAGGACTTCAGGACAAGATAAAAGGTATGTAGGATATAAATTCACTTTAATATCTATCTGCAGATGAAATATCATTTAAATCTGATGGTGCAAAATAGGTTAATTTTGCCCCGGATTTAATGTGCACATGCAATTTGTAGTGTGGCGTGGAAAACAATACAGCATCAAGGACATGAAAATTCTGACACTTGAATTTCTTCCCTGGACTTATTGAATATCAAAACAATGAAATGACTGCTCTGTAGAGTTGTAAAGCAAATGTCACAGTCTAAGTTGCCAATGTCCGTGGGATGATCACAGCTTTTGTCAATGTTAAAGCAATGGGAACCAAAGACACCATTTCCCGGTATGAAATTTGTTCTAACTTCTTTAATACTACAAATTAAAGTTCAAGTCATGTTTTATCAGACAGAATAGATTTTGTAACATTCCTACATATACTGTATAGATACGTATATACATATATAGATGCTGTGCCTCAATTGCCTCAGGAAATAAATAACAGCTGTAAATTCCCACCAAAATTTTGATGGGCATGCCATTTATTGTCAACCTCTGGCCCAGCCTTTGCTAGCATGTTAAGAGCTAACATGCTAACAACCTAGGTGGATACAAACTGTGATATTATGGGAGCCTCTCTTGCTTCAGTAAATGGTTGTTCAAGGGCAAAATCTCAACGTGATATACAAAATGCTAAAACTAGCACCTAGAAAGATTGCATTAAGTACCAAAAGTGCACTTCTGTTGTGATTTCTCTAGCGTCTTAGAGTGGATGCAATACACAACAATGGGAATTTGTCTGAAAATCTGATTTCACTCACCTTCTGATAACGACAAAGTCAAAACAAAACATTTCACCAAAAAACCTTTTAGCCAGAGATAAAGTATAGAAGTGTATGAACAAAATGAGATATTAAGCATGTTGCTGCGTGACTGTATGCCTGACCCACAGGGCTTGGAAAAAGAGGCATATCATCCTGTTTCTCCTGGAAATTCCCAGGAATTTTAGAAAGGGTGTGCCTAATGTACTGGCAATTTTTTTGTTAGTTAATTACGTTGTCATGGTTACACAAAATGTTACCAAAACAAATCCAACGGAATCAAGTGTGACGGTTCTTATGGTTTGGGCTGCATCAATCATGGCAGAAAAAGATACCAGAAAAGTACGAGCAATTTTAAGAAGAGCGTGAGGCACACAGAGTTTATACTTCGGCTGTAACTGGTTGAGTCTCATGTTTGCAAACCAAAATTACATTTCTGATAAATTTATGGTAGTGTGTACGTAACCACGAATCGCCATAACACCAGGTGTTGTAACCAAGGACCACCCATACACACACACACACAGTGTGAACACCCACCATGTGACCCAGGGCTTTATTGGCCTCAGCACTGTCACGGATATTGAACTGAGCCATGACCTTCAGCCTCTGTTCCTTCCTAAATAACATGAAGGCGTTTGGTGGCTTTTTAATGTAGGCCTTATCTCCGTTCTCCTGGACGTCACGTTTCCTTTTTCTACAGAAAAAAACAAACCAGAGTTAAGAAAAGAACAAACAGCTGCTAGAAGTGAAATGAAGTGAAATGAAGACTGATTATGGTTCACATTTTTGACCAACAGCTTTTTCCTAATACTTACTTTGATGTGGAGACGTTTGTCGAGGCAGGCATTTCTGTATGAGTCAACGTTGTACAGTCCAGCAGCATCTTTGGGTGTTCTTCAAGGCACTGCTGGGGACACAAAAAACACACAAGATATATGGAGTCAAGCTGTATCCTTCGAGTAGCAGCTCTCATTGAGTCTGTGACACATTGTACACATTATTATTAAAATGCATGTACTGTGTTTGTGTTCCTGTGAAGACTGAGATGGGCTTCGTCACAACAAGACCTTAAATAAAAAGTGCTGCTATCCAACCTGAGAACATCTGGTCAATTTTGTGAATTCACTGGTCTTAGTGAACTTGAATTTCCCTCATAAAACCTGTTGCAGGATGTCTACCTTGCTTAATTTTGACTAAGATCTTTTTTTCTTACCAAACACTTTCTTTGCTATACCAATTTGCTTATGGGAAGTAATAAATACTAAAATCAGAGACACTGTATAGTCTTAATTAAGGCTTCAATTAAATCCTCGAATCAATAGACTGGCGAGTCTCCTATAGTCGCAGGGTGTGTGATATACAAAAGCAATCAACTGCAACTCTCCATTATCAGCATTATCAGCTGTGGCTGCAGACAACCTACTGATGTAGTTTTTACTAATGCCACAAGATAACAGTATTAGCATCTGACGTACTGCATAATGAGCGGTCAGCATCCAGAAAATGTGTGTTTGATGTAAAAGCACTTAATTTAAAAATGAATGCAACTGCCTCTACCTCTGAGTGTGAATTGTAAGCTACACTTGTTGTACTGTTGTTTCCTTATCCCTGGGCATCATCACCATGGTTGCAACATTTATTCTGTTGCTACAATATTATGCTGCAAATATAAGCTAATTGGCCAAATGTAGTAAATATATATATATATATATATATATATATATATATATATATATATATATATATATATATATATATATTGTTAGTCAAAACATCGCTTTGATTTCACATTTTGAGGTGTAAAGACTGCCACTGTTAAGTGAGTGTATGTGTGTCAAAGTTCCTACTGGCGGAGCGGGAGCATGCAGGTGTTGGAATGCAATGTTTTGTTTCGGAGCCTTACCTGCTTGTTGCCAGCATCAAGTGGCCAAATGTGCCAGAGAGCTGGCTGCATGTTATTGGAATATACCGGAGCACTGTAGACCATGCAACAATACTGGTCCACAGTGTCCCCCAGGTTAGAGCAGTCGCTCGAGTCGCTGTGCTGGCTTCCTGTCGACGGGTTGGACAGTGGTAGGTCATCTGAGTGGATGGATGTGGGGGGTGGTGAATAAGTTAGATGGTTGCCCAGGTAGCCTATGTCGTTTTCTGTCAAAAAAGTGAACAGCGGCACGTCTTCGGGGTCGACGGGTGGAGGGGGTTCTGAATGACACTGTTGGTAGTCCAGGTCGACATAAATCCCCTCCATGGGCTCGAGGAGTGGCATGAGGAGGTCGTACCACTCCTCTTCAGCAGCCTCGCTCGGTATCGGCTTCATGCTGGTGCAAAGATGAAGATTGCTGTAACACACAAGGGCCGGAAAAAACATCCATAAGTATAACCTCCTAAATTGCGTACAAGGTCTAACCATCTTCACATGAGATATCTTGTTACAATTTCTTCCACGTATTACAGTTTATTCTTTAAAATATGTTAAAAAGACAGCTTTAGCAGAATTTAACTAGTGGAAAGAAACAACCTTTGTATTTATTCCAACAGTAAAATAATTTATAATAACCAATTATATATATTTACATTTCACACTGGTCACAGTTTGCTTGACAACAACCAGCATTTGAAATGTGCTGATAATCTTTAGTTGAGGTAATTTGTACCCCAGTGACTACAGTAACATTTAAAAAAAAACCTAAAAACTGCCAAAATTATTGAATTGCTCACCAAGTGCTGTATCGAAATGTCTATAAATCTAACTCACTTTGCTGGAAAGCTTTTAGATTTCAGCGTTCAGATGCTCCAGAATCAGCTTGGTGCACACAATACGTGGTTGAAATCACGCGCACGCTTCTGATTGGTGCACTCTTGTACAGTATGCTGTACAAGTCACATGACGCAATGTCTTTGTAACGGTCAATAGGAAAAATGTCTGTGTAACGGTCAACAGGAGAAATGTCTTTGTAACGGTCAATAGGATAAAAGAACAAGTTGCTATAGCTACCGGTCTTAAAGGGGGGGGGGGGGGGGTGTCATCAACACGTCACCAGCGATAATCACTAATAAATATATACTTCATGTTTACATTTTTCGCTAACAAAACAACTTGAGCTTTAATTTGTAACAGTAATGAAAAAGTACTCTTTTAGATATTCGACTCTGTCATATACTTAACGACCTAGCTAGCGCTAGCATTAGCTACTCATTCATAATTAGTCCATCCATCCATCCATTTTCTATGCCGCTTCTCCTCATTAGTACATAATTAGTCATCAAATGAAAATGGCATTTAGTTCAAATATACTTACCGCTGAATCGCTGAGGTTCATCTCGTCGGTAACTGGATATGGGAAGCAATGATATCCACAAATTGACCAGCTTGAGATGACAAAAATGTACCGGTACCTAAAAGAACACACGCTATCCAAAATGGCGCCTGTGAACTATTCAGTCGAGTCGGCTTTAAGTTCAGTGTCTGCTATTAACAGAATGTTGGCAAGTAACTTTTACCTTGTAGTCCTAAATATTTATCCATCAAGCAAAAACTCCCAAAAGATAGCAATTCAAAAATATTGTGTTCCGCTATCTTTGTAGCAATTAAAGAGGCAATCGTAGACAAAAACCATAAGTGGAATCCCAACTATCTGCCATTTCAAATACATTCAGTGTAATCGTTCATCAGCTGTTTTTAAAACTTTAGTACATATGATATTGTACCTATAGGTACAATATCATATGTACTATAGGGCCGCACGGTGGCCTAGTGATTAGCATTGGCAACTCTAAATTGTCCATGCGAGTGTGAATGGTTGTTTGTCTATACAGTATGTGCCCTGGTGTACCCCCTGCCTGTTGCCCGAAGTCAGCTGGGATAGGCTCCAGCATACCCCCGCGACTCTAACAAGGAGAAACGGCATAGAAAATGGATGGATGGATATTGTACCTCAAATTGTGGCCAAGGGTGTCAACACAATCACAGAGAACACCAGGTGTTATTTAGCAGTCAAGCATTTATCAGAGAAAAGGCCTTTATTTGTGCAAAAGAACAACATAATTTCTAATATTATATGCATTTTCCCACACAATGATGACATTTATCTAAATAAGTTACAATATACCTACTATAGTACAAATATTATTTATTGCATTGTGATACCATCCATCCATTCCCTATGCTGCCCATCCTAACTAGGGTCGCGGGGTTATGCTGGAGCCCATCCCAGCTGACTGGGATGGGCAAGAGGTGGGGTACACCCTGGACTGGTCGCCAGCCAATCGCAGGGCACATTCAGACAAACAATCTCCCTCGGCCACATTCATTCCTATGGACAATTTAGAGTCGCCAATTAACCTAACATGCATGTTTTTGGAATGTGGGAGGAAACCGGAATACCCGGAGAAAACCCACGCACGCACGGGGAGAACATATTGTGATACCAGTATACCTATATTGTGATAATTTACCTGGATCATGAAATAAATTGTGTTTGTTAGACTCAAACACTCTAGATTTGTGTTCATTTGGTGATGAGGTCTGCTGCACTCATGGTGTTATCAGATGCAGGCAAGGTATGTTTCTTCACCCAACAGGGATCAAATTCTTTTCTCTTTCTTTTGTCTTTCAATTTTAGTTACCAATTATGAGGTAAACATGATACCCTGCAGTTGGAGAAAAATAAAATATTACTATAATGGTTTCTTTGACCCTACCCACACTATTAAATCATCTTTCTGGTATACAGTAGATTTCACATAAGAATGGAAGCCAACAAAGCTCTTCAAAAGCTATTTAAAAAAAAAAGAAGTGTTTATTGGCTGCATTACAGAAAATGTGCTGGAATTCAATACAAAGTACAAATATTGACTTTGTCTAAAGTACATACATGTATCGTATTTATTTTCCATGAACAAAATGATTAAAAAGAAACAGCATCAACAATAAAAAGTGAGTGCAAACAGTATTAGTATGTTGTATAAAATGTGTTTTGTGTGACTTCCGTTTAAAAGTCATATTTGGAGTCTGCTTGCGCAAATGGGAGAATATTTTTCCAAGCTTTTAACCCTCTTCCAAGCACGGCCCACTTGATTCTGGAGAGCACACTGCCTGCATTGTGCTTTTGCACATGTCTCCACATGTTGCAGCAGCAGCAGCAGCAACAGAGCAGTCACAAAGCTGGGACCTAGCAGCTTTGCAAAGACGCATCTCCAAGCACTTGTGGCTTCCTTAGTTGTTGTTTTGACGCGTCACCTTGCTTTCACCATAGTTTGAAGCTCTGTTGATCTCAGTCTGGCCAATCATCCAACGAACTCCTACTGAAGCTGCAAAGAAAACATTCATTGTATGTTTTCATGTTTTCATTCATTGTATTTTTTACTACTGGAGCGTTTCACAGAGATGCTTCCAAAGTAAATCTCTCTTTTTAAAAAAAATTTAAATCATCCACAACTACCCCTTTAAAAAGTCCAGTTACTCATGTAGCTGAAGTCTCAAAGTTCAAATATTGTCATCTCTGGAATCGCCATTTAACGCCATAACTTGTGTATTGAGGAAACTAGAACATGCTCTTCATTAACACATGCTGGTAGAACCCCTCCTTTAAATCTGAGGGCAAACTACAGTGGAACCTCAAAAAGTCAAACACAATCTGTTGTGCGGGTCTATCACTCATTTGTTTGGATTACGAAACTATTTTTCCCCTACCAAATCATGGAAATAGAATATACCAGTTCCAGTGTCAAAGTGTGACGAAGAACTGCTGTTAACTGTCGAGGACATGTTTTAAGTAACATATGAACATTTATAACTGTCACACAAGCGTAAAACGAAAATTGTTCAAAATAATTCAAATGTAAAAACATTAGGGCTGTCAAATAATTAAAATTTTTAGTCAGACTGATCACTTTTAAATTCATTAAATCAATCAATCAAGTCAATCAAGCTAAAAGCTACCACACAAGTCTAAAAATCTATTTGTCTAACACTACTTTCTTTAATAGTCGCAGCATATTTGAATCGTACCTTAAACCGTGTTTTTATGAGCAATGAGGGGGTTCCATTGAAAGACATCACGTAATTTAAGGTAAATCTACTTCTTTTCAGTGTATTTTTCAGCACACTTAAATGTAGCAAATTGTATATCCGAATTAACAGGTGGTTGATTACAGAGTAATAAGAATACAGCATGCATACAGTGATGCTGTACTCAAGTATTGGGACGCCTTCGGAAAAAGACCTCTGGAGTCTTATTACTTTGAACGTGAGATTACTTCACATCACTTTCAGGGTATATTCTTCCTCTAATTACGCCTTCTTTAATAAGTAAAAGAAAAGCTAATTATTTGACGCCTTGTATGGTCTTGCTGTAACATTTTGCAGTCTTTTTATGCGTACTTTCCCCAAAATTTTAAGGCAAACTGTATGACCGTTTGTCAACTTTATTGGTTCCACTGTATGCAAATGCTAAAATGTATTTATGCCTGATTGCTGTCAACACTGAGAGTGACTATTTTAAAAGGAAATGTAACTTACATTACAAGATGTCAAATCTGCTGCTTTATGAAACAAAGAGGAGCGGGTTAAATGCAAGGATGGTCCGTGAAACCCTTAAAAGCGGGGCGACATCGCCGAGGATTTCTTTGAATGCATGAGACCAACCTGCAGTGCATAGAGCCACTGAAACCAAGATGGTTGTGACTGATCCTGAGGACATGAGCTGCAGGAGGAGCAGGCCCAGTGGGTAGCAGGTAAGGCAAGACCAGAACATCCAGTTGATCAATGACCAGGGGCGACGTGGAGGGCTCACTGTGGGACCGGGGAACCGCCCTGTCTGCATGTAGCCCTCTTGAAAACTGTCCTGCACATATACATGCATACTGTACATGTTTACATGTTTACATGAGCCACTCCTTCAGATGGCATTTGAAGGCAGCAAAACTGGGACAGTGTTTCACAAGTTACTGCCTTTGAAGAAGAGACAGTTGGGACGTCACAGTCACCTCTGAATATGGCCCTTGTGGCCCAGGATAGTGAAGACCTACTGAATTATTGTTGAGCGTTTCAAAATAAGTAAAGTATAGATATAACTGTTTAATCAATTAGTCTATTAACTTAGTGAATGATTACAAGTATTTTATAGAAATAATGCTTTATTCAATAATTTGCGGAGTAGGTGAACATCTGTTTAAGTGTGTCAAAGGTTAAACAGCCAGAATGTAGACAAAACTACCTTGACATAGGCTGAGGAAAAGAATGTTTTGTTTATGTCAACAACTGCAGTAAGTCTTATCGGGACAGCAAAGGAGCCGGCTATGATCTGCTGGCGTCACAAGGTCCGTCAAGGAATTCAGGAGAAAGTTATCTTTGGAGGGATTGGCGGCAATGGTCTGATCAAACAAGTATGGGGGGGGGACCCTCTTTCATTTTCAGCCAGGAGATGGGTATAGGTGGATGAAACAGGGTCCAGGTACCTGTAGACTGCGGAAACTATCCTGACTTATTCTTCAATACATTTGGAAAAAATCTAATTTGGTGTGACAGTCTTTTTTCCTTCTCATAACTGGAGATTAAAGCGCATGCCTGGGGGACGTGAAATTGGCTTAATTAATTTTCCAAAGTGGTACTTTGACCTTTAGGGGGTTGTGGAGAATTTCATCTCCAACAATAACTGATTCTCGATCCCGATGCTTTTCAGAAGCAGGGTCATAAAAGTTTGCATGGGTTAAATGAGGGTGCAAACCAGAGTTGTTTTTTTTTAGATGAAATGTCTGAACTTCTCCATGAATTTTTATTGATATGAACTTTTTTTATTTTTATCAACTTTACTAAGAATTTCTCACAGAGCTATTTTCAACTAGCATATACATATCAAACCATTCAACTTGGATATAAATGATCCGAAGTTGATTTCCACAGGAGTACACAAAACACGTTTACTTTTGAAAAGCTCATGTGCTGCAGGCACGACTTGTAAAATATTTGTCTATGAAAAGTACATGGACTAATGTTAGCTGGATATTTCAGTTGAACTACCATATTAGCACTACTATACTTTGGCCCTGTCCAGATGGGAACGTTCCTGGGATTTTTGTTTTTTTTGGCGGGTTGAAAAAAAAATGGCGTCCACACTGTGCTGGATTAGTACATAGCTGCATCCACACGGGAACAGATCACTGGGTGAAAACGATGTAATACACAAGGCACACCTACATGCGGTACTGTAAGACAGACACGTAGACTGAACCACATGACACACTAAACTATAGAAGAAAGAACGCATGCGCATAAGTCTGTCGTCTTCCGCTTTCCAAAGCTCATCTTGACTTACGACAAAGTGGAATTACTTCTACGAGTCATTTTCGAGAAAAAGACAACAAAATATCAGGAGAATGTCGACTGGGGTGAGTCATGTCCGTCGAAATATTCAGATATTATGTGGGCTTGTCGTCAAAGATCACCTCTGGTCACTTGATGCTGACAGGGTGGTGACGGATCGGTGACTTTCATCGTTTATGAAAAACAGTGGCTTGGCCGTCTAGACAAAGACGACGAGCCGGCGTTTTCAGATTTTCCCCACTCTGGAAGCCGTTTTCAAAAAAATGCCTTTTCAGGGCACCCAGAACGCCGTTTTGTTTCCGTTTCCGAACGTCTTGACCTTAAAACATTTCCGTGTGGATAATAACCCCTTTGTCAGCGTGTTGTGTGGGTTGGGGAGGTCTCTTGACTTGCTCAATGAGATGTGCTGTGTGTACATGAATCAACTTGCATCCCGCAGTCGTGCTCCTGTCCTTTATTTACACCAAACACCAAACATCAGCGGGCATCTTGAAGCTCTTGGCTACACTGACATGAGGCAGATGTCATTTATTGTTTGACTTTCCTGATTCTGGCTGTTTAGACTGTTATTATCATTGTGGTGCAAATCTTCCTGCAAATCCGCAGGTCCTTCATACCGACCGCTGTCAGGCTCTACAACACCTGCACCACCTGAACCATGTTGTAGTCACTATGCATTCTTTACACTGTTCTCTTTACTTGCGTATCTTGCTTGCTTGCTGCTGTAACAAGTTAATTTCCCCGCTGTGGGATAAATAAAGTACATACATACATACATCTTGCATTGAGACGACTTTTTTTTTTTTTTTTAAGACGTTAAGCTAAACTAAACTAATGAGCCGCTTCTTTTTTGGTGGACTGCGCATCAAAACTAGGAATCGAAATACATTTTTTTTTAATGATCTCGGGAGAATCACAATGTTAGTCCCGGTTCCCATCGATGCTCGAGACTACCCCAAAAAGGAGGTGCTCCTCATTCTTCCCTTAAATACAAGAACATTCCACAAGTCTAATGAACTCCTCACCTTTTCTTGGTAGAGTTTGTGGAGCCAAGCAGCACACTCAGCTTCATCTTCCGGGATCAGATCCAGTGGGATTCTCCTGCAAGCAGGAAGATGTCAGATATCTCATACAGGATGATTACACCTGTAATGCAGAACACTATTGGAACGAAACAGCAAAAAGCAGTACCTTACATATAAGTCTGCATGGTATTTCTTCCCGTTAAGTATTCCCAGCAGGGTTGGTGTTTCATTGTTTCTGAAGTTAAGCGTGGAGTCGTACACAGCTGCGACTGTGTGGAACCAGTCACACAATGGTGTCAACAGTGCATTCATTTGACTTACAAATGACCTAACATACTATAACTGCTGTGGCGTGATGGTGGAAGACACGCACCAGTTCCTCTGAGGTTTTGAACAGTCATCCAGAAGCCTTTGGTTCTTGGTAAAAGATGATACTTCAGTTTGGGCAAACCTTTGCTCTCTGCCACCTGCATGCTGATTTGATGCTTCTTCGGTGTGAAGCGTGTTCCTTCACAGTGCAGCAAAAACTAGCACCAGAAAATGAATCAATCGATAGCTGTATCCTAAGATGTTCTCAGCAATAAACACTTCACACTTACCCAATAGTTTTCAGGGTAATCCCTTAAGTTCTGAAGACTCAGGGTCACCGTCTTTCTGTCCTCTTCCCATTTCCTCTTGCAGAAAACGACCTCCAGGAAATACCACATCCAACCAATAATTGGAACGTAAGCCAACTCCTTTTTGGCAAGAACTTTGGAACTCTTGAAAAAAAAAAATGCAGCAGATTTAAATATGAATATAAAATTAAATATATATATTTTTAAACCTAACATGCTAACTTCTAACATCTAGAGAAAAAATTGATGGATTTCGGCACTTACAGCGAGAGAAGAGTCTGGGGAGGTAATAAAACTTCAGAAAATCAGTTTGTTAACAAGGGCAGAAATTAAAATGCTTTGTTTTCGATACTGAGAGGTTAATATGACAAGCGGATTCATTATTTTGGTGCCAGAAAAAAAATTCTGTTAAATAAATTATCTTATGTGAGTCCTCAAATTGAAGAACATTTGTAAGTTGTCCTTTGAATGTTCACGTGTTCTGGGGAACCAATCATTTTCAATAAAATGTTGTAAGATATAAAAAAAAATTAACCAAATACTCTAGCTTACCCGTGACGCAAATGAGGACAAGCAGAGTAGAAAGTGGATGGGTGGATGAATAAAATCCCTTCATAGTCCTTGGACACATTAGTATGTCAATAACAACACCATAAATAGCAGTAAAAATGAAAGCAATGTACAGTAATCCCTTGTTTATCGCGGTTAATTGGTTCCTGAGCCAACCGTGATAAGTGAATTTCCACAAAGAAGGATTCCTTATTTATAAATCGAAAATTTCCATAGTTAGGGCATAAAAAACCTGTTTATTACCTTCTAAATATGTTTTTTTTAAACACAATTAGAGACCACTAGACATGAAATAACCCCCCTATAGTCACCTTTACACTTGTATTACCCAATATAGTAGACATACTGTAATTACACAAAATAAGCCATTCAGGACATAAATAAGACTCGTACTCTTGTGTGTTGCTGTAAATGCGTTCTGGTGGCGAGGACAGGAAGTGACGTCAGCAGTTCAGGGTTGAGTTTTAACTTGGCGTGGGTTACGCCCGCAACAACAGGGATTAGGGATTACTGTACCTGTTGTTAGATAATTAAAACCTGTAATAAAAGGCTGTTGTTCAGGCGATCAAGTCTGGTGTTTGTGTGTCTCACCAAACATTACCATCAATAAAAAACATAAATGAGGCTCATGCTCGTGTGTGTTGGTGTAAATGTGTTTTGATGTTAGGGGGGCGGAGGGAGTGTGGGGATTGGCGTTCAGGGATTGACGTTCAGGAATTGACGTCGGGGGTTCACAGTTGAGTTTTAGCTTGCCGTGGGTTACGGCCACAAAGGTAGCCATTGTTAGGGATCATTGTGCCTGTAGTGATATAATTCAAAGATGCAATTAAAGTCTGGTGTTTGTGTGTCTCACAGAACATTACAGAAACATTACTGACCCCTAGTGACCAGTGTAGAACACGACATATCATCACAATATCTTTGAATGTGTCTTCTGAATGCCTTCTATTTGCATTTTGATTCATTTGTCCATTTTTAAGCTTGAAAATCCATAATTTAAAAAATATTATGAATTAGTATATTTTGGAAAAACTGTGATAGCCTGAAGCCATGAAATTTGAAGCGCAAATTGGCGAGGGATTACTGTATATCTGAGTGGGACGAAGGGTAGGCGATCCCCTATATGTTTTAGATTCTCTATTGTCTGGCAGGAAACCCTATGCATTAAACAAAAGGCTTGATAGTAGACAATGTCTTACCCCAAGAACACCAAATCTCTCACAGAAGGTCCAGCCACACAGGAAATCTATCTCAAAACTGTGGTTGAGAATCACAATTGCATTTTCCTTTCCGTACAGAGGGACACTCTTTGGGTCTGTGTAAAGCGTGCATTCAGTCCCTGACCACCACTCCAATGCAGCTACCATCTCTAGCGATCAAGAAGATGACATTTGTGAGGCTGCATGAAGTAGCAAACACACCATTTGCCATGGTAATCGCAGTACTTACGGCTGCTGATGCAGTAGGCCAACCTGCAGTTGACCTTGCGGGCCAGCTGTTTGTTGACCAGCCAAAGAGGTAAAGTGCATAGCTGGAGCAGGTTGACGATGAGGCCGCTGACCAGGAACACGTAGCAGATGATCAGGTGGATCAAGAAGTGGCATTTCAGCAGCTGCACCAGGCTCATTGTTCTGGAATATTTGCACATGCATAAAGTACATGGCACTGTAAATTTTGTAAATAACACCCTCAACCCTGTGGCTGTTTTTTTAATAACATCTTTGTCAGATTACTTCCTCAATGGAGTCCTTCAGTTGGAGGCAGTATAAACTAACTCTTATGTTTGCGCCTGACTGTAGTCTGTAGTCATGTAGTCTGTAGACTGTAGTCATTCAACTCTAAAAAAACAATTGAAACTTTTCCTGACCCACGCTGAACTGGATAAGTCTGAGTGCAATAACTTGATATGCAAGTTAAGTCAACACCACTTCTGGTAATCATTAAAACAGTAATGCCGCAGAATACCACAAAGCATTCAAGCAAAGAACATGACTGCAAATACTACAAAAGTAAAATGTTGACAGCAAAATTGAATTGAAATTGCTACGTTGGTACTCACCAGGTCACACAGCAGTATCAACGACCTGTTTTTGGGAGCCAGCTTTCAGCCTCTTGAAGCCGAGGCAGGGATAAGCAATCTGTTTTATATGTGCATTGCACCCGAATATCTTGTTCTTCTGTTCTTTATTCTGTCTGTTGGACGTAGGCGTGAGTACAGTTGGTCTCTGACTGTCAGTCCCAAGGTTGGTTTTCTACCACACCCATCTCATAACCACGCTTGCAAAGCCAGATGGGTAGAACTCAGTGACAGCCGCGCTTCCTCTAGCAAACTGCTGCCTGCAAAGATCGTCTATACAGCACCAACAGGGCCATAATCAGCACTGTACTTTGACAGAACTCTATTAAATATGTTTAGCGAGTCACGTCTGTGGTGGGGTTGTTCAGGATGAGCCATTTGACGTATATCAAAATTCGTGCAGATAAAATGTCAACAACTTAGTAACCAGAAAAAGAGGAGTAGGGAAATCTTTTGGTTTTTTAGTCTTTGGCAGTGGCGTCTATTAGGTAAGAGGAAAGGCATGCTGACTAATGCAATGGTGCGCATGCGCACTGATTTATTTAGGACTGACAAACTATGTGATTCGCGTGGTTTTCCAATTAATCTTTAATTAACATAGACAACGGTTTTGTTTTCGCCATATAACTTAACATATATTAGTTATAATAGTATTTTTCTCAGCACCACGATTACTGGTTTTAAACATTTATAGGCAGACACCGACCTCTGGTGGTGGGGCGTCAGATGACATTATAGTCTTATACCTGTACAGTATACAAGACCCAAATATAGAATACAATGGGGTAAAACTATATTAATATTATTACAACAGTATTGGGCCAATACTGCATACTGTATCTTAAATACATCGGTCACAAAGGTACATTATTCCACGTTGTATTTGGCAAGAAATTTATGCGTTTTTCAACTCATCATTTTATGCTTCAAAGTTAGTCTGAATGATATAATACGTAAAAGTATGACAATACATTCACTGTGTACATTTGTAGAAACTGGCTATTATCATTTTGGATGTCATTTATACTCGTCCTGATTGCTGTTAAGTACACGTGGGAAATAATGCAGATATATTAAAAGATATCTAGGAATACATTATACATGATGAATGTTTTGTTATTGATAACAAAACAGATATCAAGCTACTTATTCCTTATAAAAGCAAAACAAAAAAGGATACCTCAGACATTTACACCTCTCAACAGTAGATGAAAATAAAGATGTACTCAGCAGGGTTCCCAACGTTGATGGACAAAATAAAATTACAATTCCTTGATTCTACATTGACGCTCTTCAAGATCTAAGATTAACTTTGTTGTCTCAGAGAGAGCAATTTGTCTTGTGTCATTCCCCCATGCTGCAGCCGCAAAACACCACATGCAATATAGGCCTGAAACAATACTGTAACATGAAAACAGTGCAGTGTCGTCTGAGAAGTTTATGATGAGATTATTTGGAAAACAAATAGTACCATTTAATAATAAAAGGATGCACTCATTTAGTCTGCTAATTAAAAGATGTGGCTGCAACATATTAAAAGCTGAGCTAATATCCAAAAATAAAAGACATGCAAAGGAATTTGAATCGTCTAAGTGCTTATTCATAAAATGGGTCACCTCTGTACTCCTGTTACTTTTGTAAACAAACTGAAAAGGATGTAGAAAGCAACTGACTTCTGTTTCCAGGAAGTTAACCATGATTTTCTCAAAACACTTCATGACCAATGAAGTCAATGCAATCGGTCGGGAGTCGTTATTCTCTTTACAGCTTGATTTTTTTTAGGCACAGGGATAACACATGGAGGGAACAGAGTGAGTGTCTATTGATTTCTGGAAGATGGGACACCAGGCTTCTGCCAGTTCATTGCTCCAAGACTTCAGTAAGCACCCAGAAATCCCATCTGGTTCAGAGGCCTTTCTGGGGCAGATGAGTGAAGAAAGTCCCTTCACAGCATGCTGGTCAATGGTGATTCCTCCAGAGCCTGGTTCAGACACACAATCCATAGCCGTTTCGTGCTGTTGTGAGAAGACATTCAGCTCATTTGCCTTTTTCTCCTCATTTGTCATCTTGATACATCTCCTTGCTGGCATCATGTTAGTCATGTGACTGTATCCTTTTCACTGGTGGCGTCAAACCAAACATTAGATTCAGTCTCCATTGAACCTAACTTAAAGCTAAGAGGATTAATAATGCGGACCTCAGACCATTGGGTTTTCTTTTTACAGGCCTTGCTCATGCTGCTTCACTGCTCGCGTCCTTTATGAGCCAATAACTTTGAAAAGAGGACATTCGTGTCTGAAGAGGTCCGAACATTCTGTAAAAAAAGCCCAACAAAGCAACGAACTGAGAAACAAGAATAATGTGAAGTGAGGAACCTAACTGTGCACATAAACAACCGTTTTACTCTTTA
Source organism: Dunckerocampus dactyliophorus (assembly GCF_027744805.1). NCBI lineage: Eukaryota > Metazoa > Chordata > Actinopteri > Syngnathiformes > Syngnathidae > Dunckerocampus > Dunckerocampus dactyliophorus. The sequence goes on along the minus strand of NC_072832.1, from coordinate 13,791,584 downwards.
CAGTAAAAGGAGCTGTTCGAGTCAACCACTTACAGTTCTTAGATAGTTTTAGTAGAAATGAAGTAGCACAGGATGCATTCAAGAAGTGTGTTGTCCTCAGGATTAAACGCCTGTTAGTCTTCACCCAGTGGCCTCTGACAACACCTCTTCTCCCCCTTGGAGATTGTGCTTATTGTGCTGTCTAGGCAGGGGACTGACTGTATGGCACCATACTATACAAAAGCAGGCCTCAGAGGCCACGGGTCATGACAGTAAATGCATTAAAACTTCAGTTCACATTCCAACAAGTGGAGAGACACAAACACCCCCGTCCCCCAGGAACCATGTCAACACAACCATTTCTGCAGAAAGTGGCAACCACTACCCTCGAGGCCACTGAATAGTTTGCAGTCTCTTTATTTTGAATTAATAACCACTTAGGCCACAATTAATGTGATTAGTGAAAAATGGATACATATATTAAATCACAAATTAAAAGTAACAAATAAAATTAAATGTGTCTTTTAAAGTTATTAAAGAATAAAAACACTTCAGGATGTCTCCTAGTGATTGTTATATGTGGTAGTTACACAAATAAAAATCAACTACTGAACTGAAAACACCCACAAACCATGCGAAAGAAGGTTGCCTGGTTGACTGGTCGCCAGAAGGAAGTCAGTTACAATAAGTACAGCAATATAGTTCCGGTGATGCTGAAGACCACTGAGAGAAACGCTTGTTCAAAAAGTCTGAGGCACGCTTGTTGCACGGGATTCCAGCGCTGGTATCTATTAAACACTGTTAAATCAAGTAGAAAGGCTATAAAAAGTTATGTGAGAAAGCTTCCTTGTCAGTTTACTAAAGGGCATATGTTGAGAATATGGAGCTGAACAACGGTACATACTTCTCTGACATGTGGGCCACTTTCAACTTCAATGCTTCACAGATTCAATGAGCCTTTATTGACTCACTTATTATATTTGATGATAGCACACACCTCACACACTCTCGCAAACACGCACACACACACATGCAAATTTCCTCTAATATTATTACATTATCACACACACACACACACACACACACACACACACACACACACACACACACACACATACTGTGATAATGGAAATAAGAAAGAGCTCCATGAGTTTGACTGACACCTAGGTAAGCTGTACCATATGTTGAAATAAACATTTTTTTTTGCAGTTTGGGTTGCTGGTGATCTTCAGGCCATTTTCTGTCTTCTCAGACATCTGGAGAGAAGATGGAGAGTAGCATGACCGACTTATCGTTTTAAGGCTCTCTTTTGTCACCCTTTTTAAGGGTGCACTGAAAACCTTTTATGCTTTTATGCCTTTTTTATTCAGTCGGTGGGGGGAATGCATAAGCCTTATAAAAATGTGCGGCAGACATTTTTCAGAATAATCCCAATGCACGTGCCCAAAGCCAAGATCTTGCAGCCAAGAAGATGTATCATTTTGGCTCAACATCAAAGGAGGGACTTGGATGAGCATGATGTATAATCACTGCATATGTATGCCTTAATAGACTTTCACTGGTCTAACCACTCTACATTCTTCATTAGAAAACAAAGAGTCTATCTTTCCAAAATGTTTGACTTCCATGCACAGTAATCCCTCGCTTAATCGGTTAATTCCTTACTTACAAATCAAATATTTTCGTAGTTAGAGCATAGAAATCCTGCGTACGACCTTCAAAATACAATTTTAAACATTAGATCCCTCTAGACATAAAATAACACCGCTGTAGCCACCTTCACACTTTTACTACCAAATATAGTAGACATAATAAGAAAATAAGATATTTAAAACATAAGACTCAAGCTCGTGTGTGTTGCTGTAAATTTGTTCTGGTGTTCCGGGAGCTGAGTGGGAGGGTAGAGAGGAAGTGACGTTGGGGGTTCAGAGTTCAGTTTTATCTTGGCGTGGGTTATGGCCACAACAGTAGTCCCTGTTGGGGATTATTGTGCCTGTTGTGATATAATTCAAACCTGCAATAAAAGTCTGGTGTTTGTGTATCTCACCGAACATCACAGTAACATTACCGACACCTACAGACCAGTGTAGAACACTACATATCATAAAAGTAATAAGTAAATTCCTGAATTTAAATAAGGGATGGGAATAGATTCATTGTTTGCTTAGGTTCACGAGTGAGGGAAGGTTGGAGCATGAGGTTGATAGGTGGATCGGTGCAGCATCTGCAGTAATGCGGTCACTGTACCGGACCGTCGTGGTGAAGAGAGAGCTGAGTCGAAATGCAAAGCTCTCAACTTACCGTTCCATCTACAGGGGTATGTTCCCACCCTCACCTACGGTCATGAGCTTTGGGTCGTGACCGAAAGAACGAGATCGCGGATACAAGCGGCTGAAATGAGTTTTCTTTGTAGGGTAGGTTGACTCACCCTAAGAGACAGGGTGAGGAGCTCAGTCACATTGAGAGGAGCCAGCTGAGGTGGCTCGGGCATCTAGTCCGGATGCCTCCCAGACGCCTCCCTGGTGAGGTGTTTTTTCGGGCATGCCCAGCCGGGAGAAGGCCCCCGGGGAAGACCTAGGACACGCTGGAGGGATTATGTCTCACAGCTGGCCTGGGAACGCCTTGGTGTCCTCCCGGTGGAGCTGGAGGAGGTGGTCGGGAAGCGGGATAAGCAGAGGAAAATGGAATGGAATAATTGTTTAGGATTATATCGACTGTGTGACGTTGTTGATTAATCAGATCTTGAAGCAAAATGGCACTACTTAGCTGGAACCAGCAGAGATGCAGTTGATTCAGTCTCAACTAGGTTGTGGTCCAAAACAGTACAACACGGCATGAAAGTGGAACTACATTCAAAAAGAGCAGCTCCCCCAAGCAATATTCTTAAATATGTACAGTATAATATTCAATAAAGTCAAAGAGATATTCTTCCATTCCATAAATGATGCTGATCTAGCATTTCCTCACACTTTTGTTAACAATTTCGCCCTGGCAGATCAGTTGATCATCTTTCGTCTCCTCTATAACATATCTGCACATCTTTGTAGCGGCAGAATTTCAGACACAACTCTTGAATTGGATGTCATTCAACTGTGCAGGTGCCCCTACTTCAATTTATAAAGTGTTAGCATTTATTATATGAGTTCAAATACAGACGTACAAGACTTTTGACGCAAATTATTTCCAGCACATTCAACACGTGTGTAAATGACCTGCATGAATTAGTGGGATCCGAAACATGAAAAAAAGTGTTTCATTCAAAGCTGCTGAACCTGATTATGCCAATTTTGCTGTTTGCTAATTTGAACCGAGAACCAAGAGGATGTGCTCACATTTTCTGAATTTATATCAGACATAGTGGAAAAATGTACAAGTCAGAGAGAATGACAACATAGCCTGGGGCCTAAACTTCATTTGACAAAATGTATATGTGCAGTAAGGCCATAATGAGATCCTGATGTACGCATGCAGTGTCTCCTGCAGGGGACTTGGCACTGTAGCCCTGTCCATCAGAAAAAGCACAGTGGGCTTTCTGGAGCTGGACACTCACTTACAGTGCATTGCTTGCTCTCTCTGGGTCTCACAGGCCCAAGTGACCTTAGTGTATTTATGCTAATGTCATCACCTAGGTGCAGAAGATCATAATACAGTACGGTTATGCAATTATTATTGCTCAGGAGGGAGACAAGTGATTGAACTTGGGCTTACATGTGCACAGGGCTAAATGTTGGTCATCCCACATGAGTGAGAACAAGTGCATGTGTGTTGGGGGTGGAGGGTATATCCACGTGGGATAATATTTCTTTCTAATGTCTCTGTGATGGTAAAGCAGTCACAATCTGATCCAGTGCTAACACAAGAGGAAGTTGCAGGGAGATTGTCTGCTGCTTCCGCCTCCAAACAGGCACGAACAAAGTTCACTTTGTTCATTGGTTAAACACCTAAACGCTTAATAGAACAACTGTTCTGTCCAATTTGGCTTATTTGAGAATATTGTTCAAAATGTGTATTCATCAACGAGTATGACAATTCTTGTGACAATCATGATCCTTAAAAGTACGTGTCTTTTGAACCCCTGATACAAGTTATGGCAATTATGATGATTTGCTTAACACCCATATGACATAACTATGAAACACATGATTGATACGAGGTGATTGTGCAAAGTAAACAATTGGTAAATCTAGGAGACAACAGAGACTATTCAAATAGCTTTGTCACTATTCAAATGATTGTAACAAGAGAGGAACGGAGAGATCACTGGGATGTGACAACTACTGTATTGCTCCTAAGTTACAGTTGTAATTTGATGCTATTCCTCTTTGATTCAAAGGTTATCAGCGTAACCTGTGCTCCTGTAAAAAAGTTGACGTATGAAATATAACTCAAGAAAATCTACTGGAGTCGAGTTGACAAAGCGTCCTCTATAATCTTCTCAGCCTTTTCAAGTGTAGGCTGGCTTAAGGCCAAAAGAACTTGACAACAATTGTGTTCCATAAAGCAACAGCATGAGACCTCTGTGGGGGGAGGCGGGGCCGCTAGCATACACATAGTGCAGAAAGGGAGCCATGTGATAATACCGCTTATCCTCACTAGGGTTTGCGGGTATGCTGGAGCCTATCCCAGCTGACTTTGGGCGAGAGGCGGGGTACACCCTGGACTGGTTGCCAGCCAATCACAGGGCACATACAGTACAGACAAACAACAAAATTCATACCTATGGACAATTTAGAGAAAACCCACACAGATGCAAACTCCACATAGAGATGCCCAACGGAGATTCGAATCCACATATTCCCGATCCCCTGACTGTGTGGCCAACATGCTAACCACTCACCCACCGTATGGCACCGTGTGATACGCAATTCAAGATAATGTACTACAAATTAGGAGGAAAAAAAAATGACTTCAAAGCCAATATTAATAATGAGCAACGTCAACCCATCAACACGAACCAGCCAGTATGCCAAATTTGATTAAATTAATGTTAAAATCTCGTCTTGTTCCAGTGGGCCCAATCTCGTGTATTGTCTCGTCTCGTGAGTCGGGTGTCTCATGACACCCCAATCAAATGTATTTAAAGTTTGAGCTTCTTTGTAGTCGACCAGTCCAGGGTGTACCCCCACCTCTTCCCTGAAGCTCCACTTCACCAGTGGCCCTAATTAGGACAAACAGTGTAGAGGGTGAGGATGGATGGATGGATGGATTTGTAGTTGACATTGTCATCACATGTGCACACATGCATGCATACAACGCCTCAGCATGTGGCTGTGCTGCCAGCAGGCCCCGCATAGACGTTTTGGAAGACTGTTAACAACCAAATATGGACTTTCCAACCATCCAGCCTACTGTATGTACGTTAAGTCATATAGCATCCAAATTGCCACAATGTGATGTAGAGTCCAAGACTGCTCTTAAACCTTAAGAAGAATTATTTCTAACGGGAGCTGCCACAGTATCATGTTTTATGCATTTTTATCTTGTTGCTTTGCTCATGAGGTGTTGGCAGGAATGTGAACATTTTAATTTAAGTTTGACATCATTTCCAAATAGACATCACGAACAAAGTAGAAAATGTTACCAAATTGAATAATATAACCATTAACATTTCTGAATTAATAAATGTGCCACATGCAATACTGCAATAATAGGTGAAACAAGCACTTTCCATACTGTGTAAGAATGATTTCATACCTCCAAACAATGATAACTACTTTGGCATGACGAGGGGAGAGGTAACAATTTCCAGCACATCACTAATGGGCAAATGGTTAAAATTACATAAGGGGAGCAGGGGTGGGAAATTGGGGGGGTCTCTCGTAACTTTAATTAGCTTGCCATGTGTATTTTCATGAGAGGATGTTCTATTACAACTAAAAATGATATAGACTGTGTGATCAATTGTTTCCACTAGTAAAAAAGAGAAAGCAGTTGGTCCACCACTAAAAACTATAATAAGCAGGATGCTACGGTGTATTTATTATTAATAATAATATATATTTGGTGTCATAAAAAAATTACTGCACAAGTGGACAGTAGTGTATGACTTTCTACAGGTTACATTACAGAGTTTGGGTGTTTGTTTTTGCTCTCATACACAAGCATTTGGCATGGAATTCCTACATATTGTTTTGTTTTAAGATTTCTTTTTTTCCACTGTTTGACATTGTTAAAGCTCAATCAAGTCATTGTGCGACAACAAATAAGCAACAAGTACATTTCAGTGACTGCTACTCCAGGTGCAAGTGCGTGACATCTGGAGTGTGTTAAAGTGTTAACGTGAGCCAAAAGTGTGGTCACGCCAGTGGACAACACACACACACACACACACACACACAAATGGCTGAAGCCATCAGTGACCATGCAGGCCTGCTTTTGTGAGTCTGTCACTGTGCAGTGCATGTAAATGTCAGCCTATTTTCCACTGCGGCCATTTCATTTGGACTTTTATTGAAAGTGGACAGTTGACTTCAACATTTGGACCCTATTCCTCAAGGACACCTGTGTTGATTTCATATTTGAATTATGCAGGAATCTTATAAGAACGTAACAAACTAGTCGGTTTGCCCTGTACTGTATTGTTCCGCGGAATTAAGCGCCCAAACAAAGCATACTACATGTTGCTGACTCACTGACCGTGTATTTTTTTTTGTGAGAGCGACTGCTAAATAACCCGCCCTGAAGCCCAAAAAAAAAAATGCGAGTGCCAGCAATTTGATAAACGTGAGAAACACTATTGAATGTGATTTCGCCAGGATGTACGTGAAGTCTCGATCAACAAGTTCCATCCATTCGTCAAATCATTTAGCATTGTTTTTTGCATGTAAAACTATAATTATTTTATATATTGTTGGATACTGGATACGGTGGCCTAGTGGTTAGCACGCTGGCCACACAGTCAGGAGAATTGGAAGACCGGGGTTAGAATCTCCGCTGGGCATCTCTGTGTGGAGTTTGCATGTTCTCCCCGTGTGTGCGTGGATTTTCTCCGGGTACTCCGGTTTCCTCCCACATGCCAAAAACAAAAACATGCATGTTAGGTTACTTGGCAACTCTAAATTGTCCATAGGTATGAATGTGAGTGTGAATGGTTGTGTGCCCTGCGATTGGCTGGCGACCAGTTCAGGGTACCCTGCCTCTCGCCCAAAGACCAGCATACCCGCAACCCGAGAATAAGCGGCATAGAAGATGGAACGGCTGAATTGGATTTACATTATTTTCTACGAGAAAATTTGCCTCGATTTTTCTACGTTTCGTTTTTTGTGGAACCGTTTGGAAAGAATTATTTAAAAAAAAAAAAAAAGGGACCTCTGTACTTATTATGGACCCACCTGAAACCAAGGTGGCAATTTGCCTTGTTTATTTGTTAGAGGCCAAATAGCTGAATCTTTTAGGAAGAAATGAAAGGACAGCATTGTATGTGGGACATGACGACCCTCACCCCCGCGTTCAGAGATGGCTTCGCTCACTCCTCTTTCAAACCACCGTTAACATGCTATTTTCGACAGCCCGAATTATAAGAAATGATTCTGCAAATTTTGTTAACAAGCTAATGTTGTGCATAAGAATGAAGAGTGACTTAAAACTGACAACACAGTACTGTACTTGTATGACTTAAAACACTACCGCTACAGTTTATAAAGGTTTCACAGTAGTAATAGTGAGACCATCAAATGGATTAATTCTAGGTCCATTATCTCCTATGGGAAAATGGGTTTTGATCGGTGTTCATGCATACAGCATTGCTCAAACAGCAAATGGAACTTGTGCACAGTACAGTACATTCCTAAAACGTCTACATTGTGGATTTGAGCTGAGATCAAACCGTGTAATTATGTTGGGAATTGCCCGCTTTATTTGATTCTCTTCCAAGTGAACATTCCCAACCACTTTACAGTATCTCTCATGTCTTAAAAGGTCTACTTTTTCCTCATTCAGCTCATATGCAGCAGGAGCTCAGCTTGCAGCCGACTCATTTTAACAACTAGTTGTGTACCTACCCTTCAACTCCCAAGACTGGCATAATTAGTTTCCCCACTGACTACAGGGACTCTTACCGGGATATAAATGACTTACTTTATTCCAAATGACAGATCCACTTCTCCGCTTTGGCAGGCGGCGGAGTCACTTTGTTCAAGAGTGGCAACGGTTCACTCGTTCAAAGCGGCCAGTGGGAACACTAAATTCTGATTTCACTCGGATTCCGTGAAACAGGAAAAAGTCTGTTTCCTGTGAGTGAGTGCTGCCTCCTTCATCCAAACAGTGTTCCTGCGCAGACGAAGAAGCTGGATGGGTTTTAGGTAAAGATACATACATTCCTAAAACCATTTTATTTTTTGACTTTTTTCCTTCGCCAAGAAGTTTTCACCACTTTTTGCGGTATCACAAGATGGCAAAGAAGTATGCAGTCTCATGGCTGCTGTTCTACTGAATGTTTTAGACTTATGAATTTTTCAAAAACACACATTTGCTCCTCACCGGTGTCAAAAAAAAAAATCAGCATCTACACAGCGCCGTTTTAAAACTTTCTGTCCACACAAATACGCATGCCAAAGTAATGGCAGCGCTGCAGCCATGCACTGTTAAGGCAATTTTAACCAATCAGAAACGTCAATGTCATTCCCGTAGACAGCACCATAACAAACGTGGCGATTCACAGAACAAGACATGTGGACTGCTAGAGAAGTAGCGTCACGTTTCAGTAGTTATTTCGCATTTGTCAGCAAAATTTAAAACTGAAAATGGATGAAACATGTTCTTTATTAAAATGTAGCAGATGTTTATCACTACAATGCTGTGAAGTGTAGTTCATTTTATCGGTCAAGAAATAATTGTGTGTATGGCAAATTGTCCTTGGCTAATTTCCTCCACGACAGTAGTTATGTAACACAAGACAGAGATATATATATAAAAAACATAAGACAGGCATATATACCAGGGAAGCTTTCAATGTGCGGGCGAAGCAGGTCAGTCAAATGCAACCACAACATTCCCACGCCATTCTTCCAAAATAACGACATGCTTGTGAAAGTTAACCCACCGAGAAGTCTGATCGGGTCTTCACCCAAATCATCGTTGGCGGGAGTGTCGTAACCATTTTAGAGAGCAAAACAGCATCAGTAACTTCCTCTGAAGCCCAAAATGGTGCCTTGGTTCGTCAATGTAAAGCAAAAGTGGGTATATGCTTACTCTTAAGCACAAAAAGTCATTTCAGTATGCTTCGAAGCAGTAATGTTTGCCATTGCACATTAAATTATACTTATCTAATGTGGAAATAACAGCACATAATTGTTACGCCGTCCACATGCACACGCCGAAGCTTCCCAAAATCTTCAGCCTGCCTGGAGTTTTCCAAAAGCTTTGTTTTTTTAAAACACAGAAATGTCACATTCTGTCTTTTGACTGTTGTGTGGTTTTTGCTCACCTCTGCTGTTTAAGACACCTCAGTTCCTGGTCCTGGGCGGAGCCATGAAACACACCTGTTAATCACCACAGCTCTTAGGCCAAGCTTCTGTTTGCATTTGCAAGTTTGCTCCTCAGTTTGAGTCATGTCTCACCTTCCTGACCTCTCATGCAACTTCCTCATTGGGACTTTAAAAAGTTTGCTAAGCCTTTTTGCTAAGCTCTATGTTTTTTTCCTTTTCGTCTCGTGGCTTCGCTTCAGCAGGATTTTTGAGTGTCAAATAAACATGAAGAACCTCATTGGCCTTTCCTCTGCATACTGGGACCAAACGTCGTCCAACAAGTCATGAAAAGAAACCTACGTTTGTGTGTGGATGACAGAAACCATAGAAAAAGATGAGTTTTTAAAAAATCCATATTCGTGTGGACATGGAATTAATCAAATTAAAGTGTGTTGATTTTATTTGAATAGCCTAAGGAATAGTATTTACAGAACTAGCAGTCATTAGCTAAACACAAATGACCAATGTTGCCAGTTGTATTGTATTGTGAGGAAAATTATAGTACATACCCAAGTCGATGTTGCTCAGGACCATGTGCTACAGTAAAACATTACCACAGACCGCTTATAGTATAGCTTACAATGCACGTTTACATTTAAATAAACTAAAATGTCAAATTAAGAAGTCTTGGATCCCAAGATGCAGAGAAATACACCAATAAAAGAGACAAAGAATATATTTTTATTACACTTCACAGGAGGAAAAAGGGCAAAACAACATAAAAGACAAAAATGTAACTAAAAAGGTGTGGCAAAGCCAAAAAAATAAACTAGGACTAGGAAAAAACGTCAAGAACAGAAAACACTGCTGAAAACCAAGAAGGAACTAAGCAAAGAAGCCACAAACAAAAGGCGCTGCGGAGAACCAAGCAGGAAAAATAACTCGAGCATAAACAGAAATTACCACTGCTGGAAGACGCCAAGAAGGGAACAAGAGTACTTACACAGGGCGACCAGGAAGCTTGGAACAAGGGATAACGCTAGGCCGGAGTCGGTGAGCAGGTAAGCAGGGGTACAATCTGGCAACAAGGTGATGCAGGCATGGAGTATAAGTAGCGCAGGCAGTAATTGTCAACAGGTGTGTCTCTCCCGGCTCTCCCTCTGCAGCAAGGAGTGCACTGGAAGAGAGTGGCAGATCGGCGGCAGCAGAGCGGCAGTAGAGGGCATGACACCAAAAGCACAGTTGGAAAAAAACTGCCACTGGCAAAGCAGCGCCCCCACTTAGCTGAAAAGAGGCACGTGAGACAATCCACAACGCCGAGCACAGTGCAGGATGTTTGTGTTTGCTAATAACCATGTATTGAAAGGCTCAGAATTATTGATCGTACCGAAGGGTGCAATTATCGTACAAATACGATAATTATTGTATGTCTGGCAACACTGCAAATGACAGAAGAGTGAAAGTGAGCTAGGTTGAGACAAGCTAACAATGCTAGTTGTAGCTTTGAATAAGACAAAAAATGATTGTGAAATAGTAAACTTAAAAAATATAAACACTGGCTATTATCTTTCATATTGCATTTCATTTATTTATTACATTCTTGAGTGTTGCAAGGTTTCCTCAGATTCCAACGTGAGCAGACGGTCCAGTGGTGAAGAGGGAATGAAGGAAATTTGACATTGAATTGAGAAAATCCATCAGTGGAATATTACGTGATGCTACCTCGCTGGTATTTCACACAGCCGTGAGTGAAGCGGGACATCAAACTCGTGTTTGAATAAGAACGTTGCCTCTCCGGGTTCAGTTTTATGTACAGTATTTGTCTCAATGCTGTTAGAAGTGACAAGATGGTGCCGGACGCCATTTTTCCACCTCTGAAATAACTGATACCAAACTTACTGATTTTAAAGCTGCGAACGCTGATGAAAAGGTGCTTTACTAGAGGATATTCAGTTTGTTTTTTCAAGAAAATGTTGGTTTACCGGGTCACACGCTGGCATCCTCTGGCTGAGTGCACGAAAGCACTCGGGCTAGAAGCGCAGTGCCAGGAGTCATAGAGCCAGCTGTCCACGTGGACCTTTCCAGAAACCTCAACCCAAATATTCTCTGCATGCCACACAGCTATGAGTGTGGACTTCCCCATTTTCCCCAGTTGCACACTATTTTCCTGGCTTCACTTCCATGTCTTCTTAACCCTTTATTGAGCGTTTTCTTGACTTTGGGACTGATGGAATGGCTCAAAACCAACAGAAAAAAAATTAAAATTCTGTAACCAACGTGGTGGCCATTTCTGTTGTGTTCATAGTGTGAAGATCTTAAAAGAGTCTTTACAGAATCACAACTTTCAACGTCATACTTCAGGACAAATGAAGCAGATACAGGTCCAACTTCAGGGGAAGTGCAACAGCTTAAGAAAATAAAGAAACGCATTTTTCAAACCTACCAAGCCAATGTCAGTTATGTGTAAAAAAGTTTTAGCTCCTACAATTAAAAGGTTGTAGGCAAGGCCCTATTATGCCGTCTGGCGGGAACCTCACTGTGCCACACTTTAGGGATGGCCGGATCAATCTAAGTATCGATAGTATCAATACATAGGGTAGTATCAGTACAGTCAGATACTTTTCATTTCGCTTTCCTTCATTTTTACAAATGTTTTTTTTTGTTTTGTTGTCCACATTGTTACATCATTGATATTGTTAACAAAATATACAAAAGTAGTAGTTTTTGCTTTTGTTTATTTTTTTATTTTTATTTTTTGATGTATTTCTCATTTCTGTATTTTAAAAATTATTTATTTTGATATACAGGGGAACCTTGGTTAGTGTCATTCATTTGTTCAAGGAAGGTCTGACTCTAAGCGAAACAGATGTCAACTGAATCAAATTTTCCCATAAGAAAAAATGTAAATCCAACTAGTCCATTTCAGACAGCCAAAAGTGCTAACACAAAGCACGTTTTTACATGCAGAAATCAACTTCAAATGCATATAAGTGATGAATGAAAGGGATAAATGAACATTTAAGGTGACTTTTACCTTCATTGAAAACGGGATTCTTGACGTGACTGAGAACAGGAAGGTGGTGGCGGTTGATCTCGCTGCCAAGTCGTGTCTTTGGGAAGACTAAACGGTAAAAGTAACCTTTAAATGTTAATTTATCCATTTCACGTGTCATTTATATGCATTTAGCATTGTTTTATGCATGTAAAACTAAATTGTAAAACTATGAAAACGTGTTCTGTGGTCATATTTTTGAGACTCACCGTCTCATGACGATTTGCGACGTACCGACGTAACGCTCACTTCCGGTTCCGGTTGCCATTTTGTTTATCAAGCTAATAGGATGCTAACAAGGAAAGACATCTTGCAAAACAAAAACAAAACAATACATTAAGAATTGTCAGGAAGGGAATATTTTCCCACTCTGTTCTGGATATTCTTTTGTACTTCTCTTATGCAGTGTATTAACAACACGACAAACCGAGGCAACATTTTTGATGTTAACCGAAAAACAGGCTAACTTGGACAGACGCTAACCCACGTTCCATTGTAGTTTGACTACTTATTTTTACTATTGACTTTTTTTGCTCAAACAATTGTATGTAATAACATCAAATAAGGGGATAATTTTATTATTTTGTTGATATTGTTACATTGTCTTATATTGTATGTATAAAATCCATCCACCCATGCCGCGTATCCTCACTAAGGTCGCAGGTGTATGCTGGAGCCTATCCCAGCTGACTTTGGGCGAGAAGTGGGGTACACCCTGGACTGGTTGCCAGCCAATCACAGGGCACACATAGACAAACAATTTGTACAACTGTACATAGACACCACAATTTAGAGTCGCCAATTAAACTAACGTGCATCTTTTTTAAATGCAGGAGGAAACCGGAGTATACAGAGGGAACCCACACACGCACGGGGAGAACATGCAAACATTACACACAGATGTCCAATGGAGATTTGAACGCAGGTCTCCCAGATCTCCTGACTGTGCATAACATATGTACATAAATTTATGCAGTACATAACATAAATGTATATTTATATGTTAAATTGTTCACATATATGTTGATAAAATGTTTTTTTTGTTGTTGCTTGTGTTTTATTCTGATTATAATCATGATCAACAAATCACTAAATATCACAAAATCATTCAATGATCTTGAAACATTTCAAATAAAAAGTATCCATTTTGGCAGCCAATACTGGCCCCCCCAACCCTACCACGCTTTGAAAATTCCTGCCATAAAACATCTAAAAAAGCCTCTAATGTTCTGGATGGAAGAAGGAACAGATCTCAATCTAAAGCATATCACATCATTCGCCTGACACGGCACATATGGCTGCATTGATTTCACCGATGTTTAAGATTCAAGATTCAAGAGAGTTTTATTGTCATGTGCATGGTAAAACAGCAGTTATACCATGCAATGAAAATCTTATTCTGTTCATTCTCCCAAGAAAAGAAAGAAAACACAAGAAAGAATAAGAACATAAGAAACATAAACACATAAACATATATACCAATAAATTAAGCAACAAAAACAGAAGAGACATTAATACAAATAAATAATACAAATAAATAAATAAAGTGCTATGAGTGTGTGCTTGTGTTGCTTGCGGCGTGTGTGCGTGCTTCGTTGAGAAGCCTGATGGCCTGTGGGTAAAAGCTGTTTGCCAGCCTTGTGGTCCTGGACTTCAAACTCCTGTAGCGTCTGCCTGACGGTAGGAGTGTGAATAATGTCTTCTCATTATGCCTTCCATCTACTGAAGACAAACGTCAGCCAGAAGCAAGCAGCAAGTGAAGGCCTGGCAAAGCACCTCCAGGGAAGAATCTGGTGACGTCCGTGGGCGCCACACTTCAAGCAGTCGTTGCACATCCAAGTATTTCAAAATTGCTGAGATAGTTACAATTATAGCAACTGTCTAAATACTATTTTGGAAAAGTTGAGGTCTAAAATTTCTGTACCAAATCCTAAATGGTAAATGGGATATCTTCCTGCTATATGTTGTTAAAGATACAATGTAAATAAGAGTCTTAACGAAATGGTGTACGGGTGATTTATTTATGAAACACAACAAAAACATTTACATTGACATTTTGTGCATGGGAAGATGCAAACGCAGGTAACATAATTTCTACCCAGACAAATAAAACCCTTTTTTATAGGAATGGTTACCATATGAATATTCACACTGTTAATGAGGCCACTGCACATAATGACTGCACGTAAAAATCCCAGACTTTTAGCTGTTAATGTGATAATGTGTCCATAATTATGTTCCAGAGAATTAAGACAACCCTCCAAAACACACATTTAGATTATTTCACTTTGTTTAAAATAACGTTGCTGCCAAAGTCAACTGCCTCTAAGTGTTTAAATTGCATTTGAGGGAACGGTACAAGCTGGCGGCCAAATTTAGTGAAGGAACATTTCAGATCTCCTCTATAAGCAGTAGGGCGGATGTAAACCTTTGTCTGGAAACTATTATCACATCCTTAAACTTCTTGTGGACATTTATGAGTCTCAGTTATGCGCTTTGTCAGTGTAAACAAATAAATAATTATTTACAAACTGTAAAAATGCTAACAAAAACAAGCATAAATAATTTACAAAAGAAATTATAATACAGACTTTAAGTATAAACATCTTTGGCCTTGACTATATAAAAAAAAAAGTTCATTCAAGTCCTCCATTAGAAACATTCAGGATGAAAAGAATGAGCAGAAATGCTAAAGAACAGTAAAATGATGTTTTGGTTACTGATACTGTCACATACTGTACAGAAGCCATGAAAAAGGCACCAAAAAAGACCACACTTGGGCAACATATTGTAGAAAAGCACATACAGACTTTAAGTGGTTGTACAATGAATCCTTTAAAAATGTAGTCATAAGTACATTAGTTATAATGAAATATTCCGCATACTTTTTGCCAGTTATCCACTCATGTCAGTTCTTCTGACCCCCACCCCCAGTGAGGGAAAGTATACAAGTATATACAAGTCATCTGGAAAACAGGAAATAAAGAGTCATCATTTCCTCTCCAGCGCGGAGACACGGAAGAGCATGGAAAGTCTCATTTATGTTGAAATGTATTCGCTGACGACGTGCCGTTTACTTTGACATCGCCCGCTCGCCATCTTGATTCAGTTATCTGCGGAAAGATGGAGAAAATAGCGGCTATTAGCTACATGTTTGTAATCAAGATGCACAACACCAGGCGAGAGGTAGCACGTGTGCCACGCTCATCATGAGCGATTGCAAGAAGACTGCAGGCTTTTCCGCTTTTAAATGCTGGACAGAAAGCTGGAAGTCCTTGGAACACACACAGTAACACTCACACAGGCGCGCAAACACGCAAGGCCTTCCACAATGCATTTGGTGGTGCATTGTACACAAAAAGAGCTGACAAGCACAAAAACTTTTTTCTTTTTCACAAATTTTTGCTTGGGCCAACAAAACAACACGTAACACGCACGCTGTTACCTTGTCAACCCAGTCGGCAACTCCAGCTCATCTGAGTATTGAAAGACATGTGGAAGGGTTGAAAGAGTTTTTCACACATCACATTCAAACACATTAGAGCTTCTGTGATTGGTTACTGCCTGTGTGCTCAGATTGCGCACACACACGAGATGAGTAGAATCTGACATTTCCAAACTCTGCATATCAGTGTTGAAAGGCCACCATATTAGGTACACTCACACAGTCTAATTAGAGCTAATG
Source organism: Dunckerocampus dactyliophorus (assembly GCF_027744805.1). Classification (NCBI taxonomy): domain Eukaryota; kingdom Metazoa; phylum Chordata; class Actinopteri; order Syngnathiformes; family Syngnathidae; genus Dunckerocampus; species Dunckerocampus dactyliophorus. The sequence continues at coordinate 13,775,464 of NC_072832.1, read as the reverse complement.
AAAACAGCTGCATAAATTATGGAAGAAAAAGAAAAACATCTCCACGACATACCTCAATGTTTGAATAATGACACAAAAATTCACTGAGAAATTAGGGAAATGTCGAAAAATTGTATGTAAATTTGACAAGTGTGTCTAAATTGACAACAACATTGATTGGATTCTTCCTTGGCTTTAAAGGTCCCATATTACAGTAATCCCTCATTTATCGCGGTTAACTGGTTCCAGATCCGACCGTGAGAGGTGAATTTCCACGAAGTAGGATTCCTTATTTATAACTGTAATATTTTCGTAGTTACAGCAGACAAAACCTGTTTACAACCTTCTACATACAGTTTTTACTATTATTAAAGCCCTCTAGACATGAAATAACACCCCTATAGTCACATTTACACTCCTATTACCCAATATAGTAGACATAATACGAGTAAATAAGTCATTTAATACATAAATAAAACTTGTTCCTGTGATCAAGTCTGCTGCTTCTGTCTGTCTGTCTTCAGCCACGAAAAAGCATGAATTATTAGTAATTTTTTAAAAAACCGTGATACAGTGAAGCCGTGAAATTCCAAGTGCCAATTCAACAATTTTAAATAAGTTTCATAGGTCCCACTATAGTGTAAGTCTAAGCAACTATGTCTATTCATTAAAGGTGATCATTATTATTGTAAAGGTAAGCTATTTTGATAAAGCTCTTGCATTGGATCTCATTAGATTGTGCAGATGTACCTCATGAAGTGTCCAGTGTCCCTTTTACGCATCTTTGAACTTAAGAGTTGCGATCCAAAATTCGTTTCTGGTCAGTTTGCAAAATGCAGAAATGCAGACCATTGGCGCTCAGTACGTCATGGTTAGTGGAGAGGATGGAATGCCATTCATAATGTGTCGAACCTGATAGTTTTCAACATTTTTTGAATGCAGATTACCATATTCACAGCTGCTTTATCTCATTTTAAACCATGATATATTCTGCAACTCATAGAGCCACAATTAGGGTCCACCTCATTAAAACAGCAATTTTCTTATTTCCACACTCAATATTTAACAGTGGTAATGGCTGATAACCACAGAAACACACGTTGCTCACTGATAAAGACGGCCATGCTTGGTCCGTGCCACACAGGAAGTGTGGTGCATTGTGTTCTATGCGTATATGGGTATTAAACACTTTCCACATTAAGTATGTGATTAATTTGCAAATGCTGAGGAAACAAAGGAGAGTTTACTAACCTCTGCACTCATACTTGAGGTCGGAGAAGAAGACCAGCTCTTGTGAGAAGACAAACAATCCTAACCTTCCGCCAGCAAATGTCTTGTCATAAACTGGTCCTGAGTCGGCCATGATCTGTTTGCCTTCGTACACAACAACCCTGCAAACAACATGAACATGTGTACTCATTGGACACAAATGACATTCAATATCAACAAATCTTCCTGTACTAAGTGATAACGTTTAGTTTTAATGACACTGCTGGAGAGGTATTCATTGACAAAAACTTTATTGTTGTAGTTGCTCTTTGTGGGAGTGGCAATTAATTACTGTTAATGTATTGTTAAATTAATACATCTAAAGTGAACATGAATATCTTTTTGCATTAGATTTCAGCAGGTGAGTGTATACTGTATCACAAATAATATAACAATACATATGAAAACGGTCTATTAATTTTAGAGATGCTCAATATTGGCTTTCTTACCAATATCAGATATACCACTATTGTCCCTCACTTCATTACCGATACTGATATAGCAGCAGTTTTTCCCTCAAACTAATGTCAGGTCATATCTCGTGTAATGAATGAACACGATATGCTTCTTTTACTGTGAAGTCAGCTATCCGAGCTGACTTCGGGCGAGAGGCGGGGTACACCCTGGACTGGGCGCCAGCCAATCGCAGAATATGCAATACAAGTTATCGAAAAGTGCCGTTTTGTTTCGACAACAGTCATTTAAAAAATCCCGACCAATAGTCATGTAAATAACATGTTCTCCTACTATCAACAAGTAAGAAAGGGAAGTCTTAATAAATTCACAAATACGAATCTAAAGAAATAATGCTGGCAACCATACAGTTTGGAAAGCTGCACATTTCTATGTGGCACAAACATCAGCATGAGAACAAAGTAAAGTGCAAAGTATGAAACTCTGGACTAATACAATCAGGGAGGTTATAAACTGGGGCTCATTCAGCACATCACTCATGAACATATTAGTTCAGAAGTGTTAAAGGAAGACATCTTACTCCCCTCTTGCATTACTAGCGCTTTCATTGCAAATTGCATATTTACAATCCTACGACAAAACTTGTAAGATCGGCATTATGCTAATCTACAATTGGGGTTAATAGGGTTAATATTTTACCTTATGAAACCAGTCTTTGGTCTGTGAATGAGGTGCCACCTGTAAGCTGTGTAATCTTTCCAGCCAATATTCTTGGGGTCATGCCACAGAGTTCGTACCTACGGTAAATGAATAACATTAAAATGAATGCTAGAGATTTTTAAAGCAGTCAACAAAAAAGCTTTCAAATGTAGCGTACCTCTCCAGGAGTGTTGCCCGTGTGCCACAAAGCATTCCTGAGGTTTTCTCCGGTGCCGGTGGTTGAGTTGACTACTTTGAGCGACACGCCAGAGATGCCGAAGGCCTTGGAGGGTTTGTCCTCCCAGTAGGTTTGTGTAATCTGCTTCCACATCACCACATAAAAGCGCCCGCTCGACTGGTAGCCAAAAACAAAGCCTGCGTAGTCGTCGTCCCTGTCTGTGTTCACATACATCGTGCCGCTGAAGTCCACAGCACTGAACTCATCAAAGCCTGGTGTGCAAAAAAAAAGAGTGAGCTTTCCCACATAATAACCACTTTGACATGAGTTCAATGTACGGGAGTTTACACGTGTGGTGCTCACCTACGGCAATGCCTGGGTCAGAGTTGGCAGTCTGAACAAGCTCTTTGCCCTGGTGCCTCACCACCCAGTTGGGGTCAATTTGAGTGGTTCCCTTTGGGTCTAAGTGGACCATCTGGAATTTCCTGAAGTCTGTGACGCTGATGGCATTGTTCTCTGGGCACACATCAACGATATCTGGGATGTTGTCATTGTCAAAGTCGTCCTTGCAGGCATCACCCCTTCCATCACCTGTTATCAAAGACATAAGGTGTGACCTATGTTGCATTGGATTAAACCAAAGATTGATTTGGATTTTATATAGCGCCTTCTTACAAGGTCGCCCAAGCGCTTCACAGTGAAACCCATTATTCATTCACGCCACCGTCACACACTGGTGGTGGTATCTACATACAGTATGTAGCCACAGCTGTCCTTGGGTAGACTGATGGAAATGTGGCTGCCAATTTGTGCCAATGGCCTCTCCGACCACTGCCAAACATTCATTCACATTTATACACAAGTGTGGACAGCACTGGAGGCAAGGTGGGTGAAGTGCCTTGCCCAACAGTGACTGGGATGGAGGAAGCTGGGTACAAACAAGCAATGTTCTGGTTTTTGGACTACCAGCTCTCCCTCCGGAGCCACTCTTGCTCTGGGAGTAAGTAAAAAAGCATCGTAATTACAGCGGAACCTCGGTTTTCATCATTAATCCATTCCAAAAGGTCAGATGAAAACTGTAATGTATAAAAACTGAATACATTTTTCCCATAAGGAATAATGCAAATCCAATTAATCCGTTCCAGACACCCAAAAATATAACACATTTAGATTATAATTTTAAATTATAATTTTACGTGTAGAAAAAAAAGTGAAATAGATAAAAAGATCAAAGATAAAAGATAAATAACAGATGACGGGATGGAAGAGCGACGCGGATGCTGTTTCACTCTAGTCCTTTACAAACAGTAACATTCAAAGCTGCTATGGTTAGAGCTGTATACTTGCTCACTTTAACTTTATTGTAAACTTCAGCAGCAGGTACAATCATCATTACAGACAATGGCCCGGCTCACTATCTGTTATGTGTCTCCCTTAAACCATTCCCCCTGCAATCTGTGTTAACTAAGGAACCTTTACATTATAATCCTATTGTAACAGACGCTACCTTTGTACTTTACTACAACTTCCTTCTTGAAATCATTAAGTATTTCTCACATTCTTTATCAAAGTTTTGGCACTTGCAACTTTTTTTTGCTGCCGTCCTAAATAAAAAAAACACTCTAACTCCTCTAACGAAGTGCGCATGAGCGTCACATCAGTGCACAGCGCAGTGCAGTTCTATGACACTGTTATAAAAAAACATTCTTAAAGGGATACCTCTCTGATAGTTACAATCACAACTGAGCTTTTTTACCTACGCCAAGTGCAAAACTGAAAAATATTGTGTTGACTGCCTTTTGTTGGTTTGTTTAGCAGGGTTATGAAAGAATTACACAGAACTACCGTTTTCCACAAACTTTGCGGATGGGTAGCATAGACTCGATTAATCGATTATCCAATTAATCGACAACTATTTTGGTCTTTGATTAATTGTTTTTTGATTTTAAAATGTTAATATCGCTGATTTCAGCCTCTCAAATGTGAATGTTTTGTATTTAATCCATGAAAGCAGACCTATTATCTTTGTATTTTAGGCAAAACAAGATTCACACCCATCAGCTTTGACTTTGGAAAACAGTGATTGACATTTTTGCCTCTTTCTGATATGTTGCAGACCAACGCACTAACTTTGTGTTAGCTTCATAGTGATTTGGTCCATCTAGGGCCTAACCCATTACTTGATTAAACCAAACAACAAGCTTCAGATAAACAGCTGAGAAAATAAACGTCCATTCATCCATTCATCTTTTTCCGCTTATCCTAGGGCAACCGAGACGAGAGGAGAAGACAGACTTGTTGCCGGCATACAGGTAGCAAACCGCTCAAATTAGGTGGTCCGGTAGCCCATTCTCCCGGAGTACTCCCCACGGAATTCCTCGAGGAACACCCTAGTATACTGTCCTAGTATCATGTATATACTGTAAATGATGAAATTAATCGTTTGTTTTCATTATTCTGAATATGTACACCATTATGTCACCATATAATTTCCAAGATATTATAGCTGATAATGTAGCTCATACAAAGGGTTGGAGGAAGATAAGAGCAGTGGGCTGGCCATTCAGCCTGTCAGTCTTCCCAAAAGTTTTCCGGTATGTGTGGCCCAGTGTGTGTTCTCACACAAAAATCTTAGTTGCCCGAGCAAGCGTCATAGAAAAACAGATGTATCCACTTATTTATTTTTTTTAGTTAGACATAATTTTATCTTTTAGAAAGCAAACATCTTACATTAACCAAGAAGTAGCCTAACAAACAAACTAACTGACTGACATACAAACACCAATACAACAATGCAATGTTTTTCACGCTTTTTAGAGGAACTGTTTGCTTTTTTTTGCCATTTAAATTTAAGTGATGCAACAATTACCCTTTCTCCAGTAAGGAAAATGGTAAGGCCCCATCATCTGTCGCCATACCAAAGTACTATTCTCTTTGCAAAGACATATTTTTCGCACCTAATGCAGTAGCCAGTGAGCACAATTAAGCACATTTTCCAAGTCAGTGAAGCTAAAGTAGCCATCTTTTGTCATGCCGTGATAACTCTCACTGATGTTACCCAAGGACCAGTTGAGCCACACAGCAGGCTTGGAGCTCCCAGTGGAAAGGAGGAAAGGACGACCAGTGAGTCATGAAGGCCGCCGCATGGAAGTAGCTCGCTGCTTTCTGTCATCATATTTGTTATGGCACACGTGGCTACACTTCTGTCAAATAAACACTATATGACAAGCTGTGAAGCGAGTGAACGCATCGGCTGGACCAACGGGCTTCCTCCTTGGCAGTCTGTTTCCAGTTACACACAGCTGTATAAACTCCAGGTAACCCTGCACAATTTGGGCACAGCAAACTAATCAAGAGCAAAGCTAAAACAAATAAAAAACTTAACAAGCTGGCGTGTGCCCTTTTGGGCTCCTTGCTGAAGTCATGCCGGATGCCATCAACCACACCAACACAGAAGTTTGACTTTATGTGGCCATATTTCAAGTACAACATCAAGACAACTAAGAACAGTGAGGACAGTAGCATCATCACAGGTACGCTTGTTGTGTGCGGGCATGTACGTACCATTACTTGATATACGTTTTGAACAATGAATATGAGCAGAGAACCTTTTGCCAAGTGGATGTCCACAGACTTTATAATAAGTCTAACATCCATTCTGTACTACCACTAATCATCTCAACAGCCCTCATAGTTAAACACTGCAGATTAATATATTCATTATGTAGCAATGCAAGGTCAATGCATCCGACTTGACAGTCTTCATTTATTAAATAAAAGTAAGATGACCAACAAGTTCAAATACTAGCAGTTATTAAAAATGAAAAATGCTGTGATACTGCCTTCATCACAATACACTCTCAACTTTCATTATTATTACCAGATGTGGACAAAGGAAGTATAATTATTATACATAGTTATATACATTTTTTACATTTTACAATTAAAATATGAGAAAAAGGGTCACAAGATCGACAAGATTCAGGAAATAAATCTTTGTTGAGAGCTCAAGTACTGTAATAAACACAGAAAGTGTGTACTTGTTCCAAGTAAAACCTGTTGTCGACAACTCCAATGATACGTCTTATACATCCATTCATTTTCTTTGCCGATGCTGGAGCCTATCCCAGCTGACTTTGGGCGAAACTCCACACAGAGATCCCCAAAAGGAGATTCAAACCCAGATCTTCCCGATCTCCTGACTGTGTGACCAATATACTAACTACTACTAACCACTGGCCACCGCGCGGCCATGCCCTATACAATCAGATGAAAAATAAATACTTAGCCGACGTAGGACTCCTACTTGTGATCGAGGATGTTTAAATTGGTGTGTTGGTGTGACTTTGTGGACTCTAAATCCTACCATCATTGAGGTTAAGCACCAAACAACAAACAACTGATCCTCACCATCAGAGTCAAGCTGGTCTGCATTGGGTGTCAGCCTGCAGTTGTCCTTGTCATCGGGTATGCCGTCGTTATCGTCATCATAGTCGCAAGCGTCTCCTTTGCCGTCCTTGTCATGGTCTGCCTGATTGGCGTTGGCTACATATGGGCAGTTGTCCAAGTTGTTCTGATGGCCGTCTTCGTCTATGTCCTGGTTATTGTCACATTGATCTCCCACCAGGTCGTTGTCTAAGTCGATCTGTTCAGGGACAGCACAAAGGATTAGGAATGTGAAGGCTTTTCTTGGCTTGGAGTGTGTGACAGTGCCTGCAGAGGGTTGTGCAGCAGTGGACAGTTGTCACACTGGTCGCCGACTCCATCCATGTCTGTGTCCTTCTGGTCAGTATTGTACACAAGTGGACAGTTGTCATTCTCATTCAGGATTTCTAAGGACACAAAGGTTGATTACAGATAGAAAATACAACAACAGCATAGCATATTTATCAGGTTTTAATAGTTTACCATCTCCATCAATGTCTACAGCACAGGCATCCCCTTCGCCATTGTGGTCGGTGTCAATCTGGGCCGGATTGTGCTCATAAGGGCAGTTATCACAGCGGTCACCGACTTCATCCTTGTCAAAGTCAAACTGGCGAGGGTTGTAAAGGAGGGCGCAATTGTCCTGTGGTTGAAAAATGTGATTATGTTAGAGAGATCTGTGGCCTTGCAGGACTCAATGACACGTGTTGTTGATGTCTCGCACCCTCTCATCAAGGATTCCATCATTGTCATCATCTTTGTCACACGCGTCTCCTTGGCCATCTTTGTCAAAGTCTTCTTGTCCAGAGTTGGGCAGACTGGGGCAGTTGTCCTGTAAAAGCAGATGGAGGGCTTCTGATTACAGGCTGGTTTCCATAGATGATGACAAGGAAGGCAGTTGAGTGAGATACCTTCTTGCAATGATAGGTGGCGTTGGCTCCGCACACCAGGTTGTGATTGGGCCAGCCATCGAGATCAGAGTCTTCTCCGCAGATGTAGCCATCGCCAGCGTAACCGGTGCGACACTCACACTTGTACATGGGGTCACTGAAGTGGCTGATGTAGATACATTCAGCAAATCTGTGACAGTTGTGGGTCTTGTCCTTGCAGGGATTCTCGGGCTCACACACCTGGACAAAATAAGACAGAGGAATGGTCTGATTGTTGTCATCTGTCTGAAAGGACCTTTTCAAAATAAAGATGGCTTCAAATTGAGACGGGTAAGAAAAACATTTTCAACAAAGCACTTCTGAATGCTGTTGATTTGACAGAATCCCACTTAATGCATCACACATCCCTCTGTGGCTCACCACTACTGCATAAGGTATTCACAGCTGCCACTCATTACAGGAGGACCAAAATATAACTTGCTTTGAAAGCCACTCCATGAGCTCAAAGAGAAGAAAGTGGCAGCGAAAGCAGGCCTTTGATCAAAAACCTTGAAATGGAATCATTCAATGCCAGCGGTGAGACAATCCCTGTGTTCCCAAATCAAATAACTGTGCAATTCGGGCATAGAATTAAAGTCGGGCATGGGCAAGCGCCAAAAGAGGGGCAAAAAAGGAACATAGTCACAGGGGCACAGTGCGTTGTAGTCTTTCAGGCGCAGTTTCAAAGGTACAATTACTTACTCATGGGTCACCAATGTATTTAATATTGTCTGCATCTGCTATTATACACATTAGTTCTTTTCACCCTGCCTGTTTTTCCTGTGGTGCTTTTCGATGTGAACAGTACAACACAGAATGGGCGGATGAGGTTGACTCACTAATTTTATGTTAACAGGAGAGGGCGTAGCAGAAAGCCGGCTACCCTTTCACACCAGAGACTCACTTCTCTAGCCCTGTTGTGTTGAAAGAAATCGTCTGATTGTCTGTGTTTTATGCATCACGCTACACAATGGCGCTGAAGCAGACATGTTCTAACTATCAGATAGTGGGATTCCATATTGCTGTGTGAAAGAGCTCACTTGGATTCTGCTTAAAAGGCACAGGCAGAAAGATGCAGGGTCTTCTTTTACAGCACTGATGTGCCAATTTTGTGGGATCTCTGTGTGAAAGAGGCTAATGAAAATCAAAGCAGCGATGTGAATAAGACCACTCCCCCTTTTTTTCCCCCCTTGTTTTCATTGAGTCTCAAAGTGTCAATCAATACTGTTTTTTACTGTGTAAGAAATGTAATTATCTTGTAAATGTCATTAGATGACGCAATTGTACCAGATTTTGTGGTTGATGAATGTAAACCACTGCTGCCTTCATCATATACACACACATGGACTTAATAAAGATGACTGCCTCACCTGTTTGCTCTTCTTGGCAGCCTCCACACCCATCCCGAAAGGTTGGGTGCCCTTATAGCGTATAGGGCAGGGCAGGCAGTGGAACCCTGGATCTGTGTTGATGCAGCGCTGCATCCCGCCCACGTTGAAACACACGTCAGATACCATGTCACACTGAAGGAGAGGAGGAGAAGGAATGAAAAACTGATCAATGTGCCTAGGTATTCATGTTGTACAACAAAACCTTCACCTCATTAATATCTTCACAGTGGGTACCATTTCCTCGGAAACCAGCTGGGCACGGCCCGCACTCCCAAGAACCGTCTGGAGCACTGTTGCAATCCACTCCCCCAAAACACGGGTTAGACAGACAGCCATCTGCAAGGGATGCACATGGTAAACTTGAAAAGACATTTAAACATCGAGTGGACAAATTTAATTTAATAGTAAAAATAAAATACAAATGATCAAAGTTAAATAAAATCTGTATAACAGGGAAGTGTATCTCACACTTATCCCTGGCAGAGCAAATCTGTTGAGCATGTAAGGGCATTTAGATCAACAATACTATCGGCCCTAATGGCTGGACAGAACACAGCGGAACGTCGTTTTTCCTACGCTCTGATAAACTGTCTCGGTTATTGTACGGCAAAACAGTGTGCCTAACAAACTAGTCGAACACCCAAACAAAGCATCCACGCATTGGCGACTAGGTCTCTGAGAAGAATGGATTGTGGTTCTTTTAGAGTTGGGACACTACAGTATAGACAGACTCCGGCCAGGGAATCCTTTAATCATCTTTATTTTTTATGTGTGTGTGGGTGATTTATATCTTCATAGAACGCACACAGAACTATACATAACTCAGCTTGTGACTCTTTCCTTCCTCCTTTCAAGCACTGCGCTGTGGACTGAGTATTTGATTTTGTGTTTTTCTTACTTAGGACGGCTGCAAAAAAAGTGTCAAGTTACAGAACTTTAATAAAGAAGGTGAGAAACACTACTGAATTCAGAACACTACTGAAACAAAAGAAGTCATTGAAAGCTACAAAGGTAGCATCTATTACAATAGGATTGTTAGTGTAAAGGTTACTTGTTAACACAGGTTGCAGGGGGAACATTTTAGGGAGACATATTACAGACAGTGCTACTGCTAAGTGAGTAAGTATACAGCTGTAACCGTCCGTGAGTTTGTACCGGACTAGAAAGAAACCACGTCCGTGTGGCTTTTCCACCCTCTCCCCTTTCCCTCCACTCATGTTTGCTAATCTTCAATGAAGGAAAATGTGATGTTAAATGTTCATTTATCAATTTCATTGGTCATTTATATGTATTTTCCTTTGTTTTCTGCATGTATAACTGGTAATTATTTTGGGTTAGTATTTTTGGGTGTCTGGAACGGAGTAATTGGATTTATACAATTTCCTATGGGAAAAATGTGTTTGGTTTTCAGACATTTAGTTTTTGTCTGACCTTTGGGAACGGATTAATGACTAAAACCGAGGTTCCATTGTAAATGGGACAGGATCCAAACACAATCATGTAGGATGAGTCTGTAGCCTATAATCAAGCACTCACCAACAGGGCAGTCTTTTTTGTTACAGCTATCACTGTCGTTGACCTCGCCGATGCACTTCCTGCCGCCGTACTGAGGATGAGGGCTGTTGCATTCACGTTTCCGACTTTTGATCCCGCCGCCACATGTTGCCGAGCAGGTTGCCCATGGAGACCAAGGTCCCCAACCTCCATCGACTAAAAAGAACAAGAGATTTGGTGTTTTAAAAAATCTGAATCCTGCAGCACGATAGTCAAGTGTCAGTGCAAGACAGTACAGGGTTCAAACCTGTGGGGTTTCCATGTTCTCCCTGTGCATATGTGGGATTATTCCAGCTTCCTCCCACAGTACTGTGTGCTTTTGTAAAGAAACACTACGCATATGCCCAACTGCTTTTTGTTGGCGTATTTGTGGATTTAAAATAGGATCTATGTAAATAATACAATTTGCTGCACGTAGTAGCATTGTAGTAAATGTACATTAAGCTGGTCGAGTCTTCAAACTCATTATCTTATCTAATAGCCCCGTTAAGCTTTGATTGTGCATGCCTACACAGAACAAGTATGATGCTTGTGCATGTCTCTGTTTCCACCAATGGCAACTTTCAGTGTTATTAAAAATATGTTCAAAAAACAGTTTTCAAGTGCTTGCATTTTTAGGCTCTAAAACACTGCACTCAAAATGACACCTTTTATCAGTTAAGCTAAAGATGGTGTCCTAAAAGGCAGAAAAGCCCACAGTGTATATTAGTATATATACTTACAAAAAATGTTAATGAAAGTACTTGAGTGAACAGATACTTTCAGCAAAAAACAACTAGAAAGGGTCCTGCTTTTGTGTAGTAGCCAGAAAGTCAGATGCCTGGGACTTAACACTACAAGAGAAAATATACCGAGCTGATTTAGGTCAACATTTCCTGTAGGAGACTAGTCCAAAACACATGGGGAATGTTGCCTCAGGGGAAGCACGTGGCACGAGGCAGTGGCGCTGGCTGCAATACTCACTCGGACATGGCTCTGCAGTGCAGCGCTGAGTCTCTCGCCCGCTCCCTTCGCAGTCTTTGCCTCCCAGCTGCGGCACGGGGGAGTTGCAATGTCGTATCCTGGTAATCTGACCGTCTCCGCATGTCACAGAGCAGGATGACCACGGTGACCACAGGCTCCATCCTCCATCCTGGCGAACTGAAGCATCAAAAATGTGAAATGAAGAAAACAAAAGTAAGCGATTCCATTGGGTAAAAAAAAAAAAAAAAAAAAAAAGCATGTCTAATCTGCCAAAGGTTTAAATGCCAACTACGTTTTCTAAGAGTAAATATTATGGGATATTGTAGACCAGGGCTCACTTTCAAAGATGCTCCAAAATTCTTGCGCCAGTGTTTACGTCACACTATGTAAGCTATCATCCAGTGGTTAGACTCATTCAGCCACTCGCTCAGATGTAGTGTAACGTTAACCTCGACCAAAAACACCGGACAATCTCCAAAACAGGCAATATATTTCACCAAGCAAAATATAGCCAAAATTCCTCAGCTGGTATATTTTACATAAAATGACAACAGTCATTAATATTGCATGACAGCCAAAAGTGAGTCACTGGGCTTTTGGACATAAATTTGTGTTTTTTTTGGAAATAACTTCTACTGGGCACACCCTGCAAGCCGATCATGCAGTCCAACCTCATTTGGATTCAACCTCACTGAGGAATGTTGCACTGTGGGGGATCTCATCTGTGGTCTTTCAGAAGGGGGTTCAGTTTTCCCATTTTTTCCAACACATTCTTCCAAAAATGTAAATTCTTAAAGATGATTCATTTTCTCACCACGACTGTCACATTTGCCTGGGCTGCACTTGCGCGTTTGGATTGAAGGTCCTGTGCAGGGATTGCTGGTAGCATCACATGACCTTCCCCTCTGCTGAGTTCCTGTCCCGCAGGTGACTGTGCACTCTGTCCACTCGGACCATGGGGACCAGCCATGCTCACTTCCTTTTGCTAGAAACAGAAGCACAAAGTTATACAGAGAAATTATAGTAGAAAGTCTATAATAAAATATCATGATTCTGCAGATACGCTTTAAATCAGGGGTCACCGACGTTTTTCCTTGTGAGAGCTACTTTTACAAAATGAAAATAGCCAAGAGCTACTCATTTTTGTAACATTTATTTTCAGAGCTTATTTTAAACCCAAACAAAGCGAATATGCTTGTTTTACCAGAACATTAACAAAATGCTGGTGTCCACAACTCAAATTTTGTATTTCAGAATGCATTTCTTTCTACTGTTCTTACATTATTAACTGAAAACCTGAATGAACAGCAGGCTTGCGGGCACCTCATGTGGTCGTGGGGGGCTACCTGGAGTCCGCGGGCACCACGTTGGTGACCCCTGCTTTAAATAATTCATCTTAATAGTATTTGGGAGGCGCAGGCTAATAGGAGCTGCTGCGTACTTACGTAGACACACGGGACAGCACTCGCCATCGATGAATGTAGGGCTGGCACATGCCACTGGAGGGCAGGTAATTTGGTGGCACACTACCTTGGATTCCTGTCATCAAGGAAAATGAAAATGAAAGCTAAATCAGGTAGGTTTGTACAAACTTCCATCGAGCCAGTTCTCACAAGAATTTTGCACAAAAATTAATGAACTGTAAACACATTACTGACCTGAATATAAGACAACTCTGAAAATAAATGACCCTCCTTGTCATGTCCCATTTTTGGAAACATACTCAAAGACAAAAAAGACTAGATGATTTTCAAAAATCATGTTTTCAATATCTATTTAAATCAACTAATGACTGCTTCATTGATGCCCATTGTCTTTAATCCTCCTCTATTGTTTGATTACTTGCACAACCTTTCACACACTTTTTTCAGAAGGCCTCTGTGGCACAGCTGGTGTGTGTGAGCGACAGGAAGAAAAGCTTTAACCCGCTTGAGGAAAGGTCATTTGGTGCCACCTGCTGGTTTGCAGGTATAAATCTTGAGACCCCGAATATAAGACGACTCACTCCCGTTTTAGGCTGTCTTGTAAGGAAAAAATCTCATCTTATATTTAGGTCAATTTGGTAGTAGAACACTCTGAACATAGTGTAGGACTTCTTTTTAAAGTAAATTCTGGTGAGATCACGTGACCCGGGCTGTACCTGGCAGGTACATTTGGTGCAGCTGTCTACAACCCAGTCTTCCTTGTCATCGAACAGTCGGCCATCCTGCCAGCACATGTTTTTCTCTTTGGAGTTCTTCATCTTTCCAAGGGCCTCCTTCATTACGGTGTTCTCCTCCGTCTGGCAAACAACAACACATGAAGTTGAATTATAGATGAGGCTATCATGAGACTCTTTCACACTGCCCTTAAAAGCTGCCTTTCACAGGTTTGTCACTACGAGTACCAACACAAAATATGTGGTCGAAGTAGGCTTCGGGGGTCATATCAGAACTGTCACAAAGGTGGGACAGTGCCTGAGTGAAAGTATATCCTGCAGTGTGAATTTTAACTTCTCCTGCCCTGGTGTGTTGAAAGCAATTGTTGCGGTCCAACAAATAGTATGTATGTTCCACAAGATGCTGGCATGGATGTCGTCACACATCTGACAGCAGGATTCTGTGTCCCTGAGTTTACAGGCACATATTTACGGCAGTGTCCCATTCTGGCAGTATAACGGGGCTGGTGCCTCAAGTTTGTGGCATCTTTGTAGTAAAGAGACGATGGTGATTACTGACTCACTGTTTTCCCATTAAGGTAGAATACATGCAATTGCGGTGTGCAGGTATCACCATAGTGGACGACACAACTACATCTCCCATTAAAAGTTCAATTAAGTCAACCCTTTGAGCACATTAAACAAAATGTCAATACCAGCTTACTGACCACCTAAAAGGAAACATCTTTCAATGACCAAATCCTGTGTGTTAACAAAGGCTCAGACTGAAAGTGACAAAACCACAAGAAGGAATGATTGATGAGAAAATGTGGATACTTGTAAAACTGTCACTTGAAAATGTGATTCTCATTACTATAAATAACAAACTGAGATATGCTCATTGTAACCTCCAACCCAATTGGACAGCAGGACGTCTCTGGCTGGACTCCTGCACTCTTGGCAACTGTTGCTGGATAAACTGCTGCCAAAGTTTTGTGTGTCTTTGTGTGCTGGAAAAGGCAGGCAGCACTGTGCGGCGCTACAATCTTAAGACACCACTCGGTCTGGAAGAGCCTCAGGGACCCTTCTCATCTCAACCATTTTTTTCCAAGCTTCATGCCCAGACTCTCTTATTGCTGGGAGGCTCCCAGAGGAAACACATGGGCTGTTTAAACACTGCCAGACATTAGACTGGACCCCGACACTGCCAGGGGAACACTTCCTATATCCGCATGTAGCATGTCATAAAATCTGTCTGACACACAGTGCCACAGATACCAGAAGTTGAGCTATCTTGGGGAACTATAAACAACCGTGCGGTCGCTTACTGTTAGCTTTTAAACCAACAGTGGTGACCCCTTAACCTCTTACCTTCTAAAATTACAAATTTCTCCTCCTTTACTGAAAGGCAAATGTATGAATAGACATCCGTAGCTCACCCATGACTGAATCTGTTTGTCCTTTGCTACTTACCACTTTTTGGAGGCCGTCTATGAGGTTACTGACAACCACTCGGAGGCCTTTGAGCTCTTGGAACATGGTGCTCAACTCCTCGCAGGAACGTTCGCACATGTCTGTGCCTGTGTCATCTCTCTTCTGGCCTATGATGTTGGTTGTGATGGAAGGACTCACATCCACAATCTCGGTGCTCTCGCTCACAATATTGGCATCATCTGGAAGGAGCAGAGACGTCAGAGGGATGGAAAACAGAAGTAGGCTGATCAGGGAATGGAGGGATTTCCATTTCTTGTAAAGCCAAGTAAGACAAGTTTGCGACAATGCGAAGATTATGGTGTTTATTGCGTTCCACAAAACAGATGCTCCGTCAGCAGTGTTGGAGACGATCAATCTTTCCACGAGAGGATGACAAAGCAGGGTTAGCTGAGGAAGAGTGGGTGGGGGTACAGGGAGTGAACTGAAATATGGGTGTTTCCTATTGTAATGAGAAAACCGTGTTTGTCGTAAATCTCCATGAACCGTTTGGATAAGTGGACACATCCAATATGGACTTCACAGACTGAAGTGACCACACAGATGGATTTACATGGAACACAGAGGGTTTGGTGAAATCAGGAGGCAATAAACCTGTCTGGAAACTTTCAACTAGGTTGTTTGAGGGGTGTTAAGCCTCACTACCACCAAGCACTACATTTCATGTACAAAAGGTCAGACAAAAACCGAGGCGTAGAGTGCTTTGTTTGGGCACTTGATTGATTGAGCAAATGGGATGGTTTATTAAGTGCAATATTGTATGAAAACTTGAGACAGTGTACAAAAACCGAGAAAATCGAATCATACAAAACTGGGATGTAGAAAAACCGAGGTTTAACTGCAACTAAATCAACTCATTAATGACTTGTTAATGTTTTCAATTAATCCATCAATGAAATATAGCCAAATGCCCATCACTAAGAGTTTCATAAACAATTGGAGGATGCCCAGTAGGATACATTGTGGTTGTTTACAATGGCCCACTTTTGCTACCATTACAACTTTTCACAAAAGAAAGGCATATAAAAAAACACATTCCGATTTGCTTTGCTTGGTAGAAATGGGGTTTCAATGGACTAATGTAGGAAGTACCTCTGGAGTAGTGCAAGTAGATCTTGTAGAAAGTAGAAAGATCACAGATGCCAAGCACACATGACATCTTTATGGTGCAAAGAGCCACATGACATTTTAAGCTTTTGCATCCACCCAATTTTTCTGTTTCTTTCTTACTGTAGCCGCAAAACAGGAGTTATGACATGACGAGTTATACAAATGCGTGGCAGAGTACGCAGTTACACACACATGCATACAAAGCACAAATCTGCTTTGGATCAAGCGACGCAAATTGGCAAAGATTAATAGCAGGCCTGAGCGCTCTAAATCAAGAAGTCACCCAAAATTGCCCAACGATAAACCCACTCAAGCTAGAAGTTATGTTTTCTTTCCTGCTTCGTCTGCTGGAATCATTCAAACCTCAGGAGGGCTTCACACTGCGGGTGCATGACAACGTGCACTCACCCCGCTATGAAAGGATTCACACACCATTCACTCCCTGACAGAAGCACTTTTTCCCCCCACAGAACACTTGTGACACTTTTTCAGAACAAAATTCTCTGCGTGTGTGACATTTGTATGACAAACACTTATCACTGAGCAGGAATATAATCCTGCTTGTGGCAATGGAAAAGCAGCAGCTGTCGTGCAAAGCACACCTCATATGGATTCACTTTGTCCCACTGTTTCCAGATCAGGTGACCAGTAACTTTGCTATAAGCATGATTAGATACATATTTAGTCCTTTTTAAGCCCTGCTGCAGATCAGCAGCTTTTATTTCTCCTGAGAGCTGAGAAAAGCAACCTAATCAGCCAACGTCATGACTTCACTGTGCATGCTTGTGTATGCAGCTGCAATCTGAGGCTCACTCCGCGTTGTGGTATTCCCTATCCCTTTCTTATTTTCTTTCCCATGGTTTTATTCAAGGTCCTATGCCAGTGGAAAGAGAAATATGTAGGTTGCTGGTCACGGCACCTTCACGACCTCCAGCCACCAACTCCTTTTTCTTCTTCGGCATGAAGTAATGCCGGGAAATCTTGCCACACATCTAATCTGCAATCTGTTTGACCCACTGAGTTAAATTTATCCAAAATGAGTCAGCTGAGAGCAAAACCCAGTCAAATGTTTGGTCTGGGGAGTAGTGTGTGCGCTTCTGATTTAAGACGCTGCACTTGCGCGTGAAAGACTGACCCACATGTTTGCAGATCTGCAAATATAATTCTGTTTGACTCAACCTTTGGCTTCACAAGGTCACTCAAATACAAACACGCACTATGTTGACTGAACTCAGCATGCTGGCAACCTTTTCGGGTGACTACTGAAAGACGCAGCAAAATCCCCCCCCCCCCCCCAATTTAAAATCAAATTTACCTTGCTTGGGAATTTCACAGTCTCGACTCAGGAGGATGTCTTCAACTGTGGTGTCAAAAATGAAACGCACATTCTGCAGAAGACCCTGTTTGGTAACACAAAAACAATCATTATACCTGTAGTATACGGTATGCATGTTTGTATGTACGTATATACTGTATCTATCAAACTGTTTATCTATCATCTTCTTATATATTTTCCTCTGCAGCCACAGCAATGTACAAATGTAGATAATCAGTGTGAATTAAATAAAACAAACACAATATATCCAGGTTGTTTCAGAGTGGAAAAGTCATGACAATGAGCATCTTTGAGCACCAGGATTAACTAGAGGTTGAAAATGGGTATTTACCATGTAAACTATACCGTATTACTTTGTCTTGCATGCGTTGAAGTACACGGCAACCATTTACACAGAATGCAGACAAGTGAGAGAGTTGTAATTTGAGCGTGTGTGCCTTACTTAAGGGCCTCATGAGTATCATTCATTTTTCATATAGTTCATGCTTCATACATCCTTACTCTATCAAATGCTTCATTGTTGCAGCCGTACTCTTCACTCTTGTTCTCTCTTTTTTTTTTACACATACAGTTGTAATTTAGAGTCTAAATGTGGAACAATGAGTTGCACTGGAATGCTTGCCTCAAATGTAACTTAAGCCACAAATCAACATCAAAATGTGAAAAGTGTCACACAGCAGCACTGCATAGGGTTCCTGACTCACCCTAAAGTGATTCTCCCGGATGGCTCCTTTGGCGACGTACATGCGGCTGCCCTCAGCCTGCAGGTGCTCATAGAAAGGCTCGTCCAGGATAACGCTGTCCACCAGGCTGCATCCCACGTACAAGTTGGCATTCTCTCCATGGACCTGCAGCGTGATGTTCTTCCACTGGGAATCAGACAGGTCCACGTCCTCGAACGATACGATGTTCTGGGCACCCTCCAGCCAGTAGACCAAGTCCAGGGAGTTGGCTCGTCCGTTTGACACGATCTCAAACTGGCGCCGACCGTCAGAGCCCTCGAAGCCCAGAAGGGTCCCCCGAGAGCTGCGGTCCTGGCGGATGCTAGCCACGAAGACGAAGCCCTCGTTGTTCTGGATCTGGCGCACTATTTGGTGGAGGATGGGAGCGCTCACTGGGGGCAGGTGGTCGAAGCGGATGAAGCGGTACGCGGGGGCGTCGGAGTTCTGGCCCCGGAACTGCTTGGCCCCCAGCGTCCTGCGGCTGATGTGACTTATGTCGAACAGGTCGAAGGAGGTCTCGTCCTCCTGCTCTCCATCTACACACAAAACGAAGGGTTCCAAATAAAAATGTTTAACTTTTAAGGAGCCATTTTGGATGTTGAATTGAATCTTACCGTCTTGAGCAAGTGATTGGAGGAAGAGTAAAGATAAAGGTAGCAGGTAGCTGACTATCATATCGCCTTTGAACACAAACACATTATTAGTTCGCACCTTTCACAAGTTTAGACAATAAACAGAACATTTGAATGTAATACAATACAAATCTAAAGATGTTTTTTGGAATTAGTCAAATTTACCTAAATGTTGTGTTAATCCGGCAATAAAAAAGGAGATTAGATAAAGCGGCACCTCCAGTACCGGAGCAGGAGAATCCCACTGTGGGAGACTACATCCACTGACTGGAGGACACAGACGCTCCTCCCGCTTCTTATAGTGGGACTCGGAGAGGGAGGGGGGCTGTCAATCAAAAGTAGTCACTATGACATTGCTAGTGATGGGCTGTTACATAATTACCATACGATGTCGTCATTGGCTGCACACACACGACACTTCAGAAGTGGACAAGTTAGTAGAGATGTGCGAGTCATGAACGAGCCGTTCAAAACTTATGAGTTTTTATTTATTAAATCGGGACTCGCGAGTACGGTACTCTTCTCCGTTAACCCGTACACTTACTCACCCCTGCTGTCGTTAAATGTAAAAAGAAAACCAGTTAACATGTAATTAATGGTGCAACTGTTACTTCACCTGCAATTGTATCGGGCCGGGCTCTACACTGGGGGTTGGGGGCGAAATAAATGGCTTGCCCAACCCCCCAAATAAAAATTTTAGAATTGAAAACTTCACCAGAAAAGCCACCTCTCCCCTCATCTCTCATCTCCATGGCCGTCCTGCACGTGTATTCACAGCGCACACGGATCGCCTCCCCTCCCCTCCCCTCACTGAGAGGGAACAGAACAGAAGCGACCCGTTAGACAAGTAATAATTAACAACTAAAAACAAAGGTTAATATAAGGTCTGTGTAATATATTTGGTCAATCAACCGGGGGAATAGTTAATAAATAGCTGTTTTCCCCCACTGTAACAGCCTGGTAACTGGTGCATCTTCAGCATCGTGAGAGTTCCTTCTCCACATTGTCACGGCTCCTAACGCCCTATCGTCACACAATGGGCCAAGCGTATATTTGTTACACAAGACAAAGGGGAATTTGATGATCTTGGCCCATGAGAAGTCCATCACAAATAACTCGGACATGGATGAATTTGTGAGAGTTTTTGCAGGGAGAAACAGACGACTGTTGTTGTAGAGTGGAGAAAGAATAGGGAGGTGGAAAGAAAGGACATTTGCGTTATGTTACTAATAAATACATTTAATAGAAATTAAAAAAGAAGAAAAAAGTTATATAGTGTTCTGCTTTGTATCTGTTGTGCAACTTGCGTTATATAACTATTTATAATTATACTTATAAAATGTTGTTGTTTTTTTTCATAAGACTACCTTTCAGTTTTGTAAATATCGATTATAGTGAAAAGTCTTCATTAGGGTCACATTATTTGAGAGTTAGCCTGTCCAGTTAAGATTAATGTTACGTTGTTGGTTGTTAAAATCTTAAGATATTTTATTTTACTTTTAATTTTTCAGTTTCCGACCAGAAGGATTGCCGCCTTATTGTGGTCAGGGGGTTGGCGTGCCTCAGTGACCCTCAGAGCTATACCAGCAGGAGTTGAGTCTTCAGGCGGGACACCCAAGTTGGACAGGCCTCAGGGTAGAGGCCTCACAAAATGCAATCCAGTTCTCCAGGTTGAGGGCTGGGGACACAGCTAACAACCCATGCCGTAAACAAAACACTGTTATCAAAAATAATGTGCTGGCGCATGACATGTATGCATAATGCCCCCTTCAAATTTCTGACTGCCACCCCAGGTGCATGCCTAGAACCGACCCTGATTTATATAAATGTAATAGCCCAGTAGAAAATCAACCCTCCTTTCCCCTTCCTGCCCGCGCTGCATCCGACTTGACAAAATCAACAATTCATTTGCTCATCCCGCTGGTTTCACTGACTTACAAGTGCTTGACGAAGATTCAAGTTTTACTGAATACGGGTACGTGACGAAGACATTTCTCATGGATGCACATTGTTGCGCATGTTCAAGTTTGTTGCGCATGTTCAATTCGTAGGTAGTTATTGGAATTCCAACAGTCAAGCAGCGTGGTTTATGTTGACACGGTTTGGAGAAACACCTTCTTTGACAGCTAGCTGCAACGACCCAGCGGACGGCGGACAAGCAGGTTTGCGTACCAGCTCTCGCCTGGTGACCAGGCTAAAGGCTAGATCGGGACTCCGGAGTCCATCTGTTCATCGATTATCTTTCAATATCAATAGTGGTGAGTACCTATACATTTGATCATTTAAAATGCATTTAATAAGTGTGTGAGGCATATTTAGGGCTTAAACCTGGCTTGTTCTTCTATGCATCTAGCTTGTTAGCATCCTTCATCACCAGCAAACAATGGTAATTGAAGAGAGATGAGGAGGGTTCCGGAGTTGAATCTAATGTGATAGTTACAACAGTCACATTTATTGCAAATGTTGATCTGAAATGTTGATCTGAAAACGTCAACATCAAGCAAGCAGGAGAGTTGGAGGGGAAGGAGCGAGCCGGTGTAGCATAATCAGTGATCAGTGTCCATGTCATGTGACACCTGCAGGATTTGAACTTTGAACTCCAGAGAGCAAAGCTAGTGTGATGTTCTAAAATATTGGGGAAGTGCTGAAATTAATTAAGAGAGACGCAATTCCTGGCCAGGGACCCGACATCCAGCCAGCCATTGGAGCTAATCAGCTCATCTCCTATAGCCAATCAGCAAAGAAGATAAGGATAAGAATAAATACGCTATAATTATATATAAAAAATGTGACTGGCAACTTTATTGACAATTATTTAAATTTAGGGTTAAGGTTAGAATTTAAAAAATATATATTTTCTGGGGTTAAAATATTAAAATTTCATCTTGTATTTCAATGACTGGCCACTTATATACAGCACTGAATATTGGACATGATATTCAAATGTCAAATGTAGGTTTTTATTCAGAGGAACTTGGCCTCTTAGGAAGGAGGACAAAGTAGAAGTCCTTTAAAATACAAATATATTGTAAATCCATACATCAAAAAGAGAATCCTTGCTAAGTCTGCAATGTAATAAGACTACAAAAAAGAGAAACAAAAAAGTCTGATACAATAGATATTTTGGATGTTTCCACTTTGCTTGCAAGCAGCGTCTTGCGTCTGGAGATCGTCAGGGTTTCGTCAAAGCTTCCTTCTGTGGTGTCAGAGAAAAAAAAGCTGATATTACATGTCATTCTTGGAGTCCTGCGGAGGGGCCATAAGGACTGGATGTGGCTATACCATACAATGGGTGCTGTCTCGGGGATTGCGAGCCATCATTGGAAATGTGCATTCCATTTAGCGGTGGGAAAAACAGAGAAAATCAAGTACTAACAGTTACTTTTTTTATCTTTGAACAACTTGGACTCACTACAGTGACACAAATTCAAAGCAGTCGTTAGACGTTAGATGTAAAAATGTGTCACACTGTTCATGCATGATAATAACTACTTCACAATCAGGACTGGAAAAGCCTGAAACACTGACGTGAACTCAAATGAATGTGCCATTACAACCAGTCGTAGCATTAAACTCATTATAATAAGTTATAATAAGCTGTCCTTGACTTCAGTAAACTTGAAATTCAGCATCAGTAAGGTAATACTTACATAAATAAGCTCATAAGGTACACCTGCACAACCTAATGAGATCCAATAAAAGAGCTTCAAACATTTAAGATATTATAACACCCTTTTGACCGACCCTGTTTGAGAGGTATTACTCTAAGAACCATGTTTATTGTTATCATTGTGGGCTTCTAATAATTTGGTTACATCATTTAGCAACAAAACATCAGAAACAGCTCTAATGATGTAGTTTGTGTTGTAGCCCACGGACAATAATAACTGTATTGTAAATAACAGTATATATATATATATATATATATATATATATATATATATATATATACAATATTCCATATAATATATCGTTATAATATATACTCTAGACATGAAATAACCACGAATAATCATCTTTCCTGTCGTATTCCCCAATATAGTATATTCAATAACTGAAAATAAGCCATTTAAGACATAAATAGGACTCATGCTCATGTGTGTTGCTGTAAATGCGTTCCGGTGCTAGGGGAGCTGAGTGGGGAGGTGGATAGGAAGTGACGTTGGGGTTCAGATTTGAGTTTTATCTTGGCGTGGGTTACAGCCGCCACAGTAGTCCATGTGAGGGATTATTGTGTCTGTTGTGTGATAACTCAAACCTGCAATAAAACCCTGTTGTTCTGGCAAACAAGTCTGGTACTTGTGTGTCTCACCAAACATTACAATAACATTACTGATACCTAGTGACCAGTGTAGAACACAAAATATTGTCTTTGAATGCGTCTTCGGAATGCCTTAATTTGTATTTTAGTTCAGTTAGCCATTTGTATGCTTGAAAATGCTTAATTTAGGCGAAAAAATGTAACATTTGCTTTAATATGCATTTTTTTAACTTATAGAAGGCAGTGTTCAAAGACAAAACAGCATGATTTATGATTTATTAATTCATATACGGTATAAAAAAAATTGTCATAGAATGAAGCCACTAAATTCAAAGCGCAAAGTGGTGAGCGATTACTGTACACGCGTATGAGCACTGAGGCGACTGAGCAGTCAGCGGCAAAGAAGAACGCCTGCTGTCTTTAAAAAATGGCTTCATCAAGTATGGGTGAAAGCACACCAACTCAGCTTATCGATAAGTCAGGTAGTAGGAGTCATGTGTCGGGATACTTCGCATTCCAGGTAGATGGATGTGTGCTGCAATTATAAATTCACAAAAACCGACATGCGAAGTTTTCAAACCAAAGGAGAAATCACTATGAACCTGGCAAAACACCTAATGACAGCCGCCTCACAGTGTTTGTAAAGGCGCAGGCTTCTAATAGTCACTCGCTCCCTTATGTGAAGAGAGATGGTTAATAAAGGAATGATACTGTCATTATGTGAGACATGAGATGCTGAGATTTTTATCGTTGCTAACCGAAGGCACACGTGTGATGCTGTCTAATCAGCATCTTGATATGCCACGCCTGTGAGGTGGATGGATTATGAACAGACTGAGACAGATTTGTGAACATTTCAGAGCGACAGGCCTTTTGTGTGCATAAACGTTTCACGCCTTTGAGTTTAGCTCATAAAAAAATAGGAGGAAAAACAAAAGTGTTGAGTTTCTATTTTTGTTGAGCATATAATGTATATTTATGAATATGCCTGTCAAGAAAAGTGACAGATAATCTAAATTATTGTAAAGACCAACCCAAGCCACAGGTTTTCCTAGAAAACAGCAGTAATACCAAGTAACGGGTATTCATTTCCAAAATGCCTTCACAGAGGTTTCCATAAGATCATTTAGCAAACGTGAACCACCAAGTAGCAGGGCTCCACATGCACACGCTGCAAAGATGTGAAGTGGTGTCACTTAAGTTTGATAAACAACTGCAGATTCCATGTGTCTCCTCCAAGCAGTGACCTCACCATGGAGGGTTTTTTTTTTAAGCGTTTTCACCAACGTAACAACATACAATAAAAAATTGGTCTGAGGAGCACAAGTCTGGCACCTGAGATGTTTGAAATACTGCAAACAGGTGACAGAGACTCACGTGTGACGTAAGAGTTAAAAATACAATCGTTCGGGGAAGGATGAGAATCATTTATTTAGTGGGGATTTACTTCAAACAGGCTTTGGATGAAGATTTTGCCAAAGAGTGAGCAATGCCGATGAACCACATTTGGCGGGAGGGGCTGGCATTATAAAATATTGTTGCACAATCTCCCAAATGGATTTTCAGCTCTGGGTGCGTTTGAACTCAAATGCTACATATGTACATGTGAAGAAAAGTAGCTTCAATGTCGAGACTTTAGTCACGGAAGCTGCAAGCAACTTCTCTGAGGTCATATGCAATCTTAACAACCATAATTTAATTGGCCTATAAATATTTATTCTGCTGTGTAAACTGAAACAGATCTCATACAATGCAACTCAACTGTTTTGTATGGTAACTAAGTGAGGATAGGCGGGTCTGGATACAGTTTTGCCCATAATGGAATTAAATTAATCTGTTCAGGGTCAAACTGTCACCGTGATGGAACCTTTCTTAACTGTACAGGAAGTGTTGTTTTTCACATGTTTTAACACAACATTTTAAGACACAAGCTAATGTCCAGGCTCACCTTGAAATTGGAGTCGGCGCTTCTAAGAACACCTCAGGGAATAGAACACCTGAGGAGATGTGGTGTTTGGGGGTGATATCAAACCCCAATAAACCAGCCAGAGAGTCTTCAGGTAACACACTAAATATGTCTTGCAACTAGCTGGCCCCTGTCCAGAGAGTACCCCGCCTAAGGCCCAAAGTTACTGGTATACAGGTACACAGTCACCTGTGATCCCTATGGGAATAAGCGGTAGAAGACAAATCAATGATTAATTAGTATGTACAGCCTTGTTCTAATGTCACACATCCACTGGGAGGTTGCTGCAGCGTTTAGACCCAATGCCGAAGGTTTAATTGTGGTCCCCTGAATAAAGAGCAGCACACTGCTGCACAGTACAGCTTCTTATTCAAAATGTAGGACATTCAGACATGAAGGTTTATCTGATGGTCAGAGAATATGTAAATTCTACCTTGTCTCATTCACTAGAAGTAAAAAATAAAAGGATTAAGGATGGTGGCTTTGTTTCTCTGTTTCTATTCTACTCCACCACAAATACATGACTTTACTCGTGACATTCATGGTATATTCATGATAAACACACTTACTCTGCTCCGACTCCTCTTGTTCGACAATGGAACAGGTAGCTGTCAGGTGAAAGAAGAGGTCACGGAAGCAGGCTTTCCTGGAAAGCAACCAATCACAGGCATTTCTGTTCCTCTGGTATAATAATAATAATATATAATCATAATACAATATTTCCTTTAATATGTTATCTTTCTTTGTGAAGTTGTGGAGTTGCCGTTTGTGACATGTACATGTATCTTCTCACAGGCAATTCGTACTGTAACATTTGCAACATTTCTTGAAATGCTGGCTTTTCAACTGTATTAAAGAGCAGCATTTCTTTTGCGATGTCTTTTTGTGAATGCACACAATTTTGCGCTGTTCCATTTCTATTTACTTTGCTGATCAAATGTGTCGTGGGTGTCGATTGTCGAGATGAAGGCACTGTTGGGTGGATATGTTTAAGGTGGGCAAGTTCGTTTTGTTGCCTTTTATGATGCTACCGCTTTCGAATAAATTCGGCACAATGGCTCGTTCTTGTTGCTGGGCTCACCTTGCTCATTATTAATATTCCCATGGGGGGGGGGGGGGGGGGGGGGGGGGGCATTTGGCTTTGCAAGTATCTTTTTATCTCCTAACTTCTGGTACGTTACAAAACTTGTGTATGCTAACGGCCGCGCCTCCCCCACAGAGACAAAGCGACTGCATGACTGACGAGGTCTCACTCTGTTCACTTTTGTCATATGAAGTGTTTAGGTGCTGAACGAATGCAAAGAGTGAGCCTTCTTCCTGCGCGTTTGGAGGCAAGAGAGAAAAACAAACACGCATACACATGGCATTATATGGAAGTCGGCAAATTATTGATTTCATTTTCATTCATTGTGTGATTAATTTATTAACTTTGCCAAGCGCAACGCAAAGCGCAAGCGCAGAGTGGAGGTTGTGTTTTTGCCGGCGTTTATCTGTTTGTGTTCAAAATAACTTTCTGAATGGATTTGGATGAAATTTTCAAAATAAAATTGTCAGAAATAGGATATTGAAGAACTGATTACATTTTGAGGGCAAACCGAATCACCGTCTGTATCCAGGAAATTTTTAAAAGATTCTTTAACATTGTGAGATAGGACCTTTATTGGCATTTGTGCATATAACACCACAAAAAAAACGGTCACAGCATTTGTTGAGGACATTTAGCCTTCCTGGTACATTGCGCTATCATGATAGGTGTTAGCATGCTAACATTAGCATGTTAGCATAGTAGCTTTTTTTTTCTAGTTTCATGGGTAGACACACAGTATATAAACACCACTATCATGCCAGGTATTAGCATGTTAGCATTGCTAGCATTGGGGTCTGCGCCCTGCGCTTTCTGAGTGCTTTTCTAGTTTATTATTGCGAGACAGTTTTTTCTCAACGACAAAACTTGTCACGTTTTAATCTCGCAAGATCTTGTGACACCCCTAATTGATAAAGTGCTATCAATATTTGGATCAAGGCACCTATCCCTATTTATCCCCATTTTCGCCCAGTTAGTAGATCCCCCCCACAATTACAGGGTTTTACTTTGGCCCACGCCCCACTTTAGAGGCTAGCTGACTTATTCTAACAGCATATGCACTTGGGAATTCGTCATGTTAACCAGAACAGATGGTGTGGTTGTATTCCACAAGAGGTTTCACAATATTGTACCGTCCCTGTCCAAATATTATACTGCTGCTTCGGGCCAATCATGGGTCAGTTCACTGTCACGGCTTAGTTTTGTTTTTGCCTCTTGCCTCACTTTTAAACACTGCGCTCTGGTTTGTTTTCTTTCTGCAAACGTTGATTTATGCTCCTATCATGCTCCCTCCTTTGTCCTGATGACACACCTTATTGTTCATAGAGACTAATAGTTGACAATCGGCAACATATAGTACATAGTTTCAGTGCCAGCTGTGCCAATGATGTTCATGACAGGCCACTGAATGTGTTTATACACTGGCTCCTCGCTCAACAAATGGCATAAAACACATGCAAACATGTCAGCTTTCGGGAAAAAAACAATCATTAATTTTCAATACCGCTTATTCTGCTGAGGGCTCCTGGTGAGCTGGGCCACATCTTGCTTTGGGTGAGAATAAATGGATGTTCGTAAATACACAGGACTTGGAAACTGTCCATTGTGCCAATAGATGGTAATCACAAGAGGTGTGATGTTAGGAGTGGCGTGATGATCTGCAATTGGAGATTATGGAAGGGAACGTGCACTCTTTGGACCTTAGCTGCCATCTTTCACTTCACATCAATTGGGTTCCTGCTGCTAACAAAGAAAAATAAAACCGGAAAGAAAGCAGTGTTTTTGTTTTACATTAATGTTGCTTAACTTTTCACAGTTTTTACACTGTTAAAAATTAAAATGGGTGAGGCAAATCTGCCACTTGAAAGCTGATTTTGTCATTAAAGTTCAGAGTGTTTAATCATTTTTTATGTAGTGTTACCTCAGGTTTTGTTATTCATTCCTAAAGGTTCAACAAAAAACGAAATGTACAAAAAAACAATAATACAAATCCAATTAATCAGTCCCAGACAGCAAAAAATAATGTGTAATAATTGTAAATAATGAATGAAATGGAGAAAAATAACAATTTTTCCCTTTATTGAGGAGGCGGAGCGGAGGGGAGGCCATCTTCATACTTTGTATACTTGCATTGGCCCCATGGTGGGTTATTATTATATAAGTTTGACTGTATTAATATGAGAGTGGTTAATTTTATATGTGGATGACAATTAGATTAGCCGTGTCCTAACTTTTTCCATTGGGGGCCGCATAGAGAAAAATGGAGGAATGCGAGGGGTCACTTAGGTATTCACCTTTTTGTGACTTAAAGCACAAAAATCAATTGTAAGTACGTCGAGACATGATAAACAGTTACACAGCATAAAAAAGCCAACACAGTGTAACTTGTATAAATATGATAGCATCTTATTTGACATCTGGTAACATTTTAGAATTTGTATTTTTTAGTGCGGGTCTGATCCCTAATCCTTTGTAATGTTCTGATGCAGGCCATGTTTAATGCATTCCTAATGCATTGGCTCCCAGGCTGGACTATGGACACCTCTATGGCAGAGTGTTAAAAGGTGACCTCTCCTACCCTGTGCAGTTAAAGTAATTATTTTACCTATGTTGTAAATATGCACCGGATATTTTTTACTTTCGATCATCGTATTCTTAAAACCCAAACTGAACAACTGTGGGATGCATAAAGGATCATCCTGGTTGAATGATTGCAAATATAAAGAACCCACAACTTTGCAATAAAATAACTTAACGACTATTTAAGAATAATGTGACTGAAAATGCTTGCATGGATGTAGTTTTATGCAAATTGATGGAATGCTAAGCAAAGCCAATTTTGTTTGGTACTGTATGAGGGCAGCATTAAGTGTTGCTTGTGTTTTAAAAAGGTCAAACAGCAGCTTCTTGTTGCCATAGTAACATAATCAGATCTCGTACCACTAGTCTTAACATCCGTTACATTGAAAAATGTGTTAGCTTATATGTAAGAGATGACGGAGGAACAATCATCATTTCACTTCTGCTACTCTCCCCCCCACCACCAGTCGCATTTTCATTTGTGAGATGCAATCATCTCATAATGACTTCCAGACACTCATTTTCCTGCGTGTGCTGTGGAGTTACTGTATGACGGACCACTAAGATACATCGTACGAGTTTGTAAGAGCTTACCAACTTGGAGAAGTGTGGCACATGAAATTTGGAAACAGAAAAAAACAGCAATTATTGCGTAGCGTGGGCACAGGCACACTGAACCGTGAGTTGTGAAGAGTGGAGATCTCCTGATTCGGTCGAGGAGGAGGAGCTTTGGCCTTGGTTCCCTGGGCACAGGAGGTGCTGCAGCCTAGGTTGCACAACTCCTTCATAAAATCATCATACCGTATGTAGTCAGTGTTTAGAGGTGAAATATAACAACTATAAATCATTATATACTGATACTTCTTGGGCTATTTCTCAAGTATTCAACCACATTCCTTGAAAGAACCACTATTATTTAATTGTACCTTAAAATAAGTATGGTGTGGAGGTGACTTCCATCATTCAAAAAGGACATAGTGGGAGTGAGAAGAACCTTTAAATGAAATAAATCTGTTCATCACTGGGTGACGTGAATCTTCCTATTGCGATTTTATTTTACTGCCTACAGCTGTTCCCTCAGTCACCACCTCCGCATGACCCCTGAGAGTCCAAATATAATCAGGTCATCTCTTCATGTGGTCATTTTTTGCCCAATGTGAAGAACTTGACTGAAGGCTTTTGTGACATATGTTGCACATGGTGGCAACATGGATGCCTCCAGCATGAAGAAATCAACACTGAAGTAACATTTACTCAACAAAAGTATAAATTAGGGCTGTCAAATGATTACAAATTTTCATCAAATAATCCGTTTTCAAATTAATTAATCATGATTAATCGCCATTTGCCACTATGTGTGAAATATGCCCATTTTTGGTGTATTTTCTGAACAGAAATATAAATGGCAGGACACAAATATACATATTTATATGTATTAACAGCTCCATGCTAAAGGATACCACACGTGTCTGAGAATGTACTTCCGCAGTAAGAGTTGCCTTAGTGAGATGACAATATCCACTTAACAGTTTTAGTTTATCTTTGTTTATTTCGACCTCACCTACATGCATAATAAAGACTTTCGGAGTGTCAGTGAATGCACCTCGCTTCAGTCTAGTGACAATGAGGACGTTGACTGGAGACGTGTTTCTGAGTTGGAGATAAATATATGATTTAGGAATCTCTAACATGCATATTACCTGGAGAAAACCCAAGCACGGGGAGAACATGCAAACTCCATACAGAGATATCCAAATGAATATATGAGATCTTCCAGATCTCCTGAGTGTGTGGCGATGCTAACCACTAGGCCACTGTGTGGCTAATAATGCCTCAACCAAAACAGCAAAATCATAGGTGATTGCAAAATAAAAATCTTAAGTTTCTAAGAATGCTTCTTGAGGTGGGACTATTGCTCTTATCACGGCTTTCATCACACACCAACTAAACCCATTGCTCAATCATTAGCACTTGAATCACTAGTCCTCTACACAGGTCAGTACTTCACTTAGTAGGAATCATATGTTGAAGAATACAAAACGTTCCGACTGAAGCATTTCCTGCCTATTATTGACTCCAGGTTTTGCAGTTGGCTTCTGTCGGTTCACTGAAAGCTATAAACATTCAAGGTAAACGAGTGCGAGGCCACAAAGTGCGAGTCACATTTGTCAATTGGAGAAATGAGCACAGTGGAAGCTGAAGATTTTCCTCACTGCTGAATTGGATATAATTTGAAAGGGATTTAAAATCTGGCGCCAAAAAGAAATAGAGCATTGCCGCAACCTGAACTTGTCAAGTAGGTGATAATAAGCACATGACCTGAAAATGCTATTGCCTTTCCAAAGAATCACATCTTAAGGCTTCTCAGTGGTCCGTCAATTAAATCATAAGAGAAACTATGACCTACTTGTAATTCTGAGGAACAACCATCAGAACCTAGACAAGAAATAAAATGTGTCATAAGGTGGTTAAAAGGCTGTCGCATTTTATGGAAGGGTGACATCTTTTTTTTGCCAAAGTATCTTAACAAGGGATTTTCAGGCACTCAGTGAAATACCGAAGGATAGAACTAATCAGAAACTTTTTTATTAATAGCCTGAGCTGCCTGATGCTAACCACTATCAACTGCAGTTGTCACGGTTGCCTGGTAACGATAAATAAACAAGGAATGTTGGTAGACAAGACGGTCCGTTTAATACCATCTTCATCTTTTCAATGACTTGCTGAAGAAGCACTTGCCTTATATTGCCAAATGACAAACAACTACAGGTGGTCCTCAGGTTATGTACCGTACAAGTTCCGTTCCTAGACTGTAATGTTAGTCCAGTTGTGGTGTAAATGGGCTCTTACACCTGAATTATACCTAAATTATCTCCTAAGTCACACTGTACACAGAACACATAAAGGACATAAAATACAGTCATAAAATGATTGAATAGAATAATTAAATGAAACAGTAATGAAAAAAGATGAACTCCTTACCTTCATTCGGCTTATTGGGGGAAGGAAGTAGATAAATAAAATAAATAGTAAGACCACTGCACATAGTTATTAGTGTCTCTTTTATAGGTGCAGATACAGTCAAACCTGTCTTAGCGGCCACCTTTATAGAAGGGCCACCTGCCTATAGCGGCCACTGAAAAATCCCCCGCAGCAAATTTACATGTTATAGACCCTGTGTATAGCAGTCACCTGTCTAATGCGGCCAGCGGCCACCCATTTTGTCTCCCTTGGTCAATATCTGACTGCATATAGTGGCCAAATTACCGACTCAAGTAGAAGCTTCATGCACAAAAAAGTTTCGTTTTTCAATCAATGACGCTGTCGTGTGTAGACTTTAATTACTGAGTCCTAGCTCAGTCACAATCATTCACAAGATCCACACAAACTGTCAGTTGTTCCACATAAAACTTTACATCCACGCCAACATAAACACACTTCCCAACTCTCTCGTAACTCACAGCTAGCACTGAGCCTAGCTCTCCTGCTCGAGACGCCCACCGTCGCTTCCCGTCACTTCCTGATGAACTAAAGCTGTAATGACAACTCTGCCGTATAAAAAGTAAAATATTAAAAACAAGCGTAAGACATTACTAGCACAGCTTTGTTCTGTGGGTCGTGGATATATTCTATCAGTTATTATTAAGCCTCTAGCTTCCGTTTAGTAAGTAAAAACCTTGACTATGATTGCACTACATTGTCATGTAGACCTACAAAGTACACTTGGAAGAACAAGAGGTGAATAAATGGATTGCAACTGATGAGGGGTAGGATTAAATAAGCTTTGCTTCTTCCTACTTCTTTTTGGACATGCAAAATTGTAAATTGTACTATGTGATGTGCTACTGTTTGACTCATATGCATGTTCAGGATGAATTAAAACCATGAACCATGATAATAACAAGCCTAGTAGTGCTGTACAACTTTTAGCCGCAGTCCCACAGTGTCCACTACTGGTCAACATTATGATTAATTCCCCACCCTCCACCCCCCTTTTTAATTTTTTTTTCCTCTACTAGTCAACATTCAAACTGGATGCCAACCTGTCTATAGAGGCCACCTGTCTATAGCGGCCACTTTTGCAGACTCCCTCTAGTGGCCGCTATAGACAAGTTTGACTGTACTGTAACATACTGAATGATACCATCTTTATCCTTAATGATTTGTCATGATAGTTGTTTAATACCGAAAAGACGGTGGGTGTTTCTCCTCTCTCAAAGCTCTGCTGTTCATTTTCACTTCCATGGTAATGGCTTTTCTTGTCCTCTGCACATTTCCACCAGAAGAGCCTGCCTTATGCTTGGGAGACATAATGAAGTGCAAAAAGTTAATTATAAGCAATGTTATTCACTTGGTGTAGCTTCGAATGAGGCAGACACTGTGTTCATCCGCGGTGCGAGAGATGAGTACACACCGCTTCCTTGCAGAGTGCAGCACGTATTCATTCGCTGTGTGAGATGAAACTAGTTTTTGAGTGACACAAGTTTTAATACCACCTGTATAGGTTTCACGAGTAAAGCTTCACGGAGGGTGGCCATCTGCCTCGATTGGCAGGGAACGGTGTCGAGAGAAGGATTATTACAAAAGTGTACAAAAATACAAAATCTCTTGTAACAAGATCTTGCAAGATTAAAATGTGACAAGCTTTCTCGTTCAGGAAAAAAAACGTCTTGTGGGCACTAGGCCTGGGATGATAATAAATTAACTAATCACGCAATAAATGAAAATGAACTCGATAATTTTGCCGGCCTGAATATATTGCCATGTGCATGCATGTCTCTTTTCCTTGTCTCTGTCAGTCATACAGTCTCTTTGTCCCGGTGGGTGAAGGCGGGGCCGCTAGCATTCACACAGAGCGCAGAAGAGTGCAACGTAGTAGAAATTAAATTAGTAGACTGCAATATATTGTCATATTTTTATATTTTTTCATTGTACTTTTTTACAAGTACTGTTAAAATCTCGTCTCGTAAACCCAATCGTCTTGTTCACTGAATATCTCACCCCTACTGACGCACACTATATACATACACTTATATACCCACTTTGGTTAAAGGTGATTTGAGAGAAAAATGGCCACCTTCGGGAAGTCGATTAAACTGTAAATAAAGTACAACAGCAATTACAACTCACACACACAAAAGACATGTTACATTTTTGGTTAATATTCATTGTGAATTGACATCTAACAATGTGAACCACTCTACTGATCATAACCTTACATCTTCAAGGTGTTATTATTCGACCACATCTTGTATTTAGGGTGGTTCTCAAAGGTTGTTCTCAGTAATCTGTCTTCCATGAAGGTCTTCTATTGAATTATGTGATTGTTCTGTACTTGTGTTTATGTGTCCACACTGGAGAACACCATCTGCTACTAATCTGTTTTTTTTTTTTTGTCTCAGACCAAAGTAAATTATAAGACTTCTTCCTGTGTCTGGATAAATTATTGTTGCACTCTTATAATCCATATTCTTTCTTATTGAGCAGTATCAGTGCTAAAATATACTGCAGGTCTGTCGATTCAACATACAGTACATACAACTAATCACACGCTTTATTATACAATACTGTATATTGTTGTATTTTTACTGCTGAATTTTCTAGTTTTCTTGTATTTTCTGTCAGACTCCTGGAAGAATAGCAGCAGCTTCTGCTGCAACTAATGGGGATCCAAATAAACACACAAACAGCAACAACAAAATCTTTCTCGAGCAGCGACAACTACTTTCAACACAACAGGGCCGGTAAGTCTGGAGTCTCAGGTGTTGAACTTCACACTCCGATTGCGGGGTTAACTTTTGCACAGGCGCCTCTGTTATCGCTCTGATACTACCTCTGAAGAAGAACAATTCCCGGGTTTGCAGTGTCCGATTCCATGTTTGGTGCTGTTCACACAGAATAATGACATGTGAAAAAATATGCTTTTAAGGGCTATTTGAAAGTGGACAAATGAGATGCGTGACGTCCGGTTTCAGTAACAGTAGTTAATGACTTTGTACACTTGCACTCATTGTTTAGAATTTCAAAACTTAAAAACATTGCCTGCAGAGTTAATTACTGATTCATTATGGCTACACTTTCACCCTGGAACACTATTTCCTTTATTCCTATGAAAATGAGTTGAAATTCCAACTAATCTGAGTGTGCAGGGTCAACTGTAAACAATTTAGGGCCACAAACCCTAACATTTATTTGAATGTCTTGTAATGTGCCTGCCGTCTTGTCGACTGTCATTCTTTAGCCCCATTCTTTAGAAAACACATTTGTCATTTGAATTAAGGGATCAGGGATCAGACTTTGGACAAGACCACATTAGGATGTGCGGGTGTGGCTGAAGGATAAACACATCATTCTTTTCTGGTGAGATCAATGAAGGGAGTGCACTCGAAATGACCTCACACAGACAAGGAATGCACATGTACACAAATGTATCATTATATATCAACAGGAGGATACTGAATCTCAGTATAGGATGTCAATTCATACAGGTTAAGGTGGATGCGAGGTCACATACACTAACACATGCACATTCCAGCACAATGAAATGAAGACCTGGCGACCTAAATTTAATCCAAAGACAATTTACGAGTGTTTGTCCTAGCAGAAAGCTGCTGCTGTGTGCAGGAACACTAAAGCTCACCATGACAGGACAAAGTCAAGCTTGCCAGTTCATTTTGTGGCATAAAAAGACACACACTTACAACATGGTATTAGACAAACTCACTCACCCAATAAATCTCATGGATATCCATCCCTACTCTCTTATTTTGGTTACTCACTAATATAGCACAACATCTGCATGCCTCGCTATTAATTAGGCACATATTACTGGACGTGGCAGACGGGAGCAGTTTGTGCAAAGCGAGACGAGTTCATGACTTATCACCGTGTAATTAGCTTCAGTATCAGATGACGTGCCAAATAAAATATAGTATGTCTACTTTATGGACAGCGCATGAGTGATGCCTGATGTTTGGGTTCCATTTAGACGAGCCGATTGTTCATTCTATAAAAAGTTCACCATTATGACCAGAGATTATTGCGGTAAGACACTAATTTATCTTATTTAAAATATGATAAAAATAAAAAGTGGTTGGTAGTAAAATAATCTTTCATAATGTATTTGTCTCTTTTGTGGCTTATTGGTTGTTAAAGGAAGAAAACTGTTACAGAGGGAAACACGTGAAACTCGGATTAAAAAAAAACGTGGCGTTTGACCTCATCTACCTCAGCCATTGTGCACCGCATGTTATTCAAGGTCAACAGTGTTCTTGCTTTGAAATACAATAAAACAATATGTATGGAATAATTTGTTAAACTGTTATTTAGAACCTTGGAAAATATTAATTTTACACTGGGCCTTAGTCACCTCCATAATCTTGTATCATGTCATTCAAAATCAACCAGTTGGTTCTTGCTTTGCCACAAAACAATTACAGCACCATCGAAAGTTTGATGTACATCACTTGAAATTTGTAATTGCCACAGCTCTTAATCAACAGATTTCACCTTTGACATTATCTACCTCAATTATCATGCATCAGACGTCGTTCATAATCAACAGGGTTGCTGCTTTGGTATTAAACAATAAATCTCTTAAAGCCTGAAGAAAAAATGTTAATTGTTGGAGCTCTGAATCGAGTAAACCTCAGCAACCTCCAGATAT
Organism: Dunckerocampus dactyliophorus; assembly: GCF_027744805.1. Taxonomy (NCBI): domain Eukaryota; kingdom Metazoa; phylum Chordata; class Actinopteri; order Syngnathiformes; family Syngnathidae; genus Dunckerocampus; species Dunckerocampus dactyliophorus. The sequence goes on along the minus strand of NC_072832.1, from coordinate 13,738,678 downwards.
TACTCAATATCAACAACATTCTTGCTTGGCGTACAACAATGAAAGGAATTTTGAAGACCAGTTGAAAATTTTGAGTTTCACCTTTCTCCAAAACCACCTCCGCCATCTTGCATCGAATCTGAAGTCAAAATCATTTGATCTTTGAGCTCAGCTACCTTTGTCACTACGTGTCCAATATCGTAAAAAAAAAAAAAATCAATGGAATTCTTCCTTTGACACTGAACATTAACTACTGAAAGTTGCAGATCAATCAAACCAAATCTCTGTCGATCAGAATTATGATTATAGCCACCTCTGACCTCTGACCAGCCATCTTGCATTATTAGGCATTCATAATCAATGAGATACATCCATTGGATGGACAGTTGTAACTCACCATTTGCACTTGGAATTTTGAAGCTTCAATCTATCAGGGTTTTTCAAAAATATATTAATGAATAAGTCATGCATTATATAATGATAACATATACAGCTCATAAGAGTTGAATTTAAGAGCTGATATCTAGCAACTTCCATGGTTTTCTTGATAATAACCAAAATCACTTAAGCTCTTACACGAATAGCTATAGCATTGTACTGCCAGAAAACTGAACTCTTATGAGCTTTTTGTTGTAAATGTTACATTTACCCAAACAAAGGTGCCTTTTTGTATCAAGCATTAAAATGAACAAGAAACTGAAGAAACAAGGGTGGTCTAATAATTTTTTCCATGACTCTATTGTTGGCCTAAATTAAGCATTTTCCAGCATAAATATGTTCTAAATTAACTAGAATACAAAATACAGTTTAAGGCAATACAAGACATTGATGAACTGCAGTCTAGTGGCCACTAGGTGTCATTAGTAATACGCACCAGACTTGATTGCCAACACCAGAGTATTATTATTTTCTAATCATTTATCTCACAACAGGCACAATAATAACATAAGTGATAATAACAGTCATCATCATCATAACAATAAACCGGGCTACTGTTGTGGCCATACCCTAGCTAAAACTCAACTCTGAATCCCCGACGTCACTTCGTGTGTACACGTTCGGAAGACGTGTACACACACACAAGCACACACAAAAACACACACAAGCACGAGTCTTATTTATATCTTAAATGGCTTATTTTCCCAGATTATATCTACTATATTAGGTAATATGAGTGTAAAGGTGACTGTAGGGGTGTTATTTCATGTCTAGAGGGCTCTAATAATGGCAAAAATCATATTTAGAAAGTCATAAACAGGTTTTCTATGCTCTAACTACGAAAATATTCCGTCTCTTAATATTGAATCAATCCTACTTTTTTCACTTGTCGCTGAACCAATTAACCACGATAAACGAGGAACAACTGTACAAGGCATTCCGAAGATGCATTCAAAGACATTGTGATATGTAGTTGTCTCTACTGGTAACTAGGTGTCAGTAATGTTACTGTAATGTTCAGTGAGACACACAAGCACCAGACTTGATTGCCGAAAAAACAGGCTTCGGACGTCACTTCCCGTCGGCTAGCACCGGAACACATTTACAGCAACACACATGAGCACAAGTCTTATTTATGTCTTATTTTCTGTTATTGTGTCGACTATATTGGGTAGTATGAGTGTAAAGGTGACTATGGGGGTGTTATGTCATGTCTAGGGGACTGCAACAATATTAAAAACTGTGCATAGAAGGTTGTACACAGGTTTACTGTGCTCTAACTACTAGGAAGTCTCCGATCTGGGTTTTATGCTGCCAATTCCGATACCGATGGCCAGTACCAATACCGATCACATGAAGTAATTATAATTTTTAAAATGTATTTATGATGAGTGCTATTGGCTATGGGTGCCGTATAAGGGGGGCAAAGTTATGACAATTCCAAGGTGCCTTGACTACCACGGGACCCAAAATATATTAAGACAGACAGAGGATGAGACGACTTCTTTAAGGAGACTTTGGATGTGAGAGTATATTGGCGAAGCCCTAGCAGGACTTCCAGGCAGCACATAGGTGGGCTCCAAGCGAGAGAGCAGTCCGCGAACCCGGTCGGTGTCCTCGACGGCTGAGAAAGGCTGGTCATCTCATCCAATTCATTCAGTTATTTTTGAGTTATTAGCTTAGCCGTTTGACTGATGATCACACTGTGAGCCTCAAAAATTCACCATAGTCTGTCAAGTGTTTGTTCTTCAAACGGTGTTAAATTAAAGCTTTTTAACATGCTAACCACGTGAGATATCTTTCATGGCATGTGTTGGCAGGTAAGTTTCACATGGCAGACCTATTTGTTTTTGTTTTGGCACACCTGCGCAATGTGAAGGAAGTGGGAACAGGACGCCACCCCAGACGTTAGGGGAAGACACTACACAGCATGTAGGGATCGCTGCAGCCTGCAATAGTACAGGCCACAGGTCATTGGCTTTTGTGATCAGCATTGAAAAGCATTTATTGGTGGCCGATCGATCAGAGCATCCTTACTAATTACGAGAATATGAAATTCATAAATAAGGAAACCAACTTCAGTCCCATAATTGTGATTGACTGAAAAGACCACAGAATCAATTTTGCCTTTGACTGGCTCAATTCTCCATCTGCAGACCCTGATTTAAGCCTGGGCGGAACGCGTGGTTGGCTGCAACAGGTGGGTAACATTTGTGTTTGAAGAAAATAATCATTCCCGACAGTTTGAAGGTCAGTTGACAACTGTAGGTGGCAGAAAAGAACAGCACACCGATTTTACCTTTGACCTGTGCTAGCTCAGCAATTTAATGAGATAGTCAGTTCAAAAATACACTAATGCTCTCACAGTGAGAATGTAGGCCCACTAGAATCGACGTTCTACATGTGGCTAAAAACAGTTGTATATAGTGAATTTTAAGTACTGCAAGGCATATACGATATAATATTGTTGGAAAAAAGTAATCATAATCAGCCAGTGTTGTATTTATAGCCATCAGAAACCCTAGCAACAATGTAACACGTTAACTTCCATTCTGAACCCCTTACATGCAGGTGTGACATTTTGGTTTGGCCTGAGAGAAAATCCAAGCTGAGCGCAATGTGACAAGCCGTAGTAGCAGCATCTGTTGGCCTGGCAGCCTCGCAGGTTGCACCCAGTTGACGTCATGGGCCTCGTGCTAAGTGGTGATCACAGCCAGCCATGCTGTACTACTACATCTGTTCTACATCAGTTTGATCCTTGACCTGCCCCACCGCTGAAAGTGGGTGAACGCATGGGAGCAACTTGATGGGATTGTTTTTGGCTAATGTCGCTGTAATTACGTCTAATTGAGGAAATATTATATCAAGACATTATGGTGAAATGAGGCTGGTGACAATCTCAAAGAGTCAATCAAAGAGTGGATTTAAAAGAAAAAATATACAAATTGTGGCTGTATTGGTGAATATTTTTGACAACCTGATGTGCAAGGAAAGACATTAAGAGTAATACAAGACAATGCATAATTTTCTGTACATAAATAAAAGAAATACTGGCCAGGCTGGAGCAGCATGGTCTTTGCAGAAGCCTGTGTGATTACATGGCCATGTTGGAGACGTTGAGTGCAGCAGAGCTTGTGTCACGAGATAGACGAACTCCGCTGCTGGGCTCAAACAGGCTTAGTTTCCCATCTAGAGTTCCAGTCAGCAGCTACAAGAGAAACAGGAGACACAATGTCATTTGTTTTTGATTGTAGTCTGCAACAGGTTGCATTGCTGCTGCTGTAGAGACAACAATCACTCACTCATGAAAAAGTACCACTGTAATCAAGCCATCTTTATATCCAATGAAACAAAAGCTTTGTTTTGATTTGATGTAAGAACAACAAGTGCGATGCATGCAGGAAGCTTTGGGGGATTTAATATTTTCCATGTGTATATTCTGCATTATAACGATACATTTGAAAATCTGCAGTTTTCCTATAGCTTGCACACGTGTAAACACACACACTAGTGGATGAGGCACATGTTTATGCAATCACTGCTATTTTTCTCAGTAAAAGGAAGCATTACCTCATTTCCAACAGTCAACAGAGCAGATCTTACACTTCAACACTGAGCAAAAGCAGCAGTTTGACTGTGAGCGTTATATACCGTTATTATATATTACATATATAAACATACGTGCACTGAGTTCTCCTAATTAGTAAGAAAAATATGCAAATTGTCTGTACTTGTGTAATACTAAAAAGGCAATTAAAAATTTTTCTGAGTGAATTTTCCTATTGTTCAATTATTATCATTAGAATTCAGAGCACCAGTTCCAATACAGCGGAACCTGTTTTAAATCGACGTCCCTTGGACACAAGCGTTTGTTGACATAACTGACATCAAAACAAAAGCTATTTATTATATTTATTTGCCAAGGGCATTAGGTGAATGGTCGACAAAATATTTTTGAACGTACAGCAGTTTGTTGACATCTTTTTTCTCCATGTGTGCATATTTTTATTATGATGATTCTGTTTTCATGTGATACATACTCTTATCAAACAGAGCTGCTTCGGTAATTTAATTGTATGTCTTGACAACAACAATAACAATGCTTTCGTTCGTGCGTAAATCTTTCCTCCGGGTAGCTCACAATCCAAAAAAAAAATTAAATGGGTGGATTTTGTTGCTCTTGTATAATCCAGATTAATACTGCCAGGCTTTATGTTGAAGCTTACCTTGCACTGAACAGGAAGTCATTTTGCGCGTGTTTTAATGCTGTGTAACTTGACCGTAGCTATGTTTCTGATGTCAATACTACAACACATATCAATATATACATCCATCCATCCATTTTCTATACTGCTTCTCTTTAGGGTCGTGGGGGCATGCTGGACCCTATCCCAGCTGTGTCTGATTACAGGTTAAAATCTCAGAAAGATGGCATAACAGAAAAATAACAGAATAAATAAATAACAGAAAACAGACAGATAACTAAAATGAGACAGTTGATATAACTGGCTAGGTCCTTCTAAAGTCTATTAACTAATACTAAGGAATGCTGGGGCAACAATCAGAGACATGAAACACATTTCGTTCAACAGCAACAGCACCCAACATACAGTATTTGTCATGCACATTGTAATACTGCTTCTATTGGATGCATACAAATCTTTAACCGACTTTAGCCACCAACTTTAGCCAACACCACCACTGTTTTTGAGAGGATATTTACACATATATATATACAGTTTTCAAATGAAACCTGCAAATGAAACGATCGTAATTATACAGAAAATGAATTTTATTTAATACAGTTCAATGGACAAATAGTCATAGTTATTTTATCTTATCGTTGTTTTGTTTTTTTTCTGCATCAACTGCCTCTCCTGACTGCACGTCATCGGTAAAGGCTTTCCGAAATGGAAAGCATCCCGGTTTCAAACTCACCCTTTGAATCTAAACAAGCCTAAGACTCGCCAGACAACATTTCCATCATTCTTCAGGCTTCTTGGAGCCTTCTTTCACCATGACCTCCCTTTCACTGACCTTAATCTAGAATGGCCTCACTGTCTGCTTTGTGCCCCTGGGCTGCTGCAATATGCGCTGAGGACTTAAGAGGTTCAGAGAGCAGCTCCATTAGCGAGAACGGCAACAAGATCAACACACCACTCAGTCCTCTGAAGCACCAACTAAGGTGTTGAGGTCACTCTAAGTGGTACACTTGCAACAAACATCTGTGATGCAATGCATTCCACCAAACTTTGTTCAATGAGGCTAACTGGGGCTATATTGACAACGCCTAGGTTTTAAAGGTCGTCAAGAGACTGTTGCGGGCTGTTTCACTGTACTGTAGATGCAGGGGTCATGCTAGGACGCCGGCTGTGCTGTGTGACTTCCATGAATTTTCCTTCAAAACAAAAACCCACAGTTTGTATAGGTTTGATCTTTTGACAGATTTATCAACAGGGTCAGAAAGTCATTATGCAATAAGCTAAGCTTATGAAGCCTATGTCATAAATCAAAGTAAAAGGTTGCATGAAATGCCATCTACATTGCACAATCTAACTTCTTGTTGGGAAGCTGCCTCAATAACGCTGAAAAAAACACAGCAAACCAACAGTTCAAAGTAGGAAAAAAATATGGGTTTAATTTGGGAACGGCAAATTTTGGCAAACATTTCAGCAAATAGTGTTAAATACTGGCAACGTGAATGATAGAAAATGTCCGTCTGGTGATGCTTTCAATGAATGAAGAGTTATGTATTTAGCCTTGCCAGTGATTTCAATGATCACACGGAGCGCACAGACAATTACCAAAACAACAGAATGTTCTGCATTTGAACGGAGACAAAAAGCAGCATGCACACGAGAGATGGGAGACGGCTGTAAGTCATCTATGAGGCAAGCACAGAACATGCACCACACCAGGGAAAGACGTGACTGCTTAAGAGGACATACATACCTAACCTAACCTAACCCCTACTCTTGCTGGAAGTTTTTAAAAAACGTGGACACACGCACACATACACCCACACACACACCCACACACACACACACAGAGGGGTGACAAAGAATAGCTGAGTGTAACAACAAATGATGATCAACTAAAGTCGTGCTTCGGTGTTTGACCACAATCCGTTCTGTGGCTGTGGTGCACCTTTCGGTCCTTCAAAACAAACGTTCACATTGAGATCAATTTTAAAAACCGATTACAACCTTTGTTAACTACATAGACAATGTTTTAACTAACATTTTAACATGACACTGTATTGTAAATATCAATTGTCAGTTGTTCAGATTGGCCATTAATGACACAGAATGTCCAATCACCTTCCACGTTTTGTGCCAACTCTTTTCCAAACTTTATCTCAACATTATGAAACAAAGCATCCAGGTCAGGTGAAGCAAACATCAGTTGTTGATAAGCCTGGAAACCAACTGCTTTTTGGTAGTCCTTTTTAATATGCAGGTAAACCGGAAGTATGAGGACACACCTCCTAATCTACTAATTAAATTACTACAAGCGACAACAGGAATGATTATATCAAGAAAAATCAATATACACAAAGTCCCCAACTAACGAACACAATTGGTTCCAGACAGCCGTTCTTAAGTCGAAAAAAAATTATATTACCAATGATATAGGTACTACATGTACGTGTATACATACAAAGTATATGCGTATGTATGTAAATATGAGTTTGGATGTAGTAGTAATATTAAAAGAGGATAATTAATGAAAAAAACAATAATAAAATGATATAATAATACGTAATGATAAATGTTATTTACCTTTGAAGAGGAGTGGCCGAGCATACGTCGTTGGTGGTGGTGGTGGAGGAGGTGATATTGAAAAAAAGAACAAATGGTCGTCGTCGTTAGACTCTTCTAAAAGAGGTAGTGTTCTGTGGGTGGTGTAGAATTAAGCAGGCCTATTAACTCTTCATAAACTTTAATCACACGCTCTGTCCGGGTTGTATCATACAGCCACAATGTAGCTTTCTATCCCAGGCGTCTGCTGGTCCCATTAGCAGTGTCACAGTGCCCTCTGCTGGTCAAGCATGCAGCAGTATAAATATGGACTTATAAGGAAAAACACATGAAAATATAGACCAGGCGGCTTGTGTTCGTATCACCGAAAGTTCGCACGTCGGATGTTCATTAGTAGGGGACTGAGTGTATTGGAAAAAAAGTCACCTACATCACAGACCATTATCTACGTAAAAAAAGGGAAAAACAGTAGATAAAATATAAAAATAATAAGGAAATTAACAAATTTAATATGAAAATTTCCATCCATCCATCCATCTTCTATGCCGCTTATCCTCACTAGGGTCGCAGGTATGCTGGATCCTATCCCAGCTGACTTTGAGCGAGAGGCGGGTACACCCTAGACTGGTCGCCAGGCACATATAGACAAACAACCATTCACACTCACATTCATACTTATGGACAATTTAGAGTCGCCAATGAACCTAACATGCATGTTTTTGGAATGTGGGAGGAAACCGGAGTACCAGGAGAAAACCCACACACGCACGGGGAGAGCATGCAAACTCCACACAGAGAAGCCCAACGGATATTCAAACCCAGATCTTCCCAATCTCCTGACTGTGTGGCCAACATGTTAACCACTAGGCCACCGTGCGGCCCAATATGACAATTTAATAGTCTGATGATACACTGCCCTGGATCGCACATGTATTCAGTTTGGAATCACGTTTCAACCAAGTGACTAACTTGCCAACAAACAACACTTAAAGGTTATTTACAAAAAGATGCCACAAGGCATGCTGGGAGCCGGCATCACTCCCGTTTGTAAAAAGCTGCTAGAGTTACATGTTTATAGAGTTAACGTAGTTGTTTTTAATATTTGTGATAGCAGTAATAGTTGCGCTCTGTGTGTTTACTTACATTTTACTTGCGCTGTCATTTTTGTGTTTGCATCGTGATTACAGTCAGTGTTCTGTCTCGTGAACCATGTTCAGTATGACAAGTGTGCTTGTTTGCTCAGTGTTGGCTGTTGCTTGCCCAATTAAAGAGGCTCTTCCTTAAAGTAAGGGTGCATGGGCCAGACTTACACTCAACTTTGATGTTCAGAAGGTCACCACAAAATATGGTTCTATGGGCCACAATTGGCCTGCGGGCCGCAAGTTCATTCGACTTAGTGCTTGAAAGTGTTTACGTGGACTTCAGACCTTCAGAATGTACTGATATGCAACACCCGGCGGCAACATTAAAAGGCATGTTTACACAAAGCCCATGATGTTATGAAAGCATTGTCTTTTTATATTTATATTTTACATTAAATTTAGCAGAGTTCATCATTTAATTGAACTCTTCTGGATGGTTATTGGCACTTGGTTTATTAAAACAAACATGCAGTGGAGCAGCCAAAGGTTAAAAACACAATGTAATAAAACATGTTTTAATTGTTGTTTTAGATACAAATTGTTGGCAGAACATAAGAACATAGAGGGATCAGCATGAGAGCTAATAATACAGTGCATTACAATATTTTGTTCCAGCCCTACTTGACAGCCCTCACCTCAACTTTAAACACCTTTGTGATGGTAGATTGTGAGCCATGTCAGCCACATCTAACATCCAACAACTTAACAATTGCTCCTGTCCATAGTGAATACTGAACTCCATATTCGCTTTCTGTAGGTCTAACACCAGGTGTCCCAATCATTTTTGGGCTTAGAGAGACTATGAGCTTCCTGTTCATTGCTGTACCAGCTCTACAGTATTGAACACATGCCTGCAACTGAGAGAGGTTCTGTCTCAGCTCCGTCTGACTCTCACTCGGATGTGACATTCTGGAGCAGACGCCTGTGTTTGCTGTCTGACCAAGTGGAGACCTTTCTGGGGGCATGAAAATAATAAATATGGACAAAGCAGTGGGAATAGTTTCAAATGCCAACTGGCCACGAATGAAATGACACGTGAAGAAAAAAATAGTCAAGTGGGACGCCAGCTTTTTTTTCCAGGCTGGAAAGAGCAATGATGATACATGTGGATCCTTGGAGACAAGAGCCAATGAGATGATTCACTCGGTCTTCCAAGTTAGGGTAAGGGGGGGCAGTAGAAGTTGTTAAGATTCAGAGACAGCTGCGGGTGTCAGTAAGCGGTCACAGCTCTGCACTCCTGCAGCTAACAAGAGGTGCAAATGAGGTCACAAGTAATTGAAGCACAATAGGCCAAAATATTCATCCTTCATCAAAAGGCTGTCAACACTTTTTATAGTATGGCTGTTTCCCTCCATATGGCTCTCCAAAATACTCACCCGTATGCATTTAAAAACAGAAGTGGCAGCCTAAAGTCCATGCATGTGGATCTTTTATACACTCTTCTTCCTCAAAGGGAAGAAGACACATAAAAATAATCAACCCAACCAGTTGTGAACCCGTTTCAAGCCTTCCGACAAAGGCCTGATTAACCAATGGCTCTATACATTATCCTGACAATAATTATCCTGACGATAATCATAAATGTTAATTAAAGATGCTCAGTATTGATGATCTAAAATTCTGTTTGTGGGGTCAACACAGAGGACATCCAAGCCATGTGGAACGGAACAATCGCCGGTCAGGAAGCAAGCTAACTGAATAAGCACTACCAACGACGACAGACGACAACAAGAAGCTCACGGTGAGATGCACTTGAGAAATGGAGGACCAGCTCAGCAACTGTTGATATACTGTAGTGTGTCCTTTTACTCCAATATAAACGACATGGAGAATGGCAAGAAAGTCTCACAGCAATGGAGTTACCAGATGAACTAAAGGTTAGCTTAGCGGCTGCATTTTCGTTTTGTTTTCCAGCAGTTTTGGTGCCCTGTGGCACATTGCTGCCTCTCACAGGTCAGGTACTGCATCAGGTTACTTTTGATTGCGTGAGACTTCTTGTTTGGGGGACAAGACTTAAGAGTGTGGCGTGCTGTGTTGGTCATGTTTAAAATGTCACGTGTGGAGTCTTACACTTTTTAAACATTGTAAGTGGCCAGAGTAGCCAATTTGTTTTCTTTCATTGAGCACCCCATAAAGTAGAAAAAGAAGGGCTGAGATAGTGATGTCACACGCCAGTTTGCCACATGAGTCAGCAGGCACTGAGCTCGTTAGGAGAGCTGACAACCCACTGAAAGTGGCAAGTTAACCTAATAATAGTTAAATCAAGATTATCGTTGATAAGCCCAATATTTACGTGAGTGTGTTTGCAACAGGGAGCGAAGGATGAAGCCGAATAAATGTGGCCATTCAATGAGGTTATTGGTTAACAGCGTCTTATTTGCACCCTTGGTAGGTGAAAAGAGGTATGTGGCTTTTTATTAGTGGTGAGTTATTTTTGCATTGTATTGTTGTATTGAAGGGATACTGACGTGTGTGTGAGAGAGAGTTTTAATAAATGTTATGTTTTACTGTATTTTAGTTTCGCGGTATTCACGAATAAATAAAAATTGTACCCATCGAACTCATCGCTGTGCTTATTGATGCCAAGGACTGTTACAAAGATCTGTGAAGATTTTAAAATGTAACAAAAGGTAGTAATTCAGCATGTATCAATGTGACATGACTGTACAGAGCTGTGTGCTGCTGTTACACACACTAAGGCCACGTCCATATGAACACGGGTATTTTAAATCGGCTTCTTTTCCTCTGTGTTTTGGCCTCTCGTCCACACACAAACCTAAGTTTTTGTCCTTGAAACTCCAACCAGAATGGAGATTTTCACCTCCAGCTTTAGCGTTTGTGTATAGATCGGCTTGTGTCATAAGGAATGTGTGGCATTATCACATGTATTTAAACCTTATTTAACAACACAAGACAAGTGATTAAGTTGTTGACTTATGGGTGCTGGCTTCATTTCGTGCAGTGTTAGGCTTATAACACACATGGACGATTTACACAGTTTCATGATGACTCCTGTGCTCCGTATAAATGAGTCCTGATTTTATAAATTACAGGTACAGTCGTCCCTCGTTTATTGTGGTTAATTTGTTCCACACCCAACTGCAATAAACAAATTTCCAAGTAGGATTCAATATTAACAAACTGAATATTTTCATAGTTAGAGCATACAAACCCTGTTTATGGCTTTCTATTATGACATTATGACACGCATGAACATGGCAATATATTAAGGCCGGCAAAATCATGTTCATTTATTGTGTGATTAATTTATTTATTATCGTCTTCGGCTGAGTGCCCATGAGACTTTTTTTTTTAACGAGAAATCTTATCACGTTTTAATCTCGCCAGATCTTGTGACACCCCTACTGCATATAACTGGTCTTTCAATATTTTTGGACTAATAAAAGGCCATAGTCAATACGAAACAGCAATAATACATTTTGGAAAAAACGCAATAGAGTGAGGGGGCGATGTCCGAATGTAGCGAGGGACGACTGTACACGGTATTGTACATCTACTTGTATGTTGACAAACATGTCGTCATAAAGCACAACCAGGTCAGCTGTGGCTTCTTTTTCAGGCTTCTCAATGACCAAAATGCACACGACAGCCTGTAAATGCGCTTTCACAAGGACAAGAAAATTAATTTTAAACTCCACTTTTGTTTTTTTTTTAACACCGGAGCGAAATGTGCGTTTTTGAAAATATCTATGCTCGTGTAAACATGGCCTATCTAAAACAAAGTACGGTGGGTTTAAAGGCTCAAAAAGCTTGCTTCCATAATAAAAGTTAAACTTGCTTTCTTGTATGCTTTTTCTGAAAGGGTAGTATATTCTCCACAGAGTTATACTGTGTTGCAAAACCGCGAGAAGAAACAAGAAATAAAAAATTCGTCCATCTAACAGTATGACTACATGACTGTAGGCCTGTTTTATTGGATGTCTCTGACTTGTAAATGTAGCCAGTGCATCATTGTTCTGGAAAGTTCCAACTTATATGAATGTTACAATCCATGTAGTATGACACATGTCCACTTAAGTCTGCCAATACATTATAACACACTCTGTCATTTTGTAGTCGATATCAAAATATTACCACATTGGGTTTTTACTTGCATTTGTCTCTTGATGTGTTAACTTTTTATTTAGCCAACTTTTGTTGAATCTGGGAATGGATCAATAAACCTCTTTCCACTTAAATAAGAAAAATATGGATAAGAAATATTTAAGTGTCATTCGAACAAAAGTGTGTTTGCATGATTGAAAGTTTAAAGCTCGGGCTGGCTCAGGCTTGTCCTGAATCATCCCTTAGCTATTCTGCTGTAGGCCTACACTGTCTGGGGATTTCACATTACGCACTAAGCTCCTCTCACCTTCTCTCCATCTGTTTACATCCCATTATTGTAAGGTCCTAATTTCTTGCTCTCCAAAAGTCATGTGCTTAATCCTCTTTGCTCTGTAAATATACAGGTGTAATGTACTTTTACTAAGGCTCGAAATTAACCATCTTTCATAATCTTTTCACTATTTTTCTCTATAAAATGTATTTTATATATAATACAGAGCAGTGATTCCACGACCACGGAAACATGGTGTTGATACATCGGATAGATAATTCATATTTTGTTTCAGTTGTATACTCAATCACAAATTGTTTTGTCTATAGTATTTGAAGTTGTTGAACGAGAAAGTGCAATTAAATGATAACAATGAAGATATGGAACTATATTGTGTATGAAATACATACAGTGGAACCCTGGTTAGCGTCATTAATTCGTTCCACATTGGGCAAACTCACTTGTACACTACAGTATCCTTGCAAGGGTGTAGAGATGGTCCAGTGTTCCGCGACTGGAACGAAAACTACATTGCAATTCCTATAGCCGAGGTTTGACAAACGGTCGTACCCTTCTCTCCAGCACCCTGGAATAGACTTTCCCAGAGAGGCTGAGAAGTGTGATCCCACTATAGTTGGAACACACCCTCCAGTCACCCTTCTTGAAAAGTGGGACCACCACCCTGGTATTCCAATCCAGAGGTACTGTTCCCGACTTCTACGCAATGTTGAAGAGACATGTCAGCCAGGACAAGTCCCTCAACATCCAGAGCCTTCCTGTTCATTATATAAATATAATGAAATGCATATAATATAGTACAAATGTATCACAATTCAAAATAGGATAGGGCCTTTGGGTCATGGAAAAGACAGAAAGTTGGTAGACTGCATTAGACGTGACTAAAAACAGATCGCAGCCCTTTCCAACGTATCGTGTAGATGTAGATGTATAATGTGATAAAGATGTTTTCCATCGCTGGCGTGGAACAACATGAGAGGAGCTATCAACAGGTTGGGTTTAAAAAACACAGCTATCACGCTAACCCAAATAAAGCACAGACCCACTGAGCCTATTTCCCTAGTCTGACCCAGTAACCTGTTTCTCAGAGCTGACTGTTGATTTGTCTCAGGCTAGGTACAACATTTTTGATTTGCCTTTACATATGATACCGAAGCTCTTAAATACCATAATACATAGGAGGGAGCGACTGCAGGCACATCTTGTTTTTCAGGCACAGCTTGCATTGGAAAACTATATTTTTGTCACACAAACGAGAAAAAAACCCCCACAGGAACAACAATAACGTCTTTTGCATGTATGAAAGTACTTTGCAAGTCAACGCTCCAGCTTACCAACTCAGATCCAAAGAGAGAGGAGCATAACATTTTTTTGACAGAGGTATGCCACGTGAAATCCCCAAGATTTTATAGCAAGTAGCAAGCTAAACCTGAGGGAATGAACCACAGACGTGGATCGGCCCGCCTTGATGGTCTTTTGAGTATTAGGATGGAAAACATGAGTGGTAAATGAGTGGAAAATATGCATTGCGTTATCTGTCTGCGTGGGCCTTGCGTTGGAGGGTTCTCACAGCAATAAATATGGTCAACATGTGGCCCAGAGATGCAACATTAAAAAGGAAGCTGAGCACAGGTTGTTTTCCTGTATTGTACAAGTATCACTAAATCATTTCAGATATAGTGGAACTTCTGTTAGCATCCATCCCCGGTTAGCAATTTTTGTTGGTTAACGTGAAAAATGTATGCCACAATTTTGCCTTGGTTTACATGCATTCTCTGGTTAGCGTACAATATGCCACGCATCTTGTCATGTTATTAATACACTGCATGAGTCCAAATGTGTTCTTTATGTATTTTTATCCCAAATAATCCTTCCTTTTTAGCATCCTATTAGGTAGCTACCAAAATGCCAGCTGGAACCGGCAGTCAGCTACACTACGTTGCCCGTCTATGATGTCATTAGTGGTTGACTCTCAAAAATGTTAACACAAAACACATTTTTATAGTTTTACAACTATAGTTTTACACACATAAAACAATTCTAAATGCATATAAATGACGAATGGAAGGGATAAATAACAATTTAAGCTTTTGACTTTTACCTTCATTGAAGATGTGACTTTTCCGAAAGACACGATGTGTCAGCGGGATCAACCACCACCACCTTCCTGTTTTCCCATGACTGATTTCTTGAATTCCATAGTGTTTCTGACCTTCTTTGTTAAAATGCTGGCACTTGCAAGTTTATTGTTTTCTGCATGTAAAACTATAATTGTAAAACTATAAGAACATGCTTTGTGTTAACATTTTTGGCTTTCTGGAATGCATTAATTGGATTTACATTATTCGTTACGGGAAAAATTGATTCAGTTAACGTCCATTTCATTAAGAGTCGGAACCTTCTGGAATGAATTAATGACGCTAAGCAACATTCCACTGTACTAATGCTAATTGTGTTTTTTAGCGTCTTACGTCGTTCCCCATAAACCAGTAAGTGGCCTCATTACATATGGATGAACACATCGAACACAAATTGCTTCAACCCTAATAATTTGACATTCCAGGTACAGTAGGTACAGTATATAGCATCATTTTATCATACCGTGCTAATTATCTGTTCAATAGGTTACCTTCAAGGCGCAACAAGGTAAAAAACATATTTTAACCTCACAATTCACCCCGTTCTGTTTTTCGTAAAATACATATTGGATGAGATGATAGTCCCTTCAGGGTACTCACATAAATCAGAGTAGTATGATAGATAATAGCGACATATATGTTGTGTGGAGAAAGTGAAGCTAATAAACTATGTACATGTAATGTAAATAACATCCCTGTCAATCAAGAATGTAACCTTTACTAGCAGTACAAAAGTCAACATGATCTTTTGGAGAGTGGGTGACCTCGTGTGTGTGTGTGTGCATCTCCATGTAAGCCATTTAGGCTGGTCTTGACAGAACATTATTTTGAAATCAAGTATTCCTATCGTCATATACACTTGCCGATCAATCATTGTAAGTGAGGAATTCCTCATAATACGACTAAAAGTATGTTAAAGGTAAATATTCTTTATCGAATTGCATTAGCTGATGAATTGCTAGAACAACTGTGGTGAAATATAGTTTTGATAAAATGCATTTGGAATTTTCCCATAATATGAATTAATACTGCTGCAAACACGGAATTCTTTATAATAACATGTTTAAGTCTATCTGCCTGACACCTGGGTGGAAAAAAATCTACATTAGTGCCAACAGCTGTTGATTTTCTGCTAGAGCTGCAAAATAAAATATGCAGGAGTTCTGACCGAGAGCAAGCAAGCACTGATTGATGAAGTGTGTCTCCCAACTGTGCAGATTACTGTAATTCAGCCACCCAGTGGCCATGGATCAAACTTTCCACTGGAATGTGAATGTACCACTGTGTTGCTAAATAGTGTTACAAAGAAGGACCTGTAGATTTAAAACAGGTTCATTCCCAAAAGACAACAAGTTTCATGGGACAGTGGGCATTCATATTATGTAGTGCAGACAAATCTTGGATTTCATACACCCCAATTGTATGATACAGTTTTGGACAAAAATTATTGCCAAAATTTCTGGATGTCTCGGTTTTCGTACAATGTCTTGGTTATTGTACAGCCAAACAAAGCATCCACACATAGGAATGGATAGTGGGGGTTTTTTTTAGAGTTTGGCCACTAGAGACAGATTCCGGCTCGGGAATCTTTTAATCATCTTTAATATGTGTGTGGGGTGGTTTATTTGTTCAAAAAATGTGCATATAATGATGAACAACTCTGTTTCTGTCTACATTCTTCCTCCTAATGATTAGCATTGTGTGCCGTGTGTTGATGAAACATTCAAGCGCACTGCGCATTTGAGAGTGTTCGGTGGGCTTTTTTTTTTAATTATTACAGCTGCAATCTAGCCCACTACGATGCCAAAGAGAGTTGCAAGTGCTAGAACTTTGATAAAGAAGGTGAGAAGCACTACTGAATTCAAGAAAGAACTCGTAGAAAAGTGCAAAGTACAAAGCGTCTGTTACAATAGGATTGTAATGTAAAGGTTCCTACAAGGGGAACGGTTTAAGGGAGAGACATTACAGAAAGTGACAGTGTGTGTGATGATCAAGTTTACAATAAAGTTCAAGTGAACAAATATACAGCTCTTCCATCCCCTCCGCTCCCCTCTTCTCATCGCTATGTTCACCAACAAGTCTTCAATAAAGGTAAAAATGATGGTTAAATGTTCATTTGTCCATTTCATTCTTCATTTATAATTATTTGAAATTGTTTTTTTGGCATATAAAACTATAATTACTCTCTACAAAATTTATGTTTTGTGTTAACATTTTTGGGTGTGTGGAACGGAATTACATGGAAAAAATTGAAAAAGTTTTTCATGTTTCAGATTTCGTCTGACCTTTTGGAATGGATTAATGATGGAAACCGAGGTTCCACTGTATTTTAAAATTTGCCTACCTTTGCAAATGTATGTTTCCATCTGCATTGGAGCCTAGTTAGAGTATAAAGGTGATCTTTGCTTGATGTAAACTGTGACAAGACAATACATACAGTATTTGCAGCAGACAATTTACTGTGTATGTATGTTGTGCTATTTCTTTCATATTTTTCAAAAATAAATGCATTTTTTATTCTACTGACGTTGGCCACACAGTCAGGAGATCGGGAAGACCTGGGATCGAATCTGCGCTTGGGCATCTCTGTGTGGAGTTTGCATGTTCTCCCCGTGCGTGGGTTTTTCTCCGGGTACTCCGGTTTCTTCCCACATTCCAAAAACATGCATGTTGGGTTAATTGGTAACTCAAAATTGTCCATAGGTATGAATGTGAGCGTGAATGGTTGTTTGTCTATACAGGTATGTGCCCTGTGATTGGCTGGCGACCAGTCCAGGGTGTACCCTGCCTTTCACCTGAAGTCAGCTGGGATACCCCCGCGACTCTAATGAGGATATGCTACATAGAAACTGGATGGATGGATTATACTGATTTTACATTTACACTATATTATTCCAGGGAATGCCAATAAATTTACTTTGTAACAATATAGAACACAGCCTGATACGCCTGATGGATTGAATTTGTAATATTGTCATATTTGTGGTCATTAGTCGTGGTATGTAAATGACATTAAAAATCATTTCAAAGAGATTTTCACCTGTGGTGTAGCAGGATTGAAAGCCACACTGAGCACTGTTTCGGAGTGTCTCTGCAGCTTGTGGAGGTAGCTGCTGCTCCTGACGTCGTACACGTAAGCCTGAGAGGAGAAAAAAAAGGAACTCAAGAAAAACCGGTGACTAATAGTTATTAAATGAGAACAAATGTAGAAGATGACGTTTAGTGATGGAAGTTCATCATACACTGCCATTGACATAAGGTTAAGGTAAACTTTACATGTCAAACCTTCTGTGTTTGGATATTTACTGCAGTGATTAATATGCTTCAGCTGCCAAGTTATTCAACCCCTATTGATGCAGTGGGTAGCTTGTAAATTGTCACTTCTAAACCATTTCCTGTGGTCGTGGAAAAGGGGCTACTGCTGCAGGTTTACCAAACCTTTATTGTCTGCATTAAATGGCCACTGATTAAATCGTGTGAAACATCATCTTCCTGGTCGACCATATAACTGAAATGTTTAAGAGTTTATTAAGGAAGGAAAGGAGAAGGAAAATGTACATGTAGCCTTACGGAAAATGTACATGTAGCCTTACAAAAATCACTTATCAGTATGAGGGCAAACATTGTAGAATGGATTTCGGTGCAATGGGAAAGTGTCATGTAGTCTGATGGGTCCAGTCCAGAATCTGAGTGATGGGTATATCAAGGTAAAACAAGAACATGACAATATAAGGATGTGTGTCCCAAAGGTCATGCACAGCTGTTTAGAAGCTCTTACATTCAGTGTGTGATGAGAACTCTTAGTGTAGAGACGTGAATGTGTTATCAACTGCCCAAATTTTTTTTTGTATGTTTCTGGCTACAATCATCAAACTTTAAGAGCCACGTGCTTGCTAAAAACAGATGTGGAGATAGATAGACGTTTCTTACCAGACGGCAATTCATCAGATTCCTGCAGCTGTTTTGTATTGGACTTATCAGAAAAAAAATACTTAAAAGTGAGGCAAATGGTCCATGGGTAAATATGTTTCCTCTGTGATGTGTGTATGGTGGGGACTTTTTGTCAATTCAGTGCAACATTTAACCTGAGATGTCTTCATTTATATGAAGGTTACTGATGTTTTAAAAGGAAACTGAAAGATGTATGAGACAAAGGGCTTTTTAGAGATGCTGAAATCACTTTGTAATAATTGGTAGAAGTCAAATATGAGTGTATAGTGTCTTTCTAAAATATACTGTATTCAAATACATATCAAGATATGAGTGTGAGATGAAAATAATATAATTTCACTACAGTATATCCCCCTGCCCTAATAATGCACATTTAAGGTATTTTTTTTATGTTTGCACTATCCTAAATCCAACTAAATGTTATTTTGTGAATATCTTATATTCCACTGTTTTTTTTGTTTTACTTATACAAACAGCATTAAGAAGAAGCAGGACATTTTCCAAAAGATGCTTCGAAGGCAAGTAAAAGTCACTGTCTGGAAAATCAATTTAACAGCACTATTTCAAAATGAATGTTGAATTAGACTTTGGAAAAAGGTCTGAGACCAATTAAAAATGTCTGAGTACAAAAACAAAACAAACAGAAAAAAATCCTCGCTTCAGTCTTTTATCAGACAAGCAACCATCAAGTGGGAGTTCATAATGGACCGTGAGCCCTTGACTCTAGGAGACATTAGAATCTCCTGATTTCTCCCAACCAGTCGGCAATGAAGAATGGTAATATAGAAAAAAAAAGAGCTATATCGATGGAATTTCATGCATTTCATTATTGTAAAATTGAATTTGGGGATTTTTAAGAAAAGTTTTGGTATGTACTGAAATTTAAGGCCATACAAGTTGTTCACACAGCCAGGACATCGAGGGTTTAAATCTCATCTTGAATTTGCATATTGTCACTGTGCGTGCATGGGTTTTCTCCAGGCTTCCTCCCACATTCCAAAAACATGCATGTCAGGTTAACTGAAGACTCTAAATTGTACATAGGTGTGAATGTGAGTGTGAATGGTTGTCTATATGAGTCCTGTGAGTGACTGGGTAACCAGTCCAGGATATATACCCTGCCTCTCCCTAATGAGCACAAGCGGTATTGAAAATTAATTAATTAAACATTAAACACCATTTAAACTCGGTATAGAAAATGAATGCATGAATGAATAGTATGGACTTGAATAAATAGTGTTTAGGGTCTTTGAATGTCCAAGTACTGCATACCAAGTCCCTTATAGAGGAGATTCAAGTTCGCTCTAAATGGTTAAATTAACTATAACAAGTAAGATAAGTGCGCTTTGTGCAATCATTTACCGTACCACAAATGGCATGATCTGCCATTCTTCTAGTGTTACACTGGCCGAGATTTAGATCTATTTATGTATTAAATTACATGATGTGAAAATAGAAAAAATGTTAGGTCTATTGGCAACTCTAAATTTTCCATACTGTAGGTAGGAATGTGAGTGTGAATGGTTGTTTGTCTATATGTGCCCTGCGATTGGCTTGTTACCAGTCCAGGGTGTACCCCGTCTCTCGCCCGATGTCAGCTGGGATAGGCTCCAGCATACCCCCGTGACCCCATTGAGGATAAGCGCCATAGAAGATGGATGGATGGAAAATATCAAAACCACACACTGATGACAAGTCTTAATCATGTGTAAATCATGTATATCCAGAACCTGCACTGAGTTCTTATTCACAAACACTTACGTCAGCTTGTGTTAGCACACTATTAATTTCTCAATGTTCACTCTTCGTAGGAAAAATTTGCGTGTTTAAAACTTACACAGTTGTCCTCAGAGCCGCAGGCTATGAATCGACCACACGGGGAAATGGCGGAAGAGCAGGAATGGCAGCGATTGATGTGGTTTTCATAACGGCGCACGCACCTGAAGACAAAATGCATACATTGGTGAGGAACCTTTAACAAAGAGTGTCTAACTATTTGAGTGTCAATACCATGAACGGGTTAAATAAACTGACAGTTCGAATTAAGTTTTAGAGGTACAGACAATCCTTGGTTTTCCTACTTCCCAGTTTGCATATGATTTGTTTTTTGTCAGAAATGTCACCAAAATATGCCTCGGTTTTTGTACACTGTTCTGATTTTCGTACAATATTACACAAAACAAACTGGTCCATTTGTCCTGTACTGTATTGTTCTGCGAAATCAAGTGCCCAAACACAGCATCCTATGTGTTGCTGACTCACTATGCATTTTTTATTGAGTGGGACTGGTAAATAACATGCCATGGGGCCAAAGAAAGTTGCGAGTGCCAGCAATTTGATGAATAAGGTGATAAACACTATTGAATTGGATCCCGCAAGAATGTACGGGAGTCGGCATCAACAGTAGGTTCCATCATTCGTCGTTTATTAATACTTTTCACTGTTTTCTGAAATTAAAACTGTAATTATTCTCTATGAAATGTACTTTTTGGTAATATTTTTGGGTGTTTATGACGATTCATGAGGATTATTTACATTTATACAATTTCCTATGTGGTGAGCGAGCGGTTAGCATGTTGGCCACACAGTCAGGAGATCTGGAAGATGTGGGTTCGAATCTCCGTTTGGAGTTTGCATGTTCTCCCCGTGCGTGCGTGGGTTTTTCTCCGTGTACTCCGGTTTCCTCCCACATTCCAAAAACATGCATGTTAGGTTAATTGGCGACTCTAAATTGTCCATAGGTATGAATGCCAGTGTGAATGTTTGTTTGTTTATATGTGCCCTGTGATTGGCTGGCGACCAGTCCAGGGTGTACCCTGCCTCTTGCCCGAAGTCAGCTGGGATAGGCTCCAGCATACCTGCGACCCTAGTGAGGATTGGCAGCATAGAAAATGGATGGATGGATACTTCCTATGAGAAAGATTGCCCCCGTTGTTGTATGCTTCGGTTTTCGTCTGACTTTTTGGAAAAAAATAAATAACAAAACCTGAATTTAAAATAGTCGTGAAAAAACTATAGATATTCTGGTCATCTGCTTCTGGTGGGATCAAATGCATAAATTTAAAGCCTTAGTGCCGTTCTCATCATAGAGGTGTGTTAAAAATATAAATCTGCTAAACAGCTACGTGCTGCATTTTTTTTTTTTTTTTACGTTTCACAAACACCTAAATCCTTGGAGAAGGAGAAGAAGTTGAGCATGGCTCAACTAAAAGACAGGAAAGAGGACGTAGAAGATGACGAATGGCCGCCTCTCGCCACACACTGGGCTCTTTCGTTTGCTTTGCAACAGCATGAAATGTCTTTACAATGCCACTGACAGCGAGCTGAGCAAAGGTCTCTATATGAGCTGAAATTGGCAGATTGGAAGTTGGCAGATCCAAGGCTTAACAGGATCTGGTGAGAAAATGCCTTTGACATTCATGTCCGAGTCATCCAAGAGAGCTAAAAGTAGGTCAGAGGCATCGTTCCTGTTAGAAAGTTTGAGTGAGCTGGGGGGGAATAAGGAAAAAAAAAAAAAAAACACACGCTGACACACATTTTTTAAGAGATGAATGCCAAGTTTTTTAAGATTATAGTGTCGAATTGTTGTTGAAGATGTGTCAGAGAGCTCAACTCTGGCAAGCTCTGTCATGTTAGTGCATCTGAGGTCAAGGGTCACGTTCCCTGTCTCATTCTTGGGAATGCAACTTCCATGGAATGCCTTGAGGCAATCTCTTTTCCAAAGCTGGACCAATCGGTGGTTAAATGTCAGCATCTCACTGCTCTGTGTTTTCTCATTCTCACCATGGGAACGGTTAATATAACAGGATTTGATGACAAAGTGGATCAATTACCTCAGGTCAAAGGTCAATTTCACACTTATTTTGTAATCTTCAGCAGAAATTAGAAGACTGATGGAAGAAAGAGTGTCGCAATCACTTTTTAAGACGCGTGATCTAACAATGCAGGTTTTTTACGCGTCAGGTTCAATATTATATAAAATCAATGTATTTTGATGTCACCAAACAATAATTATATGTTTGATATTGAAAAAAGTATACCGATATGGTCCTAAATGTCATTTTTATGTCAGTATCGGCCAGTAATATTGGACATCCCTAATAACGCAAAGTGATTTAACCTTTTGACTTCGCCCAGGTCAGCTCCCTCGTGTCACATAGAATTCCCAATGAATAGGGCTATGGACGTAGATCGTTTGAAAAAAATAACATGACAAATGTCTACAGATGCGGAACATCAAATTCATTTAGACCACTGTGTCCAAACTTTTGTCACCAATTGCTGCATACACAAAAAAAATAAGAATGCAGGGATGATTTGATATTCTTTATCTATTGTCTATAATGCAATTTAAGTCAGGATATGCTAATCAGTCAGTTGAACTTTGTGATATGGGTGACAAAGAAGACAGTATTAGTGTGAAATCTTCTTGACTTGTTCTTGTAGCCATTTTTTTCCCCAGAGGTAATGTTAAAAAATAACTTTAAGACTGACTTTGTCGCTCTGAATGTTTTGAGGCCCCCCAGGTGGACTTTGGGCATCCCTTGATATAGACCCTTGTATGACAGGTTTTTTGTCAACATCTTGTACATACCTATATTTACTCAATACAGTCAAACCTCGGTTTCCCAACACCCCACTTTTTGTATGATTCGGTTTTCAACGAATATTTGCACCAACATTTTGCCCCGGTTGTTGGGTACTGTCTTAGTTATCGTACAATATTGCAAGTAAAAAAACTAATCCGTTTGTCCTGCACTGTATTGTTCCGCAGAATCGAGTGCCCAAGCAACGCACCCTACATGTTACAGCCCACACAGACATATGTTGAATACAGGAAGTGAACAAATGTATTAGCAATTGATGTGAATCAGATGGAGGGGATGATTAAATAAGCCTTGCTTCTTCCTATTCCATTTTGGGCATGTGGAATTGTCAACTGTAATATATAGGAGCGCAACTGCTCCTTAACCCACCATGGGGCCAAGTAATGTTGCTAGTGAAAGCAATTTGAGAAAGAAGAGAAACACTATTGAATTCAAGAAAGAACTTATTGCAAAGTACAAAGATGGCGTGCCCTCCTCTACTCCTTCCACACTCATCACCGTCTTTGCCAACAAGAATCTTCAATAAAGGTAAAAATGATGTTAAAAGTTACATTTGTTTAATTATTTGGCATTGTTTTATGCATGTAAAACTATTTTCTCTATAAAATCTATTTGTTTTTCTTTTTTTGTGTGTCTGTAATGGATTAATTGGATTTACATTATGTCCTATGAGAAAAATTGCTTTGGCTTTTCATACACTTTGGTTTTAGTCTAACCTTTCCTAACTGATTATTGATGAAAACGGATGCACTACTGTACTTTTGTGTTATTACACCAACACGTTTAACTAAAAACAAACCTCTATGTGGGAGCAGTTGAGAAGAAATGAATAAATGTTTACTTTTTGAGAGTGTACAAAAATGTTATAAGACTTAACTTGTTTCTAAAGAGTTTCTAGTTTCTAACTAGTTTCTAAAGAGATCTTTAGTTTCTAAAGAGATGGGATTTTAAAATGAAAATCCACTTGCAAGCATGTGAAGCAATTCCGACCCAAAAGACAGCCGCTATGGTCGTAAAGCAGTGGATCCGACTTAAACTGCCTTGACAAAGCTGCAAAAAAGTCCTAACGCAACCAAAAACAGCATTTGAGGGGTCTCCCCAGGAACACTGGGCAGCACCGTCCACTAATGTGCTGGCATGAGGTCAAGCCCGGTTAGCAAGAGGTAATTTCCCAGCACCAAGACCCAGTTACCTTCAAATAGAGAAAACAGACATTTACAGATGAAAATGGGAATTACAGTGACATATTATAGCGGTGACAACATGTCAAGTAATTGGCAGCTAGTAAAACCTGATCAGATGGGAAAAACAGAGGAGAGCAGCGGCACTGTTGGGAGTAAAGTCGAAAATCTAAATCATTCTTTCGTCTTTGACCTCACTGAATTGCTTTCCCATTTGGTAAGAGAACATGGCTAACATTGACTCTTCACATGTTGGGTGTAAGATGTGACTGACCTCTTATTAATATTGGAGCATACGATGAATGAAAACTTGAGTAGTCAAAAAGACAAAAAGTGCTGAAAAGCGCTGACACCACCTGCCATCACGACACTGACAGAAAACACTGTAACTGGTTGGAGCAAAAACACTTCAGTTTTTCTAGGTCAGAATGTGGATGAAATGTTTTGACTGAAGGAGGAGATGCTTAGCTTGGAGTCCCCCCTACACACACAGATGCACACGCACACACACACACACGTGGTGTTGTGTGAGTGATGACTGTGCGGTATTTGACTAACAGACTGCACTGGAGGGTCTGATCCTCCTGAGTGGCAGGCCAGTGGATTCTGAGTATTCAGAGTCAGGTATCTAGGTAATTGGCAGGCATCTGTGAATATACTGCTGCAGTTTATATATTAAAAAACCCTGAATGGAATGAGCCTTTCATTGGATAATTACGTCAGTGATTGATTTGTTGTTTCAACTGGCAACATGTTGCTGAACACACACTGATGCAGTGACTAGATTTTCATTTCCCAAACAACCATGTCAAAAACAACTAAGGAGATTGCTGAATTGCCTCTAAAATTGGGTTAAGAAGTGTCAAATGAATTATTCAATAGTGGTAAACCATAATTTTGTGGGAAGATGCGTGGTTGGAAAACCATCTTGAGAGCTCATTTCAATGTTTGGTGAGATCAGATGGTACAAAATCAACAGCTATTTTTAATAAAAGAAAGAAAGCATAATACAAAAAGAATTCAAGGGATTTTGGGCTAAACAGCTGTGTGGCCTTAAGAAAACAGCTTATCATTGAGGCAAATTGGAGGAGAAAGGGTTCCATTTGTTAGGGAGGATAAAGATTGGACTCGAACAATTGAGAAGTGTCATGTGGTCAGATTTTACCTTGTTCCAGAGTGATGGTGGGTCAGGAAATAAAGAGTCGAACAGTTATAGTGCCTACAGTATAAGACTGTGGGACAGTTTTATGAAATGGGCTTACTTTAGTTGGTCGGCTGACTACTGGTATATATTAAAGGATATGCCATTTCCATCCATCGCTCATTTTCTCACATAAAGTGGGATAAAAAGCATCCCGCAAACATCTATCTATACATACATGTGCCATACATGTGGTTCAGTCACAGGAGAAAGCAACACGGATCTCTGGAAGTGACAGAGGAAATAAAATGAAGATTGAGTTTCACCACATGCAAATATGAGTGTGATATTTCCAAAAGCTTGGAGGTTTTCTCCTTATGGTTTGATACAAAACAAAATGTGACATGAACTGAAAAAAGGAGCTACGCACAACGTATACAGCATCTCACAAAAGCGAGTACACTCCTCGCTTTAAAGTAGTCAGTGTACAGCTTAGTATAGATACTATCCATTAGTGAGTATCAAGATAACTGCATCTTGCCTACAGTCAAGCATGCTGGTAGTAGCTTCACTTTCTGGGGCTGCATGAGTGTTTCCATGCCCAAGTGGATTAAGGTAGTGTTAGATAACAATGGCACTCACACTAAATATTGACACTTTGGACATGATCACTGTGAGGTGTGCTCAGTGACACAAAAATTGCTGTGCGCTGATTTATTTTAGTCTACACAGCTATAGAAACTGTAGGTCTGTAGTTCTTTAATCTCTGTCCATGACATGGATGGTTCATGATTTGGAACATCAAATTAAGATGAACTATAAAATGTTTAAAAAGGGGCTCCATGTGCTTAATCTCAGTGGGATTTTATCTGCTGAGGGAAGCATGGAGACAGATCCCAAAACCAGAAGTCTGAAAGCTGGCCCAAATATTTATTAGATAGCATTAAGGTTTTAACTAAATTTGGGATGAGGATTTAAACAAAGAGGCTGTTTTAGACATGAAGGAATGAATTACTCAGGAATTCCTTTAACTGGGCCAAAGACAGTATTTTCAACAACTCCCTTTGTATTAATATATCATACAGCACATTGACACGACATCTAATCAAATGAGGAAACTTTCAAAAGTGGGTATTTATTTTATATTTGGAGAGAGGTAAACACATAAAAATGTGTTTGGTTGTTTGATATGGTTAACGTTTACAGCTTTGGGCTTGTTTAACAAAAACCTTTCAGTCACTAAACGCCCTGATGGGAGTTAACGTGTCATGTTTGACTGTGCAGCAAATAATGTTTTATTGGTAAGTCATCGTAGTAAATGTGTCCCGACGCTTGCCAAGGCTGTGCCACTCACTCTACATCATCAAGTGCGTACATGGGGTCTTATTTTAATCCATTTGCCTTTCTGTCGTACCTTGTGGTGATCTTCTGAGTGGAATTTCTAATGTTGAGGGCACAGATTTTGGAAATTAATTTCTTTGACGTTTTGTGCCTTTTTAAAATCTGCATTCATTTGGCATGAAGCATGAATGTTATGTTGAATGTTGGTTTTAACCTTCCCTTTACAGTTAAAAAGTTTTTATGACGGAGACAGTTTTGACATCAGGACTAATCATTTGAATTTTCATTACTTCCTATGAGAAAAGTTGTTTCACCATTCCACTGTAATAGATTCCTCAAAAAGTTGGGATGCTTCGATTGTTCAGCTATTAATCAATATTGGCCGATTTCTGTAAAAAACACATTTTGCCGTTCAACCTTTGTGTCTAAAACAAACAAGCAATGTGGCTAGTTCGGAGACTTAATACCTCTATATAATGACAAATGACCACAAAATAGCATAAAGACAATGGCCACACAGTTTGAGTGGAGATATACTTGGTAAATAAAGTAGTGTACAATTTAAATGTTGCCAGTCATAAATAAAACACAAATAGTTCTAATAGCGATGGAAGGTGGAGACCCCTGCAACCTGGACACTGAATTTTTTTTGGTTTTAAGTTAAGCAGGACAGATTTCTATTTAATAAAGATATTTATTTGTATTATTTTACTCTGTAAATGCTGTTATCTTGAACTAAATATATATTTATTTCCCATGTATTCGTATTACACTACTCCAAAACATGCATCAAATTAAATTTGGGTTTGTGCCAAATAGTACAAAAATCACTTAACAAAAAACAAAGGCAAAAAAAAACAAAACAAAAAACAATCGTCCCTAACGTTTATTTTTTAATTATAAATATTGCCAATCTCACTCAGGGATGACCGGTATCGGAATCGGCAGCAAAAAAACGCTGATTGGAGCATCCGTAGCATCTGTATATGCAAAAGTATTTGGTGGCTGGGAAGCGCAAAACACTTTAACAAACTGTGAAAGATGGAACCTTTTCATAAAACAAATTAACATTTCAGAAAACAAATTAACCAAAGCAAACACCAGCATGTATGTTACTTCGGTTTTAACCGTTTTAATCGTGATTTAACATAAACAGCATGCATAATTTGCTTCGCCTTTTGCTAATGTGTTTCCTGCAATACTAATTTGTTTCCTGAAATGTTAAAGTGTTTCAGTTTGTTAGTCTCTTGCATTTCCCTGCCACCGACAAAACAGAAAGGGAATGTACTGAATCCCCATATCGTATTGGTTAAAACGTGATCACTTCCTGGAAATCCGGGATTTGGTACCTTCCCCTTCCAGTTTGTGTAATTGTAATTTGTTTGGCTGTTTGTTAAAGTATTTTGCACTTCTGACCCACCGTAGAAGGCAACTTGCTCCAAAATCCAAATTTTGAAACCCAAGACATATAAGAACACCACCGCCGGCTAGGGTACGTTAGAAATAGAGGTTTAAAAAACAGATTATACAAAAAAAGTCTATATTTTCACAATGACTAAATGAAGTGCGTAAAAATAAGTGGTCGTGAATTTTGTTCGTCCCGAATAAAATGTCATGGCTGACGCTCACTAGCGATTACTGTATAACCATATTTACTTATTTTTAGTGTAACACAAGTACTTGAAAATGCATTTCATACTATGTGTACTTCATTGTGTGGTTGAAGATCGTCAACTATTCAACAGCAAAGAATACTTTTGCACGAACCGAAGTGTGCGAAGGTCCCACATCTTCACACCATCCGTGACTGCACTGGTGAGGAAGAGGTTGTATGATTCCGGTGCCTGTGTGCTGAACATTGAGCCCTGTAAAATATACACAAATGAACAAAAACGCCTCATCAGGATAAGAATGACTCGAATAGTTTGCGACTAAGCTTCTTAACATATCCAGTGTTGGAAATACTTTTCCAAGATAGCCCGTATAAGCAAACGACATCCAAATAGTTCATTCCACTTCGCACAACAGTGTGTGGAGAGGTAAAATTAAAGCCAATGGTAGTGAAGCAGGAATGTGAGATGTTTTCTTTTCAAAAATTTGTTTTCCATCCTTTCTCCACTACAGAAAGATAGCACTCACCTCTAAATATACAGTTTCCAGAGCACATGCATGCACCTATTTCATATGACTTCCTTGCTAGCTTCTCAGATGATGCATAAAAGTGTGTGTGAAATCGAGGGGGAGAGAGTAGCGGCGTGTTTTTTGTTTAGATTTCCATCAAGAGTGTGAGAACGGGAGTCTGAGACGGCATTTCCAGTTGAATTTTCCGAGAAGTCCTCTGCTCTTCTCTGATGAGTTCCAGGTGAATTTTTACAGAGGAGGTGATGGAAATGTTGCTTCGCAAGCTGCAGTTCCACGCGGTCGGCCCGCTTTGAGACTTGAAAAGAAGTCCAAGTCTAAGAAGGACATTATATGTGTTATTTGGGGCTGGTGCTATCCCTGCTAGTGATGAAAAGTTCAACTCTTTTTAGAGAACTGACCTTTTTGGGTCGAGTCACTAAACAGGTTCCTTAAATTTTTTTTGTTCCTTGAATTTATTTATTACAAAAATACGTATAAAATCAATTTCTAATGTAAAAATATATTTACACCAAATGCTTATTGTTTATATGGCTATGCTCGGCATAGAACAGATTGCAACAAAAAACAAATAATTATAAAACAGCTTTTGGCTCAGTTCTTTTGGCTCAGCTCCCTAAAAGGAGTTGGCTCTTTCGACTGCCGCACAGCTCCTATGATTTTTTTTGTTGCTTAAATTGATTTCTTCCCAAAATGTGTGTCAAATGAATTTCTGATGTAAAAATATAATAATATCAAATGTTTGTTTATATGGCTGTATTTACATCCTGCACATGGGACAGATTGCAACAACAAAAAAAATGTTACACAAAAACATCAAGGCCCATCTCAATTAGACAAAAAGGTCCAATCCGAGTGCAAAACGAAAAGAAAAAGCAGCATCCAGGTAACAGTTTTTGTTAGTCGTTAGTCAAGATTGGCATTCAGAAAAACTAAGTGCCTCAGCTTTTGTTTCCTGTTGGTCATTTTCTTTACCTTCGCAGCTTGCTTGTGTGTGTAGCCCATCTCTACCCTTTCTAGTAGGGGTGTCCCTATCTGATAATGATATTGGAGATCAGCCTGATATCAGCAAAAAATGAGTATCGGATTATATTGGCCTGCATCTAAAATCTCCCATATTATCAGTCCAGTACAAGCAGTCCATTCCATTCTCAAGACGCCCCAGCACTTCTACGTATCCAGAAGCACCCGCAGATATAGGTGAACATATTACTCACGTCGAGGGTCACCAAATGTGGAGATGTGATTCAGAATAAGACAGGAGTTGAGGATAAATGGTATTAACCATTTACTCTCCACTGAACAAGCAACAACCACTTAACGTCTCAATTGCTAACAACAATCGCATGCCCAGAAACGGAGGTTAGTGGAAAAGTGTGACCTGCATGTTCGCCACTATGAAATAATAACGCAACATTACAAGCTCCTCCGTCAATCACCACCTTATCGTGGTGGAGGGGTTTGAGTGCCTGAGTGATCCTAGGAGTTAAGTTGTCTGGGGCTATATGCCCCTGGTAGGATCCCCCAAGGCAAACAGGTCCGAGCTGACGTGCCAGACAAAGAGTGATTCAGAAGACCCTTTGAACAAACTCAAGATGAGGGATTGGACCTCGCTCAGACGTGGGATACCAGGGCCTCGCCCTGAAGCCAGGCCTGGTGGTTCGGCCGTCGCCTGTGTGGCCCAGCCCAAAGAAGCCACACGGGATCTCCCTCCCATAGACCCACCACCTGCGGGGGCAAGCATAAGGGTCCGGTGCATGTGTTTTGGATGGCGGTCGAGGGCGCGCACCTGAGTGATCTGGCCTTCGGCGGCCAAATCTGGTTCTTAGGACATGGACTGTCACGTGATTGGGAGGAACAGCCTCCTTGATCTGAACTCGTGCGGTGTGTTGTTATTGGACTTCTGTGTGAATCACAGTTTGTCCATAACAAACATCATGTTCGAACATAAGGATGTCCACAAGTGCCCTTGGCACCAGGACACCCTAGGCCGCAGATCAACTTTGCAGTCGTTATCATCAGACCTGCGTCTGCATGTTCTGGACATGCAGGTGAAGAGAGGGGCTTAGCTGTCAACTGATCACCACCTGGTGGATTAGATGACGGGGGGAGGATGCCAGACAGACCTGGGAGATCCAAACGTCTAGTGAGTGTGTGCTAGGAACATCTGGCAGAGCTTCCCCTGCATCTCAGGGAAGGATGAGGATATGGAGTCCAAATGCGCCGTATTCTGTGCCTCCAAAGCTGAGGCTGCCGATCGGAGCTGCGGCCGTAAGGTGGTCAGTGTCAGTCATGGTGGCAAGCCCCGATATGGTGGACACCAGAGGTCACGGCTGCCGTCAAGCTGAAGAAGGAGTCCTATCGAGCATGGATGGCTTGTGGGAATCCTGAAGCAGCTGACGGGTACCGGCAGGCCAAGTTGCATGCAGCATCGGTGGTGGTCGAGGTAAAAACTCCCTGGTGAGGTGTTCCGGAAATGTCCAGCCGGGACATAGGACATGCTGAAGGGATTATGTCTCACAGCTGGCCTGGGAATGCCTTGGTGTCCTCCTGGTGGAACTAAAAGAGGTGGCTAGAGACCGGGAAGTCTGGACTTCCCTACTGAGACTGCTGCCCCTGCAACCCGGACCTGGATAAGCTGAAAAAAATGGATGGATGGATGGACACAAGCTTTAAAAAAAATCTATATATATTGTGACCTCCTGAGCCACTTGATTGCATTTAATTGCATTTTGCTTTGTTTATGTTTTTACTAAGAAAATATTTATTATGTTGTGGAGGATTAGCCACAGTAGACTGCATTGAGAACTGCATTTTATTTATCTACAAAGAATTCAGTTATTTATTTTAAATACATAGCTTACACTTTCACCATGTTCTATTATATGGTTTAAAATGACTAAAATGAAAATGAATAAAAGTACAGTAGTACCTCGCATAACGTAAACCTCCTTTTTCGTAAATTCCACTAAACGTAAATAATTTATGTAAAGTTTTTGCATCGTCTTAAGTAAGAAATTCCATATAACAGAAAGCGTTTTTTTTTTTTCAATCAACTTTATTAATGCCTTACAAATGACACTAACAGTGCATCAAACCAAGGGCATTGAAAAATAACAGTTGGATAACAAAAACACATAAAATAAATCACACAGAAATCGAGATTAAAGAAATAAAAACATAAAGAAAAGTGATAAATAAATAAATAAATAAATAAGATAATAATAATAATTAAAGTAAGTTACACCAGGGGACGTGAGCAATGAAAATTAAATTGAATTAAGGATATTGAAGTGGGAGCACAGATTTATAGTCTTGATAGCTTTCTTGTTATTAGCAGAGGATTTTGATTTGAAGTACAGCTTCAGTTCTTTCATGAAAACATAAAAAAGGGGTTTCACTTTGGCAAATTTAAAGTCGGTGCAAGTTTGTTTTTGTTTTTTCTTTAAGTCGGTGCAAGTTCAGACTAACAGAGTACTGTACACTTGGTGACGCCTTTCAGCCTTACAGTAATCTTATTTATTACCTTATTTTATATTGGAATGTTACTCTACTATGTTTATGCTAACGTTTTCTTATATTTTCCCACCATATTTGGTGGACTTTGGTGGAATATTTTGAAGGGCCAAAGGGGTGGGTTTGGGAAGATCTTGGAACAGATTAGGCTATTTACATGTACTTTACGCTTCGTATAACATAAAAACCCTATAACATAAACGTTCTCGGAACGGATTATTTTACGTTGTAGGGACGTCTACTGTATTTCAAAATAACACATGTTTGAGCTGTAATTATAATACAGTGAAACTGTGAAACTACAGTATGATATTTTTATATCATACGGTCAGAATCCCATACCGGTCCATGCTTCGTCGGAGCACCCCTACTACTTTGTGTCAATACATATTTTGACCCAACACATGTGGCTTCAACAGAAAAAAAGACGAAAAAAATGACAGCTCGTTCACTTCAAAGAGCCGGCTCCAAGAGTCATTTCGTTCACAACCAACACATCACTCATACTGGCTTCCCCTCTGGTATTAACAACACAGCACTCTAAAGACCCTTGGGCATGCATTGACGTAATAGCTCAGCTGAAACAACACAGTTCACAATGATGGCACATACAATAGCTGGTGTGATACTGAAGAGGCATGGCCGTGAAGTCAGCTGTGTGCATCACACTTGAATGGGTACAGGCATGGCCCCAGCAGCAGTTTATTCAAGTAATCCAGAGTATGAGCATGCACAGGTCAACGTGCACAAGTGAGGGAAGTCAAAGGCATGAGGGTCACTGGGTACACAACTTAACAGATTCACACATATATGAAATATTCAGTCAAGTTCTCCTGAATGATCAGTATAAATATCCCCACCTAGAGGAGACAAATCACTGCAATATGTAATAAGCTACCTCAATTGTATGTAAATCATCAAAAGACATGGCCAATTGAAACTCATCACTGATATTTATACTTTTCATGATGAGTGATGCAGAATTCTTCTTTAGAGCACTATAATGGCTATGGATGGGGGCCCAAGCTGTCAACTTGTTAGACAACAGCAAATTAGTCCCACACTGGTCCAAGACAGTGATGTGGTAGTAAGGCTGCAAAAACCCAAATTGCATCATGGAACAGCATCGGTCCAAGGCCATCATTTTGGGTATAATCTCCTCCTGCCATCTCAAATGGCACTTCTCATGCCAATACACCAGGGGTTCAAATACACAGCAAGATGAATGATAATGACCATGAGTTTTAAGCCACCGGCTTCATTCACACCACAAGCTAACACGTTTACTCCCTCACAGATAATGTGCTCCTTATGTAACCCTCGTAACACTCACACAAGTCTTATGCAACACTATAACATCTGCCAAATAGCCGATCTTTCACTACGAAGATAAAGCTTGTGCGAACCAATGATGCCAAAAAACTCCCTTTTCCTCTGTGTGGGTCTAAGCCAGACACTAGTTTATCTTGCCTCTTTCCAATCACAAAGCTTAACCTACATACATTTTAGTAAAACTACTACTAAATGTTGTGATTGACCATATGGAGATAAATCCTGTTTGTGAGTTTAAATGTGCTCAGTGGTTTAAACAGTGGAAACAGAGGACCATAAATTAGTTAAAGGAGATTAAATATGTCATAATAGATGAGTGTTCATATTTGAAAGCTGTGTCTTATAAATTTAGGCCCTGTCCACACGAAAAAAAAAAATGCATATTGTTCTATGCGTTTTGCCCTCTCATCCACACACAAATGGAGGTTTTTGTCCTTCAAAACTGAGCTTTTGGGAAACTCTGGCCAGGGTGAAGATTTTGGAAAACTACGGCTTTAGCGTATGCGTGTGGACGGCGAAGACGGAACTTTTGGCTTGTTGCAGACACACGACGTAAAAATGATGTCATTTCCACATTAGATTAGTACAATTTAATGTGTGCCATGGCAAACTTAACATTGCTGCTTTTAAGCATACTAAAATGACTTTCTGTGTGTGTTAGGTGTAAACAAATGCCTACTTTCGCTTTACATTGATGAACAAAGGCACCATTATAGGCTTCGAAGGATGCTACTGCTGCTGTTTTGCTCTCTAAAACTGCTACAACGCCCCTGCCAACAATGGCAATTTGACACAAGACCCGATTGCTGTTGGGACAACTTTCACAACCATGTCGTTATTTTGGAAGAATGGCATGGGAATGTTAGCATGGCAAGAAGAGTGTGATAGCGTTTGACTGAGCTGCTTCGCGCACACATTGACAGCTTCCCTGGTCTATATGCCTGTCTTATACGTTACATATGTCACTCTCATGCTGCATAACTACTGTCGTGGAGGCAAGAACAATTTGCCAAACACACAGAATTGGAATGATAGCATCACAGCCGATGGGGTTCTTTCTTGACTGATAAAATGAACTAGGACTTCGTCCAGTGAGCCAAGTTCTGTTTGGATTTGGGTGATGTACTACTACTAACTGTAGTTCCAGTTAGTTGGTGCGGGCCACTTAAGTAAAAAGAGTTTGGCTTCTCAAAAACAATATGCATCGAAGGGTAAAACTTCTGTATTTCATTGTTGTATTTTATATAGATAGATCGATGTTTATTGTCATTGCACACAGTATACAAAGAAACAGTTTGGTGGCTCCACTTCCATTTCTAGCAACAGAAAGACATGTTAAGCATAAATGTTCCAAATGTAACAGGTATAAAAATATAGATATACAATATAGAATGTGAAATATTGATCCCATCAACCAAAAAGATGTTCATTCAGAAAGTCTTATTGGTCTGTGTCGAAACAAATACATTTGACATGTTATTCTGTTGACTTTTTTGCTAGGGCCTTACAGCATGCTTGGAGATAGGATGTGCTCTTTTACAGATTTGAAAATACTGTAAGAATGCCACTTTCATACAATTGCCATCTTTATTGTATAATGTCTACATCAGCAAACATTAACCGTACAATAGAATTGAATCGATGCGAATCCTTCTGTTTTTAAAATATATAATTTTTTAATCCTATCGTAACCTGTGTATCTACATTCTAATCAAATCGTGTATCACAAAAAGATTTACATGCCTGGTCTGCGGGAGCCTTAACTCTTGAAATCGAGAACATATGACATGCATGACTGGAACGTTTAGACATGCTCACCTTGTTCTGTGTTATGCAGTGGATGGCTCTGCTGTGAGCATCAGGCAGTTCTGCAGCCACTCTACCTGTGTTCATGTCAAATACTTGAATGGACCGATCGGAGGCACACACCAGAACAATGTCTGAGCCAAGAAAGTTATGGAATTTATCTTTCTAGAATCTATAAGCAAGACAAGCGTGAAATGAAGTTGAAATTTTATGGGAAAAATGTTGAAAAGATAGTTGAAATCTGTATTATGCTTTCTCAAGTCAACACTCAAGTCAGGACATCCCACTATTATACAGTTTGGTAGATTCATTATTAGGAAAAAGTATGGCAATGGTTAATAAGGAATTATAATGTAGGCATTCACAAGTAAAATTCTGCAATTGATTCTGCACAAAACCAACAACAGGGAGTAAAAGGATACAGGAGAAGAAATCATTGATAGCAGACAAGTCTGTAATATCTGCTCCAGAGGATGTTGAAAAGCATCTTGCCAATTTGACAAAACTCCGATGCTCGTATCTGAAAAGAAACAAGTTGAAGCAGATCCTGAATCAATTACTTTTTCTTTTTTTTCAAATGAATACAGGTCAAAGTAAAGTTCCTGTTAAGTTAGATACATCTGAGGTTGTATTTTATTCCATGTTAAAGGAACAGTATGGAAAAATACAGCATGTTTTACACGACATTAAAGTAATCCCTCGCCACTTTGCGCTTCGAATTTCGTGGCTTCGCCTTGTTACGTTTTTTCAAAACTATATTAAAAAATCTTTCTTTTTCATGGTTCAATATGGCCTATTGTTAGCCAAGAAATATGCATATATAAGCAAATGTTACATAGTTTTTGCTATTTCAAGCATATAAATTGCTAAATGAACTAAAATATAAATACAGTGGCACCTTGGTTAACATCATTCATCCCTTCCAAAGGTCAGACTCAAAAAACGGCCTCTAACCAAAACAAACTTTCCCACCAAAAATAAAGTAAATCCAATTAATCTGTTCCAGACACCCAAAAATGTTAACACTAAACATTTTATAGACAATCATTTATAGACAATAATTACAGTTTTACATGCAGAAAATGATGCAAAAATAATTACAAATGAAAATAGATGGACGACTGAACATTTAACATCCCTTTTACCTAGTTTTGTTGGGAAAACCCCCCCCACAATACTATCAATTAACAAAATAACACATAATAAACACATTATTCTGTTGCAACCAGAAATTTTCAAAAATGGCCTAAATATCAACGTTCTAGAACCAATAAACCAATGTACCTCTTACTGTTTAATATAGAAAATGAGAAAAAAAAGAGGCAGTGATGTCATGGAAGTGCACCTGTGAGGATTCCTTATGCCTGGTGACGTGTGCAATGTTTGACTGGGTGCCGCGAACATGCTACACTAAGATGGAATGCTTATGTTTTGTTGTTGGAAGCAGAAATGAGTGTTACGGATGTAAAATGAGACCGGCAGAAACACTGCCGGGTTGATAAGACTGTTAAGCGGGACGCTGTGTATGCCTGTACGTGCGTGTGTGTGTGTGTGTGTGTGTGTGTGTGTGTGTGTGCACGCAGGCGATGACGGAGCCTCGCCGTCACATTTACATACTTCTAAAATGACGATGGTCTTCTCTTTAAGTCACAACAGGTCTGAGGTTTTGCACCCTTGTCTTGTGCGGTCCATGTGTTTGATACGTTCTGCATCTCTATACAACTCTGATACAAACGTCCTAAAATGATTAATAACCAAAAAAAGCACGCTAACCAGGGCAGACATTAACCAAGGCACCACTTTATAAGGCATTCAGAAAACTCATTCAAAGACGTTGTGAAGATATGGAGTATTCTATACTGGTAAATAGTTGTCAGTACACACGAGCACCAGAATTGATTACCTGAAGAGCAGGCTTTTAAAACAGGTTTGAATTATCTCACAACAGGCACAATAATCCTTAATAAAAATTTCTCCTAAAAACACGGACTACTGTTGTGGCCGTAACCCATGTCAAGGTGAAACTCAACTCTGAACCCCCGACCTCACTTCCTGTCTGCCCGCCACTCAACTCTTCTAAGATCGGAACACATTTAAAGCAACAAACATGACCACGAGTCTTATTACTTATGTTTTAAATAGCTTATTTACATTCTCTTATTATGTCTACTATATTGGCTAATACGAGTGTAAAGGTGACTATAGAGTTGTTACTTAATGTGTAGTGGAATCTAACAATGTTAAAATCCGTATTTAGAAGGGTGGAAACAATGAAAAAATAAAATTTATAAATAAAGAATCCTACTTCGTAGAGCTTCAGTTAACACGGATGGCTCTGGAACCAATACAGCAATAAACAAGTGCTTAATCAAATTGACAACATGTGATGGAATAAACATTGACTGAATGTTTTTGTGGGAACAAGATAAAGTTAGCAACATGAGAGCTGTCCAATCTGTAACCTAAAAGGGTGTTAAAAATGGACACTGCCTGCCTGAATATGAGGTAGGCACATGTTCAGCCAATCAAATAATTTAAAATATATATATTGAAATAAGAGCTCCCCTATCCGCCCAAGAGAGTTTTCTGCTCACCCAAGACTCTTGGTAATTTTGCCTTTAAACATAACTGGGTAGCTTAGCAGGTAGGAAAACCTCCCCTGAAGTCTTTAGGCCTCTCCCAGCCCACCTCTTACGTTGAACCGGAAGTTGTTCATTATGTTATTTTGGAAGAAAACAAATTACCCAACTTATTAGTCACCACATGGACCAAGGGTGTCCAAACGTTTTCCACCGAGGCTCTCATGCAAAAAGATGAAGTATGCAGGGGTCACTTCATTTGATATTCTTCAGTTTGTGTTTACTTTATTACTAGTGATTAGCGAATACACCCCTATATCCGCATACCCATCTAAATTATATGTATAAGTATCTGTACTCGAAGTGGGCGGGGCACAAACCGGAAGTGAGTGTCGTTTAATCAGAAATAGGTGGGGCTTCAATTGGAACTTAATGTCTGAAATTGACATTAATCTGTCAGCCTCGTTCACTGTAGTGTTCTCAAAAGCACTGTGTTCAGTACTACGTGCCAAGTTTTCCAACTGACTTTATATCACCAGCCAATTTAGAAGCTGCAGACAAAGAAAAATAAACACCGGCAGTGACCGACGCAACACGAGCCGTTTACAGCTCTGTCTTGTCAAATGCACCGCGTACAAAAACAAACAAGTGGACCAAGTAACTTAGATGTGAGCTGAGCTGAGGAAAACCTAAAAAAAACGCAGGAGTGGAGGCAGTGCCCAATGCGACAGGAGCCGTTTTACTCCATACTCCTCTCTCTGGCTGTAGGGAGTCTAGGGAGGAGCGGTCACTGTGTGTGACTGGCCAATCACAGAGTGTGAAGAGTGTATACATACGTAAGTAGTTACCCAATGATGATTTTCCTTCATCATGATTACGGATAATGACGAGCTGTACTCGTTTTATGCTCAGACTTGGCAAAATGCATTATCTGTAACGGATACTCATCTAAGACCAGTATCCGACTCATTCCTATTTATTACATGCTAATACCAAAGCAATGTAGGCCAAAATGTGCTGTGGGTTAAAAGTATATTTACCTCAATTTTGTGTTATAGGAGACAAAGCAAAGAGTTTGTTGTGCGTTTTGATGTGAGTCCTCGTTTAATTTTGTGTTTTGAATGTACTGCTGGCCAATAAAAAAATGAGCTGCGGGTCAAAAATAGCCCCTTAGGCAAAGCTGACATAGGCAGTAAATCATAAGGCATGTTCAGTTACCTTTTGATATCATCGTGTGTGACATCCACATGGTACAAATACAAGTGCAGTGAGTCTCCAGATGCCAGAAGCAAAAACTTGTCCAGGTAATAAAACTGGGCACCTTTGATAGGTTTCGAGAACATTTGTTTCCTCTGAAAGCAAACACAAATAGAAGACAAAGCCATAATCTCAAAATATACTAATCAATAAAAAGAACTAAAAACAACACATTTGAATAAAGGTTCTATCAAATGTCTTCCACTGCACTTTTATTTCTTTTGGGTATTCGTATTAATCACAGCTGAATTATGAAATCAAGATTAGTCATTATAGTGCTGTGACAA
Source organism: Dunckerocampus dactyliophorus (assembly GCF_027744805.1). Lineage (NCBI taxonomy): Eukaryota > Metazoa > Chordata > Actinopteri > Syngnathiformes > Syngnathidae > Dunckerocampus > Dunckerocampus dactyliophorus. The sequence continues at coordinate 13,698,729 of NC_072832.1, read as the reverse complement.
TCTTTTTTTTAATAGCTCTGTTGGTTTTGTTCAAATACCTGACATGTACAGTAATGCTTTACACTCTTTGTCTTTGTTACCCCAGTAAAAAGCCAGTTGTGGCACTTTATAGACAGACCATATACAATAAATCTTAAATGGTTGCTTACTTTAAAAACATCTGCATTGAATCTCTTGATTTTAACATAACCATGGGAGCTTCTGAAAAAAGCAAATGACAGCAAAATACCAGGCATCCATTTTTACTGTCATTTATCCGTTGTGTCATCAATCTTTTACATCTTGGCAACTGTGGGAAAAAAGTATTTTCCACAAGGTAAGAAAAAAAGATCTGTTTGTCTCTATAGCAATTTAATTTTTTTCACGCCCCCTCTTGATTTGAAATGTTATTGAGAGCCTGATAATGTTTATTTATTTATCTGTACTGTATTCGTTTCTGGCACCAGCATCGTTCAAGGATGAACGAAGACACTAACAGACCGGTCAACCTTGAAGACATTTTATTGAGCTTAGGTTTTTGTCTGGGGTGCTTGTCACACTACACAAGAGGATTTTCAAATAGGAATGCGCTGGTGTAGCATACGCTGGTACCTCGACACAGGCGCATTATCCAGGTTTCACAGACAGAACTACATACTGAGATAGCCAGGGGCTCCTCCAGGAATTCTGGACCTCGGAAAAAAAAATCACAATGGGCCTCTCCTGGGCAGCTGTTGTGACTTTTGGCGGCAGCGTTGTGTACAGGCGTATTCAAGGGTGAAAATGTGTGCCAAGTACGAAAAATTCAAACATGTTGGCAGGTCTGCAGTAAAGTTGAAAGTCCCCCCCGTCTCGCAACCCCTCCATTGACAGCTCACTGTGCTTCCCTGGGGGCCCAACCCACTATTTGGGAAGCACTGGTCTCTAGTTATGCTGTATTTAACTTCAGACGAGTATTTGTCATTTCATTTTTTTAAATGAGGGCGTAAGTGTGCCAACAGCAGGTGAGTGGTGACTTCAGAGCAATGACAAATAACAAGTGTGAGTGATTGATGGAAATAAGACATTTACCATGATGACAGCAGGCTCTGGGATGTCATGAGTCCAAAGTCGCAAAGTCTGGTCATGTGATGCACTTAACCAGCAGTGTCTGTTGAGGCTCCAACTCACACTGCTCACTGGCTTGTCATGTCCTGCACACAAAGAGAGCCTTTCATAATCACCTGGAAGTACAGCGTGTGGTTGCAGCATTTACTTTTATGGAACTGCTTTGAGACGTGGGCAGAGTGAGGATGACCGCATCCTTGCGTCTCCTTGTAGCTCTGCTGCCCCCTTTTGGTATGTTTGGTATAAAATGAAACGCAACCAAGTCACATTTTAACAAGAACACCAAGTTAATCTATAGTTTTGACAGTTGTATTTGAGAATCAGTGAGGCCTTTCTTCTGAAGCCAAAGACCCATTTCAAAGCATGCTATACAGAGTAGCCCAAAAGTTTTCCTTAATAGTAAATTTATTTTTTTTTTGTAAATCAAAGCAACATCGACCTCATCTAAAAAGATTACAATGTAGGAAATAGATTTAAACTATGCTTGAATGTGCGACTTCTCTGTGACTCAACTGGGTAAAACACTTTGGTACCTCGGTTTTTGTTATTAATTTGTGCCAAAAGGTTCCTCGAAAACCGAAACTCATGAAAACAGGCAATTTTCCCATAGGAAATAAAATCCAAATAATCTGAATAATCTTAAAGTATAAAATGCATTTTATCGAAAAAAAAACAATGTAAAATAATCATAAATGATGACTGGTTGGAACTTATTGCTGATGCCAATTTCCCGTACATCCTGGCGAGCTCAAATTCAATAGTGTTATGATTATGGTTGAATTTATTTCGAACATGCATACAGTTTATTGATTGCTTCATGTTACAATTCACAATTCCACATGTCCAAAAAGGAGTAGGAAGAAGCAGGGCTTCTCACCTTCTTTATCAAAGTGCTGGCACCTGCAATTTTTTTTTGGCCCCATGGCGGGTTATTTATCTGTCGGACTCAAAAAATGTACGGACAGTGAGTCAGCAACTTATTGGGTGCTTTTTTTGGACTCTCAGTTTCAGAGAACACCACAGTACAGAGCAAACGGATGTTTTTTACGTGCGATATTGTACAAAAACCGAGAGAGAAAAACTGGAGCAAACAAAAACTGAGACAGTGTATCAAACGATCAAACGGAGGCAAATTTTGATCATCATTTTTCAACAAAAACTAATTCATCTGAAAACTCCGGCGTACAAAAACTGAGATTTGACTGAACCATGATGCGATACATCTTTTGTAAAGCAGCAAAGGTAGGTTAGGGCATGTGTGGGTGATGAGGGCATGCTGGTGTACCTGTATACACAGCTGGATTGCCAGTAAGGGAAGACTTGTACAACAATACAGAGCTGTCGCCAAGACCGCACAGGATTTGCCTTCCATCACCTGAGAGATGTACAGGACACAAAATCAGAACATTTGTTAATCATTTATCACAGAATAACTTCAAAATGAAGAGCGTGTAAAAAGTAAATATGCTGGTCAGTATTGCATTATGTTCACCTGAATACTGGAGGCAGTACATTGGCTTATTAGTAATACTCAGATGGGCACGAAGAACTGTAGGTGCTGCAGTGTCTTCTGGGTAATCTTTGAGGAGTAAACCCCTAATGGAAAGTGAAAGGATTTGAAAAAAAAATCACATTACATAACATGCTTTTTTTTCTGTTAAGATTTTTACACATAGTATAATAACACACTTACTTTTTCTTCTTGGTCTTCATAGAGGACTGAATTTTTTGAGCATTTGTTTTGGGTGAAAACATTTGCTTCCTGTTTAAAAAAAAGCATAAAAACTATTACTAAAACTAAGAAAATGACATATAAATCTATTTAAGAAAGAAACTTTGGGGACCATCAAAGTTAAGATAGGAGCTTAAGTGGTGACCTCCCCTCGGTTAACATAAAAAAATTATGTGGAAATTTTGCAATATTGTGTTCTGTGTTGTAACTGTGTTCTTAATGTATTTTTATCACAAAACATCCTTGTTAGCATCCTATTAGCTTGCTAAGACATGGAAACAACCGAAAGTCAGCACCACTGCCTGTTTGTATCATCATCAGTATGTATCATCAAAGTCAGCGGACTCTAGTTCTCTGCTAACTAACACAGTTACACAAAAAGTCTGCTTTTCTTATTGATCACGGCTGCAAAATATCACACAATGGAGCCAGAGAAAGTTGCAAGTGGCAGCATTTTCATAAAGAAGGTGAGAAACACTATTGAATTCAAGAAATGACTCAGCAAAAACAGAAAGGTGGTGTTCATGTGGATTTCACTGCCACATCACAATTTTTGTCAACAATCTCATCTTCAGTCAAGGTAAAAGTGATGTTAAATATTCATTTATCCCTTTTATTTCTCATTTATATGCATTCTGAAGTGTTTGCTGCATGTAAAAGTATAATTGTAACACTATACATATGTGTTTTGTGTGAACATTTTGGCTTTCTGCAATGGATTAATTGGTTTGACATGAATTATGGGAAAAATTGGTTTGGTTAAGAATATGTTTCGGTTTGGGTCCGACCTTCTGGAACAGATTAATGATGATAACCAAGGTTCCACTGTACTTATAAAATGTTCTCATGTTATTCAGAACTAGTAAAGGGTACCATACTGAATGGGAAATAAACAAATGTATCAGCACTTGATGTGAAATGTATTAGTAATTGTGACATGTATTAGCTATTGGATGTGAAACAAAGGGGGAGTAGGACTGAATAAGCGCTGCTTCTTCCTGCTCCTTTTGAACATTTGGAATTGTGATGAGATGTGAAAGAATGTGAGAAAAAAAGTGTTGAAATAAATGAATCATCATCATCATCAAAAATACAAACTTCTCATGAATTTCAACTTGCCGTTGTCTTGCGGTTGTGGATTCTGTTACTAAGTAGTGGCCAAGTGCTGGATGCCACCATAAATAGGCTATGTTGATTTCACAAGCATACAATTTCCTTTACCATTACTCTACCTTGGGGAGCTTGTGTATCCAGATGATTTGACATTTGAGTGGAAAACAAGTGGCTGTTCCTTTATTCCACCTGTGGAAAATTAATCAAGATTAAGATTTTGTTCAAGTTAAAGTCCTCCAAAGCAAGGAATCAGTCCTATATCAGTCCTAATTTGGATTGATTACTACATTCATTCATAACCTCCTCCTCTTCTGAACAAATATTTAGGTGTTTGTCATTGCCGAAGCCCCCACTCCTGCACAAAGTTATTGGTTTTGTGTGAAAACAATCTCCGTGTTTCAGGAAATAATTAGAAGTGCTCAGTGGACAGTAGCAGGGTTTCATAAATCCACCAGTTTATATAAGGTACTTGAGAAACCACTCAGTGCTGAAAGCATTAATTACCTCCACCACAAATTGAAGGGTGGGGCTTTTACTCCTTGTTAGCTGTCAGTGGCTTTACATATTACAATGAGCTCATTATTTCCAAAGCCGTTAAACATGTTCAGCTTTCCAACAGTTTTCCTCATGTCAAATACAAGCACAGAAAGAAAACATCACCTCATCTCCGAACAGCAATTTAATACATGCAGTAAATGTGAGCAAGCAAAGAGGCTGTGAAAGTTCCTTACCGCTGACTGAGGGAAATCATCAGCGGTGATTGCTGTCTGCTTATTTGCAAGCTGAAGACTTTCAGTTGAGAGTATCTTTAAAGGGGCCCTATCCTGCTCATTTCAGGGGATTTTGAGATGATAATGGATCACAGTGTGGAACCAAAGTAAATTTCTTTTAATAAAATACTCCATAAATCTCAAATTGTGCATGCGTCTCTTCTTGGCTGACATGCTCGGATTCCGCAGCCTCCTCCCCGACTATGCGTAATCTGTTGCAATTGGTCAGGTGTCGAGGGTTAGCTCCAGCCTCTCACCCCCTGGCACTGCTCAAAGCTGAGACACGCCCCCCTCACCTGGTCACGTACTAATAGTTTTAAGTTCTGTGAAGTAGGATTCCTTATTTAGAAATCAAATATTTTCATAGTTAGAACATAGAAAACCTGTTTATGACCTTCTTTTGATATAATCAAAAATAAAATAAACCATGTAAGCCATAAATAAGACTTGCGGTCATGTGTGTTGCATAAATGTGTTCTGGACTTGTGGACAGGAAGTGACATTGGGGGTTCAGAGTTGAGTTTTAGCTGGATTACGGCCACAACAGTAGCCCTTGTTATTATTATAATTATGATTATGTTATTATTATTGTTCCTATTGTGAGATAATTCAAACCTGAAAAAAAAACACCTGTTGTTCCAGCAATCAAGTCTGGTGCATGTGCGCCTCCCTGAACATTATGGCATTACTAGATACTACATAACATTACTAGTGACACCTATTGACCAGTTGAGAATACCAAATTTCAGCAATGTCTCTGTTTTTTGAATGCTTTATACAGTATTTGTATTTTTTTTGCCATTTTTATGCCTAAAAATGCTTAATTTAGGCAAAAACGGTGTGAAATTTGCTTAAATATGAATTTTTTAAAGTTATACATCATATCCAACCACAAAATATTAATATATTTTTGGAAAACCGTGAAAAAGCGAAATTCAATCCGCGATGTGGCGACGGACAACAGTAGTGAAAAAAATCAGGAATCTGGAATCTTTCATGAAGAGACAATTATTGATTTAACATTGACGCTGACTACCTCTATAGACATTTTCATTTCTATTAACGTAAATAAAGCCCAAGAAAATACCAGAAAATAGCTAATGCTTCAAAAATATCTATCAATTGTTGCATATACTGTATATGTCAATGACTTGCTAATTAGCGCTAACGGAGGCTGCAATCCCATAATCAACATCTATGTAGATTAAACGTCTGTGTAGGCTCTCAGTCGTACAGGAGTTGTCCAACAAGAGAAAGGCTTCTTGAGACGTCATCTGTACTTCTGTGAAGAAGGTGTCGGACGTTTCGCTCCTTATCCGAAGAGCTTCGTCAGCGAACTAACAAGTGCTGGTAGCCTAGGTCTTAAATACAATAAGAGTGGGCGAAATTGGTGTGCCAACACCCTCCTTCTATTGGTTCCTTACACTAAGACTGGGAGGAGTAGTGGTCTAATCCTCTCCTTACATTAGCACCTCCGATCAAAGGGAAGTGTAGCTCCCTGTAGCTCCCTGTACCCTGAGACAAAAATTAGTGCATCCGAAAGACAAGGCTCCAAACCAAAAACAGAGCAATGTGGTCTATTTCATCCACTGTAAAGATGAGGAATGCAAAGAGCACTACATTGGGGAAACTAAGCAAATGCGCCAAAAAAGGCTTTATCAACATAGCAGGGACAATTCTAGTGGGCCTCAATCAACAGTACATTTACACCTTAAAGCTACCAATCACTCTTTTGAGGACAGTGAGGTAAAGATTTTGGCCAAAGAAAACAGATGGTTTGAAAGAAAAGTAAAGGAAGCTATTTTTGGCAAACAACAGAACCCATCATTGAATCGGAATGGTGGTTTGAGGTTTAATTTGGACCCTGTGTTCAGCAGGTTACTGAGACCAAAACCCACAGCTCTTAGTCATGCAAATGAGGTGGAGCCAGGGCCGAGCCAGAACAATAGATGCTAACGAGCCAGTATCAAGGTCGTTCATACCCAACTACAGGGAGCTACACTTCCCTTTGATCGGAGGTGCTAATGTAAGGAGAGGATTAGACCACTACTCCTCCCAGTCTTAGTGTAAGGAACCAATAGGAGGAGGGCGTTGGCACACCAATTCCGCCCACTCTTACTGTATTTAAGGCCTAGGCTACCAGCACTTGTTAGTTCACTGACGAAGCTCTTCGGATGAGGAGCGAAACGTCCGACACCTTCTTCACAGAAGTACAGATGACGTCTAAAGAAGCCTTTCCCTCGTATGTAGATTAAGAGAAAACGTTATATCTGTAATAAAGAATGTATAAACTGGCATTATGTGACAACCTGGCTCTCCCCGTCCTTTCTCTTCAGTGCGTGACATAGGGCCTCTCTGTCCTCTATTTGCCAAAGAACTAGGTAAAATAAAATAAATAGCATAAGTGTGACACATAACCCAGCAGCACATATTCCAATTTTTTATTGGGCTGGAAATTCTCTCAAGCAACAAGTGGCCATACAAACGTGACAATCAGCAGTTGTTCTACCTACTAGATGGCTATAATTGTTATTTTGGTTGTCAGTTTAGTTGTTTTTTGCTTATCATGCCAGTAATTTATAACAATTGGTGTCCAATACCAGGATAATCATTACTGAAGTAGATCCATTGTCACTTTGAGAGTAGAAATGTAATAGTAATGTTCCTCGAGGAAAACAGTTTTAAAGTCAAATAAGAAATTAATCACAGCCACAAACTAAAAGTTATGAGTCAACCTCATCATCGTTTGTAAGGGCCTTCCTGTTTACGATGACAAAGTGCCTTGTCATATCCTTCTGCATGCAGCTCTTTTAGACGAGCTCCCGCAGGCTCGTTCCAGACTTACAATGGAAAAATGTTTTCTTTTCCAAAATCCTGAGAGGTTTATGGTTCAAAATTCTGCAGATATACTTAATAAGACTGACACAAGTCCGTAAATGCTTGTGGCATTAGGTCTGACATAGCAGTCATGCAGCACATCTCCTGCACGGTCTGGCCCAGCAGCTCTCCTCTATGCAGCTGTGGGGAGTCAGGATAATATTGCCCTTCCCGCTACTACCTCTCTGAGAGCAACGTGGAAACCACAGAAAACCGCATACCCCCTGGAGAATAGAATTAAGCTGCCAGCGCCTAATGATACACAGGAGTCACAAAGAGGCTTACTTGACCATGGAACCCATGACTGCATGAAACAAACCCTCTAACTTGGATAATCAGTACCAACATATTGTTTGAAATGTGTTTGTATCTACGATTACATTTCAAGTACCAGTTAAAGTGTTAAAATCGCTCAAACTGAAGGGAGTCATTGCCACACCAACACCTCCTGGAGTACAAAGGAAATACCTTAATGTTTTCTATCCTCTCGTATGTACTGTAAGGTGGAAGTTCTCTGGGATGTTATTAGTCAAACAGACTTTGTATAGGCCAACAATTCAATACATTTAATTTTTCATTTTCAATATAATTCTCTAGCTTGATAGTAAAGTATAATTTTCTTTTAAGTCACTTTGGTAATAAATAGAGATCAACAGTGGTTAAAACATGGCTCTGTTAGATGACAAAGATATGGCCGGAAGTTCAGATAAGGCAGTAAATGCACATTAATAAGTTTTGATTTATTAATAACGATACATCATGTGCGCGTCCTGGTCCGCCATTAACCGCTAAAGCTGGTGATCCAGGATCGCCCAGCAATGACAGTGATGCGAGTTATTACAAGCCAGTGCACCATCATTTTGAAGATGTTATTTTTGAAATATCAATTACTATATTTTGTTGCTCTACCAACAGGGAATCATTGTGTAACCATGATAAGCAAAAATGGTGACCTTTTTTCCTTGCATGATTGGGCTCCTTCTTCTTCAGCTCAGCATTTAGAGGAGACTCCAGCAGTGGGGGCGAACTGGAAACAAGGGAGGGAAAGGAGTTACTGGAATTGAAGGCTTACAAACTTTTCCATCACTTGATTATTAGTCCCTCTGAATCTCAGTGCCATGACGTTGTTGACTCATTGGAAAGCTTGTTCAGTGCAATTTCCCAGTTTAAAATGGTGCAGATGTATCGTGAAAATACAGATGTATACCTTGAAAATACAGAAAAGCCTTGATTTCCAGCACAGACACTCCCTGCATCACCCAGACGAAACTCCAACAGGCTCACACACGGTGTAAACAAAGAGCTCACTAAAAACACCACCTGGCAAAAATACATGAATGAATCATTGCAAAATAATTGTCAAGGTCATGCGCACCATGATTGTTTTACAATGTGAAATGGGTTAATAGTGGTGTTAACTTTTACAGCCCTAAAAGACATTATTGCTTCCCTGGAGGCCCACTAAAATGAAAAACCCCAATCGCATGTATACATAATCCAGCAGTAAAATGTGAGCACATAATATTGTAATTGCAGTGTGGCGGAAATCTCAGTGTTTAGGGGTTTATTAACAAATTCAAACTCTTGACAGAAAACAAAATCCCTTATTCAGCTGACCTAACAAACTGGTTTTATTGGGCAAGTTGTAAAGGAATTTTAACACAATTAAAGTTTACAATATTCAGCAGCCTAACTTGCAAAGGATCTAACCGGCATGGTAGAATTAGGAAACCGCATCAGGCACAACATTAGCAATGGGGAAAAATTAGCAGTCTGCACCAGCACAGCGCTGAGTGAGTACAAATGTGACGTTTGACCCCAGCTATTGACATGGGACAATAATCTTGAAAATATGTCTGAAAGTGGCATATGTCAGAATGCTGACAAGAAACATGTATTAACCTGACCTCAGCTATTCAAACTAGTGTGAGACATGGTTAAAATCATTTGGGTTCTTGCTTAAATATTTGATAATACTCTCTCATGTCATTGATGACATGCTGGAAATATCTTTGTACCGAAGACCATCCTAGTTTGGATAGCATTAAAAAATGAAGAGGGTTATTGTATTGCTATGACATAATAATCCCAGGGGATTTAAAGAGGATTGGCTGAGAATTTAAAGTAACATATGCTGGTTTGAATTTGGGCTCCTTCATCCATCATATTTTCATCAGTAGGTCTCTATACTAATCCCACTTACAGGAATCCTCTAAAGGAGATGAGCTATACGTCAAATAATCAAAAGGGGATTGACCTCTAACATACACAAGAAAAGGCAAACTGTATTATGTAAAAATGAAGCAATGTATTTGGTTATTTGAGGTATACTCACAGAATTGTTAGACTGCTCAGAGAAGACCCAAGACCCAGCCATTGTGACACTCAAACCGAGGTAGTCTAGAATCAGTTGAAATATAAAACAATGTTTTAAGCAACTATCACACATTAAGACATGTTTATTAATTGCCATATTGCGACATCTACGACTATACTGTATATTTGTTTTTGCTGGCACTGCAATGGCACCATTCGGAGGGGTTACATTCCATGACCACCCACGAATAGCAAATAAAAGCGAGTAATTGAGACGCCCATAAACATGTCTATTGTTGATACTCTAATCAAGACTGGCTTGAGGCGTACTGAGGCACCACCGTATGCTACACTGGCCCGCTCCTCCTCCTCCAAAGCCTCCTGCTAGTTTGATGTTTATATTGGATTCGATTCAGCTCCAGCCGGACAGTGGCCTAGTGGTTAGTATGTTGGCCACACGGTCAGGAGTTCTGGAAGATCTAGGTTAGAATCTTGTCGTTGGACATCTCTGTGTGGAGTTTGCATGTTCTCCTGTGTGTGCGTGGGTTTTCTCTGCGTACTCTGTTTTCCTCCCACATTCCAAAAAACATGCATGTTAGCTTAATTGGTGAATTGTCCATGGGTATGAATGTGAGTGTGAATGATTTTTTTTGTCTATATGTGCCCTGTGATTGACAGGCACCCCGCCTCTCGCTCCAAGTCAGTTGGACTAGGCTCCAGCATACCCCCGCGACCCTAGTGAAGATAAGCGGCATAGAAGATGGATGAATGGATGGATTCAGCTCCAAAACCCTCCCGGTTTCTCATCAATCACCATTGTTCACTTACAACAAAAGAAACGCATAAGCCCTAAACATGCCTCACACACTTTTGAAAGGTATGCGCTATACAATATACACTATTCACTATGATAACGGTAACGTAAGTTGATCGATTGAAAAGATGGAATCAAAAGTCACGGTCTATCCTTTAACCTGACTGTCAGGATTTTCACACAGTGGTGTGAAAAGTGTTTGCCCTCTTCCTGATTTCTTTGTTTTTTTGTATGTTTGTCACACTTAATTGTTTCAGATCATCAAACAAATTCAAACATTAGTCAATGACAACAACTGAACACACAACGCAGTTTTTAAATGAAACTTTTTATTTTTAAAGGAGAAAAAAAAATCTAAACCTACATGACGCTGTGTGAAAAAAGTCATTTCCCCCCCCCCCAACCCCCACTGTTGAAACATAGCTTAACTGTGGTTTATCACAGTTAGTAATGAGAATAGTGAATTCAACATTTAAGTGTGACAAACATGCAAAAAAAATAAAAAATTAGGAAAGGGCAAACATTTTGTACACACCACTGTGTATGTGTACACACACACACACACACACACAAATATATATATATATATTTTTTTTAAACAAAAATCCACAAATTTGTGGGGATGCGAATGCTGAATCACGAATTTGCAAGTATCCACTGTACCTTTGAAATACAGAACTGTGATCAGTTCTGATGTAGCCAGATCGACCACATACAGGCCGTCAGTGCTTCCAATACATAGCCAGCTCTTGTCCCTACAGAGGCAGAAAACAATATAAAGTCTACATTATGCAGACCAGGAAAAAAGAAAAGGAACTGCTACAGGGAATAAATATTCTCAATGGTTTAGATTAGAATAGCATGGAGAATATACAATTTTGGTGTGTCATTAGGTGTCATTATTGTCATGTTTGTATGCATCTGCATATATATATAAACTTTATACAAGGAAAGCCCCTGTGTGTTTGTTAAAATACATTGTTTTAATTGAATAAATTTAAATCATACCTGTCAACTCTTCCATTTTCCCCAGGAAACTCCTGTATTTAGCCCTAATTATCCATCTATTTTCTATGCCGCTTGTCCTTACTGCATGTTATAATACAGTAATTGGCAGTGGGTTCGGAGAATGTGCTTTTACTGCCATCTAGCGTGCTTGTAAGCTATATTTTGTTACTGTTTGTGGTTGACAGGTATGGTTTAATTGGTAGGGTTTAATAGGTCCATTCCGTATGTAGACAGTCTATTTGCTGCATTCTCCTTCAACAAATCTCTGCCTTTGCAGTTTTCCTTGGCCACCTCTAGCTTTCAATTTACAGAACTGAAATGATCCTTTGAGGAATATTTTTTTTGTCAGATACACACAGTGAATGTCTTTGCTTACAGCAATTGCTTGACACCAACTGATTAAACACTGCATTTATTTTATTGTCTGCTTTGTAAAACCCTTTAAAGGGCAAGAAACTGAGACCTGGCAGAAGAACCATGTGATTGCATCCAGCTCACAGGCAAAGGGATAGGTAGGTAGGTAGATAGACAGATACTGTGTTAATCCTTTGAGAGAAATTCTTCATGTGCTGCTTTTTCACTTACTTTTTCTCTGCATCACTGAAGTCATTACATGAGCCAAAAGGAGCCATTTTCAGAACAGGTTTGGAAATGTCCACCTTAGCTTCAGATGACTGTTCAACCATTCCTAAAGGAAATCATAAAAGTAAGCTTATCAACTTAATGACTTGATACCATATGCTGTACTCTGCTCCTGTCAAATACTTTGTTATGATGTCACCTGCTTGATGTCTTTGTTCACTTTTGTGAAGGTCTATTTTGGTCACGAGCTGACAAGTAAAATCTTCACGGAGAGAAAAGCACCAAACCTATGGCAAGAGACAAAAATGTTCACCAGGGGCTGCAAAATTACTCTTTTGTGATAGTCATTTTGCAGCTGTCACAGGCTGTGTGTAATAATAACCTGTCCATCTGTGGAGCCGGTGACAATGTGCCTGTTATCCTTCATGAAGAGCACACTGAGCAGGGGAGAAGCTGGAAAATTAAATAATTTGTGGTAAATAGACTGAACCCCTGAAATGCAAATATCTATTTTACCCCAAATATCCTACCTGATAGTACATACGATTGGTAGAACACAGTCTCAGTGTTTAAATCCCACACCTGAAAAAAGTATTGTTATTATGTCCCAACTACATTGAACATGTGTTAATACATACAGAATACATAATGTTAACTAAATACCTTGAATGTTCTGTCCTCTGATGTGGTTATAAGAATGTCTTTATTCCATGGACAGAACTCTGCTGATGTTACAGGTCCCAAGTGACCAGTCAATGCCGAGATAATTTCCTCTTTCTGATGTGAAAAACAATCATGATGGCTTAACATAAAAGTTTTAAGTAGGCCTATGAATAATATGCATATGCTGCTCTCAAAGTACCTGTGAGCTGAGAACATATGCAGTAGGTCCTGAGCATGCAGCCACTCTCTCATCAGAGAAACAGAAGGAAAGATGGACCACTTCTCCAAGTGAGGTCCCAATGATTGTCCCAGCTGCTACTTTATCTGTAACTACATTTAATTAGCAACATGCAAACTAAAATCACAATTAAAAAGTCTTATTTTGTACCTTGGTTGACGTTTCTCTGGCACACGTGCAAATTCCATACAATAACATAATCAGCAGATGCAGAACAGAATTGGACAGGTAAGCTTATTTTCCCAAAAGTCATGGAGGTGATTTCACCATGATGGCCAGTGAGCAATAAGGCCTGTGGAGACAAAAGTCCTCACAATTATCTCTGCCAAGTTTTCTTACATGTGGGCTTTTTGCATGTGGGCTATCCTTTCGTACAGCAACGGTTCTTACTTATGTCCATATTGTTCCACTCCAGTCCTGCTAGTGGCAGTAACGCCCATTACAAGGTGTTGAATAAGGATTCTACGTATGAAATTCCTTAGTCTGCTAATATTATCCAGATACGTCCCAAATTATAATGTTTCTATGTTTTTATGCTCCACTTATCCACAAGATTTCGATTTTTGTGTGTGTGGTTTTGCGTAATACGGCCGACAAACAAACCAAGAAGACAGTACACCGGAAGTAATACGCCAACAACCAAATAACCCCCCTTTCGTGAAAACAGTACTGACATTGCCTTTGGATGTAAAGGCAACTAGATATAAACAGCAGTCAAACTGTTTAGATGATACATATCTAGACTATTAATTATTAATATTTTCTACGCGTCGACGTGATAAACATAGGTGACAAACCTTCTGGTCAACGTCCAAATGAGTGTAAATGAGAATATCCGTGCCACGCTGAGGGATGCCAGTGAAAGACTGACTACAAGCTAGCTGCCTGTGCGACACAAGTTTGTCACAAGTCAGTTTGAGCCTTTCAACAATCATCCTTCTTCACCTGTCAACCCGCTGATCAATTGCTTGTTGTTAGTCTTTGAAAGCGTATAGAACACGACTTAAGTGTTGTTTAACCAGTATTCCGCCGGCATTTTTTGTTTAAAGAACGTCTTGCTCTAACTTTAAAATATGTGTACTTTCAAACACATCGAACTGCCTCGTGTGACCAAACGTTATTGCGGTTGCTAGGAGACGTGTGGGTTCGCTTTGCTAAGATTGTCAATTGAAGTGATGTTCGTTTACCATCCCTTTTTAATGTTGCGACGTCAGCTCCGTTAGGGAAATTCGTTTAGGAGTGTGACGTCGTTCCCTCACTACATATGCTCACATACCATGTGTCTTTAGTGCTTGTATCACCGCTTTTAACCAACAGACGGCAGTCAATACTGTTTTTTTTTGTAATGACTGACTACACAGAAACATTACTATACAGTATAATTGCATTGCAATTAACAAAGGGTTAGTGGGTCAGGGGATATGTAAATATTCATTTCGAATAGTAAGGTATATTATTTAACGTTATTTTTCATTGTAGATGAAAATGCTAAGTGAAATAGAGGCGTTTTTCAACATGGCCGTCTTTTGTTTTTGAAACGAGTCCTGCAGCAGTAATAGACGAGGAACAAGTGGACCCGTTTGTACATCTGTGTTTATATATATAAAGAATGAATTGCCACTGGAACCTTCTGCAATGTGGTCCGAGCCGACAAGCGGATATGACGTCAGGAGTGTGGCTAGTCACTGGGTGTCGTCTGCCTCTTGCTCGTCTGTAGTTGGATGAATGAGTCGACGTTCAGCTGTCTTTGGGAAATGACTGAGCTGTATTAGTAGAGCGCTAACTTTAGCTAGGCTGCTAGCTGGATTTCTTATTTTGTAAGGACTACGTTAAGTGTTCGAGTGCCAACGCGTTCTCGGGACGATTTGGTGTTTAAGATTTTAGCATTGATTCTTGCTAACGTTCACAATGGAGAGAAGCGATCTAAACTTGGGATAATGGCTACCGAGCATATCAACTTGTGAACCGCAATCTAGTCACACGAGTGGATTGACAAACTAGCTTACCTTTCTTTTATATTTGTCATATAGCACAATAAACAGGACTCTAACCCTAGATTAAACGTGTATTTTTTAATTCGGTAATATGAAAAAGGCACAGTCGGACACATTGGGTTTTGTTCCTCAGAAAGACATCGTGTACAACAAACTTCTACCGTATGCGGATAAGCTCGATGAAGAATCCAATAACATTTTGAGTAGCATTAAGGGCAACTTAGGCCGGGCTGTCCAGCTCAGAGAAATATGGCCCGGTGTGCTGTTTTGGACGAGAAAACTTTCTACGTAAGTATTAAAACATGTAATCAATATCCAAAGTGCTTTGTTGTATCCTTGAGGATGCCCAAGTCAACAACAGCAGTTAACCTTTCTTCATGCTATGTTTTGCTAGTACGCAAATATGCCGTTACGAAAGTTATGTTAATAAGTTGAGCTTCTGAAGTAAAGCTCAACTTATGAGTGTCTATCGTTACCATGTTATAATTGAAATCCCTGAAAATAGTTACTTCTCAGTATGAGTGATTTGGCCTCTTGTGTGTTAGCTAATTGTTTTTTTGTTTTGATTTGACGAAATGGTGAAGCATAGAATAGTAATTGTGTCAGGGTCAGCTACACCGTATTCAGCCAAATCCAGGTGTGACATTATTAATGTTGGCACTGGCACACCACCCATCCTTACATGTCATCGTTAGGGTGAGGCATGATACACCCACACAGAACACACATAGAACCATTCACCCTGTGGTCTTGTTGATTCACCTAAGATAACAGTTGTGTTTTCCAGTTTTCCCCCATGCACTAGTTTGTTTACTTCGTGATGAGTCACATGGTGGCATCTGTCAATATGGCAGTGGATTACTTATACTGTAGAGTGCAGTTTCAAAATTGTACTTTGTTGCTGGGCTATTTAATCCGTTTCTGTCCCCATGTTGGCACATTGGTCTGTCCCAGAGTGAGTCACTACCGGCTCAGAGAGATAGAGAGTTCACTATGGGGTTTGACCCAGATTCTGCTCACTCGTTTTATGGCATACAGCCGGTGATACAGCCTTTTCAATACAGTCAATTTCACATCTCAGTCATCTATATACCTAGCCGTTTTTTTGTCATAGCCTTCCCCTTTAAGGCATGAACAAACATCAACAGCATTAATACTCATATGATACAACTGGAAGAATGATTCTTAAATTGTTTATTCTCTGATATAGGTACATGCGCCTGTATGGCCGGAAGTTCAGCAAAGAAGACCACGTGTTGTTTATCAAGTTGCTCTATGAGCTAGTGACGATCCCTGGACTTGAGATCAGCATGATGCAGGGCCTGGCTCGCCTCCTCATCAACCTGCTCAAGTAAGGAGGAGTCACAAGGTCTGAAGCAAGCTTGTTTACATATTAGCCTGACTGTGTATGTTTTGTCCTTGTAAGGAAAAGGGAGCTTCTCTCAAGAGACGACCTGGAATTGCCTTGGAGGCCTCTGTATGAGCTGCATGACAGGATACTTTTCTCCAAGACCGAACATCTGGGCCTCAATTGGTTTCCCAAGTAGGCTACTGTTACTGTTTTTGATTAGTTGCTTTTTTTAAAAAAATGTTTGTTATAACACATTCAAAACTGATTTCACTTTATTTACATACATTTTAAAGTGGTGACATTGAATGCAACCTTCCATATAAATCAATGTCAATATAGTCGTTCCTCGTTTATCGCGGTTAATTGGTTCCAGACCGACTGCAATAATTAAATTTTCGCGAAGTAGGATTCAATCATAATTGGAAAATGTTGTTATTCAGAGCATAGAAAACCTGTTTATGACCTTCTAGATAGAGGTTTTGATATTATTAGAGTCCTCATATTACCCAATATAGTAGACATAATAATATAAAATAAGACAACTTAGACATAAGATAAGATAGATTCACATGTTAGCATTTACAGTGTTCTTCCTAGTGGCTATTGTCTCATCAGTGTAACGTTACTGATACCTAGAGACCAGTGTCGAATACTACTGTAGTGCCGCTGTTTATGGTTAAGGAGAAACTCACGATGCACTTCAATCGCTTTCTTAACAAGCAGAGAACACATGCAGTGCACATTCACACAGGAGCTGCTGTCAGCCACTCTCTACACTGCTAACCTGCTGCTAGCACTCAGTTATCAGTCAACCCCATCTGGCTGACATCTCACATGTCACTTGCCGGGCTCCGCTTCTTAAAGACGCACACAACAAGTCACAGATACTATATTGCATTTTATATCACATCTTTGAAATGCCTCCCATTTGTAATTTTGTTCATTTAGCCATTTTTATGCTGAAAATACTTAATTTACGCCATGAATACAATTTGCTTAAATATACATTTGTTTTACTGATAATAGACCATATTCAACCACGAAAAAGGGACCATTTATTAATTAATTTTTGAAAAACAATAGAGTGAGGGACGGCTGTGCAAAGAGGGAGGCAGGGCAAAGTGGCCTTTGGCTGGAAGTAACATTTCTTCCTTGACCTCCAAAGTTTAACATCATCATTCTGGAACACTGGTCAATCTTTGATTTGTTCATATTTAAAAAAAAAAAAAATTAATGTAAAGGGAATTAATCCATTCCCTGGAAAACTGTCTCCAACATAAAATTGTACTGGCAGTGTTTTTTTTAATATTCAGTGTTTCCCATACATTCTTTTATTTGTGGCGGCCCGACCTTACTCATAAACACGTTATAATGGGACTGTCTGTTGAACTACATAGTTACAACTCCGTACAGAGAAGACATTACAGGAAGGATCAGTGTTGCCAACTGAGCGACCCTTTCTGGTCTTATTTGAGACTTTTGGAGCCTGTGACATGAAATGTACCGCTCTTCTCAACCAGCAGTGGTTGAGAAGTGGTTTCCCCCATCGAAAAGCACTCACAGGCAGCTTAGTCTTGTTTGTGACACACACAAAAAAATGCCGAACAGAAGCAACAGAAGGAAGTTCATTTATTTCTAAACCTATTTGTTTTACTTTTGATATTTATTCACGTTTTGTATCTCCCACAAGGTTATTCTTGTGTTTTCTAAAAAAATATATTGTTATTAACTTCGCCATATTGCACTGAGCAGCCTTGACAGAGATGTGTGTACCGAACAACCCTTCACATTGGCTAATTTGCATAAGCTGACATGGCACAAGGAGGTATCTGAGTATGGTATCTGGAATGGGGTGTGAAAGGTCTGCGTTGCGTTACATCAAAAATAAGACCTTGCTTTATTTTTCCCGTATGTATTGAGCAGCAAGGACAGAAAGGTGTGTAACACTCAACCAAAGCTACGTTGCTGTAGGTTTCAGTTACGTTCTATGGTTATTATCACAGTTTTCTTATTTTTTTTAACTACGGGTACTCTTTTGTGGCAAATTCACTAAAAAGCCAAATAAAAAGCAAAACACCTGCAGAGTTAGTCCCTTAGTTGCTCACTGGGCTGAAGTCTTAGAAGATGTGCGAGTGATGGTTTGACCATGTTTTTGTGTAACATTTGAGGTCTAATTTTACCAAAAACACACAGATGGACATCTATCTATTGGTGTGTACGTGGGCCTCCTACATTCCCAAAACGATACTGATGTGTAGGCTACTTCAAATGACACACACACAGACCATACAATTCTTCATAACTCACGTTTTAACTTTCTGTTTTATGCTCATAGTGAGCATGGAGTCATAAAACAACTTTGGATTTAACCTTCCCTGTATTTGTTTTTACTCCACTGACAATGACATGCACATTTTATGCTTTTGAGAGGCATTTAAATGTTGCTCATTGTTTTCTTAAAGCCAGCAGTGCGAGGTGCTCTTTTATGGTGCTATGGGAACATTGTAGGTCCAATGATGCTTTGCTGTCATATCTGTATTGCTTTACAGCTGATGTGAACAAGCTGCTTTGGCTGATAGCCAACTCAACTTCCTCAAAAGAACACTTATAAAACCTCATTTCAAAATACAGCCATGTGTCATATGTTCATATTATTGCATGATTGGCACATTGTCTGGTGCTGAATGTGTTCTTTATGCCTTTGTCCCCCTCTCACATTCAGTTCTCCACGGCCTCGTTCGTCAGCTAAACTCATTATGATAAAAATGGTTCAGAGGTGGTAAGAACAACAACGCTCCTCTTTGTGTTTTCATCCTTTTAGACACTCACTCATGTTTTTACACATTGCATGTGAAAACAAAAACTGGACAGCCCATACGCAGCTTGGGACAGAAGATACATTAAGGCTGAATCAATGTTAACATTTCACTCATATTGGAGACTGTCGCACTGCAGCTAACAATGTTTTCCCCCTTAACCACTCTCTTGTTGTGGAGTCACCTTTAATGTAGTTTTTGAATGTCATTTTATGTGCTGACAAAAGACTCCCTCCTACCGTTATAACAAAAGCTTGCTTATAGATTACACTGGCATACTACACAAGTCTTACAGCAGCAGAAACTCCCGTCACGTTTCTTCCCATCATGGAATGTGTCTGGGTGAATGTGAGGGGTTCATTCCTGCCATAGTAAGGTCATCATAGAGCAGTGATCTCTAGGTGCTTCAAATGTGCTCCTCATGACTGGCTCTTGAGTGATGATTTTGCAACACGTGTCTGGTTCATTTTGTGAGCTTACAGTGTTAAAACATTGGCCAGCTTCCATGCACTTGTTTGCTCTAGTTGTATGTTGGCTCGACCCATAATTTGGCATGGGAAGAGTACTACATTAGGAGTGTGTAAGCTCCAAAAAGCATTGAGTGATTGCTAAGTTATGCAGTTGGTGAGTGGGCTTGGCAGGCCATTTCCAACAAGGCATGGCTTCAGCGTGCATGACAGACAGCAGATTGGTGGGATTGAGAGTGGGGCGCTGCAAAGCTGTAGTTATATTGGTCTACTGCTTTTAACACTCTTATGTGACCTGCGTCCTGTATGTACCAAAGGTCATCATGTTTGGAGTATACATACAGTTTATTACTAGCCATAACTACAGCACAGGCTCTTACAAACAAGTGACATGTTTATATAAATGTAATTAAATATAAATACTGTCTATATATATTTAGTTTTTTTTAACAATATAATTTGTTTTTTTTACTTTTTAATCACCATTCAGTCACTGTACTTCTCTACCCTAAACACCAGGCAGGTCAGGTGTGTGACAGGGCTTATGTATGCATGAAGTCAAATTGAAATGGCATTGCTGTGAAGAAATTGTTTTAGCATCAGTATAACATGTGTTTTGAATGTATCCATGATATGTCTTTTTTTTTTAATTATTATTACAGCTCTGTGGAAGGTGTGTTGAAGACGTTAGTAAAAAACTGCAGACCGTAAGTACACCTTGCATCTTGATCCATGCCAATCTGAGAATTCCTTTTATTTTAAATTTCAATTTCTAAATATGTTTTTTAGTACGTTTGTTAGCGGTTTAGCTTTTTGCAGGGCAAACATCTTTATTTTGTGAGTTGAACTTTAAGTAAAAATGGGTGCCACACATGATTGTGATTTCTTCTAGCCAATCATCAAAGAAAAGCAATGATAAAAATGAAAATATGAAAAAAAAAATGAATACAAAATTAAATAATGAAAATATAATAATGAATATAATAATGAAAAAAGTCAAATACAGTATATTATACTAGACCAGGGTTGGAAACTCGCAGCTCTGGAGCTTTTTTTAACACTGGAGCAGAGGAAAAGAGTATGAAATATCCTACTCACCGCAAGTCCATGAATGCATCTACACTGCGTTCTGACCGCTGATTGGATGAGCAAGGGACGGAAGAGGAGGGCCAATGTGATAATGATACACGAAAAAGATGTCTTAAGAGTGCTACCCATGGTAATCTATCTGTAACTATGAATTCGTCCTTAAAAAGAAAAATGTCTGGAGAAAATAGAGAGTTTAATTCTGAATGGACATATTCCTTTGCCTTCACTGCCAATAATGCTGGCTTACTTAAAGATGCCTCGTCTGGTTCACGTAGACCCAATCTTGTATATAATCTTGTCTCGTGAACTGAGTGTCTCGTGACACCCACACTTATTGTATTACTTTTTTGAAGTACAAAAAAGGATTGGGGATTTTGAAGAATACAGGTGGTACACCACTGATGTCTATAAATGAGCCGGTCCTTTATGTTGTCCACCATGATTATGTGCATGCAGATCTTAGGCCAGCACTAGGACGTCCCTCACTTAGTCAGATAATCCTATTATCTTGTCTAATTCTGTCTTGTGTGAGAGTTTCCTGTCACTGGGACGGGTGAGTGCGATTTGTGGTCAGCTTGTAGTCAGAGGGAGGCAGGGCAAAGTGGCCTTTGGCTGGAAGTAACATTTCTTCCTTGACCTCCTCGAGTCGCTGCAGTTCCCTAAAGGAGACTAGTCACCTGACATAACCCGCTGAGTTTACACAAGCACATAATGAGCCATAAAAATCCCCCGGTGGGGCTATGAGCCCATTTAAACCACTTGGTTGATGCTAACAGCCAGAATATGCCAGGTGTGCGACATGCCATCTCCCCCCTGCTGATCATATAATTCAGTGATGCTGGTTCCTGCACTTTGCAATCTCTTATACTGATTGAAACAAATGTATTTATATTTTTCACAGCAGTACATAGCAATATAGTAGTAAATGGTCAAGGTTATGTGTGAGAATGTGGTCTGTAAAATCTGTAAGAGGTTTGCCCATCTGTGGTGGCTGCTGTGCTGCTTTAAATACTACTGAATGACTTTTGTGGCAGCGCCTTTTCTAAAAACTTCCAAGTTATTCTCTCTCTCTCTCTCGCTGCTCTCTGTTTTCATACAGATATTTTCCAGCGTCTGCAACCCAGGAAATGCTGGATGAGTGGAGACCACTATTTTGCCCATTTGATGTCACCATGCAGAGGGCAATCAGCTACTTTGAACTCTTTCTACCCACAACCCTACCACCAGAGCTGCATCATAAAGGCTTCAAGTAAGAGTGCACATATAATTTGTTTTTCTCTGGTCATAATCAGTCCCCACCCTGTTTGGATGTCTATAGACATTGTGTTTAAAAAACAAACAAACAAAAAAAAACTTAAGTTAACTAAAATGTTTCCCAACAAACATTGTATGGATTTTCTCCGGGTACTCCGGTTTTACATACCAAAAACATGCATGTTAATGTTAATTGGCGACTGTAAATTGTCCATAAGTATGAATGAGTGTGAATGGTTGTCTTTCTTTATGTGCTCTGCGATTGGCTGGTGACCAGTCCAGGGTGTACCCTGTCTCTCGCCCGAAGTTGGTAGGGATAGGCTCCAGCATACCCCCGCGACCCCAATGAGGACAAGCGGCATAGAAAATGAATGAATGAAATTAATTGTATGGATAATCTACTACCAGTGCAGGGTGTACCCCGCCTGTCGCCCGAAGTCAGCTGGAATAGGCTCCAGCATGCCCCCGCGACCCTAATGAGGATGAAGCGGTATAGAAAATGGATGGATGGATAATCTACTGTACACCAGCATATAGTCAAGTTAATTTTAAGGAGATGTCTTGAGCAAATTCTCGTCCTCCATGCTGCAAAAAGAATGCAGTACATGGCTAATGTTTGGTAGTCGGGTCAAATCTTGGTTGGATTGCTTTTTAACCTCTGCCAAGCTGAGCAAAGGTTTACATGGAACCGCTCCGGTGCATTTGGTCAGCTTCTGTGTTTTATGACTGTTTGCCACTGACCAAATGAACCATGAGGAAAACTAAGTAAAATTTGATTTAAATGGATTAAAGACTGGTAGTTTGGAAGAAAAAAAACCTAAGACATGCGTAGCTTTTCAAGTTCATTAAATAATAATAATAATGGATTAAAATCTATTATTTATAGATGTGGTAGTTTTTTTTGGGTCTCTTACCTTTTTAAACAACTGCCACTGACAATTGGAATGTTGTGCTATTGAATCCCACATAAACTTTTGTACTAAAATGTTATTCTGCCAGGTTGTGGTTCGATGAGTTGATCAACTTGTGGGTGTCTGTGCAGAATCTTCCATGCTGGGAACTGGTGAGGACAGCAGATGAGTCTTAATGACCTGTTTTGTACATTATCTGTACAGTATTTCAATCTCCCTCATATGTTATTCTCTTTTTGTAGAACCTCGTCAATCTCTTTGCTCGCTTGGCCAATGAAAACATTGGCTATATTGACTGGGATCCTTATATCCCCAAGGTATGTTCTACTTCTCAAAATAATTACAGTAAATAAAT
The DNA here is from genome assembly GCF_027744805.1 of Dunckerocampus dactyliophorus. Classification (NCBI taxonomy): domain Eukaryota; kingdom Metazoa; phylum Chordata; class Actinopteri; order Syngnathiformes; family Syngnathidae; genus Dunckerocampus; species Dunckerocampus dactyliophorus. Next base: position 13,675,293 of record NC_072832.1, on the reverse strand, counting down.
GTTTTCAATTTGTGCACGTGTTCCCATGTGGAGCATGAGTCAAGGTGTGTTTCACAGCCACCGCTGCTTGGTAGAGAAACAAACTATCAAGTTTCTTTGTTGATTCTGTGGGTCACTAATATAAAGTGACTTGGTATTTTCCAGCCATGTGACTTGTCTGTGGAAAAACATCAACATGTATTATTTCCCTCCTTAATCAAATGCATATTTTATACACTGTGTATTGTATTAATATGTTTCAGATTTTCACAAGAATTTTGAGGAGTTTGAATCTTCCTGTGGGGACCAGCCAGATGATGGTCCCGCGATACGTGACCAATGCCTACGACATCGGCCATGTGGTGCTTTGGATATCGTCACTTCTGGTTTGTCTGGTGTCCATGTATTTTGACACAGTCAGTTCACTTAATAATGTGACCGCTTCCCTGTCAATTTCAGGGTGGACCAAGCAAACAAACTCAAGCACAACTCACTGGCCTTTTCAACAGTATCACATCTTTCTTCCACCCATCAAACCACGGTCGCTGGTTGGTGAGTTTCTTTTTGTTTCCTTTCCATGACGGGGAGTAAGCTATTGTGATGCTTCATCTGGCAAGCCTATTGCATTCCTATACATGGTAGTTTGTAGTTGAGACAGCAAATACACTGGGACAGTCTATGATAAAGCAGACAAGAAGCATTCATCTTGATGTCACGTTTCCACAGTTTATTCCAAGTGTGATTCTTTCCACCTCACGTCAGCAATGTGTAGTGTCATGGGGCAAATACATTCGTCATTGTTTTTAAGAGAGCTTCCTGAAACATTTTGCCTGTCTAGATTTACGCATCTAGTTCAGAAATAACATGTGAGTGAGACTGCTGCAATAGTATTAAATGTCCACAGTAGCAGGCGCACATGCCTTTCTGTTTTGAGGAAGTCCGTCTTCTTGATTTGTAACTGCACATGCACCAACGTGCAACTTTTATTTTTGGAGAGAGGGGATAAGATGTGCAGCCCAATTGGCCAGTAGCTAGAACTGTCGCAACAAGGTTCTCAGGTTCACTTATGGACTGCGACCTTTCTTTCTGTATGCAGCTTACTTTTGCTCCGTACACACATAGCTTCTCACTCTGATTTCCTCCCTTATTTCAAAAACATGTATGTTTGCTTACTTGAAGGACTAAATAATCCAAAAATGTGTATTGTGCACGTTGCAGACCATATCATCACAGTCACAGTAAAATTTGTGGTACTATAGTTATCATCACACTTTTCCTCATTGTCATCACTGGTACCATTTTGTGGTGGCATTAGGCCTGTGATTCTCAACTAGTGGGTTGGGTCGTAGAGCAGTTCCTAGTGGGTCGTGGGTTTTTTCCCTGGGCAAAAAAAAAAAAAGTACTGACCCAATGTCCATGAATGCACCTAGTGTTGTAGTCTCTGCTATTTGCTTACCACGCCGCCACGAGGTGCGTGCCTTGTTTATGAATGACTTTGTAACACTTGAGCGGTAGAGAAAGGACATACTGTATAGTGGAGACTTCCGCCCAACACACAGCTGCAGAGATTTGCTGGAGAACAACGCGCCATAAAGACAGAGCGAGGGTCTCACCGCTGCTGCTCACATTGTGTTGCAAACAGTCCCTTTAAATATAAGATATTTAAGAAGTTTGAGATGAAAAATGTCAACTTGTCATTGAGGGGTGATAGCGGGTCCCACAACCAAACCAGGTGATAGCCACTGCTTTGGATACTCACTGAGCTGCTGTTACATCACATTTGCTAATGTTGCGCGTGACAAGTATTAAACGAGTATGTTTTGTTGACTTCTGAGTCAGATTTTGTCAAAAATTGAGGGACTCCCAGGGTTTCCCCTAGGAAGCTGTGCTGGTGGGCTGCATGGGAGGGTGGACTGCCCCCGCTGTGTCGTGCCGCTGCTGCATCTGCAATTTTTTTTTTTTTAATGCTTAGAGCACTGCCAACAGTTAAATTGCACTTATTTACAAAGCACATCTCCACTCGGTGTTCTAATTTGTCTTTAAATACAGGTATCATGCTTGAATAGAACACTTATAAAAATACTCAGAGGTGAAGCAAATATTCTTTGGTGAACCAACATCAGCTGATGAGCTACGACTAGCTTACGAGCTACCTGTTGGAGACCTCTGTGATAGCGTCACTGTCTAAAGCTGTACAGACTGCGTGTTTCTGTTGCACAGCTTCGACACACAACTAATGTTTTCAATACAAGCCAAAAGTATTATAATGGTAACAAGAGAGCAAGATTGTTAAGTGACACTTGAAAAAGTAAGTTGTGATGATAATCGATGATTGATGTGTCCCATGAACGTAATAGCCACTTGTAGCTCAGAGTTAGCTAGATGCCGCCAGCCAGGCATGTAAACAAAAATGCCAGAAAGTTGAATGAGATTGAAATGTGAGCGATTACACATGCTGGCATAGATACAGTCATGGAAAAAATGATTAGACTACCCTTGTTTCTTCAGTTTATGGATCGATTTTAATGCCTGGTACAACTAAAGGTACATTTGTTTGGACAAATATGATAACAAATATAGCTCATAAGAGTTTATTTTAAGAACTGATATCTAGCAACTTAACTGGTTTTCTTGATAATAACCAAAATCACTTTAATTCTTACATGAATAGCTATAGCATTGTACTGCCAAAAAATTAACTCTTGAGCTATTTTTGTTGTCATTTTTATATTGATCCAAACAAAGGTACCTTTAGTTGTATCAGGCATTAAAATAAACAAGAAATTGAAGAAAACAAGGGTGGTCTAATACTTTTTTCCCCCTGAGTGTAGGCTTAGCATGTGACAAGTTGTCAATTGACTACACAAGTGAAAGTCAACACAAGACGTGTTGCGTTTCTGGTCACTCGTCAAGTGCCAGCAAGACAGACAAGCAATTCTGGTGCATTCTTATCAAAATAAAGTGCAGTGAAACATTTTTATGATATTTTAAATCGTTTTCAAACTAACTAACTGTGGTCAATATGCGCGTAAATAATAAGCTATATTTATAAGCTATATGTATCTATATAGCATATGTATACATTCATACAATATTACTATTACTTAAAATTGTTTTCAAGTAAAAAAAACAACTTATTTTTAAGGTGTGTCAGCTTTTATTTTGTACAGTCGCACCATCACAATCAATTACATGTAAGGGAAACCCTGTGTCCAAACTGTACATCTCTTGTTTGAGGTTCCACTGTGCAAATAAATTTCACATAGATATGTTTGTGACTTCACTTGATCCACAACAGCAGTTTCAAACATTGAGAAGAACTGTTTTAATGTCACACATCAGACTTGCCATTACCATGTGTCTCTGTCTTGGTCTGTCCAGATGAAGCTCATGAAATTGCTCCAACGTCTCCCTGCCAGTGTGGTGCGTCGGCTGCATAGAGAGCGCTACAGAAAGCCGTCGTGGCTAACTCCCATCCCTGACACTCACAAGCTCACAGAGGAGGATATCACCAACTTCGTGGCGAGTATGATGCAGCCCGTTCTGCTGGCCATGTTCAGCAAAACGGGCAGTCTCGATGCCGCCCAGGCTCTGCAGAACCTCGCTCTGATGAGGCCTGAGTTGGTTATTCCTCCTGTACTAGAGAGGCAAGTTGAATAATAACTTGTTTTATGACTTATGACATCTTTAGAGTCGGACAGGCTGTTGCTATTTTTCCACTCTGATTAAGAGACAAGGCCACTCTGTGGAATCAACACACAGGGCTAATTGTTGTCTCTGCCGTAGAACATACCCTGCACTGGAGACTCTAACAGAGCCCCACCAGCTGACAGCCACCCTAAGCTGCATGATCGGCGTAGCACGGAGCCTAGTGTCGGGTGGGAAGTACTTTCCTGAGGGCCCAACTCACATGTTGCCCTTACTCATGAGGGCCCTGCCAGGAGTTGACCCAAATGACTTCAGCAAGTGCATGGTAGGCTCCTTGTCCAGCATACCTAAACTATTTCTGCCCATATTTGTGTTGAGCTTCTTTAATATCTAACAATTGCCCTCCCTGCAGATCACTTTCCAGTTTATTGCTACATTTGTGACTCTTGTACCTTTGGTGGACTGTTCGTCTGCCCTACACGAAAGAACTGACTTGACAGAGGTGAAGTTCTGTTAAATCAATTCATTTTGAATAATGTAAACATGCATATTAATTTGTTTAATCTTTGTAACTTTTAAGGTGGAAAGGGAGATGTGCTCGGCATCTGCAGAGTTTGAAGACTTTGTGCTTCAGTTCATGGACAGGTATGTTGAGGAATTTTCAAGAAAACAATGTTTTAAGGGTCATGAGTACTATAATGACCAGTTTTAATGAATGCTTGATAATGTGTGCAGGTGCTTTGCCTTGATCGACAGTAGCACTCTGGAACAAACACGCGAGGAAACCGAAACTGAGAAAATGACCCATTTGGAGAGTCTGGTGGAGCTAGGCTTGTCTTCCACCTTCAGTACTATCCTCACTCAGTGCTCATTGGACATATTTAAGGTCAACACGGGAAAAAATCTAGAATTTGGTCACTAAAATGTTCAATTTATGTTTAATTTATTTATTTGTTTGTCATATTAACAGGTGGCTCTGGAAAAGGTTTTTAACTTTGCAACCACCAATATTTTTGAGACACGTGTAGCTGGAAGGATGGTGGCGGACATGTGTCGTGCTGCTGCTAAGGTAACTTGCAAATCGTCAACAATACTGTAGTAAGTACCATAAGTACTGTATTTCCACAAATGGTGGCCTCCGCTTTGCTTGACTCAATTAACCGCCAGGTATGTAGTACACCTGAACAAACAGGAAAAATACACACACAGCCATCCATGAGGTGGCTCTAATTATCTAATCTATGACTGATACCTTACCCCCAATAGATGCCTCTTCAACAGGCCACTTTGATTTGATTTGATTGACACTATCTACTTCTGGGGAAATGCAGCAATCATGTTATTGTGGCTTACTGCTCACTGTCCACATCTTTGTTCTTTCAGTGTCACCCTGCAGAGTCTCTGAAAATGTTTGTGCCTCACTGCTGCAGTCAAATACACCAAATTGCTGCCAGTAAGTACACTGCTGACCAACAAAAGCAGTTTCTTTCAGAGTTCATGTACTTGGCCCAATGTCTTTGTTGCATGATGTACACTTTTTCATTAACAGATGAGGAAGTTTTACATGAAGAGGAGCTTGACAAGGAGTTTTTATGGAATCTTCAGTTACTATCTGAGGTGAGACAAAACTAGTTGATAGTCGGGCCGATAATATCGGTATAAAAATGAGTTATTGCTTCATATCGGTATCGGATTTTGTGTTGATATTGATAGCGCTGTGCGAGCAATGATGTGCTCCACACAGAAACAAGCTTGCTAGTTCAGTATGTCCACGGTCTGGAATTACTTCCAAGTTTGCCTTTTGGAGTGTAAATATGTGTCAGTGAGGGTCTTAAGATGTCCACTGACATTGAAAGGACGGCAGACATAAAATCTGAGGTACCTTTTACTAGCACATAGCTTACTAGCTTCTCTTTTTGCTGTCGTTTTTCCTATAACTTGTATTGCATATTGCAGTATTTGTATTATTTTGCACAAACTGTGTTTATTTGTGAAATGCATCCTGTGGCATCACAGTAAAAGCATCTCTAGTTAACTGTGCCCCCCTTAGTCGTCTTGCAACTGCTGTTTTGCATAATCTTGCCATGTGTACCCCAGGTTACTCGAGTGGACGGTGACAAGCTCCTGCCCTATTCTTCCGACTTGGTCCACATTTTGCAGTTGACCCTCCACCTCAAGTGTAAGCAGGGTTACATTCTAGCATGCAACCTGCTGCATCATATCCTGCGCTCCACTGCCCTCATCTACCCCACTGAGTACTGCAGTGTGCCAAGCGGCTTTCGCCAACCTATCACTGACTACCTACCAATTAAGGTAATAATGATTCATAATTGATTAAATCATTTGTATATAGTAATACTGTCACAAAATGAAATGAGCTGTGTCCTTTGTCTCATTAAACAGATAAGTTGGATGACTTTTTTGCAATGTTGAATCTGACCTAGTTTTATTCATTTTCCATTTTTCATTTACTTTTCCTCTTCCTCAATAGAAGTATTAGTAAAATGGTTGTATTTCTGTGCTCTGCTCAGAAGTCTTGCTTGTAACGTTGACTGTAGCCAGGGATGAGTATTTTATGGATGACTCGGCCATTATTAAATTCAGTACGTGATTGTTTTGCAATGTGCTGTACCCCGCTCTGGTGATCCAAATGTCGGTTGATACTATGGCAGCTTTTACTTATGTTTTTGTCCTATGCAGGATTGGGGTCGTGCAGGTGACCTCTGGAACTTAGACATTCGGTGGCATGTGCCCAGTGTTGATGAAATCACTTTCACTTATTATTTACTGGACCTGATTCTGCAGCCAGAACTTATGCGACTTCAAAGTTATGCAGAAGGAGACCAAGATATGAGCAGGTATAACATACTGCAATATATATTCAGATTTCTTTCTTGACACCCTATATAGTTTTTCCTAGGTTTTATTAATTTGTTTGCGTTTGTTATTTTGGGTTTTTTCCCCCCCTCAAGAGATGATGTTCTACAGAGTCTGACCATTATTCAGCACTGCCTCCTTGGAGCCGGAGGTCTTATGCCTCCCTTGAAAGGAGAACCTATTCCTGAACTGTAAGTAGTTAAATATTGGTCATATTAAATGAGTACTGCACATTTAACAGTGTATTTTTACAGTACTGTTTGATGAACATAATGTAGATATGAGGCATTTCGCATGTACCTCTGTATAATGGATGAGTAAAGGCCGTTCTAATTCTGATAAAATGTTTCAATAGTATATGCTTTTTGAAACAGGGTGCATAGTTTGGTGAATCTGGATGAGACTATTCTCTATACTGGAACAGATTATGGTATGCACTACACTGGTTTCAGATAAGATGAATGGTAAATTATGTTTAATATTGAACTTGCTTACATTGCAATCTTAATATTTATTTCCAGATCAGTCGAAAGAGAACTACAGAGATTCCATCTGCAATGTGATGAGACAGTTGCTTCGTAAGTGTTGCCTCTCAATTGTAGCCTTACACCCAGCAAAATTGTTCTCGACAAGTCCTCTTTACCTATTTTGCAGATTATATACTAGAACACTCTGAGGATGACACCAAATCTCTCTTTTCCATCATCAAGGTAACAGTAAAGTTGTACAACTAGATTATTTAGATAATTATTGTGCCAGTACAAAAGTTGCTGTGTTACTTAAGTCCCTGTGCATGTGACCCGATTGCTAAACATATGTTTTAAAAGTGGAGTATTTGAATTTGCCCCATTTTATGTGTAATTGCAAAACAGCTCATCCAATACAAACCAGTTTTTGTCTTTTAATGTCTTGTAGATAATCAGTGACCTGCTGCACTTCAAGGGTTGTCACAAACATGAGTTTGACTCTCGCTGGAAGAGCTTCAATCTTGTGAAGAAATCGATGGAAAATAGGGTGACTTATTGTGCTTTCATTTTATGTGTATATTAATCCATAGAATTAAATTCACTCAAAGCAAAGCTCACATTCAACTTTGGTTTGCAGCTGCATGGTAGAAAGCAGCATATCAGAGCGCTCCTCATTGACAGAGTCATGCTCCAGCACGAAGTAAGTTGATTATGGGGAATTTTGCAAGTGTTTTTGTTACTGTATATTTGCTCTTTTCATAACTGTGGCTCTTGGTGGTTTATAAGCTTCGCAAGCTTACGGTGCAAGGGTGTCAGTACAGAAGCATTCATCAGGAGCTGATGAGGGATCTGTTGCGCCTCTCCACAAGCACGTACAGCCAAGTGAGGACACTTTATAAAAATCGATTTGTGTGTTTTGTTATTGTCACACTCCCTACCCTACTATTGTGCAATGGAATCAAACTCATTTTCTTTGCAGGTACGCAGGAAAGCTCAAAATGTGCTGTTCACTGCCCTTGGTACGTATAATTTCTGCTGCAGAGACGTGATCCCCCATGTCCTTGAGTTTATCAACCCAGACAATGGCAGTGTCACACAGCAACAGTTTAAAGTATGTCATCTCAAACTATTATGTTTCTGTATTTATAATTTGTCACATGTAGGAGAGTATGTTTTAAATTTTGGCACGTTTGATGGTGCTTTTCCAGGGTGCCTTGTATTGTCTGCTGGGGAATCACAGTGGAGTGTGCCTGGCCAATTTGCATGACTGGGAGTGCATTGTCCTGACGTGGCCTGCTATTGTTCGATCTGGCCTCAGTTCAGCTATGTCTTTGGAGAAGCCCTCCATTGTGCGGCTCTTTGACGACCTTGCTGACAAAGTCCACCGGCAGTATGAGACCATTGGCATCAACTTCTCTGTAAGAAGAACAGTAGAATCTAATAGTCTTTGTGATGTGCCTAGCAGGAACAGAAACCACGTAATTCATTTCTACCCATTTGCTGATCTTTCTGTCCTTTAGATCCCTGTAGAGAGCTGTGATGTGGCCAAACAACTTATGGTCACTGGAAATCCCCTTCCTAAAGATCCTGTTCCTTCAGAGGAAGAAACTTCAGAAGGTGTAAAAAGACAGCAGCTTAAAAATTCTGAATCCGTAGAGTAAGTTGAAAAAAGTGTATGTCCCTATTTTCTTTTCATGAGAAATGTTAAAAAAAAATAAATTACAGCAACATCATACGAACACCCTACAAACTGCTATTATTTGACCAACTATAATAGGTCTGTTCAAAGCCATCACTATATGTTGTAAGTGTAGATTGTAATGTTTATATATTAGAAAAAAGCCTTATTCATACCTTTCCCATCCACATAATGACTCTCCATGACATACCAGCATTTATGTGTCATGTATGTTCCTCTCCACTTGCAGCACTGTGTACACGAAAGTAGAAGGATGTTTCCAAAAAACTCAACACCACAGCAATGCATCTACATTTTACATTAAAATCAGCGTAATTCATAGTGTAATTGCAAATTTAGCTACCCGGTTCACTGGAAATATACATTAGGTCAGTCATCTGCTCAAAACATTAATTTTCATAATCCACTTGTTTTAATCAGACAAATGACAGTGATTGGCTTTCCTATTCTCCGCGTTTGTCGTTGCTCATGTCCAAGCGGAAGTGCAGTTCTGGTACATAATACACAAACTCAATTTAAATCTGACTTTTTTTGGTGATCAGCTACACACTTTTAACAGGACATGCAGGTGAACCTTAAAGAAGTGGAGATACATGGTTTTCATCATACAAGTACACATGACCTTTTATGTAACTGTCTACATAGTTTGTTACAAATGCAACGTCTAATTGCTCATCTACATGTTTTAGGAAGTACCAGCAGCTCATTGGGGATCTGCTGGACTCTCTCGGCAACAGAAACTTGTACGTTGATTTGATATTTACCACATTACGGTTCAGTGCATTTGTGTCTGTCAAACACTTTGGTTTTATGCTTTAGGCCTTGGAAATTTGAGCATATTGCTATTGGCTTGTTGTCGCTGCTCTTGAGAGATGACCACCAGCTCCCACCAGCAGCTGTTTTGTTCTTCATCAAAACCCTCAACCATGACACTCTCTATGTCCGCAAGGTGAGTGGGTCCTCAACTTATCGCTACTTAGTTTTGATTACATAACTTAAATGGATGAAGAGCTATTGACATTTTTTTAATCTTTCCAATAGGTGGCCATATCAGCTGTGGCAGGGATCATGAAGCAAATAAAGAGGCCTCATAAAAAAGTTCCCATCAGCCCTTCTGAGATTTATAAGCAGCACAAAGGTTTGGTTTGTGTATCATTTCTTTTTGTTGGCTTTACAACCTTTTTAAAAACAAATTCTAAGAAATGTTTTCTGTGTTGTAAAAAGGTGAAGTTGAGGAGACAGGCAGCATAGTGGCTGGTGATCGTCCCGATAACAAGTGGTTGCAGTACAACAGTAGCAGTCTGCCACGGACACAGCAAGAGTGGGATCTCTGTGTTTTTGTGGAAAAGACTCACTGGGGTTACTACAGTTGGCCAAGGTTGTTCATGTTTGAGAATGCTACACCTTTCATTTTGTTTACTTGGCTGTGTTTTGTTGAATTGTATTTACTTGTATCACATTATTTGCTAGGAAACTGATGATGTATGCTCCTGAGGAAGAGCAGCCCAAACTGAACCTGACCAGAGAGGAAATGACAGAGGTTTGTGCATTCAAACAATAGGCAAAACATTGCAGGTGCACGTTATCACAAGGCCTTCTTCTCTTTCTCCTCATTACAGCGAGAGCAGATCATCTACGACCATTTCTCAGACCCAGTATTCATTAATCAATTCATCGAGTTTCTCTCACTGGAGGAACGAAAGGGCAAAGACAAGTTTAGCACTCGCAGATTCTGTTTGTTCAAGGTGACTTGTCTTTCCCAAGATTTCTTTGTTTAAAAAGAGGATTATGAAAACCCCTTTTTTTCTTTTGTCTTTCCAGGGTTTGTTCCGTAATTTCAGCGATACTTTTCTGCCTCTGCTGCAACCACATATGGAGCGCTTGGTAGCCGACTCCCATGAGAGCAAACAGCGTTGTGTTGCAGAGATCATATCTGGCCTGATCAGAGGCTGTAAGCACTGGAGTTACATTAAGGTACGCTTTCACTAAGCACCCATACTTACACTCAACAAAAATATAATTGCAACACCTGTTTTTGCTCCTATATTCATGAGCTGAACTCAAAGATGTAAAACTTTTTCTGTGTATACAAAAAGCCGATATTGTTCACAAATCTGTCTAAATCTGTGTTAGTGAGCACTTGTTTTTGCCAAGATATCAACATATGAAGATGCTGATTAAAGAGCATGATTATTGCACAGTGCCTTAGGCTGACCACAATAAAAGGCTCCTCCAAAATATGCAGTTTTACAGTATTGGGAGAGGTCAGTATCTGGTGTGACCACCATTTGCCTCACACAGTGCTTCACATCTCCTTATCACCGATTTGATCAGGTTGTGTGTTGTGGCTAGGGCTGGGTGAAGCTCATATCCTGATATATTTAGGTTGAATATCAAAATACGAAATATATTCTCTTTTTGAAATAAATATAGAAAAAGGAAAATATAATATTTTTTTACAACAAACCTTTAGCTATGCTCAAATCCTCAGCTAATAACAACTGGCCATCGTTTTCAGCAGGTTTTTAAAGCCCTTTTTTCCACTGTTGCAATGGGGACCATATCTTAGCAGTCTGATAGGACACCTCTTTATAATAGCACACCACTTTGCTTTTCCTTTCATGAGGAACGCAACAGGAGAGCACAGCTTCAGACATTCCTCTTGCTGGAGTTTGTGCAAAGTTTAAGGTGGTGAATACGATTTTTTTATGCTCTGAATTCGAAGTACCGCCACATTACTCCATCACAGACGCTGCCACTCGCACTGGAGCCGGCGGGCTTCTGCTCCGCCCCTCCTCCCACCTGCATGCAGGGATAAGGGAGAGCGGAAATCCTATCAATATCAATGATATGGTTGGTTTTGATATCGTGCTTAAAATAAATATTGATATTTCAAAAATATATATCGTCCAGCCCTAGTTGTGGCCTGTCAAATGTTGTTCCACTCCTCTTGGATGGCTGTGCGAAGTTGCTGGATATTGGTAGGAACTGGGCATGGTTGTATGCGACGATACAGAGAATCCCAAACTTGTTCAGTGAGATTTTTTTAATAATATTTGAGAGAAATAGGCCTTTTGTGTCCATACAAAAAGTTTCAATCTTTGAGTTTAGCGTTTTGATTCATCTTCAAAGTAAATGCTTGATTTACAGGTTGATAGCCTTTGGAAAGTGTTATGTCCACTCCTTCGTACTGCCTTGTCCAACATCACAGTGGAAACCTATGCAGACTGGGGCACCTGCATCGCCACAGCCTGTGTAAGTCTTCCTTCTCTCATTCATTTTGTCCATTTTTTTAATCTGACTTTTTCTGACCTCTTTGTCCCATCTACAGGAGAGTAGAGACCCTCGCAAACTTCACTGGCTATTTGAGATGTTAATGGAATCTCCAGTTAATGGAGAAGGGGGCTCGTTTGTCGATGCGTGGTCAGTAGAAAGCTTGCCGCCGTTTGTAATGACATTGATGATCATTTTAATAATATGGTTTTCTTTTCATTTTCTAGCCGCCTGTATGTGCTACAGGGAGGCCTCGCTCAGCAGGAGTGGCGAGTGCCAGAGCTTCTCCACAGATTGTTGCAGTACCTGGAGCCCAAACTGACGCAAGTCTACAAGAATGTACGGGAGCGAATTGGAAGGTGAGGTGCTATTTACATCCTTTATAAACAAGGATGGATATTATAGTGAAAGTGCTGGGAAGAAAGCTTGAATTTGACCTTGGAAGAGGTGTATGAACTCTGCATCTTCTTTTCTGTGTCCCTCCAGCGTGCTGACCTACATCTTCATGATAGATGTCAACCTGCCTTACACTCAGCCGACTACCTCACCTCGCATCTCAGACTTCACAGAGAGAATACTGTTACAGCTGAAGCCCCTGACTGAGGGTGATGAGGAGATCCAGAACCACGTGATTGAGGAGAATGAGGTGGGCGAGCAGGATGAGAGGACTCAAGCCATCAAACTGCTGAAAACAGGTGAGTTGACAATGAATGATCCATGTCAAAGCATATACTGTACATTTATCCACACCCTAATCCTTAACATGTTTTCAGTGTTAAAGTGGTTGATTGCAAGTGCTGGGCGGTCCTTCTCCACGGCTGTCCCGGAGCAGCTGCGCTTACTCCCTCTGCTCTTCAAGGTAGCTTCTTTAATCCCCGTCTCTTCACCTGTTCACTACAGTGGCTTGTATGTATAAATATTCCGACATCTCTCTGTTGTTCTAGATTGCTCCAGTTGAGAATGATGACAGTTATGATGAGCTGAAGAGGGATGCAAAGACCTGCCTGTCTCTCATGTCTCAGGGACTCCTCTACACAGAGCAGATCCCCATGGTACTCGATGCCCTGCAGGAGGTAAGCCATCAAGCAACAATAGCTGACTTCAGGACTGTAACTTCTAGATTGATAAGAAGCAAATGTTTGAATTTCAAATGGGATTACAATACAACCCGAAACAGAGGCTAAGGGAGCTTATTCACTCAAGTGCGGAGGCCAGCTGTTTAGTACTACTAATTACTACTTGCTGTTACAATGGGAATTAAATGTGTAACTGCTATTTGTGTGTCCTTTTTAGTATTGGTTCTTATTAATGATGCAGTGCAGTTGGAGACAGAACAAAGATTTTGTTACGTAAATTTTCACACTGTCTTATATCATCAACACATGAGTGCTCTGTTATTCAAGTTTGCACTTGCTGCACAGTTGTAAGACCATACTCGGATGTGTATGTATGTGTATGTATGTGTATGTATGTATGTATGTTTGTACTGTATGTATGTATGTATGTATTTTATGTTTCATGAATTCGTTTGTTTCAAATCTTGCACAGGTTCACGGCCGAGACCAGGGATCTCTTAAAAAGTTTGGTGACCACTGCCTTTACAGTCATTGCAAATTAAATACTTACAATACAAAGGCGAAATTTGGAAATAATTCCAACCCAGCAGAAATAGTGAGCTACCAAGCATGCCGCTCTTTGGAGCCTGTTATCATTCGCTCGCCTATAACATTATCGGCAGAAAAGACGATATGTTCCAATATCTCATTTTTATGTCATCTCTAGTATTATTCCAAATTCATCAGGCCGCCTTTGCTTGCGAGAATTGTTAAAATCCCCTGAACACAAAGCTCCATGAAATGGTGCACTTTGTTACCTCTGGTGTGTCACATGGTCAGCCCATTATTGACATGCGATGACGCTGTTGTGTGTTGCAGATTGCTGGCAGCAGCTCCTGGCATGCTCGCTACACGGTGCTGACATATCTCCAGATCATGGTGTTTTACAACCTGTTCACCTTTATGAGTGACCAAAAAGCTGTGAACGATGTGCGAGCTCTGGTCATAAGGTTGTTGGAAGATGAACAGCTGGAGGTAAAAACCAACAAAAAAAAAACACACACACACACACACACATGCACGCATTTGTGGGTTTGTAACCAAAAACGTTCACGTGGTGATGATAATCACCCTCATCATTGTACAGTAAATATATGCTTGTTTATTCTGTCGGGCTTTTTAGCTTCACTGTAGTGATTCAGCATTCACCTCCTGGCTCACCCCCCACCCCACCCTTCCTCCAGTCCTCTAACTGTTGCTATGGAAACCACAGGCTGCAGTAATCTGTTGCTATGGAGATAACTTTCAGATTGAAAGAGGAAGAGAGGGATGGAGTAGAGACAAAGGAGGAGTGGGGGATGGATGGAAGTAGTTGCTTGTGTTTGCCCTCCATGATGACCTGCTCCGTGTAACGACTGAGGTGTAAAACAGCATTTGCTTGGTAATCATTATGAAATTAAAGTTTTTGTGTGGATCTTTTATCCAGCCCTTTATCCATTTCAACTGCATGCACTAAAAAAAGCATAATTTTTAATGTTGAGACCTTTTCCTTAGTGATGACTATTACAAGTACCATATTTGAGCTCTGTAGCTAAGCATTTCCATAAATAAAATGTGGGAAAAAAAACTATTTTGGATCGCAAATTACACTCTAACACATCCACCCCCATTCTCAAGCTGATGCTATTTTGATCTAGTGTTCTTATCAAAGGGAAAAGAGTGACTAAAGCTTGCGTTGGATTCCATCAGATTGTGCAGGTGGCCAGTGACTATAAATGTTTTTTTTTTTTTTTACTTCCTCTGCAGGTAAGAGAAATGGCCGCCACCACACTCAGTGGCTTCCTCCAGTGCAATTTCCTGTGCATGGACGCCCCCATGCAGGCTCACTTCGAGGCTCTGTGCAAGACTCGGCTCCCTAAAAAGAGAAAGAGGGGCATCGGCACAATAGGGGACACCATACCTTCTGCAGGTGAGGCACTAACTACTTAATTACTCGCCCAAAAGAGTGTTTGTACCATTTCTCCCTCATTTTAATGTTGTCACAGACCTGGTGCGGCGCCATGCTGGTGTCTTAGGGCTGAGTGCTTGTATTCTCTCCAGCCCATATGATGTACCCACCTGGATGCCCCAGCTGCTAATGGACCTGAGCGCCCACCTTAATGATACCCAACCTATTGAAGTATGCTATATTAGACGTAAGTTTGTTATTTCACCACAGGAACGTGAAACATAATGTGTGTTTATGGTCCTCTAGATGACTGTGAAGAAAACCCTATCCAACTTTCGGAGGACGCACCATGACAACTGGCAGCAGCATAAGCAACAGTTCACCGATGACCAGCTGCTGGTGCTCACTGACTTGCTGGTGTCCCCCTGTTACTATGCCTAAAACACCTGGTAAAACATTTCAGCACTATCACTTGCACACAGCAACCATTTTTATTACAGTATGTCTTCTCTAGAGACAATACGATAGAAATAAGATTTTTAGAGGAGTCCGTATACAGCTTGTATAGCAGTATAGGTTTACTATTCACTGAAAATGACTCAACACAGCTGTTGTTTGCTAAATAGCTGGCAACCCAAGTGAGTAACAAAATAATTGTCTTGCCTACAGTCGAGCATGGTGGTGGTAGCAGCAGCATCATAGTCTGGGGCTGCATGAGTGCTGCTGGTACTGGTGAGCTGCGGTTCATTGAGGGAAATGTGAATTCTAACATGTACTGTGACGCTCTGGAGAAGCGATTGAGCCCCTCCCTTGGGAAACTACTCTAAAGTATATTCAAGTTTCATTTCTATAATATTGCACCTCAAGAATAAAAATGATGACTGAAATGTGAGAGGTGTATTCACTTTGGTGAGATACAGTATGTTCGGCACATGCTTACACTCCTATTTTGGTATTTTAGGGATATACTGTAAGTGACAAAACTTTGAACATCTCCTTTTTTCACACTTTAGACTACATCAGTGGTTGCCAGCCGCATGAAGATGGAGGCGGGGAGTCGCTCTACTCTCGCCAGGAAGTGGCCCACACAAACGATTTGAAATGTGTATTTTCTGTATAGTGTGTAGCTCATTTACATTTCTTCTATACTTAATATTTAAGGATCACTCATCGCAGGGATGAATGCCCTGCAGTGTGTAACATTTCTGTACAGTTTTTGTTTTTTTTGATTGAGTGTGGACGCTTGAAGACGTGTGCAGTGTCGGACACATTTCTCAGGGTTATATCCCAAGACAACGCTGAGCCAACACAATGTCCCAGTGGAGGACATGCTTGTTATAGTTATCTCCCTAAGGGGGACAACAGAAAGTTGTCAACTCTTTGGACTAGACTGTAACAATGTTTGTGTGGCTGTTTGATCTAGATATGATTATATGCATTGTTGGCGTGTATATATATCATGCTATACAAACTTATTTATTTATTTATAAGTTCTTAAAATGCTGCATTTTATTTCCAAGTAAGTCTTTCTCCAGTTTTAGCCTTTTTTCCCAGCACTCAAGCCTATTTTTCATCGAAGAAGAGAGGGTGTGCTCCCTCTGATGCGGTGCTGTGATGTTTGTTTGAGGACCTGCGCACTTTTATTTATTTATTTTTTTCAAGGTTTCACAGTGCTAAACAGTGGCCACTATGCTGGTCCACCTTTTTCATCTACAACATTGACTCTTTCCCTTAGAACTTAGTGAATTAATTTGTTTTCCCTTGATGACTTGAAAAGAGTCCAAACATTGAAGCATTTAGTACCTCACGTTTGTATAGTGTAGTGCCAAAATGCAGTGATTTTTTTGTAGTTGTACTGTTTACCTGTTGTATGATAATACTATGTATGAATAAATTGTTTATTTAAAAAAAATTCATTTTTTTTTTTACATTTAATACAAAATTGTTTAATGCCGTGTGTTTTAAAAATACCAGTCTTACATATTGACTATTAGTTTGAAAATTGCATGAATTTTAAAGTAATTATTTAAACCAGGTTTAAATGAATTAAACTGATATTATCTACTATAATCTGCGATATATCAAACAACAAACAAAAGTTTGTTTACAGTAGCTGTATGTTCCCCGTATATTTAGTAAGTCAAGCGGGTAAAAAAACAGCTTTGTCGCCCATAAATGGTAAATGCACAATTATTAACCTCTTGCTAAATGAATACAATTTAACTCGAAATTAATATTCTAATGCAGTTCTGTCTTATTTAATGTTGTACATAATATTGTGGTGTAAATTGGATATGTATACATAAATAAGTGGTAACCATTTTGCTGTGGTGAGACGTTCACGATCTCCTTCAAAAACGGAAACGGTAAAAATGCTAGTGATGACGATTACTAAACCTCCACAATAAGTACTATAGTGACAACACTAACATGTACAATGAGTGCACCAGTTGAATGCAGTGCTTGATGCTCATTGCTTGCATACGTCGGTTGTGACTTCATGCTCGTTTTTTGTTTTTTTTTAACCATCGCACGTCCGGTGGCTCCTGGGTAAGAAGAATGGATACGTCGACCAAGAAGAAGAAGGAAGGGGGAAAATATACCATCCAAGCAAATACGCCACTGTGAGTTCGTTCGATGAATGCCTTAGAAACAACGAAGACGAGGATGCTGATGCTTTTTATGCTGTCTTAATGGAGCCTAAATGGATATTTTTCGCCTCGAAGCTGCGGTGTTTTCAGTTATCGCGAGGATGCTTTATAAAAGGAAGATGAGCTAAATCAAACGAAGGATCGACTAATAACGGTGGGATTTGTTGTTTGAAATTATAACGTGCATGCAAATGATTCCTGTTTTACATGTGTGCATGCGCTGTGTTATTCTTTGACTAAAAGCATGAACAGTCATTTCTATTACATCTCTCTTGTAGGAGGCAGAAATGATGGAGCCTGCCATCATTTTGGCGTCTGTTCTTTCCAGAGGAATTATGTGTGACTCTGTAACGGTGGGCTAATAAGAATATGATGAACAGCACGGTGACGCCATCAGACTTGACAGATGTGCCCAAGCAGGTGAACTTCAATACCACCCAGGCACCACACAGCCCCCCAGCATGGGTACTCATCCACACCGCCACCTTGACCTTCTGCTCCCTCCTCCTGGTCTTTATCTTCTGCTTGGGCTCCTACGGCAATCTGGTGGTGTTCCTGTCCTTTTTCGACCCGGCCTTCCGCAAGTTCCGTACCAACTTCGACTTTATGATCCTCAATTTGTCCTTTTGCGATTTGTTTATTTGCTGCGTGACGGCGCCCATGTTTGCATTGGTGCTTTACCTGGATGCGGGCGGAGGGGACGGCGTGTCCAAGAGCTTCTGTTTCGCCTTCCACCTGACCAGCTGCGGGTTCATCATCATGTCACTGGAGACGGTGGCGGTCATCGCCCTGCACCGCCTGCGGATGGTCCTGGGCCAGCAGCCCAACCGCACCGCCTCCTTCCCCTGCACCTTGGCCCTCACCGCCCTGCTGTGGACGTCCAGCTTCACCATGGCCGCCCTCCTCACCATGCGGGCGTACCCACGAAGGGACGGCCCCTGCTTGCCCCACTTTGGTCTAGGAGGGGGTCGGGCCCGGCTGGTGCTGTACGCCTACCTTGCCGATTTTGCATTTTGCGTCGCCGTGGTGACTGTGTCCTATCTGATGATCGCACACACCCTGAAGAAGAACGTACAAGTGAGGAAGTGTCCCATCATCACTGTGGCTGCCAGGTGCACCCCTCCTCCACCACCTTCGGTTGCCCCCAGCTTTGAGGGGATGCAGTGCAGCACTCAGGGCCCACCCTTGTACCGGAAGCTACAGAACGTTAAGACCCACTCTTACTCCAACAGGCCCAACCAACCTTTGGTCCCGGGGGCGGCTCCGGGAGCAACGTGTTGCCAGCTGGTCTCTACAGTCAACTTGGCCACCGCCAAAGACTCCAAAGCTGTGGTCACCTGTATCGTCATCGTGTTCTCTGTCCTGCTGTGCTGCCTACCAATGGGGGTGTGCTTGGCGCAGGATGTCCTGTCGCCAGAGAGCAGCTTTGCGCACTACCAGTTCGAACTGTGTGGCTTTGTGCTAATCTTCCTCAAATCGGGTATCAACCCTTTCGTATACTCGCGCAACAGCGCGGGCCTGCGGCGCCGCGTACTCTCCTGCATGCACTGGGCCGCCCTGGGCCTGCTATGCTGCAAGCAAAAGACGCGTCTGCACGCCATGGGCAAGGGCAGCCTGGAAGTCAACCGGAATAAATCCTCTCACCACGAGACCAACTCGGCCTATGTGCTCTCGCCGAAGGCCCAGAAGAGGCTGGTGGACCAAGCCTGCGGGCCGAGTCAGTCCAGGGATTGCCTCGCCAGCCCCAGAAATATGCGGAGGCCTCGTCCCGCCAGCACGTCCACGCCCATCAACACACGCATTGAGCCGTACTACAGCATATACAACAGCAGTCCCTCCGTGGGGCCCAGCTCCCCCACCAGCCTCCAGCCTGCCAGCTCACAGACGTTTGCCTTTGCCAAGTCCTACGTGGCCATGCACTACCACACTCACCATGACACCCTGCAGGACTTTGACAGCACCTCCGTGCAGCAGATTCCCGTCCCCTCGGTCTGAACTTTCAGTTCGGATCAGTGTTGGGTTCTGCAGCAAGAAGGTTGTGGGTTTCACTCTGGATCGTTCTGTGTGGAATTTGCATGATCTTGAGTGTGTTCTCTACGGGTACTTCCCAGTAGTTCTCATAGTGGGTAAACATTTTTTGTTTTATTAGATTTTTTTATGTATTTTTTATGGATTACATTTCACATATGGGGAAATTTTTTTTTAAATTTATTTTTATTATCACATTTTTTTACATTCATTTTACAACATTAATTTTATTTTCATTTGACGGCATTTTATTATGATTACTTTTCGCATATTGATATTTTTGTAATTATTTTTTTTATTTAAACTTTTTAATTGATTACATTTTACATATGAACAAAAAATATTACGCTTTATTTTTTCATTTAAATTTTTTAATGGATTACATTTCCCATATGAACATTTATTTTATTTTTATTATTTCCTTTTATGGATTACATTTGGATACTTTTTTTTAAATTATTACTTTAATTTTGTTATCAATTACATTTCACATATGGGTAACATTTTAAGCCCTTTCACCTTGATACACACACACACACACACACACACACACCTCACCTGATTTTTCCTGTTTTTGAGTATTGCTGATGTTCCTACAAATCTACCTGCTGTGTTGCACATGCATGTGCTGCTGCAACCTGAGACCGGAGGCCGTCAGTGCTGCTGTTGAGACATTTCTGCTTTTCAACACTTTTATTTGTGAACCTCATGGACACTTTTCAACCCAATAAATGTTTGGCAAGTGCAGTGCTCTCGCTGTATGGTAGAATTATTCTCACGTCCTTGTTTTTTTTTTTTTTTATTTAAAGTGTCTCATTTGTGAAGTAGTCAGTGAGCACAGGTGTTACTAAGCAAACTGTCTTTTTATAGTGTGAGCACTAATTTAAAAAACACCCAGGTGTGCTTATTTTCTTTTAGGTCTATTGTTTTTGGTTTATTTTTGATGCTTTATATATTATTTGTTCGTAGTGTCATATATTCTGTGAAAATTAAGTGTTTTATTGTTGAATTGTGCAGAGGAGGGAGTTCCTGGATGGATGGTGGTCGGGGGGCCCACTTTGATATTTTTATATATTTTTAAAATTTTGTAAAAAGGCTAAAAAAGGAAACCCATGTATATTTCAAGACAAAGCTTTGTGTTATTATTAGTACCAACATTTCAACTTTTTTTCTTTAAATTATGCCTTTTGTCAATTGTTTGTTGTATTTTAAAAATTGTACGTATTTCTACAATGTGACTCATGCCAATAAAAAACGAGCCGCGGGCTGCAAATACTCCCCAAGTTGCACTTCGGACACCTCTGCTTTACTGCATCGATACAAGTACGACTGGTGGTACGCAGGTTCCATCCAGTGGTATTCAGGAGAATCAGACAATTTTTCGTTCTGTTTCGTGGGAGACTATTGTGTATTATTAGTCAAAACATTGAAATACAAGTGATATGTAGTATTCTGGTCACTAGGTGGCAGCAATGACACAAAATTTTGAGACAGTACCTTAACACTGCATGCATGAAGATGGCATGTCCGACATGACAGAGTGAAAAGAAGTTCTTGGAAGTGATACGTTTTGGGCTTCTTAAGTTTCGAAGAGATAAATTCGAGGCTAAGTGGTTGGCTCCCGACGCCGTCTCAAGTCCCTGCAAGACAGCAGTTACGCAACGTGTTGTAAACAATGAATAATAAGAGTGTAAAGATGAGTATAGGCGTGTTATTTCATTGCTCGGGTTCTAATAATGTTCAAAAACATTTAGTCATACAAGTTTTACAAGTCATACATGTTTTCTATGGTGTAACTATGAAAATATTCCATTTCTTAACATTGAATCCTATATTGTATAAATGCATTATCTCGATCGGGTTTGAAACCGATTAACCGCTACAAACGAGGGACGACTGCATATGAAAAAATGTATGTAAAATAATAGGAAGTCATTGTACAAATACAAATGTATCACCCAAAGATTTGACGAAAATGACTTCAAATAACACTTTCTTTTGGTGAAGTACTCATGTTTAATTCACTCATGCACCACAAGCCTAATCTCTGCGAGTAGAAGCCACATGTCCAAAGCTAATGATGGTAAGCAGAGGTAGCAAAAACGGTGCTACTCGCAAAACACACTACTTTTGAGGTGAAAAAAGTTTGAGAACAACAACTAATATCTCCATTGGTTCGTTTTATAGTTTGCAGGGTCATATTTAGTCATTTGGGGGCCCGAGGCAAACCCAGTCATTGGAGCCCTACGCATCCTTGTACTGCACTGACAAAAGTTTTATTCTATTTTAAATTTATTTAGTTTATTTATTTGTATTTATTATTATTTATTTTAAAAAATCATCTACCAACAAGTGTGAATATGAGGAAAATCCTCCTATTTCCTGAGCCTGATAAAGTCCTTAAAATCCTCCCGGGGGATTATTATTGCCTAACAAGTTATTCATCTCAACGCTTTTACTGTAATTGATAACATTAAGCAACATTTAATATACTTTAAGGCTTTAATACTCACATTTTTGTGATGAAAAGCATCACTCTCTGATAGTTCAGCATACAAAAGGTACTTTTGCATCAATAGCATACAGTGGTGTGAAAAAGTGTATGTCCCCCTCCTGATTTATTATTTTTTTGCATGTTTGTCACACTTACATGTTTCAGATCATCAAACTAATTTAAATATTAGTCAATGACAACACAACTGAACACAAAATGCAGTTTTTAAATGAAACTTTATTACAAAGGGAGAACAAAAAAATCCAAAAACGCATGGCCCTGTATAGAAAAAGTGATTGCCTCCTAAACCTAATAACTGGTTGGGCCACCCTTAGCAGCAACAACTGCAATCAAGTGTTTGAGATTACTTGCGATGAGTCTCTTACAGCACTGTGAAGAAATTTTAGCCCACTCATCTTTGCAGAATTGTTGTAATTCAGCTGTAATTCCAGCATGAAGCACCTTTTTAAGGTCATGCCACAGCATCTCAATAGGATTCAGGTCAGGACTTTGACTAGGCCACTCCAAAGTCTTCATTTTGTTTTTCTTCATCCATTCAGAGGTGTACTTGCTGGTGTGTTTTGGATCATTGTCCTGCTGCAGAACCCAACTTGGTTTCAGCTTCGCCAACAGACGGCCGGACATTCTCCTTCAGGATTTTTTGGTAGACAGCAGAATTCATGGTTCCATTTATCACAGCGAGCCTTCCAGGTCCTGAAGCGGCAAAACAGCTGCGGACCAGCACACTACCACCACCAGATTTTACTGTTGTTATGATGTTCTTTTTCTGAAATGCGGTGTTACTTTTACGCCAGATGTAACGAGACCCACACCATCCAAAAAGTTGAACTTTTGTCTCGTCAGACCACAGAGTATTTTCCCAAAGGTCTTGGGGATCATCAAGATTTTTTCTGGCAAACTTGGGATGAGCCTTAATGTTCTTTTTGTTCAGCAGTGGTTTTTATCTTGGAACTCAGCCATGCAGGCCCAGTATCTTTCTTGTGGTGGAGTCTTGAACACGGATGTTAACCGAGGCAAGTGAGGCCTACAGTTCATTGGATGTTGTTGTGGGGTCTTTTGTGACCTCTTGGATGAGTCGTCGCTGCACTCTTGGGGGCATTTTGGTTTGCCGGCCACTCCTGGGAAGGTTCACCACTGTTCCGTGTTTTCGTCATTTGTGGATAATGACTCTCACTGTGGTTTGCTGGAGTCCCAAAGCTTCAGAAATGGCTTTATATCCTTTTCCAGATAGATCTCAAGTAATCCCAGTTAAGTGATGTTTTAACCGGGGTGGGGGCAATCACTGTTTAATAGTTTCATTTAAAAACTGCATTTTACATTCAGTTGTGTTGTCAATGACTAATATTTAAATTTGTTTGATGATCTGAAACATTTAAGTGTGACAAGTGTGACAAATTAGAAATCAGGAAGGAGGCAACAATTTTTCACACCACTGTTGTACGATTAATTGAGCAGCAGCACCCTCTGGTGGCGTTAAAATTACCAAAAGGAACATCTGATACTGTACAATGCAAATTGCTATTTCAGGAGAATAATAAGACTTAATATTTGCATAGGGATGCAGAACGATTAATCAAAATGCAAGTGAAGTAATAATAAATGTTACAAATGCAGCAGTATTAGTTTTGATGAGGTCTTATCCTTATAAAAGGTAGAATATTTAAATCGGATCACGTGACACTGCACCGATGTGCCAAACGTTGAGCCCAGTGGGTGTATTATCTGAATCAAATGTAAATATGTGACTTTTGGATGCGTACGTGTTTGGTCCCTGCAATGTAACAGTGACTAAGATGGGTGTGTGACAAATAAATCTTGGACAATATTCAATAGTTAAAAAGAAATTTTAATGAAGCTTTTCAAGCATGTACCCATTTCACAACACCCGCCGATGCATAAGTTACACTCACCCTCACCCTCATTATTCAGATTACAAGTGCTCAGTCTCTCAATCATTAGTCCACACACACACGCGCGCACGCACACACACACACACAGGAACCCCACAGTGAAAATTGTAGATTTCTTCATCATCACTATCTTCTTCATTAGAAATCAACACATTTTAAAGCCTAGATATAAAATATATACATAATAAATCCACTTTATTTCAGCTACAACCCAGTGATGTGGTGTGGCCCATTGCACAGTTTCAGGAGGCCTGAGGGGGCTTTCTGCTGCCCTGTGGCGTCCAGTCCAGCCCAGCCAACAAGACCACCACAGTTCGAACATCATGTGCAGCAGCACGGGCGTTTTTTTGTTTTGTTTTGTTTTGGCAACCACCCCCCTCCGGATTTTCCTCTTGTTCTCATCGCGTGACCTTAGGGCAGTTTAGCTGGAGATGGAAAGAAGTCCTTGTTCATCTGCTGAGTCAAGAATCCTGCATATGACGGAAGACTCAACCTAAGACAGAGAAAATTGAAGACATGAAATGTTATTTTTTATTGCACTCTACCCTGCTTTAATGGACCATTGACCTCAGAACCCCCGAGTATGTTATGTAAAATATATTTCAAAGTCATAGTTGGAGGACTCGTACCCCAAGGATGTACTGGCAGGTTTGAGGTTCTAACATGTAGACAGTGACCGCGTGGGGAGATTCAGACTCTTTACATCTGCCAAAAAAATAACAGCAGTGAGTCAGTACGAAAACATAGAGGCCTAATTGAAGGTATGGTGACACTGATCACGCACTTCAATTTCACAATAACTTGTCTGGGCTTCCCAGTCATATCGCACAGATCGCCATGGCCGTAGAAGTGAGAGACCAACCTGCAGCGAGGTGTTAAAGCACACAAGAAAGTAGGTCAGGATAAAGAACAGCAGTTGATTGTGATTGAGGATGTGTCATATCAGCATACTTGACTTTCTGCACTCCACTGTCTTTGAGCTGGTAGGATCGAGCCACGTTCTTCTTGGCCCACTCCATGTGTTCGTCTGCATTCCAGCTCCCAACCACCACAATGTTCTTGCCTTGCTCCTTGTCCTGAAAGCAACACAAATAATCCCACATTCAAGATTAAGACTTGAATTGCTTTTACAAGAGGGTAAAGATAAGTGGCAGGTTTGTGGAAAGTCCTTTTTTGACCCACGGACCGGCTCATGTTCCCACCATTGCCATCCAATGTGTCTTATTTATTGTGTATCGTGTAAAACTAAGACAGTAACGACATCAAATTAAAAGCACAAAATGAATCCAGACCCACCATTCACCAGTACGAGCCTGGAGTTGGTTTTTCAGAGACAAGATTATCACGTCGCTGTTTGATGTGCGTGGCAGTGAGCTAGCATGAATTAACCTGAGGTTGTGCACCAACAAATACGCACATTAGCACTCGATAACGTCATCAAAACGTACCTTTGTGCATTCCCACATAGTATCAGCATTTTAGACCTAATATGAGGTGAAGGAAAAACGCTAAAAATACAGTATAGTAGTCTATCTGTGCGGCATGGGAGAAAGTTAGCACATGGTGCGTTCAAGGACCATCGAACAAAGTGCGACAGTTCACAAACATATACATGCAAAAACTATGGGATTTGTAACTATATACTGTATATATATTTTTTTAAATAAAATAATGGGCCATATTTCCAAAATTGAAATGCTATATAGACTAAAGTACTAAAAGGAAGCTGGGGCGAGTTGCTGGTTCGCTTCCCAAACACTGTCAAGACGCTCTGAGCAAGGCACAAATAGAACGCCCAATTCTGTATTTTAGTACAGTGATTCCCAGATTGGAGTTCAAACTGATGTAGGGCTTTCCAAAAATACAAAATAAAAAAAAGAGACTTCCTAAAACAGCCTGATTGCATTTTGAAACTTGTCTGCTTCTGTGCTAATAACATGGATCGACACACGCAAAAGGTCCATGCCTTACCTCGTGGTACTGATGGACGTGCTTTCCGTAACAAAATTCATATTTCCACCATCCAACCCCCTATAAGACACATCACATGATCAGAACATTTGATGTCTTCAGGAGACTCTCTCGGAGATCAGCTGACGGCGTCTCACCCCGTGTAAACAGTAGGAGCCGCTAAGGAACTCCTTGATGAGCTGATTGTCTGTCAGACGAGAGATGTGGGTGGTGCCCACAGCCACCTGTGCCTGCCCGCCCACAGCCAGGGGTTTGTGAGTGGAAGTGAAGGCCTCTTCTTTCATTGGGGGAGCCTCCTCCTGTCACAGGTAGGACAAATCATCAGTGTGATGGTTGTTTTGTTTACAAGAATAGACAATTACGGGTGAACTGCTCGCCTCTCTGGGCTCTGCAGTAGCCATGAAAGGAGGCTTGAGCTGCTCCTCTTGCTCCTTATCCAGCTGGGCCAGCCGCTGAGGCCGCAGCGGCGAACCAGCCAGCGCTTGGCAGAAGATGGCGTTAACCGGGGACGACTTGAACCTACAAGAGTGAAAGGAGGGGCGTCAAGCTGAATCGGATGTATGCTTTTAATCATGGTTAACTTGGAGAAGTCTACCTGTATTTCGGGTGCGCGCAAAGCAAGGGGGTCAGCACCACCACCTCGTATTCGCAGGTGGTGACCTCTGCGATCGACAGGATCTCATGCTTGGCCTCCGGGTGACACACATACAGCACAGAGGTGGAACGCGGCTGGTTCTGCTTCAGCACACAAGGTGTCCCGTAACCCATCTCCAGTGAGTAATATGGAGTCAGCTGACCTTCTATGTTCTTAGACGGCACCTGGGCAGCACAAAAAACACAACACACGGATTGTAGTATGTGTCACGTCTAAAGCGCTTTCATGCTTAAATTTTGGTGCGAAGCTTACTTCTGTTTCAGCCGTCGATTGAGCAGTTTCTGTCTCTTCTGCTTTAGCTGAAAGATTTATAGCAGATGGCAACAAGTATAATGTATTCTTTAATAAGAGCAGGGACCTCCACCAAGGCTTAAACATCCATAATATAGACAGCTTTTGGGTAAACAAGAAATGTAACAACAATAAATAAAATAAATGTAAACATAACTAATGTAAAAAATACAATTTAAAATAATTGTAAAACTAATACGTTTATTAATAAAAAAAAAAAACAAAACAAATTCCTGTGTTAGTGTTTCTCTTTCTTTTCTGTTGCTTCTCTGTTTTATCTAAAAACAAAAAAATGTAAATAAATAAAATAATAACCTAATAAAAATACATATGCAATAAGAATTTAAAACACTGAATTTTACATAAAAATGTCATTTGTGAAAAGCTTAAATTTCATTCAGCAAGAGTCTGAATCAAGAGTCCCACCTCATCTGATGAGATTTGACGTATTATAAAACAATTAGACATTAAATTGCTGACAAAACCCACAAAGACGTCTAATTTACAATCCCACCATGAACCATTTTTCAAGAGATCACCCGTTCACTCCCGGCCATTTTAGACGATTTCGACCAATCTTTCAAGGCACACAAAATATTGCATTCTATGGCTATATAAACTTGGAACCTACCAAAAGAAAGATTAGACTCCCGTCTTTCATCAGAAAAAAAAGTTTGTTTCTACCATTTTCTGTTCTTTAGTAATCAGCAGTAGAGCATAAGTGTCAGGAGAATATCAAGTTTCCGACTAAAAAAAGGGAGAAAACCAGCTTTTTGTTAAAAGACACATTTCAAGCATCTTTGACACAAATATTTTGCTTTTGTGACAGCTCAAATATCTAAACAACTATACCGCAACATCAACAACACAAAAATGGGTTGTTTTACATGAAAATAACAATTTATTTACAAATATAACACCATGAATTATTTACAATTTTCACATTTGGAACTGAACTGTGTGTGTGCATGTGTGTGTGTGTGTGCGCATGCGTTAAAATGTCCCTACAATGCGTAAAATTCTGCCCATTACACTCCTCCACGTTCTTCCACTTCCTCCTTGCTGTCATGTGTGTTTTTTCCATTCAAAATTCACATGCCGAGCTCTTATCAAAAGGCACTTATGCCGGTTTTATGTCTTAAAACTGCTCTAAACGTGACATCCATTAGTGTGCAATTGCATCATCACCTCGTTGTGACTCTCGCGCAAAAAAACGTAAAAGATGCATAAATACGTCTTTGGGATCGGGCATTCGGGATTATAAAAACGAAAAAACACCAAATTTTGAGGAGATAAGGATTTAAAACCACCTACTTTCATAATTGATAATCCCCACAGAAATAAGAAACAGACACATATTGTTGGAGGTCATTAAAATAATTAAAAAACACCCATACCTGCTTCGGGGCTTTGTTTCTTGTCCGCTATATTTCCCAAGAAGTACTCCTGAACACTTATTTTCTGTAGATACGCACAATCATTTTATGATTATATACTCCTCTTCTAAGTTGCAGCTTTACATTCCGGTTCTGCTAAGGACACACACCTGACCTGTCTCCTTCTCTTCATGGTATTGTCTCAC
This sequence comes from Dunckerocampus dactyliophorus, assembly GCF_027744805.1. NCBI lineage: Eukaryota > Metazoa > Chordata > Actinopteri > Syngnathiformes > Syngnathidae > Dunckerocampus > Dunckerocampus dactyliophorus. Next base: position 13,646,744 of record NC_072832.1, on the reverse strand, counting down.
GTGTTTTCCATGGCATACTTCATAAGTCCAGTAGGATTCAATCTGCCAGCCAAGGTAAACAAAAACTATGCTTTTAGTTTGCGCTCTCGGTTGGTGAAATCAGAAGTGAAAGGAAAGACTGGGCTTACTCACCCTGTATGAGCAGCTGCTTCGTTTGAACAGAGGCTCTAGCAGGTCAGCTGGACTGGGTCCGCTGTATTCCTTGACATCATCCTGATAGTAGTGGAATACAAATGACGAAGAAATACAGCCAGTGACACTGTCAGAGAGCTGTTAGTTTAACAATATGTTTACTACTGTAGTCAGTAGTGGTGTGTATGTGAGTGCTCTGCATCAATCTTGAGTTAGGCTAGTAATAAACTAACATACTGTATTGTTATCTTTGTAAGAAGGTTGTTCTGGTGTACCTGAAGTGTGAATGTCTCTGTCCCGTGTGGAATTGTTTAATAAACTTTTTTAGTTTTGTTACATTGTGTTTGCAAGGGAGAGCACAGTGTCGTAGCTTGGAATGCAAAGTGATAAGACATCAAACCTCGTCTCCAGCTGTGAGTGAAGGAAGGAGGCACTTGTATTTCTCCTTCTCTAGTGTGGTCAGGATGACAAAGTTGTCTTCCTTGTAAAGTCCACCGGAAGTGGGCTGAAATCCACACACACACACAACTGTCAAAATATACACCTGTAACATTACCTGTATATTCAACGACCCAAAGACGACTAAGAGAGACATACCATTTTAAAATCAACCCCAGGCCATGTGATTTTGAAAGGAATTTCATCGGTGAAGATGGGATAACCGTCTCCGTTCGCTAAGACGCCAATACAGAGCTCCAGAAGCCCACCGATCAGCAGCAGACACCCTGCCATCGTCTCCAGACGTCCGGACGCTCAGCGCCAACGGTCCGCTCCACATGAACACAACACGGGCCTGTCCCTCACACTGACTCCTGCCTGTGTGGCTAATCCAAAACTGGAACAAAGTCCGAAATGATCCGGGTGGACATCCGTTTCAATTTACCTGGATAATGCGTGACGTCAACACTCAGCAGCTAAAGACAGGAAGTGAAGTGCTTCCTTGCCACGTCCTTTTCCGGCTGTGTTTTTGAACGACTGAAATATGAGTGACATCTAGTGGCAGCATTTGGGTAAAACATTCAATTCAAGCAACTTTATTGGTCTCCCAGGGACAAACGAGGAAACAAAACAAATCATACACAAATGAAACACAAGTTCTAGCAAAGAAGGTTTACATGTACAGTATATATTACTCCAGTGTGTTTTTAAATCGTGGTTAAAACATTTCTGTACTATTTATTTACTCAGGCCACAACATCAAATCAGTTCCAAGAGCTCGATCAAAAATTCTATCAAACATTTTATTTAAAAAAAAACACTGTAGAAGTTCAAATGATTTAACTTTTTTTTTTTAATAAATAAATGTTGTAATGCATATTATTATTAAATTCTTAAGGAGGTCCTTACAATTCCGAAAAATTCCAATTCAAACAAGTCATTCTTTTAAAAACACGTATGTCTCAATGTGTTTACAAACTCTTTGTACTTTGTACATACACTGTACACCAGTGGTCCTCCACCAGTGGACCCACCATTACCCTTCCATGACAAACGGTGACACAAATTGCAAAAATATCTTATTTATTCAATACATCATATCTATTTATTTACATTTTAAATCTAAACGGACTGTTTGCAAAAGTTACTTGGCTGCCTACGGGGCGCTAACCTTTGAACATGTTGCAAGCATTATATCCAGGCATCTTCCTGCTCCGAGCATGTAAGCTGTGCCCCAGGTAACCTACTGAAAACGGCTCCCACCAGTTGAGAATCACTGATCAATACTCATCAATAGAAACAGACATATTTTATTACTGAATGAGTTACCTTCAAACTCTGTTAACTTTACCATTGCACATTTTTTAAAATGCCATATCTTATATGTCTCCGCACGTGTTCCAGGAAGGTCAGGCTCTTGTGAAGAGAGTTCGACCAGCAGCTGAATAGTAAACAATAGTATAATCAGTCTGGACTGTTTAGACAGAAGAGTAAATCAAGGGTAACAAAACCCTACATAGAATGGTCACTGGGAGTGGGTCAAACCAGACCTCTCATAGGATCTTAGTGAGGCCCTTGCACCTTTTTCCAGATGCAGGCAATGTTTGGGAAGAGGCCCAAAGTCTCAAAGATGGTAGACTGGTTGGCACCATGATTTCCTAGATGTGACAGTCGTTAGTCAACATGCGTCTTGACCATGTAAGGAAAGAGCCAACCCTCAAAACAACAGGTCGACGTAATGGTTTGCGAATCCTATGAGTCTGACTGCTTGCCGAATTCTCGTGGGAAGTGCTTCTGATCTGACCTAGCCTTCTCACACGACGGCCGACCTGTTCATGATGCTCGCTGGTTGTAATAAAAAAGTTCTCTTTGTTCAACTGGTTTGGCTCATCGGATTCTGCTTCATCATCACCTTCTAGTTTGGGAAGATGGAAGGCCAAAATACGCGTCAATCTCTTAAATATAATAATAAAACATCAATTCCACAGATTGCAAAAAAACATGTATACTTGTGGTGAAGAGTCATGTACTGCAGTGGTCCCCAACACCCGGGCGCGGCCCGGTGCCGGGCTACACAGAAAGAAAGAAATATTTCCATTATTTCATTTTTAAAACATGTTTTATTTTGAAAAGTGGCCGGATTCTCTGTGTTACATCCGTCTCACTTGACGCATGTCCATTGTGCGTGTGCTAACTTATAGACTACTACTGTATTTTTACCATTTTTCTTTTACCTCATATTTGGTCTCAAATGCTGATAATATGTGGGAATGCATAAAGGTAAGTTTTGATGACTTATTGAGTGCTAATGTGCACATTTGTCTCAAGTTAATTCATGCTAGTGCGTGTGCTAATTTGTGCTAACAGGTAGACTACTACTGTATTTTTAGCATTTTTCTTTCACCTCATATTTGGTCTCAAATGCTGATAATATGTGGGAATGCATAAAGGTAAGTTTTGATGACTTATTGAGTGCTGATGTGCACATTTGTCTCAAGTTAATTCATGCTAGTGCGTGTGCTAACTTATGCTAACAGATAGACTACTACTGTATTTTTAGCATTTTTCTTTCACCTCATATTTGGTCTCAAATGCTGATAATATGTGGGAATGCATAAAGGTAAGTTTTGATGACTTATTGAGTGCTGATGTGCACATTTGTCTCAAGTTAATTCATGCTAGCGCACTGCCTTTTCCCACACACCAAAAACAGCGATGTAATAATCTCTCTGGAAAAACTTGGCTGGAACTTGAACTGGTGGATGGTGGGTCGGCGTTCATTTTGTGCTTTTAATTTGATGTTATTTATGTCTTAGTTTTAAACAATACCTCATAAATAAGATAAATTAGATCGCTATAATGTACGACCCCCCCCCCGTGGGAACACAAGCAGGTCCGTGGGTCAAAAAAGGTTGGGGACCACTGATGTACTGTACTCAAACACCTCTTGGTGGCGCTGTTGATACGACAGTGAGTTCCTCATAGAGTGGGCTGTGATGATAGCACAGCTTGAGCTACAAAGACAGAGGATTAGGAACAGAAGAGGGCATTGTGGACTGGGAAGTGAACATATCCCAAAGGATCACACTTACCAAGCTATGACTCATTTCTGTCCACAGTGTCAATATTACTTATTGATTTATGTCTGTATGCAACTTTCATGGATCAATTGATGGACAGATACATCCAGCAGTTGTGGCTTGTTTCCATGGTAACTTATAATGTGATTTCTGACAGTTTTGGTGTTGAGTCTACACTGGAGTTTTTTTTAAACTTGTTCTTGACCTGAAACAACATTTTGATGTTTGTATTTGCAGAGCATCACTTTATTTCTACATTTGTTGTCATGAGTCAAGATTGCAAGCCAGCTGGCGTCATCTCAGGTCAGTGACAAAAGTGAGTCACAAAAGTGGACGGTCAACAGTTTTCACAGATACACTCCGAGTTGCGGATAGCCTTCCCAGAAAAGTGGAAAGAACTTCATATTTTCTCGGATGTCCACGTAGTCTGAAAGTATCTATCGCATACGATCAGTTTCAAAGCGCGTCATCCGTGTCTTCCTCTGTGACTCCATACAGTTTTATTTCCCCCAGAGCCTCGAACTCACCACTCTGAAATGATGTATTTCAATTCATTTCACTCTGCTATCCTTGAAACCTGATTTGCATTGATGCCTTTCATACAACCTCACTCGATGCATAATTGATACAACTGTCATTCCTCCAACCGTATTAACATAATACAGAGGAAGAGAGGAGAAAAATGCACATTGACACGTGAAGGTGTCCAGCGAGAAAACACACACATTGTATCTGATATCAGATCAATATTATCACTTTGTTGTCTTTATTTAATGACATTTTCTATTGATTCATGTACAATGTGGTGGTTTCCCTTGTTTAATATGACAACATATATATTTTTACAATATATACCGTACTTATAATAAATCACCTTGATCATTGTGTCCATGTAGACCACATGTGTCAAACTTGTGCCCTGGAAGGGCCGAGACGCTGCAGGTTTTCTCTCCAACCAGTTTCTTCAGCAGGTGATTTAATTGATGAGCTCCTTCCCTCAAACTGAAGGTGTTGATAATTAAAATCACCTGCTTTAGCGACTGGCTGGAAAGAAAAGCTGCAGTGTCTCGGCCCTCCATGGCACGAGTTTGACACCCCTGATGTAGAATGTGCTGTAGAAAAGTTCCATTTAAATGAGACCTATTTACTTATTTATATTATATTTCACCGTAGAACTAGAGCCATCTGATTTGGATTCTAGACAAGTAAATGCAGCTCCGTGTATTTAAACAACAATGGAGTGGAAAAGGGTATGAACAAATTTGTTTGGCAATGAATAAGTTCAAACATTTGCACGGGAGTATTATGGAAATTCATGTGAAATTATGGAATTTAAGTGAAGCCAGTAATTAGGATCCCAAGATGCAGGGAAGAGACAGTGTCCGTGTAACAGAAATTTATTGCAAAAGAGTTCACAAAATTTGAAAAGCACAACACAATACTCTCGGGCCGAGCTACAGGTGGAAAAAAAAAAACAAAACAAAAATAACTGAACCCAAAATGCTGCTAGACACGGGGATAGTAGGGAGGAAAAATGCTATGCTTACAAAAAACACTGCTGAGAACCGAGCAGGGGAAAAAACTAACAATAACTAACGCCGCTGCTGAAAACCAAGCAGGAATGCCACAACCAAAAATCACTGCTGCAAACCGGCAAGCAGGGAACAATAACGCACTTACAAAAAGCCGGTAGGAATGACCAGAGAGCTAAATAACAGGTAAATCAACAAGGAATGGTGTGGGAAGCAGGCACGGCTCGGAAACAATCTGGCAACAGGCAGGTGAAAGTAGTCCAGGTGAGTAATTAATTGCAGGTGTGTCAAGAGCTCCTCCCACGCCGGTAGACAGAGTGCTGCAGCAGATGGCCAACAGAGGGCAGCAAAGCCGCACCATAGCTCATGACAGGCTGTCGATGATACATTTTTCAAAATAAACTGCAACTCTATGTTACAAATGTTTACAATAAAAAAAATTATACTAATTTAAAAATATGACCTTATGTCCATGTCTGCTCAACTAAATGACCTTTATCATGTTTGCATTTGTTACAGTGGACTCCAAATTTCCTGCATATATAAAATCCTGCACCATTTTTCATCTATTTGTCCCTCTACGTCTTCACACATTTACTGTGTTTTCATATTTTCGGTGACAATTGAAAACTAGAAAAGCACTCAGAGCGCAGACCTCCGCCAAGCGCCATAGTTCCCCCCCATATTGTGATTTACACCATAAATATTCGTCCGAAATTTATTTTATCTACATATTTAGATTCCTTGACCATGAAAACATACCATTGGAAATTGGAATGCATTATTATATTAATATTAGTTCAGTAGTTATTCACAAAAACAGCATTTTCCGTAATGGTGGTTTTCTTCTGGATCTAGCGCCATAGCTTTCGAAGATACAATAAATTCATTGGCACACTCAACATTCCACAGGGTCTTGGCTATATATACTGTATAATGGTGTTTCTTGCATGTTGTAGCTTCATTTGTTGTCTTCCTATGAAGAAAATTCCAAAGGTCCCCTATTTTTAAATACTCTGGATCATAGCATAGGGAATTATTCCATTATCTGGATCAGTCTTTGATATTTGGTAGAACCTGTTGGAAACCTGTATTTTTGTGGAAATTGTTTTTGTGTTTTTAGTGGAACCCCGCTCATGTCCGTCCTTCTGTTTATTGCTGTACTGTGTCAAAAATGACTGCTGTGACAAAAACAACATTTGTGGCAGTCTAAGAAATGTTCACTCTATTGTACATCTGTATATTCACACACTGGACAGAGATTACTTTTAGTGGCCGAACCAACTGTTTTATCATTTAAATTGTCACATAATTTATTGCGGCATTTTTCTGTGCAATTAAGTAGGGCATATTACTAAAATGGGGCCAAGAAATGAATAACTCTGACTTACACTAAATGTCTTTTGAGTACACATTTGATTGTTGGATTGGTGCAAATCATGCTTTCAGAGTTTTGAGGATGCAGCCTCTTCACTGCCCTTCTGTTGTTAATCTCTTCTAAGAGCTCAGTCAAAGTCAAATGCAGCAAGGACTCGCTCTGTTAATATCTGGAGCCAAACCAGATTTGAAGCAAGCAAGCAACAATATTCTCTCATTATCTTCTCTGCAGGGATGTAGAAGAGCTGCTGGCATGATTACTCTCTCTTTTTTTTTTCTTAAGTTGCACCAGCTTGTTTTTGTTTCTTTAACAGAGAATAGTCACAGCTAGTGTTCTCTTTTTAGACCCCAAGACAGCATTTAGCTTCATTTCTTGCTTCAGTTGTAATGAATACGAGGCTATTGCTTACACTGGCTCTTTAGTACAATTAAAAACAGCGAGGGAGTGACTGTTGTGTCACTGACTTGAATTTTGGGGCACTAATTCAAGCCAATCTCATGTTGTAATACCACTTTCGTCCACAGGTGGAGTTGGTGAGTTTTGTGTTGGAAAGGCGTGAGAAATATCTGGTAAATTTGGGGGGGTGAGCGCAGGAATTTCCAGGAATATTTTGTTGGTTAGTTAGTTTTCATGAGAATTGTTAATTGGAACTAGCTGAAGCAATTTTGGTTGAAATTGAGTGTGAATGCTGTAGCTGAACTGAAATGTAGAACGCAGGGTTTCCGCTACATAATTTATCGTGGCGGCCCGCCGCGACAAATTAAAAGCCGCCGCACTTCAAAAATGATTTTTTGAAAACAATGTTGAGTAATATATTGTATGAATCGATATACTGTATATGCTATACAGATACATATACAGCATCGCTTATTATTTACGCACATATTGACTACAATTAATTTGAAAACAATTGTAAATATCCTAAAAATGTTTCACTGCGCTTTATTTCGATAAACATTCACAGGAATCCCCTCTCTGCCTCGTCATCCAGCCTATCATCCATCCTCACTATGATGTTTGCCACTTGATTGATATATTCATACCAATTTGAGATGAATCTGGCATAAATAGGAGGTACACTCCGACACTACTGCTAGCCGAAGTGCTTTGTTTACATCACACTGCGCAAGGCTTGTGCGCAGGCTACAGGATCTCGGAAGTGATAAGAGACGGCCGCCACTATAAGCATAGCAATATACCGAGCTAACTAGTTAGCCTCCAATTTATTTATTCTAAACCTAAGAATGGTTTTGAAACCATGAGTGAGGAAGGACAAAATAAGTAGCCAAGAATCTACCACTTCCACACTGAATTATAGGCAATAGTCAACCACGGAACAGCGTTCATTAATTAATTAATTATTCAGCGAAGGTAGCTCTCTTTTAAAGCAGCTGTATTACCATGCTAACTTAGGCTAAATTCCCAGGCCACGCTTTCAGCTTAAAATCAGCTATGAGAGTGCCACTGTTTCACTGTTCAACTAATTCAGAGATGGCGTCACCATTTATTGAGAACTTACGAGGTTCCCCAGGGGACATGGAGTTAAAAAGAAGAAAAGAGCATTCCCTGATGATATTATCCATCTATAAAGCGAGATAGACGGATGAGGGAATACGCTAAATATTCTCACACGAGCACCAGGAATAAAATGCAATATGAAATGTTAATAATTAGGCCAACATTAGCAGACGTAAACGTCACCGCAGTCCTTGCGTGAGTACTCACGTCAGCACTGCCATCTAGTGGTCACAACGACATACAAGAAGACGAACTTCAAAGATTTAAATACATAGATTATACATTTTTATTCTATTTATTTTATTATTATTTAATTTATTATATATATTATAAATTTGCCCTGCGATTGGCTGGCGACCAGTCCAGGGTGTACCCCGCCTGTCGCCCGAAGTCAGCTGGGATAGGCTCCAGCATGCTCCCGCGACCCTAATGAGGATGAAGCGGTATAGAAGATGGATGGATAGATATTATAAATTATAGTTAGTACATTTATTTGGGCAAGTCAGTGTTGGCTTGCCCATTACATGCTCAGCATTGTTCTGTCAGCGGCCTTTCCTCGCTTTATTGGTGGCGACAGTGTTGCTTTTAGCAGTCAGAATCTTTTGGGAACTCCTCATAACGCTCCATAAAAATTACGTACTCATTTTTTGTAAAATACACTGGCTGAGATCGCTTCACTTTTCAGCAGAAGTAGAATAATATGACGTCAAATGCCCCCTTCCATGTGAACGCAAAACCACCACAATTAAGTCTGATCGCGGATGTTAGGTTTTGTCGAGTTGCATCTTGAGCACAAGCCTGGTTTGGTTGAGCCACTTTCGCCGTACACACTCTTGATGTGTTGAAAGGCAAAATAAATAGAGAGACTAAACAAAGCGTTGGGTGAGAGGAAAACTTCAGAAAATCAGTTTTTTAGAGTGCAGGGGAGGCCACAACCATCAACAATCACTTGATGGAACTTCGCAAGAATCATTCTCTCTAAAACCTCAATGGATTGGAATTGTTATGCCTGTCTTTTTGCATCTGTGCTTCCCTCTCTGCTTTGTGCTTTCAGTGCCCTTGTTTGGTGTGCCTGGGCGGAGCCACCAGTCCACACCTGCAGGCACTTGTCAATTAGGCCTTCATAAGCCTGCAGTCTGTTTAACCAGACTGTTTTTGTGTATTTGTGATCCTTCATGTGTGAATTTCTGCCCATGTTTGGTACCTCTATTTTTGAATTTGCTCTTGTTGGCCTTGCCAACTTTTTGCTTCACGCGATTGTAAGACATTTCTTAGTAAGCTCACATAATAATAATGTTATCAATGTAGCTTTCTAGTCCTGGGGGTATACGGCAAAAGTAGCTCTACAAACCCAGACTTTGTGCTCAAGATGCAACTCGACAAAACGTAACATCAGCAATCGCCCGCAACGGCGGTTATCAACTTAGTTAACACTGATTATTATGAAATACTGTACTATACCCTACTAGTCTTTTCATTGATCAATTCTCAACATTGCACAACTTTGACATATTAACACTTATTCATTTAAAAAATAAATACATTGGAGCAACAACTTCTGTTTTTGATGTCATAATTTCATTAAATATTTTAATCGGTTGTGTTTTGTGGCGACTTAAAAATCTTCTATCCTTTTTATAATAAAACAAGTGTTTTAATGCAGATGACTGATGCCTCAGAGTGTTTATTCCTCCAGCAAATATTGTAATAGGAGAAGACTAACAGGCTCAGTACTCACGCAAGGACGCCTATGACATTTACATCTGCTAACATTAATTATTAATATTTCATATTACATTTTATTTCTGGTGCTCGCGTGAGCATATCCAGCGTATTCCCACGGCTGAAAATCTATCCCACTTATAGATGGATAATTTCAAGTCCGGCTTTCCACTCAACACAGATCGCTAAACCTACTAAACTCGCTTCGCAGAATACCCGCCCCAAGTCTTTACTATTTTTGTGGCTTTGCTCTTTTTTTCCTAGCCATTATACTTTCATGAACATTGACACTGTATTCAGTGCACCTTTTGTTTTTTAGTCTTGCATATGACACATTCTCAGAACCTGCAGATATCTTTACAGTAGTGTGGATCGATCCTGAAATATCAATACTTCCGATACCACCTCTTCATGCTCTGAAATCGATTTTAAAATCAATTATTGATACTTTCGATACTTCATACAGTCATTGGAGGTAATGTTTGTCTGCAACGTTCGTCTGTTCAAACAGTGAACGATTGTAAATGGAGCCATGTGTGATCAGAAAATCACCCGGAACACTCATGGGGAAAATACTTAGGAAGAACAAAAAGAGCTTCCAAAAAGCACTGCTGAATGCTGAGCAGGCGAGTTGAACAAAAAAAGTACTCATGCTGCCGGTAGCACGCCTGGCAGGAAACTAAGAAACAGCACAAGGCTAGAGCACAAAAGCTAACGGTGGCAAAGAGCAGGGAATACTGCAGCGAGACGCCTTTATCGACGGAAGGTTGGCAACAATCTGGCAATGAGTGTCGGTGAGCCTGCTGTTAAGAAGGCAGCTCCTGATGAGCTGCAGGTGTGTCAATTAGCCCTCAGGAGGCGGAAGGGGTGCGCTGCAAGAGACGGTAGTAGCGCAGCACACAGAACATGACAAAATGTCTTGTATTCTTTATGCTACAATATGAAATACACTACTTTTTAAAGTGGTCATGACGCCAAAACACATGTTAATGTTGTTATTTCCGCCATGAAAAATAACATTGAAAGGCATATTTCCTGTGTTAGATGTGTGTTCGAATGTTTCCATATTTTTTTTTTTTCATAATTTCTGTCACTTCTTCTGGGTCTGGAGGAGGGGGAGCAAGTGACGTCTACACCGTACCTTCCCACCCAGAACCTCTGCTTCACTGCCACGCATTCTCTGATATTATGCTCCACTTCTTGGTGAATTTCTGTTGATATATATTTTTTTAACTTATGCCCGCTCGTGTTGAGGCCATTTACTGGAATAGTCGAGAAGACGGAGTAAGCTTGTTCACATTTCTAAAAGCCATCAAAAGCCACGCATCTGCAAAGTTTGTGCGACAAATGTTAATGCCTCGCTGATAGAAATAAAAAGTCAAAAACCCACAAGACGTGCGACCGTGGAAAAGCATACCAAGTTGGCAGTAAGTCGATCTACAGGTCCGTATTAGCCAGTCTTTTACTAATACCGTGTGGATTCCTAACTGACACGCTAGGTAGGCGGCTACTATCTGTTGTAGCGCGCAACAATAAATCCAAAGGGTCGTCTTTGATGGCAGCGTCACTATTAATCTTAGAATAATAATTTTTCATGCCAATGTGTTTGCTAAACAGTAATCATCGTCTACTGTCTTCATCTCTGTGCAGTGTGCACAGAGCTAGTTGATAGATGTGGCTATCGCTGCCAGTAAAACATATCATACGCCTCACAACGCAATATTAGTGAATATTATTATTGTGGTGAATACAGTGTATCGCGGGGGATAGGTTCCCATAACAGCTCGCAATAAGTGAAATCCGTGAATAGTGTTCCAGGGCTAAATAAGCAGTGATCACTGCTCACTTGTCTTTTATTTTGCAATGTGCGCAGAGCTGTCATTGGCACTTACTGGCAGTCGAAAAAACATAGTTTTGGCCAATTTTTTTGTGTGTGTTATCACAACACAATAGTGAATGTTTTTACTGTGTTATTTTTGTGAATATGTCACTTTCTTGGCTTTGCTGTGAGTTCATAGTTGCTGTAACGTGTTCTGGTCGTGACGTCAGCTAAGATGGCATCCGTTCAGAAAAGTCGCTGAGGACGTGTCAATGCTGAGCAAACTAGAGGCGTGTTTGTGAGTTGGAGATACATATATGGTGTTGGAACTGCACTGTTGTTGATGTGTTCAGGTCAGAATAAAGTTATAAAAGAGCGCCAGGCTATTTTTGACAGCCCTACTTTTGATATGTTTTTTTATGACGTGCCGTGATTGAACACCACCAAAAATAATTACTTCTGTGAAAAAAGTGATAATAGCAAAGACAATGGCGACCCAAAACCTTTCGCGCAGTACTGTATTCAAGACACATGCGAGTACGGTTGCATGTTCAAACCTGCTATAGAAAACAATACATATTCTAATGTATTAGAAAAGTGTAGAACATGAGCATGGGGTCGAAGTTGACAGGAGTTTTGGCTGTGTTGACAATGTTGAATTGAAATCTTCCTCAGTACAGATCTGCTAAGGTAAACACCCAGATGTGCTGTTAGGGAGAACTAATTTGATCAACACAGCTCTCCAGTCTGCAGTACAGCATCTGGCGTCTGCTTTCAAACCACTGCGGCAGCGTGCTAATGATATCGGGATGACTCAAAGCAGCTCGGCGACAGCTGACAGGATTGGTTCCTTAGATATGACATACGTACAGAAACCTTTACTGGGATTTTCAGACACAGCAGAGCCATGATGTATTTTGCCCCTCATATAATTTGTTGCAGGAACACTGATGTATTATCAAGGCTGGAAATGGGATTTGATAGCAATCTTGGAAAATAAAAGTTGCTCTTGTGACTGTAAAGCAACATGGGAATTCTTTGTGGTATTTACCAAATAGGAAGCATTTCAGAAGATATTTACTCATACATATTTATCTGCACACGTACCTGAGAGACTGTTTTAAATGAATGAAAAAGCAAAGCAAGCACACGTCCATGAACAGTCACTACTTACCATGCTTATCCTTATGCTCCATTAAACTCTCCCCTGGTTCGCAGTGTCAGTAAACTCACATTTTAAGTAGTCAATTTCTAATTACAAGATGCTTTAAAAGGGATGGCAATGGACACGGGATTCAACGATTGGACAGACTAGGGGATGTAGGATAACTGTACCAGACATATTTATATTGAGCTGGAGTCATTACATTACATCAATGAACCACAGACAGTGAATGACAGACAATGAACGACAGAGATTCCGACATGCAGAGTGCTGTTATATACCTTTTACAGAACAGGTAAATGTCAGACTTGACTAACAGCCAACTACAATCCTGATCAAAATTATAAGATCAGTTGAATAATTGCCGCAATTTACATTTTGCACTGATCTTAAGGAGGTTCGTTCTCTAAGTACAGTTTCAAAATGCAAAAAGAAGACATGGAAATGAGACAAAACAATTTTGACTCAGCAATTTATTGCAAATAACCATAACATTGAATTAGGGTGTTCATCAGCTGACCAAAAGTTTAAGACCATAGCTCAAAAAACCTGAAACCCCCCTAAAATAGCATGCTTGATGCCAGTGTTTCCAGGAGGCTAGTGGGAATGTTGCTCCAGGTGGTGAAGATGGCTTCACAAAAGGCATCCACTGGAAAATCTTTGGAAATGCCCCTGTTACCATGTTTTCAGTTGGATTTAGATCACGGGAACACACAGGATGGTCCAAAAGAGTGATATTTCTCTGGAAGAAGTCTTTTTGTCAGGTGGGCATTGTGAATTGCAGCGTTGAACCCAGTCATGACCACACAGACAAGGGCCTTCAGTCATAAGGGCTGCCCCCTGCAACATCTCTGCCATCTACCGTTTGACACCCCTGCACAACCTCAAGCCCTGTTGTTCCACTGAAGGAAAAAGCACCTCATTGACGTCTTTAATAAAGGTAAAGCTGATGTTAAATGTTCATTTATAAACACCATTCATCATTTATATGTTTTCTGCATGTAACACTATAATTATTCTCCATAAAATGTGTTTTGTGTTCATATTTTTGGGTGTTTGGAAAGGATTAATTGGATTTTTTTTAAACTTTTGTATGTTTCGTTTTTAACGGACCGTTTGGAATGGATTTATAACAAAAAACAAGGCACCTGGTATATTGCCACGTCTTACTTGGCTGCATGATGAACTCCAAACGATCACAGCCGCAACTCCTAAATCTCAGCCTCTCTAACATCAGCAAACTCTTTCACAAACAAGGTGTGGTTTTAGCAGAGTGATGAAAAAGACATGCTGGAAGTGTATTGGCAGGTCAGCCTCTTTTTCAAATGGCACAACTAGTCTGACCTTTGGGAGATATGGCCGCTGTCAGAAGATGACCTTTGGGCATGGTGGTCAGTTAGAGCTGCCATTCCAACAAACCCGTCGATCGTTACTTTGTGAGCTAAAAATAATAATATAAACAGTGTGGTGTTTTGCTCAGTGGTGCATTTTGGTTAGAATTCCATCATGTCATGCATTCTTCTGAAAGTGCATCTGAAGTGACTCTAATAGGGACAGTATAGCATAGCACACATGATAAAATAGGTCCACATTTGCTGGTATAGAGAAAGTCAAATAGTCAAACTGCGTGAGTTGGTAGGTGACTGTGAATGAACTTTTTCTGTTTAGGTGTGAAGATGTGTTGACAATATTGATGTGTCATCCCTTTGAAGTGAATCACAAGAGCCGATACCCATGGAGTGAAATTCAGACTCCCTGTTTTTTCCCCCTTTTGCACATTCAGCTCTCACTCTCAGCTATGCTCACACGAGGACAGGGGCAGAACTTTGTTTTGATGGGCACATCATGTGGGATATAGGATCATAACACCATTATGTGAAAGTAGAGAGGGCAACATTTGTTCTTTTTATGGAGAGAATGGATGGAATTGTATCAGCCCATTCAAACTAAGCATCTAACTTTTCTTAACATGCACTATACTTTTGGTCACTCATACTACTTTTTGGAAGCGTGGATTTGTTTGCAGTGTTTTGTTGTGCGGTGGGGTCTCGAACCAATTAACCACTATAAACGAGGGGCGACACGGTTTTCCTTTTTTGCAAAACGTTTTCCAAAAGAAGGGTCAGCCTCGAGAGAGAGATTCACATTTTTCCAGCAGCTCTGCAAAAACAAGAAGGGATAAAATTTTTTTTTAAACTTTTATGACAACTTAAAGGTGAAAAGAAAAGGATGCCTTTGTGGCTGAGATCAGTCAAATATTCATTCATTCGTCATTGTCCATAGGTCTGAATGTGAGTGTGAATGGTTGTTTGTCTATATGTGCCCTGCGATTGGCTGGCGACCAGTCCCGGGTGTACCCCGCCTGTTGCCCGAAGTCAGCTGGGATAGGCTCCAGCACTCCCCCGCGACCCTTATGAGGAGAAGCGGCATAGAAAATGGATGGATGGTCGTTAAAGTAAAGACTGTATTAGTTTGTAATATGAACAGTGGTTAACCTATTTTTACACTTGTATGACTGTTAAAACGTTATTTATTGCTTGTACGACATAAACGGTAGAAACCAGACCAAAAAGTAGATGTTAGTGCCTCCTTTCTGTGCTAAATTAATAGTGACTATTAATTTTCAACTTTTCAAAAGTTTTACATTTAATAGGTAAATGATACCCAACTCTACAGCTTATAAAGAATTTATTATGCAACAGTTTGACCCTGAACACATTTTAATATTTAAATGTAGAAACTCAGTAGATGGATCAACTTGTTTCTGGATAAAACCTAAGGGACTTACATAAAGACCAGCATGCTGAGTCAAGGTGAGTGCTTCAGTCTGAAGCCACCTGGTCAAATGCCAGTTGGTCCAGAAGGAAGTGGTCATTCAGCCTTTTGGACTGTGTCACTGGCAGAATCTATGTGGTTTCCTTACAGGAGCAGCTGGTCTGGGCCAAAGGGAAAACCGAGGACACAAAGCAGCCTTAAGAAAAAGAGAGCAAACTTTAACTTTCTGCCACTATTTAATCTTGCTTAAATTAATGACGCATCTGCAGTTTTTACCTGCGCTCCCCTCACAGCGGACCGTATGGCCTCTCGCCCTCAGGACAGCTGACGTACAGTATGCTGCCAGACTACTGCGCTAATGCTACTGTGCTCTTCCTCCTCCCTCATCAGTGAATTCACTGTGCTTTGTTTTTATTGTGGAAAAGGGTCCTCATGATTCTTCCACTTCTTAAACTTTGGAAAGAAAAACAGAAGCGCTTATGGAGGAAGGCACAAACTTAATTGTCAGTTCCTTTCAGAAAGTGTCTCAGGGCGGGTAATTATCTTGGAGAATTAGCCTCACTGTTGGAACACTTAAATTGTGACCCTCTTTAAGGGGCTGGATTTGAGCTCTTGTGCTTTTAAAGGTGTTATTTTGACTTAATAGTTTAAAATGAGCAGAAAAGAGCATTAGCTATTTTGCTCCCATGCTCCCTTTCCTGGTGTGAAATGTCATTTATTTTGAAGGTGTTGGTTTACACAGGTCCACTTTCTGTAACCACCAAATAATCGTATCGCACCTTGTTTTTAAACCCTTCACTCTTTGTTTATGCGATCATCGGGCCGTCTACATGTCATTCATAATACACACTTTTTGGCACTTTGCTTGGTCATGATGTCATTCAGGATGTGTACGTGTTAGCCACGTGTTTACAGTAGCACAGGGATGTCCAAACTTTTTCCAGCGAGGGCCACATACTGCAAAATGAAAGAATGCAAGAGCCACTTTAATATTTTGTAAACCAACACATGTAGACATGCTAAGAAGCTATATATGTTTAAAAGAAACTGCATCACAGCTTTGTGATACAGGTGAAAAAGCGTATTATTAGTACGAACTTTGGTCTTTGCACTTTTTTTTTAGAATTACAGTTTATTGCGGTTCATTGGTTCCAGACTTGATCGTGAAGTGAAGTGAATTTCCACAAAGATTCCTTATTCATAAATAGAATATTTTCCAAGTTACAGCTCTGTCTTGTCAAATGCACCGCGTACGTAACGAAACAAGCTTTCCATGTAACTTCAGATACGAGCAGCGCTGAGGAAAACCTAAAAAAAAAAACTCGTCCGGAGTGGATGCAGTGACCAACGCGACACGAGCCGTTTTCAACTCTGTCTTGCCAATTGCACCGCGTACGTGAGCAAGGAACACCTCCTCTCTGACTGCAGCCTGCAGCAAGTCTGTCTAGGGAGGGGTGGTCCCTGTGTGTGACTGGCCAATCACAGAGCGTAAAGAGTGAATACATAAGTAGTTACCCAATGAGCTTTTTCTTTCATCACGATTACGGATAATAACGAGCTGTACTCACTTCATGCTTGTACTCGGCAAAAATGCAACGGATTATTGTAGTGCATATTGAACATTACAATAACATTACTGACACCTAGTGACCAGTGTTGAATACTACATATCATCACAGCATCTTGGAACGTACAGTATATTCTGAATGCTATACATTTGTATTTTAGCTCATTTAGCCATTTTTATGCTTGAAAATGCTTAAATTAGGGCAAAAATACATAACATTTGCATAAATATACATTCTTTTTTACTAATAATACAGTAACATGAAACCGCATGATTTATGTATTCATATATTTTGGAAAAACTGTGACAGCGTGAAGCCACGCAATTCAAAGCGCGATGAGGCATGACTGTATTGTCATTTGTAATCTTATTTTTGTCTTGTCAAAGCCTATCATTGTGTTAAAAGTTGTACTTCACCTCAACCATACCCTCCTTGCAGCAAAATTGTTAAAAAATCTTTTTTTTTTTTTTTTTGCTTGTCATTATGTGAATAAATAGGCCTGACTGCTCATACACATGCAGGGTAATAATTCTGACTAAAAGCTTAACAAACCTCTTTTTGTTAGACCAACAATGGCTGAAACGACCATGCATGACAAGAAAAGAGCCGCATGCGGTGACTAATTATCACCTGATGCTGGAGTTCCTCGTCTTGTCTTTCGAGTCAATATTTTAATTTTATAGCTCACAGCTTTACTGCTTTGGTCCACTGGTCTCATCAAGTTCACTTACAATTGGGCGTAAGGAGCTTGGATAACCCCAGTGTACACAAGCCAAACAAGCGAGCTGGATGGAGTGTGGCATTTAGAAAAAAAAAAAAAAGCTCTCAAAAGGGGAAATAAAAATGTTGGCCTTTATCGTGTGTATTATATTTAACTGATGATTTGTTTCACCAACACTGTAGTATTAATAGCACTTGCCCACTTTTAAAATATGCTTTTGAGCCATCCTCCCTGACCCATTTTGAACCCGGGACCCTCAGTTATGTTCATGAATAGCTACAAGGGCAACCTGCTCCTCCCTTCCTTCTGCTGTTGTTGTTTTTTTCTCCTCTTGGATCAGTTCTGCTGTTACTGTGTTGTCCTACGTGGTCTGTACAGCACCACTAGTGGCTTGGCTCTACATTCAGTCCCTGTTCTAGCAAAGAGAACCATGACTGCGGGAGGCACACCCTCTAACCTGCCTGTACCCCTGGCAACCGGAACAGAGCAGCTGGTACTGTCAGCAGCTCTGACAGATGACCTGCTGTGTGGATACTTTTAGCTTGTGATTCACCGATCGTGAGGCTAGCAGAAACATGTTTAATGCACTCAAAACCGAGCTTTCCTGTTACTGGATCAGCTCACAATCAGGCTCCAACAATAACACACATCGTTTTCCAATCCTGTTTTGGAATGTGTTGCTGCTATTGCTGTTTTGTGGCATGCTGTGATATTAAAATAAATAAAATAAAATATCATAAATAAAAATACAAACGTTGACTGTTTGCTAGTGCAAAATAACAAAATGAACGGGATATAATCAATATCTTTCTTTTATTGAGAAACATGTCCTGCGTAACCTCACAGAATAAATTAAATATATTTAACAGACCTCTCTGAATAGATTTTTGTGGCATAAGTGCAGAAACAGTAAAAAAAAAAAAAAAAAAAGGATTGCCTTCCAAGCATAATCTCTTCTCCTCTCCCTCCGTTTTTGCAAAATTAGGTATGTGATATTCAACGTTCAGTTGTCCAGTCATTTGTCATTCGTAATTATGTTTGCATTTTTTTCTGCATGTAAAACTAATTATTGTCTATAAAATGTGTTTTGTGTTAACATTCTTGGATGTCTGGATAAGATTAATTAGATTTACATTATTTTTATGTGAAAATTTGCTTTGCTTAGAGTCCGTTTTGGTTTGAGTCTGACCTTCTGGAACATATTAACGTTAACCAAGGCACCATATATATATATATATATATATATATATATATATATATATATATATATATATATATATATATATATATAGTTGAGGTGTCAGGAAGTATGCCGACAGGGAGAAGTGAGAAGGTACTGACGCAGTGTCTGTATTTTTTTATACAGTCATTTATACAGTGGTCCCTTGGCATATGAGTGTCCTAACTAACGAGCGTTTTTGTCTTCAAAAGAGTAATACATTTGCATCACAAAAATGCCTCTTTGGAAAAATCAGACCTCACAATCGCTCAGCGTTTCTCTCCCGTCGTGCCACTGCCACTTTTCCATTGTTGTGTATGTGTTCCACAGCGGATGAAGACCCTCATCTGCGCATGTAAACACCCTTTTGAGTGTTAAGTTGCTGTATGATGAGATTATTGTTCTTTGTAACATGACACCATGAGTCAGACTGTTCTGAGGAATGACCTCTTGCAATTTCCAATGGGTTGATAAGCACCTCAAGTTTTTTCATAGCTCATGATGGGCTCCTGTTAAATTAAAGAGCTGCCTGGTCCTCACAGACTCGTGCGCGCAAAAATATGCCTTTTTATGATGTGGATATGTGTGGCTTCTAGCCTGGTGTGGCCTATATATGTACAAATCAGTTTTTCGCTCTAAATTTTGTGGGTGCGGCTTAGACATCAGAATTTACGGTAGTTCGTTACATGACACAAGTATATTTATTACAAATTCAGTCGATATTCCACATAAATTGAGTGTAAAAATAAAGTGAATGCAGCATTATAATTGACTTCCAACAACGCTAAAGCCAATGAGACTGTAATTAAAATTCTCAAGTGTATTATGTTGTAGTGCACACTATGTAGATAAATCTTTCCAATGCACAGCCGCCCTTAAACTTGCTCTGCAATAAAACTGCTGTCTGCTTGAATTATTGTACATTCCGTGTGTTTATGGGCTGTGACGTGACACTTTTCTCATTTTGTATCTGCATGCTTAAAGAGGAATTTATCGCGCCCATGCCGAGCAGTCTCAAGGCTCGGGCAAAATTTGAAATTGAAAGAAAAATTATTTTTTTCAAACCCATTTGCTTCATTAGGACTAAGCTTCAAGCAGCTCACATCTGGATGGAAGCGAGTGGATCACAGCTGCCTCCTTCCAGGCTGCAAGCAGCGAATTCGACTCTTTTACTCCCTACTTCAGCAGCAAATGGTGTGAACTTGGCTGAATGAAGCTAACACGCGGTCACAGGCAGCCTTGAAGAAGCCAAGCAGCCTTCAAGTCTATCATTTAATTACGGCCATCAAAGTCAAGCCAAAAAGATCATGGGGGGAATTGTACAGTACAGTGCCAGAGGGAAGCAAAGTTAATTTAACAGAAGGCTAAAAGGATAAAAAAGGAGAAACATCCCGCTGAAGGTCTTTCTTTAGCATGACCCTTTTGGTTCTTGAATATTCCAGGAATATTTCATTGTAATGCTGTAGCCGCAGTCCGAGAGATTAACATGTTAAAAATCCTCACAGGGAGTCTGAAATGGAGGGAGAGTCGGAAACATTTTTCTCCTGAGAAATAACAAAAATAAATAATCTGTTCTAGCACCAAACTGTCACCATTATACCACCTTTTATGAACTTTACAGGCTATTTTTAGTCAACAGTTTAACATTCTTTATTGCCCCAAGTGTAGAAATGAGGTAACCACAGAATTAAAAACAAATGTAGAATGCAAACGTGATTCACATTGTCGATGAGCTTCATCATGAACATTCTTACTAACACGAGTGTAAAAAGAAGTGAGCTATTTTAAAACATTTTCTCCTTGAAATGTATTTTTCGACCCCTTCCTTGCCTTCTTTACACAGGAAGTGAACACAATTCTAATGCCAAAGTGTAAGCAAACGAAATGTCGCAGGTGTCAACATGTAAAAGAATGATCAGTAGGAGACATGGTGAAGGGGAAGGATTAAATAAGTTCCACTTCTTCCTACTCCTTTTAAAACCTGTTGAATAGTGCAAATGAAACCACGTGATGTTCTTTAATGTAACTTTAAGCATGTCTGAAACCAATAAACCATCAGTGACAACCCTAACAATAACATAAAATAAATATAAAAATTAATGTATTTTCTGTATGATTCCCATCGTTTTTAACATTTTCTTCTTAAAATTGCTGAATGTGCACATTTCCTGATCAAATAGAGGGCGGAAAGTTAAAGTGAGGCTGCCGCGAGCGTCTCTTCTCGGTTTAGTGCACAAGCCCTGCCTACTGTCTGAGTGTGGCCGGTGTTTTTTGGCATACATTTTCAACGTTAAATGACATAAAAACACGCTCACCAGGGCGGATGCTGCATGTGCATCACAAAAAGTCCTTTTTAGCAGCCTGTTAGCTTTCCACGACATGGAAACAGGAACCAAAGGTCAGCTCCATCTCCCGTCACCGTAACATCATCTTTGAGTTTCGCCATAAGTAATTTTTTGATATTTCTTAAGTGTTTCTCATCTCAAGGATCTGCTTTTCTATTGATTAGAGCTGCAAAATAACCTAAAATGGAGAAAAAGAAAGTTGCAAGCGCCATTTGATAAAGTACATGAGAAACACTCCTGAATTCAAGAAATAACTCATGGCGAAACACGAAGGTGGTGCCCACGTTGATCTTGCTTCCATGTTGTGTCTTTGGCAACAATCATGTTCTGTTTTTTGTGATAAAAATACATTTAGAACGCAGCGTATTAATAACACGACGAGACGTGCGCCGTATTGTACACTAACCAGAAAAAGTCAGCAAACCGGGGCAAAATTTTGGCATATATTTTCATCGATAACTGAAACACAAGCGAACTGGGGTGTACGAAACAAACTGAGGTCCCACTGTGTTTTCATATTCTGGTGAATATCAATAAAGTAATTTGGCTGCTTTATTAATATTTTTCATTTTATAAACAGGCTAAAACCAAGCTAACGTACATATGCTGAGAATTACGTATATTTTAAAGAGAAAACAGCCTGCGTGGTGAGCATATTATTATTATTAGTTTCTGCTAACGTTTCAACTGTTGTTTTACATTACAAACTTCTTTTCCCAATTTTTGCTGTTGTTTTATTTCATTTGTTTAATTGTATTTTTTTTAGAATGTGCCCCCCAGGCCACACTTTGGATACCCCGTGTCTAAGATCACTATCATGGAAGCACTTGTCTGTTACGTACTCGGTCTGCAACTAGAAAGTTTGCCCATCCATCCACTTTCTATTCAGCTTTTTCTCATTAGTGTCGCGTGTGAAGTGGAGCTTATCCCAGCTGACCCTGGACTGGTCACCAGTCAACCAGAGGGCACGTACAGACAAGCAACCATTCACACCGACGGACAATTTCGAGTTTCCAATTAACCGAATATGCACGTTTTGGGGATGGGGGTGGGAGCATGATAAGAACATGTAAACGTCACACATACTGTGTTGTATTCAACAAATAACAGTGTAGCAAAAATCTTTCCAGTGAAAATTACTGCTCGATCATCAGCTCCACACGTGCATCTAAAATCCCCACCCAAGCAAGGTGAAGACTTCCGAGCGCTGATTTGTTTCTGTGAGCAACACAAAGACGTTACCTCCATTAGAACTGTGCAAAAAAATGGGAAACGGTTACCTTGAAAAAACATAAGAAAACTGAATACAGAATTATTAAAGACACCCAGGAATGGGTCTTTGAGCTTGCCTGAGGAAGATTTCTGAAGTGCTAATTTGATCACAGTTGTGCAGAACCCAAGTGAGTGTCAGCAACATGAAAGCTACTGTTGGCATGGAGAGAAAACAAAAAACGTTGTGGACGTGCTTGTTGTTTGTGGTTGAATTCTATGTCATTGTGTGTTATGTTATTATTCTATTATATGTCATTATGTCTATGTCAAACATAAAGGTGGATTAGTAGTGTGACAATATTATCAGCCGTAATGAAACAGCAGGTAGACGACCAGTGGCGGAACTAGACATTTTTCATTGGGGTGGCCAAGGTAAGACCATTACTCACATTGGGGTGGCAATAAATTGATGCCTGAAATGTGTAGATGGCCAGTGGGGTAGCCGGAAAGTGACCAGAGGTGGCCGTGTCCACCACTGTACGCTACTATATTTATATATTATAGATAATGTATTACCGTACCGTCACATACGGTGAGCTCCCTTTTCCAATATCATTCCCTTTTTCAATATCAGTGAAATAAGTCATATACATAACTGATAGATTGCAGTATAAAAAGGATATCATATTTTTTAGCTGTACAGCAACTGCCCCTCTGTTGCCGGTGTGTGTGAGTGACAGGAAGAAAAGCTCAGACCCTCTCGAGGAGAGTTTTTTTGCTTCACCTGCTAGTGTAAAGCCACAAGAAGGCGCTCTAGACTTGTGTGCCAGTATCTGCTACTCCCATCACTCCTGTACCACTGAAAATTGACTATTTAAACATCAACTTATCAAGACAACCGAGATAGACGGAACACAAATGACCCCCAAAAGAAAATCATATTCTGCAGATTGCAAGCTGCAAGTAAATGAGTTATGGTATGTTGTTTAGGCTATAGTTATCTGAATAACTGTTAATATGCTACGTTGACATACCACCTATTCACGTTAAGTTAATAACTATTTCACCTGCTGTTTTCCATTTTATTGTTACTACGATAACTTGCCTTTCAAGATGAAATGTCTGTTGTTGGTCTCTGATTTTATAAAATAAATTTCCCCCCAGAAATGTGACTTATAGTCCAGTGTGACTTATAGTCTGGAAAATACGGTATATATGTATAAAAAGATTGTTCTTAGTTAAAGTTGGACCAGAAAATGTTTATATTTTTATGATTCTGTCCTTCCACACCTGTTTAGTGTTCCTGGGCGGAGGCACAAATGCACACCTGTAACTAGTCTGCCATCAGGCATTTATTTTTTGGATTAGTTTCATTTAATTTTTAATTTTAATTAAAATTTTAATTTTTAATTTTAATTTTGTATTTAGTGTTTTACTACTGTACATGTACATCTGATCATCTTCAAACACTTACGTTGATTGGTGGTTAAAATGATTCATAGTTGTGCTTTGTTTCAGTTACTTAAGCGTTCCCTCATTTATCACGGGGGATAGGTTCCCAAAATAGCCCACAATAACTGAAATCCGCAAAGTAGCCAACTTCATTTTGGTTTTTTTTTTTACAATGATTATGTATGGTTTAAGGCTGTAAAAACCCCGGTTTTTGTAGCCTTGTTAAAACATATTGCTGCAGACGAACCGAAGATTCATTTACAAGCTAGCAAGCAAGCTAGCGATGACACAGGAGACATGGCAGGATGGCACGAAGGAGATTGATTGACAAAGGTCTACAGCCAATCAGGACGCAAAAAACAATGGGCGGTGCAGACAGACTTGAGAGGGAAGAGAGACACTCAACTTCCCACAATGCAATTCTTCTTAAAGGGCCAGGCCCATAACAGCGTTCATACTGTAATATAAAAAAAAGAAGCACAAAACAAAATCTGTGAAAGGTGAACCGCGATAGAGAGACTGAAAACTGTATTGTAATTGTATACTTAAAAGTTTAACAACATATTTTATTATAAAGACATAAAGTCATACCAGATTATTTATATATTTTTTTAAAGAGTTTTAAAAAGTCAAAAGTCAACTGACTAACCAGGAAAAACAAAGCTACTCTCAATTATCAAGAGAGATGAAATGTTGATAAATAAAATATACCAGTGAAGAATCTCTGGTCAGATGGATGCTCCTTCGATTGGACTCAGCTCTGACATTAAAGCAGGAATAAATAATAAATCATATTTGAAGAGTAGTGTAAATTCTAGCAGCTTGGCACTGTTTGCCCTCAATGCTCACCCTCGGTGGACATGTGCACTTTGCTTGAGCTGCTATTTTTTTCTTCCTGCTTTGTAGTTTGTTAGTCATAACACTGTAGCATTGCTTGACTCCTTATAACCTTTACGTCTTTTACAAAAATATCCATAATGCAATCCATAATGTTCAAAAATAAGTCTGTGAAATGTCTTTTCCCGACGAGAAAATTCTGATGCACTATTATAACAACTTTGGGCTCAAAAGTAACAAAAGCAGCAGGGGTATAAGGGAGCGTACATTATTTTCAATGGAACTACAAATATCAGAAAGGGAATTTAAAATCATGAGGTAATCTAGAAAAAAAAAAGTTTTTAGAAATACACATTTAAATACAAACAGCATACACTAACACCCAGTAACAGTACATTTGAAAAGGCCTAAACGAAAACAAGGAAGCTAAATTTAATAGAAGTGACTTTGTGGACTTGACATCCAGTGCTGAGCGTGCAAGCATGCAGATAAGTGCGACAAAACTCGCCGCTGTGCAAAAGGTATCAAATGCCAAGTTAGATTTGATTTGATGATGTGTTGTAACCCTACTTAAACGCACCAAACAGCTTAAACAAGCTCCTGTCACGTATTTTACACATACTGCGCATGAAGTTTAAGATCAACAGTGATCCTGCCTCCTTTTGCCCTGTCTGCAGGATGCATGCTGTCTACAGTGGCAGCAAAAAATAAAAAAAAATTCTTCCAAAAGGTTGCCTCCAGCAGGCATTTGTTTACACATGAATAAGCCATCACTCCGCGTGTGTGTTCACTATCTATCTATCTAGGTTGGCCAAATTCTGGAAGCCAGAAAGGGGGGAGAACACCACTTGCTCTTTTGTGAAGATGGCAAAAATGCAGCTGTCAGCAATTTCAATTAAAGCACATTTTATATGTGAGAGTTCTCCACACTTCTGCTTTTTTTTTTTCATGTGCCAGGTTGGATCCAGTGGGGTTGAAAATCTAAAAGATTTAATTGATGGAGACCCATCCAGAATCAATGAGGCTTGTAAAGCAGGGCAGCCCCTCTCTTTACAAAGCAGGAGGCCATCAGCGGGGGAGGCGGGCTGGGTGCTTGTGTGTGATGTTCAGGCGTGACTGTGGAGCTTTCGGAGAAATGGTGTGTGTCTGCCCAGGTGCCACGCCACATAAATTTACATGACACACCATCTGAATGCATATTTGTTCTAACGGTACTGGTGCAATCGCATGTTATGTGTTGTACAGTAAGTTCCCAAAATGAAGCAGTGTATGGGTTTTCTTGGTTGATACAGAATTATATCAAGCAAGTCCGTTGTGTGCTGTCTTTTAAAATAGGAACCTGGTTTAATGATAAATAGCTACTCTTCCAAGACAGTTTTTGTGTTGAGACCATTGGCAAATGGTTTTATATTGTATACATAATGTATTGTATACATATTATCCCATACTGGTGCTAAATCAGTACTTTTGGTGCCGGTGCTTAAACGGTACTTAAAAAAATGGAAAACATACACATTTTGTGACGTGCAAAATGAACATAATAGAAATTGAAATACTTCAATAATCTAACTAAGATCACTAAGTAATAAACTGATCAATATTAACTAAGATTCACAACAAATTGTCGTAATTATGCAGCAATACAGAACACAGTGAATGTCAGAAAAAATTGCAAGATTTTATAGTACATTCGCCCCTCGCTACACCGCGGTTCAAATATCACTCCCTCACTCTATCGCAGGTTAAAAAAAAAATTATTAAATAATGATCGCTGTTTTGTTATTGACTATGGGCTATTGTTCCGTGTGGAAGTGGTACGTTTTTGGCTGCTTATTTTGTCTTCTTCCTCACTCATATTTTGAAAGCCATTCTTACGTTTGGAAGAAATCAATTGGAGGCTAACTAATTGCTCTGCTTAAAGCAGCAACTGTCGCTTGTTTCATTTCAGAGATCCCGCAGCCTGCGCATACGAGTTGTGCAATGTGATGTAAACGAAGTTAGCAGTATTGTTGGCGTGCACGTCTACAGTACATATGCCAGATTCATGTCAGACTGGCATGAATATATCAATCAAGTGACAAACATCGTAGTGGCAATGGATGATACTGTAGGTTCGTGTCATGCGATCAACCCACATTATGTTCAGGATTTTACAACAACAAGGAACTTTCCCAATGCTAACAATGAGTTATTATTTGTTATTACCTCCGCCAAGGAGGTTCTGTTTTTGCTGGCGTTTATTTGTTTCTTTGTGTTCAAAATAACTTGAAAACTTCTGAATGGATTTGGATGAAATTTTCAGGAATTGTTGGAAATGAGATCGTTGTCTGGATCGAGTAATTTTTTTAAATGATTTTTTAACATTGCGAGATAGGACCATTTTCGGCGTTTGTGGATATAACTCCATAAAAAATGGTGACAGAGCACTTAGAAAAAACAATACAGGACAAGTTTCCAACAGGTTCTACAAAATATCAAAGACTAATCCAGATAATGGAGTAATTCCAGATAATATGATTCACAATATGAAAAAATAGGGGACCCTTACAATTTCCATCATAGGAAGACAACAAGTGAAGCTATAAACCTGCAACAAACAATGATACATAGACAATACACTGGAATCTGGAGTGTACCAACAGATTTGTTGTATCTTCAAAAGCTATAGAGCTAGATCCAGAAGAAAACCACCATTACGGAAAATGTGATTTTTGTGAATAACTACTGAACTAATATTGATATCATTATGTGTTTTGACCTGAGCATTTTAGCTAGATGCTCACAGAAAAACTAGCATCATGCGCAACGCCCTACTTGACAGTTGACACTCCCCGGCCGGACCGATATCTCATTTTTGCCTCAGCCGTTCAGTGCCACTAATTAAGCACTGAAAAGAGGTACCGATATTTGCTAAATGGAAATTTCTTGTTGGCTTCGGTCTGGTTACTACCGTTTACGTTAGCGCTAGCGCCATTATGTTGCCGAGTTTCAATATCCGTCTCTATTTATAAGCAACACAACATTCATAACACCCAACATTTTTGGTGCTGTAGCTCAAATTTGATTAACATTGTACATTTCTAAAATGCTTTCAAAATGAAAAATAATTTCGATCACAGTGTTTTTTTTTTTGTTTTTTTTTTTTTACAAATGACCTGATCTACCTTTTTCTTTTTATATCACTGGGCGGCAGTCAGGGGGTGGAGCAGGTTGTCCAGAAGCTCGAACGTTGGAGGTCCAATCCTCACCAGAGCACACTGGCGAATGAATGTTTGGTGGTGGTCGGAGATGCTGTAGGTGTGAATTGGCAGCCACGTTTCCGTCAGTCTTCAGATGTAGATTACCACACACCGGTGTGTGACTGAGGAGTAAATCAATAATGTGTTTACCTCACTGTGAAGCGCTTTGGGTAAGAAGGCGCTATATAAAATCGATCCATTGTTATTATTAATATAAATAATTTAATAAATCAACTGTCGAACTGAACAAGCAACAGACCCAACTAAAAAAACAACTACAGTAGCTACAAACCATCTCTCTAACTCACCAAAAAACAAACTAAACAACTAATAAACAAAAGAACCAACAACCCCTACCAACCAACCAACCACCAAACATTAAACCATTAAACAAGCAAATTGACTCACTAAACAATCTACCAGGCAACAACCAACGAATGTACCAACAAATCACTGCACTAACAAATTAGCCAATTGATTAATTAATTAAACAACCATACACCAATCAAACACACGAATTGGCAACCCAATCAAACTTCGACCTATTTAAACCACCAGCTAACCTCCAAACCAAACAATGAACCAACTCACGTCTGTGTAGATTGGCAGTCATCCAGGTCATGGTAATCCGCAAAGTATGAATCGAGGCAACTGGTCTTTCCGTGTTTGTTGAAGACATTTCACCTTTAATCCAAAAGCTTCTTTGTTTAACCAACAAATTGCCTACCAACAAACCATACACCTAACTAACAAAGCATCTAACCACCAAACTCAGTAACAGTCATTGTGAATTTCTCTTGGAGATCAATATCTGTCTGTCTGGCTATCTGTCTAACCAACCCACCAACCAAATAATAAAATTACTAGCCAACAAACCAAATACTTAACTAACAAACAACCTACTAATCAACCCCACAATTGACAAAACAACAAACCAACAAAACCAAACACCCAACTAACAAATCAACCAACCAACCAACCAACCGACATGTCTGGTGTAAAGTAAAATAATAAAATTACCAGCCAACAAACAAAATACTTAACTAACAAACAACCTATTAATCAACCCGACAACGAACAAAACAACTAAACAACAAAACCAAACACCCAACTAACAAATCAACCAACCAACTAACCAACCAACCAACCAACCGACATCTCTGGTGTAAAGGATCTTCTTGTTCTTGCGACAAATCTTGAAACAATTGTTTTTTTAAAACAAATTGACATTTTATGAAAATAGAAAGCGCTGTTATTTCAAAACAACCTCAAATGAATATTTTCATACATTCATGAATTTCATTTACATGAAGCTGAAATGTCTGAAACCTTCCGCGACCTCTGAGTGGGTAGACGAATCTACAGTACCAAGGCTCTGAATTGCCAGAGGGGCTGCTCAGGTTGAGCTTAATGTATGAAGATGGGGGATGCGGACAGCATGTAGGATGAGACGTTCCTGTGCTGCACACGGCACATAAATAAGGGAGCAGCACAAAGCTATCCCCCAGGAGTGCTGTCAGTTGGCATTTTAACATGTAGGAGACTAATGAGAAACAGTGCTGCATCACGCACCTTACGCAACATGCAACACAGATGGATTAGGTCTTTTATTTTTATTTTTTATTTTTTACAGGTTTATAGTAATATCAGGGTCTGCGTGATGTTTGCTACATGCTTGGAGCAAAAGCAAAGTAACAGTTTTGCTGCTACGGTAGGGCAACATCCTTCAAATTAAATGCAAAGCTGCACCGACTGCACAAATACTGTGAGATGGAATTCCGCAACCACTGAGAGGTATGAAAGTGTTTTCTTTTTGTTTTTTTTCCGGAGCGGATGAAGTTTAATTACTGCCATATTTTTCCATTGAGAAAAGTTATGACAAGTCATTCCACTCCAGGGTTATTAAGTGTTCACTGAGAGAGCATTTGACATTAAAAGAAATTATACTCAATTACAATCACCACTTGGAGGCCCTGACTCTTCAGCAAGATGGATATTAAATATAGATAGGCAATCAAAACACTTCATTTGTCAGTCAAAAATGAGTCAAGCTGTAAGAAATATGAAGCAATTGCCTCCGCTTTTACTGGGAGGTGACATCAAAATTGCACAAAACACATTGTTAAGGATCATTATTTTGGGGTGGCATGGCTCAGGTGCTCATCTCCGAGCCTGAAGGTTGCTGCTTCGATCCCCAGTCCTCCTGTGACCATGTTGAAGTATCCTTGGCCAAGACACTGAACCCACAGTTGCTCCTGGTGCTGTGTCGTCAGTAGGTAAGTGGTAACGTGTCAAATCACGTTGTCTACTTTGACGGAAGAAAAGATACAAGTTCATTTACCTTTTACATTTTTAGACTGTGAGTCTACCCTTATCAGCTGCACGAGGGACTTATTCAAATGAGACAAAAAAGCATGTAAATGATCTTGCATGCGCAAACCTTAAATAAACAAATGTGTTGCAGGCACACATTAACATTCATCCCTGTTGTCAACAAGTTGTAAAGATCAAATGGTAATTATGCCATGTTGCTGACTGCATCAAGCAACTGTAAACAAATGAGAGACAACAAATCAACATCCGTTCCATTTGAATGTCACACTTGGCCTGATCCAATTAGCGCGACTGTAATGCTCAGCGTTGATGGACTCTCACAGGGCCCCGATCTCCTCTTTTATTTTGTTATTTGACACTTGAACGTTCCTCGGGGGGTGGTGGGGCGATGGAAGCGCAATAGGTGCTTTCCACAGATTCAGATGAGTGGAGCTCTGACATGTGAAACCACTGTGTGCTCCGAGCTTGCTTTGACAGGACAAGACGCGCCCAGACTTCTAATGAGAGCGACAAAAGTAGAGTCCTATTGTGCCAGTTGAACACGATGCGATGGTCTCAAGCCAAACGAAAGGATTCTTTGTTGAATCCCAAAATGACACACATCTATGTAAACATACGTTTTTAAGCAGCAGTTGATGGGAGCAACGGAGGTAATGCGACGACTCAATGAAAACAAATCGAAACAAAATATTTTCATTCATTTTTATACATATTCAATGTACTTTTGTACCTTAATGTGTATGACCTAACCCGTAATTAAAGTTTTATGCATATTTTTCTAATGTGTTACAGTAATCCCTTGATTATTAATGGGTTAATGGGTTCAGACCTGACCATGATAAGTGAACAAGTGAAGTAGGATTCTTTATTTATAAATTGAATATTTTTGTAATTAGAGCACAGAAAACCTGTTTACGGCCTTCTAAATAAGTTTTACATTAAAAATGTTTCAGTATTATTAGAGCCGTGTAGACATACTGTGAAATAACACCTCAATAGTCACTTTTACACTCTTTTCTAACTTTATTCTTATCTGAAACTTACCATTCAAAATGCGTTACCTGCACATGATCCATACATTTGTACATCGTATCGTGTCTTTGAGTGCCAAGAAAGGCGCTACAATACAATACATTTTTTTGCTTGTTGGTTGCAAAATTATCAAGCGCTAACCTTTATGTCTTTAAAGCGTGGTCACACGAAGAGAGATGGAGCCAGTGGCAAAAACCAGCCTTTGCAGGCAGTGTTGGGGGAGTGTGAGCTGTCGTCAGCGAACGCCAGGGCTACGTGTGTGTTCATGCATAATAAACATGTGTCAGAATGAATTACAAGACATGGCTTCTGACACTCATGATGTTTTACTAATTGCAGATTTTCTTTTCCAGCACATTAGAGTGGTTGCAGGCTACACTAGACAGCCATTCAAATGTTACCTCGACCAGGTTTAGCAATTTTATCAGTGATCATTAGGGCTGCGTCAGTGAGGGACATTTTTCTGGGTTGGGTCGTATTATTATTATTATTATCATTATTGTTACTGTCACTGTGCTCTGCAATATCAATGTTTTGTCTTTCAATAGGAGAACAACAAATCCAATACCTCGCCCAAAGCCAATTTGGAACTCAAAGAAAATTCTCAGGAAAAATGTCTCCAAAATCACGCAAGCAGTTTGAACCATAGTCAATAAATCTTGTAATTCATCAGTTCAGATAACATCAAAATATTAACACAGGTTTTGGTTATTCTTTAATTTATGGGTGACACAAATCCTAAATGTAGCACAGGTTTCAACTAGAGAAAGAAAAATAAACACTAGAAGTTACGTCACCATTTATACTGTATATAATGATCAGTAGCTTAATGTATTTTTATGCTTGTATGACAGTTAATCATGTAATATAACACTGTGCATACAATTAAAGATTTAATGATGCAGACATATTATTTTTATGACCATTATTTCCCAGAATGGATTCCATTCAAACTCACAAGGTCCACTGAACAGGGCTCAAGGTATCAAATACGCTCTCTATGACAGAAAAACCAAGCAGAAACAAAATACAGTATAATATTTATATATTCATACCCTGGGCTGAAACCCACGCTGAAAAAAATGTGCTCACTGTGTCTGAACAGAACTTCATAAACGTGCCCTCAGCGCAACGATCGGCTCTATTTTTTACCATGCGTTCTCATTTTAAATTCAATATAGATGTGCCATCAAGTAAGACGACTGTGAGAATCCATCACCTTGGTGCCCCATCTTGATTTGACCAAGAAAAGCATCAAGATCAGAATGTCTTAAGTTAGTGATTCATTTATTCAAGTATGCATTGCAAGGATGCAAGAAATGTCGATGTGTTCAGCAAATAATTACGAGATCCTCGGGACCGGTTAATGGTACCGCGCTTCTGTCTTTCATGGCAGAGGGCATGGGTTCGAGTCCCAGCTTGGGTTGCGTCAAGAAGGGCATCTGGCGTAAAATCTCGGCCAAAACCATTTATGCGTTTGACTTGCCGTGGCGAGCCTTGACAGGGAAAATCTGAAAGTTTAGCCATTTTGACTTTGTTGGATATTCAGTTTTAAAAAATATAGACTTGTCATCCGTGTTCCTTAAATTATCCTAAAATGGCAAAATGTATTTTTGGAGACTGCATTTATCTTAACACAGGGGTGTCCATACTTTTTCCAGCGAGGGCCACCTGCTAAAAAATGAAAAGATGCAAGAGCCACTTTATTTTATAAAGCAACACATGTAGATATGCTAAGAAGTTATCCATCCATCCATCCATCCATTTTCTATGCCGCTTCTCCTCATTAGGGTCGCGGGGGAATGCTGGAGCCAGCTGACTTTGGGCGACAGGCGGGGTACACCCTGCCAGCCAATCGCTAAGAAGTTATATATATTAAAAAAAAACCTGCATCTCTGCTTTGTGATATACAGTCATCCCTTGTTTATAGCAATTAATTGGTTCCAGACCCGACCGCGATAAATGAATTTCCGAGATATAGGATTCAATGTTAATAGACGGAATATTTTTGTATAGAAAACCTGTTTATGACTTTCTAAATACGTTTTTTAACATTATTGGAGTCCTGTAGACATGAAATGACACACCTATAGTCACGTTTACGTTCCTGTTATTCACTGTATTCATTGTTTACAACACATTGCGCAACTTTTATGCTGCAGGGACTTGAGACGGCCACTAGCTAGTGAGATAGCAAGCTAAGCAGTTAGCCTTGAAATTATTTCTCCTAAACTTAATAAGCCAAACACTTACCACTTCCACACGAAATAGGAGGATAACTTTTGTTTCTCTATTATGTTGGACATGCCATGGCTGACTTGAAGAGTTAAGGTAATGCAATATGATATTATAACATCACAATATTATAACTTTTTTCCCCAGCGTAATAAAAATAAATGACAACTTTATTTTGGTTTTCTCACAATATTACGACCTTTAAAAAGTAACATTTTTTTCTTTAATATTTCAACTCTATGCTACTGCAATGGCATTATTTTTCCTCATAACACTGAGTTCATTCTCGTAAAATTGAGACTTACTTTCTTGTTAAAAAAGAACTTTCCTCTTAACTATTAACTATTTCAACTTTATTCCGGTAAATTTTCTTCTCGTAAAATAATATGACATTATCTTAAAATTACAACTTTTTCTTGTAAGATTGCAACTTTGTTTTCTTAATATTTTGACTTTATCCTTGTAAAATTACTACTGATTTTACATTTTTGTTTGTTTACTTATTGAAGTATGTTTTTTTTAATGTGCTGAGGGCCAATAAAAAAAAAATTGGCTGCAAATGCCTCCCATGCCGCACTTTGAACATGAACTGATTTAAATAAAGTACTAAACTTAAAATAAACCAAATTTTCTATTGGTCCACCAGATGCCAGAGGTCCCACTAAGGTGGGGCAATTGGGATGTATGAACAAATATGGTACATTGCATGCAGTAAGTACACCATGTTAATTCAACACTGGTTATTTTAGATGAAATGATAATATCCTTACCTGATCAGCAGTCAGAGTGCACCACCCAGCAAAGCAAGATGTGACACCTGTCAGTACCAATGCTCCAGATGACGACTTATGTGGACCGCTGAACCACCATGTTCTGGAGGTCTTTGATCAGCCTGCATTCCTCAGCCAGTCGGTGAGCAGACACCAAGGCAGAACAGGGCCTTTGAAGACTTCAATCATCTGTTACTGATAAGATTATTATGTTGCTGCTCTTTGACTTCAAGGCCCTAATCAATTGTGACAGACACTGGACTGCTGCTGCTCCCACAGGAAGGCAAAAAGGTGCAGTGTTTTTAAATAGCTCAGGGTGGGGACATCCACAGGAATTGTTAGATGTTTGTCAGTTTGCTCCAAAAAATGTCAGAGTCAGCATGCAAGAAAAGTATGAGTATGAGTAAATCAACATGGGAAAACCGGAAAACCAAGGAGGAAAACGAGAGTAAGGAGACCCATTTTGTCCAAAAGGCGAGTGAGGGCAGCAAGAAAACTGGGGCCTGCATCCAAGTGGAGACTGTGGAGTATAATAATGCAGCATCCTTAGCTAAGGAACAGCAACAGGGTCGGTTACTGCTTGTTTGTATTTGATCTGGCATATGGTATCCTTAGACCAGCTACTACAAGCATAAATAGCACCTTAAAGTAGCTGGTTCCAGGGAAAAACATTCATACCAAATGTGTTTAATTCAGTAGTTATCGTGCATTTGAAAAAGCGCAAAACAGATAAGATTCACACCTTTTGTAAGCGTATGTTACATGGTCTTAAAACATCACACCACAGGTGCCCAAAGTTGCTAACCCAGTATTCCGTATCTGCAGTGTTTTAGCCTGCCTGCAGTGGAACAGCTGAGAGACTCTTCATGATATTAATGTCAATCAAATACTTTGTTAGTTTGCCCGACAAGCCTGCTGTCACATTTATTATTCCTTCAAGAGAATGAGGGCCGTCTGTAGAAATGCACCTTGAATAAATCATTAATGCCTGCATGGGACTAAAAACACACAAGAGTTGTGGTGCTCACCCTCCTTCATGCTGGAGACGAGGGTTCGTGCCGATGATTACATAATTACCGTGCATAAGTGACGTGCGGTCACGGGAGGCAGGCGAAGCAGAACCTCACCTGTCGTCATGAAAAACGAACATGAAATTAATACTAATATTTATAATATGCAGAATTTTACACTGTTCACTAGGTGTCCGTAACGTTACTCACACCTGGTGTTCGGTGAGACACACAAGCATCAGACTTGATCACCGGAACAACAGTTTTTTACAGCAGGTTTGAATTATCTCACAACAGGCACACTAATCCGGTAATAATAGAAGCTACTGTTGTGGACGTAACCCAGGGGCAAGGTAAAACTCAACTCTGAACCCCGACATCAATTCCTGTCCGTCCCCCACTGAGCTCCCCTAAAACCGGAGCCCATTTACAGCAGCACACATGAGTATGTCTTAAATGGCTTATTTTCTGTTATTATGTCTGCTGTATTGAGTAATACGAGTGTAAAGGTGACTATAGGGCTGTTATTTCATGTCTAGAGGGCTCTAATAATGTTTTAAAAAAAAGTATTTAGAAGATTGCAAACAGGTTTTCTATGCTTTAACTAAAAATATTCCATTCATAGATAAGGAATCCTACTTTGTCGAAATTCACTTATCACGGTTGGGTCTGGAACCAATTAACCGTGATAAACGAGGAATTACTGTACATGTTTCCTGTGGCCACGGACCGGTATTGGGCCATGACCAGGTGGTTGGGGATCCCTGCTCTGTAGGACACGAGTCCTCTGCTGTTTTCAGAAATCTGCTGCACATACAGTCATGGAAAAAATGATTAGACCAGCCTTGTTTCTTCAGTTTATTGATCCATTTTAATGCCCGGTACAACTAAAGGTACATTTGTTTGGACAAATATAATGATGACAACAAATATAGCTCATAAGAGTTTGATTTAAGAGCTGATATCTAGCAACTTAAATGGTTTTCTTGATAATAACCAAAATCACTTAAGTTCTTACATGAATAGCTTTAATATTGTATTAGACATTAAAATCAACGAGAAACTGAAGAAACATGGGTGGTCTAATCTTTTTTTCTATGACTGTATGTTAGCAATTTGGCCCGTGGACCGCCAATTGAATAACACTGCTCTTGCACATGAACATACCTGAAAACGCTCTGAATCCCCTTTTGCGATGTCCTTATGCTTGTTAGAGATGATGTTTTGGAGTACAGTCAAACCTTGGTTTTCGTGCACCCCAGTTTTCGTATGGTTCAGTTTTGGTCAAAAAATTTTGCCAAAATGTTACATCCGTTTCCGTAGACTGATTCATTTTCCGTACAATATAGCATGTAACAAACTTGCCCTTTATTGTATCATCCCACGAAATCAAGCGTCCAAACAAAGTGATGTACTGTATGTGTTGCTGACTCACTGTCTGGCCATTTTTTATTGAGTGTGACTGCTGGAAAAACCCACAATGGGGCCCAAGAAAGGTGTGGGTGCCAGCAATTTGATAAAGAAGATGAGAAACGCTATTGAATTCTCTCCAGGATGTACGATAAGTCTGCATCAACAATAAGTTCCATCCTTTCATCATTTATAATTATTTCGCTTTGTTGCCTCTGCATGTAAAACTATAATTATTCTCTATAAAATGTTTTTTTGTTTATATTTTTTGGGTAATTGGATTTAGATAATTTATTTTTCCAAAAAGATGGACCCTGAAGACAAAATGCTTGCCTTTATGTTGCGTTTTGTTGCCTTGCCGGTTTTGCATCATATCCTGATCAAAACCATTATTTGTATATTATCAACAATGGCCAAAGATGATTACGCAACTCATCAGAGTCACCGATTCATCATGGCAATGAGAGTGGAGTACTTTCTCCGTCGGAAGCGGAAATCCTCATGGAGGCTTACGAGGTGCTAAAAGAGCAAATCAAAAAGTGTGGCAACACTGCCACAGTCATAAAACAAGGAGAGAAAACATGGCAAAGGGTTGCAGAGGCGGTCTTTCATTTTTTTATTAGAGGGCTACCTCATGTGCAGTTAAAACAAGTTTGTGTTGTTTCACAGGTATTGTTCCATGTTTTTCAACAAAATAAGATTGGAACATTGAAGGCGTATGTCAGACTTTCTAACTCAAAAAAATCCCAGCCATTTTTCAAAAGACAACCCGTTCAGTACCGTCCATTTTAGACGATTTTGACCGATCTTTCAAGGCACACAGAACATTGTGTTCTATGGCTATAAAAACATGGAACTTGCCAAAAGAAAGATTAGTCTCCCGTCTTTCATCAGAAAAAAAAGTGTGTTTCTACCTTTTTCTGTTCTTTAGTAATAAGCAGTACAACACGGGTAAGTTTCAGGAAAATATCAGTTCCCAACTATCCATCCATCCATTTTCTATACCGCTTCTCCTCATTCGGGTCGCGGGGGCATGCGACTCAAAATTGTCCATAGGTATGAATGTGAGTGTGAATGATTGTTTGTCTATATGTGCCCTGTGATTGGCTGGCGACCAGTCCAGGGTGTACCCCACCTGTCGCCCGAAACTAAAAAGGGAGAAAAACAGCTTTTTGTGCAATGATACATTTCAAACACAACAATTTTTTTGCTTTTGTGACAGTTGAAATATCTAAACAACTATACCAACATAAACAACACAAAAAAGGGGTTGTTTTACATCAAAATATCAGTTTTTTTTCCACATATATAACACCATGAACCATTTACAATTTTCACATTTGGAACTGAACTTTGTGTGTGCACGCGTGTGTATGTGCGCACATTTCTCGACAACGCGTAATCTTCTGCACGCTCCGAACTCTTATCAGATGCACTTGGGATGGCTTGAAACTGCTCTGAAAAGAGTTGCATCATCGTCTCTTCCTGCCTCTTGCACAAAAAACGTAAAGAGAAAAAGACGTATAAATACGTTGTTGAGATCTGGCGTTTGAAATTATATAGACGGATAAATACGTTAAGTTAAAGATTGGTGATCGGAAAATCGGAATCGGTGCACGCCTAGTTTTTAATAACCGGAAAATGACTAATTCTTAATTGGCCATCTGAAAATGGTGTTTACGTGTATATATTTACTATACAGGTATTCTAGTTAATCCCGAACATTGTGTCCATGCAAAGTTAGTGAGTGTCTGATAAGATTAGGGATATGAATATTCAAAATGTAAATGAATATTTGGCACTATCAAATCTAAAACAACTTCTTAATTGTCTTTCTCATTTGAGCGAGATTTTCCTGTCATTTCTTGCAATTTTAACTTAAAATATGGTGTGATCATTTGGGGCTTAATTGTAAATTATACTGACGTCACCATGGTTTCTGTCACTTTGAGAATATTAAATACAGAGAAGACTAAAGAAATTAAGAAGCAGTTTTCCTCCAATCTTCTTTCATGGCGCACCTAAAATCCAAAGGATTAGGCCCGGCTCATCTGAGCTCACTATCATAGTGGGGACCATCGAAGCATGAACTATCACTTATCACCTTCATTTCATTTCTAGCACTCATGCACAGCCTTTTTGTGCCATGCTCACTTTCTAAATCAGGTCTTTAAGAAAAAGAAGGGAGAAAAAGGGACAGAGCGTCAGAAAACAAGACTACCAGTCAGCGCAGACAAACAAGTTCTGGAAATGCCAAAAAAAACAAAAAACAAATAAGACATAGCTGAAGGTCACCAGTCTATCAATCATTTGCTGGTTAAATAACTAAAATGCAAAATAAACCTTTAAACCATGAATCAATGGGGATTGAAGAGGGGATGTGAGCCATAGGGATGACCAACCATGCTCACGAATGGTTCAATGGCAAACAACACAAGAGCTCTATCAGCATTGCACCTTGCTTCAGCTATTTCGGGCCCGTTTCCCCCCTTGCCGTCTCTGACTGCTCCTGGAGGCAATGACCTTTGCTGTAGTATTTCCATAGACATGCTGTTAATGGACAGCACTGACCTATAAGTGTGGTAACGGCTGACATCAAGGATTATATAACAACTACCATCACTGATCGTGCACGGGGGGGGGGGGATACAACAAAATAAGGTTTGTGCCTCTTAGACAGTTTGGTTGCAGGGTAGTTGTTTGCTTACTGGGGTACATTATTAGCAGTAATTAGATGATGACATCTGTTAAAGCATGGAAGGATGAATAAAGTGTTGGCTCGGGTATTTTTCAGAACAAAGTCTCACTGGGCTGTTTTTTTTTAAATTGTGTGTCATTTTTATTAGCGATATGAGAAACTGTTGCTCCCGAAAATTACAACGGAACCCATTTCAGTTGAAATTCCTCGGAGCGGTTGACTCACGTCAGCATAAGCAGTTGTCGACAACTGAAAGTAGCCATTTCTTGCACATTTACCTGTGACTTTCACCAGAGACGTGAGGCAAAAAGTGATAATAAAAGATTTTTGAACTTGTGGTAGTTTGTTGACACTCGTTTTCCTCCATTTGTTTTCCTCCAAAATGGATTGAGTCTTAGTTCTTACGGTCACAGAGTAAACAGAGTCTGGGGTGAGGAGAAAAAACTCCACAAAATATGCTCCAGAAAAGCTTTTTTTTTTATGGCGGAGGGGAGGCCGCAGCCGTATTATTTTGTGAGGGGAGGCTCACTTTGTCACACTTTGAAGCCGCTGCCACACACACAAAAATTATATTTGAGAAAATTGTTATTTAAAAAAAGTTTTATTCACGATTAATTGTATTAACCTATGAATAACATAGCTTTTATTATTTGTAATCATCAATGTGTTCTTTTCTAACTGAACTAGTTGAAGTCATTTTTCATGGTAATAATTCAATTAATGGAATTAATCAGCACTCTCCATTGGATTAATGGCTAATCAATATTAGCAATCACCATAAATAGTCTGCATTAACTCTAATCCCATAGTGGTTTGGCTGAATGGACTGCCTAAATTGCACTCTTAATGCTACAGTATTTCAAGTCTTAAACATTTCACTAAGCATTCCCAATGTCATTTATTCTTGATTAGGTTACACAACCAACGTTTTTAAGGTCAGGACCCAAATTAGTACATTTTTATTGGTTTGCCAATTGTCAGATTAAAATGTTGTAGTAGTAGTAGTGTTATTTATCATCAGGTAGACACACAATTTCTTGGCAAAAGGCTTTTTTTTTAGTCATGTTTAGTATATCAAATTCACGTCTGTGTTGTTATTAATTTGTATATACAGTATGTGTCCATATGTAATGGCAATGCAGTGGGGAAAATAAGCATTTGATACTCTGCTGATTTTGTAACTTTACCCTCTTATAAATATATGAACAGGCCAGATTTTTCATGGCAGGTTTATTGTAAAAGAAAGAGACAGAATGTAATATATATAGTATAAATAAATAAAGGTGAGCAATGAATGAATGAGGGATATAAATCCAGTGGAACCTTAGTTAGCATCATGAATTCATTCCAGAAGGTCCGACTCTGACTAAAACAGGCGTTAACTGAATCATACATAAGAATTAGATGGAAATCCAATTAATCCATTCCAGAAAGCCAAAAACATGTTTTTAATTTTTACAGTTTTACTAACACAATTCAAATAATTTTACAAACGAATAAATACATACTGTATAATTGATGAATGAAAGGGACAAAGGAACATTTATGGTTACTTTTACTTTCATTGAAGATGTGATTCTTGACATGACTGCAAACAGGAAGCTGGTGGTGGTTGATCTCGCTGCCACATCGTGTCTTTGGGAACAGTCACGTCTTCAATGAAAGTAAAAGTTACCTTAAATGTTCATTTATGCCTTTCATTCGTCGTTTATATGCATTTAGAATTGCTTTATGTACGTAAAACTACAATTGTAAAAATATAAAAACGTGCTTTGTGTTAACAACCGCTGATGACATCGTAGACGGGCGACGTAACGTACTCAGTTCAGCTTGCCATTTTGTTTAGCTAGCTAAAAAGGATGCTAACAAGGAAGGACGTTTTGTGATCTAAAAAAAAAATGAAACATGAATAACACAGCTGGGCTCATGCAGTGTATCAACAACACGGCAAGACACACGCCATCTTGTACGCTAGCAGGAGAATGCAGGCCAACCGAGGCACAATTGTGGTGTCAATTTTTGACGTTAACCAAAAAACACGCTAACCGGGGTTCCACTGTATTTGATCCCATGAAAAACGTGGCTTCGTACTTGGTGAAGAAACACTTGTCTGTTTGTTTCTTTGATCAAATACTTATTTTCCCTGTAGATGATGATGATGATGATTATTATTACAGTATTTTCACTGTAGATGATCTATTTTAGGCTATGTCCTCATGAACAGGTATATTTTCAAAAAACGTACAGTTGCAGTGGTGTTTTAAAACTATTTCTGTCTACATGAAAACACATACACATGCAGAGATGCGCAAAGTAATGTCGGCGCTGCAGCCATGGACTGTTAAAGCAATTTTAGCCAATCAGAAGCACCAATGACGTCATTTCTGTAGGTGGCGATACATAGCAATTCGCAAGAGGCGATGCATGTGGACTGATCACGGAGTAGAGTTGCTTTTCAGTGGTTTGTTTAACATTTTTCAGCAAAACTTATTGAATACAAAACTTTAAAAATCCATCATCTTATTAAAATGGAGCAGATGTTGGTTATTCTGGCCATGCATTAGACTCATAAAGAAACCTTGACATGTTTAACTGCTTTTCAATACATTTCAAATCGTGTAACTTCCATAAGTTCGACTATTTTATGGGAAATTAGATGTCTTCTTTTGAGTGATCATGCATTTATCAAAACTTACTTATTGCTGATTTTCAAAAGGTCTTTGTTATCATCTCCGTTAGGATGCATGACGTTCATTAGGCATTCAAGTCTGATCACCGAAAACATGGAAACTTAATCGCACTCATTGTTATGCGCTGTCACTTCACTCAACATGCTGCTGAATATCAAGAAGCTCCAGATGAATCACGTGCGTGCTAAAACACTCTGAGCAAGACAAAGACAGTTGCCCAGTGTTGTGCCAAGGTCACTCAAATCTAAATCCTTTTAGGCTGTAATATCTGCTAAATTAAGAGAAAGTATTAGATATGTGATTAGATGACTGGAAATTTGTTGCAAGTTGTTCCTTTTCAACAAAGTATCATTGCCTTGTTTAATGTAACTTTCATCCATGACATTAAGTACTGATTTTGACAGTGTAGTGCTGTCCCAAATCAGCGTCACACTACTTACTTGATTGAGGGTGGTTAGGCTCCATGGTGGTCAGACCGCGAATTGAAACACAGTCTGCCTGTGTCTTAACTTAAATGACACCATAACGTCGCAGCTTACTTTTGTTACTTGTCAGACAAGTATAAAAATAAAGTAGCCACAGTAAAACTGTTTTGAAAACGAGCCCACTTTCTCAAACATTATTGTATTAGAATTCTAAGAGCTCCACTGGCTTCCTCTTGGCTCATAACCATATAATAAAACTGAGAAATTGCATCCTCATGCCCTTCCCAATCCAGATATGAGTTCACCTTATTGTACGTAATATACCAGATTTACTTCCAACAACAAACACACAAGTGGTTTCCCTGCATAGTCCACTTGGTGAGAATATATCAGGGGTAATGCAGACCATCAGAGAAGCAGTTAGGTCTTTGGGCCAATGGTCCATGAGCTTTTTTAATGAGGATTTTTCCCTCTGCAGCTCAAAGGGCCATCTGGCTTACTGCAGCTGCTCGCTATGCTGCTGATAGCATGTGGCACTGCTATCTTAAGGCAATGGGAACTCCTGCACTACTTTATGGTAGCTATATGTTTAAACTCTCACAGGATATGCAACACAGTCACATTTGGACGTCTCGGCAACACCCTATGTTTTTCTTCCTTTTTGCACACTGTAGCTTTAATCTTAATATTTTCTTCCAAACCCCGAGCATGAAAGTGCAAGGAACCTCTTTGAATTGTTTTTTGTTATGATTCTTGACTATCATGAT
The DNA here is from genome assembly GCF_027744805.1 of Dunckerocampus dactyliophorus. Taxonomy (NCBI): domain Eukaryota; kingdom Metazoa; phylum Chordata; class Actinopteri; order Syngnathiformes; family Syngnathidae; genus Dunckerocampus; species Dunckerocampus dactyliophorus. The sequence goes on along the minus strand of NC_072832.1, from coordinate 13,603,221 downwards.
TAGGTATTATTTCTAGTAGTATTATTATTCCAGCAACTAAATCACCGTTTTGGGGGCTTTAATATCCCACCAAAAAAAACGTGTATCCTGATTGACGGTCTTTTGTTGCTGCTGTGAGCTGACTGTCTGCTGACTTGTTGGTACAGTAGTACAATGGTTAGTCCAAGTCCGTTTGATGCTCCGGCGTCTTTTAGAAAACCAGCTGTACGTGAAAGCTGAGAAGTGCAACTTTCACTCGGCTTCGGTCTCTTTCCTGGGGTACATTGTGGAGAAAGACCTGCTCACAGCCAACCCCGCCAAGATCCAGGCGGTGGTTGATTGGCCTACTCCGACAGCGAGAAAGCCTTTGCAGAGGTTTCTGGGGTTCGCAAACTTCTACAGAAGGTTCATCTGCAATTTTAGTAGTAAGGTGGAACCTCTGACAAGGCTAACATCTAATAAGACCCTTTGTGGGGTCCCCTGAGGCTGAACCCGCATTTACTAATCTCAAAACCCTACTGCTCCCGTACTGCTTCACCCTGATCCTGCCTTACAATTTTTTGTTGACGTTGACGCGTCGGACACAGGGTGGGAGCGGTCCTTTCCCAGAGGGCCCCGGTCGACCAGAGGCTCCACCCTGTCCAAAATGTTTGGCCCGGCGGAGGTAGACGAGACCCCAGAGACTATCGTGCCTATAGCCAGAGTATTGGGGGCACTCCAGTGGGAGGTGGAACGGAAGGTGACAGAGGCTGCAACTGGAGTGGATCCTCCTGTATGTCCGGAGGGCAGATTATTCGTGCCGAAGGAGCTCAGATCTGAGGTACTACAATGGGGATGCTCTTCCAGGTTGGCATGCCACCTAGGGATTAAGAGGACCAAGATTTTGGTGGATCAGAGGTTTTGGTGGCCCTCTCTGCTGGAAGATGTCAAGAGATGCCTGCTCTGTCTGCACCAGGAACAAGGCCCTTCATCAGCCACCTGCAGGACTACTACAGCCACTGCCCATCCCATCCCGTCCCTGTTCATACATCGCATTAGACTTCATAACCGGATTGCCGTCCTCTCGTGGCAATTCTGTTATCCTGAACGTCGTCGATAGATTTTCCAAGATGGTGCACTTTATCGCTCCAGATAAGTTCCTGTCATCCATGGAGATGGCTCGACTCCTGGTGAGGCATATGTTTCGGCTGCATGGTGTTCCATTGGACTTAGTCTCCGATAGGGGGCCTCAGTGTTTTTCCAGGGTCGGGAAATGCTTTTGGAAGGTGTTCGGGGCGACTCCGGAAAACACCCTCAGAGCAACGGCCAGACAGAGCGGGCCAACCAAGACCTGGAAGCTGCCCTCCGGTGCGTTTGCCATCAGAATCCCGCTTTGTGGTAGCTTCACCTCCCCTGGGTTGAGTATGCCCTCTTGAGTATTAGCTCGGCTACAGGTATGTCACCGTTTAAAGCAGCCTATGGGTTCCAGCCACCTGTATTCCCTTCGCAGGAGGCGGAAGTGTGCCTCCAATCGGTCCAGCTATATCCCCGTCAGGCCCACCAGGTCAGACACAGGCAGCACTTTCCTGGACGGTGAAGCATAATTGCCAGCTGGCGGATCGTCACAGGACCCACGCACCAGCTTGCAAACCTGGCCAGGAGGTGTGGCTGTTATCTTGGGACTTACCCCTGGCAGGGACCAACAGGAAGCGTGCACCCAGATTTGTGGGTCCTTTTGTTATAGACTCCCTCATCAACAAGTCCGCCATCAAGCTCATGTTGCCGCCCTCTCTTAAAGTCCACCTGGTGTTTCACCTCTCCCGCCTCAAGCCCGTCGCCTCCAGCCCACTGTGCCCACCGTCATCGATGGTCAGCCAGCATACACTGTGAAGGCCCTTTTGGACGCCAGGAGGAGGGGTAGAGGTGTTCAGTACCTGATCGACTGGGAGGGATATGGACCGGTGGAGCGTTCCTGGGTTTCCGGCTCCTGTATCCTCGACCCCTCCCGTATCCGCCACTTCCACTCACTCCACCCGGATAAGCCAGGTAAGCTGCCAGGGGGCGTCTTATAAAAGGGAGGGATACTGTCATGCTCTGTACTGCCGCTTTGCTGCCGCCTGTCTGCCACTCTGTTTCAGTGCACCCCTCCCTGCGGAGGGGGAGCCGGTAGTTCCACACCTGTTGCCAATTAGACTTGGACTACTTATAATGCTGGCAAACCATATCTTGTTGCCAGATTGTACCCTTGCTCACCTGCTCACCGACCCCGGTCTAGCTTAGTTCCTTGTACCATGCTTTCTGGTCTCAATTTGTTAGTATGTATTTCCCTGCTTGGCGTTCTCCAGCAGTGGACACCTTCTGTTGTTGCTCTCTAGCTATTTTTGCTTCCTGACCCGTTCTCGGCAGTGCCTTTAGTTCTTAGTATTTTTGTATATCCTGCTAGTTTTTCTGCAGCGTCTTAGTTAGTTTTTTGGCTTCTGCTGTATTTTGGTTTTGTTTTCTAGTATATCTTTTTGTATGCCTTTTTTCCTCCTGCGGATTGATTTTTTGTAATACAACTTTTTATTGTACTTTTGTGTCTTATTTCTCTGCATCTTAGGATCCAAACAGGGCCTTAAGCCATTCATGACAGTAACATGCTTTTCCTGGAGAGTGATAGGGCACATGTACTTCATATACAAACAAAAGGCAAAACCACAAATATTTTTCAAATTAATAAATGGGACTAAGAATTATTTTAAAACATTTTTTTCTCGAAAGTGTATTATTCTCATCATTATAATGAATACTGCAACTGGCTGGCGGGTAGTCCAGGGTGTACTCTGCCTCTCGCCCAAAGCCATCTGGGATAGGGTCCAGCATACTTTTTAGGATCTGTTTTTTTTTTGTTCTGCCTCATTTTGTGCCTCCTTTTCACCTCTTTTGTGCTTCCTCTTCGATCCCTTCATTCCCTGAGTGGGCGGTGTCTTGAGGCGCACCTGTAGCCACTCTGCCATCAAGGGCTCTTAAGCTACCTGGCTACAGGAGGAGGATGTGGGATCAGTACTACTGGTCTGCATGCTGCCTGTGAAGCTCCAGTTTGTTTGCTCTTAGGCTGTCGTGTGTAGTTAAAGCCTGTTCCACGTCCTCCTTGCTCCTTGTGACGCCATCCTGCTCACTAGTGAGTTTTTGTCATTTTTTTACAGTGGCTTATTTTTTAGCTCCCTTTGTTGCACCGTTCTACTTCAGTTTTTGGACTTATCATTGGACTTTGGACTTTTGTATTCTGTTGCTACTTGGTTCCTGTTCCACCTTCATTGAAGACTATACTTTTGACCTGAACTGTGTCTGGCTCTGCATTTTGGGATCTTCACCTGACTGCCCATAACAATACTCCCGCAACCCTAGTGAGGACAAACTGCATAGAAAATTGATGGATGGATGTATTATAATGAATATATATATATATATATATTAGGGGTGGGAATCTCTGGACACCTCACGATTCGATGCGATTATGATTCAGACGCCTGCGATGCATCTTATTTGGTGCTCAATACTTTCTCAATTTTTTCATGCAAATTAGTTATCACCTGCTTGATGGCTGTTTTTCCTCCTGGTTCGCGTGGAAACGTGCTATATGGTTTCTCGTGTTTATGGTGTTCCCAAAATATTTTAAGCTTGTATGAGAAAGCTTGCATATTGTCTAGCTCTTGTCCAGTTAATTTTTACCATCAACTACATGAAAGCCAACTACGTGCTTCCAGAAGCTCACTTTAAATCCAGCGGGTGCGGGCTGGAGTTTACACTCAGCCATTCTGGTAGCGTTTTATGGGCGCCACACACTGGAGGCGACATCGCCTCTACTCCATTCATTTTCAATGGAACCTGCGCGATAGGGCGATTATCACATGTCACCGTCCAGCCAAGCAACGCTATTTTCAGGTTTTTTTACATTCCTCGCTAACCTTTGAATACAATGTTTTCCACAACGTCAGCAAAGTATGCTCTCAAAACGATGTTATAATGGCCAAAACATGCAGTCTGTGTAGCAATGTTACCAAATTTTGAAATATGTAAAAACAAGTCTGTGATTCAAGCATGACTTGAACTTAAATTTGATACCTCATTCACTTCTCTACCCCAAGTACTAAAGAAGTTAGCAGATTTCATAGCGAGAAACAGTGTCTTTATATACATAACTCCTATTCTCTTAATGAGCAACAAGGAGTCAGTGCTTCACCAACCATAAGCCTCAACTCACGTTACTAGGGGCGTCACAAGACTCTCAGTTCGCGAAAGGAGACAGCATACGCGATTGGGTTTACGAGACCAGACTTTAACATGACTTAAAAAAAAAAAAAGTGACAATATATTGTAATCAACTAATTTAATTTCTACTATGTTACACCCTTCTGCACTCTGTGTGTATGCTCGTGTCCCTGCCTCCACCCACCAAGACAAAGAGACTGTATGACCGACAAAAGGGCTCACTCCATTCGTGGCGTTGTTCTATGGAAAAAACTTACCAAGGTGCTGAAAACCAATGCACAGAGTGAACCCTATTCCTGCCTGTTTGGAGGCAAGATATGAGGAAAACAGACACGCATGCACATGGCAGTATAATAAAGCCGGCAAAATTATCGAGTTCATTTTCATTTATTGTGTGATTAATTAGCTAATTTTTTATCATCCCAGGCCTAGTGTCCATGAAACAGCTTTTTTCTGAGCAAGACATCTTGTCATGTTTTAATCTCACGAGACCTCGTGAAACGAGATCTTGTGACAGCCCTACATGTTACTGTTGCGCGCCATAGTGAACTAAAGTGAAATGTAGTGCTTGGTGTAAATGTCGCTTAATAGACTAAGCAGGGCAGGTTGTTGTACACTACACTATGAGAATGTCACGGCTCAAAAAGAGCAAAGTGCCCCAGTTTCTTTCAACGGTGGAGCTGCAAGATGAAGTGAAAAGCACTCAGTCCTGCATCATCAATATAGTGCAATTATGGACAATGGACGCTTTTCTCTTGCATCTCGGCAATCCAATACTTCTCTCACACGCAATCAAAGACACAAAGGCGATTGCTGGATACCCGTAAGATTTTCTATTTAACAAGGCTGGACCACACAACCTCGATTTTAGGAGTCTAGGCTGAACCATATCAATATTCTCAGCAGAGTCTCAATCAATTTGTTCTTGCACAAAGCATGCAGGAAAAGGAAGTAGCGCATGAAACAGTCTCCTCTTCCTATGGTTCTTTAAAAATTAGACACCAGAGTGTGATGAAGTCAAGACTTGATCAACATTTGCTTTGGTGTGAAATGGAGCAGAGCTAAGCATCTGGGAAGAGCAAAGAATGGTTCCCTCAAGGTGTATCACCAGAACCACTGGAGAGCCAGGCCAGTTTGCTTGCTGCCTCTTTGGGATTTTAACTGTGATTAACGTCTACTATTTAAATATGCATTGACACAAGAGGCCACCAGTACACTGCATCTAGCCTTTTAATCTCTACATCTATGCTTTCATCGTCCATACAGGTGTTAAGTGTTTTATAACCTCCACCTTTTCAAATCTACTGATGGATAATGAATTAAGTGTCATTAATTATTTAACTAAACACTTTTATTGGAAAATTTAACCGAACAAATTTACATGCTACACGCTGTCATCTGAATGAATAATGGGTCAAGAGGTTGAAAGTTTAATACGTCTTTGATTTCCAATGCTTTGGACATGAGATCAATTGTTAAGTCCATTTTTAATGGATTAAATGTTATATAGCACTTTTCAAGGCACCCAAAGTGCTTCACAATGAAGTGAACCCATTGGTAATCTACATCTGTAACCACAGCTGCCCTGAGGTAGTCTGATGGAAACATGGCTGCCAATTAGCGCCTACAGCCCCTTCGACCACCACCAGACATTCATTCACAGTGTGGGCAGCAATGGAGGCAAGGTGGGTGAAGTGTCTTGCATAACTCTTACAAAGGAAGTCATTTAAAGAAGCATTCAAGTATGCTCAAATATACGACAAAATACACTCTACGCTCAAAACAGTGCATTAAATTTGAAATTTTTGAATGCAACCCCTCATTGCTCATAATAACAATTAAAGCGCGATTCAAATGTTTTGCTACTATTAAAGAAACAGGTGTTTTAGATTTTCAGACGTGTGTGGTATCTTCTAGCATCATTTCAATTTTCCGTTCATTTGGAGCTGGTAATGCATACAAATATATCATGTCATTTCTCTTTTTGTTCATAAAATACAGTAAAACTTCACACTTAGTTACAAATGGTGATTAATCATGTTTACTTTGAAAACTGATGAATTTGATTAAAATTTGTCATTGAAATCATTTAACAGCCACAATATACTATGTGTACACACACACGCATATATATGTACATATATATATATATATATATATAAAGTATATACAGTATGATCAAATTTTAACACCTTTTAACATTTTGCACTGTTTGATAGTGATGTGCAGAAATGGATGAATGACGTTTACTGAAGACTTGACTGAACGCAGTGAGGTGGGGAGGGATGGAAGAGCCATGTGGACACTGTTGCACTCTTGTTAGACTCTTTAAGGAGTAGACGGTTAGAGCTGTATACTTGCTCACCTGAACTTTATTGTAAACTTCAGCAGCAAGTAAAATCACGATTACACACAGTGGCCCGGCTCACTCTCCTTTACGTGTTTCCGTTGAACCATTCCCCCTGCAACCAGTGTTAACTAAGGAACCTTTACATTACAATCCTATTCTAACAGACGCTACTGTCATACTTTGGTACAATTTGTTTCTTGAACTCAGTAGTGTTTTTCATCGTCTTTATCAATGTTTTCCAGTGCTTGCAACTTTTTTTTTTGCAGCCATAACTAATTAAAAAAAAAACCCTGATTGTTTTGACACTCTAAAATACACAGTGCTCTTGAATGCTTCATCAGTCAACGGCACACACTGCTTATTGAGAGGACCACAGTTTGGCCATACGATAACCGAGGCAGTGTACAAAAACTGAGACCTATTTTTAGCAATAATTTTCGGGAAAAAAAAATAATCTTACGAAAACTGGGTCGTTTGAAAATCGAGGTTCCACAGTACTCAAGCTGAAGGCTTTTAAAGATCTGCCCCACATAAACTTTTGACAGCAGATCTGAGAGTGATCGGTAGTTTTATCGATGTGAGTCACAAGTGCAGTAGATTATTCATCCTTGAAGAGGAGCGGCAGTGCCCACAGTGGGTGATGCACAGTAGTTATGTGCATAAAGCAACCTATTGTAGCAAGACAGAGGGACATCTGTTGCCCTGTTTGTCACCCAAATTACTTGGATTACTCACTGATGTAGATTTTCCGATGTGGCCTAACATCTGTAGGGCGAGCTAAGAAGCAAAATGCTTGTGCATGATGACTGTCAGTCCACAAGATAAAATAATTTGTGTCAACACGCATTGTGTTGTCGCTATGAGAAAGCAATTTATTCCCTCCAGCTTCCAATCTAAGACAAAGATTATCCAATCAGCTCCTTGCTTTCGCTGTATAGCTAAACATCAAACTTCATTTTCAAATAACACAACAAGCATATTTCTGTCAGGCTAGTTTGTTCAGTTGACAGCCAATCCTTTTGTTTTCACAGTTTGAATAAAAGAATAGAGGGAGTATTGAGTATGAACTTTGCAAACAGTTGAAAGTAGGTCTGGTGTGAGACAAGTGTCTGGCAACAGCAGCAAAGAAGAAAATTGCCTCCATAAAAACTGGGGAAATGCCTGCAGAAGAGCAGATTATGAGGTCATAACACAAGTGCATTTAAGTGTTAATTATTCACTTTTCTTCTGTCATGAATTTTTACTGTGAGCCTTTGTGATTAAGACAAAATATCTCCATTAGAATATCCTTTGGGAGCTGGCATCCTTAAAGCCCTTTAAAGAATTGTGAATAATGATGATGCTCTCATAAAAACAATCCCAAAAGGACTGTCTATTTTTACCCTTCTCTGCTCCTCTCAGATGAGCTGTTGTTCTTACGTGGCGGCCATTTGAGTCCAGCATCAATGAGCAGCTGTGCGAAATAAACAGACATAAAATATGTTACCGCCTCTCGCCGCCATAATTGCCTGATGTTGAAGTTAATGTACATTATGTGCTCTTTATGATGTGGCGGTATACAGTCAGTAGTTGATGGTTATTTACATCTACTGCTCATCTTCAACACCCGTGGTAACTCTAAATAACCATGCACTGCTGTAATCAAGGACGTTCTACTATATGCACTTGTTAATCACATTTGGACGGCCCTGTCAGAGTCATCGTGTTCACCAGTCAGCGTCTATCACCAAGCGACATCTGCTAACCTGACACAACAGTTTGTTGCATGAATCCATCTGGGGAACAGCGGAAAAATAAAAATCAAGAGCAGCAAGCAGAAAAGTAAACAACAGTAATAAATTAACAAATGACAAAAAAAAAAAACACCACCACACCTGTCTTTGTCTTTGTAAATTAAGGTAGCCTATCTCAACCTCTAGTACATTTTATGGAAGATATGCAAATGCAAATAGCGCCAACATACACAAAAATATAAACACAACACTTGTTTTTGCTCCCACTTTTCATGAGCTGAACTCAAAGATATAACGTTTTTTCTATGTACAGAAAAGGCCCATCTCTTTCAAATATTGTTCACAAATCAGTCAGCATGATTATTGCGCAGGTGTGCCTTACCACCATTTGCCTCAAATACCGTTCTACATTGATCCAGAACATCCCAAACATGCTCAATGGGTGACATGTCCGGTGAGTATCCTGGCCATGCAAGAACTGGGATGTTTTCAGCTTCCAGGAATTGTGCACAGATCCTTGCAACATGGGGCCGTGCATTATCAGGCTTCAAGATGAGGTGATGGTCGTGGCTGAATGACATAACAATGGGCCTCAGGATCTCGTCACGGTATTTGTCCATTTTAAAATGCCATCAATAAAATGCACCTGTGTTTGTTGTTCATAAAGTACGCCTGCATAACCCCACCGCCACCATGGGCCACGCGATCCGCAACATAGGACTGCATACTTACCAGACACGTTATTGATTGAGTGTGTTTGGGATGCTCTGGATTGGCGTGTGCAGTATCTGAGGCAAATGGTGGTCACACCAGACTAAGTTTGGGCATAGTTTGAAGTTGAACGATTCCGGTTCCGATGTTTTTAAGAGGCAGCGTCATAAAAGTTTGCATGGTTTAAATAAGGGAGCTAACCTGAGTTCTTTTTCAACTAAATGCCTGAACGTCTCCATGAATTGTGTAATTACTTTTTTTTGATCAACCTTACTATGATTTTCTCACGTGGCTATTTTCAACCAGCACTGTATAGTTTTTTTCTACAGGAGTAAAAGATGTTTACTTTTGAGATGTAGTGCGCTTTGTTTGCTGCCTCAATGTTGTTGTGTAAGCTATTTTTTATGACGCCCTTATTTTGTTACCACAAGTAAATGGGAAGTAGTCCAAAGAGCTCTTATTTTGAAGGCCAGAAGAGTGCTGTGTGGATTGAGGTGTCTTGACTGTTGGTAATACAGACGGACAGTGCACATGAATAAACTTGCTTAGCTGTAGCCATAACTCCCGTCCTTTATTTACACCAAACTTCCACGACATCAGTGAGCATCCTGAAACCCTCAGTTACACTGGCATGGGACAGACGCCATTTATTGTTTGACTTCCCTGATTCTAACTGCTTGGAGGGAGTCCAAAGATGGGGAACTCTGTTATTTCTACCCCATGAAGCTGAGCTGGAGGTGTTTTATCATGATGGTGCACTGAGTCAACTGGTCTTTTTTATGACGTTAAGCCAAACTTCTTAGCCACTTCTTCTTTGTTAGTGCTCGCCAGCTTCTTTTTTGTTGCTGTTCGCGACTACTTCTTCCGGTCGGCAAAGTGGGTATCGAATCTAGGAATCGAAATAAAAACATTTGAACAATCCCGACGTTAGTCCCAGTTCCCCGTCGATGCTCAAGACTTGATGCTCGACCCTACACCAGACCCACCGCACCCTCCAGTACAGTTAAACTGCACATTTTTGAGTGGCCTTTTATTGTGGCCAACCTCAGGCACACCTGTGCAATAATCATGCTGTCTGATCTTGATATGGCACACCTGTGCGTTGGCTGAATTATGACTGTTCACTAACAGATTTCGATAGACTTGTGAACAATATTTGAGAGAGATAAGCGCTTTGTGTACATAGAAAAAGTCTTCGATATAGTATTGCATTTATATTTTTGTTGCATATACAAGGTTCCTGATAAGAGCAATAAGTACTATTCACAGTAATCTTGTATAGATATCAGTTTTTGCAACATAAATGATGCTACATGTAAACCCTTCCTGTCCTGACACTGCAACTGTACTATTTTTCTTTCTTTCAGTATGTTATATTTAAGTTCAAATAGCTTTCTGTTGCTCTGTCCCAAACAGGGAGAGGTAGAATCTGCTCTAAAGCAGACACACTAATTAATTAGTGCTGTACAATGAAGGGATCGTTTGTGGATTAGGCCTGCATGTGGAAAGGATAGATTCATTTTTCCGTCTGTGAGGATCGAGGCCACTCTGCACTGAATTTCACTTGGGCATTACTCCTGCCTTCAGAATTTGGTCACATTTCCATAACTTTTATTTTCCATGCCCGTGGTTGGGTTTGCACTGACCCTGCACGTCCTCTGGGAGATTTGATTATGCGGCCAGTGAATGCAAAAACAGTTTCTTTTTGATTGAGGGCCTGCACAGAACTAGATTGGAGGGGATATTGGCAGTTTCAAGGTCCGGTTTTGCAGGAAGATGTTGATGTGACCTCAGTGCCTACTCAAGAGATTCAAATGGGCGATGATAGCTTTGTGGATGGGATCACGACTGGATAGAAGTCTGAAATATTTCAGTCATGACATGAATACATACAGTGGTTCATGGTAAAAGAAATCATAGAAATGCAGAACCGTGTCATGTACAGCGTGTGTCCTAGTTTGAAGGTCTGGTGGCATGCGTAGCATACTGGGATGTTTGTGTGATGGTAACAACCCCGCATATCGCAGCTAAATGAAGCTAACCTCATTTCATTTCTTTATTGTTTTGCTCCACTCAATGAGGAGATGGTGGCAAGGTTACTGTGTGCGTGAAGGATACATGTATCAATCACGTGTTTTCAGTAAATGCTACTTTTCTTTGTTCGTGCCTTTTTTTCCATTGAATGCTTTTTGACATGAATGATTTATTTATGTGTGGTGTGGTTACATGTGGTCTACCTTTGGAGACAACTTATGGAAAAAAAAATGACCATTCAATTCATGTCATGTCTATTCAGCATGCCTGTTGCACGCTCCCTCAACACTTGGGCCATTTGTGGCATTGTACTATGGGATAAAACTACACATTTTAGAGTGCTCTTTTATTGTTGCCAACCTAAGGCACGCCTGTGCAATAATCATACTGTCTAACGCGCATCTTGTTTTGCCACACCTGCTAGACCCACTGGATGGATTATCTTGGCAAAGGATAACAGATTTACAGTCGTCTCTTGTTTATTGCAGTTAATTGGTTCCAGACCCAAGTGCGGTAAGTGAATTCACGCAAAGTAGGTTTCAATGTTAAGACATTGAATATATTATTGAATATTTTTGTAGTCAGAGCATAGAAAATATGCTTATGAAATACTAAATACATTTTTTTTACCATTATTAGAGCCATGTAGACATGAAATAACACCCCTACAGTCACCTTTACACTCCTATTATTCTTTGTTTACACCGCATTGTCAATGCGAAGGCTACGCGGTCACTGCAGGGACGCAAGGGGACGGCCACAGCTGCAGAGCATGCTTGCAAGGTAACTAGTTAGCCTCGAATGTATTTATTTTAAATTTAAGAAAGGGTTTCAAATAGAGTGGGGTAGAAAGACAAAATAAGAAGCAAAGAACTTACCACTTCCACACGGAATAGAAGGAGACCTTCTTTTCACTCTTTGATGTCGGACACGCCATGGCTGACTCCAAGCAATGTGACGGCAATGTGATCTGACGTCATGCTATGAATGTTTTGTGTCATTACTGATACTATATTACTGACAGTGGCCAGAATACTAGCTATAACCTCTATTTCAATATTTTTGACTAATAATGGGTAATAGTTAACCATGAAGCAGCGATCATTTATTATTTAATTAATTTTTGAACAACAGCAATAGAGTGAGGGAGCAATAATCGAAACCCATGCTAAGTCCCTTTGAAGGGGTACAGTTGTGCTTCGTTTGGTGCAAAAGACAATTGATGTTTGATTCCGTGTCGTAGCCGTAAAGCAGGGGTGTCAAACTCGTGCCATGGAGGGCCGAGACACTGCAGGTTTTCTTTCCAGCCAGTCACTAAAGCAGGTGATTTAATGATCAACACCTCTTTCAGTCTGAGGTGAGGAGCTCATAAATTAAGTCACCTGCTGGAGAAACTGGCTGGAAAGAAAACCTGCAGTGTCTCGGCCCTCCATGGCACGAGTTTGACACCCCAGCCGTAAAGGATACCAAAATAAACCGATCTGTATGACCTTGGGGTACCAGTCATATGGAAAGATACTGTAAGGGTGGAGAATTGGAATTAGACACATTGAAGTTTGATTTGATTGACAAATTAGGCAACAAATGTTGCCAGAAATAAAAGTACACCGGTGTGTGCAACCGGTGTATATCACTGGATTTTGGCAGCTGATGCGCTTAAGATCATGACACATTTCTTCTCTGTTCTTTTTCTGTTCCATCATTTCAGCCTCCTTCCCTGGCATCCGTACTGTTTTGGGTTTAAAAACAATTATGAAATATGAAAATGTAAGCAGGCCACATCTGGTCCTCAAACAGAACTGTCAGTCACTTTTCAGACTTGTGAGTCTCTTAAAAGTGGAGTTCATGAACTAGTGCAGCCCCTGAGGTCCTCCGGTGCCAGTTTGTTCCAGAAGTGCACAACTAAAAGGTTCGGGGAGGCAGCTTTTAGCTTTTATGGTCGGCAGAGTCTAGATGAGTCCGCCTGAGGATCTGGGAGTGGTGTGAAATCTTTGAACATAAAGTTAGAATCCCTGTTTTTATGACTGAACATAAAGTTAAATCCTACCTCTCCAGCCTGCCACTTGATTAACAATCCTCTGCAGACATCTACCATCTACTTGTAAACATTTAGATCATTTTAATACAAATGACATTTATTGGTAGTAACAGAAATGTCTTTGCATGGTTTTGTAAATACTGTTATTTTGTCTTTGTTATACTGTAACTTTTTTATCTACATCGACAATTGAGCACGCGAATTGACCATTATTGCAATACTAGGTAAGTTAATTATCCCTATTTATAAAACCTTTTCATATTTAACTATTTCACAAATAGTTATGGTTTAATATAAAGCGGAACGTATATGACACTCCGAACCGGCAGAAAGCTTTACAGGAATCTTCTATGCTAAGTGTTAACATTTGGTCATTTGCTGATTGGTGATTTAATGCTGGATATTGGAAAAACAAGGAGACAAAAACCTGACGGGAGTATGATTGAGCGGCTCTGATATTAACTGTAATTGCATCCTGTAAAATGATTTGCAGTGGAAGTCATCAGTGATGTATAGGGCTCCATGATTTCCGCATTAACGGAAGTGTGGACGGAATCGTGGAACTGGCCAATAAAAACAGAAATTACGGTTAAATGCGAAATCTCGCGGACGTTTGCATAATGTGAATGAAATGCTGTCACTGTAAGCAGAAGGAACATTCATGTGGGTAAGTATTTCCCCCGGCGGACCACTCAGTCATGGCAGAATCTCATCACAAACAATAACACACCTCGTCCCGATGTAAACATGTTAAAATGGCCACCTGAAACACGGGCGAAAGTTGGAGGAAAAACTCCACTTACGGAGCGTGAACGGAAGCGAGCTGGGTTAGCTTAGGTTAGCAGAGCATGTGTGGCTGTGTGTGCGCGACTCAGGCTGGATGAGTGTTTACGCTGTGTTGTGTTTCACCGCTTGTTAATGTAAGCGAGCATTTTACGATGCCCGCTGATGTCGTGCAAGGTCTGAGTGAAAAAAGACGCAGTATTACTTGGGAATTTACAACCATTGTATCATGTTTTTCTAGTTAAAGTAACATGCTCTACTTAACTCTACAGCTGATTATTCTAACTACTGTTATACTAATATGCACTCGTGTATAAATACTGTTTTATAAAAGGCGGGAAACTCTAGCTTGCCCTAGTTTGTAGGTTATGTTACAAAAAACCCTCCAAGGAGGGTGTACGAACGCATGGCGGAAGTTCAGCAAAAGCTTAACAATAATCAGCATCATCGTAATTATGTTCACTTTTAGGTACTTACGTGCGTTAAATGTGCTTAAGGTGCCACAGGCACAGCTATAGCAGGACAACTTTGACTACTTATTCCCGTTTTTCTTCTTTTGTAATTGTCTATGCAAGTACACCCCCACTTAAAGGTTAAAGTGGAAAGCACACAAACACTGTTTATGTTACACTGTTCTCTTTACTTGTCTTGCTTACTTGCTGCTGTAACAAGTAAATTTAAGTACATACATACATAAATAAAGTACATACATACATACATACATACATACAAGAAAAGTGCCTTGCTTAAAAGAAAAATATTCACTTTCATGTCCGGCTGCCATTTTTTAAAAATTGGTTTTGCCTAAATATTTAGGTTCATCCATAAACATAAATTAGACCATTTACATTAAATGAACAAACCAATTTTTTTAACTACTGGAGTGAGGAACAAAATACGTTAAACTTCACAATGCATTGTTATTTCAATGTCGACTCCCTTTCAGTTTTTTTTGTCGGCTCGGAGAATGCGTCATATGCAGTTTAAGCTTAAATGAACTTGACATTTGAAGATTTGCTAATAAACCTTACACAGTACTGCCTTTAAAAATGATTTTAAATTCTTATATTATCAACCATGCCGGGAAGATAACAGATTATGACTTTACCAAATTACATTTGCCCCTCTTACACACGTCTCCTGAACTTGCTCTAATTTTATAGACCGTTTTACTAATAGAAAGTATTTTTCATGATATAGCAATTCAAATTAACCTGAGCGAATAGTAAATGAACCACATCCATCTTTGTGACACTACACTGCAGTACTTTCCTCCGCAATCCTCTTTGGATGACCTTGCTATTTAAAGTTTGCTCTTGAACTGTTGTAATGTACACCCAGAGGCGCGTTCATTTAATCACCAGCGTTTGGGAGTAAATACAGTAAAAAGCTTTGCTGATGTAAACTTGGTAAAAATTTTAGAACATTTCAGTGTATTCTACAGATTAGATTTCTTTCAGGATTTTTTGTAGCCTTACGTTTTATGAATGTTAATGACAAAGTACAATTTCTTGTAGTTTTAGCCAAGGTACTTGAGAAGGTTATGTACTGCTAATTACTCCCGTTTGAAATAAACTGGCTACCAATAATACTGTCTCAAAATTGTAACGTGTTCCACAACTTCTACTGTCTTTTTTCCACTGCAGAAGTATGATGTAGCTGGTATTCTTATACAATAAAATGTAATTTAATGCAGGTCATACATCATTTAAGACCAAAGTATCTTATTTCTTTCTTTCCGAATATTTTGCCCTAAAAATAACTAGCTGGGTCGCTAAGCTTTGCTGCATAGACATCTACTGTAGGCCGGCAAATGGCTGTATGAACAGTAACTACACAGAAACACAAACCACAAAAATAAATGCCAACTGAGGTAAAGAAATGAATGTTAAAATTATTAGTATGCCCAGGGAAAGAAGATAGTTTGGTCACCCACCTCTTAACTACAATACCGCGGTCACCTCTTACGACTGATATATTTTTAAAAAATGTTACAATAATGGTCCAGCTCTTAAGATTTAGCAAATATTTGTATTAATAATATATTATATTATCTGCATCTTGTCTTTTTATGCTGTGAATGGTGATAAAACGTTCTTGATCCTGCAGTAAAGTGCATTGTAACTTTCATTAATTGTTTTATTTGCTATGGGGATGGAGCCTATCCTTGGCTGGTCAATCTCAGTACTGCAACATGCATTTCTGATACTGTACAGGTATACTATTACCTTGGTTGGCATCTTGCCTAGGGCCCCCACAAAGCTCGAAATGGCCCTGTTTCAGTTTTCCCCAAAAAATGTTGCCCGGTTTTCGTAGACTGTCTGCGTACTATATTTCACATAACAACTACTCTGTTTGCCTCGTAGTGTATCATTCAGCGGAATCGAGTGACCGAACAAAGCAAGAAAGAACTTGTCGCGAGGTACAAAGATGGTCTCCCCTCCCCTCCTCCCTCTCGCTCCTCGCCATCTGTGCCAACAAGAGTTTTCAATAAACATAAAAACAATAAATCTTCAGTTGTCATTTATATAATATATTTGCGTGTCTGGACCAGATTAATTGGGTTTACGTTATTTCCTGTGGGAAAAACTGCTTCGGTTGTCGTACGTTTCACTTTTCGTCTGACCTTTTGGAACAAATTAACAAAAACCGTGGTACCACTCTATCTTTGTGCCGCTACAGTGTTGTTTTTCATCATGTCTCCCTTCCGTCTGTTTAAGTTGATCCACCAACAGACCACTGCTATCTCTAAAGGAATATATCAAAACCAGTGGGAGTCGCTGAAGTTCAATACTCAAGCACAATTATTTTCTAATAGCCTTAAACAGCCCGAGTGTTGCTGCCAGATATATGTACTGTATACGCCACATAAATATTCATGCTGTTAATAAGTAATATCCCCCCTCGAGCGACTAGCAAATTATGAGATATCTACTCAAATTCTAAAAGGCCTCAATATGTTTTTGCTTACCCAGAAAAGAACACTTTTCCACAAGAGAGGCTTGTCCTGAAGGGCCCAAAACGGCTATTTCTGTCTTCATAACTGCTATTTGTGGAAAGACCTTGTTTCAGTTTAGTTTATTATCAGTAGCCAAAGTGTTGCTGTAAGTGGTTGACACTCGAATGCAATTTTCCACTAATACAGAATGGCTCATAGACTTTTTAAACCTCTTCCTTAAAATCATCTACGGTACGAAAGATATGCAACATAGAATAAAAACTCTAATATCGATAGAAGTGTTTTAGTGCGTCTGACAAAATGTCAACAACAACCAGTTCTATAGGAATGTTATGTACTGTATGGTATTGCTGTTCAGCACGGTCTGCATCTTGAATAATGAATATCAGCATTAGTGTTTACTGACCCCGTCATTTATCTAGAGTCACATAATAATGTTACATATTTAATACAGTGCAGTATAAGACAAAAACATATTCCATTACTAAAATCATCATCATCAAATGTTTTATTTTTACAAGGCACAGTACTGTATGTTGAATCCCAGTTATTGTGTGCAGAACATCAGCCAGCCATGAATTAATTAAAGCTTTCTGCTCTGATAAGTAGCAGCCAAGAAGAGAGGGTGCTGTGTGCCATCTTGCCGAAGTTGTTAAATGTGCATTGAAGAGACTACCGGTCTTTGCAATGGCCTTCTCAGGAGGAGGAATGGCAACAAAAAAACTCATATGATTCCCAATGTTACTGTTACTATCCTCTATTACCCACTAAATTTAAAGAGAAAAAAAAAGATTTGTACATATACTGTATAGCCAACACCTGAGTATCAGCCGCAGGTGTCCACATTGTAACGTGATATATCGTACACAGAAAGATGCTTTTTTCCAAACAGTGCTGAACAGTGTGTGCAACGTGGCTAGCCTACCAGAAAAGTCATTCATCGCCATACTCCTCCTCCTCCTGGGAAATAAAACCACTAAAGTCGTCTTCTTCAGCATCGCAACTGAACAGCCTCATAATTCCTTCGTCACACACTTTGTCAGTCTCTCTCTTTCAATGTCGCTCTCGGAGTGACTTTTGTCTCAAAGCAAATTAGCCATTCAGCTTGAGCTATCCTCTTCATCACGCAGTAGTCCAGCTTTTCAAAACCTGTTGGTGATAGTGGACGGTTGGTGGTCCGAGCAGTCCAAACAGAAGCTGTAATAATTCTTCATTTGATCAACCTACTTAAGATCTATTTAAGACTTAAAAACACGATCGGTACATAAGATGTCAAAACATAATACAGTCAAACCTGTCTTAGCGACCACCTTTATAGAAGGGCCACCTGCCTATAGCAGCCACTGAAAAATCCCCCCCCAGCAAATTTACATGTTATAGACCCTGTGTATAGCAGTCACCTGTCCAACGCAGCCAGCAGCCACCCATTTTGTCTCCCTTGGTCAATATCTGCCTGCATATAGCAGCCAAATTACCAACTCAAGTAGAAGCTTCATGCACGAAAAAGTTTGGTTTTTCAATCAATGAAGCCGTCGTGTGTAGACTTTAATTACTGAGTCCTAGCTCAGTCACAATCATTCACAAGATCCACACAAACTGTCAGTTGTTCCACATAAAAAAGCCGTCTTCTTTTGAGCTTGCTATTTCCTGGTCAAACATGTAACTTTAAGAGCATTTGCACCAAAACATTACCGCAAAGTAGGCTGGGAACAGGACGTGCTCCCAGCGACGCTACAATAGAAAATAAACATATGCTAGCATGCATGCGGCAGCGGGAGCAAAACTGAGTTCGGTTGTACTTAACTGAAGTATTTTATCAGTTATCAGTTATTATTAAGCCTCTAGCTTCCTTTTAGTAAGTAAAAACCTTGGCTATGATTGCACTACATTGTCATGTAGACCTACAAAGTACACTTGGAAGAACAAGAGGTGAATAAATGTATTGCAACTGATGTGAAACTGATGAGGGGTAGGATTAAATAAGCTTTGCTTCTTCTTACTCCTTTTTGGACATGCAAAATTGTGAATTGTACTATGTGATGTGCTACTGTTTGACTCATGCATGTTCAGGATTAAAACCATGAACCATGATAATAACAAGCCTAGTAGTGCTGTACAACTTTTATCAGCAGTCCACAGTGCCATCTACTGGTCAACATTATTATTATTATTTTTTTCCCTTTTTTTCCTTTTTTTTCCTCTACTGGTCAACATTCAAACTGGACGCCAACCTGTCTATAGAGGCCACCTGTCTATATGGGCCACTTTTGCAGACTCCCTCTAGTGGACGCTATAGACAAGTTTGACTGTATTAGCTTCCACTTCACTCGCCCACATCACTACTTCCTGAAGCTGCACTCTAAGCATCATGCGAAATGTCGTCTTTAGCCATAAAAATAAAATAAAATAGCAGCGGCTTATACACCAGAAATGATGGTACAATAGAACTTCAGTTTTCATTTGCCCCAATTTTTGTAGGATTTGGTTTTCAACAAAAATTATACCCAAAAATATGTCTCGGTTTTTGTACACTGTATCGGTCATTGTACGCCTATGAAAAAGTTTAGGTACAGCGGAGTCTTGTTCACGAGCGAGGGAAGGATGGAACGTGAGATCAGCAGGTGGATTGGCGCAGCAACTGCAGTGATGTGGGCTCTATATTGGCTCCTTGTGGTGAAGAGGGAGCTGAGCCGAAAGGCAAGAGGGAAAGAGGGAAGCCTGGGCTTCTCTGCTTAGATTGCTGCCCCCGTGACCCGACTTCAGATGAGCGGAAGAAGATGGATGGATGGATTGAAACTGACACCTACAGTAGGTAATGAACACAGGTCTTCATGGTGGGTCATACTTTTATGATTTGTACGCAGCCTGACGCAAGGAATACCGTACAAAGAGCTCGTCAGCAGCTGACAAGCTCTGTACTGTTCATGGCACAGAGGCAAATGGATTCAGGATTTCCTTTTTATCCTGAATGTTGTTACCTCTGCCAAGCACAAAAGGGTAATGGCTCATGTCCATGTCTACGTCTTGTCTCGTGTGTACTGTACATTTCTAAATTTGCCATATTATACAAAACCTACGCCACCGATTTTCTTGAAAGTAAAAATCTGCGTACATTTCGAAACACATTAGAAATAAAAAGGTGGATATTGGACAATATATTTTCTCTCAACAAGCACAGGCTTCCAAATTTGTGCATGTCATATATTAGGTGCCATCGTGATGAAGTGAAGGCACAGGTAAATGTGCTGATGACTGCAGCATCAAATCAGTTCGGGACAGTTTTCCTCATGAATGCACTTTCAGTTTTATGCATATGAATAACGTTCTAAATGAGCTACTAATTTACTAATTTTAGGGGAATCAACTTATGTCATAAGCTGCATTCTTAAACACTTGGACATGGCTACGACAAAGCCAATCAATGGCCCGTACAAGTGTCATTGTCATAATGGCCATATTGCATTTTTTTGCCATTCATCATCTTTTTTCTTTTCATTTTATACATCCCGCTTTTTCCTCATTAGGGTCACGGGAGTATGCTGGAGCCTATCCTAGCTGACATTGGGTGAGAGGCAGGGTACACCCTAGACTGGTCGCAAGCCAATCACAGGGCACATGTAGACAAGCAACCTTCATGTAAAATATTTGTTTTATATTAAAAATATGTATAGTTTGATCATATGTTTTCCCACAATGAGCACTCACCACCCAGTGAAAGAGTTTTCTGGCAAATTCCAAAAACAAGCTCAACATACGGCTGATCTGACCCTCATCTTTCTCGTGTTTTGCTCCAGCTGTGTTGTTATTCACTGTGTGGCTTAAATTTCTGCTCGTGTTCAACGGCAATATTGTTTAACAATGGCGTTCCTTGTTAATGCTTATTCACCGTGTAATTAACCTTTTTTTTTCATTTGTGTAACAGGTGTGAGCTTGTGTTTTATTATGAGAAGCCAGCAAGGATTCACGGATAAATAGAAAAAACAGAATGGGATAATTGCCAGCACACCTTAATCACCATGTAGTCTGCACAGTAACTATCGCCATAACTCTGGACCATCTAAAGTGCGGCACGGGGGCCATTTGTGGCCCACGGCTGTTTTTTTATTGGCCCGCAGCACATTAAAATACAGTTTATTTTATCAAGAACAAAGTCAAAAATATTAGAATAGAAAAAGTTTTCATCCAAAAAGAAAAAGTCAAATTTTTCCAAGAATAACGTGGTACTATGATGAAAAATAACGTCATTTTAGTAGCATGAAGTTTAAATAATAAAGAAAAAAGACGTTTTTTTTAAAGTGGCATAGAGTTTAAATATACTGTATATATTTTTTTATTTTTAATAGTCATAATATTATGAGAAAAAAACTCAACAAAATAAAGTTGTAATTTTTGGAAAATTTGGTTGGGGAAAAAGTTATAATACGGGAATAAAGTAAAAATATTATGGGAAACTTAAAAAAAAGCAAAATCAACAGCAAAAATTTGAAAAAAAAAAAAAGAACTAAATGCAAAGTTCATACTAATATGCTTTTTCAATTACATCACAAAACTGAGATGCATTTTTTTTCTTGAAATATATGTAATTTGCATCCTTTCATTTTTCATTACATTGACATCGGTGGAAAAGGTTTGGACACCTCTGCTTCCATGCTTCTTCTAATAGAAAATGTATCATTGCAAAAGTTAATATAAACTTCATGCTGTTCTAACAGTGAAAATAATCATTTTAAATGGTATTGAGGGGAGGAGGTGAGGGTTTGTTACTCAGACAGAAACTATTTTAATCTTTGTCCTTGAGAATAATCTTGCCCGTGTTCACAATGACTCACTTTATCAACATGGTGGCAGGCTGCCCCGCCTGGAGTCTGAAGGCGGCAAGGCAACACCAGCGATGCTTTTCATCCAGACAACTCATGAGGAAGCAGACTATCACCTTCTCCTCGGGGATCATAACATTACCAAGAGCGAGACTATGTTGTTGTCTGTATGTTCTCGCTTATCCATCAAGGCAACGACTACTATTAATGGAAGTCACTTTCAATACGTTTAGAGGTTGCTTGCTGTGTTCTGATGTTTGATGGGGTTCTGATTAAAGACAAAAAGGAGTAGTGTTTCATAGAAGCTGATGATCAGTCTGGCAATTTAGCTTTGTCATTTAAGATTGTGTTTTGTATACAGGACAGCGGAACCTTGGTTAGTGTACACCCCAGTTAGCGTGTTTTTCGGTTAAAGTAAAAAATTTACACCAAAATTTTGCCTCGGTTTACATATATTTTCCGGTTACAGTACAATATGGCACGCGTCTTGTCATGTTATTCATACATTGCATGAGCCCAGCTGTGTATTTTTTTTTTTATTATTATCACAAAACATCCTTGTTAGCAGCTTTTGAGCTTTCTAGCACATGGAAACAGGAACCAGAAGTCGGCTCCATCGCCCAGCTGTGATGTCATCAGCAGTTGACTCTGTAGATCTTTGGTAACTAACACAGTTAGACCACAAGTCTCAAAAATGTTAACACAAAACACATTTTTGTAGTTTTATATTTTTACTTATTTTTTATTATAGTTGTACATGCGTAAAAAAAAATTCAAAATGTATATAAATGACAAATGAAAGGGATAAGTGAACATTTAAGGTTACTTTTACCTATATTGATTGTTGACAAAGATGTGGCAAGGCAGCAAGATCAAAAGAAAAACAGAGACTTGAGATGAGAAGCACTACTGAATTCAAGAGACAACTCATGGCAAAACACCAAGGTGGTGTCCGTGTTGATCTCACTGCCGCATCGTGTCTTTGGCAACAATCACGCCTTTAATGAAAGTAAAAGTAACCTTAAATGTTCATTTATCCCTTTCATTCATGTTACATGCACTTTTGCATATAAAACTGTACTTGTGAAACTATTAAAAAGGTGTTTTATATTCACGTTTTTTGGCTTTCTAACTAAATTCAAAATTCAAGATCAAGATATTTTCCTACCTACATAGGGGACTGCGGTCAAAGTGCGGGCATATTTGAAGCAAATTTGAACAATATTATGATAATATTGATAACCATGGGAATTTAATCACAGTGATCATGATCGGGCTAATAATCATAGAACCAAACAGTTTAATCTCTCTTGAAAAATAATCAATCAGGCATTTGAATTTGAATAAAATTTTAATGATAATCTACATTGTATATCTAGTATGTGTATATATATATATATATATATATATATATATATACACACACTATATATATATATATATATATATATACATGCACTGGCTGCTCCTGAGAACATGCCTGAGGGCAAAACCAGTTTTTGTTACATTTCTCCTGACCAGCCAGGTCTCTCAGCCCACAGCATCGCCCTATAGCATGAGTGTGATGGGAAAGGCATCGGCTCACAGTTGATCCTTTGCTCACCCCAGCCATCTCGGTGTAAATACTCATTAATGTTCTATTTTTATTGCTTGATTAAATTACTTTGTTAAATGTATGTGTTTTTTTTCTCCAAACAGTGGGCTATGAGTAGTTTAACTGACTTCAACTCAGGGCTGCACACAGAAAGGTTGTATGAGGGCCACTTTAATACATTTTGTCCAGTGACGACGCTAAAGCCAATTTAATGCAGTTCAAGATTATAACGTTATAAGTAGAGCTTCAAAATGCAAAATGCAATGAAAGTGAGGCAAAACAATGTTTTGAGTAAGCAGTTTTTTGCCAACAAGCATTAAAGTGAAATAGGCAGCTGATGAGCTGAAAAAGTCCACAGCCTTTAAACGCCAAAATCTTGGCAAAATTGTGCATTCATTGTAATTTTCTGTCAGGTATTCACACTGTCATGATCTCTTGGGGAGAAAAGCTTTCTCTCTTTGAACGTGGTCAGAGTGTTGACCTGCTTAAGCGAGGCCTCTTGCAACACACAATTGCTGCTGAGGTTGGATGCAGTAAAACAGATTTTAAAATTCTTCCAAGATCCTGAGGGTTATGAAACAAAAACGTCAAGTGGTAGACCCAAATAAATTTCACCGACCCTGAGCCGGGGGATTCAACTAGCTGTCTGTCAAGACACGGGACCATCCTCGGCCCAAACAAAGGTTGTTACTGGTGCCGAGTGCAGTCCAATAACCATCAGACGGCATCTGCGAGAGAAGGCTTTTAAGAACAAAAAATGTCTTCAAAGCCCTCGTCTCCTTCAATGCCACAAAATTGTCCATTTGGAATGCACATGAGCACCAAACATGGGACATTGAAAGGTGGAAGAAAACATGTAACCTTGACAATCCTGATGGCTTCCAACGTTACTGGCATGACAAGGAGATCCCCCCTGAGATGTTTCCCACACGGCACAGTGAAGGGGGCACCATCATGATCTGGGGTGCTGTTTTCTTCAGTGGAACAACGGCGCTTCAGGTTGTGCAGGGGCGTCAAACTGAAGCTGGCCATGTGGAGATGTTGCAAGGGGCATACGTCATGAATGAAGGCCCTCGTTTGTGTGGGAATTACTGGGTTTTTCAACACGACAATGCTGCAGTTCACAATGCCTGCCTGACAAAGGACTTCTGCCAGTGGAATAAATTCACTCTATTGGACGATCCTGTGTGTTCACCTGATCTAAATCCAGTTGAGAACATTTGGGGATGGATGGCAAGGGAATTTTACAAAAATAGACATCAGTTCCAGACAGTGGATGCCCTTGCTGAAGCCATTTTCACCACCTGAAGCAACATTCCCACTAGCCTCCTGGAAACACTGGCATGAAGCACAAACCAAATTTTGAGGTGATTAACAAGAATGGCACAGCTACTCATTATTGAGTCATTTTATTTTAGTTTTTTTTTCAGTTTTTTTAAGCTATGGTCTTAAACCTTTGATCAATTAATGAACAGCCTATTTCAGTTTGAGGGTTCTTTGAAATAAATTGCTTATTCAAAAATGTTTTTTCCTACACCCATTTCTTCTTTTTGCATTTTGAAGCTCTACTTAGAACCCCCTGAAGATCCAACAGTGCAAAAATGTAAATTCTTGCAATTTTTCAACTGGTGTTAAAATTTTGATCAGGAGTGTAGACGACAAAGCAAATAGTTATTACTGTAGCATTTAATAATACATAATTTTAATAATTAATTAAATATACATTTTTTTAGACTTACGTGGTAGCCAAGCGTGGAAAGACAAGGTATATGTAGCGTTGTGGTCACTAGGCATCAGCAATGTTACAGTGATGAGACATGACTTTATATTGCATTACCTTCACACTGCATGTAGTCAGCCATGGCATGTCCGACATGATAGAGTGAAAAAAAACACTCCTACTCTGTGTGGAAGTGGTACGTTTTTGGCTTCTTGTTTTGTGGCTTAAACAAAGAATAATAGGAGTGTAAAGGTGACTATAGGGGTGTTATTTCATTTCTACAGGGCTCTAATCATGTCAAAAACTGTATTTAGAAAGTCATAAACAGGTTTTCTATGCTCTAAGTAGCAAAATTAAAAAACTTTTTTACCTAAAGCAAGTTCATTACAAGTATATGTTTTTTGTCTTACAGTGTAAGGTTAAAGTGGGTTAAGAAAAACATGCACCACACGCACACACACACACACACACACACACACACCCACACACACACGCTCCCCCACAAACACAACCAGGTTGAAGAACAGTGGAGAGCAGCTTTTAAATCAGGTCACCGTGCCTTTGGAGCAGATTGCTCTCTGCTGGCCTGCATCCCATAACAAGCACTTTTCAAAGACAGAGAGCTCCACATGAACACCCATGTGGTCACCCTTCATATTCCCCTTGTGAGGCTAAAATAAAAGGGGGTGGGGGAGGGTTCGATCAAGGGAGCTGCCTCCACCCCTTAAGTTTGTGGTCAAATGGACACCGGCAGGCTTCTTCACGTCCAAAGCCTCCTGTTTGAAGAGTGAACCCAATTAAAGAGCAGTGAAGCCGCACAGATGGATCGTTGGCCCGCCTGGGATCAAATTGTTCTCGTTTAGTACTACTGTGACTGCAGGTTTGAATGTGAAGCCTAATGATCATTTGCATAATGACAATCCTCTCTTTCTTGATCAAATGTTTCTCTCAATGAACGGGTGTTACAGTATAATAGTCCTTACAATATTCTGGCAATCAGTAAATGTCACATTGAATCTCAAATACCATCTAAAGAGCAACTAGGCTTAGAGGGAATCAGTCTGACATTCACCTGGTGTTTGTTTTGCTGGTGCTTTCAAACTTGTGTGTGCAATCAGAGGAGCAGTTGAGGAGGCAACATATGTTGTAAACACATCTAAGACGAGAGTTATATTACCTGTGTGAAGTGATACAATTCACATGGTTTGTTTTTGGTCCAAATTGGAGCCTGACTTAATTGAAATGGCACAGTGTATATACCCACACGTCTACCCAAACAACACAGCTATGGAGAATAAAAAAAAAACATCTATGTGCCTACCTAAACACAACCAACCAGCCAATACAAAAAACACCCACAGTAAGTCAAAAACACAATCCAATCGCACACACTTTGTGCTAGAATATGCTAATAAGTGTGACTAACATTTTGTATGCTTGTAGGAGAAATTCACACCATGGCAGTGGTGGTGCTTTATCCTCCAGTACATTATTCATCCATTAATCAGCGCATTTCCATCTCTTTAACTGAGAGTGTAAAGGTCACTGAGCTAGTTTTACACTAAATGATCATCTACGTTTTGGCTGGAGCTGTGGTGTCGCTTTATGTTCACCCATTTTGATGCAGTGAACAGCTAAGATGTAATATGCTCTTAGATCACCCCAGCACATATCATAGGCACCATACAGGCTGTGTTAACTTAACTTCAGAAAAAGTAAAACAAATCAAAATGCATCAGCAGTATTATTCAAAGTAAAAAAAATATGTATAATATCCTCTAAACGTATACAGTAGATCACATTCTGGGACTACCAGGAAATGGCGGAAAATCGCAAGTAATTAATACGCCCATAAAAATGTCTATTTTTGACACGTCTTGCTCTTCTGCCTCCAAATCCTCCTGCTAGCCTGACATTGATGTTCTCTTCCAGTTGCAATATAATCATAATTATGAGATCATTAGCCCTATTAAGCTGTAAATATGCCTTAAATGATCAAATATGTAGGTACTCACCATTAAAGAATGATAATGGTGATCGATGAGTGATCTAACAAATGGAATCGGTGTGACAGTCTAGCATTTAGCCTGGTCTTCAGGCTAGCGTCCCTCTGAGGCGGCTGGCGGAGGTAGGCGGCTCCCCTGCTCTGCTTACTTTTTTGTAAAATGTCTTGCAAATTCCTGTTTTCGGTTGTTTGGGCTTATCTTTTTTTAAAGTCGCTTAGAAATTCCCACGTTCCCTGTTGTTGTGGACATGTTTTTAGAGAGCTAGTCACTTGTTTCTCTTGCGAGACCTGGCAACATTGTCTCCGTGTCTTGGCTGCAAATATGCATGACAAGGACTGCTATGAGCCACATTGTGCTATCAACTATGCCTCTGTTGAAGTGATTATGAAGAACAATTACTTGCCAGACAAAACTGTTGCCCTCTATTCAATTTAGGACGAGCATCTTCAGCTCAATGGCTAGCAATTTGGACTGAAACAATATTGGTTGCTGCAGTGAGATGGCTACTTTTTTACATCACAGAGTATGGCTGTTTGGCTTCCTCAGCTCAAACGTGCTCTTATTATGTCTTGCCTCTGATGCCTTTAACGGGAGACAGTTGCCTCTTTTTCTCTACATTTATAAATAACTGGGCAACAATTTAGACTGTATCTAAAGTTACAAGCAAAGAAAATGGAGACATGTTAGCTTGAACAGCTATTAGCAGTGTCCATACAGTGAACATTTAGCAATGTTCCACAGCAATGACCCACCTGGCCACAATTAATTCCGCGTTACATCCCGTCGTGCAGACTGGACCTTGCGCAGGACGTCGGCTCCGCCGCGGTAGCACACACACGCAAGAGACAGAGCTAGTTTCCAATCGGATAATCTCGGTATGTTAATCTGACTTTTAAAAAGCCAATCACGATTTAATTAAGGTGTTTACGCGCATGTTTAAAAGCTGGTTTTACACCAATTCAGGTGATAATCAGTTTTTTAAGTGCATGTAAACATACTCAGTGTTACCTCTCTATCACTCATATGTTTCAACTGTCTCCTTTAAATTTGCATCGTTTTCTGTGACAAATTTTTAAGTATGTCTGATCTCAAGTTATTGTAGTACAAATGTATTAGAAATGTCATTTTTTTGGCGACCTCTCTACTTGCTTCATTGATTTTCCTCACTTTGCAGGGATGGTATGGGTTCATTGGTTTTCTTAGTTTAGTGGTGAAAAAAAGTGCATGTCTATTTGAAAATTGGGTTTGACAGATTTTTGGCAGATCCTAATGACTAGTTTGGATTAATAGAGATATGAGAAATCTGCGTATATGCTTTTACGCCTCTTACATTGCAAATAACCATTTGTAAATATGCCTTGGGATTGTAATCAATGCAGATGCACGGTACGTACATGAAAATCTTAGGCTGTTAGTTAGCATTGCAGGAAATGTGATTTGGCTGAAAAATGTATGCCCGGCTTAAAGACGACTAACTGTGTGTGAGCTGTGGTGAAGGGAAAGGGAAAGAGATCAGACCTGTGGCATCCTCATGGATTTCTCAAAAGAAGATCATTGGTCCATTCCTCGACTACTTGGTTTAGTATTTTGAAATTTGTGACTAAAAAAGCAGCAGGTTTGTCATGGTTTGCAAAGTGTGTTCATGTTGCATCATACCCTTTGTGCAACGCTCTTGCAGAATCTGTTTGTACTGACAGTATGCGGGTCTTAGAGAATAGAATGACTCCGACAATAACAGCCAGGCTTTTGTAAATGATGTGCATGCAAGCAGTGCGATTTCCTCTTATATGTGTTCACACTGCAGCCGTGGTGAGAATATGAGAACTAAAGCAATCTATCTCAGAGGAATGCCATTCATCCATCTATTTTCTATGCTGTGTATTCTGATCAGGGTCCCAGAGGGGCTCGAGCCGCAGGTATGGGACAAAATATGCATTGATTCTCATCAATATTTTGGTATACAGTACGCCCGAGATACAGTATGTACTCAAAGCTGAACAAGATAGTCATGTGTTGGTTGTCTCATTAGGCACAGCAGTCACCTATGCCCTGACTGTCAAAGTGGAGCAGCAGCAGCGCAACACTGTGACCGTGACATAAGCTGCTTGCTGCTGCCACTGCATACCAGTGGTCCTTTTCTTGCTTGGTTGATCAATGTCAAATGATCTGTAATGGAGCACCCTGAACCGTGCTTTGGTGTCGAAATCGTCATATCTTATTTGCACTTAATACCATTTTCCAGCTGGGGAGAACATGTCAAGTTTAATTTTGAATTTAATCTGCAAAAGTGGCACGGGGAAATGATGCCCTCCTGCATGACACCAAGAGAAAGATTAGAGGTAATTAGCTTCTCCCTATGTATTCAACCTCGCTTCTTCACACATTCTATTTATGATGAGAAGACATCCATCAAAGCCTTAAGGGTGACACAAGGGAGAGGGTAATGCTTGTGCACAAGGTCTCCAGAAACAATTAACCTCATATTACAGTTTATTACTGTATATTACTATACACCAATATAATGCATTTATTCAGTGATATGATGAGAACAGTACAGACAGTATAAGTATAAGGTACAGGTACTTCAGGAAGTATAAAAGTGCAATGAGTTGAATTATTTATTTTCTTTTATTCTGGGATAAATGAATGTCCAAGTTATAATTAGATGAGGTGAGGCATGCTGGGAGCTGGCATTGGGAGTGCTTCTGGCTTCCCGGGATGCGTTGTGACACTAAAGTTAGAGTATGTGTTTTGAGTAGGGCCGTCAAACGATTAACTTAATTAATTAATTACATTAATTAATCATGACTAATCACCATTTGTGATTAGTCCATTTGTGCCCATTTTTACTGTATTTAATTAACAGAAAGAAAAATGACAGGACAGGATTATATATATTTGTATGTATTCACAGTTCCTAATGAACTGAATATGTCAATCAAGCTAAAAGCCACCACACAAGTCTAAAAATGTATTTGGCTAACACTAGTCTCTTTAATATTAGCAGAACATTTGAATCACACTTTAAACCTCGTTATTGTGAGCAATGAGGGGTTGCATTCAAAGACATTGCGTATTTCAAGGTATTGTTACTTGTCTCCAGTGTATTTTCGAGCATACTTAAATGTAGCAAATTGTGCATCCAAATTAAGAGTTACAAACAAAATATCCACTTCATGGTTCTCTTTATCTTCCTGTTCATTTACAAACACATGCACACACACGCCCTGCACACACGGGCACGCACACTAAACTGTGCGCTGAATATGAGCCGCAAGTTTGAGATCCTTAACCTAACATGCCTGTTTTTGGGTTGCGGAAAGAAGCAGGAACAACTGCAGAACATACCAACCCCACACAGTTACGTTCCAATCAAGATTCAAACAAGTATCTCTTGATGGTAAGATTGCTAACCACGCCGATTACATAGACACAGCAAATATATTTGTGATATTTGGAGGACATGGATGACAAATTCGGTGGGGGCTTGGGGTGGAGCATCTCGCACACATTGCCTGAGGCTGACTGGAGGTGCCGCTGACCGTCTCTGCTGTCTTCTCGTATTTGCACCATGGCTCACAACATAAATGCAGACGTGTCTTTGTGAGGACAAGGATGTAAAATAGGAATGTTTGCACCGAAGTTACAAAGGACATTCTTGTGAAATCTTTATTTAAAAGCCCACCTCTTTGTCGTGGATGGACTTATTCATTACATTCTTATATTCCTGCTGTTGCTCGTGTGCAAAGTCAAACTAATGAATATATTGCTGTATCTAGTTACATATGATTTAAATGACTTGAAATACCAGGCTTGCAATTGTGACTGAAAAAAATCCCTGTGTTAAATTACATGAAAAACATCTTTTAGTGTATCAATATGTGGAGTAAAATGATAACACACATACTGTAGCTCAAGCAGTGTCCTAACATTAGCCTTAAGAAACAGTACAAGTATATTGTTTTTACACGCTACAAGGAAGAACTGGTGTGTTAGTAATCATTTATTGACTCTGGCATTCAATTCGATTAGATTTGTTTTATTTGCACACACAAACAATAACAACAATAATACATACAATTAAAAAAGCAACTGTGGGAAAGATTTAGAAGCACACATCATGGATGGCAGGTATCACCAAGATGTCTCTGTATTTATTAAGGGTGGGGGCAGAGTTTGGGGGTTAATGGAATACCTAATTACGGGTTTTGATGGAGGTAAGGGTCGGCAAGAAGAAGAGCTAGGCAGTGAAACCCTGACCTGGGTTTATCAACTGCCTTTTTTCTCTGAATTCATGCAGATGATTATACAAAATACAGTACCATTATCAGAAAAAATGTTTTGAAATGTCAACAAAGGCTATTGGTTTTATGCCTGTTTTAAGAGACAGAGAGAGAACACCTGTAAGGGCTTCAATAATAGAGGGAGCTACTTTCTCTACAAGACTGGCTTTTATGTCACCGTGACCCGGAGCAGCATCTTTCATTTTCAGTGGTATTTGAAGTTCTGTGGAGTTGGAGGGTCAAACACATCTAAACGAGAATAATCCTAATTAGGATTTGCAGAGATAGATTTGCATGACAAAACAATGTTTCTAGCCAATGAGGGGCCAATATTGCCCCCAAAAAAATCATTAATTATGAAAAGAATTACTAAAACCTCTGACACCATCAGATAACTGAGATGAAATACCACTGGAGGAGTGTTATTCAGCAATTTATTTATGACATTCTAGATCGGAGATGCTCAACTGCTGGGTTGCAGATGCGTTTTCAGTGGGTCGCCGGTCTTGTCGAAAAGTTAACTGGGTAATGACCCAATGTCATAACATACCTTGCGTCTGTGATATTTGCTTGCTACGCCACCACAAGGTGCATGCCATGTTTATGGGCGACTTGGCCAAGCTTGAGCCGGAGGGGAAGGACATCTCGTGTGAGCTCACGTGCTGTACATTCCGTCCAACACACATCTAGATCGCCTTTATATCTGCTGCAGAAGAGCACGCTACAATAGTCTCCCTTCTTCAACTTACATTGTGTTGCTGGTGGAATTCCACCCACAATGTAGACTCACAGGTACAGTTTCATGCCCAGTTTGATCTCTTGACCCACGCAGAGGAGTTGTATACAGAAGAAATGGACCTCCTGCTTACAGTACCTGCTGAGCAAATCAGAAAACAATTCAATTTGTATATTAAAATCTTTTTGAATTGTACTTTTTGTTTATCTTAGGAGTTGAAATGAGAGCACCTGGACTACCTTGATTTTCTTATCGATGTTTCACCTCTCATCCACATCCACATCCACTTGCTCTGATTCAACTCCTCAGATATACCATGGACTGAGAACATTTAAACACACGTTTTGTCCAAATATTTTTTAAATTTGTGCAATAAAATGTATTGCTACTGAGCAGCAAGCGGGCGGGATATAATGTTTGCAACATTACAAAGTTAGCGCCCTCTGGGCAGCCGCGTAATTGCTGCAAACAGGCACTTTAAATATAAAATATTTAAGAAGTTGTACAATTGCTGCAATTTGGGTTTCCGCTTGTCATTTAGGAGTGATTGTTGGCCCCTCAGCCAAACCAATTGAGAACCACAGTTCTAGATGTTATTGTTGATGCTATTTACTGTTTTGTCTAACTATATATCTGTTGTGAAGTCCTTGTTGTTTTTTTTCTTTTTTCCACAAAAAAATGTAACCACATGAGTTACCACACGAGTCCTTTGCCTAGTCCTTTTCAAGCATTGTACAAGCATACCGATATCAAGTTAGACATTGTACATTTTGCTAAGCATGTTTGAAATACTGTACGCTTTCACTATGGCTTTCAAAATACATTTCCAGTGTGTTTGTGTAGGTAGCATTTATCTAAACTTTTCAAACCTTGTTTATTATATACAGTAAGACACATTTCCAAACCTGCAGAAATCTTAACAAGAATGTTCTATTCTGTGCATATTTTGAAATTGTTAGACGTAAATGGAAATGGAAATTCCAAGGTTTTAATTGTTACATTATTCAGGTATACTGATGTGAAATCGAATCTTGGATAATGTTTGATGTTTTCTTGATTTGATGATTTAATCATGGATATTGAAAAAAAAAAACAAAAAAAAACCCCACAAAACCTGACAGGTTTTAATAAGTGGCTCTGATATTAAGTGTAACTGCATCTTGTAAAATGATTTGCACAGGAAGTCATTATTGATGTGCCATTTGCAAAACACACACACGCTATTTCTACTACACAGATAATATTGACAAAGTACAGGAACTTTGGAAATCCAATAAAAATAGTTACCTTTCATGTCCGCCTCTATCACATGCGTTAATTCGCTTGGGAAGCACCTTGAACGCCTTCTGTTTTGGATGCTGCAAAGCAAACAGCTCGACTGTAGGTATGGGGCCAAGTTACTCTACGTAAAAGTTAATTATGTATTGAAAATTAAAAATCACGCGGTGTCCAATCATCATGATTGTTATCACTGACATATATTTTGGTGAGTGCAAGGTTGTATTTGCCACTATTTCTCATGATCTTAACATAGTGCAGTTATGTTTTCATATGTTTTTGTATGATGTGGCAGTGATTGAACAAAAAAAAGCTAATTTTGGGTGCACCTCAACTTAAAATTTTGATTCACTTGTCAGGTTTTTCATTTTTAGCAGGGTCAGAAAGCGTGTCATGCAGTATATATTTCATTTGTAATCCACAGACTTGAGTCTACTAAGTGTACTGAAACAAAAAACCCTAGTGTCCAAATTATCCAGTGCATATTGATCTGAATGTCAATGTTGAAAGGAACACGATTCACATTTCAGCCCTTTTCTGCCATGTGAAGTCACAGCAAACATGAACATTGAAAAACACGAACATTCTTTTTGACTCTATGTAACATGACAGACGTGCTTGACTGGTTGAAAGGTTACACTCTGACAGTCGTGTAGAAATACATGTGTGATCTAGACATAAGTGCATTTCTTCATAGCGTATGTCTTCCAGCTGTCAACACAAATAAAGGCCCCATATGCAGCCTATCAAATATCAGCTTGATCATCCAAGCAATTGAAGTGCAAGAATGTGTTTGTTACATGTGCATGTAATTAGGCTAAGTCAAATGTTTTAGGCAAAGTATATAAACGTCTAGGAGACTTTTGTCATCATCGTACTGATTAATGATACAATCTGACATGCACCACTATGTGAGCTTATTATACCATATAAAGCGCAGCCCGTTCACGTGATATTACCGTGCCACACTGTTCTTTCAAACTGAGAGCGAAACAGACAGACTGACCTTTCAGTCCCTCTGCTGTTGCAAGCCAACATAGCCGCGGCCAAACTTCACTGTAGATAAGACGGACCAATTAAAACACAAGCACATATCCGCTTTGAGTCACTCAGCTAATGTCCTGTTTCATCATTAATATGAAAGACCCAAATTTGATCACAGCCCAGTGTGATTTGTCAAACAGAAGCCAGTTGTTGTGCTGTGAAAAAAACCTCATCGGACTTTGTCTCAGCTGTTTTTTATCCATTGAACTATGTCTTGAATTTCAGGGATTATTGCAGTGGTGTGCAGTCAGGGCCAGCAGGGCCTTCCCTGGCCTAACCATTACCAGAAACACAACATTCCAAACATAAACTGTAGTATTTGTTCATTCATTTCCTATGCTGCTTGTCCTCACTCGAGTTATGGGGTATGCAGGAGCCTATGAAAGATGACTTCAGGTGAGAGGCGGGATACACCCTAGACTGGTCGCAGGGCACATATAGCAGTACTTGTTCCATTAAATCCATCCATCCATTTTCTATACCGCTTCTCCTCTTTAGGGCCGCGGGGGCTGGAGCCTATCCCAGCTGACTTTGGGCGACAGGCAGAGTACACCCTGGACTGGTCGCCAGCCAGTCGCAGGGCACATATAGACAAACAACCATTCACACTCACATTCATACCTATGGACAATTTAGAGTCACCAATTAACCTAACATGCATGTTTTTGGATGTGGGAGGAAACCGGAGTACCCGGAGAAAACCCACACACACACGGGGAGAACATGCAAACTCCAAACAGAAATGCCCAAGGGAGAATCAAACCCAGGTCTTCCCGATCTCCAGACTGTTACTGTGTTGGCCATCATGCTAACCACTAGACCACTGTGCGGCTTCCATTAAATCATATTAATTTATTCATGAGTCTATTCTCTTCATTTTGTAGAGTGTTTCTTGGCTGCAGTGCTTTCAGTAGTGTATGTGTATATTAATTATTTGTTTTGTCCAATCAGATTTCAGCTTCCATGTGTTGCCATATCAATGTAATATTCCCAGAGCTTTCAGAACCAGGAGTGTTGGCCCCTGTCAAATACACACTATTAGCAATGGGGCTGTTTTTTGTTTTTTTTTTTTGTTTTTTTAGCCAATCAGACTTTTGATTTGCCTCTCAGAGCAAACAGGCAGGCCCCCAGTCTTGATTGGTTGATCAGAGCAAAACTGTTCAACAAGCCAAAGAACGGCCACAATTGTTGACAGAGGACGAGGGAATTGACATTTCTGGTGAGTAGATGTATTTTACTTAGAAACTTTTATATTTTTGTCATGTTATTAGATAAACATTGATCGTGAACTTAAGATGATGTAGTGCAGATGTTTGGAGTTGTCTGAACCTTTAGTCACTGAGCCATTTTATTTATGCTCGCCACATTTGGCTGAGCGCCAACTTTACAAGCACTGGTGTACGGCCGATCACCAGTGGAAATTAGTCACTGACTAGAAGCTACTAGCAGTAATGTAAGTAAGGTGCATTGGTGACTATGTATCCAAAGATAAGGGTACTTGTATTATTATCAATGAGTGTAAATATTGCAGCACTCTCACGGTGGTCATACCTATCTTACTTAATGTGTTAGAGTTCCCATCACTCAGAATGCCTGTGTGGTACGTAGCTTATGACATTGCTTATGATCTACATGGGCGACCATGGTTCGCAACCCCGCTACGGCACATGATTACTATCATTATTGTTTTGTTCTTTGATACTGGTTATCACAGTGTCTGGCGAAAAAAAATTCTGTCTGGGCCAGTGAAGGCCCAGGTACCTAATGCATCGCCCACCATTAGATTATTGTTGTATCGCTAAAGAACCTTTTAGAAGGCATAGCACCCACCATGGCTTGAATTGGCGCTTTTCCATTGGGAAAACCAAGTGCTACTACAAGGAGACACGGCTAAAAATGCAGAAAATAAACACACGTGCTAAAAAATGTTACTTTAAAGTGTTGCTGTGTCCAAACTGTGGACGTTGCAGTATTTCACTGCACCATCTCCACTTTGCTGCAACAGCCTGTTCTCTTTCTGGCCCCACCCTCCTCTTGAACCATACCCAGCAGCCACATACTGAGAAAGTAAACACATGAGACCATTCTCCATTATTGTTATTTGTCTTGTTATGACTGATGCGTTCAGTGGTGCCTGGTCTGTGTAGATTGACATGCTAGAGCTTTGAAAACAGTGGAAAACTGTCACATCTAAACAAGAAATTTTATATATTGTTTAATAATATCCAATATGGGTGTATCCTCATGGTTCGATGCGTACCACGGCTTTAAGGCTACAGTTTGGTTCATTTTCAGTACAGTAAGGGAATAAAATGCAAAAGAGAATACAGTTAAACTTCTTGCTGTGGCCAACCTAAGGCACACCTGTGCAATAATCATGCTGTCTAATCAGCATCTTGATACGCCACACCTGTGCGGTGGATGAATCATGAATAATGAATGCTCACAAACAGCTTTGTGAACAGTAAATGTTTAAATATTACATTTTTGTTATTCATAAATTATTTTACACCACCTTTACAGTTCTGTTTTGTATGCTTTTCAAACTTCTTTCTCAACGGGTCCCCTACTAAATGGGCTTTTTAATGGCACTATAGCAGTTGTCGCTTGTTTGCACCACTTTTGAGAGAAGAGGAGCTCAAGTGGTTGGTTTTGTAGTTCTGGGATGTCATGACGTAATGAATAAAACCCACCCACCGCCTCACGAGGACAGTAAAAAAAAAGCAGGCTTTGCTACGCATCTTAAAATGAGCATGGACCTCTGCCAACTATCAGTCACAGACGTGGATCTGTAAGTTAGATCTTCTATTTTTTTATTCAGTGAATAAGCTAACCTAGCACAGTGGCTCTCAATTATTTTCTGTCATGCCCCCCTAGGGGACAGCAATGTTTTCACGCACTTCTGATAGATAATATCTATTTACTGTATTTATCCATACTGTACAGACTGAACTTGAAACTGAAACCAGGAAAATACAACAAAATGGAGAGCTGTGAAGCATTCAAGCATATTTGAGAGTCAAATTGCATGCTGAGTACGCTAAATGTGTACATGTTGGCAGGTCTGCACTAACATTGAAAGTACTCCTTGCATCTCACGCCCCACCCGACAGAGGCACTGACCTAGCATGATACTGCTGTTAAAATGTGACTGTAAAGTTAGCACTATAGCTCCCATATGCTAGTGTTGCTAAATGTTGTGTACTTCTCCGCTTTTCAATCTTATGTGGTTGTGCACAATAGCGCTTTACAAACAGAGCTCATTAGCATTAAAGCTACAGGCACACAAAACGGCAATAGGGCTTACTCTCAATTCCAGCATCAAGGCTAGATTTTGGCCAACACACTTCAAATACACCACTGTGGGACCTCTGAGACTTTTTTTTGTTATCATCAGTCTTCAAACATTCAGTGGTCCTTTCTTGCATCAGATTGGAGTGCATAATTTTCCTGATTGAAAGTGGCTAATTTTCAAATGTCAAGGTCATTTGATGATGATATAGGAGGATTACAAGGGTCCATCTTATTATGTTTTATCATCTGTGAAGAGGTTGGTAAAATGACACATTTCCGATATGAATCACTGTGGTTAAGCGGGGCACAGACTATATGACTTCAAGCAGTAAAAGCGATTCTAATTGAAACATAACGACTACAGTAGGTTGTTTAAGTGTGCTGTTCACTTTCCACCAAGCTCCTTTTGGCCTGAACAGGCCTCTTTTTCCAAATCAGACCAAGATGATGATGTGTGTGAGAGTTGAGAAAATATGATGGCTATTTGTGTGCACTGGGTGAACTGACCCTTGAAATGTATTTATTCACGGATTTATGAACGAGAAGCTCATGTTTTCCTGTTCCAAAGCTCTCCGGTGTCATTCCTCGACGGCTGGCTCTTGAGGCTGCAACATGACTTTGAGCAGACAGTGGTTTTAACACTGGAGCTGGGCCAAATGAGCAAGGGCTGAACTAATAGCTGCCCTAGGTCTATTTCCATGTACAGTATTGCCTCTCAAGGTCAACCAGAAAGTGGCTGCTTATCTCCTCCTCGAGCATGACTGGCTCCCTCCATTAATCAACCAGTGTTAGTTACGGGAGCCCCAGCTCAAGTCAAGGTTTGTGTTGGCATGCAAACATATGCACATATATTTTAGCACGCAAGACTTCAAGGTCCACATATGGTGTCAGGTGTGTTTTATAAATGCTGCTGTGGTCATGCACTACAAGCACAAAGGAGCGTCCTCTTCATGACTCCTAAGAGCTGATAGCTCACTATTGTTTAGCTGAGTAAAATACTAACAGTATATATTGACATATAGAAAACAAATGATCATACATAGCAAAGCAAACTGAACAATAGGGAAAACGAGCGCTATTATTTTCAACCCTGTTTGTTAACAGGATTACACGAAAGTTACATGGTGCTTAGGAGAAGACAAACAAAACAAACCGGTACATTCCATGACAACACAAAGTTGTCTCCCTCTGTGGCTTTCTCTCTCTCTCGCTCTCTCTTTCAGTCTGTGTCACAGTCTCAAGATGTAATGTACTGTAAAATAGAGCTCGCTTCACTAAGCCACCTTTATTAGTTTTTTTTCCTTTTTAAAGGGTGCAATTTGTACGAATAATTTGCGGGTGGCCATATGTTTCTGTTGCACCGGTGATCACATAAATTGTGGCATGTCAGTAAATGTTTGTGTATGTCTGAGAGCACGTCAAGAGGCCACATGTAGTTTCAAAACTGCAGCACTCTCTCTTACTATCTAATGTGATTTGTTTTTTATTTTAATGTGTCTTTGAATTTCAATGTCATAATACAGACAGACACTGATTTTGTTCCAAAAATTCAACCAGATGAAGCAATTTCAGTAGTGTTGAAATGCAGAATGAATCTTGAAATATCCAAGAAATGTGTTGAAATATGTTCACTGACTGACAATCAAACCAGCAACCATCACGTTGGGAGACGTCCAGTCTACGACCCGAGCCATGCCACTGTGACGAGAATAAGCGGAATGTTACATGTAATGTTAAATGTAAAATGCATTTCCACCAATAGGGGGCAACATTGAACTAGTCCATTCATTTTCAATGGAAACAAAAATAACAGACAATTCAAATAGAGTCATGGAAAATGTGGGGATTTTTAATATACTCCTGAATATTTAGTGTAGCTGAATATTTTGATATTGGATTGGTTTGACTTGGTTGAGAATGGGAGTTTGGGATAGTTGTGGACAGTGCGACGGCAAAATGTGTGTGCACCGTTGGAACTCAGCACTACTGTTGGCCTAATAATATCAGCAATACATTTTAAAAAGAGCATCAAACGTTAACTGCACAATATCATCATCAAGAACTTGTTGCAGCTGGCTGCATACACATTCATTACTGACCTTTTTTTTTTTTTGAGTGGTTAGTACTGTTAAAGTCAGTGCCAGTATGGAACCGAGTGTTGGTCCCCATCCCAAGTTCTGAGTGGGCCATTCTGTAACTTACTCGTAACACAACAAGAACAAGACATCAGACAAATTCAATTATTACAGAATTAATAGTAGTTTAAAGTCACCTTTTTTAGTTTTTAAACAAGGAGGTTTTAAACGCTCATGGTTTTTTCATAGTGGAAAAAAAAGCAGCTTAGTTTGGAGAATTTCTATACATGATCATAGCATATCTTTTCAATGTGGTCATGGACTGTCTGATTTACATGACTTCCTAGTCGTAGAATATGCGCTGCCAGCAGTAAGGCCATCTAGTGTATTATGAATCAGTAGGGTTTTGGTATTCCCCTGCTGTTCTGAGGTCTCTGACTGTAAAGTAGCACTGAAGGTTTGCTGCTAGCGTGGTGCACTGGAGCCTTGTGCAAACGGCTTTGATCACATCTTCACAATGACAGTCCTGTGTGTGATCCTACTTTAAGCTGGCAGTGCAAATCTTAGGCTTGTGTCTGGCTACAGGGAAAAGGCCATGGAAGAGGATGAGGTTTGAATCAGCAAGGATTAGTGCAATGACTGAGTACAACTAACGGGTATTCACATGGACAGTGGATGTGATTCTGAATTATATATGGGAGATAGCTGCATGCATGGTGCAGTCCTTCTGCGCATACATTCCATCCATCCATCCATTTTCTATAATGTTTGTCCTCACTCGGGTCACGGGCATGCTGGAGCCTATCTCAGCTGTCTTCGGGCTGTGTGAATTCCACCATTGTCCTGTTGAAAAAGCCAGCCAGGCAGCCAGCCACACAGATGAGGGCGTTCAGCCATGAGGGATTCCCCCTGCAACATCTCCACATAACCAGCTCCCGTTTGACGCCCCTGCACAACCTGAAGCTCCATCGTCCCACTGAAGGAAAAAGCACCTCAGATCATGACGGTACCCCCTTCACTGTGACGTGTGGAAAACATCTAAGGTGAGATCGCCTTGTAATGCCAGTAACGTTGGAAAACATCAGGGGCCTTACTTTTAAAACTGTGTGTGAAAATCTGCCAAAAAGTCTGTGTAGGCCAGAAACCCAAAATGTGCGTAAGGACAAAGATATGCAGATATGCTTACAATTTGTGCTTCACCTGCTGTCCAAATGTGCATACGGAACTCCACCCCATGTCACGCCCTCTCCACGCCTTCAATTAAATATAAATGGACAATGCAAAATGGCTCATGAATGCGGCGTCCATATTTAATGACCCTTGATTGCATTTCGCTTGGTTCTTCTGAATCATGGCTGCTGAAAAGCCGAAGACGAAGAAGCGGAACTTCACCAAAACTAAGGTGCAAATCTCAAAGCTGGAAGCCCGTAAAATCATAATATTGTGGCATTACGAACAAAAGGAAGATGAGAGAGTGGCAGCAAGTAGCGTCTGTCAACAGCGTCTGTCAACAGCGTAGAGCTTAAAAAAAAACTTGGTCGGATATCAAGGCACACATTTCCATTTCTCGTGAGCATATTTCCACTGACAGTCCACAAGTCGGGATACTGTGCGCCCGTGCGTAATGGTGGATTACAAATGATATCCATCAGTGCCATGTCTAATAACACTTTCCACAAATGTTTTAAGTCAATTACGGCGTGACGTTTTCATGCAGTAATGGATAAATCTTAAATCTCATTTGGTCCGAGGACCATTTTGTGTCTTGAGGGACAGCCAATCGGATCCTCCGGCTCAGGGCCTTTTTTTTGGGTGTACCACTTGACTTTTTTGTTCCATAAGCCTCAGGATCTTTTAAGAAGTTTAGAATGACTGTCTTACTGCGTCCAACCTTAGCAGCAATGGCATGCTGAGAGAGGCCTTGCTTATGCAGCTCAACAATCCGACCGCGTTCAAAGAGAGAAAGCTTTCTGTCTTTGTCATCAAGAGATCACAACAGTGTGAATACCTGACAGAAAATGACACTGAATCCACATCTTTTGATCTGCTGATGAACAGCCTGTCTCGGTTAAATGGTTGTTTGCAATAAATTGCTTACTCAGAAAGGTTTTTGTCTCACTCCCAGTTCTTTTTTTTTGCATTTTGAAGCGTTACGTAGAACCTCCTTAAGATCCAACAGTGCAAAATGTAAATTCTTGCAATTTTTCAACTGGTCTTAAAGTTTTGATCAGGAGTGTATGTTGTATATTTTGTAGATATACTGTATGTTCTGGTTTGTATTGTTCAGGGTTGTAGAAACAGTTTCATTCCAAATGGTCAACAACATAGAATTACACAGCAAAAAGACACATTCTGTATATGAGCATGGGAGAGAAGGCTAAAGGGTTGCAGCACACTGACTGACCTTGGGCGTCCTTCAGGGATGTCACGGCTGTGCCTTAATGGAGTGGAGATGTCCCTGTAAAAGCTTTTACTCCATAGAGGCAGAGATGCCTCATAAACAGCTCATGCAGGACTGTCACTGTTCTGTTGGGGAAGCTGACAAAGTGTTCACATTCACTTTGGAGAAAAACTTTGGTAGAAAGCCATACAAATCCTCTTCAGGTGGTCAGACCTAAGTGTGTGAGATTCCACATAGCACTGAAATACTACTTTTCATGTCAAAATACTGCCAGGGTACCTTCTGTCTGTTTAGCACTGATTGGAAACATCTCCCTCGTTAAAGCTTTTAGCCTAGTCCAATCATGTGTGGCGTTTTAGCTGACTGCAGAGAGGATGGTGCCAGATAATCTGATCCAGAACACTCATAGAGAGCACACAATGGGCTTGATGTCTTTTTGTGTACCGAGCTTATCCACTTTCACGAGGAGCAAGCGCTTGTATTCTTTTTGGGTTCACGTTGTTCCACTTAAGGCGTGGTCGTGTCAGGAGTGCACGTTTCAAACTGTTGCCAAACAAATGAAGAAGAAAAACACATTTCTGCTATCTCTGGACTTGGTTGTGCCTTGGTTTGTGCTCAACTCAAAGAAATAGACACACAGAATGACTACTGTACTTGGTACTCTTTGTATCTTGTGTTACCAGATATTTAGACAATAATGGCTGAGTGGTGAGTCGATAGTAAATCTCCTGCATACAGCTACTAAATCCATGTTTCATTTCTACAGCATTGCTATTTTAGAAGACATACTGTGATAAAATTGGTGTTGAAATGTGAAGGATCACTTTTGTGAGATACTTGCACTATATAATGTGGAAGTTTTGATCTGTTAACATGTCTGACATGGTTTCCATCCATGATGAGCTAAAAACTTCATTGGATTGGTGTTAAAGGCAAACATAATCCACAGTCTCTGCTAGGTGTCAACTGTCAGTGTGTCGCTCTGAGGAGCTGTGAGCATTCAAAGAGAAGACAACGCCCATAAATAAAATCAGCCTATATTATTTTGGTATCAGTCAATGCCTCTGGTGTCACAAGTATGTGGTGTCTCATAATAGTTAAGCTTTTACACGATTTTAACAAAATTAAAACATGTTGTGACAGCATATTTGAAGCATATTTACAGCACTATATCAAAACACCCGGTCAGTCCCACTAATCTAGAACACCAATCTGTTATCTTCTGTTGCATCACCTTCTGTGTTGTTATACCATAACATTCTATTGTGCATTTCCTGCAACGCCACATTGATTTGGTGTAGAAATAAATGAGTATAGTCTCAGTCGTGTCTGAATCAGCACCCTGTCTGCCCTTGTGTTTCTCACATTTCTCGTTGTTTGTTCTCTACTGGCTGATCGCTTTTTAAAACATGTGTGCCTAGCATTGTGAGTGGCATTGTTGTCCTTGTTTTTCATTGTCCTGCCTTGCTCTGATGACATTTTTTAGGCAAATATTCCCTCACACCAGTTTTAAATTTCATTTTACTGTATAGTACAATAGAAACGAATGAGAGCGAAATGTGAGGCTCACATTTGTTACTAGTGCTGGCTATTATAACACAGTTGATGTATCCTGGAGGATGGTGAAAGTCAGCCTGGTGG
This sequence comes from Dunckerocampus dactyliophorus, assembly GCF_027744805.1. Classification (NCBI taxonomy): domain Eukaryota; kingdom Metazoa; phylum Chordata; class Actinopteri; order Syngnathiformes; family Syngnathidae; genus Dunckerocampus; species Dunckerocampus dactyliophorus. The sequence goes on along the minus strand of NC_072832.1, from coordinate 13,559,515 downwards.
TGAAACTGGTTGTATTGATCTATATTTTCTACTTAGCTGACTTCATTAAATTATCCCACATTTAGCCAAGGGATACCTTCCAGTGTTTTCCGAAGTACTGGCCAACACAGAATTGCACAGTATATGCTGTGCATTTGATTCGGGAGGACCAAATGAGAGTTACTCCTAATTAAATTCACAGCAGGCAGCACCGCAATTTGTTTACAAGTTCCAATGAAGAATCTTGAGGCTATACTGCTTTGAAATAAATGGAGTCTAATTACATAAGCATTGGAATAAGTTATCTATCAAACACAAATCAGTGCTATGCAGTCAGCCCTCGAGCTTATCCTCAATGCTATTTGCCACATTATGCATTAATGTAATGCTGCATTAAGACTCAATACATACTGTATTTTGCATTTCCTCTTAAGAGCGGTTCTTCAACACAGCATATAGTATTTTAATTGAGGCCACAATTATTTAAGCGTTAGAGCTGCCGAGCAAGGACAATTGGGATTAAAATGTTTATACATTTTCTTTGGGTTTTGAATATATTAGCTAATTCCATTGTTAAGAGTGAAAAAAGTTTCTAAACAGTTTACCCAGCCCCTGCCTAATATTAACACGCTGCAATTAGTGATACATAAACATTCAACTCTGCAGTAGACCTGCATTATTTAAATCACACTTTGTATGAGATGAAATGTTATTCATTCTCAATGAGTATATAATTATTTTCATTGTATAGTTCACATATTTTCTAGTGTTAATTTACACTGAAGCATTCATTTCAGTGCCCAGCAGCTGGAATTTCCTGAGCTGCTGCCACAGTCATGCAGAGAGGACATTTCTTTGTAGCAGCTGCCATGGTAATTAGTTCCTCGATGAATTATGCAACGGCAAAAGTGTCAAACAGTCTTAAAATCAGGCAGGTAGAGAGAAAGAGGATAGAATAGAGCTGTCACACAAAGCTCATAAAACCTTGAAATACAGCAGCCAATCTTGCCATATTGAAAAGCCTTCAATTGGGCCAGTGGCGCAAAGCAACATTGAATAGTTGTTTGTAACACACAACCCACTTATATGTGGTAAATTGGTATGTATTTCTTTTAAAGACAACTACAGTAGAACCTCCAAAGTTGAACACCCTATAATTCTCAAAAATCAAACAAAAATTGGAGTTCAAGCCAGCATCATGGGACGTCAGCTCAATGAAAATGTAAAGAATAGGGCTGTCTTTGATTAGGGATTGTCATAGTCAAATCAGATTTGTTAGATTTTGTCCATAGTCGACTAATCATCAAACGTCGTTGCTCTTTAGCCGTGTTTCAGTGAAAATCATGACGCTGCAGTCCAAAAGGCTCTTACCGTGGTGTCGTGACTCGTCCATTTTATTCACCAATGGCTGCACGTTAGGTTGGAAAATGCCACCTGCGAGCACTCCTGCTCGGCTGGGTGGTGTGTGTAGACTCCGGTGCTCTGGAGATCTCAGGGATGAGTCGAAGATCAGTGATAAAAACATCGGTGCTGTGAAATTCAATGACCAAAAACTCTTGTCGGGTGTTCAAAGCTGCGCTGTACGAACAGAGCTGATATTAGCAAAATAATAACTACAAAACTGCAAATCCGAAAGAGACGCTGGGCTTCGCTGTGCCTATGCACTGCTCTCTTGTGTAAGTATAGGACTTATGTTAAAAACACACATAATTTTCAATTCTTTATCATCACAAATGAGATTGATTTTGTATGAAAACAGGCTATTTGTAACAAAACACAGACAGCAGCCGTGGGCACCCCCATGTAGTCAGAATGATATAGTCTTGATCACAAAATTTTCATATGATTTGACAGCGAGATTGCAAATCGAATCAGCAGATAGTCGACTATTCTAAGACACCCCTACTAAACAATGACCTTCACTAATGTTTTGCTTTTTCTTTGGCTTTTTTGTGATGCCAGCACAGACTGGTACAAGGATTGTGGAAAAATGGGATGATAGCCACAGAACCAGAAATGGAACTTGAGTGCAATATGAATATTGAACTCCAAAGGCCCCATGGTATAGCATTTTTCAACTATTTTAAATAAGATCCCACAATAGGGTATGCCCAAGATCACCCCTTGATGCTAGAATTTAGACCGTTTAAATGAAGTCCTACAGGAAACACACTGTTTTTTGTGTCTGTAGCTTTAATGCTAATGGTTTGTGCTGGTCCACACCTGTCTCTGGCAGACTATGTGGACTTTATTCACTTTTTATACACGCGGTCGACAGACAGTTGGCTTTTGGCCGTGTGGTCAGTCCTCTCGTCTCCCATTGCGAAGGTCCTGTGTTCGAGCACCGGAGCGGGCGGTGTGAAGCAGCGCGTGTTACACATAGATATAAAACCTTGCTGGAGGTGTTTTAATAGTGGGCTTTGTAGGTGGAATAGGTGTGTCCCATTACGTGTTTATGAGTTGCCTCTTTTTATCTGTTTTTATATATTTAGCATGCACAGAAAAGAAAAAGACGTGTGTTCACGTCAAACATAAGGGTTGTGCATGATGGGCAAAATTCCAAAATAAGTGCAGGTTTCCTTTAAGGAGTGGGGAATGACACAAATGTTAGCAACACTAGCATAGTTATGTGAGCTACAGTGCTAACATTACAGTGACATTTCAACAGCAACATCATTCTAGGTGTCATGATCTGTTATGCTGCTCTGCTGCCGCCTATCTGTATTCTTTTCCAGCACACTGCAGACGGGCCTGGGTTACCTGGTCACACCTGCATCCAATTAGTATCAGGACTACTTTAGCTGTGCTGTGGGGTGAAACCTTTGCCAGATTGTTCCCTGCTCCTCGCCAGACTCCTGCGAACCCCTACCTCGTGTTACCTCTCGTTGTGTGCTTTTTTGGTCCACTATTGTCAGTTTTGTGAATACCTTGTTCCCTGCTTGGCTTCTCCAGCAAGGGCGTATTATTGCATTTTTGCTCGAGGCTACGCCTGCTTGGTGTTCAGCAGTGCCTCTGTTCTTGTTTAGCATTTCTTCTTGCTTGGTTTTTCAGAAGTGACCTTTTGTTCGTGTATAGTATCTTTTTTCCTGCTTAGTTTAGTCAGCAGTGTTTTTGTGTTAGTTCGCATTTTTCTCGTGGCTCGGCCCGGTTGTTTTTGGTTGTACTTTCCCTTTTTTTGTGTTTATATGTTTTATTATATTTTAAAATGCAGAGGCAGTCTAGCCTCTGCATTTTGGGATCCTTTACTACGGCCTTGGCCGCCCGTGACACTAAGCCTATTTGCTGAAAAAAAAAGATCAAACTTACAACTCCCACGTTTGCAGCTGGCTGACAGATAGCTGGCAGATCGTCAGGATTTATTTTAAGATGTATAGCAAAGCCTGTTTTTTTAGTTTTTGTTTTGTTTTTGTCGTTTGTGAGGTGGTGCGTGTATACGTATATACAGGGTGGGCTCATCTAGCAAGTGGTGCCTCCAAGACACTACCATGTCCATTAGCAAGTAAAGTGCGATATAATGAAAACCCGCATCTCCAAAATTGACTGATTGAGCGCCTCTTCTCTCAAAAACGGAGCAAACAAGTGAGGGAGATGGTGGTGTTCTTGAGACACATATTACTGTATTAGTAACATTCAAAAGTCAATTTGGCAAAACAGGTGACTTTTAAACAAATACGTATTCCAACAACATGCATGCATACAAACCACCATTAGGGACTATCTGTGTGAAAAACCTTTTTGTTTTCTCAGTTAAGAATGTTGCTTTGGAGCAAATGAATTCACATTGCATCATTTCTTGTTGCAAAATGTTTTGAAATGACTCAGAAGTCAACCATCATGACCCAACGCATTGTGTTCGACTTTTAGCCGAACACGGCTCTTACAAATTGTTCCCAACAGTACATCCTTGGTGTTATTTGGCCCATGTTTTATTTCAAGAATATTAAGAGTGACAGTTCCTTCAACACTGATTCCCCCAAGTCGATCTGATTCAATTTTTGGTTGCAACTGATACCGTTTGTCTGGATAATTTGATATCACTTCAATGGCCACACAGGCGGTTAACCAGCTGGAAGTCCGCTATAATCATGTTATCGTCATCCAGACTGCCCTCACAAGGAAAACAACAGGCTATATGAACCTTTTTTTCCCAACGTCAGACTGCTGTTTGAGTTGTGTGTGTTTTGTTTGTTATGTGCTCTTCGGTAGGATTACAAGTCCAGGGAATGATTCAAACTACAAATAATCAGAACAATTTAGAACACTTCTATTTCCACAGTGGTTATATGACTTAGATGAATCACTAAAGTACAGTATCCGGCTCTCAGATGGGTCATGTCTTGTCAAAAGCACCGTCTGTGTCCTCTGTCAGAAAGGAAGTGAGGTTTCTGTGAACATGCTGCACTGTCACACTGTGACTGTCAGTCACCTTCAACTGGAACGCACAGGAAATCACTGCAGTGTGAAGAGGAGCACTCAGAAGACCCTTCAGCATTACTGCACCCCCTCTTTACATAACTGTCCTCCCTGCCATTTTTTAATATGTCTGAACCACTGAAACACACACTGATCAAATGGGATAACGTCAAAATCAAGTGGTGTTTACGTCATTAATTAGATACTGGCTACCATACATCCTCCTCAAATGGTGCCGGGGGCGTTTATTTACTCACTGGAGGGAAGTAGGGAGTAGCAGGTGTTTATTTGAAGGAGGTGTATATTTGAGAGGAGTACAAATTCTTGTGGAAGCTAACAGATCAGCATTTTGATCAGAACTGGACATTTCCAAATTAAAAGAAGCCCCCTTTTTTTTTTTTTTCGTAGAAATGATGTTTCCATTCTTCCTCAATGAGAAAGTCTTCTTGTAAAGGCTAATGCTACAGTATGCTAGAGAATTGTTTCATATGCATATTCATTTGTGTCAGGTTAAATATTAATGCAAGTTTCCGGCACAGTGTTTCTCCTCAGAGGGAAGACAAAGAAACATGTAATGATGTTCTGGGAGCGAAGTTCATTCGCAATGAATATGCATGAATTATGACTAATATTAATGCCGTGTACAGTACATACAGTATGTTAGAATAACAGCTGTTTATATACTGTACTACACATACAGGGCACAAAATGCATATTTTACAATTAATGATACGTCATTCAGAATTTTAGTAGCCTTTTATTTTCTGCGGGTAATCCGGTTTCCTCCCACATTCCAAAAACATGCATGTTAGGTTATCTGGCGACTCTAAATTGCCCGTAAGTATGAATGTGAGTGTGAAAGATTGTCTTGGATAGTAGCCTCATATTGTATTGTAGTTGTAAATGATTTGTCAACACAGTTAACAGGCCATGTCTGATTACTTAATAAACAAATATCAAGTAATATGTTTATTTACAGCTTTGGTCATGTTGTAAATTTATGAGTGGATAATTGCATGTAAAAGAAAAAGGCTTGTGAATAGCAGTCCAGTGACTAGTCACATTCATGCACAGACGCATGCACGCATGCACGCACACACCACTATGACACACAGTCATAGACAGGAAGTACTGAAGTGTTATCGGCGCAAAAGGTGAATAGCTTTCACACAAAAAGTGTGAGCCCCTCCTCGGCTCCCACCGGGTTACGCTTGTTGATATAAGGTTAACCCGATTCCAGTTTAAGATAAGTATATTCATGATTTCATTTCCATGCACGCTACCAATTGGAACACATTAAATATTAAAAAATATTCATCCAGTATCTGGAAATGCCATTTGCCGTAAGTACTTGAACATCTCAAGTGTTTGTCTGGCTTAATAGACAATTCCGAAACACTTCCCTTTGCTTGTACAACAAAAAATTTATGTGTATAACAGATAAATATTTTCATTCAGACAATTCAACAGTCCAATTGGAAAGTCAAGCCAAAATAAAATGTTAAACAGTTTAGATTCTATAATTATACAAGTGCTTCCAAAGAAAATGTGACATTCAATTGGAACTCAAATTGTATATGAATAGCAATAAAACTTACTTAACTGACCCATTGAATTTGACGTCCCTCAGACTGGCTGATTCATTTTGAGTAATGTGGTTGCTGACATAACCAAAACAGAAGCATTTTCTAAGTTACTTTGAAGCTTATTTTGCGCTGAGCAGGAAGTCACTGTGTCCATCCCTTCATTTTCTTCCACATATCCAGGGCGTGGGGGCAGCAGTCTCAGTAGGGAAGTCCAGAATTCCCGGTCTGCGGCCACCTCTTCCAGTTCCTGCGGGACGACAAACGGTAACCGCAAAAAAACTCAACGGAGATTCACTGATTATGAGAAAATCTTGTCGCTAAATTATCCATTAAACAATGAATTACTGTAATTGAATGTAATATATCACTTATGTTTTCTAGTGATAGAACTGTCTAATAATAATAATAATAGGAGTTGTTTGTGGTGTGATTTTCCGAATTACTTAGCTCAACTGCTAAGCTTTGTTGGCCATCTTTTGTCGGTATAAAGAACAATAGGTTCTGCTTTGACACAGGGTAAGTGGTAGACTGGGGCTGACAATTTTCAATTCTGTCCCAAGACACAGTTTCTGGTAATTACTGTAACATTCAGTTAACATTCACACTTCAATGCCATTTCATGGTCACATTACTAGCTTTTTATTATAAGCCATAAACCAAGTGAAACTGTGTGTAGTAGCCTAGTGAAGTCCATTACTTTTAGGAAATTGAAACATATATACTGTATATCATGAAAGTATTTATTCAGATAAAATAATTAGCTTAATCGCTCCGATGTGTAGCACTTTATTTCACCATCAAATGCTTTAATTACCTGCCCTTTAACATAATTGTTTGATGTATCGCCTGTTCTTGCAGCTGCCAGTAGTCCAATTATTTAAAATATCAAGGCTCAACATCTAATAAGTCCTTTTCTTAACCTACATGTTGTTAGAAGCCTTGGAGGCAGCCAGTAGCAGGGATTTATGAAAACAAAACCATAGAAAAATTACAGCAATCCACAGAGATTCAAGGTTTCAGCCTGACAGCAACAATATTTAAACTTTTATGGCCATTGTGTACTAGTGACTTTGCAGAATGTACTGCTGCCAAAAGCACAACCATTACTTACTGCAGTGCCATAGCTCAGGTAATGTATCTCAGGTCAGGGTGGTCGATACCTCCACAGCGCCACCGTGCTAACCCACCTCGCAGATGAGATATAGACTGACATTTGCAAAATGATATATTTTTTTAGGTATATCCCACACTGTGAAATTTATGACACATTTATGCTGATGTAATTGGCTGATGTCACCTATCGTGTCTGTTTTGTGCACTGTCGTTGTTGTTGTTTTCTAATTTTAATCATGACTAATTTCATAACAGTAGTGTTGCTTTATGGCATTTGTGTTGAACGTACACTGTACATTTGAAACGGCTACTCACAGCTGAGAATAACATAAGCGCTTTACAAGGATAGGTTGATCACTTTGAGGAGCTCAACTAGAAACAATAATACAATTCAACAGCACACTGTATTGACCAGAATATGGGGTGACTCGTAATATAACACGTTCCAAAATTAATCTTTTTGAAATCATGTTTTCAGAGTAATAACTGCTTGCAACAAAAAAAAGATTGCATATTTCTTAGTTGCTTTGATGACTTCTTCATTGATCACCATTACCATAAAGGTGGCCTCATAACTCCTTCTCTCTTTTGCTAACTTGTCCAACCTTTTGAGTCACTTTTTTTCAAGCGGCCTCTGTGTCATGGCTGCATCTCTTTAGGGCACTGGTGTGTGTGTGTGTGTGTGTGTGAGTGAGTGACAGGAAGAAAAGCTCTGATTTGCTTGGGGACAAGTCAATTAGTGACACCTGTTGGTTTGCATGTATAAATCTCTAGACCTTGAATATGCTGTATGACAGTCTTTCTTTTTCTAGGGAACAATACCATCTTACATTCTGATCAACATGGCATATATGAATGTCTTTCCGAAAGCTATCCCTATTATGACAATTACTTCTTAGACTGCATGCATACTGTATGTGCATGCATGTGCGCTCGAATATCTCATCCACACAGTGTTATATTTGCATTCTATCCTGTGTCCGCGCTAAGCTGATTTAATTTATCTTCACAGTTCCACAGTCTTTGAGCACACAACATGGTTAAACTTTGGCAGCCTTCACCCATGCCTCTCTGTGCCATTTCGGAATCATGTAAACAAGATTACCTGCTCATTTAGTCATTGTTGGACAGGCTCTCTGGCCTCTTTCAATGCCTCATGTAGAGATCTCATTCAGTGAGCGTTAGCAATGGGATGAGGTCCCAGAAAGGCCTGAATGACAGTGTTAATCTAAGCCTTGGCCTACAGCTGCACATTGGAGCTTGTACCAGCAGGGTACATGGTTGCAGTAATGATGCTGTGATGTGAGTGATGATGCTGAGTGGAGTCTCTTGGTGCCTGCCAGCGAAACTACCCTTTGCGTAACTTTCACATCATATTTCTGTGTCCTAGCACTTAAGTTACAAGTCATTACACTAGTCATACAAATGTAAAAAGAAGTGAACCCTTGTATCGTAAAAACAATAAACAGTGTACTGCATCTAGGACAGAGTGGACAAAGTTTATTACTTTCATTGCCAAAGCTGCAACTTCTTACGTTCTGTCTGTGTTTGCCTTATGTTTCTCATTCTGCTTTTGTATCTGTTCCCTTGAGATCACTGACTTCCGGTTCACAGCGGTACCACGCGACGCGCCTGTTGGCAGTCATCATTAACCACCCTTATTAATTCTTGCGGCCACATCAGGAGGTTGCTGGTTCTTGTATAGACTTCTGTCTTTCCAGTTCAAGGAAAACGGCGCTTTTAAGAAACTTTTTGCTCATCATCCACATCATCCACTTATGTGAAACATGACCTCACGTCTTTCTCTTTTTTGCATGCTCTAAAGAGGAAAAAACCGCGAGAATGTTGGAGCTAACGATGCACGTAATGGGACACACCCATTTTGACTATAACGCCCGAAAACCCCACTCCAAAAAACAATGTTCTATGTACATAACAGCCTTACAAATAAACCAAGCTACAGCGACATTGTTATTGTAGCAGCTAACACAAAGAACAATTTTTCTGGCGTAGTGACGCCTCACGCCACTATCGCGCTGCTCAAAACAAAGCGATGGGACACCAATCAGTACTGACTAGGAAACAACACCAAGCATATGAACAACGACGACTAGACAACCAATTTATCTGTGAAGTATTGTACACGGCTAACTGGCTAAATGGACTGTGTTGTGTTATCATGTGCTATGTGCTCCGTGAAACAGAGTCAATGTCAGGGTGACTTACTCGATGGACAGTTGTCCGTCTGGTCCAGCTGGTCTGGGGCGTCTTTTCCAGTTTATTTTGGGTAGGTGGAAAAAAGTTTCTATCTCTGCAGGGTTTGTTCGCGCTATCAATTCTTTGTTCGTTGTGACGCAATCTCTTGGAGCAATGTCCTCCTCGCCGTACATACACTGTATGCCACTCAGTGTAGCAGAAATACTCCATTTCTGTCAGCATGGCTTGGGAAGCTCCACATTTACACCAAGTCATGTTGGTGTAATGACTTGCTCCCTCATCTGCTACAAAGTTTCACTCTCTCTTCTTCTGGGCTCAGCTTCCAAAACCTGTAGCTCATCCTCCGTATATTCAGGCTCAAAAAGATAAGGTTCTGGATCCTCATTTGTCCAAATGTATTCGTCGGCGGCGGCGGCTCTCGTAAAGTCTGCCATGATTAGTAGTTGCAAACAAACATGCGCTTGACACGCTGCTGTTATTGACGATAGTAGCGCTAGTTCCTTTCTATTTGTGAAATCCATGTGCCCAGGAAGGAAGTTTGTTAATGTTTAAAATGATCAAAATACGGCATAATACTGTAAGTATTCCATATTGTCATGAATGGACCTGTTACTGCACGGTCACAGCATGTATAGAAAACCATAAAACCTTGTTGGAGGGTTTTTTTTAGAGGTCTTTATAGTATATACAGGAACGAAACACTTGTTCAGAAATGTTAAAGACAAAATGACATGGCACACAAATATTATATTAAACATTACATACAGTTTAGTTTGGCCTTGTCTTACTATTCTCATCAAAGGTTTAAAAGGACAGTAACCTCTGCATTACTCTGATGGCCGCCATCGACCATCATTGTCCTTATATAATGGACTAAGCACCTTCAAGATGACGATGTTGTTTTGATTTATCATGGGTGTGCTGTTTGATTAGATGTGTGTGTGTGTGTGTGTGTGTGTGTTATCATCTATTGATGCATTTTCTTCTGGATGAATGGACGTAAATTCAGACAGACATACTCTCAAAACTTGCAGAAAGTGTAGAAGGGGGTCCATATTAGCTTACGCTTAATAGAACCGACTTTTGTCCAGATTGTGTAGTTTATGCTGAATTGACATAATATTTCAATCAAAAAAAGCCTGATAGCTTTAAAGCTCCTCTATTATCCAAAATTGGGCTTTGTAATGACATTCTAACAGTAATGTGCTCCATGTTTTTTATGACAACATGAACAAAAAAAGTCCTTCCTCGTGGACATATGATATGACATAATGATGATATGATGACGACCTGCTCCTAGCTAGATGAGGCTGTCCTGTGGATACGTCCACTACTTCGAGGAGTCAGCTTTGTAAAAAAAACAAACAAAAAAAACAGGCTTCACTACACATCTTAAAATGACAAATGGAGCTCTGCCAACTTGACAGCTACAGACGTGGGAGCTATAAGTGTCATCATTTTTGACTTTTTCAGCAAATAGGCTGTAAAGTTAGCACTGTAGCTCACATAGCTGTTACATTGTTGTATGCTATATGTGACATCTGCTACATTGGACAAGTGCAGCGTTACAGTTGTATCGTGGAAGTAAAAAGTGGATGAAATGCACAGCGGTGCTTCTTGGATCCACACACTCTGTCTGAGATAGGTGTGAACAAACACAGCTCATTAGCATTAAAGCTGCAGATACACAAAATGGCGTGTTCCCAGCACTAAAAACACTTCTAAAATGTCTACATTCCAGTATCAAGGTTACATTTTTGCCAATAGACTTCCACACGTGTGGGATCTCTGAGGCTTTATTGAAAAATAGTATAATACGGGACCTTTAAAGAGCTCTTCAGTCTGTTCTGTAACAATCACTGAGACTTTGGCAGAGGGATGCTGCTAATCCACCCCATCCATCCATTGGCGAGACTGAATATAGAGCCAGAGGTCAAAGTGGTGTTACACTTTTAGTCTTTTTCACCTTTCTCATCAGACAAGGGATTTTCCATCATCAGCTGAGCGCCATTAAGGCTTCTCTTGCTTAATGGACTTGTCAGGGATCCATAGGCAGACTGAAGATAAATGGTAAATACTAAAAGTGATGATGCTTTGCTGAGCAGAGGACGGCAGAGGAGGGTTAGGAGGTTGTCCTTAGACCACATTGATTCCCCTGTCAAATAGTGGATTCTAATCTCCTCTCTCACAACAAATTACTTCCACACCAACACTTTCATCAAAACAATGGATAAAGGCATATGCTGCATACCTTTTACTATATGGTTTTCTGTTTTAAAAGTACAGTATAGACATATAGAAAACCACGGTTGCCATAGATAGAGTGAGTCAATAATTTGGGGCCAGGGCCCAGATGCTTTGACACACTGAAATTCCCAATTTACGTACAAATTATCAGAAGCCTGCGAATGATAAAATATAACAGGCACATATCCCAACCAAACACATCCCTGCCTCACCAATGAAACGATATGTTCACGCAAATGGTGCAGACAGTTGCAGTATGCAAAGTGCGACTGTGAAATGGAATAGCCTGGTAATTGAAAATATAAGTTATAGCCTCTCTTGCCTCCTTCGGGTGCCAGCAACGGTTTCATCAAAGGGATCTCACACTGGGAGAAGGGGACGAGGCTTTTGAATTTCCTGACTGCTCCAATCTAACAAATGAATTGGTCACGTTGGCATTTTGCTAACTCGGTGCTACCTAAGGGAGGACACATGACGTTACGTGTAAATAAAACAGATGGTCAAATTCCTCATGCCTTGAGAAAAGGGCAGAAGAAGACAGGCGGCGATGGTTGTCATGACTCATTCACATTTTAATTAATGTCATATTTTGTGATGGGTGTTATATAATGTAATTAGATTCATTTGTAATGAAAAATATATAGATTAACAGTTCATTTTAAAAAGGGAATAATACCCAACATAATAAATATATAAGTCAACATTTTTTCCCAATAGATTTTTTCTACGAATCTTAGAATAATATGGGTTTTCATGGAAAATTTCAAAGGTAGCTAAAAAGGGACCGCTCATCACTTGTCTTGTATCTTGCAGAATCTGCATAGATGTGTCATTGTCAATCACTGCCTGTAAAAACAGCACACCTGTTGTGGCCGCTTTTTTTTTAATGTGTTACATTAGATGACAATAAACTGCTTTGTCAACAAGCGTAAGGCAGCTCTGGCTAATTGTTTTATCTTGTTCATTTTGTTATTTTACAGAATTGTTTACTGCAAACAAGGCGTCCCTTATTTCCAGTATTTTTCACAGAGTTGGCAACCCTAACTGCTGGCCATGTATAAAATATAAGTAGTGCACCAGTATAGAGCACTAACATCAATAATTGGGCTCCTTGCAACTAGAAGATGATGCATCAAGACAGATTTCCAAGAGCATGGAGCACAGTTTGTTTTTATGTCCAGCTTTAAATAACATATTGTATTCGCAGATCATAAGGCCTTCTAAATAATAATAATGTACTTGCAGTACTAAATGTACTGTATTAACGACATCACTCCCCTTGCAGTAAATGTGATTTTGCTGTTTAACTTTTTTCTCTATATAGTATATATGAGCTTGCTTCACCCTGTAAATCAGCAGGCAATTACATAAAGTGTGTGTTCATAACTTTTACATGCATTGCTGGGCAAGCTCTGTATATCTCTGTGGAAGCTTAATGCAGCCATGGAAACAGATCTACTCTTCAAATTAAGGGAGACGTTTGCATATTTGCCAAATGATATGATCTGACTTTTCTTATCGCAGAGTTAAGAAACTGCCTTTAACACAAACGCTAACTGAGTCAATATCTTCAGGTCGTGTTATGAATTTTTATGTTTTTTTGGGTTTTTTTTTTAACTCAGCCGTACTTCATTGGCATCAGTATCATCAGCCCTCTGGGTAATTTGTTAATAGGGCTTCATTTATACTATGTATTTTCTATGGCCAGACAAATTGGCCCCACATTTACATAGTGGCAGACGGTTACTATTCATAGCTGGCTTTTACCAACAGGCAGGGCCGCCACCAGGAATAAAAAATATTACACTGGGGTCCCCCCTGGGCAGCGGTTGTCACCACATCTCTAGGACTGGCCCGTTAAAAGCTTTACATAATTCCAAAGCTGAAGGCTCGCAACTATCTTGCGCCTTATAGTTCAATACTACTAGTGCAATATTTACGGTTAGTGAGTTGTATGTGCAACACTCCGCATACAGTATTCACTAGTTGACGCAGGACAACATGAAAAATGTGCTAAAGGCCAACAAATTCCAAAAATTGAAATGATCTTAACATTAACATTTGACAGGCTTAATCAAAATACTGAAATATACATTAACTTTTCATCAAAAATAAATTAAAATCAACGAACCTAGCTACACCATATATGACAACGAGAAAATCAGGTTTAATTGGACATGGACTTTAAAAGGCCTGTGTCGGATTGTTAAAAACTCGATTATTTTAACCACTGGTTAACCTCTAACCACCGGTTAAATTCTTAACCCGCTGTTAGCTAACCGACGGTTAAGTATGCGTTGCTCAAAACATGGTTAATCATGTCGTTAGTTAACGGTACCGTTAAAGTTAACTGTGTGGTTGAAGTCACTGGTCAGCGCCAACATTCCTCATTTTGTTGACTTCCGGTTTAGCGAAAAAATTCATAGTGAAACGATTTAACAAATTAAAAAAATTGATTAAACAAAAATATTTTCGTTAAATATATTATTAATTAAGGTAAGCGATATTTAACATAGTTTCCAGCTTTACAGCAAAATAAACCTCGGGCCCTACACCGCATACCGGAGCTACTTAACCAGCCTTCAAAGTAAGAGCCCAGACGCGCTTAACTTAAAAATGTAGAAATTGTATTCTGCAACAAATGAAACTAAACGTTTAACGAAATAATACAAGCAAGCAATTTATGAACGACCCAATTAAATAAACATGATTTTGGTTAAAAATATTTTGCTCAGCACAAACTGTTTAGTTTGGAAAAATACTGAAAGTCGGCTCGCCTTCAAAGTAAGAGTCTTGGGGTTCAACCTAATATTGGTGCCAAGATGATAATACGTATAATAGCTATTCATGTATAAACGACACATGAGCAATATTTATCAAATGTATATTTTATTTGTTATTGTTACACAAGTGTACAGAGCACGGCTTTCAATGCATTGCAAAAGCAAAATTATTCTCAACCCAGATAACAAAATTATACTTTCGGATCCTCTTTTTTGGTGCCCCTGACTTGGAATTGTCCTAACTTTTCCCCCCAATATGGCGTCCCTGCCAACAGCAGGATATCAGTGGTTGAGTATGCAGTCTAATCATCTGAAAGACTAAATGTTAAACATCACTTACTGGATTCCCAGCAGTATTTTCCTGCCTTTATTTGTCATTTAATCAAGAGAGTTTATTTATTGTGCTTGTGTGATGTTAAATTAACCAAACAATCCTCTACATATAATTCACCATCAGCATACATATTACTGATTCAATATATCACTTGAGTGCGATAACACAATCAGTTGTTTTCTTCTCATGTTATTGAGGAGACAATTTGATCCTTCATACTTTTGGCTATAAACACAGCCAGTGAAAATTAAGAGCCGTGATTACTTTTCTCTCTGCTCGCAAAAACAAATCTGTCCGTACTGATAAAACATGATAAAGCTTTTACCTCACAGTTTTTCTTTACGCTTCATGTGCTCGGTAGCAGTTGAAGAACTGGATGAGGATATGGAAATTGTGTTGATTATATGAAAATCATGGAAATGCATGTTGTTAACATTCCTATATATAATGTGCAATGTTTTTGTTAAGTGGTTTAATTCCTGGTTCAGCATGACCAAGCTGACGCTGTCATGTCGTACTGCATTAATAAAACTATTGGATTACTGCAGTAATACAACTTTTCAAAGTGTAACGAGTATACACTGTCACTGTTGATTTTTCTGGTGGAATCTGTGTTTTGTATATGATGATTTATTATTGCTTTGATAGTCTGGTTTTAAAAGTATTTCTTTTTCCGTGTAATTTCACCTGATCACTTCTCCATACGTTTTTTTTTTCTGTATTATGAAAGGGATACAAGCATACCCTTGTGTTTCACCAGCTGGGTCACATCTTTGAGAAGCCGTTTTGATGTTTTACCAGCCAAAAAAAACCCATTCATCATTAGCTGAAAACACAATATGGCACCAGTAAAACCTGGTCAAAATAGATATTACACTTACATTACTTAAAAATATGCCAAATTTGGCAAGCTCCTGTCTTGACGTCAAATTTTAGACAATTTTGACTCATGAAACCAATAGATTTCTTAAACTGGCCAAAACCCACATAATAGGGCCACTTATCGGGAAAGCGGAATCCAATGATGCCACATTTTTTCACCCTTTCATGCTCAAAAATAGTGGTTCAAATACAAACAAAACCTATACACCCGACCCGTCATGACCCACTGAACCTAATTAGAATTTCAAATTAACATTAGCAGTTAAAAAGTTAAAAAGACAGCCACGGATGGAGCTGGGAACTAAACTTTTAGCCACAGTTGCTCAGAAAAACATGTTAAAACGGCTTCCTCATAGAAAATTAACCATCAGAAGCTGAGTGGGCATCATCTGATGCAAGTGTTTTGACAGTTGCCAGCATGTTAAAGTGCCTCTGTCAACTCTATTCTATTCAAGAAGAATAAAAAGTAAATGGTAAAATAAAAAGATCTATTATTTTTTTGTCTGACCACAGTCTCTCTCTTCTCTCTTCTATTATAACTAAAGAGGCGCAATTTGACTGTTTATTACATTCAATTTAAAAACCTCCAAAATACAATACTAGACATTTTAAAAAGTGTAAACCAGGGTGGATTTAGAGGGGGGTGTGGCCCCCGTTTTGAGGCACCCACGATTTTTTTTGCCACTATAAAACGCTAAAATGGGTTTCTCCTAGTACCGGTAATTTTATAAATAGAATGTTTTGGCTTAAACGATATACTCCAAGGATAAAAATAACAACAAACTCTTGAAATTAAGGACATAAAATTGGCCTCAGATATCACCAGCTTGCAGGAAATGAGGTCTAATTTTAAAAAATTTTCTGGGGGAGGGCCCCCGGACCACCCGCTCCATTTCCAGCGCCTCCGACTACGGCCTCGCCCACACCCCCCCTTTTCAAAAAAGCTACATCCGCCCCTGTAAACCACATGGGGTGTTTGACAAATGTTTATTTTAATGCCCTCCAAATGTCTTAGTATCCACAGTGTATGCGAAGGCAACAAACTCATCTTTATCCATCTTTTCAACATTAACTGATGCACCATGATAATGAAGCTGTCAGTCGTGCAACAAATAGCCAGGCCTGACTCGTTTAGGTGAGCAAGCACCATCATATTAATCATTATTACAGCAGATGTGGAATGAGAGATCTATACAACGTAGCGGGCGGCGGCATCCTAATGACTCGATTAAGAAAGACATTGCAGGACAAAGCTTGAAGTGAATCGCACACTTTGTTAAGGGTGTTGTCACTGTGAGACTCAGGGCCACTGTTTGAGTTCACATTAATTAGAGAAGATCTGTCAAATCACTAAATTAATCAACAACATACATCATTATTTGAGGGCCAATGTTATGGTCATAGATTCACCTGTCATAGTGGAAATATGAGGCTGAAGAAATGAGTTACATCTTTGTTTTTGATGGTATTATAAAGCAGTCAAATGCAAAATGCCAAGTCAACCTCTCCTAACCATGCTTGAGCACTTCACAGAGCAGTCACCATAAAACTGTCACACTGTAATCATTTGTGAATAATAACCTACCCAAATGTCGCAAAGTATTTTTTACTTACGCTTGATACACAATTATTTCATTAGACAGTTTGAATGAGTTTGATTTCTTGCCATATTCTATCAGAACTAGTCGTCCTTTCCTTGCATATTTTCATCAGTTTAATGTAGTTGACTCATGTAATACACAGAGATATCATCAAAGCCGGTTTGGATGGGATTCAAAGGGAAATGCAGACAATCTCACCCCCTCCCCAAACCCCCGAGAAGCAAAGTCATATGGGAGAACATTTCGGCTGTGTCTTTGAAGCCTGAGTAAATGAGGCTCTTTTGCTCATCTGGGGAATGCAAAAAAATGAGCAAGAGGATACCTGCAGATGGATCATTTGGCAGCAAGGACAAGTGCCAAATCACTGCAGCAGCCTCTTGATCTGACTGCTTGTCTGTAGATACAAAGATGAGATTGAAAAATGATGAAGCTTATGTGATTTGACTGACTTGAGAAACAACGCTTGTCTGAGTGCACAGTGCTGTCAACACTGTATAAAGAACTAACATCCATCCATCATCTCTTCTTATGCTGCGCAGGTGATTATGCGGTACAACCTATCTTAATTAGCACAGGGTCACTCTGGAGAGCTCACCAGTCAATCACAGTTGGATAGCCATTCATATCCACACCTAAAGATTCTTAATTTGTCTGTCACTCTAGCACCCTGTGGTCTGTTTTCGTCAAACTATAGTTTGTGCCATTGCATGATAGGGTTCATTTTGGCAAACGTGAACATGGGTCCAGACCAAATCAAGTCCAAGATAAGTCCAAGATCATCCCTCATTGGTACAGTTCCAAATGAACTGTAGCGCAATTTGGTTTAGGTTAGAATGCAATCTGACCTTGATTCTACTGGCAAATGAACAAATTAGGCTTTACCAATGAGATGCAAACACTGACTTAAGGCATATTAACACTTAGCCAATTGTACCGTGCCAGGGCCCTCCTCACACGTAATGTCTGGCACACTTCTTCTCTTTTGGCACGACTGAAAGTGGTACTCTAGGGCCTGGCATGATTCCATGCATAGGGTTGGGCATCGACGCTGGAGCATCAATGGTAACTAGGACTGACATTCCGATTCCCCTGCGATCGTTCAGAATTTTACATTTCCATTGCTAGTTTCGATGCTCGGTCCGCGGACCGAACACCAACAAAGAAGCAGCAGAATGGTTCAAATGAAAAAGATGCCCAACCCTACACGTGTAACACAGTGAAGTCATAGAATGACAGGAATGTGATCGCTCCTTGTAGGTTACTAATGATAATCGACACAATTTATAATAAATACAAAATACAAAGACTCCGAATTATCCTAGTGTCAAACCCAACGCACGCTTGCTCAACCCAGACTACATTAGTGTGCGTAATAAAGATAAACCGCGAGGGAGTAATAATCGAACTGCGATATCGCAAGGGCCGACTGTACCCAAGTCCACTGAAAGTGCTTATATACACCCAATCATTTGACACTATTGTGAAACAAGTTGACATATTTAAATGTAGAACATGAAGTGCTACAACCCTCGGTTTTGCTCAATCTTTTCCAGTGCGACGACTAATTATGTAGACTTTCTCATTAAACCATCTCTGCAAGACAAGTTGTCCTCTTCCTTATCTTCAGCCATATGACATTTGGTGTAATTAATTCTAGTTGAACCTTCTCTTTCTGGAAGGGCTGTTTCTAATGACAGGAAGATGGTGCTGTACGAACACATCCTGTATGATGGGAATGCAGTGAAGAAGCGAGCGAGAGATGACACATTTGCTTGAGAACTACTGAAAGGCCTTTAATCCATTGGGAAAATAAATATGTCTGCTTAACATTTACACTAACTTGAACACGTAGTTTATCCTCACAGACTTGATTGGTACCAACACCACTTGGCCTGACTGGAAGAGGTTGTTCTTAATTATATGGATTAATTACTCAGATTCAACCCTGCTACAGGAGGCCCGCGGGGCTCTCTTTTGCACTAAAATGCTCCACACTACTCCTGAACTGTAGTCTCCACTTATGATTGTTTTAATGGGACAGTGTTCTTACAGCCTGATAACTCATCCATGGGTAGTTTTGAGGAAGGGTTAGGGAACATAATTATAATTGGGGTTCCGACCTCATTTCCATCATCAGCAGGAAAAAAATTGAAGTAGTCAATATTGTCCACCAATGTCAAAAAACAGCGTACGTGTTAAAGGTAGTAATAAGTACTGTACAACTTGGTATTTAATTTTTCTGTCTTTTAATTAGGGCACCCTGATATTTGTATTTGATGCCATAAATTTGTGTCAGTGATGTTATGTCAACACCAGAAAAATAAGGATATCTTTGCACGGAATTGGGGGGTTACTAAGGTTTGCTGTGATGAAGTAAAGGTATGTTGGTATGTGTATGTTCAAACCAAAATTTGATGCTGGAATTTAGTTTAAAAGAAATTTTAGTAAGCCATACTATGTACAACCCATTTTGTGTGTCTGCAGCTTTGATGCTTTTGAGCTGCGTTTGCCGCTTCAAGCTTTTCCAACATCAAACTGTTGAACACGTTCAGGACAGTCAGGCTATCTATGTTTACACTGAAAAAACTTTCAAAATTGTCCCCAAATTCACACTTTTCTATGGAATTGCTATTACCTACTACTACTTCCATATTTCTCAACCGATCACCTCATTCCAACATCAACTCATTCAAACAAGTCAGGACATTAATGGTATTAGCCACAGCACAAAAAGTCCCACATTTTTTCACATTTTTTCAAAATGCCTTTGATCTAAAGCAGTGGCCACCTTTTTGAGACCATAATCCCTCGTCTCGGCCATGAACCTGCGCAAGATCAACCCCCCCACCCAACAAGGGGTGTGTGTATATATACACACACATTATTATTGGTTGAGGGTTTCAACATTTCAGCTTTTTCTCATTGTTCTTTTTGCTGTATTTTTTTTTATCATTTGCTGTTTTTTTATTTTTATTTTTTTTCTGCAGTGATGCAATGACAAATGAGCCACTGGCCACTGATGGCACCCCTCCACTCCTACTTTTGTGGCTCTTGGTCGGGGTTGGGCTTGTGGCGTCAGCTCCATGAGCAAAGGTACACTTTGCATAATAGGGCACCAATACAGTATATTCTCGGTATAGTCCTTTTGAATTTTACTTTGGTAACTGCCTTTTTTACCAGTCACCCCAACACCGATCAAAAGAATTGCATATCGTCGAAACGAGCCATCAAACAACCTTATCCCACTGGAACATAAGGCGCATATTTCATCACGCAAGAGTTAGTTCCTAATAGTGCCGACAGCCAGCACATTTCTAAAATTAATAGAAAAAAGGAGGAAATGAAGGGCAAAGGAAAAAGAGAGATGGAGGGCACAGAAAAAGCATCAAATTATCACGAACTGCTAAGCTATAATTTACTCAAGAGGACAGGAAAGATACAAGCACAAGTCTCAGACTGATGGCTCCTGGTTATGAGGGGAGTAGAACATCAGTTATCTGGGGGCTAAGTGACATAGTGTGTTGATTGTACACAGCGCAGCAACAACTCTTCAAAGAGAAATGCCTGGACTTAAATCAGGAAAAAATCCTGTCGTATTTCTTTTGCAACCGTTAGCAATTTATTTCTAAATAATATTCCCGCTCTTGCACTCACCGCCAGTGTTTGCTTGTTTTAGTCTTTAAAAATAACCTGGCAAAATAACATAATTCTACCCCACTATATCACACATTCTTAGGCATTCTAAAATGTATTCCACAATTTAAATCCAAAGCAGGACTCAAACTAGATATTGCAATATCGTTGTGGTCCGACATCCGAGTATGTGCAGTTGTGCACTGAATGAATCTGAACTTTCTTTTAATAAACCAAGTGCAGACAACATTAGATAATTAATAGGCCTATAATTTGTTGCGCTTCCACACTGTTAAACACAAACTTGAAGGCCTATGGTCTACAGGTAGGTCCACAGGAGAGGAGAGTGGGCATAAATACTTTACTTGGGCATAAATACTTTACTTGTTATGGGCGGGTGATAACTCACCCAACACCAACAAAGGGCCGGAGTCCAGTGAATCACATGCAGCACCACTTTTTTGTCTTTTTTAATGTGAACATTTTTATTTTTTGCCGTTTTTCTAGTGAAACCCCCCCACAGTTTTCACTACTGCACCACAATGTACAAGCTTATATTCTAGTGTCTGTATTTAAAATAGGGCATTTACTTTTACAATTCTGACAAGTAAGCTGTTGACACTGGCATGTGATATCTTCTAAAAGCCAGCAGCTTCCCAACAGCTACACACATACATAGCACGGGGCTGTGAGCCTGAATTGGGCTGTCAAGACCAACTTGAAGGAGCAGCATTGGGCCTCAAGCCGTAATTATCAGACTGGCAGCTGCTGATAAGTGCCACTAGACAAAACCATGAAACATTTTTCCCTCTCTGCTCAGTTTCATTCCATTTTCACATCCCCCTCTCTTTACACCTTCATTAGCACCCCAGCACTGGACTGATTCAGCTTGCTCGCACCAAAAGGCACATGAACGGCGTGTGTCTTTTCACGCCTTTTAGTATGCTGATTTATATTGTGTGTGTCATTTCACAAGAAAATCTCAGAATAGAGAATAGAGTTGCATATATTAATTTCTGAACAAATTGACAGTAAATACAATGAGCGGCTGTTCTTTTTGTGCTGATGGTATGAGGCGTCCTAATATGTCTGGAAAGATTCTCAGTGATCCAGTTCATGGTGATCTGCAATCCAGGCAGCTGAACTCTTCTTGTATGTTGACGATGTTTCACCTTTTGTCCAAAAGACTTCTTCAGTTCTAAAATTTTAGGTGTAGTGTTTAGCTATACTTATGTCTCTGGTGGGTGTGTCCTCTGGGGGTTGTCACAGTAGGGTAACTGTTGTTGTTGTTATTGGCCCGACATGGCTGGTGAACAACCGTCCTCCATAACAATAGGTCGTTGGCCTGTCTGGTGGCAAAACCACTTGTTAGTGGCCACTCTTCCCATTGGATGAGGAAATCTTTGAGGGAGATATGTTACTGTAGGACATCTTTATAGGCAGATGATAGGTGATGGTGCAAACTTCATTGTCTGTTTAAGGAAGGGCTTTCTAGTTTTACATACTGTACTGTAGATGACTTCTTTCTGAGATGCACATAACCTGCTGATTCCGGGCCCTAATAAACTGAGCACCTATGTTGTACCTTGTGTTTGTGTAAGAGTTGTTTGGTCTCTCCAATGTGCACTCCTAACTACACTACACTGCACTGCATAAACAACATTAGTGAGTTGGCTTCTCAGGATTTTGTCCTTGGGGTGAACCAGCTTTTGTCTGAGGGTGTTACTGGGTTTGAAATGCATTGGTATTCTATGTTTGGAGAAATCCTTCTGAGTTTCTTTGACAAACCGCATTTGGTCTTCTGTTTCTATCCTCGGGCTTGAGTGTAAAAGCACTTCCTCTCAACATATCTGAACCGGTGGCTGGGTTTAGTTCCTCTAAAGCAGTGGTTCTGAGCTGAGATAACATCTGCAACAACTTCCAATTTCCAAGTGAAGTTTATGTGTCGTGGTGCTAAATGGTGCTAAGCCATAGTTGAAGTAAATTGCATACTATGGTTCATCTTTGTCAAGTCTCAAGTTCTGGACTTTGTTGGTGAAGTCTGTGGAGTTGTAGATATGGTGTAGGCTATCAGTCAGTGGAGTAAGAATAGTGGCTAGATATTTGGCAATGTTGTAAGTGGAGAAATTGATGCTGCTGACCAGAAGCCTGGGTGGATTGTTTGAAATCCATAAATACAAGGTGGCAGCACTGTGATAATTATGTATATATTTTTAAAATTTTGTAAAGAGGCTAAAAACACACATACAGTCATCTCTCAAAACATCACGGTTCGAACATTGCTCCCTCACTCCTGTTGTATATATAAATGTAACTAAAAGCACCATGAAAAAGGCTCATAAGAAATACTAACTAAGGTATCTGATTACTGGCTACAAATTGGGAGAACCTACCTGGCAGGGAGGATGGCGAAGAGCAGAAGATAATAGATTCCTCTATAACTGAAGCAAGGAGCTGGCAGACAAAAGTCTTGGAAGAAGAGGATAAGCATGTGGCATGTGTCCATGCGGAGCAATCGAACGACAGCCACAGGTGTGCCTAAAAAGGTGTAACACAGATAAGAAACACCTGCGGCTTGCCAGGTAACTCCTCCCATCAGGACAGCCTAGGGTCTGAAATGAGAATACAATACCATAAGCAAGGAAGGAAATGCTCAATGTGTACTTCCATTAATAGTCTTTAATGCAACTGAAGTTGCAAGTTGCCCTTTTCTTCCCTTTTCACTAGGGATGAGTTGGATACTCATTTTAGATGAGTATCCCTTATGGATAATGCATTTTTGCCGAGTACGAGCATGAAATGAGTACAGCTTGTTATTCTCCGTAATCATGATGAAGAAAAATCCTCATTGGGTAACTACTTATGTATTCACTCTTCATGCTCTGTGATTGGCCAATCACACACAGCGACCGCCCCTCCCTCGATAGACTCCCTACACCCAGACAGAGAAGTATGCGGTGCATTTGACAAGACAGAGTTGAAAACGGCTCGTATTGTGTTGGTCAAGTTTTTTTTTTTTTAGATTTTCCTCAGCTAATCGATCTAAAGTTCCTTGGTAAACTTGTTTCGTTATGTACGCGGTGCATTTGACAAGCAGAACTGTAAACGGCTTGTGTTGCGTCGGTCACTATCGGTGTTTTTTGTTTTTTTTTTTTACATTTGCTTGCTTCTAATTTGGCTGGTGATATAAGGTCAGTTGGAAAACTTTGCTCGTAGAACGTGGTGTTTTTGCAAAAACTACAGTGAACAAGGCTAACAGATTATTTCCCTGTTTGCCATCACTGGATGTTTGCATGAGTTACCAACGTCACACAGTTCATTAAAAATAATGAAATAATAAAGTCATACAGATCACTCACACACATACACAGTACACACATACAGTAGCTGAAGAATAAACAATAACTATAGCAACTTCTGACCAATCTATGTCAATTTCAGACTTACAGTAAAATAGTGTACCAATTTAAGTCCCACCCATTTCTGGTTAAACCCCACCCACTCCCGGTTTATACCCTGCCCACTCCGAGTACAGATACGGATAAAGATTATTTAGATGAGTGAACAGATACAGATACAGATCTTGATGTCCTCGTTCATCCCAACCTTTCACCCACTTCAACCGACAACACTCAAAATATGTCATTGGAGCTGTGAATTGAAATGTTTTCATACCAATACACATAGCAAATTCTGCTCTAAAAAATTCAAAAGAAGGTGAAAAGCTCTTGGTGGAGTTATAATTGAAAACCGTGTCAATTAAATTGAGGGAAGAACTCCTTCCTGCACCCTTGGACAATGAAATACTTTCCCGTTGTCATTGAAGTTCAACTACCATCATTAAATAGTGAGTTTGATGTAACCTACTTGGATCAATTGTATGTCAGAAGAAGAACAAGGCAGTCACACAATGAGGTAAAGACTAAGATATGGCTGAAAATACATTAAAACCTGTCATACATGAGAAGCACGTGCTACCTTTGAGGCTGTACATATTATTGTAACGTGTACAATGATCGAGCATTCAGAATTCACAGGCACAAGGAAATTAGAAACAGAACATACTCCCCCCACTTCACGTCTAACTTGATACTTTCTGCCGTGCTAATAGCTTCCCTGGTGATTTCCTGGCGACATCAAATGCTTTTTACTGAGGCTCATCAATTTGATGTAACTCATGGCTTGTTGTGTTTACATAAGCATGCAATTGTATTGTGTTTTAATCATTTTGCCAGACCGGTGGACTCAAAGATTGCAAGAATGATGAGTCACTTTGGTTAGCGTTTCAAAAGTCCCTCGATAGATTTGAATGTGGTATGACAAAATAAACAAAAATAATATCACCACCAAAAGTAGACTCTTCCTGGTAGACTTTTTGCGAAACTCAAAGGGAAAAATATGTAAAATTGTACATTTGAGAAAATAAGGATGTAATCTTTGACAAAACAGTCGTATTTTTGAGAAATAAAGTATTGTTATGACCCCAGAGTTGCACTTTTACGGAGTGAAATGAAAAACCTGAGATAAAAAAGGGCTGTTTCACACACAATGAAATACGTCCTTGTGTCGCCACATCTACACCATCATTCGTATTAACAGTTTAATGTGATTGTAAAACTGATTGTAAAATTCCTGTGAACCAACTACGTAGCCTGGGATCACCTCTATTGTTGGGCTTGTTCCATCAATTAACTAGAAGTGTTTTTATTTTATTTTGTTTTTTTTTTTACAAATATTTAATGATATTACCAAATCATATAGTATAGAACAACAGTGGCTGCTGGCTTCAAGTACTTGTAGTAATGCAGTCATTTTTGCATTCACTTGTTAAATGGATCATTTTATTGTCTTTAAGATGCCTCATTAATATGTTTGTCACTGGCAGTATAATAGTACATAGTTGGGATGTCCCGGTCAGCGTTTTTGGCCTCCGATCCCCATCCGATCCGATTATGAGTCCATATCCATTAGTTTGACAATGTTATTATAGTTATTATGGAACTTAAAATGCTTTTAGCAAGTAATTTTAGTAAACACAATAACACATTTTTTATAAAGCTTATTTCATTGAATTTTGAATTTGCTTGTATTGTTGCAAATACTATGAAATAAATCTCTGTCAGATAATTAAAGGTCGGCTTCACTTTTATATTTTAGAACAATAGTCAAATCACACATGGACTTGGTGCAGTTTTGTAAAATCCAATGACCGTAATGATGTGTAAAACATCAGAGTTTCATACATTTGTTTTCCTGTACTTTTTTGTATAGCTAAAGTAAGGCGGCGTCGGCAATGTATTGTCGTGATGGTAGAACATAGCGTGGATCCGTACATTCTAAAAGACGCCAAACCCCACAATCCACAACGAAGATGGGCTTGTTGTCCAGAGCAATAAATTCAACTACCTTTTCAGTGATCCACTTTGCCTTTTCACTCTCTTTTGGATATTTGTCTTTGAAATTTGTCACCCCTTGAAACTGTCATTTTGCAAAAGTACTTCCACATGGCTGACATGACTTTGTTTACTTTACGGCCTGCTGCAAAAACAAAGCACTTTATGGCAGCTGGCACAAAGTTCCGCTGGGCCCATCCTATGATTTCCAATGAATGAAAAAAAGGCAAAATAGCTCTAGTACATAGACTTGACTTGTTCTCGTAACTTAATGACAATGTGGCCCTGGAACTCCTCTGTATGACTTTCACACAAGAAAAGTACTACAGTACTACAAGTAGCACTTTTTTGAGTAAGGCATCATAAGAACCAACCCAAATATATTGTAATGTATTGTAATAATTGACTGGAGTCTACTTTGTATTCTCGCATCTTTTCATTAGTTTACATGGCTCGGATAATGCGCTTCAATGATTTGCAGCCACAATAGAGGATACAGTAAATGAGGAGGATGCATCAAAAATGGAAGCTTTGGGAATACAGCTGCTGTTATAATCTGGCACTGTAAAAAACATTCCATTCTATTCCATTTTCTTGTGCTTATTTGGGTCGGACTCTCAGTAGGGAAGTCCAGACTTCTCAGTCTCCGGTCACCTCTTCCAGTTCCACTGGGATGACACCAAGGCGTTCACAGGCCAGTTCCCAGCGTGTCCTAGTTCTGCCCCGGGGCCCCAGCCACCTCGTCTGGCTGCTCTCACTGTGAAGGAGCAGTGGCTCTGCTTTGAGCCCCACCTGGATGACCGAGCTCCTCACACTGTCTCTTAGGGTGAGTCCAGCCAGCCTACGGATGAGACTCATTTCGGCTGCTTGTATCCGCGATATCGTTCTTTTAGTCGCGACCATAGGTGAGAGTGGGAACATAGATCAACCGGTAAATTGAGAGCTTTGCCTTCCGGCTCAGCTCTCTCTTCACAGTACAGCGAATGCATTACTGCAGACGCTGTGTCAATCTGCCTGTCGACCTCACGTTCCAGCCTTCCCTCACCCGTGAACAAGACCCCGAGATACTTGAACTCACCTGGGGTATTGAGGTATTGCCCACCTGGGGCAAACCGTAGGCTGCAATCCAGCCTTTTTCGACTGAGAACCATGGCCACGGATTTGGAGGTGCTGAGTCTCATCCCTTTGAAACTCAGCTGCAAACTGCCCCAGTAAACGCTGAAGGTCACAGCCTGATGACCACATCATCTGCGAATAGCAGAGAGGAGATCCTCAGGCCCCCAAACTGGACTCCCTCGACGCATTGGCTTCACCTCGAAATTCTGTCCATGAAAATTATGAACAGAATGGATTCTATTTTGTATAAAAAACAAACTGAATTAAAATGAATCTAATGAGGCACCGTTTAGAGGCTAAACAATAAAGTGGAACCCTCCAATTTACAGGTCTCTCCAGCCCCCACAGCAGAGCTTGTAGTATAATTTGAATGTCTGAGAATTATACCATTGTTTATAGTATTTGGAGTTTTCATGAGTCAGTGACTGGTGTTTGAACAAGCATCAAGTGAAGTGAAATGGATTCATCACTGTCAAAATTATTTGTCAGAATGACTCAGAATCAAGAAGCAGCTAATCCTCTTTTTTTTTTTTTTTAGCTCTACCGTGATTCTATATTCATGACTGAGTCATTATGTGATTGACACATTTTAATGGGGATAGAAGTCAATTTGTTGTCATTTATTTTGACATTTTTTGCTTGACCAGACAAGGAAAGATGTCACGTTCTGGCTTTGCGGCGTTGTATAGCGACCCTCAGGATGCAGAGGGCAGGACCAAATGCAGGTGAACATTTTTTTTTAAATTAATGAATGCTGCTGTGTAGCGGTAGGACACCAACGTGGCACCGTTTAATGACAATGCCACAACGCAGCACTGAAGCGAAAGGCTGAACTAAATAGTCAACCACAAGTAAGAGGCAGGTGCATTGGAACAGAAGGTAAAGCCGGATGAAAACTGAGCGGAACAGGAAGTAACTAAAAAATAGGCATAAAAGTGGAAACATAACCAAAACTGTCACAAAGCGGTCAGCCATCACTCCATAGCAGTGGTGTGCAGTCAGGGCCAGCAAAGACTTCTCTGCTGGCCTACAGACTACCAGATGCGCTGACCTACATTGAAAACTTCAATTCTACTATTTGTTTCCATTTTTTATTAATTTATTCCCAACAGCCAATTTTCTTTATTTAGTTATGTGTTTTTTAGCTGCAGTTTTAGCTCGTAGTGTATATGTTATATGTATATGTTATATTTTTTTGTTGTCCAATCATATTTTAGCTTCTGTTTGTTGCCGTATCAATGTCTGCCCAGGGCCTTCAGAATCAGGAGTGCTGGCCCATGTCACATACACACTATTGGAAACGGGGCTGTTTTTTTTACCCAATGAGACTTCAGATTGGCCGCTCAGGACCACTTAGCCGGCCCACAGTGACAGCAGCACTTTTCCGTCCTCTGATTGGTTGATCAGCGCAAAACTGTTCAACAAGCCAAGGACTTAACAGAAAAACAAAGTTTAACACAAAAACAGAGCAAAGCCACACGGTACAAAAATACAACTGCTGGGGGAGCTGCTGAAAAAACTAAGCAGAGCTGCACATTAACTCACGAAATACAACAGTCAGAAAATGTCCAACGCGCAGTGTAGCACAATAAGAGGAGAGGGTTGAGCTGGAAGTGAGTGTAGACGTTGCAACAATCTGGGAGAGAGTCCTTGTGAAAGCATGGCTGAAGGAAGGAAGAAGGCTGATTGGAATTGCTGCCAGGTGCATGCAGGTGGCTCTGCCCCAGCAGGACCAGCAGTGCACTGCAACAGAGAGCAGACATGCGGCAGCAAAGCAGCTCTATCTAGCAGAACATAACGCACATGCAAAAAAAAAAATTGGCCAGCCCACTGAAGGCCCAGCTACCAAATGCACCACCTGCCACTGATCCATGGTGATCATAACATGCATTCTTTCACTGGACTGAATTGGAACACAGTGACGATATGTGTCGTATAATACAGCGTACATTAATGCAGAGTCAGTGGGACGCCTGCACCAGGAGTCCCGTTTGTGTGTGATGGAAGACAAAAATGACACCATGACTTGTGTTACTGTGTTGCCTTACTGCTGTATGGAAAAGAATGACATTAGTCAAGTAAAGTGTAGGAAAGTCAGGAGGGTGGAATAAAGTAAATGAAAAAGTCCAAACTCATGGTGCACTGCCTCGCCCACAGGTATATTTGTACATTCAGAAATGTGATCACTTTTCTCACAAGTAATTAATGGACAAATAATTAGAATAAGACGGATATGAATCCACAAAGTCAGGGAAATTGCAGGAATATAGCGACGTGCAAGTTATGACACAAGCAAACAGGCCGAGGCAGGAATGCGCAGTGTCAGCAATCGACAGCTTACTTAATACTCACTGCAAGTCTACAAATGGCCAAGAAGGCAAGGAATAATTAAATGTTGTGGCAGACTGGTCATCTTATCTACTCTGCTTTTCCTTCTCGCGTTTATCGACACAACATACAAAATGGCCTTTCCGTGTACAACATCAGAAGACCCCTCTTCTCGCTTATTTCTCTCCCACTCACTTCCACTAAAGCCTAATTACACAGTGGACAGAGAAATCGATACTGGAGAGAGTGAAAGTCCCCAGCAGGCAGCTTGAGGACCCTTTTACGTCTCCTCGGTCGACCCTTCTCATACTTATACTTGCACACTTGTAAGTCATCTTGACTTTTTTTGCAACTTTGGACCCAGGCTCGACTATTCCCACAGTAGGCTCCATGCTGCATAAACAGAATAAGTGCATTATGCACCATAGCAGAGAAAGCACATGTTTCATTGCAGTAAAAAAAAGAATAACAGCCATTATCTGTTTGGTACATGGTCAGACATGAAATGTTGTTTAATTGTATGTTTGCAGTCGTGGTGTCCAATACCAGGTAACTTGCTGACAAAAATGTTGACACCGACTAGGTCACGAAACATTTCATTTCTACAAAGTTCTGGTAAAGTGTTTTATTTACCAGATAGATGCTGTTTCTTTCTCCCCGTTGAGGTCAAAAAGACCTTGATATTGCCAATATCAATACTGATACTTTGGAAAACTATCAATTCCAGTTGTCAAATGAAATACAATGACTTATTTGACGCTAAAACTGTGAATTAACCTTTTGATAAAAGCAAGTAATCATCAATTAATTCACCCAGCACAGCATAAACATGTCTTTAGTGCATTTGACTTGTTGCTGAGTGCCGACTCTAGCTAACGCGTTGATGTTGTGGCATTGAGTATTTCAATAAAGTTTGTTTTTTTTAAATGCTCGCTTTTCCTCTCTATAGAAGGTCAGTAACTACCAGAACCTTCAAGCTCAGGCACACCTCAGCCCCTTCAGGTGGACTACTGCAGTGCCTCCGTGTATTTTATTGTCCGATTTTATTGTCCGATTAGCAATAATGGAATCACACTTGCATGAAAGACAATACACATGGTGTATAATAAATGTTTATGTAAACATTGGACTCGAGTCACAATTTCAATGACCTTGGTTCAACTTGTCAATATGATCGGCTTGAAAATATTGTAGATTTTTTAATGTGACTACTGTTATGTAATTTCCAGGAAGACAGCAAATTTTCCCACAGAATTTGCCGCATTGAATTGCATTGTCCAATCCGGTTTAAGAACAAACAAGGGTGTGGCTTACATTTCTGGGAGCACCAGACTGCTGGAGAGTGGGAGAAAGTTATTTGCATGCACATGCGCGCACACACAGAAAGTTAATTAGGTAAAATGAACATATCTTGAACGTCTTCAAAAGTTCATTTGTTGTTATTCTTGTTTGCGCTGACTAAATCCTGAATGCTATGTCAGCACTTTTTTTCTGTGACTTCGTCTTGTCACACTGGTCTTATTTCATAAAAAAATTAATAAAACAATTAAAAATGCATTCATATTATTTGTCAAATTGAATAGGTTGTTACATTGTTAAAATGGCATTTTTTTTTAAAATACTTTGGTAAATACTAGGGGTGTCACGAGACAAGACGATACATGAAATTGGGTCTACCAGAACCAGATGAGACACGTTTGAACATTTAAGACAAGAGTTTTACGACAAGTGCAATGAAAAAAAGATATGACAGTACAAACAATTAACTGAGTCAAGAATTTATTCATTAACAATTCATTAATGAATAGTGCAGATGCATTTTGAAATGTTTATTGTCCCCCAAGTTGTTATATAAATAATATTATTGACAATATTTGAGACCAAATGTCCATGTGTGGGCAACCTTGGGGCCATTATGGTTGAATTGTTTTGCTCAAGGACACAACAGCAGTGAGTGGGAAGGAGGAAGCGGGATTTGAACTGAGCTGGCTAGCTGTCTAGTTAGCAAGCAATTTTGCTAGCTAATGTGCTATTGAGATGCCTATAGTCACAAAGCTAAATTACTACTGTATCTCAGAAGTCCATTTCTTTGAGTGCCAACCCTGCCTCCATTTTGGCTCCTGAGTGCCAGAGTGATTATTTGTCAACAAGTTTGTACAGTAATGGAAATTCTAGCTGAGAGTGAAAAGCAGAGCAAGTGGGTAAGCTCCAGTTTATGGTGGTTTGTAGCCAACCAGAACACAGAGAAAGCAACTTTCATTACAAAGCTGTAAAGTATCTGACCTTTTCTCACTATTTCCTGGTCTTTTTCCTGGCACTCAGCTGATGAAAATAAGATTAAGTGTCCAAAGCTTTCTTTCTCACACCAATATCTTACAACCTCATGAGATTAGGATGTTACAGATTTGTAACATCTTTTCAACTGACCCGGCTTGCAAATGGAAGGCTCTGAAAGGTAATTCCATATGAACAATGCAATTGATTCAGTCAAAGGTGTAATTCCTGTGAGTATAGCTGTCTAATCATGTCAGGAACCGATCACACTGAATTTGAATATTCACTAAATATAGTTTCAGGCTGAGATAAGGCAGTCATTGCTGATAATGACCGCTCTTTTCATTTGTCTTCCTCTCAGGTCCATCCTTGTTGTGCCCACCTCTTGAAGGGTGAACATGGTTGTAGATGCACTACAGAATGAGACAGGAGCGCAAAGCCAGAGCTAATTAAAGGAGGCAAACTTCAGCGGCTACGTCTCGCAGTTGGTGACCTTTATCAAAACACTGGCATTTTTCGCTAGCAAATCCTGGCAGATTCTACTGAAAGCAGGCACACCCAGAGGTAAACAAACACGACCTCATTAGGTTGCACCAGACACTGTTCTATCATTCTGGTCATCTTGTGATATTCAACTATTGCACACATGCCTCTTCTTGTGACAGTTAAGATTGCTTAATTGAAGCAAAACTGGGGTGGAGAATTTGCAAATCACACTTTATATCCCTTAATTAAAAAGAAACACATTTCATGTGTATAATTAAATGATACTCATAAATGACCCGCTACACTGCACTTAGTTTACTGGTTCATCCGATCGCATTGGGCCATTTCCAGACTCTGCATTATGAATAACAGATTCAGACGTTGTTTATTGTCACAATTGCCGAAACCTGCTTAAACTGGGTTTAATGGAACGCCGCAAGCAAATTGGTGCACATAAAATTTGTGGTAGCCTCAGACTTTTGAACTGTACTGCCCGCCTCAAAAGTCATACTAAACTTACAGTTCAAGCTATCATTCTGTGTGATGGCATGTGACATGTCAGCAGATCCTGTAAGACTCCAATTCAGTGTGTTTTGCTTTGTTCTTTTGATGACACTGCAGAACGATACCAGAGAGGAAAAGTATGATGATAGCTAGTGACCAGAAATTACTGTGACATATGAATGAGTCCGGCTGCTTGATATGATATGAGCAATAAAATCTGTTAAATACCACTGATACATACAAAGTTAATACAAAACGTCTTTTCACATATCAGCTTTAAAAAATGTTGTTTGTACGTTATTTTTATTTTTTTTTATGTAGTCATGAAACGATCAAAAGCGAACTCTTTGTTTTTGACGGTCAAGGTTAAATCCACATTGGCCAAAAAGTAAACCTATATCTGCATGAAATGGTTCCGTCCTGCCTTAACCCACATACCGGTGACGGTGTTTCCTTGCTGCCAGAGAGATACAATGTTGTCTAGTACTGAAATAAAATCAATTTTTCCAAAAGAAAAACAAGAAAGAAGGGGGAAGAATGGCAAAAGAAGGAAAGTGGACAAACGGAATCGTCCAGTATTTAGAAACAGAAGTACATGTCCCATTTTGAGTTCAAAAGGGAAGCAATTTGTCCTTTATTACTTTAAGAATTAAAAATTGTGTGTAAAATGTCAATGGCATTAAGGCACTTTACATAAAATTTAACGCCAAACTCTTTTTTCTTTCTCTGTCACCGATATGATGACAATTATAATGAAGGATTTCAGTATCTGTGCTGGAAAACCATACTGGCATAATGGTATATGCAGGTAAAGAACCTGTGATAGATCCCAGGCTGTGACGAAATGATTTATTTGTTATATTGTTCTAAAGATTTAACAATGTGTTACCACCGTCTTCATATTACTCCAAAACATGCATCTAAATTCAGCTTCTAGTCAAATAGCACAAACGTATCGTAGCTTTTAAGGGTCAGTTAAGTCCTAGAGATGTAGTGACCATAGCTGCCCACGTCGCCCAGTGTGATTTTTTTTTCATGGAACGTCCTGGCGGTGCCCCTGCTTTGTTGTCAATATGTGCAGTAGCTATAGGCTCAAGTTTATTTTCAACTTCACAATGACAAACAAAACGCATACCAATATGATGACTCAACTGCTTGATCCATTATTCTACTGACTTATTCGAAAGTCCTTGGGGGTACAGCGCTGGACTGGAGGAAACGATGTGCTGTTGTTGTTTGTTGTTATTAATCATGCAGTCCAGGCAGCTTAGGGAATAGATTATTGCAAAGATTTTCACCTGGAGCGTTTCCCTCAGCCTTGACAGCATTCTGACCACAGCCCTATGCAGCTCAAGATGAGCCATTGAACAGATAACTTGCACTGTCAAAACTTAAAAAGTGTCAGAAATTGAGTCATTCTCTTCGAGCTCAAGAAGAAAAATGCCTGCAGCAAACACTAGCTAAACACAAACTTTTTAACTTTGCCTCCTGGTTGATTGCATGAGTCAGTGCATGCCTGTTCATGTCTGATGGTAATGTCGACAGTGTGTAGAAACTTTATGATTGAACTTACTGTTTGGGATATTTGTTTCTTTGGAGCTTTTCAATAGGGATGAGTAGGATACTCCTCTACAGTTAATGCAATTTTGCCGAGTACGAGCATGAAACCAGTACAGCTTGTCATTGTCCGAAATCGTGATGAAGGAAAATCCTCATTGGGTCACTACTTATGTATTCACTCTTCATGCTCTGTGAGTAGTTAGTTGGTAGACTTGTTTTGTTACGTACACGGTGCATTTGACAAGACGTAAATGGCTCGTGTTGCGTAGATTACTGCATGTTTTTTTTTTTGTCTGCTTGCTTCTGATTTGGCAGGTGATATAAAGTCAGTTGGAAAACGTTGCTCGTAGTATTGAACGAAAACTACAGTGAACAAGGCTGACAGATTATTCCCTGTTTGCCATCACTGGATGTTTGCATGAATCACCCACTTCACACAGATCATTAAAAAACATCATACAAAAAATGGTTCTGTATGTGGTTCTTTTACTTTTCTGAGCAAAAAAAAATTTGAATCTTAATTTTGAGGTTGTTCTGTAAATGGTTTTCAAACAGTCAACTGCTAATCAATCCATGTCAATTTCAGACTTAAAATAATGTACTGATTTAAGTCCTCACCCATTTCTGGATAAACCACGCCCACTTCTGGTTTCTTCTCCACCGAGTACAGATACGGATACAGATCATTTAGATGGGTGAACAGATACAGATACAGATACAGATACAGATACAGATACAGATACAGATACAGATACAGATACAGATAGTGGTGTATTCCCTCATCCCTACTTTCAACTCTTACCTTTAAACTCTTTAAATGTTTCCTGAAGTCTTACAATTCAGAACTGGACCAAGATTTTGTGGAAAAATGTCCATGAAAAGTCGCACTTTGAGGTTTCAACAAATGCCACACAATATGTCAACACAGTACAGTGGAATCCCAATTAACGTATGCCCCGGTTAGCGTGTTTTTTGGTTAACATAAATAATTTTATGCCAACATTTTGCCTCGGTTCACACACAATATGGCGCGTCTTGTCGTGTTATTGATACACATCTGTGACTCCAACTGTGTTCTTAATGTATTTTAATCACAAACCATCCTTATTAGCATCCCATTAGCTTGCTAATAAATGGAAACCGGAACCAGAAGTCAGCTCAGTCGCCCATTCATGATGCCATCACTGGATGCAGGTGTAGTTCTTTGCTAACTAAAACAGTTACCCCACAAGCCTCTGCTTTTCTTTGGATGATGGTTGCAAAATAGCCCACGATGGAACCAAAAAGTCACAGCAAAACACAATAGTGGTGTTCAGGTGGATCTTGCTGCCACATCACCTTTGTCAAAAATCATGTCTTCAATCAAGGTAAAAGTGACATTAAATGTTCATTTATCACTTTCATTTGTCACAATGTGCTAGTGACTACCATTTGTTGTGGTTGTCACTGCGTGGTACCTGCCTTCTTCTGGCTTGTTTTTCCTTTATGGTTGCAGTTACACCTTAAGCGGGCTGGAGGCGGGGACGCTGGGCACACCTGTGGCTAATTACCCAATACTCATTTAAGCAGACTACCCACAGCTGGCAGCCGCTGGTTCATTGTTTCGCCTCTGCTGGCAACACACCCGAGTGCTTCTGCTACCAGTCGTTGTTCCATGCCCATTTGGACCTGCCGCCTCCCTGCCGTCCAGCTAACTCCAGTGTTTGTACTTTTCTTCATGGTGTAACTTTCATTTGCCTTTTGTCTCTATTTTTGCCACAACACCATCGTTTTCTGTTTTTGGATCTACTCTCTCTTGCACTTTTTGTCATTAAAAATCCTGAATGACCACACGAACTCTAAGCCTCTGCATCTGGGGTCCTAACCACACCGAGAACCTGACAGAATGAACCAGCCAGCAATGGACCCCGCGGAGCCCGAGCCCATTAAATTGGCGCTGCGTCACCAGGCTCAACGCCTGGGCAGACAAGAGGAACAACTTAATGCTTTGGGTTCGTGCATTAAAAGCCTAGCTGACCAACAAGACGCTCGCATGCAGGCTCTGGAGACACAGCTCGGCGCGTTGGTCGCAACCCTACAGCAAGGTTCTTCCACCACCACACCACCCGCTAACCCGGAAATACCCACAGAACATTCGCCCTCGTCAGACGCCATCTTACCTGCGCTCGGCTCAGTGCTGTCCAAACCCGAGAGGTTCTCCGGCGAGTCCGGTGAGGTACACACCTTCCTCACTCAATGCGAGCTCCACTTCGAGCTGCAGGCGGCTGCCTTCCGCTCCGAGCGTGCACGGATCGCCTTCATCATTTCCCATCTGACTGGCAAAGCAGGGGAGTGGGCCACGGCGGAATGGAGCCGCCGATCTCCCACTTGCTCGTCCTATTCAGCCTTCACCGGGGCGATGGAACGGGCGTTCCAGCGGACTCCTCCCGGGCGCGACGCAGCACGCGCCCTACTGCGGATAAGTCAGGGACGCCGCAGCGCCATCGACTACGCCGTCGAGTTCCGCGCACTTGCGGCAAAAAGTGATTGGAACGCCACGGCCCTACTGGATGCATTTTTTACTGGCCTGGCTGATCCCATCAAGGACCAGATGATTCCGCTGGAGACCCCGGCAACCCTCGACGACCTCATCGCCTTGGCTGTCCGCATCGAAAAGCGCCTCAGCGACCGCCAGGTGGACCGGGGACGCGGCACCCCCGGCTACAGCCGCGGCGATTACAAGTTCCAACTGACACCGCCCCGGCCATCCGCCTACATGGAATCCACTCCTGCACCTCGGCTCGACGAACCTATGCAGCTGGGAGGGAGTCGTCTCACTCCTGCGGAGAGGAATCGCCGCAAGCTCCTCCGCTTGTGCATCTACTGCGGCCAGGCAGGTCATTCCCTCTCCAGCTGTCCGGTCCGTCCCGACAGCCCACGCACCCAAGCTGCACATCCACGCTCTCCAAGCGCGTCCGGAGACACGCCCCCCCGGATGACGTCAGCGCCTGACGCGGCTGGTAGACTACAACTCCCAGGTACTCTCTCCTGGTCTACCAAACAATTAGACATTAACCCTTTCATTGACTCAGGGGCAGATGACAATTTTATTGATGAGGGGTTTGTCAAACAACATGGTGTTCCCGTGGTAAAACTATCTGATACTAAAGTTGTGCGTTCCCTTGATGGGCGTCACCTTGCTACTATCACGCACCAAACCACTCCAATTCTTCTCCGCATTTCTGGTAACCACTCGGAGACCATGAGTTTCTTAGTCATTCCTTCCCGTTCAGCACCCATCGTATTAGGGCTTACCTGGTTGCTCAAACATAACCCCCACATTGACTGGGCTAAATCCACCATTATTAATTGGAGCGTTTTTTGTCACACACACTGTCTCAAATCAGCATGTCCACGAACTCCGCCCGCCCAGATAGAATTGCCGGAAAGAATTGATCTCACCTCGGTACCCTCAGTTTACCACGACCTCCGTGAAGCATTCAGTAAAGAAAAAGCCCAGTCACTTCCTCCTCACAGACCATATGATTGTGCCATTGAGCTACTTCCCGGTGCTACCCTCCCATCCGCACGGCTATTTAACATTTCCAAACCTGAAAGGGAAGCGGTGGAGCAATATATCGCCACGTCTCTCGCAGCTGGCCTCATTCGTCCTTCATCGTCCCCATTAGCTGCTGGGTTTTTTTTCGTGGACAAAAAAGATAAGTCCCTCCGCCCTTGTGTAGACTACCGGGCTCTCAATGATATTACAGTAAAGAATAAATACCCATTACCGCTCATGGATTCCGCATTTAACTCCCTCCATTCCGCCAAGATATTCACTAAGCTTGACCTTCGTTCTGCCTACCATCTAGTTCGTGTCCGAGAGGGTGATGAATGGAAGACCGCGTTCAATACCCCTCTCGGACACTTTGAATATCTAGTCATGCCTTTCGGACTCACCAATGCTCCAGCCGTGTTCCAAAGCTTCATAAATGACGTCCTGCGAGACATGCTCGGCCGCTTTATTTTCGTTTATTTGGACGATATTCTAATTTTTTCATCCTCACTCGAGGAACACACCCAGCACGTTCGTCTGGTCCTCCAAAGGCTACTTGAGAACAAATTATTTGTTAAGGCAGAGAAATGTTCTTTCCACTCGTCGTCCGTTTCCTTTCTGGGGTTCATTGTGGAACAAGGCCAAGTTAGTCCCGACCCAGCCAAGATCCAGGCTGTGGTCGACTGGCCCGTTCCGACATCAAGGAAGCTTCTTCAAAGGTTCCTAGGCTTTGCCAATTTCTATCGCCGATTTATTAGGAATTTTAGCCGGGTCGCAGAACCAATGACGAAGCTCACATCTGTTAAAGTTCCTTTTAGGTGGACCCCAGAGGCAGACGCAGCATTTAGTAAGCTAAAATCTTTATTCACCTCGGTTCCTGTGCTCATTCACCCTAACCCCTCCTCTCAATTCATTGTCGAGGTTGATGCGTCAGACACCGGCGTAGGGGCCGTCCTCTCCCAGCGCTCGAGCGACGACCAGAAGCTCCACCCCTGTGCCTTCTTCTCCCGCCGCCTGACCCCGGCCGAACGCAACTACGACATTGGCAACAGAGAATTATTGGCACTCATCCTGGCGTTGCAAGAGTGGAGGCACTGGCTCGAGGGTGCTGAACTCCCTTTCATTGTTCACACTGACCACAAAAACCTGTCATACCTCCGCTCCGCTCAGCGGCTCAATCCCCGACAAGCACGATGGGCCCTTTTCCTCACTCGATTCAATTTCACCCTGACCTACCGCCCGGGCTCCCAAAACACCAAGCCCGACGCCCTCTCCCGACTACACGCACCGGCCCCGGAGCAACCCCGCCAGGAATACATCGTCCCCCAGTCCCGGATCCTGGGTGCCCTTCAGTGGGATATCGAGCGGCGGGTGGCCAACGCTGCTGAAGAAATCTCCACCCCTGAAGGTTGTCCGGCGGCACGGCTGTTTGTCGTCCCGGGACTCCGCTCCGAGGTCCTCCGGTGGGCCCATGAGTCCAAGATAGCATGCCACCCCGGAGTCTCCCGCACCGCTTTCCTCCTGGCGCAACGGTTCTGGTGGCCGTCATTCCGAGCGGACGTCCAGAAGTTCGTGGCCGCCTGCCCAGTCTGCGCGCGGAACAAGCCATCTCATCTGGCTCCAGCGGGCTTCCTGCGACCGCTCCCCATCCCCTCCCGCCCATGGTCCCACATAGCACTGGACTTCGTGACAGGACTTCCACCATCTAACGGAAATACAGTCGTCCTCACCATAGTGGATCGCTTTTCGAAAATGGCTCACTTTATAGCACTCCCGAAGCTCCCCTCGGCCCTGGAGACGGCAGACTTACTAGTCTCTCACGCCTTGAGACTGCATGGAATCCCCCTGGATGTGGTCTCAGACAGGGGACCACAATTTACGTCTGCTGTCTGGAAGGCGTTCTGCAAAGCCCTCGGAGCATCACCCAGTCTGTCCTCGGGCTATCATCCACAGAGCAACGGTCAAACCGAGAGAGCCAATCAGGACCTGGAGGCGGCCATCCGCTGTGTTTGCCATCAACAGCCCGCCTCCTGGTCCCTCAACCTGCCGTGGATCGAGTATGCTCGCAACACCTTGGTCTGCTCCGCCACGGGCCTGTCCCCGTTCCACGTCGCCTATGGTTACCAGCCTCCGGCATTCCCATCCCTGGAATCAGAGGTGACAGTCCCCTCCGTGGCCGCCCACCTACAACGGGCCCGCCGGGCCTGGCGCAACACACGGGCAGCCCTTGGTCGGACATCAGAGCGCAACCAACGCCTAGCCAACCGCCACCGCTCAGTCGCCCCTGATTACAAGCCAGGACAGAGGGTGTGGCTTTCTTCCCGTGATTTACCCCTCCATGTTGACTCAAAGAAGCTCCAGCCCAGATTCATCGGCCCTTACCCCGTGGATCGTGTCCTGAACCCCTCCGCTGTTCGACTCCGTCTGCCAGAGTCCCTCAGGATACATCCGGTTTTTCATGTTTCACTCCTTAAACCAGTTACCACCAGCAACCTCAGCCCTCCGGAGGTGCCTCCCCCTCCCCCCAGGATGATTGAAGGCCACCCAGCATTCACGGTCAAGGCCATTTTGGACGTGAGAAGAAGGGGCAGGGGATTCCAGTATTTGGTTGACTGGGAGGGGTACGGCCCCGAGGATCGTTCATGGATTTCCCGGTCCCTCATTCTCGACCCCACCCTCATTTCGGACTTTCACAAGCGTTTCCCAGAGAAGCCAGGTAAGCCGCCGGGTGGCGCCCATTAAGGGGGGGGGTACTGTCACAATGTGCTAGTGACTACCATTTGTTGTGGTTGTCACTGCGTGGTACCTGCCTTCTTCTGGCTTGTTTTTCCTTTATGGTTGCAGTTACACCTTAAGCGGGCTGGAGGCGGGGACGCTGGGCACACCTGTGGCTAATTACCCAATACTCATTTAAGCAGACTACCCACAGCTGGCAGCCGCTGGTTCATTGTTTCGCCTCTGCTGGCAACACACCCGAGTGCTTCTGCTACCAGTCGTTGTTCCATGCCCATTTGGACCTGCCGCCTCCCTGCCGTCCAGCTAACTCCAGTGTTTGTACTTTTCTTCATGGTGTAACTTTCATTTGCCTTTTGTCTCTATTTTTGCCACAACACCATCGTTTTCTGTTTTTGGATCTACTCTCTCTTGCACTTTTTGTCATTAAAAATCCTGAATGACCACACGAACTCTAAGCCTCTGCATCTGGGGTCCTAACCACACCGAGAACCTGACATCATTCCTCATTTATACTCATTTATATACATTTGAGAGTGGTTTCTGTATGTAAAACATGCAACATGCATGCAGCTGAAAAGTATCATTTTTTTTTAAATTGTAATCTGCTAGTTATTATTTCACTGGCATAGAAAACATGATTAAAAAACATTAATTTTGTCCTTCTGTCTTTGATTTTGTCCTTTTTTTTGCCCAGAAACAGGCCTTGAAAAAGAGATTAATCTTACATTCTAGTCAATACGGCAATTAAAACAAGATTGGAACAGATTGTGTTGTTGTATTATTGGATATTTTAGAAGTAAATTATGTCATATTGCTTGCAAAGTGCATTCACACTAAAAATTAGGAAAGGTTTTAAGTGGGCTTTTAGACAGGTCGGGCATATCTTCTTGTGTTTTACATCCAGTAGACAGGAATTCAATCATTCTGGGGTCTCATTAAGTGTCTGCAATGCACCTGCTGGAACATGTCAGCAGCACATCTGCAGTGAGAGCCTCTTTTGTCTGGAGCACAGCACAATCCACAGCGGCACTAGACGTTATTGTTCATGCAGCACCTCACTCTAGGGCCCAGCGCTTCACCATTCTTATTCAGAAAGAGGCCTTCTCCCAGCTAACGCACATACCATCCCTTTGCTTTGCTACTAACAGACATGCATTCACAAAGGAGGAAATCAATAAAACCGTGGATCAATAGGACTCCTCCACTGCCAAGCCCATCTTCTCCTTTTTAAAGATGATGTCGCTCAATAGTGAAATAGTTGAAGTCTGACATCAATAGTTCCCACCAATTGCCGTAATGCTTTATTAGCACACCACCAGCACACCCACACTAAAGCTATATTTTATAGTTTTTATGATGTGCTTCAGACGTATTCATGCTAAAATCAGTTCAACAATGATTTTTCCATTTCTACAATTCAATTTACTTTTGTCGTATCCCACTGAAGGAGCCTACACATCCCAGGTGGCTTCCGCCTCTGATAAAACCAAAGGGAGTATCTTTCTACCTTCACAGGCCAACTGTTTTTCCATGTGGATTAAAACCAGATAGATTATGTTTAATTGTTATAATACTTTATAAAACATAAGTACTGTAAGTTATAGCTGTAAGAAGAAATCCATCCATCCATTTTCTATGCCGCTTATCTTCATTAGCGTGGTGGGGGTATGCTGGAGCCTTTCCCAGCTGACTTTGGACGAGAGGCGGGGTACATCCTGGACTGGTCGCCAGTCAATCCAGAGTATTGAGTACCCGGAGAAAGCCCACGCACGGGGAGAACATGCAAACTCGACACAGAGATTGCAAGAAGGAGTAAAAAACAATAAACAATACAAGTTGAACAAATAAGTGAGGGTCTCCATAGTTAACGTCTCTTTGAAATTATATGACAGTTAATAAGTTAAATGAAATGTTACTTAAAATATTGCCTGTACAGTTAGTAAAGGTTTTATG
This sequence comes from Dunckerocampus dactyliophorus, assembly GCF_027744805.1. Lineage (NCBI taxonomy): Eukaryota > Metazoa > Chordata > Actinopteri > Syngnathiformes > Syngnathidae > Dunckerocampus > Dunckerocampus dactyliophorus. The sequence continues at coordinate 13,516,842 of NC_072832.1, read as the reverse complement.
AAGGCAACAGTTTGAGCCTGGAACAAGTTAACGTTACATGTTTGACCTTGAAGGTTAACACTTTTTGAAAATAAAAGAGTATAGTGTAGGATTTTATTGTCATTGCAAAAATGACAACAAAAATGTTGGGGTGCTCCTCCAGAGTAGTGCACATTTATAAAGCACAAACACGTTTGGTTAGGTAACTAAAAATCGTTAAAAAAATACTAAATAAATAAAAAAAGGAAACATTTACAAGGAAGCCACACAAATTTTAAACAAGGCATCCAAAATAGTGCAATGGAAATGAAAGCTCGTGCAGTCTGTTGCCACTTTGCAGTTCTATTTATTCTTTTTTTTATTAAATATATTAATAAATAAAGCATGCTGTTTTGTGGTTAAACATGGCCTATTATTAGTAAAAAAAAAAAAAAAAAAAAAAAATTGCATATTGAAACAGATTTTCTGTATTTTTTTTCCTGAAAGCACTGTCCAGCATAAAACTTAAATGAGCTAAAATACAAATATAAGGCATTCAGAAGATGCATTCAAAGACTTTGTGAATGATATGTTGTACTCTACACTGGTCACTAGGTGTCAATAATGTTACTGTAATGTTTGGTGAGACACACACATCAGACTTGATCACTGAAACAACAGGCTAGATTTGAATTACCGCACAACAGGAGCAATAATCCTTAATAAAAACATGGGCAACTTTTGCAGCTTTAAACCATGCCAACCTAAAATTAAACTCTGAACCCCTGACGTCACCTTCTGTCTGCCCACCAATCAGCTCCTCTACGGAACACATTTCTATCAACACACATGTGCTCTAATAATGTTAAAAAACATATTTAGAAAGTGGTAAACAGGTTTTCTGTGCTCTAACTACAAAAATATTAAATTTCTAAATAAGGAATCCTACTTTGTGGAAATTCACTTATCACGGTCGCATCTGGAACCAATTAACTGCGATAAACGAGGGATTACTGTTAAGGTTGGGCATCGATGGGAAGCCGGACTAACATTCTTTCTCACTGGGATCTCTGATTCTCCTGGGATCATTAATTTTTTTTTAAATTTTGATTACTACTTTCAATGATCATGAGGTTTTCAAAAATAATAATCATTTTTGATGTCATTTAAACTATGCAAACTTTTATGACCCTACCTCTATAAAGAATTGGAATCGAGGTTGGTTAGGAACTGGAATTGAAATGAGGAATCTGAATCTGAATCGGAACCGGAATCGCTTAAATTCACCCTAATCGGTCCCGTGTATGCATTCAGGCCAGGCTTAACCCATGTGACTGGTCTGTATTCTCACCAAGTATACACTTTTATTCTCTTTGGTTTCACTCCAATGTTTCACTAAATCCTCTCAGTGTCTTGGAGTGTAGTCTTTTTTCAAAGCACTCATTTTAAACTCAATTCCACACTGTCCTTAAATTCACTGACAGGCCATTCACAGAAACTCAAATAAATGGGAACTCAGTCACTCTTAAAAACAATTGTTATAAAAGATAGCCTATCAAATTGTCAAGCTGTTGGTTCACTAACTGCTAGCTGTACCTGGAAATAGACTCAACTATGGGCTAGACCAACACCATAAAACACAATCTATGTTCATAAAATGTGAGATACTCGACTTGCATACTCCTGGAGAATTAAATGTGCGTGCCTGCACCCAAGCATTTTAATACACTCCTGATCAAAATTTTAAGACCAGTTGAAAATTGCAAGAATTTACATTTTGCACTATTGGATGTTAAGGAGGTTCTAAGTAGAGCTTTAATGCAGAAAGAAGAGTTGGCAGTGAGTGAGTGAAACATTAAACTGAAATAGGCCGATCAAAAGTTTAAAGGGATAGTTCCGATTTTTTGACATGAAGTTGGATGACATCCCATCAGCAGTTTAGTGCATCATCAGTGACTTACCCGCCACTTCGTCCCGTGAGCCGAGTTCTGGTCAGTTTTCCTTGACGACGAACATAGTTCTGGTTATTTGGTGGGGCCACTTAAGTAAAGAGTTTGGCTTCTCAAAATAATATGCATTCAAAAGAGGAATACATTTGCATCACAAAAATGGCTCCTCAAAAAAATCAGACCTCAAAATCCCTCTGCGTTACTTTCCTATATTTGAACCCTCCGGCTGATACAGCAGTGCAGCTAATTTATGGCTAACTTGTGACATCTCCTTTACTTTAGGACTACTACTAATCGTTTAAGTACTGTACCGCTTGCGAGTCAGCTAGGAAACTGTAGCTCTTTCTTTGGCAGGAGCCAATCACGAGCTATCAGTGAACTGACGAGCTTGCCAACCCATTGCAAATTGCAGGTGGTCATTACTTAATATAACAATCTGACTCACGGTGTCATCTTACAAAGAACGTTAAACTCATCACACAGAATCTTAACATTCTAAAGGTATACCTAAGAAATATGCAAAGTATGAATATAAGTTTAAAATGTAGTGCCATAGTGCATTGCATCAAAGCAAAGCATTCATTGGTGCCTGCCAGAGCGCTGCAATTATGTCAGCCTCCCTCTGCGCTCTGGGATCGTCTGGCTCCCTCTGGTGGACAGAGGCAGCATTGCAGCGACATCCATCCATTCATCCATTTTCTATGTCGCTTGTCCTCCAATGAAACGCTTTGCTCAGACGAAATGCATTATGGGAAAACGTTAAAATAGTTGTTTTGTCATTATAAACTCGTATTGGTACTTGTTGATATATTTCTTATGTATAGTTTAGGTGTTAAGTTGTAATATGACACAGTGAGTCGTACTATTATATTGAGTATTGACCTCCTGCAATTTCCAATGGGTTGACAAGCTCGTTGTGGATTTTTTCCTAGCTCATGACTGACTCCTATCAATAAAGAGCATGCCACAATATGTCATTTCATGCCATTTTATGACATGGACATGTGCGACCTTTAGTCCGGTGTAGCTTATATATGTACAAATCTGTTTTTCTCTCTAAATTTAGTGGGTGCGGTTTACAAACCAGAATTTGCGGTGATGTAAGTCCTGATCAAAGTGTCACCATTGGGGTTTAACAGCTGATAACGACCACTGAATCTGAGAAATGTTGTAGTGAGTGGAACAACTTAAGGGTATGACTTTCTGTTTATGATGTATTGCGGATATGGCACATAGTTTAGAATCTTTTGCAAGATCTCGCACAAGTTATTGCGTTCTCTTGCAAAGGTTTTTGCAAGCTCTCGCCGAAATATTTAATTAATGAACGCAAGGACGGTATTCTTTCTCTTAAAATCATTAGCTTTCCATTATTTCAACCAAGACCTTCCTCGGAAGTGATATTGTGTGTCTGCTTCGAAGCAGGCTGGAGAGCTCACCCACGTGATGAACAGATCTAGCAGTGCTATAAGAATGACAATGGGAACAATTGGCACCCCATCTGGATTTCAGATTACACAGAGGCACACAGCAAAAGAAATCAGTGATGGATGCAGGTGACAAAGAGCCAAACTACGAATCTTATAAAAGAGTTAAGGTGTCTCATTATGAGGTGTGAAAAGATGCACATGAGAGTTTTAAAATGGGAGCTTGAAAGTCTCATGGGAAAACAAAGATGCATCAGTGGGTAGAGAGTATGAAGAGATCACCGGGTTCACCACTATCTTTCATCCTGGTCGGGAGTTATCCTCATTTGGTTAAATTAGCAGAAGTCAAGCTCAGTTAGCGCGCAGATACTAATGACATTCCAAGGTTAGAGCGAAGAGTCCAGCATTGATCAGTACTTTCTGGTTTCCATGCCTGTAGTTAAAAATTGAAAAAGCACAAGGCCACTCAATGGAGGACGAGACCAACACCTAGAAATAATGTTCTACTATAATTCAAGATTGGGGACAAACACTTTCACAACACAATAATGCCATGCATTAATACACTACAGTATGTACATGCTTGACCAGCATGAGCGAATTCACTGAACCATGTGTGCCAATAAAAAGTAAAGGAAGTGGCTGGTGACAGCAAGCAAATAGGATAAGCTCCTAGATAGATTTAGGAGCATTGTCTTTCACGGTAGCCCATCTGTTAGTATGAGCAGGTATGGAGATTTGCTCTGGACGTTGGATGGATTGATGAAATGGGTTGAGATAAAGCCGGCTGTGGATTATTCAATCACTCACCAGCTACATCTTTACACTTGTCTTACGAGAGGTTGTCTACGGTGCCTCAAGGGATGAAAGCAAAAATAAGAGCAGGTCACTCTGTTTTTCATCTGTAAACCTTGGAAAACGTTGGGCCGAGGAAAATCATGGTATTTTGTTTTTTTAATTGCTTGATTGAGGATGGAAAATGTATTGTATGCGCTTTATATGCATATTATGCATATCATCTTTTTACCTCACGTGTATATTTAAATACAGATAAAGATATACAGTTGTCTCTTGTTTATCACAGTTAATTGATTCCAGACTCGACCGTGGTAAGTGAATGTCCATGAAGTAGGATTAATATTTATTAATATTAATATTAATAAATGGAATATTTTCGTAGTTATGGCATAGAAAACCTGATCTTCTAAATACGGTTTTTAACATTTTTAGACATGAAACAACACATATATAGTCACCTTTACATTTGTATGACGCAATATATTAGATATTAGATATGCTCTCACATCCTTCTCAGGGACATAACCAAGGCTCTGGTTTAGATACGTGGATGACACCTTTGTCATTATCAAAAAACAGGAAATTCAGTCTTTCACAGATCATATCAATGCAGTGGACACCAATATCAAATTTACTCACGAGGACTCTAAAGAGAACCAACTAGCCTTTTTAGACTGCAAGGTAATTATAGGAGAGGACAGACAGCTACTTACAGAGGTCTTTAGAAAGGCCACACACACTGACCAATACCTGCTTTTTGAATCAAACCATCCACTACAACATAAACTAGGGGTTATTAGGACCCTCCAACATAGAGCGGAACAAATACCAACTAGTGCTGAGGGAAAGAAAAAGGAGACACAACATGTCCAGAGTGCGCTCTCAACCTGTGGGTACCCGCGGTGGGCTTTTAACAAATGTCAAAAGAAGAGAGTAGGGAAAGAAACCCAAAAGCCCACAGAAGCAAAAAGGAGAGGAGTGGTAGTCCCTTATGTAGCTGGGGTCTCCGAAAAACTCCAGAGAATCTTATGTCAACACAAAATTCCTACCTATTTCAAACCAGTAAATACCCTGAGACAAAAATTAGTGCATCCTAAAGACAAGGCTCCAAACCAAAAACAGAGCAATGTGGTCTATTCTATCCACTACAGTTGTTACAGTTGTTTTTTTGTTTTTTTTTAAATGAATGCCAGAAAATGTGTGTTTGGATGCAAGAACTGTGTAGCTCTACTGGAGTAAGGTAGCAATTTTTGGTTTTCTATGGAGCTAAAGACCTACCTCACAGTTACTGCTCCTTTAACAGTCTTTACTGTTGGCAGATAACCATTAGCATGGAACCATTAGCACGGTTGAGGGGAGTGAATCTCTATGCAGCTTTGAGCGGTGGCAGGCGTGGAGGTGGGGAGACTGGCGCCATCGGTCAACCCCTGACAAATCACAACAGAGTAGGTGTGGTTTGGGTGAAGACTGTGGAATTTGAGCATGTTGTCCAAGAGGAGAAGAATGCAGATTCACTGTGTACACGAAAACCATGAGCAGGATAGGGCCCTTTAATGTCGTTACCCAAGGGTGGGCACTGAATGGCAAATGCCATATTTCCGTGAAGCCTCCTTGGTCTACAGTTCTTATATGCACTGTGGTGGCTTTCAAATCAGAATGATACACACTTGTCATTGCCTAATATGTTTGAGCTGAACTTTTTTGCGGAATTTGTTCAAGGGTTACTCATTAAGTAGCACTCATGCACTGTTGTTGTTTTACTTGCTTGGGTGTTGCAGGAGAAAATCCATATGATGGGGTTATGCAGGATACATGGAGGTTGACAAGCACGCATTTCTAATTTACCGTAGGCAAATTTGTACCCGTTTATGTGACGAATGAAGCAACCTGACTGGATGCACTTGCAAATAACAGCCAGGTTTCCTCAGTTCATTTAATTTGATTGACTGATGCTCACACTTGAAAGCATATGAACCTTGGGGGCGAGTGACAAGCCTTTTGGGCATAATGCATTGTGGTCATCATACAACTTCAGATTTGTGCTTACTGCCTGGAAAAGCCACCATCCTCAGCTGTAGGAGCAGTTAATGAAGTGTGTTCCTCGGCCCCGGTTGACACTTGGACGAAAAGCACAAAATGGGAGCGATCCTCCTCCCTTTTGCCCAAGAAAAGAGTGCGGAGGGAGACGGTTGAGATGAAGTGGATTTTCCTTCCTGTCAGGAGCAGTCATGTGGAAGCAACCAGCCTTCACCTTGCAGCTGTTTAACACTTTTAATTGTGGCTGGTTGCTGAGCTCGCCAGAGAAGGTACTTCTCTTGATATGCTATCACGTTTCATCTTTACAGCAAATTATTGATGCTACTTCAAATTCAGGGTTACACCTTCTGCATTTGTAGCATATTGATTTCAAATTAAATCAGGATTTGGTGTTTGACTTATTCCTTTGGAAAGGCAAATCACACTTTTGTGTGGATATAGAGTATGAATAATTTCCCTTTGCCACTTTGCGGTTTGACTTTTGTGGCTTCACTCTATCACAATTTTTCAAAAATATATTAACAAATTATGGTGTTTTGTGGTTGAATATGGCATATTATTAGTAAAAAATATGCATATTGAAGCAAATGTTCTGTATTTTCTGCCTAAATTATGCATTTTGAAGCATAAAAATTGCTAAATGAACTAAATTACAAATTTAGGGCATTCAGAAGACACATTCAAAGACACTGGTCACTAGGTGTCAGTAATGTTACTGTAATGTTCAGTGAGACACACTTGATTTTATTGCAGGTTTGAATTGTCTCACAATAACAGACACACAGACAGACAGACACAATAATTCCTAACAAAAATCCCGAATAAAAGCACAGGCTGCTGTTGCTTCAGTAACCCACAACAAGCTAAAACTCAACTCTGAACCCCCAAAGTTACTTCCTGACTGCCCGGCACTCTGCTCCTCTAGGGAACACATTCATAGCAACACACACGAGCATGAGTCTTATTTATGTCTTAAATTATTTATTTACTCTTATTCTGTCTACTATCATGGATAATACGAGTAGTAAAAAACTGATTTAGAAAGTCGTAAACAGGCTTTCTATTCACTAACCACGAAAATATTGCATCTAGAAATAAGGAATCTGTCGGGGAGAGGGATGTCTGGGCCTCTTGTCTTAGGCTGTTGCCCTCGCGACCCTATACCTTGGTTAAGCAGAAGAAGATTGATGGCTGGATGGATGGATACTTCACAGAAATTTACTCATCTGGAACCAATTAATCGCAGTTAATGGCATTACATTGAAAAATGCTTAGAAATTCCTTATTTTGCACCATTAAATAAAGAGATCTTTTTCTGGTTCCCCACCAAAATGGAATGCTTCAACTTTAAAATCTTTTAACACAAGAGCAAAAGAGCTCAGTGGTGGTTAACCACTTATTCAGTGTGTCGCCCTGCCTGTGCTTTAAGCAGCAGCAGAGCTAGATCTTTATCCTTGTGGTGGCCAAAGGATTGCCAAGGATATTTCAGAGGGTCCGACTCTCAATCAATTGCAATCAGTCTCTAAATGTAAATATATTAAAATATTAAACAGAAATATTAAATATATTAATACAGTATAATATATTAAAATATATAAAAGTGTATTTAAGTATATATGAAGCACACAGGAGACGAGATTTACATATGTCATTTGCAGTTTATTAACAATATGCAAAATGGAAAACACAACTTGGCAAAGACCTACCACCGGGTCTTGGGCGGTGACGTGCAGTGAGCTTCATGGCTGGTGAGGCACAGACACCTTTGGAGTTTTTCATATGTTAATACAGGCAGCCCATTAAAAAGATAAGAAAAAGAAGAGAATAATTCACTTTGGTTAAGCATTTGGGTTTTGTTTTTTTTATAAATCCCTTTTTTTTTTTTGAAAAACATGAACATGACAAACATATGGCCTTACCTTTTTAATGCATATGAAGTACATGCACCCTATCCTGCAGGAAAAGCTCTGATACCTAATGCTGAGTTTGGATATATAATCCTCCATCTTTGCAGTCAAACTCATTCATTCAGCAGCATGCATTTGATCCCCCCCCAAAAAATGCTGGCTTTTCCTTTTCATGGAAGGATGGCAGTGATAAGCACCTTTCAGCTCACTGTAGTGCCTCCCGTACGCCAGTTCTGTGTATTATATTGTCTGATTAGCAAGAATAATTCTGTCACACTTACTTTAAAGACATAACACAAGCTGTGGAAAGCCACAGTGTATATGCTTCTTCTACATTATATTATTGCTGATGTGCTGACAACAGAAACTGGCAGGCGCCTTGATCGAACTCGGTGCAGTGCAGCAGCCAGGGCTTGCGCACCCAGCCAAGAAGAGATGTCATCTTAAGTTTCGGCTTTGTATTTGTAAATTTGGAATTGAAAAATCACGAAATGTGCAAATTCAGCTATTTTTACTCAAGAAAATGTTAAAAAGAATTGGAATCGCACAGAAAATACATTTATACAGTTCAATGGACAAATATTAATATTTATTTTATGCTATCATGATTTGTTCTTTAATTTTTCATCTGTCAGGAAATGCAGAGCCTCCCCTGACCACACATCCCCGGTCCTTGGAAGAGCAAGTTGGAAGAGCAAGTTGACTCACTGTCATCCTCGTCAGACGCAGAAGCCTCTGTGTCCATCAACACACATCAGTAACCAACATTTCAAACTATGTCAGAAGCAGAAGCCTCTGTGTCCGTCAGCACACATCAGTAACCAACATTTAAAACTATCGTAACTCAATGTAAACTTAAAATTGTCGAAGAACTACTGTAAGAATGAAAACTTTATTCATAGTTCACATGTGGCTCCGTTTATGATTGGTCATGGTTTCAACAGACGAACGTTTCAGACAAACGTTACCTCAAATGACCGAGGTATCAAAAGCATTGATATTTTCATTTGAGTAACGATTTTGGAGCGTAGAGAGCTGGTATCGGGAGTATCTATATTCCAGTATCGATCCGCACATCACTACTTAAAACTGAACTTAAAACGACTGAACTGAGCATGTGACTGCTTCTGTACATGCTCTGACCTGGTGATGATGAGCTGAGTTGTGCCTGACATTCTCTCTCGCCTGACAAGTCCCAGGATGGGAGCTGCCGGGACTGCTGATGCTGGAGCTGAGTTCTGTCTGTCTTATCTTTGCCTGATTTGCTTCTCTTTACGGAGAACTCATGTATCCTGCCCCTCTGCCTTTTCATTCTCGAGTGACCATATGGAAAAAATAAGCCAACCGGCAACCTGATTTAAATGTTGACGTTAATGTTGGAAGTTGACGCTGGTCATCTGTAGACGTGAAGAGATGTTAATGCGAGCTTGATACCCGTAGCTTGCAACAAAATAAATCTCCTCTCAAAAATCACACAAAAGTGATTTTAAACAGTGACTCATAGGAACCGTTAAAGCTATGTCTACACGAATACGGCTATTTTAAACGTTTTATACGTTTTGGCCTCCCATCCACAAGCAAATGTTGATTTTTTACTTTAAAAATGGAGCTCTGGTCCAGAGCGTAAACTTTCAAAAACACCTGCTTCAGTGTTCGCGTGTGAACGGGTAAAAAGTTCACTTTTTGGTTAGTGTCATGAAAAATGTGCGACATTATCTCATGTATTTCAATCTTATTTAACAACAGAATATGACGTTACTGACTTACAGGTGTCGGTTTCATTTCATGCAGCGGTAGACACGCATGCGTGTACCTTGTAGAGCAATGGCGGTTAAAAACATTGATTATAGTTCATGGGCTCTATGTAAGTGAGTGCTGAGTCTACAGATAACGTACACGTCATTGTACACGTATTATATCACTATATTGATATATATGTTATAAGGTGGCTCGGGCATCTGGTCAGAATGTCTCCCGGACGCCTCCCTGGGGAGGCGTCCAGGGCACATCCGACCGGTAGGAGGCCTTGGGGAAGACCCAGGACACGTTGGAGAGACTATGTCTCTCAACTGGCCTGGGAATGCTTCAGGATCCACCGGGAGGAGCTGGACTAAGTAGCCCGGGAAAGGTCAGTATGGGCTTCCCTGCTTAGGCTGCTGCCCCAGTGACCCGACCTTGGATAAGTGGAAGCTGATAAGCAGAAGAAGATGGACGGATAACGTGTGACCAAGTCAGCTGGTTTCTTTTTGCGTGACGGCTGGTGAGTGACTTTTTTTTTTTTAAACCTCACTATGATGGAGATTTTTTTAACACCGGACTGTGGGAAATGTGCGTTTTGAAAATGTCCATGTTAGGGTGGACAAAAAGAGGATTTCACTGCCTATCAAAGCTGTTTTTCTTTCTCCTGTTCTTCTTCTTTGCTGATCTACTTGCCATGTTCAGGTTCAAATCCGACTCAAGGCGCTTCAGCAAAATAACAGTCAGTTCATATCTTCCTCTTCTTCTGTGGCGATTCTTCTTCTTGTCCAAGTAATGAGAATGACAAGTCTACATAGTGCATAGTGCCAACTACTGTACAGAAGTGACTGAGCAGTCAATAGGCGTCACCTATTTCAAAATGCAATTGACTACTTTCGACAAGACAAGCGGGTGCCGTGACATGTCAATCACCCAGTGGCACCTGGAGAGGTCAGTCAGATTTCAGGGGGGTCCAGTGCTACCTCGGCCCCCTCTCGAGCTACGCCTCTACAGCGACACCAGCCACAGTGATATGTTTTCATCATGGCAACGCTTTGGACATTCCCTCTAGGGTCTGATATTTTTAGGGCATATACCAACTTTTTTTTTTTATTGCTTTCAATCACAAAGTGTGAAGCAGGTCTATTCTAAATAAATGAATCACTAACCAAAACAAGTAAAAGTACTGAGAACGGTGGCTATTCAAAAAGTGTTCTTTGTACTTGCAGACCCAGGCTTTGCAACCATATAAATATCTGTGTAAAAAAAATACAGTATATAGCAAATATCTTCTTTGTTTGTCTGTGTGCGCTTTTCCGTTTGGCGTGTATTGAGCTTTCATTAACCAACAACCCTTTCAATGATAATTGTGACTGAAAGACGCTGCCTTTAAAACGTGGGGATTACTATTTGTGACCAGCAGGTGTGTCATCGCTCGTTTTTTATCAGGCCATTTCACACTAGCTTGCATCCAATGAATATAATTCCACTTTATCATACACTTTACAGATAGTGGCCAATGATATGGTCACACCTTTATAACGCCATATCTCTGCATTTGGGCCACACTATTCTTCTGAGCTTTGCAAAGTTTAGTAGTTTTTATACGACTCTGACTTCAGCTGGGAGTGGAATCCATTTAGATTAAATTCAGTCCACACAGACGATAGACAACATGACAACGCAGTGGTAAGATATTACAAAAAATGTTGTGCATATACTGTACACAACTGCTAAGAGTCCATCTCGAAATGTTTAATAATGTATTAGTTGTAAACCTAATGCTATGTAATGCCCTTTTATAAACAAGGTCAAGCTTTTCCATTTTTCCTTTGAGAATTCCCAGTAAAATCTATTATTCATCAAAAAGGTGCACGAGCTACAAACACGTTCAAGCACATGAACCAACCAATATCGAAGGTAAACAGTTGTTTGCAACTTTATTTACACAATGTTATTAGCATCCCCAAGGCAACACAGAGTGAACATCTCCTAAATAATAGAGAAAATGAATGAAGACCTGAGAGGGGAAATCTCTTTTGCATCTTTCAAGAATAAGGGAGCAAGGTGTTGAAATGATCTGACTGACCCAGTCTTTTAAGAAGAATTCCTCCAATGTTTGGGGCCCATTGACTCTGCAGGGATATTACAAGGTTATTGCTATTCTTTCAAGAACTGTGTTTCAAGGAGGCCATTTATTCCTGAAAGCATGTAGAACACACAACAAAGCCATGCATGAGAAGTTCTGCTATAAAAGCCTTTAATTGAGGTTCCAAACCGCGCTTTGAGCTTTGCCATTATTAAAATATAGCTATAGCCTTCACTGTGCAATTAAGATGTCTGGCACGGCGATGAAATACATGTAACATATAAAAAAATAATGCCAAGAACTACCAGAAATACGACAAGGAGTTGTTTATGCCACTTGCTTTGGTCCTTTAGATTTATAGTTCAATAATTAATAGTGTCATGAGCAGAACTTCGTATGGATATTTTCATGGGGTTTTATGCTCCATCCTGACTATTAAACACAAAGATACGTGCATTAAAACAGATACAATGTGGCTGTTATGTAAGATCATGTGGCTGTGATGACAGACCTTGACGTGTTTTCTACTCCATGCTTCTGGTCATTCATCACCATCGTACAATGGCAGCATATTGGCCACTATTGTATAAACCTGAACAAAATAGTGTTAATGATAAATCAATTGATTCAATAATCCCAGGATCAAATGCCAATAAGGAGTGTGGCAATTTGCTCCGGGCTGTTTGCTTGAGCTTTAAAATCTCAGTTTTAATCAGATTTTTGGCATGTTAATGGTTTTCCCATGCATCATCTGTACAGGGTCATTATGTGAGAGTCAATACAATCACTAAGCTCATTTTAGCTGGACATGCAAGCGCCTCTTCGGATCCCACACTCCTATGATTCATTAATTCCTCGGAAATTAAATTCAGAGTTGCAATGTCCTTTTCCCTGTCTTCTAATCTAATAACTGTAATGACACACAATTCTAAATTCAATCAGATTTAATCTGGGGGGGGGGATACAGATGCTCTCAAAGGAGCAGATAAATGATCCCAGATGGTGAATTCTCTGACTGAGAAAATGATCCTTTTTGAAAAAAGACCAAAAATGCTTTCGGAAGATCAATAATTACATTAGGTGGATCCATCAAGTACACCAACAATTTGTGTATTTTAAAGAAATGTGCCAGTGACCACTGCGATATAGTGTGGTTATTAATGGATGGTTTTATATTGATTTTAAAAGGTTAATGAAAAAAACATATTATTTTGCTTTCACATCTGAAGATATGGTAAGGATACATGCAAGTCACATACCCTCCCTTGAGGATGACAAATACTGTAGAAGCTTGAAGTAACATTAAACTAATCACTGTGAACAAAGAACACAAGTGATAGTGAGCGGACAATCCAGGTACAGTTTTGTTGTATATAACATATTAAAAAACTGCTCCTCATGATCATTAGGATCATTTCCTAATCAAATAAATGGCCTACATGTTGTGTTAAATTATATTTCTCTTTGGTGAGTCAGTTATCTAGCTCAAGATGGAACATATTGTAATACGTTGATAAGAGATTATTCCTTTTTTTTTCAAAGTATCAGAAGGTTCTGACAACAACACTGCACACACTCACGTGTGTGTGTGTGGGAGAAAGACTGATTAAAGTTCAATTGCTTGAGATATGTGTCTAGATGTGTGCAGTGGCCGCCTTATGTGGATGACACATGCATCATGCATGCTTAGTGTAGTATATTTGGAAAATGAAATGCACATATATTCAAGTTCACATGTTTTTTTTCATGCCACGGAATATGCCAGTCTTCTACTACTATTAATTTGTCATCCCATCTGTCTTCAAGACTTGACATCATTCAGTGTATTTAGCAAAAAAAAAAATGACATGAATGAACCTTTATTTCATTTAAATCCTTCTTACTGTACCTCCCGCCGGAAGAAAAAGCAGAGTTACGGTACACTCATGCCTTGTTGTTCAGCTGTCTGATTGTGAACATACTGCTGTCACTATGCACTCTGCATGAATGTTTATAGTCATTTGCAAGACGCTATAATACCTGGAACTTTGCTAAAATGTTGTGAGGCAGATGTGATAGGTGGTGTTGAATTGTCTTGTTTCTAGGTGTAATGTTGGTATGAACATTTATTTATACTGGAAATACAGTAATTGCCCGTGATGTGTGAATTTCCGCTGAGTAGGATTCCTTATCCATTCCAAGGTGTATGCCGCCTCTTTCCCGAAGACAAGTCTAGGCTCTAGCATACCAGCAACCCCAGTGAGGACAAGCAGTGCAGAAAATGGAAGGATAGAAGGATTCCTTATTTATAAATTTAATGTTTTTGTAAATAGAACATGAAAAAGTGATTGCGACCTTCTAAATATTTTTTTTAACATTATTATAGCCATTTAAACATGAAATAACACCCCTATAGTCACCTTTACACCCGTATTACCCAATATAATAGACATACTAATTGTAAAAATGTCACACCTTGGGTGTATGTCTGCGTGACAATTTATTTTCCCTTTTTTATGCCTAAGTTCCTTTTTTGATGCTCTTATTTTGGTAGTTCTTCCTGTTTTGTCTGGTTTGTGTGTGGCTGCTTTGCTTTTTCCTTTATCAGTCGCACCTGTTGCTAATTTGGGTTTTCCTTCTATTTGGTTCAGGTGTGAGGCCACATGGGGCCGAGTGGTTAGGATGTTGGCCACACAGCCAGGAGATTGGGAAGACCTGGGTTCGTATCGCTGCCTTGGCATCTCTGTGTGGGGTCTGCATGTCTCCCCGTGCATGCGTAGCTTTTCTCCAGGTACTCTGCTTTCCTCCCACATTCCAAAAACATGCATGTGAGGTTAATGGGTGACCCTAAATTGTCCATAGGTATGAATGTGAGTGTGAATGGTTGTTTGTCTATATGTGCCCTGCGGTTGGCTGGCGACCACTCCAGGGTAAATTCGGCTTGCATAGGCTCCTATTTAGGATTAGCGGCATAGAAAATGAATGGATGGTTGGATAGTTCAGGTGTGTTCCTCTTAGTTTGTTGTTGCATCGTTTGTGAAAGCCTGACATGCTACTGCAAATCTGCCTTTGTTGGGTTCGTGCCGCTGCACTGCAGCTGTTATTAAAAGACACATTTACCTGCATTTGGTTCTTGGTGTCTGCATCCTGGGGTTGTCGCAACAACAACACAATGCCAAGACGTCACAAAAAAGCCATTTCAGACACATAAGGCTTTTGTTCATGTGTGTGCAGCTGTAAATGTGTTCCGGTGTTAGGGGAGTTGAGTGGCGGGCGGACAGTATGTGACATTGGGGGTTCCCGTGTGGGAACGGGGTCTTTTGATTGTATAAGCGTGTTCACACTGAGAAATACAGAAACATCCAGTGACGTGTCAGGACTTGGATGTTGCACTCAAGAGTCAAAACGGAGAGTGAGAAGAAGAGACCGCACAACACTTTCAAAATTCCTGAACTCAGGAACTAAATACATACAGTAGTTTACACATTATACTTATTGACGTGTACTGACCAAAGTGTTTGATTTGAGACAGCACTGGAACTGTAGCAGAAATGTTCATTGTAGTGACTGAGGCAACTGTGAATTGCTTGGTTGTTAGTTTTGATTTTTTTGCGGGCATTTATTTGTAAATACATGCTGCCTATGTGGCTTTACTAAATATGTGACGGGATAATTACTGCAGTGATCGATAGGTTTAACTGTGCCTTCTTGATTCTGAAACAACCACATAAGAGGACATGAACGACAGTTAAGTTGGCTTAACTGTTGAACGTCTAAGCTTTCAGGGACATTCTTGAAATATAACATGATGAACTGTTTATTTAATCTTATACGTCCTATCTGTATATCATTTATTTACTTATGCACCATGACTGTGATCTGTCCACTTTGCATATTTGTGTTTTTGTGCATCAGCTGGGATAGGCTCCAGCATGCCCCCGCGACCCTAATGAGGAGAAGCGGTATAGAAAATGGATGGATGGATGGATGTTTATAGTAGTACTTGAGGGAGTACATTGTTCTGTTTTTTTTGTTTTGTTTTGTTTTTTATACCTGCTGATAACCGATATGCCAATATTGTCCAACTCTCAGTTTCCGAATCCAATATCAACCGAATCCGATATGTGTAACATCACATATCTTTTTCTTGAGTAAAATTGAGTAACAATGCTCTTAAATGTGTACAGTTGTGTTTTTGGCTACTCCACCCAGCTCTGAGTAGATAATGTATTACATATTTTATATAAGTGTTTCTTGAGCCTTGATTTGTTTATTTTTCCAAAGTTTTTAATTGATTTTTAGTTAAAGGAGTATTGTTTAAAATACATGAATTTGCTGATTATTATTTTGATTGATAACTTTCATGTTCTTATTTTATATTCTTATTTTTATTGCATTAAATCTATTCAATGGGATGAATGAAGTTCTTATCTTAGCCATCTGAGGAGAATGGATACATTGTTTTTGGTGCCCAAGTATGTTAGTGCGTGTGAATGTATAAACAAAGAGGTATTAACTTCAATTTTTATTGTAGAAAGGCGCTTTATGAAAGTAAGCACATTTATTCGTATCTACTTACAGCCAGCCTTGCCACATCCAATATGGATGCGACGTTGATGTAAGGCTCAGCGCTCGATGCAGCGTCTACGTATATGGTTTTGACAATAGGACTTCCTGTTTCCTAGTGTGCTTTGCTGTACTGGTGTTGTAAATGGCTACTAAGTTACATGTTTAGGGCTCACATAGCTGTTGATTATTCAGCATTATTCGTTGATAGTGTCCTATATACCTGTTACGTTGCTGTGTGAGTTATTTTTATTTTTTAGCTCTTTCTTTAAAAACACTCTGAGTAAGAATGGTATGTGGAATGATAACCTCCCTGCGATTTCTATGGCACTAAGTTGAATTGATGTCACATTTTTATGTCAATATCGGGCAGATAATTATTGGTGGCCGATATTATCGGACATCCCTAGTTGTAAATGACTGCTTTTACAGTGAATTAAGTTATTTTAACATACTTGAGGCCGGAAATTTGTATTTGGAGTCTTTGAAGTTCGGAGGGAGATTAGCATGAAGGTACATTTGTTCTTTTATGAAATTGTGTTACAAGGATACACCCTGGAAGTTCAACATTGCACCTCCATAACAAAGAACTAACTTAGGATGTGGAAAAAATTATTGTTGCTGTACATAAAGATGGCCTAGGCCAGGGGTCGCCAACCTGTCACTCGGGGGTACAATACAATGCAAGCTGCACACTGACTACTTTACATTGTATTAAAGTGTAATTTGTTCAGTGCATGAAAAGACTATGGATCTACGTATCTAGCATCACTGCATCACTGAATGTACTGCTGCTGTAATGCTGGGCAAACTTGAAAGCCTTCAAAAGGGCATAAATGTGGCCTTACAAGGGTTTATGTATGCACTTTTAGTTCCTGTCAGTCTCGTGTGTTTCAATAGTGTGTTTGTGTGTGGACGCTGAGGCGCTGTCCAAGGTACTGCATCCAGCCCCTCCCATGCAGGAGGCGTCACGTGACGCGCTCTGTCTGGAAGCTGGCAGTCCGTGGACGAGCTCAACAGGGAAAGCACCACACTGCTCCTGGCTCCACCTCCACTTAAACTGGATTCTCATTCCTGTGCTCTTCTCATGGAAGCTCCATGCCATCTTTTCCCTTATTTATTGTCTCTTTTTATGTTGTTGTTTTTTTTTTTAAAGGTGAGGACAGCGTGGGAGGACGCGTGTTGAAGGTAAATGTCACCTCCAGTATTACAAGACTTTAAAGTGAACGCGGACGGTCTGCTCGCGCGTTTTTCCACAGCACATATTGATGGATGTGAGCGATTTCAGAGTGGATTTGAGGTGTAGTGTACCTCTCGCAGGCACCTTTTGCACCAACTATTCAGGGTCCCGTACAAGTGCACAAAGCGAAAAGGTAGGCGTTCATAGAGCAAGATTTTATTTCTCACAGTTGCGTATCCTTACATTTGTTTAAAAACACCGCTTTCCCCTGTCATCTGGTACAAGATGTAAAGGAACGAGACGTTTAAAAGCATGAAATTCCGTCGCTTTGGGGGGGGAATCGCGCATGGTGAGCCCTGAAATGTTATTTTAGCCACTTATTGAAAACATTTTACTGCACCGTCCATGTACGTGCACGCAATACTGTAGATGGATCGTTCCTCCTAAACTGTGGTGAGATGAGACAAATACAGTGCGCGCATTTCTAGTGATATCTTTACGCAAATCGACCTTTTGTGAAGCAAATGACGCACTTTTTTGTGTCCCCCCCCCCCAAAAAAAAAAAAATGAACTGGCTGTTTTTCATGAAAGGGTGCAGAAGTTATAGCAAGTATAATTGCTGAATGTATTACAGCTGGATTTGGACGGTTCAGTACATGTGCATATTCAGTTACACATGTTTTCTGATTGTGCTCTCCCTAAAGTCAGTCTAATTATTGTACATACAGTACATTGTGCAAAGATCCCCAATGATCTTCTGTCATGTATTTACTGTGCCAAAGTGCATGGCTGTGCATCTGAATTTGCAATTCAATCTCATAAATTGTGTGGGGAATGATGGGATGTAGTGTCGCTGAGTCGGAATGCCAACAAAAGAAATTAACTGAACGCAATGATGCTGGTTGATACATCACAGCAAATTATAGCAACCCCCAGAAACGGTGTAAATATGACCCCTAGTGGCTAACAGCAGCTAAGAATGACATCAGTGTAATCTGATTCGATGCTTTGTAAAGGGTTTAAAGGTGAATCTGTTCCGGGGTCAAACTATCACCATCATATACCCCTTTATTAACCATAGAGGTAACATTTTAAGTTTAACATTCTTAACTGCTGCAAAAGTTAATTAACCACTCCATAATGTATAAATTCAAATAAAAATGTAGAGAAGTGACCAGTCCAGAAAGAGAAAATGAATAAATACATGAATAAATGCGCGGTGGTGCATCATGCTTTCTTTTTTTTTTTTTTAACATTATTCACTTTCATTCAAGTGTGAAAAGTAGTTAACCCACAGCCAGGACAGAGATGCGTGTACGGCCTTCCAACGTCACAGTTAATTCCATTTCCCATTCTAGAGCCGTCATCTCGCTTTACCTCTTTGCCATCACATGTACCCTTCTGCGGTGGCGTCACAAAAAAAAAAAAAGGCAAAACACACAAAATCATTTAGATCAGACACGCCATCAGTAGGCAGAATATATTGTATGCACACAGAGAATTTCAGTGAAACCGAAACTGGCTGGGCCTCTTTAACTTTCCATCAAGGAACTCTATTAGGTAGTCGGTGATCTGAAGTCTCACAAGGATGGATGGGGTGCCCTAATTTTTTCATGACTTTTTTTGTGCGTAATTTAACCCTTCCACTCCTGAACCGCAAAAGGGTGACATTTTCTTCAAAACTTGCGTCACTACTGTGTTCTCTCTGTCATTCTTTTTCTGACAAATACTCCACATGGTGGTGCTCTTATTAAACCCCAATGTTTGACCCTAGAAGTCGGATTGACTTGAAATTTCTCACACGGCTCATTGTGCTTTAGAAAACACCCACTGGAACTTTCGGGTGTTTAGTTGAATCATCATGAAATTTGGTACAAATCTTAAGTGGACTGGGAAACACATGCCTGTAAAATTTGGCCAAGATTGGTTGAAAAGCAAAACGTCTTTGCAGGGCAGGACTATGCAACTAATTGCCCATAGGTCATTGAACATTTGTCTAATGATTGTACAACTTTGAGGATGACTGTATTGCATGCATGCTAGCATGTCTTCCCAAGTATTTTGAGCACAACCCGTAGTGGGCACCGTAAATGTCATTTACAGTCATGTGTGACATCATCGAACTCGGTGGTTTGCCCTCAGAAGCTTTATATGATTTTAGAGGTACAGTAATCCCTCTCCACTTTGAATTTTGCGGCTTCACTCTATCACAGTTTTTTAAAAAGTAAATTAATACATCATGCGGTTTTGTGGTTGATACGGCCAATTATTCATCCAAAAATATGCATATTTAAGCAACGTTTACATATTTTTTTTGCCTAAATTAAGCATTTTCAAGCATACAAATGGCTAAACTAAAATATAAATATAAGGCATTCAGAAAACTCATTAAAAGATGCTGTGATGATATGTAGCATTCTACACTGGTCACTACGTGTTTTGTAATGTTCGGAGAGACACACAAGCACCAGACTTTTATTGCAGGTTTGAATTATCTCACAACAGGCACAATAATCCCAAACACGGGCTGCTGTTGTGGCTGTAACCCGCGGCAAGATAAAACAACTCTGAACCCTTGACGTTGCTTCCTGTCCGCCCCCGCTCATCTCCCCTAGCATGGGAACACATTTACAGCAACACAAACAAGCGCAAGTTTTGTGTACTGTATGTCTTAAATGGCTTATTTTTTGTTATGTCTACTATATTGGGTAATACTAGTGTAAAGGTGACTATAGGGGTGTTATGTCTTGTCTATAGAGCTCTTGTTTTAAAACTGCATTTAGAAGGTTGTAAACAGGTTTTCTATGCTCTAACTACAAAAATATAAAATTTCTAAATGAGTCTTTGTGGAAATTCACTTATCACAGCCGGGTCAGGATCCATTTAAACGCGATAAACAAGGGATTCCTGTAAATTGAATCTGTTGGTTGAATTCTAAATGAATGCTCTTTGTTAAAGCAATTCTGAAGTCAGTGAAGTTTCAGACATAAGCCAATCTAATGGTTAAAGTTAAAAGGCTGATTTGGTATTCAAATTGTGTTTCTTTTGCAGAGAACTTGGGGAGTGACAGACTGCCTCTTTTTCTGATCTCATCAAGCCAGTTTGTCTCCATATGGCTTATTTTCACTTTGTTAGAGAGGATGCAGGGTGAAAAGCCCACAGCAAGGCTTCCAGTTACCAGCCAAAACCATGTTGGCATGAACATGAAGATTAAGGCTGCAGCGTCAACTCACGTGAAACCGTGCATTCTCTAACTGGCATCAGGAGGAGCTCTTCCATGCTCACAAGCTCACAATTTTTGGTGTTTGAATCCCTTTCAGTTTTTCACTTTCCAGAGCCATGGCCGAGAGGACCTTGAAACAGTTCAGACTACGGCACAAACAGCCTAGGCAGTATTAATATTTTTTCCTGAGGCTACAAGTGCTGACCGTTTTTAATCCGTTAAAAATCAAATCTAGTATTTTTCTGCCCTACAATGAGACACTTAATTATATCTGCCTCTTTGTCACAGTCAAACCATTTTGCATCTTGCTTAAGCAAAAAGTCCTATAAATAAATTCAGCCATCCACATAAATTAGTGTTCTCACAATGGTTTTACAAAAGCATCACAGTGCCCATTTGATTTGGGTCGGGCTGCTCATTTGTGGCTGTGTAGAACTTGGCACTTGTCTGGAGTTTACAGGTGCAGAGGGACAGTGGGCACGATTCCCAGTTTGGAACGCGTGCTGCGAAAGTGAAATGAGCTTCAACATGAAAACAAAGAGCTCCCACGGGCTGCTGGTTTACTTTGACGACGAGGGATTTTGCGACTTTCTGGAACTCTTCATGCTCAACGGGAAACTTAGCCTTCGTTTTTCCATCTTCTGCGCTGAGCCCGCCTCACTCGTGTCTGACACGGGGGTCAACGACAGCCAGTGGCACACTGTCACCATAAGGAGAAACTTTAAGAACACAACCCTGATGGTGGACAATGAGATCAAATGGGTGGAGGTGAAATCCAAAAGACGGGATATGACCGTTTTCAGCCATTTGTTTGTCGGTGGGATCCCGCCGGAGTTACGGTCGGTGGCGTTACGCCTTACATCGGCTGCTATCAGGGATCAGCCGCCTTTCACCGGTTGGATAACGGACATAAAGGTCAACAACACAGCATCTGTCATGGTGGACAGTGCAGGGCTCTTAAAGGACCTGTGTGGTGCAGCCAACATGTGCTTAAATGGCGGAGTGTGCAGTTTAATCAACAACAGGCCCACATGTGACTGTTCTGAGACTGGATTCCAAGGAACGGACTGCAGTGAAGGTAAGATGTGCATCCACTTTGATGGTAAAATGTCCTCTGAAAGGCAAACACTGAGTGATTCAAATTCCCTGTTGCAATTAACATCCCTTCAACAGCAATACGCCCCTTTTCTCTATTTAGTGGAGGCCATTATTTGGTACAGTCTTGGGATGTATGTCATTGATCTGCTGTTGTTTGGAATGACTGAATCTCCTGCAAGGCCTCATTAGGAAAACATGCAGGTGCTCTCCATCCCCAAAGGTGTTCGTATGTTCCTATCAAACAGGTCCGCCGGGATGGGTTGACCTATGACTCTATCCCTCCAGTGGCTTGCATCAAGAGTAAGATCCACAACTTCCAGGGAGTAAACATATTAAACTATTTAAAAATATATATCTACCGTATATAGACGGTATATGTCTGAATCACACAGATTAACGTTGAAAACTGTCATGGCGATGTCGGTGTGCGTGTGAATGGTGTGTCTTGGGTAACACGTGATCCAAATATTGAAGGGCTAAAACGACTGATAAGAATCACCCTGCTTTTAAAGGCAGGGAGACAATAGCATGGATCCATAATGTAATTAGTGTCAGTATGTCAGTAATTTATAGTTTTATGTGAAGCAAAAAACATTACTACTCGGTGCATACAAGTTATATAATTCAGAGGGAGTTGTATGTTCTTTATTTAGTTTATTTTTTTTATGTATATTTTGTCATTTTATTATAACACGGAGGGAGTCAAACAATCACACTAATGCTATTATTCTCTATTATTATTTTACTCCTAGTTCATAATCAAAACTTCTTAATAGATTTTCAATAGATTCCTACTCATAAAAAATAAAAATCCGTAGGTCCTCAATAGGCGGATCGCAGTCCGGATCAGGATCTGGACGCTTTTCTATATGGACCCAGACTTATCAAATTATTTTGACAAACAAACACAGTATTTAGTTTTATTTTAACTCTTTCAGCTTTTTCGCTCATTTTATTTTATTTTATTTTATTTTTTTACAAAACAAATATGCACACAGGAAGTTTACAAAGCAATCATGGCATGCTACACATTAAGATGTTCTAGACCGCAGTTTAAAAAGGTTCTAGTCTTCAATTCAATAGGGGGTTTGTATTTTATACATGTGGTCACATTGGACATATCTAACGATTATTTAATTTCCTATAGGCCCGTCAGAGCATGTAATGTTTTATTAACAATAAGCTCATTAGGT
The DNA here is from genome assembly GCF_027744805.1 of Dunckerocampus dactyliophorus. NCBI lineage: Eukaryota > Metazoa > Chordata > Actinopteri > Syngnathiformes > Syngnathidae > Dunckerocampus > Dunckerocampus dactyliophorus. Next base: position 13,493,704 of record NC_072832.1, on the reverse strand, counting down.
CAGCATTGGTTGACCCGCTACCGCAGCCTAAGATGCTCTCACTGGATTAATAGTTTTTGAGGCATATGCAACTAATTAAAATGTCGTCTATGTAGTGAGCATGTTTGATTTCCTGCTGGATTCATATTTTTTTGATTGGCCTACAACGACATGAATGAACCTTGTGAACTGGGCTAATGAATTGATAATGCTGCAGTTCATCAGCTGGCTTTAAAGGACAGAATGGACTGAATCAGTTTTAAATGACTGGTTATTATACTGTGTTTTTAGTGTTCCACTTTAGAGTTATCATAACCCTAGTAATACAGGTGGTCCTCGATTTTTGGCCTTCCGAGTTACGTCATGTTGTGGTTGCATATGCACTGCAGTCAATTAAGTAAAAATGTAATTTTGGTTCCTAAATTAGAGACTTGCTTGAGAACTAGTTACAGCGGAAGAATACACTACTCTACACACACACACTACTCTCAACACTGGACTGTCGCAACCATTATTTAAGGATAAAGATCGTATTGTAACATCTACCTGGACGTTGTATGGATGACGAGGAGGTGGCCAATCGACAGGCTTATTGCAAAAACGACACAGGCCGAAGCACGCCAAAACATCAGCAAACTCAACTGTCTTCTCAGCATGGAGCCATCCTTCTCCTGGAAACACACTGTCAGTCAGGACAGGTCACGTTTTAAGACAGCAGGTTGCTAAAAGTTGCTAGTACTTTGGCTTTTATTTTTTATTACTGTTTCATGTAATTTTTGTGTGTTAAGTGTTTTATTACAGAATTTTTTTATGTCCTTTTGTGTTCTGTGTAAGTGATTTTGGTGTTAATTTAGCTATAATTTGGGTTTAAGATCGGATTTACACCAAAACTCAACTTGCATCACAGTCTAGCAACGGAACTCGTACATCAACCAAAGACCACTTGGACTGTCAAATGGATTTAGGAATTAAGATGTTTTCCTCCATATGTGATGCAGAGAAATAACAGTCACAACCGATTTCAAGCAACTAATATCAGAATGTAGAATTCAATAAACATTTTTACGGATTCACCTGCTCAACTATCTTGGCACTCAAATACAACATCTGATCCCCCCCCTTTGGAAATCATTGTAAAATACAATATTACATGGTATATGCCAAACAACATTCATTCTTTAGAACCGATTCCAGTCTAAGCAGTGCAAACCAATATAGGGCATCACTATACATCAGAGGTTTGGATTAATTTGGGTTAACACGTTAACCACAGTCTACAATCAAGATTATGTTGATGATGTTATGACATTATACAGTCTAATAGCTTCTCATAGGGGCCTTCAGGACACATACGCACATTCACTCTCCATGACACACACACAGTGACGTGCGGTGAGGTTTAGGGCCGGTGAGGCACTGACTGTTGGAAGTTTTTTTTAATGTTAATACAGGTTGGTCATTAAGAAGATAACAAAAAAGAGGAGGATTCACTTTGGTTGAATTCATTCATTGATGTTCGATGTCGCTTGTCCTCTTTGGTTAAATAAAAAAATTCAAAATGTTTTCAGAGACGTCTTTAGTCCCATTTATAATTTTTTTTTATTGTATTATTGTAAAAGTCTGATCACCTCCTGGTGAGTTTGGATATATCGTCCTCCCTCTTGGCAGCCAAATTCATTAATTCATTCAGCCAAGCATGAAAATATCTTTAATGTGTTTGACTTTCTGCTAGCTTGAGCTGCTGCTGTGTTTATAAAAAAAAAAAAAAAAACTCTGTTTTCCTCTGTGGAAGAACGGCAGTGACAAGCACCTTCCAGCGCATGCATGCATGCATGCCTGACCCATTCAGGGAGCTGCAGTGCTGCAAGTGCCTCCCGTGTGACATTTCTATGTATTTTATTGTCCAATTAGAAAGAATAATGATGTCACACATACGTTAAAGACATTACAGAAGCTGTGGAAATTCACCATGTATAATAAATGTTTCTGCAACATTATATTATTGGCAATATGCTGACAAACAGGTGCTATGATCCAACTCAGAGTGCAATCAGATGGTAGGCGGGCTTGCGCACTAAGCCGAGGAGAGACTCTCGAGGCAGCCTCATTGTAGGATTCTTCCCTGTATTTGATCAGGAAATGTGCAAATTCAATTATTTTTATTTAAGAATGTTTAAAAAAAATAAATCTTACAAAAACATTGATAGAACAGTTTAGATGTATTAATAATATTGTTATTTGTTTATATAATGTTGTTTGAGCCCCTGCCTCACCTTCTGTCTTCACGTCACTGCACACACAGACACACACACACACACACACTCACATAGCACAAACAGTTGCACAACACGTACGCATGACTGATGGAAAACGACTGGGAGACACGCAATAGATGCATTGTTCTCGCGCGCACAAACTTTCACTTTCCAGGCGCTTAAGTTTCACAATCTAGAGAGGCACAGCAACTGCTATATAATACAGTATTCTGTGTACTTTCTTTCTGGGTTATTTTCTGTAAACCAAATATTCTGATACAATATCAACTAAAATGTATCTTTGACTGGCAGATCCCAAAATGTCAACATTGTAAACAAACGTTGTCCTCCAAGTCAGCTTACCTGATTCAACCTTAAACTACCTAAAAAAAAAAAAAAAAAAAAAGCAGACATTACCTGTCCATTAAATCATTTAAAAGCTGCTCTGTTACTTTGATCAGATGAAAGGATTGCTGGCTTTTGCTACCACAACTGTCATCTCTCCCCTGCTCAATCACAAGTGTGCACATTGCATGACTGCGCCTGCACAAATCCCTTTGATCGGTTAGAACAATTATTTAGATGCATTGTTTCGTGGCTATATCGCTAAGTTCCCCCGGATCTGTCCTCTCGTTTCTCATTAGAGAAATAACATAGATGCAGTGCCATATTTTCATCCTGATAAGATGAAATGATGTTCATTTCATTGCACATTAGCTAAACGTACAAAAAAGAGCTCAGCAAAGACGATACAGCAGTTTATTTGTTCCATTATCTGATTCGTAGGCAGGGTTTGACTTATGTTTGAGCCACTGGGAGCAGCCTTGAACAGTAAAGGCATACATATGTGTGCAGTGACCAGGTCATATTTCACAGTCTCAACCAACCTTTACTTCCAATAACAGAAATGTCATAAATCAACCTGTGCACTGGGGCTACAGATCCAGAGTTATATTTTTTCACAACAGTTGCTCAGCGCACTTCCTTACCCTATTACCTATCTGTGGAATTTATTACAGGGCTCCTAGGCTCAGGTGTGACTGTCGATGTAGCAGCAAAACAGCTAGCAAGCAACTATTATCTAAGTAGTTGCAAAATAGATGTTCTTATTATTTCATGGCTGGTAGGTGTTGTATTAATAGAACAGTCAAGTATTTCATACATTATATTTTTCTGATGCCCGAGGGGATTTATTCTGCAGGGGCGATGTCAGAGTGAGGTGGTATTAATAATACATATAGATGTAGCTATTTTACATTATATACCGAATTAAAGCCCAGATTCACGTGCAGCACATTTTTCACCGCAACATTTATCCTAAAGGACATTCAACTTTTATTTCAACCACTGAGATAAATAATAGTGGGGAAAAAAAACAGTCTGTTGCTTTGTTTGAACCAAAAAAATGAGAAAAGGTGGATGCACCAAGGAGAAAAACAAACAGATTCAGTCTTTTTATTGCACCTGAGTTACATTTAAGAACATATCTTTATTTGACATGTTCTACTGGTAAATACACGTTATTGCACACAACCTAAAGTAAGGCAGTAATGTCGCTGAATATGTTGTTCAATAAAGAAACATATTTCAAATACAATCCGTAGAAAATACAAAATATTTAACGAAACGCATAAATCTGAAAATAACCATTCATACTGTGAAATATTTTGTTATTTTGACTTTATCGAAAGTTCAGGTTTCGGTGCTCTAAAATTCCTGTTTGTGTTGACGTGCCTAGTGTGTCAATAGGAACCTAACCTCGCCCCAGAAGTGGCACTAAAGCTGTCAAGAGATCCCTGCAACAGTGAGGAGGTCTCTCCACTTTGTGTTCATACTCTACTGTGGTAACGCACGTGTTTTTTCACACTCACCTCCACAAATAGAAGCTCACCATCTAACATGGAGTTGCAGTTTGCATTTGAAGGAATGCTCTCCTATAACACGCTGCGATCACTACCTTAGATCAATCCATATCTGGGGAACAGTGTCATTTTCTAGAAGCCTTGTGCGGCTTCACTCGGACAAAAGCAGATTAATAGTACACTGCCGCTGCCTTGTACGAAGACAGACATTGGAATCAAAAGATTAGAGGGATTTCCCATGGGATTTCTACCTTGTTTAATACAACTGCTAGTGACTGTCAAAGACTCTCTTTATGATATATCTTCTTTGTGGTGAAGAGCCAACAAAGACCAACTATCTAACTCGACTAGGTTATGCTTCTTATTGAGGCTTCTGTAGCAAAATAATTCTACATAACAAATTATGATAAAAAAATTGTAGCAAATTTATATAACAAGTTATTTGTTAATTTTAATAATTTTATGTGCATGGGAAAGTGGAAGGACCAACCTAGCCCTGTTTGGCATTCACATGGTCATTAATTAACAGGTATGTTGCGCAACACGGCAACAACAGAACCGATGTTGTAATACAACGAGCAAACTGCTCGGCAAACCAGGTTCACTGTAAAGAACATGCATGAGCTTCACAGCAACAGCCGAGTAGCACAACCGACATTTTAAAGCACATCCTTCCCCGCAATGCGCTTCAAATTTTTGGGCACTTTTATCACGGTTTGTCAAAAATAAGTTAAGAAATCGTTGTTGTTTCATGGTTGACTACAGCCTATTAGTAAAAATATATACATATTTAAGCTAATTGTACATATTTTAGCCTAAATTAAGCATTGTTAAGCATAAAAATGGCTAAATGAACTCGTGTGTGTATATAAATTCAGAAGACATTTAGAAGACACATTCATGATATGCAATATTCTAGTCAGTAGGTGTCAGTAGTGTTACATTGATGAGACAGACACCGTAGGAAGTACGTAGAAACCAGAACAACTAGAACTCTCCCATTGCTGACATGTGAATCTATATTATGTCTCATTTTCTGTTATGTCTAGGGATGTCCCCATCCACATATTTTTGCTTCCAATCCGAGACGATTTTTTTTTTATTGTCTTGCCGATCCGGTACTGATCCTTAATAATAATAATACGCTTTTGTTACAAACATGAATTTGTGGAACGGGATATGGTTATTAAAATAGCTCTTCAGAGAATTAAAAGTAATGCAACCAAAGTATTGCGGAATTTACTTTTTTATTACAAACCATGACCAACAATATTGTTTGACTTTTGTAACAAACCTCTGTGAGTCAGGTCCCTAATCCAATAAAAGTCCATCCAATGAAAGATAAAGTTGGAAAAAATGGGCGTGCACAATACTTTCAGGGTAGGACTAACCATTAGACATGGTTATACAGTAGATCAATTTGTGGTGTGATTTAGAAATATTACTTTTTTTTAACAAAGTCCCTTCAACACAATAGTAATTTATACAACCAGCGGTTACAGTAGCACTTCCTGTGCAAGCTACCCGCACCATGACTCTGGCCACAGTGAGGGGGAACAACCACTCTAGCTACGGAGCCGAATATCCAACGTGAAACAAACTTTACCACGGTACACTGCGGACATGTCTGCATGGTGGTGTTGCGTTTTCTTCTTCTTGCGGGTGGCAGGAGTCGAGTGGCAACCAGCTTTGAGGTGCATTACTGCACCTACCATGTTGGAGTGTGGCTGAGTTATGAACGTCATACGCCAACTGGATCGTCCTGATCTCGTGGCGGAGGCTGATATTATCCTGATCCTGAAGACAGGATCGGGACATCCCTAATTATGTTTACTAAATTAGGTAATACGAGTGTAAAGGTGACTTCTAAAGGCTCTAATGATGTTAAAAACATACTTACAAGGTTGTAAATGGGTTATCTATGCTCTAAATATTTCATTTATAAATAAGCTAATTGGCTCCCGACCTGACACGAGACTAGTGAATTTCCACAAATTAGGATTCAATATTAAGGAATTGAATATTTTCGTAGTTAGAGCATAGAAACCCTGTTTATGACTTTGTAAATGTGATTTTTACCATTATTAGTGCCCTGTTGACATGAAATAAATAGTCACCTTTACACTGCTGTTATTCTTTGATTGGTTCCAGGCCCGATCACGATAAGTGAATTTCCGCGAAGTAACATTCAATAGTAATAAATAGAATATTTTCGTAGTTGGAGCATAGAAACCCTGTTTATGATTTTCAAAATAATTGCTGATGCGCTTGATGCTCTCTTATGTCTCCAAACATGCAACGGATAGCATCAGACAGCAACATTTTATTGAACTCCAGACCATGGAAGTCGAAGTTTTTACCCGTGGATATTTTTCAAATGCTGAAAGAATGTTCAAAGTGTACATGCATCATTTAAATATGCAAATGCAGTAAATAAAACATCCATTTTTATTTGATATAGTTTCATGAAGATGATAGGAAAAAAAATCCGCCTAATCTGTTATGTAGTGTGGGTTTTGTGGCACACTTCTGAGAGATTTACCAGCTTCTTTACACAGAGGAAGAGTCTCTTCTGACATCGCATTAGTACACTTCAAATCAGCCCTATAACAGATTGTCTGATCCGCATTGTTACTTTTTGCCTCTACATTTCTGTCCCCTTGTATTTATGAAGTGGAGGAATGTAGCTCAATGTTAACAGTACTTACAGCTAAGCTATATTTAATACTCTCTGTGCTTTATTAATATATTTATATATTTAACTTTAGCAGAAGAGGCGCTCTTCAGATGGGATTTGTCACACATCAGCAACGGTTTCCTTAAGTGACTGCTAAGCACATTTAGAGAAGAAAGAGGACTTGGTGATAATTGGCGCATATCGCTTCAACATACAGTTGTGAGATTTGTTCTAATATCGTACAAGTGTAGACATTGATTTCTTAAGTCTCCTGCCAGACGAGCATATTAGCGTTATTGCATCACTGAAAGAAACTGTCCTTGTCTGTAACACTATCCTAGATATTGTCAATCCCGGGATTAAGGTTATAAGAACGAGTGTATAAGCTGCACTGATCATCCTGTTGGATCATTCCAACCCACAAGATGTGCAAGAATGGCAAGGTCCCTCAGCACATCTGCTCTATGAAATCCCCCCGCTGTTTGGTCTGCCACTGTGGAAAGATAACTATTGGACTATTGTCAGGGCGCCATCTGTTCAGAGAACTCTAAAATAGCTGCATAATTTGTTTAATCACATAATTAACACTATTATTATTAGAGCTGCAAAAATTAATTGAAAGGCAATTAATTGACGACAATTTTTTTTATTCAGAAATGTACATATCCTCTGACTTCAGCCTCAGATCGACTTCAGATGTGGATGTTTTTTAAATTTCCATAGTCATCCTTGAAAGCAGACCAATTATCTCACATTAACTATCCACATTTTTTTCCTCTTTTCTAATATGTTCATATATGACCAAACCACTAATTGTTTGTGTTTGGTTCGTATTGATTTGGTCCGGCTAGGGCAGCGTTGTCCAAAGTGCGGACCGGCAGCCGTTTGTGGCACATTCTAATTTAACAACGAAATTAAAAAAAAAATTAAAAAAAGAAGAAAAATATGGAAAAAAAAGAAAAATCTGCAGTAATTTTACAATAATATTTTGTCTTTTAAAAGGAAAGAGTTGTAATTGAACGAGGAAAAAGTCATAATTTCACAAGAATAGCATAACTTGCGGAAAAATAAAATAATTTTAGGACCATTAAGTTGAAATGTTAAAGAAAAAAGACATTATTTTTTTTTAAGTCGTAATATTGTCAAGAACAAACAAAACAACGAATAAAGTTGTATTTTTGGGAAAAATTAGATTGCAGAAAATGTTTACATTTTACAAGAATGAAGTCAAAATATGGGAATAAAGTAGTAACTTCAAGAACAAAATTTACAAGAAGAAAGTTCAAATACTGGAAAAAAAACTAAACAAAACATCAGCTTAATTGGAGAAGAAAAACAACTCTAAGTGTACTTAAAGTCAAAATTAGCAAAAACGTTGTACAGTAGCCAACAAAGTAGCCAACTATATTTTTGTACAATTATTATGTCTTAAGGCTGTAAAACCCCTCCCCATACACTTTATACACTTTTCTTAGACAGGCATTAACATTTTCTCACATTTCTCTCTTGTTTAAACTCTTGCCTGTAGCATTTTTAAATATACCGTATACAACTTCTTAGCATATCTGCTTGTGTTGGTTTACACGATATCAAAGTGGCTGTGGCACACCTGGTCTAAGGCCGAACTGATTACTTGATTAATCGAAACAACAAGCTTCAGCTTATTCAAGATAAAAATCGTTAGTCGCAGGCCTAATTATTATTTTTTTCATTCTTGAAGTCTGTGGTCTATACTCAAATAGAGTCAAATTCCAGGTAATTTTTCTATGATATTCTTGTTAAAATTGAACTGTTTGCAATCACACTCTAATTTGGTAGAATTCAAGGCATGTTTCATTTAGCAGTACATTTTGATTGAGTTTGGTACGAGGTGTGTCAGAAAAGTTCCAAGACTGGTGTCACAAAGGATTTATTTAGAATCCAAACTACAAACTACAAGTTATCCCCTTCAAAGTAATCCCCCTGGAGTTGAACAGACTTTCCCATCTTTCTCTGCCACACTTGCATGCACTCCTGGAAGGATTCTTCCGGGATCCTCCGCAGTTCTGTCGTCACGGCCTTTTTGATGTCGTCCACGTCTTTAAAAATGGGTCCCCTTGATGACTCCCTTGAAGATTCATGACTCACCACTGGTGATGACTCTCCATAGCAAGTCTGGTTTGGTTTTAAAAGGCTCGAGGATGTCCTGAGACGCTTGCATGCGTCGATTCTTCTCGGTCGCAGTTTTGGCACCATCCTTGTGCAGACTTTCCGCATGTCCAAATCTTCAGTCATAATCTTCCAGACGCTGTCCCGATTCATGCCCGGCTCATTTGCGATCAAACAATCAGGTGACGATCGCTACGAACCGTCTGCCTGACGCACTCAACCTTGAACTCAATCCTGGTTGTTGAGGGCCTTCCACTCCTGGGGTTGTCTTCCAAATATTTGCGTCCTTCTTTAAACCTCTCGCACCAATCAAAAACAAGTGAGCATGACATCGTCTCATCTCCGTACACTTGCTGCCAGTGCTTCTGACCGAGTTTTCCCCAACCGAACCAGAAACCAGTCCTGGAACTTTTCTGACACACCTCGTATTTCATTCCCCTCAGCAGGCCTGTGCTGTTCCACACTTCCTGTTGTAATGCAAGAGACGACAAGCTTTGTTAATGCCACAAACTCTCGTCTGGTAGGAAGATGCATTAGGTTGAGGCTACGGTGCTAAAAGATGAGCCCTCGCTTAGACTCATTACTCTTGGTTTTGGGCCAAATTGTGATTTAACAACACATCGATCCCCTGGTGGCTTTGACCTTTGGCTGAAGGCTTTTACATTTTTCCTTTGAGTGCCTCCCTTCTTCTTGCTCCATTTATTCAAATGTATTTTTCTTCTTTTTTGTGCATAATTAATGTTTTTCTGTCCTTGTTCTCCTTTCTATTCTTGTATGCTGATAACATCACATGGCTGACTTGTAACTATGAACAAAACGAGTACTTTTAACAAGTCCCATCTGTGTTCTTGTTCATATTTTATTTTATTGTTTCCATCCATCATTTCCAAAATTCCCTGTCATTGTTTATATATAATCCTGTAATGAATTCTGGTAGTGTTGCATTGCGTTTTGAGTCTAAACTTCACTCCTTGCTCATCATTTGCATAGAGTTATAAGAAATACAGGGTTATTCAAACAAATGACCCAATTTCATTACACAATATTTTATGAACCAATAGAAAACACCAGCCAAGTCACAAGTACTCACAATCAGGTTTTATTTCCTGTCTTAAAGTGGTCATCGTGGCCACCACCTGCAGCACGGGCAACATCAATACAATAAGAGAATTCCTCCCAGACGTGTATCAGCATATCACGATCCACTGAGTTATTCGCTGTTGTTATTCAATGTTTAAGGTCATCGAGGTTAGTGGGTAGCGGAGGAACATCTTTTACATAATCCCACAAGAAAAAAACTAACACACGGTGAGGTCTGGGGATCTCCTAGACCAAGCACAAAGAGCGAGGTCTTGGGCTCTCCTCCGACCAATGTTGCCGGAGGAACAACTGGACTACAGCGCCCCCGTGGCAGCCATTCAAAACTTCTATTTCAAATGATCCCTGACTCATTCCATGACGATGCTTGAGAACTGACGCGATGCCTTATGCAGTCAGTTCATTTGTTGTTAATAACCCTGTAAAATACTGCAAACAAATAATGTACAATGTAGAAGGATAGATGGTAGATCAAGCCAGAAGTCTTAATCTTAGTCCAAGGAACATAGAGGGGTGTCTCCGATACATATCAGCATATCGTGGGTCAGTTCTAACGATATGCTTGGGGGAAAAAGGTGGGTTTTGAGTTGACTTTTAAATAGAGAGAGGGTGTCTGCCCCCCGGATTGAGTCGGGGAGATGTTTCCATAGCAGAGGAGCCTGATAACTAAAGGTTCTACCTCCCATTCTACTTCCAAAAAAGTGTACCTACCATTTTAAGTAACCAGCCTTATGAAGAATTGTTTTATTTTGTGTTGTTTATTTGCTGGCATAAAGCAACAACAGGAAAACGATAATACAATTCAACACAAGATGCGTAAAAAGTGTTGACATCCAAGTCTATTAACCAGAGAATGTTGATGAATTGCATTTGAAATTGCGTGCGTGCATCAGGAAAGCGGAATTATCATAAGAAAGAAAACAAAGTACAGGATAAACACATGGGCAGCAGGAGTGTAGACAAACCACAAGCCATCAAGCTTCTGCAGATGTGACAGCTAATATTAAACACAAAGGAAAAAATATACATAAAGGTAATTCCCAAGGACATTTCTCGAGTGTGCTTTGAGGACCTGGTCTCAGTTGTGCATTCTTGTAGGATGAAACAAAATCTGTATGATAGCATAAACCTGCCGCACATCATTTTACATTATTGTCATCGGCATTACTGTTTTGCATGACCTGTCTCTATTTGTAAGTGTGGCGTCAAAAACTATTTCACAAAGCACCCATCCCGTCAATAGTGTGATTATATATCTGCTTGTTTTCAGTTAATAATGCTAAAAATGTTGATAGAACTCTTTCAGTCTCCGCCCTGATCTGACCACATCCCTACTCAACCATGTATGCACATCTACTTCAAACCTGCATTATTAATAGAGCATTGAAATGTAATATTGAAATATAATTTTTAGTGATAAATGTTTCAGCTTTTCTTTTCAGGCTTAGTTCAAGCTGACCCACTTTTTTAAAAATAACAGCAGCACGACAAAACCGCTTCAGTTTGAGGCTATTTAGAAATTGAACTCGCTTTATGTAGGACAAAAAAAAAAATACGGTTCAATATTGAACATGAGTTGTCAGAGCCTTTCATTTAGTCCACTCAGCTGATTCAGTGAATGTGATCACTTCCTGATTAGGCAGAGCATTTGATCAGTTGTGAGGAACTGATTGTTAATTCATTAAGCAAGGCTAAATGGAGTGCGCTACTCGGCTACTAGCAGCAGAGGTGCTGTTGGTTCAGTCTTCACTAGTTAAAGCTGCTGCATGTCACGGATAAGCAGCTTAGGGTTTAGACAGCTCCAAAAATCTCGACTACAACATCAGCAGGGCACAACTTGGCTTTTTGAACAGTTTTGCTCTGATCAACCAATCAGAGGACAGAAAAGTACTGATGTCACTGTGGGCCAGCCAGCAGGCCCTGAGGGGCAAATCTGAAGTCTGATTGACTAAAAAACACCCCCATTGCGAACAGTATGTATGTGACGGGGGCCAGCATTCTCGTTAGAGCTCCAGAAAAGCAACGAAAACAAAGAAGGCCATGGATACGAAAATCAGTTTTTCGGACATAAAAGAACGGAACTAAGATTGCAACAGGAAGACAAACCAAACCGAAATGAAAGAACATCATTCAAACTAAACCACTACATTACCAACAAGGCCAATTAAAGTGCATAGTACAATCCCTCAAAAAAGGATTGTAATTTGCATAAATAGCAGCAGATAAAAACTGCTGTTATATGCCATGTGACGACTATACGCCTTCGGGGTACAGTTAAGTTATGTAACCTCGTTTGAAAACATTAAGTGTCATTATCCAATTAACAAAATCTCAGAGGAGCCTAAAATGATTGTTGTTTATTTTTGGAAGGGTTGCATCCAGTGGTAAAGACAACATTCATATATGGTTGACAGATTTAGGAATCTTACCTTAATTCTTACAAATGTAAAGCACTGCGATACCTAAAGGCTCGGTCCCACTGCGCCATCGAACGAGTCGATCACTGTTTTCTAAAGCTTTGACTTTGGAAAACAGTGATCAACATGTTTTCCTCTTTTCTGATATGTGGCAGACCAAACCTCTGTTTGTGTTTGGTTCATATTGATTTGGTCCGTCTAGGGCCTAGCTCGAGTACTCAATTAAAACAACAAGCTTCAGATTAATCAACTAAGAAAATAATCGTTAGTTGCAGCCATAAGCATGAGTAACGTCTTCATTGAGCCCATCCTATGGCGCATTGAATGCTGAGTAATGAATGTCTGCTTAACTTATAATATGGTTTAAAGTCACTCTTTGACAGACAAAAACTTGCGATCTTGATTCTTAAGTAGTAGTTTTTACAGTCGCCGTCATGACGCCGTCCTTGCGCATCACTAATCAACGTATGCTCAGTCAAACTGTTACAGTAGCTACTGTGCTAGCACCATGGCACATATGAAAGCATGTTTACATCACTGTTATTTTGGAATACTATTATTTAGGACTACCCAACAGCTAGCCAAAACTGGACATCATCCAATGTTTGGAATGGCTGTCAGTGTCTGGATATGTCTGTAAACCAGCTGAAAAACAACACAAAACAAAAAAAAGTCTAAAACAGATACGCCTACATTTGTCAGACGGAATCGTTAATTGCTGCAGTGGGATAGAACTTTAAAGAGTTAAAGGTTGATTCCCGCTAAAAAACTGAAATCTCGAGAGTGAGCCCTCACTGGGGTCCAACGTCAACGTCACAAATCTTCTGGATGACCAAACTGGAATTCCCAGATACAGAGATGCATTGCAAACTCTTGCAGACGGTCCCCCCACAAGAGTGGACGATGTTATAGCGGCAAGGGAAGGGACCGATTACATCGTGCTTCCTTTTCCCCATTGCAAATGTGTTAACAAGGTGCCCCAGTAGTTTTGGATGGCACGAGCTAGGTTGTTTCATGATCATGGGCAAAGGTGATGTGGCAATAGCAGAATAAACATACAAGTTACATCATTTTTAACCTTCCTCAATTTGTTTTGTGTTGTGCACCGCAGATGTTTCATTCACTAAAGTGGTACCTTGACTTTTTATTACAATTACACACATTGGGAGTTCCTGATCAGTGCCACAAGATGCAGATGTGTGTGATAGATGCATTTTGGTGTTGTGTTTACTAGCACAATAGCACTAGGATTGCTTTGTCAAGGGGATTAAATGGATTTATGTCTCTGGATTAGGATGTAACCAGCTGGGTACATTTGTGAAAGAAAGTGTGTGTGTGTGCATGTGCGTGTGTGTGCTATAGGGGGCTTGTTTTAATGGCCCATGGCAGGTGATACTGCTGTTCAAAGCAAAGCTTCTTTCCTTCAGATCACAACACAGCGCAATCTCACAATTGTGACATCTAAAGATTGTTGAGGCCGAAAACACCGTTGGAATGCAGAACTAACAATTATTATATGTAAAAGTATAATATTACTAAAACAGTAAAATGATAGCATTACAAGCATTAAGTCAAAATACTGTGTGAAAATTCAGAGCAGTAAAAAACCTGCAACACCTCACAGATATCACAAAAACACACCGTGACTCTTAGTGAAGCTATCAATTAATGTGTCTGTCATTATTGAGGGTGTTCGCATCATTTATTTATTTTGTTTGCTTTACAAGTATCATTTTTATGCTTTGCTTGGATGTTTTCCAGCAAGTGTCCTTTTCATCATCAAGCTTTTGTGAACAGAGTGTTCTGAGTTATTCCGCATTCAACCATTTGGAACACAACACTGCTTCGGTGTGAACGAATATATGAACAAAACAGCAAAAACTGTAATAGTTAAACAACATTACTACAATTTTAGTATTTCTTTATCTGAACTGGTCAACTGAAACAGCAGCGTGTTCCAGTGTTTTTGGTCTTTGTTCACAAAAGTGTGATTTTTAATGTTCTTGTGCATGGTGTCTGAGGGGAACCAGTGAGGAGGGTAAGTTTTTGGGTCAAATCATCGCTTGAGTTTGGGCCAGCAACCCATTTTAAAGAGGTAGGAATTTTTTTGTGGTTTTTACATTGGGCTTTGCTGCGTTTCCCCATGGGTTGTAATTGCATTGCTTTCTTTCAACAAACATGAAATAGATATCGCATGCTTCTGCATTGAGCATTTTAGTATTTATTTTAAAAATAAAGCCTTATAATTACTGACATGTTCGGTATTTTTATGTTTTTTTTAAAATATGTATTTAAGTAAATAATTAACCCTGGAGAAAACACCTATTGACTGACTGTTTTGCTTTTTTTATAGGCAGTCTATGGGCCTTAAACATCTCATTTTGCATGCACGATGGCTGTAATTTATTTAGCCTGCATGTAACATCAAATTATTTGATTAAACTCCTGATAATGTATGTCACCTTTTTTTTTTTTTATTTTTCCCCTCATGCCACTCACCACACAAATGAAATTTTAAGCTATTTAATTGGAAGGGCACTGCCTCTGGACCTTGTTTGCAACAGCAAATCACCTGAATAACACCACAATCATCACTGCCTGTTCTGACACCGTGCATTCAGTTACCACACACGTATTTAATAAGAGTTTCGTTTGCTTTCTCTTGCAGTGCATTTCATTACACATATCCTAGAGTAGCTTTTATTTCAGAATAAAAAAAACATTATTAGTACGGTGAATTAAGTAGTTTTTGAAGTTCATCATGCTTAAATAAACGAATTAAAGCGCCCTACATAACACAATGAGTAATTCTCAAGATGTGCTTTATCACCCTCGAGCATCATGCCTCATAGCCCTTTTTTTAAAAAGTAATTTAGCAGTGTTGCTGGGTGTTTTATCAGCCTCTTAAAATGACAAGTTGAAAGAATGTAATACTAGAAGTCAGAGCCACATTAACATTCAAGCCTATCATATATTCCAGTGTATGAGTAAGGACAGGGAAGGCCTATACAGGGGTTCTAATGGGTCACTTGCATGTGATTTTTCAATGCCTTGCATGCTAACAACATGCAAAGGCCTGTCTTAGTCTGCATGCTGCTTAATGAATGTCTTCCTTTCTTTCTCTTTGCCTGTCTGTGCTTCCAGAAGATAAATATACAGAAGGTGGGTATAATCACAGCTTTCAGTTCTTGCCAAAGTGAATGTATACTCGTGGCTAAGGGCCCCATGCACGTAAGGCGGAGTGGTGGTTTTGGTGTTCAGTGTTGCGTCAGTCACAGTTCAGTCCATTGTGTGAAAATTAGTTTTGATTAATTGTGTCTTGTTAGGAGCTGAGGCACTACTTGGCTGTAGTTCACCTTGTATATAAGAATATGTTTAATACGACTGAATGAGGAACCTATGAGGAAAGTGTACAGTGATAACCAAGTCACTCTTAGTTGAAGTAGGTTATGCATAAAAGTAGGATTAATTTGTATTGTAATGAACCTAAACCTAAATAGTTTTACATTGACATACTGTACTGTATATACCCTGTACTTGTTTGTATAGGATTGGTTGAAATCAAAAGTCGTGGCTTATTGTAAATTGTTTTTGGAATATATTCTAGAGTTTCTGTTTGTTGGGTTGCAACTTAAGTCTGCCTTAAAGTAAACAGGTTAAAATTCAATCGCCACAATTTGTTAATATCAAACAAATATCAGTGTTGAGTCGAGTATTTTTGAGCTATTCAATTTGAATTAGATTTATTCAATGCAGAAACCATCAGGTCAAAGCCAGTGGCGGAGCTACTTAGTGGGCGTGCCCAGTATTGGTGACTTTCCGGCCACCCCACTGGCCATTTAGACATTTCAGGCATCAACTTATTGTCACCTCTGTGTGAGTTATGCTCTTACCTTGGCCACCCCAATTAAAAACTTCTGGCTCCGCCACGGGTCAAAGCGGTTTATGCATTTTTGTTGATCCCATTACAGATAGCATTTTTTTTCTCCTCTAATTTAACCCCGTCCATTTGCTTTAAGTGTTTAAGAGAGTTTAAGAGTTTAAAATTCTATTGTTTATTTTGTACAGAGGTTGTCCTTGGTTGGGCAGGCCATGAGGTGGAGCCAAGAATTTTATTGTAATAGTTTCTTGTGACTTTAAAAAAACAAAAAAAACAGCGCTATTTAAAGGACAACTATTATCATATTGTTATATTATTTTCTATATATCGTATTATCTTTGTTATTTTTGCACACAGTCAAATATTATTATATATTATATTACATATTATATATATTAAAGTCGTTGTTCTGGTGGCATGTTTAAGGTCAGATAATTAAGAAGTACATGCCATGGCCATATTTGCCATACCGTGTTTCCTATAATAGTGGCCAGACATTTATTTAAAGTAAAGTATTGAAGAGGAAATCTTTATTTGTACAAATACTACTGTGTAGATATGCTGCTGTGTGGTGATTGGTCAATGGATGATGGTTACATCCATGTTACCACAGGAATTGGATGTCTTACATGAACAATTTCTATTTGCTTGTGTTTCTTTCTGGTTGCTGTCAATAATACAGTTCAGATAGTTTCTGCACAGATAAAATGAACTCACCCGCCTCAACAGCACAGCCAAGCGAACAGGCGCAAGCACTCTGGCAAAGTTGAAACTTCTAACTTTGTACTTGTTGCATGGCTGTAAGACTGCTCAGCTGTATTTTGTTAATCAGGTGATTTGTTTTTTGTTTGTTTTTTTCAACCTAGTTGGTGGGTTGGCCATGGGTTTGTTTCGGGAAAGAATAAATTAGACTACCTGATGACAGACCAGGAGCGACATAAAAATGACCACACAATGACCACACATTCTGTTTTGCTACATTCACTGGCAAGTTACGGAGCTCATGCAGCGATTGGCATCCCACCTAAGGCCCCGTCGTGGAAACACTGACCAAATCTGGCTGTTGTGTACAGAACTGTGCACAAAATGTTGCTATAATACAGGTAGTTACAGCTACCTGTTGGTTTTCTTAAGCAGGAAGAAAAGGAGGTGACTGTTTGAGGTGAGGTTATATGTTGAAGTGGATGACACCTTAATAGGGGAATGGAGTCGGAGCGGAGGCCACTATTTGAGGAAATGCAATACTGGAAACACTACAATAGTAGTGGTGGTGTGACTTCATTATTATCATTATTGACAGTCACATTTAGATAAGTATTTTACTTCAAGCTCTTTGTTTGCATCTTTTTGATAATGTGTACATATTTATAGTAGGTTCTTACATCTTTACTCTAAAATCTGTATTTTTAATTTGCGCTGAAACATGAATGAAGATGTCTGAATGAGTAAGTGGCCGATGACGCATTTCAACTCCAAATGCTCATCAGGCTTGACCCCGTGTGTGCACTCTCCTCTTCCTCTCCGTCCCACTCTTCCTGATCCCGTTCCTTCCAGTAACACAGACATCTGTGAAAAGAGATGCCTGTGTGTCTGTTTTTTCACACAACTTCCCGTGATCCCTTGTTCTCTGCTGACTGTGCTCTTGTTTTCCTTTAAGGTCTGGCACACCTGATGATGGGCGACCAAGGTATGAGCGCCGTTCCTTATTCCCGCCTACCCTTCATTGTCCCTAATGCTGTCATTGGGATTTGACATGTACAGTATGTGTGTGACTCCCAACACAAAGATTGACACTTCTAATGCGGTCCTTCATTCGTATGACCTAGTTGGTGTTAATTCTCGTGGTGACTCACTTTATGAGCTCATTGGGCTTTTTGACTCCCCACTCTGGTTAGGTCATGTCTTCCCATTCTGATCTTCCTGTGTCTCCTCTCAATATAGATGATCTACTGCAGGGGTGGAAAACCTTTTCTTCTTAATTCAAGTCATGAGAGGGGAAGAATTTCTGGGAAAAAAAATATGATGCAGCAATCAAACAAATCATTTTGAGCAGTAGGGGGTTAACTCCCTTTGGGCTTTATAACAGTACAGCTGAGGTTTTATTTGTATTTCGAATTGCATGACAGGCTGGATCAAATGCTCTTGAGGGCCGGAGGTTCCCCACCCCTGTTCTTTTGTATTGTATTAGAGAGGGGACAATTTAAAGATATAATGCATGTATTCTCATCTATTTCATGTCATGGTTTCGGTCATTGTGGCTCCTCATTCTGCAGCCGTCATTTTTCTTTGTTCCATTTGTGGTTTAGTTTGTAGTCATGTCTTTATTTGCACATGCAGAATGTGCAACCTTCATGCCTCTTTCTCATTTCCTTATCCAACATTGCTCTTATTGGTGTCTCCTCTCCTTCTGTTCTCCTTTACTGTGTCTGGAACTTGCTTTCACTATGGACCATCTCATCAAATGTCATAGGTAAAAGTAAAGGTACTTCCCCTCTCTGTGTTTATTTATATAGCCAATAATGTAGTTGAGGTCAATAAGCGGTCTTCAAGGTAGGTGCAGCCTTTGCTTCACACGTTCATTCTGTCGTCTGCCTGCTGCATGAGAACTGGAGATGAGACGACAACATGGGCAGCACATGTTTTTTTTGTTGTTTTTTTTTGGTTCGCATAATGGGCTTTGGGTTTTGTGAGACGTGATCATAGTGTTGTGGGCCTCCCATCCTGGCTGTGATCCTCACCTCTTCTCCCTCTGGGGTAAGTGGACGTCTGATCTTTGCCATTTGACTCTCCTCCTCAGGGCAGAGAGGGGAATCTTGGCTTCTAAGGTCCCTACTCAGCATTCAAGGTAAAGCTTCATTTCCTTTTTGGTGTTGTACAGAGCAAAATATAGCAAGTCATTACTAGCTTACTGGATTTGCGGAAGACTGAATGTGTGTTTGTGTGGTTTAATAATTGGGCATTACATTGAATTACACTTTGACATGCCATTGTTCCATTTGCGTTTTGCTTGCTCTAGCCGATTACTGTTGCAAATCCACACTACATGCCCCGGTCTTTCTGTATTTGTTCAACATTGTGTCATGTTAAATGTAACTTGTGAAGCAGGACCTAAAGAGGTAAGTCTTTGACTGTACATAGCAAATGCCGATGTAGTTTTGTGTCCATGCTGACAGTATATGTTAGAATGGCTGATGAACTTACCCACAAAAACACACCGACACTGAAAACAATAGTAATTGCTCACATTTATGCACACATGGAATTTTCTATTGTTCTTGTTCTAAGGTAAGTGTCATTCCTGTCTTTTATCTAATGTTGCTGCTCATTATTTTTACACGGATTGTAATGCATATGCACAGGAATTCCGCAATAATAATAAACTCACAGGAATGTACAGTGGACAAGTAAGGGTTGAACACCATCCATTGTAGGACACTGCTTGAAGGAAAAACATCCGATAAGAAACAATCTAAAATAAATCAATCAATTCCACGGTCAAGCTGTTACATCATAAAACCTTTACTGTTCAGCCAATGTTCAAGTACCATTTAGCATTCTTAACTGTCATACTAGTGTAACTATTGGGTATCTACTATATACTATTAGGCACACTCTTTCATAATGGATATGGAGATTAACAGCCAATGGACGAAAAGCCTCTAAAGATAAGTATAAAATGTACATTTTCAGTACAAGTCTGCGGCTAGCTAGCAACTAACACTAGCAGGTAAAATGGGCAGTTGACACCATTGACTGGACTAATTGTCTCATCAGCCTCACTGTCTTCACTAGATGCTCCTTTTGTTCAGTCATTCACTAAAAATATGAATATGTTGATCTTTTTTTTTTTTTTTTCTTAGCCAATTATCAAATGCTGTTATGAGTTCAGAGTTTTTGTGCTCAGAGGTCAACTGAAAGTGGCAAATCCTGACAAAAATGTAGCACTGTAATTAGTCAAATACTGCAGATAGACACTACAGTATTGTTAGCACGCCGAGTTAACGACTGAGCCTAGTTGAGCTATGTTGCTAACCAAAACAGCAGCGCCCACTGAATTACATCAACAGACTGACGTAAATTATGTGGTCATGCCAGATGTTTTAAACGAGTTCCCTTGTATAATATTAAAAATGATCTTCCAAAATGTGTATTGGAGACAACTGACAGATGGTTGTTCCATAATTTTTACTAATATTTGATTCAGGGAGAAATCCCAAGAATTATTAATATAAAAATATATATATATATATATATATATTCAATAATATTCTAAACGTGTTTTTTTTTTTGGTGGGTGGTGGTGGGGATAAAAGGCTTCCCCGTAGTCGAAACGTCTTCTTCTGGAGTTCAGTAAATATACTGTATGTAAACTGTGTTCTATGTGGAAGTAAACAGGCATCCTGGACTCATTTGGAACCCAAATCTGTGACTGGTTGCATTACAGTCTCTTTGTGTTTATCACTGACGCTGATGATAGACGATGCCTGTCATGTGACCTCCTGGTCGGTGCAACAAGCTGTAAAATGGCAACGATAATGGCCGACTAATGTACTGATGACTCCAGAATCCCAGTTTGTACTTAATGTAGTGTAGATATGTGACATTTATATGCCCACAGAATGTATTTGTGTACCAAACAAAACAGCCTTGGATGTGACAGAAGGGAAGCGACGGGAGGAAGACAGTGCTGATAAGGCACAAACCTGACATGCGCAGCACATGGCTTCTAATACTGGCTTTGGTTAGTTGCACCCCTGTGGTGTAAACCTACGCAGTCCAGTTATGTAATGTGTAGTCCCACACATATATAGCCTCATTTCAGGAGGAGGGACAATGGCTGAATGTACTGATGGCACAATTAACATGCACAATGTATTGAAACAGAAACCTGACACACAGTAGATAGTGCTTCGCGTCCTCCTGTGTTATGTTTCCCACCTTTTGAGAATAGGTTAGTTTCATGCGCTGCGCGAACTGCATTCCTAAAAGCTTTTTTTGCAATCCTCATCCAAACACTCTAGAAAATCCTCATCCAAACACTCTAGAAAACTCACAATAGTGCTTGCAGACAAATCCTCAGTATTTAATTCCTGTCATCACAATAAACATCCAGCTTAAGCAGGGTGGCAGGCTGTGCACACAAGCTAACAGGTGCAACCGGGCTCTTTCTAAATTAGTCTACTTTTTTTAATCGACTTGATGCCATTTTCAAAGATGGAAGCCGCCATTTTCTGTAATTTTCTGTAAAGCGGGACGGTAGATTGTTTTCTTAATACGTTTAAACACGAAGCACAATGCTTTACATCACAAATTAAATGGATGTTGATCGCTGGAATTGCCTTTTTTTGTGTACAATAGGGCCTGCTAAATCCTCTTGACATATCCAGCAATTATCTTTTTTTTTGTTTGCTTTTTTGGACATATGCGCACTTTTAGTAGTCTAGTTTGTGTCACTTTTGTGCATCTACATTTGTTGTGATTGTTTTATGATGAAATTCACGTCATGCAAGGGAAGTCCAGGAACTGATACAGGGACAAACAACAAATATAGAAACAAGGGAACTGAGCATCCAAAACATAAATGCATAAATGGAAGCACAATGCAGGTTTAAGCCCTAAATATGCCTCACACACTTATACATTTTATCATTTAAAATGCATTTAATAAGTATTCATCAATAATGAATGATAATGAAAGATAGAACGGATGTAATCGGAGTTACAGTCCAGCCTTTTGCCTGGTTGTTAGGCTAGTTCTACAACTGCGCACACAGGGGGGTCGCCATCTTGCACTGACGTCACTTCGTTACACCCTACGTACACGTATGCGGTCTTATTATGCTTTCCTGTCTAAGTTATTACTGACATAGAGTTGATGCGATGTGTTTTCTGCCGGAAAAAAATGTAAAGTAAAATAAAAATAATAAACATAATAAAGAATAATAAACATTATTTTTTAAAATGCGGAAAATATCCGCTAATTTGCGGGGTCGCGAGTGCTGAATCGTGAATATGCGAGGATCCATCATAATACAAATAAAAATAAAATCAATGTTTTTAGATCACAATATTACAGTATCTGAACTTGAATGCGTTCCACGACTTTTGTGTTACTTTTTGGTTTACATTCTCCAGAACAACTGTGAAAGTCTCGCTCGGTGTTTAAAAAGGCTACAATGTATACAGTTCATTACACAAAGAGGACTATGGAAGCGTCTGTTCTCCTAAAACGTCTTGCAGAGTTGGTTAATAAGTCTAAACAAACACGTCTAAAGAGATTAGCTAGGTTAACCAGTGTGTAGCTAAACTAAATAAAACTAAAATACAGAAAAACGACTTACCTTTCGAAGATGCCTGGCATACTCGTTATGAAGAAGGCATTTCATAGGTAAATTGTTGCATTTTTTTCCAAAAAATGTCCAAAAAAAAAGCTAAACAGAG
Source organism: Dunckerocampus dactyliophorus (assembly GCF_027744805.1). Classification (NCBI taxonomy): domain Eukaryota; kingdom Metazoa; phylum Chordata; class Actinopteri; order Syngnathiformes; family Syngnathidae; genus Dunckerocampus; species Dunckerocampus dactyliophorus. The sequence goes on along the minus strand of NC_072832.1, from coordinate 13,470,947 downwards.
AAAAAAGCAAGCTAAAGAGAGGAGGGAAAAAAGCCACTGTGAGTTAATCCTTTAGATACTCAATTCAGTAGAATTCCCAATTGTAAACTGTGGAGCTTTTATACATTATGTATATTTTGTTCACTTTTACGAGACATACAGAATTATAAACAATTGGTAGATGCTCGATGGAATACAATGTCAACATACAATTGTGTTGTGTTGCATTGCTGTGTTTTTCAAACAAAATGTGAGGGCGTCCAAGTTGGTACTTATCAAAATGAAGATTACTTAAGTGCCATTCTAGGAGTAAATATGTCACCAACTAACAACTGAGCAGTAAGTAAGTGCGCCATAAAAAGTCTAATTGACAAGGCTCAATAGTGTTAGACCCAGTAATCTTATCAAATGAAACGGCATGTACTTCTTTAAAAAAAAAAGCTAATTTTTATGGCCAAATACAGTGATAATGGCTCCCACCGTGTGTAACATTTTGTATTTTGAGCTATTTTCTAAAACAGGAAGCAACTTGCCCAAGTACAACTTTAATGCATGTGTCTAACATCTTCATGTGACAGGTATCAGGACACTTTGAATAAACACCAGATGTTGCCTTTGTAGCGTTCACATGAAACCACAAAGACTGACAGCCAAATCCTTTCAGCTCCATTGACCATCCCCTAGGATTACAGTATCCTTGCTTTCGTAGTGGATAATAAGCACATATGTGGCATCCTTACTTGGAAAAGTAAATGACAACTTTAAAATTGATTGTTTGAATACAAGCCTCCATTATTAGTAAGAGTAAATGCTCGTCCATGATGATGACTCATAAATAGGACAAAGACACATTTAAAAAAAACAAACCCTGAGACTAAGTGGTCAACTCAGGAAAAAAAATATTTTTAGTTGGAATGCTGACTCAGAACTTTCATCAAAAACTCAACATCCCCCTGCATACAAATGAGTTCCCTTTGTGTTTTTTACCCATTGGCCCAGCGTTGTTGTTATGCATCACACCCAGTTGAAGCTTCTGCACTTTCACACGTAGGATTACTCATGTTCCATTATTACCAATATGCTAAAAAGAAACGATGATGGAAAAATACAGTGACGCATGATACACCTTGTGCCATACGTACATGCTAAGTGACACATCACTTGCTGAATTTATTTTAGGATCACAACCTACTGCCAGTTACTTGTCAATGTTCCACTGTACCAATAAGACAATAATAACAGACAATAAGATTAGAATGATTCAGAATCCCCGTACCAAACTGAAAAGGCAAATAAGTAGAATAATGTAAAAATCTTTATGAAAAAGGCTGAATAGTATTGCCTGAAAACCTTTTGAAAAGTGAATAATACAATAAATAATGATTGCTGATAGCTTGTATTGACAAAGCGAGATGAGGAAAAACTATTTCAGTTGTATTTTGATGAAAAAATAAGCACAGCCGTACCTCGGTTTTTGTTGTTAACCTCTCTCAAAGACGCAGTCGAAAACCGAATTATAAAAAAACAAAAAAAATAATGTAATTTCAATGAATCTGTTCCCGATACCCAAAATTGTTAACACAAAACACTTTTAATATAGAACAATTATAGTTTTAGATGCAGAGAGAAGGATGTTGGCTAAGCTGACATCCATCATGGATAACACCTCTCACCCGCTACATGACACTGGGTTCCCTTAGCAGCTCCTTCAGCAGCAGACTGTTACACCCACGGTGTAAGAAGGAGAGGTACCGCAGGTCCTTCATACCGACCGCTATCAGGCTCTACAACACCTGAACCTTTTTGTATTCACTATGTCACTATGCATTCTTTACTTGTGTATCTTGCTTGCTGCTGTAACAGGTGAATTTCCCTGCTATGAGATTAATAAAGTACTACTACTACTACTACGAAAACAATGTGTAATACAATGATGAATATAAGGGATACATTAACATTTAACATTTCTTTTACCTTTATTGAACACTCTTGTTGTCAAGAGTGACGGCAATAAGCGGGGAGAGAGGACGGCAAGGGAGAGCCACATGCCACCTACATACGTTGCTACGACTTCTAGGTTAAACGACGACACAACAAGTTACACTGTCGTGACTCCACAACCCCAAATCACTTTACTACAGTTTGCACCTTTTTTTGGCTTCATGGTACGTTATTTTGCAACCGTACTCAATTTATAAAAAAAAAAAAAAAAAAAAGCATAGAGACATTCAGAAAGCTTGTTCGCCTAACACTCAGAGTTACGCAGTGTACCTCATCAGAACAGGCAGCACAATGCTTGATAGGTACAGACACGGAGACACACATAATGATGACGATTAAAGGATTCCCTGGCTGGAATCTGTCAATAATTCAAAAAGAACCAATATCCATTCTTCACAGAGACTGAGTCACCAACGAATGGATTATTTGTTTGGACACTCGATTCCGCAGTATCATACGCGGGCGAACGGGTTTGTTTGTTAACCACAAAGTTTTTTTAGCCGTAACATAACCGAGACCGTGCACGAAAACGAAGACATATTTTTGGCAGTAATTTTAAATAAAAAAACTGGGGTGTACGAAAACCGAGGTACTCTTGTACACTTTCGATTTCAAAACAAGTTTTCCCACAGGAAACTCTGTAAGTACAAGTCTGTTCTAGTGTCAAAATTTCAACATTTTAACTGTCATTAACAGTACAGACAATGTTTTTATATGTGTTATATTTTAACAAGTTAACCATTGACAATATTGACTTGGCTCAGCTTCTCCTGCAGGAATGACACCTATGCATGATTGATGGGCTACAACTATTAACTCATTGTAAATACAATAATAATAGTAACGGTATTATAGTAATACTATGCTGAAAACCAAAAAAACAAAACCAAAAAATAAATGGGACGACAATAAACTTTGATGATGTGGTGTGCTGTCCACATATGGCCGTGTTGTTTACATGTTTTATTTAGCCCGCTTCCTGACCATCCATACTGTATGCTGAGTACAGTAAACATATCTCACCGTAAGATTCCGTTGTGGAAATGGCAGTGTTGTTTAATTAGGACACTGATTATGTATGCCTTGGAGATTGTAGCTGCTGTGTCAGCCACTGTCTAACTAAATACACACGTACAATTTTCAGTCTATTTGAATTCATTTGTGAATACAAAGATGGCGTTTTGGTGTTAAAATATGGCTTTTTGATACATTTCTGCACACCGGCATGCGTCCAGGCCTCATTTAATGTATTAGTGTCTTCAGCAAGAACATTGACATTTATGACACCGGTAAGGTTTTATTGTAGCCATATACTTAACATTTTGGATTTATTTCAGCTTCTGGAGGTTTAGTTTGTTTTCTTGTTGGTGTAAACATTGCCCCTATTCCTGTGGCTTTGACTTATCGTCTGGAAAATACGGTACCTGAACATTAAGTGCCGCACCAAAAAGGTCGCCGACCCCTGATATAGGACAAACATAATGCATTACGCTGTGGCTCATTAGACATGTTGGCCTTCTGACTTTCAACCCCATGCACTTTATAACATCTAAGAGTAGCAGACTTTGTATGAATAGCGGTCTGTGGTACTCTTTAGAAATACTTACAATAAAAGATGACAGACATATAATTCTCACAGCCCAAAGAAAGAGTGAAAGAGAATACAAAAATAGAGGGGGGGGGGGTGTCGATCAATGTGCACATGGCTCATCTGGCTCCCCAAGCAGAGTGGAAGAAGATCTACTTGAGATCAATATTGTTGGTCGATGCCACTGTGAGACTGCAGTGATGAAAAACTCTTCTTTCTCAGCTTGCCGATACAAAAGGATGAATCTCAGGGTGAGGAAGGGTGCTACCTATCCCACTAAAAGGGCTCTATTTCGACTTGGGTTGCTAAAATGTATTGTTTGCATGTTTGCTTTAGTTACATTTAGGCCATTTTACAGGCAGGCCCAAGGGATTGAATGCTGCCTGCTGCCCTGGTGATTGACTGCACAGGCAATGCAATCACATTCATGCTGTCAGTATGCCCACAATACATGTTTATAGAGCGATGCTTTGTACGCTATACTGCTGCTTTGTTGGCTGATTTATGACAGCAAGCCGCCAGCTTAGCTACCCTTGAAAGAGCTACCATCTCTAATAGTGCATTCATCTTCATCTATTATTAGTCAGTGATGTGCTACCTTGTAGACATGTTAGACCAGGGGTGTCCAAACTTTTTCCAGTGAGGGCCACATACTGAAAAATGAAAGGATGCAAGGGCCACTTTGATATTTTGTAAACCAACACACATAGATATGCAAATATGCAGTATATATTTCAATTAAAAAAAAGCATCTCAGCTTTGTGATATAGGTGAAAAAGCGTATTAGTATGAACTTCAGTCTTTGCTCTTTTTTTTTCCTATTTTTGCTGTTTTGTTTCCAAATATTTGAACTTCCTTAGTAAATCTTTGTCATTTTTTCTTCGCAACTTTTTCTTTCTTCTTAATGTCATGACTTTATTCTCATAATTTTTTACTTTATGAGTAAATTGCGACTTTTTTCTCTTTAGAATACAACTTTTTTTTCTCTTTTTTTATACGATATTCTCATAACATTACAACTTTTCCCGCAACCTAATTTTCCAAAAATTTTAACTTTTTATTTGTTGTTTGTTTCTCATAATATTATAATAATATTTAATAATTTAACTTTAAAATTACGTAATTGTTCCTCATAATATGACTAAAATATTCTTATGAAATTAATACTTTTTCTTGTTAATTTACAACCTTTTTCTCTTAATATTTTCACTTTATTTTAAAATTTCTGCTGATTTTTTTTCTAAGTTATGCTTTTAGAATGCGCCGTGGGCCAATAAAAGCATTTGGAACTTGTAATTTAAACAAAACAAACAAAAAAAAACAACTGAAATAGGTTGTTTATCACCTGATTAAAAGTTTAAGACCACATCAAAAATTTTTTACAGATCCTGAGCATTATGGAACAAAAAAATCAAGTGGTAGACCCAAAAAAATCACACCTGCGCTGAGCCGGAAGATCCAATTGGCTGTCCATCAAGACCCAGGGCGGTCTTTGACCCAAATGAAGGCCCTTACTGGTGCCGACTGCAGCGCAATAACCACCAGCATCTGCGGGAAAAGGGTTAAAAAAAATAAAAAATAAAAAAATTCAAAGACTTCGTCTCCTTCAACGCCACAAAACTGCCGGTTGAGACTTTGCCAGGGAGCATCAAACATGGGACATCGAAAGCTGGACAAAAGTTTTATTCTCTGATGAGGAAAAAATGTAACCTTGACGGTCCAGATGTGACCGTTACTGGCATGACAAGGAGATCCCACCTGAGATGTTTTCTACCCGGCACAGTGGAGGGGGGTCCATCATGATCTGGGGTGCTTTTTCATTCTGTGGAACACTGGAGCTTCAGGTGGTGCAGGGTCGTCAAACGGCGGACACGTGCGTGCAGATGTTGCAGCGGGCATGACTGAGGGCCCTCGTCTGTGTGGTAACAGCTGGGTTTTTCAACAGGACAACGCTGCAGTTCACAATGCTCGCTTGACCAAGGACTTCTTCAGGGAGAATAACATCACTCTGTTGGACCATCCTGCATGTTCCTCTCATTTAAATCCCATAGGGAACATTTGGGGATGGATGGCAAGGGACGTTTAAAAAAAATGGCCATCAGTTCCAGACAGTTGATTCCCTTCGTGAAGCCATCTTCACTACTTGGAGCAACGTTCCCACTAGCCTCCTGGAAACATTCGCATCGAGTATGCCCAAAGCAATTTTTGAAGTGATTAACAAGAATGGTGGAGCTCCTCATTACTGAGTCCTACTGAGAACATTTTTTGTTCTGATTTGGAGAGTTTTTTTTGTTATTTTTTTGAGCGATGGTCTTTTGATCAGCTGATAAACAGCATATTTCAGTTTAATTGTGGTTTTCAGTAAATTACTTTTTCAAAGTGCTTTTTGTCTCACTCGCCGTTCTTGCTTTTGCATATTTTAGCTCTACTTAAACCTCATTAAGATCCAAATGTGCAAAATGCAGATTGTAGCACTTTTTCAACTGGTCTTCAGATTCTGATCAGGAGTGTACGTAGACATTAGTAGAAGTGCTGTTTGATAAATTTTACAGATTTGAATTTATTTGTTCTTTGTTTTTACGCTTTCACTTTTATGCAAATGTACTTTGGCTTCTTCCTAGCACGATGGCTAGCCATGATTCCCGCTAGGCTCGACTGCACTCTATTTGTTTACAGCCTAGACGCGTGACTTATATCGTAAGGCAGTTACACTTCCTGTCCCTGTCTTAGTAGATAAAACAGATTTTGAATACATAAACCGTTACATCACCAGTATGATGTCCTTGGTATGATCATCCAGAAAAAGAAAATTGCATTCATCCATCCAATAAACTTGTTACCCACTTTAGTATGAGGTAGGAATGGCATTGTAGCACTAATAGCGCTAATTAAAAGTATATTAGGTGCATATGTTGACTATTGGTACAATATTGCACCCAGGCACAGGCAAAAGTGCCTTCATTTTCAATGATGCATGGTAAGGAAGTGGCAAGGCTCCCTGTGGGAAATTGAATAGTCCATTTCGAATCGAGTGTGCCCTGGAAAATCCATGGGGGTCAGTGGCAATTTGTCTCGGGAGGTGTGCACCAAGAGTCATTACACTCAAGACCGGCATGTCCTCAGGGACAAAAACACTCTTTAAAAAGGAGGCGTAGTGTTACCTTTTCATATGTCTACAAAATAGCTCACATTTCTGTGTATTTTAATTTGCCTTTGCAAAAAGGAATAAACAGTTGTTGCAATAATGAACAGCAGGTTCCGCAGCAATATGATGTACTGTGATGATGTTGTATTATGTTGTTTTCTTTCCAGTAAGACCTTTGTTTGAGAGATGGATGGATAGATGGGTAGGCCAATCATTAGATAAATATATTTAAATAGGTGTTACCCTGCTTTGGCAGCTGTCAAGAATGCTCTCATAAACCTGCCATGTTTTGCAGTTTTATTGTCTGAATTGTAGTTTATTTGACTTGAATGCAAGACAAGGTCTCGCACATAGAACCACCATTTTTTTCCCGCCATCCTATTATCTTCTATAGTCCTGCCAAGAGAGTTTTTTTTCCACTCAGGCTGCAAGAAATTCATCTGTTTCTGTGTTATTCATCCGGCCTCCCGTCTCATTTCCTGCCTTATCCCACAACCGCCCCCACCCCCCCACCCCAACTTCTCTGCTTCCTGGATTCACATCACCTGTGCACTGCCCCCACATCCCTTTGAGACTGAGCCAGGGAAAGACAGTGGGAGATTACATGACCCTACTTGGTCCACTGCTATTGTATCAATGCGTTTCTCAGAGCAGAGTCTTGTTTCGCTTTCTGGTTGAGATCCATCGGCGCACAACAAAATCAAAATGCCAGCGAGGCTGCTGCTTTGCATTGTTTGAGGAGCTTCTGCTCTTTCTGTATCGATTTCAGTCTGCTGCACAAGGAGACACAACTCTTAACAGTTTTAAGCGCTGAGGCAGTGTCTAGTCATGTGAAAAATATTTGGGAATAATAGGCAATGGCTAGTCTTTGTTTAACAATACCGGGACATTAAGGCAAGCCAACTTTGTTTATATAATACGTGTACATAAATAAAAAACAAAATAAATAATGAATGAAAAGTACTTATACTTTTATATGCTTTTCAGTGATTAAGTGGTCATTTCGCAAGCTTCCAGTGAAAACGCATATAAAAGTACACTGTTTTATCTTTGAGTTAGTTGAATTTTTATATATATATTTTTGAAATTATTTAGAAAGCTGTTGACCTTCTGGAAATAATGCACCGTATTTATGAACTCAAGTATTTACTATTCCTGATATTCCGTAAGCGACATTATAATGCTTCATAATCCTTGCCACTTTCCTCTAATCCTGTCACTTTCAAAGTGTGAAACATCCAGTGGAAAAGCCACCCGGAAAGGAGACAGCAAAAATCTCAACAAAATAATGAGAATGAGACAAAGCCTTTTGTGAGTAAGCAATTTATTGAAAACAACCAATAAACTGAAACAGGCTGTTCCGCTGCTGATCAGTTTAAGACCATAGCTCAACAAACCCGGAAATCCCCCTAAAATAGAAATAACATTTTCAAAAAAGAACTCAGCAATGAGTAGCTGTGCCATTCTTAATCACCTCAAAAATTGGTTTGAGCATGCTTGATACCAGTGTTTCCAGGAGGCTGGTGAGAATGTTGCTCCAGGTGGTGAAGATGGCTTCATGGAGGGCATCCACTGTCTGGAACTGATGTTCATTTTTGTAAACTTCCCTTACCATCCATCAGAAATGTTCTCAATTGGATTTAGATCAGAGGAACACGCAGGATGGTCCAAAAGAGTGAGGTTATTACACTGGAAGAAGTCCTTTGTCAGGTGGGCATTGTGAAATTCAGCGTTGTCCTGTTGAAAAACCCAATCTATACCACACAGACGAAGGCCTTTACTCGTGAGCGATGCCCCCCTGCAACATCTCCACATAGCCAGCTGCCGTTTGAAGCCGCTGCACAATCTGAAGCTCCATTGTTCCATTGAAGGAAAAAGCACCCCAGATCATGATGGCGCCTCCTCCACTGTGCCGATCACCTGTAGCTCGTACTACTGCAGCCTGCAGAGATCCCTGTGTGCAGTGTAGTGTCCTACTATGTCTTAGGTAGTGTCCCCTTCCCCGTTTCCTTCACAGGCGTGTGGCAGGAAACCCAACATGTCTGCCGTGCAGAACTTGAGAGTAATGCAAAACATCATCCCAGGAAAAATATCTTGCTTTAATTTAATACGGCATTTGAAGAACAAACACTGGCGGCAGTATGGTGCGTTTTTGAGGCTCACGGTGCAGCAACAGTGAGTCAAACGGCAGCTAACATAGTCAACACTTGCTCATGTGACCGTGACAGTCAGAAGGTTCAGAAAATAACTCGAAAAATAATTGAATTCATCCAGTGGTGGAGCTACGGGGTGGCCGTGGTCACCCTTGGTCACTGTCCGGCCACCCCAGTGGCCACCCCCACGACTGAGGGACAATTTTGACAAACACGGCTCTGTGGTGCAGAACATTAGTTCAGCCTAACCACCGTTTCCACTTGGACACATTTCACTGCAGCACACAACTTTGCTTGTGGAGGAGCAATAAAATCAATAAAACCGGGTCTTGCATGAACTGCAAGCGGTTTTTTTTTGTAATCAAGTTTTCCTTGATTACTTTGGTCGGTTCCGGTGAAGTTTTCTGACTATGTTGACTTTGACTTAAATTCTGAAGTGTGAGTCAGCACATAAATCTGTTAATAATGGAAGGTCTCTGTAGCAGCATGTGTGGGTATGTAAACCAAGGAGTCTAGAGTTAAAACAGGAGTGCTGATCGGCATCCACTTCCGTATTATGCCCTGCACGGGTTAAGCCACCATGATAGGGAGCAGAATTCAGAAACTATGCATTGAAAACATTGCTCAGCTATTAATTGCTCTAATAGACGGTCCAAAAGCAGTGGTGGAGCCACCCCTAGCCACCCCACTGGCCATCTAGACAATTCCGGTATCAACTTATTGCCGCCCCTATGTAAGTAATGATCTCACCTTGACCACCCCAATGAAAAATTTCTGGCTCCGCCACTGAATTCATTGGACTGGATGAACAACTTTCTCAGGCGTGGAAGACACCGAGTTCCGCTGACTGCTCCCTTGCTTTGAGCCCAGCTACTGCTACCTGCCGCCACAATGTACTCTCACATTACGGAGGTAAAACCTGCTTAAAGAAGGTGTTTCATCCTCTGTAAGTTCTTGAAAAAGTAAATACAATATATTTTTGTCTAAATTAATGTGATTTTATGTTTCCTTTTTTCAACTCGTATAGCCAATAGCAGGGCTGCAACCAGGAATTCTGGGCCCCATGAAAAAAAATCATGTTGCCTTCCCCCGGTTTTATTTTTTAATAATTACCTATTTTTTGGAATTGTCCTAACACTCACCCCAATACAGCGCCCCTGGCTAGTAGCATTCATCTCAGTTCTAACCCAAAGCATCCTTCTATGCATCATGGACGCAAACATGCTTTAGGTATTATTTGTCTGTGCAAAGTGAGACTTTCATTAAATAACAAGCGGGATTTATATTGATTACTGTTGGCAATTGCACACTCTGACCAGTTGGTTTAATTAAATCATATTTTGGATGTGTGAGAGCATAATCTTGTATATCTGTTCAGGTATTGAATTTAAAAATAAGAGGCTCCGTTCTTATTAGTGCTTGATAAGCTCGCCTCCTGTGGGGACTAACATTATGAACTGTAATATATTACTTTGAAAAGGCGCTGCTGAGGCCATAACTCGTCGTTTCCTGCGCTCATGCGAAGGTCACTAGGGAGATGTCAAAACATTTGTGTTATGGACAACATGCAACCACAGCAAAGCTTCCAGGGGTTAAAAGATAAACCGGTCTTGAGGTTCATAGTTGTGCTCGACCATTAGGCTGTAGAATTTTGACTTCACTTTCTTTTCGTAGCATCAGATTTGGACTTATCACTGCCACTTCTATCATTAAGAATAATTACAAAACAATTTTTCCACAGTTTAGATGTGAGAGCAGCGTGTTTGTTTTAGCTATATTATGAATCTTTCCTGCAAAAGGCTTTTTGAAAATATTAGGATGGTGATATGCAAAATCCAGCAGCACCTGGTTTCATTTAATGATCCTAAGAATGCTTGCATATGGATGTTGAATATTATTTTCATTAAAATAGATCTTGCCCGACAATATTGCAAAGCGTGTAATGTTCCTTCCAGGACATTTGAAATCATTTTTTTTCTACCCACTCAAATTTAATAATGGTATTGTCATCTTACCCAATGGAAAGTTACAAAAAATCTTGTTTGAATATGAAAAAAAAAAACTGTTTTTATGACAAAAATCCTAAAATGAACATCAACGCTGCCATGAAATACAGATTGAAATTCAACCTATTTGTATAAGACACTAAGTTTGGATTTTTAGGATGTCCAAATAAGAAAATAATAGTTTAATGGCCACAGAATATTGTTTCATTTAAAAACTATGGAAATATATATTTACAGGGTAGTATATTTACATACAAATTCATTTCTTATCCTTAAAAATATAATTCACAATTGTATTAAAATACAGTATGGATATACAGTATTTAAGGCTTTTCATAGGAAACATGACGTGTACCATTTACCAGTATAGAAGCTTGAATTTTGCACTTAAAATGTAATTTAGAGACTGTCAGTGACTAAAATAGGCTCGCTGATAAGAGGCGGGGATGCCTTGCACATCATTAAGTGTGAAATATAACAACACACCACCCGAGCTGCCTGCTGCTCCCCTGGAGAGACAACAGCCAGACAGGACTCGGCACAATTATAGCTAAGAGAGCCTCAGACCGACCTAGCTTCCATTGCATCATTTTATTTTAAAATAAATCGGTAGGACAAAAGTGCAATATAACACATGTAATGTAGTACCTAATAAAAAAAAAATAAAAATGAATCATCTAAATGCTTTTTCACAAGCAATGAGTTAGGTTCTAAAACCCACTCTTTTATGTGTGAGCATAAAATACGTTAGTATTTATAGTAAAAGACATTTCTCATCATTACTGTAGCTCACAGTAAATGCAAACGCATGAGTTAATCAGTGAAATGCCTCCTTAGACTACTTTTCAATGTTGGACTACTACCAGTTCTGTATTGGTTCATTATATCTGAAAAAGTAGGACATTGCGTGTATGAGTTCATTGCAAATAACAGTACGGCAAGGATAACATGCATGAGTTTCACACCGACAGCTGGGTAGCGCAACCAGCACTTTAAAGAGCATGTAAAGGGAAGTAAAGTTGCTGGATGCTGATCACGAGGGATGTCAATCTCTTTGTGATGGACGATTCGATTCGAATCTAGCTACACAGGTTACGATACGATTCAAAAACGATGTTTTAAAAAAATATCAACCGACTGACCAGCAGCTAATAGACAGCTCTAGCAATTAGCGGCCGGCGCTAGCAGCTAGTAGCCGGCGCGTTTCGTCGGCAGCCCAAGCGTAGTTTATAACACACTGTCAACCGATTTCTTCTCTCGCGTTACTCTGTGCATGTTTCCATAATTGAATAGTATACAATTTATGGCTGATTATTATCGATACAGCAATATTTTATTGGTTAATCGGAATCGTTAGCTTCGCAAACCGATTATCCGGTTGCATCGGTTTATCGTCACTACTGACCACTCGTGCTACTTGAAGCTTGAACCTTGGTTAGGTACTGCATGGGTGTTGTTGTATATAGTCTGTATACAAATTTTAAGCCATTTGAAAAATTGCAAGAATTTACATTTCGCACTGTTGGATCTGAAGGAGGTTCTAAGTGGAGCTTCAAAATGCAAAACAAAGAAATGGGAGTGAGGGAAAAAAAAAAGTTGAATAAGCAATTTACGGCAAACAAGCATTCAAGTGAAATAAGCTGTTCATCAGGTGATGAAAAGTGTAAGACCACAGTCTTTAAAAGTCCAAATCTAGGCAAAAATGTGGATTCAGTGTCATTTTCTGTCAGGTAATCATATCTTAATGGTAAAGGGAAAAAAAAAAAGCTTTCTCTCTTTGAAAACAGCCGGATCGTTGAGCTCCATAAGCAAGGCCTCTCACAGCGTGTCATTGTTGCTGAGGTTGGACGCAGTAAGACAATCATTTTAAACTTTTTCAAAGGTTATGGAACAAGAAATTAGACCGGAAAAAACGTCACCGGCCCTGATCCGGAGGATCCCATTGGCTGTCCGTCAAGACACGGGATGATCCTCTATCCAAATGAAGGTTGTTACTGGTGCTGAGTGCAGTCCAATAACCATCAGACAGCAACTGTGAGAAAAGGGTTTTTACGAAGAAAAAACATCTTCAAAAGGCCACGTCTCCTTCATCCATCCATCCATCCATCCATCCATTTTCTATGCCGCTTTTCCTCTTTAGGGTCGCAAAGCCACCAAATTGCCCGTTTGGAATTTGCACGAAAGCACCCAACATGGGACATTGAAAGGTGGAAGGAAGTTTTATACTCCGATAACAAAAAATGTAACCTTGATGGTCCTGATGGCTTCCAACGTTACTGGCAAAAAGACAAGGAGATCCCACCTGAGATGTTTTCCACACGGCAGATTGGGGGGGGGTACCATCACGATCTGGAGTGCTTTTTCCTTTAATGGAACAATGAAGCTTCAGATTGTGCAGGGGCGTCAAACAGCAGCTGGCTATGCAGAGATGTTGAGTAATATAAGTGTAAAGGTGACAACACGGGTGTTATTCCATGTCCAGAGCCTCTATAGTTACAAAGTTGGTCTGGAACCAATTATTAACGTTTTTGACCTGATTAGCTTTTGAAAGGTATACACGCAGCGACGATAAGAGACTAATTTAATAGAATTAAATATTTGAATAGAAATGAATATATGCGGACTATAACTTAGAAAACGTCCAAATCAAATTGATTTGTCCTCTATTCTGCCAACACACTCTAAGGGGCATTTTTGCATTTGAGCATTGCTGCGATATGCAATATCCTAACCAGCATTTAGTCCTCAATTTTTTTGTCCAAATACAATATCAGGAAAATTTCTATTCCTAAGGAGGACGTTAACTAGTTAACTAACCAGCCTATTCTATCACTTTTGAACCACCTTGATCACCAGATGGTTAAATCCACCTGTCTTGAGACAAAGACCTGTGACCTCAACAGACACAATCAAACACCATTTGCATTCATTATGCATCCTTATGCATTATACAACTCCTATGGAATCCACCTGTGCCCCAGCATAGAGCTTCACAATGAATAGGCAATGAATAATATACATTACAGAGAAGGAGAAAATGTGAATGTAGTGTTGACATAGGTATTTTCCAATCTTTATCATATCTCCCCTACTCCAGTTCCCTTGGGATATAAGGGATGAGTGCAGAAAGTCTCCTAACGCTGTATTTTTTTTAGACTGCTGACAAGCTGTTCTCTGGCTATTAAATCCATTTCTCACTGTCAGTGGAGCTGGAGCTTCTTCGATTTGAATGAGGAGATACCGGGGCTCCTGACGCAATGGGACCTACACACAGTATACACAGCGAAGGCTACACACAGTCCATCGTTTGCGTTGGGCTTTAGTATTTAGCAAAATGATACATGTATATTAAGTAACTCTTATGAGTATTTATGTTTGGTTATGTTCCAACCTTACCTTTTGAATACAGATAACCAACAAAAGTTGTTTTTCTCACAAGGATGAAATAATCAAGCACTACTCTTGACCATAGAGATAATATTTGCAGTCGCGCTGCTCGTTCGTCCTTAAAACAGCTTGCCCCCGTTTAGAACAGACATTGTTGTGTGCTTTAATACAGTGGACACAGATTGTGTAATCACTGTTGTGTTTGCTGTTAGGGAAAGTAGGCTGGTAGGTCCCCACTAGGGAGAAGACAAAAGGGAACTAAGCAAAATCGCTTTTTGTATGTGAGGCTCCTGAGCTGCCTCTTTTTATAGCGTCTTTATTGTTGCTTTACGGGCTGTACTAATGCCTCGTTTGGCAAGAACACTCTCTTAATAAGCCCGATTAAAAAGACTAGATATACAATCCAGCTTGTAACGAAAACGCTGGCTATTCCTTCTGATAGAAAGGTTTGGGAAAAGAGTAATCACTTTCGTCAAATCTGACATTCAATGAGTAAACTGCATAGTTGTAGATCCAAAGTAGTCCTCTTATAACGGCGGCTAAGAAAAGATCGATATTCCAACTGTCTAGCAAAGTTTTCAATGTTATTGTTTGTGTATGTTTGTATATGTATTTAATACATAAACACGTCTACTCCGATCCCTTGGACTAAAGTTGGAGGAGAAAAGAACTAGCAAAAGAGTTTTTGTATAAAAGTGATTGTTATGAACTTTATTTCGACTCTTATTTGAGAAACAAATGGCCCTGTCCGCAAGAACACACCATCTATAATTCTATGTCCTTTTCCCCCCCTAAACAGTTATTCTGCCTATGTCGGCCTTGGCGCCTGAAGATAAATAAGGGGAATTAATTTGTGTCAGGATGACAGGAAAGCACTGCTCTGTTTGGCAGGAAAAACAGAGCAGGGAGGTGTTATTAATGACCAGACGTGTGGACTGCAAGGACC
Organism: Dunckerocampus dactyliophorus; assembly: GCF_027744805.1. NCBI lineage: Eukaryota > Metazoa > Chordata > Actinopteri > Syngnathiformes > Syngnathidae > Dunckerocampus > Dunckerocampus dactyliophorus. The sequence continues at coordinate 13,455,742 of NC_072832.1, read as the reverse complement.
ACAGTCGCTATGAAGGAGGTCACGACATAGGGAAGTGAGCTTTTGGGAACAAGCCGGTGAAACCTACCACGAGAATTAAAGAATAATGCAGTGGATCAACAAAAGAGATAATCTTTCGAATCTTTTCACACTTTCCACTTCTCAGCAGTGCTAGTTTTTAATATCACAAGTTTTGCCAGAATTTTTAGTTGCAGAAGCAAAAGTAATTCTGTTCTTCCAACTGACCACACCATCACCAATGGCTGGTAATCCCACTTCTGACACCATTTGCCATGAACATCTGTAGCATTCTCCTGTCAGCCTGGATTTCAGTCTAAGACTGTTAGGTTTAAAAACCTGATTCTTGCGTTTTAGTATGGGTGGCAGCAGGGATTGGTTTTCAATTACTTTCTGCCATGCCCCCATTAAATTTTTTAACCTGCTGGCTAACTGTCCCACTTCTGACACCAACTGTAACAGAACTGTGCTGCATAGTACCCTCTGTCACATGTGTCAACTGTGGGCCGAAACACTGCAGGTTTTCTCTGCAACCAGTTTCTCCAGCAGGTGATTTAATTGATGAGCTCCTTCCCTCAAATTGATGGCAGTGTTCATCATTAAAATCACCTGCTTATTGTGACCGTCTGGAAAGAAAACCTGCAGTGTCTCGGCCCTCCATGGCACGAGTTTGACACCCCTGCTGTACATGGTCTGTTGGATTGAAAGACCACAACACCATGATTGGCATGTTCGCCGGATTAGATACTCAACAGTAGTGATAGCATGCTTCATCACGTTGCCTTCAAACAGGTGCCCTATTCTAATCATCCTAGTGCCTCACCCCATCTGGGGCCACACAGGGGTCACCCGTCCTGAATTTCCTACCGACTGTGTGCACGACAGATGGCCTGATGGCTAAAAATGCCATTTCTGACACCAAATGCAGACACTAGCCAGCTTCCCTATACAAGCATTCAAAGTTACAGTGGATGAAGGGGATACAGGGTATAATAACAACAACAACAGCAACAACAAACTGAAAAAAAGCCTCAAATCAATAACAACCTTAATTTCTTTATTGGTTAGGTAAACTGTTATTTCCAAACTTAAGCCATGGTGTCTTTTCAGCAGCCTTGTAAGTGAAGAGAAATGACTTTAATTCTTAATAATAGTAATTCATACATTATTACTTTACTAAAAATATACCTTGCAGTGTCACATTGGGGTCATCTGCTGTAAGCAGACTTGATTCATGATGTAATTAAAAGTGTGGATTCACTCCTCTTGTGTAAAAAAACAGCAGTAAAAGTGCTGCAATAAAAACTGTCATCATAAAAACAGTTGGTACCCTGCAGCCACGTATGCGTCACTACTGAGCATGTAGCCATGTTGTAAATATTACTGTTAATTGTGCATCACATGGAAAAAAGGAGATGACACAATGGGGTATTTTTGTATGTAGGTGTTGTAAGAAGATGAGATGGTGGTAAATATTACCAGCAGTATTTAGTCTCTGGATTACAAAGCTGTAAATGAAATGTTTCAGGTCAATATGCTTCTGTTAGTATAGGTATTACATCAAAATCACATATTGAACCATTCAGGCATATTATAAATAAATATATATATATATATATATATATATATATATATATATATATATATATATATATATATATTTAGATGCTCTCAGCTGATTTTTTGCTTTGAACTGCAAGCTAAAATGTGTGTTACGAACTGCTAGTTACCAGCAGGCATAGCCGAGGACAGCTATTTGGGGGGCTTGTGTCAATGTGACCATGACTGAAGCCAAGAATTGATCTAAATAGCATTAGCAGAACGCTAGCTAGTCACCGGGAAAGATTTTCAACACATCAGCAAAACATACAGTAGGTACATTGCGGTGATCAAATGTATCTTATTTATTATGTACTGTGCAAAATCAAGACAGGAACAATATCAAATTAAAAGCACTAAATGAACACAGAACCACCATCCACCAGTACTAGCCTGGAGTGTGTTTTTCAAAAAGGTGCACCGCACGCATGTCCACATTAGCATTCAGTAAGGTAGAACATTAGATGATGCGTTCAACAAACGTCGAACAAAGTCGCCACTGGCATTACACATGCAAAAACTGTAGGATGTAAGTTTATATTATTTTTTTGAACAAAATATTGGCCCATATTTCCAACATGTATATCAATTTACATAAAATTTGATATAGTTATTTACAAATGTTTAATTACATTTTCTTTTAGAATTGCGCTTGAACGGTTCTCGCAGCCCAGAGGTTGGGGGCCCCTGCCTTGCAGCATGCTTGGGGATATGATGTAGTCTCTTACGCATTTGAAGATACTGTAAGAATGCCACTTTTATAGAATCGGCTTCTTTGTTTTATAATGTAACATTAATGTCTACATCAACAAATGTAACCGTTGAATCATATATCGAATCGAATTGTATCGTTTGTATCGACTCATTCTGTTTTTAAAATATATACTTTTTTAATCGTATCTTAACCCATGTATCAAGAAGCATATCGAATTGTTTACCACAAAGAGATTTACATCCCTGCTTAGTATAGATAAAAAAGTATTTCTAGCTGTGATTAATTGTGATTAATTCTGCTTTAACTATTAACACACATTTGATTAATTGTGATTAAATATTTGAATCACCTGACAACCCTATAAATATATCATAAATATAAGAGACTTGCACAGACATGCAGACCATTATATTGTTAATGTGCCATGCGAAGTCTAGAATAAATGGTTGACCAAAAAAGAGGCTCTAAGTGGCTGTTACTGACTTTTTTTTTGTTCATTGCCAGAGACAGGGCATGCAGTGATGTAAGAGAGAAGCAAAAATAACAATTTGTATAATCATGATTTAATAAATGTAAAAATATAATTATTTAAAACACTGTAAAGGGAACTTTAATTTATTTTAGAATTTCATATAGAGCCTTTGTATCGCTGCGATGCCTGCTCTTAAACTGGCATGTCGCCTTGTTTATCAAATTCATGCTCCCCGTGTGCAGAAAAAAAATGGTACTTGGATTCTTTTAAGTCAGAGGATCACTGGGGTCAGATAAAGATCCATCAAAGTCTTGACTAGTGCTGCTCGACCCCGCCTCGGACCCACAAGGCTCCGATTGCTGCAGTTGCTTGGCAACTTGCAGTTCTATAATTAGTCCTGAGATGTAGTGCCTTCGGTCTCAAGATGGCCAGTCTTCAGTGGTGGGTCAGACAGCACTAGGAACCACACCCACACAGGATGGGACTACTCAAGTGAATTGATATTATAGTGCAAAGCACTTTGTCAGCAAGTGAGCACAGGAAGCACCTTCCCCTAATGGCTGTAAAACTAATTTCCTTGAACTGACTATGAGGGGAAAGAATTCTGCTACTTGGATTTAATTTTCAAAATCGAGCCATAACAAATTAGCGTACATTGCATTAACTACACAGAGTCCACACACAGTTAGCGTCTGTGCATTAGCACTGTGAATAATGTGTCTGTTTTTAATTTGAAAATGTTGCATACACAATAATATTTAATTAGCATGATACTTTGTTTTCTGTGTATGGTGCAACTACTGTACGTATGCTGATGTGAGAAAACCGCAAATCTAATGAAGCCATTGGGAGGCATTAGTATTAAAATGTACATATTTTACCGTGCTAAATCTTGCTTAAAGCGCCATACGTGACAAATGAGCTAGCGTGGAAGCTAAAGGACACTTTTGGCAGACTAAGGCAGAACGGCCCACCCGGCAGTGGTTTGAGAAAGCAAATGGGGACTTAAATAAAGACAAATTGCCATGGCCATATTGTGGTGAGATTGCATTCTCTGATAGAGGAAAAGAATAACAGTTCATTCTCCTGAGAGACGTGTTTAAATAAATCATTCCTCCAGCCCGTGAGTGCAACTGAAAGAAGTCGTGTTGGGAGGTGTGGAGATGTGTTTGCACAGCTTCGGAGAAGTAATGCATGAAGATTTTAACGGAGTGAAATGCAAGTATTGTCGTCCCTCGCCACTTCGCAGTTCGAATTTCGCAGCTTCCCTCTGTCACGGTTTTTCAGAACTATATTAATAAATCATGCTGTTTTGTGGTTACTGGTTAGTAGAAATATGCATATTTAAACAAATGTTCCATATTTTTTGCTAAATAAAGCATTTTTAATCATAAAAATGGCTACAAGAACTAAAACAAAATATAAGGCATTCAAAAAAGGCATTCAGGCGTTGATGATATGTAGTATTCTACACTGGTCACAAGGTGTCACTAGTGTTACTGTAATGTTCAGTTAGACACGCAAGCACCAGGCTTGCTCGTTGGACCAACAGGCTTTTATTGCAGGTTTGAATTATCTCACAACAGGCACAATAATCCCAAATAAAAACACAGCCTACTGTACCCCACGCCAAGCTGAAACTCAACTCTAAACTCCCAACGTTATTTTCTGACCGCTCCTCGCTCAGCTCACTTAGGGACCAAATTTTTAGCAAGACACACAAACACCAGTCTTATTTATGTGTTAAATGGCTTATATTTTGCTATTATGTCTACTATATTGGGTAATGGGGCTGCACGGTGACCAAGTGGTTAGCATGTTGGCCACACAGGCACAGTCAGGAGATCGGGAAGACCTGGGTTCGAATCTCTGTTGGGCATTTCTGTGTGGAGTTTGCACGTTCTCTGGGTTTTCTCCGGGTACTCCGGTTTCCTCCTACATTCCAAAAACATGCATGTTAGGTTAATTGGCAACTCTAAATTGTCCATAGGTATGAATGTGAGTGTGAATGGTTGTTTGTCTATATGTGCCCTGTGATTGGCTGGCGACCAGTCCAGAGTGTACCCCGCCTGTCGCCCAAAGTCAGCTGGGATAGGCTCCAGCCTACCCCTGCGACCCTAATGAGGTGATGCGGAATAGAAAATGGATGGATGGATATTGGGTAATACGAGTATAAAGGTGTCTATTGGGTCGTCATTTTATGTCTAGGGGGCTCTAATAATGTTAACAAACGTATTTAGAAGGTCGTATACAGGCTTTCAATGGTTTAACTTTTGAAAATATTCCATTTAAAATAAGAAATCCTACTTTGCAGAAATGGATTTATCACTGTCGGGTCTAGGTCAATTCACCAATATGGATTACCATATTTGCTTTATTCAAGCAAGCTTTATTAAATTCCAGGATAGACAGCCCGTCTCCTCAGATAAACAATAATAATTAAAACAGCGACGCCTCTTGGGTCATTTTAAGATTTGATTTGATTTCACTTTTAATTTACTTTGATAGAAATGGACTAGATTGAACGTGACTGTGTATCCTCTATAATAAGCCATCCAGTGACCTCCAGCTATGTGGCAGTGCTAGTTTCATATGTTTACATTGTTTACAGTGCTGATTTGCCACAATGTCCAAGAGTGACCCACATCACTTCTGAAGTGTTGCTGACTCCCACTGGGGAATAGCGACATGCCCTGATGCTTTCCTAACGCACTCACTTTCCCATGCTTGTGTTGCAACACTTTGCTCGTGGCCATCATTTTACTTTCTCGTTCTAAAAATCCAACAGCCTACATTAACTGCTCTGACATCCTCCTGTATTGGTAGTCTGCTGGTGAGCAATGACAATGAGGTCTCTTTATAGAATAGATTCATGAAAGCTTAATAAAGAGTGACCCTGGGAGCCACATCTGCCAGTAGTCTCTATAATTTAAAGCAGTGAGTTTGTGGGCATGCGCTCAGTACTCTTGTTGAAGTGCTTTACATTTCATTTCACATTCACAGCTTCATAGATCACTAATATATGCAAAGGTCACTGTGGTTTTGATTTAGAATTGTGAGAAAACATGCAACATGTATCATTGACTGATGTGTGGCTGCTCATGAGAAAGGACAAAGTGGAAGCATGTTCAGTTATACATATCGAACAAAATCATGACAATTGCTGACATACATTCAGTCGCTTTGTTTTTACGCATTTTGGACGTCTTATTCCCTTTGATATCTTCTCTAATGACTTACTCTGGGACACTGAGGAAAACAATGTTGCAACTTTGTAAGCTAAATAGGAGAACATGTACTCCGCTCCAAAGAGGCTGTACTGTTTGTTTCCTGTGATCCCTCTTGTCCCCCTCCTCATCCTCAAAACCCTCCGCCCCCCCCAAACCACCCACCCACCCCCGTCCCCTCCCTGGTGATTTGCCTGCGGTAACAAAGGCACCAGTGTGGATTCCATCTCGAGTTGATCCTCTGAGGAGCCTCATCTAATGAGCAACACAGTGTATCAACTGGGAATCTCGGTGCTTCTACCTAGAGACTGGAGAAATCCTCTCCACGCACACCATGGGCCACAGGCTATCATGCATAGAGATCAGTTTTTATTGCTACGTGATGGCATAATTAAAACTTTGGCATAACGTTGTCAAGCATCTTGCCGGAAGTAAGATTACGAAACACAGCAGATACTAATTGCAACCTTGTATAAGCGTGTTTCCATGATAAGCAGGGTGTGTCCACTGGGCCTTGAGTTAAGGCCATTTCCAGCCGGAATCGGGACGGATTTCAAGTCTTGTTGGAGATGTTGGTTGTGCAATGTTTTTGCGATTTTCAAAGATCAGTTGGATTTTTGATGTCAGAAATGTGGTGTTGCTTGCATATTCAAAGCTTTGCTCGTCTTGGATGAATAATTCTTTTGTGTGCAGGCATCTTTGTTTTTGGCTCAGATCAAGGAAAATTGATCAGGGGCGCGAGTCACTTTGTTGTTAGCATCTGCATTTGGAGACCAAACAACTGTAACATTGTCCATCTCCATGTCTTAAGGCTTAAGTTCCTGTTCTGCAAGTTTTCTATTTCATCCCCAAATGTTTCTTCCTCCTCAAAAACTATTGACACATCGCTCAAATCTTCGCTATAATCACTGTAAACATCATCTGCCTCATACACCGCTATGTTTGTGTAGCTGAGCATACTACCCCACTATGTCACTTCTGGAAATGAGACTGAGCTGTGAGCCGGTTCATCATGGCTGACACCGTGAACTATAAATGTCATTTTTGCTAATTTACCGTTCGCTTTCAACAAATCGAACAATGTAGAACATAATTGCAAATAATATATCATATTTTTAAGCAAAGCTGTTGTCAGATTTTGATCAGGATTGTATAGCAAAGTTCCTCTGGAAATGATTAGTTGCAGCGTGCAGCAGCGTTCTCATCTCTACTTATTAATAGCAGCAGACTGCTTTCATCTTATGCACTCATCTTTGTCCGTTTACGGAGCTGAAGTGTTCAACGGTACGTGCGCTGCATGCCTAGATGTTGGGGCCAGGAGGCTTCGGCCTGGTGGGCACCAGCGGTGAGGAGATCCACCGGCTTCAAATTGCTTCCCCGCATCGCCGACACGGCCAGAGACGTTCGCCTGTTGTCGCCTCTACTCTCCAATATATACTCTGTCCTATACTCTGCCAACAAATGCCTCACCTTTTCGTCTGCTATTATGCAGACTGTCCCTCTCTTGCAATACGTACAGTGTTGGAAACGGGACATTTCATCACGGGGCAGGCTTTTTGCCAGCCTGGAAGAAGGAAGGAAGGCGCGCACACACAGTGTAGAATGTATTGCAAAACTGTTGTCCATGAGGGCAAATTGTCCCATTCAGGGTGGACTGAACAGTCCGATATTTTACCATGTGCTGTTGCATCCCCAGGGCGCACCAACATCTTCCTGTCAGTTCTCTGCATAGAGAAACTCTGTCATCAGCTTGCCATTCAAGTGAACAATTAAGTTTATTTCTGGTATTAGCTAATACAAAATTTTGGCACAGTGATTTTTTTATGGACAAGATTCAAAGAATAACAATATCTATTGCACGACTGTCACTTATTTATTTATTAACTGAAAAAACCCATTGAATCCAGATCAGTAGATGCTGCTGAGACTCATGTCCACATGTTTGATCTCTATTTTGAGTAGCACTTGAGCCGCTGTGGGAAGTCTTCCCCAGAGTGGTAGCTTGATAATATCCTGGTATTGTTAGAGTCCAAGATAAATGCCTGTGCACTCTGACTCTCTTGGCGACCGCAGGTACACAAAAACACAGCACTATCTCTGTGCCAACTCAAGCAATAAATGGAGAAGACCACTGGAGTGAAGCTTTTAGCTTGCATCCTGGGGAGTCCCCCAGCTGGTGACATTTCTAAATGGACAAACACAGCAGTCAGAGAGACTAAAGATATTTATTCGACAGAGACACTTCCATGCCCTTTTATCACCTTTTGTTTACTAAAAGGCTATTTTGCACACAACACATCTATATTGCATTTTTCTGCTACAATGCATGTGTTATCTTTTCAGCGTCGAGGATGTTTTCATATTTTTGTGTGCAAGTCACTGGCTATTTTGTTATATTATCCTGGATTTTTCCTATGAGGGCTAGATATTTTTCCAATGATTTTCTCATCATAGATAGCAGGGTACCCACATGTCTTAAATACAACTTTTGGTTTTCAAGCCCTAAAAAGTCTTAAATTGTCTGGAATTTTCAGAAAGGGATTGATAAAATTTAATATGGGACCAGGATCTTAGGGACTTTACCGATAGATCCTGGAAATATTATAAAAAATAAATGCATTATCACATCAATGCCCTCCGTTCCTGGAGAGTGACCAACAGACCTGCCAACTGGCACACATTTTGACAGCTGAACACCCACCTGTACAGGCATGCGCGGCGCCAACGCCGACACCGACCCTAGTCCCCAAAACCAGACAATTCTCCCACTCCAAGGCACCAGTACACGGCACACCTCCTCGCCACGTAAACATACGTTGCGTGACATACACCTCCTGGAGCAGCGGTGATGCAGATTGTCAAGGCTAACTGTTGTAACGCATTAATTAGCTCCACCAGCGACAACACTCTCCCCTCAACCACCATTGCTCACCACCGACAGGAAGCCAACATGCCAAATAGAGTTGCGGTTGCTCACAGAGCCAACGCCAAACACAAAAGCAGGGATGCCCAATGTGCGCCAATGTGTGCACGCTCCGGGAACAAAATGAACCAAAAAAAAAAAACGCAACAGAAATGGGAAAAACAGAGCAAAAGGTACAAATGGGAAAAGGAAATATAGCGGGTTGGTGAGTGACAGATACACAGGTAGCTTGTAATGAGAGCGGCAGAGTGAGCGAGAAGATTTTGTATTTCAAGGTGCTTGCTTCAGTAACTCGGTCTTGTCTTTGCACAGCGGCAACTACAGGCCCAAAACACAAGAATCGGTTTATATAAGCAGTTCGTCTAACAGCTGACACTAATGCACCCTGTTGTTCACCAAAGTTGTGCATTCAAAGTTAATAAAGAACGATCAAATACAAGTTTTATTCATTCATCTTTATTTTGCCATGGTGTAGTCTTGATTTGTCGACTTGAAAGTCATCGCATTCCTACTGCATGTGCAGATGCCCTGACTTTGGTGAGCATTCTCTTGCTCTCATCTACTCATCCATTTTTTTTTCCTCCATATTTGTAGTGAAAACGTGTTGTGGGACTGAAACAAATAATTTCACCTGATTGCTTAATTTGAGATGCCCAATTTAAAGAGGGATCGGGGTAATTATGGCCATATTTCATACAACCAGGTGTTTAATGAACATGCTGGTGTACATGGCCTATTATGATTAGTCATTTTACAGACAATCATGTTCTTGTCTAGAAGTGTTTAAGCAGCTACAATGTATCCAATGTGTTTTATTATTACACGCTAAACAGACCATTACACGTGGTCATTTAATCTGTTTTGTCTTGTAATAACTGCGTATATGGTTGGGTTTCTCAATATTTATGATGTTTATCCTCCCTTTGGTGCATTTCCTGTTCACATGGATTTCAGGGCAAAATATCACCACGATTATGGGAAGTGAACCAGCAAAGTAACAATCTTATGAATAATGAATCGACTTAATGGTCTGATGTATTGCCATATGAGTGTGCTGGATGACTGGAAATGTAAAGTAATGGAAACAGACAAGATACAGTTTACCTGAAACATTTTAGACGCACATAACAAACTGAGCGCTATTGGTTTAGAAAGAAAGAAAGAAAAGTATAGTGTGACAAAATAGTGTATTAATTAAAATGTAAATGTAAAACTTTTGGATTCTAATCCATTTCACAGCACAAGCATTGTCAAAAATAATACAATGATTAAAATGAATTAAATACAATGCAAAAGAAATAAAAGCAACAACTACAAAAACTAATAAAAAAAAAAATAAATCAATTTTCACCTATTTATCAGGTCTTGTTTGAAGGCTGGACCCAGTATGCAGAGATGCGGCGATGGTGAAGTTTATAATGATTTATTTGACCAACAAAGAAATCCAAAAAGAAAATAAGGTCAGCAGGGGGAAAAAAAACTAAGAAGGCTTCAGCGGTGCGGAGTGAAGCCACAAGATCATAAGATAAACCCAAAGGGAGCTTAAGCAAAAGGCTGGCTGTGACTTACAAGAGTCCAAAATTAGGGAGCAGTATGAAGGCAGAAGACGTAGGGAAGGCGAGACTCAACTCAACTCTGAGCAACAAACTGGCAAATGCAAACAACAATTGCTGCGCAGTGGTGATTAATTGCGTGACTGCCGGTGTGTCTCGTGGCCCCACCCACGACCGGGAACTGAGGTGTCTGGAACAAAGGAGAAGGGTGGAGCCAATGGTCCCACATACCCGAAACAAGCTTTTTCCCTCCACTTGTAGCTGGAGTACATTCTTTTCATTTAGAACATATAATTCCACTCTTTTTTACATATGAATGTAAAAGTATAACAACTAGTAACTGCCATACAAGTGCAAAAATAAGTTAACACATTGTTAATATTGCCCTGGGATTGACTGGCGACCAGTCCAGGGTATACCATGCCTCTCCAGTTTCATCGTGACCCTAATGAGGACATAGAAAATTGATGTTTGGATGGATTGTTAATAGTAAAAACAATAAAACATTCCTTTTTCTCTTATCACGTTCTTCGTCTGTTAACACCACTTTTTGAGGCTGGACCGTCTCATGTTGTTACAATATGTTACAAAAAGTCACAAAAGCCAAACACAAGTAAGTGTAAGGGCTTTGTTATGCTTCAACGTCACTCCAAACCCTCTGGCGTAGTTTGACGCGTACCTCTAAAAATAATGTAAACTCGCGCCAATGGCGAAGCGGACCTCAGAGCTGTGATCGGTCGCCTTTTTTAGTACGTGATTTCCAGCATGTAGTGTCGCTTTTCCTGTTTTTCCTTACTGCAAAAGCACCACAGGCCTTCTCTTCCGGTTTCAGAGCAACATGTCCAATGAAAGTGACGCATGTTCCAGCTCCAACAACGATCTGGATGTCGCTTCAGTCGTCATTGTTCACTACTCCACAGGAAGCTAAATAGCTAGTCAACTTCCATAACACTGCCCTTAGTGTTATGGAAGAGAATTGCAAGTGATGCACTCAGCACAAGCCAAATCGCTACAACAGGATTAAAACGACGTCAGAAGGACTGACATGGTGACTGCTCCTTTAATCCTCCAATGCTCGCTAAACTCAGGTCTCTTGAGCTATGCTAAGGTCTTGCCCAGTATGCAAACATGATATCATGCAAAACGGCACCTCCATCTCCAAGGATTTGGGTGACTTTAAAGGAGTATTGCTCACACTAACTTTGGTCAAATTCCGAGCTGTATGACGTCCCAAGCATACGACTTTAGAGGTTCTACTGGATCTGACACGCTGCCATGTGCTGTTTGAATAATGCAAACCCTGAAACTAAACAGCCAACATCTCCTTCCCTCTCCACCCCAGTTTGCGCTATACTAACACATTCTGCTCTAAATAAGATAACCTCTTTCCGTACTGTCTGACTGCATTTGCAAAAAAAAAATGCATGCTGTGGTGTGAAAAAGTATTTGCCCCCTTTGTGATTTCTCATTGTTTTTGCATGTTTGTCACACTTAAATGTTTCAGATCATCAACAAATTTAAATATTAGTCAGTGACAACACAACTGGATACAAAATGCAGTTTTTAAATGAAACTTTTTATTATTAAGGGAGGAAAAAAAAATCCAAACAAGAATGCGGTTGTATCGTCTGCAAATAATCGTACCTTTAAGTCTTTTGTGACTTTACAGTTAAGTTATGTTTTAATGAGGGGAAGGGGAATCACTTTCTCACACAGGGCATGCAGGTTTGTATTTTTTTTCTCCCTTAATAATACAAAGATACAAAAATAATACATTTTCTGTTCAGTTGTGTTGACATTGATTAATATTTGTTTGATGATCTGAAACATTGACGCGTGATAAACATGCAAAAATATAAGAAATCAGGAAGGAGAACACTTTTTCACACCACTGTAGATTAAATTATTATTAAGGGGCCAACTTGTTTTCGTGACCAGGCATTATTTTTTTTGTCACAGTGGACTCTATTTTCATCTTGGATTCATGGTGATCGGCCTGCAAAGCAGCCTAGCATGCACGGCTGCCTCATAGCCTCTTAGCTCCCGATTGATCCAAGATGTTGACAGACAGCAGTGTTTGATTCTGCTCCTGTTATCTGTAATGTAGATGAAGCTCTCAATGGGCTGACAAGATTAGAATGCATTACTGTCAGAGAGCAGGGTGCCCTGGGGCTCCACTGTGCTTGTTGAGTGTTAATGACTTAGACTGGGCTTCGCCAGTGCAGGCCATGTGCTGACAATCCATCATCAGTTGTTGGAATGCCAATCAACCCGGCACTCTTGCCGAAATGAACATAATACAATTTGATTTAACTTTGATAAATAGGTTTGCAGTGTTGAAAATCTTGCGGATATTGGTTTTATAAACTCCCATATGGGTCCAGTCGATAGGCCGTGGCTGCTTTGGGAGGTCATGATGGCGATTGTGAGCTTGTCTCTTCACAACAAGATCATTTATCAGTGTCATTCTTTAATATTAAGCAACCTAAATACTAGGGGTGTCCTGATACACATTACTTTTAAGAGAACTAGCCATCCATCCATCCATCCATTTTCTATCTCCTCCTCGTTAGGGTCGCGGGGGTATGCCGTAGCCTATCCCAGCTGACCTCGGGCGACAGGCAGAAAACTAAAATGACAAAATATAGGAGTGGACAAACAGTTTTTTATTTAACTGAGTCACAAAATAATGCAGGTACATTTTGAAATGTCTTGTAACTTTGCATGCATAAGCTAAGCGTGATGATTTTAACTGTTGAACTTTTTTTTCCACACATTGAAACAAAAACTAGAAATTATCATTTCAAATAATAACAGCAGTTGTAGCTGCTACTTCTAATCATTTATGTTGCTGTGTAATACCCGGGTCTGCAATGGGGACTTCAACAGCCAGAATTGTTCTTGGTAGACCGTATTGTTCAATCAATAATGATAATAACAACATGTTTTGTCATAGGTTGCCATTTATCCTGACTAGGATTCAAATCACAGTCTCGTGTGCCAAGTATCTACGTCATTACCCCTTTAAAAAATGACCTCTTACATTATACATCACTGTTAGGTAGTATACAGTATGTAAATTCCTTATTGGCTGAAGTGCAGCATTAATATTTCCAGCTTGAAGTTGAACAAGCCAGCTACTTGTCTACTTGTCTTTGTCTATTTACGTCAGTGCTCTCTCTCTCTCCCTCTTTCTCTGTTTGCACCCTTCCTGATTTCTTTTTTTTTTGCGTGTTTGTCACACTTAAATGTTTCAGATCATGAAACAAATTTAAATATTAGTCAATGACAACACAACTGAACACAAAATGGAGTTTTTAAATGAAACTTTTTATGATTAAGGAATAAAAAAACCTACACAGCCAAGTGTGAAAAAGTGATTGCCCCCCAAACCTAAAACCGGTTGGGCCACCCTGAGCAGCAACAACTGCAATCAAGCGTTTGCAATAACTTGCGATGAGTCTCTTACAGCACTGTGGAGGAATTTTTGCCCACTCATCTTTGCAGAATTGTTGTAATTCAGCCACATTGGAGGGTTTTCCAGCATGAAGCACCTTTTTAAAGCCATGCCACAGCATCTCAATAGGATTCAGGTCAGGACTTTGACTAGGCCACTCCAAAGTCTTCATTTTGTTTTTCTTCAGCCATTCAGAGGTCGACTTGCTGGTGTCTTTGGATCATTGTCCTGCTGCAGAACCCAAGTTGGTTTCAGCTTGAGGTCACAAAGAGATGGCCGGACATTCTCCTTCAGGATTTTTTGGTAGACAGCAGAATTCATGGTTTCATTTATCACAGCAAGTCTTCCATGTCCCGGAGCACCAAAACAGCCCCGGGCCATCACACTACCACCACCATGTTTTACTGTACGGCATGATGTTCTTTTTCTGTAATCCAGCGTTCCTTTTACGCTAGATGTAATGGGACACACACCTTCCAAAAAGGTTTGTCTCGTCAGACCACAGAGTATTTTCCCCAACGTCTTGGGGATCATCAACATGTTTTCTGGCCAAACTGAGACGAGCCTTAATGTTCTTTTTATTCAGCAGTGGTTTTCGTCTTAGAATTCTGGCATGCAGGCGGTTTTGCCTAGTGTCTTTCATATGGTGTAGTCATGACCACTGACCTTAAATGAGACAAGTGAGGCCTGCAGTTCTTTGGATTTTGTTGTGGCGTCTTTTGTGACCTCTTGGATGAGTCGTTGCTGCGCTCTTGGACTAATTTTGGTTGGCCGGCCGCACCTGGCCACACATTGGACACCAATGCGTGAAGGCGAGGTGCTGCCAGGCAACGGAGGAGTGTCTCCAAGCTTTACCGTCTTGGCTCTGCCACTGGTCAGGGATTGGGTTGCATTCTAGAGGTCTTTATGCAGCTTTCAGACCAGCATTGGACGGCGATAATTCTGAACAGTCTGAGGTGGAGCTCCACACCCGCTTGCCTGCACGGCAGATACTTCACCAAATGCATGACGCAAGAAACACGTCCCGTCTTTCACTTTTAATATGCACTTCCTAAATATAGCATTCATGTCTCTAAATTGACAACACAGCTCTCTTCTGCGTATGAGGTGTGTTATGAAGCGGAGTTGGTCGCCACAATACCATTATTAATGAAGCAAGACACCCACTTAACCCTCATCGATACGCCTGACTTTCATTTCTACTACTAACTTGGAGCATTAGTAACTAACTTCCACCAGTGATCGCCAGTGCTTGTAAAGTTGCCACTCAGTCAAATGTAAGAAGCGTAAATAGGACCACTCTGTGATTAAGGGGAGCAGACAAGTCCGAACATCTAAGTGTGTGATCTGTTTGTTTCGATTACAGTTTACAGCTTCTGCTTGGATATTAAGACAGCGCCAGCTGTTCAACTCCAATGGAAAAAAGCAGACACGCGTCACGAGCGAGTGATGCTGGAAACACTGAGGCAGTTTGATTGTAAGGTTTATAGTGTGCGTAAAGCACTTAATGTGGGGTTCCAATCCTACCTTGTGCGATGCCACTTCCATATTAAGTGTATTATCATTCATAGTAGTTCATATTAGCGATGTAGTTCAAAGTCTGATTGGCTTCTGGCTGCCCTGTTCTCATGAGACAGCGTTTTTCTGAATGAGAAATATTTTCACATTTTAATGATCTCGTGACACTCCTGCTAAATACTGTATATTAATTTTTGTTAGGAAGCAAGCGTTAGAAGCAAGTGTACCTTTCCTTGCTGTTGTATTTCATTGAGCTGGAAGTCAACTGGGGATCGTGAAATGGGGAATGGGATCATTAACGCTTTGGTCTTTAATAAGCACCCAAGGGAAAATTAATACCCACTTAATGCACTGTACCGGAGGTTGCTCATCTCATAGGTGAGCAACCAATGTGGCCGCTCATATGAAGCCAGTAAGAGACTTCCAGAATTCTTTGCAATGTCCTTCTCATGTTCCCACTGACTGACAGTTTGTCCGTCGCATTTACAAGCATCCTGTGTCGACTTAAGGCATTTTAAAAGCTCCCTACTGGCAACCTCCTGTGTATGGGAAATCCAATATGCTGTAGTTTGCTTAGAGGTCTGTATTGACCCCCTCTTTAAGCGCATAGCTTTTATTCAGGCTTTTGTGTAGCTTAGCCCGACATATGTGCATGACTCTGTTATCCCACATTGACTAAATGTAAAAATAGACAATTCTAACCCCATTACTTAACACTGTTTTTTACTTCACCGTATTTCATTGGTGGCAATTTTAATTGAAAAAGCATACCTGCAAATGGGCATGATATCGATGATACCGATATTCATGATTATATGCTTGTCTGAGTAAACCTTTGCCTTATATCGTCCCTCGGTACATCGGTGTTTTTTCCAGAAGTTAATTAATTAATTAATTAATGCTGTTTTGTGGTTGACTATGGCTTATTATTAGTCAAAAAACACATGTCATGTAGTATTCTGGTCACTAAGCGTCAGTAATGTTACATTGATGAGACATTACAGTACCTTAGATACAACAGTGCATGGAGTCAGGATGGAGTCGGCTTTGGCATGCTCGACATGATTATTGTTATTTCATGTCTAGAGGGCTCTTATAATAGTAAAAAAAATAATATTGAAAAAGAAAATGAAAAAAGTTCAGTCATATAACTGAAATCAAAATAAGAATAAAAACATGATTTTCATCAACAAAAGTCGTCATTGTTGTAGTTGTCCCTTCTTTTAATTATTATACATTTCTGATTAAAAAAAAAACAAACGGTGCTATACAAAATTCTCAGAAATGTCTTTAAAAACGATTATTATTCACTAGTTTGTGTGTCACTGTTGCCCATAGCATATGATTGGTCCTGGAAAGTATTGACCGCCTACAAATTAATTAAACGTTTGTTAAGACGGATTTGAAAGGTACTTACAATATATTTAAGTATGTAACAGGTTTTACTACATTTTTGTGCCAAACTAGTGGCTTAATGTATCCAAAGTAGAGAAATACGGTTGATAGGTTATTGCAACTTACAATATAGTAGTGCTTCTCAAATAGTGTGTGGGGGTGGGGGGGGCATGGTGCACTGTCGGGGGGGGGTGTGAGAGGCGGGAGGACTTTCATTATTAGTGCAGACCTGCCAACTACATGAATCTGTCGTACTCGGCGTGCAGTTTGCCTCTTGAATACGCTTGCATGCTTCACTGCTCTCCATTTTGTTGCATTTTGCTGGTTTCAGTTTCGAGTTCAGTCTGTACATTACAGACAAATAAAGAGATATTATTAGTTTCTCGATCATATTTTGAAACAGGGGAGGCAGGAAAAAATCTCTGTGCCCCCAGTGGGGTCATGACAGAAAATAATTGAGAATCACTGCAGTATAGTCATGCTGTCCTTGAAGGGAACATAATGTGTCTGTATGTAACTATATTGGTCTAGTGGTGTGATGGTGAATTCTAGTTTGCTTTAGTGCAGCTGATTGATTCTTTTTACATAATGATAACAGAGGACACTACAGTATGTCATGCTGTATATTGTACGACTTGAAGAACGTGCCAAGATAATGGAGAGATTACAGCCAGCACATTTATCAGATGATTACAGCAGTACATTGACGAACAGTAGACATGAGCACAATTACTTCACCTTTATCATTTCTTTCATCTAAATCTACCCGAGCTGCCAAGCGCTCTCCTCTGATGTGCGAGTGAACCTCCTTTCCATTTCAGGAGAGACTAAATAAGTGAAAGGTGAATGGCGAGATTTATTGCATGGCTGGAATTATTGACGGAACTCTTTTTAGTTTGGTGTTTAAGTCTTTCTTTCCTGGCATGACCATTACTTCATGAAAAAAACACGTCATTTATTTTGTCAGATCGCCAGCTTACGTCAAAGTGTTTACCCTCTCATTGCATCACCTACGTGGTGATGGAGAACGGTGGTCAATTGCTGGACAGACATGTCTTTGCTAATCAATATTCGGGCCCTGACCTAACCCACCAGATATTTTGTTTAGCAAATCCGTTGAGCAACAAGCCAATAGAAACTGTTTGGAAAAGGGGAGGTGCCTTCACAAGGTGATTGGTTGAGCATTTTGTCTGTCACCTCCAGATCAGATTAAGACGTAAAAGTGTAAACTATATTTCCATCAAGAAAAGCCTTTTATGTGCTGTTTGTTATGTCTTAATACGTAAATGATAGTTCAGATAAAACTGCTGCTACGGCAGAATACACTAGCTGGGGAAAATAAGGATTTCATCTTCAGCTGGTTTTGTAGGTTTACAACGATATCAACAGTCCATCTTTTTTATGGTAGGTCAATAGTAACAGAGACAGACACAATCTAATTCATTGAATTTGTATTTGATGTAGGGAAATAAGTATTTGATCCAAATGCAAAATGTGGCTTAGTACTTGGGTCGAGAAACCCTTGTGAGCAAGCACAGAGGTCATACATTTCCTGTAGTTGGTCACCAGGGTTGCATACATCTCAGGAGGGATTTTGGTCAGAGAAACAGCCCCGAAGCGGAATTTTTACACCTCTGTGTTTGACAGCAGGGATGGTGCTGTTAGGTCATATTCAGAATTTCTGTGCTTCCAAACATGTCGAGTCAAGTTGATGCCAAAGAGCTGAATTTTGTCTCATCTGTCCACATCACATTCTCCCAAGCCTTGTCTCAGGCAGTCAGTTGGGAAACTTTAGACGGGCCTGTACGGGCCTTTCCGAGCAGGGGGACCATACAGGCACTGCAGGATCCCCATCCATTCCAATGCAGTGTGTTATTAACTCTTTCAATACCAAACACGTATTCATAAATTTTCATAATCCCGAACGCCCGATCCCAAAGAATATACGTATTTTAAGTTGTTTTGCACGGGAAGCAAAAGGAGGTGATGACGCAATTGCACAATAATGGATGTCACTTTTAAAGCGGTTTTAAGCCATAAAAAAGGCTACAAGGTAGCAGAACTGCATTTGATCAAAGCTCGGCATGTGAATTTGAAAGGAAAAAACATACATGATAGCAAGGAGATTGTACAAGAATGTGGAGGAGTGTATGCATTGCTTATGCACTGTAGGGACATTTAAACGCATGCACACGCACACTTGCACACACATGCACACACACAATTCAGTTCCAAATGTGAAAAATGTAAATAGTTCATGGTGTTATATTTGTAAGTAATTGTAATGTTTTTGTATTGTTTATGTTGTGGTATAGTTGTTTAGATATTTAATCTGTCACAAAAGCAAAAAAAAAATGTGTTAAAGTGAAAATTATGCTTGACATTTTTTTTTTTACAAAAAGTGATGTTCTACTGCTGAAAACTAGAGAATGGAAAAAGGTAGTAAAAAGCAATTTTTTGATGAAAGACTGGAGTATAATCTTTCTTTTGGTAGGTTCCATGTTTCTATAGCCATAGAACACAATATTCCGTGTCAAAATCGTCTAAAATGACAACTTGTCTTTTGAAAAATGGCTGAGATTGAATGAGTTAATGGTGCTTCCACCCTCTTTAGGGTGTGTTCATGCTTGTCATTAAAACAAGTTCTAGTCCGGTTGCTCTACCAGTACGGTCCATTGGTTATGCGTGAACACAGTCCACCGAACCCAGGGCCAGACCAAACAGCCTGCCCAAGAGATACTGTATATCTCGGTCTGCATGCAAGTGGCCTGTAGTGCTGAGTGAGGCAAGTGTAAATGCCAAACACACTAACTTATTTTATGTTTTGCAAAAAACGACAGAAGTTGCAGATGCAGCAACAGTATGCAGCTTAACAATTTTATCTTCATTCAGCAGACACAAGCAAAAAAAAAAGAATTATATTGCATTTGAGTATTTAATAGTTTGCGATTTCAATATGGGTAATGCTCACAGAAAGAGAGAAGGGTATTTGTGTGACAAGATGCCTGTCAGTGTGACGTTAACACGTCATGAAAAGCAAACAAGCATGTAAGAAATGAAGGTGACATTAGCCCTACAGGGTAGAAGCAGGTGTCTATGGAAAAGATGAGACAACTTGTTAACCCTCTAGAGACGAGTGAGGTAAAACACAGCTGCACATCTATGCTCATGCTATGTGTCTCATGTGGGACGCATATTTTGTGTCCTGATAAAATACATGTTATAGTTTTCTATTTGATATGAACATTTTTGTTTAGCAACAGAAACGTTTTTTCTTTAATAGCAGCACATGTACGTATATCCCCAAAGACGTGTGACAGACAGTACCAGCATGCGATAATGAACTTTTTACACCGGAGACTGTGTTTGCTTCTCTCTTGAAACCGAGTGGGGAATCAAACTGAGCAAACAGCAGCCACATCTTGTTTAGGCTCAGCACTGTGCTGTGCAGGTGACACAACACATGCAAACATTTCTGAAGTGCCTTGTAAGAAAGGAATCTCGAGCCATTGCAGTGATTATTTGCTCTGAATAAAGCAAACGGCAGTTAGTCTTGTCGCTCAAATCTATTTACTGTAACTTCCGGTGTACAAGCCACTACTTTTTTTTTTAAACTTTGAACCCTGCGGCTGGTACAGCGATGCGGCTAATTTATGACCATGTTCTAATCTCGTGACATCTCCTATACTTCAGAACTAACCGTTTAGATACTGTGCCGCAACTTAACACTCAAAAGGTAGCTAGGAAATTTGTTGGGACAAAGGCTCGGCTGCACCTCAAGGGGCAGTTTTTGTTCCACAGTTGGGAAAACTGGACAAGATGCTTGTAAGTTAGTCGTATTCCCCTTCTTTGTCACCACTAACTTCCAACAAATGCGACAGTTCATGGGCTCACCTTGATCATTCTGTTTAAAACCAACGTATTTCCACAGCATCGTTTTCTTGCCTTCATTCATATTTGCATTTGCTTGCTTGTTACTCCTTTATACACTCACTTCCAGCACTCTGTGTGTGCACTCGCTAGAGATCCCGCCACCACCCACTGAGACAAAGAAACAGAATGACTAACAGGAGGGTTCACTCAATCCATATATTCCGCTATAGCACCAACGTGTCCAGGTGTTGAGACAGATGCACAGAGTGAATCCTCTTGTCATCCAGCCTGTTTGGTAGAGAGAAAGGAGGAAAAGAAACACACATGTGGATGTCAATGTATCAAGGCCGGCAAAAATATCACATTTGTTTTCATTTCTTGTGCGGTTAATCTGTAGAATTTTGTGTTTTTGTGTCAAGATGTTATTCGCTGACCTCTAGTACAACTCAAATTTGAAATGATTCTTATTTTATAAGTAGTGCTTTCATCAGCTCGCATGAGCTACGACAAAGCTTTTGATCGAGTCAATCATGAAAAATTTGTACAAGTATTACAGACTACCACCATAGTCAAAAAAATAATCAAACTTATACTGGACAAAAAAAGCATACGTACAATCTGAAGATGGCTTTTCTGATGCAATACATATCAAAAGAAGTGTGCAACAAGGATGTATTCTATCACCATCCCTGTTTAATATTTACACTGACCGAAAATTTAAAAGCTTTGAAAATCTGAGAGGCATTTCCATAGGTGGAAAAAAATGTGAACAACTTGAGATACACAGATGATACGTTACTGCATGCTGAAAATGAAAACAACTTGCAAAACATACTGGATACCATCAACGATAAGGGAAAAATATACAGAATGAAAATTAATGCGAAAAAGACTAAGACCGTGTATGTTACAAGGAAGAACATCACAATGGCCACAATTCATGTAAATACAGATGGTGAAAATATTGAACAAGTTGAGGAAGTTAAATATTTAGGACAAACAATATCAGTTCAGGGATCATGTGAGAAATAAATTAAATGTAGAATGGCTATAGCCAAAAGGGCTTTCAGCAATATGTACTTAGTGCTAACATCAAGGAAAATAGCCTTAGACCGAAGGTTTAGAATACTTAAATGTTATCTAACATGTACTTTCTTATATGGCTCACCCCTGTCGACGTTCTCCTGATATTTCGTTGTCTTATACTCCACCATGACTCGCAGAAGTAATTCCACTTCTCGTAAGTCCAGATGAGCCTTGGATGCGGAAGATGACGAACTTACGCACATGCGTTCTTTCTTCTATGGTTTGGTGTGTCACGTGGTTCCATCTGTGTGTCTGTTGACAGCGTCACACGTAGGTGTGCCTTGGGTATAATATTGTTTTCATTCCGTGATCCGTTGCTGTCTGGAGTATTTACTAATCTGGCGTGAACACAAATTTTTTTCCACCCGTGAAAAAATATCTCAGGAGCGTTCCTGCGTGGACATGGCCCAGGACGCAAATGGATTGATAGCATCACCACTTGGAACAATAAATGCTATCAGGGCTGCAAATTAGCAGCTAAAAACCGGTGCTACTGGCAAACGATGACTTCCAACCTGAAGAAGATGGAACTAAATCAGGGGTCTCAAACTCAATTTCACTGGGGGCCAGTGGAGGTAGAGTCTGGGTGAGGCTGGGCCGCATCAAGTATTGGGAGTAGGGCAGGGAATCTCAGGGTACCTCACGATACGATACAATTCACAATACATCCATGTGATAACACCACTGTTGGTTCAGTGTTGGTGTTTACTTGCCCTTGTAAATATGGAAGTAACACTGAGCTTGCCCGGATGTTACGGGCTGCAGTTACACTACTCTTTGTTGCCCGGTCGCGGTCCGCAAGATACGATTTGGTGGTCCGCAAATGGCCCGCGGGCCGCGAGTTTGAGACCCCTGAACTAAATGATGATGAGTGATAATTATTGACTTCTCTTGTTTTATCTTTTGTTCTGCATTAAGCTGATTGGCCAGGAAGGAATAACATGATTTACTTTAGTCATTGAGTCTTACCTCATCCGATGTAATCATTCACAAGATTTAATCATAAATTCTTTGTAAACCAAATAAATTATTAAAATACATTCAGTAGTGCAATAGTATTGTTAGGCTAAGCTTTTCTGTGTAAATAAGTTCATTGAACCACGCTGTGTCCTTGAAACACCATTGCTGACTGCATGGCCATAATCCCCTCTAGTGTTCTTTACCTTTGTTTTTTATTGCATGCCTTTCTCCACATATATGCTGTTCTTCATACCAAGCGATAAGGTCAGAGGGGCATGGTGACTCAGATGGCATTGCACTAGTTGATCGGGCATTTTCTTCTCTCTGCTGCCTGAGGAGCCATGTCAGACTGATGTTGCCGTCACCTAGAGACTCCTTCGTGTTCTGATTAGAGAGGCCAACCACCCACACTAACTGTAGAGGCCTTGACCGCACAGTGAACACACACACACAGCCTCTATTATGCACACAAATGAACCTAAATAGCGAAGTTAATGCAGCCGTCAGAGGAGCTTTGTCACCGTGTTTGTGCCTCTGGCAATGTTTCCTGATGTAAAACTGCTCATTAAGCACAAACCTGTTCCTCTTGTACATTGCATGCTCACAGACATGTTTTTAATTCGTTTGTTTTGCCCTCTTTGTGACTCCGTGATGGAACGGCCCTCCTTTACGACTTCTTAGCTGTACTTAACTCCACAGGGCCTTCACCAACGTGGCAGGCTTTCAAATGACAGGTGAGGTGACAAAGGTGATTCAGCGGCTCAGGCCGTGTGTTGTCTGAAGTTGGATGTGTGTAGTTCTGATAACTGATGGATTTAACATCTCATTAATGCACCTATGAGGTGCATTGAGTGCATGAGCCTAACTGCCTGCGACACGTCACGGGCAGGACAAAGACATCAACGCCACTGTGTTGGAGAAAGCAGGTTCCCTCAGCGTGCATCTCATGCTTTGCAAGCGTCGCCCAGGTTGCCTTGGGCAAGTGCTTCAAGAATGTCCGCAAGCATGACCTGAAACTCACAGGCATTAAAACGGGTAGCTGCGATAATCTTGCAGCCAACCTCGATGGTTGGTGCCATTCTGTTCTGTAGTGGTATCAAGAGGGGCGAGGAGAAGAGGATCCACCAGCTGGAGGAAAGAATAGGAAGGAAGGAAGTGAGGCAGCAAATTGTGGCAGGAAACCTGCAGACAGACTGTCACACCAGGATCGGACTGAATTTGAAATAATTTACATTTTGCACTGTTGGATCTTAAGGAGTTTCTAAGTAGAGCTTCAAAATGCAAAAAGAAGAAATGGGAGTGAGACAAAAAAAAATTGAGGAATCAAATTATTGCAACCAACCATTAAACTGAAAGGTTAATCAGCTGATCGAAAGTCTAAGACCACAGTTTAAAAAAAAACAACAACAAAGAACCCCAGAAACTCCCAAAATATAAATAAAATGTAAAAAAAAAAGGACTAGCTGTGCCATTCTTGTTAGTCACCTGAAAAATTGGTTTGGGCATGCTCGATGCCAGTATTTCCAGGAGGTGAGCAGGAATGTTCCTCTAGGTGGTCATGGCTTCACGTAGGACAGCCACCGTCTGGAACTGATGTCCATTTTTGTAAACTCCCCTTGCCATCCATCCCCAAATGTTGTCGTTTGGATTTAGATCAGGGGAACACGCAGGATAACCAAAAGAGTGAGGTTATTCCTTTGTCAGTTTAAGTCCCTTTGTCAGGCGGGCATTGTGAACTGCAGTGTAGTCCTGTTGAAAAACCGAGACATTACCACACAGGTGAGGGCCTTCAGTCATGAGGGATGCCCGCTGCAACATCTCCACATAGCCAGCTGCCGTTTTTACGCCCCCGCAACCTGCAACTCCAATGTTCCACTGAAGGAAAAAGCACCCCAGATCATGATAGCGCCCCCTCCACTGTGCCGTGTGGAAAACATCTCAGGTGGGATCTCCTTGTCACGGCAGTAACGTTGGAAGCCATCAGGACTGCCAATGTTAAATTTTTTCTCATCAGAGAATAAAACTTTCTTCCAGCTTTCAATGTCCCATGTTTGGTGCTCTTGTGCAAATTTCAAACGGGCAATTTTGTGGCGTTGAAGGAGACGAGGCCTTTGACGTTTTTTCTTCTTAAAAGCCTTCTCTCGCAGATGCCGTCTGATGGTTATTGGACTGCACTCGGCACCAGTAACAACCTTCATTTGGGCTGAGGATCGTCCCGGGTCTTGACAGACAGCCAGCTGAATCCCCCGGCTCAGTGCCGGTAACATTTTCTTTGACTTTTTTGTTCCATAAGCCTCAGGATCAGAAGAAGTTTAAAGTGACTGTCTTTCTGCGTCCGACCTCAGCAACAACTGCGTGTCGTGTTTATGCAGCTCAACAATCCGACCCCATTCAATTTTGCATTTGCCGTCAAGCGATCACGACAGTGTGAATACCTGGCAGAAAATGACATTTTAAGATTTTAAAGGTGGTCTTGAGGTCTTGAACTTTAGATCAGCTGATGAGCAGCCTATTTCATTTTAATGCTTGTTTGCAATAAATTGCTCAAAGTGTTTTTTTGTCTCACTCCCATTTCTTCTTTTTGCATTTTGAAGCTCTCGTTAGAACCTCCTTACGATCCAACAGTGCAAAATGGAAATGCTTGCAATGTTTCAGCTGGTCTTAAGATTTTGATCAGAAGTGTATTTGAAAATGATATCGCAAATATAGCAAAAAATATCTATACTTTTAAAATGAATAGTCCATGTTCAACCATGAAACAGCGTGATTTATTAATATATGTTAGAAAAACGTGATGGAGTAAAGCCGCAAAAAATTCGAAATGCGATGTGACGAGGGACAACTGTTACTGTTTTTCTTTTTCATTTTCCACAAGGGCGACTCAGCACATTTTGATTATCCAGGTTCATTTATAATATTGCCCGGTTACTCTACTGTTTGCTGAAGTGACAAAATAAGAAAGTTAAAGCATACTGTGCTAAACCAATTATTCATTCTGCATATGATTAGTATAATAAAATCTCAACATAGATAAATATGTGACTGGGGAGGGCTGCATGCACAATAATTTACACAAGGAAAAAATGCTGATTTGTTAATTTGGGTTGTTCTTCCACTATACATTTACAAACCATAATAATTACCAGATAGTAAACTTGACAAAAACAATCTCCCATGATATGTCATACAAAGAAATGCAAAACAACATTACATTTCCTCATAATATCAGAGGTTTGTGTGTTCATACGTTGTCAAAAACAGACTGATGGCTGGTTTTAGAGCTTAAACAGACCAAGATAAATCAATGAGGATTAACAGAGCAATGGCCAACACTAAATGAAGCAGTTAGCCATAGTATAGCGTTGATGCTAATTCAATGACAGTAATAGTTTTAATTCAACATGCTAAATGTGTGGGGTGTGAAGAGCAGCTTCAAGCTAGTGGAGCCCTCAGCGTTGTGTATGTGGCAGACATTTAGGGTCAAGCCGGCCAGGAGGTTGCTTTGGGTGAGTATGCATGACTACGCCTCCTATTGCTTTCCCCACCGCCCACTACCAACACGCTGGGACGGCACTTTCCCTCCACGGAGGAAAGAGTTTGAAGGGATTCAAAGTGCAAATCAGCTCCCTGTTGCATCTGGCAAGGCTTCGTCTGGCCATCACTGTACAAACAAGCTATCTATTCCCCCTCGCTCTTCAGTTCCTGCAGCGGTATGGTTTGTCAGGTCTTTTGCAGAGGATTAGATGTGCAGAATCGCAGAGAGAAATATGCACCTTTTTAAAGTTCAGGATAGCTAGCGAAGGTGCTTTGGAAGTTTGACAATGTCAGGCCGCAGTCTGAGACTGAACTGATGGCGCCTCTGCTGGTTTTAACCAAACAGTGCACTCAGTTGAATTCGTAACAAACAATTATCCTCATCCGTAGTTATACTAGTGAACCCTCTCGTTTTCATCATATTTTGCTGTTCTTTTCCGGCATCCTCCCGTTATAATAGTTTCCTGTATTGCAACTTTTTCATGAAAAAATTCCTCTGGGTGCTGATGGAAATTGTGGTGAAAGACCATCATTTCCTTTACCACAAATTTACCACATTTTCAAATGCAAATGTTGACAGGTATTTGTATACTCGGTACTGTGGTGACACTACAGCAAGTGAGTTTTTCAGTATTCTTTAAGGAGAAACGGAGTGCCAAAATGATCTATGTTTATTTCTGTGCACACATTTTATTTAGTGTTAAGTTGTTTCGCCCAGCGGAGGTGTCTTGGTGTGTGATGTACTTGCATTGCATGGCCAGTGTTTGCAAGATGCGCCCCATTGTTTTACAGTTCAATTTCCGTTTCACCTCGTCAGCAGCCTTTCGATATCACAGCTGTTTGTTTGAGCAAAGAGAAGGATCCTTGTCCTTGGGTGACATGAAGCATATTTTCTCAGCATCTGATGATGTCAGCACCCAGTTTGAGATGGGATACATCCTGATTCATACTGTCCACTTGCGTGGCAGACTGTTCTTTTCCTCACTTGTTTCAGTCTTGTCTCAGCTAGTCTTGTTTTTATATCTGCTGGCATCACCCCTTTTTGCCCCTCATGCAATTTTGACCGAGACAGTGCGGCCTGGCAGGCTGCTGGGTTCGCCTGCATTTTGAGCTGAGAGGGGGATGGGGGTATGGGGGTATGCTGAGGCCAAGACAGGAGGATGTACACACCCACTACATTTTTAATAGTCGCGCATAGTATTGCTTGCTCATTGCAGAGCGGAGCTGGGCTTTATTTTTAATATTTTACACTCGTCTTCAATGCTTTTTTTCTGTGTATTTGTTTTACGCTAATAGTTGGGCTACTAGTGTTAATAATCCAGTTCTTGCAACATACACATACTGAAACATTATTCTTCTAAGTGAGATGCACTAGATTGTATGAATAAATTCTTGAATAAAACTCATTCATAAACTGTAATTAGCCACCTCAGGAGTCACGCACTAGACGGTCTGACTTGCTAAAGGTGCACATTAGGTGGTAATCTAATGACATGGTTTGCTAAACAAGCTGTGGGAGAGGCCGGAAATTAAGTACACAGCAAGGGCCATGTGACTCGCCGCAGGACCCACTTAAAATGTTTCTGTAGAAAATGAGTGTTCGTATCCTTATGTCGACGAAGTGGGAGAAATGATCATTTTGAAGATGCACTTCCTCAAGAAAGGCCGTTCATAAAGGACGAGTGTGCTGCATATGATTTATGTGTAACGTCTGAGTATGTATGACTATGTAGGATGCCACTTTTTCCAGGGATCTGGCATTTTAGCCAGCGTGGGTATTTTGCATTCCATAGGTGTTCTTATGCCTTGTGATTGACTCGTCCAATGTTTTTCAGCCCCTCCAGGACTTTGCATGTGTTTTGTGTGATTGTTGCGACCTAAAATGCTGGATTTTGCAGCACCTTTTTCACAAAAGTAGCAATGTTTTGAGGCTTATTTTCTTCAATAACATTGCATAAGCTTATGACAGTTGTACTGTTCTTTATTTGCAAAATGAACTAAGGCTTTTTGGACTTTAATGGCAGTTGGTCAGGCAGACAGCCTGTCCTTCCCCAGCCACGGAAGTCACCACGTGCAATATGACACCTATAGGACCAAAAAAGATATGTTTTCATAGCCATGACATGTTATATACTCACAAAATTCATGTAGGCGGCCCGCTCATCTTCACGCTCGCTGCAGGAGAGTAAGTCGCTTGTTGGACTCAGCAAGTTCCTTTGCACGAGACCTCAAAATGTGATAATACTCCAAAATAATACGATAATAGTGACTCAAATATAATTTCAAAATGAGCGTCCAGGAGCTGTGATTGATGTGATGAGGCGATGGGCGTGCTTGTCATTCGTAAACTTTCATTTATGTTCCAACACGTTGCTTGTAGTTTACCCCCGCTTTCATTGAGAACATTGGGTAACCATTGAGTTCCATCGACAGCGATGATTTTTGTTGTTAATTAGAGACGACAAGAGATTATCATCACACGTCCACGTCTCTGTCAATGTAAACCAGGGACTCAGGACGTGGGTGGGCGATGCAGGGACGCAGTCGATTGGTTAGACAGTTGACGTGTGTATTTGAGCGCTGCTCACGGACAAGATTGATTGAAGAAAATGACGCCCGGAAAAAATGTTTGCAAGTTTTGGGAATTAGACATAGCATAACTCATTGAATTTGCAACATCACAAAACCCTGGAGGTTCTGATTTTGAATATATGACCTCTGCCAAGGATTTGTGTTTTCTTCAGTGCTGAATGTTCAAGCCTTGGAAAGAAATCTTGTTTTTTTATGTTTATTGGAAATTAGTTTACAGTAACACACTAATTGGTGAAACTATGACCAGGAACAGTGAATCATGTTCTTGCCAACGTAGAATATTTGCACTGAGCATGACGGTACCAAGGTCCGTCTTTTCCACGGGAAGTCTTCTTGAATACTACTCATCATTAAAATATGTCCAAGATGCCTCAATGATGCTGTGGTTGTTACAATGCAAAAAAACTGTCATAATAGATATATTTAAGAATATGAGGTGCCGTAAAGCTAGATACTTTCACTATCTGACATACTATCGGAAACAATTTCTTGGTTTGTATGACATTCGGCTTTTCGCTCTGAGAATCAGTCCAGCTTGATGCAAAACCTGATTTTTTTCATCTTCAAATCCCACTCTCATGGGGGAACATTTCTGATGTCCACAGCTAAATGCACATCTTGCACGGACTCTGAAGAAGTCGTGCAAGTGTAGCATTTGAGGGGGCAAACAGTGAAATATTCATCAGCTCGGTCTCTTTGCATGTTTGATATGCCTAAAAGGTATTAGCAGCCGCCAGGTAGATAAGCAGCTTAGCTGACTGACCTGTGCTCCATATTTCAGTTAATGTCCTCAAAAATATATGTGTCCGTAAGGCCAAGTCAAAGTAGGGCAGTTATATTTACAGTAAGGGATGTTCCCTTAATATTTCTTAAGTGCTCTTTGAATTAAGTTGGCGTGTTTTGGTTTTCAACACTAGTGTTACTGCAGTAGGCTTGACAATGTGATGTAAGTATACCTGAGCAGGCTCTCACTTTGGTCATAAGTACCAGTCTACTCTCACTACATGTTTGCCAGTGGGTTTCGGTTATCAATATTCTCCAACCAGTTGCAATTCCTTGCCACATCCAACAGATGGCACTTGGGTGAAAACGTACATGTTCCATTTTGCGATTGAATTGCAAAATTCAATAAGTAATCAATATTACTAATAATCGTATAGTATAGTATTATTTTTTTGTGTCTATCTGACTCCTTCCTTGTAAGATCCCCTTGTTCTCTCTTGGCTGTGTGAGGTAGCGTAAGCACTCCGTCCATCTGTTTTCTATCTTGTCCTGTTCATTATCCCGGTCGCCAGTCAATCACAGCACACAAATCCTGTAGAGACAGACTGAGGCGAGTCAACCACTACACCAGTGGTGGGCAAACTAAGGCCCGGGGGCCACAACCGACCGGCCAAGCGTTTGAATCCGGCCCGCCAGTTGCTTCCAAAGTATTTCACTTAAACTTTTAACTTAAAAGCCTGCAACATGACTTGCAAGTCGTCAGAGTCAGTCAATCCGAGACAGCCTTTTAATGGTTTAAGTAGCTTTCCACATGCAGAGATCCAGACAACTTCCTCACCGATGGTGCCGAACAAACACAAGTCACCAAATACACTGTATGTGACACACAACTTAACTTACCCACTGCCCTGTAGGGGAAGTAAAAAAAGGAGGGACGTTCATGTTTTATTACTCATAGTTCATATTGTATATCACACATCCTTTCTTCATGTACATTTCCAGTGTCTTATTCAGTAAAAAAAATAAAATTTGATTTTGTTATTTGATGTGGTCTGATGGTTAAAGTGCTCCTGAAGAAAGGGACACAAGCACATATAGCAGATTTTATGACACTTTTACAGATAAAATAAGACAAATAATTAAAGGTGGAGTGTTTATGGAATTATAAGGTTACACTAGTGTGCGTGCATCCAATATATAGTCCGGCCCCCTCGCCAATTTGTTTGCCCACCCCTGCACTAGACCATCTGTGACCGGGAGTGGAACCCTCTACCTGAAATTGCCCGAGAAACACCATAACATGACTGGTGTATGACAATGCAGGACAAATAATACCTCACGTATTCTGCCGAGCAATACGTTGGAGCTCAAACGTGATGTGACCATATAAAGCGGTTTGTCTCGGGGAAGCAGTCAGTGATCACACAATTTAAAACGTTTTCAAATTGTATTAAATAAGAGCAATATATTTTGTTACATCGACGAGGAAGGTGGACGAAGAGCCCAATATGAAAATACTCGGGGTCTAGCAGTTGCCCTGCCCCTCTATAAAGTGAAAGTGAAAGTTAAGCTTGTGTGACTGAGAACAATGCATCTATTGTGTCTCTCAGTATTTTTCCAATGGTAATTTGTGGGTGTTGTGCAACTCTCGTTGTGCTATGTATGTGTGTCAAGAAGGCCTTCAATGAGAAGCTATTAAATTGAAAATGCACTCTATTAGACTGAATCTATAGGCGCAATAATAATATCTAACAGTTCTTCTATTCTATGTTTATGTGCCCACTTCCTAGTGAGAAAAAAAATCAGATATTGTGTTTTTCTAATTGAAGAATAGTGACCTTCACTGTAATAGAAGCTGTGTCTCAATTAGTGGAACAAATAAGCAGTTCTCCCCAAATAGGTGCTCCTTTTGCCCCTTCAGAAAGCACTGTAATAATGAATTACTTCAATTCATAGACACTATTCCTAAAATGTGCTTTCAGATTAGCTCTGACCAGTTTGCCTCTTTCCAGCCTCCGAAGGTTCTTGTCCTTTTTCTGCCTATTCTCTGTCATTGGTAATTCATTTAGTTTTAACTTCAGTTTATATATGTTACATTATACTGTACAAACATCAAACTAAGCATACTTTTTGTGACACCAATATTTTTTTATTTAATGTGATGATAGAATATGTTTGCACATAAAGCAAAGCATAAAGCAACCTCCCTGCAATTAACACTCATTTATCTCTAATAGACGCCTCGCCATCCGCATTTGAATAAGCCACTAAATGCTAAAATATTTGTTGCTTGTGGTTTAGTATAGTACGGTTGAGAAAAGGCACTTCAGCCAAGTGAAGATATAGAAATAGTTTGCCCCGCCCCATCTAAAGCCCAACTGCCTCGTTGTTACGTATCTGTGTAGTCTACTTTCTTTGGCTTTCTAATCACAACCGGTGAAGATTTTTTTTCCTGTTAATAAAATAACCCTATTTTATTGGTATAAGATGTTTTTTCTTGATTTACTTGTGCTGCTTGTAACATCTATTGTGCTAGTTTGGTAAGCTGCCTGGTCTGCTGCTACTTTATTATAACAGACTGCTTGGACTAACCTGTAATCATAAATTTCAGGGGAAATGGGCAATTCACTGGGCCATGTCCGTGGATCCTGCTGAGTTTCCCCCCTTTCAAGCCGGCGACAATACATCGAAGGGTCATTCCCTTTGTGCAGAAATGAATCAAGGTAATGGGATATCGTAGATCCAGGCTGTCGGCTCGGTGGCCATATTTATGTCTTTAGCGCCATTAGACATTGGTTTGGTGTCACCGCAGCCTGACAAAGTGCCACCCTGATTTCATAGGAGGAGGACAGGTCGTATCCTCACTGAGACAACAGAGAGACCAGCTAAGTTTCCACAAATTACACATAATCTCTATCTTTGTATCTCTTGGCACTCTGAATTGCCTCAAGCTGTTTATATTTGTTGTTTTTGTTTGCTTTTTTTTTTTACTCAGTAGGCATTGTTGTAAATGAGGGCACATGTCAGTGGGAATTAGCTCTTTAATAGTGTAGTGCTGATAGCTGCTGGTGTGGGTCATTTGGATGTGAAGTCATGTCCTTCATCATGCCTGAGTGCAAAGCCACCATGGTGCCCGTTACTGCATCAAATGTTTGCATGTACTTCCCTAGACGAGACATTTGCCTACACTTTTGTTTGTCATTGTCTTTAAAATCCACCGCCTCTGTTTTGGATTTTCCTCTGGAAGCTGTGATGTTATGTTTGTTTTTTGCATGTTTTCTTTTTTTTACTAGCGTCTCTCAAGAAGTAAAGTACACTGTGGGGCAGTGGTGTATACTTCCTAATAGCTAATATAACAGGTAACATTTATGCATAGTTTGTGCACTTTGGTTAATGTGCCGCTGACGTATTGACTGTAAAAGCCAGTAAATAACTAGCGTTATTGATTTATTACCATTTCTATCTAATCTCTCCCTGACGGGGGCTCGTTGACAAGAAATCAATATGCATCTAACAGTATTAGACATCACGGTCCAATGGCCGAAACAATGTCATCGTGTGATACTTCGCAACCGAGCTGAGAAGGTGTACATTGGCCTCCTTGTAGTATATGATTGTAAGGAATCGATGCAAAAGGTAGCAGTGACAGGTCACTGTTTCACATACAGCTCACCTTCAATAACTCAGCATTGGTGTGCTGTCTTCCTCAAAGGGAAGTAGGGAGTGTGCAGTATGGCAGTGGAAAACTGTGATTGGCCTCTTCGGTTTAGCTCTAGAGCTAATGGCAACACAACGTAGCCTTGTGGAAACGACCTCTTGTCAGTTGATTAATGTGTGAAGGGCATCTGTGTTCGCTCCACATTGTTGTGTAGGCCCATTTTCTTCTGATGCAGCCTCCATCTGTCCAGCTAGATTGAAATATGCATTCGTCCAAACAGCCATGCTAATTTATTTGCGAAAAAAAGATCGGTATAGTACCGGTCAAAAATGTGGAGACACCTTCTTATTCAGTGCATCAAAACTTCAGACTGGTACTACAGTTATGTATAATCATTCATTCATTCAGGGTAAGGGAAAATGCGTTTCTACAAATAAAGGCCTCACCATTATTGAATGCCAGATGCTTGATAGGTGCCAGGTTCTCTCTGTAATTGAGTAAATAAACACTCTCCCCGACATTGTGTGAGGAAATACGATAATCATACCAACCGAAATTCTACATGTTTTTAAATATATGCGTATTGTACGTGTGAGAGAGAGGGCCTTATGTTCTTAAAAAGTTTGCATATGGCTAAAGTTGTGAAATGATCTTGAGTGCTTGAGGTGTTTAACATCACACATCCCTTGTCTGACTAACGATGACGTGCCACACTAATAGCCTTAATGAGCAGACCTGCATGTTCGCGGCCATCACATAATGAAATGTGCTCAAGGCGGAACAGACCGTCCAGCCTTGGCAGTACACTGAGGCATATGGCGGAAACAGCCGTCATTTTCATGGCAGGTGGCTGGATGTTGTAGATAGGTAAGAGGCCTCGTCACCTTGGGCTACGGTCCTGATGGAGAGTGCAAAAGAAGGGCTCGACAGAAAGTAGCACACCGAGCCTCGTCTTTACATGTCTCTCACATTTTCAACCAGAAATTGTACTTGCGCATCACTGAACATTTGTGTCAGCCATAATACAGCATATCAGGTCAGATCGTAATGTCAGTGTCTGCCTAACTTTTGTGCTTTAAAAGCGGAAGGGCGACTGAATGAATCTGAATCTACGTCTGCAATGGCACGCTTTAGTCTGTGAATGCAATGAACGCATCGCAAGTTATACAGTGGAAATTCCAAAGGTGACACGCAATTTGGAGTTTAACCAAAGTCTCGCAAAAACATTATATTGAACTCTCATTGTGCGTGATGTCATGTTGCAAGAGACGTCAACAAGTCTTTTGAGGCTTCAGCTCAGTGAGCATGGAACCTACTCTGATATAGGAAAGTGGCAGTGAGGAGGAGGCAGGTGAGCCAGAGCCTGTCATGATGAATAATAAAAAAAAGGAATCATGAAAAAATAAATATTAATATTTGTACTGTATTGTAAAGGTGTTTTCTACTGAATTTGCAATTTCCTGATCAACTACAGGACAGAAAGCTAAGATGAGGCTGCCGTGAGCGTCTCTTCTCTGCTTTATGCGCAAGCCCAGCAAATCACCCGAGTGCACTCAATGAGTTCACTGAGTTGGATCATGGCACCTGCCAGTGTGTTTGTCAGCATGTCGCCAATAATATGTTGTAGAAACATTTATCATAGAGCATGACTTTCTATAGCCTGTGTGAAGTCTTTAATGGAAGTGTGACGTCATTATTCTTGCTAATTGAACAATAAAACACACAGGACTGTCGTAAGCGGAGGCGCTTGCAGTACTCGCTTCATCCTGAGGGGTGGGGGCATGCGTGAGCTGGAAGGTGCTTGTCAATGCCGTCCTATAGAGAGGAAAAGCCAGCAACCTGTATCAAGATAAAAGAAAATAACTCACCGCACATCATTGGAAAGCGGTACAGTCATCTCTGTACTGGCTGCTCAGTATTATCTACTGTAGATAAGGGTACGTTCACACTTAGTAGTAGTCAAATGCTCTGATTGTGACCAAAAAATGAAAAAAACAGTACTTGGTGTGCACTTGAGTGTGGTTTGGTGAGCATTCGTACTGGTAGTTTTGTCAGTGGACCAAATAATGCTCAGTAAAGCATTTATATAAAGTCCCCTTTTGATAAATAGGGATGCTTACCAAAGCTCTTTATCACAATGTCATCATAAACGGTTGTAACCGCACTGTAAAACTAAATACTTATCGGTGCCTCATTTCCCTGCTAAATTAATGCAGACTCAGCCACCTGCAACAAGTGCTTGGACGTGATATTGCGCAATTACAATCTTACAGCGGCACAGAGAGTCTGAACGCCCTTTTTAAACTTTATTGCCCACCTTAACGCACCAGCAGCTCAATTCCAACAAGGTAAACTTGCACAGGCTTTCCTGTTGCTGTCCACACCAACACACAACACTTCCTCATTATCCACCAATCACTTGACGGCGAGGTGCATTCACAAGCACAGGAATTCTGAACATTAGCATTACAACACAAGGATGTCGCCCGCATTGTGTATCAATTATCACTTTCTGCTCAAATGTATTCATGTAACGTACTCTGAAATCTTTTTTTGCGCATTCCCATGTCCTGTATTGCTGCTGACAATTTGTTGTGGATTTTATTTTGGTGAATTTATTATTTAGTTATAATTTATATATGCATTTATGCGTTTATATATTTGAAGTATTTCAATTTCTATTCTGTTCAACAAAATTCAGTAAAAAGAAAAATGCATTGTTTTTAAACAAAATGTGTATGTTTTTTTAAGAACAGGTGCAGGCATCATTTAAGCACCGACACCGACAATATGTAAACCCAACCCTGCTTCTATTTAACTTCATTAGAAGCATGGAGAAACACATGCTGCTGCTCTTTTGCTGCTCTACCTCTATTCTCTGGAGCACACTTCAGATGAACACAAACAGCTTGACTATCCTTGTTATTATTTTTATGTTTTTTGGCTTTTTTTTATATATTGGCAACACTGTCTTCCCATCATGGGAGGCACATTAATGATGCAGGATGAAACATAAAAGTGTGCGCATTGTTTCCATGTCAGGTTTTGTGTATTTTGTCGATGCAGCTGAAGTAGTAGTATTATGCAATCATTCATTTCTGCTGTTGCAACTCGTACATCCTATTAAGTCTGTTACAGCATAACATTGTTTTAGCACAAAGGGCTGGATGCAGACGGACATTAACTGTAAATACAAATGAGTTGGTGCCTGACTTGATCTTCAAGATTCATGTGCCTGGACTGTCAATTTTCAGAGCTAAACAAATGTGTAATCCCTCAAATCTCGCCTGATTTTACTTCCCACACACTGCGAGGTGAGAAATGCCAAGCAGAAAAGCCTTTACATACATTACAAGAGCATGCAGGAGAAGAAATTAAATACACACTGAAGGTATAAGCAGTATTTTATTTTATTATATGTTGGATTTATTGACACGCCGTTGTCCTGACAACAGTTTCTCACCAGAAGATGAACACGTGGTGTGCTGATGCAATCTTTTGACACATGTACCACAATGTTACAAGAAGGTTGTGCAGGGTAAATGTGTACTGGAATTTCCGCCATGATGAGTCATATTATTGCTAAATACCTGTAGTCAATACATTTTTATTACTTTTTTTTTACAAATCTTTTAATACATTTATTGTAGACTGAAACAGTGTTTGCTGAAGAATAGCACAATCCTGCACACATGTGCAAAAGCTTTAAGCAAACGTTCACATAGAACCCCACATTTTCCGTCCACCTTGGCCTGATTCCAAAACATATTTGTGTTGGGCGAGTCACGCTGATGGATGTGAACCCCCACTGATCAATTTGTAGGAGTGACAAGATTGACAGGGACCAGAGAAAAGAGCTGAAACTCAGTCGATACTGCTCAGCGTATTGCTGCGCTGTGATGACTGCGCTTGCCAATCACATTCATTTATTCCCGTGGCATGGCTGTTGCAGCTCGCAGCAGAATGCAAAATAGAGCGGCCATGCAGACGCAAGCTACAGACGACATCTATTTGTCACCACTTTGAAAGATAAGGCGGAAATTGCAAGATCATCTTATTTTTTCCCTATCATTCCTTCCTTGATGGTTTCACCGGTGATACAGACTGATCTTTATCACACTCCTATATCCTTGACTCCTGCCACCGTAACTGGCTTCGTGCTCCTTCATCATTCAGGCCCAGTGACAGCAGAGTGACAGTTGGACACGCCATTATGAAATGACCTTGGTCAAGTGTCAGCGAGGCCGGAGCATTGCTGAAACAGTAACACCACAAAGCGAGCAATTTTCCCGCCACCGGCAGCGTCTCTGCTGACAAGGGTGAAGGTGGGGAAGGTGTCCTGGCACGAGCAATGGAGAATGGAGGAGAGCCATACCGGACAACCTTTATGTGGGAAAAAAAACCTGAATCACTTTCATTACAGCAACGGATTGAGGCTGTTAAGCAAAACAGAGCAATAGATTAACACAAGCGCGTTTGTGCTTCGCTTTGCATTCCCTTGCAGGGCTATTTAATTAGTCTACATGTGTATTTATCCTCCTTGCAGAGTGGATTTCATTAAAGCCTTCAGAGTGCTATTTGTCTGAGGCTGAGCTCATTCTCTGAAACCTGTAAAGTCGAAACACCATGCTGCAGCTGTAATTATTTTGGGAACAATATTGGTGAGGCGTTTTAGGCTTTTGAAGTGGCGAGGTGACACAATGATTGCTCTACTTGTAATCAGGTGTTCCACTCGTAGCCGTGTTTCATCTCCTCAGCAGCAGGCTGTTTTGGCTCGCGACAAACACTTGTGCCTTTTGGTTCTACACTGACAACAGCATCATGTGATCATGCTATGGGGCTCGCTCCCGACAAAGGGAATGCCTTGTCTTCAGGGAAGAGGTGATTGTGGCGAGGGAGACGCTGGCTACTTATATGGCTATTATGTTACACAGTAGCTGATGGGTCAATTCCTCAGTGTATGTAATCACAGAACATCACACAACCTCGACAACACACAGCGGATGTTGGAGACCGTGATCTCTGTGTAAGCTGCATTAAGCAAATTAATCCAAAATATCTATAACAATGGAATGGAAATTCAATTTCTGGCAGTCTAAAAAAAAAAAAAAAAAAAGACTGATGTTGGTGACCTTGCAGCAGCTCAGCGAGGTGATGCTAGAATTCTGTCAAGCTTCACTATCCCGCAGCCATTTGTTCACTGGAGCACATTTTTAAACATGCAATGATGATGCCCAACGTGCTGTGCAAACCTCAGTTGAGTGACCACTAGAAATCTGACAACAAAATGCATTTCAAAAACCCCAAAAAAAGGGACAAAAAAAAAGGCTGTGCACAGCAACACACTGCAGGCTTCTTTGTTCACTTTTCCCTCGTCTGAGTGGTGGAGCTGACATGCTGGGAAGATAGTGTTTGGATTCAGGATACATTTATCTCAAGTTCAGCTCACTGCGCCTTGAAAGAACTGGTCCTGACAGACAGGCCACTTCTCCAATGTCAGAGTATGAAAGGCATGACTGAACAATCTGAAGTCGTTACGTTGACTTTTGGAACTGAAAGACCAAACTTGCACCAATAAATGAGCTCTTACATTTAATCCAATGTAAAATCAAAGTGCACATTGTGTGTAACCTAAGTACCTGTATGTGTGATTACACTATTACACTTGCGCAAACATCCAAGCTGCTGCTCCATATATTGTAGCATAGTGCTAACAGTATGCAACAATATATAACAATATCATATATACGTCTGTGTAGGCTCTCAGTCGTACAGGAGTTGTCCATCGAGGGAAAGGCTTCTTGAGACGTCATCTGTACTTCTGTGAAGAAGGTGTCAGACGTTTCGCTCCTCATCCGAAGAGCTTCGTCAGCGAACTAATAAGTGCTGGTAGCCTAGGCCTTAAATACAGTAAGAGTGGGCGAAATTGGTGTGCCAACACCCTCCTTCTATTGGTTCCTTACACTAAGCCTGGGCAGAGTAGTGGTCTAATCCTCTCCTGTTATTAGCACCTCCGATAAAAGGGAAGTGTCGCTCCCTGAGTTGGGTATGACACCTTAAAGCAACCAATCACTCTTTTCAGGACAGCGATGTAAAGATTTTGGCCAAAGAAAACAGATGGTTTGAAAGAGGAGTAAAGGAAGCTATTTTTCAAGAGATTCAAGAGAGTTTTATTGTCATGTGCATAGTAAGACAGGCAGTTATACTATGCAATGAAAACAAACAACAGAACCCATCATTGAATCGGAATGGTGGTTTGAGGTTTAATTTGTACCCTGTGTTCAGCAGGTTACTGAGACCAAAACCCACAGCTCTTAGTCTTGCAAATGAGGTGAAGCCCGGGCCAAGCCAGAACAATAGATGCTAACGAGCCAGTATCAGAGTCGTTCATACCCAACTCAGGGAGCGACACTTCCCTTTGATCGGAGGTGCTAATAACAGGAGAGGATTATACCACAACTCCGCCCAGGCTTAGTGTAAGGAACCAATAGGAGGAGGGTGTTGGCACACCAATTCCGCCCACTCTTACTGTATTTAAGGCCTAGGCTACCAGCACTTATTAGTTTGCTGACGAAGCTCTTTGGATGAGGAGCGAAACGTCTGACACCTTCTTCACAGAAGTACAGATGACGTCTCAAGAAGCCTTTCCCTCAATATCATATATAACAATAATTTAATAAACATAATACAGTATAATAAAACATGTCAATGCATACGGGCCGCACGGTGGTCTAGTGGTTATTTGGGAATTTCTGTGTGGAGTTTGTTTGTTCTCCCCGTTCGGTTTTCTCCGGGTACTCCGGTTTCCTCCCACATTCCAAAAACACGCATGTTAGGTTAATTGAATGTGAGTGTGAATGGTTGTTTGTCTATATGTGCCCTGCGATTGGCTGGCGACCAGTCCAGAGTGTACCCTGCTTGTCGCCCGAAGTCAACCCGTAGTCAGCTGGGATAGGCTCCAGCATGCCCCCACGACCCCGGCATAGAAAATGGATGGATGGCTATCAATGCATACATAAACCAATGCAGTGGAACCTCCAATAACAAGCACAGTCTCTTCTATGATGCTGGTTGGTTAAAGTAAATACATTTTGGCAAAATATCACCATCACATCACCGTAATTACAGACAAAACATAATCAACAAATGAAATAATTAACTAATTATAACATTATAACATTCCTAATATCCATATACATATTGGTAACCGTGGTGTTTTCCAAGGATGAGTAATTTAACTTTATTTTACTTTTTATTTTTCGTTTAATGATAATAAAACTCAAATACATTGAAACTACTCATCCTTTGAAAACACCTATCAGACACGCAATGGAAGGTTTTTGCAGAGCATCACTGTACCCTCGTGGCATTCTGTTAGTATTGATGCACTTCAAATAAAACCTTGTGATATTTAATTAATAGTATTGCTTATATTGAGCTTAGAACCCGGGGTCCCGATCATACTTTTTCTTTTTGACATCACTTTTGTGGCATCAGAAAAACACAAAAACTGCCAAAGAAAAACAAAAACTAAAAATATGTAATAAAGAATATGAAACACTACCCTTTGCTAAAAACCCTTTGCACAGGAAGACACAACCATGGAGTGGGCAGCCACCGAGATGACGTCTTCGCTGATGTGTCTCCTCACCATCAAGGATTCATGCCGTGTCTGATATATAGTGTATGTCTGCGCTCAGAGCTCGGGAGACAGGAGCGGCTCTGTACAGAGCCCATCACGAGATACACTGGCAAAGTAATTAGCACATGAATTATTTCTGCGCTGTGACACGCCTCAGTGCCTTTTGACTTTGCTCTTGTCTGAGAGATGTCGCCACGTCTGTGGCCCAAATTAGATATCTACCAAACGTCAGTTCTCTATACTCAGGTGTCAATTTAGCCTCTCCATTAATCAATATGGGATGGCATAGCCCTGTTGCAGTGCACACTTTAGGTTTGTTAGCTAACAACCTTGACAAGGTTACAGCCTAATTGAGCAGCGTGTTAAGATGCTTAGCTGAGATTTATCAGTGTGTGGTTCATTAAGACTGAAAAGCAGCTATCAAACATTGCGAAACACCTGCCCATGCAAGTCATTGGTTTTGAAAATAATCACTTAACTGTGGTCATCTCACTGGAACAAATTAGCGCTGATGGTTTTTGATGTGTCTGACTGGAGTAAACAAGAATGTTAATAGTCCGCTGAAGTTAAGTAAACAAATTTTCGAAAAATGCTCGCCTTTTGATGAGGATTTTGATGATGCACCCATCCCTCCATCCCCAATCTCCCCCGGGTTTACATTATTATCCCCTGGATTTACTAAATCAAAATGGATTGGGCTTTGCAGATTAGTATTCAACACATTACTCTCCCTCCTCACTGTAATGCTGTTGTGATTCAGTAATGGGCTGAGAGCAAATGAGAGCCTTGTAGCTAGAAGTGGGCCGCTGAGTATGTGTATTCACACAGTTTGCCTATTCACTGTGAGTAATTGGGAATTTACTTTTTCTTCTTCTATTATGACGTCTTCATTGAAGCCTTGTTTCCATACGCTTACTACTGATTCATGAGGTTCGGTCGGGGCGATTTTAAGAACCAGTGATTGAAGGGAGTCTTAACAACATAGTAACAACTATTATTAGCATATAGTTGTGAATGAAATATACAGTACCTTACAAAAATGAGTACACTTCTCTATTTTAAAATGCAGTAATCCCTCTCGGTTCGAGACCCGGCCGTGATAAGTGAATTTCTGCGAAGTAGTATTACTTTTTTATAAATGGAATAAGCATGGAAGAGCATAAAAAAACCTGTTTACGACCTCTTAAATATGCTTTGTAACATTATTAGAGCCCTGTAGATGTTGAAATCGCACCCCTATATTCACCTTTACGCCTGTATTACCCGATATAGTAGACATAATAACAGAAAATAAGTCATTTTAAGACATAAAGTCATAGAAAAAATGATTAGGCCACCCTTGTTTCTTCAGTTTATTGATCCATTTTAATGCCTGGTACAACTAAAGGTACATTTATTTGCACAAATATAATGATAACAAATGATTTAAGAGCTGATATCTAGCAACTTCCATGGTTTTCTTGATAATAACCAAAGTCACTTAAGTTCATACATGAATAGCTATAGCATTGCACTGCCAAAAAATGTCACTCTCATGGGCTATTTTTGTTGTCTTTGTTATATTTGCCCTAACAAAGGTACTGTACCTTTAGTTGTATCAGGCATTAAAATGAGCAACAAACTGAAGAAACAAGGGCGGTCTAATCATTTTTTCCATGACTGTAAATTAGACTCGACACTTGTGTGTGTTGCTGTAAATGTGTGCCGGTGGCGTGGACAGGAAGTGACGTCAGGGGTTCAGAGCTGAGTTTTAGCTTGTGGCGGGTTACGGCTGCAACTGTAGCTCATGTTAGGGATTATTGTGCCTGTTGTGAGACGACTCAAACTTTCAATAAAAGCCTGTTGTTCCGGCCATCGAGTCTGGTGCTTGTGT
The DNA here is from genome assembly GCF_027744805.1 of Dunckerocampus dactyliophorus. NCBI lineage: Eukaryota > Metazoa > Chordata > Actinopteri > Syngnathiformes > Syngnathidae > Dunckerocampus > Dunckerocampus dactyliophorus. The sequence continues at coordinate 13,412,945 of NC_072832.1, read as the reverse complement.
GTCTCACTGAACATTACAGTAAAATGACTTACACCTAGCGACCAGTGCAGAATACTACATATCATCAAAACTTCTTTGAATGCATCTTCTGAATGCCTTATATTTGTGTTTTAGTTAATTTAACCATGTTTATGCTCGAAAATGCTTAAAAATAAATATCCCTATATACTAATAATACACTGTATTAAACCACAAAACAGCATGATTTATTAATTAATATGTTTTTGAAAAATCGTGGTGGAGTGAAGCCTCACAATTTAAAGCGCAAAGTGGCGAGGGATGACTATATCTTCTCAAGGGATAATGCGATAGAAATGAAATTTGGGAATCACAGAATTGTCCAAATCCTGTCCAAAGTGTCGATATTTGTTGCGAGCGCTACTAATATCTAGCACTGCCTTAATCCTCTTGGGCAAGGAATTCACCAGAGCTGCACTTCCACTCCTTCATGATTACATCATCGGTAAAGCGGGAGTATTTTGGACACCTCGCGCTCCTCCGTCTTCCTTCCTCTTGAGGATTCCTCACAGGTGCAGGTGTGGAGACATACTTGGCCACTCATCACCTTCATCTTCCTCAGCAAAACACTTGCCATCTTGGAGGTGTGTTGGGCTCGTTATCAATTTGGAAACGTCGAGGCAACCTCGTTTTTGAAGAAAGGGGATCCGGCGCTGCTTCAGAATGTCACAGTACATGTTGGAATTTGTGTTCCTCTCAAAGAACCACAGCTCCCCAGTACCAGTGTCACTCATGCACGCTTATTATCTTGGTACTCTTTTGTTTTGCCAGCAATGTAGACAGTAATGGCTGTGTCATTTCAGTGGATAGTCGGACTACCCTGCTTAACAAGCTGACTGTGTATATGCAGGTTTTCTGCAGTACTTTCCCTTGAAAAGCTGCTTCTTCTACTTTTGGCTTGTCTCATTTGGGGTCGCCACAGTGGAGCACGTCTTTCCATCTTGCCTTTTTCTTTGCATCTTCCTCTGCCGGTCCTACCACCTGCATATGCTCTCAAACCTCATCTAAAAACCCTTTTCTTCTCCCTGGCAGCTCCATCTCCAGCATCCTTCTGCCAACCCTGCACAGTCACAATCCCTCTTTCTTAAATGGCCAAACCATCTCAGTCTGGCCTCTCTGATCTTGTCTCCCAGACGTCTAACGTGGGCTGTTCCTCTGATCTGCTTGTTGCTAATCTTGCCCATCCTCGTCGTAGTTAACCTGAGCTGTTACTGATGCGGTATAGACAACTTTGTCGTGATTCGCGTATTTGTTTAGCAACGTTTTATGCAACCCTCTTGATGCAACCCTCACCACACTACAAACTACACTGGACCAGTATGTGACATCTTCGTCACTGGTTATTATCCCTTGAGAATGTACTGTATACTATAATAATAGACTTTGAGATACGCATACATAGACTTAAATATTTTTGGAGCTTCTACCATGCGTCTGACCACTCTTTGGTTTTCATGAGATGGTTCATTTCTTCCAAAGCAGGTGCTAATTAAGCTGGATATGGTCCTCTGGAACAAATTCAGCTTTCCAAACAAGTGAGGATGAATTGGAAGACAGAAGAGAAAGTAACAAGCAGGGAAACCGTATGTGTGTCGTTTGTGACTGGTACAAATGAACCTATTAGCTTAATGTTTCCCTCCACTTTTAGTCATGCTAAATATAGTACGGATAAAGCCATTTGTACAAGTCAGTTCTAGCCTCTTGCTTCACTCTCCATCCTGTATTAACCATCTGAGGAATAAGGTCAGCAGCACTGTATTGGGTAACATACAGTATGAGCATCTTTCCAGGGTGTCTTTAATCACGATATGGAACATAGGCTTCAATTCTGAAATAAGTTTGTTTGCTGATGCTTGTTTATTAATGCATATGCACAATATAAACCCCTTAGTGTTGGTATTTACATTACTTTTAAGTATTTACATGATAAAACCAGGATGTAACACCACCCCCTATTTGCGTGCTTTGACGTGTTCTCTATCATTTGAAAGCTTATTTTACTGAGATTCCACTGACATACACCATTCCAGGATAAAATGTGAACACAATGTTAGACCAGTCACAAATATAAACGTACCGGTAATTGAAACTCACCTCATAGTATTCCAACTGCAAAAAAAAAAAAAATGTTATGTCGACAAGTAGTGACTAAACGTACCCCCCACCAAACTTTAACCTATGAAGACATACTTACTGCTGCTGCAGACTTTCATCATTTCCGTCAGATTCCACATTTTTTCAATCATTATTTGGCTTGAGGACTGACACATTGTATAGCCAACAACATTGTGAAAATGATGACATGCACGTTCATGGGTGGGCTTTTCTCAAAACAGCAAAGAAGACATGTATAAACCGAGGAAGTGGAAACATTGTGTGTCGCCACCATGTTTCAATGGTGCACCTTTGAATATGTTTTTCTGTCTTAGGTAAGGCCTCAAGCCCATGGCCTCCCAGTGGTTTTCAGCCATGTATTCAAACTCATCTTCCTTCACGCCAGTAGCCAATATAGAAATTCTGTTAAAGATTCTCTTTGGGGGATAAAATTCAGCTTGTTAGCTTTCAAAAAGCCCAAAGCTATCCCTCTGCACCAATTGGTTCAAGGATAACTTCACATTTACTTTGGATGTGAAGTTTTTTTTAAGCAATTTAGTCAAAAAAATCCTGGAAAGTTAAGGGCTTCGTCAATTTCTCTTTGTAATTTTCTCTCAGCCATTTCATTTTACAACAACAGATCACTTTATTGTAGTCGGTGGTCCCTAATTCTTTTTTTTTCTGGAGTGAAATGCTTTGTATGAATGTATGGCTTTAAGGGGCTATCCACGTGGAAACGTTTTCGGGTCAAAACCGCAAAGTATTTCATCGTTTCAGCCTCTCATCCACACGGGTTCTGGGTGACCTGAAACTGTATTTTTTTTTTTAAACGGCTTCCAGAGTGGGCGTGTTTACAGGCAATACGAGAACGATGACGTCACCGACCCACCGCCGTCATGTGACCAGAAGTGAGCTTTGACGACGAGGCAACATAATATCTGAGTATTTCAATGAACATGACTCACCTCAGTCGACATTCTCCTGATATTTTGTTGTCTTGTACTCCACAATGACTCGCAGAAGTAATTCCACTTCTGGTAAGCGGAAGACGAATTCGTTCTTTCTTCTTCTATGGTTTGGAGTGTCACGTGGTTCCGTCTGCGTGCCAGTTCGCAGCGCCACACATAGGTGTGCCTTGTGTACTACATCATTTTTACCCAGTAATGCCTTCCCGTCTGGATGCAACTACTGTATATACTCATCCGGCACATCCCAATAACGTTCCCATGTGGACAGAGCCTAAACTTGTATTGTGTGTACTTACACAAAGTGTTTACTCAGCTCGGTTGTAGTAAAATGAAACGCAATAAGTATTAGACAACAAGTAACAAGAGGCACGATTGGAAACATAAAGTTATTTAAAGCTTTGGCACATTCTTTTGGAAATTCTGCTTTCAGCAGTTGCCTAGACTTAGCTCACACTGCATGTTGTGGCCCGCTGTGATATCATTTTAAGGGGCCCCCGCCAATGCAACTTGTTTTTACCTTTTCTGTTCGTCCACTTACAAGGTGTCTGTGGTGTACCGTCATAAGATTGACTGCCTTTTCCCCTGCCGGGCCTATTAGCTCCTCAAGGTGCTACTTTTTGTAAATCTACTACAGGAAATGCTGTCCCTGGTAGTGAATAGCACAAAAAAGATTTATTTTAATAGCTGCCAGCTATAAATGGCGGCCTGTTTTGATCTCACATACGCACACACTGTATTTGATCTTGAGTATCTCCTGCAGTTTTAGACAAGAGGCTTTCTCTGCTTTTCTTGCAAACCCTCCAGGGAAGCTCATTCAGCCTTTTTTGGAAAGTATCTAAAGCCAAAGCACTTGCACATTACCCCGTTTATTCAATTTGGTTACAGAATTATGTGATTTTGATGGGAATGCTTTGTATGAGTAGTGACTCCCAAGGACAAAGTTTGGTCAGCATCATTGCTCCTTTACTGCCATCAGAGATCTTCCTGGGATGAGATCATTAGTAGAGTGTTTGGTTTGAATAAAATGAAATGTTTTCTCTTGCATTCAGATGAATGTGGTCAGCAAGGCTGCCGATGAATGTTATACGCGGAAAATCATTATTCTGGTCTTCATCAATGTCGCTGTGAGTTCTGTTGTCAATTGTTGTTCATTGTCACGCATGGGTTGGTTTTCCACATGTATGCATCATTTAAATGTGATGTGGTGCCTTTAAAAAACATCCGTAAATGAATTGTCACATGTTCTCCTGGGTGCTGAGGCTGCCTACACACTTGATGAAACCAATTAGAGGGTGAAGGACAGTGTATGGTGTGGTTGTCATCATATTGACCTAGTCGGTATCCCCGAACCGTGCAGTGCATCGACGTATGCAGTACATGCAAATATTTAATTTCGCAGTGTCAGCTCATTCTTTTTCAAGAACATATGTCGATAAATATACCAGTCTTTGACCTTCTTTTAAGATTCATGTCAGCAATCACTCGAAACGTAACCACCATGTTGTCTAAGACTATGTATTAATACTAGTGACCACAATAGTTGGACCATTTAGACATGGCTAATGAGGCATGTGCATCTGGCCAGGGTTGTGGAGGATACCCTCAGCCTGAAATGTCTGCTGCCAGCTGTTTAACATGGTGTCATGTGTGATGGTGTTGGCAGGGTCTGTGTGGAAATCACTGAATGTGCTGATAGGACTGCACAACTGTAGTCGAAGATGTGAAAATGTATGTTTATAAGGAAGTACACAAGTATACCAAGCGAAACACATTTCCCAAGATGACATTACTTACGATGATTTCAACACGGCTAACCAGGCCGAGCTCAAGTTGACTGTGTGTGAATTTTCTGTGGAGATATTTCATCTGGTGTTGTGTTGTACGGCAGTAGTTTTCAAAGTGTGAAAACACATTTTAAAACCAACTAAACTATTCAATGGAGTTGATCTTTTACGTAACTGAAGTCACAGTTATGTAAAAGGCAAAATTAATAGATTTTTGTTCATACGGTGAGAGAGTTAACAACCACAAAATATGCTAAAGAAAATAATTGAGGGTAGCCGTGGAGGCCGCAGTCGTGTTATATTCAATGAGGGGAGGCTTTTGCTGTGTAGTAATATACACTGCACAGACAAGAGTATTTGGCCACATAATCACTGCACAGTTGGGGGACTAAACATCATATTTTCCCTGGCCGACCTGCGAAAATGTCCAGTTTTTCATTGGGCCATTAAATTAAGAGGCGATAGGGCACTCTGCTGCATGTGACGTCATCACAGAGTCCCATAAAATTGGGGATTTCGTACACATTCAAATGCGAGTTCAAATTCCCTAGCTAACTAGCTAGCTAGTGTTCTGGTATGTTACAAAATATTGAAATATGTAAAATTAAGTCTGTGATTAATTCTAACTGATAAAACATGACAAGACCTATCTAATTCACTTCTCTACCCTAAGTATTAAAGAAGTTAGAGCAAATTTGATACAGGGAAATAGTGCCTTTGGTTCCTATTGTTTTAACATTGAATCAAGACAAAAGGCGTGATCAACCCACTGAGCTTGGCAAGTACAACCGTACTACAAAATATACTTAGGCTGTGAAAATCTGTTTTACAAGTCAACAGAGTAGCCATGTACATTTTTGGGTAATCAAAAAGTCCACGGAAGAAAATTTGATGTCATTATTGTCATGTAGGCCTCACACTTGCAGTGCAGCAGCACAATGTATTCGTTTCCACGCCACACTACAGAAAATACTCAGCATAAATCGGATATAACTTTGAAGAGGAAGGAGTAATCTATCTAACAAACATGCATACGAATTAAAATACATTTTCAGGGAAGTCCCCACTGACTCTCCTAACTGAGCGCACACACACACTGGCAGAGTTTACCATCGCTTATCTACGGGGATTGCACCGTCCCGACTTCTGACCTTCGGACTCCAAATGTGACTTTTTTACCATGTTTGACAACAAACAAGCAATGCGGTTAGTTCAGAGCTCGTTTTTTGTCCCAAGGCGAAGCCACAAGTGGATATCACGTTCACGGGGTACATGCTAACTTTTTCAAGTGTCACTGAACTCTCGTGTTGTCAGTTTACTAATTGTGTCTCGTCCTCAAAACACAATTTGTGCGTGATTAATGAACATAAACACATCCAGTAGTGTGTCCAGTCTTATGATGGTGGTACTGTCACACGGGTCTCCTATCTCACCAGCTGATTTTGAGTAGCTCACAAAGGATCAAAGAATATTTGCTTCAAATATTAGGAGTTTTTTATTATAACTGTTGAATTCAGACTTTATACCTTTTTATATAATGGCAAATGAGCACAAAATAGCAAAAATACAATGGCCACAGTGGAGATCTGCTTGGTAAATAAAGCAGTGTATTTAAATGTCGCATGTTATAAATAAAACACAACTATTTGTGTTTTATTTATAACATCTCAGCTCTAATAGTAATGAAAGTTGGACACCCCTGCAACCTGGACACTGAATTCATTCTGTTTTAAGTTGAGCAGGACAGTTTTCTATTTAATAGAGATGTTTATTCGGATTATTTTATTCTGTTAATTTTGTATCTTGAGCTAAAAAACAATCATTGAACATTTTATTTCCCATGTTTTCGTACTACTCCACAACATGCATCAAATTAAATTCAGGTTTGTGTCCAATAGTACAAAAATGGTTTAACACAAATAAAGGCAAAAACATCTGCCCAAAACATTTCTTTTTTTAATGTTTACCTGTTTGCCAGAGGCCGCTGGAATTGTCCAACGCTGCCCCTGACCAATAGCACTCATCACAAATAAATTGAAAAATGTACAGTTAATCCATGTGATCGGTATCGGCATCCGTCGATCTCACTCATGGATGATCGGTATCGGAATGGGCAGCATAGAACCCTGACCTGAGCATCCCTACTTTAAATGTATTGAAACTATAAGGCATCATCTGAGTAAACGTTGAGTATCGATTGAGTATCTCATTGGCAGGACAAGTGTCCTGGTTTTTGGTAATCAAAATATGGTCACCCTAACATCCAGGAAATGAAAATAGGAGAAATTATTTTGTCCCTCGTGTGCCTCTTTTAAACTTTTGTCCATTCACACATTTATGAGGTTAGAGTTCTGATCTTGGTCCTCAGAGGGGGTCTGATGGATCACCATCTCTGTTCTTTTGTTTATCCAAATGACTTTTAATGGGCTTTTTTGTGGTGGACCTTGCTTTGTGTACCGGGGCACAGCTGGGACAAAGAAGGACCTTCCTCAGAGTGTTCCCACAAAGCCAGAAGCATTCAATTTTCCAAAATGTCTTGGTCAGATGAAGAATGACTTATAGCTGTCAAGTCAAACTCCTGATTAGTTTAATGATTGAGACGTGTGTCTGTATGCATATGTCTCCATTGTGCAGGTACTCGTATTCCTTCATTTTGCCTGTTTTTTACAGATTCAGGCTTTGGTTTTATTCAGTGGTGTCTACCAAAATGGTCTGCATGATGCTGCGAATAGATGTGCACTTGGCAAGTGCAGTGGAAAGCAGCAGTTTACTAGAAGCTGGCAAAGCATGTTTTAAATGATCATGACTTGTAAAGCTGTGTAGCACATAGCAGGCCAAACTATGAAAACCTCCAGGTGACATTTTTTTCATGTCATCGTACGTGTCATCATATTAGGATGCAGATGCAGAACAAATACGTGTTGCGCAGGTTTGGTGTGGTGCTACATATCAAACCACAGAGGTGCCAACCACAGGAATTAATGAGAAGTGTTGATGGGATGATGCTGCAGGCGCCACAGTGCAGCCTTACATACCATTGATGATAGGGTTTGCTCTGTGGTTTTCATAGCAGGACATGTAGACTTGTCACCCCTGGCATGCGCTGCTGGAACAGCCTTGAGCTCTGATAGAATTGGAAGGATGAGTCCTGGAGGGATGCTGCTTTTTAGGGAAGTGGAGCAGGCCAACTCCTTGCTGAGTGGCAACAGCTGCACTGAGCGGTAAGTTGCCAGATGGGTTATTTACTGTTCAAGTAATGTGAATGGAACATGATTGCGCTCACGGTTCCTGCGGAAAGCTATTGGATCTTGGATCCATTTTTAGCAACATTGTTCAAGCTCGTTGATGGGCCTATTTTTGCTTGACGTAAACTACATTTTACTTGGATGATTTGTGGTACATGCTGTAAAACTAAAGGCACAGAGGGTGGGTTCAGTGCAAACATACTGGATAAAAGTCAAATGAATTGCAGTTTTAATCCATTTTAGTGAATGTATCAAAACACTACGAATACCAATACAATTATTAGAGCAAATTAAAAGACTTTTAAATCGTTTTTTTTTTTTTTTTTGCTGATTACTTCAGTGGAATCACATTCTGCCATACAGTAGTGTTGGGTCTTCTTTTGTGACAGCACATATGAACAGTTTCAATCATGAAAATACTGACTGGAAATTGAAGGAAGGGAGATTCTCTGACTGAATGTTTCCCAGAGAAGTTGTGCCATTGCAAAGGCCTGCATTGATGCAGCTCACCTTCCCTGAGGTGATGTCATAATGTGCTTATTCTGGTCGCTAACTAGTTGAGACCAAATCAACAGCGCCTCTGCCGGATGCAGCAAAATTGCCAATCGCTTCCGCATAAATCGATAAAAGTCGTAACAAACATCAATACCCTGTTTCTAAACTATGCTGATTCATTTGACAGGAAGGTTGTCCTGAGATTAAAAAAGGACGCGCAAGAAAACGTCCAACCTCTTCGATAACACCCCCCCTTTTTTGCACAACCAGAATGGCTAGCATCTTTGATGTAGGCGGTGCAGTCTAATAAGTGCTTAATTGTTGCCTGCCTCCATCTATAATGACATGCTGAATGTTGGGCAACTTCTCATATGTGTAGATTTACTGTGGAGGAAGTGTTTCTCCATTCTGACTTCAGAAACTGACACATTGCTCACTGAGCACAGCAAGGCATTCCTTCCGTGCAACTAAATGACAGTGTGCGCTAAACTAGCACAGTATGGCATCTAACAGTTCTTCGTATGTGTAAGCTTGCGTGCATCCACATGTGCTTACTCCTTCTGTCAAATAGCTGAACACATTTAGCAGCACTTGTAGTAGCAACATGGTTGCTAATTGTCACTAAAGACTCGGGTCGGTATGGTTTACATATTTTCCGGTACTTTAGAATCGATGGTGCCCGAACCGGTACATTAAAAATGGAAAACATACATATTTATTTCAAAAACATGCCTTTTTATTTTTGTCAATTTTGTCAAGTGTAATTTGAACATAATAGTAATTTAAATACTTTAATAATATAGATAAAATTATAATAAATTCACCAATATGAAATAAAATCCCCAACAAAACCAGCAGCAATACAGAACACAGGGAATGTGCAAAAAAAATACAGTTTTACAGTATTTTAAGTGTATACATTCTCCATAATTCTAGCAGAAATTGATCATTGTTACAACATTCTTATGTAATGTTCATGTTCAGAATTCCAGAGTTTGTGAATGCTCGCTGATTGTGGGTAATGAGGACGTGTTGTGTGTTGGCGCGGAGAGCGAAGGAGAAACATGCGAGTTTACCGTGTTGGATTTGAGCACTGCTGCTGGTGTGTTTAAGGTCGCCAATAAAGTTGAAATAGAATGTCAGACGTTGCATTACTTCCAAGACGTTACTTGCACGATATCACCTTCAAGTACTTGTTGCAGGTGGCTGAGTCTGCATTGAGGCACCAATAGCCACTTTGTTTTGTGGTCAGGTTACTAGCGCTTATGTTGGCGCCGGTGACATTATGATACCGAGTTTTGGTACGCATCCCTACTAAAGATGAATATTGTACAGTAAATATGCAGTGGTGCTTTGTGTCAAGAAGGAAGTCTTTTGAATGGTGTGATGATGATGTTATATATTTTCAAAGAAAGCAGTCCTCTCTCTCTGGGCGCCTAAGAGGCTTAGGGTGACTTCATGACGCTAACTTGCCACCGTTTTAATAGAGTGGCAGACACTAACATCCGTATGCGTTTAATAGGCTGCCAGAGAAAACAGACTGAATGGAAATTGAGCGAAAGCCACGTCAGTCACTTGCCAGACGATGAAACGACTTTGCTGCATTTTGAACATATTTACGGTTGATTTTGTTGTTTTAAAGTGGAAGTCGGGAGAAGCGGTGTTTGCGATGTATCTTATTTAAGCTGTGAACTTCTTGTGAACCTGATAAAAAGTGAATGCGACACAGCAAAGTCTTTCAACTCGTGCTTGTCACTGAGAGATGAAGGCAGCCATTTCTAGTCTTACAAGGTGATGTGGGTGTTAGTGTGATCTCAAACAGGGAAGAGGATGTACATTTTTATGCTGTTACCACATTCGGTGTTGGGCCTGGAGAATGACGAAAAGTATAGTATTGTTATTTGTACGAATAGTTTTTTGTCCATTCTAATCATAAATGTACATTTTGGGATACTGTTATTATCTAAGCGACTAATTTAAGATCCCCTATTATTCAAAAATGACCTTATAATGATGTTCTAAGAGTAAAATGTGTCCCAAGAATCTTTATGAGCACCAAACTTGAAAAAACTTTTGAGAGAAGAGATGCTCAAATGGGCAATTTTGAAGTTGACGATGCCATGAACAAAAACCTTCATTTCTCACAGACATTATACTGCCTCTGATGCCCCACAGTTAGATGAGCCCACCTTGTAAATATGCTCACTACTTCACAGCTTTGTAAAAAAAAAAAAAGACAAAAAAAGCAGGCTTCGCTACACATCTGAAAACAAAACTTGGGCCTCTGCCAACTATCCATCTGTCAGCTACAGATGTGTGAGCTGTAAGTTTAATCACTTAGCTTTTCTTTAGCAAATTGGCTAACCTAGCATGAGGTTGCTGTTACAATGTAACTTTACTTGGTTCGTTAGTTAGTTAGTTGACTAACTAACTAACTAACTTTAGTTAGTAAGTCACTATACTGTAGCTGTATGTTTACATGCACTAAAACAAACCAATAGACTCGAAGTGAGCTTTCTACGCATGCGCGCAGTCTCGACGGAAGGTCATCGCGCTGCTCTTGACAACATTAGCATTGTCCTTTTATCAACATCAGCACATTAAAAACAAAGGTTATGGACATTGGTAGACAATTTAACAACGTGAGAACCGCTAGATAAGGTTAGAAGTGAGCAAGCAGCAACAGTGTTTCAACGCATGAATAACATCTGGAAATCCACTTCCGTGAGGATGCGCATGAAAATCCAACTTTACCAGACCATCATTTTGTCCACTGCAATATATGTTTCTGAAAATTAAAAAAGAATAGTGTACCAACTCAACATTTTTCACCAGAGATGTTGACAAAAATTCGAAGTCACCTGCGGAGATCACAAAACCAACAGTGAAACACGGAGGACGAAACTTCGCAGCCTCCCAGCAATCATCAACGAAAGAAGAGTGAGAGACTGGCAGGACTTGTGTTCTGTTTGCTTGAGGGACGACCAGTAGTCGCAATGGGAAGGATTCCACCATGAATTAAACACCTAGAAAAAAAAATGGCAAAAGAAATTCCTGGAGGACCTGGAGGGGGTGGCTCTGACATGGAATGATGCAAGCTTCAACATATCAAACCTAATCAGCCACCTGAAACGTCAGCATCGCTACGACACCCGGGGCTTGTTCTTATCACTGTGGCGTTTGAAAAGTGCAAAACAGTTTGCCAGATACGACCCAAGGGACAAAGCGATCTGTGATTTCATCATGGGAATGATGACACTTGATGACCAGCGCTTCACCGTCGTTGAAGATGCCGGCTTTTGCCGGCTAGTAAACCCCTTGGATCCACGGTTTGTAGTTCTGAGCCAAGAACCAAAGCAGATGTTATTTTAAACACACTTAAACTTTACTAAAACATGAAACAGCTGTGGAAATGTATGTTATCCATTAGACCCGGTGTTTCTGCAAGTGACACCTATTGGTTTGTAACATCCTCACCCAAAATGTTCGGGAATCCGACTGTTTCAGTACATGAAAATGTACTGACCGATGCATACCTCCTTCTTAGCATTGAATGTTATGTAATATACTTTTACCTGTTATATTACTCACCAAAACACACATAGCATATTCTAAGACACTATTTAAAGAAATCACAATTACATTTTTCTAAAATAATACTGTTTTGTTTTGAATGACACTGTGAGATAATAATGTGTTATACTACAATTTCAAATAATATATATGTCTGATAGTTTTCCTCACTCATTTTGCTCAACAAGATAAGCAAACATCATTAATTAAGATAACGTTTGGATTTGCATCCCTGCACACTACAACCACTGTGATAACATTAAAACAATCCAGTATTTCTCTGTCAGTGTCATTGAAATAGAGCATTATTGTTTTTGTAAAGGCAGAATATTTGGTCAAACTCTTTATTGGACGGCTTTAGACGGCACTGGTGTAGTTAATGCAATAACTCAATAAAGACAAGGCTTCTTCTGGCATTTACACCACGCGTTCCTTTCCTAATCTCCTGCCAAGTCTGGTTTGGAGTGGTGATGTCATGATTTGATGTTAACATGCAGTGTGCAGTGTATTTAGTCATTTGGGGGCCCAAGGCAAACCCATTACAGGGGCCCTCCACATCCTGGTATTGCACTAACAAGTTATATTCTCATCTCAACGCAAGGTCTTCAATGTGGGCAGCAGCAAATAGGCCGTTTTTTCATTTTTTCCTGCTTTGAAATCTATTAGAGTTATCTGTCAGCTTAAGTTGCTAGTGTATAGTAATATTAATGTTTGTCATCTACTACAGGGGGGTGCCCATTACGTCGATCGCGAGCTACCGGTAGATCGCCAAGGTAGTTTGGGTCGATCGCGTAAATGTTACTTTGTAGATGTCATATGACACGAGTGATTTGTTCAAGCTACACATGGAGATGCAACTTTACCTTTATTATTCTGATTAAGGATAAACTAACTCAGCGGTAAGATGCTTATATCGATAACATAAGTTATCTGTTCACTTTTAGCACCTTTATGTAGAAAAAAAAAATTGTGTTGCTTGATGGCTTTGCTTCGCGTCATGAACTCCACTACAGAAATCAGTGTTTTCTACACATCTGCTTCTTAAACTATTATTTCATGATGACACGGAAAATGTGCCCATTGCGGAACCCTTTTTAATATGTTGCCTTGACTTCTGCTGCAATGTCTTTTGCATAATCTTTTTCAATTCTTCTATAGCTGTAATGTTTGATAGCAAATGCGATCTTTGCTCTCTTTGCTAACATTGAAAATGTGAATGTGAAATACAAATCATTAATATTTACAATAGCATTCCAAATGTTGCCGGTTGGATTTTATATATATGTTATATGTTTTATAGAAAGAAGTACATCATTTTGACTTGTAACTTGCATGTTGAAAAAGTGTGATACACACCTGATATACATGTAAAACATAAATAAATACGTACTCATATTTTTTATAAATATAGTAAATATATATTTTCTGTATTTATAGTAGGAGGTACATCTTTGGGACTTTGTCATTTTAAAAGTAGCACGGAGGCTGAAAAAGTGTGAGCACCTCTGATCTACTAGCAAGTGTGAATATGGGAAAATTCGATTTCCTGAGCTAGATAAAGTCCTTAAAATACTCCTCGGTGTTATTAGAACCGAACAAGTGAATCATCTCATCACTTTCGCTGTAATTGATACGAACATTAACATTTAATATAGCTCTAGTGCTTTAATGCTTTGTGATGAAAAGTGTCACTTTCAGCGTCGTCTCTTAGAACTGCTGCATTTGTGCTTACGTTTGTTGTGACTGTGAAAAAGGTTGACACCTTCGTTAATTTTGATGAAAACCGCTTTCCTCTCGCCTTCTCCTCGTCTCTGCGCCACTGGGGTAACTCTGCTTTATTTTTCTCCTAGCAAGTGCCAGCAAATTAGTTTTGTGACCGACTTCCTGAATCAATCTGCACATGCACAGTAGCATGGAATAGTCCATTGCATGTGAAGGGAGAGGGAGCGGATGGTAGTTTATGCATTTTGATGCAGTTTTAGGCATGTTAAGCATAATAAAACAGATGTTTGGGGGCCCCCGGAAATCTTGGGGCCAATTGCCTGTTTGCCTAATGGTAAGTCCGCCCCTTAAAAAGAGCCATAGAACAGCAGATGCCAGATTAGTGTCAGAGAAAAGTGACTGATGAGGAGTCTCCTGGCCACTCGGGAACATGCTGGGCCTGTTGTACTCGTACTCATACTGTAGTCCTGCATGTAGTCCTGTGCTTTGGAATACACCCCTGGTTTGAGTTGAGTCTGGCAGTTGTATTTACAATGACTATTGTTGAAAGGAGTCATTCATGCATCTGTATTTATGAGCACATTTCTATAGTTGATTTGGTCTCAGTGGCATACCTCAGCCTACTCTTTGTGGCACTGATTTCATTTGAGTGGTGGATAAGTGTGTTACTGTCAGTTTGCTCTGCACCACAAACACAAATGTAATGTAATCAGAGAAAAAACGCTCCTGAATTGTGGCAACAATTACATGGTATTGATAAATGGATATTTACCGTATTGTGCTGGGCTCAGAGAGCAATGCGACCATGCATTGAAAATGAAGGTGTTTCATGAAGTATGGAACCTGTGGACACCTGCGTATATGGTAATTGGTCCTTGTTAAGATTCAAGTTGAATGACTCAAAACACTGTGACAATTCCTTGCCTGAGTCTATTTACGGCCTCGCTTGGGAGCACATTTTCACTCTGTTCTCATCGTTTTCTGTTTTTTTTTTTTTGTCCTCTCTTGTCTGGAAAAAGACTAAAGGCGCTAGCTTTTATCCCTCTTCTCATTCAGTGTCATGACTCAAGGGCAAGAAGGTGTTGGCAGCTTGCAGAGCTTTGATTGACTTGAGACCACAGGACACACCCACAGACGCAATGACAGAACAACAGCCATCAACTAGTTTTTCCTTTTCTCTCTTCAGAAAGATGACAATTTTGTGACACATCTGCAGTCAACTTTTAACACTGAACATTGCTTTTCCTGTCTCAAAGAACATGCACAAATGAGGAGCACAGGAGTTCCTGGAAATGTAGGAGCAATCAGTTTAAGGTGTATGTAAGAAGGATAATTGTCATAATGTCAACTAACACACTCGTTACATCCTTCACCTTCAAGTGGGTGGATTACACATCACAGAAAGACACTGATTTGACATGATCCAATTTTAGGATGCGGTGTGTTTGCAGTGAGCGGCACGTCCAGCTGTGTGTTGTAAATGCTGCTGCCAGTCACTGTCTTTTGATTTGTTATTTTACTTGATGTATGACATAAAACTCATGGTTTATAAGTTCAAAAAGCTTGTTTCCGCATGTTTATGCTGTACGTCTTCCTTGCGTTCCTATTTTTTTGACAATTTTAGCTCATCGTCCTGATAATTCAAAACCAATGTGAGTTTAGGGAATGGAGCAGGTTGTCAAGATTAGGGATTATTTAGTAACTCAGTACTTTTAGTTTGGTAGACTTTTCAAAAAGTCTGGGACTTTATCACCGGTAAAGCTCGACTAAGTTTTAAATGGAGTACGTTAATGTAATTTCTCTTCCATCCTTGCATTTTCTATACCGCTTGTCCTCATTAGGCTGATCCAAATTGACTTCAGGCGAGAGGCGGGGTACACCCTGTACTGGTCACCAGTAAATCACAAACAACCATTCACACCTATACGGACAATTAGACTAACATGCATATTTTGGGATGTGTGAGGAAAATGAGTCCCAGAGAACATGCAAACTCCATACAGAGATGACTAGATATGCTACTAAACCTACAAAAAGGACTGAAGAAACACGAGGCACAGGACAACTGGCTTTTGAGTACCTTTCAGTGGCTTGTATATGCTATTTCAGTGGGCACTTTCAGGACTAATGCAACTTCTTGGACACAGTAGCAGTGCAGCAAATATGCATTTTGTAAGTGTTATACAGTCGTCCCTCGCCACTGTGATTAAAATTTTACAGCTTCACTCCAGTATGGTTTTTCAAAAATATATTAAGAAATCATGCTGCTTTGTGGTTGAACACGACCTTTTATTAGTCAAAACATGTGCTTTTAAGCAAATGTTATGGGTTTTTTTTTTTGCCAAAATGTCATTTTCAAGCATAAAAATACAAATATAAGGCATTCAAAAGACGCATTGAAAGACGTTGATGATATGCAGTATTTTACTGGTCACTAGGTGTCAGTAATGTTACAGTAATGTTTGGTGAAACACACAAGACCTGATGGCTGAAACAACAGGCTTTTATTGCGGTTTTAATTATTTCACAACAGATACGATAATTCTTAATAAAAACGCGGGCTACTCGCCAAGCTGAAACTGAAACTCTGAATCCCCAACATCACTTCCTGTCCGCCTTCCAGTCAGCTCCCGTAGGGAAGACATTTATAGAAACACACATGAGCCCGAGTCTTATTTATGTGTTAAATGGCTTATTTACTGTTATTATGTTTATTATATTGGGTAATATGTGTTAAGGGGATTTGAGGGTTGTTATTGCATATTGGGAGGGCTCTAATAATGTTTAAAAAAACATATTTACAAGGACGTAAGCAGCTTTTTCATGCTCTGACTTAGAAAATATTCAACTTATAAATAAGGCATCCTACTTCGCGGAAATTCACTTATCACAGTCAGGTCTGGAACCAGTTAACCAAATAAACGAGGGATTTCTGTAATTACATACTCTACTACAGCCTTGTGGTCCACCATTGTTGCTTAAAGTGTGACGTACTGATGCATGTCCAGACTGAACACTTAACATAAATACTGTGTGCACACATACCCTTTGTTTTTACCAACTACTACTTTGGGGTTTTACACGGAACAATGCCTTTTAAGAGTAAAACCTGCGCCCTGAGACACAATTTTAAATGTTTGTGTTTTGGGGCTCCAAAAGTCTTGTGCAGGGGTCTCAAAGTCAATTTCACTGTGGGCCAGTGGAGGTAGAGTCTGGGTGAGGCTGGGCCGCATCAAGTAATGGGAGTAGGGCAGGGAATCTCAGGGTACCTCACGATACGATACAATTCACAATACATCCATGTGATAACACCACTGTCAGTTCAGTGTTGGTGTTTACTTGCCCCTGTAAGTATGTAAGTAACACTGAGCTTGCCCGGATGTTACGGGCTGCAGTTACACTACTCTTTGATGTCCAGTCGCGGGCCGCAAGATACGATTTGGTGGGCCGCAAATGGCCCGTGGGCTGCGGGTTTGAGACCCCTGGTCTTGTGATAAGATTTTCACAGAAAAGAGGCATATCATTGATTTTGTGGAAAGTAAGATCACACAAGCTCACTGAGTGTTTGTGTACCAGATGGATGCTTGAGTGTCGGCTTTGTCCGACACTTGACTGGACTGAATGCTTTATGGTGACATGCCTCCAAAGTATCACACACATTCATTCAGTTTTTCATAACCGCATTGTGAGGGTTTGACAATATACAATCCCATTCCTTAAAGTGTCTGTAGGCTAACTAAATATGTCTTACATTTCTCAGCATGCTTCAGTGCACACACACACACACACACACACTTAATCTATTCGCTGCGCACACAATTCACTCTCCATTGTTTAGGGGAATTAACAGTGAATAGCAGGTGTTGAGATGTGTTGAGTGAAAGAGATGAGAATGACCCCAAACCGGTGGCCTTATTTGTTATGTGATCCCGAGCTTGTGGTGGCGAACAAAAGTAGAGGTCTCTCGTCTTCATTGATAGTGTTTACAGACATTGAGATAGTTTCAAAAAAAAAAAAAAAAAGAGAGAATGTGAGAGAGGCGAGGTCTAGTCAGCTTCAATTACGGCCCCATGTAGTTCTCCCAGAGGTACCGTATAGGGCCTTTAAGGGGGAATCAATGAGGTGACAAATTGTTGTGGACAGCGACCCTTTTTTATTTGTTACGCTGTTGTAGCATGCCTGAATGCTGTGCACCCATTTGTATTTGTGTGGCTTATTTTCTGCTAGTGGTTTTAATAGCTTGTTATCTGTCTAAACTTGTTTTTAAATGCTTCGTAACGGCTGGGCACATACATCGGCGCTTACAGATGCTCAGGACAACATCCCGCTCGCACTGTTTCTCAAGGTTATCTCTGCATTGTCGAAGCCTTGTGTTACCTACTAGTACTGATGGTTTGGTTTTTCACTTAATTCCTTTCACATAGTAGAAAATAGTAACTGTCAAAGAAAACTGAAACATTGACAACTACCTTGACGGTCTTTGTTGCATGCAAAAGTGTTTTTATTTATTTATTTTTTCATTTTTGTTTTTGACAATTTGTAAACGATTACAAAACTTTAAGGATATTACATGTATGGCGCACGTCTTCAAAAGACCGCAAGCAATAAGGGGGTGCCACAAATGTCACCCCCTGGGGTAGCTGAATTTCTTCACATGACTATACAGTACAATGTAAGCTGCCATTTGACTCCTCCTCAGTATTGATGACTGTACAGCAAAGTGCAGACAAGTGCAAATCCCCCTAAAGCTCAAAGGGAATGGAGGAGACTACATTTGCTCTTATTTTTAAGTCAGCACGGCTGAATGAGTGGAGCAGGTATCTCATCATGGGGAGACTGCTGCTTTGCACTTATTTGCTTTGGCTCCCCTTAGACCTGTCATTGTCTTTGAACCCCCTTACGCTGTGTATGAATTCACCCACTGTGGGAGTAATGAGGGGCAAAATGGAATAAATAAGACTGTGTACAACAATTATAATGTATTCCAAATGAGTCACAAAGTACAGTACCACACTCGCCTATGGTCCAGGGCCATGGTAGGTATCTGTCCAATTTCTGTGTGTTTGTTATTAATCTGACTCCTATGAGATATTTTTCCTCATTATTTCCTTTTACAGCATCCCAATTGGCATCCACGAAGCCATGTTATTAATTCAACACATTTTCTCTTTGTCTCTGCAGGGAAAGAAGAGTATGTTGCAACCTTCAAAGGATCCGAGTTCTTCTGTTACGACTTGTCCTTGAACCCGATTCAAAGCAGCAGCGATGAAATCACATTGTCATTCAAAACCCTCCAGAGGAATGGACTGATGCTCCACACGGGCAAATCGGCCGACTACGTCAACCTGGCACTGAAAAATGGGGCCGTCTCACTCGTCATTAATTTGGGGTCTGGAGCCTTTGAAGCTCTGGTGGAGCCAGTCAATGGGAAATTTAATGACAATGATTGGCATGATGTCAAAGTAACAAGGAATCTACGTCAGGTAACAGTACAGAGGATGATGAGAGATTTAAGTGAATAAAAACATGCACTTACTGTCTATCATTAACTGCTGTATACTATGGTTTGTAGACGTAATTAGATTACTGAATCAACGTTGGTATATAACAGGTGAAGATATTAAACAAAACCAGGTGAGCAGGACATCGAGATGTTAATCGGGGTCTCTATTTCATTTCAATTTCAGGGAGAAAAAGCACACATTGCCTTTGGCTTTGAGATGCACGAAGAGAATCTTAATGTTTATATGAGTTTATAAAATATGAGCCTGTTGTTTATCTTGATGATTGTTGATATTCTCTATTGGTAATTGGATGAGACATCAAAGCACTGCATTGATCGGCAACATGGATAACTGAGTGTTCGGTATAGTACTTTTGACACGTATTAGAGTTTTAAAGAGTTTCTCAGCACTGGGCTAATTATTTGAGGCCATTCTACACTGGACAACTCCAAATGCTGTAAACATAAGTAACATAACATAAGACACTTTCTCTGAACATGCAGAGATCTTTTACAATATCCTCTATTCAATGTGTATTTCTAAATTGTTAGAAGTATTGTGGTGATAAAATGAATATTGGATAACGTTTGGTATTTTCTGAAATGATGATTTAATCTTGGATATCTGGGGAAAAAATAGACACAAAAGCCTGACAGGAATGTCATGGTTTTATTGAGTGGCTCTGATATTAACTCTAATTGCATCCTGTAAAATAATTTGCAGTGGAAGTCATTACTGCAAAATATGCACACAACCTGTGCTACACAGAAAATATCGACAAATTACAGGAACGGTGGCAATCCAACGACAATCGTAACCTTTCGTGTCCACCCCCGTCACACTCGTTAAGTCGTGTGTGAAGCGACGTCTGTTTTGTAAAGCAAGAAGCAAGGCTATATTTATGGGACCAGATTACGCCACATGAATAAAATGTTATGACGTTAATTATGTACTGATATCTAAAATCATGTGTTGTCAATCACCACGATTTTTATCACTGACATGGATGTTTTGAGTGCCATGTTTTATTCGCCACTATTTTTCATGAACTTAACATTTTACGGTTGTCTTTTTACATATTTTTTTATGACGCTGCAGTGATTGAACACAGTTTAAAAAAAATTGCAACGTATGAGTGCACCTCTACTTTAAATTTTGACACCCTTGTCAGGTTTTCAGTTAGCAAGTTTGGAGAATGTATCATATTCATCTGCAGAAATCCCATTGCTACATAGCTTTGTTCCTTAAATGTCAGGATGGCCGATTCGAGGTGTCTGTTATTATACTCTTTGTATTAAAAAACTGGCCTGGGGATCATCCATGTTAGTTCTCCGATTCTTATGATTTAAGGGAATTAAATGAGATAATTTTAAATAATCTGTGATTTACAGTAAATGATATGGAACATGAACCAAGTAGAGTGAATGTTTGCAAACTAATTGCAGAACACATTTGACTATAAGCCGCCATCATAGCAATGGCAGAAATGTCCTCAATGCATTGCTTTAAGCAGGTGCATATCCACAGGGCATTCTCATGTCCTACAAGTAACCAAAAATAGGCAGGATTATGTGTCTTTCACTGTGCGATAACTGTTCCCAGTCAGTCAGTAGGGTGCAGCGAATAAGCTTAACTGAAATATGTGTGCTTGGGAGGTGGCTGATGTGCCTACTTCCAGGAAAAACACTTTGACAAGAAGGGTTCATCAGTAGAAGAAACCAAATCAGAATAATGTAGACTGGCTTGATTGTCATTGTCAGTGCCAATGCCTCGGTCCTTAAAAAAAAATCCTCCTTCAATCAAGTGAATTCAGGGGTTCCTGGGAAACGTTGCACAGAGATCCAATGTGTTTGGCGCAGATTGTGAATAGGGAATCTCTTTGTAAATCATGTAACCAAAATGCTAAAGCCTCAAATCTTATTTGTGCCAGTATTTGGGTCGCATTTCATACCAAATTAGTGTTATTTGAAACCAAAAAAAACAAAACTGACTTTTGTTTATTCAGTTGGAAAGATTATGTTGAGCTACAAAAGACCACTGGCAAGAACCAGAAGCATATAAACTCTAGATTAAGATGTCTATGAAAATCGGGCATTTCCAGATATTCCTGCTCATTTGGTGGTTGGTCTTCACCTCAGAACTAAATGTAACCACATAAAAATGTATTACTGTATAGAAACCCCGCCAAAATGGTTTTAAATAGTCAAAGGAAGCTAAGCATATTAACTGCCTGCTGTGTGGAGGAATCGAAATTGCTATCTTCCTCGTGCTGTGGCAGGGTATCCTTTGCTGTCTCTCACTGCTGTCAAGTCAAGTGGTCTTTAAGTCCATCAATACGACTGAGAGGCGGTGTAGTTTTGGTTGACCCCGGGAAATATGTGAGGCTAGATTGGCCCTGAGGCTAAAACCAAACACAAAACCACCTATACAGTATATGACAACGGGCAAAGAGACTTTAAAAGGAAGGTCAACCGTTTACTCTCTTCCCATCTTAATGTTAATGTCTTAATGCACCATTTATACAAAGACATCGTTTCTTCGATTCAATTGTCCGGTTACATGTTGCAGAACATGCTGCAGAGGATGTTGCTAAACACAAGGAAGAGCATACATTAGCGAGTGCTTGGTTGAGTTTTAGCAGTGTTATTGACTAGGTCTGCTTTTTTCTTGTTACAACTTATTTTGCCCTATTTCCTCTCTGTTACTAACATGCTTTGGAACAACAAACTAACATCATTCATGGAATGTGTCATTCTACTAACCAGTATGGTCTTTGCCGTTTTAACAATGTACTAACAGTATTATTTATGACCATCATATATGATTTGAGTAACAATCGTTATTCTGTTCACAGTTTTTAATTTCCTTTCTCCCCCCTTTTCCACAAAGCACTCAGGCATTGGACACGCTATGGTAAACAAACTACATTGTTCGGTAGATATCATTATGATTGTTTCTTAGTTTGGGTTTGCCGTGTGTTTTGTTTTCTTTTTTTCTTTTTTTTTACCGTAGATGTCATTTACAAAAACAGGTAAATTGCGGTTGGTACTCTTCAGCTTACTTTGAGACCTTCTTACCCTTTTCATTTCTTTTTTTCATTTTTTTTTAAATTTATAGTATTCCTCCTCATGTTCTTGTTTCCTGTCCAATTTTGTCTGAGCCACTCATTTAGGACCATCGTTTCAAATACATGAAATAATAGGGACGCTTTGCTGTCTGGCCGGCCGGATATTCTTCTGTTCTCCAATCACTTTGCATGGCGTGCATTTTGACTACATGTTGCGTCACACCGCCCATTTGTCAACATAAATGTGACAGTTGAGCTGTGGTTGTCTTTGGTGCTTCTCTGGTGGTTTTTCATGCCTTGTTGTGGTTTGGCAGTGTTTCATATGTTTCTGCATGCATCTGATGCACTGGCAAGGGTATTAGTGTCCATAACCCAATCAAAAACATTTTCTTTTTGTGTGCAAATAATCAAAAAGAAAAGACAGTGACATGCATGCATATTTTGTCTGAAATGTACTTTGTCCTTCTCTTATGCTAAGAGATGATTGCACCTTTCCTAGCATGTATTCCTCTAAACTCCTGACGTAATAGCACACTTTGATTTCTTTTTCAAACTTCTAGGCGTACTAATACATGGTTAAGTTAAACTAACCCAGTTGACGTTCTACTAACACCATTTTTGTGTCTGCCAAGCAATTTTACGTTGCAATACTAACACTTTATCCTGGATACTTCACTAACACTAAAACAGCCTTCTTTTGGGGGTCCTCCAACTAATCATCTGGACAAAATATCTGTAGAAAACAAGAAAAAAGACACGGAAAACAGACATGAAAATGGGTTTTTGAAAAAAAAAAAAAACAATTGAGGAAAATCTGTCGGTTAACTGGAAGAAAAGAAGGTAACTGCATTTTAACAACATGGGCTGAGTGTAGTGTTTCCTTTTCCTGTGCTTTGTTGTTTAGGTAACAATATCCGTGGACGGAATTCTGACCACCACGGGATATACACAAGAGGACTACACCATGCTGGGCTCTGATGACTTTTTCTACGTTGGAGGGAGTCCGAGCACAGCAGACCTGCCCGGATCTCCAGTTAGCAACAACTTTATGGGCTGCCTCAAGGAGGTAAATACCACTTATACAGTATATACGTATATATATATGTATATATATATACAGTCTGAAGCTAGTGGGGATTAGAATAGCACTTTAGGAGACAACAAACCTTCCTTCCACAGTGGAAGGTATTTTGCATCCACACCTCAAGCTGAGGGCATTTCACAGTGTCCTACATTCCAGAGGGGAGAGAAGTGGTCAAGTCAAGAAGATCAGCACCGCTACTTAATGCTATGATATTATTTACTGGCTCACATGATCTAGTTAATGTAAAACATCATAAAAAAATCCAAAATGATGCATGTTAGGTTAATTCTAAATTGTCCACGGGTGTGAATGTGAGTGTCAAAGGTTTTCTGTCTATATGTGGCGTTTGATTAACCGACGATCATCCCAGGGTGTAGCCCGCCTCTCGGACACAGTGAGCTGGGATAGGCTCTAACGCAGTGATCCCCAAACAACTCATTTGGTAGCGGGGCGCACAGAAAGAAAAAATAATTTCCATGATGTTTTATTTTGAAAAGTGGCCGGATTCTCTCTGTTACATCCGTCTCACTTGACGCATGTCCATTGTGCGTGTGCTAACTTTCTCTCGCCGCACAGATAGACTACTATTGTATTTTTAGCATTTTTGTTTCATCTCATATTTGGTGTCAAATGCTGATACTATGTGGGAATGCATAAAGGTAAGTTTTGATGACTTATTGAGTGCTAATGTGCACATTTGTCTCAAGTGAATTCATGCTAGCACACTGAATTTTACCACTCACGTCAAACAGCCATGTAATCATCTCTCTGGAAAAACTCCAGAGATAACAAATTAGATCGCTATAATGTACGAATGAAAGGGATAAAATGAACATTTATAATGACTTTTACCTTTACTGAACACATAGATGAGTGGAGGGAGGAGGGGAGGGCACAGAGGAGTCACGCGGATTCTGTTTCATTCTCGTCCATTAAAAAACTTTAAAGAGTGGACGGTTAGAGCTGTATACATGCTCATTTGAACTTTATTGTAAACTTTAGCAACAGGTGCAATCATCATTACACACACTGGCCGGGCTCACTTTCTGTTATGTCTCCCTTAAAACCATTCCCTCTGCAACCTGTATTTAACTAGGAACCTTTACAAGTTCTGGCACTTGCAACTTACCGTAATTTCCGATGTAGAAGCCGCTACTTTTTTCTCAAACTTTGAACCCTGCGGCTTACACAGCGGTACGGCTAATATGTGGTCATGTTCTAATCTCGTGACATCTCCTATACTTCAGAACTACTACTAATCATTTAAATATGTATTTTTGGAAAACGCTATTACTAAGATAGTCCATCATAAGGGCAAAAAAAAAGTTCAGGAAACCGAGATGCCGAGAAGCCACCATTCTCGGCGTTTGCTAACCCTGTCGTTCTAGTTGAGTGGAGCCGGGTATGCATGCACACGCTCCAGTTTACAGTGAGCAACAACAAGCACAATTTATACTAAAATCAAATGTATAACACGTTGTTGGATTTGGATAAATACATATACCGCCAAGATTGCAAAGCCTGTTATGATGAATGAACACAAAAGGAAAGTAACATATGAAAGCGGTGACGTATTGTAATTTGTGCAGCGATTGCGTTGTTGACACATTCTGCACCTGCCGGGTGCTACACACACTTTGATGACTCAAAATCGGCCTATTGTACCGTGGTTCTTATGAAGTTCAGAGCGATAACTCCAGCAGAAATAGTGCGTAATACCTAGCAACTCCCCAAGTGACTCTACGTAAAACTTACGTAATGTACATAGACGTAATACACGTCATATCCACTCATATATACTCATATCGTATACTATACATCAATAAATAGAAATACAGACACAATAAAACAAAACAAAAAAAGAAGTTGCTATCTATCCATCTAACAATGAATGTAGACGCGTTCTTATTCTTCTTTTTGTTTATGGCAGGTCGCAGCCAACTTTTAGGTGCATAGCGCCACCTACTGTACCAGAATGTAGACGCGTTGCTCGCATGTAGACGCCTTCTTCTTCTTCTTTTTGTTTATGGCAGGTTGCAACCAACGTTTAGGTGCATACCGCCACCTACTGTACCGGAATATAGACGCGTTATGCACATGCGCATTGACAACCCGGTCGTCACAATCTTCTGTCATAGAAAACACACGAAGAAATGGATATGATGCCACTTTCAAGTTAAAGGAGATGGATTTGGCTGTCGGAGAAGGAACTGTGCAACTTTTGCACAAGTCTGTTAGTGGACGCTTGCAGCCTGGAGCAGATAAAACACTATCTTCAACGGGTTTCGAAAGGCTGGGAGTACTGCCAGAACCGAAAAAGAGAGAGAGGCCGACAACGCGTGTAACGAAGGAATTATGACACCGTTCAATTCTGACACGGCAGGGGAAGACTTTCGTGGTTTTAGTACCCAAGAGGACGACGATCAATGACTTTTCTGGTATGCTACTGTTATCTATGTTACATGCACTATTCGGCACTGTTTAACTAGCCGTGTTGGACCACTGTTAGGCACGCACTGTTTGGAAAAAAAGCATTTATTTTATGAAAAGTTTTTTTTTAATATGTGTATTGTATTTCTGTGCACTAAATATCCCATTTTATGACGTGGACACCTGCGGCTCATAGTCCGGTGCGGTTTACTGTATGTACTTGTATATACAAATCTGTTTTTTCCTCTAAATTTATTAGGTGTGGTTTATACACCGGTGCGGCTTAAACACCAGTACAGTGCTTTATCATCATGGTGTTTTTTTTTTTGTAGCCGTAATGTTAAAAGCACACAGAACACTCAGCAATACGCAGTGCACTTGAAACAGAAACTGAGTTGCTCATCGTTGTATGTATGTTCCATGAACAAACAAACCGCCCACACACACATAATAAAGATGATTACTGGATTCCCTGCCCGGAATCAACTCTGTCAACTCTAAAAGAAGTACTACCCAACCCATTCTTCACAGAGACTGGGTCACCAACGCATGGATGCATTGTGTGGGCACTGTTTGGCCGTATGATAACCAACACAGCGTACGAAAACTGAGACATATTTTTGGCAATAATTTTCATCAAAAACCAGGGAGTACCAAAACCGAAATCCACTGTACTAACTTTCTTCATATTGTATGACTCGGGATTTGGTCTACTTAAATCAGACATTGTTCCATCTTTAGACTTATTCGAGGGAGAGAAATCATTAATTTCTCTACTATCCATTCATTTTCTATGCCGCTAATCATTAGGGTCGTGGGGTAAGCTGGAGCCTACCCCAGCTGACTTCGGTGGTACACCCTGGACTGGTCGCCAGCCAATGGCAGGGCACATATAGACAAACAACCATTCACACTCACATTCATACCTATGGACAATTTAGAGTTGCCAATTAACCTAACATGCATGTTTTTGGAATGTGGGAGGAAACCGGAGTAAACGCATGCACGGGCAGAACATGCAAACTCGGGTCTTCCCGATCTCCTGACTGTGTGGCCAACACACTAGGCCGCCGTGCGTAGTTTCTCTACCATACGGTTGATAATGTATGCCATTCACATTCAACTGCAGCTGTATTTTTTAATATCCTGCTTAATAGGGTTTGTGACCTAAATCATTTACTTAAGAACACTTATGGGAAACATAAAGATACCTGCCTGGAAATTATCTAGCACAACGACCCATGCATGTATCTTTCTTTCACTCATCTTCTCAGTTAAAGCACATGTTTCAAAGCGCCTTGAGGGCTCTTAATGAGCTTAAGGACCACATCTATATGTACTCAGCAGCTTTTTAACAGGCCTAAATGATCAGTAAAGACACTCTTTCTTTTAGATATGATGTGACCCAAAAGGAATTGTATTGCGGCTTTTAAGTATATTTCTATTGATTCCATTACTGATTATATTCTATTGGCACATGCAAAGCATGTGAGCTTTAAAATAGCAGCACGTCCCGTAGCTGATGGATGACCTGTTCCCAAGTGGGCTGATGTAACATCTGTGTGCAAATTCCAGTAAGTCGTTGCCATGACGACTGTGTTAGTTACGATGGCAAAACAAACACTTCATTGTCACTGCTCTACCTTGATGACAAATTAGCGCTTCTCTAGTGCATCATTATTCCAAACAAAGTTTCTTAAATCTGAAAGGTGCACTTCACGTCTGTAAACAATTCATTTGGGTTTATTAACTGTATGTGTTGAAAATTCAAAGCTAAGTCTCGTAAAATTCCACATTCACAGCCGTAAGTCCGCCACGTCCACGGCCACACACATTTTCTTGTACACAAAACACAATTTTGCAATCTCTACATTGGGGCAAAATAGCATCACTTTCTTCAGTTTTGATGACGCATTTATGGCATTTATCTTATAGATTCAATGTCACTCAAAAGGGAACTCACACAAATCTCTGGAAACAGTTGCTGACATTATTGGAACCTTATTGTTTGATTAGTTAGACATACAGTATCCTAAATATTGGAGTTGTGTGGTAATGGGTGATAAATGTTCATTGGTGATTTATTGTTTTAGTCTTGGAGGGGGCAATGTAGTGATGCAATGTTATTTGTTTTTTTTATGTACTGTATTGTGAATATAAAAAATGTAACCCCTCCGGTCTGTCACAGGGATCAAAGAGTTGAGAGCGCTAGCCATCAAGCTAAAAGCCCGAGCTGTCAACTTGATGTGACTTTTAACACTTCAGGAAGTGAGGTTTACAGCGTACTCTTGCACAGACAGTCACAACATCAAATTAAAAGCACGAAGTGAATACATTTTGCGCTCCAGGCACACAGTTTGTTTTTCAGAGAGATTATAACATAACGTCATTCTTAGGTGTGTGGGTGACAGCAGTGTGCTGGCATGAATTGTGCACCGAACAAATATGCACATTAGCACTAAGAACAGATATAATAGCGTCATCAAACCTTACCTTTATGCATTCACACACAGCATCAGTGTTCACAACAAGGATGAGGTGAAAGAAGAACAGGAAAAACATAAGCCTGTCTGTGCAGCGTCAGAGAAAGTCAGCATGTGCACAACTATGGTGCGTTCAATGACCGAGGACCGTCAAACAAAGTGGGAAGTGTTGGCACGCTCCAAAACACAATGAAACAAAACAACATAAACATAGAAAAACTGTGGGATTTCTAACTGTGCAGTATATTATCATTTAAATAAAATAATCACCCTTTTTTCCAATATTGATATGCGATCAAATTTCATGTAGGTATTTACAAACTGTGTCTTTTTTTTGTCATTGTCAAGTTTTAGGTTTCGGATCCCTGTTGTAAAAAGTAATTTAATCAACACTCACTTCCTTTCCAGTACTTAAGGAACATATGATTCTGATTAATTGACCATAATGAATTTCTCTGATTACATAAGGCCTGATGTTTTATAAACATCAAAGCTTATACAGATTAGAAGAGGAGAAAAATATTCTAAGAGCATAGCAGTTTACAAATGAATGCAGTGCTTTTCAGACAGATGCATGTAATGGACACCATATACGGAGCAATGCTTTCCACAGTGTGGAAGGCAACCAGTTTGAACAACTGTATATACCTCAAGTACTCTTTTTGTGCAACAAGTATAATATGACAAGCCTCCACTTTCATTTAACGGGACCTATTATATTCATTTTCGGGCCTTTGTATTGAGTTCTGAACTCCTATAGAGCAGCTACACACAATAAACCCGCACAGAAAGTTTTCTAGATCTTCCAGACCCCGCACCTCTTCCTGCAGTATTTCTTGCCTTTCACCCAAACGGTCTGCGTAATTTCCTCAACCCCCGACCCTCCTCCATGTACGCCTCCCGCCAAGCCCACTCCGCTGTGATTGGTCACAGTCCCAAGTGCTCCCAAGGACTTCAGGACAGCTGCCGAAACCATTTTGTCCGATTACGTACACAAAATAAACAGTTAAGACACTGATAAATTATTACTTACAGCTTGTTCTTCTGACTCTTCAGCACGACTAAGCAACGTTGGTAAGGCGGCGGACTTCAGCGACAGTTTAGAGGATAGTCCAGCTTGTTCACAAAACAGTCCCGTGTGAAGTGCCGTCGACAGATGAGCATATTTTTCTCTTGCTGGCCGGGAATCGGCAACTCCAACCGCTTCTTGCCTGATGCTTGCCTCTTTAGGCACACCCGAACAAACATTTCCTGGGAGCCATTGTTCGACGTGCTAACACCGTGTTGCCAATATAAGGAAGTCCGGGTTGCATTGACGTCAATGGAACTCGGTGTTAAAAAAAACTCTGCAAAACACAGCGTGCAGAGCCGACTAAAACTGCTTTCAGGTGTCACTTCCAAATGCGCAAACCTCATTATCTGACGCGTTGGCATCGTTTAACACGAGAATACAATATTGTAACAACATTTATAAGTCAGAAAAGAGGAAAAGCATAATAGCTCCCCTTAAAATATCACATGATCCCAAATAGTAATTTTCCAGTGCTGTTTATCGAGGTCAGTGTTTTAGTTTAGGTATAGGGAGACTACTGTCAGCTTTCTCCATGATCCACAATATTTGTTTTGCTGAACCTCAACAAAATACTGCCGTCATGTTCCCCCTTTCCAAAAACTCCCAAATGAGGCCATTTATGAATAACCCTACTTATCTTTTATTGGAAACCCTTTCCCTAAAACATTAAGAAATGTCTCATTAGAACACTGGACGTTGTTGTTATTGGACGAAAAAAAAAAAAAGCAAGCCTTGTCATTACTGCTCCACTTACTCTAGATACGCTTTCATTATGCAGATTGGATAATTATGTGGTTATTGCTGTATCTAATTTGTTTAAGACCCATTACAGCAGCACTCTTCTTTCTGCAAAGTGGTCCTTGCAGTGCCCCCTCTTCACACAATGTAGCTACCATTTTGCTTAGCAAAGAAGCTTTCATCAATAGGTTGTTGATTTACTTACATGGGCAGCCTTTTAATGTGTATTGTAAGGTAGACTAGCATATTCTATGTTTTGATGCATAATTTCCTTATAAGTCACTGTGCAAATAGAAGTAAATTCAAATGTACAATTTACCGCTGCTCTCTTCAGCATATTACCTCAGTAGGGTGCGCTAAACGCACAGTCTCTATATAATGGTAGGAAGATGAAAGCATCTGATTCTGAATCGTTTTGAGCATTGAATTGTTTTCATAACAGTGCATGATATATGCTCTGCATATAAAGTCTCACGCAGACTTTTGTCATTTGCGTCCTTCTTAAAGGCACATTAATTCTGTTTTATCTTCAGCATTTCATTCCACGCATGCGGTCAGAGTGACACCGTCTCACATTTACACTTTTAAACCCAAGGCATGCTCCCTGATTGAATAGTTTTCTTTAGTCGCCGTTATTTATTGTGAACTTGACTGTTCTGTATTTTACAAAGAGCAAGTGAAACTGAGTACCATTGTGATCAAACCTGTAGAAACGAGCTCGTTTTGAAGTAATCCGTAAAAGCGCAATCACAACCAACTGAAATGAAATTATACATTATGATGAATTATTATTGGTTGAAAACCGTTTGGCAACTTAAAGCAATGGTGACTGCTTTAAATGTCCTCTATCATGCAAAATTGACTTTTAATGAGGTTCTAACAGTAATATGTGTCCCGAGAGCAGGGGTCCTAAATTCCATTTGTCCAAGCGAGAGAATTGTTATTGGCAGACACTGAGGGCCTATGCTAATAAATAAAAAAATAAACATTTCTATGGATATATTATACAATGTATATAGATAGAGCCACTAACTCTATCACAGTTTTTCTATATATATATTCATTTAAAAAATCAAACTGTTCTGTAGTTGACTACGGCCTATTATTAGTGCATATTTAACTGGCTAAATGAACAAAAATGCAAATATAAAGCATTCCGAAGACATACTGTGCTCACGCGTTCAAAGACGGCCTGGGTGTGTTCATGTAATGTAGCATCTTCATCAAACAAGCTGCAGTATTTTCACAGGTTAGTGGTTGTGTGTAATAACTGTGTGTGTGTGTGTGTGTGTGTGTGGGTGTGTAATTATAATGTACAAGTACGGAAATGTTATGACTATATGAGCGCGTAGTAAGCAAATCAAATGAAACAAACCAACAAGGATTTGAAGCGATCGGGCAAAAACCCTTATGATTTTCTCCATGATTTTCATGAGGAAGGATTTAGATTGTTGTTGGGGGGGGGGACTGGCTTATCTCTGCCTGCTTCTGGGGTTGTATGTTTACAATGAGACACGGTGAAACAGTGCCCATGAAAAGGAAAGACAATTGTTTTTATTTTCAATCATTTTATTTTATTTGACATATCCATCGTCTGTTCTATAAAATAATCAAATAATAAAAGTGAAATTAATTGCAGACCTTCCATCTGTCGCCCCTCATTATTCTGTCATGACAGCTCCTCAGCCAGAGTGAAATTCAGTGCCTGCTTTCTTCATTACGTCATTTTAATTTCTGTTAGCTACATCAATGTCCATGTCATTAAAGCATTGTACCCGTATGACTATTTTTATATGACTTTTTATATTTCATTTTTATTTGTTCACATGTTCACCTGATACCACCCGGGTTACAAGTGAAAGAATAAAACAAAAATGGTTAAATAAACCATTAAAATAGAGTGGTAATTTATTGCAGTTCATCTGCGCAGTGTGTATTTGTTGGTTAATGTTGTGGTAAACTTGCACATTCATGTCATTGGGGATTTTCTGCCAGGCTTCTCTCTTGCATTAAGCAGCTGCAACCGTGTTTCCTTTAGCAAGTTGAATATCTTTATATTCTTCACACTTAATATATTAGATTGTTCTTCCTGACTGTAAGTTGCTGTGCTTCCGGTGTATTGTTCATGTTTGTGATGGTCATCTGACGCCAACCCCGCCCTTTAAGGTGCAACTTCACTTCCGGGTCACACAGGATTTCCAATCAGTCGTTATCTGTTTTGTCCATATTCCCGTTATGGACAAAATTTGAATGTTTTCGTTTTCGGTCTGGACACAAATATTGAAAAAAATGAGTCTGGCAACCAGTCCAGGGTGTACCCCGCCTGTCGCCCAAAGTCAGCTGGGATAGGCTCCAGCATGCCCCTGTGACCCTAAAAGAGGAAAAGCGGTACAGAAAATGGATGGATGGATGGAGTCGTTATTTAGTTTTCTTAGTTTTGGTTTTAATTTGAAAAATGAATGAATGATACACAGATGATACACAGATTAACATAGGCTACTTTTGCAGCCATTACCCACGAAACTCAACCCTGAACCCCTGACATCACTTCCTTTCCACCTCTCTTTCAGGTCCTTTAGGGAACACATTTATAGTAACACACAGCCTTATGTCTTAAATGGCTTATTTACTTTTATTTTGTCTACTACATGAGTGTAAAATTGACTATAGTGCTGTTATTGCATGTCTACAGTGGGCTAGTAATGTTAAAAAGCATATTTATAAGGTTTTAAACAGGTTTTCTATGTTGTAACTACGAAAATATTACATTTATAAATAGGGAATCCTACTTCACAGAAATTCACTTATCACAGTCGGGTGTGGAACCAATTAACCGCGATAAACTGTATATACTGTACATATATAGTACTTTGTAGCAATTTTCAGTGTTAACCGACTGATATTACTCTAGCAAGCAACTAAAGTCCAGAGTCGTGCGTGGGTTCAAATATAATAATCCAGAACCGCCGCACGTGGACTGTGTCAAAGTTGTGATATTTAATCTGAAGGTGCCTCCGCAGGTTACGTTCCTTCAAAACAGCTAACACACACCAACACCGCTCACTAGCATAAAGCTGCAGACACACAAAATGTTGTGTTAACAGTAGGGCTTCCTCAGCATTTTTAAACTGTCTAAATTCCAGCATCAATGCTATCTGTTGTTCTTCATACACTGTTGTGGGATCTGTGAAATGTGGCACCTTTTGAAAATTCTAACAAATGACACTAACACAAAGAACAATTTCACAAACGTGAATCCGTGCTCAGAAAAGCATATTATTGAAAGGCAAAACAACAGTGGTTATGTTAAAACATATAGAAAAGATTTGACATGACGTCACCACGGCTACTCTGATGGTTGTTTGTTTGCCCTCAGGTACATTAGGTAAAGCCTCATGTAGCAAATGCATGTTGTCTGAAAAAAAGTACTATTTCACCCAAGTTAACCCTTAACCATCCTTTACAGATGACAATTGGGATTCATTTACCATTTACAGAGTACTGCAGACTTCTTACTAAGACTACTTTCTCTGTGCGGGCCCGTCAGATCTATTTTTTGGGAAGCAAAGCACAAGAAAGAGTAAAACAAAAATAAATAAATTCCCTAAGGCATTCAGGCCCACTGCGCTAATTACTTTAATGGTACACTGGTCACATTTATTTTCCAATTAAAGTGCCTGGAAGTCAGTCAGAGGCACCTGTAAATTCTAAATGTACATTTATCATTTTCTTTCACTATCTGGAAAATGGTAACCTCGTACATTACATCTTCCTACTCCTTTTCGGACACTTGAATTGTGCAAGTGTAAATGTGTAAGATGTGTAAACATCTTCGAAATAAACAAAATAGAATTGCATTTGAAGGATGACTCCATGGTGTCTTTCTTTCCTTTTTCTCATCAGGTTGTGTACAAAAACAACGATGTAAGACTTGAGCTATCAAGGCTGGCCAAACAGGGGGATCCGAAGATGAAGATCCATGGTACTGTGGCCTTCAAGTGTGAGAATGTGGCCACTCTGGACCCGATCACCTTTGAGACGCCTGAGTCTTTCATCGTCCTCAACAAGTGGAATGCTAAGAAGACAGGCTCCATCTCCTTTGACTTCCGCACCACCGAGCCAAATGGACTCCTGCTCTTCAGCCACGGAAAGCCGAAGCAGCAGCCAAAGGATTCCAAAAGTCCCCAGACTCTCAAGGTGGACTTCTTTGCCATAGAGATGCTGGATGGACACCTATACCTGTTGCTGGACATGGGCTCAGGGACCACAAAGACCAAGGCAGTGAATAAGAAGGTCAATGATGGCGAATGGTACCATGTTGACTTCCAGCGGGATGGCAGATCTGGTAAGTTCAAATGTTTCTTTGAAATAAAACACCAATCAGCTCCAGTATGTAACAAGCATGGGAAATCATATTTGTCTTCCTTGGGTAAAGTCATGGTATAGTCATGTAAAATTATAATTGCTTATCGAGAAGTTCAGTATTAGCGTCCTTATTGTTGAACACTTCATGACCAATACCAGTATCAACCGATATCTATGTAGGTAACAGCTCTCCCCCCAATCTAATGAGCACAATATGCATCTCTTACTGTGATGGCATTGGATGCATTTCACAAACTAGAAAAGCACTCGCCGACATGCACTCCTCCCAATATTGTGATTTACACCATAAATATTAGTCCTACATTTATTTTATCCACATATTCAGATTCCTCGGCCATGAAAACATACTATTAGCAATTGGATTCATATTGATATCAATACTAGTTCAGTAGTTATTTACAAAAATCTCATTTTCTGCAATGGCGGTTTTCTTCTGGATGTAGTTCCATAGCTTTTGAGGATACAATAATCAACAATCTATTGATTTGCACACTCCAGATTCCACAGAGTCTTCTATATAATGGTGTTTGTTGCACGTTTATTATAGCTTCATTTGTTATCTTCCGATGATGAAAATGTCCCCTATTTTTTCATATTCATAAAAAACAATACTGATATGACCCAATGTCTTTTTTTTTGTGAACCAATATCTATCTATGGGGCACCATGTAGTCTTCGAATTTCGCGTCTTCACTCTATAGCGGTTCTTTAAAAATATATGGATAATATAAAAATATATGAATTATTGAATCAGTTAAAAATTTGTTTAAAATGAATATTTAAGCAAATTGTATATATTTTTGTCTGAATTAAGCATTTTCAAGTATACAAATGGCTAAATGAAGTAAAATACATATATAGAGCATTCAGAACATGCATTCAGAGGGTAAAATATGTAGTATTCTATACTGCTCACTCTGTGTCATTAATGTGGCTGTTTGTTAACATTTGTGGGACATGCAAGCACCAGATTTGATCGCCGGAACAACCAACTTTTATTACAAGCTTGAATTATTTCACAACAGGCATGATATTTCACTTATCACAGTCGGGTCTGGAACCAATTAATTGCAATAAACGAGGGAATACTGTATTGCACTGTATTGTAGAACATGCCCGGAACACCAAAACCACACCAAAGTTGAATTTTATGAATCAATCCTTTAAAACGAAAGGCACACTAATTGCATTTGACCTTTCATCTTTCTGTAATTCAAAATAGTACATAAACGAGGTGTTGTAAATGTTGTAAATTCTATTTTAAAATATGGATGTGTGTCCTCACCAAATAAAATAATCATACATTCGGGCAACATACTGTATATATGTCTTTTTAAAATACATTCATTAAATAATACAATTTATTTATTTATTCTGAACATTTTCGCGTCGGCTAGAGCTGAAAATCAACGAGACTTTCCTCTGCAAAAAAACAAAAGCTATCTTAATTAAGCTCGGATTTATGCAAAGTAAAAATAGAATGTATGTAATAATATAACTGTGATGGCAGTCTCACTCTACGATTGAAATTGTTCCTGTGGTTAGTATTTTCCATGAACCTTAGGAGAAATACACACTGTACATTTAGCAGCAGGCGCTTGGTCTTCTCACTTGAAATGGGGCTTTAAATATATGCCATACGTCAGCCTTCCAGTCATGTCTGCCACAATATATTTTTTGACCCTTCTCCCGACATGTCCCCTAAGCTCAGATTTGATGCTCTGGTCCCTTTTGATTTGGTTATCTAAGCAGCAATTTGTTAGTATGTGCTTGGAGCCAAGCCCTTGCAATGTCATGCTGTAAATTAGATGTACTCCTTGACCGTTTTCCACTCTCCAGCTCAAGAGTTTGAATTTGGGTTTCATTATACCCTGAAGCAACACCAAGGTTTGAAGAAATGGAGCTACATTTTTACAATAGTGGCAAAGCTTTGGGTTCAAATTTAGGTGTAATAAATAGAGATCTCTCTTTTTTTGCTGTTTTTTTGTAATTACACTTTACTCTGCACTATAAAGCACTGATTAATGTGTCTTAGACTCAACAATGACAAGGAAACAAAAGCAACATAGCTTTGATTATGGTGGGTCAAAGAAAAGACATTTCCTATTTTAGATGGTGCTCATTATCTGTCTTGTCCACACATACGTCCTCCCGAACATCTAGTTGTGCTTTTTCTAGTCACTGTTCTGTCTACCCTGTCTGCGTTTCCATGGAAACAAGAGGTAGTGTCTCCCAGGACCAAGACAGTTGCTGCACAGTGCTGTGCTGAGCTGTGCACTAATGACATTTAAGAATAATTTATCTTGTTTTCATCAGTCATAGCATCAGTGCTTCCACGCTAAAAGGAACAAAAAAAGGTCTCTTTAACATCCCATGTGAGAAGACTGGCAAAACAGTTAGCATTGTGATTCAAAGTTTTTCTATTTTCAGTCGAAACACTTCAAAATCACCGGTGCCTTTTTGTCTTTGCAGCCCCCTTTTTAATGCCAAGCAGCCCTTCAAGTGAGCAGCCCTCTTACATCCCACATTGTCTATCTTGAGATTCATATAAAGTTGAGAACGCAAAGCGTTATTGTTTGATGCGCTCCTGAGCTCAAATGGAGGCATTTGCATTTTTTGCAGTTTTTCCTTTCATTCTGAAAGGCCCCGTGCAGGGTTCACTCCCACAGAATCATTCATGGTTCAATCAGTTGCAGCTTTTGTGAGCAGAACTGTAAAATTCACATTAAATAGATTTTTTTTTTTTTATTTAAGTTGCGGCAGCATTACTATACAGTGGAACCACCAAAGAAAAATACGCTGCAAAAGTGGTATACTGTAGATTAACAGTAGAAAGATAAACAATAATGTAAAGGGTATGTAGCACAACTGCAATGGCATGGAGTACAATAACTAATTAATAGCATGAAAACTACCAACGAAGTTTATTTACAATTTTAGCATGCTTTAAAAGTGTAAACACCTACCAGTTACCACAACTGTATGTGTCTGTTAGGCATCTTCTAAAGTGGGGTACTTTTACTTTGTTGTTTCCATCCATTTGTGTTCTATGCCTCTTATCCTCACTAGGGTCGCGGGGGTATGCTGGACCCATCTCTTTTAGAAAAAAATATTAGCTATGACATAACAAAATTAAAGTCAACCAGCGTCACATCACCGATGGCTGCTGCATCAGCCAGGGTGATTATTTATCTATAACCGCCATAATTGCAGAGAGGCTGTTACATTGGAACCTCAGTATTCGTACGCCTCGGTTCGTAGGATTCAAATTTTAATTAAAATTATTGCCACAAATATGTCCCGGTTGTCGTTATTTTCTTTCATTTCATTTCTCGGTTATGGTACGAACAAACAGTATAACAAACTAGTTGAGCGACTACACAAAGCATCCAAACATTGGTGGTGTGTGAGTGTTTTATTTGTTCATGGAATGCACATAGAACGATGAACAGCTCTGTATCTATCTCCTTTCTTCCTCCTTTTAAGCATTGCGCTGTGTGCTGATGAGGTGTTCAAACGCACTGCGTATTTCTGACTGTTAGACGAATCTGTGCTTTTTATTATTTACGACGGCTGCAAAAAAGTTGCAAGTGCCAAATATTTGTCAAAGACGGTGATAAACTCTATTGAATTCAAGAAAGTAGTCGTAGAAAAGTACGAATGCAGCGTCTGATTGTAATGTAAAGGTTCCTTAGTTAACCAGCTTGCAGGGGGAACGGTTTTCTGAGACACATAACAGATAATGATTACCTGCAGCTGAAGAGTACAATAAAGTTCAAGTGAGCCAGTATACCGCTCTAACGATCCTCTCTTTAAGGTTAAGTTTGTAATGGACTAGAGTGAAACAGCTTCTCCGCATCCCCTCCCTCAGTGTTCAGTACAAGAAAAGTAACGTTTAATGTTCATTTATTCATTTCATTCATCATTTATATATATATATATATATATATATATATATATATATAGTGGTCCCTCGCTACAGCTTTCACCGTTCACGGATTCTCTTTTTCTGAAACTGCAATTTTGCACGTTTTTTTAACGCGCATTGTGTTTTGCATAACTGTTGTATGTGTCTGTTACTGTATTTGCTGCTACTAGTAGAGGGTGTTGTATACTCACGTGAGAGTTGAAAGACGTGTCCAGCTGGGGTAAAGATGTCGTCCCTCCACCTCCACCTCAATATAGAGCCACAATAGTCCTGATTGGCTCAGGGAGAACCCGCCCATTGTGTTCTGCGTTCTGATTGACAGTAGACCATTGTCATCAATCTCCTCCGTGCAGCACTGCCATGTTTCCTGTTGCTAGCAATCATATATGCTGAAGGAAGGCAGAAGTTACTCAGCTGTAGGGAGCCCGTAATACTGTAAATGAATCTTCGGTTCATGGAGGATGGCGGGGAGGGGTAAAATACTACGACAGGAGCAATATGTTTTACGAAGGATGTAAAAGCGCTAAAGCCAAACGGCGCCGAGGCACAGTCATTGGAGTGAAATACGCGTGAGGTACTTAATAAATTCTTTTGTCCAACTTAGTAGGTTGATCATCGAAATTTGAAAAAGGCGCTATACAAGTGAAAGACCATTTACCTTTTAAAACATATATAATAATTGTAAAAAAAGTTGGCTACTTTGCGGATTTCACTTTTTTGCGGGCTATTTTGGGAACCTATCTCAGCGATAACAAAGGTAACACTTTTTTCACATGTTTCTGCATGTAAAATTATAATTATTCTCTATAAAATGTGTTTTGTGTTCATATTTTGGTGTCTGGAACAGGTTAATAGGATTTACATTATTTCTTATGGGAAAAATTGGTTCAGTTTTTGTTGGACGAAACAGATTAATGATGGACTACTGACAAAAACCGAGGTTCCACAGTATTTTCGAGACTTGAAATTTTAAAGCTCATATATAACAGCTCATATGGTCATGTTTTAACAAGTATATTGCAAAACACAGCAACAACAGAACCAATGTTATAATACATTAAAGAGCAGATTGCGAACCTTTCAGCATTGATAGCCCTGTTGAGTTCATTGTAAACAACAGTACAGGGAGTGTAACGCAAACAAGTTTCTCACCAACAGGTGTGTTTCACAAGCAGCATTTTAAAGTGCTTGCAGAGGTAGATCAAGCTGCTGGATAAAGCTGCTACATAAAACCAAAATTAGGAGGTTGCCTACAGCCACACCTAATGTATTTTGGCCCAACGCTAATTATAGAACCCAGTGGTTATTTGCTTTTGTAGACCACACACCTGGTGACTACAGGAGACATATTTGAGTCGACCATCAGATTTTTCACTTCATATTAGAATTGAATATTTAAATTGAATATTTGAATATATTTGTTATTTTACAGGAAAATAATTCAAATCTAGTGGGAGTGAGAATCAGAAAGCCAAAACATTTGGCACAATTAGCTAAGTTTCAGATGTTCTATTAATACCCCAGCACATCACTGAAAAGTGCACCAGAAGAGCCAGATGTAATTATCTGCAGACGGGTCTTCTATGAGCAACACTTTGAGCTGCATTTGTGACAATAGTGGATAATGACTCTGCTCTATTTATCTGAGCTGGCTCTTTCTGCAGGAAGCCAGTGAATGGGCTTGAATGGATGGACTCCAGCTCTCAGACAGCATCTTGTAACCTCAATACATTAGAGACGCAAAGCGACACTGCTTTTACGTGAGAGCTTCTGGGCTGAGTGCTGTGGGTCACAGAGATAGTACATGGGCATTGCTCTGTTGTGAACCCTACTTCCTGCCACAGCACAAATACTCTTACCACACATACACATCAGGAATATGGCCACATTCATGCACATACACACACAGAGCAACACATCTCCGTAGCTCTCTCCCTACAGAGAATCCAATCACACAGAGAGATTTGGCCGTATCGTCCTAACTGGATTGTAGTAATCCCCGGTTTAACACATTTTGGGGATGTGTGCGTGGGGTTAGGAGGTATCATGCCAAGTTGCGCCTGGCTGCTGATGCAGGAAGTATGAGAGCTGTCTTTTAGGCTCCATAACCTCTACTTTGTTAATAGCAAGTAACACCTTTGGAAGCCTCTTCAAGTTGGCTGTAAGGGGAAACTTCATCATAATTAGTCTATTGTGCACAGTTTGATCACGCTTACGATCTTAGTTTATCCACGCTTACGATCCTAGTTTATCCTGTGCATAACTCTGCAGATGTTGCTATTGTGCTTCTTCATCTGTTCTCTTATCTGTCATTGTGCTCCCCTCCCCTGTGCCCTTTCCAGACATCTTTATCTCCATGTTCCCATCTTGTAGTAGATCCATCTCCTCCTCTTTTTATGCTCTGCAGCAATCTCACACACACACACACACACACACATGCAAACGCACGCGCACACACACACACACACACACACACACACACAGCCCCTAACCCTTTTGGCTATGAATAATGTTCCAAACATAGTCCGAAAATGTGTGCGTTACAATCCTCCGTGCTACTCGCCTGGTGATGGCACACGTCCCCATGAGATTCTTTAGTGCCTTCTGACAATGTACCTTGACCGTGTTTACACACTTCCTTTACAGGACTGCGACAAGGAAGCAGAGCACTCTGAGCCCATCTTTTAAATATGCTGACATCCTTTCGTCTCCCACTTGCATCAATTTAGAAAGCCAACCTGTGGACAAAAACATCCTGGTTAGATTATTCATGCAATAATAGCATTCACGTGTAGTATGTGTGTAATGGAATGTAAAGCCATTCGGTGATGATGTTTACTCTCTGTTCGGGCTACAACATTGTGATGGATCGATCACAGAAACATTTAGTCGGATTATACATTCCATAGTAAATGTCTCTCAGGCTGGATTTAGCGGGGCAGACATTGATATACCCCAGACAACAGTCAGTTCAATTGGTTGCACATTCCTCAGTATTGTGGATAAGTTTTAGCACATTTACTTGAATGTGAGATACATTTAGCAAATTGGTTCATATTTTTGTTTGTTTTTTCTCCAAAGCAGATCGCGACGCACAGTGATTTTTTCATTTGGGACATGCAAAAGCAACTTTGTTTCGATTCATTTTCACTCATCTAAATATAATTTATGTGGA
Organism: Dunckerocampus dactyliophorus; assembly: GCF_027744805.1. NCBI lineage: Eukaryota > Metazoa > Chordata > Actinopteri > Syngnathiformes > Syngnathidae > Dunckerocampus > Dunckerocampus dactyliophorus. Next base: position 13,371,179 of record NC_072832.1, on the reverse strand, counting down.
AGAAAGGGCAACATGCACAACATATCGCAAGTTGTAACTGGGTTGTTTTCAATGTTGAGTTGTGTGTTTGTATTTATACCACAAGTGAATTGAACCGCTTCAAAATGTGCTCAATTGGCATACAGCGTGTCTGCCATACCGATTGGATATTACTGTTGGATATCACTATAAGCTCATAATAACACGGTTAAAATGTGATTGATATTTCCGCTACAATTAAAGAGACTAGTCTAAGTTAAATAGATTTCAGACATGTGTGGTATCTTTTAGCTTGATTTAAGTTTTCAGCTCATTTGAAGCTGTTAATGCATATATATATATATATATATATATATATATGTATATATGTATATGTATATATATATACTGTATATATATATGTATATATATATACTGTATATATATATATATATATATATATATAACCGTGTCTTGTTATTTCTAATAATAATAGTAGAAATGGGCATATTTGACACATAGTTGAAAATGGTGATTAATCACAATGAATTAATTTAAACACTGTGATTAATCTGATTGAAAATTGTAATCATTTGACAGCCCTACGCATTGCATTTGGATTAACCTTGTGCAGGGTGAAATGCCAGGCACCATCATGCATGCATGTCAGAGAGAAAAAGTAAAATGATCAAACTTCTCTAAAACAATGTTTAGTTAAGCAATGCAGTATGAAGATGATGACAATTATTGATTATGCCACAATTGAAATATTTTGGAACAAATCTGATTGTAATGCATTGTAACCATAGTCTGTGGATGTGAGGAATATATGCCATACCTCCTTGAGCTTGCCAAGCAGTAATATCTGACGGAGCTCATGTAAATGGTGGGTGGATGCTCCCATCACAAACCACACTGACCACACTAATGTTGACACTTCAGTTAAGTACCTGCTCTCGTCTGAGAAAAAGTTTCTTCACTAATGAGTTTGATGTAGTGTGCTCATTAGCTGTAACCTGAAGGGAGCTGTTCGTTCTGGCTGTGTAGCGGGTGGCTCTTGCCAAGTGTGCAAGGCTTGGAAGTCACAACAGATGTGGCTAGAAAGAGCAGGGGCAGTGGGTGGCAGCAGGGAAGCACTGGAACAGATGCCCGGGGCTAAGACCCTGAAAAAGGACTACAACATGCGAGTGGGACCAGGTTAATAATTTCCGCTCGGGGTCCTTCAATGTTTCTCGGCCAGTGTATGCAAAACATTGCTGGCTCACCTTGAATATCGAGAACATATGTATATTTACAATGACCATCTCATGGCTATAATATTTTTAGTAGCTGCAACTGATCAACATATTTTTAACGGTGTATGTATGGTACATATAATTAAATGTGATATGCACATTCATGCATGCTAATGTGTGGTATAATGAAAAGTGAAAGGCCCCAGTTAATGTTTATTGTAAAATGCCACACGACCCTGATAAAATTCATGCAGGGTTTAAGGCTTTTTCTCCCAACACAAACAGTTTGAGGAGAAAAGTAACTTAAAAGCTCTGCTCCCGTTTCACAACAAACAGTGAGGACGTTTGGCTAGAGGCAATAAACTATTAGCCCCGTCATATCTTCCGTTGCATGCATCTGCCACTCAAAATGCAAATTATTATTTTATGGCAATTTTATTTTGGGACATTCTTAGCCTATTTCTCTGCCGCTGTCCCCTGGCAGAAGCATGCTGTGTAGATTACTGGATGAGGGCAGTGAAGGCAACAGCCATTAATTAAAGATCCACAATGGCTCCTGAACGAAGAGTAACAGATCCATATACAAATTAATCACTCGGTCCGATTCCCACAGTAAGGCATTCCTTTCCTCAACTTCACAGTCCAGTCATGTCCTCTGTTGTTTACCGTGCTCCAGATCAAGAATTAAACCTGAATGAGAGAGATAAATCATGGTGGAGAAACACACAAACTCTGGTTGCAGGTTTATGTTGGAGAGGCAAACAGAAGGAGAGTGGAAAAAGGCTGTGGTCCGTTAATCAAGTTAAAAAAGATGGCTGCAGTTTTTTTTTTTTTTACAACTGGCCAAAATGATTGAAGGGTCACCTGATTTTTATTCACCTCTGCTCTCTCCCTTTTTTATGACCGCTACTTTAAGATAGATGAGATTTATTAGGGCAAATCCAAGGGAAATGGAGAGGAGGATGTTAGGGATCCAGGATTAGGCTGCTAATAGACTAGCTGCCCTGTGATTAATGTGTCTTATCAACACTCATCAGTCTTTCTAAATGAAGAAAGCCCTGACCCTGTCCAGACAGATAACACCAATTAGGCTAACTTCTCCATCGGACAATCATTAAATGGTTTCTGTGCATGTTTTTGTAAATGTTGTGAAGCCTGAAAACCAAGAGAAAAATATCCATTTGTCTGCGTTTTCAGGTACCATCTCTATCAACACCCTTCGTACTGCCTATACGGCCCCTGGAGAAAGTGAGATCCTGGATTTGGATGATAATCTTTACCTCGGAGGCCTGCCTGAGAATAAAATGGGCCTGGTGTTCCCCACTGAGGTGTGGACTGCTCTGCTCAACTATGGCTACGTTGGCTGCATACGCGATCTATTTATTGATGGACAGAGTACGGATGTCCGACGCCTGGCTGAAATTCAAAAGGCTGCGGGGGTCAAGCCCTCGTGCTCCAAGGAGCCTCCCAAACAGTGCCTGAGCAACCCCTGCCAAAACAATGGCATCTGCAGAGAAGGCTGGAATCGATATGTATGTGACTGCTCTGGAACTGGATACCTGGGTCGTTCCTGTGAAAGAGGTAGGACTTCCTGTTTGTCACCCCCTAGTACTGTATGTACGTATGTCGGGCGGCAGTGGCTGAGGATGTCGAGCAGGTCATCCAGAAGCCGGAGGGTTTGCTGGTCGAACCCAGCTTCCTCCATCGCAGTCACTGCTGTTGTTTCTTTGGGCAAGACACTTCACCCACATTGTCTCCAGTGCAGGCTACCTGCTGTATGAACGTGAATGAAGGTTAGACGGTGCAAATTGTCAGCCATGTTTCTGTCAGTCTACCTAAGGGCAGCTGTGGCTACCAATACCAATGTGTGTCTGCGGCGTGAATGAATACAGGTGGTCCTCGGTTTACAGTGTTCCGTACTATGTTTTGGGAACGCACTCCGTTAAAAATTTAATTTTGGTCTTCTAATACAAGACTTGCTTGAGAATTAGTTACAGTGAGTGCGACTAAAGAATACGGTAAGGCAGTGTGCGGCTGAACAGCTACACTGTCAAACCTCAGATTTCTACTGTTATCTATTATGCATTATATATTATGATTTATACTATTATACTATTTTTCCCATAGACAACAATGCAAATTGAAATAGTAAGTTCCAGAGTCAAACTTTGACAACATTAAACCCTTTAACTGTACAACTATGTTTTAAGTCATATTTTAACATTCTTAACTGTGTGTAAAGTGTCAAAAATAAGTTAACCACTGTATAATGAGAATATATACAACTAAAATGTAGCCAAATGAGATAACAAAACTATCTGAAACACAGCCAACACTGTCAAAACTACGGTGGCCGAGAAGTGTAAAACAAGTTAACAAAAAGCAAAAAAAAAATCACCCGGAAGGGTGAATGAACAAAAGCCCAGAGTTATTGGAAGTGATAACCTTTGGGCCAATCAGCTTCGGGGAGTTGATTCATTCCTTTTACGGTTACTGTTGGACTGTTGGACAAGTGCAAAACACTTTAACAAAAAGCAAAACAATGTACAATTAAACCACCTGGAAGGGGAATGGGGATTGTTATACCCTCATTCAAATGTTTGATGGACTCCTGTACTACATTTGTTCCTTCCATTACATTTAACAACTCCAACAACTGGCCACATGGGCAACAAAATCACGTCAAGCAGCTCAATTTTATGCCACTAAACGGGCAAAACATGATGCCAATGTCCTCCATTAACACCTGCCACAACTCCAAATGTCGCTTCCTGTCTGATTCGTGTGTTGCGATCCCCTCGTGGGTAGTCTGATTGTAATTTCTTTTACCTTTTGTTAAAATTGTTTGCACTTCTCGGCCACCAACATGAACCTGAAGAGGAATATACCAACTCCTCCTACAAGTAAACCTATAAGTACAAAACCTACAAGTAGTAACTCTCACAATCTCTTGTCTCATATGATGTTCAGCATCTTTGGAGGCATATTTTCCCCCCAAAATGTTAACTCCAAATTGTAGAATTTTAGATGTGTTTGACTTTGGAGGTTGCACAATGCATTTTTTTTTTCCTCCTTTAGAGTTTGAGGTGAAAAGTGTTGCTCGACCAAAGCCAGCAGGTGCTTCTTTTTTTTTTGTCTTTTTAATCCAATATTCTGATATTGGAGCATAGACAAAAACAGGCTGAAAATGATTTGAAGAAAAGATTGTTCTAACGCGCCACTGCGCGGTAGAGAGAAAAAGTCAGGGTTTGTGGAGCGTTGAGTGTCTGACTGTGTTGAATGGCAAGTGACTGATGCGCGGCTGAGACACACTAGTGGTCACATCCAGCATGCACAATAGCCTGCAAATTGGCTGTCTTCTGTTAACCTTTTAACTCATCAAACCACTCGCCTGTGCTGAGATCTGGCACAGAATACTCATCATTTCTCCTCCAGAGGAGACAAATAGGAGTGAGTGAAGTCTTATGGTTCTATATCTTGGCTAACTCTGCTATTTATTAGTCTATAAGCTTTATTACATAAAAACATTATCCCAAACAGTACTAAAATGCTCTCTACTGGGGATAATTTATTTATGGTTGAGTTATGAATCCATAGTTTTGATCGACCTCTCTGAATTCCAGAGATATGTCTTTGGGTTTCATGGAGTGCAAAGCTCAGCAAGGTTGTGGCAGTGCTTTTCTGCTGATATCAGCTTGTTGGCCTTTGACCAGCAGATTACTCTTTGACTTGTTTGATCAAAATCTAGCTCGATCAAAACAACAACTAGCCGTGTGAGAGGGCCAAGTCATTTCTTGGGCTGTACTTGAATGTTCTGGCTTATTGACATAAGCAGACTGTGTGACTAAAGTGTAGTACCAATATAGTTTATATTGCATTTTGAAATATGAATAGCTTGCATCATGAGGATATATGTGTTTCTATTCAATATTTTTTCATTCATGATGTGTTTTTCTACTTTCCATGGATTAATACTAGCAAACAAAGACACGGGGGAATGTGGATGTTTACTTTATTTAAAAGTACTGAGCAACAATAGTGCTTGGCAAACCAATTAAAATATGCATAATCAAGGCAAATGTCAAAACGAGTGAGGCATGTGACAATGTTATCATGGTGCGGTGCACTTCAGGTTATCTCACTGGAAAACATTCCGCATTGCTATCATAGATTTGATGAAAACATGGATAGTTGCAAAAGGACCTTTTATTGTGTAAAAAAATGGCTTTATTGTTTTGGACACCAAAGCAGAGAATTTGATCTTTCCGTTCATTCATCCATCCAAGGTAATTAGTCATTTGTCTTTCATTTTCACGCTTAACGTATCTCAAAACTGAGTAGTCAGCCTACAGCTTGGAATGCACTAAAAATAAGCCATTATTGCCTAAATATCTGGCAACACAAATGAGCACACATCACAGTAAAAATGTCCAAATTGTGTCAAAAGTGTCATATATTGTTCTCTAGCACTGCCTTAATCCTCTTGGACATGGACTTTACCAGAGCTGCACAGGTTGTTACTACAATCATTTGCAGTCTAGTGCTTCGCATGTTGGCCACACAGTCAGGAGATTGGGAAGACCTGGGTTCAAATCTCCATTGGGCATCTCTGTGTTTGCATGTTCCGGGTTTTCTTCGGGTACTCCGGGTTCCTCCCACATTACAAAAACATGCATGACTTTAAATTGACCATTAGATTTGTAAGAAGGAAAACACATTATATAGGAGATTTATAATGTGAGATTTATTATACAATAAAAACAAAGAAGCAGAAAATGCGTATAAGATGTACAAAGTTAACAGATATCTTAAGAGTATGTAAGAGAAAATACTGTAGTAATCTATTAGACAAGAACAAAAAGAACATTAGAGCAACATGGGACATTCTAAAAAATATTATCAGGAATAGATCCAAGAAAGCAGATTACCCTGAATTACTTTATGCTTGTAAATTGCCAAAAATTTGGATATGAACGAAGTAGTTGAAATGTTTAATAAATACTTTGTAACTATCGGACCAAATTTGGAAGAAAGAATCCCAAAAAACTAATCAGCAAAAGTAGGGAATGAAAGTACACACAGGAATCCTAACTCTTACGTTCCTCACTGGTGTGACAAAAAAAAGAAATAGCAAAGACTGACTGACTGTGACTGTAATGGAATTGACATGGGAACAATAGAAAAGGTCATTAATGAGATTGCGGAACCGTTGACGTACATTAGTAATTTATCATTTCGTACTGATGTATTTCCAAACAAAATAAAAATAGCTAAAATAGTACCAATTTTAAAAAATGGAGACAAACATCAATTCACTAACCACCGACCATTTTCCTTATTACCACAATTTTCTTAAATAATGGAAAAGCTATTCAACTACAAGTTAGATAAATTTATAAATAACAAAGAGTTACTCACGGACAGCCAATATGGATGCAGAGCTAACATTTCCATGGCACTAATTGAAATAACCGCGGAAATTACCAACGCTATAGACCGTAGAGAGTGTGCAGCTGCAGTATTTATGGATTTGACAAAAGCATTAGATACAATTAATCACAATATCTTAATTAACAAATTAGAAATGTATGGAATCAGAGGGTTAGTCTTGAACGGAGTAAAAAGCTGCTTAGCAAACAGGAAGCAATATGTGAAGCTAGGAGAACATATATCTGCCAGCTTAAATATATCATATGGCGTACCCCAAGGGTCAATACTGGGGTCAAAACTGTTTAACTTATACATAAATGACATCTGTAAAGCCACAAAAGACCTAAAGCTAGTATTATTTGCAGACAATACTACCGCATTCTGTTCTGGAGAAAGCACGCTAGAGCTAATGAAAACAAATCACAGATGAAATTACTATACTAAAAAGATGGTTTGATTTAAAACATATCATCCCTCAACCTAAGTAAAACTAAAGTAATACTATTTGGTAACAGGAGAAAGGATAGTTAGGGGCAAATACAAATAGATGGCGTGGACATTGACAGAGTGAATGAAAATAAATGTCTAGGCGTGATAATGGATGACAAAACGAGTTGGAAATCCAGCATTAAAAATATACAATATAAAGTGGCAAGAAATACTTCTATACTGATCAAGCAAAATTCGACCAAAAATCACTCCACACTCTGTATTGTTCTCTAGTCTTGCCATATCTAAGTTATTGTGCAGGGATACGGGAAAACAGCTATAAAAGTAGACTTCTCTCACTCACTGTACTAGAAAAAAGATCACTAGGGATAATTCATAAGGCTGCTTATAGAGAACACACAAACCCTTATTTCTAAAATCACCATTATTCAAATTTGCTGACCTAGTAGACTTTCAAACTGCTAAAATTATGCAACAAGTAAAGATCTCAAACAATGCACTAAAACGACCCGTTTCAAGAAATAGTACAAGCATTCGATGTTAAGAGAAATACTATGCTAAGCCATAAAACAACGGCACTTTATGCAATTAACAGCAATTTGTCTGTACAGATTTGCAAACTTCAGCGTCATTGTAATATTGTAATATTGCTCATCACTTCTCGTGTTATTCAGAACTGGCAAAGGGAACATGTCGAATGAAAAATGAACAAATGTATCAGCAATTGATGTGAGATGTACTAGTAATTGTGAAATGTATTAGCAATTTGATGCAAAACAAAGAGGGGGTAGGATTGGATGATTGGATGATTGGATGATCTGCTTCATCCTTCTTCTTTTGAGCATGTGGAACTGTGAATTGTGATATGTGATGTATACTGAAGTGAATAGAATGTTCAAATAAATCAAACCATGACCATGGCCATGACCATAACATCAACTGCTTGTATTATTTCTTGAAATCGCTCATGTTAGTGCTCTGTCCTTGCTCAATCTGTTCCATAATTTGATTCCACATACTGAAATGCTGAAGGTTTTTAGCGTTGTTCTCGCGTATAAATGATTTAGGTTTAATTTTTCTCTGAGGTCATATTTTTGCTCTCTAGAGGATTTGTATGTTCTCGATCCGTGGCATTATGGATTATCCTAACTGATTTTTTTTGCAGTACCTTTAGCAAATGAAGTGTACTTTTATAGTTATTTTCCCATATCGCCACACAATAAGTTTGATTTTTTTACTGAATTTCTCTCAGTTCATTTTCACTTTATATAAATTTCTATTTATTTTAAAAAGTCCTCCGCCAACTGTCTCTGCAGGATGAAGAACAGACAAAAGTTGGAAGTTTCTTTAAAGCAGAACAAGATGAGTCTAATAATAATCTTCTTCAGTGCAGTCGCTCACTGGCTAGCTGTCTACCTGGAAAAGAACCACTACATTGATACCACGGTGCTGAAGGCAGGGATTCCAGGCTTCTCCGGTTGTTTACAACACACAGTATGATATGGCATCAAATCCAAGCCGCCAAAACGGATAGAAAAAATATCCATGTTGTGTTCTTGGACCTCACCAATTCCTCACAGTCCTCTCTGGATGGCTTTCAACTTTTTCAGTGTGCCAGAGGCAATCACAGGCCTCATCAAATCCTACTTCCAAGATGTACCGCTATGCGTGTACATTTTTGAGTATAGCACAGGATGGCTACGACTGGAAAAAGGGATAATGGAGGATGATCTCACCACTGGCCTTCATGATGGCTACGGAGGTCATCATTCGAGCCTCCTGGTGAGTAAGAGGACAGAAACCGGGTCTCCGTCTCCGTCCCATCAGAGCGTTTATGGACGACATGACCATACTCACCACAACCAAGGAATAACGACTGCTGAGCAAACAAAACCTAGCAAGTCCAGGAGTATTTCAGTCGTCAATGGGAAGTTGTCAGGTCAGCTGTTCTACGTTGGCGAAGAACCCGTACCAACAATATCAGAAAAGCCAGTCAATAGTCTTGGGTGTTGATATATTGTAATGCCATCCTCAGGGACACAGAACAGGTGGACCAGTTTGGCAGGACAGCATCAGTGGACTGGAGACCATGCTCTCAGGCAGGCTGAAGCTGTGGTATCTTCCGTTCTGGCTGCGACCCAGGCTGATGTGACGTCTTACCATCTATGAGGTCTCAGCCTCAAAGTTGAAAAAACTGGAAAGGTTGGTCAGCTCATTTGCCAAAAAGTGGCTGGGATGCCTCAGCAACATTCAGCAACATCGGGCTATATTGAAGAGGTGTCCTGGAGCTTCCTGTTTCCAGCCTTGCAGAGTTCAAATATCCCAAAGTAAGGTTGGAAATGACATTGACAGCATCCTGTGACCCATGTGGAGCTCAAACAGCTCCTACCCTGGTGACCAGAAGGAAATGGACCCCATCTGCAGCTACTCAGCAGGCAAACACAGATCTCAGGCACCGAGACATTGTTGGCCTTGTACAACAAGGGAGAGGAGGCCTTGGCCTTGGAGAGGGCTGACTATCATGGAAGAGGGCAGCTCCAGCTCAGCGCTGACACCTGGTCGTCGAGGAGGTGAGGCGGCAGGAGTACCAAAAAGATGTGCAAAGGCTGTCTCGCAAGCGAAGTAAGGACAATGGATGAGATGGGAGAGAGTTGAGAGGAGAAAGTTCTCTTGGAATGAGCTTTTGGAAGCTTTTTTTCATCAGCTTTATCCGACAGGCCACGTAAGATGTCTTTCCTACCTACAGTATAAACCTCAATCAGTGGTCCGGAAAAGAGCCAACCTGTCCCCTCTGTCTTTCTCCAGCCAACCTGAAACAGGTTCTGGTTGGCTGCAAGACAAGCCGTTTACAAGTCCACTTGACCTGGCGGCACAACCATGTCCTCAAGTACCTAGTAGCTACTAAGGAGACCAGACAAACAAAGATCAATGCCCTGCCTCCTGCCCCTCTTACTGTGTCTGGCATCTGCAAGCCCATTCAAGCTGCAAGAAGGTGCAACACTAGCTGAAGTCTGTACAACATTAAACATTAGCCATCTTGGAGGGGCATGTGAGTGGGAGTTCTTGGTAGATCTGAACCAAAGGCTCTGTTTTCCATCTGAGATTGCCATAACAAACCTCAGACCAGACCTTGTGCTCTGGTCCTCCACAATTCAGAGTTTACATCATTGAGGTAGCCGATGCCGAGAAACGTGAATGGAGAACCAAGGTTTGCCCCGCGGCTTTGTTGCCAAGTCTACCATCAGGCTGCTTAATGACTTTGGAATTTGAGGCCAAGCCCAACGTCAAACAATCAAAGCTGTCTCAGGTGCAGCAGAGGATTCTAGTCAGTAGTGAGACATTTCCTGGGCCCCAAAGTAATATCAAGGGCACAGAAGAGTTGAAAGCAGAGGAGGGCACACCTGTGACACCAGGTGTTCCCGAAGAGCCCTCTCCTTCATTGAAACACCAATGAAGGAGGGTGCCCACTGGACTGCACACTGACTAATCTAAAGTATATCCAAGTTTTATTTCATATGTAGTGTGTGCTTTGAGAAGATATACTCTAATGTTGAAATGCGAAGGGTGTACTAACATTTCTGACAGTAATCCCTCCTTTATCTCGGTTAATTGGTTCCAGACCTGACCATGTGATGCCTTATTTATAAATTATATATTTTTGTAATTAGAGCATAGAAAACCTCTTTGTGACCTTCTCGTACACATTGTAAGGGCAAATAATCCATTTAAGACATCAATAGGACTCGTGCTCGTGTGTGTTGCTGTAAATGTGTTCCGGTGCTAGGGGAGCTGATTGGGGCGACAGGAAGTGACATTGGGGGTTCAGAGTTGGGTTTCAGCTTGCCGTGGGTTACAGCCGCAACAGTAGCCTGTGTTGGGGACTATTGTGCCTGTTATGAGAGAGTTCACACCTGCAGTAAAAGCCTGTTGTACCCTGATCAATTCTGGTGCTTGTGTACCTCACCGAACATTACAGACACCTAGTGACCACTGTAGAATACTACATACCATCACAACTTCTTTGAAAGTCTTTGAATGTATCTTCTGAATGCCTTATGTTTGTATTTTAGTTCATTTAGCTGATTTTATGTTTAAAAATGCTTAATTTTGGTAAAAAAATGTAAACGTTTCTTAAATATGCATCTTTTTTGAATAATAACAGGTCTCATTCAACCACAAAACAGCATGATTTATCAATGTAGTTTGGAAAAACCATGATAGAGTGGAGCTGTGAAATTTGCAGTATTTGTGACACGCTGGAGCAGTTGGAAACGCTTTGAGGGGTAATGTGCAGGGGTGTCCGGGGGGAAGGTCACACTGTGCATCTATCCTTCCTATCTCTATGCTGTGGGAATTAAACCTTGTCCAGGCTGAAACAGTTACATTGTTACCTAGAAATGAACATGCTCAAACCAACTAGAGAGATCCAAACACCAATAATATCAAGATTTATGATGTCTAGTATGATGTCTAGTCTAGTATGATGACTATGACAGCACAGTACAATCTTTTTAATGGAAGACTTTTGAGAGAGAACGTCTGATGAATGTGCCAGTTCATCATTGCTCTGCTTTTCCTCCACATGTGTGCTCCAATTCAGGCTAATGAGATGACAGGAATATGGGCAATGTACACAAGGCAGGCGGCGTAGACACTGGATACACATAGTAACGTTTCTGAAAGATAATTACTTATCTGGAGAGCGTTCTTTGGGTTCACATAGGCAGTGTTCACTTTGACTTGGAAAACGAAATCTCTGCATCTTCACAGCCATGAGTTCTTTATCGTGGTTATCGTGGCTTTCTCATTCCACATTCAAGTGTCTTACTGTGTTTTGGCCTGTGCACTCAACTCTCTTGTTTTCTGGCTGTGTCTGCTCAGTGTACGACACTGGCTTTAGTGTGCAAGTGAGTGGGAGTAGCGGTATGGCCTGCTGCCAGCTGTTTTGATGGCTCCAGATTGCCACGATGCCGGTCGGATGCAGCAGGCACCAGTAGGCAGAGGAGCTGTCAAAAGAATTACCCCAGCTCTCACTTTTCCAAGCATGGTGTACCCCCCGGTGGCAAACTACAGCAATTACATATGGTGTAGGCGGAGGACGACGACAATGTAGCTGTCGGAACAGGGGGTGGGGTTAGCAAAGAGAGGCATGAAGCTATTTGCCCCATTTTGAACGACTTTAATTAAGCAGACAAAGCAGTTTTGCCCGTGCATCCCAAATGTCTACCCCTTCATTGTTAATCCAGATGCTAATTAGCCAAAATATTAGTGTAAGGCCAAGGCCGCTTACCAGATGGCTTGTTGCCTGACATGCACATATTCCCTAATGAGATATGACATTCTGGATATCTGTGTGCAGCCAACACCTGCATTAAATGCACACTGTTGATCAAAATACAGAAGGCTGTTCAGGTATGCAGCTCAGCATACTGTATGTGCTAAGTACACATACACATGCACTTTGCAGATAGCTGCACATGGCAGTAGGTCACTGCTCTCATGTGTGAATGACTGCATAACTGTAATTGTAATGCATAATTAAGTCCAGGTATGGGTGCATAAAATTGCAATATGTTGCTGCCGAAAATTTGCATAACCTGCCAAGATGTCCACATGTGCAGTATCAACAACGATTTAACACAGTGCACTGCAATGCAAATTAGCATACTGTACGCTTTATGGACAAACTGTGTTGTGCTAGCTCACTTTTTCAGCTTTTCAGACAATCAGCCTAGCCAAGCAAAAGTTAAAAGGGGTTTAATATTGTGACGGGTGATGTGCCTGATTTTTTTAAAGTACCCTATTTATGCAAAATTGAGTTTTTAATTATATAAATATAAAAGCTTATTTATGAAACATTTATATTCTCCCTAACTTGTTTGCTCCATTTTGGATAGAAAATGGTCTTAAATGGTTGGTTTTGAAGTTCTATGTATTTATGATGCGGCAAAGAAAACAAAAAGTCCTTTTCATAGCCTGCCCTGGCGCACGCCCACTACTTCATGGAGGACCACTTTGTCAACAAACACAAAGGCTTCGCTACACAGCTTAAAACAAAACCAAGTGCAGAGCTACATAATTGTACAGAGTGCACAAATGGATTTCATGGAGTCAAACGCTGTCAGAGACAAGTGTGGACAAACACAGCTCATTAGCATTAAAGTATCTCACGAAAAGTGGGGGTCTACTGTGATGTCAAATTAGTTGGCTATAGCACCCTTCAGCAATGAGTACAGCAGCACAGGCTTTTTGGTTGTAAAGCACGGAAACTGTGATGTTAGAAGAGAGGAGTTATGGTTTCAGTGGCTCTAAATAGGGATAAAAATAGTCACATGGCTTTTCTATTAGATCAAGTTTGCCCTTTGTACAAGAAACCATCATTTTTCAACAGTCTAAAGATTCAGGCTTCATTTTGATTGGTTTTCATGCTATTGTTTTGATAGCTCCACATTCCTGAAGAGTGATTGGACACAATAATCCCGTTTTTAGCTTTCCATTTGCACAAACTCAGTGGCCATGCTGTTACCATACTGAGCTAACACTGATAGAGAAAGATACTAATCCCTTCACTTGAATAATTTACTTTACACATATGTAACTTTAAGAAGTCCACTTCTCAGATTGTGTGCATTCCAAGAATGCTGCACTAAAGAGGACAGAGTCTTTGAATTATTTATGCTATTCGGTTGTGGTTTCCTCCTGTTTATCCCAAAAGTTGGACATATATTTTCCGAAAGCCTTTGGCAGTTGTTCCCCAGCAAAATGTAAATTGGATTGGTCGCAGTGCCCTGATACCTTGGCATGCACATCACAATCCTGTGACATGCAGCTGACAGCTCCCCTCCTGCAGAGCCTCTTCTCCTGAGGGGAGTACGGAGGGAAAGAGAGAAAAAAGTGTGTACTGTCTCCCCTTTCTTCCCCTTGTTAGTATCAAAGCCTAATTTGTCACATCACACACATACTGTAGCAAACACATGCTGACTCCTGTGAAAGCATGCAGAACAATGGTGTTTTGTGTTTTACAAGGAGGGAAAATGAATGCTTGGTTTAGTTTGGTGGCTTCCATCTGCCCTGTGACAGCCTCCTGTTGGGCGCATTGACAGCCTCATTCTGCTCAATTTATTTAGATAGTAAACATGGGAGGGCCGCTGAAAACGACTGCGCCTTCGGTATTGCATTTTTGAGTGGTGTTCACTTTGGATTAGGAAATGATTCCCACACATTTTAGTCTCCATATTGTCAAATATATCTTGGCTTGAGAGTTGATATACTGCTTAAAACACCTGTGGTGATGATACATGTTAGGAATGAGCATAATAGCTATATTATAAATACAGTGGAAGCGTGTGTGTGTGTGCAATATGCTATGTCTAATCACTGCAACACTCATTACTCTTCATCGTTGTGAGTTCATTGTCAGTACTCCCCCATTATTACAGCTAGGTTCAGTTATGTCTTTAAACTGATTATTATTTATTCACTGTTATACTAATTATGTGATTATTATTTATTATGAAGAAAAACCCTGACAGTTATATTACTACACTGTTACATTAGCTTATCATTTTCCATTGTATCATTTTCCGATGTATCAACTGCTAAAGACTGCATCGGAATACAGGAATTGAATAATTGCATTGCAATTGATGTGAAATGGACAAGATGTAGGATTAAATATGCTTTGCTTCTTCCTACTCCTTTTGGACATGTGGAACTGCGAATTGAACTATGTGATTTATTGCATTGTAACTTGTATGCATGTTCAAATCAAATTAAACCATTGTCATTACCAAGTTTGTGAGTGAAACAGTATCAGTGTGGCTCTTTCGCCCCTCCTGTTCATTTATCCATTTCATTCATCATTCATATGTACACTATTTTGCTTTGTTTAAAAATTTTCTCGATAAAATGTGTTTTGTTTTGTGTTTGTTTTCGTGTTTGTGTCTGGAACTGACATATACTGTATCCATATATATCCATATATATATGGATATATATATATATATATATGTGTGTGTGTGTGTATACAGTAAGTATTTGGCTGTTGATCCATCCATCTTCTATGCTGCTTATCCTCACTAGTGTTGCGGGCATGCTGGAGCCTATCCCAGCTAGCTTCGGGCGAGAGGCGGGGTACACCCTGTACTGGTCGCCAGCCAATCGCAGGGCACATATACACAAACAACCATTCACTCTCACATTCATACCTATGGACAATTTAGAGTTGCACATTAATTGGCAATTGTATGTGTTTTTTTTTAAATTTGGGAGAAAACCCACACACGCACGGGGAGAACATACAAACTCCACACAAAGATGCCCAGCGGAAATTCAAACCCAGATCTTCCCGATCTCCTGACTGTGTGGCCAACATGCTAACCACTAGGCCGCCGTGTTGATTTGGTCACTGTATAAAGAAGTACAGTACAGCATGACGTCTTGGGCAGCTCAATGCCACACCGACATTAAAACAGGAGTACAGACCAGAAAGAGAGAGAGAGATTATATAATCTAATTTAAAATGTTAATGGATTCATTGATTAATGTTTTTGCATTGTCGATCAAGGAAATGCTCATCCCTTGTGACAGGGTTCTATTCATAAAGTATACAGTATATTTCCCCAAATATTTTGGATTGTATATTCTTCAGCACATTAGTTTTTTTTATTCATTTCTTGAAATACTAATGGGTTCTCTATAGGCTTGGGCATTTCAAATTTTCATAGCAGGAATTCTGTATGTGGCCTAATCTGTCATCCGTTGTTAAGCAGCATTGACTATCACGTTCAATTTTTCCAGGTCTAACATGAATGCGAACAAAAGTTACTGTTTACTCATATGTACAGCGAGAATGTGACAAGAGAATACATCAAATAACCGAACCAACAGTGTGTGTAAAAACTGGCTAGCAGAAGAGTAAATATCTTCTGGGACTGAGCACTTTTCAAGTACAGTCTTAGGACTTTGAACTTTCTTGAATTTCCAAATGCCAGGCTTTGCTATAGCAGCCAGGCAGGAAGCATTGTAACTCGTTTGTCAGCCCCACGCTGCTGTCATCTGCAGGGTACCCCAGGAGGGGGCGTGGACAAATTGGATTTGGGTGAGAAATGTGACTGAGTCACCCCAGAGGGGATGGATGTGACATGTGGCTTTGTGTGACGAGGAAGTGGTGATGAGGTGGTGTGTGAAAACATTCATACCCTATAACCCAAAAACTCTCCCTCTCCCGTCCCTGCAAATTTCTGTCTTGTCTCAGATGTGCAAGAACAGTAATGGTTTTGTTATTGGGTTGTGGTTTAGTTACTGTCCTGAAAAGGCTGTTACAAACTCCTGCTAGCTTTAAACAATCTCTGTGGCATTTCACCAGACAGCTGCCTAATGCTTTGAGTAAATGCAGTGGCCTCAAGCAGGCGTTCAAAATTCAAGGCCCATGGACAAACACAAATCATGTTGCTCTTAATATATCTTGCCTCAATCAATGTCCCTATGTAGTTTGTTGTTGTCACGCACCAAACGTGTGGTTACAATGCTTCAGCGACTATTTATTGATTTGGTGATTTCCCTTCCTGTTTGTGTTCATGGAATCCGATCCTGTCATCACATGCGCCATCTGTGCTTTCACCCATTCACTCCTAAACTGGCAAGCATTTGATTGGATCTCAGAATCTTTACAAATGCACTCACTCGCTTTTTAGACACCCTTTTTTTGAGACATGGAGGAGCAATCAGCCACTTGTATTCTTTGTTATTGGCAATGCACCAATGTCTTTTTAAGCACATCAGCAAAGCTCTTTCTGGCTGAGAGGCACAAGCAGAAGACCATGTTCCCATTGGTCTTCCTCATCTGCCTAGTTTAATCATTCCCGTTTGCATTTATATGGCTTGAGCATCTCAGCCCAGGCTCTGTAAGTATACACAGTTGTTTCCTTCGGGTGACTTTATTTCATCAAGTGAGTCAGGATCTAGAAATTGCATTCCCCTCTGAAATTGCATATACATGCTAAGAGATGGTGTTTCAGAACACAAGTATACACACGTAGCTTCCTTGGGATGACTTTATTCAAGAGTGAGTCCGAAATTGCATGTACAAATGCTAAGTGAAGATGTTTCAGAACAAAATGGCCAGAGAAAAGACAATTACAGCACGAACACTAAATAATAACCCATATCACAGCTTATCACATAATTTACATACAAACTACATTATAACAATGCCTTCTAGGGTCACCTTGTCAACCATTGCTCCAAGCATGCCAAGCTAATGTCATAAGAGATGGATGGGATGCCAGTGGATTCTCAATCCCACTGACATACCTTCCATAGAGGAAGCGGAGTCTGAGGACACAAACGCAGACAGTTCCATCACCGTGGCTGAGTTATCTGGGGCAGTCAGAATGCCCCCCAGTGGCAAAGCTCCGGGAGTGGACGAGTTTCTCCCTGAATTCCTTAAGGCTCGGGATGTTGAGGGACTGTCTTGGCTGACACGTCTCTTCAACATTGCGTGGAAGTCGGGAACAGTACCTCTGGATTGGCAGACCGGGATGGTGGTCCCCCTTGTCAAGAAGGGTGGCCGGTGGGTGTGTTCCACCTACGACCATTAGTCGAACCTCAGCTACGGGAGGTGCAATGTGGTTTTTGTCCTGGTCGCGAAACACTGGACCAGCTCTACACCCTTGCAAGGGTACTGGAGGGTACTTGGGAGTTTGCCCAACTGGACTACATGTGCTTTGTGGACTTGTAAAAGGCATTCGACCGTGTCCCTCGCGGTGTCCTCGGGTGCTCCGGGAGTATGGGATTGGTGGCGCTCTACTACGTGCCATTCGGTCCTTGTACAACCGGAGCAGTAGCCTGGTTCGCATTGCCAGCAGTAAGTCATGCCTGTTTCTGGTGAACGTTGGCCTCCGCCAAGGCTGCCCTTTGTCACCGATTCTGTTCAGCATTTTCACGGACAGAATTTCTAGGCGCAACCAAGGGGTGGAGGGAGTCCAGTTCGGTGGCCTTAGGATCTCGTGTCTGCTGTTTGCAGACGATGTGGTCCTGATGGCCTCATCGAGCTGTGACCTTCAGCGTTAACTGGGACAGTTTTCATCTGAGTGTGAAGCTTCTCGGATGAGACTCAGCCCTTCCAAATCTGAGGCCATGGTTCTCAGTCGGAAAAGGGTGGATTGCTCCCTTTTGGAATGAGGTCCTGCCCCAGGTGGAGGAGTTCAAGTATCTCGGGGTCTTGTTCACGAGTGGGGAAAGGTTGGAGCGTGAGGTCGATAGGCGGATCGGCGCAGCGTCTGCAGTAATGCGGTCGCTGTACCGGACCGT
Source organism: Dunckerocampus dactyliophorus (assembly GCF_027744805.1). Taxonomy (NCBI): domain Eukaryota; kingdom Metazoa; phylum Chordata; class Actinopteri; order Syngnathiformes; family Syngnathidae; genus Dunckerocampus; species Dunckerocampus dactyliophorus. The sequence continues at coordinate 13,352,793 of NC_072832.1, read as the reverse complement.
TGTGGTGAAGAGAGAGCTGAGCCGGAAGGCAAAGCTCTCAATTTACCGTTCGATCTATGTTCCCACCCTCACCTATGGTCATGAGCTTTGGGTCGTGATGGAAACAACAAGATCTCAGATACAAGCGGCTAAAATGAGTTTCCTCTGTAGGGTAGCGGGACTCACCCTAAGAGATAGGGTGAGGAGCTCAGTGATCGGGGAGGAGCTCAGAGTAGAGCCGCTGCTCCTTCACATCGAGAGGAGCCAGTTGAGGTGGCTCGGGCATCTAGTCCGGATGCCTCCCAGAAGCCTCCCTGGTGAGGTGTTCTGGGCAGACCTTAAAAAAACACTCCAATGCAGCCACATTGGAGTGTTTTTTCAACAATTCTGCAAAGATGAGTGGGCCAAAATTCCTCCACAGCGCTGTAAGAGACACATTGCAAGTTATCGCAAACGCCTGATTGCAGTTGTTGCTGCTAAGGATGGCTCAACCAGTAAATAGGTTTAGGGGGCAGTCTTTTGTTTTTCTCCCTTAATAATAAAAAAAAATAAAAAATTAAAAACTGCGTTTTGTTTTCAGTTGTGTTGTCATTGACTAATACTTAAATTTGTTTGATGATCTGAAACATTCAGTACAGTAGTGTTCAACTGATGCTCACGAGGGTATGATACCAGTCTGTTCCAACGCTGCTTTTATGCCGACAGGGGAGGTTGTATGTAATCCAGAAAAGTTGGAACCTGTTGTATACCAGCTGTCAAGGCTTGTTCAACCTTTATTGCTGAGAACAGTTTTACATTTTTAACCCTTTTTGTGGGCCTGAAAAGGCATTTTTACATATCCTGAAATATACATTATTTGTCAGTTTTGGGTAACCTTAACATTTTTTAACCTCTGGCAGTTCACCACTTACCTTTATATTATTTCAAGCTATTCATTGGACTTGAATGACTTCAAATGCAATGAATAACTGGAAATGCTTGTCCGGTCCTGATTTTACTGAAACTGACAACACTGTAACACATACATCTTGTTTTTCGTCATTTTGTTTGCAGAGGCGACCATCCTCAGCTATGATGGCAGCAAGTTCATGAAGGTCCAGCTGCCGGTGGTGATGCACACGGAAGCTGAAGATGTGTCTCTACGCTTCCGTTCCCAGCGAGCCTATGGCATCCTAATCGCCACCACCTCTCGGGACTCGGCCGACACACTGCGTCTGGAGCTGGAGAGTGGACGCGTCCGGCTGACTGTCAATTTAGGTACTGTGTATCCTGTGCAGCAGAAAAGTCATGTGTCACACTGAGCTAAATTAAGCCTGACAAGTCTGTCAAATGCACCTCCACACCCACCACCACATGCACTCTACCTCACACATATAATTATGCTGTTCACATTCTTGAATAGAAGGAGATGGTGTAAAAGCTTTCAATGGCAAGAGTCTGCGGCTCTTTGCTTACTGCCAGATAATCACACAGCTGCCTTTGCCCAGCAGGGAATGTTATAGACACCAATTCCATCATCTTATTCCACAATTAGTGTCCTTAGGACCTTTACAGTGCACTTGCCACTGTATTCTTTTCTAATACAGTTTCATTTGCAGTTATATCCAATTCCTAAAACATCCACTAAAGGGTACAGGAGTATCCTATCACAGCTCCTCATGTGATGCAGTTCTCATCTATGGGGCAACCATTGCACTGCACCTGTTACATTGTTGTTGTTTTTTAAGCAATTCACTTCATTGAAGACAATGCCAGATTGAAGACAAACGTACAGCATGTTTACACGTTTGCACTGATTTTTTGCACAGGTGATAGATGTCTATTACAGTAGTACCTCCAAAGACGAACACAATTAGTGATATTGGTTGACTTCCAAGTTGCAATAAAAAAAAAAAAAAATCCGCATGGTATCCACCATCTTAAAGCCTCTAATAACTCTACAGGCAATATTTTAAATGACGTTTTTTACCACTATGAACTGTTACACAAATCATACAAAAAGAGAACTTAGCCATTGTGTAGCACAGACAAATACAACTGAAATAAAGTAAAACAACTCACCTTTTCATTATGCCTGACAGAGACTATTGCAGAGATAGCAGGAAGGGATAGAAGAGCACAATATTAAGAAACTTAGTATACTTTACCAACTTTATTTATTAAGCCCTTTGACAACAACCACAGCCCAAAACAAAGGGCTGTACTATACTAAAAAAAAATAATAAAATAAAATAATAATAAATAATGAAACAATTAATAATATATAAAATGAAATATAATAAGGCCCTAAGTCAAATAAAAATTAGTTCATGCAAGGTTAAAAGCCAAGCAGTGAAAGTGGGTTTAAAGATGAGGGACCAGGCAGGCCATCAGGGTGGAGCAGCTCAAAGAGGTAAGGTGGTGCAAGATCATTTCAATATTTTAAAATAAATACAATTTAAAAATAAATACTTGAACTTTAAATTGTATGACTTCTGGGATGTTGGACTTTGGAGGTTCCACTGTACTGCTTTCTACTGGCTAAACAGAAAAAAAGCTTCCACAAAAAAGGAACACAGTCTACAGTGTATTAGATCAACGGAATAATAACAAACTACCCATAAAATAACAGGTTTTTCTCTTTTGCTTCTGCATCATCTAATCACTTTGTCTACAAGTACAAGACTCTCTCGTCAATCCTTTTTAAAATCAAAGCATTCCCTGTAAGGGCAGGCAAGTGTTGGTCTCTGTCTGTTTGCTCCCACTTTTCTGCTGCGGTTGACAACACACGACAGGCAGGGCCAAAAGGGAAGGCAGGAAGGGGGGTTTCGAACTGGGTCACCTATCACAGAGCACAACATGAGCTTCAGCTTTTGCTACCAGGGAGGTAAAAATGAAAAAGTAAGATAAAGCCTGTGTTCCCAGGGTTTACTGTAAGTCACTCATGATAGTTGAGAACTAGAGCTACTGTGGTAGAATTACGACCACTCTATATATCCAACCATTTTCTATGCCGCGTATCCTAATTAGGGTCGCGGGTATGCTGGAGCCTGTCCCAGCTGACTTTGGGCGAGAGGCGGGAACTCTGGACTTGGTCCCCAGCCAATCGCAGGGCACATATAGACAAACAATCATTCACACTCACATTCATACCTATGGACAATTTAGAGCCTCCAATTAACCTAACATGCATGTTTTTTGGAATGTGGGAAGAAACCGGAGTACCCGGAGAAACCTAAGACCACTCTACTACACGTAAAAAAACCTGCTTACTCTTTTATATCTTTTTTAGAACTTACTGTGGATACACATAACATAGACAATAGTAATTAACCATTTGTCCATGGCACTTTAGTGAAGAAATTGACACCTACATTAATTTAATTGAGCTAAAGATCCGAAAGCATAATGACTGATGGACCTGTGTTAAAAAACAATTAAAATTTAGAGACTTACTTTGAGTGAAGGTAATGATCTCTATTATAGACTGTGTATTATGACTAGGTAGTAACATAATAACACTAAGGGGATGATTATTTCAATAAAGGATAGAATTGAAACCCTGCCTAACGGGCCCTGTCTGACTCTGACCAAAAATCTAATGCTCTCATAACAAGAGATAATAAAAATCCACCTAAATATGTCAAAAAAATATAAATATATATATTAATATTCAACTCTCAATTTACATAACTCATGTTTGATAGTTCCATAAACCATGTTCAGCTCCTCTGTCATGACTACTGCATCACTTCAGTCGTCATGTTGCAGCTGGAGGCCATGGTTGAGAGCATCAGAGGACGGTCAGCGTCCGTGTGTGTGTCCCCAGAGAGGTGGACTGTATGCTTTACTGATGTCTGCAGCTGCAACGTTGAAAGATGAATTTATCTCTCATCTATTCTTCCCCCCCATCTAGATTGTATCAGGATAAACTGTACCTCCAGTAAGTTACTGCTCACATTTATTTCTTCTTCTATAACTCCTCTATTACGTCTCTGGGCGTTGAGTTCTCTTGGAGATTAATAAAGTATCTATATATCTATCAATGTACTAGATTTCTGGTTATGTAGCAGCCTAGTTTGATGTAGGGCATACTATTTGTTTTTCTGCAGACATTAAATGACATTCAACAGCTCGAGCAAGCAAAATACTGTGCGATATGTGAGACTTGCATCGTGCATTCACTTTATAACAAATACAATTATGCATTGAAGAAGCACGGTGAGGTTTTAATGAACCATGCACTTTATTTCTGTTTGTTTCTATTTAAAGCACATTTGCAAGGTAAAAGTGATACTAAAAACAAAAATTTCACCATATTACAGTATTAATGGAATTAAATATGCACGAGGCTCCTATCTTCCCCTTTTGTTTAGTTTCTTTTTCTTTTGACTCCAATATGTCTAGCTGGATGTAAATTGATAGGCCCTTCATGGCACAGAGGAAATACAGAGTGTGATTTCATTATTCTCATTAACCTGCCTCACCAAGCAGAAAGGCATGTTTGAAGAGGGAGGTGGCAAGAATAGATCACTGCCAAGTGAGGGTGTGTATGTGTGTGAGTGTGTTTGTGCTTCAACAAAGAGGTTACAATATTTTAGGAGATATATATTCCTGACATGTATTATTCAGGGAATGTGATAAATAATATATATAACATAAAGTATATGTGATCAGTATCATAGGTAACAATTAATTAAATACAATATCTTATATAGGTCGTTTTTCACACACTTACTATATAGGGCTTTAGTAGGGTGGAAGGCAGTTGTCCGTGTTCTGGAGGTCATTGTCTGATGAGAAGTGAGGCTCCACGTAGAATCACATCATATCATGTGACCTCTAGACATGCCTCTGTGAGCCAACTGTTTTTTAACAGCTTTCTAAATGCTAAGTAGCAATGTTCAAGCCTCTTGGATGTATCCCTTGTTTGTGTATGCAAATGATAAGCTCACAGCTCTAATTCCCCATTTCAACGCTTTAAAAGGTCATTCTTGGTTTATAACGACACTGTGGAAGCGTAATGAAACGCTTGCATGAAATACTGGGAATTATTGCATTTAAATATTTGGACTAGTAGATCTTATTGGTATTTTTAACATACATTAATTGAATATTTGATGTAGTTTAACTAATCTTATTAATTAAAATAGACAAGAAGAGGAACCATTGAAGAGGGACAGCTGCTGGGTAGAAGTCGTGCAGTAAGTTATCATCAATTATCATCATTAAAATAGATTCTAACTCAGCACAACTAATGCAGAACAATTTACTATACACGTGTAAACAATTATATCCATTCATCCATATTCTTCCGCTTATTTGGAGTCATGTAGCGGGGGCAGCATCCTAAGCAGAGAAACCCAGACTTCCCTCTCCCGGCTACGTTGTCCAGCTCTTCCTGAGGAGTCCTGAGGTGTTCCCAGGCCAGCTGAGAGACATAGTCTCTCCAATTTGTCCTGTATTCAGTGGAGAGACAGTCTCTCCAACATGTCCTGAGTCTTCCACGAGGCTGCCTGCCAGTTTGATGTGCCTTGAACACCTCCCCAGATGCCCCAGCCACCTCAATGTGCTCCCCTCAATGTGGAGAAGCAGCAGCTCTATTCTGTTCCTCCCAGATGACAGCACTTCTCGCCCTATAAGGGGGAGCCCAGCCACCCTACGGAGAAAACTCTTTTCGGCTGCTTGTACCCGCCATATTGTACTTTCAGTCACTACCCAAAGCTCACATAGATCGACTAGTAAATTGAGAGCTTTGCCTTTTGGCTCAGGTCCCTCTTTACCACAGCGGGCCGATGCAGAGTCCGCATCACTGTAGATGCTGCCCTTCCGATCTCGTTTTTTGAAAAGGGGAGTCATCAGGAAGGCTGAGGAGTGTGATCCCACAATAGTTGGAACACACCTTCTAATCCCGCTTTTTGAAAAGGGGAAGGACCACCCCGGTCTGCCAATTCAGAGGCACCGTCCCCTATGTCCACGCTACGCTGCAGTATTGCCAACCAAGACAGCCCCACAGAATCCAGGGCCACGAGGAACTCCGGGCGGATCTTGTCCACCACAACGGCCCTGTCATCAAGCTTTGAGCTTTGTGACCACCTCGGCAACCTCAGCCGTAAAATCCATGTGGACATCTTCATACTTGAACATGGGGTTCCTTATTAATACTCTGTGACTACCACAAGAGTCCAATAAGAAAACACTGCTTGGGTTCAGCTCGGGGGGTATTCCACCCTATCACGCCTCTTCAGGTCTCACTGTCATCACCAACGAGAGCACTGAAGTCACCCAGCAGCACAAGGGAATTATGAACCAATATAGTACAAACAAAATACGATTCACAAATTACTGTCGGAAAAAAAAATTGTCTTTAATGACTCTTCCAGTGGAAATTAATGTTTAAATAAATGGAATAAGCGGGTGAATAAAAATGGAAGACCATTTTTATTCTTTATGAAGAAATGGAAGAGTCTAACAATGTACTAAATTAAAGTTTTTGCTTCATTCATTATTTATCCAAGGTTATTATATTTTTTGTTACGTCCGTCCTCTTTGTCTTTTTCTCCATCTGTGTTAATTAATATGTAGTGTCAGGCACTGCAGCTCTGGTCAGCTTGGTGGATGAGGAATTTCAGTAACGACTCGAAGAACACATCACTGTCAATTAGGGGGTGGGCTCCCCGGGGCTGCCTGGAGCTGTCTCAAGAAAACAGTGCCACTTTGACGTAAACACACTTAACATGTAGCGACTAAAACTCATAAACTTAAGTTATCTGACTACAGATGGACTTCAGAACCCTCCTCCAACATCGCAGGACTTGGTGATAAAACAACTTAATGTATATATTCCTACACGGCAGTACTTGCTTGAGCAACATCTCAAAAAGCTCTTCGGAGCTGACTTTTTTTTCAGGACAAGATTCTGTTGCATGATGGGTGTGTTTAACAAATTGTTACTCTATGTGCACTCAAAGCAGCACTGGGACAGCAGGCTATCGCGCCCACAAAGCCGGAAATGGAAGAAAATATTGATTTGGTCTCCCCCTTTGCACCTTTAACAGCTTCCATTCTTCTGGGAAGACTTTATACAAGACGTGTGTCGGTGGGAATTTTTAGTCCATTCATCCAAAAGAGGTCAGATATTGTTTACAAGAGGGCCTGCCTCACAAGATGTTGAAGTTCACCCCAAAGGTGCTTGATAGGTTTGAGGTCAGGGCTCTGAAGTTGTTTCATAAAAAACTCGGACTTACAGACATTGCTTCATGCTAGGACAGAACAGCATCTGCCCAAAACTGTTCCTACAATTTTGGAAGCTCTAAATTGGTAAACAGAGTAAAAATCTTGTCTTTTACACAGAACCCAGCGAAAGAGCAATTGTAACACCACTGTCAAACTCACAATCAGAAGTTGTGTGACGACGTCAGCCTCTGGTGTGATGTTTCAACACAACACGAGTGTCAACTATCAAACTTGTTAGCGCCTTCCTTTTATACTAGTGACCTGGACCAATTACGGTGTGAACACGACTGTTTAAAAGGGACTTCTGATTGATAACCTAATTGAATGAAGTGGAATTCTCATTGCATTTAGTCAAGAGCAGGGTTATTCAACTTAATTGTTCTGAGGGCCACATTTTCAGAAAGCTAAGAACCATGGACACCCAGACATCTCCTGTCACGATTATTCACATTTTGTATATAATGTCAAAGCAACGTTCTTTCCGATTTGTTTCCCACACCTAATGGGTAAAAAAGGCATACATTAAAACAGAAGCAACATGTCATTGATGCTCTGATGTTCTTCAGGACCAACTGAAAAACACTAGTGAAAGATAAGACGGGAGCACTTTGCTGTCTATGGGGGCCGACTGCAAAAAGATCATTCATATGACTGGAATACTCTGCTGCTTTTATGAACCTATAGCAAAAAATGGTAGCCAAAATTCCTCTGCTGTTCTTAAGATGTGCTCCAAAAAAATGTGCTCTTAGATCGTCTATATGACAGTACTACTGTGCTTCTGCAAACTTTTTCTGACAACAGCGCATCAGTGCTTTTATTCAAAATAAATACCTAGGATTTCAATGACCATTTTTCAATCAGACTTTGATTGAAATAAACTACTTTGATGCTCACGTCAGTGCTAATTTAATTTAATGGACTGATTCCGTCACTTTCTTGACCTGAGTGTTATAGAACACTCTCACAATGGTCATTTAAGTAAGTCTGGCGTTTATCAGATAAGTGGGTCACGAGGCATGGCCTGCTATAAGCTTTCCACACCACCAGCGCTGACGTTGATGTCCTCTTTGACAAGCAGTAGTGACTTTTGCTGCTTGGTCAGCTTCTTTTCCTCCACCTGAGTGAGTCGCAGTGTCGGTCCGGGCAGCACTAGCGTCTGGCTTGTAATCCCGCCAACCTGAGTTGATTGACTGGATAATCACGTTCTCCTGCCGCCCTTGTGCCACACTTCTTCTCCGTTCCCTTGGGCATGGAATTCAACCAGGCAGCAAGACATTGCTATGAATCCATCACTGCAGATAGATCACCGTAAGTGAGGACTGTAGGTGGCTGGACGCTGTGGACAAGAGGCAGTGGGTGCAGTGCAGGGATACACTATTGAGTGTACAGTAAATGGCTTTTTTCCTCTCTTGGAGAGATACAAGGACAGAAAGATGGGAGGCAAAGATCAAGTCCAACTCTATTCCATTATTCCATATCTCTCGTCCTTAATCCCTCGCCCGTTTCAATCCTGCCCCGGTGCTCAGTGCTTACAAAGCAAAACCCAGCTCGTAAGACTGAGTGTGTCCCACAACTTTGGCATCCTCAGATTTGCATTTGCATTGCATCAGGGTTTTAAAAAACTTGCTGAAAAAGAGAATAAATAGCCATGAAACGGTTCAGGAGAGAATGAACCTGTCACCTATCTAGAATACTCCTCACAGTAGGCAGAAGCTAGAGATGTAATTCTGTCACAATGGGATATTGTCAGCTACGTGTTTGCTTGTGTGAGCACAGCAGGGGAACTCTAGAGTGTTGTCTGTACAGATTCCAAGATCGTCACAGGGGTTGTATGTTTCTCCATCTTGGACCAGTGCAGGGTTTTGTGTGATTTGTGAGTTGCAATTACAGAAATGCTTTTGCATAGTTGGTATTCTTTCATGCTATTTGATTTGTCCAATTTTAAATCAGTTTACGCTTGAGGTGTTTGCCACCTTGAATCTGTGTAACCTCTCACTTACTGCCTGCCCGCTAGCAGGCACACGATTCATGCAATATTAAAATCTATGCTTTCAGGATCATCGAAAGCACAGGTGTGAAACTCAAGGCCCGGGGGCCGAATGTGGCCAGCCATATCATTTTATGTGGCCCGCAAAAGTAATAAATTATCTGTGTCAATAAAATGCTTCACCTTTTTCCTTGTAAATGTGTTTGCTCTTCCGGTTCAATTCACTTCACTTGTCATTTCAAAGTAAGATATTCATCAATGTGTTAGTAAAAATACAATAATCAAATGCATGAGCAATTGTATAATAATATCATGAATTTATATTCATATTTATATTTATATATGGTGACAGTTGAGGGCAGCCATAACGATGTGGCCCTCAATGAAAATGAGTTCGACATCTTGGGGACTGCTGAGTTATTTGAATTAATGCCAGTCATCATTAGTCTTTGAAGCCAACCTCAGCTTCAAAATGATGACGTTCAATTAGCATGCAACTAGCATCAGGTATTTCCAAAACGCACATTTAGTCGTGTGAGTGCTGTGTGAGTGCTTGTAATGAATGAAATCCCATTTTGTATTTCCTTGCAATTGAATTACCGCGATATCAGCTACCTGACATGTATTTGACATCCTCAAATCATGATTCAGTTTCATGATAGGGTTACATTTTCATGTTTTTCTTCCATAATATCATCCAATAATTCATTCAATATATAGATATTGAAAAAAGTAAGGGTGCTCCTTGCTATTTCTTGGCAGTTATTTGCTGCCACCTAGTGGTAGGATGGAAAGGCAAGCTTCATTTGTCCCATTTGCTCTAGTTTACTTACAATAATACATCTACTACCATGACAGAATAAAGCAGAATTGCTATGAAAAGATATATTCCAGCCTCTTTGCTTATAGAAAATGTGAGTTCCCGAGTGTTCTGAAAACATTTCCCTAATCTAATGATGCAAAACGTCAGAATATTGTATTTTTATGGACCATTAATAATGTCAACTTTTTTTCTGCCCTTTCCGAACATTATTAAGTCGTTCACTCTTTCCTTTTCTATTTTTTCTGTCCTGTACTTCTATTGTGTCTTAAGGATGTCTGTAGTATACACGGCGTGCATGTTTGTTAACCACACTTTGGACTGTTCTACAGGCAAAGGCCCAGAGACAATTTTTGCGGGTCAGAATCTGAATGATAATGAGTGGCACACGGTACGTGTGTTCAGGAGGGGGAAGAGTTTGAAACTGACCGTAGATGATCTGCCACCAGTGGAAGGTATTTCTCAGCCTAACTCTAAAACGAGTAGTCGTCATGTGTTATTCTGATTTTGTGTTCAGCTTTCTCTTGTTATATATACAGTGAAGCCCAAAATGATTCATACCATGAGCATATTTGTAGTGACAGGGGTCCTGTATTTGTTGAATGGTTGTCTTTTAGCTGGCAATGACACAAGAATATGGCAACAAGACTGTATAATGTGCAAAGTAACATTAATTAAACAAATACAGGTGTTAATTAATATTAACAATACATTCAATGACAATACATTAGCAAATTATTATTAATAACCATATTTTAATGCAGTATCACAGGAATGCATGTCAGTCAAATAATATTAAATGTTGTATGATTAAAAAAAAAAAATGCTCTTTCCTATATTGTAAGTTAGTGATTCCCAACATCCGGGGTGGGTCATTTGGTACCGGGCCGCACAGAACGAAAAATAATTTCCATTTTGTTTTATTTTGAAAAGTGGCCGGATTCTCTCTGTTACATCCGTCTCACGTGACGCATGTCCATTGTGCGTGTGCTAACTTTCTCTGTACTGCTGCTGTATTTTTAGCATTTTGCTTTCACCTCATATTTGGTCTCAAATGCTGATACTATGCGGGAATGCATAAAGGTAAGTTTTGATGACTTATTGAGTGCTAATGTGCACATTTGTCTCAAGTGAATTCATGCTAGCGCACTGCCTTTTTACCACACACGTCAAACAGCGATAAAACGACTCTTCGTTTTACACAATACATAATAAATAAGATAAATTAGATCGCTATAATGTACGAACCCCCAAAGGTCCCCCCGGTCCGCGGGAGATTTGTGGGAACACACGCCGGTCCGTGGGTCAAAAAAGGTTGGGGACCACTGTTGTAAGGGATATAAATACTTTTCGAAATCTGTAAATCTTTTTTGTAGAATATCCAGAACATGCCCATTCAACAAAATAATGCAATATAATAAATAAAGAAAGAAATATAAATTATTTACATATTAATACATTTATTTCTAATTATTAATTGTTCAATATGTTATATTTTTCATTATTTATTTGATTATTTAGTTATTATACAGCATATCTAACTTGAAATGTGGTCATGTTATGAATAATGTTGGGCTCAACTCTATATCTTATGCATTTGTTCTATTATATCATCTGTCTGATTAGTTCTGTAGAAGTGGCATTAATGCAGAAAGTACTCAAGCAATGTGTGCAAACCCTCATATCATGGCCACACAGTCATGGAAAAAATGATTAGACCATCCTGGTTTCTTCAGTTTCTAGTTCATTCGAACACCTGATTCAACTAAAGGTACCTTTGTTTGGACAAATATAACAATGACAACAAAAATAGCTCAGAAGAGTTACATTTTTAGGCGGTACAATGCTATAGCTATTCATGGAAGAGCTTAAGTGATTTTGGTTATTATCAAAAAAACCATGGAAGTTGCTAGATATCAGCTCTTAAATTAAACGCTTATGAGCTATATTTGTTATCATCATTATGTTTGTCCAAAGGCATTAAAATGAATCAATAAACTGAAGAAACAAGTTTATTGTTGATGACTGATTGTATGACTACTGTATATACAGTATAAGACAAAGTAAATTGCTTGAAAAGTGCACGCGTTGATAATTCTGGCTTGCTTCGTAATGTATTTGTGCCAGATTTAGGTAAATGTGTTGCCATTGCTTCTCTAATTATTCCACTCCCCCAACAATGCCCTCTCTCCTTTCCCGTCCTCTGTCGATCCAAGGTCAAATGGCGGGTGACCACACCCAACTGGAGTTCCATAACATTGAGACGGGCATCGTGACAGAAAAGCGCTTCATGTCCATGGTGCCGTCCAACTTCATTGGCCACCTCCAGAGCCTCGCCTTCAACGGCATGGCCTACATAGACCTGTGTAAAAATGGCGACATCGACTACTGTGAGCTCAATGCCATGATCGGCTTCAAGAACATCATCGCCGATCCTGTCACCTTCAAGTCGCGCTCCAGCTACGTGACCCTCACGGCGCTGCAGGCCTACTACTCCATGCACCTTTTCTTTCAGTTTAAGACCACCTCCTCTGATGGCCTCATCCTCTATAACAGCGGAGATGGGAATGACTTCATTGTGGTGGAGCTTGTCAAAGGGTATGTAGATCAAATTCATTATTTTCCTAAAAGATTGGCCACAGCATCAGTTGCACTGTTTCATAACATGCACTACCGGAAAGTCCGCTTTTTCAAAGATAAAATACAAATAATAAATGTAAATATGTCATACGGACGGTACAAATATTACATTAGAGGCTCTCAGTGTGCTGCAGTACAGTAATCCCTCGTTTATCTCAGTTAATTGGTTACAGTGCCCACTGTGATAAATGAATACCCGCGAAATAGGATTCCTTATTTATGAATTGAATATTTTCATAGTTAGAGCATAGAAATCCTGTTTATGACCTTCTCAATAAAGGTTTTAACATTATCGGAGCCCTCTAGACATGGAATAACCCCCTCTAGTCACCTTTACACTTGTATTACCCAATATAGTAGCCATATTGACAGCAAATAAACCATTTATGACATAAATAAGCCTTGTCCTTGCGTGTGTTGCTGTAAATGTGATGCAAATGTGATGGAGCTGAAGTGATGTCACGGGTCCAGAATTGAGTTTAAGCTTGCTGTGGGTTACGGGCGCAACAGTAGCCCGTGTTTTTATTGGTGTTGTAAAACATAACAGCATAATGTAGAACACTACATGTGGTCACAATGTCTTGGACTGCATCTCCTGAATGTCTTGTATTTGTATTCATCCATGTTTTTGCTTGAAAATGCTTAATTGAGGCAAAACAATGCATAACAGTTGCTTAATTATGCATATTTTTTTACTAATAGGCCGTATTCAACCACGAAACAGATTTATTAATTAATATATATATTTTTTAATGTGATCGAGTGAAACCACAAAATTGGAAGCGTGAAGTGGCGAGGGATAACTGTACAGCGAGCACCATTACGACCATAATAATGCGCATTATATCAAAGTACATTTAAAGACATTTTTGACTGTGACAATCAAAAGCTTACATTTCGTTCGCTTTCATTTGTAGCCAGTGCAGAGACCTGCAACTATGATCATGTTTACCACTACAGTATGTTATTTTCTGTATTGTAGCAAAATGCACATAACATACCATTCATGCAACTCCTGATGCAGCCCAACGGTTTCAGAACAGGAAATATTTGATAGTTTTTTAATGTTATGACTAAGGAATTCAAAACCCTTCCTTATCACCTTTTTGCCAGAATGGTTACTGAGAGAGCTTTTAGCTATTACTCTTCTTTTTAATCTTCACAAAGGCACAAAAAGCACCCAACATAAAAAGGAGTCAACTACACAAGAATGCATTTCTCATTGCTGAAATCCAGCTATAGAATGACCTTCTTTCAAGCAAGGCCTGAAGTTACACTTTTATTCGGCTTGTGGAAACATTGAAGTCATACATTTTAATTAAATTGAGCATGTAAATTATAAACCGCCCTTAAGCCCTGAGCATTAAAAGACTCTGATTTGTTCATCACAGCCCACAGCCTTTGTTAATTCCACAGCCTGACAGTTATTTAACTCCTTTTTATGCACAGACACATGATTCACAGACTTAAACAAACGCGCATTCCAGGAACATGCACATATTTGCTCCAATTTTCAGCGGTTTAATGTCCATCCATCCATCCATTTTCTATACCGCTTCTCCTCTTTAGGGTCGCGGGGGCATGCTGGAGCCCAGCTGACTTCGGGTGACAGACGGGGTACACCCTGGACTGGTCGCCAGCCAATCGCAGGGCACATATAAACAAACAACCATTCACGCTCACATTCATACCTATGGACAATTTAGAGTCGCCAATTAACCTAACATGCATGTTTTTGGAATGTGGGAGGAAACCGGAGTACCCGGAGAAAACCCACACACGCATGGGGAGAACATGCAAATTCCATACAGAAATGCCCAAGGGAGACTCGAACCGCGGTTTAATGTAAATTTGAAAACTCTATTTTATTTTGATGCGTTTGATGCGTCTTTTCGGTTTCTGTTGATAGCTATACATTTTAAATACATGGAATTGTCTGATTGTAGGTACCTGCATTATGTGTCAGACTTGGGAAACGGAGCCCATTTAATTAAAGGGAATTCCAACAAGCCTCTCAACGACAACAACTGGCACAACGTCATCATCTCCAGGGATGCCAACAACCTCCACACTGTTAAGATTGACACCAAGGTTACCACCCAGACCACCACAGGAGCCAAAAACCTGGACTTAAAGGGTATTTTTCCATTGTCAACTCTGCTATACAATAACATGAGAATTTATTGTATTTGTTGCTTGTTGTATTTTGACTCCGTTGTTGATGGATTATAGGACACAGGTGAACAATTAGTTTATATGACATATCAAATAGATAAAACATTAGTGCAAACCGTAAATTCTCATATATTAACAATTACAGCAGATGCTAAGGGCATCTTGGCCTCCAGGGGGCGCCAAAAATCCATTAAAAAATCGTCTTCAATCTACAGTAATCCCTTGTTTATTGTGATTAATTGGTTGCTGACCCGACCATAATATGTGGATTTCCACGAAGTAAGATTTGTTATTTCTAAATGTAAATTGTTCGTAGTGAAAGCATAGCAAACCTATTGAAGACCTTGTAAATATGTTTTTTTTAAACACTATTAGAGCCCTCTTCACACGAAATAACACCCCTATAGTCACCTTTACATTCACATTATCCAATAGAGCACATATAATGAATGAAAATAAGGCATAATATAATAACTTACACATGTTACCATTGGGAGAGTTCATTGTTGCTTCATTTTTAATTTTTTGTTTTTACTTCCGGGACTTCTTGCGGTGGTAAATGTAACATTACTGACACCTAGTGACCAGCGTAGAATACAACATACCCACGCGTCTTAATGCATTTCCTGAATGTCTTATATTTGTATTTTAGTTAATTTTGTCATTTTTATGACTATTCATTTTTTACTAATAAAAGGTAGTAGTCAAACACAAAAGAGCAGTGATTTATGAATTAATATGGTTTGAAAAGCTGTGAAATTGGAATCGCGATGTGGTGATGGATGACTGTAATTATATTCAAACAAGTTATTACTATGAACTCTGAAAATGGAAAAGCTCACATTGATTGAAATGTATTGCATATAATTGTCACAGTATTTTAGAGACTAGCGTTTGTAAAGTTATTTTATTTAATTTTTGTGTTGCCTACGGTTATTGCATGACGTAAAAATAGCTTACATCGGGGTTATTGTGTGCAGAATGTGGTTAATCATATTGATATTGATTGTTGTCATTACAATCTATTTCTATTAGTATTCATTGCCATATTTACATGATTTTTATTTTGTGGTAAGGGTATTTATTTTATAGTTCAGCTTTTATGTATTTATTTGTAATTTGTTAACCATGTAAATTGGACGACAAGTTACCTTACAAATTACACACAATAGTAAAAATAATGTCATTCAATTTGTTTTGCAAGCTATGTAAATCGCCAATGTAGGGGGGCACCATATAAAATCTCACCTAGGGTGTCACATAGGTAGGCGTAGCTTTCTATACAGCATATGTTTGAATATATGCGTGCCTACTTTCCACCCAATTTATTTTATTTTGTCAAATGAGGGCATAATTAAGTAGTAATTGTTTGGTATTTAAATGGCGCTCTCCCAGATGGAATGTTTGCATGACACTGATACACTTATCCTCTACTTCATTTGCACAAGACAGTTATCCTTATTAGACAAAACCCAAACTGTTTTCGTCCTCACTGAAAGCTCACAATGACAAAGCTCCTCATTACTTATTTTTTTCCCCCCTAAGAAAGTTGTTACTATCCTGTTACATGGCGTGTCGTATTTATCCACCAGGGGTCAGTATTGCTCTGTTTTTCATATATGTGCAGGTAACCTTTACATTGGTGGAGTGGCCAAGGAGATGTTCAAGGAACTGCCTAAATTGGTGCATGCCAAGGAGGGCTTTCAAGGTTGTCTGGCATCAGTGGATCTCAACGGTCGTCTTCCTGACTTGATGTCAGATGCGCTGGACTGTGTGGGACAAATTGAAAGGGGATGTGAAGGTGAGGTTTCAGTTTAATTAGTCAATGATACTAAAAAGAAGTAATAAAATGTTCTTACTAAAACTATTTAGGATTTTTAGAAAAGCTTCCTTCTAATGATTATCCCAGCAACATGATTGGACTGGAAAATATATTTTCTTGTCAGTGCCTAAGATGTGAAAATGCTCAACCAAAAGTGTGACAGTATTTGATGCTCTGACACAAGATAAAAGTCCGACATAAGTTCAGTCAATACTTGGTCCTTGCTATCGGTGTCAATTTTCATTCTTCTATAAACTTGTAGGTGGCTGTATGTCAGCCTGAACCCAATATATTGTGTAGTATTTCCAAGATGCTTGAGGTAACTGGGGTTATCATATTGTAATTATATTAAATTAAATAAATGTTAATGTTGCAAGAACAGGTAATAGTTTTCACCAAAAAGCCATATAAACTTGTGAAAATAAAATCAGAATTTGATAAATATAATATAATATGTAATCTTGACTTGTATTGAATGTGTTTATCAACCAAATGTAACAAATTACCCGGATATACCGTATAGCAGTGCTGCTTCTGTTTGTAGCATGTGTTGTGTTTGGTTTTGTGTGGGCATTTTGACATTCACGCACATTTTTTTTACAAGATTTAGACTTTTTTTCATAATATTCAGAGTTTATTTTCACAATTTCACAATTTTTCCCTCGTCATTTTTACTATTATGTTGTATTATGTATTATGATCATCTGGAATTGTTGGCATGTTGGCTGCAGAATCAGGAGATTGAGGTGTTGAATCTCCGTTTGGATATCTCCGTGTGGAGTTTGCATGTTCTCGCCATGTGTGCGTGGATTTTCTCAGAGTGCCCCAACTTCCTCCCACATTCCAAAAACATGCACGTGAGGCTAATTGGAGACTTTAAATCAACTGAATTGATTTGGCTGGGGGAACCACCTACCCACCCACGATCACCCTTCTACTTTTTGCAACACAACATGAGCTGTACCAGGGAGACGCTGTCTCTCTCTTTATGGCACGCTCGGCGCTAGCAGATATTTGCAGCTGTGTGTTGTTGGGCAGAAGGCACTTTAAGTCTCCACTTCCACTCAAGCTTAACAAAGTCGGCCATAAATTTGGGATGCATCTCATGGCGGCATGCGAATGACATAGACAAGAACGCAAGGTGTATTCACGGACGTCGGGTCATTATACTTTTTATTTTTAACCAAGCACAGTACCTTTTATAGCAAGTGTTTTTCACTTCGGGGTTACTGCTGACATGCTCATATGTTCAAACAAGACTCAGTAGACTGGAGTTACTCTCTGAATACAATTGCTTTGTGCATTTGAATGTGAAGATATTCGGCCCACAGCCGCAAGCTGTGATGCTTTTACTTTTATGCGGCTTTTCTTTTTTAACATCAAACAGGGATGCATGTTAATGTTAGGTTAATTCAAGTTCAATTCTCAGGAGTATAGTTCAAATAGAATTTCCTCAATTATGAAATAACTCTCATTCCTTTGTATTTTTGCTGCCGTCCTGCTCATTAGCCTCTCCACTATGGTTGATCTCCAAATTTGAGGCTAACCTCTTGTTTTCTTGGCGTTCTCAGCAGTGAGTGAGGTGGTGAGTGTCATGGCGCCGCTTCTAGCAACATTAACTTCGCAAGAGAAGACAAAGCCAGACGGAGGGTGCAATGTTTCCACCAATAAGGAGACAAACTAAAACTACAGAAGCTGAAATAGGTCATTTTTTTAAGGATATGGTTGCAATAAAAACTAATGTGTTTAATGAATGAAGAGGACACACATATTTTAACACCACAACTTCATTTTTTATTCACAAATGAATTAAAATAGACTGAAAATAATATGTGTGTATTTAATTAGTAAATGGCTGACACAGGTCTCCAAACTAGACATAATTAGTGTCCTAATTAAACAACACTGCTGTTTAAAATACGACATTTATCAATCCACACAGGTATCATATCATCATAGTTGCACATAACTTACAGACATGTAGTAGCGTATTAGAACATATTCTGGAACAAAAAGCATCTGGTATCATCTATATCATTCCATTTGTGCACCTGCCCATGTCACCAACTCAACTCAATGGATTATTGTGGCCACTAGGTGTCGCCAAAAACAGCCACTGTGCCACTTTAGCTTAAAGGTCGCATACTGTATGTTAAATTATGTATATATTTTGAAGCATAAATTGCACCTGATTATTAGTTGCAGAAAATAACAATGAATTGATACATCTGATGATTGAAAAAGGAAATTTACTCGAATACCAATTCCTAGTGGTGATATGTTTGCGCCCTACAGGGTTGCTCTGTGACAATACTGTACATGTGCTTGCCTCCTTCTAAGTCGCACACCCCCAACACTGACACCGACAACGTGAAGTGTGTAAGCAGTCTATTCAAATGCATCAAACAATGCCACTTTACCACAGGCAATCGTTTTTGTTTCACTTGGCCATAATCTGATTATTCCCTCTACCATATTTGTACTGTTAGAGCTACTTCTTCATTCCATCACCACTCCGTTTTGCACTGAACATCTTACTGGATCTGAGAGTTTGCCAGAAGCAATCATTTTGAATTATGTATGAAGCCTTTGTTGCATGCATGAATAGCATTTGCCCAGTTTAATGTGCACCGCATCCCGTGATAATATTGGATTTATTTTTCAGCATCAGTCACCTAGTTTAATTTCACAATTCATCCACCCTTTTCAATTGAGTTTGCAACTTCTGATCTTTTACGGTACAACAGTACAAATGTAATCAAATTTAGCACTCTGTGTGGATGTGTCAAACTTGCTGTTCGCTTTGTATGCCACACAGTTTCACTCGGTGCTGACAATCACGTCTTGCATTTGCTGATGCTGTTTGAGCCTTTTTTTTTTTTTAAGTTTGCCATAGCCGAACATTGACCTCTAATGCTCTGGCCGATTCAAACATCATCTTCACTTTTTCTCTCCCACAGTGTGTGCATCTGTTTTTCCATCTCTGACATCCTTGTGTTTTACTAACAGCTTCTATACTTTGCCTTTTCCTCCTCTAACGATGTTGCTGACAAAAGTTGCATTGATGAAAGCTGATTTGCAAGGTAGATAGTTGTGTCTGTTTAATACAGAGTATGATATCCCTCTATCACTGCTCCACACCTTACAAAGTGTCACATCGCCCGACTAAAGTTAGATGACTACCACCGTTTCCATTCACCCCCTGCCCTAAAGTTTCATATGAATACAGGGATCATCAACATCCTGTATAGAAGTGTATGGGCCTCACAAGCTGTGTTCATTTTGTTTTTCATATTTTGCATGCCTTTACATACAATATGTCTCATAAAATTACACTTTTTCTGCATGTAACCGTAATGTAACATGTCGGGGTTTAACTCGTAATTTACACATTCTACTTTTGTAGTTTGTTGTATATTTCATGATGCCTTATTCCTGTTTCATTTGCTATATCATTTAGTATTCTATATCATCAACAGGTAAGACCACTCTGAAAATAAACAAAACAAAGTTATTTACTATGAGTGAAGGTGAAACATTACAAGATATACGGCGTGTCTTTGGAGTCAGACATTGGCTTCTGCTCTCAGACCTGTTGATTCTGTTGGGGTATTCTGATATTCGGTTGTTTGTTTGTTTAATGATCTGAAACATTTAAGTTTGACAAAAAAAAAACAACCAAAAAACAATGTTCCTTCGTTTATAGTGGGGGTTTGGTTCCCAAAATACCCTGCAATAAGTGAAATCCGTGAAGTAGCCAACTTTATGTGTTTACAGTTATTATACTGTATGTGACTTAAGGTTGCACATTTCTCAGACAGGCATTAACATTTTCACGGATTTTACACACTCTCAAAGTTCAAATTTCGTTTTTTTTTTTTTAAATCAATCTACTATGTTGGACACAATAAATTATGACGCTGTAGCGTTTTTGTATCCTTGTTAAAAAATATTGCTCCTGCTGTCGTCGTCCTCTTCCTACTCTTTGAAGATTCATTTAACCGGTTAGCTGCTTCTTCTATTGTTTATTGGCGGTTAGCAAGCAGCTCATGCAGTTAGCTAGTGACGGCACAAATGAGATTAATTGACAATGGTCTACAGCCAATCAGGATGCAGAACACAATTGGCATGTTCTCCCTTAGCTAATAAGGACTGCTGTGGCTCTATATTTAGCCAGCTATTGTCTATTGTGGGTTCCTAATATGCTCGTATAGGCACATAAACACGCTGAGACGAGGTGGAGCTGCACACGTCTACTGGTAGCAGTAGTAAATACAATAACAGACGCACAACATAGCACTGGTAGATCACACTAATGCACCGCAAGGACACAACACAATGTGCGTTCAAATGCTGTAAAAAAAAAAAAAAAAAAAAAAAAAGCAAAATTGCACTGAAAAAATCTGCAGTGAATCCGCGAGAGATCCCCCAGGACACCATCCGTAGTTTCATTAGGAGCATGCCCCGGCGTTGTCAGGCATGCGTACAAGCACGTGGGGGCCACACAAACTACTGAGAATCATTTTGAGTTGCTACAATGACATTTTAGCTAAATGGACCAGTGTGCTGCATCATTTTTTCACTTTCATTTTTGGGGTGTCTTTGATTTCCCCCCTCTATAGGGTGATCATTTTCATGTCTATCAAATTATGTGGCATCATTTTGTTACTAATACATCACCCACTTATTATCAGGAAAGATATTCAAGATAATTTTTCCCCCAGTTTAGATCTGATGTGTTTTCGAAGTGTTCCTTTAATTTTTTTGAGCAGTGTATATATATAGATAGATATAGATCTAGATATATTAGGGATATCAAAAATAATGCGTGGACGGCGGTAACTAATTTATTTCATTAATTACTTGTGCGTCAGACTTCATCGCTGGAACAACAGGCTTTTATTGCAGGTTTAAATTGTTTCACAACAGGCACAATAATCCCTGATAAAAATCCCTAATAAAAACACAGGCTACTGTTACGGCCATAACCCATGGCAAGCTGAAACTCAACTCTGAACACCCAATGTCACTTCCTGTCCACCTTTCACTCAGCTCCCCGAGGGAACACATTTATAGCAACACCCACGAGCACGCGTCTTATTTATATCTTAAATGGCTTATATACTGTTATTATTTCTACAATATTGGGTATTACGAGTATAAAGATGACTATAGGGGTGTTATTTCATGGGTTCTGATGTTAAAAACATATTTAGAAGTTTGTAAACAGTTTTTTTATGCTCTAACTACGAAAGTATTCCATTTATAAATAAGGAACCCTACTTTGCAGAAATTCACTTATCACAATTGGGTCTGTAACCAATTAACTGTGCTAAACAAAGGATTACTGTACATGCATTTTGACAGACACATAACATTGCATGCATTTGTTCCAAACCAAGAAAGAGCAAACCAAACTAGAGACACGACATACAGTATGACTTTAGAGCCAGGTTAAGTAATGATTTCATGATTTTAGTACTATTATGACTATTGTTTCAGTGGTTAGCTCGTTAGAATTGCATGTAAGTTTATTCAGACATGTTAAATATACCCTAACACGGGAAGACTTCAGGGGAGATGCAGCAGCTTGAGAAAAATACAGAAAAACATTCTTAAAAACTAACTTCAATTATGTTAAAGGTGAAAAAAAAATATTTTTACTTAGAAAACACAAAATAGGTGTCAGAGGGAAGGCTGCCAAACTTTGAAAACACCTGCACTAACCCGATCAATGTCCAATCCTTTAATTGTAAATGAGTGAACGGCAGCTAAAAGAAACATCAGCAGTAATAAAAGATTGATTGCAGGATTTAATTTAATAACTTCTACTATCATCCGTAGTAACCTGTAACAATCTGGTTGTCATTCCAGCGTGAGCTGCATTAGCTCAGCATCTTTGTCACACGTAAACTGTACTTACACTGCATGTGGCTTAACGATAGGCTGGATGACGGGAGAAATAAGAGGATCACACTGAAGAACTATCACATAGTATTATTTTCTATTTTTAAAAGTGCACAGTCATATTGAAACCACAACAATAATTTTATGAATGCAATTGATTTGATCACACCAACACTTCTCTTTCACATCTTTTTTTCTGCATGCAAAATGTCAACTATATAAATGACAAAAGTCACTTCATCTCAGCTGCAATACATTTAAAGAATGTTTGGGCTGTCATGCAGTCGACAGTCTGGACAAAAGCAAAACATGTTCTTGGTGTGTTTGTACTGCAAATGTGTTTTTTGTATGTGTCACTTTTGCAGGTGTCTTATTTATTTGTGTGACATTTTCACTGTAGAGTGAAGTGAGACAAGACAGTTGGGACTTGTATCACATCAGTGGGCTCACTGTGTGTTGCGCTTGTCTTCATGCTCAGGTCCCAGCACTACATGCCAAGAAGACTCGTGTGCCAACCAGGGTGTGTGTCTTCAACAGTGGGAGGGATTCAGCTGCGACTGCAGCATGACGACATTTGGTGGACCGCTGTGTAATGACGGTAGGCTTCCAGAGCAAGTCCAATTGTTCATTGTTTTTTCTGCACACATACAGGGTAAGGTTGGAAGCGAATAGCTTCAAATGAAGGTGCGGGGTACAAACCACTACATCGCAAGTCCATGAATGGAATGGCGTGATTTATAGTTCAGTCCATCTGTGGGCTGCTATAATGCTTCCAGCAAAAGCTTAGTATCACACATTTCAGTTTGGAGATATGTGTCACACCATTTGTATCCCAGATCATTATTGTTTTCTGACTACATGCTCTATTTGTGTCCTATCCACACTTGTTGGATTAACTGTAGGGATTATAGACATAGTTTGGTGTAAATCTGTATTGTTGAGCCATGTGACAATTCACTCAAAGCTCTCTAATGGCAATTACTGCTCGATGACTCTATCCAATCCAGCATTATTTGTAAAGCACTTTAAAAACAACCATAGTGGATGACTGTGTTGTACAGAATAATATATAAAAGACATACAAAAATCCAAGCACAGAGACACAATCTACATACAGTATATTACCATATTGATATTGATTATATCCGGATCAATACGGTATAAGTTTATTGATAAGCTTAAATAATTAATTGTGTTTTCCATGATCTGTGTTAAGAATTCAAAGAAAGAGTGTGTGTCCGAGCAACAGCATCATTTTTAACATGAGTTTAACTTAATCATCGTTCACGTGGCACCGGCGCAGTGATGGAAAAAGTCTCACAGTTTGTAAAATATAATTTAAAATCTGCTACATCTGTGGAGATCACTGTTGTAGACGACCAAATTTGGCCAGAAATGCACCCTATCATCAAATGATCAATGGTCAGAAGTCGGCAATCACGAGACTCTTGCCTGAAAGGGATCAAACTGAAAAAAAGTGAACATTTAGGAGGACTGTCCCTTTGTTTAAAAAGAACCATGTGTGAAAACAACATGATGTTGTGTAAAAGTTCTGCGATATTAATCTCAATTAAAGATCTCGTTTAGTGTGAAGGGCTGTGGACTCATTAATGTTGAAGGCATCAGGGTAATACCTTTTGTAAATGCATCTACTTTCTTATGCAAAACATGCACAGGAGGATTTTGTTGAGTCGTTATTTTCTTGTGAACCGCTTAAAACAGTCAGGGGTGTATGGGCTGAACAGCATTAAGGATAAAAGAACCAACCTGGCGTTCTGTAGATGACACCAGTATTTTTACCAGCTTGAGAACAGATTGTTTATCATTTTAAAATGACTGTTCTGCTCAAGAGATCCATGGTTCTATTTTGTGTTCTGGATCAATGAAGGGCAAAGTTTGTCATGAACTCCTTGTGACCCTTCTTTGTGCAGAAATATAGCAGTAAACTTTGACTTTCCAGTTATACATATTCATTGCGAAGGCTCATTTACAGCAGTGGGAGCAGACCAGCTCATAGGACATGTAAGAATATATTACATTTGGGTCTGCTGAGCCTTGTTACCGTAGCTAGCCACATTGTTCCTGCAGACCTAATAAAAAGTAGCGCAGATCAATATCACGACCCGTGGGACGCAATATTCAGTACGACTGCAACCAAATGCTTTCCTAGAACTGTGACGAAGCGGAGTCGGTGGAATAAATAAAGATGTGAGTGTGCTTCAGTCTGTGAGAGTGAGGAATGAACCTAAAGTTTTATCTGTGTTGATGGATTGTCATGTGGATGGGAAAGGGGCAACTGTGAAAAATGAGAAGAGCTGGGGAAAATATAGTTTTTCTGCTTTTGTTAGCAAGAGCAGGCAATTTGGAACCCAGCGATAGGTTCAATGAAAGCAAGTTGCATGTGGAGTTTATTAAGTTATCCAAACTTTAGTACCTTGCCTCC
Organism: Dunckerocampus dactyliophorus; assembly: GCF_027744805.1. Taxonomy (NCBI): domain Eukaryota; kingdom Metazoa; phylum Chordata; class Actinopteri; order Syngnathiformes; family Syngnathidae; genus Dunckerocampus; species Dunckerocampus dactyliophorus. The sequence goes on along the minus strand of NC_072832.1, from coordinate 13,327,805 downwards.
TGCCACTGTATCATTATCATGATATGGAATTGCTGTTATTCCAACAACAACACAATAAAGCCCAAAGCTTTGCCCAAGCTGTGCGGTTAATTAGGCTGCTGTTGGCATCGCACCAAGATGGCAGCATAGTTTTTACAGCAGCCTATTCATTTAAAGCCACACTGTACTTTTAGTTGTCCGGCTTATGGGGTTTGTGGTTGTGAGTCCTGAATTAATTTATGCATATTTTGTTCATTATCTTGCAGACATTTCCATTATGCACCTACTTGGTTTCAGAGATCAGTATGGCATAGACCTATATGTTAGAAAAACAAAAATCTAAGTTCATACGTGCAATTGCACTTTATGTCATTAATCCCTAAATTTGATTTGAACTGTTTTGTTATGAAGCATGCGGAGAGAAAAAGTATACAAACGACAGGTCATCTTACATTTGAGATATATATATACAGCATGCAAACCAGGTGGCACCAAATGACGTTTTCCCAAGTGAATCAGAGCTTTTCCTGTGTTGAGTTGTGTTGCCATTTACTAATATTTAAATTTGTTTGATGATCTGAAACATTTAAAGTGTGACAAACATGCAAAAAATAAGAAATCAGGAAGGGGACAAACACCTTTCCATACCACTGTATATACAACTCATGAGACGAGACGATATACGAGATTGAGGCCGCGAGAACATGACGAGACGAGATTTTTAACATTAATTTTAAGAAAAGTACAACGAAAAAATATGACTGGACAAGCAAACTTTTTATTTTGCAGTCACAAAACCATGCAGAGAGATTTTGAAATGCTCATTGTCCCGCAAATTGGCGCTAAACGATATCATTGTTTACATTTTCTGAAACCAAATAAACCACTGTTATGATAATGTGTGATAATAATTATAAATTAGAATACTTTCACTCTGTAACGTGGCGGAACTGGCATTTGTGGCATGGATTTTCTCCGAGGAGAAACATCAGACGTCTCCGTCCAGAAGAGCGCAGTCCTAGGAACAGCTAAGATACTGCGTAGGACCCTCAAGCTCCCAGGCCTCTGGTAGAGGACCCGAGCTTGAGATGAAAAGCCACCCACCGTACCAGGCGAGATGGGGGGTGGGTGAGGGAACAGTTTTTATATATATATACTGTATATATATGTAACCCGCCCTGTTTCGCACCGGGGCTCGAACACAGGACCTTCGCAATGGGAGGCGAGAGCGCTGACCACACGGCCAAAAGCCCGGACTGTCGACCGCGTGTTCAGCGCAGCTCTTAAAGCAGAGGGAGTGAGGTTTACCAACATACACTTGCACAGCCTGACAGGCTGGCATCCGTTACATATATACAGTATATATCATAACTGTCAAGGTTTTTTTGAACTGAGTGTTGAATAGAAGAGCTACAAATCCATTTGTTTCATTTGTTTTAAGTGGTCAGTGCTGTACAAACAAAAGATAGTATTCAACCAAAGGCATAATATTTCAGGGCCTGCTTTGTGACTTCTTTGGGGTTGTCTGTCCATTGAGCTTTTGAAATCTCAGTTCATAAGTGGTTGGTGTATGGGGGAGGGATAGATGTCCAGTCTGGACATCCTCAGGGAGTTTGCCTGCAGTGGTCAAGCATGTGAAGGTAATGTATAGAGACAAACAGAATGGTGTTTGCTGTTGAGCTTAAGTGGGTCGAGAAGAGGCTACTGAGTAAGGTCGGCCTGACTTCACGCAACTTTTACCTCGCTTGGTTGCTCATCCACCCGGTCCTGTAGCCCAAGCTATTAGTGCCATGTCAATATTGTAGCAACAATGAAGGTAGTGCAGTCTAGTCTCCATTGTCTGTGCCCAAGGGGCAAAGACGGTATATTCTCCCTTGATTTCTAATGTGTCTTCATCAGCGCTTACTCACTCGTGGCTTTGCGTCTTGAATAGCCTGTCTGGGCGCTGGGTTGTTTTTTTTTAGCACATGCAAAAGTGGACTTCAGCAAAGGCTTGGTGTGTAACATGTTACACCATTCCATGTGCATATATAAAAGAAGGCATTCATTTACATCTAAATGGATCAATTCATGAAACACTAATATGCAATATACAATCATGTATCCTTAGCCATACTCACTTGCCAGAAAAGAACTTGAGCCAATAGGTCACAGTAATAAAAGCCTTATGTGATATAATAAAATCAAATGTCAATATGAGTACGACAAATATATGAAATATGCAATAATAACGTAATACCTGTGAATGTTCTCATTCATCCAGGTCACTGTATTCTCAGGGCATCTAATCGATAGCAACTGAATGGTTCAGGTTGTCTTAAAAGAAGCTCTAGTGCTGTCCTATCTAGTCTGATGAAGCCTGCTCGGATGGCAGGTGAAATGTGTTCTAAGACAACCTGAACAGTCCAGTCGCAATCAATACAGTGCTCGGAGACTAACATATTATTAATAACAAATACATGTTTGCAAATGTGTAAATCCGCAAATCTACTATATCTTATATTATTTCTATTCTATTGTATTTAATTCATATTGTCGTGCTTTTTATATAATATGTACTGTATACCTACTTTTCCTATCCTAGTGTTTGTAAGAGTGTTTTTCTTTTTATCTGCAGTTGAGCGACGTTGACCAATCAATTTCCATTGGGGAACACTGTATGATTGTATTTTGACTGTAACTTAAAATGAACAACCATAGAGAGAGCACTTGAGCAAAAATATATGCAGTACTGTGTAAAAGTCTTGGGCCAACATCACCATTTGTATAACCCTTGTCACTGCAGTCATTATGATATAGTAAAACATACAGATAACAGGATTACGCAAAAAATACGCTGTAGTATTATGTCACAATGACATCTTTGGAACTATTCACCCCTTGCTAATAAAAGAACAAACACATATTCCACGATGACGAGCAGGACTGGATGTATTCCCTACTTTAGAGAATGTATGAAATAGTATTGTCCGGACTAAACTAAACTTGTTTGGAAAGTCAACATGTTGACTCTAGTGTTAAGGGTAAAGTAGGCCACTTGTGTTTCATTGACTAAATGGATAAAGACAACACCCACTTACCATTGCATGCAGGCAATAAAGCGGTCAATAGAATACAGTGGCGGCATGCACGGATTAAACCACTTAGTTTGTTTCAAGGCCACATAGGGCAGCAGCTCTGTCGCCGTGGGGGCTTGAGGCACTTGAATCTACTGTCACAACAACGTAAAGTTCTCATTGCCCTGCATTTGGGCAAAGCTCAACATATTTGATTTATAGATCAGCAAATATTTGGGTTGCAGTGTTTATGTACTGGTTTTTTACAACCATTACGCTCCAAGATACAACAGTGCCGCTTAATACGTCGAACACTTTAGCAACTATACCCTCATTCTTATGGGTGCAAAAAAAAAGCATTGAATGACTTTTAGATGGACTTTTTCACTATAGTTTAGGATATAATCATCACAAATCAATATGATCAGTCTTGTGAAGGTTGGTTGTTGTCGATACAAGTCAGTTGTCTATAATATAGTTGTGAAAAAATAATGAGGCTTTAGTGTGTGTTAGTCTTACTTTCATTAACTCTTCCTCCATCACATCACAACTAAGTGGCCACTCTGCGGCCCAATTATTTTCAATGATTTCCCCATTCTGATTGAGATCCTTGATTTAAATGGGTTTCTGTGTCACGGGAATGGTGGGCAAGGGCTGCTGGCATAGAAACCAGACGGTACCTTCTTTCTGAATGACTGCTCTAGGTTTTCACAACATTTTCTAATATGTTTTATAGCACTATTAACCTGCTTTAGCTGATTAAATACATAACATATGGACACATACATGCAATTCTGAATGGTGATTGCCTTCCGTGGTGCTTGTCTCATTGGTCTTTGCATGGAGAATATATAATGGCTCATGTGGTCTTTTGTGGAACTCAGGATTGTGCACTGGTGACTTATATCATCATTAAGTATGCAGTTGTGTCTCCATAAACCAGGACTAATGAAGATGTAGAGAGAATGTGCTGAACAACCCTGCTGGGTGTTGGACTGAACATTCACACATTTGGCAATTAAATATTTCAGTAAACATTAAATATTGCACTCAGCATCACTGTGGGACAAAGAACCACAGATGTAGAACTACAAACGCAGTAACTTATGAACAGGAATGGGACATAACCCAAGGGGTAGTATTTAAATATTCACAAATATGTCATATCAAAAAATATTACAATGGTATGGATTTCTCAGATATAACGCTGGTTGGCCAACATCACACATAACCGGATGTAAGGATATTTAGTAGAAGCAGTCTGCAAATAGAAGGGATTTGCGGCATTTTAGAGCTGCATGCGTTGAGTCAATCAGCCGTAAATGAAGAAGAGGAACTTGATCTGGACTAAATTTACATTGTGAGGGGAAAAAAAGAAGTACCATATTTTCCAGACTGTAAATGGTGCTGGAGTATAAGTCGCACCAACCAAAAATGCACAATGAAGAAGAAAAAAAACATACAGTATATACAGTAAGTTGCACTGGATTATGAGTAGCATTTTCGGGGGGAATCTTTTATCAAATGACTCTTTAAAGTAGGGGTGTAACGATTCATTCACTACATCCATGCATTGATTTATATTTCTACGATCCAACTACATCGATGTGTGTTTAGCAAGTTTCATCAGCTTTTATCAATTTATTACCATCATTAAGTTGGTTGTACATTGAACAAGTGTATTGCAACTGCTGTGAAACAGATGAGGGGGAGGATTAAATAAGCTTTGCTTCTTCCTACTCCTTTTTGGACATGCGGAATTGTGAATTGTGTTATGTGATGTGCTCCAGTGTAATTTGTGTGCATGTTCAAGATGAATTAAAGCATTACCTATCATAAAAATATTCATCAATCCAATAAACTGGGCGTTGAAAAAAATTATACACAAAAACTTCTTAGGCTATGACATTGTGGAACAATGCAAGTCCACATATTTGACTTATACAGAAGACAAGTGTTCAAGTAAAAATGGTGTTACTCAGGACCCTTACTTATAAAAAAAACAACATTTTGGAGATTGAAAGTTTTGAAAAGTCTCAAATGGGATTTTTTCTTTAATGATTGTGCTAACATCCCTGTCTAAACATTGAAAAAGGCTTGGAAAACGGTGATGCACATGTGAAAAGTACATTTACGGTGTCAAAGTAAGACATATTACTCCCATAATTAAAATTCACAACCCAAATATTTGTTGAGTAGAAGAAAATTACAATAATGAAATTATTAAATGGTACCATTGCATTTTATGTATTGATAAACCGTACACCATTTCATCCCTAATGTGGAATTTTTAAAAAACACAAACCCCTTCTGTCACTTAATTGTATACCATTAAAAGCACCTACAAAGCCAATCAATTTTGACTTATAGTGAATACAAAAGAATCAGCACAGGGGGGACTATGGGAAGCAATCCTCCCCTCTTTCTCCATTATAAAAAAGTCAGTCTAACTTAACATTCTAATGTCTCCTTGACCTCCTGCAGCCGCCTACGTTTTCCATCCATGAAAGACAGACTGTGGCACTGCTCACATCCCTCCCTATCTGTAGCAAGCAAGGATCTTTCACTATACTTGACCAAAGTCATTCCCAGTTATAGGGCTGTGTTGATTTAGTGATTTGAGGAGGAGCCCTCCTCTTAACCAAAGGCTTGGTGCATGAGCTGCCACCCTTGAGTAGCCTGGCAGAACGTATCCTTTAATGGTTGGAGAAATTATTCTAGGGAGTCTTGATGGAAAAACCTTGTGAAATAATGAGAGGAAGAGTCTTTCAGGTAAACAGTAGTAAACTTGTGTCAATACGTGGTGTAATAAATTACACAAATAAATTATAATAAATTACAATAAGATATTATCATGATATCTACTGTTGCTCTCATAATTCAATCATCACTGGAATTATTTGCAAAGTTTATACATTTGCAGTAATTTGTAATATTACAAACAAATTGTTTTTTCTTATATGGTTTATTGCATTTTGTTTTTTAATTGACCATCTATAAAACATGTAAAATACATGTAATTTATGATGCTGGTTGACGGTATGTTAGTGAACAAAGCCAAACTTATAGAAATATTAAATATACAAATGCAAAAGAAATGCATATAACAATGCAGTGCCCCGCAGAAGTATTGGAACAGTGAAGTCAAGTCCTTTACTTTTGCTGGACTGAAAACATTTGGGTTTGACATCAGAAGATGAATATGAGATTAAAGACCAACATTTCATCTTTTATTTCCAGGTATTTAAATCTGGATCAGATGCACAACTTAGAAGATGGCATGTTTTGTTTGAACCCATGCACCCACACAGGAGCAAAAGTATTGGTACTGACTGACTGCCCATGATATTACTGTATACTGTAAATGCATTGCCTTTGTATTTTACATTGAATATATCTGATCTGTGCCATTCCATTCCGTTTTCCTCCGCTTATCTGAGTCTGGATTGCAGCAGTCTCAGTAGGGAAGTCCAGACTTCTCTGTCCCTGGCCACCTCTTCCAGTTATACCGGCAGGACACAAAGGCATTCCCGGGCCAGCTATGAGACCTAATCCCTCCAGCGTCTCCCAGGTCTGCCCCTGGGCCTTCTCCCGGCTGGGTATGCCTGGTCCACCTCACAAAGGAGGCGTCCGGGAGGCATCCGGACTAGATGCTCGAGCCACCTCAACTGGCTCCTCTTGATGTGAAGGAGCAGCGGCTCTACTCTGAGCTCCTCCCGGATGACCAAGCTCCTCACCCTATCTCTCGGGGTGAGTCCTTACGAAGGAAACTAATTTCAGCCGCTTGTATCCGCGATCTCGTTCTTTCGGTCATGACCCAAATCTCATGACCATGGGTGTGGGTGGGAACATAGATCGACCAGTAAATTGAAAGCTTTGCCTTGCGGCTCAGCTCTCTCTTCACCACGACAGTACAGTACAGCCGCCACGTTACTGCAGACGCTGCACCGATCCGTCTGTCGACCTCACGCTCCAACCTTTCCTCACTCGTGAGCAAGACTTGAACTCCTCCACCTGGGGCAAGACCTTGCTCCCAACCCGGAGGGTGCAGTCCACCCTTTTCAGACTGAGAACCATGGCCTCGAATTCTCATCGCAGAAGCTTCACACTCAGATGCAAACCGCTCCAGTAAACGCTGAAGGTCACAGCCTGATGAGGCCAGCAGGACCACATCGTCTGCAAATAGCAGAGCCGAGATCCGAAGGCCCCCGAACTGCACCATCTCGACCCCTTGGTTGCACCTAGAAATGCTGTCCATGAAAATTCTGAACAGAATCTGTGAAAAAGGGTAGCCTTGTTCACCAATGTTTACCGGAAACAGACTCGACTTACTGCTGGCAATGCGAACCAGGCTCCTGCTCCGGTTGTACAAGGACCGTACGGCACATAGTAGCGCGCCACGTACTCCCGGAGCACCACCCACAGGACTCCACGAGGGACACGGTCCATGCCATTTCCAAACAGATTTGTGCATTAATGACACATTTTAGAGATGATTCATATTGGCTTTTTTTGCTCATAGCCACACTTCATTTCCGATATCGACATTCACCGATACCAATATTTGAGCACGTCTTCCCTGAAACTAATGTCAGGTAACATCTCGTGTAATGAATGAACACATTATGCTTCTTTTCCCGTGATGCCACTGGAGGCATTTCACTAATAAGCACTGTTTGTGAAAAATAAGGCAAATAATGCAATATGCAAGTAAGTTATCGAAAATGTGGCATATTTACTTTAAACATTTTCTCTCAGCAAAATAGTCATTTAAAAAATCATGACCAGTAGTCAACTAAAACAACATGTTTCCCTACTATTAAAAAATAAGACTTAATAAATTCACAACCAAGAATCCAATTAATGTTGGTAACAATACAATTTGGAAAGCTGCACATTTCTATGTGGCACAAACATCCATATGTGGCACAAACATCCATATAAGAACAAAGTGCAAAGTATGAAACTCTGGACTAATACAATCATGAACGCAGCATGCGTTAGATTAGATTAGGAAGATGCCTTACTCCCCACTCACATAACCAGCGCTTTCATTGTAAATGGCATATTTACAATCCAAAAGCATAACTTGGAAATAATTCCACACCGCGGACATACTGCACTAGCAGGCTTGCTGCTGTGTGGAACACGTCTTCATTATCCAACATTATTGGACATCCCTAGGAAATTTACTCAATTTGGACTGTGTGCATCAATCACACGCTGCAGTTTTATTTATTGGTCTAAAACAAAACACTAATTGCGCAAGGTTGTCAACAGTGGGTTTATTTAAACAAATTAACAAGTAGTCTCCGCTTATCGCAAATTTGCCCTCCGATGCCGACAACGTTCTTGAAAAGCTTTTCTTCGCTTCACTATTTTACAGTGTGGTCACATGTTTGGCCTGCATAAGAGCACCTCATTTGGGTTTTGCTCATTAGCAGAAGATCCTTACCAACACTGCCTGACCTCTTGTTTCAAAATACAGCAACACACTTGTTCTTAAAGTGTGACAACAGCGTCTTGTGCTTTTCCACATCTGATGTGAGTCATTTGAGCTGTGCGCCGTTGTGAATAGTTTCCACTGCTTGGGCAACGTGATTTGTGTATGTGACAAGTGCTACAGATGAAATGCAGTGGAATTGGAATTGAAGAGCAGCACTAATAATACTGCTGTCTGATTAAACTATATGTCTGAAGGAGACTCTTATACAATATGCATTGAAAAAGAGCCTCTTTTCAATGGCGGTGCTGCGGAACTCTTATATTAAAAGAGCTCTTTACTTTCAATGATGTTTTAACCAAAGTCAAATTAATTTGACCATTTCACAAGGAATTTTGTAATTTCATTTTACATTCCACAAGGGTGAATATTTTCTTTTGTATTCCTTCCTCTTCCAAGTCTGTCCATTGTTCTGTTTAATTGGAGCATCGCCGTGTAGTTCTTTAACAAAGAAACTGTGGACTCCTAAAGGGAGGAGAGGCGGTCCGTCCTTGACCTGTTTAAGATTATGTACTCGGAGAAGAGAAGTGACGGACTTGGCTTTCAGTAGAGACAGACAGACTGAGACAGACAGACCACAGTGCCTCGGCAGCCCGCTGCATCTTGGGAACTGTCAGAGGAGATAGAAAGGAAGCCTCCAGAAAGCTGATGACCTATGACCCCTATCTCTCTCACTGACAGTCAGGATTTAGTTTATGCATTTGCAGACACATCTTCCCTGCACATACACACTGACACACACACATCAGTACATGAGGACGCACTGATGCAGACATCCAGATATAACCTTTATTTGCATTTATGGGCAAGGGTGTTGTGTGGTTTTTTCTACGTTAGTCCCTCGTTGTGTGTTTAAATGGATTTATGGAAATGATTAACACTGTTGTGGCATCGCATATGCATCACGGGAGGAAGTACTTGCTTATCACATCAGCCAGATTCATCCTTCACAAATAGGACACTCGAATAAGTGAAAGAAGCAACATGAGCCAAATGAAAATATTAAGCATTTCGTGGGAAATGATACAAACATTGTCATTCATCAGAAACTTTTGGACAAATTTTGCCTAGGTTTTTGTACAATATTGAACGTACAGACTAGTCTGTTTGCTCTGCTCTGTACAAGTTCGTCGTTCCATGAAATCGAGTGTCTGAACAAAGCACCGTATGCGTGTGCGTTACTGACTCACTATCGGTGCATTTTTTCATTGAGCGTGACTGCTAAATAACCCGCCATGGGGCCAAAGAAAGTGCCAGCAAATAAATAAAGAAGGTGAGAAACACTATTGAATTCAACCTCGCCATGATGTACAAGAAGTCTGCATCAACAATACTGTTCATCCATTCATCATTTACAATTATTTCACTTTGCTTTCTGCATGTGAAACTGTAATTATTCCCTGTAAAATGTAAGATATGTTGATATGTATGGGTGTCTGGTGCTGATTAATTGGATTCACATTATTTTCTATGAAAAAAATGCTTCATTTTTTTGTACACTTGGGTTTTTATCTAACATTTTGGAACGGATTAATAATGAAAACCGAGGTTCCACTGTATGTGGTCTGAAATACAGCCTTTGTTGCAGGCTGACCCGAAGTATGCACTAAAAAATAACCTCTCTTCATTATTATTATTATTATTGTTATTTTTAAAGAATCTTTCTAGATACTGTCGCTACTCTACTAACTAGATACTATTGACATAGCTAGCTAGCTAAATATCATATGGGCAACTGTTCAGTGCTGCAATTGTGGAATAAATAAAAGTGGTGTTACACTGTATGCAGCACTATGCTACGCTACAACTACGAAAATATTGTTTTGCCTAAATTATAAATATTTTATTTATAATAAGGACTGCTGCATCGCAGAAATTCCTCTATCACGGTCGGGTCTGGAGCCAACTGACCACGAAAAATGAGGGACTGTATGTCAATTTCCAAATGGCTGGAAATGTTAACACTATGCATTTGAGGGCAACAAACATGTCAGATTGGCCTTAAGTGTTCTTATGTGTCTCAGTACTGTACTGTATATTATGGCAAGTCTGTGCGATAGGAAGATAAATAGAAGCTTTGTATATTAAAAAGCTGCACATGATGCTCCCTGTCACCCTTACCAGATGTTTGTAGTGCCACATATGTTGCTGTCCCTCACACAGATGTGGCACTGCATCACCCAGCAGGTACACCTACTTAATGCGTGACTTGGCGTTCATGCTTGAGCTGCACTGAATCAGCGATGGCGTATCGTAAATTAAGCTACACCTGCCTAAAGAACGGTGTTCACTATATATGCTTCATTAGGTCATATTTCACCCTTGATTGCTATAGTAAACAAGAGGAGAGTGGTTGTTTGTCAACATTAATGGTTTTATGGACATGTCCTTGTGTAAGTGTTGTGAAATTCAATTGACTTAATGAATATGTCTCTAGGGCAGGGGTATTCGACTAAAATTCAAATAGCTCCAGTTACAGAAACAGTCCTCAAGCAAAGGTCCAGAACACCTCCCCCAAAGCTCCCCAACCCTGAGGTAGGATTGCCAGCCGTCTCTTGAAAAACAGAAATGTATTTAGAAAGAAAAGTATGCGTCCCTTTTTGAGCTGAAAAGCGACACACTTATTGACCAATGAGCTGACAGTACTGTCACGCCCTGCCAACCAGGTGTTCCAACCCGAGGTTGAGGGAACATTTTTGTTAAGGCCCTGTCACACCTTGACGATTTAGCCAGCGTACGCCAATGTATGAAAAATTTGGCCAATACGCTGGTGTACGTCAAATAAGTTTTGGGTAAGTTTTGTATAAGTTAAGAGCACGCTGAAGCACGTCAGCATACGTCGTAGTACGTCCAAGTCGTATGCCAACGTATGATTCATATGTCCCGCATACACGGGCAATAGGTTATGCGATCGTTGACGCCCGTTCACACACGTTATTTGTAAGTTATGCACAAGTCGTAATACGTCAACATACCTTGAGACAAAACTGTGTCTTCTTGGCTCTCTTCTTGGCAAGGGTTGGCTGAGAGGAGATAGAGACCGCTGGGGAAGCAGCTTCCGACATCATTGACGATGCCTGAGAGGCGTTAGAACCTGCGTCATCTCCATCAGAGTGAGAGTGGGAGGGGGAGGCTGTGGATGGTGATGGATCCCTCCGTCACTGCCCTGATATTTCTTGGCAGCGGTCTTCGAAATTTTCTTCGGCATGATGGTGATGTTGACACTGCGATGACTAGTGAGGTTATGATTTGCGTCATCAATTGGCAGCCTTTTTATAGGCTACGGCACGTGATCGTCGGCCATACGCTGCCGTGCAGTTTGCATAAGTGAGACTGGCGTTGGGCATAAGTTGTGAACGCGGGCAACACGCTACGCATTTGTTGGTATAACTTGTCTATAAGTTATAGAAACGTTCTATATAAGTTACTAATACATCATGTATACGTCCAACTCGTTATGTATACGGTATGTATACGCCCAAAATTGAAAAAAAACGTTGACAATTCAATGTATGCCATCAAAATGATCACGTCGGGCATGCGCCGGCTAAATCGTCAAGGTGTGACAGGGCCTTTAGCAGCTGTTGGGCGGTGAGTAAATGGGTCGAGATGGCTGGGTTGTTCATATTGGGCTCTGGGACCACACACCACAAACTTTCTGTTTTGTCTTGTAGTAGCATTGCACATTCACACTTCTAATGAGTGCCCGGGTCTCTGAGCCTATGAGTCAAACTGGTTTTGTGCTTCCGGAGGGAAGGATGACCATAAATGAGGCTGTCCATTCTGGGTTGAAAGTTCTATTTTCACTGTCCACTTTCCTCTTCTTAGAGAGCACCATGTGTATTTATTTTTCATTTACATCCTGTCTGTGTAGGCTCTCAGTCGTACAGGAGTTGTCCATCGAGGAAAAGGCTTCTTGAGACGTCATCTGTACTTCTGTGAAGAATGTGTCGGACGTTTCGCTCCTCATCCGAAGAGCTTCGTCAGCGAACTAATAAGTGCTGGTAGCCTAGGCCTTAAATACAGTAAGAGTGGGCGGAATTGGTGTGCCAACACCCTCCTCCTATTGGTTCGTTACACTAAGCCTGGGCGGAGTAGTGGTATAATCCTATCCTGTTATTAACACCTCCGATAAAAGGGAAGTGTCGCTCCCTGAATAGGGTATGAACGACTCTGATACTGGCTTGTTAGCATCTATTGTTCTGGCTCGGCCCTGCCTTCACCTCATTTGCAAGACTAAGAGCTGTGGGTTTTGGTCTCAGTAACCTAAGGTTACTGAGACCAAAACTGAGACCAAAACCTAAGGTTACTGAGACCAAAACCCACAGCTCTTAGTCTTGCAAATGAGGTGAAGGCAGGGCCGAGCCAGAACAATAGATGCTAACAAGCCAGTATCAGAGTCGTTCATACCCTATTCAGGGAGCGACACTTCCCTTTTATCGGAGGTGTTAATAACAGGATAGGATTATACCACTACTCCGCCCAGGCTTAGTGTAACGAACCAATAGGAGGAGGGTGTTGGCACACCAATTCCGCCCACTCTTACTGTATTTAAGGCCTAGGCTACCAGCACTTATTAGTTCGCTGACGAAGCTCTTCGGATGAGGAGCGAAACGTCCGACACATTCTTCACAGAAGTACAGATGACGTCTCAAGAAGCCTTTTCCCATTTACATCCTGCTCACTGTACTGTCCTCTCTCTGTACGTCTCCCTCGTTTCTCTCTTTCTTGCTCGTATCTCTCACTTGTTCTTCCGTGTCACTCACTTCGCTTGTCTCTCCTTCGTCTGCCTCTGTATTTAAAGTTGCCATCTTTGGAATGCACACATTTTATTGGCTGAGTAGTATCATGTGGGATGGCTTAACTTGTATGCAATTGGTCAGAGGATTCCTGATCTGATCAACCAGTAACGTAAAGTCTGTAAAGGCTATTTCTTTTCCTTAGCTTTATTTTCATGTTTCTTTGGACCGCATTGCTATCGCAGAAGTAGTCAATGATCACACAATTTAAAACGTTTTAAAATTGTCTTAAAAATTAGCAATATAGTTGGTTGCAGCACTGAACTCTAAAACCAACCAGGAAGTTTGACGAAAGAGACCAGAGTGAAAGTACACAGAGTCTATATAGTAGTTGTTGCACCACGCTAGAACTTGAAAGCGACAGTTAAGCTTTTTGTAAGCGAGAGAGAGACAGAACAATGCACACATTGTGTTCATTGTGTGTGTTTGCCTCTTCTCCCTGTTGTTTTCCATGAGTCATTTCTGATTGCTGCACAACTCTGATTGTGCTATGTGAGTGTGTCAAGAAGGCTTTCTATAAGACGACTGCACTGAGCTAATAGACTGAATTGAAAGGTGTAATATTAATAGCTAACTAGTCTATAAAAACTGGTAAAATTAGAAGTTCTCCGCCAAAACAAAATACTTAAATCATTTCTTGAGTATAGGTCCGGGTCCGTATGAGACGGCGTCAGGGTCTATACTCCTGCTCTAGGAGCTCGGTACTCTTTATTCATTCTCTTCCCATTGCATCAGCATGGTGCATCATTGTTGCATTGCTGTAATAAATGGACACTACTCTTGTCATTCATATTGTTTTGCTCTCATAGGAAGTCATATGCACAGTCAAATTAGTTTTCTATATCAGACAAGACATTTCAAAGACACAACAAAGGAAAGGACTAACACTTTTAAGAAAAATCTGGAAGAAAAAAGTTAGGAGTGTGTCTGTTCTGAAAATGACGGGGATGAAGCATATGAAAACTTTCTAAATATTTATATCAAGCTCTGTGATAAGCACTGTCCATTAAGAGAATTGTCTAATAAGCAAAAGAAGAGAAAAAAACATGGATGACAGAGGGACTGCAAAATACTTATGGGAGGAAAAACACATTTGATAGATTTATATACAAAAAAATCTAAACTAAAGAAGCAGAAAATAATTATAAGACGTAAAAACAAGTTAATACATATTTTAAAAGTGTGTAAGAGAGAATAGTACAGTAAACAATTAGTTTAAACAATTTTATGTTTACAGCAATTTGTTCATACAGATTTACAAACCTCAACTTCATTGTAACACATTGCTATATTTCTTTATCATTTTCTCACGTTATTTCAGAACTGGCAAAGGGCACATGTTGAGTAGGAAATGAACAAATGTATGAGCAATTGATTTGAAACAAAGAGGGGGTAGGGTCGAATAACGTCTGCGTCCTTCTACTCCTTTTAGACATGTGGAATTGTGAATTGTGATATATGATGTATGCCAAAGTAAAACATATGTATGTTCAAATAAAATCAAACCATTACCATCTCATTATGTAACTCCCTAAGCCTTAAATCTGCAAATTTTACATTAAAAAGGCAGAGGGAAATATGCTGCACCCTATTTACAAAATAGGCTATGGACTCAAAGCACTGCATCCATTGGAGTCATTATTTGTTTTTAGGCTCCCCTTAGTCCAAAGAACTTTTTACTAACAAAATAAGGAGGCAAAACACAAAAGGAGATTTGACAACTTTGAGTTAAATTAGTGGTAGGCTGCAGTTTTAGAATTAGATTTTCTGTACTTATAATTATATATATATATATATATATATATATATATATATATATATATATATATATATAGCTTCCAATGTACTATTCAGATTTTTCAAAAATAAATCAACAGTATTATGTGACTATCCATGTCCATGCAGTATCCAAAATTGGTTGGGTTTTTTTCAAAAAATATATCTTATATGGCTGAGTTTTTGTATCATGCTTGCCTGTCATGGGCATATTCTGAAGTTTGTTATGTCATTAAAACCTGTGTTTCCATTTTTGCAAAGCTACTGGAAATGTGAGTTTCTGTTGGAGATGAATAAAGTATCTCTTTATCTATGTACAGACACAGCAGCCTTGAGTCACTTTCCATACACACCACTAGGGGGCACAAAGAAACTAATGGTAAACCTGATTAGAGCATCACCACAGGGATGATGTCATTAACTTTAAATGCTGCATAACGCAGTATTCCCACTAAGCACACATTATATAAACTGGAAATGATGCTCAAGTGGGCACCGCAGTTTTGGCAAGATATGCTTTTTTGTTTGTTAGTATGTTAATTATTTGTCCTTGGCAAGCACCCATGCTGAGATTCCTTATTGGTCTCAGTAATGCAAATTGCTCTGTTTCTAATTACAAAAGTATAAACACACTCTTTTTGTACAAGTGCAAATAAAATCTGAATGACTGCACGGTGCTATGGATATTCTGCAAGGTCACAACACATTTAGGCATCAACAATTATCGAGTAAAATACAGATGAATAAAACGTGCATTTTATTGGTATGAACGTGCATCTTATGCAAAAGTGTGAAAAGAGAGATATGGTATACTGTATCACGCTTTGTGCCAAGTTGGCTTTCTTCAGGCATGAATTGTCTTTGTGGTAGCCATAAACCCCAAAGACTAGCTCAGCCGTGCTAACAGGATGTTTTTGCTCTGCCTTTGTGGGGAGCATGTTAAATGGCCAGTGTGCTAACAATGGCAGACACAGGCAAGGGTGGGTCCTGTTGACTTCCATCCGAAACTTTAAACACTTAAGCAGCCTTCCCAGCTGATCCAGATTGGGATTGTCAACGGGGATTTAATGTCCACATGTACTTTCCAGACCGGAAACACACAGTGTACACTGTGGCTGCCATCTGCGGAACCTCTTTTGTGACAAACGGTCTTCTATTAACGGGCACACCAGACTTCAGCACAGCACAAAGTGTATGTTTGTTTGCTTGCTGCCCGTGTGTGCTGCCGCAGCGCCACCCTCCTTAAATCTTTCTTGCAGAAGAATTAAGGGAAATTAATTGATAACCTGTTAAACACCGAGATGGATAAACAAGGATTATTTTCTGAACTTTGTGTGCTACATGGCAATAATATCATTGGAAAGGCAGTAAAGAAAACATGAAGGGGAGGAATTAAAGAGGGAGTCAAAAAAATGAATTGTAGGGATGAATGTAACTGTTCCCTTCTTTTGATAATGTCCAGACTGAAGAGAGAATTGGAGAGAGGTTGTGGGAAAAGACATCAGAGCTCAGGGACAAAGCTCCAATGCAATACTCTCTGGCTCCAGTGATTCGTGTGTGCATGCTGCCCATTTGCATAGCCACTCTCGCCTCTTGCTTCCTGGCTGGCTGCTGAGGCTGCCCTCCCCTCCCTCCCCTCTGTCATCCTCCTTCCTTTCTCCCTCCCTCTTCTCTCTCCGAGTTCTTTTGCGCACATCTTCTGGAGCGGTGCTGTTGATGCTACCCGTGAGTGAGCGTGTTTCCTGCCTAGGGCTTTTCTCTCCCAGGTGCTACTGCGGCTCGGTTTCATTGAGAGCGTGCATCCTTAGATGGAGAGCGTCTGCGCTACCTGGCACAACCCACAGGTGCACTTTACATCCACTCGGCAGCTGTCTGACACATGCAAACGAGACTCGGATTTAACCATGGTTCCATTCCTCTGGACATCCTTTGAGAGCACAGGAGAAGAAAGATCGGGGAAAACTATTTGATTTGCTTCTCTGAAGTCTTCTACTTTGTACTTTCCTGCCATAAAACCTTTTTTTGGAATATAAACAGTTATTGGCAGGAAGATGTTGCTAATTTTGTGAGGGAAAAAAGGAGGGTATTTATCGTTGTTTGAGGTTGCTCTATATTCTTGCTGTTGGTTAGGATGATGTTTTATGATACTTATTTACCTCTGCGGGTGCTGTTACGGATATCCTAACTTTACAGACATCACCAAGAGGCTCATTTTCACCTCCTAACACAATTTTTTCTGGTGTGCAGTTTGCTCACCCCCCGTGGAGCCGTGCGACAATCTCTGCACACTGAGAACTGGTGAGGTGAGAAATATGGGCTTTAAAGCTCACTGAAGTTCCATCTTTAATCTAAAGCCTCATCAAGCCACTCAGGAAAGATGATCGGAGGTTGGAGGACACAGTTTACTCCCCTTGTACCCCTGGATGAGCCCCTAAACCACAACTGGGCTTCACTCACTCACCTGGTCTTGTGGATCTCTGCCCTGGCTCTGGGCTGTGTGGCAGGGTCAGAACCAGGCACTGTGGAGAGTCTCCACCACCTTCAGCTCTCCCACGGGAACAAACGTCAACATACTGTGCCTATTGCCATCCACAGATCGCCTGCGTCCCTTAGGGCTGGGCACAGTGAGTATTTGGACCATTCTATGCATACCATTACTCTTTGAGAAGGTTGTCACTGCTTCATTTTTCAACAATACCCCAAATGTTACTCATGTATGTCTTACATGCAGCACTAAGATTAGGTCCATCCTGTTTTTTTTTGTTTTGTTTTTTTTTTTAGCCTCAGCAAAGTGCCCTCAATGTCTCCATGCCTGAGATTAGCCATATCCCTTTCTCCAGATGCTCCACTGTGTCCTGATTAGACAGGATTAGAACATTGTGGCGCACCATGTTGCCCAATGGTGTTTGGAACGGACAAACGTGTTTCTTCCAGCTCTGCAGGGCACTAAGCCTCTCTTACAGGCCAGTCTTGAGCATTGAGAGAAGACTGCTATACTGTAGTCTCCTGCGGCCACATATACAGTGAGAGTTCTGCTGCTGCAGACTTCTTACTTCTTCTTGTCAAGGAATTGTTGACTGACGTAATCATTACTGACGTAATGCAGAGGGACCCAATTCTAATGTATGCTCCAGTGCAGTGGTACTCAACCAGCTGTCATGTATTTCACACTCATACCGCATAATACATGCATTAAAATGAATGCATGAGTGCAACTGACCATTATATTGTATATAACCCATGGAGACCTGGTAGACCTCGAAAAAGTTTTGTCGGTATTAAGCAGGTCACATACAGTATTTTTAAAGAATTGCAGCATTGGTCCTCAGTATTTGAATCTCCTGTTTTGTCATCACTGGGTCTCCAGTGTATTTTGTGCAAAATCCAGGAGCTCCTCCATTGTAAAGCTTTTGCCACAACTATACCGCACTTAACATACGTAACATAAAATCAAACCTAATCTTAGTTTTCGTATGATTCAGTTTTCATTGAACATTTTTGCCAAATGTTGACAATTTGACAAAAACTGACTTGGTTTTTGTACAATATTGCACTTAACAAATAGATCCGTCTGCCCTGTACTGTATCATTTTGCAAAATCAAGTGCCCAAACAAAGCACCCGATGCATTGCTGATTCACTGTCCATGCATTTTTTTTTATTGAGTGTGACTGCTAAATAACTTGCCATGGGGCCAAAGACAGTTGTGAGTTCCAACAATTTGATAAAGAAGGTGAGAAACACTATTGAATTTGATCTCACCAGGATGTATCGGAAGTCCTCGTCAACAATCCATCCATTTGTAATTTTTAATTATTTCACATTGTTTTATGCATGTAAAACTATTATATTCTCTGTAAAATGTATTTTGTGTTAATATTTTAGGGTGTCTGTAACGGATTCATTGGATTTACATTATTTCCTATGGGAAAAATTGTTCCTTTTTTATATGTTTCTGTTTTCGTCGGACCTTTTGAAACGAATTCATGACGAAAGCCGGGGCACCACTGTATTTGTGATTTCTCTATGCTCGTCTCTATCATTTCAATGGTGGGCCATGTCTTTGATACAGTACATGTTGTGTTCACACTTGAACGGAACCACATCTGCGTTCACTTGTCTTCAAGTGGTGCCGGTCTACTTGTTTGGTGCACAGAAGAGTTCAAACTATAGAGGTCACACCTGACCAACTTAGCAGAGCCATTATTTAGCAATTTTACATTAACATTGCATTATCAGGAGAATAAGTATATATATGTGTGTGTGTGTGTGTGTGTGTACACTGTAAAGTCCATTAATTAACCTTACTTAAAAAAAACATGCAAAACGATTGCCTTGAAAAAAACAAGTAAATGTAACTTAATAGTTATAGTTGACCACAATAGATGTTTACATTTTACTCGGTACACTCAAGTGAAATGAACCTTTTTTTAAAAAATAAGTTTGTTGTACTTAATAATCTGAGTTGAGAGTTGAGATATGTATGTATATGTGTGTATATATATATATATATATATGTGTGTGTGTGTATATATATATACATGTACACCGGTACCAACTGGCAACAGTCCACAGCCTAACTGTTTGGAGATTACTGCTCTTGTGCTAGTTTCTCGATAAAGAATTAGAAGACCATAAAAAGTGATGGCATTTCACCAGTGTTTTATTTGACAATTGACTTGTTAAAAGCAAGATACCATAATCCGCAGCCCTCACCAAGAAACGATCAGTATAAAGGTGGCAGGATGTTTGCCAGCCTATCGAGAAAGCGAGAGAGGCAATTAGACGATTGACCTGTCTGGAGCAGCTCTCACTGAAGATCCTGAGGGCAGATTTCATGACCTAATATTGTAGAATGTCCTCCTTGCCCGTTATTAAGAACTCACTAACACAGGCAGTGAAGATAAGCTCTCTCAGTAATGTGATTACATTTTAGTTCAATCAGCATGTGGAGGGTACATAAAAATGAAATGGAAGACATGATGTTCAGCATGGTACCTGGCTCCAGGACAAAGCCTGCTGTTGTCTTTGCTGTGATGCAAATTGCTTAATTTTCATGAGCTTTGCCTCCTCTCAGGGGTGTCTATTTACTGTCTGCACTTAACTAGGAACAGTTTGTTTTTTTTAATTGCTGTAAAAAATTGTACGTGACCACAAATTGTATTGTTTAAATTCACATTTTTTGTTGATGATCTAGTTAAAGGTGTGAATGCAGGAATTGATTAATCCAGTGCAAGTCACAATGGCATCAAGGGATAGGGCCACTCTCCAGAAACATAATGAGACTGTCTGTTTGTCATCCTCCATGAACCAGGGAGTAGCCTACTAATTTACAAACAGATGGGCAAACACAAACACTTTTTATTCAATTAACCATTGAAGGAGGTCTCTACTACGTGACATTGTAACTGTATGTGGTTATTAAGTATTGCTAAAACAACACATCGTAGCGTCGCTAGGAGTTGATGCCGGCTAAATTACGTGTTTAGCATGAACTTATTTGGTGATTGTTATTCCCCATAGCAGCAGTAGTTGTTATATGTGTCTGTTATGTGTCGTGGTGTTATTTTTGTGCATACCGTGAGTTAAGGAAGTTTTCTCTTGAGTGATTCTCTGACTATCTCTTGAATGACTTGATATTGTGGGTGACTATTGCACAGTATTGTATAGCTTATATTTATCTTTTTATTTTTCATCAAGCTGGTTAATCTGCATAAATTAAATATCCTAATGTGGACGTATACCTGCAAATGTGCTGACACAGTTTGAGCAACATTAGCAGTACTTTATGCATGTGTGTGCATGGTCCATCTACTGTATGCATACTGCGCATACTAGTATATACAGTATGTGCATCCTCAGCATGCTTCGTGAACACATAAGCATTTAGGTTCAAGATGATTATGTGATACACTTTGCTCAATGAGGGGTTGTACTTTTCCATTTGTTCCATAAGTATTAAGACACCTGGCTGTTGCTACCACATTAACTGAAAATTGACTAAAATATAGAGTTGGGTTTGCAGGGACTCCTGTCTTACAATATGTCATTTTAAAGGATTCAGAGTCCTTTTCGTGAGGTCAGAGATCACCGATGTTCTACCTGAGAAACCATGTTTACCTTGTCTGTAGTCTGTGTTTGATGGGCTTGAGGTCAGGGCTGTCAGGTTCCTCCACACAACACTCACCTAAGCATTTTATGGATGTCGCTGCGGGCCCCCTGAAACTGTTCCCACAAGTTGGAAACATAGGAAATTGAGGGATGCAGTTTAACTTCTGACGAATTCATTAATTGATAAACTATTAAACACTACAAGGGTAAGTTCCAAATCAACTGAATTGCAGAGAATGCATTTTTGCAATATCACTGCTGCGCAGAAACGCAAACGAAGGGAGGGTGAAGGAGGACAAAGAGTATAAAATAGGAATTTTGAGATCTGAGAGTAGGAAATCTCTTCTCAGATGGAAGAAGAGAGGAGGATGAGAGAGGGGATGATCTGTGATGCTGCCACTTTTCCTGTATGTTATGGGCTAGTATAATATAATTACTCTCATGTCTCTGAGCTGATAGTGTGAAGATGACAGTATCGTTGGTTCTCCGAGGCAGTGGTGATGATTGCTGTGCTGATAAGGATCTGGGTACATGTTACTCTAATCTAGAGGGAGCTGGGCGGTTATTGACCCATGGATAAGCGACTGAAGGCTGCAGTTATATTCTCTTCTCCCGGTGTTGAACGGCAACTCCCTGTTGTTCTGCACATGTGTTTCAGCTCTTTAACCTACTCGCATCCTCTGATATTGAGTGTGCTTCCGCTCCTCTCCTGCCACATGTCCTTCTCACTCACTCCCTACTTCGTTATCTTTCCCTGCCTAACCCACCAACGTCAACTCCCTTGTTGGTCTGCAGAGCCCATCCAAGCAGACTGAGTGGGCAGTGTTTTTGCGCCTGCAGTGGTCTATGTGGTTCCAGCGGTGACCAAGCTATAGTTGGCACGGAAGGAAATGAGACCTGACTGTGCGTGTGCTGGGCAGGGAAGGTTCAGCTGAGTAATGCGTCCGGTTTCAGATTAGAGACTTGGAAGACGGGAGAAAAAGAGAGGGAGAAACAGACCCCCTCCGTTTGGACTCAAGGGGATATATGTACCCCTTACATGCATGGGTCCTGCATAAGTTTGAGTCAGTGAGTTCTTTACCCATAAGGCAGAGTGAATCATCAGGAACAGACTTGTGCCCTTTGACATCCTGTCATTCTGTTTACACCGCTGGCTTTTTCTCTTTAAAGGTACACAGCCATTCACAAGTAAATGAATGCAAAAGAATTGCTTCGTATTTGCCACCGTGCAGTGCAAATTTTACTACATGCAAGTGTAAAAGCTATTGCTTTTCTGTAGCCTTTCTTCCTGGTTCTTTGGATCGCGTTGCTATCGGAGAAGTAGTATGATCACACAATGTAAAAGGTTTTAAGATTCTATTAAAAAATAAGAGCAATATATTTGGTTATATAATTAATATAGTTTGACTGAAATACTATTGAATCTTTGAATGCAAATTTTAATGAATTATGTGTAATTATCTTTATTGCTGTGTTTAACTGAATTATGATTTTTTTTTATTGTGTTTATTTTAAATGTATTTATCATTACCTTTCCAAGGTTTTGTTAGTTTTATATAGTTGTAACTTCTAAGTATGCGCAGCAGAAAGTGAGGCAGGTATAACTGTACTTTTGAGTTGATTTCAATAAAGTACAAGTTTAAAAAAGGCATGACATGTATTCATGTTTTGCATTGAAAAAATATTGAAGCGTCACACTTAAACGGTATTCCCGACCCACTTGCAAGTGCTTGCTGTCTACTTGCGAAAACGTGGGAAAATGTGTAAATCTATACGTTGCGAGCACAGCCTTACTGCGGATTTGGGAGCACGCAGACACAACATAGCACTTTTAGTGTAGAAGGAACTTTTGCTGCGCAAGGGCTGCATCGAGGCTATAGAGATACGTGTGACGCACGTGCCCTCTGCTGCCAATGAACGCACAACGCACTGACAATGGTCCTGCCTCACAATTCCCTCCTTTTTATTTCACATTTTAGTTGGGAACAAACATGTTTGAGACTCTTGGTTTGCGATGTAATTAATATAATTTAATAATAACGAAATATGTTTTATTTTTGAGCAATTACTTTTGTAATTTACTTTTTTTTTAAACCGACCTGTGGGCTGAGGCACAGTGGTGACGTGACCCCTCTCAATACTCTGTTTGTTTTCGTCACATGGTCGACATTTCATGACGTCTGAGGAGCGTGGGGATGCGAGTATCCCGCCTCTAGAGGGCGGCCATCTGCCACACATCCTTAACACAAATTCTGCAAGTTGCCGCATCTCTGCGATGGAATGGGCGCCATCTTGAGGCAGCAGCAGCAGGGACTTCTGGACAACCTGGCAAAGTCGTACTATGTATACACCCCTCGACGCCGGGCGGAACTAACTATCGTTCATCGCACTTGCACGCACTTACCACATGAGAGTGAGTAACATACGTACATGAGCAGCACATGTAAGTACGATGACGTGGCAGTCGCACACTGTAAGCATGTACAACGCACTTACCATGTGCGCAATGTACGATGCACGCAACCGCCAGGCGTGGCGTGCGGGCCACGTACTTACACCTTGCCCAATCATGCGCGTGACGTCCTCTCTCCCTGCTTTTGCCACTGCCTCCCTACGTTTTTAGAAAAACGGGCGGCCAGTCACCCGTGGCCTCCGCAAAAAATATATAGACTAAATACACGCACGGTGGGTTATGATGGAGGCCTAAAGTATCAAATTGAACCAAACCATGCATTTTTTTGTACTGTTGCACCCCTAATATATGGTAAGGCATGAAAAATGATTGAGCGGCCTCTGTACACAACTAGTAGGCCTCAAGACGAGGCATGTTGGAACTATGATTTCTTTGCAATTTACAATTGCTCACCTGCAGCTGACTGACTGGCCCCTAATCCACTTTAATAGGATTGTGTGGGATTTAAGCAACCTCATTGCTCCTTCCATCTCTTAGAGCCTACAGTCTGCTGGGAAAGACTGATAAAAAAGAAAATACACACATGCTTACTGAACACCAAGGTGTAAGCTAATATTAGCATATACTGAGGAACACTGTGTAGGAATACAATGCAAGCCCACACATGTTCCTTCACTTTTTTTGTTGTTGTCTATTTATTGGTTGGCAGATGTGTGGTATCAGGAAGTGCGTATATGTGCACTAAAACAGTTGTATTTCTGAAAATAGCTTGGTCTCTCCAGTTTTCACACAGGTTCTTGTTGACCTCTAAATTGATGATAGGCCAAACGCTGTGTGCCTCCGATACGCGAAAGAGTGGTTTATGGTCATTTCAACTTGTTTAGCTATGTGGGTAGAGGAAGAGGATGCTACACGCCAATAGATGTGATGCGCAAAAGTCAAAACTTGATTAACATCGCAGTCTTTTATTTGCACCAGCCTTTGATTGTTTGTTCACCTTCATGACAGTGTGAACGAATGAGGTGTTCGAAGGACAGTCCTGGCGGACAATGAAAATACACTCCTGATGACCGGAAGGCCAGTTGAGAAATTGCAAAAATTTACATTTTGCACTGTTGGATCTTAAGGAGGTTCTAAGTAAAGCTTCAAAATGTGAAAAGAAGCAATGGGAGTGAGACAAAAGATTTTTTGAAAGAAGAAATGTATGAAATTTATGAACCATGAAACTGTTGTTCATCAGCTGATCAAAAGTTTAAGACCGCAGCTTATAAAAGCCAAAATCTTGGCAAAAATGTGGATTCAATGTAATTTTCTGTCAGGTATTCACACTGTCATGATCTCCTGCTACTTCTCCTGCTTTCAAAGGCAAAAAAGCGTTATCTTTGAACAGTCGGATTGTTGAGCTGCATAAGCAAGGCCTCTCCCAGCACGCCATTGCTGCTGGGGTTGGAGACATTATGACAGTCATTTTAAACTTCTTAAAATATGAGGGGTCTGGAGCAAAAAAGTGAAGCAGTAGACCCCCCCAAAAAAATTACCGACCCTGAGCCGGAGGTTCCGATTGGCTGTCCGTCAAGACACGGGACAATCCTCGGTCGAGTGCAGTCCAATAACCATCAGACAGCAACAAGGGTTTTAAGAACAAAAAACGTCTCCGTCAACACCACAAAATGGCCCGTTTGGAATTTGCACGAGAGCACCAGACATTCATTCATCCATTTTCTATGCAGCTTATCCTCACTCGGTTTGCGGGGGTATGCTGGAGCCTATCCCAGCTGACTTTTTCTGAAGAGAAAAATTGTAACGTTACTGGTTAATGTTTTCTACACGACAAAATGGAGGGTCGCTGTCATGATCTGAGGTGCTTTTTTCTTCAATGGAACAATGGAGCTTCAGGTTGTGCAGGGGTGTCAAACGGTAGATGGCTATGTGGAGATGTTGCAGGGGGCATCCCTCATGCCTGAAGGCCATCGTCTGCGTGATAATGTTTTTTTAACAGCATAATGCTACAGTTCACAATGCCCGCCTTCTTCCAGAGGAATAACCTCACTCTTTTGTTCCATCCTGCATGTTTTCCTGATCTAAATCCAACTGACATTGATCATAAATTAAAAAAAAAAACATAGAATGCCAAGTGATTCATGAATGTTGCGTCCGTATTTAAAGAGCCTTGATTGCATTGTAAACACAGCTGGTGGGAAGACAACGAGAATGTAGAAGCGGATTTTCACAGAAATGGAGGTGGAAATACTGGAAAAAGTGTCATACAGTATTTGGAAGACACAGCAGTGGCATCACAAATAAAACAAAGACTGAGTGGCAGCATGTCCACCGTCATCACTGTGAATGGAGCAGGACGAACCGAGGCAAAACTAAAATCTTTTCATTTAAAGGTGGACACAATGACTCAAAACGGGGATGAAGTTATGTTGAAAATTAATTGCTGTAATTCCAGACGGATAGTTTTAAAAATATTGAACTTAATGATGACATTAACGCCATCAAATTATTAGGTATATCATCATTTTTTTGATGAGGGGCTAATGTGTGTTAGTTCAAAGCACAACAAAAGAAAACCCCATCATTTGTGGAAAAGGAAAAAGTTTCCGCACAATGCCCTGACACGGTCCACACAAGTAAAGGTCGTGGTAAATAAATTGATATACTTGACATATGCAACAGCAAACGGCCTTATTTTTGCTAAACTGTCCAAAGAAAAGCCAGAAACGGAACACTGAGCACATATTAGCCCGTAAACTTAAACCATGGGTGTCCAAAGTGCGCCCTGGCGGCCATTTGTGGCCCGCAGCTTGTGGTTTTTTGGCCGGTGGTAAGTTGTAGAAATAAAATTTTAACCAGCAAAAATAGAGCAACACGGCAAAATGTCAAGAGCAGAAGCTGAAATGTTGATACTAATAACGAATAATAAAACAAAGCTATATCTTTAAATATATAGAAAGGTTTTTTGTAGCCTTTGTAGAAGATTAAAAAATACATTAAAATGTCAAAGTTGACCCCCTCAGCTTTTCATTTTCAGTATGCGGCCCTCGGAGGAAAAAGTTTGGACATCCTTGACTTAAACCCTATAGAATTATTTAATTTAACTGACAACTTGAAGTTTGTTATAATTAATATTAATTGAACACATAATATTATCATGATTATAAAGTAAACTGATGAATTCAAACATTGCGTTGTGTTTTTTAGTCTGGATATTATACACTTGTGCTTTATGGTGTTCATGATAAATGACAAATGATATCCATCAGTGTCACGTCAAATAACAACACTGTTTAAGTCGATAACAGCATGATGTTTTCATGCAACGATGGATATTGGAGGTTTATTTCTAACATATGATTTTACTTCACCACTTAAAATGTGCATCGCCTTTTTGCCATGTCTCCAAAAAGTGCGTATGCCAGCTACAAAGGTGCTGTACCGATGCACACATTCTCAGGTCAGGTTGTGTTTATATCGATCACATATCACATACTTTGCTTGGAAAACGGCACACACAACTTTTCGGCCCCGTTTTGTGCGTATGCAAACTTTCTAGATGAGATAGACCCCTGGCCGGAGACTCAGTTTTCTTCCTCACTTCCACTGTATAATTATCCCTCACACTTTTTATCCTCGGTAACAAGAACTGCCCTAATAAAGAAGACAGCAGAGATGTTTGGAGTTGGGGATGTTTGGTTCATGCTAGCACACAGGCTCACTGAACCCAAATAATGATGACATTAATGTCTCATGGCACAAGATCCTCCGTACAGGCTTTTTTTTTTCTCTGCGGTGAATCAAACGATGCTTCATTTTCTCTCAAAGTCTATTTTTTGATATGCGCAAATTAAAGACTGGATGCAGAAAAATCTAATCAAGGTTTTCTGGCAAACGAGAAGGCTGATTTGTGCTGCGCTGAAAGGGTGCATTGTGTCCTTGGTGCAAACGAGGCAAAGTGATGATGAGAGAGTAAATTAGAAGCTGTCAATACTGTGGGACACCTCTAAGAGAGCCAAGGCGGTTGGCTTGGATGCCAGATATGCAGGTGGTCGGAGCAACAAAGGGCCCGTTGGACGTAGTGCTACACTAGGACACTGGGTCTTGTCATCCCGGCCTGGATGGGCCATTCTGCTCCACAAGGCAAGGGCTCATGTTTCACTTTGGGCTTAGGGGAAGTGAGCATGGCAGCGGAGGAGGCTGAGCGCTGCGAGGGACACCGGTCGACTGAGCACTCATGGCACGATGTTACCAGCCCAGGGGCCACTACTTTATTCTCAGCCTTGAATTGATGGTCCCCTACCATGAAGAGCATGAAGAGGCTGGTCAGTATTGCTACCCCGGGGCCAGTTTATGTGAGGTTACAGCTTATCTCCGCAGAGCAGTGTGAGCATAAAATACTGGGATGTACTGCATGGTGTGTGGTGTAGAAGATTTCTCAGGTCACAATTACAGCATTGATATTGACTCAAAGACAGCGTACCTTTTTTCTGCCTTTAAACGAATTAAACATTTTTTTGATTGTCTGGAAATTTTTTTTAATTAATTAATCATGTCTGCATGTATTGCATTACTTGACTATCACCAGCAGAGGTGCTGTGGATTCAGTCTTAAAGGGATAGTTGGGATTTTTTGACGTGACGTTCTGTGACATCCCCGTCTGCAGTGTCGTCCACCAACAGCGACTCACCCACCACTTGGTCTCCTAAGTCCAGTTCTGGTCGGATTTCGGTGGTGAAGAACATAGTTCCAGGTAGTCGCGGGGGTTTCACAAGTCAGGAGTGTGGCTTCTCAAAACAATATGCGTTCAAAAGAGTAATACATTTGTATCTCAAAAATGCCTACTCGAAAAAATCAGTCCAAATGCAATGTTTTAATCTTTTGAACGCATATTGTTTTGAGAAGCCAAACTCTTTACATAATTGTCCCCAGCAACTAAGCGGAACTATGTTCTTCACCACAAAAATCTGACCAGAACTGGACTTAGGAGACCAAATGTGGGTAAGTGACTGTTCATGGACTACGATGCTGATGAGGATGTCATACAATTTTATGTCAAAAAATCCGAACTATCCCTTTAACTTATTTGTGCTGTAAAGGACAACAACTATGGCAGTGGTTCTCAATTTTCTGTCATGGTCCCCCTAGACTACCCCCTTGAATTGAAATAAAATAGCTATGAGCTGCATAGAATACTGACAACACAGTAACATGACTCTACAGTTGTCGTGATGTTAGAGTGCAACCAAAAATACTGTTTATGTTTATTAAAAGAAAACACATACCCACTTGGTTTGGTGGGCAGACAGTGATGATGCATCCTCTCACACGTTGGCGCAAATGCAATAAAAAAACTATGGATTTTTGTCAGACTGGATCAAGTGTGAACACCAGTAATTATCCGTACATCTAATTACTGGAAGAAAAGCTAGACAGTTTCTGCATTTCGACCTTCACAAAACTTCTATCATTTCTAGTAGGCTTTTATTTTCTTATCAGAACAGTTTATCTCCGTGCCCCCCTCCCTCTCTTCTGTTTGGATGTGCTTTCATTTTGCTTTTGCCTTGAGCTTTCTTTCTCTTTATTACGTTTGTGGCCCTGTATAATTCTGGCGCTGGCATCCTATAGACTTTAATAAGGGTGACCAATCAAAGGCAGCAAGCAGCAATGCCCCACATTTTGGCTCCACTTAATTTAATTACATCAATTTAGCCAAGCCAAGAGTGAGACGGGAAGAGAGAAGATTAATCCTGAGCGGCTTATAAAGGCAGGTTGGACACTGTCTGCTGTCGGATGCAGAAATGTTGCTTGGGGACTGTCTTGATTAAAGGGGGCTTAAGGCTCATAGGTCAGTGGATACTGTAAAAACAATACTGTGGAACAGTGCTAATTAGAATGCTCGCCAAGCCTTGTCTAAGGCAGAGGGGTGACCTCCACTTGTCTCTGTAGACTAGTTTTAATGTCTTTTTTAGTCCGTGAAGCACCACAATGGATAAATTAATCCTAGAGCATACACTCGTAATTAACACTAAAAAGAAAATAATAAATGCCATGGGAAAAAGTTGCAATATAATGTTGTATGATTGACTGGTGACTGGTCAGCTGGGATTGGCTCCAGCTCTCACGAGTGACCTGGGGTCTATCCCAGCTGACTTCGGGCAAGTGGCGGAGTACATCTTGGACTGGTGACATTCAAGAAAAAAAGTCCTCATGTTTAAAAACTTACACATATGAAGTTGTCATTTTGACTTGTAAATTTTAAAATGTTCACACCAACCTAAAAGCAACAGTCTGAGAGCAGTATTTCTGCTGTATAGTGGCTAGGTATAATATAATTCAATGCTTGTTAAACACACTTAGTTTTGTTTATTATCGAACAAATCGACCAAAAAAGGCAATTTCAGCGTATGATCTTTTTCAGGAGCAGACAGCTTTGCAGCGTACATACATACAGTATATATGTAATATTACAGCTTTATTGTTTTAAAGTTCAAATGTTTTCTTAAAAAAACAAGAATAATAATGCATTATTTTGGTAAATAAATTGCAATTTGTTCTTTATTCCCATACGACTACGGTACATTTTGTGTATCTTTTGTGAAAGGGAAACCTGCTTTCATTACACATTTCTATGTGATGTTATCTAAACAAGACTACCCAGATAGCACATACCTCTGCCAAGACTCACAAGGTCAAAGAGAGAGAAGATCCTGAACATGTCAAATTACTGCACATCAAAAGCAAATCCGCCCATTCAGTCAAAATGTTGTCTTAATTCATTCAAAAAAAATGTAGCCTTAAAAAATTCACGTCAATGAAAATCTGTGGTAGTAACAGTAGTTCATCTAAAAAAAAAATACTCAGTAGACTTGCAGTTGAAATGAAGTCCCTGTGCAAGGATGAGGTAAAGTTCATATTGACCGTGCCATAGATATGCCAATATGGACAGACTTATTAAGCCCAACACAAGGTAAGCAAGCCAAGCTGCCTGCACTCTGTGCTTACTTAGCACCTGTGTGTTCCATTCAGCTTTCTGCTGACTGCAGAGTGAACAGCACAGCTTATGCCCGCCCTATGATAATACTGTAAAAGGAGGATTTATCACCTGAAAGAAAAAGAAGCAGCATGTGCAATATTTTAAGTAATAGGTAACTTTCATGGCAGAAGGTAAAGAACATGGCTAAAGTACTCAATGCTGCACAAATAGCAATATTGGAAGTGACTTACAAAATGAACAAGAGTGTGCTAAAAGCCCGCAGAATAGCTTTTTATTGTATATGTCTCCAAAACAGCGACAATCTCAAGAATGCATGTATCTTAACCTTTCAAATTGTTATTGCCAAAGTGCTACATAATACAGTTGTGGTCAGGCAAAGGTGATTTGACCAATCGGTGACTGGCAAAGGTGCTATCATAACAAAATTACAGTCGTGTTGTGCAATACCATTTATTTATAAATTCAAGCTGGTATCAGTGATGCCGATCCGATACTTTGTACAAATACACCTAATGTTTCTGCTAAAGCTTGAAAAGTAGTGTATTTCAAAAGAATAGAAAATGGAGTAATTTGTTCATGTATTAATAATAAATAGTTATTTATTATTAAGTTTCATATATATATATATATATATATATATATATATATATATATATATACACATATATATATACACCTAGTATATTGAGGTAGCGGCATGATTTACAATATAGCTAAGCTAATATACAGAAACAGAAAAAAACATATGACAAAATCATATGAAATATGTGAAAATCATATATGAAACATTAAATAAAAGAAAATAAGTAAAATAATAAAAGTGGTCAAATAAATGTTTAATTATTAAGAACTACTACAATTCACATGTGGCTCTGTTTGCGATCGGCCATCATTTCAGCAGACTGAGAGTGACTGACTGAGCAGTGTGCTGCTGCGCTTACAAATTCTGCACTTAGCCAGGTGGAGCCAAAAGTAGTTCCCACCAACCACGTATCATTTAGACAAGATATCAATCATTGAGTCACTTTCCACTGTGATGATGATATGCACTACAGGAAATGACTGATGGATTAAAATATCGATATTTTGATTTCATAATCAATTTTCAATCATGAACATCTGGCATCGGCGGTATCGATATTTCAGCATCGATCACTACATTGCAGGACATTATGCTTTGCTTTATGATTACAATGAATGAAAAACTCCTGTATGCAACCAACAAACGGCCATCAAAGCTGTCACGTTACTATAGAAAGCCATTTAATTCTAACTAAAAAAACAAGGAAGGGGATCTACGTTAAAAAGGTAAAGTAGCTAAAGAAAAAAGTGCATGATTGTACATGTGACACATATGAGCAAAAAGAGAGCACTGGTCCTAGAATTGGTTTTAAGTTGGAAGAAATAGTTCAGAAACATGAGGTGAGGTGCCAAATGGAACCAGTGGGACATCACTTCAGATCCACTATCCAAATTCTGTGTTCATGGCAGAGCCATGTGTGGATATACTAAGAATTTGTCCTGCTTGAGTGAATTACATCAAAGTCAAACTGTCCTACTTACCATGCAATACATTGTAAGTGTGCCTGTGCAGACGGAGTCGTCACATGCCATAAAGACACGGAGGTGCTATAGACTGCAGTGAACAGAGCAACAGAATGTAAAATAATGCCCATCGTTTGGCTCTATAAATCACGTTTGTAATTCGGTTGAACCATGCAGTTGAAACAGCAATTAAATACTCGAACGGTTGTGTAATTCCTCATATTGTTTAGCACTTTGTCTTCTGAGCTATTAAACAATTTAATTGTCGGAAAAGGCATGAAAGGTAGATGAATGGGTGGGGGCGTGCACTCAGTGATTGTCAGTAAATCCTGAAGAGCATTGATTGGAGGCAGCTGCCTCACAGATACCAAGAATGTGTTTGAATAGGAAATGGTGTCCTCATAAATCGGCGTAATGATTTCCCAAGAAACTGAAATAGTAATCCAATGGACATCGTTAAGACACTTTTAATTGTTTTCCTCCCATGAGGAGACCTAAAGATAAACCTTTTTTTTATTTTAATGGTATGCGTAGCTGTACAGGAGGTTATAAATGTTAACCAATTAATTTCAGTCACACTCAAGTGCTGCACTGATTTGGCGGCTGTTACTCCAATTAAGCTCATTTCCATTATAAAGATATTGCAGTTTTTGTTTGATGCTCACCTTGAAAATCTGTAAAAAGACATTACTGGGACAAAAGGTCAAACTTTGAAATTATATTCAGATTTATGGGAATGATCAATGATTAATCTCAAAAGACAACAGTATATATGCCACATGTCGGCTAATCTATTTTTGCACGCCAGTCATTACGGGAACAGGGTGTGAGGTGCTGATGGAAATCGGATCCATAGTGCCTTGTCTCCTTTTCATATTTCCATCACAACTGTGTAATTATGATTGGATTCCTCCCCAGTTTCTCGGCAGAAGTAGTAATATGAGGCTCCTCACGACGGCGGTGCTAGAGGTCAGTGTAAACACATCCTGTGTGGGCCAGTAGGACACAGCCACTGGACTCCACTCACAATTAAACCCCATGTTTAGTCTTGGTTGACATGTCCAATACAAACAGTGGTCATCAGTGGTAGTTTCAAAGGCCAGTGCTCATCTTCTTGAACAGTGCAGCAGAACCTGTTTACTCTGACTGGAGGGCAGATAAACGCTAGATACAAAAATGTTCACTTCATCCTGGAGGAAGATCTCAACTACAGACTGTAACCCCCTCTTGAAACGGCATAAATGCTGTAAGATGGTGTAACCCACCTGGTTCAGCAGGCCACTTGCTGGGCTCGAAACCAGGACCTTCGAAATGGGAGTCAAAAGTACTAAAGTCCCCGATAGTCGCTGCTCAGAACGGTTCTTAAGGTTCAGGGAATGAGGTTTACAGCCACACCGGCTGGCATCTATTACAGTGGCAACACCAATAAGAAATGAACAGAGCATTGTTGGGACCGGCCCTTGTACAGACTGAAAGTCCTCCAAGATTATTTTATTTTAACAGCTCTGAAATGAGTCTGGCAGTCTCAGGGATAGTTTACAATTTAATTAAAACAGGAGTAGATATAAGCAATTACAATGCCAGCGCTGAAGAGAGCATCGGGGCTTTAGCGAAGTCCAATTGATCTGCAAAGAGGAACCATCCATCCATTTTCTATACCGCTTCATCCTCATTAGGGTCGCGGGGGCATGCTGGAGCCTATCCCAGCTGACTTCGGGCAACAGGCGGGGTACACCCTGGACTGGTCGCCAGCCAATCGCAGGGCACATATAGACAAACAACCATTCACACTACATACCTATGGACAATTTAGAGTCACCAGTTAACCTCACCTGCATGTTTTTGGAAATGTGGGAGGAAGACGGAGTGCCTGGAGAAAACCCACGCGCACACGGGGAGAACATGCAGACTCCACACAGAAATGCCCAGGGGGCAGAATCGAACCCAGGTCTTCCTGATCTCCAGGCTGTTCCTGTATTGGCCAACGTGCTAACCACTAGACCACCGTGCGGCCCAAAGAGGAACCCTGTTCTGTTTTCTTCTATAACTTCTGTCAGATAGGTGATACAATGGGTGTAAACGTCCCGTTTTTCATTGTAAGAATGTTAGGCACCAGCCTGTCTCAGTTCTGATGCGGCCCGAAGGCAGCTATTAAGTTTTGGCCTTGAAAATACATTTTGTTACTCTGTTGAAGCAACATCATCTTTTTCTTCTTTGTTATCATCTGCCCTGCCATAAGGCCTGCATGTGGATCCTAGTCACAACCACATTGTTCAGTTGTGTCCCCCGCCCTCCCCCCTCCCCATTTAACCAGATTATAAACTAATTGACTTTAAAAACCTCTTTGACAAGAGTGACCTCGGCCAAGTGACAACAGCACAATATGAAACATTTGACATAGTAAAACCATAATACAGATTAAAACAGTTTACATGTGCACATATTAAGACAGTGTATCGCACGGTGTAAATAAAACATTTACAACCACCTCGATACCTTCTAACCAGGATTTCAAAGTGTTTGGAGAGACTGTCTTACATTGCTTACTTTGGATCTGATTTCAACGTGAGGGGCCAGAGAAATGAAAGGCCTTATTCCCAGTTCGGTTCTCACTCTGGGGACTAAGAGGGAACCGGTCTTTTGAGCATAATCTAGAACTGGTGGTAGGTTTGTTAGTGACGTGTGACTGTAGATATGATAGAAGCAGACCTAGTAGTGATTTGTAGATGAAGATGTGCCAGTGAATGAAACGACACGTAGAAAAAGATGCCCATCCGACCTGGGAGTACAAAGCACAGTGGTGAGGGGTTGATTTGAGGTGAATCTTAAAGCTTGATGAGAAACTGTGTCGAGTGAGTGCAGTGAGTGTGCTGGTGCGTACTTATAAATGATGTTACCATAGTCCAGAACTGGCAGAAATGTAGTGGCCACGAGTTGTTTTTTGGCCTTGAAAGATAGGCAGGACGTGATATACTTTCTTAACCAGACACTGAACAAAGTGAGAGAGCTGTTTAAAATAACACCAACATATTTATGCTGTGATACTTGCTCTATTGTTGTACGGCTGTGAGTATTATGGATGCTAGGTTATCTGAGTTTGAAGCTCTTATGTTTGTAATAGAGATGCTGCGATCAGAGTTTTATACTGAAATCATACAAATAAATATCTTTATTAAATAGAAATCTGTCCTGCTTAACTTAAAACTGAATAAATTCAGTATCCAGGTTGCAGGGGTGTCCAACTTCCATCACTATTAGAGCTGTCAGCTATTTGTGTTTTATTTATGACTGGCAACATTTCAATACACTTTATTTACCAAGCAGATCTCCACTCAAACAGTGTGGCCATTGTCTTTATGCTATTTTGTGCTCATTTGTCATTATATAAAGGCATAAAGTCTGAATTCAACAGTTATACTTTATTCTGTCTGTCAGTTCTGTCATAGTAACACCATCATAAGGCTGGACACTGTGTTTATGTTCATTAAACAAAGACACACAAATAGTGTTTTGAGGATAAGACATAATAACAACAAGCGAGTAAAACTGTTCAGTGACGCTTGAAATAGCCCGGTACTAAGCACATTGCTTGTTTGCTTTAAAAACAAAATGTCACTGTGGTAAAAAGTCACATTTGGAGTCTGAAGACAAGAAGCTAGGCGGATAGCTCTAGTTAGCTAGCTAGCTGGCTGCCGCTAGTGACAGCTAAGCAAAGCTTCTAAATAAAAATGCAAGAAAAGTTGAGCAGCAATAGGTTTAATAAGGAATTGATCAAACACGCTGGCATCAATTGGCGTAGCCTGTGGCAAGCTGTCAAACTCAAGCAACGGAGGTTTTCACAAACTAGTTTTGATTCTCGCGGCAATACGGGACAAATTGCGTCCCTTGCCGGCTCAATATGGGTGTTGGCAAGCTATGTGACGCAGAAGGCATGTAGGTTTTGCCACCGCATGCCGATCAGTTTTTTTGATCGGCTTTGAAAGACATTCGTCGGCATATGCTGATCACATGTTTCGGAAATTGGACGATACTGATCGGTGGGCTATCATTGGGCCCATATATAATTTTTAAATGTCATTCGCTTTGTTTTAGTGGCATTTAAAACCAGTTTTAATACATTTTAATAAAACAGATTGTGTTGTA
Source organism: Dunckerocampus dactyliophorus (assembly GCF_027744805.1). Lineage (NCBI taxonomy): Eukaryota > Metazoa > Chordata > Actinopteri > Syngnathiformes > Syngnathidae > Dunckerocampus > Dunckerocampus dactyliophorus. Next base: position 13,291,484 of record NC_072832.1, on the reverse strand, counting down.
AAGTTGAGAAGGCCAATTCAAGTTGTTTGAGCGCGTGACTGAGTGAAGAAGCGGAATAATATAACACAGTATCATCTGCAATAGAAATTATATGATACATTGCGACCAGTCCAGGGTGTACCCTGCCTCTCGCCCTGAAGTCAGCTGGGATAGGCTCCAGCATACCCCTGCGATCCTAATGAGGACAGAAAATAGATGGATGGACATTGCGATTAATTAATTCCAAAGCGCCAATCTTGGACATCAGTTGCAATATCTCTTTTAATAGTTTTACTTCTTCAAAGCACTCATTTCCTCCAGCCCATAAATTTGTTTACAAAGTGTTTCGTTAAGTAGCTATTAGCTATTTACAGAGCTCACCTCCCTCATGCCATTCAACCTAACCATTATCTCCTGTTGTGTATCTGGTTCATGGCTCTTTGCCACGTTCTCCCACTCTGCATCTGAGGTGACAGAAGCCTTTTTTCTGCCCGTTATAAACATCGGTAGTCAACACCTTTGAAGTTCTGATGTTAGCAACCGTGAGCTGACGTTGATGAACACAGTGTAATCTAAAAAATGTCCGCATAAAATACTGTATTTTTAATGTCAATGTTTTCATTTTCAATTGCATGTTTTTCACTCATTTCAGTGTCAATACATCATTTTCTGCAATGCCAAAAATTATTTTCAAAGTATTCTGCCTCTATACTTCCTGTCCTTGCTTTTGTTCTAAAAAAAAGGAACATTTTAGACAGGATATTTCTGTGATTGATAAAACAAATGAATTGTTTGAATTTGTCGGAAAATTGTGCTGCTTTTCCCCACACGGAAGCCCTGTTGGCCAAGCATGGGCATGTTACGCCTGTACTGTAGTGTGGGGGTGGGGTTGCAACTAAAATCTTAATTACTTCCACTGATCTTATAAACAGCTGGTCCTTGAAGCACTTGGGTCTACCAACCACACAACACCCTAACAGCGGCTACAGTACCTTTTGTCCTTTCATTTTTTTTTTTTTTTTTATTAAACAGTGAATTGGGACTAGACTAAAACATCAAATAATAAAGACCAAAACACAAAAACACTACTAATGTAATGACTTCACCAAATACATATTGGCTCCAGTTGCCTTGGGGAAAGAGCACAAATGACAAGTAAAGAGTCAGTGCATAATTCCTCCCACTAATACAGTTACACAGCGCATGTGATTTTAGCAGATTTCACGCTGCTGCATAACTGTGTAGGTGCATATTAACCATGTTCCACTCTGTGTTTTAATCCCTGACACTTCCTTGAGGAGTTTTGTTCATGTTTTAGTTGATGATCATTTATATTACTTCAGACTGCTACATTTCTTTAATTCACCGTTTAGGTTTGTGTTAAGTATTGATCCCTGGACTTGCTGTTTAATTTCATTCCATTCCACCATGATCTACAATCTACACAGCATCTGCAATGAGCTGTTTTGCAGTGTTTTTGGAGGTCAAAGTAAATATAATGCCATGTGGCGAAAGTGGGTGTCGTATCATAAGGCGAGAAAGAGAGAAGGACATGGCTGCTTGGGGGCTTTGCGAGCTCCAACCCTGACATGATTTAGAAGAGCTTAATTATAATAATCTGTAACATGGAGCAAGTGTTTGTTAGCTCCGAGGAAAACTCTGAGACAGTGACAACGGGCCAGCACGAGATTGCTCTGTTAAGAGGCCAACATCTGACATGCGTTAGGGGAAAAGGGCTGCTTTTCAGCATCATAGCCTCTAGACTTAATAAAAAAAAAAAAAGAAATGATGTCAGCTTCTCAAATATATTACACAATGTATTTTCATTTGGAGACGACATCAACACACTAAATCCATGTCTGGAACAAGAACGCTAACAGTCTTATTTCATTATGTTTTAGAAATTGCGTGCAAATGCAATAAATCCCACCATAGATCTGCTGGCCAGACATCATTGGCTGATTGCATTATTCTTCATTAATGATGCAGTTTGTTTCAGTGAATGCATGACAGTGTATTGGCCAAAATGAGAAGGGCCTTGACAACAGAACGACACTTTTCTATCACCGTACTGTGGAGCAAAGCCAGAGGCAAGAAAACAGACGTAATACAGGGATAACTGCAACGTTTATTGATAGCATTATATTCCTGTGAACTAGTTTACAAGAAAATATTGGAATTACAGTCAGAATGATTTATAAGTCCATTGTTCTAACTGAGGCTGTTAACTCCCTAGCCCTATGAATATTATCACACTCCCTCGCTCACTCTTGCTGGCTTTCTCCTCCATGCTCTCACAAACAGATGCAACCTCTCAGCTCCTTGTCTAATTCTTAATGAAAATAGCTGCTTTTTATGCTAATCTTGCAGCTGCATTCATTTTCCATGTTTATAAACAAATCACATATTCTACCCCAATGACTTACAGTATATAATCAGCCTCCAGTGCACTCTTAAGCTGTGTTCACATTTGTAGTTTGGTATTCTGGTGCTCACATTTGGTTCAGATCAGACCAAAGTTGCTCGGTTAAAAAACATATGCTTAAAGTCACAACCCTTTGTGACAACCATCCATCAGTCCGTCTAGCCATTTTTTCAAGTCCATCATCAACACTCCCACTCAGCTACTTTGTTGTGTACAGTGCCACACTGATGCATCTTGAGAGTGTGTGTTTGTGTGGTTTAAAAGAGACAAAAGGACACAAGATAATAGGTACCAGATTGTACTTTAAACAAACCAAATGTACACCAAATCCTTTCGTGGAGGTTGAGGCCAAAGAAACAAAGGTATTTTTTCTTTGTGTGTTTTCTGTCCTGCCTAGACTACCACTTTTAACTGACCGCTTCCTTCATTATTGGAGAAGCGATCATAGCCAACTACCAGTGGCATCATGCCGTAGGGGTCTCTGTCACTAAATAGCGGGTTAATTATAATGGCGCCACGATTTTCCAGGTCGTGTTGAAAGGCTCCTAAAGACAACAATGTAATTCGGGGAGTCAGGAAATAGCTGGAGCGGAGGTCACTTAAAGGCATAATTGGACCAGTCAGTCAATAATGCTGCTGCCTTTGAGGTTGCTAATGAAGCACAAGAGACATGGCCGTGCACGCCGGTTACTTGGGCAACGGGGACATGACTGCACACTCACTTGCATTCAGATACATCTCTTCCCTCTAGAGGTGCATAACTGAAGCTGAGTAAGTGCACGGCATTATGAAAAAGGTGGCAACTGTCCAATTCTCAGAAGGAAATCTCTTCTTAACATCACAGTGGGAAAAAAAAAAAAAAACACCCCACACTATTAACATATTGTGTCTGTTACTCTTCTGTTTTTATTTCTGCAGCTGGAACAACATACATATTCGGGCGAGACGGTGGACTGATCACATACACATGGCCTCCAAATGACCGGCCCAGTACGAGGGCAGACCGTCTAGCCATTGGCTTCAGCAGCCATCTGAAGGATGCTGTCCTTGTGAGGGTGGATAGCTCCTCTGGTCTAGGAGACTTCTTGAAACTGCACATCGTAAGTGGAAAGACATGTTGACAACACTCATGAGACCGTAATAATCAAATGGTCTAAATTAAACTGGCAGAATGGGTTTGATTTTGCATGTCATTGGTGTCGTGGAGCATTGAGAAACCGCTCAAAGACACGTCTGCAGTTGGAGGGAGAAGCGAAGGGGCCCCACTTGGTTGTACAACAGCAGTTTCCTAAACAATAACTAATGATGTGGCATCACCAGACGTTACTCCGTATCAGGACACCCTTCTATCTGCGTTAGTGTGGCTTTCGGGAGAGCCTGAGCTCTAAGGGGTGCACTTCATGCTTAAGGAATTTAGTAAAACATGTTATGAAAGAACAACCTCAGGTCAATTTGACCTGTTCTTTAGTGCAGTTGGATTTCGAAGGAAGAAATTCTTTCTAAAATATAGTTCCCCAAACAAACAAAAATGTCACTTGCTTATATCCCACTGTCCCTGCGTCAGTTCAACTTGGTTGTTTCTTGAATTGAGTTCACAAATTGAGTTCATGGGTGGTAGTGGTACACATGGTTGGCTTTATTGCAGCTACTGTGGGTTCCCACTCAGTAACTGCAGGTGTGAATGCGGGTGTGAATGTGAATGTCAAAATATTGCCTGTGACTGACCAAAGCACTGTGTAATTGGCTATGGTAGGCTCCAGCTTTACCTGAACCTGAAAGATAAGTGGTAAACAAAGGATGGATGCTCGAAAAAGTGCCTGTGCTGGCCTTTCCGTTCTTTGCTGTGTGTTGTGGCTTTTGCAGACACAATGGGAAATGGTGCTTTGTTCATGGTGCCTCGTGTTTGTGTATCCGTGACCTGGGCATAACTGTGCCGGCTGCCATCACGAATGCTGAAAGCTTCAAGGATCTCTGCACACATGCACAGGAAACCCACACAGTCCAACGCACAAACATACAATTGGTCTGCCTTAACTCCAGCTGCACACGCATCAACTGAGAAAACAGATATAAGCCATTTCTGTCTTCCTTTTGTATGGCAGTGCATTTTTGCCTTTAATATTCTTACCAAGTTCTCACGCTTGAGGTATTTTGTAACTCATACCTCTTCATCTATGGCTAACTTGCCAGTTTAAAAGGATACAACCCATTTTATACACCCCGTTAATCACAGAATGTCATGCAGGCACACTAACAAGGTGCTAAAAAGAACATGAATTGGAGTACAGAAGTAGAGACAGATGTGCTCAGTCAGATGGGCTACTGCTTCACTGTGATTCAGAATTTGTAAAGCATCATGCAGACAATTGGCAAGGACTGTTTTTAAAGAATACGATTGTACAAGTAGAACACCTGAAGCTGAATTACTATAAAAGCACATTTATTTTTAACACATACAAATTTCATGCGTGCTTTTTAAAATTTGGATTTGAAAACTCTGCAATTAATTCTGAATACACACACTGAACATCTAATAGAAAGCTACCGTATGTTGGCACCATCAAAGTATTTTTTTTCAGACCCTAAACTGATCTAAACTCTTTAGCTCCTATTTATTTATGATTTTTACTTTTTTTTAACCATTAATTTCTTTTAATGAAGTGTCAATAACCTCAGACTATGAAGGGTCATGTTGAGGTAAATGTTCACCACAGTGTAATGGAGGCGTGCATGAATCCATTACAAAATGCCATTCAAGCACCGAGTTACGCTGATTTCAATGTAAAATGTAAATAGTTTGCTTTGATGACGTAAGTATTTGACGTTGCTGCACATTATTAGAAGCTGAGATAGACTAAAATGACTCATACAGATCAGTTCATCAGCCATTGTTTCCTTTATGCATATGTCCTCGCACATACAGCATACCTTGAGGATATGAGTCAGCGTCAAAATATAAAAATATTGAATTGCGGCTTGATCATATTTGGTGCTAGATATAGAATCGCACAATAGTGAGTACTCCCCCATTTCAGAAACCGCTTTATTATACCTTCTCAAGGGATAATAGTATAAAAATGGAACTTGGGTATAACTTAAGAGTAGTCGGTGTACAGCTTGGGAAGCACAAAAGGGTGAATATTTAGTGTGAGCACCATTGTCCATTTTCTAGCATTGCCTTACTCCTCTTGGGCATGGAATTCACCAGAGCTGCACAAGTTGGTACTGGAATCCTTTTCTCCACCTCCATGTTGACATCACTTTTGGAGCCGGTGGATGTTGACACCTTGCACTTCTGCACCTCCCTTTCGCTTGAGCATGCCCCACAGGTGCTGAGTTGTGTTCAGGTCTGGAGACAAACTTGGCCACTCCATCACCTTCATTTTCAGCTTCCTCATGAAGGCACTTGTCAACTTGGAGGTGTGTTTGGGCTCCTTATCATGTTGGACAACTGCTATGCGGCCCAGTTTCCCAAGGAAGGGGATCATGCTTTGCTTCAGAATGTCACAGTTCATGTTGGAATTCATGTTTCCCCCTGTGAACCTCAACTCCCCGGCATTGGCAGCATTCATGCAGCCCAAGGCCATGATAGTATCTCCACCATGCTCGACTGGGGGCAAGACACTCTTGCTACTCACTTGTATTGCCGGCCATTTAGAAAATAATGAGTGTGTGTTTAGACATTTTCTGTGGACAGTAAATGGACACTGCTGTACGAGTTGTCCATTTCCCATCCAAGTTCTACTGTGGACAATCGTGATGAGGGCATGCAGAGTCTTAGTGTACTGAACTCAGGTAGGAGCGCTCCTGCAGCTTACAGCAGATTCACGTGTTATGCCGTGTTGCAACACCCCATTGACAGGGAGAATTTGGTGATAAGGCATGTTAACACACAGGGCAGTGGGCTGTGAGAATCCCTTCTCCTCTCGCATCAGCAGCCACCACCAATGCATCCATGTAATTATGTATTTATTAGTACACAATATTTTGGAGGCTTTGCATTCCGTCAGAGAAAATTAGAAGCGAATTGAGATTTTATGATGCACAAAAGAGGCGCAGAGACTGAATGTCATGTTCATGTATTTATGAGTCAAGTTATTGAATACACTTGGGTGTTCAATCCAAAAATAGCTCTGCAACTACTGTAAGTATTCATTGAATATGAAAAAAAAATTGGACTGATTCCCAAGGGTGCCCTCATATTTCCCCGTGCTACTTCGGTTCTGATCAGACTTCTCTTCAGAGGAGGAGTATACTGTGAGCTGTATGAGTTGGGATTAGACTATATTTTGGTATTCGCACCTTCTAACATCCCTTCTGCTCCAGCTTCCCTCACCCACCTAATCTCTGACTCCCATTTCACGATGACAGGAAACCCATTGGGCCTTGAAGGACGTAATTTCAGCTCATACTTTTTATAAGAAGCAACATTCAGTGTAATATGCGGAGACGATGATTTAAATGCACCTCATCGGAATTGTGATCACTCCCCCGTCTCTCCCTCTATGTTGCTGATAAAGACAATGACAGTGAAGTCAGTGAACCACCAAATGTACAACGATCATTCTCTTCTGGCTCATCGCTGGAGCGCACATGGACTCCATTTCTAATCCTGTTTCAGTCTTTTTGGCCTCTTACAGTATCATAACTCTCCATTTTTTTCACACCACAGATGTACCGTTTTATGAGCAAATTCGAGACAGTGATAAACCATTGGTCCGTACATGATAAGTAAATCCTCGCAAGCTTAATGCTTAAATGATAAATCTCTACAGTGACATTATGCATTCAGGGTGATACTAACTATAATCACTATGTCCATCATTATTTGTTTGGTGAATGCAATTAAGATAATTTCCCTGGATGCTTATCTAGTTTAATTGAAGGATGACTTGTTGATATCCTCACATCTATTAAATGGGGTCTGCATTATTCAAATAGCTGGAGTTAGGCAGCATGATTCAAGTGACACAATTCCCTTTTTTTTTTTTACTCCAATACAGCCCACTTAGGATATTGATCATGCAGCATAAAGAGAAAAGAACAAATTAACAGATATCTTTAGCTAGAAATCATGCGTCTTTCAAATGCGGCTAAACATGTAATCAATCAGATATGTGCCAGTGTGATTGTGGTGTAAGCACATTGAAAACGCCGTCAATATGAACATGACATCAATAAATAATCAATCAATCAAATAATCGATCAGTGACACATTATATGTGTGTCTACACACGACACACCCATGATGAATATAAAACACATATATAGAAATGATCCTCAAAAAGAGGCCATGAAATATAATTAAAATAAGGTACATTGTGGGTGTTCAGCCAATCTAAGCATAGGTATGTCGGATATTGGTCACTTGCAAATAGATGTACTAAATTGGAATGTTGCATTTAGAAGAGCCAGCCTTTGTTATTGTACCATAAAGTATGAGGAAATATGCACACTCAGGTGGTCCTCAGTTTATGGTGTTCTGTGATTACATATGCACGCCCATAAATTAATTACAAACTTATTTTTGGTCCGTAAACACGAGACTCAGCTGAGAGTGGTGCATCGTGGAAGAATATACTATGTGCTCAATAATGGCCGCACTTGTAACATCGACCTGGACTTTCTAAGGACCATGAGTAGGTGGTCGAAAAAGAATCTCTTTATTGCAAAAACAAAACAGGCTACTGTTGGCTGAACCATGCTAAAACAACATCAGCAAACTGGACTGTCCTCTGTCTTCTTCCACCCGCACCCAACAGCTCCACACACAGTCAGGACTCACAGACACTTGAAAATCACAAAACTCAAAACACTACATTGCACATAACTTCCAGGTCCTGGCACGACTGCTGATCCTGTGATAGCGACAGTAATAATTAAGCAGTGTAGTGGGTTTATTATTGAGATGGAAAGGTTGCTAGTGCTTTTTATTCCTGTTTCATTTGATTCTTGTATTTAGTGTTTTATTACTGTATTTTATATGTATTTCTTGTGTTCTGTGTACAGTGTGAGTTTTTTTAGGAGTCAATTCAGATGTAAGAGCTGACTTGGATCAAAATTTCATAGTCTCGGAACGGGACTCGTACGTATCCCGAGGACCACCTGTATTACTGTTTTCTCTTCTCTATCTTTCTGTCCCCTCTTAAACCTGTAGTACCGTGAACTGTCTTGTGGCATCATCAAAATGAATTATAGCACAACTGCACCAGGAGAACTATACCAAACTCACCTGTTGCACAGCAAATCATACAGACTACTGGTACTCATACTGCATGCCTAAGCTGCAGTACAGGTACTGTAAAAAAAAAAAAAAATATATATATATATATATATAATATGAATACGTTGGATGACCTTCAGTGTTTAACATGCCACTCTAATGTCAAAGGCAGACTATATTGAAGCCCACTTTATTTTTACTTTTGAGGAATGTTATCCGTCATTCATATTTTTCAACAGATGTCTACATCCTCTCTGTCTATTTTAAGCAACTCATTGAGTGTGTGAAATGGCGGCGTCTCAGTTGTTTTCATATTTTGTTGTCAATGAACAGCGACAACGAGCATTACCAAAGCCTCGCCTCATTCTCAGGCAAGGCCCCTCTGGGTCCTCGAGCTTGTTTTGTGCTGGCTCTCAAATCTCTGTGTGGGGGGCTAGGGACTCTTCCAAGTACCATCTTCTATTGGTTTCTTCTAATTGCCTACAAGCCTTTAAAAACAAGCAATGAAGGTACTCAGGCTAAGACAATATACTCTGAAGTTAATGTATTCCATAGATGAGAGAGGATAGTGGAGAAATAATGACTTCTCTGCTGGAGCATCGCTCCCGTTGGTTCTTTTTAGATGTCTACCAGAAAGGGGATTTTTCTTCCACTGATGGATCACAATTTTACTGTAATTTCAGCTCTTGCTCCCTATCCGATTAATCAGGAGAAGTAGCTTGAGGCATCACACAACCATGACAAATGTATGAGAAGCACAATGTGTGGGACGGGGAATGTTCAAAGTCTGTATATCTTAGTTTGTGCTTCTGAATACGCACGGATGGCGGCAGCAGATTTGATGCTTAGGTGAGATTGTTACCTGGGAGAAGAGCTGCAGGTCTCTCGGGGCACACTTTGTCACGCTATCCTCCATGCACCTATTAAACAGACCTGCACAGGGAATGGATCATATTCTTTCCTTCCACTCCTGTTAACGCCTCAGACCCAGTAATTACCTCCCATGCTTACTGCAGACCTTCATGCGATAGCCACTGGATTTATAGTATACACTGTCCCTGTGCTATTTGTTTACTCAGAGCACATCACTCCTCTATTCTTCTTCTACAGCACTTGCAATCACCATTCTCCTCTAAATCATTTTAATGTGTATGTTATTGCTGCAGTTGCCACCTTAGAGTTTGCTAAACAACTGCCTCAGCCATTGCTATGGTAACAGTGACAGAATACATTAGGACAGGGAAACTGCCCTGATAATTCATTGTAACAAGAGTCAACATTACCATAAGAATGTCCTTGTTAGTATTACATCTGTATTCAATGTTCACAAAAGCTACTTTATGAAAACAGATTGCTGAAAAATGGGTGGGTGGTGTTACTTCTTAAGACGTTAAGGTTGCTTCCACTCAGAGCCTAGCCTCCTTTGATCCATGGTTTTCTTCCACTGCCCAAGTGTGGTTCAGTTGGTCAGATATAAACACAGTAACGAGAGGAGGTGGCGTTGACTGTTCAGAATAAATTCCGCAGGGATGCTGCGATCGATCGGCCACCGATCAGTATCGGGCGATTTCTGTGAAAAATCACGTGATCGGCATGTGCTGATACATGCCTTTCAACACCGATCACAAAAGCCGATCACCTGTGACTAGCACTATTACAGTCCACAATGATCCTTTTGTGCAGTGTAGTGTAGTGTCTTAATGTCTTTGGTAGTGTCGTCCTCCCACTTTTCCCACAATAAAAATTACAACTTACCACACATAGCACAAATGTCCCAATCTTGTGCGGGTAGCATGTCAAAAAGCTTTAATACGGCATTTGAAGAACAAACACTCGACAGAGTATGGTGAGTTTTTGAGGCTCACCGTGTGATCATCAGTCAAACGGCAGCTAACACAGCCGTGTGGCTAACACTCGCCCGTATGTGTGTGACAGTCAGAAGGTTAAGCTAATAACATGAAAAGTAATTGAATTCATTTTATAATTTATAGTTTTATTAGTAATTACCTATTTTTTGGGCCCCCTGGCAGTCAAGAGATCTTAGAATTATCCTGACTTCTCCCCTTTTACGGCACCCCTAGCCAATAACACTCATCATAAATATATTGAAAAATGTATCATTAATTTGATCGGTATCAGCCAGTCCTGGATTATTGGTTTTGGAATTGGCAGCAAACCCTGATCGGAGCATCCCGAAAATACAACATAGTTCAGTTGTGGTGTGAGAGCAATTCCACTTTGATAAACTCAGGATTGAGCCAAAACCTAATGATGGCAAAGTCAAGAGGGAGGAAGCAGATGAAGCCAGCTACTTACCATACATTGTCCAAATGGGTATAATGCTTTCAACAAAAGCTAATCTGGATCAATATTGTGTTTATTCACACTGGTTTGTTCACTGTTTCATACAACAAGCCTTCATCTTCTTTACATTCTTGCACTTGCCACTGACCAATACGAGTTGTCTCATGGTTTGTTGTTATGCAGTTTGCTTCGTATTCGCTTGTAGCATTTTCACGTGTGAAAAGGAACAGAACCAGGTTGGAAATGGACAAACTTTATAAACACATCAACTGATTCACACGAGAGCGATGAATTAACAGGTGGAAACGCGCTCGGGCTGGGAATCTCAGGGCACCTCACCATACGATATGCTTTGCAATACTTGGCTCACGATAACGATAATATCTCGTTACAGCAAAAGATGTCATAGTTTATGTTTTGCAGCATATTTTTGTGATACGGCCGCACGGTGGCCTAGCGGTTACCCTGTCTTCCTCCTACATTCCAAAAATATGCATGCTAGGTTAATTAGAGACTCTACATTGTCCATAGGTGTGAGTGTGAATGGCCGTTTGTCTATATGTCCCTTGATTGGCTGGTGACCAGACCGGCCTTTTGCACGAAAATACAGCTGGGATAGGCTCTAGTGATGACAAGCGGTACAAAAAATGGATGGATTTTCGTGAGTCCCATCTTACACACTACAAAGTCCTACACCAGCTTTCTTTCATCCACACTATAAAAGCCCAAGTGAGTCCACACTTTTGATTTCAACTGTATGTCTGCGTTGTTTTTTTTTCTTCTTCTGTGACTTCTGCCCAATTTTCTGACACTCTCGCATAAAATGACGACTCGACTTACTGAGGAGGAACAGTGAAAGAAGTTTATATCATCTATATTTTAATGGAAAAAAAACGATACACAGCGAGACTTTATTGATAATCCATTGTAGCATTGTAGAGTAAAATATCGGGATAGTTCGATATATCGATATTTTGTCATATGCCTAAAAAGCACCCTAAATCTTTTGGTCTCAAACCATTGATATAAGACATATATATATATGTCCATCCATCCATCCATCTTCTATGCTGCTTATCCTCACTAGGGTCACGGGTATGCTGGAGCCTATCCCAGCTGACTTCGGGCGAGAGGCGGGGTACACCCTGGAGGGGTCGCCAGCCAATCATAGGGCACATATAGAGAAACAACCATTCACACTCACATTCATACCTATGGACAATTTAGAGTCACCAATTAACCTAACATGCATGTTTTTGGAATGTGGGAGGAAAGCGGAGTACTCGGAGAAAACCCACGCACGCACGGGGAGAACATGCAAATTCCACACAGGATGCCCAACGAACGATCTTCCCGATCTCCTGACTGTGTGGCCAACATGCTAACCACTAGGCCTGATATGAGACTATAAGAGTCAAATATATTAACAATAAAATATATTCCTTCATTAATTCATTCATTTTCTATTACTTATTCTGTTCAGGGTCACATGTGAGCTGGAGCCCATCCCAGCTGGCTTTGGTAAGAGGCAGGGTAATACACCCTGTACTGGCTGCCAGTCAATCACTGGACAAATGTAAATATTTTTTGCCATAGTTTACAAATGACTCAGACATTAAATTTAGTATGACAGTTCTGGTGGGTTCTTCACTTAGGTTCCCCACTTAACATAGAATAGATCAAAGCTTTTTGCATGGACTTCACCGCGCTATTCCTAAACAGTGTTTCTGTTATCTGCATTTCCCCTGCCCTCAACACAGTAAATGTGAAAAATGACAAAGCTAAAAAGCAATACGCATTATTAGTATTTATAGTGCCGCAACCAGATGCTTTTTTTCCTCCCATCCTTAATTTCACCTCATTTCACACAGTAGCCTTTATAGTAGAATTGCTGTGTGCTGGTCATTATCACTTGCAGTTTGCAGAACAGGAATTTCATGAAGCCACTGTAATGCTAATGCCACTGTAATTGCGAGTTAAAAGTTGACCGGAGACAGCAATGAAAGGACCGGATGGGGGAGCTTCACTGACCTCATTTAGTCCCTCTGTGATGATTCAGTCACAGAAACCAAGGAGGAGAGAGCAACGAGACACTTGTGCTCACATGCTCCCGTTATGTGCTTCTCACACAGATTTTGAGTGTTAGATCCCATGGAAATGTGGATTTAGCATTGATTATGTGGCGGTAGTGAGCAATTGAAGTAAAAAGCCTTGAGTGTGAGAGTGGATCGCATCCCATCCCATCTCCTTTAGTCATAGACGAAACATCCACTCGCCTCAGATGATGTACCTGACCTCAAAGAATCAAATCTCATCATCTCCATATTGTGGTAGAATCACCATTACTCATCTTTCAATTCTAATCAGTTCACAATTTGTTCGAGCTCCCCGCCACGACGAAGCCAAGTGGGCCATGAAGAGGAATGGCTGCATGTGTGTGAAAGGGAGAGAAAGAGATGTGTGTGTGTGTGTGTGTGTGCCTGTGAGTGCAGGACAATGATGTGCCTTCTATTTTATTAGTGTTACAAATCACAGTGAATGCAGAACGCCATTCTCAAAGCTGAGCATCAAAACGTTATGGGCTTGGCAGTATTGCCACACATAATATGAAGGAAATTTGATTTCATCGTCTGTCACTGTTACACTGTTAGCTGTGTTCACTCGTGTATGGGTTACAAGGTTAAAAAGCATTGACGCTCTATTTATTCCTACAAATTGGAAGATGAATTGGGTTTGTATCGGCACAGCCTTGTCATAGATTCGGTGACGCTTTTCTGTAAATCAGCTAACAACAGATAGATTGTATGATTTGTGTCATGATGTCTGTGCATATGTGTGTGTTTATGGGGACTGGAGAAGCACAGCATGAATTGGACATAGCTGTTGACTTTTGACACAGCTGCCCCTGCCCTCAGGGTGTGATAAAAATAGCTTCCTTTTATCTTGCTCCATTGCAGCAGGCTGAACAGCATCTACATACTAACTCTGGATGCATTTTTTTTTCTAGAATCCCTCTTTTTAAAGGGAGAGGCATTCATTAAATGAATCAATTTAATGATTATAGTCATCAAACAACGTGGCATATAATCAATCAAACACTCATATCAACAAGCTATTGTTACAACTCATGTATGTTCTCATCCACACACAAAAATTAAAGGTCTTTTTAATGATGTCCCAACAGTAATATGTCCTTCGAGCCTGTTTATGAGCACCAAACGTGAGACAAATGTGCCATCTCTCTAACTTTTTTTCTCCACTATTGAGAAAAGAGACACTCAAATGGTCGTTTTTGAAGCTTCAGGTTTCCATGAAGTTGTGAAGAAAAAAAAAATCCTTCCTCATGCACAATACAACCTCTGACCCGTTGCTGGCTAGGTGAGTCCACCCTGTGTACATTCCCACCAATTCACAAAGGACAGCTTTGTTTTGTTTTTTAAAAAAAGGGGCTTTGCTACACATCTTAAAATAAAGCCTGAGCTCTGTAAGTTTGGTCATGTGAGATTTTTTTTCAGTGAATAGGCTAACATAATGTTGCTGTTAAAATGTGATCTTAGCACTGTAGCGCGCAAAGCTATGCTAGTGTTGTATCTTCCTATACTACTCTTGAATGTTACGTTGTTGTATGTGATATACTGTATGGCACTGAGTTACAGAGTATATCTGAAAAGCGCACAATTGCACTTGTTGGAGCCACATACACAATAGGGCCTCCTAAAAGCACTTTTAAACTGTTAACTTAACACACTTAAGAGTTAACTGCTGAGCCTATTTGGGTGAATTGAGAATATGTATATTCTTGCTTGACTGCAGTATCTCACCGATAAGGGAAGTATTTTGTATTTGTGTGAAGTCTTAGCAATTCAGTGATACTTTACACAAATAGGAACTGTGTTGTCTGTGAGATGCTGCAGTCAAGCGAGGCAGCTGTCAATCACATGCACTGTTATGTGCTGTGTCCCTGGTCTTAGTCAGAAGCTGTGTTGAGTTGGTAACTGTCATGCATGGAAGGTGCTGGGGTATGGTGTTCCAAAGGCGCAGTGTTCCGTTTCTATGAATATAACAAAAATTTGTGTAGATTCTATACTGCATGCACTGTACACAGGTGGTCCTCAGCTTACGAACAATGCCGTGTTGTAAGTCCAAATTTAGTGTCATACCTAAATTAACACTTAAGTCACTGTACATACTGTACACAGTACACATGTACAACAATTAAATAAACCAGGGATTAAAAAAAACAACAAAAAAACCTAAGCGTTGCTTAGTCATTACCGTGGCTTTCATAGGAGTAGATCCTTTAACATGCTCAAGGATGCTGTAGCGACTATGTGTAGTGTTAGAGTTTTGTGGGGGTTTTTTTACCCTTCCTGAGCGTGACAGGCTGAGTCCTAACTGTGTGCGTGCGTGTGTGTGTGTATGGAAGTACGATGGCTCACTGCAGAGAGAACAGTTGAGTTTGCTGATGTTGTTTTCAATCTTTATCCTTTATAATGATCGCAACAGTCGATTATTGAGAGTAACGTAGCTGTGCGTGAGCCGCACATAGTGTATTCTTTTGCTCTAACTAGTTCTCGAGCAAGTCTTGTTTTTACGGACCAAAGTTAAGTTTTTAAGGAATTTATGGGATTGCGTTTGTAGCCACAGAACATCTTAACATGGAACTCCGTAGACTGAAGATCATATGGAAGCATGTTGTTTTAATGATCTGTTATTAATGAAATACTTGAAACATACCGCATCTTTGAATTTGTGGCTTCAGGCCTGGTGATTTATGATCTTTATATTTTCATTTTTTTCACCCTGAAGTAGTGTCTTCCAGCAACAAGATATTTTTTTGTTACAAATTGCCTTCGCCCATAAACCACACAAGCTCATAAAACATTAAGACCAAATGAGCAGCAGGAGGAAGCTATAGATCCGTCCGGCACATAAGCCATATCTCGTGGACATATGGAAAAATGCACAACTGAATCTGGTCTTTGCTGAGGTTGGTGAGGTGCAGGGGAATGTATCCGCTTATAAAATATAATGGATGTCAGCAAAAATGTGCATCCCTCCCCAGTTTTAGTCATGAATTGATGCAGTATCGATGAAAGCATGCTTCTGCTACATTCAAATAGTGCGGCGGAGGCCATCGGTGTTTGTGCAAGAGCAAACAGTCCGTGATCTGTCAGCAGCCTACATGTGCTGAACACCTCATAGTGAGATGATGAAAAGGACAAGCGCATGGTGTCCCCTTTGTCCTTTTCAATCCCTTAGGTAAGCACATAGGAGCAGTCATGGTAGTGTGACCTCTTTTTGAACCATGCTAATGGAAACCTGAATTTGAAGCTGAAGTCTTTATATTTCCATCTGCTTTTCTCAAAAGGGCAAAGTAAACACCTTGAGAGCAGTCATTAAAAGAGCGAGTGAGACCTATTTCATCCGAACATCTCCTCCTTTCGCTTGGCCTATTAAATCAGTTATGCTTGAAGTATCTGCCATTGCTTACCTCTATAATTTGCCACCGTAGTTTGCCAAAGAGTCTGATAAAAGTTGCTACAAAAGATGTAGAAAATTATTGTGGAACTTACTTGTCCTCGGCTGAATCTGCATAGAACTGGACACTCCAAATCAAAGTTTGAATCTGTCTTAACCACCGAAGTATCATACAGCTCCAGAGTAAAGCAGAAATGGGAAATACAGGTAGTAATACAAGTTGTTGGTTCAAAGTAGATCACTTGGACATTTCAGTTCTGTAGCACTCTCCATATAATTAGTGTCATATCCCTCTGTGCCTAATCTCCTATCCATAAAGTCATTTCTGAGTCCATTACAGCCTGTTATTTTTATTGTATTGTATCTAGGAAACAACTCCAATTAGGCGCCAGCTTCAACTTCCATTCTTGCTTGGTCAACAGCAACACGAACCCACACGATGGCCAGCCAGGCAGTCATCCAGTCTGCGTTTGCTTTTTAATTCATAAACATCCAGCCCATAAACTCTCAAACTTTGTCGACCAAGTAATTGTGTTGTCATTACTCCGTCATGAAATTTTAATAGCTACTGTAGATTAGACACAAAGTAATGCTATGAGCCAGGAACGTGTGACTCCATCAGTCGTAAAACAGATGGTAGACAAAGTTGTGTGGCTCTCCAGGCAGCAATATCCGCTGGCTGTGGATAAATGAGTTAATCTTGTAAGACATGAAAACATCCAAATAGTATTAAAAATGCAGAGTTAAGCACACGTTGAAGCGTAACTACACGTAAAGGTGAAGGACTGACATTTACTTTAATAGCGGTATACCTGACCAAGAGGGCTGATACCGCTTAGGCTCACTGGGGGGTTCCAGCACATAGGGTTTAAGGTCTGAACTGCTCTCCTACAGTCATATTATTTCACCACAAAGAACCATTGAGGGCTTATCTTTGGGCAATCTCATTGATAAGGTCTGCTGCCACACATAAAAAAACAATAAAAGACAAAAAAAGGGATGAGCGTGGACAAAATGGCAAAGCTCTGCAGGGCTCCTTCAGTGTGTTTGCCTTTTATTACCTTTCCTTGCAAGATGACTGATTAAGAGCCAAAGACAACGAAGGAGTGAAAGGCAGATGATAAGTTGAAAGGAGTAAAGATAAAGCGTGACAACGTTGTCATGGCCTAAACAATTCATTAAAATCTCATGTCGGCACCTAGCGATGAAAGGAGGATACAGTGAAATGAGGGAGGTGGAAGGAGCGAGTTGCAAAACGACAGACATTAATTTAACGATGATACTGTGTCATTGTTTATTTAGAATAGTGACAGGTTGTCAAGCACACTCTGATGACTATTTGCCGCTCATATTGTTGGACAAATCCTCCATTTTAAATGTGTAGCAGTGGAAGAACAAATACAGCCTGTTGGAGGATGCTGCCCAGCTTCCAATTTCTTTGGATTTTAACATTTTTCTCATTTAAAATAATGGAAATCAAATTCATCAATTCCAGGGTAAAACTGTTGGAGTCTTAAAACACTGATTATGTGACAGCAGCTAGCAGAGGGCACACCTAATTGTGGTCCAAATGTGCTGCTGTAGAAATTAAAACGATAAAATATACAAACAACACCTTTTATGTGGGCTCTTCTTAAAGAAAATACCAAAGTATTGCAACAGCATTTAAACATTTAACTGCTGAAAGCAGTTGAATTCAATTGCTAACCCCCTAAACATGCTCCCTGACTATTTAAAATATACATTCATACATTAATTTATTTGTGGCAGCTGGCCACAAATAAATTTGGACCTACAGATACATTTGGATCTACTTTTTTTTTTTTTTACCTGTTCCCTCTCAATCATGAACTCATTATAATTGAACTGTCTGTGTAGCTTGTCGTTACAACTTTGTATAGTTGATGTGTATCGTAACACTGCTTCTCATACGCACCTGATGTACCAGAGAATAAGAAGACGCAGCAGGAAAAAATTCTGTGTTGCCGGCAAAGCGACTAAAAAAAAAAGCGAACAGCAACACATTTTTCAGGTCTTATCGGGCACTTTTGGAGATTCTAACCTGAAAGAACATCCCGCTCTTTGCTGGGCCCTACTGTGCCTCCCCCCAATCTAAGACCATGTCCACACGGACACAGATATTTTGAAAAACGCCCATTTCCCCCACTTCTGGTGTTATAAAAATGTCCATTTACATGAGTGAAGTTTTTTTATAAAATCTCACACGCATTTTGGCCAATCACATGACTTGGTCACGAGTTATAACACATTTGTTCAATCAATATAGTGATATATTAGGTGTGCAATGACGTGCACATTATCTATAAAATCAGCACACATATATGCAGCCCAGGAAACCTCACAAATGTATTTTTTTTAGTCGCTCATGCATATTATAACGAGTACACACGTCAACCTTTTGGTTAGTTTAGAGTATCTACTGAATACTGTTTCACTGTGTGCTATTTACTTCTGAAGTTTCATGTTGCTTTTTTGAGCTTCTCTATTTTGTATGCACAAAGCCTGCGTGTCACGTGTCAGTATTCAATGGTCTTTGTCCAATAGATCATGTTCAAGTCTGCATCAAATGCAAGCAGATGCAGAAGACGTGTCGCAACAATTTGTTTTACCTCCATTTCCCTCTCCACCTCCAGCTGTTCCCTAGGGCGGAGTGGCATGTCAGCATGGGCGCAGAGATCCAGACTATTTTGTTAGAAAATATCTTGCGTCATGATTGCCGTGCTTCTATGCTAAAACATGTTAGCTGAAAAAGAACAAGCTTTCAAGCAGATCATACAGTAGACCTGCGTAGTAGGTTAACCCATGTTGTGTTTTTTTCCTAGGGCTGTCAAAAATAATGCGTTAACATACAATATAATAAATTATTTTTTAAATGAATTACATTACATTTTTTAGCGCAATTAACGCATGCACACTAGCGCAAGCACGGCTCTCTGTCACGACGGCAGATGGAGGCACAGTGTAGAAATCACCCCAGACACACACATAGTCTGCTCTTTTATATCTTTATTCTTACCTGAACATCAGTGCAATTCCAACACCGTATATGTATCTCCAACTCACAAACACGTCCCTAGTCCGTTCTTCCTCCAAATGGCACTTCATCATTCTTACAACAAGAACACGAGATGCATTCAGGGATACTCTGAACATCACAAAAATATCTTTATAGCGCGTGTATGTAATATCCGTAATATCCAGTGTATTTTTTTTTTCACTTTCAACTTAACTTATTTGTGACCATGTCTGATCTTGTGACGTCTCCTCTGCTTCAGAACTACGACTAATCGTTTAAATACTGTGCCGCTCGCAAGTCAGTAGCTCATTCTTTAGCAGAAGCCAATCACGATTTATAAGAGCGAGCTCGAGGAGCTTGTCAAGCCATCAAAAATCGCAGGAGGTCATTGCTCAATACAACAGTCCGACTCACGGTGTCATCTCATAAAGAACGCTAAAATCATCCATCCCATCCTTTTTCTATGACACTTATCCTCACTAGGGTCGCGGGTATGCTGGAGCCTATCCCAGCTGAATTCGGGCGAGAGGCGGGGTACACCCTGGACTGGTTGCCAGTCAATCACAGGGCACATATAGACAAACAACCATTCACACTCACATTCATACCTATGGACAATTTAGAGTCGCCAATTAACCTAACATGCATGTCGCTAAAATCATCACACAGCAAATTAACACTAAAATAATAATCATAATAATATTATAGACTACAAGACAAGCACCAAATACGAGTTTAAAATAACAAACAACAGCTATTTTAACTTTTAAACACAATGCGTTACTCCCAGCAAAGCAAGTCACTGGCCAACGGCAGCCATGAGAGCCCAGCAGCCATGCCTAGTGGGCCACCAGAGAGAGCTCATGAGTGCCTCTGACGTCACCATCTGAACTTAAATAAATTTTACTTGGTATTCTCTAAATGTAATCTGCTGATCCTATTTAAGTAAATGTTATTAAAGCATCATTATTAAAATGTACATAACAAAAACAATTTACAACATTTACTACCTAATACAAAGTAAACATTAATATTACAAAGATTTTTAAAATAAATACTGTTCTCTCATGGTTTACATGTATAACTAAAATAACATTTACTGTGGCAAAAAAACATTTTGTTCATCTTTGAAACCCCCCATTGTTCATAATAACACAGCTGAAGTGTGATTAAAATGTTCTGCTACTATTAAAGAGACCAGTGTTAGGCAAATAGATTTTTAGACGTGTGTGCTATCTTTTAGCTTGATTTAAATTTGATTTTAATTTTTATTATTTATTTTTTTGTTAATAAAATACAGTCAAAAATGTGCGCTTATTTCAGACAGTGTTGCAAATGGTGATTAATCATGATTAATTAATTTAAAACAGTTTAATCTGATTACAATTTTTAATCATTTGACAGCCCTAATTATTTTTGAGTCCCTCAAGATAGACACAAACAGCATGGAATTGCTTAAACAACTTGGTTTTTTATTATTTTATGTTTCTTTCACACCCTTTACAAAGCTGCCTGGATTGGCGGTTCCTCAATTATAGGGCCCACTTTCCATGAAGCCTAACAGCCCATACGGCTTTTAAAGGAAGCAATATCAGTACCCGTGAAATCCTTATTTATTTGTGGTGGTTCCATCGAGGGTGATGGGTTCTCATTCTGTCTACCGGTGTGGACCATGAATTTCCAAGGGATGCCTAGAAATCACAGTTATTGTAGATCTCATGGCAGTGTGTGCATGCATGGGCAATGAAGGTCTCTCTGTGTGTGTGCATCTGTCCTTGTGTGTGTGTGTCAATGAATGTGACCTGTTCAATAAACCCATCACAGGCCTCGTAAAGAAAGCTGACATTTACAGCGAAGGACAAAGGTCAAGGATTCGGGCCTGATGAGATCATGATGGAGGAATACGGTTTTACCCCAGAGCCCTTTGATAAACGGGGAGAAAGGTATCGGAGACAAACAGAAAGCAAGGAAAGGAAAAATGAAAACTGCACATCGTAGGCAGTAAAAAAGGTGATTCATCACGCGCACACAAACAATTTCAGCATTATAAATGTGAAAGTAAATATCTTATGTGGATGAATTACATCTCGTACCGTCGAGGGAGGAAATGGATTTTTAGTGATCAATTAAAACTGATTCATGATGCATCAATCACTTGAAAGATCAACGTGGACAGCAGGATGATAGTGTGTATGTAATTTAACAAAATCCCAGACTAGGGCCAGAATGCAGACACACACCGGGCTGAGGCGTCCTCATTACTAGCAGCAGTGTCACCATGCCTGACTACTTCACAGATTTACCAAGCGTTAGTGTACAACACGCTTTTGCTCTGTGTGCACTCTACAAGTGTGAGGCTATCCCCCAAAACAAGGCTCAGCTCAAACTAATGAAGTCAATACCATAGAGATGAAGTATAAGCCCTATGTTTGTCAAGCAAAAGTGTTGCCAGTTTGGCAGTTTACACTTTGATCAAACACTGGGCTTGTGCGAAAGAACGAGCACACTCTCCCCAGTTGCAAAGTTCTGCTCTTTGCTGTCATCTGACTTTGTCATATGTGGGAATTTGGGTTTTTGTGTGTGTTAAGAACAAACAAGGAAGAAAATAAAAGACGGCAAGAGACAAACTACGTACGTGCTTCCTCTGTGGGTTTTGGATGAGCAGCCATCCAATGAACAGCCTTGTGCACGCTCCATCCAGCACAGTGAGGTCCTGCTGCTGCTGTTGTTGTGTTGGTCAAAGACGCTCTCATGCGCCACAACTCACACAGCTGCAGTAAGATGTTTGGCAGACCATAATGGAAATGTCATTTTTTTCAGATAAAAGATGGCCAGGCTTTTATGAGAGGGGGAGTAATGGAAGGTGTGTAGTAAAAGATTCATTTCCAGTAGGTTCCGAAGAAGATTTAATGCTGCTGAATGAAGACGGACGCTGTCATAGACAAACAGAAAAGCCAATATTCACTTAAAGCAGCTCTGAGACCCTTCAATACAGTGCTTTGTATGTCTGCCTCAAATAGAGGAGCTTAAAAACCAAATACAAAAGTAGTTGTACTTGCCAAATTTATGTCTTTGCAAACTTCCAGGAGCGGGACAAAATTACAACCGAACTTGATGAGATTGAACATGTGCAATATTTGACAAAAGTGAGTACACTCCTGGAGGTGTGAGGATAAAATACACATAAAATCTGGTTTGACATAACAGTTTCTGTTCCTGTATGCATTGTCTGTATCTTTTAAATCCGCTTACACACTGGCAGGATTTATGAGGATTTAGTGCTCCACCCTTCTTGTAAAGTTTTTAATTGAGAGATTTGGTTTTTTTGATCATTATCATAATTTCTCTTAATTTAGGCCATGTCCACACGAACAAGGATTTTTTCAAAAATGCACATTTTGCCCTCTCCTGTTAACCGGAAAGGACGTTCATGGCAAGAGCTCCGCTTTTGCTACTGGAATTTTGAACTATTTTGGCATCTTCCTGGCCACACATTGTGATCACAAAACCAGAATAGTCTGCTGACATCTCCGACTTCAACTCGGACAGGTGAGAGGTACGAACTCGTCGAAATAAATGAATTCTAAGGTGCAACATGCAAAGCAAGCTAACCGGCTAACCACCAAAGCGCAAGACGGTTGCTAAGCAACAATGTGCGGGCGAAGCAACTCAGTCAAACGCAATAACAATCTTCTTGCCATGCTAACATTCCCATGCCATTCTTCCAAAATAACGACATGCTTGCGAAAGTTGTCCCACCAGCTAGAGGTCCGATCGGGTCTTGTCCCAAATCACCAACGTTGGCAGGAGCATTGTAGCCTTTTTTAGAGAGCAAAACAGCAGCAGTAGCATCCTCCGAAGCCTGTAATGTCGCCTTTGTTCGTCAATGTAAAGCAGAAGTGTAGGCGTATGTTTACTCTTATACAAACAGAAAGTCATTTCCGTATGCTTAAAAGCAGCAATGTTATGTTTGCCATGTGAGACGGACTGCAGGCTAGTAGCTAGTCAGTGTGTGAATGGGCCAGTAACGTAGTTCGATCGGCATAACAATGTTAATAATTACTGTATAATAACAATGTCGCTGTAGCTTTGTTAATATGCACGTCACAGTATGTACAAAAGGAGAGTTGTTGGCGCTTTTTGAAATCCTTTTCAGAAGGATTTATTGGCGGACTAAGTGTTTCCCATTATGAGCATTAATGAGTCTTTTTTATCTGTTTTTATATCTTTAGAACACACAGAAAAGAGAAAGACATGTGTTTAGGTCGCACATAAGGATTGTGGATGATGGGCAAAATTCCAAAAACAGTATGGCTTTTTATACAGCTAGTTGTGATTGTATTGCATTTAGGCCCCGTCCACAAGAAAACGTTCTTTTGAATTTTTGGTGGGTTGACAAAAATGTGTTGGTAAATGGTTGCATCCAGATGGGAACGGCTCACTGGGAGAAAACAGTGTAATACATAACGTACGCCTACATGTGGCGCTGTAAACAGACACACAGATGGAACCACGTGTCACACCAAACTATAGAAGAAGAAAGAACGCATGCGCATAACTCCATCGTCTTCTGGTTTATGACTTACGACGAAGTGCAATCAGGAGAATGGGGTGAGTCATGTCAGTCGAAATATGTTGGCTTGTCGACCAGAAGTTCCCTTCTTGTCATGTGACGGCGACAGGGGGGCGATGAGTCGGTGACTTAATTGTTTTCTAAAATGTGTGTGACTATGTGTGTCATACTTATTTTTACCATGTCCGACCAAAGCGGGCCAGGAAAAGAAGCCCTGATATCAAGTCCAAATATTTGCTCTACAGCTACCTGGTGGAATGAGGCTTGACATTCAACACAAGCTAGTGAAATTACCATGGAAAAGCTGGCTGAGTACACAAGCTCAATAAATATTTATTTACCATGTGGCAATGATGTGTTATCATGCGTATTTTCCCAAAAGAGGGATGATCTGTGCAAAATACATGCTTACAAAGCAGCTTTTTTCTACAATGCCAGTTTGTCTTTGCCATCATGTACACGTGCTGCCTGGTCAAAAGAAGACATTGTAATATGATGTTGCACTGTCAATTGAAGGTCTTTAGAATAAGAATGTTTATTGTCATTGTAACAGGCACATCAAAATTGAAGGTATATGCTTCTTAGGTTCCGTAAAAAAATATAAAAACACTCACACAGTAAATAAGAAAAGAGGATCCTGGTCGTAAATAAAGTGTCTCAAGGTACAGCAAGGTCTGATATGAAAAAGAATAGTGCAATTACAACTCTTGCATCCAAACTGTTTCATAATGTGCTGCTTCTGGCTTTTAATGTCCTGAATCAGGGGGTAACAGTTGAAACTGCGAGTGTCCAGGATGGGTCGGGTCCTTGAGGATGTTCGTTGCCTTGCTTAGGCAGCGAGAACTGGAGCGCTCCACCATGTTAGGAGGGAGCAGCCGGTCATCCTCCGGTCATCCATCCTCAGATACTCTCAATGGAGCATCGGTAAAAGGACACAAACAGTTTCTGCGCAAGGTTGTTGTTTCTGAAAATCATCAGGCAATACAGTCTCTGCTGTGCCTTTTTGATGATGATTCTCCAGGTTAGGTCATCCTTGATGTGCATGCCCAGGAACCAGTTTTCGGACATATGTGTGTTTGAAATAAAATTAAACCAACCAACCAACCAGTTGGACACCCTCTCGATGCAGTCCCCACCATAGAAAAGATGCTGAATGTCTTATTATTATTGTCTATAGTATTGTCAAAATTACTACCTCCTTTGTTTTGGTGGTGTTCAGAGTCAGGTTGTTGTCCTTGTGCCACACTGATAGCCGCTCCGCATTGTCCTGATAAGCAGACTCATCCCCTCCTGTGATGATCCCCACCACGGTGGTATCATCAGTGAACATTATGATGCTGTAGCTGGGGTGAGTGGGAGTGCAGTCATGGGTGTAGAGGAGGGGTCGGGAACCTTTTTGGTTAAGAGAGCCATATAATATTTTTGACAACTAATGGGTTGCTATCTATACAACAAAATGCATAAATATTTAACGAAGACTAACAATTTTAGAATATAATAAGTCTCTGAATTATTTTTTTTATATAACGTTGTTATACTGAAGCTAATCAATAATAAATAAAATACTTCTTACCATTAATGGAACTTTTGGTGCTTGCGTGGTTTTGCACCATAATTTACCTTTCCTTCCTTTTGCCAGCTTCTTCATCTAAAGGGTTGGCTTTGCTGACTTACTTAGCTGACCATTTGATGAAAAAAGGAAAGTTTACCTCTTGACCTCTCATTGACCCGGGTAGGTTACCACATTATGCAATAATAATCAAATTTTGCTGTCTGACCCTGAAAATATCGGAAGAACAGCTGACATTGGCTCTGGCCACCCTCATCGCAGTCGAGAATGGATGGATGAATTAAAATACAAAAGAAAGTAAGAAAGTTGAATAGTGTGATTTCTGTGATTTTCACTTTAAAATGTCAGCCAAAAAAATTAAAATAAATCAATATGATTGTGTTAAGAAATGTCTGAGAGCCAGATGCAGTCATCAAAAGAGCCACATCTGGCTGCCGAGCCATAGGTTCCCTACCCCTGGTATAGAGGATGTAAAGTAGAGGGCTTAGCACATATCCCTGAGGAGCCAGTGCTAAGGCTAATGGCTGTGGAGACATGAGTTCCTACTCTCAACTTTTGGGGACAGTTTGTTAGGAGGTCCCTGGTCCAGAGGCAGATGGATTCATTTATTCCTAAGTGGGTCAACACTGATACTAGTCTGTTAGGGAGTATGGTGGTAAATGCTGAGCTGAAATCCACAAAGAACAGGCATGGATAGCTCCCCTGCCACTCCAGCAATGATGCAGTGGGGGTGCAATGGCCTGACTCAGTGACTGGTTGAAGATCTCGGTGGAGACTCCAGCCAGCAGAGCCACACAGTCCTTCAGCATCAGCATCTTGGACTCACCTTGCTGAGTGTCCCTCTCACCTGGTGCTACTCCACTGTGAAGGTTTTGCTGCTGTCACCCAGGGCTTTTTGTTGTGATAAACCCGAATGTGTCTGTCCACTGTGGTGATGTCCGCAACACTATAGGTTTGCTTAGATCCATGTACTACATGTATAGTACACATATTGAGCCAAACAAAATACTTTTTTCCCTGGAAAAAAAATACAAAAAATACAGATTATACTTTGTATGTTTTGTATGCGGGGTCTAGAGATTTATACTGTACATGCAAGACAGCAGATGGTGCCAAACAACTTCTCCTCAGAAAGTTCTTATTTCACCAATATTGAAATATTGTATTAGGTTCAATACAAAAAGTTGCTTGGCCAGGAAGTGCACTTATTGCAGCACAAATGTATGTCTTATTTTGGTAAATGTATGATGTTTATTGTGGTAGAAAACCTAACTCTCAGCGAGTCTTCGTTCCATGAAAAAAAATCTGTCTTCTGATAACTCCAGCTTCTCAAAAATACTATTCACCACCACAGACTCAAAGGAGAAGCGACAGTAACAGCTTTTACCTTGCATGTTGATCTTTGTGTTCCATATTTATGGAGTCCCTTTGACAGTTATGATGCTGTCAAGCAGACTGAGTTTGTCAGAGACATGAAAGACGGAAGTAAGTGATATTGCCAGCTTGTCCTCTACTTCTTCTGCAGTAGGTCTTGTCTTGTGGAACCACGCCATCCATGTTTGATTATTAGGCATTGTAAGATTGTAATTGTTTTCCTCCTTCTTGGTGTCTTGTTAATGGCAGTAATTGCAATTTCTTACATTCATTACAACATTTCCATGTGTTGCTCTGCTCTTCATGCATTATGTATTTAGTAATATGTTCGATTGTCAACATTGAGTTGAAACAACCAATAAAGAATTATTGTTTTTAATTAAATAATTTCCCTGCCTCCACAAATAAGGATCAGTGAATACGAGCTAGCTAAAAGGCCTGCTTGGCCGCAAGGAACCATTTAACATCCGTTTTACCCTCCAAGCCAATATGAGGATGAATAAACGTCCTGACACTGAAAAGAGAATATGAAATTCAAATTCTATTACCATGATAAAGTGATTACATCACATCAGAGAGCGCCCGATAGCGAAGTGTGCATGTGCAGACTTGCCTTCAGCATGGCTCCCGAGTGCATGCACACAAATACAAGCCCAAATAGACACTGAGATAACGCATCTATTAAGCCATCATGCAGATTAACGTTTGGTTGAGTGGTCTTGGATCTGCTATAACAAGGCCTCTGCTGGATATCCAAGCCTTCCTGGCCACATTACACCTGAGTGGCTCTGCTTATATGAGCTCCTTGTCAGACTTGCATGCAGGCGGCCTGGCACGACCATGCCTTTTCAGTATTCACACAGCCCTACTTCCTGATTCCATGCTCATTTTAGCCCTGTGACCCATCGTCAATCCTCAACCAACTCTTTAGCGCACACACCAATTAGTGCACAAACTCTTCCGCATCCTCACCCTGTGCACAAACTGCTGTCGGGGATACAGATGCATGCAGTGCTGTTCATTGTTAGTCATGCTTTCTTGTCATTTGCGCAGGAAATAAATGTAAACCTATTGATATCCGATCACGTATTTGCTCTATTGGGCTTGGATGTGAATGTTAGAACTTACACTTGGTTCATGTCATTTTAAATCAGTTCAATAGCTGTCAGGCAGCAAAAGTGTACTATGTGGTGTCTTAAATTCAATTGCTTTCAAGTTGTTTCTCGTGCTCACAGTAAATGAAATTGACATGTAGAAATGTAATTGTCCTTTATTATTTCGAAGTAGGAGTACCATTTAGTCAGTACCATACAGCAAATACATGATACTGGATGATTTTAATCTGCATCCATGTTGTACTTTGTGCTTCGTATTTCGCGGCTTCACTCTTTTTCAAAAATATACTAATTAATATATCATGCTGGTTCATGGCCGCACGGTGGCATAGTGGTTAGCCTGTTGGCCACACAGTCAGGAAATCGGGAAGACCTGGGTTCATATGCTTGGGCATCTCCGTGTGGAGTTTGCATGTTCTCGCAGTGTGTGCGTGGGTTTTCTCCACGTACTCCTGTTTCCTCCCACATTCCAAAAACATTAGGTTAATTGGCGACTCTAAATTGCCCATAGGTATGAATGTGAGCTTAAATTATTGTTTGTCTATATGTGCCCTGCGATTGGCTGGCAACGAGTCCAGGGTGTGCCCCGCCTCTCAATAGGCTCCAGCATACCCCCGCGACCCTAATGAGGTTAAGCGGCATTGAAAACGGATGGATGCTCGTTCATGGGTGAATACGCCCTATTATTAGTAAAAATAAATTCATATTTAAGCAAAGTTTATGTATTTCTTGCCTAATTAAGCAAGCATAACAATTGTTAAATGAACTAAAATACAAATCTAAAGCATTCAGAAGATGCATTCAAAGATGCTGTGTCCATATGTAGTATTCTCCACTGGCCATTAGGTGGGCGCTGGACTTGATCGTCCGAACAACAAGCTTTTATTGCAGGTTTGAATTATCTCACAACAGGCATAATAATCCCAAACATGAGCTACCGAAACCCACGTCAAGATAAAACTCAACTCTGAGCCTCTGACGTCACTTCCTGTTCTCCCTCCCTCCCTCAGCTCCCCTAGCATCGGAACGCATTTACAACACCACACAGAAGCACAAGTCTTATATAAGCCTTAAATGGCTTATTTTGTGTTATTATGTGAACTATATTGGGTAATAGACTGTAGGGGTGTAATTTCATCATTTTTTTTTCATTTCGTTTTCTATGCTCTAACTACGACAGTATTCCATTTATAACTAAGGAATCCGGCTTAGTGGAAATTCACTTATCACGGTCGGATCTGGAAGTAATCAACCGCGATAAACAAGGGATTACTGTATCTTGTAATAGCTTCCAGTGTTGAGAAACTGCATGGTAAACACTGTCATGGATTATGTTGAGGGCCTGTAAGTGCCATCTTTTCTCTGCCACTCTTCTGTACAAACTGCAGCTCTCCCAGTTTTAGTGTGATTCGTTTTTTGTCAAAAATGTTCAGCTCTAATTTGGCCTTCGTTTCCGTACACTGGTTTGGTTTTTATGCAATATTGCACTTAACAAGCTAGTCCATTTGCCCTGTACTGTAGTGTTTTGTGAAATCAAGTACCTGAACAGAGCCTGCTATGCGTTACTGACTCACTGCCTGAGCTTTTTTTTTTTTTTTTTAACGTTGCTTTTTTTCATATTTTAGGACAAAAACTGAAAGGAGAAGAGAAAAATAATAGTATAATAAAATGAGTAATAATTAAATAAATCAAAATGGGATATTCACAGGTCACAGGCCACACATACATGTCACTGTCACTGTTACTGTCCGATCTTTTCCAATATTTTTCTCCCTTGTATTGAGCATTTCTTAATTGAGTGTGACTGTTGTATAAGCTGCCATGTGGCCAAAGAAAGTTTTGAGTGCCAGCAGTTTGCTAAAAAAGGTGAGAAACACTGTTGAATTGGATCTCCCCAGAATGTACAAGAAGGCTGTATCGACAATAAGTTCCATCCATTTGTTATTTGTCATTATTTTGCTTTTTTTTTCCTGTATGTGAAACTATAATTGTTCTCTATGAAATTTATTTTTTGCTACTAATTAATTAATTGAATTTATTTTATTGCTTATTTGAAACATTTTTGTTTGGTTTCGGTTTGTGTCAGACCTTTTGGAACGAGTCAGTGGTGAAAACCAAAGTTCTGCTGTACTATGAGAGCCGTAACAGAGGCAGGACCTCAGGTTTTTGTAAAAGAATGCCAAAAGGCAGGACAATGGTGTGAATTTGGAAATGCAGAACAAACCCCAGACAGATAAATGTTGGATTTTCTGCTACGCATATGACTACTTTTACCTGAACATTCAGTAAATTGATGGGAGAGGTCACATCAAACCACCACAGATTGCTCCACATTCAACAAAGCTGTGTCGTGTAACTTGGACCATCAAAGCCTTCCAGCCTTGCACAGCTTGCTGTCCTTTGTGGGCATATGTCTTTGCCTGGAACAGCTAGAAGAAACCACTGTCAGTATCTAATGTCACACGTGGTCCATTCTCCTGTAGAAATAAATTGACTCTCATGCGGTGAGAAAAAAAATCAGCAGCACTTTTCTTTAAGAAGACATTTTCATCTCCTTTTGGCTTTTCTCATTACGGCTTCAACAGCACATTGATGACAAATCTATCTTTGCATGAAATTCTTCTCGGGCATGAGATACTGTAGCAGGAGGAAACTCATGAATTTTTCATGAGAAACAGAACATTGCTTCTCTCGAGGCGCTGCTTATTGTCATTTATCTGACACCTGATAACAGGTATTCCATTAGAGAGGAACACTGGATGCTTCTATGATAACTTACGAGGTCAGGTGAGAGTCAATATTTGAGAATCACTGTGTGACCTGCAAGAATCTCGTTGTGTGTCATGATGGTTAAAAAAAAAAGACCATATTTCATAAACATACCCACCACTCTCATGAGGAGTCTCCATCGAAGGGTAAACTAAAATGTAACATTTAATGCGATTGCAAAACTAAACATTAAAGACGGAGCTTGTTATTTTGGGAGGTAACGCTGTAAGATTAGGTAGCGCGCCAAAGAGCTTTGCTCTTAATGTGCATTTGCTTTTTTCTTTTAAAATAAACTTACAAGCTCAGTTAACATGTAGCCATCAATATAAATGTACTCTCTTACGAAAGGAGTTGTCCCAGTGCATATTAAACTTCTTAACATGTATACTCCAAGGACGCCTTCATTTTTTGTTTCGATTGTGCTCACTGTGATCCAATATGGATAAAGCTCCCCTGCTACTTTTTTGTTATACTCATACGAATACCTTTTCCAAAGATCATGGTTAGATCCATTGCTTGAACTGTTCCACTTGAGCTCAGTGTATCCATGATTAGTATGGTCTTCTGAAGTTATCAGAGCCGTTTGACTGGTCTCACTGCGCTATCCCCATGATGACTTCAAGGGAAAGCGCCTGTTTGGTATGGGAGGGACGCCTGTGACCAGTGAAATTTCCCTGTCAGTCACACAGCCGAGAAAAAGGTACAATGAAAAAAAAGTATTACGTCCCTTAACTATGTAAGGTCAGATGGATTTTGATGAAAATGAGAAAAAAGGTACCTCTCATCCATGAATATTGTATTCCGTCTTAAAGGCGACTGTATCTCATAAAAGTGAAATGACACTTGATAGTCAGTAAATATACTGCCATACGAGTTGTATACTATCAACTCATCCTGTTGTGCATGAAATTCACCAGAGCTGGACAGGTTTGTTATTGGAATCCTCTTTCACCTTCCTGATTATATCACGGAGATGGTGGATGCCTCATAGGTATTCAGTTGGGTCCAGGTCTGGAAACATTCTTGGCCACTCCATTACTTTCACCTTCAGCATCCTGAGCAAGGCATTTGTTATCCTTGGAGATGTGTTTGGGCTACTTATCATGTTGGACAACAGTCATGCAGCCAGTGGAGAGGTTGATGGTGTGCTTTAGAATGTCACAATAAATGTAATAATTCACATTTCCCTTAAAAGGATAGTTCAGCTTTTTTTTACATAGAGTAGTATGACATTCTCATCAGCAGTGTAGTGCATCAACTGTGACTTTTCCCCGACAGTGTCCCATGAGCAGTTTTCTTGTTGAGGAAAGTCGTTCCAGCTAGTTAGCGGGGTCACAAAATAAAGCATTTTCTCATTACAATATGCGTTCAAAAGAGTAATACATTTGCATCACAAAACCGTTTTCCACAGAAAAGCCAGACCTCACAATCGCTCTGTGTTATTTTCTCTCCCTCTGTATCACGGTGTATTTACTGCTGGGATAGTGTAAGTCGCCATGTCTGACTACGAAACAAGTGGTTCCTATTAGCACAAACCCAAAGGGATACCTGGGGTGCTGGAACAGCAGAACTTCAAAACATGTTCCTTCCTCTGTCCTGGGTGTGTAGGAACGTAATTGTCCTCACTGAAGTGTGCACGACACACACAAAGCTGTCATCCTTGCCACTTTGGTTCCCTCGTTATAGCCAATGGCAAGAAGCCGAAGTTGCCTAACAACAATGTCCGTGACAGGAAAACGATAGAATATACAGGCTGATTCAGGCACATTGTTGTTGCTCGAGGCCAGATAATTAGAAGTATGCACCATTTTTAAGATATTTTCTTTTGTGACGATATATTTACCACTCTAGCTCTCATTTTAGCTTCCTCGCATCGCAGTGGTCGTCATCCGAGCATGTAAACACTGTGAAACAGCTGATGGAAAGGGGCCCGACAGTTGACAGGCGACAGCGTGCAGCGATAGGAAGGGAGAGAAAATAACGCAGCACAATTGTGAGTTCTGATGTTTCTGTGGAAAATGGTTTTGTGGTGCAAATGTATTACTCTTTTGAACGCATATTGTTTTGAGAAGCAAAACGCTTTACTTTTGTGACCCCTCCAACTAGCTGGAACGACTGTCTTCAACCCCAAAAATGGACCAGAACTCAGCTGAGGAGACAAAGTAGGGGAATAATCACTATTGATGCACTACACTGCTGATGGGGATGTCATACAAGTTCATGTCAAAAGACATGAACTATCCCTTTAAAGAATCACAGCAGCACTAATACCCTAGACACGACCACCGTGATTGACTGTAGGCAAGACACAATTATTTGTTATCTGTCATTTTCAGTGGATCATAAATCTATACTGCTATACCACTATACACTGACTACTCTAAAGCATGTCCATGCTTTATTGTGAAGAGAAGACATTCTGTAATTAAATTGTTGCTGAAACTTAAGGAGCGTCCTCGCTTTTTTGAGATACGTTATTACTTTATGCTGAATTTGAACATTAATTGATTGCATTTTGCCTACCAGTGTAACAAAATTTACATTCAGCACAGACATTGCTTTAAATATGAAGACAGAGAAGCGATGCAGACTCTGTTTCTGACTTATTATTCTGCTCCTGAGGATGTGAAGACTGGTCTGGAGTGCATCAGTTCTCGCCATCTAACCCCTCACAACTGAATACTTGTGAGTGGTGAAGAGTATGCACAGTGTATGTGCAGTAATGGGCATCATGGAGAAGTGGGTGGATTTCATGTGGCTCCGTGAATAGAAAGAGAAAGGGACCGGTAGCAGAGGCGATGATGTATGCTTGGCTGGAGAGGTTAATAAAATTGAAGTTGTGTTATGATGAATAAGGAAAGGGCCATAAAAGACAATGTGTGTAGTGAATCTCCTTGGCAAGAAGTACTGAACAGCCCGGGGAGCGCACCCAAGGGAGGGCTTTTTAATCTGCTGCTCTCCCCATCATTCTGTACCGCACAGTGAAACGGGCCTACATTCTGTTTGAATTGGACTGAGACAAAGACTTGAAGCCTCTATTCATAGAGTTGGAAAGATGAAATTAAGGTGAGATGAGATATATCGCTCGAGGATGATTTTGTACAATGTTGAACAGCCATTTCAGAATGATACGTCCTGTCACCAGAAGCAGTCATGAGAGAGCCCCAGCTCCTGAATAGCAAGGTACGTAAGTTCCCAGAAGATCAAAATCATGTATGATATAGAATTCTGTTCATACACAGCTCTCGTCACACCAAAGTGCACACTATTTAATGAATGAGTATCACTGATCTTAAAAGAAAGTAAATATGAACATTTATACATCAACCTGGGTTAGTTTGCTTGTTCGTGTGACACCTGTCTTCATTTTCTTCATGAACCTCCCTTTGCAGGAAATCTAGCCCCTTGCCTTCCTGTTTATTTCTTGTATACTATACATTACACACAAATGCATTTTCCTGCCTTCCCTTTTGTTATTTGCAACCTGACAAATGTGGCTTGTAGTGTGTAGTGTTGGAAAGGCAATATGTCTGACGTGTTTCTGGTTGCTGGAAAGTGAGACTGGTGCAAAGGTAGAAGAAAGAATGGTGCGGTCTTTGTAAGCGAAGCCATGGCAGCTGTTCATTTTTCGCCTGAGTTGCTCTGAGAAAACTCAGTTACCTTGCTGATGATAAATGCCTCCCTTCTCTCGCCAGTCTCCAGCAGCATTTAAAAGCTGACAGCAGCCTCACTTTCAGCACCACAACCTCAGGCCTTTAACTTCAGCTTGTCCTTCCGTCTTCCGGTCAGCGGCTTCTTTAAGAACAGGCTCGCTATGTTAAAAGCTTACTTAGTCGTGCATGTGGTTATGTCTCACGGCTCATGTTTACTGACAGGTGAGACCTTCACGACACTGGGATGTCCGGTGAATTATCCCGGAGGCCGGAAAGGAGAAAGCTATGGTTGAGTGATAGTGTTATAGCTTGAGATGGGCAGGCATTTGGATGGCTGCAATATCTATCTGTCTTTGTGGACAACCAGACATCTGGAGACAATATAATCTCCGATGGTGTACGAGTTTGACCTTCCTCTTATAGCTCTAACGGTCCCAGCTCCTGCTGTTAGCCTTAATACATTTGTAATACAGCAATTAATTCTTCCTTCAGCTTCTACAAAAATCCACCGACTTTGTATTTTGCTCTTTTTAATTAAGGTTTTCATCATTATAGCCTCGTTTGGAGCACCTTTTCTTTTATTCTCTCTAGCCTTTTTCGCACTGCCTCTAAAAGTTGTTTTTGCAATAGTGCAAATGCAAAACATGCGGTACCTGTCATGATGTGTCACATGGTGTTTAGGAAAGAAAAGCATACAGAGGTCAATTCAGAGCAAAAGGTAGGACTCATCTTATCGTTGATCTTCTTTGTGTGTCCACACGTCAAAATCCTTTCATGCATCTTTGCTACAGGGTTAGACCAGTCATTTAAGAACATTCATAATGCAAGGGGGTGATGGATAGCAATAAGAGAGGGTTGCAGTTCATTCATAACGAGAAATTATCTCACTGTGTTTATGTGTATTGGCATTACAAACTCTGGCATCATAACAGAGACTTCTGTGTCTCATACGAGACAACCAAAGCGCAACAGTTAGTGTAGGTGGTTGTTTCAACATAAGAAGCGAGTGTGCCACATGCATTCCTTTTTGTGAAGTCCCCGATAAGAAGACTGACAAGCGAAAGGAGAAAGAAACATGGAAAATGAGATTGAAAAAGCACAGGGGGGCGGAACATGAGGAGCAAAAGGCAAAAATCAGGAGCAGGCAAAGCGAGGAGAGTAATAAATAGAATGTGGAAATTGAAGCAAAATGAGAGAGTGCGAAACTGGGTGGAAAGAGTAAGAGCCTCAGGCTGCGAGGCACCAGCCCAAGTATCAATGTCAATTAACATCTCAGCCCAGCACAAATTTTCAGTCTATTTCAGACCATTAATAATGTGCACCATCGGTTCCGGCTCACTTGGCCTGACACAAGTCTTCATCACACTGCTGTTGGCTCCACACAGGTCATGTTTTACAACAGAAGAGGCTGCACTCAAAAGGTGCATGGATCAAGCCTCTTATAATGACTGTAAAATGAAATTATTTACTTTGCTACTGTGTAATAACTTGAAGTGTAAAGGGCTGCCTGCTTGCAGTGTGTCACCAATTACGTAGTCGTAGTGTGTCTATGATGGAGGTGGAGGAGAATCTGCCCTCCATGCAGAATTGGTGGAGTAATGGGCTCTCTCCCCACGGGGTTTAAATGTTCCTGGTTATGCAAAATTTACTTTTTTAATAATGATATAATAGTAATATGTGTTCCTGGAGCCTGTTTCTGACCACCGAACGGGAAAAAAAACTCATCGCTCAATTGTTTGCCCCATATTTGGGAGAAAAGATGCTTGCTAGGTCACCTTTAAGTTCTGGGTTTTCTTGCATCTGACCCGCCCATTGCTAGACCCCGTGTATACGGCCCCCACTGCACGAAGAATGGCTTTATAAAAGAGCAGGCTTCGCTACACATCGTACAATAAGGCCTGGAGCTCGGCCAACTATCCGTCAGTCAGCGGCTGTTTTGGGAGCTGTTGTTTAATTTTGTTTTCCGCAATTAGACTAACCTAGCATGATGTTGTTGTTAAAATGTAACTGCAATGTTAGCACTTTTGCTCGCACAGCTATGCTAATGTTGCTAATGTTTGTATCATGTTGTCCAACTCTTCAAGATAATGTTATGGTGTGTAATATATATGGCATTCAATATGTTGGACAGAGTTACAGTTTATATGTAAAAATTGGATAAAGTCCACAATGGCGCTTCTAGGAGCCACATACCCATTAAAGCTACACACAACGTAGCATGTTCCCAGTAGGGCCTCCTAAAAGCACTTAAACTGTCTAAATTCCAGCATCAAGGTTACATACAGTACATTAATGTGTTTGTGTGCGTGTGAAATTGTACCTGACTGTGTGTGTGGGTGTGCGTTTGTGGGGTTATTGGTGTATTGCAGGGGTCACCAACGCGGTGTCCGTGGGCACCAGGTAGCCCCCCACGACCACATTAGGTGCCCGCAAACCTGCTTTTCATTCAGGTTTTCAGTTAATAATGGGAGAACACTAGAAATAAAAGTATTCTGAAACATAAAATGTTCCCAAAGTGGGATACGCGGGGTACACCAATTCAATTGAATAAAAATGAAAAGCAATTACAGCACCTAATACGCATAATTACGAGTGCACCTGAACGCCTCATGGTGCAAGGAGAACGGAGCAGAAAGCACAAAGGAGACAGAGCATGTAGTTGTTCATTGCTCTGTGTGCATTATATGAGCAAATACATAAGTTTGATTATGATTTTGTGCATTGGAAGTGTTTAACCTTGAAGTTTTCTTTTATATTGGTGTTCAATTCCAATTCCTGCACGGTGTAGCGGTGAAAACCTGTCACTCTGAGTGGGGATTCCACTGAAAACGAGGCTTTAATGTTATCATTGGTTGTGTACTGGATACTGCTTTATCATTGTTAAACGTTCCCCTTGGTAATTAAATGATATGCAGACTTAAACCATAGCCAGCGCGAGAGGTCAAAAAAGTGAGGCTCAAATTCAACCAATTCAAATGGAAGGATGCCAACATCAGCCTGGAATAAAAGCTACAGCATGTAGGATGGTTACTTCTATATTTATTAGTGCTCATGTGAAACTTTATCAAAACGTGACCATGCAAAATACACATTGATGACCTGACATTAATTAACCAATTAATTCTGTTCAGTATTTCAAGGTAATTAAGATAAAAAGGTTTATGTATTTTAAGTGTGCAGGGGTAGGGGGTACATGGGTACGCAACTGTAAACAGTTTGGAAACCACAGCAATACACTATTGTGGGACCTCGGAGTTGTTGAAAAACTCTACAATGTGGGACGTTTAATTTCTTGAAACTGTACAGTCATCCGTCACAACATTGTGGTTCGAACATCGCTCCCTCACTCTATTGTGTTTTTTTCTAAAATTAAATTAATAATTGATCTATGTACTGTGGTTGACTTTGGTATTATTAGTCAAGAAATATTGAAAGACCAGTAATATGTAGTATTCTGCTCACTAGGCGTCAGTAATGTTATAATGAGACATTTCTTTACGTTACAGTACCTTAGCTTGCAGCCATGGATCGTTGCAGTCTGACATGACATAGTGAAAAAAGGCTCTCCGCCCATTCTGTGTGGAAG
Source organism: Dunckerocampus dactyliophorus (assembly GCF_027744805.1). Taxonomy (NCBI): domain Eukaryota; kingdom Metazoa; phylum Chordata; class Actinopteri; order Syngnathiformes; family Syngnathidae; genus Dunckerocampus; species Dunckerocampus dactyliophorus. Next base: position 13,253,395 of record NC_072832.1, on the reverse strand, counting down.
TGTTATGTTTTTGGCTTCTTACTTTGGCCTTCCTCCCCACTTAGTTTCCAACCTATTCTTAAGTTTAGAATAAATTGGAGGCTGACAGCCCGGTAGATTGCCATTGCTGAAGTGGCCGCTGTCTCTTCAGAGATCCCATCGTCTGCGCATAAGCAGTGCACAATGCTAGCAGTGTGTTTGGCAGATTAATGTTTGATTGGCTGTCCTGTATATCAGTCAAGTGACAAACGTCATAGTGAGGATGGATAATAGGCTGATGTCGATCATTTTTTTAATGCCGTGTGATTGACCCACATTACGTTGGAGATAATACAACAAGGAATTGTCCCAATGCTAACGGTGAGTTATGCCGTATTGCTTATCATGTCTGCTATATTATAATATCAGTAAAAGGTGACTATAGAGGTGATATCGCATGTCTAGAAACCTCTAATAATGTTAAAAAACGTTTTTAGAAGGTCATAAACAGGTTGTCTATGCTAACTATGACAATATTCCATTTATTAACATTGAATCCTACTTTTTCACCCATCGCGGTCGAGGCTGGAACGAATTAACCGTGTTAAAGAGGGACAACTGTACTCCGTGAGGTCAACGGTTTTAGTATGTCTCCCAAATCCTCTCTCTAGGCCTGATTGCACTTCCTTTTCCTTAGACTTGTGGTTTACAAAATGACCCTAAACCACATTATACAGTGATTATTTTCAAATTAGTGGATATGGTATATGGGATGAAAACTGACATTGTTTCATTAGACCGACATGCCCAAAATATCTCTGCGGAACACGCTCTCTTCTCCCATCAATCTCTTTCTGATTCAGTCCACAAACCTGCATAGATAATCTATTTCCCTTCATTAGCACAAACGTAATTGGCTTCTTCATTATGCACCAATTAAAATGTGTCGATATCTTGTCTAAATAACCATTCAATAGTGACATGGTGCACGGTCATAAGGTCCAGTCGGCAATGATAAAAAAAATCATGAACATAAAACAAGCAACTTTATGGCATCGATATAAAACGAAGCTTAAATCACACTGAAAGCAACCTGTTCTTGAAACAGCTGTAGCCAGTGTATCTACCCTGGTAGTTATTTCGTTCATCATTGTTTGTCCATGCTGTCGGCTTCTGAATGTTGGGCCAAATGGGAAGCGGAATCAAAGCTTCTCTAAAAGAAAGCGCATGGCCAGTTCTGTCACTTGGAGCCTGCTTTCCATTACCTTTCAGAGTGTCGATTGACAGCTTCTCAGTCTACTCTAGTTATCCCTGAGTAGATGGTACCTACTGCACTCAAAATAAAGTTACTCGTTCAAGGAATTAGACAAAGTATTATAATAAGTGTGTTAAATGAGACACCTTCCAAATGGAAATCATTTTATTCAAATAAAGTGAGGGTTCAAGGTTCACTTTGCTGAGAGACATGTCACCAAGCTCTCTGTGGCCCTAACAAGGATTTTCTTTGACACCATAGTGTCAGCCTGACACGGTGCAGAGGCGGGTGATGAATCCATGTATGTTTTGTCGGAGGAAGCTGGCATGGTGTTGATGGCTGTTCACTGTGCTTGTAAAGGTAACTATTTCAGTGTTTCTAGCGCCACCAAGCAACTAATGTGTTAGTTTGCTTGCATTTGCAAATGTATGTATATGCGTGCTCCTCGTCTTGTTTAATCTGGATTGCACTTTCAGCATCAGTATTTGGTTGTCCTTTTGTAGAACCATTTTAATATTCGACCCTCAATAACGAGATTAAGACAATACAGTTGCACCTCAAAAGTGGAAGTTCTGTGGCAATGGCTGACTTTTTGTTGGAAAAAACGCACGGTGGACGAGTGGTTAGCGTGTTGGCCACACAGTCAGGAGATCTGGGAGACTTGGGTTTGAATCTTCGCTTGGGCATCTCTGTGTGTTTTCCAGTTGATCCGGCTTCCTCACACATTCCAAAAACATGCATGTTAGGTTAATTGGCAACTCTAAATTGTCCATTGGGATGAATGTGAGTGTGAATGATTGTTTGTCTATATGTGACCAGTCCAGGGTGCACCCTGCCTCTCGCCCACATACCCCTGCGACCCTAGTGAGGATAAGCGGCATAGAACATGGATGGATGGAAATAGAATGGAATTTAGACAGTTTAAACTGCTCAGGTGTCTCTAGCTAACTGATGGATATTATTTTAAGATGTGTAGCGAAGCCTGCTTTTTGACAAAGCTGACCTCTGTGAAGTAGTGGGCGCATACATGGGGTATGAGGCACATTTAACTTGGGGCAGGTAAGAGTTGGTATCATGTCCGTGAAGAAGGAGGGGCACGTCAAAACTGACCGCTTGAGTGCCTCTTCTCTCTCAAAAATGGAGCAAACAAATGAAGGACAGATTTTCAGATTTATGCTCATAGTATATGGTCATAAACAGGCTCTGGGGACACTTGTAAAGATGTTAGAACATCATGTAAAAACACATTTAAATGACGTGACCACATTTTGATTACTGAAAACCAGGGAACGCTACCCGACAATGAGAGTTTACTCAAATATGCCTTATAATTTAAACACATTTAAAGTATGCCCCCTCTGTATGGATAGAAAATTGATTTCTTAAAACATATTGTCTATAACCAATGACACAAATTCCAAAGGAAGGACGTTCAAAAACTGGCACGATAATGATTTCAAAAACAGAACGACACAGGAGCCTGTGGTCACATGCTTATTCAGTTTTGGAATGTAACCGATATTTTTGGAAAAAATGTGCCCTCTAAAGTTGCAGGAGCTTGAGAATTTGAACCGCCGTTGTGCATGATGTCCCCAATTTTACGAGACTTCAACTCGGCAAGCGCCAGAGGAGTAACTGTGATGTTTGCTTTTTCCTTGGCTTTTTAGCAACACTAATTCAAAAAGCCACCCGCACGGCAGCCTCTCAAAGATGACGTCACATGCAGCAAGAACAGCAATGTAATGGCCCAGTGAAAAACAATGAAAACCAGGACGTTTTCATTACTTTCTAAAAAAAGAAAACAACAAACAAAAGAAGATGGACAAGACAGGACGTGAAAACAGGACATGTCCTGGGAAAACACAATGTTTGGTCACCCGGTTTAAATGTAATGCAGGTGGAAGCTGAAGTCCACCACTGTAATACTGTAACATTAAAACTCTTTAAATACACTCAGCTCTAATGATGAATGAAGTGGGACAATAAACGTTGCCTTCATAGATGCACTTCTAACAAAACAAAATACTCGAATACCCGAATGATAACAAGTGACAGGCTTATTGTGTCGAGCCACTCATTAATATTTGGGGTATAAAATGACTAATAACTGTTTTAAGAGTATCTTAAATAGTAAACATTAGATCTTCAATGGCCACTGCTTTCTTGTAAAATACTGTCCGCAGCACAGAATTACTGGGTCACGCACACTTTCTTAAATAGGACCTGCGGACATAGACAATCATCCCATATCTCTTATGGAGGCCGTTGTGCAACCGGAGCATTGGACTCCCATGTGACCTGGAAAGATATGGCTGCAAGCAGACAAGCATGTGGAGACGGTCTTTAAAAAAATCAAGATACATATTTCATTCACTGGGGGGATGTTATTCTTAGTGCTATTGCTCAAGCATTTAATTATAGTGGTGAGCAAATGGGACAGCGCTGTCCCACAACCGTCTGCTTATGATGTTTAATGTGTGACAATGTCATTCTGTATGTGGAATGGGGAGAATTAGATACAGTATGTACTGTACATAAGCATCCACTGTATAGGTGCATTCAGTCGTTTTTGTGTGACATTTCATGTCACTTTTAACCATGTAGTCTGTGTTAACTGACTGGATGAACATGATCACCGCGTCATGCTTTGCTGGCAGACAACCGGGCTTGATCCTCAATCACAAATGAATACAGTGACTGATATCTTCTGCCCTCTTTTTATCAGTCAAATTCTTCACACCCACCACATCCCTCCTTGTGACAGGCCTTGTTCAAAATGAAAACAAGACTAAAGAGGAGCAACAGCAGAATAAGGAATTGCAATTAAAGATACATATACTTACATTAGTACAGTATACACCGCACTGACCTTAACATAAGACCCCTCTTTTTCAAGAGACATTTGTAGGGAAATGTATCTCGACGTATCTACATCTCACTTGAAAAATCAAAGACAAAAAAATGTTCTTCGAAAATCATGTTTTCAGTATTAGTGATAAAACAACTGTTAGAATACAAAAAAAATATATATCACCATTCTTAGCAGCTCAACAGTTCATGGTTATCATCAGCATTATCTTAAAATCAACATCGTAATTCCTCCTTTGTTGTTTGCTAACTTACTCAACCTTTGAGTCACATTTTTTGAGCGGGTCGCTGTGTCGCGACTGCTTCTCTCTAGTGTGAGTGTGAGTGACAAGAAGAAAAGCTCTTAACGTGATCGGGGAGAGGTTGACACCACTTGTTGGTTCTCATGTATAAATCGATTTAGCCTTAATAATTGTTTTGGGGGAAACCTTGGTTTTTGTACACCCCAGTTTTTGTATGATTTGGTTTTCCTCTAACGGGTTTCGTAAAGCTTGCACATAACAAACTCCGTTTGCCCTGTACTATATTGTTCGGCAAAATTGAGTGCCCAAACAAAGCATTTTTTATTCACTGCAATTGTGAAGTAACACACCATGGGGCCAAAGAAACTTGTGGATTGCCATGAATTTGACAAAGAAGGTGAGAAACACTATTGAATTTGATCTTGCCAGGATGTACGGGAAGTTCACATCAACAAGTTCCATCCATTTGTCATTTAAAATTATTGTTTTCTGCATGTAAAACTAGAATTATTCTCTATAAAATGTATTTTTGGTCATATGTTTTGTTGTTTGGAATGGATTAATTGGATTTACATTGTTTCCGATGGGAAAAATTGCCCCGGCTTTTGTACGTTTTGTTTTTTTGTTGTTGAACAATTTGGAACAAATTGATAATGAAAACCGAGGTATCACTGTATTGATTAATTATTTAGAATATTGTAAGATTGAACTCAAATGCTAAATACATAATCGGTTTCTAGACTAAGGAAGGAGATGTGACGGCATCATTGCTTTTCTGTTGTTGTTCTTTTCGTTCACTGTTTTTGTATTCCATAAGCATTTTGGAGGTTAGAAAATCAATGCTGCACATTTTGTTCCATGACTACTGAATTTGGTAATAGCGCTATTAGTTGTTTTAAAATCAGTTTGATCATTTAATTAGCAATGTAAAAGGTTGGTGATTGTGTAGTGGTTCACAGCGATGCTGACTTGCTGAGCTTACTGCTCAGGACGTTGTTCACAATCGTGTGTGATTGACTGACAACCAGTCCAGGGTGTAATCCGCCTTTGGCCTTAAGTCAGCTGGGATAGGCTGAACAGGATAAGTGGAACAGAAAATTGATGGATGGATGGATGAATGGATGGATGGAAAATGTTGCAACAGCTCGTAATGACACAAAATCCAACTTCGAATATACCTTGCTGTACATGACAGCTTTTGAGTTTTAGTAATTACTTATCTAGTTTTGTGCTCTTGTACAGAAGACCAGCACTGTTTTCCAATACGAGAAAGATATTTGTTTTTCCAGACAAGATCTATATCTTTAATAAGAATAAGTGAGTTAAAGGATGTGATATTGATTTTTGCTCTTCCAATAAAGGAGAAAGATTCAAGCGGATATGTCAGCTGAATCTTACAGAGATGCATCTGGGATTTTTTTTATTTTTTTATGCTCTATTCTTCACTTCAGCCTCATAAAAGGACATCTTTTGTTTTTTAGATACACTACTAGAAAATATGCATATGTTGTGTTGTGAAATGATGATACCAGGGTATTGATGGTCTTCATGCAATCTTGATAATTGGTGTGGAAGATTTCTAATTGTTGTCTTTTTCCAAAAGGTAGATACTATAAATGCCTTGTAGTAGTGACAAGTATGGCTGTCTTCAACTAAGGATTTTCATACTTCTTTGTTAGATTTTGTCCATAGTCGACTAATCGCCGAATTTTTTATGTTTTGTCTTTTTTTAAGAGCGCAGCTAATGGCGATCAGTCCAAATAAACAGATCTCATTTGCAACTTTTTCCACCTCAAAGTTGTTTATGTGTTAGAGAGTGTCTGATGCTCTGTAGGCACTTAAGCACGTTACTGAGCTTTCACTAACCTTGGTGCATATATACATTAAATAAAAGTACTTGTAAAAACGTCTGTCCGTGAAAAAGTACGCAGGCTAACATTAGCTGGATATTTGAGTTGACCCACTGTATTACCACTCGTATAACGTGTTAACAAATGTAATTTATTGTTTTATTTACGTTGTTCTGACTAGTTAGAGGAAGTCCGGCATAGCACGTCAAAGACAGGGCACTTTTTTTCTACACCATGAATCCGGAGGTGGTTAATCATGTTGGTCGTACGCCCTCCTTTGATATAATTGTGTTGCAGAGGCGACCAGTGTTTTTTGCTTATAAAGTTCAGCCAAACTTTTGAGCTGCTTTTTCTTCGTTGCGGTCCGTGGCTATTTTTTTTTTACGGTCGGTGGACTTGGCATGAAACAAGGAATCTAAATTCAAAAATTGTAACGATCCTGGGAAAATCGGAAAGTTAGTCCCAGTTACTGTCAACGCTCGACGCTCGATTCCCAAACCTACTCAGCAGTCAGAATGTAGTCAGAATGGTACAGTCTTGCTCACATGACATTTTCATTCAATTCAACTGCAAGGTTGATAGTTCAAAGAGACTCCTCTGAATTGAGTCATCGATTGTAAGACACACCTACACACCTAGGTATACACTTGTGACTACTGCAGATGTGCTAAAATCGCTCATTAATACACATTAATATTACACATGCATACAACTATTACACAGTCATTCCTTCTACCTAAATATGAGTTTCTAAAATAATGTAGCACCTTCTCAAATGCTGAATTGCATTAAAAGTCGACATTAGGGACGTCAAACGTGTGACACCTTTGACAAGATTAGGGAACTTGTAACATAATTACAAGAGGAGCTCAAACATTGACAGAATCCAGCGGAACAGAGCTCAGTAGAACAAGAAGGGATTGCATATTTATGAGCAGGGAGACCTGATTATCACAGGGAATCTAATGCAAAGCAAGGGCCCAGAATATACTGTAATTTATACGAGTCAGTGAATTTGATCAGAACCGTCAGAAGAGCAGAACATCTTCATCTGCTTTACAAAACACGAGACATAATAAGAAGAGACACAATAACATGCTTGTCGTATGCTCAACCAAGTAGCACTTGCCTTGCCATCGCACATGCCTTTCTTTTTCAAACATGATCAGCAGAATGTATTGTACACAGTCAGGTACAGCTTGCAAATTCACTTTGTTTAAAAAATGTTTTCAAATTGCTTTCAGATACTTTTTAGCCCCATTTGTTTATTTTTATTACCTGAAAAACATTTGTGTTCTTGCATTGTATCTGTATGTGAAGTACATGCACGCTATCCTCCTCCAGTTTTGATATTTTTGATCACCTTCTGGTGAGCGTTGGTACATAATCCTCCATCTTGACAGTGAAATTCATACATTTATTTAGCAGAGCATAAAAATATCTTGCATTTGACTTGTTCGGAAATCTAGCTCTAGCCGGTACTGCTTTTTGTGTATTTTAATAAAGATTTTCCTCTATGCAAGGACGGCAGTGACAAGCACCTTCCAGCTCACGCACACCTGACCCTTTTAAGATGCAGCAGTACTGCAAGTGCCTCATGTATCATACGGTATTTCTTTCTCTTTTTTTGTCCCATTTGTCACACTTACATTAATAGGGCCCTATGACATCCTTTTTATTTTTTCCCATGTTCATTTATTTATTTATTTATTTATGTATTTCTGTTTTAGAATTCCATGTTTGTACTTTTACCAGCAACGAGTGCTTGCTTTTTGGATTAGTGAAAAAAATGCCCATTAATTAAATGCAAAAATTCTTACATTTATTGATGTAGTACATCATTGGACAATTTTGCCCAGTAATTGAGAAATGGATGTAGCCTGGTTAACTAATCTAATGGAACGTCTGCCTCTGCACATATTGCTACAAAATCATCAATACTGTACACTGTTATGTCCGTGCTTGTGATTAAGGAAGATGTAGTCATCCTATGGGATTCCATTTGCAATGTAAGATATTTTTTATGACACCTGACTTATTTTGTTTACACAGTTAGACAAGATGTGGCAAACTGCGCTCTTATTTCGATTGTCACAAATGTGTTGTGTGTGTTGAGAATGTTTGTTCACAGTAAGGCGAGCTGGGTGTAACAATAAACGTGCCTCTCGTCTTTTTTCACTCAGAACTTTCATGTCGTCAGCATGCATTGTAAAACGCTCTCCGACATTAAAGCAGTAAAACACAACACAGAAAAAATGTACTCATCCAGAGTCTCTCACACACACAGCCGCACTAGCATGCTCTGCTAAACTAACCTAACCCAGCTAGCCTCCATACACACTCCGCAAGAGGAGTTTCAGCCAACTTTCGTCCGTGTTTTAGGTTGCCATTCCGGCATGTTTAGTTCGCGAGGGGGCGGTTTAGTGTTTGTGATGAGATTCCGACACGGTTGAGCGGTCCACCACGGAAATACTTTCCCACACGAATGTTCTTTCTTTTCAAAATGACAGCATTTCATCTATATGATGTCAGTTTTCGCGAGATTCTGTGTTTAACTGTAAATTCTGTTTTTATTGGCCAATACCGTGATTCCGTCCACGATTCCGTCAACGCGGAAATCATACGGCCCTACATTAAGGGCATTCCACGGGGTGCAGACAGTCATGGTGTCTAATAAATGTTTCTGCAACTTCATATTATTGCCGTCATGCTGAAAAACAGAAACTGGCAGGCGTCATGATCCAAGTCCGTGTGCTCTCAGACAGTAGGCGGGGCTTGCGCACTAAGCCAAGAAGAGACTGGCGGCAACCTCAGCGTAGGTTTCTGCCCTGTATTTGATCAAGAAATGAAATCCAGTGATTTTTACTTAAGAACATGTTAAATCCGATTGGAATCATGCAAAAATGCATTTATAATACAGTTCAATGCATCAATGGATGCTCCAGGAAAGGGTGAGGAATTCTTGGTGGGGAGGACGAAGCTGAAGGTCGACTCACCTCGACCGCTCGCCAGCTGTCACAAGTGGACAGACAGCAGAATCACCTTAAACCTGAATTGATTTCTTTGAGTGAGAGAGAATGAAATTTCAGTTATATGTTGACCTCTCTTGATGGAAAGTGTCACCGCAGAGCTGAAGATGGAGCAAAAGAAAAGGTTTATAGATAGCAAATGTCAATTCTAGGAAAAGAAAAGCTGTTCCTGGCTTCTTCTTTTTTTTGCAACTTGCAGCACAGATTCAGTTACATACTGTACCGTATTTATTTAGGTTTTTTGCCATATCTCACTTGAAAATGATACAAAGGATTTCATTGCATGCCCTACAGGTAATAGCACAAAAATCCTCTGCTACTGTTTTTGAGCCCTCATTTAGCGAACTGCTGCAGCTCATGTGATGATTTATTAACTGGAGTTATATGACGCTCTCCTGCAGAAAAGTCTGCTGGCAATGGAAACAATTTCAAGCCAACTTCACAGATAATTAGGCATTTTAGCCAGTGGGTTTGATTTTAAAATAAGCTGAGCTCTCAGCAGATGCACTCTTACCTCACTCAGCTCACTGGAGATACTCTATGGCAACGAGATGAGGAGGTCCACGGAGATTGCCCAGAAATATGGATAAATATAAATACATCAATGAAGTCAGTAGGTAAGTGGTACATCTGCACAACGCTCCCATTTATAGGGTGACCCATTATAAATATGACCTACTGCGTACTGTATATTTATTGACGGTGTAGCTTTCAACACATACATTCTTAGCTGTCCTACAAGTATAAAGAGAAGTTAACAACTGCATAATTAAACCAACATAAAGTAAAAAATAGTCATGTAGTCCATAGTAATGGAGAAGGAACAGGAAGGTGCACTAGTGGCATTGCTTTTATTGATGGAAATACCGATTAAGGAATTACAGTACATACTCAACATTCATAGTTGTGAAATAGAAAAAGTACACATTTTCCGTGCAGTTAAAATATGACATTTGTTGCTTCTCGGGTGATTTTCATTCTGGTCATTAGCCATCATGTTTTCAGCTACTTTCATGCTATTTATGTTAGCATTTGCTTTATAAAATTGTGTGTAAGTGTACGCATTTTGTGTTTCTTAAAAGTATACAGTATGTTAGGAGTACAGTGTTCCCTCATTTATGGTGGGGGATAGGTTCCCAGAATAGCCCGCGATAAGTGAAATCCGCGAAGTAGCAAACTTCATTTTTTTACAATTATTATATATGTTTTAAGGCTGTAAAACCGCTCACCATATACTTTATACACTTTTCTCAGACAGGCAATCACATTTTCTCAGATTTCTCTCCTGTTTAAACACTCTCAAAAAAGGTCAAACCTTCGTTTTAATTTTAATGATCAACACAAGAAATCCTTAAGTCACTCACGGATATTTCACACCTTTGATCGGGCCTTTTTGTCCTGGCGCCGTTCCGCAGAAAACAATGGGCGGTGCAGACAGACGAGGGAGGAACGAGATAGACACACAACTTTCCACAATCCGATTCTTCTTAAAGGGTCAGACTTGGCCTGTAACGGCGTTCACACGCTGTAAGTAAAAAAAAAAAGAAGCACTAAAAAAATCTGCAAAACAGTGAATCAGCGAAAGGTGAACTGCGATAGAGCGAAGGAACACTTTAGTGGTATGATAGTTGTTGTTGTTATTATATAGCTAATATTTATTTTACAAAGTGACCAAGCATCCAGGCTATTTATGTTGCACTAATTTACATTTCCTGGTTCTATGGTTCTCATCATACTTTTTCTCTCTACCATCCCTGGTACTAGCCATGGGTCATTCACGAGCTGCTTTTTCTATTATTTTGGCACATTTTAATTTAAATTTGGTTGTGTAATGTTTTGTTGTGTTGTTTCACTGTAAATTGGTAAGTTGGAATTTTACAAGTAATACATACCATCGGATAGGACCTTTTTGCCTAACTGAGTGAAAAAGTCAGCTGTCTTTAGGGAGCAGAGCCAAAGGAACGCTTCCCTAAAGCATCCGAAATTTCCATCACTAACCGGTACCAAAAAAGCCAAAGAAAAACAAAAGCATTTTATTACGTTTATCACTGATCTAAAGTCTGATGACAATCTCAGCTCCAAATTGTGAGGCATATTTAAAAGATCAACACAAAACATTTTGTGGCTGATAGTTGATGTAATTATATCTGTTTTATACAATTTTAATATTTATTCTTATGGATGTTCACTTATTTGTTTGTATTATATTTTAATGTTATTTAAATGTAGTATATATTTAAGTTATGTGTAAGATGACTCTCATATCTCATATAACAACACTTGCATGCACATCACTCATCTTGTTGCCAGTGTTGTACAAGGAGATCAAGTTTGTTGATGGAGTCGCGTGCAGCGACGCCATATTGAGGCTTGATCCTGTGTGCCAACATGATGTCTTACTCATATGCTCATCAGCATGGTGGAGAGTGGTGAGGGACAATGTGTTCAAGCATAAGCAGTATTAGATAAGTGATTAAAAATAGATCAAAATCAAATGTACCGGTAATGGTATTTTTATATATATATATATATATATGTGTGTGTGTGTTTGTGTGTGTTTAATGGTTTAATCACGATTAATCACATGTTTATGCATAATTAATCGCAGATAGAAAGAAGTTTTTATCTATAAAAAGTATGGCTGTCAAAAATAAATAAAATAAAAACGGTGGTAACTAAAATATTTTCCGGACTATAATTTGCTCCAGAGCATAAGTCATACCAGCCAAAAATGCACAATGAAGAGGAAAAAAACGTATATAAGTCGCGCTGGCCTATAAGTCGCATTTTTGGAACGCCACACTTCATGGCTCGTAATAGTGTATATCAAATGTCGTGGTATTATTAAAGAGACCAGTGTTAGGCAGATACATTTTTAGACATGCGTGGTATCTTTTTGCTTGATTTAAATGTTCAGTTTATTTGGAGCTGTTAATACATGCATACAAATATATATATATATATATATATATATATATATATATATATATATATATATATATATACAGTACGTATATACCTATATAATTGTGCAAATGGTGATTAATCTTGATTAACTATATGAAAATTGTGACTAATTTGATTAGAATTTTTCATCATTTGACAGCCTTCAGTGTGCCTTTGAAAGATATATTGTTGACAGTTTTTAACACTTCTATCAACATGGCCCTGGTAATATGTTTGCTTTTTGCTAATTTGTGTTTATTAAAAATCCATTTTTTTTTAAACAGCTCAACACAATGAACCTCAAACATAATGTACAACAATTAGACATGAGTAAGGTAAACTGCCCATCACTCAAATGTCCTTTTCAAGCAAATAATCTTATGAAATTGCAACTAACATTTCAAATAAAGGTTGGCAAAAACACCCACCAACTAAGTGAAATGAAACTGGGTAAATATTGACAACTCACAAAAAGTAGAGCACTCAAGAACAATCAGAACTTGGACTGCGCCTATATACTGTAGTGCAGTCAGGCTATAGCTTGTACTTCACTTCCAAACACAGAGACACACACACACACACACACACAGACACACTCTTTTACACACAGTTTTCTTGACACTGTGGGTCTTTCAACATGCAACTCTTCTGTCATTTTTGACAAGCACAGCAGTTCAAGCAAAAATGCTAATAAATCGCTAATAAATAATAATAAAGCTAATAAATTCCCTTGCGAGCCTTTACTGCCGTCTCATTGAGCTCTATGTGTGCTCGCTCAGTTCCACCTTTGTCACATTGACACAAGCCCCCCAAATAGATGTCCTCGACTATGCCTGCTGGTAACTAGCAGCTCATAACCCCAACTTTAGCTTGCAGTTCAAAGCAAAAAAAAAAATACCAGAGCTCGCATCTTAAAAAAACACTTGTTACTTGGGACACTTGTATGCCAAGGTACCACTGTATAAATGACAGTAAAAAATGCCTGCTGTGCTCCAGTCCCTTCTCTATACTCTCTGGCATTTGAGTCTTGACGTACTCCGGTGACAACTCAACTCACAGCAACAGCAGGTACAAATAACTTTGTTGTTGTCGAGAGAGCCATCTGCCAGCGATCTGAAGATAAACTGACCATTTAAAATACCCTTTTGTTTGTTCATTTCTGCTCAATGTTCCTGAGTGACACTGAGTACACTGAGGTAGGTTAGATGTATTGTATGTATGTACTGTAAGTGTGTGTGTGTACGTGTATCTACTGTATATATATATATATATATATATATATATATATATATGCTATGTATTTACATATATCTTCTGCTGCTATGGCATATGAAACAAATAAAGGAAAATATTGAATATGCCATATGAAAAAATAAACCAACATATTGAATATGCAGGCTTCAGTTACGTTAAAGAAGCAAGGACAATATAACATGTTTTCCTCAGTCCATATCGCTGAGTTCTTCTGGCGTAATATAAAGTTAATGAATCATATGCCTCTTCTGCTTCATTTATGCTGCTGAAATGTATTTTCTGCAATGCCAATGTATTACATTTGTATCACGTTCGTTGAGATGTTTTATGCTGCCTTCTATGAATTAAGTCTCAGTGATTGCACACATGTTTACATGGTTGTGCACAGCGTGTTGGTTCACCCATAATTGCTGATGTATGGATGAATAACTGCATAACATACAGTTCACTCCCCAGCAATACATGCCTCAAAAAACGAAAAAAAACCCGTCATATTCGTGTGCGTAATTATTCCATTAGCTCTGTAATTTTATTAACAAAGCTTAAAAGAGAGAAGCAGAAGACTGTCAGAGGTAATTAAAAGATAAAGTGAATAGAACGGCCTGCTTGTCCTTGCTACATGAAGACATTTAGCCTCTGTGGTGAGATCATAATATTCCCTCAAGTCAGCAGGCTCATGTGCACATACATACATTAGGGCCACACAAAGACACGCTCAGGGGATGACAGTGGTACTCCACCTGCCAACGACCCTCAGAGACTCGTGCAGTAGAGGATGATGGTTTGCATTGTTGTGGCGTCTGTGCTGACAAGATATAAGGCATGGCTCCAGCGCAGTTGTAGTCATCATAAACGACTCAAAAATGAGCACAGCGGTATTCATTTTTTAGTTAAATTGGAGAGAAAGGCCACTGCATTTCTATTCTTTTTTTATGATGGGAAATAAACAGTTGTTTGAATCTTGAATTCTAACTTTTAGGAGTATAATCTTGAATAAATGGGTAGGACGTATTCGTTTGGACATGCTTTGGTTAGCATGAGAAAGAAATGCTGCTACTCAAGCATTTGTCTGCAGCGTCTGTTTTACTACTGTGTGTCTATGGTTGTATAATGACTGCAGATGGAGACTTTTAACGAGCGACTGACACCCCAAATATTACTCCAGCTACTCCACCCTCCAGCTGCGAGGATGGGAAGCATTAAGGGGGAAAAAAAGACAAGATTAGAGGAGAATTGTGGATCAACTTCATCAGTTAATTAAACTCTATTGCAGCTTGATGAGCAATTAATCAAGGCGACTTGCAGAATGTCAGGCAAGGCTGACTTTGTCGGGGTGCGCTAAGTGCGCACCATACAGTATGCTCCCATGAGGCAGCACAAGTGAGCAGCCCTGAAATTGCAGTAATGGCCATGGTTTATATAAGTAGCCATCAATCACTGCACTGACATTAGCCTGCGACATATTAAAGCTCCAGGATTAGGATCCTCTTGGCACGTGGAGAAGCTGCATGCTTAAGTCCGACCAATTTCAGGAAATATGGTAATGTTTTGGATTATTAAACAGATAGTGAATATTACTGACATACAAGTCATGTATAGCCTTCTCTCTGGGGGCAGAGGCAGCGGATATAACGGAATAATGGACTATAATTGCACTTTATGGACTAAAGTGCTGGGACACCGAGTCATTAATGCCTACAGTGCAAGTAGTGACAATGAGAAAACCTTGGATTTGATCTCTCCTGGGAAGACATTCTACAAAATGTTGAAGTATTTACTTTATGTTTTTGTCAGAGGTCTGATGTGTTAATAATGTTTCTACTCCTGAACTGCTGCACACAGAAAAGGGAACATTTGTCAAAACATGTGTTGCCTGTGCTATAATATTTCTGACAAATACATGCACACCACATAGTGGCGCTGTTATTCCATTCCAGAGTTGGACCTGATAAGTCGGATTGACTTGAAATTTCTCACACAGCTCAAAACGCTGTCCAAACACCCATTGTAACATTAGGGTTAGCAGTATGACCGTTTGGTAAACACCTTTAGGGTACTGACAATGTCTGTATAATTTGATCAGGATTGATTGAAAAACATGACCATCACCGTGGCAATGCATGTTATTTAGATCAGAGATTCTCAACTGGTGGGTCGGGTCCCAAAAATGGGTCGTGTAAGTGATTTTAGTGCCTGGCCAAAAAAAAAAATAATGACCCGATGTCCGTGAATGCACCTCGCGTTCGTCTGTGCTATTTGCTTTCTGTGCTGCAACAATGTCCATGCCATGCTTATGGGCGACTTCTTCCAGCTTGAGCGGGAGGGGAAGGAAACTGAGTGGGGATTTAACGTGCTGTCAGTTCGACAAACAGCTGCAGAACATTCCGCAATTTGAGTCATTGCGCTGTGATAGTGGGTCCCGCAGCCAAACCAGTTGGCAACCACTGATTTAGACTGTACCCCTGAAAAGCGTGGACTAGTTTGCACACTGTTTGTATTCCGTTTACGATAAGTTACGCACTTGGTACACAATTCGTGACGGAAAATGGTAAGCATTGACACGAAATGCCATGCTCCCGCACAACTTATTTTCACTTAAGTCAAGTACTGTTTACATTTAGCTTATGACATGATACGTGCAATGCGAATTGTTCCCGCATGGGTATACATTGTCACCACCACTTTCCGCATCCGTGAAGCAGCCGTGGCATTACGCCCACGCTATAGCAGGCATCACCCCTAGTTTAATTAATTCCTCTATTTGCAAGGGACCTACACAATGTTGAACTCCAGAGAAGAAGAGAAGAAGCTCTCATTGCAGAAAATAAAAGGTGTCTATAATATCTCACAGCTGCAGTACTGTTATGAAGACCAGGAGAGAATGCAGAAAAAGGAGGAAGAATGCATAATCGGAACTAGAAAAAGGAAAGCATGGACAATGTAGGTGAGGGACCCCTTCTTAATAGAAGACATCACTTAGGGGAGTATGATCAGTTATTAACACAGCTTCACAAGGACGATCCAAGAGGCTACAGAAATTACTTGATGTCCCCAGTGTTGTTCCAAAATGGTGGAAAAGCGGAGAAAGATTCTGCGTGTCAGAAATTTTAAACAAAAATTTTTAAGAAAAACAACTTCATCGATCTGTGTTCAGAAAGTTGCCATTCCGGACGACATACAGTATATCGAACTAACTTTGCTTAAAAGGTAATCAATCGATTTCATCGATACTAGGAAATAAAGCACTGAATTTAAGCTTCATATGGATGTGTGTGTTTTTTAGCACTTTTAAGACGTTAAACGTTAAAGTTGATTAATCATGCCTGTTGAGTGGGGTGCACGGCTCACGTCATGTAAAGGCGATAGAGCCGACAAGTCCTCTCCAAAGACCACAAGTTCGTGAGTTTTTGGATGCTACACTCGATTAAGTCTGCCTGTGATGTCATTACTTAATACTGAATTTGTTGAGTGTTGGACCACATCGAGTCATATGAGTGCTTTGCAAGTTAAGTCCATCTTTAAGCCTTTCAAGCTTTCAAATTACTTGCCAAGGTCCGTGGGTCGATCACAACCTTTGTCTTGACTCAATGTTGCAACAATGGGAACCAAAGGCACTGTTTCCCGATATGAAATTTGCTCTAACTTCTTTAATACTTGGGGTAGAGATGTGAATGAGGTATTAAATTAAAGCTCAAGTCATGTTTTATCAGATAGAATTAATCACAGATTTGATTTAATTCAACCTGTTAATTCATTCATTGTTAATTCAACCTGAAGTGTTGATTGCACTTTATTCAAATAAAATGTGAATGCATTTGTTGTTTACTTGTTTGCTTATATCCGTAATTAAATGGGAATCTAGGAAACTTCACCTGCACTGTCCAGTATAGAGGTGTTTATTTCTTAGTCAGACTGGTTGAATTTTTGGCTAAAATGTTACTGAATCGATTTAAAGTTTTGGATCGTATCATTTTAAATGAACCAATATCGTCCTTGAATCGTATTGAGAACCACGACTCGTGATACGAATCAAATCGTTATTAAAACAAATCGTTACACCCTAATAAACAAACAACCATTCACACTCACATTCACACCTATTGACAATTCAGAGTCTTCAACTAACCTAACATGCATGTTTTTGGAATGTGGAAAGAAATCCATGCAAGCGACCATTCCAACCGCAAACAGAGAGGTCCAGAACAACGACGCAAATCCAGAACAACCTGGTTGTGAGGCAGACGTGCCAACCACACTGCCCCCGTGTTGCCCTGAAGCTTTTATCTTTCATCTTACGCTGTATCAAATGGGGTCTTTTGTGTGTTGTCCATTACCACTACTTTTATGGACGTTTTTTTATGTTATGTAAATTGAAGTAGTAAGCTAAATGCATTAACAAGACCATGGGGAGGACTCATAGTAAACTGAAGGAGGCTATTTAAGAAGCTTGGCATTAATGTGTCTGAAACGTGAAGGTCTTTAGGATTATACCTTACAGATGGTCGTCTTACACTCAGTATCGTATAATTCTGACTTTGCCAAGTGTGTACACAGCAGCTTCGTGTGAGGTCTGATGTAGGCCGGTGCTCACTGCACAGCTGCTGTCTGCTGGACTGAAGGGTTTTAAGGGGAGCAAATCACTCAACATGACGCGTATTAACTCATAGGCAAGGTTTTACATCAATGTCTGCCGATCATCGTCTCACAATTTCTGAAAGGATCAATTGAATTATACAAGGACTTAAGTACGATTTTGCAATTAATCACGGTTTTAATTTCAGTGCAACGTATGTATTTTTTGGAGAAGCCCGACTCTATCTGAGCTTGAATAGAACCGGGAGCAGAGCCTGTTGGAGAGCAGTTGATGAGTTCATTTGAGAGAGTTATGGTGAAAGACTGAGATGCAGAGCAGTGTTGGCTATGCTGACTGGATAATGGCATGCAGAGTGCTGCGGTGCTACCGTAGGCTGAGCATATGGTTGGGGGCTCTCTTCGTTGCAGCGCATAAGAGTAGAGAGAGATAGAGGCTGGCGCTAACATGCACACTCATTGAAAATTGATTAAGCAGTGTCTATTAACAACTTGGACCATGAATTGTTAAAGGACCTTGCTTGAGTGAATATCTGCCCCCATCAGAGACAGATTTAGCCAGACTGTGGTGAAGTTCAAACATCATTTGGATGAACTGTTGCTTTTATTTGCCCATACTTACATTAATATTCACACACAAAATGCCTAATGCACGCAATTTAGCATTTTTGTGAGCTAACTAAAACTAACCCCTTCTGTTTTGTCTTTGTCATTTCTTTCAGGAAAAAGGAAAAATTGCCGTTGTCTTTAATGTGGGAACGGACGACATTAACATAGAGGAGACATCAAAGTTTGTAAACGACGGAAAATACCATATAGTGAAGTTTACGAGGAGTGGCGGTAATGCCACTCTGCAGTTGGATGATCTGCCAGTCATTGAGCGCTACCCCATAGGTGAGTGACCCACTCTGCCTTTATAGGCATGTATTTGCTAGTTAAAGATGATAAAGAAAATGATTCAAACATGACTTGTTTAGGGTGTTCAGAGGGCATGTGATTTGATTTTTTTTTGTTTTTCCAGCTGCTATGTAGAATAATACCAGTGTAGATGTGATTTTATACAGAAACTACAAACGTGTTGCATTTAACAGCAGAGGTATGGTCGTGAGTCCAATTGATTCAGACTCGAGTCACAATGATGATGACTTTGGACTTGAATTAACAATATCATCAAAGACTTGCAAATGGACTAGGACTTTGACATCAATGACTCAGGACTTGACTTTAGTCTGATAAATTGAAAATGACTGAGATTTTCAGTGAGTGTGCGGAGTAAAATGTGTCCCCATTCAAAGTGTTCGACTAATGTGATCGTTATTATGTAAATTCCAGCAAGAACACATTTTCCCACAGAATCCACCTCACTCAATGCATCTATTTAACATCCAGTCAGATTTAAGAACAAAGAATGTGTGAATTACATTTCTGCGCATTGACTGCATCCTGAATGTTCTGTCAGCGCTCTTTTTCTGTGACTATGTGACTATGCATTCATTGCATTCATTATATTTGTCAAACTGAATAGATTGTTACATTGTTAAAATGGCATTTACTAAACACTAAACAATACTTATATGACTTGTAAGGACTCGAAAATTTCAAGCCGATGATTTCAGACCTGACTCGACCCGTCTTGTCTTGACATGAGTCTTGCAAAACATTGACTTTCTCCCACCTCTGTTTAACACTTAGAGCTCCCTTTTTGTTAAATGTAACACAAACCACCCACACTGTGTAAATAATAGAGTGCGAAGATGAAAATCGCAGTAAGTCTTTGCAATGAATGGTTTCATTGGGAGTTTACAGTACAATAGTAATATTTTATGAAATGTAATTAAATTTATGTCATGTATATCTGCGACTGTTCTATGTGGTTGTATCGTGAAGTTTCCAACATATGGATCGATTCATTGGATAAGAAATGAACAAGCAACACTGGTATTTTTCTGAATGTAAATGTCAATATGTGAGTGGTAACATGACTGCAATACCTGAAAAAGAATTTTCAAAAAAACAAGAAGCTTCTAAACGCATACGGCTTTGACAAAAGCTACTGCAGATAACATGAGTGTCCTGTAACGTGCTCATAAAACAAAACACCAAATGGCCTAACGATTGGAACATTTACACTAATGAGTGAGCTTGCCAGCTCCGAATCAAATGGTATGTTGAGCGTGCATTAAACATGTGGGCAGAAGGACAAATCCAAACCATCTCTCCGCTTTTGCATAATGTTTTCTGACCTTTTTAGCAATGACCGGTGCATCCATCCAAAAGAAAGATGGTCAAAAGCAGTCAATCCTTGCTGCTGGCCTCAGGTGAAACATGGGTAGTAATACTTTCTACATACAGTAGGTGACAGTCTGGATGTTGCTCTGTCAATCCTCAAAAAGCCATGGTGCAAAGGAATTAAAGGCGACATAATATGCAAAACTCACATTTTAATTGCTTGTGTACACATATATGGGTTTAATTTTTATGTGGTTTCAGAAAATGTGTCTCCGAGCAAGCTGTTTAGATGTTTGCCTAATTTAAATAAGACCGCCCTCACACCAAGTTTCTCGGAAGCTCCCCGGGCTCCCTGGGTCTTTTGTCACAATCGACTCCATAGAACTACTATTATGTCGAAGCGAAGGAGAGCTGCAGTGTTATTAGATGCGCAGACCACCAAATGAATGCCTCACGACTGCATGCACACGCGCAACGTAGTAATGTGGTCGCACCATGCAAGTTCTTCACGGTAACCGAGACATTTTAAAGTAGAAAGAAAATACAAAGACCTAATTGAATTCAATGGCACTTTGTATCTATTTTGTTGTCACACAAAGACATGGACCACTTAATGATGGCTGCGATCAGTGACATGCGATGAGGTTCATGGCAGGTGAGGCACTGACTCTTTTGGAGTTTCTTTACATTAATACAGAATGCTCATTAGGAGGATAACAAGAAAAAGAAGACAATATATATTATATATATATTATCATCATTGCCTGCTTTGTAATGACAAAGCTGGAGCAGGCACGGCACATGAAGAAGAAGAACCTTGTTGAGCTGAGGTTCTGACTTATACGACATTTACAGTATTCAGCTGTAGAGGTTTGACTGTAGTTAATATCGATTCATCCAAAATTTAGCTATAT
Organism: Dunckerocampus dactyliophorus; assembly: GCF_027744805.1. Lineage (NCBI taxonomy): Eukaryota > Metazoa > Chordata > Actinopteri > Syngnathiformes > Syngnathidae > Dunckerocampus > Dunckerocampus dactyliophorus. The sequence goes on along the minus strand of NC_072832.1, from coordinate 13,232,260 downwards.
AATTTAAATACTTTATAAAATATGTTCTGAAACGGGCTGGTCTCCACCCATCTTTCATATGTAACAATACAGAGGTTAGCTACCTTATTAGGTTCATTACAGACTAATTGCACCTAATCACAATTGCTGTACAATTCCCCTCTTCACCTCTAGCACAGAAAGCCATTATTCTCTCAGCTCGCCTGTCGTTTGATTAGTATCCATGTAGCCCTCTAATGCACTCATAATAGTAGCCTTTAGCCTTGGCCACTCACAGATCAACAGTGACTATAATAGAGCAGAGCAGACAGCAAAAATAATGGCTGGAAAGGCAGGCGGACAGAGAGGTGCAGATTGCATTGGAGGGAGCAATCATTCTGAAAGCAAGGTAATAATTGTTCCACCAGGATGTATATTGTCGTCATTGTAATCTTGGTGAAAAGTCTTGTCCTTCATACTAATGAAAGCCCATTAAAAATCTTAAGCACAATTATTCTAATCTTGAATTACAAACGCACACACGGACACACATAAATACCCATCTGTTTGCTGTAGTTCTTGCCTTTATTCTTGCTCTGCTTTGCACCACACACACAAAAAGCTGGGCTACAACAACAACAAAAAAACAAGAAAAAAAGGCTTCTTCTCAAGAGTATTGGCCATGAAAGTAATACCAACACAATGACGCCGCCAGGCCCGCAGGGCACCATGAAGCATCCTATCAGAGTACCCAATGAACACGCACTGCACACAAAGATAATAGAGAAGTCCCTGGCCTTATTCTTTTTACTCTTATCAGTACGCAGTGCACTGACATGACTCTCGCTTCATTCTCGCTGTCCCTTTTACCTCAAGCTGACCACCCCGGCCCCCTTCATCCATCTGTACAACCTTGCAGTGTGGAGTCTCGACTTGTGCGATGCAGAGTGATTTTTTTCATCAAAGCACCATACCTGCATTCTTTTTAAAGTAGAGCTCTCCTAACAGGATTGATAAAGTCTAAATTGATTGATCCAAAATCATTTGAATGGTTCACCCAATTTGTTCCAGACTCCCTGTGTCTTCAGTGTATGGACCGCTTTGTTAACAAAAGAGAAAAAGAAGCAAATGAGGCCAAAGCAGGTCAGATGGGACGGCTCAGCTGAATATCTGCTGTCTGGAGGAGCAGATAAGCTCTGGCCATCCATTACTAAACCGAATCACCACTAGGCAGCAGTCACAGACTCTCCTTGGTGGCCCCGTGAATGTGCTCTGCTGCAGCCCTGCCGAGGGCATTGTTTGAGTGCCACAGCGGGGATCAATACATGATCAGTCCACGATTATGTTCACTTTTAATTGACCTCAGCGAGAGATGGACTGATGCTGACATGCAGCCAAGCTGATAAACACGCAGGTCATTGAAAATATTTTTGCACACCGGCAGGCATTTTTTCGCACAGTGGTTTTCTGTGTTACTGTCTGCATTCTGTATGTGCTTGCCAGCCACGCTACTTTGTGTCTTACAGTTTAGATTCCTCTTCAACAGGGATTCACATCCTTGTTGAATCATTTCCAATAGCAGCAGGTACAGTATATGCAGTAAATACTGTCCTAGTATACACTAACCCTACGTTTTGTCATACAATTTATGTTAATCACAAAACTAAGCTTAGCGTAACAGAATTTTGCTGTAAATCTAAATTAATCCTCGAGGGATAGGAAATTGACAGGTGGATTTGTTTAACATATTCCCATTGAGATCAATTATATTTGGAAGAATTAGTCTCAGAGTCCAACTTGTTGTCATCATAAGACATTATTAACTGCACAGGTAAGGTTATTTATTAGCTGTCATACAAGTATTAGTACAAATTAATGTTCTAATATTGACACTGTAAGCACTCACATGTGTTATTTTCTAACTTTCACACAAGTATGAAATCAAATTTAACCACTAGTGTAAAATGTAAAATGTTGAAAAATAAAACTAAAAAACTTGCTTTAATTGCTCTAATAGTTTGTCTTCTTATAGAATTTATGTACAGTTGCTCATATTCAAATGAGACAAAACTCCTTATTCTGGTAACAAAATTATTTACTCAATTAACACACGCACATCATGGCAAGCCTTTCTGTTATGATAGCACAGGCACAGTGTAGCATACCCACAGAGTCAGACAGATTCTGACGCGCTTTTAGAACTTTATTCTGACCTGAACACACCAACAGCAGTGCAATTCCGATACCGTACAGTATATGTACAGTATATCTCCAACCCGCAGACACATGCTTGGAATAACACTTTCTCATTCTCTACCTCGCACGATGTGCATTAAGTGACACGCCAAACTTCAGACATCAACATATTTAGCATGTGTGGTCACGATAAACAGAAAGACAAATAAAAACGATGAGTAGTTTCCTATCACTTAACACCCAATGTAACTCTTGATGGAAAACAATTGTTCAACTCAATTATTGGTCCATACAACGCACACAAACAACAAGCACCCCCATAATTATCTCCTTTCTTTGTGTCCGAGCAAGACATAACTCGCACTGTGCTCTCCGTGCTGGCCATGCACTGTTCACATGATGATACCTTCAAGCGCACTGTGTAACTATTAATGCGGAGTTGCAATTTCCTGCATTTAAGTATGCTTGCAAATCCCAGAAAATACACTCAAAACATGTGATTTCAATTTAAATTACGTGGTGTGTGTGAACACAACCCCTCATTGCTCATAATAACGAGATTAAAGTGTGATTCAAAAGCTCTTCTGCTATTAAAGACAGGAGTGTTATGCAAATAGATTTTCAGACGTGTGCTTGATTAGCTTGATTTCATTTCATTTAGAGACATCATGTGTTCATTTATCATGAGAGATGTCGGGATCGAGCCGATTTTTGCCTTTTTTTTTAATTGGTCGGAGATTTGAAGATGAGCCCGCCCGATCTTTACGGCAGTAAAGTGCTTTGTTTTTGCAGCAGGCCGGAAAATAAACAAAGCCATGTCAGCTGTGTGGAAGTACTTCTGCATTGTAAATTAAAATAGTCCTACGGTCCTACGGTTTAATCATTTGAGAGCCCTAATTTTTATCAATAATTGGTTAAAACTTCTCAAACTTTTCATCAATCATGAATTGATGCTCCACTGTGTTGCATTTCTTTCCAAATATCTCTTAAAATAAGTGCTATCAATTTCATTCAACATGCTGTATTGTAACAAGCCAACACAATCAACTGCAGCCAAATTCCATGAATTCAATAGACAGGTTTTAAACCCTTTTCCGTTTTCTCACAAACCATTCTCCGCCAAATCATTGTAAGCTACCGGATCTTTAATCTGCAGCGAGTGAATTAATATAGTTGATGGAACAAACATTGTCAATCTGCAAGAAGAATGAAACGGACTGAATTCAATCTCTGCAGACAATTGCAGGCGGGAAAGCACTCAACTCTTTTTTTCTGAAGAGGTTATTGGCCCTAAAAAGCCTGATGCAGAGTTTGCTGTCATTTATGCCAAAGTGCTCCTCCAAAGCGGAGGTTTCTTTAGGATATTGCTACACCTTACTTCTGGTGCTTCTTTGATTTTTCAATGAATTCCATTACAATACTCCAATTTGTAACAACCGCGTGTCCTTTTCGGCCTTGTAGCTTTTGTCAAAGCCATTTTATTGAGGAACTTGACCATGTAACATACTGTATATATTCATTGTTTTCTCTTTTATACTGTACAATGTGTCTTATTTCCTGTCAACTAGGCTATTCATTACTGGGTTGGTATTTGCAGTTTGTTAAATTGGTCTTTCTTTTAAAACCAACACCTAAAGGTGACAACATAATTTCAAGTGATGTTTATTTTTGAAAATGTATGTATATAACTAGCAAAATTTAAAATGTGCAGAAAGAAAAGATAAATGGTTTGTACAGATAAGGATAAAGACTTGATTATGAAAATTGCAATTTGCTTTGTTTTATAACATAGCTTTGTTAATCTAGAGATGAAACAATTCAATTTCAATTAATTTAGCTCTAATTTGTTGGCTAAAATTAAACTAAAATGAGTATGTTTAAATAAGGGTTCATTAAATATGTTTTTGTTAAATATGCAAAACCTTTTCAACATAAAACCATGGTGCAGTTGTTTAGCTCTACCAGTATGAACATTTAACCTTTGACCTGACAGATTGTAACCACTGAAATGTCTCTTTAAACTTTAAAGGCAACAATGATAACGAACGCCTGGCGATTGCTAGACAGCGAATCCCATTCCGACTTGGTCGAGTAGTTGACGAATGGCTACTCGACAAAGGTAAAATCACTGATTAAAATTTCAAATAGAATAATTGCAGCATAACCAAGTTGTAGCAATATTTTGTAAACACTAAACATAAACATTAAAATGAAATAAAATTAATGATTTGAATAGTTAATGTAATGTTACTGTTCATATAAATGTATTTATTTTGTAGTCAACTGTTTTAATACGTGTGTTAATCTATGGTTAAAGGGACTATAAATATGTATTTAAATACAATTCAACATTGCTAAAATGTCTATAAATTGCTGTAAACTTCTAAAAGATAAACATAAATGTATTGTGTCAAATTTCCTAAATTGTTATTGTTTGTGAACATATTTAAAGTACATGTAGGACATTTTGTGTACAGATAAGTTCCATTTGAATTTATTCTGATTAAACTGAAATGATACATCATAAATAGAGTGCAATATGAATTGGCGTCAGAATTTTGGAGTCCCTTTAACATATTGTGTTAAGATGTGTAGGGCTTTAGATTTATGAACTGTAATATTAAAACAAACTAAGTGCATGCTTTGACTGTACAATGTATTAACCAGTTCATATTTTTCACATAAAATGTGAAATGACCCCCTCCCACTTTATATTTAATTTGGTTTGTTTTGCTCTAATCAACTATCATGCCATGTTTTTTTTTTTTTTTTTTTTTTTTTTTTTTTCTCTTGTTTATGTTTTTCCTCATGCCAAACATGATTGAGTTGACTATTTTTGGTTTTGCTGAAAGGATAAAACAATTTGGTGTTCGGTTTGCCTGTCCCATCCTCACTTAGACATTTCCTGTGCTTGCTGTGTTTGTAAATCCTAAAATGTGAACAAGAAACCTGATTACCGAAACAAATAAGAATGCTTTATTTGTTTCGATATATATTTTACATGTATAGCTTCTCACTTTAGTGCACAAAGGAAGTTGTGCCCTTAAACTGTCTTGTTTTATATGTTTTGTATGTTGTCGTTACGTTCCCATATCATTACTAATGCAGAATCACTTTTGCCGTAAGTTTATGACCCACCCACCCTTTAGCAAAACTGCTTTTACTTTTAAATTTTGTCTCATCAAAATCTTATGTTATTTTTTTTTTTAATTTCATTTTTCATAAAACAGGCATGTCATCATTATAACTGCAATAAATTGCAAGGGTTTGCTTCGAGAACCTGTAATTTATTGGTCTCATTAGCCACTGGGCAAGTAATTTGCTGTTGTGTCTTTTTATTTAAGATTATTTATTTTCAGTTAAAATGCCATCAATCCAACGGACTTGTATATGTAACATTGTTTTCCCGCAGGGCGACAGCTTACTATCTTCAACAGTCAAACTACTATACAGATTGGTGGCTGGGAGAGAGACCGGACTCGATCCTTTCAGGGCCAGCTTTCTGGCCTCTACTATAATGGCCTGAAGGTGTTCAACATGGCTGCAGAGGGGGACCCCAACATTAGAATCCAAGGCAGTGTGCGGCTTGTTGGGGAGTCACCCTCCTCTATCACGCCACAGTCAAGCACCACAGCCAATCGCTCCGAGACGTCCACATCCATTATGGAGATCACTACCACCGTGGCGTCTAGTCGGCGAGTCAAACAGACGACACCACGAGAGCCCCAGCAGGTAAACATTAAATTATTCCTCAATTCATGCTTGAAATGTGCAAATATATCAATTTTAGCATGAAAATGTTCTATTCTAATGCTGTCCCAATGAATCGCCTTATTTTATTCACATTGGGAAAAACATGTGGTAATCAGAATCAGCTTTATTGGCCAAGTGCTTCCACAAACAAGGAATTTGACTTTGGTTAAATTGTACATACTGTATATACTGTACATGTACACAGACACTTAAGAAATAAGTAATTAAGAAGCAATTCAAGAGTAACATTGAGATGAGTAAAGGGATAATAATAACATAATGACAGTGCAATTCAAGTAAGTGGGTGTGTGATTAATAAACCGGGACATTATCTGCATTTATACAAAACGACAGTATTTACATTAAAGAAAAACAGGATCTACATTCAAGTGATGTTTTTTTTTTTGGTCAACACTGATATGTTCAAGTGTTGGTCAGAGTGAAGAAACTGTCTCTGTGCTTGGAAGTTTTGGTGTACAGTGCTCTGTAGCGCCTACCTGGATTTTGGAGGAGTTTGAACAGTTTATGTTTGAGGTGTGGGGTGTTATTGACATCTGCAGTGATGTTCCTTGCCCGCTTCTTAGCCCAGGACCAATACAGGTCACATATGGAGGGAAGGTTGTCTCCAGTTATTTTTTTCTGCAGATTTGATGGTCCTTTGTAGTCTTTTCCTGTCCGTTTGGTTGCAGATCCGAGCCAGACAGTGATGGAAGTGCACAGAACCGATTGTATGACTGACTTCAGGTCCCAAGAGAAAGAAGGTGTCCACATGAGACACTGTTGCCAGTTGGGCTACCTCCAGACTGTATACAGACTCCTTGCTGTCCCGGATGAGGCCGATGACTGCTGTGTCGTCTGCAAACTTCAGGAGTATCACAGAGGGGTCCCCTGAGGTGCAGTCATTTGTGTAGAGGGAGAAGAGTAATAGTCATTACTTCAGTTCTTGGGCACTGGTGCTCACACAAGGGCATTGAGCACTGTCGAGCTGCATTGCTAACCGAAACAGCAACACCTACTGAGACGTAAACTGTCTCTCAGACAGTGTGGCCTTACAGCCAGAGTTCTGAGGAAGATAAAAGATGATCTAGACGAGACAAAAATTTAACGTTACTTTTAAGAAAACTACTTACTTGGCTTGACCAGCCAGAATTAGTTGGTGGGTGACATGTCGGGTGAGTGTCCTGGCCATGCAAGGACTGGGATGTTTTCAGCTTCCAGGAATTGTGTACAAATCCTTGCAACATGGGTCCGTGCATTATCATGCTGCAACATGACGTGATGCTTGTGGATGAATGACATAACAATGGGCCTCAGGCTATTGTCACAGTATTCTCTGTGCATTGAAAATGCCATCAGTACAGTAACATGCACCTGTGTGGTGGATGGAATGGCGGTGGGGTTATGTGGTTATGGTATGGGGCTGGCACGTATGTTATGGACAACAAACACAGGTGCATTTTATTGACGGCATTTTGAAAATGGCGAGCATGTTTGGGATCCTCTGGATCGGCGTATATGGTGTTTGAGGCAAATGGTGTACACACCAGATACTGACTGTTTTTTGGAATTGATATCCCTTTACATAAAATTCCATGTAGTTATTTTTATCGTTGCATTGAACATTTCCCACAGCCCGGTGGTTGGGGACCCCTGCCTTGCAGCATGCTTGGGGCTATGATGTGCTCTTTTACAGATTTAAAAATACTGTAAGAATGCCACTTATATAGAATTGGCTTTTTTACATTCTAATATAAGATTCATGTCTACATCAACAAATGTAACCACTAAATCGTATTGAATCAAATGGTATTGAATCATATCGTTTGTACACTGTATGGAATCCTTTTTAAAATATATCGTTTTTGAATTGTATCTTAACTCGTGCATCTAGATGTGTATCGAATCGTCAACCACAAAGAGATCTACATCCCTAGAAGTAGAATATACTAAACACAATGCAGATTAAGTTGTAGATAAGGCTTTGATTGATTGATGAAACAGATAGTGGCTAATGATGTTATTCATCTATTTGTACTAAAACAGTTTTCAGTTGGTTCAGTTGGTTCAGTTGATTAGAGAGGTGACTTTTGATGAATGCAGGGGAATGAATGAGGCATGCGAAAATGTGTGCACGGGGGGATGTCATTGTCTGTGGTTTAATTCTACCTGACGACCTTTCCATGGAGAGCTCCTGCAGTGGGATAGCTCAATCTCAGGACACTGCATTGGTCTGGCTTCTGTTTAAAGCGATGGTGCATTCATAGTACTTACCCTTGAATGGGTCTCATTTTTAGCATTGTCCAGCTGCTTTATCTTCCCTCTGACTGCAATTTTAACATAGTGGTGTCCTTTTTTTTTTTTTTTTTTTTAAACAAGCTTTACATGAAACACATATTTTTATTATGACTGGCCCTAGTGGACCAAGATTGGCTACAGTTGCTATGGTTGACAATCCTTTAATGGATGGACTTTGAGTTCACTCAGTGGCTGCCGTATTCTAAGTATTTAAATCTAGCTGTAAAACATTACAGTTGCATCCATTGCATCACCTTATTTTTCCAAAAACTGAAACATTTGTGTTTAAGGTACGGTTTCAAATCATTCAGCTACCAAAAATTGCCATTTTGCTGCTTACCTTTCTTGGTTTGTAACTTATGTACTTTTAAATTCTGCACTTCTGTTACCGACCTACCTGTTCAAAACACCATGCTCAGGCTGAAATGTTGCACAAATGTTGGTGATTGTGTACTCTTCCAACCAAGCACAGTATTTTCATTGCACCCATGTGGAAAAGAGTGCTATGTACTTATCTTTGCTTGGAGACATTTTGGCCACTTTTGAAGAAATGTGTCATTATTTGAGGGGATTTGAGGTTGACTTTTGGTTGTGCACAATAGCACTCAATAACGTCATCAGACCTTACCTTTATGCATTCCCTCAGCATTTGGAACCAAATATGAGGTGAGAGAAAAAAGGGAGAAATACAGCATTGTTGTCTATCTGTGCAGCATGGGAGAACGCTAGCACACGTACACGACCGTCGAACAAACTGGGACAGGTCGCCACTCGCGGAAACAGAACAACATAAACATGCAAAAACTTTGGGATTTCTAACTCTATACTATTTTTGGAAAAAAATAATGGCCATATTTCCAAAATTGATATGCATTTCCATTAAATTTGATGTACATTTTCTTCACGTGATTTGATGTACAGTGTTTGGATTTAATCAAAACCTGTCAAGAATGAGCTATAAAAAAAATGAGCGTAAGAGAGCAAGGCCTGGTATGTAGTGGAGCATCGAGAGCTTCTGACAGTGATTGATCTTCATCCCTGAGATGAGGGGTGAAGTCCTGGCCTCTAAGTCCCACGGTTAGACGAGATTTAACATACTGCACCGCTACACCTTCATTGAGCACAGTATTTTGGTTCCGTTGTCTCACTCCATCTCACGTTAATAATGCTTTGCTACGGATGACCTGCTAAATGTTCAGTATAGCACTCATATCCCTTATGCAATCGTCCATGCACTACTATTATCCAGCAGCTCCAGTATCTACCTTTAGGCATCGATGTGATTGTCTTGGTTCAACCTAGGATTATTGTTTCACAAGCTAAGGCTGCAATCTTAGATGTAACACTAATCCTGCATGCACCAGCATTCAGACCTTGGATTTATCTTGGCTTTGAATCACTCCCAAGGCAACTAAACTTATGCAGTGCAGGTTCTAAGTGTAGCATGATATGATAAGATAATTACGGTTGATCCAGCCTTAAGTTTGTTGAGATCATATCTCTTCTTAAAATGTTTGACATAATAATTCTGGCCATGCTATTGCCATGGAACTATAAAGTGTAAAATGAATGTTTTCTAAAAAAAAAAAAATTATACATTCATAGTCTCCAGTTTGCAGTGCTTTGGGCGAGCCATGCTGTAGCTTACGTGTTATAATGAGGTTGATATTGACATGATGGAGAACTCCAGATTCATGTGCAGGAAGCTCACAGTAAAAGTTATCTGTAACCCTTTGACGACTTACTTTGAGGTGGTTGAAGTTGGCAGACAGCTTGGCAGAGAAATGCGGGAAGCGAGAGGCAAAATGTACGAATTGTGATTCCAAATTACGCACAAGGAGTCAAACCTACAAGCCCACATCAGGACAGAAGGGGCACTACCTACAACAAAGTCAATGTAGGAGAACACATGGTTTGCATTTACAGCTGGGATAATGGTAATGGTTGTATTGGTTTCGGACATACTTAATAAGTTACACTGAGGAACATTAACAAGTTTCATTTCTATCGTATTGTCCCTTGAAAAGATATAATAAAAATGTTGCTGAAATGTGCAGTATACTTACTTCCTGTGAGATACTGTACCGGAGGTCCTCCGTTTACAAACAAGTTCCGTTCCTAGAACGCTTTGTAAGTTGATTTTTAGTGTAAGTTGGACCACCTCAGTCACTCACACTGTACACAGAACACATGAAGGACAGAGAGAACAACTCCTTACCTTTATGCATGTGGTTGGTTTGCACGTGGCGCCATTGTCCTTCCTAAGTGTAGCGCACATAACTAGTTCTCGCAAGAGTCTCATATTTACGAAGGTCAAAACTAAGTTTTTAAGTTATTTATGGGGGTGTGTTGAAACCACAAAAGGCCGTGACACAGTACATCGTAAACCGAGGACCTCCTGTATGTGGGTAACCTCAGATCTGAGTCAAAACCGTTATTCTATGAGATGACTGAAGTGTGTTTGACCCTAAATGTTTGCATGATTGGTATTGTATTGAGATACTTGAAGCCCAGTCGCACCCTTTGCCCATTCAGGTCTGACAGATAGCAAAGGAGCTAATATTGTAGACCTGCAAATGCCCCTGGCCTGCAGCAGTCGCTCCCAATGACACACCATATCCATCATCTTAGCATCACTGGGGGCCATTATGGAAAGTACCCTTCAACATTATGCTGTGTGCATAGTGAGTGAAATATGCATCACTGATCCAGTCCATGTTGATAGGGCTGAACACACGTCAGGACATGTTGACGTTAATTTTCATTATTTGATATATACACTCCTGATCAAAATTTTAAGACCAGTTGAAAAATTGCAAAAATGTACATTTTCAATTGTGAGGCTAGTGGGAATGTTGCGCCGGGTGGTGAAGATGGCTTCACGGAGGGCATCCACTGTCTGGAACTGATGTTCATTTTTGTAAACTTCACTTGTCATCCATCCCCAAATTTGATTTCGATCAGGGGGACATGTAGGATGGTCCAAAAGAGTGATGTTTTTCCTCGGGAGGAGAAATCCTTTTTCAGGCGGGAATTGTGAACGTTGTCCTGTTGAAAAAAACGGTCATTACCACACAGACGAGGGCCTTCAGCCATGAGGGATGCCCCCTGCAACATCTCCACATAGCCAGCTCCTGTTTGCTCCATTCTTCGAAAGAAGGAAAAAGCACCCCATATCGTGATGGCGCCTCCTTCATTGTGCTGTGTGGAAAACACCTCAGGTGGGATCTCCTCGTCATGCCAGTAACATTGAAAGCCATCGGAGCTGTCAAGGTTTCATTTTTCCACATCAGCATCAAATTCCAAATGGGCAATTTTGTGGCGTTGAAAGACGTGGACTTTGAAGATGTTTTTTGTTCTTAAACCATTCTCTTGCAGATGTCATCTTATGGTTCCTGAACTGCGCTTGGAGAGTCGTCCCGTGTGTTTACAGACAGCCGATCGGATACTCCGGCTCGGGGCTGGTGAAATCTTTTAGGGTCTACCACTTGACTTTTTTTGTTCCATAACCCCCAGGATCTTTAAGAAGTTTAAAATGACTGTCTTAGTGCAATCCAACCTCAGCAGCAATGTCGTGCTGCAAGAGACCTTGCTTATGCAGCTCAACAATCCGTCCGCGTTCAAAGGGAGAAGGCTTTTTTGCCTTTGCCATCAAGAGATCATGGCAGTGTGAATACCTGACAGAAAATGACATTGAATCCACATTGTTGCCAAGATTTTGACTTTTAAAGGCTGTGGTCTTCAAACTTTGATCAGCTGATGGACAGCCTATTTCACTGTCATGGTTGTTTGCAATAAATCAATCACTCCATTTTTTTTTTTTTTTATCTCACCCCCATGTCTACTTTTTTGCATTTTAAAGCGGTACATAGAACCTCCTTAAGATCCAACAGTCCAAAATATAAATTCTTGCAATTTTTCAACTCACCATAAATGTCCATCAAGAGTGTTGATCGTTAGCTATTTGAAACGCCAGGATGCACAGGATGAGCATTTTATTCTTGCTTTGTTCGAGTATGTGCTCCATTTTTATTTATTTTTTTTGCTTCTTTCCTGTCATTATTGAAAGAACACACAAACGTTTATCTTTGTGTGGGCTTATAATATCAGAGGCCCACAGATTGTCCCACTTACACTCTTTGAATGGCAAGGAAGAAACCAAAGCGGCGTGTATGTTTCCTAACAGACAGATATTGACACAAGCTTTTTACAGCATGTTTTTATCTTTATCTCATAGGGAATCCACTCTTAAGAAATGGTGACAAAACCAGCATAAGTGAATACTTTAAATACTGTGTGATCATTAAGAGGCTTTTACATTACATTTATAAATGTGCCAACTAGTTCCACTGACACTTCTATCATTGAAAACTCAGAGGTATTTAAACGTTTAGGTTTAATTGCTCTACAGTCATATTTAACTGTGTGGTCCTCAAAGGAGAAATAGATGCTTTACTTTGTTGTATTTTAATGTGCCGTTCTGTTCTGTTTGTTATTTAGCTTTATACTTTTTTATCTTCCATTGTAAAGCGTCTTTGAGTACCTTGAGAAGCGCTATACAAATAAAATGCATTATTGTTATTATTATTTACTTCGCTATCTGATAATCTTTTTTTTTAATCGGATAATCAAAATCGGATCATCTAAATTGAATAAATCCCTTCAGATTTTCACAGTTAAGTATACATTTAAATGAATCATTCATTGCAGCACAACTTTGACTTGAGCACCACAAACCGGTTCATCTCCATTGAATCTGTTGTATCCATATCGTCGTCATCATCATGGCAACATAATAATGAAATCTATAAGAGACTATTAGCTCGCTGGCACCACCTTGATCTCTTAAGTGCACTGTCAATTCGAGGGCAATATGGAGCAAAGCTCGTTATGTGGCAAAATCATCCTTTCGATGTTAAATAGGGTGAAATGGTATGTGAGAAGCTATTCCGGTGGAATGTATGTACAGTATGTCCTACTATTTTGTGTAAAATGATTCAGATGTAGTTGAGTGTAAGGTCTGAGTGTAAGAAGATCCAAAACTTGAACAAAGCACATACAGTACAGTCATTGTTGCATCACTGATGCATGATGAAACATCATCTTGAGAGACTTTTATAAACGGTGCCTTGTTATGCATGTATTTTGCCTTCACCCCGCTGACTCAGAAGGCTGCTCATTGTTAGATTTTGGTGTTCATTCCATGGAGAATGACACATCTAGACCTGGGGGGGCAGGAATCTGATTATGCGGACGCTCGATGAGAGTCACATAAGGCACAGCTTGCTGTTGGAGGGCAAAGCAGCTCTTCCCTCTTTCCTCATGTCATGTTTTTGCACATTACACATGGGACTTATAGGTCTTACTCCATCCATCTCAGCCATGAAGGCATCTATATTAGGATGACAAATTTGTTCCTGCCACCTGATGAGGGACTGGGACTGCATGTCAAGAGGCAGCTAAAGTCAGAAAGACAGTGATTTGGAGCCAAGCGTCATGTTCCTGCCTCTCTTGCGCGCTCCTAAAACACACTGGTGGCATGTTTAGGTTTATCTTCTATTTATAGTTTTGACACTGAACTAGTTTCCCAAAATGACATGTGTTTGTATGCTACATATACACAAGCTATTCTCTCAGTATTTTGAATCCCCTCACTTCTAGCTTATTCTTAATGTGTCATTCCAACTAGGCACTTCTGTGCTCTCACACCAGCTTACAGCCAAGGTGAACTAAGGATGCACACGGAGCTCCTGATTCGATTTCAGATAAGGAAAAATACACACGCATCCAGAGTGGAAAACGCTTCAGTGCAGACAGGATTAATCTGAGAAGTCTACGAGTGAGGGTAAGGGGCACAACGTAACCCATGTAATATTGAAGGTCTCATTGTTTATGCATAGTGGCAGAGACATACACAGTGGGAAGAAGGTAAACGGAGCACATATAGCTAAGAGATGAGAACTAATCATCAGCTTGAGGCGGTATTCGACATGGCGGAAGATCAATTTGCTCTTTCTGCACTCATCCATATAATGTCATAATTGAGCGGGTTCTTAAAACAGTGTAGTTGGATTTCATACAAAAATAGTAATAGTAGACACTTGCAGCCTGATCTACTGAGATCCTAAATTATGGCGCTAAACTGAGTAAGCAAACAAAAAAATTGCACATACTCTTAGGGGGCGTGTTGCAGGTGGTCTACTATAAGTGTTTAACAGGTGCAAAAGTGGTTCGGACCCCCTTGCTTAAATGAGGATTTTGCGTGTAGCCGACTTTCACCAAGGTTTGGGAGAGAGAAAACAAAGAAATGAGGTTTGAAGGCATGGACTTGCAAGTCTTGGAGGATGCAAATAAACACAGTGGTGAACTCCAGCAGAGACATTGCAACATCATAATAATTCTATATTAGTGTATTTTGTCATTTAATATACAGTCAAACCTGTCTTAACGGCCACCTGTATAGAACGGCCACCTGCCTATAGCGGCCACTGAAAAAATCCCCCGCGGAGAATTTACGTGTTGTAGACCCTGTGTATAGCGGTCACCTGTTTAACGCGGCCAGCGGCCACCCATTTTGTATCCCTTGGTCAATATCTGACCGCATATAGCGGCCAAAATGCCGACTCAAGCAGAAGCTTCATGAACAAAAAAGTTTTGTTTTTTAACCAATGAAGCCGTGTGTGTAGACTTTAATTACTGAGTCCTAGCTCAGTCACAATCATTCACAAGATCCACACAAACTGTCAGTTGTTCGACATAAAAAAAGCCGTCTTCTTTGGAGCTTGTTGCAGACAGTGACACCGTTTATTTCCTGGTGTGAGACAATGTGCACTGGTCAATACTGTAATGCCCCTTGTTGTAGGGAAGGAGAGACTCACGTCGCCGATGCACTTTAATAGCTTTATTAACAGCGGTTTATTAACTTAGTAGTTCTTTACAACTTTTATCCGCAGTCCCACAGTGCCCTCTACTGGTCAACATGTAACAGTATAATTATATGTATCTGCAAACACAACAAGCTTCTAATCACAGACATGTTAATATGTGCGCACACAAATTCAAAATGGCCGCCAACCTGTCTATAGCGGCCACTTTTGCCGTTTCCCTTTAGTGGCCACTATAGACAAGTTTGACTGTACATGTTTTACACGACAATATGTAGTATAAATATCCGTGTTTTATGCTACAACCTGTCATACTTGGGGTCAATTTGACCCCATTCAGTGTTTGCGATTCAAAAAATAATAGATTTGACTTTTTTTTGTTGTTGTTGCTTACACACTCCTGATCAAAATCTAAAGACCAGTTGAAAAATTGCTGGAATTTGCATTTTGCACATTTGGATCTTAATGAGGTTTTAAGTAGAGCTACAATATGCAAAAGCAAAAGGAGGAGTGAGACAAAAATCATTTTGAAAAAGTAATTTATTGAAAACAACTGTCTGTGTGTTACCCATGTGCGATTTAACCTCCACACACCTTCAAGTGCAGAGTTGATACGTCTGAGTTGATACATAACATATGATACACAATATACAGTATAATATTAAAAATATTATATGTTCCACAAACCCAGCTTCGCCAAGGTCTCCACTTTCGGCTGTCACCCTCTCACACTGCACTTGACCCCTTTGGTCACTCCGAAGAGTGGTGAGCCCAATGGGGGAGGCACCCACTTTGCCTCCTCCTCGGGCCCCAAGGGGTTTCACGCCCAGCCAAAAGGCCTGGCTCCGAGGGGTCCCCGGTGATCCTCGTCCAGGAAAGGGAAAACTTAGTCCAACTTTGCCATTCATCATTTGGGTCTACAGTATTGAACTCGCTTTGTCTGGTCTCTCCCAAGGCCCTGTTTGTCTTGGGTGGCCCTACCAGGGGCATAAACGCCCCCAACAACTTAACACCTAGAATCATTGGGGCATGCAAACTTTTCCATCGCGATAAGGTGGTAGTTCAAAGAGGAGCTGGTACAAGGGGCCGAAATGTGTTGAGCAGAGAGTAACAATTTTCAAGATTACACTATTACACTAACTCTAAAACTAAAACAAGGAGTTTTTCCATAGGAGCTTTAGCATGGTTCCTTTTTGTGACTTTCTCCAAATCAGCACTTCCAGTAGCTCAGAAATGGCATTGCTGGATAGACGATATGTCTCTACTATTTTTATTCCTGACAGTCCAAATATGTTGACAAGCGTTCGGAAGAGTCTCTCTCTCCGTCACCTATCATTGTATCTGCCTCGTTTTTGCTACAATGACCAGGTGTGCGTAACACTGTGCCAGTTTGCACCTGCCTTTGGAACATGCTAAATATATACACAAAAACACCAAATGCACACAGGTTTCAGTTTTGATAAATTACATTGCAGGTGCAAAATGTTACACTTACGTCCCCCCCTCATAGTATTTGGCACGTTCTAATAATACGCATATATTCTGCATATTGATGAAGGCAAACACAAAAAATTAATTATGTGTGCTATTTTGCTTATTTTACAGACGCAAGTTTGCACATCATTTTATACACAAAAACTTTTAGTAGACGAGGACCTTAGTAGACAAATATGACAACAACATATGACCACCTGCTAAATTTTAATGAGATCCAATATAGGAAAATTCTCCTTTTACACAGCATAATGATGCTTGAGTTTTGATTGACACTGTTATTAAGGTAGTGCAATTATACACCACTGTGAATGACAACCCTCCATCCATCCATCCATTTTATATGCCGCTTTGCCTCATTAGGGTCGCGGGGGTATGCTGGAGCCTATCCCAATAATAATAATAATAATGACAACCATAATAATAAAACATTTTAAATAAAAAATGAGAATTTCTATCTTCGTAAGGTAGAATTTTTGATGCAGCTTTATATATTGGATTTTAATTGGATGCTTTATTAAATATAAAAGTGTGTATATTTAATACAGTGTTCATCTTGAGTTTTGGCTTGTATGAAACAACAGTTCCACTCTTTTACTGAAATGGCAAGCGGGAGTGTCCTCCTGTACAAGCCACACACATACTTTTTGTTTATCTCCAGTATGTAAATTCATAAGTACGCTAGAGGATGTGTACTGTAGCATGCTGAAGAATTTACATTGACACCCTATGAGTGCATCTTCCTAGAAAATAGTTAAAAGGGATTCTGTGTATGATTATGAGGAAGTTCCACAAAGCAGAGCGCAGTGCATTAAAGCAGAAATAATCTAAATCTAAAAAGGGTCGTTTCACTTTTGTGCTCTTGGGTCTTGCAAGGGAGCGCAACTAACAACCTCACGCATGCATTGTGTCCCTGCAGCCCAAAAGATACAATGTTTGCTCATTCTGACTTTTTTTTCACAGTATCAGCATTTCAGTCCTGCTTTGAAATCCTTTACACTACAATATATGCTACAAAACCAGGTGAATTGGAAATGTGTGTCCCTCTCTGCTGCATGAAATTGGGTGTAAAGGGTGTGTGAAGCTGCCTCCCAGCACCTTGTTAGCCTGTCTGGCCACAGTGACTTAAAAGCCCCAGGAAGATGTATGGGAAGAAAGGAGCGCCACGATACCAGGGGAGGAGATAGAGGGCCTCCAACCATTTTTTATTTTCATCTTGGCCTGATACTCCGCCTGAAGTCCAGTTGAAGGAACCACTGATTGGCTTTAAATAAAGCAAAGTCTCCCCGAATGCACCACATGTCATAAATTACTAAGAAACGAGCGTACTCATGGTGTACTCCCATTAAGTCAAGCTTACTGTGCTAAAGTCCGGCACATTTGGCAAGTGTGAGCTCACTGATCGGCGTTCAGTACACCCCTCCTCTGGCACAACTGTAAAGGGGGGTCAAGGCATGACTGATGCATTTATGTCCATTATAAATGATAATCACCACCTTGCACAATAGAAATAGATAGAACAACTCTAAATAGGGCTGGAAATGATCCACAAAATTAGGAAAATTGTAGGAATCCACAAAATAAGCCGCAAATAGATGCCACCCTTTTCTCCCAAAACACACGCACATTAAAGAATTAGCGGCTGAACCTATTTAAACCATGTTGCTACCTAAAACAGCAGCACCTACCAAGGCACATGAACATTTTTTTAAATTAATGTGTGGCATCTTAACAGCTGCCAATTGGATGTTGTAAAAGTTCCCTCACCAGTATTTATGATGACCTTACATTCAATTTATGTTCCAGTGGACCCTGTGCTCACTCCACAATGATGTCAGACGTCCACAATTGTGTTCCAGTAATCTACGCGCCTTCAGATTACGTCCACCGAGTGTGACTCTGCCCAGTCTGTCTAGATATTTTTTCCCCTTTCAAGTCCTTGTATTTTGTTTTAAAATCCAATTTGCCTTGACATATGTTCATACATAACATCATTATGACTTATTAGTGAGTGAAAATGATAACATTTGGGTATATCATTGTAAGAAGAACTACTGGAGCTCCTTTTAGCTAGTAGGAACATATATGGTAGCCATGTATTGATTGATATCGATTTCAGGCGACACATGTTTAAGCCCTGGCGGAAACTGTCCTCTGAGTCATACCCGTCAACATTTGCATTCCAAAATAAAGAATATTTTGGGGAAAATAAGTGAAATTCTAGTTTTCCACCAGAATTGCCACCAACAGCATTTTCAGTGTTTTTGCATGAGAATACAGGATTGAATCGAAGGCTATTTTTTACCCTGATGGTTGTTCCCCATTGTTTCTGCCGCCATCGTTACCTGCCTGTGCACACTTATGATTTTCCTTTTTCTTTTAAAACAATGTGTGTCCTTTCTCCTCTCTTCTCTTTGAAACACATATGTACGGTATATCATTAATAGGACCCATCAGTTTTCCAGTTGCTGTGCCGTTGCTACTCACAACATGTGGGGCCGTGATGTCGACAGCTTGGCAGCAGGAAGAGTGTGGGCGAAGGCCAGGCTTTTTGCACTGTACTAACCTCACAGTCTGAGGGGCTCAGTTGCCTTCATTATTCCGATGAATCTATTGAGCATCTGGGACTAAATTATTCATCACCATCGACCTAGTTCTAGGCTGCTAAGTTAGATACTTGAATGTCATCAGGCATGTTTATAAATGTTGAGATAGCTAGAATGGAGAAATAGAGTGTGTTCCACCATCCCATTGATATCATTGACTTGGGCTCCCCCTTTGCCTTATATAAAAAAGGGATGTATTTCTTCAGTCTGCATCTTAACATGAGCGGTTTTAATCTTGCTGTCCCACTGCCTCCGCCATCTCTCATTGTTGTACTAATGATGTGTCGCTGCTGGCGTGAGGCTCAAAACAACAAACCCCTCCACTTAGTCTGGTCAGAATTGGACCTTTAGAACTGTGAGAAATAACTGCAAGCACCTGTGCTTTTAAGGGATATTCAGCATTTTAGCATCTGGCACTGGTTCCCTTTGTTACAGATACTGTATGTAGTGCCCTCCAGAAGTATTGGAACAGTGAGGGTTGTTGGAGACTGAAAACATGTTCGCTTGATATCAAAAGATGAATATGAGACCAGAGAGCAACATTTCAGCTTTTATTTCCAGGTATTTACATTTGGATCGGATGCACAATTTAGAAGACAGCACCTATTGTTTGAACCCACCCATGTGGTCATGCGAGCAAAAGTATTGGAACATGTGACTGACAAGTGGGTTTTGTTGCCCATGTGTATCCTATTACATTACTTGTTCAGTCAATAAATAGCACTGTATGTCTACGCTCAGTTTCAGATCGGGTAGGATAGGTTTTGCCGTTGTAGACTGCATTTAGAGGTGAAAACAACATGAAAAGCAGAAAACCATCTATGGGTAAAAAGCAAGCAATTGTGAATCTGAGAGAAGAAGGAAAATCAATCGCAATCATTGCACAAACATTGGTCAGAGCCACTACAACCATTTGAAATGTCCCAAAGAAGAAACACCACTGGTGTACTAAGTAACAGACGGCAAACAGGTAGACCAAGGAAAACATCAGCAGTTGATGATGAGCTGTAAAGAAAGACCCTAAAACAACTCTTAGTGACATCATCAACAACCTGTTGATGACAACCTGGCAGGAGTGGCGGCATCATATTTACCCCTCAGTGCTCATCTCTGTACTTTTTGGCAAATTCCAGTCTGACCTTTCTAAAAAATAAAGAAATTGACATAATTGTTGCATTTTTTTGGAGGACATGTAAGGTTATCTTCACTTTTGTCTGAAAGTCATCCATATATTGTTAAGACAATATAAAATCCTGAGGAAATGTTCCTTTTGTGTCACAATGGGGAGTTTTGAACTGATAGTTTCCTGTAGTGTATATATCATCAGTTATGAAGGGTAATCATGCTTTTAAAAGCCAGAAATGTGTTCTAGAACACGCTCCCTAGTCATAGTAAAAAGCAAATGATTGAATCATGTTATTTGGGCTATAAGGATATCCTTGGAATATAATATATCAGTAAACATACTCCATCTGTGAGTGAAATTCACACCTTGTGCTTATATTTTATAACATTGTTAAAAAAAAAAAAATCACTAGCAGTGTTTACGATACTACAGCCTAGTCTGTCGGTGTAAAGTGTGGATTTAAAGTAGATGTCATGGAATCTGGTAGATAAGGCCAAATTATATAGTGGAAATAGCAAGCAGCTAATGTCTGGATGGCAGCAGTTTCGCTCTTATGTGGTCTGTAATAAAAGCCGCAGGCCTGAGGGGGTATTCACTTGTACACTCACGGCTTTAGGATTGTGTAAATGGAGGACAGTCTGTGAGGCTAAAGCAGTGTGAGTGTATGCAATCTAATTGGCTGTAATGGAAATAATGTATTCTTGATTTGACAAATACTTCTGTTATGTATAAATATAGCATGAGACAGATCTCTGCAGAACAAGACCTTAGGCTGGATAAAAACAGGGTTGCACAAAGACAGCAAGATAACAGAAAACAACAACCATCCTCAGTGGGATACATTAGTAGGACAGCAGAGGCATGCGTCAGGTAAACCCTTCAGATGCCTTTTGTGTCCTCCTGACTTTCAGCTTGTCTCCAAAGAGATGCGCTGTTTGCCAAAGAGTGTTCATCAAATTAGACCAAATAGACTATGTGAAAAATCCACCACTCTCCACAGAAGCGGCAACAGGTTCACACTGAAAGCCTCTCATGGTTTTGAGCCCGAGGACATCAGAAGCTAACATATACAGTAAATCCCCTAAAGAGCTACTCTTATTCCCATGCAGCATAAAGGTGAAAACATTCAGTAAGCAAGCGTGCTGTGCTGCAGAATAGCAAAGTCACCTTTTTAATATATAGCATGAGTGCTGACTAAGCTTTTGGGAGGACATGCAAAGGGTCAGTTGAGGTGCCTCGTTAGGAGGACTTTTATCAATCCTGAGGTATGGAAAGCCAACGCGACAAAGAGAAGGGACACCCTGTGCTTTGGAAGGTCCAAGTTCACGCCACCCTTGATGGCTCAGTCGAGGTCTCCCAATAACCTTTCTTGAGTATAGTTTTCATTATCCTCAATCTTGGCAATATCCCCTGACACCTAAATTATCCCACATAACGGTGTACTTAGAGACTGTGAAAATGCTCATGCATTTTGCATGAACGCTAAAAGCAGGTTTCTCTCCACAGAATGGCTTTCTCTTCTAGTTTGTGTGCGTTACATACTCCCAACTGTCTCCCCAGGCTTTCTCAGCACATCCCACTGGAGTGTGCTCTCGGCTGCTGCGAGTAGAGGCAGATAAATGAGCTACTCTCCTGGTTCCGCCATGGCTTCAGCACTTTACTACTGGAATAATGATGCTTTGCAAGCCCAGAATCTTTGCTTTTAGTGCCTTAGAAGTACCTTGTTTATATGAGCGTCTGTCCTGTGTGAATTATGCTCCTTATAGTAAAAAAATATATATATACAGTAACTCCACTGAGCTAATGAACACATCACAATATTCCTGGAAAAAGTTGGAGAAATATCACATAAAAATCCGCAACTCTCTGTGGTGCCAAGCTAATAATTTGCATATGGTTTTATTTACAATAGTGTACCTTCCTGACAGTTTTTGATATTTTTGAAAGAATTTGGTGTTCTTTTCAGACAGTCGAGCTTCCTGCTAGTTGTCATCCCTGCGTAAGCCACAAAAAGCCCCGCTTGAGGACACCATGAATTGGTAATGTTAAGGGCTCTCTAGGTCATGACCGCATCAAAATGTTGACCTTGTCTGTAAACCCACTTGGGTGATGCTTTTTCACATGAATTTATTGTAGTGGCAATGCATAGCCTTATACTGTACACCCTATTACATAGCATACCACATAAGTACTCAGATGAAGTGTCGTTGCACAAATTATACAACGATTTGACATAGCAAATTCAAACGGCCACAAAATTATTTTGTGATTAAATACTGCATTGACCCAAACATAAGACCACACTGAATATAAGACAACATCTCTATTTCGGGAGCCATTTGTCAAAATCAAAGACTAAAAGGAGAGTAAAATGATTTTAAAAGAATGTTTAACGGTAGGGGACTTTAACATCAAAGGTTTGTGAGTGGCAGGCAGAAAAGCTCTGGCTTGGGTCGTTCTATTTTCTAATATGGGTAGCACAAGATCTCACGAGATTAAAATGTAATAAGATTTCTCGTTCAGAAAATAAATGTCTCGTGGCCACTAGGCTTGGGACGATAATAAATATGTTAATAACACAATAAATGAAAATGAACTCAATAATTTTACCAGCCTCAACATATTGCGATGTGCATCTGTGTCTGTTTTCCTCATCTCTCACCTCCAAACAAGCAGGAAGAGGGTTCACTTTGTGCATTGGTTTCAGCACCTTGACACCTTTGTTCCATAGAACAACGGCATGAACGGACTCATTATCTCGGTGGGTGGAGGCGGGGCCGGTAGCATACACACAGAGTGAAGAACAGTGGAATGTAGTAGAAATTAAATGAGTAGATTGCAGTATATTGTCATATATTTTTCATTGTGCTTTTCTTAAAAGTACTGTTAAAATCTTGCCTCGCCTCGTGAACTAAGTGTCTTGTGACACTCATATTTTATTAAATAAAGTCATATACAGTCAAACCTTGGTTTTCCTACACTGGAGAAACATGATTGAATTTGATCTCGCCAGGATGTACGGGAAGTCTGCATCAACAATAAGTTCCGCCCATTTGTCATTTATAATTATTTTATAACTATAATTTTTCTCTATTAAATGTATTTTTTGTTCATATTTTGGATGTCTGGAATGGATGAATTGGGTTTACATTCATTCCTATGGGAAAATTTAGTTTTTTGTCAAACCTTTTGGAACAAAAAAAATAACAAATCCAACTGGGCCATTTGGGCCAACATAAGAAAATACAGTTAAACCTCCCCTTTAGAAATAATGATTTAATTAATTCCAGATTCAAGCGATTGCCATCATATCAACTTTATCAGCTGTAAAGGCAATGTTTTACAGAACACAAATATAAAGATATAAAGAAAGGTTAATCACGGTATAGTACACATAAATAGAACTAAAATAAATAAAATCGCTCAACTTTGGCAAGGGAACAGGACGGTGTTTCCAGAGCGATACTGGCTCAGAGTGGCATTACGTATCATTTATATTATGATAAGATAATTCATAGAGCTCCACGAAAGCTCACTATGTGGTGATTAGCAGGTACCCTGCACTTCATTTGCAAGTAAATCTCAGTGAAGGAGTCAGAAAGGAGGAAGATGAGTGAGGGAGTATTCTATGATCCCCAAAACTTCTGCCAGTGAATGTAGCGTGTCACCATTTCACGCCAGCAAAAACAAATCACTAGTCTGAAGTGATGGATGCGGCACTCTTGGATCAGACAACCACGCCATCTGGATAGCAGATACTGTACATCAGCAAATCACATTTAAATATAGACTGCTTTCCTGGGCCTCGCCAACAACTGCCCTTCGTCACATCCCCCCACATGGATTTGATAGATCCTTCCCAGGTTTAATATGTGAAGATGATGCTCATCTATACTCCAAATGTCAAAATAATGCTATAGGGGCAATGAAATCGGATTATGTGCATCCAAATGGATGTTAAACAAAATGGCATCATCTTTAATTTCCCTAATATGAATCAATACTAATCCAACTTGCAAACATACAGTATCATGCAGGAATAGTAACCAAGTCCGTCTTTATGACAGGGATCTAATGTGTTATATAGCCTTTACATTTTGCCCCTGCCATGGAGGTTACGTTCTGCTTGCTGTTTACTCGTCAGTAAGATTATGCAAAAACGACTCAAGCATTTCCTATCCAGATAAAGATTATGGATCTAGGAGGTTTATTTTTCATTTTTTGCAAGCACATTTTGCCTGAATTTTAATGACAAATCCAGACATAGTTTGGAGTTGTTCTTAGCAGGCGGTTTCCGCTCTCAATTTCACTGAACGATGCCTTTCTCTTTCTGCAGACAACGGAGGACCTGCTGGTGGCATCGGCCGAGTGCCCAAGCGATGACGAGGACATCGATCCCTGTGAGCCAAGCTCAGGTGGGTTAGGTTAGTCATCTCTTTTTATTCTACTTCTCTATGGTTGTGTCAGTTTGTTTCTGTGTGCTGTAGTACATCTCCGCCAAGAGACTCACGGATAACTCACAGCTTCTCAAGGAGCAGGTTGGAGTTTGAAAGTCCTCCAAAGCAGTGGTTTTCAACCGGACTCACCATCACCGCTTAATGACGAGCAGCAACCCAAATTGTGGAGCTCTTTCGACTAAATGTTGTCATAAATCTTATATTTAATGGAAAGACATTAAAGTGCAGTTTGAATTTGAGGTAGAGCAAAATAACACTGTGCTCCAGCACAAAACAAGTTTAATGAACATTTCACTACGTGTTGATCCACAATCTCAAAAATTATTTGAAGACTGTCAGCAAAGGTTTTTCAGTACATGGCACATCTGGGGAGCAACTCTCTGATTGAACAACAAAAAGTGCAATTCAAAAAGATTAAAATTTACAAATTCAACCTTTTTTTGATTAGCTCAGAAGGTACGTTTACTAACAGGGGATCCATTTCGTCTGTTGGCCACCCCGCCCGCCTGGGCCAATAAGTCGAATTCAGCATGAATCGCCTCCCAGTCCGCTTTCCCGTCATACCTGGGAGTCTTCATTATGGGCGGAAGTCCCCCAATAACACAATTTGAGCTGCAGTCTGTCTTGAGGGCGTGCTCAGCTCTCGCAGATATCTCCAGCCGTGGAGAAACGTGGAGAATAACAAGCAAATAGCACAGACAAGAATAAAGGGTCCGGTTGAAAGCGTATACCATATTGACCTGCATATAAGATGGTATTTTTTTCAGTCATCTGAGCTTTTTTTCCCATTACTCATGCACACTAGTGACTTGGACAGATGCAGTCACAACACAGGCACTCTCGAAAAAAGTATCAATGTTGGGCAAGCTCGCAAACAACAGAGGAGGCGTTATTATGCCAGCTTGAAGATAATGGTGATCAACCAGAGTCATCAAACAACTTTGACTTTGGGATAGTAATCGATCAGTTATTTATTTATTTTTTTAGGACAGGTATTTGAAAAAGAGGGGTATTTTATTTACAGTCACAACACAAGTTTAATGACTGATAGTTCACGAGCTGCATCACATATT
Organism: Dunckerocampus dactyliophorus; assembly: GCF_027744805.1. Classification (NCBI taxonomy): domain Eukaryota; kingdom Metazoa; phylum Chordata; class Actinopteri; order Syngnathiformes; family Syngnathidae; genus Dunckerocampus; species Dunckerocampus dactyliophorus. Next base: position 13,206,418 of record NC_072832.1, on the reverse strand, counting down.
CTGGCTTTATGAAGATAATAATGCTCAGTACGTGTCGATTTACTAATATAATTAAGGTAGCACGAGTATTGCACACTATGATACCATTGCAAATGGTGAATAATACATATATTGTGAAATGAATACCTCCCAGGCAGTTACCTGTGGTTGTACATGACCACACAGTACAAAGATCTTGTTGTACATCAAGATGTTAGTGCCTTCCTCCTTCATTTAGCGTAAAGAGCTGCAGTGAGTGGGTGCTGCATCCATTGCGGTCAGACTGTTGGTACTGCGCTGAAAAGCCATTAAAAGCTGTTCTTGGCTTCCATCCATTGTGAATTAATCCTGTTGGGAGCAATTCTCTCCAACGACTCTCCAAATTTCACACATAACAAAAACTCGACTATGCTCAGTGTTTTTCATGTGACCAAACATTAATATTATAAGTCCTTTTCATCTTCATCGCCGCTGTTTAATTGTTTGTGCACAAGTGCTACACAGTTGTGGTCATCACATCCATGTATGTGGTGTTATTTTTCAGGTGGCCACCAGTGCTTTTCCCCGTTAGGGGCAGCCAAAGCGAGTAACTGCAAATTGCAAGGGGAATTAATCATGCTGTTTCTCATGCATAGTGTATTAGTGATAGACTTATTCTGTTTGTAGTAGTAAAAAAAACAACCGAGCATGGACGTAGCAGCTTTTCCTAGCACCCAGGTAAACACAAACTTCACGGAAAGATGTATTTACCTCACAATGTCTTTTCATCAGCTTCTACAAAACTTTTAATCTCTTACCGTGGCCGTGCTATGAAAGGAATTAAATCTAAACCTATGAATAGATGGATTTCAAAAGGCTTAAGTGATGAGAAGGGGAAACAATTAAGTTGCAGACCCTTTGGCCCCTACTCCATCTAGAGGTGTTATTGATTAGTCTGAGGCCATCAAACGACCACTAAATGAATCTTTGCCCAACAGCGCAGACTTTCAACTTTCGTTTCTCAGTAATGTGGACTTCTACCAGCAACAATCGCAGCATAGCTTTTGCTCTTATACTGTGCATAAAAGTGATGACCTCATCAGAGAACATCTCATTAGGTACTTCACATGCATGTACGGTCATGGAAAAAATGATTAGACCACCCTTGTTTCTGCAGTTTATTGATCCATTTTAATGCCTGGTATGTTTGTTTGGACAAATATAATGGTGATAACAAATATAGCTCGTAAGAGTTTAGCTTAAGAGCTGATATCTAACAACTTTCATGGTTTTCTTGATAATAACCAAAATCACTTAAGTAATTACATGACTAGCTATAGCATTGTACTACCAAAAACTGTAACTCTTATGAGCTATTTTTGTTGTCATTGTTATATTTGTCCAAACAAAGGTCCCTTTAGTTGTGTCAGGCATTAAAATGAACAAGAAACTGAAGAAACAAGGGTGGTCTAATCATTTTTCCCATGACTGTATGTTACCACACACAAGAGCTTGGTCTGTATAAGTCTCTAGACCCAGATACAGTAACCCCTCGTTTATTACGGTTAATTGGTTCCAGACTCCACCGGAATAAGGGAATTTACAGAAATAATAATATTTTAGTATTTAGAGCATAGAAAACCTGCTTATGACCTTCTAAATATTGTTTAGCATGAATAGAGCCCTCTAAATATGAACTAACACCCCATAGTAACCTTTACCCTCATATTACCCAATATAGTAGAAACAATAATACAAAAATAAAAATAAGCCATTTAAAACATAAATAAGACTCACGCTCATGTGTGACTTTGGGTGTTCAGAGTTAAGTTTGCTGTGGGTTAAAGCCACAACAGTAGCCCATGTTATTATTATTATGTTGTTCTGACGTTCAAGTCTGGTGCTTGTGTGTCTTGCCGAACATTACAGTAAAACTAGTGATATCGAGTGACTATAGTAGAATGCTATCGTCATATCATCACGTGTTTTAAATGCCTTAAATGAATTAATACACAAATATGTATTTGTATTTTAGTTCATTTAGCCATTTTTATGGTGGAAAATGCTTATTTTTTGCAGAAATACATAAAATCTGCTTAAATATGCTTTTTTTTTACCAATAATAGGCTGTATTCAACCATGAAACAGCATGATTTATTAATGAATATGTTCTTGAAAAACCGTGATATTGTGAAACCACGACATTCAAACCGCAAAGAGGCAAGTGACAAATGTATTAGACGGTCCATCCTTTTCAGGCTTTTTTTTTCTAGAACAAAAATACCATCTTATATTTGGTTTACTACAGTAGATTGCACTTTGTACAATGGCTTAGTATTCCTTGATCGGTACTCGTAAAGGTACTGCTTTTACATCCTGAACACTTGCTCCACCAATCCATCTTAGAAAACGCAACCAGAAACTGTTTGGCAAGGCGAGGCACACTTCCTGGTTCCTGTTCTGATAAAAGTGCTGGTAAAGCATCACTGTTGCTAACTTGTGGGCCTGTGGTTTAACGTTTCTCTTTTCTGCACTGTAGGATAAAAACATAACCTATCTCTGCTGTCCTGTGGCCAATCAGCCAAACATATTAGGTTGGGAAAATGGATTACATTACGATACAATACCAAATGTGTCTATGAGTTCTAAAAAAACAAGGCCAGATGCTCCCACGTTTAACATCACACCCAGGCTTGTGTGCACAAAGTTAATGTTGCTGCTTAAGTGAGCCCAAGAGCTAAACTTTGAAGTGGGCACTAATGAAAACTTTCTATGGCCCTAAGTCATCATCATTTTACATACAACTGCAGTCTCTCCACTAGTAACCGAGGGAGACCGGTTGGTTAAATTGACTCACATTTTATTTCTCTAACACACCGAAAACATGAAAATCCAGCAGCGCAGCAGAAGCTTATCACCCGCTAAGCCTGCTGTGATTTGATCATACTGCAGTAAATTGAATACTTCTCCTGGTTGAGAAATGCACAGGGAATACTAACGCACTGTAAGAGTAGGCTTATTTACCTTATTTGGGGAGTGGGCATTGAGAAACTGGTAGAGATCAAGAATAAACCTGTAGGCTAGGCTAGCATGTCATGTGCTTTTTTGCCAATTGGTAATGCAGCCAAAATGTTATTGCCCCAATTGTAGGCGAAGAAAGAACACCCACCATGCACAGCAGGGGAAAACAGCACAGATCATTTTTACCCTAGGGTTTATCCTCTAAACGTGTATGCAAGATTTAGGCAGCCTTCTACGTATGATAAATAATCCCCTAGTGTCCTTATTCTCTGCTGCAGTACTACTAAGGAATGGCCATTGGCAGGTTGTGGTTAATCATGTCATCTCATTTCCTCTTCTCTTCCTCTGCGCTCATCTTTCTTTGTCCGAAAGCACACTGCTACAATGCTAATGTGTTTGACATTTGCTTTACTAGATTAAATTTCTGGAAAGGAAAACAATAGTGTCTCACAAAAGTGAAACACCTCTCACATTTCAGCAACCATGTTTTTTGCAGTTTCTTGTCACTGCCAATTGAATAGAAATTAAACTTGGATATGCTTTAAAGTAGTAGAGTAGTCAGTGTACTGCTTATGTAGTGTTATAGATTGACTAGCCACTGAAAATGACTCAACACACAGCCATTATTGTCCAAACAGCTGGCAACACAAGAGACTACCAAGATAATTATGTCTACAGTGAAGCATGGTCGTGGTAGCATCCAGCTACTGGGGAGCTGCCGTTTATTGGTGGAAACATTGAGTTTCAACGTGTACATTGTGAAGGGCATGATCCCCTCCCTTGGGAAACGTGGCCACATGCCAGTTTTCCAACATGAACACAGCACACCTCCAAAATGACACGTACCTTGCCAAGGAAGCTGAAGGTCAAGGTGACGGAGTAGCTAAGCATGTCTTCCAACCTGAATTCAAGTGAGCATTCACAATAGAAAGGTGGAGGAGCGCAAGGTGTCTAACATCCATCAGTCGCACCAGTGATGTCATCATGGAAGAGTGGCGGAGGATTCCAGTCATAATGGCGGTTGTATAATGTGTAATGGGGGTGTTGGTTATTTCAAGAGACAAAAAATCTATACTGTTTTCCAAATTGTACACTGACTACACACATTTTTAACCAAGTTTCATTTCTATAGTATTTTCCCTTAAGAAGATATAATTTAAAAAAAAGGGTTGGTGAAGTGTAAAGCCTAGGTCACAACCGACAAATCGCTTTTTTCGTTTATGAAGAACAGAGGAGTCACAAGCGTGACATATGAAAAAAATGTACATTTCGCCGAAACTTGACACCAGAAAAAAAGTACAAAAGACACACGTTGGCCGTATGGACGACGCGCAAAGACGTACGAAGTGTGTAAGTTTGTCTTGCAACCTGGAAAAAACGTAAGCGCCCGTAGAGTTAGTTTGACATGACAATGAACCTCTGCGGCCGGTCTGAGGCCAACGTACTGCTCAGCACGTCTGTGCGTATCGTGCGTTTTTTTGCAGGCAGACCGACCATAGAAGCCCGTATGTCCGGTTGTGACCCAGGCTTAAGGGGTGTACCCACTTTTGTGAGCTACTGTATAATGTACGGTAAACTATATAAATCAAGACACATGATGGCAAGCCAGCTGGAATGACATTGCAACATTGTTTTAAAAGTAGCTGCAGCTTTAATTCTGAGAGTCTTATGCAATTTTGGTATTTTTCCCAGCATTTTTTCATTGAGGATTATGCCAGCCCAGGCTTCATCTTGTGTGTTCTGAAAGAAAACAGGATTTCACACTCACTGTCAGGCTTTCTCTTTGCTGATCCCCCCCTCCCCATTTCATATTTTCAATTATTTTCCTTTTTTTCTACCACTCATCCTTAGGTTGTGCTGACGTTGATGCTTACACAATATGTCCGTTTAGAAATCTAAGTAGGGCACAGAAGACGTGGCTTATCTGAGAGACGATGTACAGCCATAATTGATATTATTGCGAAATTATTTTCTACGCCGCTTGTCCTCATTAGGGTCGCAGGTGCTGTACACTGGAGCTTATCCCAGCTGTCTTGGGGCGAGAGGCGAGTACAGGCTGGTCTGAATAAATAGATATATACTTAAAATAAATGGGAGAATAGGGCTAGTATTGGTTTAGTGCCATATGCATTACCTGTGAAAAGTTTGGACACACCTCATTTATAGCAGTGACGGCGTGTTACTCGTACTGTAAATTTAACCACAATTTTTAACAGTGAAACTCCTTTGCAATCAATGTTGTTGTTGCAACCCGCAAGCTCCAGCCAGAAGCCCAGTCCCCAAAACCCGACCGGAGGTACCATGAGCGCACACACGTACACCGGCTTGCCTTGCGCTCACAGCTTGAGCGACAATGAGAGAGCCAGTGACAGCGGCCAGCGATGTGCCTGCACACGCAACAGTAATTATTGCACAGTTGTGGCTCAAAATCAGCCTTTGCTACCTCAAAATGAAGGCACAAATATAACTCTATAGGTGTGCAACTTCAAAAAACACTGCTCATTAGGACTGACTAAGGCAGCCCTTCTCCCCTCAACCAGCATTGCTTTGCTCGTCCATGCACGACACTGAGCCAACAAGCCAAATAGATTTGCAGGTTGCTCATAGAGCCTACACCGCAAGCTCGACCGCGACAAAGATCAACAAAAGTAGGGGTGCCCAAAGTGTGGCCCCGGGGCCATCTGTGGACCGTGGCTAATTTGACATTGTATCACTACAGAAACAAAATAAATAACATTTAAAAAGCAGCAAAAATGGTAAAAATAGAGCAAAACGCACAATGAGAACAAGCTGAATTGTTGACACCAACAACCAATAATAACACAAAGCTTTGTATTTAAATACACCATATAGCACCACTAGAAGTACTGTCTTAAGAGAACATAAGTACTTTATATAAAAGAAAAAAACCCATGAAATTCTAATCTAAGAGTAAAAGTAATCAAGTATCCATTTAGCAGTCTTGTGCTATGAACGCCAAATAAATCATCCACTTGTGGAAGCTCCTCTGAGCCGAGGCTTAAATTACACCCCACCTTTAACCAGGCTAAATGAAACACCTTTAAGTAATTCTCTCAAGGACCTCATTTCATGCTCACTCAGCTCTCCGTTCATCATCCGCCATTAGTGTGAGTCGAACCACTTCTGACTCACGCGCCATCATCGGGCGTACTGCCGGCATGTCACAAGTACACTTCTCGAGGACACTCTGATAATTAAAGAGCGATTTAATAAGTGTTTTGGCTCCACCGCAGCTGATACAGTGACCTGTCAGCAGATTGAGCCCCAAACATCACTATGTAATGCCTCTGACAGCTTGTGATTATGACGGGATATGAGAAGTACGAAGATGATATCACACTAATCTGAGTAAATGACACCAATGTGTCGAAGAGGCTGGTTGAAGGTGTCCTGCTCCCATTTCTCCCAAAGCTCTCAGAAGACCCTTTCACACCGCCTATAACAGCGGGAATTCTATGCCTTTTTCCTGTCGTCCTTCTGTGTGAGCAGCAACATCACGGAATGTGTGGTCAAAGGCAACCGTAAATTTCCCGTATTTGGAGGCAGTATCAGAGGCATGACAGAGGTTGGACTGTGTCTGTGTGAATACGAGTATTTTGTATGTCACGCTGTACACTGGTTCGGACATCGCCGTGCATCAAATTTTCCAAGTCGTAAATAGATGGCATAACCACTGTATCGGTAAGCTGTTTCAGAAAAAAAGCGGAATTATGGAAGGACATGTGAAACAAAGGTAGCCGGGATGTCCTGAATATGTCCCTGTTTAGTACTACATAACTACTATCATGGAGGCAACACAGCAAGGACAATTAGCCAAGCACATAGGATTATTTCAGCGATGGCTGTATCACAGCAGAAGTTAGGAGAATGAATATCATGATCGATAAAATTAACTACACCTCAAGCATGATTCTGATAATCAATCAATCAATGACAGGTGGTGCATTTGGTACCTGGGCCTTCAGTGGCCCGGACAGATTTTTTTTTCCACGGTAAGAGCCAGTATCAAAAAACAAAGCAATAATGATAGTATAATAATATGTGCCATAGCAGGGGTTCAAACCAGGGTCAAATCCAAACATCTACACTGCAAAATCACCTGAAGCAATTCACAATCAGTATTTATCCAATACAAAAATTATAACTTTTTCAGACAAATGAAAAAAATACAATATTTTCAGTTAAATACATCTACTCACCAGAGATGTCAATTTATTCCTCAGTCAGCCATTGTGGGCTTAACTTATCTTGTTGAACAGTTTTGCTCTGATCAACCAGTCAGGACTGCGGGCCTGCCTCATTGCTCTGATCAACCAATCAGAACTAGGGGCCTGGTAGCTGGCCCTGAGAGACAAATCAGAAGTGTAATTGGCTAAAAAAAAAAAAAATAGCCCCATTGTTAATAATGTGTACATGACAGGGGCCAACACTGTATCAGTCTATTAGGGTAAGCAATAAAAAAGCTACTTGTATTGTGAAAACTCGGGCATCACTTTGCTTCTATTTTTTATGTATTAATTTTTTTAACCTGTCCTCTTCAGCAGCTTAGTTAGGGGCCATCACTCCTGATTCTGAAGGCCCTGGGAAGATTACACTGGTATGAGTGAGTTAATAAAAATTCCCTTTAACAACACGATTTTTTTGACACGCGATTAACGTGTGCACGTCCTGTTTGACCCTCGGCCCCCACCATAGAGACACGCAATGTTGAGCCACAAGCGGGAACAAATATTGAGCAGAAATGGACAAAAAGGGTATTTTGAATGGTAAGTTGAGCTTCAAAGCCCTGGCAGATGGCTGTCTCCACAAGTCCAAAGTTATTTTTATCTACTGTCTCTGTGAGTTGAATTGTCACTGGAGTACGTCGAGTCTCAAATGCCACTTGCTGGCTGGAATCTAGAGAATGTGCTGGAGCACTATAGGAATGTTTTATTGTCGTTTATACGGTGGTACCTCGGCATACGAGTGTCCCAACTGAGGAGTGTTTTTTAGATACAAGCCGCCTCTTGGGTGCGAGCTAAAATTTGGGTTATGAGCTGCTAGTTACCGAGAGGCATTGCCGAAGACAGCTATTAGGACGGCTGTGTCACCTTGGTATGTGGGGACAAAGGCGGAAGTGAGCGAGCACACACAGTGCTCAATGAGATGGCAGTAAAGGCTCGCGAAGGAATTTATTAGCGTTATTATATTATTCGTAAGCGAGCTGAATTGCTGTTTGTCAAAGAGGACAGAATAAAACTTGCATGTTGCGGCGGTGTCATACTTCCACGCTGTTGAAGTCGCCGGACCAGGGAAAGTGTGATAAAGTGTGTGTGAAAGTTGTCAATATTTATTTTTCTAACACCCTGTTTTCATTTCATATTGTTGTAGGGGGGTTTTGCAAACCTTTATTTGTGTTGTTGGTCACAATTATATTTTGTGAGATCATTTCCTGGAGAGAATGATATTTGAGTGATGGACAGTTTACCTTACCAATGACTACTTGTTCTACATTGTATTTGTTTTTTATACATTGGGGTCCATTTTGTTTTGAGCTGTTTAAAAAAACAGAATGTTTACATTTGCATAAAGCAAGCATGTTATCCAATCTTTGACAATCTCTATTGATAGCGTATTAAAAACTTTAAAATGATCTTTCAAAGGTACGCTTATTATACATAAAAATGTCTTTCTACCTGAAATTAATTGTGATTAATTACGGATAAATAAAATTATGGACTAAATGCTATTAATTGCAATTAAAATATTTTAATCGATTGACAGCTGTAATGGCAACACACAGAAGCTGAAATCTAATTGGACAAAAAACATACCCATACACTACTGGGAGCAATACGAAATGAAGAAAATAGACTGTTGGGAATGATTAATATAATTTAATAGAGGAAATACTACAATTTAAGTTTAAAATGCAGGTAAGTGTTTCTGCTTATGATTAGGCCTGCTTGCCTGACTGCACACGACTGCAATTTAATCAATGTCTTACATTTTCACAGTTTTGTATTCAGTAAATTTAGCGGACAAATGTCAAATGAATTACTTACAAGTGACTCTACTTTCCCATCAGTCCACACATATCTCCTCTCTCGGCTTGCCATGTTTGTTATTGTGCCGCCTACGGAAATTATGTCATTGACACGTCTGATTGGCTAAAGTTGCCTGACAGTCTACGGCTGCAGCGTTGCGTTTACTTTGTCAGTGGTATGACAGCTTGTGAATGTGTTTTTGTGTGGACAGAGATTGTTTTAGAACGCCACTGTGTGGATGGATATTTTGAATTTGCGTTTTTGAAAATGTTTGTGTGGACAGAGCCTCACTTTATGGCCGGCTCAAGCCCACCCTGACTGTTCAATAAATCCCTAATGGTCCTAGTTGCTTCATTACCCCTCAACAAAACTCCACACGGACCTGACAGTAACCACATTTTCCCTAATCTAGCTTTGTCACTCAACACACTCTTGAAAATACCCACATAAATGAGAATCTCTCTGGATACAAATGTGGTTATTAAAAATAGTCTTTATTGAAAAATTGTACTTGACAGTAGTAACTCTTGGAAGTAACTGTTATCGATAACTATACTGATAGCAAGGTTTTTATCATTTGCTTTTCTGACATTGTGGCGCAATGGTGTGTGTAAGTGTAAGATCTTGCTGTCGCATGCTAACTAAAAGAATCTCAGCTTGGCTGTGATGGAATGATTGAAATGTGTCCTTGCAAGGACTTAAGGTGATACCGCCACTGTGATACTGTAATTTATGTCTGACGTGAGACTGAGAGGATGAAGTTATTATGGCAGCTTTTTCACAACATTCAACTCCCCTGAGTTTGCTTTGAGTGCTGCCACGAAGCCCGGCACTTTAAGGTCATTTGCTTCGTGTTTCATTTTACCCCTGGGTGAGTTTGAGTAGAGGTTGCCGCCCCATCATTTATAAATGAAGTCAATATTAGAGTACTGATGAACAAACAGTCAGACGTATTTTGACTGAAGTCTTAGGAGAATGTCTCCGAGGCCTCGTGCCTGCCACATTACTCCACCCACCCAAGGGAAAGCAAGTCCAAGCTGCACTGCCAAGCACATGCTTTCCAAAATCATCCACACTCTCATATCCGTTATTGATCTGAGAGAGTTTGAATGATATCCTCCTCTGCCTTCAGGTGGTTCAATAGACAACGCTGAGAGTAAACGTCCACTAATGAGCTGTAATGAATGCTAATCTTTTGGCAACAGAACATAGCTCCCTGAACTGCATTAAATGCAGTATTAATCATTTAATTACTGGGCTCCACGTAGCTTTCTTGTTTAAGATATGTTAAATAGCAGAAAGTGATTGATAGTCTGACTGTCATACTGTTTAATTATTTGTTTAAGGATGCTTTCACACCTGCCTTGTTTACTCCAATTATATTGAAAGGGAAATTATCATCTTTCACAGTACTCGAGAGTTTTTGGTGCAGACTGGATATAATACCTACGTGATTGAGCTTTACAAAAAATAACTGTTAAAAAATCTAACTAATAGTAGCAGTGCATGTAATTTGTCTTTGTAGGGGGATTACTGTACATGTGGATATGTTCTTAAGTTTAGTGCTGATTAACCAGTTTGTTGGGAAGCTTGAGGTTTTTGGATGACTCTGCTTCATTGATGACCGTTATCTTAAGATCTCTATCTCTGTTGTTTGCTACTTGCCCGACCGTTGAGACACATTTTTCCAACTCGCCCGACTCAATGGCAAGAAGTCATTTGGCTCCTTTAATGTAAGACTCGGGCAAAGTATACTGTCTTGTTGCTGGGTAGGCAGTCCACGTCACTTCCAGCATGATGCTTGGGGCAAACATTCAATGTGACCACATACAAAGTCAGTGTCTTTGAACAATGTTTGGCCGATTAATGCAAATAAGGGTGCATTCCGTTGAAATTATTTGCTCTAATTGTGTCGTTGTGCATGGCGTGTTGCATAAAGACATGAAATAATTGGCAATAAGGCGATCATACAGCAGTAAAAACATATCTTCTATGTCAGACAATGAATGTAGCAGATGAAAATAGCACTTCTAACATGTCTATCTGCGTTCTTACATCAAATCAGTCTGCATGAATACATTCTTGTATGTGTCCTTCATCGTTTCGCTGCACTGTTTTTCCGGGGGAGTGTATTAACATTCATTTGTTGTAAACAATACAATCGTGACCCTGTTCATTTGCTTCCCAGCCTGCAGCTGACATGGACAAATATGGACCACATGTGTTGCTAGTATTGTTCTGCCAGAATATCGGTTTATTTCTAGAAATATTTGTTTTAATCAGATGAATGTGTGTGTTCTCATTGTCTAGTGTTCATGATGAGAGCACTGTGGGTGTAACTTTATGACTTTGTGTCACAGGTTCGAATACAACTGGTGCAGACTTTTTTTGCCCTCTTTTATATGTTACTTTTCCCTCTTATTTCCTTGCAACAGAGCAGGCTTTGTAATCCTGACAGTATATTGACAGTATATTGTGCGTATTGAATAATTTGGCGCTGAACAGCTGGAAACGGGATGAGGAAATGAGAAATCTACAGTTTTCTGTTGTGAGGCTGTTCTTTCGTGAGCATTTTTGAGTTCCAACAATATTTTAACTATGTGTTTAATATAAATTTTGGTTGTTGTTGTCAAGCAAACCCCAGCGTGTTCAGACTCTGCTCCACTCGACGAGAGAGACAGGTTCAGAACCCTTTCTTGCCATTTTTTGGTCGTTTCTTGAACTTTTTTACCTTTATGATGGACTATCTTAGTAATAACTTTTTTCCGAAACAATTGACTCATGCGAGAACAACGCATGTATGCGGCATTTTTGCTCCGGCTTCACTTGACTTCTAGCTATAAATACGGCCTCCATCTGCTTGAGTACACACAGGCTTACAAGGAATTAAAATGGCACCTTTATCATAAAGTAAGGGGATCCTTTCTGTAGATTTTAGCTAAGAATAGAAACAATGACAAAGAGAAGAAAGAAGCACTAGTTCAGACAAAAGTCTTGTCGATCCAAGGTAGTGAAAAAGCAGCCTATTGGAAGTCAGTCGCCAGGTTTAGACGAGGGTGCAACCAAACAGAGACTTGAGTAAACCATAAACGTATCCACTCAACCCTGCATTGCCACAATGTTGACGCTTGATTGCAGATACAGTGTAAAGCTAACGCACAGCCAATACTCGTTCTTATGCATTACTTATGTCAAACCGTGGCTTTTTCCCGCGAACCGTATGCATTGTGCACCTGTCCCCGAGGATAAGTAACCGTGTCAAAAGCAGAGCTAATCTGTTTCGAGGCTAAGTCACACTCAATCCTCCAGAGGATCTCCCGGCCCGTCCTTGAATGTCTTCTGGCATTGGAAGATTACTTAGACCACTGATCAGGCTAAGCATTGTGCAAAACATGTCAGTGAACAACGGTAGCAGTTCCATTCCCTAAAGACAAGCGAACGTATGCCTTTTACAGTTTTCATTTTGATGAGCGCTCCCTAAAATAGACACACCCGTCCTCTGTGTCTGTCATTAGATAACATTGCACCAGTCAAAGCAATGTTTGCCTGAACGCTCAAACTGAGAGAATTTAATTTAGTCTACAGCAAACACTGACTGACTAATTAGAAAAAGAAGAGTTGACAGGACATACAGTACACAGCGAGTCTTGTTATCATGTGGACACCATTAAATGATGACTTCCCAGCCATGTTGATTTGTAATTTGTAAAGATAATATCAACTTGTATGGCACTTTGTAGCTTGTAGGAATGAAAAAAAAATAACAGTAAGCTTATTTGCACAACGTTGTACAACTTCACACAGTAGTTAACCACATCCTGCATGTTTGGATGAAATGCATTTTTACTTTATTCATAGTTATAGTTTATATATTTGTCAATTATTCAATGAAAAATTAAGGAAAACTGTCTATTGCAGTGTTTTTTTGCATTTTTTTTTTTGTTTTGCACTAATAACGCTAACATAGAACATACAATACTTCATTTACAATCAAATATTTAATGTGAGGTGAGATTATGAAAGTGGGTATGGAAAGTAGACACGTTGGTTGAATAGCTGTTAAAAATATATCATAAATAACAGTTTTCAATTATTAGAAATGTTCCATTCAAGTGTTATATACTGCTGTAAATAATGTTATTATAATAATCCATCCATTTTCTATACCGCTTCTCCTCTTTAGGGTCGCGGGGGCGTGCTGGAGCCTATCCCAGCTGACTTCGGGTGACAGGCGGGGTACACCCTGGACTGGTCACCAGCCAATCGCAGGGCACATATAGAGAAACAACCATTCACACTCACATTCATACCTATGGACAATTTAGAGTCGCCAATTAACCTCACATGCATGTTTTTGGATGTGGGAGGAAACCGGAGTACCCGGAGAAAACCCACGCACGCACGGGGAAAACATGCAAACTCCACACAGAAATGCCCAAGGGAGAATCAAACCCAGGTCTTCTGATCTCCAGACTGTTATCGTGTTGGCCAACATGCTAACCACTAGACCACCGTGCGGCTTATTATAATGATGTTTTATTGAATATAAATCATTTAGAATTATTTAGGATACAAATCCCTGCCAGAAAATGTGTCAGTATGATTTAGAATTTATTTACGGTGTTGTTCCTTCATTGCACCGTACATTAAAATAAAATATTTCTCGGATTCCATAGTGAAAATACACACATTACGTGAAATTATATTACATGTTGAAATATTTCTTAGGTTTTTATTTTATAGGGATAGTACTTTTATAATACTATACTACTCTCACTCTTACTACTACAGTCAGCATTTTCTCAAATAATATTTTCTTGAGCCAAATTGGTAATTGTTTTCTAAACTATGACGCCACTGTATGTATTTGGGTCATTTTTTAATGAGGTGGTCAGTGACCATAACTGAACAAAGCAGACCTGCAGTCCAGGTTGTACTGTTGGTTTGTGTACATCAGTATAACTACAACAGGACCGCAGATGTTAATCCATCCATTATGCCTTCTGCCTCAATCCAGGCTGCTTTCATTTCCAAATTTGGTGTGTTTGGATTCCTCCAGTGCAACAAAGACAGACTTAAGCAGAACTGATGACTGCAACAAAACACACACACAGTGAGATGTGCCACAAGCGCTGAATAATATCAGGGGGGCTGACGTGTTTTCAAAATATGCCTCATTGAGCGGCACCGTTTCAAAAGAGAGGCGGACGGTCTTTTTGGCAAAAAAAAAAAAAAAAAAAATCTGCTGAGTCTATTGAGGAATTGTTTTTCTCGTTGAGTCATCCTGTTTGCATTTGCAACGGATGTTGGAAATAAATGCTGCTCATGTCTGCTCATTCATGACGGTGCTGTAAAACTCCTAATTAGCTGTGATCTTAAACTGGGCTTCCTTCCCCGTCATTAACACATCATTTTGCCAGCCTTACTACAAAATTGAGCTAATCTCTCATTCTCCAGAACCTCACCTTCATTTGTGGACAAGTCCATTCAACGTCATCGGGATAATCTACTGCAGGAAGTAGATTAGAAAGGGAAATTGACATGCGCATTCATTTAATGCAGCATCTACAAAAATCCTCATATATTCTAAAGGGATACATCAGAGTGGTCGGAACGACTAAATCAAATGCCACTCAGGAACGACATTGTGTGACATTCCCTTGTCGTTTAGTAATAAGTAATGTAAGATTTTATGGCCGGGCAAGGATTTAAAACATGGTTTGCAAGAGGTTTATCTGAAGGTTTTACGAAGTGTCTGATTTAAAAGGGACATTTTGACTGTCTGCACTACACAAGAACAAATTTATTTAAGATGAGCAGGAGTCATGAAGCACTTTCAAATGGCAGTGTAGTATATTTCAGTGGAGATCAGGTAAACCTTGATCGAACTTGCATTTCCACTGCAGGGTGTGTGGGTGGGATGGCATTAGCTAATGGAATGTGCCATTTACACAAAGAAAATAGCTGTCTTAATTCATCCCAAAGGAAAAAAAAAACTGCCTTGAGTCCTTTAACTGCATATATTCTTTCTATTATACGTAAAGAGGAGTGGTGTGTGGTGAGGTCCATGGCTGGTGAGACACTGACTCCTTTGGAGGTTTTTTTAATGTTAATACAGGTTGCTCATTAAGAGCATAACAAGAAAAAGAAGATAATAATTAACTGTTAGGGAAAAAAAAAAAGTTTTCAGATTCTTCTTAGTCCCCTGAGTTCACGTTTTTTTTTAATTTATTTTTTTATGAAAAAACACTTTTTTTTGTTTATCTGTATATGAAGCACATGCACTCCTTCTCCAGGACAAGTTCTTTGGTGTAAAAGTCTGATCACCTCCAAGCGAGCTTGGCTATCCATCTTGGCAGTCAAATTCATTTCGCAGAGCATAAAAATATATTGCATTTGACTTGCTGCTCTGGACTTGCCAGATTTCCCTCTCTATGGAGATGACCTTCAGATGACTTTGGGCAAGAGGTGGTGGACACACTGGAGAGGGCACATGTAGACAAACAAACATTCACACCTGGACAATTTAGAGTCTCCCCACATGCATGCTTTTGGACTGTGGGAGAAAACCCTCACAAGCACAGCAGCTCAGCCATCTTGTATCAAATATTTGTGCTAACAAAGATATCACGTTTTACACGTCCTTTGTAAGCCTTTATGTAAGCTGTGACGCTAAAAGGTATGTAGGTATGTGTGCAGTCATCCTGTCCTATCCTGTCTCCCTTGCAGCCAATCCCACGGGCGCCGGACCGAAGGGTTTCCCGGACTCCTCTGAGGTCTTCCGGGAGTCCAGCAGCACCACGGGCATGGTAGTGGGCATCGTAGCGGCGGCGGCTCTGTGCATTCTCATCCTGCTCTATGCCATGTACAAGTACCGGAATCGAGACGAGGGTTCCTACCACGTGGACGAGAGCCGCAACTACATCAGCAACTCGGCCCAGTCAAACGGTTCTATCGTCAAAGAGAAAGCGGCAAACAATGCAAAGACTTCGAGCAAGAACAAGAAGAACAAGGACAAGGAGTACTACGTGTGATTGTCAAAGTGCTGGTCTTTGGCAGACCATTTGGAACATTTAAGGAAAAGACAAATAAAGACATTGTGTACAGTATGATAACAAAATTGAACCTTATTTAGTCATTTTTTCCAAGAAGAATGCTCTGAAAAGTAAAAAGAAGATACCATGATGGGATAGGAGGATATTTTTGCAGACACAAGACTGTCTGGAATGAGAGTATGGATGGATAAACGTCTGTAAACTGAAGACAACCAAATAACATAATCCATCTGTGATTTGACTCCAAGAACGGGATGATCCAACTCCTTCGTTTGTGGCCACCAGAGGAGCACAGATGCACATTGCCAATGGAGGTTATGACCTAATGGTTTCGTTTTAAATTGCCTGTGTTTGTGGTGTTTAGACTTTTGTTTCTAGAGAACATGGCACCATGCATAGCAAACATTTGATTTGAAGGACACAGAAGACCATCTGACAGCAAATCCACAGGGGCGGGGGGAGGGGTGGATTCCTGACAGACGTCCACGGAATCGGCGAAAGTGTCTCATATGAGCAGAAGGGACTGTGATCTGAATCGGGTGGACTGCAGTGTCATTTACAAGAACAAAATGTCCATTGTGCCACTAAGACAAGTGGAGGCCTTTGTTTTTTTGCATCTTGTGAAGTCAAAAGGCGAGCGCTTCCTCTGAAGTGGCCATGAGGGTCATGCACGCAGAATGATCCTATTCCACTACATATGTTTATATACAGTACAACCACATCTAAATGTGCTTTCTGAACTGTGACAATGTGGTGTTTTATAGCCTGTTGTATAGATGACGCAAACTATAACAGCTCCTAAACCATTTTTTTGGAATGAAAAACTACAAGGACAAGGACACAAAAAGACATAAGTGTTAAGTGTTAATAGACATAGGTTTTATGAACAAATCTGCCATCTTTTTTTTTTCATTCCCCCTTCCTGTTTTTACGTGGGTTCCTTTATAGTTTTTATACAAACGCTCACCAGGCCGAGTAGCCCACCTTGACCCAAAACAACACAAAGAAGCAGGAGAGGAATGAGCACATGGTTGGAGAATCACTGCCTGCCCCCACCATAACGACAAACCAGACGTTTTTAAAGGGGGACGATTTAATGAAGATACATTAATGTGTTGTGTGTGTTTCCAAGTGGCATTATGAAATAGTCCAATGTGTGCTTGATGCTGATGCAAAGATCTCGAGATTTCACACGAGTCCATTTCAAAAGTTCTGTGTTTGTTCTGTCATTTTGTCTGTCAGTTCTGCTCTCCAGAGATCTGTACTTGGAATGAGTATGAGGAAAATGACCATGAACTATAAATGATGATTATAACTTGCCTGCTCCTCTTTTATTTCTTCTTCACTGTTCAATTGTGCCATTTTCTCCAACACTCACCGCAAAATGAATGCTGAAAACCGAATCTAATGAATACAATATCAACTTTAACCTGTCAACAAAACCAACAGAATACACCAAATGAAAAAATATGAAACTTTATTTTATTTAGTTTTGAGTGGGCTCCGTGTTTACAAACCACTATCTAATTACAGCCAATACAAAGGCTGTATCACAAATTAAAACCTCTTATTACAGTACAGTCTTCCCTCACTACATCACGGTTCATCTTTCGCTGTTTCGCGGGTTTTTTAAGGGAAATTTTGCATATTTTTTCTGCGTCCTTGTGATTTAGAGCGATCTATTGGCGCTCTGTTGTATCTGTTTGTTATTGTATTTACTACTGCTACCAGTAGTGGGTGTTGTATACTCATGTGAGAGTTGAAGACTTGTGCCGCTGGGGTAAAGATGTGTCCATCCACCTCTCAGCCGGTAAATATAGAACCACAAGCAGTCCTGATTGGCTAAGGGAGAACCCGCCTATTATGTTCTGCGTTCTGATTGGCTGTAGACCATTGTCAATCAATCACTGCACCACTGCTGTGTTTCCTGTTTGCTAGTGTGCCATTATATAATACTCTAAATCAGGGGTCACCAACATGGTGTCTCCCCTAGACCACACGAGTCGCCCGCCAACCTGTTCTAAAAAAAAAAAGCTAAAATAGCGCCAATTACGTGTGAGCTGCATTTAATTTTTGTGGCTGCTATTCTTGTTTAAATCACACTTACATGTAAACTGGAAATGACAGTATATTTAAAAAAACACTTTAACAAATTATACAAAAGGCTCCTTTTAGTAGTTACCATTTTCTTTTGTTACTTAAGTTAATATGTGATTAAACGTAGCTCCCAATTACGACGCTAGATGGGCACCTGAATGCACCAAGAGAGTTGTTGTCATAACACGGACCTTGTTTTTGACGTTAAACTAACAGGGTGCATCTATAAACGTGAGTAACCTGGTTATTTATCATTCATTCAATGCTAGACGCTGTTTGCACCGTGTTGTGATATTGTATTATTCTGTGTGCCTGAAGCATCCAACCACCGAGCTGGTCGCTAACTGTCGAACTAAGTTAGCCTCGTTAGCCTTGTCACTAATTCATTATTTAGTTAGCATGCTATTTCAATGTGCTTAGTGTACTGCTGATAGCGGAGATGTTATGTTCCCCATAAAAGCACTTGGCATTTGTGTTTATGTTGCTAACTGGTAGGTGTATAACCATTGCAGTAGGGTCGATGAATATCCAAATCTCTAAATCAATCTTCGGTTCTTGGAGGACTACTAGGAGGAGTAAAATACTACAAGAGGAGGAATATGTTTTAACAAGGATACAAACACACTACAGCCGAACAGCGCGGGACGACGCACGTCAGAGGAGGGAATACGTGAGTCACTTCATAATTTCTTGTGTCTAAAAGATTGATTCAAACGAAATTTGAACTTGGAGACAGTTTAAACAAGCGAGAATGTGAGAAAATGTGCCTGTCTGAGAAAAGTGTATCGTGAGGGGTTTCAC
The DNA here is from genome assembly GCF_027744805.1 of Dunckerocampus dactyliophorus. Classification (NCBI taxonomy): domain Eukaryota; kingdom Metazoa; phylum Chordata; class Actinopteri; order Syngnathiformes; family Syngnathidae; genus Dunckerocampus; species Dunckerocampus dactyliophorus. The sequence goes on along the minus strand of NC_072832.1, from coordinate 13,187,439 downwards.
AGCCTTAAAGCATATATAGTTGCAAACAAATAAAGTTAGCTACTTTGCGGATTTCACATATTGCCAGCTATTTTGGGAAACTATCCCCCGCGATAAACGAGGGAACGCTGTATATCTTCTCAAGTGACAATATTGTAGAAATTAAACATACAACAAATAGGTGTCAGTGTACAACTTGGCCACTCCATCGCCTTCATCTTCAGCTTCCCCATAAAAGCGCAAAGAGGTGTGATTGGGCTCCTTATCGTGTTGGAAAAGTGCCATGCGGTTTCCAAATGGAGGGCACCATGCTGTGCTTCAGAATGCCACGGTACATGTTGGAATTCATGTTTCCCTCAATGAACCCCAGCCCCAACCTATAACACAACCACCACCATGCTTGACGGTAGGCAAGACACAATTATCTCGTTGCTCCCTTGTGTTGCCAGCTATTTAGACAATAATGGCTGTGAGTCGAGTCATTTTCAGTGGATTGTAAATCTACACCGCTTTACAAGCTGTACTATCACTACTCTAAAGCACAGTGGTAAAATATTGGAATGCTGAGGGGTGATTCTCCTGAAAGGGGTACCAGAGAGGGTGCAGTCACTTCGAGGGGCATGATGCACAGACTACAGTGATTTGAAGCTGTAACCATAAAAAAATATATTGCAAACACATTGAATAAACAAGGGAAACATTGTTGAATACTGTCTTCGTGTATAAAACACGATCTGATGTAAATTTTCCCCCGTTTACCTATCGCCATTTTGTGACATGCAAAACTTTGCCACAAAGACAAAAATCAACCATAATAAATAAACAATACAAAACGGTGGAACTTATGTTCCTGCTGTGATTTTCGACGCATAACACCAAATTGTGCACCAAACACATTTTGCTGCATCCAAAAAAATGTACTTTGACCGAAATACAGCAAAACACGTACGAGTCTTTTACGCAACGAGTGTAATCCGCACACAATGTAACAAAAACTGAATCGTGGCTATGTGCAAGTGATCTGACGTCTGCATCAACACCCGATGTGAGCTTCAGAGTTATTTGGCCATTTTTTGTTTGTCAAAATACAGACAATAACAAAAGTGACACTGATTTAAAATCAGAAATATGGCGTGACGTCCATGAGACGTGTTACAATTCAGTTTCTACTGATCTATTTTTTTCTAATCAATGTACTTTCAGGAACTATTTTTTTCCACCATCATGTAACAGAAGGCGAAGTGTGTTACTCGTGTGCTAACTAACAATGCTTTGAAGGACACGGTGTTGATTCTTACGCTGAGTTTGTTGCAGGGTCCATCCACTAGCAGCGTTACATGAAATATGCATCACCATTACGTCACGTTCTGGTCAGCCCAACAACACAGAAAATGGTAAGCTGTAAAAAAATATCTGTCATCAATAACCAATAATAAATAAAGTGCACAATATCATTTTCCCATAACTGTTTATGTGTGTGCACAGAAAAACTAAAGAAACAGTGAGACACTTGTTAATCACAATGAAAATTATGCAAAAATATATACAAATATGCAAATTGGTTAGAAAATAACAACTTTAATTTTTGTCTGCTATGTCATCCTTTTGGTACCCTTTCAGGGGAATGACCTTGAGGCAAAGTCCTTTTACTTTTGCTGGTGACTGAAAACATTTTTTGTTTGAAATGAAAAGATGAATATGAGAGATGAATACCAGAGATCACCATTTCAGCTTTTATTTCCAGGTATTTACACCTGAGTCAGGTAGCACCTTTTTGTTTGAACCCACCCATTTTTCATGTGAGCAAAAGCTTTGGGAGATGTGACTGAGAGGTGTGTTTTGTTGCCCAGGTGTGTCCTATTGCATTGATTATTGAATCAATAAATAGCACTGAATATCTATGCTAAATTTCAGATTGGGTAAGAGAGGTTTTTAGAGGTGAAAACAACATGAAAAACAGAGAGCTGTTTATGGGTGAAACATGAGCAATTGTAAATCAAAGACAAACATTGGTCATAGCTAGTACAGCCATTTGGAATGTCCTGAAGAAGAAACCACAGGTGTACTAAGTATAGTATCAATGTAATAGGACACACCTGGGCAACAAAACACACCTGTCACTCACAAGTTCCAATACCTTTGCTGACATGAAAAGTGGATGGGTTCAGACAAAAGTGCTATCTTCTCAGCTGTGCATCCAATCCAGATGTAAATACTTGGAAATAAACGCTGAAATGTTGCTTTCTGGTCTCATATTAACCTTTTAATGTTTTCAGTCTACAGCAAAAATAAAGCAATTGGCCTCACTTTTACAAAACTTCTGGAGTGCACTGTACAGTATGTCCAAATTAAATTTCTGTGGTATTGTCCCTAGAAAAGATACAATAAAATGGTTGCTGAAATGTGAAGGGTGTACTCAAATTTGGGTGATACTGTAGTTTGCAGTGGTGAAGAACTGTATGTCATTACACCAAGATATTCACACCTAGCTGGCCCCTGCTAAGTAGGAAAATAAGTAAAACCAGAGGTCTACGCTCAGCTTAAAAGTATTGTGTAGGTGTACCTAATTAAGTGCCTGGTGGGTGCAGGCAGCTAAATACCGGTCTTTTTATCTGCACAAAAACTGCCCCATCAGATAAAGTGCTGCTTGACTTGTCTGACTAAATTAACTCTCAGCGCCAAGCTAATGTCAAACATTAAACTGACGTGACATTCTCTCAACATTACAGTGGAAAGGCCATGCTGGAGTCCAATGATATCATGACAGAGGATCACATACAGTAACAGTAACTGGTGCATCACCTCACACATTCAGTTGACACATGAAGACCAAGTGTTCTAAAACGTTCTCATATCGCCGTATCGTTGTGGGTGCGAGTCAAATCATGTCAAACTTAGTAGAAAAATAAAAATCAAACAATTCTTAAAACATCATCAGTGACATAAACGCTGGAGGTAAAGTAAAATAAATTTAAATAAAAATGAAGTCAAATAAAAGTGCTGTCAATAAACATAGCATAGACATGTTTGCAAAAATTATCAGAAATAAGATTTAAAAAAGTTAAATAAATAAGTAAAATACCAGAAAAATTCAAATAAAAATTGTCTAAATGTTTTTAATAACAGACTAAAATAAAATGAAAAGTAAGTCATTATAAATTAGCCAAGTAAGTATTAATTAGCGGCAACCTTTCCCTAATATACGTACATGTATACAGGCACGTATCTGTGTCTGCACAGTGGTAACCCTGGTTTTTCATTATTAAGTCATTCCAAAGGTCCATCAAAAACTGAACCGTATGAAAACCTAATCGATTTTTAGAAATAATGTAAATGCAATTAATCCGTTCCAGACACACGAAAACATTAACACAAAACACATGCAGGAGTCAATGCGAAATAATCAGAAATGATTCATGAAATGGATGGCAAAGAGCGATGGGGGAGGAGGGCAAGAGAGCTACACCAACACCACCTTTTTGTGTTTTGCAACGACTTCTTTCTTGAACTCAATAGTGTTTTCACTTTGCTTATCAAAGTGCTGGCACTTGCAACTTTCTTTGGCCCCATGGTGGGTTATTTTGCAGCCGTAATCGTTAAACAAAGCAAAGACTTGTGGGATAACTCTGTTAGTTTGCAAAAATTCAATCGGTGATGACAACATAAAAGAGTAAAGGAGCCAGCTGTAGGACAATGACTTCCGAATGGGAGTTGAGAGCACCTTTTGTAATAAAGACACATTACGTTACAAACACAGTTGGACTCATAACACGACAAGACTGAGTAACCGACGCGTGGGATTCTTTGTTTGAGTACTTGAGTCTGTGCAATGATACGTCAGCAAATGGATTTGTTTGTTAGTTTGTTGCAATGTTTGACCGTACGACAACAGAGACATAGTTTTGGCTATAATTTTCATCAAACTGCATCCCACGAAAACCGGGGTGCCTACACCTTCAGATTTTCACTCTTAAATTCCCACAAGTTATAGTGCCGTAGATTTTAGGATGCCATAGAAGGTTGTAGGAAAGTTGACACTGCACAGGCCTTGGCACCTATCCAGAAATAAAGTTATGATGACTGTACAAACCTTCAAGTTGCCATATTACCCCCAGGTTGTCCTTGTATGATTCAGCAACACAATACAATGCAAGTCGTTGCCTCTACAATATTCCAGTATTCAGTCTTTGGCCAGCAGTCACACACTAAAATGACTGAGGTGGAACTAAAGGAGATTTCATAATTAATCTAAGAGGCGTATGGATACAGAGACCATGAAGAAAACCTATTTAACCTTTGCAGGCCATTGACACGCAAAATTAGTTCAAGTCACATTGAAATCATGTGACCCTCATTAAATCCAACATTAATTTAAGCCTCATGATGTCATTTGGGAGTATATCAGGTATTCCCAGGAGCTATAAGGCAGAACAAGCACCAGTTACAACACTTGGTTAGGAATAGTCATCCAGTTGTAGGTCATTCTTTCATATAAAATGTCATTATTGTCAGGGGCGGATGTTGTCTTTTGTGCAAGAGTTAGCGGCCATTCCCTTTTCCGCATGTAACGGATGCCAGCTGAGTAAACCTCACTGCCTGATATTTTAAGGGCGTGCTGGACTGTCGAGCTGGGCTTTTAGCTCAATGGCTAGTGCTCTCCACTGTCATTTTGTGGACCTTGGTTGCCTCGGCCTCGGCTGAATGCGGTGCTGGCTGAACCAGGCGGGTTACATTGGTGGCGTGACCCGGATGAGTGACGTTTGGAGGGGTGAGTGTAATGGATGACAACCGGTGCAGCTGTGAGGATGTACGTTGGTTAACCTCACTCTCTGATCCCATAAAAGTTGTGCTACACGTAGAGTTGACAGGTGGCTAGCGCTCTTGACTCTCATTCTGAGGACCTTGGCTTTGAACCAAGGCAAAACATGGGGATGGTTGAACCAGGTGGATTACGCACCCATTTCCAGGAGTGTTTATTACCAGTAACGTATTTACAGTCATCTGTTGACATTTTGCGCTAAAATTTCACTCTAGGTTCCCCTACATTTATATTGTAGCAACACGTGCAAGTCTTATTAATGTCTTAAATGGCTTCTTTTCTCTTATTTTGTCTACTATATTGGGTAATACAAGTGTAAAGGTGACCATGGAGTGTTGTTTCATGTCTAGAGGGCTCTAATAATGTTAAAAACTGTATTTAGAAGGCCATAAACAGGTGCTGTAACTATGCTATGCTCTATGCTATGTTATGCTCTAACGATGTAAATATTCCATTAAGAAATAAGGACTCCTACTTCACGGAAATTCACATATCACGGTTGGTTGGGCAATGAACTGTGATAAACGAGGGATTACCCTACCTTTTAATGCTGATAATCTGTGATGTGTTTCCAGCACACGTTAGTGTTCTGGAAAATGTGCTCAAGTCAGGCTAAGAACACATTTGGGATATTTTATGATGCCATGGAAATGAAGTATTACCAGTATTAGGTCAGACCTTTCTTTTCTTGCTTAAGTTTATTTAACTTTTCAGGGAATGTTTGGTGTCTGTGTAAAATATTTTTTACCTGGTTAATGTCATTGGAAATGTGGCGAGGTTTCTCAAAATAAAGACAGTAAATGAGAAAAGTTCCTGTGGTGTAAACAGGATGTTGTTTTTAACTGAAAACAGACAAAACGACATATGGATTTGGATCGTTCAAATGACGACTGCTTTTTGGTGGCTGAAAAGGCAATCAGCCACTCGTCTCCTCACCAATCCAATCCAATCCAATCCACTTTATTTATATAGCACATTTTATAAACACTGTTTCCAAAGTGCTGCACAGACTAGCAAAACCACAAATAATAAGTAAATAAGGGAATGTAAATGTAAGTGTAAATAAAAAGTAAAAATCACTACAGTAAAAACAAAAAAATCCAATAAATAAAAACAAAGAAACGTACAACAGTAAAATATTTAAACAGGAAGTAAAAACAATAAAAAGCAAAACATTCCAAGAAGTAGGCAAAAAATATATATATATAAATAAATAAGTACTTCCATCCATCCATCCATTTTCTAAACCGCTTCTTCCTCATTAGGGTCGCGGGGGCATGCTGGAGCCTATCCCAGCTGACTTCGGGCGACAAGCGGGGTACACCCTGGATTGGTCGCCAGCCAATCGCAGGGCACATATAGACAAACATCCATTCACACTCACATTCATACCTATGGACAATTTAGAGTCGCCAATTAACCTAACATGCATGTTTTTGGAATGTGGGAGGAAGCCGGAGTACCCGGAGAAAACCCACGCGCACACGGGGAGAACATGCAAACTCCACACAGAAATGCCCAGGGGAGAATCGAACCCAGGTCTTCCCAATCTCCAAGCTGTTACTGTGTTGGCCAACGTGCTAACCACTAGTGCGGCCCTAAATAAGTACATTGAATTAAAAACTAAAATAACTAAAACAATTAAAACTAAAGAAAAAAGTAAAAGGCACAGAGGACCACACAACTCACGCAGAGTTAAAAGCCAGAGAATAAAACCTACCCTTGTCTCCAACCCAGCTCTGTACTTATTAGTCTGACTCTTATTTAGTCGGATCTTCTGGTTCCATGTCGATCTTTGTCGGCTCCTTCTTGTTGCCACTAATGGGGTTATTGTAGCCGTACATCTTCCTGCCTGCTGAGATTTTCCATTTAAAGAAGAAAATCAGGGCTTCCTGCCATTTTCCTGTATTTGGATCCATTTCTGCCACAAATATGACATCCTGCGGTTGATGGGCTGTCATGGCCTCCTGGGTTGGGTGGTATCAACTATGCAGTGTTACTGAAGTGGCTATAAACTCACAGTTGGCCTTATCACAATATTGCTCAATGGTACTTAGAATGCAAAAGTATTCACCAGTTTTGTGGAAAATATATCTGTCTGTATAAAATAATAGCCCACTGTTTATTTTGTGCTATCCATCCAAGATTTTTAATGATACAATTTTGCATGTTGTTTTACTTGATTTGCTCTCAGCGGGATGATTGTTCACTTGAGTTCTCTTCCAGTAGCCACCATCTCACTCTACTATATAGTTGCTTCCCTCCTGGGGTACACAAAACACAGGCAATGATGAAATAACAATAGGAGTCTCTCAGCTTTCTTTCAGCCAATAGATGAACACTCATAGGGTGGAGATGTATTTTTAGCAAAATGCTTATCCTCGCCCCACATCCTCCCTCTTCTGCATCTCTCTCCCCTTCTCACCAAGCATCTTTGTCCCTGTCTTTTGCATTATTTGATGCCATTTCCCCCGCTCTCACTCAGGCTTCTATCTCTGCTGGATATAGTAGACGTCCTTTTCATTGGACACACCAGTGTAATTCGCCCACTCTATAATCATCCATTTTCCAATTTTCATGCCCTCTCCCCGAACTTGAGACACGTATTGTGGATTCTATTTCACAGCAGTGCACCAGAGCACATTGGTTTCCATTTCATTTGTTCACTATTTGTTTAGAAATCCCATGCTAGTCGGCTGTGCAGCTTAATAGAAGCTTCTCTGGCTGACCAGGTTAAAGAAGGGTATAATTATGCATGGAGGTGGATGTGCAATTTCATATTAGCGTTCGAAATCAAATGAAAATAGATTGAGGTTCATGCACTCATGACTGCTCAATTTGTCTGCAAGCTGAAATACAAAAAACAATGTATTACAACTTTTATTGCTCCATTTAAAACCTATAATCTTCGACATCATAAAATGGAACACAAATCGTTACATGATGCAGGTTTACACACTGTATAATAAATTAAATAAAGTTTTGTTTGTCTATGTTGCTTATCCTCACTAGGGTCGAGGGGGTATTCTGGAGCCTATCCCAGCTGACTTTGGGCGAGAGGCGGGGTACACCCTGGACTGGTCGCCAGCCAATCACAGGGCACATATAGACAACCATTCATACTCACATTCATACCTATGGACAATTGGAGTCTCCAATTAACCTAGCGTGCATATTTTTGGAATGTGGAAGGAAGCCGGAGTACCTGGAGAAAACCCGCACACGCACGGGGAGAACATGCAAACTCCATACAGAGATGCCCAAACAAAGATACGAACCCAGATCTTCCACATTTGCTGACTGTGTGGCCAACATGCTAACCACTTGATGATGCTTGACGTAACAGGAAGGTGTTCGCACAACAATACTGTCATCTTGTGGTGTTTGGTAACCCTAGTTATCGAGGTGGTGAAAGACCACGCTTCTTCTGTTTCAAGCATGCGCACCTCCCTACCTGGCTACTCCGGTTAAAGGGTTATGTCTCTCCCATTGAGGGGCGAGACAGAGGGAAACTCACCCAGGTTTTCATAGCCCGTTGTGTAGAGGCGGCCCTATGGCATCCAGGACGAGCACAATAGAGGAACCGCTTTGTACCGTACTCAACGCTGGACCCTCTACTTTATAGCTGCTTTCCCTCTGAACAGTCTGTTGCACTTGTTATGGACCTGAGATATTTAACTCATCTATTAGCGATCAGACGGACCTGTTAGTCTTTAGCATGACCCTAATAACCTATAAGGATCTCTCTCGAACACTAATGTACATCACAGACTCAGGAAACATTTGTTTATGAAGATAAGAGTTTTAATAGTATAGTGGGCAAGGGTATAAAAACAGTAAAAATAGAATAATACAAATCAGAACGCGCCTAACTCCGCCTTAAAGATGATACACGAGCTCCATATTTTTGGACCAACAATTTAATAATGTTCTGGACCAAAATATTGGATAGAAAAATCGGACAAAAAGAGAGAAAGGACTCTGAACCAAACTCTCAATTTTGCTCCGATGTATATGCCAGAGCTCACGGCTAAAAGGTCTGCAAGTGCGAAATCACTGCTTATTTTTTTCACAAAAAGGTGAATGGAAAAATCAAGTGCAGTCGTACTTTGGTTATTACTTTTATTACTACAAAATGTATGAAAACCGAAGCAATTTTTCGTGGTTTGATCAGCAACATATCAGAAAAGAAGCAAAAATCTTGATCACTGTTTTCCAAAGTCAAAGCTGACGTGTGTGAATATCTTGTTTTGCCTCAAACACAAAGCTAATAGGTCTGCTTTCATGGATGACTAAGGAAGTTCAAAATATATTCACATTTGAGAAGCTGAAATCAGAAGATATTTACATTAGTAAATCAAAAAATGATTAATCAAATACTAAAATCGATGATTCATTCATTAATTCTTGCAGTTATTTAGCAGTCACATTCCATAAAAAATGCACAGACAGGGAGTCAGCAATGTGTAGGGTGCCTTGTCCCAGCACTCAATTCCACGGAATGATACAGTACAGGGTAAACAATAATGTTTCTGTTATTTTAATGTGTTGCTCTAAATGGTTTCCATTTCCATTTCCCATTGCATCTCAGTTTCTTCAATGCCTGCCCATTTTTTGTTGGGAAAGTGACCAAACTACAGGTGATAAACAGCTTCATGGTCCTATGAGTAAACTATATAATGCACCATTTTCTCTGTTTCATTGTTCAGTAAAACTTAACTAGACAAGTCTGGAATTAAGTGGCGTTATATGTTAATTTTATGAAGAGTGCACAATTTATGTGTGCAATCATTTGCATAATTGACTGCACACAGGGAGACAGAGACTATATGAGGCTGGAGACAACTGCGGCAAGCATTGGCATCAGAGGTAGGTAAACTACTGTAGTTACATGGCATACACTGTATAAACACAGCTTTTCCCACATTCTTATCTGGAATTTATTCCCTTAAAGAGCCTAAGTGAAGAAATTTGAGAGCTCGGACCTCTTGTCAGGTCTTCAATTCTAAAGGGAAGGTTTAGTGTTGGAGCTCCAGGCCACCCTTTGGAGGGGGCGGAGTCACCGTGGCAAGGGCACCAAACACATTCAGGGTGCATGGGTGCCATTTATCATGTTTGACAAGTGCACCTCTCAGTGCCATTTGGCTTTATTACAGGTACATTTCTCCCCCACATAATGATGTTTTCCTTCTCTCTCTGAGGCCATGGAAAAACTGCAGTGGAAAGAAAAAATCAAGGGGATTTTATTTAATTTTTTTGCCTTTTTAGTTTAAGTTTAAGTTTGCTTTGTAAATCATCTGGAAATATCAAAATAAAACGATGAATAAGGCAGTGTTTCCAAATTTAAGCCCCACAGTAGATTTGGCACTACCTGTTTGCCCTCGCTCATAAACACATTATAGTGGGACTGTCTGTGAATGTAGCTTGTCGTAGCTACTCGGTACAGTAGGTGGCGGTGTACGTCATAACTCCTCATACTCCTGGTCTGCCAGAACATAACATGGCAGATCAGTGTTGGCAACTTTGAGATTTTGTGTCTATGTTTAGAGAGAATTCGGACCCCGCTACTCTTTTTAAAAAAAAAAAAAGCCACAAGCGACAACAGTGGTGTAAAGTTAGGACAATTCCAAGGGCCCATGACTGACAGGGGCACCAATTAATAGGTAAAATTATTTTGCTATCTTTAATTTTTTTTTTTTTATTCCATATTTACTCACTTTTTGTCAACACAAAGCCCGTTTTAAAGGGATTATACATGCATCTAAATTACATTACACATTACGTCACTGAAGACTACTGTTCGCAAAGAAACAATGTGGCAGCGAGACACCACACGGACACCATCTTCAAGTTATTTCTTAAATTCAACAGTGTTTCTCACCTTTTATCAAAATACTGGGACTTGCAGCTGCCTTTGACTCAATTTTGGGTTACAGGATTGAGGTGAGAAACACTATTGAATTCAAGAAACAACTAATGTCAAAACAGGCATATGGCGGAGGTTGACCTCACTGCCACATTGTGTCTTTGGGGACCGTTGTCAAGAATCACATCATCAGTGAAGGTAAAAGTAACCTTAAATGTTCATTTATCCCTTTCATTCATGATTCATATGTATTTATACGCATTTCAAATTGTTTTCTGCATGTACAACTATAATTGTAAAATTCTAAGGGTTGTGTCAACATTTTTGGCTTTCCTGAACAGATTAATTGGATTCATATGATTTCTTAAGGGAAAAATTGATTCGGTTTGCATCCATTTCAGTTCGAGTCTGACCTTCTGGAACAAATTAATGAAGCTAACCAAGGTTCCACTGTAATTAATTTGTGGGAGTACAGTACAAAGCCACCAAACTAGGAAAACTGTAACCTGAAGACCACCTGTATTCTATATACATCTAGATCAGAGTTTTGCATGTTCAAGCATAGTTACGTGATGATGCACAGACTCTGTTTACCATAGGAGTGTATCCGCTTGAAACTGAAGACTTGCATTGTCTGTTTTTGGAAGCATTTTTGACAACCGCAGAAGACAGACATGACCACTTGGTGTTTGTCTGCTATCTAATATCAGCGCTGCAGAAAAGCTGTAATTAGCACACCACAGTCCAGTTGCTGTGTTGGTTTGTCATAAAATTGATCATCATTCTTGCCGCTACGTGTTGTGTTGTCAAGACAAACATGATGAGCAGCTGTACCAGCATGTGGGCTCTTCAAGAATTAAATATTCTCTTTTTTTAATGAAATTCATTTTCTGCTTCTGGGATTCATCCTGAAATCAATATTTAATATCCCTGGATCAATGAATGTGTGGGCCTTTTCTTTGCATTGGTTGAGCGAGCAGTCGAGGTAATAAAGCACCACAGTGAAGCATGAAGTGACTGTTCTGTCATTGGGTTTGACTGACTGGATGACATTACCTAGAATAATGATGATTAAGCCTGTATTTGTCAGGCATAACAAAATGCACTCGCTGACCGCCTTACTGGGCACATGTTCATGAAGGTCTCATGAGCCAATCACATGGCAGTAATTCATTACACATCGCCTGAGTTACCATCGTTAGGGGTGCTTCAGACATTCGTTCCCAATAACCTGTGGTTCTGTTGTTCGCAGGACTCTTCTTCCATTGTAAGAGACAAACTCAAAATCACAATATGCACACACAGTACAGTACAGTACAGTAAATATAGGCGCTTTTTAAAATGTCGCGTAAAGTAAAAAATGGCACTGGGCAATGCAAGAATGCAGGTGACACTTTTTACTATTTGTACTTTTTACTATACATAACAATGTCACATTTGATTGTTTTTGAGAAGCAGGACAATTCTCTGGGCTGTTGTCTTCATAAATGATTCATGACTGCCTGAATACACAGAGGCAAGGCTGATGTCTGTCTACGTGTTGAAAATAAGCAGAGTATAGACAAGCTGACACTATTCTGTGCCTTAATTATTGCAAGGTCTACCCTTTTTTGTGTGATAGCGGCCATAGTTACCTCTGTTACACCCTGGTTCAGACAGCGCACTGCAAACTACGACCACAAGTATCAACATATTGTAAAATGAATACCTCTCAGAGCAAATTGAAAGATCAAATCTCAATTAAAACCTCATTATTATCTTTGTAAAGGTATATTTTCTATGTTGTGGCCAGGGAAACCACAAACTGTGCACATCATTTGACTCGATGTGACCTTATGGGCTCAACTTTGGATGCATCAACAAGGTACAACAAGATACCTAAACAAGGTACCACTGATCTTGACCTATTGTAGGTAACGGTAACCACGCTGGAGCCACAGTTAAGTGCTTCCAGTGTAGAGTGATAAGGCTTTCTGTTGGTCCTTTGGGAAGCATGTATGTGTGTATGTGTGTAGGTGATAGTGGGGTGTAATTTAAAAGGAAGCCAACTGCAGATTGTAAATTAAAAAAAAAAAAAAAAGAAAGGAAGATAACAAAATAAAGTGTCATCTCAGCATTTTTCCCTCACTGTTTTTTTTTTTTTTTTTTGGCCATATAAAGACAGAAGGATGTCAGCAATGCTGACTCCTGTTTGTTTGAGGGGAGACATCTTATGCAGTCAAGATAGCATTTGTCATTTTTTAAATATAGCGACGTTCGCAGAGGATACAGAAAAGCTGTGTGTGTGTAAAGATGACGCACTTTCTTCTGAATTCTCTGCAAGTTACCGTGTGCTCTGAGAAGAACGAGACAGTAGACGTCTTGTAGTGTGAACCCGCGCTCATAAACGACAAAGAAAACAACATGAATGATGTAGGATGATGGGATTGTACTGTTTTTTTTTTTTTTATTTTGACCTGCCTTAAGTAATACTTTTGTTGGTATGTTTTTATGTTTTAAGCAGGCTTCTTTATGGTTCAAAGAGAATTGCATGATGGAGTGAGGTGAAGGGTTCCATTATGACTTAACCTGTACCTTTTAGGTCCAAATTGTAGCAAGGGATGAACTGACTTTGTTGATTGGCTTGTTAAGTCGGTAACACATTTTCCAGTGGCCGGTGACTTCAACAGCATGGAAGTGAGACAACTCTGGTCTTGCAACATGCAGGTTTTATTCTATCCTGCTTGACAAACATGGCGGTCCAAGCATGGCAGCACTTTCCCTTGCTCACCCTCCTTCCCCAACCACCTGCTATGCTTTCACATCTCACCATGTGGCGCTCACACTCCTGCGTCATTTTGTCCCCACCCACGGTGTACGTGTCACAACACAAAGGTCACACATGCCACAGAGGTCATACACTCCCACTAAAGAACTGTTCTTGGGTTATACTAGTCACATATAGATATACACACTCTCTCACTATGTCACTCTTTATATATACGGTATACACACACACACGCATATACGGTAATCCCTCACCACTTTGCACTTCCAATTTGGTGGCTTCACTCTAACAGGGTTTAAAAAATATATATTAATTAATAAATCATGCTGTTTGGTGGAATGGTGGAATACAGCCTATTATTAGTCAAAAATCTCCATATTTAAGCAATTTTTACAAATTTCTTTTCTAAATTAAGCATTTTCAAGCATCAAATTGCTAAATAAACAAATACATTTATGAGGCATGCAGAAGTCACATTCAAAGACATTGCGATGGCTTGTAGTATTCTATACTGGTCACTAGGTGTCAGTAATGTTACTATAACGTTAAGGTGAGACACACAAGCACCAGATTTGATCACCAGGACCTTTTATTGCAGTTTTGAATTATCTCACACCAGGCGCAATAATCCCTAACACGAGCTACTGTTGCATCATAACCCATGCCAAGCTAAAACTCAATTCTGAACCCCCGAATTCACTTCCTCTCCTTCTCCGAATCAGCTCCCCTAGCACTGGAACACAGCAACTCAAACGAGCATGAGTCTTATTTAAGTCTTAAATGTAGTATTTACTCTTACTGTGTCTACTGTATTGAGTAATACAAGTGTAAAGGTGATTATAGGCACGGGTGAAGCTGAAGCCTGTTTCCCTTTAGACCGCCAACACAAGCTCATCAACTGGCTCTGACAAATCTTGCTAACGTGTGATTAGCCGTCCCCGCTGTCACTCCATGAGTCGCTGGACTTTTCTTGGAGGGCAATCCCTTTTTTTTAACTTTCTGCACTCATGAAGCATGAAACATCAGCGTTTTATTAGTTGGCCGGAGTCTGCGTTCATCTGCAACTGTAAGTTGTTCACATGTGGTGCATTTGCTTTGCCTGTTAGCTAAAACTGTTGAAGGCTGTTAGACATGTTCTCTAGTCGGACTTTAATATCAGAGGTTTCAGTTAAATAACACCCACCCTCAAAACCCTTCCACTCCGGAATTGTGTCCCAACCACCTCGGAAATCACAATTCCGTCATTGGACATAAAATGTGGTGTAGTGTGTTACAAATAAATCTACTTATCCAAAGTATTAGAACACAATAAGCATACTATAGTGATTGATGGGTTGCATTTATGAAGCACTTAAAGGAAAACCACACTTTTTTTGGAATCCTTTTGTGAGACATGAACACACGTCTTTAAAGAGAGAAAAACAGTGAGCATGAGGCAGCTAACAATGCACAAAATGGGATCCACCAAAGTGCTGCACAAACTATCCATACATCCATTTTCTATACCGCTTCTTCCTCATTAGGGTCGCGGGGGCATGCCTATCCCAGCTGACTTTGGGCGACAGGCGGGGTACACCCCGGGCTGGTCACCAGCCAATGGCAGGGCACATATAGACAAACAGCCATTCACACTCACATTCATACCTATGGACAATTTAGTGTCGCCAATTAACCTCACCTGCATGTTTTTGGAATGTGGGAGGCAGCCGGAGTACCCGGAGAAAACCCACACGCACACGGGGAGAACATGCAAACTCCACACAGAAATCAGCACAAACTAGTAAAACAATAAATAATACAAATAAAAGTACAAATGAATACAATAAAAGCTAGTAAATTAAATAAAAACAAAATCATTTACAACAACAATAAAAACAATAAATAAAATAGACTAAGATAAGTAAAACCAATCAAAACTAAAAATAAAACCATAAAAGACACAGAGCACTACACAACGTAACACCGAGTTAAAAGCTAGAAAATAAATAAGACAAGACTTAAAGCATTCAACTGTAGAGACCGTTTTCACATGGGGGGGGAGAGTTCCACAGCTTGGGGCCGACTACAGAAAAGGCTTACGTCTTAAGTCTCGTCTTAGGTACCACAAGTTGGAGCTGGCCTTCGGACCTCAGTGTGTGCACTGGAGTGTCAATTTGGATGAGGTCAGAGATGTATTGAGGGGCCAGTCCATTCAAAGCCTTAAAAACAAACAATAAAATCTTACAATCAATTCTAGAACGAATAGGGCAGCCAGTGCAGGGAGACGGGAATTTGGGCAAATGCTCCCTTTTTTGGTTCCTGTTAAAAGCCATGCTGCAGACTTATGGACTAAATGTAAGCGAGAAAGTGCATTGTGGCTTATTCCAGAGTAAAGTGCATTACAGTAGTCCAGACATGACGAAATAAAAGCGTGCATGACTTGTTCAAAATGGTGCAAAGATGATAAAAAATTATTTGATTTTAGATACAATAAAAGCCGAGGATGATAAAAGCGGCGTTGATATGTTTATTCAGCTGAACATCACTGTCTATCATGACACCAAAGCTGGTGACTGCACAGATTGCACACTATTTCTCTACTTTTCATGTCCATTTCTGTGATAGGTGGCAGGCCCAGTATAACCTGCCCTGTGGTCATGATCTCACCAGAGACCCCAGCAGGCCTGTGAACCCACCCATGAATGATTTTGCTCTCATTTCTTTATTCAAGGTTCCAGAAAATAAAGGGATATTGCTCAGTGCAGTAGTGTTATTAAGGGTTTGTGTGTTTGTATGTACATCAATAAGGTGCGTTGGCACAGCATATGCGTAGAGATGGTAGTGGGCCAGTGTGGAACAAAAAGTCCAGGACAAAATTTTAGTCCCAGCCCTGATGTGTTATTTTAAGTCTAAAGGTCTCTAATAATGTTTTAAAAAATGTATTTAGAAGGTCTAACTGCAAAAATATTACATTTAATGATAAATCATCTTACTTAATGGAAATTCATCACATTTTGGTATATTTCATGGCAGCAGGGCACTGTGTACTGAAATCTCATAAATGCTTGATTTGCACTTTGTATGAGTAAATGAATGAGTTTTATCTGTGTATAAATCTACAAGTGTCCTACAACTTTTGTTTTTCGCTGACGTAGCTACCTAGCCATGCTATCAGTTGGATACTCTAACGCTGCGGGAAAGACTGTTCTTTGTGACGTGCTATACTGCTTTCCCTACCGTGGGCTAAAAATACTTTTTTCCCCTGTTTGTATCCATCGTAACGCCGCTCCGAATGATACACAAATACTTGACTTGAAATGTATGGATTTTTTAAAGCCTTTAAAAAAAATAAACATGTACATCATGACCATTTTTACAAAATTGACAATTCACAAATAAAGAAGAAGATAAAAATGTTATAAAAGCGTCTCTATAGGAAACCATGATTAGTTTGCTGTTGGTAGCAGTTTTTAAGGATTCCACGCTTTATTTGGTGTCACGAATAGATGGTCACATGGCTACAAGAACATGTGAACTTCTCTTTTCACTGTGTCTGTGTAGGCTCTCAGTCGTACAGGAGTTGTCCATCGAGGGAAAGGCTTCTTGAGACATCATCTGTACTTCTGTGTACTTCAGCAGTACATCTACACCTTAAAGCTACCAATCACTCTTTTGAGGACAGCGAGGTAAAGATTTTGGCCAAAAAAAACAGATGGTTTGAAAGAGGAGTAAAGGAAGCTATTTTTGTCAAACAACAGAACCCATCATTGAATCGGAATGGTGGTTTGAGGTTTAATTTGGACCCTGTGTTCAGCAGGTTACTGAGACCAAAACCCACAGCTCTTAGTCTTGCAAATGAGGTGGAGCCAGGGCCGAGCCAGAACAATAGATGGTAACGAGCCAGTATCAGAGTCGTTCATACCCAACTACAGGGAGCTACACTTCCCTTTGATCGGAGGTGCTAAAGGCAGGAGAGGATTAGACCACTACTCCGCCCAGTCTTAGTGTAAGGAACCAATAGGAGGAGGGTGTTGGCACACCAATTCCGCCCACTCTTACTGTATTTAAGGCCTAGGCTACCAGCACTTATTAGTTCGCTGACGAAGCTCTTCGGATGAGGAGCGAAACGTCCGACACATTCTTCACAGAAGTACAGATGACGTCTCAAGAAGCCTTTCCCTTCTCTTTTCACTGTGTAAATGATCATTTTGATGATGGTTCTCTATCCAGTTTCTAAAGCCAACATGGCACACACATATAGGTTTGACATAACATGACAATGGAATGTCTGGAATTGAATAGAATTGTTAAAAAATGAGAATGTCACTATATTTATACATGGTATTATTATTATTATTGGAATATATTACCTGACGTGGTTGTGGTAGGTTGGGTCGATGTGCAGTGTGATAAGTGGCCATTAGTAATGTAATTGCATGAGACGTGATGTCAGTCATGTTATCTGGCTGCATGTGTAGGTTAGTATACTGTATGTGTGAACAGGATGTAGTATGCCAGGGTATGTACCATACATTCATGTTTGTAATACTCCTCCAAAAGGTTTCATGGCAAATGCTTCAGTAGTTTTTGTGTAATCCCGGTGACTACTAACGATCAAACCAACCAGAGATCAAAACAGTATCTCTCGTTTGCTGTGCTTCATCCACCAACATGCCCAGGCAACTTGCTTGTTACATGTACGAACACAAATGTGGATGGATCAATTCCAGTTTGAACATATGCTTAGATTTCTTAGTACCTAAGTCTCGCAAGAACACTGGGAATTTCTCTTGGAGATAAATAAAGTATCAACCTATCTAAAGCAACCTTGATCAAAACTGCCACAAGGTTTTTGTATAAAGAAAGGATGGAATGAACGCATTTCCTCAGTTGGCGTCATATCAGAAAAGGGTCCAGGATCATACTCACAAATGTTGCTCACAACAGTCGCAATTATTACATACAGTCTATTGGCAGGATAGCTAATGTTGGAAAGATAACATAGCAAGTCAGCGATGTATAAAGCAGGTCGTGCTATGGACAAATGTGATGTGATGGTTTGGCATTATACTGTATGTACAATACCACTAAGGTGTTTTTACCCCCCAAACATAGACAGATCCAATGTTTCCTGTTTTGTTATCTGTTGTAATACAACACGTCCCACATCCTCCTATGAGTCAGCATAGTCCGTGTGAGTCACCGCTTTATGTGGGAATGAATGAAAATATCCAGAGCATCTTTTTAATATCATCATGATTCCTCATTGAGCTTTCTCTATGCAAAAAGCAGAACGAGGGACTGAGATGTGTACAGAGTAAGGTATAACTTCAAATTCAAACACAGCGAAGGTTCAGTGACGTGCGGTGAGGTTCATGGCTGGTAAGGCATGCTCCTTTAGAGCTTTTGTTTTTAACTTAAAATTGTTGTGTTTTGTTTGTTGTTGTTGTTTGTTGTGTTTTAACCGATGTTAATGCAGGCTGCTCATTATTAGGATAGCAAGAAAAAAGAAGTGAATCGTGTTTAAATGTTTTGTATATTACAGTATGTATGTATGTATGTATATTACAAAGAGAGATACACAACGTAACAAACACACTGACCGCACAAAATAGAAAGGCAGTGGCAGTGGACCGTACCAAGACAAGGGTGCAAGACCTACGAATTTTACGGCTTAAACAGAAGACCGTAGTGACTCATCATTTCAGAGGTATGTAAACACATGGCCGCGATGTGTCGGCACGAAATGAAATGGAAACGCTCTGTCCCACTGCATCCCACGTGACGCCACGCAACAGCAGGCATTACGCTTAGCTTCATTAATTCCATTATTTGCAAGGGACCTCCTTGAGAATTGCCCCCAACTTGCTCTAAGAGGTGGTGGAAAAGTTAACCCATTTATGTAATTGAGACACGTAGAGGCACGCTTTGATACGCACCGCCTGCATTGTCTGCACGTAGGTTGCGGTGCGTTTGCTGTGCTGTTATGGATTTTACATTACTCAAATTTTACAGCAGCACTATGTTTTTTTTTGGTGAACAAATTGCTGTTGTTGTCCTTTTTTTTGGTCAAAGGTGTCCACTACATGTTACATGTTAAATGTTCACTTCTCCATTTCATATATCATTTTTGTGGCATTGTTTTTTTAATGTAAAATTGTGTGTGTTAAAAAAGCGTTAAACAGACCACTCTGCATAGATTTTTTTGTGGCATGAGTGCAGAAAGTTAAAAAAAAAAAGGGATTGCCCTCCAAGAATAATCTCCTCTTCTCCCCCTACATCTTTGCAAAACTAGGTAAAAGTGACGTTAAATGTTCAGTTGTCCATTCATTTTTCATTTGTAATTATGTTGGCATTATTTTGTGCATGTGAAACTATGATTATTATATATAAAATGTTTGTTGTTAACAATGTTGGGTGTCTAGAACAGATTAATTGGATTTACATTATTTTCTATGAGAACATTTGCTTTGGTTAGAGTTTGTTTTGCTTTGAGTCGGACCTTCTGGAACAGATTAATGACATTAACCAAGTCACCACTGTAGTTTCTTTTTTGACAATACCACTCTAGCCAGTCTTAATTTAACTCTCTCGCATCGCAGTGGTCGTCATCGGCACAAATATGCAGGCGGCAGCACGCAGTCATACGAACGTAGAGAAAATAACGCAGAGCGATTGTGAGGCCTGACTTTTTCGTGGACAACAGTTTTGTGATGCAAATGTATCACTCTTTTGAACACATATTGTTTTGAGAAGCACAACGCCTTACTTCAGTGACCCCACCAACTAGCTGGAACTACTTTCTTCAACACCAAGAACCAACCAGAACTCTGCTCACGGGACAAAGTGGGGGGGGTAATGTCACAGTTGATGCACGACGCTGCTGATGGGGATGTAATACATCTTCATGGAAAAAAATCGGAACTATCACTTTAACGTGTTTTGGCGACGTGAGCACTTTAAATTCTTTTAAAACACACAATATTAACTATAATTTCACATAACTTTGCTGAGCCTCTTGACGTCATTTTTATTACCTTTTTTGCAAGGAGCTGCATTAAGGTGAATATATATATTCACCCCCTTGTCATGTCACTCAAGAGTGCCCAATTTTGACGTGATGATCATTGTGATTGCTCGTCCTGTGATTTTCATTTATTAATGATAACCAGTGCCTTGCAAATGTAAATAACCAGAATGACACAACAATAATCCATAGAGTCAAAGTGTCACTTTGCACAATAGAAATAAACAGCATTTACACATAATTTAGATTCAGGCGCAGGTACGGGAAATTAACATTGCAAGGTTCTGCAATGTATCGACATTGTTCTTAACCCCTGAGTGAATAATACATGAATGTTATGAAAAAAGGTAATTAATCTACAAAGTTGTACAATTTGGTGCTGAGTAACAGATTTAATTACATACCACCCAGACTAAATATTCCAGTGGGATTTCATCATTCATCAGAATAAAAGGAAACACCTACAAGTGAAAATCAATAAGGAAATTAAGCTATTAAGCATGTTAATGTGACTTCATTACTGCTGTTTAGATCATCACCTTCAAAGTTGTGGTGCTGGTGGCGCTACCACGCTCCTCAACGATGTTGGACAGCAGAATGAGTTTGGTTCTACTTAATAATGAAGTAGAATGTGTACCGAGTGTTCTAATTAAAGCCCATGGTCATTCATCTCACTAATTGAGAGAATGCCTTGCAGTATAATTTTGCCCCAAATGCACCATTTTAGTTTGTGTTCATGGGACTTATTTGGAGCTCTGACACATTATATCAGATGTTACTGAACTCCTCCACCCTGCACCCCATTTAGACTTGAAGCATGCCAGACTTATTAGCCTAGTAGACTGTTCCAATTAGTTGCTGGCTGCCTGACTGACATGACTACACTAAAAAAAAGTGTGTCAATATGTATCACAAAGTTCTCTTCACACACAGGCTTTGTTTTGCTAAAATTCATAACTGTATGTGTGCTCATCTGCCTTTCTAAAAAAAGATGATCGAGAAGTAAAGTTCACACACTGTTAAGTGTGTAGAAAGTGTCCACAGTAGAACCTGCACACTAGAACATCCTTCCCTGGAGGATGCATCAACATACATGTAACATTAATACAAACATGTACCCCGGTGCAGCCAGAACATTTTGAAATGGGTTCATGCACTTAATATGAACTCTCAACTTGGACATGGATAGCGAGCATCCACCGTATCCTCAGTCAATATGCAATGGAAGATGTATTTTTTATCAATTATGATTAAGTAACGCCGATGGGGGAGTGTGTGGAAGGTCCGTGGCAAGCAGCTGACACCTTAAGTAATAGTTTGTGTCTGGGCTCTGATCAAGTATTCAGCGTTCCACTCTTGTCTGTCTTATCTGAATTATGCTCGCTTATTTTTGGCCTTTTGTACTTTTTTTAGGGATGAGAGTAACAATAACCGTTCTAAACACTTCAAGACATATCTTGTATTATTAAGCAAAATAAGAGCTGCACTAGCAGCGCTGCCATGTTGGCACGTGACAGATAAGGAGTGGAAGAAAAGGCCAAGAGAAAGACATTTAAAGTTAATTCATGCATTTGTTGTTCGAACCTGGGAAAACGACCCTAATGTTGACATTACTCCCGACAGTGAATTTAAATATTTAAAAATAAAAATCCGCCTCCGATGCAGCCCACCACCACAGCTTCAAAAAATCCCAGGACAAACCCTGTGGTCCACTCGATCCACAGCATTGACATCAGCCAACTGCTCATCAACACAAAGCCATACAGGCTGTCTGCCATCTGCACTGTACAGTGAAAACCAGCATTCCTGCATCCCCAAAGTGACAGCATTTGCTCACTCAAGTTGGTTACAACTGAAAGATGGGAGCATTTATATTTGCATTTATATTTTTGTTGAGCGTATATCCTGGTTGATGATGCTTAAACAAGAGGTCGTGTTTCTCTGGGGAAACAGACGTGTGATTGATAAATGGTGGTGTTATTGCAGGATATATTTTCTTGTATAATCGGTAAGAAAAAATGCTAAATAAGTGGCATCCTTATAGCCATGAATGCAAATTAGCAAGTCAAGCCTGAAATAAGAGGGCTGCTTAATACAGGCACTCGCTGCCACTATGAGTCCAAAATTAATAATGGGCTTCAGCAATTTCACAGCGCATAAAACTTTGGTTTGTGCTTTTTCCATGAAGCTTAATTTAACTGTTTGTGTCATCTTCATTGTCTAGCTAAGTAATAGAACAACAAAAATGAAAACTTGAATAATACAAAGTGTATTAATAAATTGATGTGATTCAGTATGGATAATTAACAACTGATCTTTAATCTTCATTTTCAAATATAATTATAATTGGAGAATTAATTCTAGAATGCCCCTCTGAATGTTCCGAACTCCTGTTTCGATGCCAGTTTTATGTTGAGCAGAATAATGCTGCCTGGATGAGTTGTGTCATAGTTATCCATGAATTTAGTTCAGTTTCACACAGCTGATGTCATGTACACTAGGTCCCCAACTTACGAACACAATTGGTTCCAGACGACCGTTCTTATGTCAAATTGTTCTTAAGTCGGGGAAAAGGTAATATTACCAATGATATAGGTACTACATGTACACGTATACATATACATTATATGTGTATGTATGTAAATATGAGTTTGGATGCAGTAGTAATATTAAACGAGGATAAGTAATGAAAAAAACAATAATAAAAATGATATAATAATACGTAATGTACCTTTTGAAGAGGAGTGGTCGAGCATACATCGTTGTGCTGTAGTTGGAGGAGGAGTTGTTAGACTCTTCTAAAAGAGGTAATGTTCTGTGGGTGGTGTAGAATTAAGCAAGCCTATTAACTCTTCATAAACTTTAATCACACGCTCTGTCCGGGTTGTATCATTTAGCTTTCCATTTAGCTTCATTTAGCATCTAACTCTTCCTCTGTTGGTTCCATTAGCTCTAACGCTGCCTCTGTTGGTCCCATTAGCAGTGTCACAGTGCCCTCTACTGGTCAAGCATGTACAGTAGCAGTATACATACTGATTGAGCGACTACAAGGCAAAATAAAATAAAATATAGACCAGTAGACCAGAACAAGTACATGCACCATCACTTCATTAAACATGTCTGCATTGTTCTCTTAATTTCTATGACACAAGTGGGAAATTATTAATAACGGGGAGGGGAGAACTTTGCATTGACTATATGACTGTATGTGAGTAAGCACCTCTGACACAGATTTAGATAGTAAGGTAGGCTTTTCTCACCAAATTTACTGTAACTTTGTTTATTATTTAAAGTTGCTTATTAATAGCCCCCCAGCTCGGTGCCTCTGTGTTGGAGTCATCCCCAGTGCACGAGAGGGTCGGTTCCCTACGCCTTCGGGTTGGAGAAAGGGTCCTGACTGTTGTGTGTGCATGCGCCAAACGGCAGTTCAGAGTACCCGTCCTTCTTGGAGTCCATCAGAGAGGTGCTGGAGACTTTGTCATTCTACTGGGAGACTCCAACGCCCATGTGGGCAGTGACTATGTTTGCAGTCAATATTCAGGTTAAGGTCAATATTCCGGTTTCTGAAACATTCGGAATAAACCGTTGACATGCGTGAAGTGAAAAAAAAACAGAAACAAAGCCGGACAATGTTTCGACGCGCAGTAAATGTAATGACGCAATGCTTGTAATTTCTGCTTCTTTTTCCTGTATCCAAAAACAACAACAGCACCGGCACGGCGGATAATGAACGCCTTTGTTTGCGTTTTGGTGCTGGTACTGACCCACCACCGGTATTTTACACTGTTCTGTCTCACTTTCTTCATTAATGAAAGGCGAGAATGTGAAGAAATAGCAAATAGAGCCGGAGCTGTGCCATCCAGTTCCATGCTATATCCCCAGGGCCCCGGGACACTTTTGAAGATACGGTCGTACAAACCCTGCTTCACATAACTGCTTGCTCACCTTCCCATAGATGTTGCTATTGCTGTACTTTTTTACCGTCAATAAAAGACATAATGTTCCTGTCTTTCACCACACTAACGAGGTGGCTTGTTTCCCCCTCGCTCCCAAAGTGTGGGGTTTTGCGTGTCGTCATGTTTACAAGTAGTTCCTGCCAAAGACGAGATTCTTTTGGAATAGAACATGCGCAGAACACAAATTAATGTAATGTTCCTTTTGATCGGGATACCCCGATAGGCGTATACATGACCCGATTTTTGGGTTAGAAAAAGAGTAACCCAGGGGTAATATTCAGGTTTTTAAAAACCGGAATATGAGCATATTCCGGTTTTTCAAAAGGGTTATTGGTGTTTACATGGCCGTGCGCAACCGGGTTATTGCTATTTTATTGCTAAATATAGCGACCATGTCGCTAAATTGTGAACACGAAACCAGTGATTGCCGGTGCTTGAAAGCTGGCGCTCAGCCAAATGCAGTGAGCTTATGATAAATCTTTAAGTAAAATAGATCAAATGTAGAATTACTACAGCTTCTGCTTGGACATTAACAAACAGCATGCCGCTGTTTAACTCCAATGGGAAAAAACAGCCACACGCTGACGTTGACGCTGTCAACACCAAGGTAGGTTGGATTGCAAGGTGTGCGCTTCATAGTAGCGATGCCATAGTTCACAGTCTGACTGGCTTCTGGCTGCCCTGTTCTCACGATACAGCTTATCTCCAAATGAGAAATACCGTCACGTTTTAACAATAATATTAATTGAACTGTATTTATCACATGTGCAACATACGGTGAAATTCATCGTCGCCCCTTATTAATCTATTCACCAATATACTCGTCCTCAATTGATTTCTGTCTTTATGGCATTTTGGCAGAACAACAGTATCCTTCAAAATTCACACAAGTCTGCAGTTAGTGGTTTAACGTAAACCATGATACAGTCATGATACTCAAAGCACAACCAACACACATTGGCGATAGCGTTGCAAAGTAAGTGCTGGCTGTTTCACATCATTTACTAGCAAACAAAGAGGAGGACTTCCTGTTAGGATCTATTTACTGACGGCTGTTCAATCAATACATTTTCTTTGTGTTAAAAATATGATGAAAGCCACAGTCATAATCAATAGTAATAATAAACCTAGCGCTTGAAATCCTAATGCAAGCTGGCATCACTTTTTATTTATTAGTTGCTACTCGTTACGGAACACTGGATCATCATGAGGGCCAACACAGCGAGCAGCTTGTGTTTTAGTGATCAATAAAGCATGTTTTATGTGATCACGCCATTCATCTCTATTGTTTAACCACATTTTCTATCTTAAGGGACAGCCAGATGCTTATTGAATGGATTCACTGAGCAGGGAGTAACGTAGTCAGCCAGTTCAAGCCCGATACATCTCCTGTATGAAAACTGTGCTCCACGAAATCCGAATCCTCTGATCATCTCATTGCTTTCACCCTTAAAGAAATAACTATTATTAGAAGCAAACCTGGAGTTGATGCATGCTCATAAATCACAGAAAGACAGAGGTGGCCTAAAAGCTAATATTCAGCTTTGGGGTTAGGGATACACTCGTTGGTAATTTCCCAAGATGCAGTGCTGCGAGGGGTGCTGGCAGGGGAGGTTTGTTCCTGCTCAAATGGTCCACGCTGCAGGGGGCACATGTTTACTGACAGCCCCACAGAGGCTGCGAACAATCACCTGCTACCGCACACTCCTTCAGGGGCCGTGCTGTTACATTAATGCATGGAGCCGTATCTCATTATTCTTAGCAGTTTGACTCCAGGGGGTGGGGCTAGTGGCTGGAATGGAGCCACTACAGTTGCAAATAGATACTGGTCCATCTTTAGCATTCCAGGTGGTGGAAAGTCAAAAAGTCCATCTTGCAGAACTCTGGAGTTTTGTCTCATGTACGTTGTGAATCATGTAGAAGAAGACATTTGTTTACTGATTACTGTTTAATATGCTTGTTTCAACCAATGGACTTACATTTTTGGGGACACTGGCTCCAATGTGAAAGTTGTCATTTGAGACAGCACTTCAAATGCTAAATTTGTTATTACTCCAAGCCTATAAATCAATAAATGTAGCACATAACATTAGGGGCCTTGGAGACACTGAAGGACATTTATTTGAAAAGCATAGCAGGTCAATAATTGGACTTTTTTCAGCTGCCCTAAAATGCAAGTATTGATATAAAAGCATTACATTGTCAGCATTGCGATGCCCAAATAAGCAAAAAACGGGGCTTCTTTATTTATTCATTTGCTTCTATCATACAAAGGGCACACAGAAAAGAAAAAAAAGTACAACTGCAAAGATAAATACTAATGAGAATAAACTCATATTTTACCCAAAAAACCTTTTAATACTACCTGAGAAAAATATGTCATACTACGACAATAAGGTCATAATATTAGGTCATATTTTTAACAAGTAACTGTCATAATTATTAACATGTAATATACTTAGAATTATGAACTATTTAGGTACCATCAAAACGATTTTGAAAATGTGATTTTAAAAACATTTCAGATATTAATTTCAACGCACCCTATTGAACCAAGTAAGATGTGGTCAGCCCTCTTTTTCAAGACTTGTTTCGACAGTTTCGTGTCATGGCTGCACCCCTCCAGGTCACCAGTGTGTGAGTGACAGGAAGAAAAGCTCTGACTTGCTTAGAAATAAGTCATATGGTGCCACCTGCTGGATTGCATGTATAAATTGCCAGATCACAACATCTTCCTGTGCCTGTTTTAAAAGGAAAAGTCTTATATTTGGACCAATACAGTACATCAATTGATTAATTAGGTTACTGTTTTTGGAATTGTGTTTCTTTTTTGTCCTTCCCAATATGTATGATCTAACGGGCAGTGACGGAGCCAGAAATATTTCATTGGGGTGGCCAAGGTGAGACCATTACTCACCTAGGGGTGGCAATAAGCTGATACATGAAATGTGTCCATGCAGCTCCACCACTGGTGGGGTAGCAGGGCGAGTAGCCAATGGTGCCACGTAGCTCTGCCCCTGCGAAACCAATGAATATATCAAGTGCAACATAAAGGATGTTTAAAAACTTCTATCTGCAGCTTACTGTTTCATAAAGCATGCAGGTTTTAAGTAAAACATCAGTGGTATTTAGTCTGTATATTTTGTCTGCTGGCGTCAACACTGTGAAGTTACCAGTTTTTTTTCTGATGTTCATTTTGATTTTGTATCTGGAATTGTCCCATATTGTTATGGAAGCTTAATGAATCCATCAACAGATACTGTACCTGCACTCACACTGGATGCTGCTGCCAATATTGTGTGCACTAAAGCTGAGCCTTAAGCGCTGTGTGCAAACACAGAGGTGGATTTCATTCCTTTGTAGAGGGATTTAAAATATTTATAACTTTTTGACACTGGGAGTGAAATGCATGGAAACTGTGTAACACCTGCTATTCCTCAAAAGGTGTTGGAAAGAAGAAGATAAAAATCACAGCAGTATGTCAGACCATTTGAAGAATGCATTGTAAAAACTACAAACTAAATATACAGGTGTGCTATACGATGACACTTACTTTTATGTTTAGCAGAAATCCATCATCAAGCACAAAGGAAACTATGAGGTCAAACACAATCCATTCCGGGGCACCGCTAGATTAGATTTTTGAAACACGTTTTGCCCATGGGATATATGAAATAGGGGTGTCACGAGACGAGACATACACACAAAATTGGGCCTACGAGACAAGACGAGATTTTTAACGTTACTTTTATAAGTAAGTACTGTAATTTCCAGACTATAGAGCGCACCGGTATGCAAGCCGCACCCATTACATTTAAATAGAAAAAAAGATTTCAACATTTCTAGGCCGCACCTGTGTATAAGCCGCAGGTCGTAACCTGGAATATTTAGTACATGGAATGATGTTACACAGAAAGATTTGTTTTAACTTTTCATTAAATACGCAGAACAGTGTGTGTAACACAGCAAGTTAAACAGTGCTGAACGGTGCGTGTAACATACCTCGTTAAACAGTAGCCTCCCAAAAAAGCCATTCATCGCCGTCCTCCTCCTGGGAGCTAAAACCACTCAAGTCGTCTTCTTCAGCATCACAATTGAACAGTGTCATTGTTCCTTCATCATACACTTTGTTAGTCTCTCTCTATCTTTCTTTGTTGCTCTTTCTGTCTCGTTTGTCTCTAGCCATTAGCCATTTAGCTTGAGCTGAAGCTCTTCATCTCGCAGTTGTCCAGCCTTTCGAAACCCGTTGGTGATAGTGGACACAGTCGTCCAAACGGAAGCTACACTTGAACTCTACAGTTGATCAAACTTACTTAAGATGTGTCTGAGATCGCCGCGTAATACTTAAAAACGTGATATTAGTTTCCACTTCACTCATCCACGTCACTGTAGCTGCGCTATGCATCATGGGAAAGGTGTTTTTAGCCATAAATTAGCCGCATCACTGTACAAGCTGCAGGGATCAAAGAATGAGAAAAAAGTAGCATCTTATACACCAGAAATTACGATAAGTAAAATATATACGACAATATATTGCAATCTACTAATGTAATCTCTACTATGGATATGAGAAAAAAGATGGGTTATGTTGTCATTTCTTGACCCTAATAATAATGTTTTTGGGAAGAGTGACATATATTGCACATGCGTAGTAGAAATCGGGTTGCCTGCCATAAAATAGGTCGACTGATTACATAGTTTGCTTAGTACAACTCAAGTTGCCTAACACGTGACTGCAGTAGAATAGTTGTCAAGCTGCCGAGCGGGTGTAGACGCTTTCTGCATATGCATAGAACCGAAAAGGTTTTTGGTACAGTGACACACACAACGTGTACAAATGGCCGTAGGCACCCCTGTAGCTTTTTATAGCAGTTTTTGTGCGATTGATGCACTTACGCTGTACGGGCAACACTCAACGGACTTACTCGACGCACATGGAGGACGTATGAAATATGTGAACGTGCATTGGCCACGCTAATTACGTATGTGAGGTGTACGTGTGTAGTCCGCAAGTGCGACATAGAAAAACATGACATTTTGTCCAAACCTGACACCAGCAAAACGTACGAAAGACACACGATGGTCGTACAGACGACACACGAAGATGTACGAAGTACCTGAAATTTTGCAACCTGAAAAAAACCCAAGCGCTCGTAAAGTTTGTTTGACACGACAAAGAAGCTCTGCAGCCGGTTTGAGGTCAGACTATGGCTCGACAATCAGTACGGCTGCCGTGCGTTTCTTGTGTGGGAGAGCCGTAGGAGCCCGTACGACCGACTGTGACCTAGGCTTTAAGCTAAATCCGAATTATTTAACAAATTTAGATTTTTCAGAAAAGTACCCCAATATTTACTTTCCTTCTTACTTTACTTCCGGATGACTAATTACATTGCTGAAGGAGTAATTACGTTCTAATTTTGGGAAAGTAATTAGTATCGTGATGGGAATTAAGAGCCGCTTCTTTTTGCTGCGCTCCATAACATAAGTGGCCTGCATCCAAATGGCTCTTCAGATTTTTTTGGTTACTTAAATTTATTACCAAAATAGGTTAAACATTTCTATTGTAAAAAATATGATTCTAGAATTTGTTTTTACTGTATTTGTAATTTTATTTATATGTAATTTTATTAATTTTATTTTATGTCTGTATTTATATGCTCAACATGGAACAGATTGGCCGCACGAGGTCTAGTGGTTAGCATGTTGGCCAACACAGTAACAGCTTGGAGATCGGGAACACCTGGGTTTGATTCTCCCCTGGGCATTTCTGTGTGGAGTTTGCATGTTCTCCCGTGTGCGCGTGGGTTTTCTCCGGGTACTCCGGCTTCCTCCCACATTCCAAAAACATGCAGGTGAGGTTAATTGGTGACTCTAAATTGTCCATAGGTATGAATTTGAGTGTGAATGGTTGTTTGTCTATATGTGCCCTGCCATTGGCTGGCGACCAGTCCAGGGTGTAGCCCGCCTGTCGCCCGAATGTCAGCTGGGATAGGCTCCAGCATGCCCCCGCGACCCGAATGAGGAAGAAGTGGTATAGAAAATGGATGGATGGGATGGAACAGATTGATACGAGAAAACTAATCTAAAATACGAAAACAAATATGCATCTCAATGAGACAAAAAGGTGATTGTACTGTATGTACTGTATCTTTTGTAAGTTGCAGTGTATTTACAGTGAAACAAACAACATCAACAAAACATGCATAAACATGTGCAGAACTAAAAAAGAAAGAAAAAGCAGCATCCAGGTAACACTTTTTATTTACTTAGTTTGGCATTGAGAAACACAAAGTCCCTCAGCTTTTGCTCCTGCTGCGCATTTTCCTCACATTTCCAGCTGGCTTGTGTGTGTAAGCCCTCCCTGCCCCTTATGCGCAGTGTCGACACACACGGCACCACACATTTTGACCAATCATGTGGTGCTTTAACAGAAAAAAAAAAAAAAACACTTCAAAAAGCTGGCCCCCATTGTCACTTCAAAGCCGGCTCTTTGACACGTCACTAAAGTAGTAACTGCTGCATGGCACTCAATGCCCCTTCATCTGTCTGTAGTATGTTGCTTACTGTATGCCTTCCTTCAAAAACAAAAAAAACTTTAAAAAAACAAAAGCCTTTTTGTCCTCCACTGTGATCCAAGTGTGCTCATGAGGTCACATTATGAAGCGAATGTTAGTTTAGCATGTATAACTTGCCCTGTGTGAGGCCGATCAATTTAAATATGCAGCAACACTTATGGCAGCTGAGTGTCGCCACAAGAGAGTTTGCAATGCAGGGTAAAACAAAAACCCGCAGGCAGTCTTTTCATGCATGTGTTAATATCTGTGATCAGGGTCTTAGGCTAAATATGGTGCTGCTTTGGTTCTCCAAAAAGTCACACTACCTTCAAGTTTTTATGAAATATTTCTTGTCTGTTGTAGGAATTTCAAACAGTTTTTTTTCCTTACTACTGTATTGCAAGGATGAGCTTTATAGAGTTGTTATTGTCTTCAAACTTATGAGACCAGGCGAATAGTATTGAAGAAAACAGGTGTGTAAAGTCATATGCAAAGTTTGTACAGGGTTCACGGAGCTGGAACAAAAAAAAAAAGGATGACTAACATTTTTTAGAAATCTGTAATAAACAACATTCCCTTTGAAAGTTTATTTGTGTAACTGTTATTCTATTCAGTTTGAAGCAGCAGTTCACTACAGGGTTATTTGGTAGAATTGTGAAGTTGTTGAAATCCAAAAAAGAAAAAAAAAATATTTGGATCGTCAATACGGGAGAAAATAGTCACACAAATCTGCTTGAAAATTCCACCCGAAGCAACAAAAGAATGTGGAGAAAGAAGTTTGAATCATTTTTTTTGTCTGTTACAGTGGTACGTGGGGTTTGCATGGTTCCCTCACAGCAAGAGAATTTTGGCATCCCGGCTGGGACCTCTATGTGTGGAGTTTGCTGGTTCTCACCTTATTGCCAAAGGTTTAATGCTGTTTCCTCCCACAGTCCAAAAACATGAAGACCGGCTGGGATAGGTTCCAGCTCAGCCCTGGTCTTGAACAGAATAAAAGTAGAAAATGAATGAATTGATGTTTACTGATTTACATTTAAGGCGGGCAGCATGTACTGTATGTTGACTATTCTGGTGAGGCGTGCATGGCCAGCAGGCTGACTTACAATTGTACACGCATACTGAATATGTTGAGATATTCGTATTTTCATAAAATGTATCAAGTGTGTAGCCTTTTCAAGTAACCCCAAATTGAGGCAGATATTTATGTTTTTTTTTTTGTACAAAATACTACTAAATTGTAATAATAATCAGGCTCCCACTTTGTAGAGAAGCAGT
Organism: Dunckerocampus dactyliophorus; assembly: GCF_027744805.1. NCBI lineage: Eukaryota > Metazoa > Chordata > Actinopteri > Syngnathiformes > Syngnathidae > Dunckerocampus > Dunckerocampus dactyliophorus. The sequence continues at coordinate 13,155,217 of NC_072832.1, read as the reverse complement.
TGGCATTTTTCCACAGAGAAACATCCCTAACCTGCGCTTTTCATTGTTTTTCAATGTGCCGCATCATAAAGTAAAAGGCCATTAGTTAAATCGGTCAATAAATATGTCATGAAATACAGTACAGTACACTGGAGGTGAAACTAATAATTCATCAATACAAAATAAAATACAATTATTTTAGATTATAGGTCAAATTTTATGTAATTACAGGGTTTCCCCTTGGATTTCTTGAAGCTGCGGTGGTGGGCTGCATGGAAGGGCGTATTGCCGCTGCTGCATCTGCAATTTTTTTAAAATGACAAATATAATTTTTAAATGACTTATTTATTGATTGATTTTACTTTTTTCAACAACGAGCCAAACATGAGCCGAGAACATTGCATAGCTGTTAATTTAATGGCAAAGTTGCTGAGAGTACTGCCGACATTTAAATGGCACTTTATTTACAAAGCACATCTCCATCAGTGTGCTCATTTGTCATTAAATACAGGTGTCATGTTTGAAATGAATACTTATAAAAGTACTAAGAGGTGAAGCAAATATTCTTTGGTGAATTACGCAACATCAGCTGTTGAGCTACTGCTAGCGTATGTGCTACCTGTTGGGGACATACTGTAGACATAGATAGACGCCGCGTCGAGTGGGTTTGTCCACTGCTGCGATACGTCAATGTCGCCGCCGTATTGGATGTGTCAAGGCAGCACTGTAAATGAATACACGTAAATGTACTTACTTTCATAAAGCGCCTTTCTACAAAGAAATGTCATTTAATTCCTCACGTTTATACATTCACACACGCACTAATGTAATTTAATGTAATTGGGAGACAGTTAGGCACCGAAAACAATCACATTGTACAAAAACAATCACTTTGTTTTTGGTGCTTAACTGTTTCCCAAATATATTAGTGCGTGTGTGAATGTATAAACGAGGGGAATTAAATGAAATTTCTTTGTAGAAAGGCACTTAATGAAAGTAAGTACATTTACGTGTATTCATTTACAGTGCAGCCTTGACACATCCAATATGGCGGCGATGTTGACGTGCGGGTCAGCGCTCAAGGCAGCATCTACCTATGTCTATGGTTGGAGACCCGTGATAGCATCACACAACTAGTCTTCCGAAAACAAGCCATAAGTATTAGAATGCCAACAAGAGAGCAAGATTGTTAAGTGAGGCTTTAAAAAAAAGTAAATCGTGACGATAATTGATGATTGATGTATCCCATGAACATAATAGCCACTTGTAGCTCCGAGCTAGCTAGATGCCGCCAGCCAGGCATGTAAACAAAAATGCCAGACAGTGGAATGAGATTGAAATGTGAGCGATCACATACGCTGGCATAGATAGGCTTAGCATTTGACAAGCTGTCAATTGACGACACATTTTACGAGCTATTGTTCATTCTCCTGATAACAAGAAACAAAGTGAAAGTCAACACGAGACGTGTCGCATATCTGGTCACTGGTCAAGTACCAGCAATGCAGACAGGCAATTCCAGTGCATGCTTATCATAATAAAGCGCAGTGAAATATTTTTATGATATTTTAAATACTTTTCTATGTGCGTAAATAATCATTTATATGTATCTGTATAGCAAACATATGCAGTCATATAATATATTACTTAAAATTGCTTTGTATCAATAATTGTAGTTATTTTAGTTGCTTTATATGTAATTAAATTAGAACAGGGATGAAAAGAAAGAAAATACACAACAGTTTGGTCTTACAGCGTTGAGGCAAGTCTGACTAGACCTAACTTTGCTCAGGTTAGTTTGTCAAATAATTTCTATGTCTATCACACTTGCCAATCAGCTCTCAGTCTCCTTTTCTTCTTCTTCCTCACAGTTGCAACCGAAATGTGATCTAATATCTGCAAAAAAGCAATTCAATGAACTTTGTGTGCCCATTCCAGGAGATTGACATGAAAGAGAGTTTATTTTGAGAGGATGTCACCAAAATCCAGATGTTCGAAACGCCAAAATGAGTTGAATTTATTGTGTCTTGTACAATAGGCACACGATGACGGCAATGACTCATTTTTTCAAACAGCTCCACAGCATGAGGCACTGCCAGAGTGAAAATGAGCTGAATGTAGTCATTTCCACAGTGAGCAAACTCCTTTTTGTCTGGTTCTGCATGACTTCAGGTCTTGCTTGCTTACCTTTTAAATTTACTTGCCCAAATGTAGTACATGTACTGACAGATGAATACATTTATGTTCTTATCACTGCTATTTTTAAAGCTGAATAATGGTACAGTCCGGCAGGATGAAATACAAAAAACGTGATCGCTGATAATAGTTGCTGCTGTATTTCACAGATTCAACCTGGACACCACCGTCATTTTTTGCCATGAGTTTCTTCTTTAACCCAAAAGTGTTTCTCACCTTAAGTCTCCACTTGTTTTGATCACGGCTGAAAATATTCCAAATTGGAGCCAAGGAAAGTTGCAAGTGCCAGCATTTTTGACAAAGAAGGCCAGAACCACTATTAAATTCAAGAAATAATTCAAGAATTCATAGAAAAACACGAAGGTGATGCCCATGTTGATCCCGCTGCCACATCTTCTTTGTCAACAAGTCACCACGTCTTCAATGAAGGTAAAAGTAACCTCAAACGCTCATGTATCCCTTTCATTCATCATTTAAATGCATATAGAATTGTTTTATCCATCCATCCATTTTCTATACCGCTTCTTCCTCATTAGGGTCGCGGGGGCATGCTGGAGCCTATCCCAGCTGCCTTCGGGTGACAGGCGGGGTACACCCTGGACTGGTCGCTAGCCAATGGCAGGGCACATATAGACAAACAACCATTCACACTCACATTCATACCTATGGACAATTTAGAGTCTACAATTAACCTAACATGCATGTTTTTGGAATGTGGGAGGAAACCGGAGTACCCGGAGAAAACCCACGCGCACACGGGGAGAACATGCAAACTCCCAGGGGAGAATCGAGAATCGAACCCAGGTCTTCCCGTCTTCCCGATCTCCAGGCTGTTACTGTGTTGGCCAACGTGCTAACCACTAGACCACCATGCGGCCCAGAATTGTTTTATGCAAATACAAATATACAGTAATCCCTTGTTTATTACTGTTAATTGGTTCCAGACACGGCCGTGATAAGTGAATTTCCGCGCAGTACGATTCCTTATTTAAAAAATAAAAATTTGTAGTGAGAGCATACAAAAAAAACTATTTACGACCTTCTACATAAGTTTTTTTTTTTACATTATTAGAGCCCTCTAGATGTGAAATAACACCCCTATAGTCACCTTCACACTCGTATTACCCAATAGGGTAGATATAATCAGAGAAAATAAGCCATTTAAGACATAAATAAGACTTATATGTGCGTTGCCATAAATGTCTTCCGGACATGTGGACAGTAAGTGACCTTGGGGTTCAGAGTTGAGTTTTAGCTGGATTACAGCCACAACAATATCCCATGTTATTATTGTGACTGTTACTAGTGACACCTAGTGGCCAGTGTAGAATAGTACATTTAATCAACGTCTTTTAATGCTGTATTTTCATAAATGTATTTGCATTTTAGTTCATTTAGCTATTTGTATGCTTGAAAATGCTTAATTTAGGCCAAGAATACATACAGTTTTTTGACTAACAATAGGCCGTAGTCAACCACGAACCAGCGATTATTTATTAATTAATTTTTGAAAAAACAGTCAGGGCGCAATGTTTGGACCGAAAAGTGGCGAGGGGACGAATGTAAAAACGTGTTTTGTGTTAACATTTTTGAGAATTGTGGTGTAACTGTGTTAGCAGCAAAGAGCTACAGGGTCAACCACTGATGACATCACAGATGGGTGACGGAGCTGACCCAGGGTCCCTTTTCCATGTATTTGCAACCTGCTAACAAGGACGTTTTGTGATAATAATACATTGTGAACACAGCTGGACTCAAACAGCATATTAATAGCACAATGCCATGTTGTACGCGAGATTCCACCGCACATGCTTTTTATTGGACAGTCGCTATTTAATGACGGAACTAAGGTTTGCCGTTGCGTTCAACTTTGATGATGACATTTCGATGCAAGAGACAAAGTGAAACATAAATCAAGTGACGATGAAAATGTCGGAATAAGATATATTTACTCCTATTTAGTTAGTTGCATGCTTACTGTAGTTTTGCACTGTTTTGACTGGTTCAGGATTGTACAAAGTATGTACTATTGTGTATTCCTATACAGTATATTCACAGGTTGTAAATGTGTATGTATTGGTTTACGAGCAATACATGCCTGTTTTGCATTCCAGGAACACAAAATAATATTTAAAAGCCATTAATGTGGGCATATGGTTTGGCGGCCTCTGAAGAAATATCTTGGTATGTTGCCATAGCAGCGGTTTTTATCAGAAATGGGCATCTTTCTTCATTTAAAAAGCTGATCGAAAGGTTTTTTTCTTTGCCAGAGAACCGGCTGCTTTTCAAACTAGTGCTTTATGTAACTTGTACAAGATGTCACACTGTACAGTCTATAACCCTTTGTTTCTATTACTGGTCTATACATTTCAAGGCTACCCTACTGTGTCCTGATGTGGATAAAGCACAAAAAACCTCTCAGGTTGGGAGGTGATAAGGTAGATGGAGTTGTCCTCCCAGAGTGCATAGCTCCTACTCAAGAGGTATTGTTTGGGATAGGATCAATTGCAATCCTCTTTGCCCTCAGCCTCCTTGCTCCACTCTGGCGTGAGCTTAGTCCTTCATAGAAGACAAGAGCCTTTCAAGGATAAGCTTCTGAGTACTACAGAGGAATGGTTCCTTGAGTGAGGGGACACACAAAGCAAAAGAATGACTGAGGAAGCGATAGCAGGTGAAAAACAGTGATTGGCGACTGGATCAAGAATTCCTTTAGTTGTATATTCTTCATTTCAGTGGTGTACAGTCAGGGCCAGCAAAGCCTTCTCTGCTGGCCTAAAAACTATCAGAAGCACTGACCTACATCCATCCATCTATCTTCTATGCTGCTTATCCTCGCTTGGGTCGCGGGTATGCTGGCGTATGTATGGCGAGGAGGACATTGCCCCAAGAGATGACAAAGCATCACAACGAACGAAGAGTTGTTAGCGCTAACCAAACCGTGCAGTGATAGAAACTTTTTTCCACCTACCCGAAATAAACTGTAAAATACGCCCCAGACCAGCTGGACCAGATGGACACCTGTCCATTGAGTAAGTCACCATGATATTGATTCTGATACATGGAGCACATAGCACGTGATATCACAGCACAGTTTATCTAGCCGTATATAAACAAAACATGGAATGTGAGCTAATACTTTACAGATCCTTTGGTTGTCTATTCGTAGTGGTTCATATGCTTGTTCTTGTTTCCTACAGATGGACGTCCTATCTCAATGTTTTGGAGAGGGCCCGTTACGTTTTGGTAGTGGCTTGAGGCGCTGTGTCACTACGCCAGAAAAATAGTTCTTTGTATTAGCTGCTACAATAACAATGTCGCTGTAGCTTGGTTTATTTACGGGTCAGTTATGTAAATAGAACATTGTTGGCCTTTTTGGAGGGTTTTTTGGGGGGCTTTATAGTCGAAATAGGTTTGTTCGTTCCCACATGCTAGATGTTTTTCTCACTTCAGAACAGACGTGTGGTCATGTTTCACATAAGGATTGTGGAAGATGGACAAAATTCCAAAAAAGTGCAGTTTTCCTGTAAGTCCCCACCCAGGTACCAAACGCATCGCCCACTCATGCTTGATTTTAACATGCTATAAACGTAACAAAGAGCAAGTACACAGCGCGGTTATTTTGACACCCATAAAAAGTTAATATCTTTCAACATAGGTCAAGTTTTTAATTGAGGTGATCCATTAAATGTCTGAGGTCATGTCTTTTATATCCAGGCACACAAGGAGGTTGTGTATCGACAGAACACCTTCACCATGAGTCGATCAACTTTTTATTTGTCTGGAAAACAGACTCACAATTTGCATGAAGGAACATAACATGGTGACATTTGCACAATTCAACATGTCTGAAGAGGAATAGGAAGAACCAGAGCTTATCCATGTCTATTACTGATCATTCTTTCACGTCATAACTCTTACATGTTGACAGTTAAAGGATTTCCCTTGCTTACATTTTGTCATCAAGAAAGGAAGTTTGTTAAAAAAAAGGAAGTTTGTTTTAAAAAAAAATTTTAAAAAATGAACAAATAAATAAAATTATAACAAAAAAATCCAAAAATATATCAAGAAACAAATAGGAGCTAAAATAATGTAAAATAATACTAAAATAATAATTAATATGTTAAAACAATAAAAAAACGGATGGTTGTTAACTTTAATGACTACTGATGATTCCGAACCTCATTAGATGACATTAACTGTCACACAAGTGCAAAAATAATTTAGCCATTAGTGTGCATAGTAAAAAACATGAATAAATATTCCTACTACAGTTTTCGGTTTCCAAAATGAAAAACTTTCCTTCAAACTTTGAGGTCTCACTGTATATGTCTGTAGTGTGAGGGTTTGTATGACAGTTGTCTGGATCCCAGTATGCAGAGGCGTACACGAGTTATGAGAGAAAGAGTCTTTAATACTGGTGTAAACAGCTCAGGAACAAAAAACTACGATGCCACGGAAAAGAAAAGGGCATCGCGGAAAAATGGAATAAGATATACTGTAACTGAAAAATATACCAAAGCTGGTCAGGCGGAGCTACCACAAAGCCGTGAGGAAAAACCAGGCGGGACTGGATGGCCGACGGCAGCAGCACGGATCTTGGCTTGGAGGTTCTGCCACGAGGAATCACCGAGTGCCATCCAGTCGCCACAGGTGAGCTTAAAAAAGGAGTGACCGACAATGAGGCACAGCTGTGCCTGTTCTGTAGCTCCGCCCAACTAGAGATCACCTGGGTCTGTGTGATGACACAAAAGCAGAAAATGAACAAGTGAAAGGAAATAAGCCACAAATAATAACCTGTACCCAAAATGTAAAACTAGTGTCTACGCCAGGCGTGACATGTAGATTACTATTCCAAATTTCACTTCACAATAATGCAATCAGGTAAGCTCATTTTCCTGCATATATTTACCATCTTAATGTTTACAAAATGTAATAAGAATGGGCATAACAAATGATTCATCAGTGAAATGATTGTAAATCATTCTGTCAATGCCGTGAAGAACAACAAGATGTAAGCTATGGCCGGTGTTGCCAGCTTGGTGACTTTGTCTGGTGACTTTCCAAACCCTCTTGGAGACACACTTTGTAAAAAGCGACTAGCGGCAAAATCCATGAACGTTTTCTGGCGTCATTGGAGAATCTTCTGGTGTTTAGGGACTTAAAAGTGAAAGCACATATTGATCCGAAGTTTCTGTTCTCACTGAACAGCAACGGTTGCTGCTGAGAGATCCGCCCCAAACCAAAGCACTCACAAGCGGTCAGTGCTCTGTCAGCTCACGCTTCACACTAATAATAGCGTAACGGAGCTGTACGTATCCATGAATGCGCGTGGTGCGATGCCGCCATGGTGGATCTCGACGTTTTATAGAGCGGGATTTAAAATGTAAATGTTTCTTAATCTTTATTAAATTACTACTCATTACAGTCAAGCCTTATTCGGACTCGACCACTTACTTGTCGGTGTGTCAGAACGTGTGATGGAAGAATGTTATGTGATAAACGACAGGTAGTCATAACTGTAAGATTCAATTATATATATATTATATATTAGTTATAATTACATTATCATTTAATTATTACACTGTCTAGGTTTTGAGAGGTGCCAGCTGAGATAAAATATTACAATTATTTTTATAAAGTTATGGCCAATTTGAAGTTAACAAACCAAGAATCAAGTTTATTTGTAGTTCAACACATAATTATGCTGTTTTTACTCACTTTTTTGTCTCTCCCACGAGGTTGTGCTTTTTTGCTGCAGCGTCGCTTACATACATATAATATGCAAATTAGCCAATGGCATCACCTAGCAACTCCTAGGACAGCCAATAGGTACTTTTCTTACTGAGGAGGTGGAAACAGTGGCTATGGCAAGTGAAGATACACTCATGCAGAACTCCAGGCAGCGTTATTCTTCAGTGTGCATTCTCCTGTACAGCGGCAATTTTGTCTTTGTCACAAATAAGACAATTGCTCCCACAGCAGGTACACCTGTATGACATTATGCAATTCAGTACAAAAGCATAGCAATAACCACTGCCTGGGTGAGGCCTATAATGTTCAATTTATGTCGACAGCCTTTGCATGGTGCTGAGAAATTGAGACGTATGCTTTGGGGAGTTGGTATTTGCTGTTGCCTTATTGTATTGGGCTGCAATGTATTGTCTTCATTTTAGCTGAATGTGTGCATGGGAGCGTCACATTTTTAGGCTATGTATTCATTAGTGCATGACTCTTGGTAGAATGGTAAACTAATATGATAGGAACTATTTGTTTCTGTGGGATTCGTGTCAAACTAAATTAAGATGACTTGGCATCAACACTGTACAGTAATGCCTCGCCGTACGATTTTGCAACATCACTTTGTCACGGTTTCTCAAACATATATTAATCAATAAATCATGCTGTTTCGCGGTTGAATACGGCCTTATATGCCTTTTCAGTCAAATTGTACCTATTGTGTTTGCCTAAATTAAGCATAAAAATGGCTAAATGAACAAAAACACAAATATAAGACATTCCAAAGATGCATTCAAATATTGAATGTAGGATTCTACATTGGCCACTAGGTGTCAGCAACTGTTCGGTGAAAAAAGCACCAGACTTGATCGCCAGAACAACAGGTTTTTATTGCAGGTTTAAATGATCTTACAACAGGAACAATAATGATAACAAAATGCTAATAATTATAATAACGCGGGCTACTGTTGCGACTGTAACCCAAAACAAGCCAAAACTTAACTCTGAACATCACTTCCTGTCGTCCACATGGAAGCATGAGTTTTATTTACGTCTTCAATGGCTTATTTTCTCTGATTAAACCTACTATATTGTGTAAATCAAGGTGACAATATGGGTGTTATTTCACGTCTAGAGGGCTCTAATAATGTTAAAATGCGTATTTAGTGGATAAAAAAAACAGGTTTTCTATGCCATATGTATAAAAATAATTGATTTAGGAAGAAGGAATCCTAATTAGTAAAACTCACTTATCACATTTGAGTCTGGAACCAATGAACCACGATAAACGAGGCATTACTGTACTGTATGCTGTAGTATAATGCAGTTATGTATTATGCTAACATTTTATGCTTTATTTTGACATATTTATGAATGATTAATACCAACTTAAAGGGATAGTTCGGATTTTTTTTTTATATGAAGTTGTATGAAATTCCCATCAGCAGTGTAGTGCAACTTTTCCACCGCTTCGTCTTGTGAGCCGAGTTCTGGTCGGTTTTTGGTGTTGAAGAAAATAGTTCCATCTAGTTGGTGGGGTCACTTAAGTAAAGCGTTCTGCTTCTCAAAACAATATGCTTTCAAAAGAGTAATAGATTTGAATCACAAAACGGTTTTCCACGAAAAAGTCAGACCTTACAATCAGTCGGCGGTATTTTCTCTCCATTCGTATCACTGCGCGCTGCCGCGTGCGTATGCGGATGACAACCTCTGCGGCGAAGGAGTTAAACCGAGAGCTACTGTATGCTCGAGTGGGAGAGACAGCCTCTTTTTAAAGAGAAAAAGCATAAATGGATGGGTCAAAAATCATTTTTTGACCAAAAATACTCAAATTTGCAGCATCACGAATGCTGAATCTCAAATATGCGGAGATTCACTGTACATAAAAGTTGACATATAAGAAAGGTTCCACTTTTACCAAAATAAATAATATTGTGCAGTGTATGTGTGTGTGTTCGTCCATCACTTAGTTCACAGGCTACTTCCTGGTTCCTGATTCTACTTCCTGTTGAAAATTGAATTTTTTTTCATAGATCTTTTAGGAAATACTTCAAAATGATTTTGCTACTTGTACTGCCATTGAGATGTACTGTTACAGTATTCTATTCTATTATTTGGCAGTTTATTACATGATTTACCATTGCAGTCGTTTGTTAATTACCCTACATGTGGCCTATTATATGTATTAGTCCAACCATATTTCATATTTGACCTGACTGTCATTCAGACAAAGAAGAAGCTTTACCTAAAATGTGTTTGCCAAAAAACACCTGAAGGAGACAGAATGCGTCCTGACCTTGTGTGTATTAGAAAGTGGCTTCACAGTCAATGCGACGGATGTACTGAGCGCAGTAAAAGAAAAAGGTCTCATGTTCATACAGTCAACTGAGGTTTTGTATTTCTGGCCATTCTTAGATTTGTTTTGTTGTTTTTTTGCCGACAACAGCAGATTGCTGTGGGAAAACAATGTTATGCAAGCAGTGAATGCAAAGCCAAGCAGAAAACCTGTGAGTTCTAAATGCATAAACAGCGAACAAAAGAAGCTCTTTTCAGAGGAAATAGTTGAGAATTTGATCATTCTACTTGGGTTCATTTCTACAAATGATAACACTCACATTACTGAAACATAATCCCATTAACTGGGTTTCTTTGTTTGGTGTGTTCGTAGCGGATGCCAGTGAAACCTCAAACCCCTAAACCTCACTCTCATGTGGGACATGGCACTAATGGATGTGGTCACCCAGCCCGAATCAGCTCGGTCCAGCCCTGCACACGCCCCGGCTCGGGGGAGTTTAGGTAGGTGAGCGTAAATTAATGCCAGGTAGCTTAGTCGTAGGGGGTGGGGGAAATAATGGATTCCTAGATGCATCTCTATGCGGACATTGACCATTATTAATCGATTCATAAATGTCAATAATCGATGCTGACAGAACAAAAAATAACTAAAAAGACGGAAAGGGGAAAGTTTATGGTGGTGCACCTAAGTGTAAGACGCTACCACACGTCTGGAAGCACTATGGCGACTGATAAAAAATGATTCCAATTGTTTTTAGCATTTTCAAGTAAAAATCGCTGAGTTTGTACATTTCCTGATCAAATCCAAGGGAGAAACCTGAGATGTGGCTGCAGCAAGTGTTCTCTCAGCTCAGTGCGCAACGCAAACCCTGCCTACCATCCGAGTGCAATCAGTGAGTGCACTGAGTTGGATCATGGCACCTGCCACTTTCTGTTTGTCAGCATGTCACCAATAATGCAATGTTGCAGAAACATTTCTTATACACCACGACTGTCTACAGCATGTGTAATGGCTTTAATGTGAGTGTGATGTCATTATTCTTGCTAACCGGACAGCGGAGGTAGTTCCAGTATTCTCCTCATCCTGAAGTCATGGTGAGGTGCTTGTCACTGCCGTCCTTCCATAGAGAATAAAAGCCAGCGTTTTTTTGTGTGTGTGTGTGTGTGTGTGTGTGTGTTTTACAACAACAGCACCAACTTGAGAGCGAGTCAAATGCATTAAATATATTTTTATGCTTTGCTGAATTCATTAATGAATTTGACTGCCAAGATGGATGATTATATATCCAAGCTCACCAGAAAGTAATCATTTTTACAACAAAGTATCAGAGCTTTTTCTGGATAGGGACTTCATATGCAAATAAGAGTAACAACACAAATGTTTTTCAGTTAATACAAAAATAAATAAATAGGACTAAGAAGTATTTGACAACAAAAGTTATTATAAAAGTGAATTATTCTTTTTATCCTCTTCATGACCACCCTGAATTGGCATTAAAGACAAACTCCAAAGCAGTCAATGCCTCACCATCACTGCTCTTTACTTTTTAAGTATTTATAGAGACTAGTCTAGACATTGGCCTTGATTGATTTCAGTATACTGTACTCTCTTCCTGATTTCAGGTTGGTTTTATTGATTCATTTGACATGTTTTAGTCAGCCCCGAGGAGGATGTGTCAGAACTTTGTCACTGTCACAAATGTACAGCTGGGCTCAGTACTGTCTTTGCTTGTCAGCTTGTCAGCTCCGACGCAGCATCTGCTGACATCCAATGTCTCCAGTTGTTCCATGCATGCTGTCTTTTTATGGTTTCTTGGCACAGTGCTTGCTTTAGAGTTTGTTCGAAGCAAAGGGCGAATGTGTAATTCGCATTAGCTGCAGGCTGCTCTTAGAGTAAGAATCTCCCCCCGTGCGACACTTTTCACTGAGTCAACAATGAGCCTCTCCCTGAGGTGAGGTATCTCTCTTTCCTCAACTGTCACCCCTGTACACGCTCCTTTTGAAGTACACCAAATCGCACTTTATACCTTTGATAGCTACATGTTAAACCCCAAGGTTTGACTGAGTGTGAATCCTCTGTTACCACCCAAATCTCAAAGTTTGAGGTCAGCTCTGTAAAATCATATTTTAAATGTTACAGAGCTCTGAGCGATATGTATGTATGTACATACTGTGTACTGTATATACAGTATATGTATATATGTGTATATATATATGTATATGTGTATATATAGATGTATGTATGTATGTATATATAGAGATATGTATGCATATGTATATATTAACATTTTCTCACATTTCTCTTTTGTTTAAACACTCTCAAAGTTCAAGTTCCGTTATCATTTTAATGATCAATCTACTAGGTTGGACACAAGAAATGATTAAGTGACTCACGCGTATTTCACTCCCCTGACCATGCCTCTTTGTCCTGGTGCCGGGTTTTTGTAACCTTGTTAAAACATATAGCCCATGTCGTTTACTCCTCCTCGTCGTCCTCCATGAACCGAAGATTAATTTGAAGTATTCCGTAATGGCACCCTCGAGCCACGTAACTTCTGCCTTCCTTCAGCATGTCCAGAAGTCCAACTTATGTGATGGCTGGCTTCCTCTGGCTTTTGGTTTGGTTTGGTTTGGTTTGTTTGGCTAGTATATTTGTCCTGTGTTTTATTCTAATTATAATCATGATTGATAAATTAAATACAAAATGATCAATGATCTTGAAACATTTTGAAGAACATCAATATCGATATCTCGCAAAACTTTCTAATCCATCTGTAAAACATGATGATGCCGTTTCTAGCAATGTATTATGATGATTGTACGACTCTTGTTGTGAAGCTACGTACACGACACACTTCCCGTAATACCTTGCTTCCACTTAGCAAAAATCGGTTGGAAATGCATCATTAAAATTACCATCTTCTGCATTTGCGCATCCCTTTACTGCAGAATTGTAGAGGTATAAAGTGATATTGTAACTACAGGAAGAAGTTTTCAATGATCCGTTGTGGTGATGGCTTGTGTTTTGAAAATAAAATGCTAAAATTCAGTCTTAGCTCGTGTTGCCGGAAACACATCTCTTTGAGTACTGGTACCTGAAAGGAAATACACTAATTAGCCACACATCAGATTCTTTGACTTGTGTGGGCCGCTCGTCCTGTAATTGTCATGTCAGAAACTAAGTGAATGTGCTGCTCTTAATTGGAAGATTCAGCTCAAACATCCGCTACTAACTGATGTTGACGCAGCAGCATTTTAATCACAGTTTGGACTTTGTACATCCTAAATGTTAGAGTATCTAATGTAATTCCTTATCAAAGTGTCATCATTGATGTTGAACAACTGATAAATGGCACTGGATCTGAGAAATGATGTTGTTAGTGTAACAAATTGGAGCATAACTGTTTGTCACAAACTTGTTTGTGATGTATGGCGGAAGTTCATAGCCAAATTTGGGGCGATAACAAGTCGCGATATTTTGAGAGATCTCGCAAAAGTATTATTGTGTTAGTAGTAGTAGTAGTAGTAGTAGTAGTACTTTATTAATCTCAAAACATTTGCGAGTTACCTCGCAAATGTTTTGAGAGATCTTGCGATTTTTTTTACCCATCAAAATGATTTTCCCCCATTTCTCCTAGGGCACTCCGTAGTTTCAGTATTGGCGATATTGGCCTTGTATTTACTTAGTTTTAGTTTAGTTTAGTTTATTTCGAACGCGTATACAAGGGTACATTGGAGTACATCGCATATTTACAGTTCCACAATTCAACATGTCCGAAAAGGAGTAGGAAGAAGCAGAGCTTATTAAATCCTACCCCTCCTCCATATTACAGCAACCACTAATTAATTTATTAACTTCCTGTATTCAATATACACGATTCACAAAGACGTCGAGTCCCTGGCCAAAACCCCAGGACGACGCAGAAGTGCAACATTACCTCTGCAGGTGAACCCGACTGCCTCTCCCCAACTCCTGAATGCATGTAGTTTTAAATCAATAGCCCACCCCTAATTTCTGATTCTATTTGATTTCAGTTCTGCAGTTATCAAGTTCAGTTACACTGACCTGAAGGCTCACAAGCTTTGCTGACATCTTGCCTGAAGTGTTTACATTTTAGAATCTCACTGAGGCATTTTTCCACAAAGTTCTGGCTGAACTGTGGACGAGTTTTTAATATGTATGTAAGTTATGCTATTCTTCTTGAAACGCAGATGGGATTACGGCTATAGTACCTTCTAAATTTCTACAAAACAATAATATGGCTTGCAAGCTCCAGAGAAGCCTATAAAGACTTTTATCCCACAGCCTTAGTGAAGTACAACCAGGAGTGCTATAAACACAACAAAATGCGTACTTTATTAAAACTTGGATGATGCAGTAACACTTTTATGGCAAGTGTCAGGCATCTCTCCAAAATGTGATTAGATATAACGCATAGGTGGCAGAACAGTACAGGATTAAACTGTAAGGTGATAAAAAGTGATGGTGCGTAAAGAGGCAACGGTCCTGCTGAATGAGCTGTATACATGCACCTCCTTATTTATTTACAGTCACAGTGACACACTATCTATATCTGTGCACCAAGATCCAGTGATAATGTTGTAATTACAATGTGTCACCTCTACTTGACAGTAAATAAATAGATGCACCCCCCCGTAGATCTTGTCTTTAACTTAATAAAAGTGCAACTGTCTAGATCCAATGCAGACAACTTTCATTTACTACCTAATATTTCATCAAATGCACCACTTGTGGCTTTGCATTATTCTTCTAAAACTGTGAGGGAGTCAATAACTGCAATCATCTAACATGTCAAATGGAAGGGAAAGGAGCAAATGACCGAAAACTTCGACCCTGCTTGATGTTTAAATCATGCCCATCCCCACAAGTTGGATCTGAAATCTGATTAGGAGACATTTTTTTGTGGTTATGAACGATTACATGACTGAAAGCATGTGAAAATATCAAGAGATCAAAAGAGCGGCTCTGGTTTGATGAAAGCTAAAACTGTCGGTTGTGGATGAGCCAATCGAGAGGGAAGACGGTGAAACTCTTGCCAAGGATTCTTTTTCTCAAAGGGCATCAGACATTTTTAGACAGAATATTGTTTTGGTTCATATTAAATCATCAAAAGCAAATAAGCAAGCATGTATTGTTACATAGTACTGTACTACCGTCCAAATGACCACATTTTCAATTACCGATTGTTTAGAGCAGGGGTTCACTCATTTTTCTGGAGCAAATGTTGGTCAATTTTCTTCTCACCCCAGACTCTGTTTACTTATTCACATCGTGGTAACTAAAACTCTATTTGTTGTGCCTTTCACATGTCTGACGTTGATGCAACAGGTTTGAAAATGTGTTTTTCTTTATTTTATTCAAGCTGCTGCACCACCCCTGAAGTCTTATGGCACCGACCGGGGGGGCGCGACCCATACTGATTTAGAAGGATGACAAAATGTCTTGCCAATATACCCCAGTCAGGGCCAGCGAAGCCCCTGTGCTGGCGTAAACACGATCAGACCTAGACCGAAGTCATGTCTTGTTTACATAATGTCTTCTAAACACTACTCCATGATGGCGACAAGGCTGTAAAGCATTATACATGCTATATAAACATCTTTTCACAGCGAAATGTATGTTTACTGCGGGGGGCGGGGGCGGCAGCTCCGGCGTTGACCCCTTTACGCTCATTAGGAAGCCAATTTCAAACAATAATTGAAGGATAAGCAACTCCAGAGAAGTTTACACTTACCATTCTGCGTTTTGAAAGCGGCCAATCTTCATCTCCATGTCATAAGGCTTAAGTCCATGTTCTCTAGTTCATCTCCAAATGTTTCTCCCTTCTTTTCTCCTCAAAGTCATTAACACATTGCTCAAATGTTTGCTATAACCACTGTAAACGTCCTCTCTCGTACACCGCGATGTTTGTGCAGCTGAGTGGCAGTACTCCGATCACGTCACTTCCAGAAATGAGACTGAACAGCGTGAACGAGCTCGTCACGGGTGGCACCATGAACTGTAAATGGAATTTTTGCCAGTTTACCATTCACTTTCAAAAATGTAATAATACGGAACATAATTACAGACAATATATAACATATTTAAGCAAAGTTGATCAATCATGTCAGGGACAGTTTAAATATAACTTTAAAAATGTAATGTGTGAGGCACGCCTATTCCAGCCACTCAACGATTTGTGATCAATAATTTATTGTTTTACTGCTTTTATGTTGTAACCGTGGTTAACTTCTTTTTACACTTATATGAATTTTGAAAAGGTTACTAGATTAAAATGTTATAAAATTTTAGATTGAATGTTGTTTTCTAAAGGCCTTGTCACACCTTGACGATTTAGCCAGCGTACGCCAACGTATGAAAAATTTGGCCAATACGCTGGCGTACGTCGAATAAGTTATGGGTAAGTTTTGTATAAGTTAAGAGCACGCTGAAGCATGCCGGCATACGTCGTAGTACATCCAAGTTGTCCAAAAATTTTGCGCATTCACAAAACTTTTCGACGTATGTCAACGTATGATTCAATATGTCCCGCATACGCGGGCAATAAGTTATGCGATCGTTGACGCCCGTTCACACACGTTATTTGTAAGTTACACACAAGTCGTAATACGTCAACATACCTTGAGACAAAACTGTGTCTTCTTGGCTCTCTTCTTGGCAAGGGTTGGCTGAGAGGAGATGGAGGCCACTGGGGAAGCAGCTTCCGACACCATTGACGATGCCTGAGAGGCGTTAGAACCTGCGTCATCTCCATCAGAGTGAGAGTGGGAGGGGGAGATTTTGGATGGTGATGGATCCCTCCGTCACTGCCCTGATACTTCTTGGCAGCGGTCTTCGAAATTTTCTTCGGCATGATGGTGATGTTGACACTGCGATGTCTAGTGAGGTTATGAATTGCGTCATCAAGTCGGTCATACGCTGCCGTGCGGTTTGCATAAGTTAGACTGGCGTTGGGCATAAGTTGTGAATGCCGGCAACACGCTACGCATTCGTTGGTATAACTTGTCTATAAGTTATAGAAACGTTCTATATAAGTTACTAATACATCATGTATACGTCCAACTCGTTATTAATACGCTATGTATACGCCCAAAACTGAAAAAAACGTCGACAGTTCAACGTATGCCATCAAAATGATCACGTCGGGCATGCGCCGGCTAAATCGTCAAGGTGTGACAGGGCCTTAAATTTGAACACAATCAGATCATGACCAGTACAACGGCCAGTAGAACAAATTGTGTTCAACTTTAAAGAGTATCATATTGATTTAGGTAAAGGTTAATAATTGTACAGTTGTTTATCCCCTGTGCAACACCTGCACTGTTTGTCTGGTGCTTTACCCTGATGAGCTCTTGTGTGTTTGACAAAATGAAGTGAGCACTTTGACTCCCAATGCGTCGTTCTCCATCCCTCATTAGTCAAATGAGTCCCACTCCCACTTTCCTCTCAGGTGTGTTTATCGGTCAAGGAGATGACTTCCTCCCTAAGACACCGTCCTTGATAAATATGGCCTGATATAAACTCTGTAGGAACAGCTGGCGCTCCAACATGCAATGCCAAGGTCAAACAGAAATGTGCCACTGGAGGTAAACACCCAGGGGTTGAACACGGCAGTTGGTTGGTTTAAACTGACATGCAGTCACATTAAGTGCACCTGTCCAAAATGCATTCTTTCAACAATGTGCATATTATTGTGGTTGCGGTTTGCAGTGGCATAGACCTGAGATGGTTTGATGAATTAAATCCAGCGTCTGCAATGGAAGCTATTTACTGCAAGACTCAGTCAGACTGTGTTGTGTGCAAAGCATGGAGCTCAGTGGCCATAACTCTTTCTCTAGACGACAAGTAATGTGAGCAGGTAGTATATAACAGGAAGCCTTTAAAAAAGTTTAAGGGGACCCCTGTTCCTCCTTCTGAATTTAAACTAGACCATAATGCACAACTACTTTCACGAATCACAAAAATATGCTCCCATCGCTGCTGTTCTCCAGAGATTAAACATAATGTGTGCGCTGGCGGCCACCACTGTGCTGCCTGCTTTGCACAACAAGAAAATCTTAGATTTTGACTCTGTGAAGGAACACTCACTCGTATTAAATATTGATGGGGTGCGGCTTTCCATAACTACCAAAATGTATCCATCATCAATCTTTGATAGAATCAGATGAGTGTCCAATTTCTCTGTGGAAAAAGGAGGAACTTAGTCTGATAGATTTCTATCTGGAAATCAGTCGGAGGAAAGCAGAAATCAATAATGGGGTTGTTTTCCAGCTACATTTAGAATAAAAAAAGGAGAGCTTGACCACCACATGAGGCCAAACAAACAAATAATCTGTCTCCTTTTATATTTAGATGCCATTTTAACAAGCTAATGATTTCTGACTGTTCCCCCAGGAGTTATGCTAGATATGAGTTCATTTAATTTCTGGACTAATAACGAAGCTGACATAGTGGCAAGAGACATCTTCAAGATTTGGGGGGGTCTACACATGGGAGGCAACGTCGCTCGTAGTCCATTCATTTTCAATGGAACCTGCACAACACGGCGATTATCGCGAGTCTCCGTCCTGCCGAGTGATTTGAATTTGTGCATGTTCAATTTTGCGCTTGTGCATGTCACCATGCACACGCTGGCTTGCAACGCGATCCCAGAGAATGGAAGTCTAGCCCAGACGAGGACCAATCAGCGGAGTTCCTTGAGCGACCAATGAGCGGACAGGATGCTATTCAGTACTCTTTGGCAGGTAAACATGGTGGGGGAAAAAAATTGCCGTGTCAGATTTCTCGCCACTATTACACATTTCTAAAAAAATCTATAGAGGTATAAACAAAAAAGCTGTGACATGGGAATTTATTGGCACCAGTAAACATATCATATAAGTTTACATTAAATTACATGAACATTAAAGTAAGTTTATCTCCGGTACTAGCAAGACCCGGTGCTAGCAAGAGTACTCGATCACCACTTTGTGTAGCCTATATCAAAATCTCGTGACAGTTCATACCGGCTGCTTTTTTTCATCTGAACTACTTTTACACCCCCAAATTGTTTCCAAATCTGACAGCCAATCAAAACCATGGGAGACTCGTAATTTGCTTTGAATGTGAGCGCGTCACTCACCAGCGACACCGGGTTTTTCGACTCGTTGGTGAAGAGTTTCGCCAATCGCTGTCATTTGTTGGCCCACGTGTGTAGAGCCCATTCATTAGCTACGTCTCAGTTTCAAGGATCTCTGTTGTAGGATATTTAGTTAATTGCTATTTTAGAATCATTTAGGCGTTTGAAATGTATTAATTATTATTGATCAAAAGTTGTGTTTATTTATGTTTGGGTTTTATTGTGGGGTTTTTATGTTCTTTTTGTGAGGGACTGATGTTCTTGATCACTGCATGCCACTGCTACAAGACAGTGGCATGTAAATGGTGCTGCGGCTGTGTTATTATGCAAAAGAGGTAAGATAAGGCAGGGTGAAAATGGCACAGAGACTGTTGTCGAGCATTCCAATGGCCCTTGGGGGGAATGAGAGGAAAGCTGATGTGAGTATCCCCTGCCACCTGCTGCGTGCTGCCCAGTGTGTCCCCCAACCTCAAATGAAATGTGACATCTAGTGGAGATGACAGGTGCCAGGGCTGCACTGCACCAGGATGGAGGCAGAGGAGGGGATTTTTCTCCCCAAAGTCACCACACCTGTGCAGCACAGATCTACTGTTCCAAGGTGTAAGTTAAGGTGATTTGTTTTAAAGTTGACAGGTGATACATCATCTCGCTGTCAGCCTAAAGAAATGTGCTTTCAGCAGAATACTGACAGACATGATGACAGTTGCACATCAAAATAATATCAAGTTGCTAATGTATGAATGTATGGATGGACCTTGCGCTAATTAAAGCCATTGTCCTTGACTTAGAAGCCTAGGAAGTTGAGACCTGGCCGCACGGTGGTCTAGTGGTTAGCACGTTGGCCACATAGTAACAGCCTGGAGATCGGGAAGACATGGGTTCGATTCTCCCCTGGGCATTTCTGTGTGGGTTTTCTCCGGGTACTCCGGTTTCCTCCCACGTTCCAAAAACATGCATGTTAGGTTAATTGGTGACTCTAAATTGTCCATAGGTGTGAATGGTTGTTTGTCTATATGTGCCCTGCCATTAGCTGGTGACCAGGGTGTCCAAAGCCCCTGTTGTCCAAAGTCAGCTGAGATAGGCTCCAGCATACCCCCGCGACCCTAATGAGGAGAAGCGGTATAGAAAATGGATGGATAGAAGCTGAGACCGGTAGAGGATCCTATGGGGTAGTATTAAGGCCAGACTGAAAAGAAAGAAGTAATTATTCTTGGAGAACAAGATTGAGAATTTTCAATAAAATACTTATAGTACTTACAGTATATTACAATAATAAAGTCATAATTATATGATTATAAGTGTGTACCCATGTTAAAATAAGGACCAACAAGTTAAATAACCTTTAAAAGCGAACATTTTTGGCAAAAGTGTGAATTCAGTGTCATTTTTTGTCAGGTATTCACACTGTCATGATCTGTCGCATTGTTGAGATGCATAAGCAAGGCCTCTGGAAGCACGCCATCGCTGCTGAGGTTGGACGCAGTAGGTCATTTAAAACATCTTCAGATCCTGAGGGTTATGGAAACAAGTCACATGCTAGACCCAAAAAAATGTCACCGGACCTGAGCCGGAGGATGTAATTGGATGCACGTCAAAGCAAAGGGACCATCCTTGGCCCAAATGAAGGTTGTTACTGGTGCCGAGTGCAGTCCAATAACCATCAGACAGCATCTGCAAGAGAAGGCTATTAAGATCAAATAACGTCTTCAAAGGCCTTGTTTCCTTCAGCGCCGCAAAAATTGCTCGTTTGGAATTTTCACGAGAGCACCAAACATGGGACATTGAAAGTTGGAAGAAAGTTTTGTTTTCTGATGAGAAAAAATGCAACCTTGACTTTCCTGACGGCTTCCAACGTTACTGGCATGCCAAGGAGATCCCACCTGAGAAGCTTTCCACACGGCACAGTGGAGGGGGCGGCATCATGATCCGGAGTGCTTTTTCCTTCAGTGGAACAATGGAGATGTTGCAGGGGGAATACCTCATGACTGAAGGCCCTCGTCTGTGTGGTAATGACGCTGCAGTGCACAATGCCCTTTGACAAAGAACTTCTTCCCGAGAAATAACATCACTCTTTGGACCATCCTGTGTGTTCCCCTGGTCTAAATCCAATTGAGAACATTTACAAAAGAAGTTTACAAAAATGGACATCAGTTTCAGTCAGCGGATGCCCTCCGTGAAGCCATCTTCACCACCTGGAGCAACATTCTCACGAGCCTCTTCGAAACACTGGCATACACAAAGCACACCACAAGCATAACAAAACACATTTTTGATGTGATTAACAAGAATGGCACAGCTACTTTTTACAGAGTCCTTTTTTTGAACGTTTTATTTCTCTTTTAGGGGCTTTTTTTTTTAGCTAGGGGCTTGAACTTTTGATCAGATGAACAGCCTTTTTCAGTTTAATGCTTGCTGACAATAAATTGCTCACTCCAAAAAAAAAAATGGTCACACTCCCATTGCTTCTTTTTGCATTTTGAAGCTCTACTTAGAACCTCCTTAATCTCCAACACTGCAAAATGTAAATACTGTAAAATTTTGATCAGGAGTCCACACACACACACACACACACACGTAATTGTATTGTAATTGTATGTACATGGGTTCCTAACTCCAGTGCTTTGTTGAGCAGGCCCTTGCAATGATGATATCAAGAGTCGTATGCTATTGAATGTAACCCTTCTAGTCCTTGTAGCCATGGTGATATGATCTTTAATATGTATCCAGGTTGTTGATATATTTGACAACAATCACTCTTGCTTCTGCTGGTCCTCCATTTAACTTGATGGAAACTTAATGATGACAGGTGTGGTGCTGTTTCTGCCATATAGTGGGATGCAAGTGTCGATGGTGTTGATATCTACCTCCACCTCCTTTGATTTTAGGAAGTTGGCATTCTCTTGCTTTGTTGAAGGAACATCCATTCCCTCTGTCCCCCTGTCGTTTGGCCTCAGTCATTTGTGCATTCTGATCCAGCTCATCAATTATGTTTCTCATTTGCTAAGTGATATTTTCCTTTGCGTCCTTCTCTTCATCAAGAGCGGTGCAAAAGGCAGCTTTATCCACCAATAGTGCCTTGATATCATCCTGTAGAACACTGATATCATTGGATAAAATGGGGGTTTTCACTTTCTTAAAAGCAGCGTGCAAGACAGCCTTGTCTTCCAATAATGCGTTGATATCGCCCTTCAGAACTTTGATATCATTGCATAATGCAGTATTTTATTTTAATCTCCTTAAGAGCAGTGCGCAAGGCCACCTTTTCTTGCAACTGCTCCATTTCTTCTCTTCGTGCGTTAGTATCCTTGCTGAGTGCTCTATTTTCCTCCATCAGGTATACGACGTCACCATGGAGCGTCAAGATCATCTCGCTGAGCTTGATGTTCTGTGAACTTCACTTTGAATTTGTGTATGCAGAAAACTTAATTTCTCGCACTGTTATTGCTACAGTATGGTCTTGTATCTCGTTCATCTCCTTCCGCAAGGCTTGTAATAATATCACATCATTTCTTCCAAGGATGGTTGCGTGTTCTGAAACTGAGGCGTCGTCCTCCTTCTTGTCCGACAGCCATTTCTGATTTTGATTCCGTATTTCCAGGGCCAGTATTATTTCTGTTTGTTTGGCATTGTTGCGAGGCTACGTCTTTAATATTCAGCAATTAGCCGGTTAGCTTGACTTGCTAGCGGGTAGCAGCATTTCAAGGAATCTGTACCTCTCGCGGATCTGAGTTAAAGTGGAGGGTGTCAGCAAGCAGTCCTGATCTTGTGCTCTTGAACTGTCGTCAGGAAAGCACCATAATAGATACATTTCTGGTATTGTCAGGAAGAGGAAGAGCAGGAGCCTGGTTCACATTGCCAGCAGTGAGTCGAGCCTGTTCCTGGTGAACGTTGACCTCCGCCAAGGCAGCGTGCGCTTTGATTGGGTTAATCATTTTTAAGGACAGAATTTCTAAATGCAGCCAAAGCGTCGAGGCGGTCCAGTTTGGGGGCCTTAGGATCTCGTCTCTGCTAATCACAGATGACCACCGTCATGGTGAAGAGAGAGCTGAGTCGAAAGGCAAAGCTCATAATTTACCAGTCGATATATGTTCCCACCCTCAGCTATGGCCACGAGCTTTGTGTTAGGACCGAAAGAACGAGACAAGCGGTCAAAATGAGTTTACTCTGTGGGGTGGCTGGACTCAACCTAAGGGATAAGGCGAGGAGCTCGGTCATTCACATCGAGAGGAGCCAGTTGAGGTGGCTCAGACGTGGATGCCTCCTGGACACCTCCCTGGTCACGTGGTCTGGGCATGCCCAGTGGGGAGGAGGCCCCAGGGCAGACATAGGACACTGTGGGGGGATTATGTCTCACAGTTGGCCTAGGAACGCCTCGGTGTCCTCCCAGTAGAACTGAAATAGGTGTCCGGGGACCGAGAAGTTGGGACTTCCCCGCTGAGACTGCCGCCCCTGCAACCCAGAAGCCAAAAAAAAATGGATGGAGGGATGTTACAACATTAGTATTTATTTTTAAAAATGTATTTGTAACATTACTACTTCACCCTCATAAATTACTTTTTTGTCATAAAAAATAAATAAATACAATTTGAAATGTTCTTCTAATACTTCCGCTTTACAACAACTTTTTAACTTTTTTTACAAGACTGACATCCACAAAGGAAGAACCAATTATTCTTTTCTAAAAAAAAAAAAAAAAAAAAAAAAAAAAAAAAGCTCCGGAGGTGTTTTCACCTTTTACGTTTCTCAGGGAATACTTCAGGAAACATCACACAGTACATGTAGGCATACAAAATTGGAATTCTATTTTCTGTTTTTGGATGTATTGTAATATGATCATTGATGCTAGCCAGCCAACTAATTCACAGTGAGAGTCTGATGCCTGAGTGTGACATATTTATCTCCATTGTCATTGCTGTCATATACATACCTCTGTTGCAGCCATGCACGTGTCACTGTGAGCATCAACATTTCCTTTGATTGGATTGTATAATGTTTCTGCTAATTAGCTTGCTCTGTGCAAGTCTGCGTAAGTCCAAAACAAAAGCTCTGAAAGTAGGGCCTGTTTTTTTCCAAACTTTCTAAAAACTTGCAGGCTTCAATGTGCCTATACACTGTATATGTCCATTTAAATATACGTATCATTTGGGTAGCATCTTAATGACTCGTAGGCATCTACAGCTTTTTGGATGCATAATTCGAGCCATTGTGTCCAATATATTTTTAGCTTGTCAAGTTACATCACTCTTTCTGTGTTTACTTAAAAAAAAGAGGCAAAAATTGTTATGTGGGCCAAACACGCAGAATCTTACACAAACTAGGAATGAATTCTTCTCTGATTACCACTTGAATGAATATACTCCAGAACAGCACTGTTGCTTTGGGATATCAACAATGAGGATAGCGTTGTCTCCAAGAGTTCTTATTACAAGACATTCCAAATTAGAATCCAAAGCATTTACATTATGGACCAAATATCTCACAATGGAAATATGCTCAAGTGAAACATAAAAATGCAGAATCTAGGGCACTTGTAGCATGTCATTCTAGTTGTTTTACTTTCAGATGCTGGAATCTGTCTCCATTTGGAGCAGCGGGAGTTTCTTAGAGATTCACTTTAGTCACATGAGTCACTCGACGACTTGAAGAGGACACAAACACAGCTGGAAAAGTAAAACCCAAATCAATGCCAGGTAAAATGCTGCCATTGATGGATGTACTGTATATTAGGGATGTTCCAATCTCATACTCAGTATCTGTGTCAGTGCGATACTGGCCAAATTTACTGGAACGGATACTGCGGAAAAAAACATACGTATAATCCCTCCGATCCATTGAAACTATCAAGTAAATGCTCAATTTAACTTTGTGTGACGTGGCGTAAACTACCAAAATATTCCATTTCTAAATAAGGAATCCTACTTTGTAGAAATTCATTTATCACAATCGGGTCTGGAGCCAATTAACAACAATAAACAAGGGATTACTGTAGCTAGCTAACACAGTTGCTAGAGTGTGTGGAGTTAGTTTACATGCAAAGATTAGAAAAGTAGCCGAGCGCGATTGAGTGTGACACCGAGTGTGTCAAGGGGTGACAGCGGCATTGGACATTTTAAAGTATGTCAATGAATCGATCGCAACTGGAATGTTCAGGTTGTCTTAGAAGACGTTTCGCCTTTCATCCGAGCAGGGTTCATTAGTTACCAGAGCTGTCCTATCTATTCTTTGAGTATCAACTGATAAAGCCTGCTCGGACGAGAGGCGAAGTCCTCTAAGAACCTGAACAGTCCAGTTGCGGTCGATTCAATGTCCTGAGGACATTTCAACACCACAAATTTGATGAAGCACTTGCAAAAACATCACAGTAAGAAGTAGCAGGGTTGTTACAGTCATCTAGTGCTAAGAAAGAAGGTGAGCTGCGACAACTGTGGTTCAAGCCAGTGCTAGATTTGGAAGAAGCGTGGCGAGCAAGACAACCATCAACACCTCCATTATTAACGATCAAAAGAGGAGCAGCTGAGAAAGCTACAGTGTTCATCATTCCAAAAAAACAATTTCTGTGCCCCTCATGTAGAAGCGACAACCTTTATTTCAAATTCGTGGGCACTGAGAAACCGCTCAAAGACACATCTGCAGTTTATTCAACAGTTGATTACTGTTCTAAATGATAACAAATGACGTGACGCTACCGTAAGTTACTCCATCTACAAAAGTGGGGCTTTTGGCAGGCTCCAAGCTTATGCAAGGGGTACACTTCACACTTAAGAAATTTAGCAAACCATGTTATGAAAGAACAACTGTTATACAACGTCTGGTCACACTGACCTCTCTCCTTTAATGCGACTTGAGTTCACAGAAAGATGAATTCTACATTATTATTCCACCCTTTTGGTTGTCCCCAAACCCCCAAAACAAACAAAAAGGTATCTTGTTGATCTTTGGCCTGCTATGAGAAGACTGTAAAGTACAGACATGATTAATGACATTAGTACAGTACAACTTGGTCGTTTCTTGAATCGAGTTCACAAATTGAGTTCATGGGGATCACGATGCATGTTCATCTGGTGGAAGAGTCGAGGGGGAGGTAAAGTGTTTTGATCAGGGATGAGGGGCTCCCTTTGTCGAGATGGGTTGGTGACTTGGCACACATGTAGGAGGAGGACAGTTTGAACATGTGTTTGTTGTCACTATTAAGTAAAGTACATGCTTACAAATATAGAAGGTCGGTATCGGTACCGGATTGGTATCAGTCGATATACAACTTTGCAGTAGCACTATCGGACATTAAAAGGTGGTATCCCGTCTCCGTACTGAATATCACTTGACATGGATGACTGGACAGAAAGTCATAACTGCAGCATCGCATGTTTATGAGAAGAAGTCAATTGTGTTTGCTTTACCGTGAAAACGGTGAGCCCATATGAGTAAATCTGCCAACAGGTGTTCCTCCTCTGCCTGCAGCTTGGTAAAGTAAGACACCTTTCCCACTGTAATACATAGAAGATGTTTAGTCAAACACAGCATTATCTCGGGTAAGAGGGGAGGAGTGAGTGCGTTACAAATAGTTCATTCAGTCTCCTTGGCATCATGGCTCTTTTTAGAGGAGGTGTTGTGTCAGCCAGGCTATGGTTACCATAGAAACATGAGTGTCCGTCAGTCATCATGCTGTGCATAAAACGAGTGAGTGTGTGTGTGTGTGTGTGTGTATATCTATATATATATATATATATATATATATATATATTGTATATACAGTATATATACACAGTATATACTGTATATACAATAATGTAAATATTTATAAACAAGTGAGAATATGAAATTAGTAACAACAATAGCCTCTGTGTGAAATCATCGATACTTGCTTAGACACACGTCAAATTACGTGATTGATGACATCCTGACAGATTGACAGGGATTATTATTATGATCTCATATTCTACAACAATTAAAAATATTTCTCCTTGTCTTAACACTGTGTTCGCTCCAGCTGCAGAAATTTGTTTTCATTCATAACACATGAACTATAGGTCATATTTATTCATTACGACTTCCCTTATTGTTGCAAATACAGGCTATTCAGGCAGTCCCCATACCGCTATGAATTAACACATCATTTTAAAATCATTTATATATCGCTGCATCACACACAGGACTGTTAGAAATTAAGATATTCTTCATATTGCCTTTTATGCCCTCTTGTGTCAGCCAGTCCGATCCCCCTCTTCACTTGTGGAGGAAGTCGTTCCTTCCTGCGCTCCTGGCCGTTGATGTGCCTTTTGGCTCCACCACACTCTCTCCTTACACTCCAGACTTTGAAATGGTGTGCGTGTATATTGCACTTTAAAAGCTGAAAACCTGTTAACACAACAACAGATTCACACATGGCTAATGCTGTTGATAATAAACCATGCTGTAAGATTATCGTAATGAAAAATCACATCTATTAAGTGTCTGTTATATTAAAGCTAGGCAAGCCCCAACAAACTGAGTAAATATTTACTTTGATGTTTTTCTGTTTCTCTGCTTTACAACAGCAAGTTGCTACCTGGTTGGAAGGTTCCACAAGCTAGGCTGCGTCAACTGCTAATTCTTTCAAAAAGGCTATGGGATTTGAGGGAAAAGTTGTTTGTCCCACGTACAATATTTGTCTGTGGCTAAGGTGTTGTGTTTGTGAGTACAGTTTGACCCACATGGTCCAGTCAGCCCTGCAGAGTGTGAGTGGAGAGTGCTAGCCTGCCTTTAAAAGCCTGGACTGTCAACTAACTGTCCGGTGTGACTCCTAAGGAGTTTTACCAATGTACTTTCACACAGCTGCACCATCTGGCATACGCTACACTAAAGCCTTGTTTACACTTGCCATGCACGTTGTCCCCGTAGTGGTACGCAATTGTACGTGCCAATGTGTAAATTTGTCCTTAACAGGTGTGAAGTATGTGTAAACCGTGCGGGGTTGCATGCCAGTGCTCAAAGAAAATTTTGAAATGTTAAGAATTTGTGGCATACATAATTTTCATGAACTAGTTGTGAAGGCAACGCGAATGCACCGCAGCCTATGTGCAAACAATGTGGGCTGTGCGTTACAAAGCATGCCTCTGCGTGTCTCATTCATAAATGGGTTAACTTCTCCACCACCTTTTGGAGGAATTCAGGGGGAATTCTCAAATCATTTCTGTAGCATCTTGGTTCACGGATGCGGGAAGTGGTGGTGATAATGCATCCCCACACGGGAACAATGAGCGTTGCTATTGACATAAACAGTACTTGGGAAGGTGTAAATAAGGCGTGTGGGAGCATGGTCATTTTGTGCTAATGCACACCATTTTCGGTCACGAATTGCGTGCAAAGTGCGTAATTTCTGTGTAAACAGAACGTAAACAGTGCCAAACCAGTCTTCACGCTTTTCAGGCATGCCATAAATAAATAATTAAATGACACATACTTGGAGGATAATGCAGAGGCAAAATTCATGGGTAAACGCACCCTAAACCTCACTCTCATCAGGTCACAGCACCAATTGGGCTCAAACCATGGTCTGCAGAATGAGAGTCGGGAGCGGTACCCATTGATCTAAAAGCCCAGACTGTCAATTCGAGGTCCAGCGTGACTTTTAAGGTGTCAGGGAGTGAGGCCAACGTACTTTCACACAGCTGCACCAGCTGGCATACGTTAGAATGGCACACTTATTCCTGCCCAAAGTCATTCAAACTTTCCCATGGACAATAGGAATAATGGTTAGAATTTTGCAGTGAGTACATGAACTTTGTCTCAGTCAACTAGCATATGTGTTAATAATGATGGAGGAATGGAATTCTTACCATCAATACTGGATCTTGGTGGGACTTTATTCATAATTATATGCTCATTTTACAGCTTACGTATCTATAGCTTGGACCACACCGTGGCCTAGTGGTTAGCATGTTGGCTACACAGTCAGATCTCCATTTGGGCATCTCTTTGTGGAGTTTGCATGTTCTCCCCGTGCGTGGGTTTTGTGCGGGTACTCTGGCTTCCTACCACAATCCAAAAACATGCATGTTAGGTTAATTGAAGACTCTAAATTGTCCATAGGTATGAATGTGAGTGTGAATGGGGAATATTTGTCAATATGTGCCCTGCGATTGGCTGTCGACCAGTCTACGGTATCCCCCGCCTCTCACCTGAAGTTAGCTGGGATTGGCTCCATCATACCCCCTTGATCCTAATGAGGACAAGCAGCATAGAAAATGAATGAATGAACGTCTATATCTCACAAAGATAGGCTCTTAGCAGGGAGCAAATAACAGAAAACACTTGTGATCAATAAAGTATGTGTGAGCCTCCAGGCAGTGAAACGGCCATGAATGTAGTTTATATCTTTGTTCCTGACCATTTGCTGTGGTTAAAATTGGCTTTTGTCTCTCTGCGCTTTAAGTGACTTTGAGTTAAAGGTGCAGCTGTGGTTTTCAATCTTGTCGGGAACCAAATGCATACTTGTATAAGTGCAAATTGCAGATGATGTCAAAAGAATTTGATCATTATTTTTCATGATAACAAGGTGGCCTGCTACTCCACTAAAGAGTAAGGCCCCGGTCCCAACCTGCGGTACTTGCAAGTGCGTGCTGTCTACTTGCAAAAACCTGGGCAAAAATGTGGTGATCCGTACGTGGTGAGTACCGCCTCACTATGCATTTGGGAGCACGCAGACACGACATAGCACTTTTAGAGCAGGAGGAACTTTCGCTGCGTTCGGGCTGCATCAGGCTACAGATTTCACCCCCCAGTACAGCCAATCAGCGCATAACGCACTGACTCCATGAGCATGCGCGTGATAAGTGCGCCGTCCGCTCTGACTCGGCACTTCCCCAGTTGAACTGTCCAATGAGCACGCAGAAGTGGACCGTACCGAGTAAGCACGTGCTCCACACTTACAACGCATGTTGTGCACAATGGTTTCTGCAGTAAAGCCAAGCTGACGGATGAGTGCCAACATTTCAAGATGCCAAGGACACAGAAGAAGGGGTCAGCTGCATTCACGGCTCAAAAGGCAGCAGATACGGCCAGAGGCCCAACAGAAACGGGCAGCAGAAGATGAGAGGGCCAGAGAGGAAGAGTATAGGAGGAGCGAAGAAGAGTCAGATGGTGACGCTATAGAGTCTGATCATGAGGAGGGTGCTGCTGGAGGTGCAATGCCACTTGAAGCTGCTCTCTCAGCATCAGGACCCAAAGTCTTTGCGGCAGCAGCAGGAGGGACTTCTGGAGAACCTTGGAAGGTCATCCTGTATATACCCCCCCACCCCGCCATCAGGCAGAAAAACTCATGTTCACGTACAACTCACTTACCGCGTACGCAACGTATGATGCATGCAACCACTCATGGCCAGGCGTGTCGTGCGGGCCACGTACTTATACCTTGCGTAACCGTGCGAGTGACATGCGTTGACGTACTCCCTCCATGCTCTTGCCACTCCTTCCCCACGTTTTCAGAAAAACGTAGCGGCCGTGGCTTCCCCAAAAAACGAACGGACTAAAAACACGCACGGTGGGTTGTGACCGGGGCTTAAACGACATACAGCGAGGAACAAGAGTCACGTTGTAGGGATGCTACAAAATGCTGTGATGTTTAATATCATGGCTGTCATCTACTGTATGTAGTCAGATAAAGCACTAAAAGACCTTTTGATGAATTTAGTATTAAGGAAGTCAATCATCCACAACAATCATCAATTTATAGCGATTCAACAACACTGCAAAACACTGCATTTGTCTCATTTATCCACACTCAGTGACATTTTCAACACTGGTAGATTTTAGCATAGGGAAAGTAAACAGCCTTCTTTCATCTTAATTAACTTAAAATATTTAACACAATTAATTGGTTGCAGATTAAAAAAAAAAAAACGGTATTTCCCAGCTTCAGATATTGATGTTGATTTCACATGAGCACTGATAAATAGATAAGTAATTGTCCTATATACATTTTATCCAAGGCTGGTGTTGTGGTCTTTCCATTTGAACGAGTTGAACTTGAACGTCACATTCTTTGTCCGCCCCCAGTTGTGACGATTTCAGTCGCCATGGAAATTGGACACCAAATGAACAAACATGATAAACAAGTATCGAAAATGTTATTTATCATGCAGCCTATAGCTCAGTGCATTGTCAGTCTAATAATATGGGTCTTCAGGATACACACGCACACACGTATTCACTCACCTAGCACAATAAGAGTTGCACAACACTTAAGCTGTGACTCATGGAGACACACAATAGATGCTATGGTCTCATTCACACCAGCTTGACTGTCTCATTTTCACACAGACCTGGCTTCGGCTTTCGTGTTCCGGGTACACAGGCTTAGGTTTCACTTTTTAGAGTGGTGCGGCAACTGCAATGTATACTTTTTGTACTTTCATTCAGGGCTCTTTTGTCAATCTTTCTCATTGATGACAAGAGTCCGGTGCTGTAACCAAATGTAATGCTCTCTTTTTAATACAATTTGACAGTGTTTTAAATTGTGAGATTATTGACTACTTTTCCAATAGCGATGCGGTCCAAAGAATCAGGAAGAAAGGCTAAAGAAAAGAAATGGCCATTACAGAAGTATAAAAGTACATGTAACCAATGATAAAGTCTCATTTTGGGGGGAATGCCCAGCACACACACACACACACACACAGTGACAGGTTTTCACTGTACAGTAGGGGGATTGTTATGTACCTACACTTTGACATAAGACTCGTTTATGTAAATTTACACATTAAAGTTACTCTTCATTGTACCAAGACAATGTTTCATTAAAATATGTCAGAACATGATGGGATTTCTGTCTAACCAACCAGAACCTATCTGACTTAATGGTCTCATAAACTGTATTTTGTTTTTATTTCATAACATCACCCCGCTAAACAAACATACCGCGTCCTTTGCAGTGGTTTGCTCCCTTGGAGCCCTGCAGATGTACTATGCTGAGGTTTTCTGCTTTCCTTCTCTTCCCTCGGGCTGTTTCTTTGTCTGTGCTTGTGTTTGCAACAAAGAACCATTCCAGTTCAAAGTCCAGATCCTGCCAAGAACATTCAAAGAACAAAATGTCTTCTTGTACAAACTTTTTTTTAGTGAGACAGTTGTCAGTTTTTTTTGTGCTAGCTATCCCAGAATGATTCTTGATGTTTATTGGTGGTGGGCAAACCAACTTAATCATCCACAAATACCAAGAATGTCCAAGCTAATTACATGACGCTACTTAAAGAGTTTTAAAATATGTGTTCTTATTGTTCTTTGGCGTGTCATGTACTTTGAAATAACTTGCACACCACACATGTAATGTGTTCTGTCCATTGACAGAAGAGACAGACTATTGCCCGCAAACTAGAAGTCTCACATGTGACCTGATGCAGTACCTCTACTGACCCGTGAGAGGCAGCAATGTGTGGCAGGGGAAATAGACTGAAAGAAAAACAAAAGAAGAAGCTAGCCGTGATCTTATCTTGTAGCTCCATTGCAGCAGCACTAATTCCTGTCTTTCTGCCTCCTCCTCTCTTTGTTGTTTCTGTAGGGGATAAGAGTCCAAGGACACATTATATAAACACTTGTCTTCATACATTTGCTCTACTTTCAATCTCAATTAAAGATTTGAGCTGTTGCCAGTACAAATATTTTTTTTTTTTATACATCCATCGTCTCGAGTCAAATCACATATTGGTTAGGCAGTCATTATCTTTATGTGTATTCCAAAAGTCTAGAAAAATACATTAATTAATATTTATAATAACTGATGAAATAATAAACCAATATTTACCCTTCAAAATCCATGTAAAGGAAAACTGCATTTCTGGGGGGGGGAAATCATCCACAATTCTTATGTGAGACATGAACACACGTCTTTCCCTTTTCTGTGCCTTCTAGATTTAAAAAACAAACAAAAAAAACATTAGAGGTGTTAAATTATTATAATTTTAAATCAGATTTTCAAATGAATTAATCCTGATTAATCACCATTTGCAACTATGTCTGAAATGTGCCCATTTTTACTATGTTTTATCCCAGGAAGAAGGGACCAGAGATGTGTTGGTGAGTTGGAGATCCATACTGGACAGTATATATGGTGTTGGAATTGCACTGCTGTTGATGTGTTCAGCTCAGAATAAAGAGCGTCAGACTCTGTGTGACTGTGTGGGGACTCAGCTGTGCCGACCTCTGTCGTCATAACAGAGAGGCGTGGCTCGCCATTATGTGTACACGTTAATTACGTTAAAAAGTAATCAATGAAATAAATTAGGCCCCGCCATTAACACGCTATTTTTGAAAATATTTAAAAAACTGCTAGCATGAGACAGTTCATAATGCAGGTACTGGGGATTCAGCTATTCACCTATTCCACCAATAAAGCCCTCTAAAAAAACATTTTAAGATTTTACATACTGTGACCATGTCAGGCACGTTAATGATAAAATTTAATCCTTACAGGATGCATTGATTACACAGAGCCCATAGCAACGAATGCTATTTTCGTCTACAACAACAGTATAGAGAGCGTGTTTGCTACCACTGATTGTGGCAGACGTCGTGAGAGCCGCCGCCACCGACGACTTTTTACTTTTACTCCCCGCAGGCAGAGAATAACATTGCTGGGTGTGAGGCAGATCCAGCTATAGTGAAACACTAAGCCATTCTCGTGGCGTTGTCGTGTAGCACTAGTGCTAAATGTTTCATTGACAAAAGAATACCACAACAAAACAAACAGTCATTTATAATCGAGGAAAAGGCTTCTTGAGACGTCATCTGTACTTCTGTGAAGAAGGTGTCGGACGTTTCGCTCCTCATCCGAAGAGCTTCGTCAGGGAACTAATAAGTGCTGGTAGCCGAGGCCTTAAATACAGTAAGAGTGGGCGGAATTGGTGTGCCAACGCCCTCCTCCTATTGGTTCCTTACACTAAGCCTGGGCGGAGTAGTGGTATAATCCAAAGAAAACAGCCAAAGAAAACAGATGGTTTGAAAGAGGAGTAAAGGA
Organism: Dunckerocampus dactyliophorus; assembly: GCF_027744805.1. Lineage (NCBI taxonomy): Eukaryota > Metazoa > Chordata > Actinopteri > Syngnathiformes > Syngnathidae > Dunckerocampus > Dunckerocampus dactyliophorus. The sequence continues at coordinate 13,120,885 of NC_072832.1, read as the reverse complement.
AGCTATTTTTGTCAAACAACAGAACTCATCATTAAATCGGAATGGTGGTTTGAGATTTAATTTGGACCCTGTGTTCAGCAGGTTACTGAGACCAAAACCCACAGCTCTTAGTCTTGCAAATGAGGTGAAGCCAGGGCCGAGCCAGAACAATAGATGCTAACGAGCCAGTATCAGAGTCGTTCATACCCAATTCAGGGAGCGACACTTCCCTTTTATCGGAGGTGTTAATAGCAGGATAGGATTATACCACTACTCCGCCCAGGCTTAGTGTAAGGAACCAATAGGAGGAGGGTGTTGGCACACCAATTCCGCCCACTCTTACTGTATTTAAGGCCTAAGCTACCAGCACTTATTAGTTCACTGACGAAGCTCTTCGGATGAGGAGCGAAACGTCCGACACCTTCTTCACAGAAGTACAGATGACGTCTCAAGAAGCCTTTTCCTTGATGGACAACTCCTGTACGACTGAGAGCCTACACAGACAGAGTCATTTATAATGTCCGCTTTCATTGGGATGCCGACTGATGGGATGGCTGTATCTTTCAGCACAAGACTCGGGTCGTAGTTGGGTCTAAGTTGAGAGAGCCAGTATTCAATGCTTCAGTCGGTCCAGATTTTTATGTTGGAATTTCAAAACTGAACCAACTTCTCGGCTTGTTGCCACAACGTTCTCCTATACACGCGTGAGGCATGAGTTATAACCTAGCATTAACTTTTCCACACCCAAATGGCTATCCAGAAAGCAGCAGCAGCAGCTCCAGTAACTAGCGTTACCTCCCGGTGGTGGACTGAGACGCTGTGAGGGAGGCGCTGTGTCACTACGCCAGAAAAGTAGTTCTTATAGCTTGGTTAATATGGTCAATGGTCTTTCACTTGCATAGTGCTTTTCCACCTCCAAGGCACTCAGAGCGCTTTGACACTGCTAACACTTTTACCTACTGATGACGCAGCATCAGGAGCAACTGGGAGTTGAGTATCTTGCTCGTTTCGACACGATCACGGGCGGACGAAGGGTCGAAGACCCACAACCTTCAGGTTGGGAGATGAACATTCTACCACCTGAGCTATGCCGCCCCCAATTGCAGGTCACCTTATGTAAATGGAGCGTTGGTGGTTTTTGGAGGTTTTTTAGAAGGCTTTATAGGCGAAATAGGTGATTCCTCATTATGTGCAAGGTTAGTGAAAAACAGCTAGCAGGAATCAGCTATCTAGAATGTACAGAAAAAGGAAAGGCGTGTTCTTGTCCTTCATAAGAATTGTAGCTGATGGGCAAAATTCCTAAAAAGAAGTGTAGTTTTTCTTGAAATACTTAAATACCAACTAGCTTTGTAATTGTGTGCATTCTAAATCTTCAGTATGTTTTATTGGGGATGGCTGTGTCCTTAAAATAACTTTGCAAGAAGTCATTTTTTTAAAAACAAAAGAGGTCTGATATTTTATTTTGACTTTATTTTATTTTGTGTGTGATCAGCAACTTTGCCTGCAGGAATATGCAGTAGCTATTAGTGTGACATAAAACATAGCCTAATACAAAATATGCAGCTTGAAAAACTCATATGAAAGTGTACATTGTAATTCATCATATGCATTGTATTATTTCCATTTTGTGGAGAAAAGAAATTATTTGAAACTATTTGGAGACGTTATATTGTTGCACCAGACGCAGTCTCCCAGACGCAGCTCCAAATCATAAAAAGATGTCATTTTCAGAGACTCCAAATTAAACTCACCAAAGCAATTAGAGGACACAAACATTTCCATCCTATAGTCTGCAGTCTCTCAAACTATAGTTTGCATATTAATATAGGGAAAATGCGTATTTATCTGGTTAGTGTCATTTTGCAATCACTGCCACAAAGCATGACATCATGATCCATTTGCTCAGTGACGTGCTTTGAATTGACAGAAAAAAGTGAGTATGTTTTTGGCTTCTTCCCCACTCCATTTGAAACACTTTCTGAAGTTTATAAGAAGTAAATTGGAGAGTCTAACTATTTAGCTCGGTAGCTTGCGATGCTAGCAGCGGCCGTCTCTTGCGCTATGTGGTGTAAACAAAGTGTAAAGGTGACTATAGGGTAATTATTTCATGTCTATAGGGCTCTAACAATGTTAAAAACCGTATTTAGAAAGTCCGAAACAGGTTTTCTATGCTCTAATATTCCGTTTATTAATATTGAATCCGACTTTGCAGAAATTCATTTATCGCAGCCGGGTCTGGAACCAGGGCCGCACGGTGGCCTGATGGTTAGCATGTTGGCCACACAGTCAGGTGATTGGGAAGATCTGGGTTCAAATCTCCATCGGGCATCTCTGTGTGGAGTTTGCATGTTCTGCGTGTTCTCCCCGTCCGTGGGTTTTCTCCGGGTACTCCGGTTTCCTCCCACATTCCAGAAGCATGCATGTTAAGTTAAATGACAACTCTTAATATACCATAGGTATGAATGTGAGTGTGAATGATTGTTTGTCTATATGCGCCCTGCGATTGACTGACGACGAGCTCCAGCATACCCGTGACCCTAGTGAGGATAAGCGGCATAGAAATGGTGGATGGATGGGTCTGGAACCAATTAACCACAATAAACACGGGATGACTGTCAAGTACTGTCACCTGTTTGCCATGGTTCTTCTGCCATTGGTTCGAGTGCTTTGTATTCTGCCCCACGTCAGTCTTTGTTTGTTCCCACTACCGTGGTTGACATGGTGGACAAAAAACAAGACAGTACTATCAAGTTTCGGTGAGTAAAATCCACAAATTGATGTAATTCAAACATCAACATTTTAAAAAATATATCAAGTGGGAAAGAACGTCCAGAATCATATTGTTAGATATTATTACACCTATAGATTCATTGTAATAGCTCATTGGCATTTTCAGTGTAATAGCTTGTCATAGAAGGCCTTCTTGACACATGCACTCACATAGCACAATCAGAGTTGCACAACACATACATATGACAAATGGAAAAATAATAGATGCATTGTTGCACAAACTTATCTTTCACTTACTAAAAGGGCACGGCAATTGCTATATAGACTGTGTGTATTTTCATTCTGGACCTCAGTTTTCCTCATTGATGATGGAGTCCAGCGAAAGTGAAAGTTTTCCGCGGTACAGTCCGGCCCCAACCACCGGTCCGCGTGTTTCAATTGCCTGATTTACATTTTTTGCCCTTGTTTAAAAAAAACAAGACAATGTACTGCACGCAAAAACTGAAATCCAAGCAAGCTGATTACATATCTGAAATCAAGGTAAAAATAGCAAGATATTTTTAGGCTTATCTTGACTTATATGTACTAAAGGTACTAAAGGTCATACATTTGAAAACATAAATTAGTCTTTTAAACTTTTGATCCAGGGATTGTTGTCACTTACGTTACGTACGTGCAAAATCTTTGCAATGGTCACTAATTTAAATGGAGTGCTAAATTTGAATAGTGATTGTTGACAATATTTTCTGATGTGTTTATGACAACAGCAGGGCTCTAGCTATTATCAAAAGCTTTTGCAAAGACAAATCAACAAAGTTCTTTGAGGACGACGGAATTGTTCAAATAGATTAGGACTTGGCGTGACCTCATAATTCCAGTGTTGGCATGTAAATAAAGAAGCAAACAAAGACATGTAATCCGTTGTTGAATTTGTAGGGTGTAAGTCTCCAGGCCTTCGTTATCCTGAGGACGCATTTCCCCCTCACTGCACAACCCTTATTGAAAGCAAACACTATGATGAGCCTGTATGTCTGCTCCTATCTTGTACACGTTGAAGTGTATGGAAGCCCTGGTAGATACCATCTTGAATATTGCTGTTTAGAAGCAAAGGCAGACCGGCACGTGAGTGTTCCCGCTGCAGAAAGTGTCCAAACGCAAGCAACCTCAAGGGTTCAGCAACATAGGGGGAAGACCGTGTGGGATCAGATCATTTTCACTCACATAGTTGCTGTGAATATTGAGCAAGCATTGAGAGTCGCTAATGTTTTGGATGAAGGCTCCGAAATTATCATCAGTGACAGCAGACTCCAAGCCAGGCTGCTTATCAGATGCTGCCATAGTGTGTTAGCATAACACAGTAAAGGCTGATATGATAATTCAGCAATTTGTTTGGACAACTGATTATCATTTCAAATGACTAAACAAACTCACCTCAACAACAACAAATATGCAGTCTGTGAGATTCGGAGTTTCTGTCAGTTTAGGACATTCCAACACTTAAGATTCATCTGGGCAGATGTTTCGTAATATTTGTCCAACAAAATTTTAACAAGCACAAAGTTAAATGAAAAATAAACTTGTTTGATGGGTACATCAGGAGTGAACTTTAAATGAGGGATCCTCAAACTGGGGTCCAGGGAACCTCAGGCCTGCGGAATCTGTCTTGCGATATATTAATGACGTTATGGCGTGTCATTAAAAAGTGTGTAAAACTAAATGATAACAATAAAACGAACATTCTGAGTCAATAACTCACTCACATTAAGGTCAGTGGATTTAAAACTCTAACGTTACTGTGACGCACAGGGTACATCGCAAACTTCACTCAGGACACACCAACTGAGCAAATCCTGTTGCTGATCTAAATTGCACAGTGGACAAATATTTAAGTACGTACAGGCGGTATTAATCCTCGCTTCCATGTCAGCAAATAATCTACATTTCTTCCAAGTATCATTATCAATAGAGGACGAGGAATAGCAAAAGAATGCGACACACCTACCAACAGAGAGCAGCAGCATACGGAGAAGTCATGCTAACCGCTAAACTAGCTTGAATGCAAAGTGGAGAAGCAACAGAAGAATAAGTGCTAAGTACACTTTAACAGATGTCTAGTGGGAATTGTGGAAAGTAACCAACTATGAACAGAAAATTTGCAACAATACTGAGTTTTCGAAAACCGGAAATGACGCGATACAAACTGTTTTGAAATGGTTCCATCATTATTTATATGCCAAAGACTGTATTAGAACATCTATCATTATCACAAAAGGCTGCAGTATACTGCATATCTCCCACCCCCCCCAACAAGTTCTCTGAACCTGCTGTCTAAAAACCTGACAAGAAAGTCACAATGTAAAGTTGAGGTGCACTGAAAACTTGCAAATTTTTTGCAGTGTTCGCCACATCATAAAAACATGTAAAAAGATAAATACACAGTGTTACGTTCATGAGAAATAGTGGCAAACAAAACCTTGCACCGACCAAAATATACTGTATTTCAGTGATACCAATCATGATGATTAGACACTGCATGAATTTAGATATCAATACGTAATTAACTTAATGTTTAATTCACATGGAGTAATTTGGCCCATAACTATAGCCTAGCGTCTTGCTGTGCAGCTGCTGTGTGAAGCAAAACCGACGTGCGAGATCCTTCCCACCTGATTTTTATTGGATTTCACAAAGTTCCTGTACTTTGCCAATATTACCTCTGTAGCACAAATTGTGTGCATATTTTGTAAACAGCACATTATGTATTGCAGTTAATTCCGTGGTGTTTTTGCTGTTTAGCAACCACAGCCCTGAGACATACAGTAGAATGTGATTCATAGGCCACACAGGTAAGCTTGACCTGAAAACAAATACTATTACCAAAGAACATAGTTATGAAACCTTCTGCTTCTCCGATTCTTTCCAGCCTACACAGTTATCTCTGTATAATACAAAATGCAACAAGTGCGTTGGAAAGTATTGCAAAATCCACGTATCTGTCATTATCATGTATTCCTAATCCATTCACGTCACAGATGATTGACTAGAAATAGAAGACAGTGTAAGTGGTTGTTTATGATCGGTATTGAATTTCCTTTGCATTCAGTACAATCTAGCACAGTGTATTTCACTCCACCTAATCTGTACCTCATATCAACACTTGACCCTCCATTTGTGAGGGACTACTGATTTCGCCTTTCCCTGAAGTTGTTCGTAAATTGCTTGTCTTTCTGTTGCCGAAGCAATTATATTGTGATTGACGGCAACACCGACTCAGGCTCGAGTCCGTAAGGGCCCGCGGCTGTTTACCGTGCTGCTTTAGATTCACAAAAGCTCAAGAAACAAAGAGAAAGCAGTATTTTTTGCCCATAATGAGGAGAAGAAAAAACCCTAGCAGCAGGTACTTAAAAGGAGTTATTGAGACAGAAATGAAGGTACAAGCTGCTGTGGTGTAAAATAAAGCCAAGATACCTTCAAGTGTGTGTAGGGAGAATAAAAGACCATTTGTCAGCCTCCGCAGGTAAATACACAACAGCTGCAGGTTTAGAGTAAAACAACCACACATTTAGTGTCTTGCAGTAAGAATCTGACTTGATATATGAGGGATTTGCACTTTTTAGTGAAATATTTGAAAGCAGACGGTGATCTCTGAAGTAAGAGCTACAAGTGATGTCACCTCAGCTACTATACTGAAGTTCCCCTTGCATTTTCCGCAGTGTGCTGCTGTTGTCTGCAGAGGCTAAATGAGGTAAACAGAAGAATAATGGCGGGCTCAACGTGTGCAAATGAATGCGAAATGGGATATCTATGCATCCGCAGTATCTATAATTGGACAAGTAATTCATTAGCACATGTCTTTGCCTTCACCTTCGTGTTGGTCAGAGCTTGGGCCTAATAAGGAGATAGGATGGATGATGAAGAGAGGCAATGGAGGTCAGGCCCTTGCCATGGACTCATTTTACGAGCGAGTATGTAGAAGCAGTGCTAATCAAATTGGTTGATTGTGACAGATACTGTATAGTCTTACGCCTGTGAGTTCACGCATGGATAATTTCAAAACGTAGTTTGAAATGACGCCCATAAAAGGAAAAAAGCAACATGCACGCTATATATCTCATGTTTGGTCCAAAGTAAATGATTACTATTACTATGTGAGTGTGTGTGTCAAGACAACCTTTATCATTTATCGAATGCGCTGAGCTAATAGACTCAATCTATAGGTGTAATCATCTATAGCTCTTATTGCAGAAATGCAAGGTACGTCGATATTATCTTGCAGCTACAGGAAGAGAATACGGAAAATGCATAAACTAGAAAAAATAAAACACGGACAGTGTGCTGACTATAAGATATCGCTTTGGGCATTATGATTAGCTACGCACAGTTTACACATTATTCACACCTGTTTACGACATTGCACATAAAATAGCGTACCACTTCTGGGACAAAATGCATGCAAGTGTAAACTAGGTGTAAGTTAGTTATTCTCCAAAAAACTGTTTTTCAGGGAGAAAGGGAGGCGCCAAAGGTATGATATTCTCTGAGGAGGTCTCATTCTGCCACACTTTAAAATCCCCGGTGTTAGACTACAACGATCCTTCTCCACAAATGCTCATATTCCATCATACCAACTTATACATAGGCAAGAGGGGTGTCACGAGACACTCAGTTTACGAGACGAGACTACAGTATAGACAAGACACACAAGACAACCAAACTGTATCCAAAATGGATATTTCATGATATAAGAAGATGTGGTTTCTGGATTATATCTTTGACTTACTCTGAAGCAGGTCCACAGAGGATGAAAACAAGGTCGGCAGTGTCATAAAAGTAACAGACGTAGCATTCCATCCTTTCAATCTTACCATTGTTTTGACAAATTTGCAGCTATACACTCTTGTTCCTTGTTTCATAACAATGTGCTTTCATACATTTCAAACATGTTTTCTTTTACACGTCTGTATATATATATATATATGTTTTTTAAAAAACAAAGTAAAGTGCAAGTCCTTTTTAGTAACCATCTACAGCAGTGGTCACTAACCTTAGAGACCAAGATCCCTGGTCTCGGTCGTGAACCTGCACAACAAGCCCCCCAACAACCCCCCTCAACAAGTGTGAGACACACACACACACACACACACACACATATATATATATATATATATATATATATAATGAAATAAGTAATACATCCCTTTAATATTATTAGTATTTATTACCCCAACAATTTAGACAATCCCCAAATAACCAAAATTGACAAAGTCAGTAGCGAGTGTTTCCACCATTTGCCGCAATGACAGCTTCACAGCGATGCCTCATGCTCCTAACTAGCCTCATGATGTTGTTCTGAGGCAATGCGTTCCTCCAGAGTGCTACATGCAGTTCTGCCAGGTCACGTAGGGGTGGGCTACGAGCTTCCAGTCGCTGCTTCAGCTGGTCCCAGACAAGTCCTGTGGGGTTCAGGTCAGGGGACATTGCTGGCCAAACCATATGAGGCACTCCGACTTCCTGAAGTCGAGCTGTGACAATTTTGGCGCGATGTGGTGGAGAATTATCATCCATGAACAGAAAGTTGGGGGTGTTCTGACGGAATTGGGGGATTATGATGGGTTCTATTAAGTCTCTGAGGTAAGAACGTGCAGTGACTGTGCCATCCACAATCACCAAATCTGTTTTGCGCTAACTGGGGATGCCTGCCCAGACTGCTGCACCTCCTCCACCAAAGCGAACCCTGGGGACCATGTTGACCCCTCGGTGCATCGCTCACCTTGCCTTCTCCAGTATTGCTGATGACAATCATTTCTGTGGAAGGTGACCCGATACTCATCAGTGAACAGCACAGTAGATCACTGCTGCGATGTTCAGGTCACATGGTCTTGTGCCCATTGCAAACGGTCACGGAAGTGTCTTGGTGTCAGTTGAGTCACCTGCAATGGTCGTGTGGCATTCAAGCCAAAGTGGTGGAGACGTCTGCGAATGGTTTGTCTGGAAACCCTAGTACCCCTCACTTCTTGTGAACAGGCCTGCAGCTGTGTGGCAGTAGCATAGCGGTGTCTGAGTGCATTGGTGCTTAGGTACTGGTCATCACTGCAGTCCATCACTCGTGAGGCTCCACTCCTGGGTCTGTCACGAACACTGCCAGTAGTTTTGTGTCTTGCTGCAAGTCTGCTGATGACACACTGCCTGCTGCCAACTTGAAAGAGCGCTACGGCCAGGTGGCGCTGCTCGTCCGTTAAGTGATGCCATTACTGACAATACCAGCTTTTTACACCACCAGAATGTTGAAAATGATACCACATTGAAAAGGGTTGTCTTTTTGTACATTTTGGCATTGGCCCCAGTGTGTAAGTGCACTGTACACAGTGAGACCATTACGTGGAAAACACAAAATGAGGTAATAACTACTGTTGTGTGCGCAAGCACATCGCTGCAGCGCGTCACTCCCTCCCTCTCTCGCTAGACCTTTTTGCTAGCGTGGGACGCGAGTCGGTGTAGGAGGCGTGCCAGTGTACTAGTGTACCTCCGGCCGGGTTTTGGGGACTGGGCTCCTTGCTGGGTCTCGCGGGTTGCTTCCCGGATAGTGGTGAGGCGTACGGGAGTGTTCACTGGACAAAATGCGTGCCTGTTGGTCGCTCTCTGGGAGGGCACTGATATGATACTACATTTTTTTCAAAAATGCTCTCGCGATCGATCGGCAAAGTCCCAAAGCTCACGATCGATGGACGGGTTGGCGACCTCTGATCTGCAGTAACACCTGGTTCTATCAGTAAGACTATGTAGTGAATAAGACTTTTTCTGAAAAATGTCTTCTAAAACACCTCTGTATCTTGGCGTGCCTAGAAACATGTCTAGACAAGAAGGGTGGCCTTCATGAAAACAACAATGATGTATAAAGAGTACAGTATGGACAGACAATGAAAAGACAAGGACTTTGAGTCACTCAGAGCTTTTTCTTATAAATGAAATCAAATGCTAAGGAACAACTTGGCTCAAGTGGTTGAATATCAGTCCCTCGGGTTTGATTCTCAGGGCCATGCCCATGACTGAGTGAAAAAGCTTGCAACATATTGCATTAAGCAGTGGTTCTCAATTATTTTCTGTCATGCACCGCATAAGGGAAAGAATTTTTTACACACATTCTGCATACAATCAACTGATTATCAAAACAGACTAATAAAATGAGCAAAGATGACATATGCAAAAACTTAAAACAATTTTTTAAAAAGTAGTTTATTAACTCAATTTGTAACATTTCAACAAGACGGCTTAGTGTGTGTGATTCTCAAAATACAGAAAAAAGTGCAGATGATTCACAGAGATGTGCATTTTTGTACACAGTAACATTTAACACAGCGTATTTCTTTTCAACTTTTTTTGTGAACTTTTTTTGGCACAAAATTTGCAACAATGTTGCGTATATTATTTGAGTCTCATTTGCAAATATGCATTGACGTTCGGCTTGCCCCCAGGTTTGTCCCTGTACTGGCATCGGGACGTGCAATATGAGAGCCCTGTCTCACATGTTTGTCTGAGAGTGTTTCATGCTTGTTATGCATCAGCTGTTTAATGGAAATGCACATTTAAATATAGTTGACACATTTGGTGATGTTCAAAACCACCACGTAAATCGCTAATCCTAATCGCTGGCGCCTATATGGGATTTCCAATTTAAATTAGCATCAAGCTAGTGCACTTGTTTTAATGCATTTTGTTTACGTTGAATGTTACAGAGAAATCATTTTATCTTATGTAAGTCAAAGTTGACATGCTGGATTTCTGTTTTCAGTTCAATAGTGTTCAGTTTTCAAAATAATGTCTCCTAAATGGAACTCAAATGGGGTGTTTATTGACAATCTGTCTGCTGACCCTGACCAAATGTTAGTACAGGGGTCTGAGACCTTTATCATCAAAAGAGCCACTTGGGCCTGTGTTCACCAAACTAAACATTGGAGCCACAAAACCTATTTGGTAACGCTACATATATTGTTTACTTAAGCGCATTGTCACCTTCCCTTTCTGCCTTCCTGTTCGTCCTTCTGGAGTGAGAAGCCACATTTGTTGCCACCTGGCAATTAGTCATGTTCATTAAGATCGCCCTTTTCACCATTTTGGTGTCGGATGATTCTCTCCTGACCTGTTACTTTGCCACACATCACCTCCTCTGCCATTGTTCTCCTTTACTAAGTATTTCCACGGTTCGGTATTTTTGCTCCACTCAATGCACTGCTTGTTTATGCTGCTGCGTCGAAGCGAGCGCTGTCCTACCCCTCCAGACCCTCTTGCCTAGCGTAATAAATGCCTCTAAAAAAATCTAACCTTGTATTGCGTTAATGAAGACCGTAATGGCTGTAATTGTTTGGCCTTTAGTACATTTTGTGTGTTGATACGACTCATGCAGAGAGAGTACTGTATATAGCCCACCTTTGCAGACAGAGCCACAGCAGAAGGCTAAAAAAGCCGCATGCAGCTCCAGAGCCACGGGTTTCAGACTCCTGTGTTAGCAGGAGCAGAACAGCATTGATAGTGAAAGTCCCCCTCACCCGCACCCCCTCCCTCCATTGTGTGATCTGATCCGTAATCACCATTATGTGATTACGGATTCCATTTCAGTTTTAGTATGCCATCTAGATCGTTTCTTCCCTGTTATCAATGATTTTAGAATGAACACTACACATAGCTACACATATCTTATTTAGTCCAACTATTGTGAGTTAATGCTATCATTTTGCGTTGCTGTGCCTCTCGCGATGCAAATCCAGCTCATTGCTAAATCTCTGCCATTGTCCTGCAGTGAATCAGTCAGTTCACAGGTATGAAATTATTGTTTTGTTCTTCTCGCAGTTTAATCTCTCTTCTTTGTTTTCATTTCTTTTCTTGTCTTCCCTCTTCCCATCAAAGCCGCATAGGCGGGAGTATTAATGGAAAAACTGTGTCTCTCCATTACACCCTAATAAGTAGAGAGTGGATGCATGGCTGCCTCCGTCGCAATGAGACCTTCAACTCCATTACCACAAGGTTGTTAATTCATGAATTCAGACTTGCCCCCTCTACTCATAGGCCGACTTCTTCCTTTTTGTCCCGCTTTCTCTGATTTATTTTGGTCCCTTTTACGTCCCTACCTTTTTATTTCATTGTCACATTTGAAGCAGAAGAACTGTCTTTTAGAATGCTTCCAGTAAAATGCGCATTATTTCTGGACATGTACGTAACAATAAAAGACAAGAAACTACACCGTGGAAGGCTTTTAACTGCTGCCAAACATTGTTATTGTATGATTGTTGTGCTCTTCTTCTTTATTAAGTGAGATTTTCTTATTTTTTTTCAATGTACAGTAGAACCCCTGAGGTCTAACAGTCTTTAGAAAATACAGTTGTGATACAGTTATGAGACCTGAACATACAGTATATTGGAGTGCCTACAGGAGGCATGGGCATCTGGGGGCCCACAGGCTGGTTGTGGCCCTTGCCTTTGATTAATCCAGCACTGGGATTCATTTTCAATTTCAAAAATTTCAAAAAATACACCTCCAAATACATTACTGTAAAGGCTGTGATTGGTAGGCTTTTTTTTAATATTATTTCCTGTGTTCATATGACTCTCTCCGAGGGCATCGCCCCGCCTTCGCAACAGCTTGGATTTCTGATCAACATTTGCAGTAAGAATTATTGATGGAACATATTGATTAGTTCCTGCTCCAGTAACACTCCCTATCTCTTTAATTGCCATTGTTAACTCGCTTACAAGCTACTATACACTTGACCAGTGTCATGGTTTACACGGCCCCCAACCCCTAAGAGACACATTGGTGTTTCTCTATGTCAGGTAACACAAGTCAAAATTAGCAATCAAAGAAGAGAAGTTGTGTGTTTTAGCCAAGATGGGAAACGGGGTACAGTAATCCGTTGTTTATCGCTGTTAATTGGTTCCAGACTTGATATGTGAATTTTGCAGCCCGATTCCTTATTCATAAATGGAATATTTTCATAGTGAGAGCATAGAAAATGTGTTTACGACCCTCTAAATATGGTTTGTAACATTATTAGAGCTTTGTCGACATTAAATAACACCCCTACAGTCACCTTTACACTTGTATTACCAAATAAGCCCACAGAACGTAGCTTGAAAATGGTTAGAAATAAAGGCATACTGTAAATGAGAAAAATCATCAGTATGACCCAAAGTTTGTGATGGGAGTAAATTCACTCATCTAATATGCATATTGTGACATCACCAGGTGGTGGCCATATTGGATTGCATAACTTTTACAGATGTTTATCGATAAAGATTGCATCGCTGTTAGTGCTTCAGTGTATGGTATCTTTCATTGCAAGGCACAGCACACAGACCTACTCCACACTGACCGCACCTGAACTGTGTCTGCTGACGGCCTTTTGGGTGGGTGAGATCTGAACAAACAACACAATCTGGACGGTCGTCCGTATTACGGAGCCAGTGTTGTTCAATGAGCCTCTGTGGCACTTCTCCCTGCTGCATTGAAGGCTTTCCTCCTTTTTTGCCTTTCTTCTTGGAGTAGCCCTCAAGCAAAGGTGTTACTATGTCCTGAACTATGACCTTCAGTGGCTTGTGTGGACCAGGACTGCACCTGGTGTAAATGAGGTGGGCATCAACTACGCTGATGCTTAGAACTGCACTGAAAATGCGGTTATAGCATTTACTTGGTCTGTGTGGAAAGAGGTACTGTACATTTTCATTCCTTGACCAGCTGTATGTACTCCTCCCACAAATGTGTTGTAACTTTCAACACACAGTTTTATTTTTTTTCAATTTCACAAAACCCACATTTTCCTTTGTGCGGATGCGTTTCTTTTGTGCACGTGTTGCCATGAATGGTGGACAGCAGCGTGAGACGCTTTGTGTCGTGCAGTGCACAAGCCAGCAGTTTATCATATCGCATGAACGCTGGGTCATCGCCCCTTCTCACTGTCAACTGGGCTGGTTTTAGACCCCTTGGCATCCCTCTCATGTTGCAGTTCACTGTCCCACACATACCAGTGTCGTTAACTGCTAATTCGCAAGCTATGGCTAATGAAGTGATGTAGCTGTCCATATACACCTCATGCCCTTTCCCTGTGTATGGGACCAGACGAACAATAAGATGTGTTGTGCGGCCTTTATATGCACAAAAAAAATGTTCCCTTTAAATTTGGTGGTGCGGCTTATATTCAGGTGCGCTCAATTTACAGAATTTACGGTATTAGTGGGGGTGAATGTGTTATTTTGGTAGCTCTTCCTGTTTTGCCTAGTTTGCTTTTCCTTTATCACCAGTTGCTAATTTTAGTTCTCCTTCTATTTAGTTCACGTGCGTGCATCTTAGTTTGTTGTTGCATTGTTTTTTGTAGCCTGCCACGCTACTGCAACTCTGTCTTTGCTGGTATCCTGCCGCTGCATTGCAGCAATTAATAAAAAATGTGTATACTTTACCGACAATCGGGTCTCCTGCTCTTTGCATCCTCGGGGTAGTCGCCACAATTCCAACTTCTGGATCCAATTCTTGTTTAAAAAAAAAAACACACACATTGCACATGTGGTGAATAACAAGTGTTTGGGTGCTCATCTGTGCACAAGAGGAAATGAAAAAATGTGTAACAGACAAACGAACCCTTAAACAAACAGATGAAACGTGTGTTTGTGCTTTGACAAGATAATAAACAAACAAATAAACTTGATTAGCTTCACATTAAGACTGAGAATATGTAAGAGCAGCTGGCTTGGCGCTACCCAGAGATAACTAACTTGTCCCACTTGGTGCAGGGAGCTAGATATGGATTATTTTTAGCAGCAATTTTGGTCGTAAGAAAACATTCAGAAATGACAGATTTTGCCACCTGCTGACATTCTCACCTATCTTATATGACACTATGAAAATATATAACCCAAATATCATAATAAGATCTGTTAAAATGTTCTGACTTTGCTTAGTGTAGCCTTGCACCCTGAGGCGATCACACTTCAGTCTTCCGGCTGTCACAGGCGTCATGAGTTGAAGGCTACGTAACATTTGGAGAGCTCATTTGCACAGTGTGTGGCACATGACATTGCTATTGACTGTAATCTTGCAAGGCTGGTCCACATGGACTGGGCTTGTTAAAATGGGCCATAAATAAGTCGTAGGAATGGGACACTTGCCTCCAGCGAGCCCGAACTGGCTAACAAGCACATTAGCCATGGCAGTTATGTGCTGTGTATTGTTACTTAACTCTCAAATGCACATGCTGAGCTAAAACTGAAAGATCACAGCCAAATGAAGAGCATGACAAGAGTGAGTTTAGGTTTTTATACGTGTTATTTATGTGTTGGGGATTAATAAAGTATTTGTCTATCTGTCTTATTATAAACTTACAGATTCAGTGAAAAAGCTTCTCATAGAAGGCCTTCTCGACACAGACACAATCAGAGTTGCGCAACGCTTACATTTGACTCATGGAAAAATACTTTGACAATAGTCAAACACGTAACAGGAACGCTGTTCACTCTCTCACACAAAAGCTTTCACTTTTACTTTTCATTTTTTTAGATTTGTACCCAAGCTCTTTTACTTAACAGTCAAGAGACATTCTCAACACACGACACACTTTGCTGTGCGCACCATCCTGTCTAACCGTGCAAACAAAACAAAGGTGTCATAAAAATATAGGCTTTATAACACAATCACAAAGGATTTTTGCATTTAATTCATGACCATTTTATTCACTACCCCAAAAAGCACACACATTATGGTGGTAAAATAAGTGTAAAAGGTAAAAAAAAATGGAATTCTAAATATGCTCTACCGAATAAATGAATGGATGTGATTGTCAAGATGGAGGATTATACTATATATCAGTGGTCCCCAACCCCCGGGGCCGCGGCCGTGCGTCATTTGGTACCGGGCCGCACAGAAAGAAAAAATAAATTCCATTATTTCATTTTTTTTATGTTTTATTTTGAAAAGTGTCCGGATTCTCTCTGTTACATCCGTCTCACTTGACGCATGTCCATTGTGCGTGTGCTAACTTTCTCTCGCCGCACAGATAGACTACTACTGTATTTTTACCATTTTTCTTTCACCTCATATTTGGTGTCAAATGCTGATACTATGTGGGAATGCATAAAGGTAAGTTTTGATGACTTATTGAGTGCTAATGTGCACATTTGTCTCAAGTTAATTCATGCTAGCACACTGCCTTTTACCACACATGTCAAACAGCAATGTAACAATCTTTCTGGAAAAACACAATACATAATAAATAAGATAAATTAGATCGCTATAATGTACGACGAGACTTTTACAGTATCAAAGTATCAAAGCGTTTCCTGGAGATGGATAGGGTGCACGTTAGGGATGAGCGAGTACACCACTATCTGTATCTGTTCACCCATCTAAATTATTCGTATTCGTGCCTGTACTCGGAGTGGGCGAAGCATAAAACCAAAAGTGGGCGTGGTTTGACCAGAGATGAGCCGGGCTTAAATCGGTACATTACTGTATTTGAATTCTGAAAATGACATGGATTGATCAGAAGTTACTATATTCATTGTTTATTTGTCAGCTATATGTGTACTGTGTATGTGTGTAAGCAATCTGTAAGACATTATTATTTCTTTTTATTAATGATCTGTGTGAAGTTGGTGATTCATGCAAACATCCAGTGATGGCAAACAGGGAAACAATCTGTCAGCTTTGTTCACTGTGTTTTTCTCAAAAGCACCGCGTTCAGTACTACAAGTAAAGTTTTCCAACTTTATATCACCAGCGAAATTATAAGCAATCAGACGGGGGAAAAAAAACTGATGCAGGAGCCGTATCCGGCTGTCTTGTGAAATGCACCGCGTACATTATGAAACAAGTTTACCAAGTAACTTTAGATACAAACCGAAATAAAGGCGAGCTGAGGAAAACCCAATAAAGTGGAGGCAGTGGGAAACGGCACATGAGCTGTTTTCAACTCACCAATTGCACCGTGTACGTGAGTGACACTGATCAACTCCTCTGTGGTTTCAGCCTGCACAGTCTGTCTCGGGCGGGGCGGTCGCCGTGTGTGACTGACCAATCACAGCGCGTGAAGAGTGAATACATAATGAGGATTTTCTTACATCACGATTACGGATAATGACGAGATGTACTCGTTTCATGCTTGTATTCAGCAAAAATGCATCATCCGGAACGGATACTCGTTTATAACGAGTATCCGGCTCACCCCTAGTGCATGGACTTCGTAAACAAATAAAAAGTAAGACCACAAATGTTTTTCAGTTTATAAAAAAACAATTATAAAAGTGCGAAAGTAGTATTGAGATATTTGAAAACATTATTTTTAACACGTTTATTTTTCTATTCTTTTTTGTTATCCTCTTAAGACCAACCTCTATTAACATTAAAAAAAACTAAAGGAGTCAGTGCTTCACCAGCCATGGACCTCACCGCATCTCACTGACACACAATATAAAAAAGACACTACCACAGTATCAAGTCAAACTAGTGATATTAAAATAAAGTGTCAATAGGAGCTGTTACAGTCTGTTACAGGCAGCAGGAATGAAGGATCTCCGGAGCCGCTCTGTTCTCCAGCGCGGAGAGGGCAGCTTGTTACTGCGGCTGCTTCTCTGTGCCGTGAGAGTCTCATGCAGAGGCTGTCTGCAGTTGGTGAGGATGGCCTGCGTCAGACACGTCATCATCCTCCTCTCCACCAACTCCTTCACAGAGACCACTCTCCCACCCATCACAGACACACACTTTCTGATCAGCTTATCAAGCCTGCTCAGTCCTTTTTGTGCGCTACATTTGAGTGTATAGACTAGTCCAGGTTGTTGTCGATGTGGACTCCCACATATTTATAGGATTCCACTGCCTCAATGTTCTCTCCATCAATAATAACAGACTGACCCTGAAGTTTCTTCCTGCCAAAGCCCACAATCATCTCCATGGTCTTAAAGGTGTTCAAAATGAGGCCATCACGCCTACTCCAGACAATTTTGTATATATGTATCCTGTGAATGACTGGTTACCAGTCCAGGATGGCCCAAAGTCAACTGGGATAGGCTCCAGCTCTCCATGTGACCCCAACAGGGACACGCGCTATAGAAAATGGATGGATAGATTTATAGTCAAATAGCAAAAGAAACTGTCCACACGGTTCCTTTCTCAACTTCTTTTTCTCTGCCTTTGTCTCTGCACTCCAACGGCAGAAAATCAGATTTCTCACATGGGCAACTTTTCTCCTATTGAGAGATTATTTCAATGAAAAAATAAACCGTCCTACCCCTCAAGGCATTATAACAGCCAAATGATCCACTCAGAGAATGGAGCTTTAAAAATGAATAATGCATGCTCATTGTTGAGTATTTTGGCTGGGGAAAAAAAACAAACAAAAAAAATGGTGGAAACATCTTTTTTTTTTCTCGATGATCTGGAAAGTGTTAAACCAACAAATGATTGAAATGATGTACTTGTGAAATTGTGGGAATACTTACAGACAAGCATTGGCACTAAAGCTATTATGCATCAAAACGTTCTTATCATTATCCTCCTGCTTGTTTTTTTTTTTTCAACAAGTCAACAATTCAAACACAAAGCATCCAGTCATACTGGCATGCTTTTGTTGTGTTCTGATGCAGTATTGTGGATAAGTAGTACATATAGCCTGGGATATGCAACACTACTTCCAGAGTGAAGTGTTAGAGAAGTCGATGCAAGACATAAACTCATTATAATAAATAAGTAAACAAGCAGATCATTAACAAGGTGCCACTATGACTAAAGACTAAAATGCATTAATATGTATAATACATAATTTGTTAATATATACAGTACATATATGTCTTTGGATACTTTATTTGCAAGAAACGTCTTTCCTGCAGGAATTTAATTTGATATCTGACCAAACATTGGAATTTAACAGCTAAACCTCTTAAATATTAACAAGCGAGTATCTGACATTCAAATGCAGTAGTCCAGAGACTCTTCAGTGCATGATCATTTAAGATGCAACATGTTTCCAATAGCCCTGCATAAGTGCAGATACAAACAGTTAAAAAATTCTCTCTTAAAATTTCTTGTAAGTTCATTTATTTGTTGCCATTCTGAATCATAAAACCTTATCAACTGAGCAAAGAATGTTTTTTTAAGTAACATTTTTGTCAGGGTTCATAATGGGATCGTGGGCAAAGTGTCTGCAAAATGCAGACACTTGTGTTGTTCCTGTGTTGTGTTGTTGTGCGGGCAAAAGACACATTTATTTAGATTTGTCGTGGCTAGGGTGGAGGGAGTCCTCGGTGGAGTGTGCAGGGAAGGCCGGGCAGCGAGAGAAGAAGGGACTCAGGCAAGGTAAAAGGTCAATCACGCTGCAAAACGTGGACAAAAAGCAGGAGCAGTGGCGGAGCTGTGTGGTGGCCAATGGTGCCCATGGCCACGCTTGGTCACTCTTTGGCCACCCCACTGGCCTTCTAGACATTTCACACATCAGGTCAGATCCTTTTCGGGAGGTGCAATAAGGGAATGAAAGACAGGCAAGGGGGTGGACAATTTTGACATTATTAAAGGGATAGTTCAGATATTTTGACATGAAATTTTATGTTGAATGTTAAATGACCCAACAACTAAGCAGAACTACGTTTCTTGTCACGGGGGGGTTAAGTCACTGTATAGTCCACTACTGATGGGGATGTCATACAACTTCGTGTCAAAAATCCAAACTATCCCCATAACAGTCATACAAGTGTAAAAACAAATCATGTTCACACTTTAAGGATGCCTGCTGCTACAGAACACAAAAACAGTAAGCAAGTTCTCAACACAAATCTGCATGTATTCCTCTCCTTATAAGGCAGAAAGACTAAAACAAATTACAGATGATGTAAATGAGCTCATTTTCTTAATTCTAAGTAAAATAATTTCCACACAACCTCAGCGGAAGAGAAGCAAAACAAACCATTAGCGTCTCATCGACTGATCAAGGCCATATCCCTGTTATCACAACCAACCACTTCATTTCTTATGCAGAGCCCTTGGAATTGTCACTCATATCTGCCATCTTTATGCCACTCATCTTTATTCCACTGATTTGATTACAGTTTGCATTTCTAATTAATCTCACCACCAAGAGAGGGGGAAAACATGGAAGGGAGAAGCTGATTTAACGATAGTGCTTGAAATGTGGCCTGATTGTAAATGAAGGAGGAAAACGGGGCGTGTGAAAAAATGCCAGGGATACTGCAGTCCACAGCGTGTGGGAGGAGCACATAGGGATAGCTTCTAGCGCCTTGAGGGCTTTGCTAAGAAGAGCCCCACTCTTTGGCTGAAAACATTTATGAGAAGAAACTACTGCTGAGCAGCTGTTGCCTTCACAGCCATAAGCTCTCTGAGATATTGTAAGTTAACGCACTAAAAGCTCACACATTAATGGTCCCCTATTTTTACTTTTTTACTTTATGTCCACCAAATGTAAGAAAAATGTATCATCTTGTTGCTCCACTTTCAAAAGGACGCCCCTGATCTATTATTATCAAGAAGTACAAACATCACCAAGCACATCCGGTGTGGGCAAGACCCCGCAGAAGGGGGGGAGGGATGTCTTATTGGCGAGCTCATTTGGATGAAGTTAATTAGAAGGGTTGATTGATTTGATGGCAGAAGCAGGCGGGACAGCAAAGTGCACTCGTCCGTGAAGGAGTCTACACTTAGGTCAATATTTCCTCCTTCCAGGGTAGCTTTAATAACAACATTAAAGGCCTTATGTTTGACTTCCAGGATGACACATCCACTTATGACTGGATGAATCAGTCTGGTCGATAAAGTTTACTCTCACCGTGACTCCGAATAGTGAAACACTGATTGCATTAGTTTACTTGATTTAATTTTATCAAACAACATTGATTTTCGCCTCTGTTTTAAATGAGCCATTAAAATGAAGTGCCGCTCTAAATGTGCTGTTCTAAAAGATGTGAACCACTTCACATCATGATGGAGCTCATGCTACAATTACAGCATTCATCACACGAGCTGCCTTGTGCGTGCATGTTTCAGTATTTTCAAATGTTGATCTCCGTAAAATATCTGCAGTAATCAGCATCAGCAGTGTCACGTCTTGTACAGTATAAGTTTACGTATATAACATACAACCTTTTTTTATTTTCCATGCAGCTCCTGGGCGTGAATGTCATTAATTTGGGGTTCCTTGGTGTATAATAATATATTTTGAAGCTTTCTTTTT
Source organism: Dunckerocampus dactyliophorus (assembly GCF_027744805.1). Classification (NCBI taxonomy): domain Eukaryota; kingdom Metazoa; phylum Chordata; class Actinopteri; order Syngnathiformes; family Syngnathidae; genus Dunckerocampus; species Dunckerocampus dactyliophorus. Next base: position 13,099,964 of record NC_072832.1, on the reverse strand, counting down.
CCACAATGCTTATGCAACATATAGCTTTAATATTTTTTACAACAAGAATTGGGTGCACCTGTTTTTATTTATTTTGGATTTACTCACAGGGTCCAAATTATAAATACAGGCTATGTACATATTGCAGTGGTGTGCGGTCAGGGCCCTATCAGAAACACTGACATACATTTATGACTGAAATTCTTGTTTTTGACTAATGAAATTGTCGTAATTTATTCTTGGCTGCACTGCTTCCAGTAGTGTATGTGTATGTTGGATTTTCAGCTTCTATGTGTTGCCATGTTAATCTAATCTGACCAGGGCCTTCACAGTCAGGAGTGCTGGCCCATGAACCAATCAGATTTCAGATTCGCCTCACAGATCCAGCTAGCTGGCCTGCAATACTGTCCGCATTTTTCCGTCCTTTGATTGGTTGATTAAAGCTAAACTGTCCGACAAGCCAAGTTACTCCCACAATGGCTGACTAAATGGGAGAAATTGGCATCTCTGATGAGTAGATGTTATTTTATTTAAAAGTTTTATGTTTTGTCATATTTTTTGATAAATATTAATTCTGACCTGCTCCAGATGATGTTGTTGTGTAGCAATTTGGATTTCTCTGAACCCTTTCTCACCGAGCCGTTCTATTTACGCTCGTTACATTTGACTGAGCGCCAAATTTACAAGCACCGCTGATCACCGGTGGAAATTATTAATGTGCAAAGTTACTAGCAGAAATGAAAGAAGTCAGGCATATCGGTGACAATGTATTTGAATATTAAGGGTTAAGTGGGTGTCTTGCTAGCAACCCAGCAGTCATTTATAGTGTTTTTTTCTTTTATTTTGAATTTTTCTGGCTGGATGGTTCACTAGGTAGCAATGCCGGCACTTAGCACAGAGGTCCTGGGTTTGAATCCTAGTCAGGGTGAATGGCAATATATACTGTATTATTATCATTGTTTAAAAAAGAAAATACTGGCCCTCACAGTGTCTGGCAAGATTTTTTTTTTGCTGAAACAAAATTCGCATTCACACTGCTCTGTATTAGGAAATATTGCATCCAGATGGGAACGGATCACCGGGTGAAAACAATGTAATACATAAGGTACACCTACCTGTGGCGCTGTAAACAGACACGCAGATAGAACCGCGTGACACTAAAACTATAGAACGCATGCACATAAAGTTCGTCCTCTTCTGTCACAGGAAGAACTATCAAGGCAGCGTGTGTGAGTGCAGCAATTGCATCCAACGCCAGCGGCATCACAGGTGAAATCCTGCTTCATGAAACCATTAAATATTCATCAGTTATGAATACTGAACATCATGGCCACTTCTGTAATAATAATAATAATAATAATAATAATAATAATTGAGACACGTCACCTACCTTGCCTGCATGACATTGCCCCTGTACTGAGCAGAACAGGCAAACCTGATGGCGTCGAGCATAAAACAAATTTTTTCACATTACACGGTAAACAACTTATTTGTAACTCTTAGCAGTTGCCTTGCATTTTAGCCTGTTTACCTTTTAAATGCCCCATTTGCAAAGAACATGCATTTGTGCATCAAGCAGCACAACTGAGTATGTGCATTACCTCCTAAATAACTTGTACTGTACTGTATGTGCCATTGAATTTGAACTGATGACCGTAGAATCTGAAGTTGTTTAGAAAAGGATCAACAAAACGTTCTCATCTTGTGTAAATCTACAATTCCCCTTCTTAGAGCTTCACCGAGTTCCTTGGGCCTTCCCATTGTTCTGAATATCGGTCGATCCAGTGAATGCCTTCAAACAAATCATTTTATGCTGTCAAAAAGACAGCCAATCATGACCACAAACGAGAAGTTAATGGCCTTGTCAAAGTCCTTGTCAGCTCCACTTATTAAAAGATTTATACTCATCCCTCGCTACATCCTGGTTTGAACATCGCTCCCTTAGTCCTGCTATTTTTCAATAATTAAAAAACATTGATGAGACGGGACATTATATTGTATTACCTTCACATTGCATGTAGTCAGCCATGGCATGTCCACCATCATAAAGTGAAAATAAAGTTCTCCTCCCATTTCGTGTGGAAGTGGTAAGTTTTCGGGTGCTTACTTTGTCCTTCTTCCCCACTCCGTTTGAAACGCTTTCTTAAGTTTAGAGGCTAAGTAGTTAGCTTGGTAGCTTGCTATGCTAGCGGCAGCCATCTCTTATGTCCCTGCAGTGATCCCGTAGCCTGTGCGTTAGTGTTACATAATGTGGTGTAAACAAAGAATAATATGAGTGTAAAGGTGACTATAGGGGTGTTATTTCACGTCTACAGGGCTCTGATAATGTTAAAAACTGTATTTACAAATTCATAAACAGGTTTTTAATGCTCTAACTATGAAGACATTTTGTTTTTTAACACTGAATCCTACTTTGCGGAAATTAACTTATTGCGGTCGGGTCTGGAACCAACTGACCGCGATAAACGAGTGACGATTGTATGTGAATGATTGTACTGTATATGTTTGAGCCAGTATGTATCATTTTGACCCTGTGTAAATGAGATGAAATCTAAACTCAAACTTGGAGCCCTGACAGCAACCTGAAGGGCCAAGGGGGATATGGGACACGTCCCGTTACGCCACATCACACTATGACAGCTCTAGATGTTTTAGAGGTGCATTGCATAAGTATGTATCACAAAACAATTTCTTCCATAATTTCAGTGTCTTCATTTTCCATCGAAAGAAAAATTGACAGTTCTGATCATTGCACAGGGAGAACTATCAAGGCAGCGTGTGTGAGTGCAGCAATTGCATCCAACAGCAACAGCATCAGAGGTGAAATCCCGCTTCATCAGACCATTAAATATTCAGCAGTTATTCCAAAATGTCTTGCATGAATACTGAACATCATGGTCACTTACGTTATAATAATAATAATAATAATAATAATAATAATAATAATTGAGACACGTCACCCACCTTGCCTGCATGACATTGCACCTGTACTGAGCAGAACACATTACACAGTACACAACTAATTTGTAACTCTTAGCAGTTGCCGTGCACTTTATCCTGTTTACCTTTTAAATGCCCCATTTGTAAAGAACAAATGGCATCAAGCAGCACAACTGAGTGTGTTACCGCCTATGCCAAACAGCTTATTTTGCTCTTGCTATTGTCTCTTGTTTGGTGTTCTTCGGTGGATTTCAGTACCCTAAGTTGCTGATAAGTGTTGAGGTGTGGAGAAGACGAGGCGAATGCTAAGCTGATTGTTGTTCCAATAGAGTAACACTTTTGGTGAGACAGCTTCTCTGTCACAGGAAATACAGGCAATCTCAATGCAGAAATATTGATATGAGGTTCTGCAAAACGTGGCAATGCACAATCTCCGCAGTGGACAACCGAACTACATCCTCCAAAATGAGCCCCACAGTTTGTCAAAGACAAATTTGGGAATACGAAACCAACAACTTGCCGTGCTTGAGCAGACCAAAGTGTGGGCCGGGGGTCATTTCCACCCCTCGGCTGTTTTTTTATTAGCCCGCGGTGCATTCTAAAAATATCATTGAACCAAAAATAAACTTTCAGAAAGCAGCAAAAATAGAAAAGCAGTAAAAAAAAGTCAAAGAATGAAGAATGAAGTTGTAATTTTTGGACAATTAGGTTGCGGAAAAGTTATAATGTTATGATAATGAAAACAAAATATTATTGAATAAAGTTATAATTATGGGAAGAAAAGTTACAAGAACAAAGTTGAAATAGTTGGAAAAAACAACAGCAGAAATGGAAAAAAAGACATTAAAGTCGTTAGATTATAGACACAAGCAAAACAAAGTGAAGTTGTAATTTTGGGGAAATTAGGTTGGGGAAAAAGTTACAATATGTGAATAATGTCCAAATATTATGGGAATAAAGCCAAGATATTAATAGAAGAACATTTCCGAAAATTATTTTTGAAAAGTTTAAATATTTGGAAAACAAAAAAAACAACAGCAAAAAACAAAGCTTATACAAACAATAAACTTTTTCATCAATATCACAAAGCTGAGATGCATTTTTATATTTCACTTCTTAGCATATTTACACGGTTGGTTGACAAAAAATCAAAGTGGCCTGGCATCCTTTCATTTTTCAATATGTGGCCCTTGGTGGCCCATGACTTGCTATGACTCCTGGTTAAGGAGTGGAATGCAATCCCACAACAGTGTGTGACCAGCATGAGAAGGAGTTTCCAGGTTGTTGGCTGTGAAAGGTTCTTCCACACACTGGTACCTGGAAACAATGTTTATTTTCATTGTTTACAAGGGACTGAATAGAAAAGAAAGTCAGTCAGTACTCAGAAGCTCATTATTTTGTTTCCCATGTGCTGCGGCATTTCTGGATTCAAACAAAACGGACAAACATGGCACAGCTCTCACCATCTAACTGCATATCCACGTCCTCTAATAAACAAAATGGGTAATCGTTTGTATTTCTTGCAGAATAATAGCAGGTAATGGAAACCGTCCTCTTAACCCCCTAACAGCAAGTCTGTTTCAGTCAGCGGTGGACTGCGAGTTAATGACATCAGCTCATGTTGTGCTTGACTGCATTTCTCGCAGCTAATTATGGTCTGATTGTTACAACAACAAAAAAACGTTCAAGTCCACCACCACCAACGCCTTGACCATCACGGCTAATGTACAAGACCTCATATCATCTACAGTTTAATGTGCTCAATCTCTCACCATGAATGCTAAGAAACTATTACTGTCGTAAAAATGTAGCTACAGCATGCAAAATGATTGGCATGTTGGTGTTCTAGCTTACCTTCAACCACTTTTATAGAAACATATGGACCAAGACGACCTTTGTGAACAGGTTTTGGAACGACTATGCTAAAAAAAAACAATGGTTAATTTGATTTTGTCATGATCAGTTCAGACTGGTATATATTTTGCATGGCTAACAGACGTGCACACCTATTGCATCCTGCCCAGGTGGTGAAAACTGAAAAATGTAATTCAGTGTGTTCCTCTATTTCCTTAACCATTTAAATATCCTCACTAATTCGTCCCAAAAACGACCGTAAAATGTGATGTAATAATATAATATTGTAATATATTAAGATGTAAGAATATTTTTGTCAAACTTCACCCTGAAATAAAGATCAAATAATTATTGTAATTTGGGTGACTTTAACATTGTAAAGGCCAGTATGTTTGCATAATTTTATTGGAGAAAACATTCCAAAAATATACATTTCAGAGTGTACTTGCTTCTTATTATCAGGCCCTGAGATGAGTCAATGGCAGTGTCAATTTGAAAAAAATGTCAGCATCCCGAAAACTGTTATATATCCATCCATCTATTTTCTATGCTGCTTATCCTCACTGGGGTCGCGGGTATGCTGAAGCCTATCCCAGCTGACTTCGAGCGAGATGCGGGGTACACCCTGGACTGGTCGCCAGCCAATCATAGGGCACATATAGAGAAACAACCATTCACACTCACACTCATACCTATGGACAATTTAGAGTCGCCAATTAACCTAACATGCATGTTTTTGGATGTGGGAGGAAACCGGAGTACTTGGAGAAAACCCACGCAGGCACGGGGAGAACATGCAAACTCCACACAGAAATGCCCAACGGAGATTCAAACCCAGGTTTCCCGATCTGACTGTGTGGCCAACATGCTAACCCCTCATCCACCATCCCCTAATATATATATATATGTATATATATATATTAGGGCTGTCAAAAATAGTAATTTCATTCATTACAAACATTTTTTTTGTGTAATTAACGCATGCGCACCAGAGCAAGAACACCTCTCTGTTATGACGGCAGATGGGTCCGTCGTCATGAGCACAGTGGGGCGTCCTCACACAGTCACACAGAGCACTGACACTGTTTCTATCACGTTATTCTGACCTGAACACACACAGCAGTACAATTCCAACACCATATACAGTATGTATCTCCAACTCACACATGTCTCCCGTCTCACTCTTTCTCATTCTCATTACAAGAACGCGAGATGCATTCAGGGACACTCCGAACTCCGAACAACAGGAATAAACAGGGAATGTAAAAAAAAACAACCAAACATGTTCAAGATCAAGGCTGTGTTTGCGTGAGAGATGAGGAAGAGTATCACAAGTGGATTTAGACATTTTGATGAGCTTGTTGGGTATCGTGGAGACAGGGATCTGACAATTTCTGAGCCTGGTGACGTCATGATATGCAAATTAGATGAGTGAATTTGCTCCCATCACAAACTTTGGGTCATACTGATGATTTGTTCTCATCTACAGTATGCCTTTACCGTGTAACCATTTTCAAGCCACAAGCGTTTGAAATAGTAATATTAAAACTGAATACAGTCAAACCTGTCTTAGCGGCCACCTTTATAGAAGGGCCACATGCCTATAGCAGCCACTGAAAAATTCCCCCAGCAAATTTACATGTTATAGACCCTGTGTATAGCAGTCACCTGTCCAACGCGGCCAGCGGCCACCCATTTTGTCTCCCTTGGTCAATATCTGACCGCATATAGCAGCCAAATTACCAACTCAAGTAGAAGCTTCATGCACGAAAAAGTTTGGTTTTTCAATCAATGAAGCCGTCGTGTGTAGACTTTAATTACTGAGTCCTAGCTCAGTCACAATCATTCACAAGATCCACACAAACTGTCAGTTGTTCCACATAAAAAAGCCGTCTTCTTTTGAGCTTGCTATTTCCTGGTCAAACATGTAACTTTAAGAACATTTGCACCAAAACATTACCGCAAAGTAGGCTGGGAACAGGATGTGCTCCCAGCGACGCTACAATTAAAAAAAAACAAAAACATATGCTAGCATGCATGCAGCAGCGTGAGCAAAACTGAGTTTGGTTGTACTTAACTGAAGTATTTTATCAGTTATCAGTTATTATTAAGCCTCTAGCTTCCTTTTAGTAAGTAAAAACCTTGACTATGATTGCACTACATTGTCATGTAGACCTACAAAGTACACTTGGAAGAACAAGAGGTGAATAAATGTATTGCAACTGATGTGAAACTGATAAGGGGTAGGATTAAATAAGCTTTGCTTCTTCCTACTCCTTTTTGGACATGCAAAATTGTGAATTGTACTATGTGATGTGCTACTGTTTGACTCATGCATGTTCAGGATTAAAACCATGAACCATGATAATAACAAGCCTAGTAGTGCTGTACAACTTTTATCAGCAGTCCGCAGTGCCATCTACTGGTCAACATTATTATTATTTTTTTTTTTCCTTTTTTCCTCTACTGGTCAACTTTCAAACTGGACGCCAACCTGTCTATAGAGGCCACCTGTCTATAGCGGCCACTTTTGCAGACTCCCTCTAGTGGCCGCTATAGACAAGTTTGACTGTATTTTCTGGAAAAAACTCTGGCGCCTGAAGGGCTGTATACATTTAAGTATGCTGGAAATTGCACTGAAAAAATTGAATTTACCTTAAATTACGTGATGTCCTTGAACACAACCACTCATTGCTCATAATAACACGGTTTAAAGTGTGATTCCATTGTTCTACAACTCTTGACTAGTGTTAGACAAATAGGTTTTTAGACGTGTGTGGTGTCTTTTAGCTTGATTGACATATTCAGTTCATTTGGAGCTGTTAATACATACAAATATATCTAATCTTGTCCTGTCATTGATCTTTCTCTTCATTAAATACAGTAAAAATGGGCATATTTCACGCATAGTTGATAATGCTGATTAATCATGATTAATTAATAAAAAAAAACTGTGATTAATCTGATTAACATTTGTAAACATTTGGCAGCCCTATATATATATAATAGAATTTTTTTTTAAAGAAAAGGACTAGAAGTAATAACAACACATGTATTATTTCAGCAGCAAGGCACACATCGAAAATAGTAAATTGTATGGAACTTTGATGCATGCTTTGAATGGGGAAAAAGTAGTGCCATCTGGTGGACAAATATAAAAAACTAAAATTAAAATCTTAACATAAATGATTGCATTAGTTTATTTTGAGATAAATGTGGGATCAAAAATGGCATTTCCAGTGGTTTTCAGTAGGGCATTTATTGTTTGGATCAAATGTGTTCTGCTATTTATGGTAAAAAAGATGACAATTCTGTTATGAATATCCAGTAGCAAATTTGACCTGTATCCATTCAACACAGCCAAAATGATATACTGAATGGCACACACATCCGTAGGCTCTCATAAATATGTTTCCAAGAGGACTCAATACTTGAATGACTAATGTTTAATGAGATACGCTGAGGAGCTTGCAAAGCAGGACATTCACCACCATTGCCTTGCATCTCCCCCCTGCAAGATCCCCTCTGGGACTTCCCTCCAAGTTCCTGTGGTTGGTTGTCATGGTAACAACAGAGAGTAGGAGGCTATTTGTTTTGTTTTGGCTTTCATCTCTGAAACCATACCAATATCCGTATAGGCTAGGTACTCGTGTTTATTTGCAAGATGATGCCTGCTTGATAGTCATTCCTGTTTGTCCGTCCACCTGCTTTTTCTATTTGCCTCTCAGTGCGTTCAGACACTTCGCATGTGCTATCTCCGCCTTCTATCTTGACGCACTCTTCTTTCATCACGGATACATTAACGCAGTGACGGGTGGTGCATTTGGTACCTGGGGCCTTCAGTGGGGACAGATTTGTTTTTTTATCAGACACTATGAGAGTCAGTATCATAAAAAAGATAATATATTTTTTATATTTATCTAATAACATGGCAACATAAACCCTTTGAATAAAATACATCAACACACTATAAACCTTGCAATCCTACCTGCATTCAGTGTTCCCAGCCTCACTTGTTAGCGCCGGTGCGACGTGAGACGCTGTTATTCATTGGCGTTCAACAGCTGCCACGGTCCAAGCAGAAGCTGTAGTATTTCTACACTTCCTCAAACTTACTTACAGATGAAAACACGATTGCTGCATCAGACTTCCAAACCGAACATTAGCTTCTATTGCGAAAAATGCACTCTCTTCTTTTAGCCATAAATTAGCCACGTCATTGTTGAAGCCGCAGGGTTCAAAGCGTGTGAAAAAAGTAGAGGCTTATAGTCCAAAAATTCTGGTACTCACCAGAGATGTCAATTTCTCCTCATCCATCAGCCACTGTGGGCATAACTTGGCTTGTTGAACAGTTTTGCTCTGATCAACCAGTCAGAGGATGGAAAAATGTTGACGTTATTGAAGGCCAGCTAGCTGGGCCTGTGAGCCAAGTCAGGAATCTGACTGGTTAAAGAAACAGTCCTATTGCTCATAGTGTTAAAGTGACATGGGCCAGTCCCGCTGATTTTGAAGGCGCTGGGCAGATTAGATTGACATAGCAACACATAAAAGCTGAATTCTGATTGGACAAAAAGAATCTTAAGCACTACTGGAAGCAGTACAACCAACAGACACGCTACTAAATGAAGATAACTGTTGGGAATAAATTAATACAATTTCATGGAGCAGATACTAGAATTTCAGTGTAAATGTAGGTAAGTGCTTCTGATGGTGATGGGGCCAGCAGAGAAGGCTTTGCTGGCACTGATTGCACATCACTGCATTAACATCATGTATTGCTAATGCATAACCACTAAAAAAAAAGAACAGTTCAACAAAGGGGCCAATCTGTAGCACATGAATTCATATTACATGTAGAATAACGCTTAAGACAATGCTGACGGTTTGTGAGGAACTCTTCTGACATCTGCTGGTCATTATGTGAACTGCAAGACAGAAGATGACTACAAAACAGACAGGACTGGAAAACCATAGCAAAAATGTTGACATTAAAAAGAACTACAATACACGAATAATGCATTTTTAAAACTGTATTTATTCACTCATTGTAATGAAAACCCATTAACTACACTAAAAATGAACTAATATAGCAATTGTTTTGCGAGAAATAATACAGGCAAGTCGGTGCAGCAGTTGAGTGGCATTTTGAGAATATTACAAGAATTGTGCACAAATAGATGACCAAGTGTGTTTTTAGAAACAGTTACTAATCCCAGACACACATTTTGAGATATTAACCACAACATGGATACAATACAATACAACAATAAATACACAAAATAATGAACTTAAAAAAAAAACCCTAGAGTCCTCATTGTTCGACTATGTGACATATTTTATGAGAGTACAGAAGCAGGTGTTTTCTTGATTTACATATTTGTATCCAACAGCTTGCTGAGTTTTTTCTGCCCCTCTCCACAGGAAGGTTTATTTCAGAAATGGATGCATAATGTTTTGTTATAAGGCACTCTATTGGAGCTTAGCAAGAACTTCAATTACCTGCTGACATGGAAAAATAGGCATACTCTTCAACTGATGAAGAAAATGTGCCTCCAAAGGCTGCAAGCTGGTTGCTGGTTAACACGTTGGACTGAAGCCAGCGGATGCACCGAGTAAACTGATAGGGAAGGTGATTTATTCAGAGGGGATGCTGCAGTCCGAGTGTGAGTATATGATCGGGCCGTTTCTGGCAGCTTGATCTTATCCATGACAGGGCAGTGTCTTGCAGAAAGCCTACAATCGATGCGTCTTCACCACTAAACTAAATATCATAAGCGCCGACATCACTCATCGCCTCGTCACGACAAATCCTGATTGATTGCAGCACCGTCATACTCTCAGAGTGGACTGGTGGGAGTTCCTCATCTTTCAAATGGATCCTGTACTCTGTCATATCTGCCTGTGATACAGAAATGCAGTAGTCATGCTGGCATGAGGCAGCATAAAATTGATGCATTACACTATTGATCCGAATATAAGACAACACTGAATATACAGTAAGATGCTTCCTCCTTTTCAAGATTTGTTTTGTGGAAAGATATTTTTAAGAACATAATGAGTTACAAAATTAATACATTTTTTGAAATGATTTTTTCCATATCAGTAAAATAACTGGTGGATGCTGGTGGATGTGGATAAACAAATATACATTGTTTTTGCTCCACAGTTGTTTGATGTCTCTTCTTCATCTTGGAATAAGCATCACAATTCCTCCTCTGCTTTTTGCTAACTTTTGAGACACTTTCTTAGAGCAAGTCCCTGGTGTGTGAGTGACAGAAAGAAAAACTCTGACTCTAATGGCCCGGAAAAGTTATATATTCGATTATTCTCCCGTATAGTCGACCATATTTAGCGATAATGTACTTCTTAATCAATGTATATTTAATATTAGCACAATCTACACTTCTGAAGAGGTCAGTGGGCAAATATGACAGAACCCCAAAACATTCCAAATATTAAAGCACCTGTGCAGGCTAGCATTAAATAATGTTATGTTATTACACTACCTACTACAAAGTACTTCCATATTGTGTCACATTACTATACTGCGTAGACTATATTATAATATAAAAATAAATATTATACTAAGTGCCTAGCTTTAAAAATTAATGTACAGCGGAAGCTCGGTTAGCGTGCTTTTTTGTTAACATCGTCGTAAATTTACGCCACAATTCTTCGGTTAGCATAAAATATGGCACGCGCCTTGTCATGTTATTAATACACTGCGTGAGTCGACGAGTGTTCTTAATTTTTACGTCTTTTCTTGTTAGCATCCTATTAGCTAAACAAAATGGCTACCGGAATCGAAAGTTACATTGACCATTTATGACGTAGCAGTGTTTACAAAACCTGTGTTAAAGTGATAAAAGTCCGTACGGACGCCCTTACAATTGTTTTCATTTGATAGCTTGTGTATTTTCATTCATGTACATGTTTATTAGGTAAATTACTTCTTCATCTTCAATTTCGTATTGGAGTCATATTGAGTGTTGGACCACATCAAGTCAAATTAGTGCTTGGAGAATTAAGTACAACTTTGAGCCTTTCAAACTCTTGGACCAGAGCTATAGGACAAGATAAAAAGGTACTGTATATGGGTTATTCATTTACTTTAATATCTATGTGCAGACAAAATTTCATTAAAACTGAATTGTGCAAAATTGTCGCTTTTGCATTGTGGTTAGTGTGGGGTGAAAAGGAATACACAGCGTGCTGCCTCACTGCCGTGTGAAAATATGGCACTTCACTTTCGTCCCTGGACTTTTTGATTATCAAAAAAATGAAAATGGCTACTCTGTTGTCTTTTAAAACAGATTTTCATAGCCTAAGGTATTATATATTTTGCAGTACGGTTGTTCTCGCCAAGGTCCGTGGGTCGACCACAGCTTTTGTCTTGACTCAATGTGAACGCAATGGGGACCAAAGGCACTATATTCCGGTATAACATCTGCTCTAACTTCTTTAATATTTGGGGTAGAGAAGTGAGTGAGGTATCAAATTCAACTACAAGTCATGCTTTATCAGATAGAATCATCATCGCAACCTTGATTTTACAAATTTCAACATTTTATAACATTGCTATGTGATGTCATCAGCGGTAGACTCTCAAAACACGTATTTATAGTTTTACAACTATACGGTTACATAACATAAAACAATTCTAAATGCGTATAAATGACAAAAGAAAGGGATACATGAATATTTAAGGTTAGTTTTACCTTTGTTGAAGATGTGAGCGACACGATGTGGCAACAAGATGAACCGCCACCACCTTCCTGATTTCAGTCATGTCAAGAATCACGTCTTCAATGAAGGTAAAGTAACCGTAAATGTAATGTAAATAACCTTTATATGCATTTAGAATTGTCTTCTGCATGTAAAACAATAATTGGAAAACTCTAATTACGTGTAATGTGTTGATATTTTTGGCTTTCTGGAACAGATGAATTGGATTACATTATTTCTTAGGGGAAAAACTGATTTGGTCGTTTCGGTTGAAGTCGGACCTTCTGGAAATAATTCATGATGCTAACCAAGGTTCCACTGTATCTTGTTTTTGTTTTTCTATAATCCACAGCAACTCACGTGCTTTTTTAGCACTTGGACTCTGTCATGTGGGAAGTACACTTACAGACTGATTTCTGAAGAAGAGTGCTCTTATTTATACAGGTAAAATAAAGAACACTTGTTTAATGTCCTCATTTGGACCATGTGACAAAGCCATTGACCCTTTCTCTGACACGACCTATATTTTAAAGGGCAGAATACTCAAACTGCCCTTGAGTTGCTGCTAGTTCTCCATGATTAACACTTTCCCTTTGCCAATCTCTGACAAGCACACGGGCCTATCTGTCCGTGTGATACACTTCTTCCCAAATTGGATGCTCCTTCACCTCCGCTGTCCTCTTGTACGTCATATAATCGCAGCCTCTTTTCATTTTCTTCCCCTGAAGTATGACTGTGAGTCAGCCAGTGTGTTCATTAGAGCTGGCTCTCAACATCAGTGCTTATTATACTGTATGTACCTTATGTCGTGCTTTACGACTCTCTTACTTTGCAACTCAATGAGAGGATTAAGTAGTTCATGGGTTCTCTAATGGTACCAACCTGGGGCGCACACTTTCCAACGGCCATTAAGTCACAACCCACTTTTACTGAAGTCAAACCTATTTGTTATTAATGCACATAATTACATGTCCAAAGACCATTTTATATAATATATCATATTTTGGCATTTTATTAAGACAATGAGGAGTCGGCATGCATAAAAATACAGTCAAACCTGTCTATAGAGGCCGCTGAAGGGAAATGGCAAAAGTGGCCACTATAGACAGGTGGCCACCATAGAGAGGTTGGTGGCCATTTTGAATTTCTGCGTGCACATATTAACATGTCTGTGATTAGAGGCTGTGCTAGTATTGTCTTTTGTTGTGTTTGTTTTTAATATTTTGTTTTTGAATTTTGATTTGGTTGGCTGACCTTAAACTTTTTTGAAGAAAATTTTAGTTTTATAAAAAAAAGTTTTAATATAATCTTTACATTTAAAACATTATTACATGTTTCTTGATTCAAATGTGTGTTTATTATTATTTTTGAATGGGTGTGTGCGTGAACAATAGAGTGCGGAGGAGGTGCGAAGATCGTAGTAAACTAACAATAGTGAAAAAAGTGAAATTTTAGATGTTTTATTCAGGTGTTTTGGTCATTTTAGAATCTATTCACGGCATTGCAAAGTGGGAAGATTACCGTTTTGGCCGTCATTGAATCTTCTCAGGGCGGCATTGCATCTAAAAAAAAAAAAAAAAAAAAAGGGCGGCATTGCAAAATAAGAAGACGTTTTTTTTATGTCGAACAACAGCTTGTGTGGATCTTGTGAATGATTGTGACTGAGCTAGGACTCAGTAATTAAAGTCTACACACGACGGCTTCATTGATTGAAAAACAAAACTTTTTCGTGCATGAAGCTTCTGCTTGAGTTGGTAATTTGGCTGCTATATGCAGTCAGATATTGATCAAGGGAGACAAAATGGGTGGCCGCTGGCCGCGTTAGACAGGTGACCGCTATACACAGGGTCTACAACATGTAAATTTGCTGCGGGGGATTTTTCAGTGGCCACTATAGGCATGTGGCCGTTATAGACAGGTGCCCGTTATAGACAGGTTTGACTGTAATTCGTAAATTGAAATTAAATATCAAAATTGGACTTAATAATAGGACGAAATCAAATATTTTACGTATAACTGTGCAATAAGTACAGAAATCGTCTCAGCGATTGTCGATCGTCGGAACGAAGGCTCTGCATCTACTTGTGTAGTTGTTTTTTTTTACCAAATGGGAAAACTGGATCGGGTGGATCGAGGCGGGCAAGTTTGCTTTGTTGCCTTTTGTGTTGCTACCATTTTCGAATAAATTTGGCATTCTGGCTCGTTCATGTTGATGAGCTCACCTCGCTCATTAATATTCCAGCATTGCTCCTCACAGGCGCCGCTCTTTTGCTGTGTGTATGCTGGCGGCCCAGCCTCCCCCACGTAGACAAAGTGACAGTATGGCTGACAAGAGGTCTCACTCTGTTTGTTGCTGTTTTTTGAAGCGTGTAGGTGCTGAACCGATGCACAGGGTGAACTGCCTTCCTGCTTGTTTGGAGGCGAGAGATGAGGAAAACAGATACGCATGCACATGGCAATACAGTGTATGGAGGCCGGAAAGTAGGATTAGCCACTTCATTTTCATTTATCGTGTGATTAATTTTTTATGTATTTCCTGTATTATCGCAAGATTTTGTTATGAACAAGAATTGTTTGAATACACCCCCTTATTGATATATTTTGACATTTGTTTGTTTGCTTGAAATCTGTATCCTGTCTTTTACTCTGATTATAATCATGATGAAAGCATTTAAGGCAAAAAAAAATCACAAAATCATTCAATAGTCTTCTAAAATGTTCCAGTAAAAACCATTTGCAATAAAGGCCCTGTATTTATGAGCTATCGGATCGATACCAAAATTTGTAGTATCGCCCACCTGTACTTGATGGATAATTGCAGCAACGTGAATCTGTGCCATAGTAACATACTGTAACATTTATATTATTTTATTGCGGTATTTTTTTTTCTCCCTGAGTGAGTGGTGCTGTACTTTGAATACCTGACCCACACGCAAAATACTGTAAAAAAAAGTAAGAGATGTGCAGACTGGAGTGGTTGCTGGAGAGTTTCTGATTACTACCGAGGTACCCTCGAGCAAAACACCGAACCCTGTCTGTTTCTCCATCACTCATACTCTCTCCTTTAAAGGATGTTTGTGTGAAATGTTTAAGTAAAGATAAAAATAAGTCCAAGGTGCTAAGCAGCCTGAGGACACACACACCCACAGAGCTCAGAGTCCGTCTGTGGCCAGCAGGTATAGATAATGTTGTCCTCAGACATCCCCCACAGAGTTTGTTCCCTGAGTGCATCAGCCAGTAAAGTTATGCGAGGACCACAAGGCACCTCCTGATGTGGACAAACACTATCGTATCAAGAGACAACAATGTGTTTATCCGCACACATTTGCCAAGCCTTGAGTCACCATCCAAGTCTCCCACACTGCCTCTCAGTCACAGACACACACGCACATACACACACACACACATGCACACATACAAAGCGTATCCCTGCAGCTGCTATTGCAGTCCAGCTGGCTCGGAAAGTAATGTTTTGATGTTGAGCAGTAAAAAAAAGTTCTCATAAAGAGGAGAAATTGTGTGAAGTTGTGCCAGTAGTAAACATATTTGGACTACCATGTAGGAGACGGTGTTGAAAGGGTGGGGAGAAATCATTCAAATCATTGCAACACAGTTGTTGTTTTTTTCCAGATAACTTCTGTTGCTATATGAGGGTTATGTGCTTTACAGGTGAGCTGGCACCGATCCCAGCGGACGTTGGGTGGGAGGTTGGGGACACCTTGGATTGGTCACCAGTCTATCACAGGGCACATGTAGATAAAAACACCTATTCAGGCTTACATTCACACCTATGGAAAATTTAGAGTTTCCAGTTTTTGGACTGCAAGCACGGGGAAAACTTACTAACTCTGGAAAATATATCATTAATACAATATTCAATAAACATGCTTATAAACAACACAAGCATGAGCCCACATTCGCTGTTAGGAGTGGGCGATACTGCACATTTAGTATAAATCCGATACCAAGTAAAGATAGGGCCAGTATTCTCGATACTGATACTGATACCGATACTGTTTGCTGGAAAATCGTCAAGATCATTAAACGACTTGGTGCTTTTTGCCTTTAATTTGTTGATCATGATTAACAATGATCAATAAATTGTTGAATTCTAAAATACATAGTTACTCACCACTAATGATAACGGTGATCAATAAAAGAGATGAATCAGAGTCACAGGCTAACACGAGAACCGCGCTTGCATCTGTTGTGGAGCTGCTCCACCTCACTCTGAAGCAGCTAGCAGGAGTAAGCTCGCCTCCTCTGTAGGCCACTGGGTAGTCCCGGCCAGCTGTCATGTATGCCCATGCGTTCCTCCAAGTCGTGTCTACATAATCCACACTGCTTGTCTGTTGTAATTCCAATAATGACTTACGATCATGGAGTAGCTTGTTTTCACCCCCTTGCAAGTTTTGAGGCTGGATCGTCGCATATAAGTTCCACTTTTGCGCGATTTTTTCTATAAATGCTAGCTAAATGTGTTCGATTATTAAGCTTGAGTCAAGAAAGTATTACTCCTTCTTTTTTATCTAGTTTATAAATCCAAAAATTTGAATTTACATGCAAATCATATCAAAAAAGATTTGTGTTTATGACAGGAAGTGTTCTTAAATTTTGGACACAATTGGGATTTTAGCCACATTTACACTTTTTCTCCCCATCCATGTAATATCAATACGGGCCCCCGTGGTGGCCACACCCATGTTGGCCACACAGTCCGGATACCAAGAAGATCTGGGTTCGAATCTCCGTTGGGCATCTCTGTGTGGAGTTTGCATGTTCTCCCCGTGTGTGCGTGGGTTTTCTCCGGGTACTCCGGTTTCCTCCCACATTCCAAAAACATGCATGTTAGGTTAATTGGTGACTCTAAATTGTCCATAGGTATGAATGTGAGTGTGAATGGTTGGTTGTCTATATGTGCCCTGCGATTGAACGGCGACCAGTCCAGGGTGTACCCTGCCTCTCGCCCAAAGTCAGCTGGGATAGGCTCCAGCATACCCCTGCGACCCTAGTGAGGATAAGCAGCATAGAAGATGGATGGATGGTAATTTACAGAGCACCTTTCATTTGAACCTAAATGAATTGCGCCAACACTTTTCACGCAATGACTCCCCCGTTTGTGAATAAAGTTGCATTATTATTTGAATCTAACAGTGTGATTCCTTACACTGAATGTGTCACTTCATAAATGAGGACAGACCGGTTTCAGTGCACATCTTTTTTTTTTTTTTTTTTTAAATACGAGTGTTCAGCGTTGTCGAGCGTGTCAGCTGTCCTCCTATCCACCTGATTGTCCAACACCGCTTCCGAGGCCTGGAGGGGCAAGGGACCGAGTCCATGTGGAGGTAGTTCTGCAAAAGGGTTTGGTTTCTGCTGCTTGTTGGCTTTGCGGGACTTCATTTGTGAATAAATCAAGCCATTATTGCAACCCTCAGTCCAATCCTAGGACGTATTTTGATCTCACACATACAGTACATGGAAACTCCTGCCTTTATGACACACTTTTTTGATAAAAAGGCGTTTAAAAAAAACCCTCTGGAGTAGCAGAAGCACAGGGAGCGGATGGAAGCATTGCCTCGGGGCCCAGGTCTGTATCCAAACTCTCATCTGACGGCACTCGTAAAAAGTAGGGTGGCGAAGTTAAACTTTATAAAATAAACATTTCGATTTTTCCCATTGCCTACCTGAATGTGCCGTCTCCCCAATGATGGCCCCGATGCGCTCGCCCAACTCAGACAGGTTTTGGGTGTCTGCTGTTCCCCCTTCTGTTTCTTGCATCTCCCGTTGGAATTTTGTGGTATTTTTTTGCCGTTGGATTTGAGGTCAAACCATTTCTTTTTCACCTCCTCTGTTGTGCGTACAACTGATATTTGGATCAATCCTACCATCCTCCATTATATGTTAGCTTTTGAGCAGACACTTGCAGTACAATTAAACTGCTGATTATGTCATAAATAGACTGACTGTCATTACAATGTTCTCAAACAGAGCAACTTTCAGTAATGCTGTAGGAATACTGTAATTATGTTTTTTAAAAAGAGAAATACATCCATCCATCCATTTTCTATACCGCTTCTCCTCTTTAGGGTCGCTGACTTCGGGCAACAGGCGGGGTACACCCTGGACTGGTCGCCAGCCAATCGCAGGGCACATATAGACAAACAACCATTCACACTCACATTCATACCTATGGACAATTTAGAGTCGCCAATTAACCTAACATGCATGTTTTTGGATGTGGGAGGAAACCGGAGTACCCGGAGAAAACCCACACACACACGGGGAGAACATGCAAACTCCACACAGAAATGCCCAAAGGAGAATCGAACCCAGGTCTTCCCGATCTCCAGACTGTTACTGTGTTGGCAAACATGCTAACCACTAGACCGTCGTGCGGCCCGGAGAAATAAATACATAAATAAAATAATAAATAAATCTCAATGAATGCCGTTACCAGCAGAACTTCAGCTGTGCTAATGCAAGTTCATCAACAGTGTAAAACACGTATTAAGTGTTTTCAAAACAATGGTTATCATATAGAGCACATAAATAAAAACGGTTGTCCAACATAAATGATTATTGACAAGTGATTATTTGTCCTATGTGTGTATTCAAAGTCAGAAATGCATACACTGAAACCATCACACTCCTATTGCACTAGTGCACTTAAAATACGAGATGGCGGGAGATCCTGATCCCAACATGATTTTTTAAGTGTTCATGCTCCTAAGGACGTCTCAAGGACTCGAGATGTCCTACTCTGATAAGCTATCAAGAAGCCTTGCCGTGTGTTTGTATGTGAGTTATGTGTTGGCAAGCATCATTAAGGTTAAAAAAGACCAATGGCTATACCACGTTCATTAACAAGCGTGTTGTCTTGAGTGACAAAAAGATGGTATCGAAGATGGTATGTTTGACACTCCCAGTAAACAGTAGATCCTCAGTAGTGAGTGGACAGCGCGTGCGGTGCGTCCATGTCACTATCTCCCCTCAGAACCACTTGGCTCTAGTTAAGTTTCCTTGCCTTGTCGCTTTTTTTTGCCCATGATAAGACACCCCTGCACTGCCCTTGAGTGTTGAGCCTTGATACCATTCCAACTTCCAAAACAGTTATTGTGTCATCTGAAACAAGGGGCTTTCAAAGGGCGAGCCTCCAGTGGGTGGCGCCAGAAGACTTGACGGGAGGCGCAGCAGCTTGAGAAAAAGAAGAAAAAACATATTTTTCGCACCTGCTAAGCTAACGTCTGGCAAAATGACCTGATTTTCATTTCTTATAGTGACATTTAAAAGCAAAACTGACCGTCAAATTGAGCAGTATTTGGGTGATGCATACGTCCTCCCATGACTTGGCCCCACTATAGGATCCGCTGCTGGTATTCATTTATAATGTCACAGCTCAGGTGAGCTCTTAAGAATTGTCAAGCCCTGAAACGGATTCATTTAGACGGACGGAGTGAAGAGCTTTGCGGCTGAGGTCCAATTCACTGAGCAATAAAACACAGGAATTATCACAACACAAGACAGCGGCCCTGTTGCCACTTACCTCCAATTCCATACTGAGCTGCGTGTGCTCGAAAAGCAAGTCGCTTTTGTAAGAAGAAAACGGGACTTGACACCAAATTGCTTCTTTCCCCACTTTTCGTAATGACTGCAGGGCCTCTTTGTGACTCAGTCTCAACAGTCTTCATCGATTATTGTGTTGTTGTTGTGTCCTGTTGTTGTACACGTGTATTGTGTTCCTGCTTAGTACAAAAAGAGAGGCTGTCAGGTCAGCATATTGTTGCCAGGTCAACAGCCCCCCCCCCCCCCCCCCCCCCCCCCCCCCCACACACACACACACACACACACACACACTCCCATTCAAAAGTACGAGAAAACTTGTACCAAAAAAAGGAACCTCTGACAGCATCCAACAACGAAGGTGGTGATGGTAAGCGTCTGTGGTGATATCACACCTACTCTTGACGCTATCATTAAGTGACAAGACTACGCTGGGTTTCTTGTTGCTTGTCAGTTTCTTGTCGAAAAGTTGTAATTTTACAGGAGTAAAGCAAACATATTTCGGGAATAAAGTCGTAATGTTAGGGGAAGACAGCAGCTGCTGCTCTCAGACTTGCATTTTTTTTTCGTTGATTCTTGTGAGACTAAAACTTTTTTCTTGCAATTTTACGACTTTCATCTTGTAGCATTGCAAGTTTTTTTTCGTGTTTTAATCCAAGTGAGGCTGTTTATTCAGTTTTTTGTCATGTTTTTACGATGTTATTCTCATAACAAGTGGCTTTTATTTATTACTTTTTATTTGAAGATGAGTTTTTTCTAATCAGTATTCATTTTTATTTCATTTTATGTGATTCTGATGAATTTCTTTTAAAACAATATTGTCATTTCATGATGTTCATCTCATATTTAATCTGACTAGTTTCCCCTTTTTTTGATGCTCAACATCAAGACATTTTTCGTGTCTTTATTCTAGAAATGTAGCACATTTCTTCATTGTCTAGTTTGTCTTTATTTTGAAGTTATTTGTGTTAAGGATGTTTTTTTCTCTAAAATATGACTTTTTTTGTTATTTCACGACTTTAATGTCGGAACATTACGTTTTTTCCCTCATAATGTAAGATTTTATTCTTGTAATTTGGAGTTTTCTTTATATAAGACTTTGTTTTTGTAATTTTTGGACCTTTAGCTTTAATATTCCGACCTTATGCTTGTAATCATACAACTTTGACCTCGTAATATTATGACCTAGTAGTGTAACTTATGCACATTATTAAAATTGTAGTTTGTTATTCTAAAAATTTAACGTAATTATTTACATAATCTTAATTTCACACCTTTTTTTTCCCCTGTAACAATTGTAATATGGCCAAACTTTTTTTTCTGGTGACTTTACGACGTTGTACTCGTAACATTCAGTGTTTTAAGTCTTTTTTTTGTTTTTTTCTTGTTTTTTTCCCTCATATTACTATTTTATTTTGAAAACGTAACTTTATGATGTTATTCTCGTAACATTAGATATTTTTTCCTTGCCATTTTCCTGTAATACACAAGACGACACTCTTGTAACATCACAGCTTTATTGTCATGATTAATCTGGTACATTTTTCATCGTGTATTTAGTCTTTATTTTGATATTATACTTGCGTGATTACGACGTTTTTCTCAAAAATATATTTCTTGTTTCACGCCTGTAATCTTGCAACGTACGTTTTTTTCCTCGTAACATGACTCTTTATTCTCACAACTAAGTTTACTTTGTGACTTTATTACCTCGTTTTATTACAGCCTCACTCGTGTAGCTTGACAACTTTTTCCTTGTAATATTGCGACTTCGTTCTTGTCACATTCCAACTTTTTTCGCCACCGAATTTTACGCAACATTCGCTGTTTCCCGTCAAATTTCAATTTTATTCTCATAATTTAACTGTGGTGAAATGTCAAATCAGTATATGTTGTTTCTTTTTTTTTTGAACATGCAGAATTATCCTTTCCTCGGTTCTCCTTTTTTTCCCAGGTCAAGTTGCCATTCTGTGAAGAGACGTTGAAGTGCAAGTCCTGCGTGGGTGCCATCGTTCACCCCTACTGACTGTTAGGTAGAGCATGACGTGGGCTTGAACTGCACCTTTATGGTCGTAGTTCAAAGGCTTCTGTTAAATAATGACACTTACATATGTGTACACACCGACTAACATAAGCAAGCTCTTAGCCTGTCTTATGGCGAGCACACTGAACACCAGCTTATTACCATCTGCAGCCTGATTTTTGCGTCCCAATACCACCAATCCATGAACTCTTTGTACATTAAAGAAGCAAGTCATCTTATGAACACAGAAGCATAGCAAAGTTAAAGATTTGGGTAACAGTATAGTCTCCTATGTTCCTTTTTTTTGGCATTTTTCATGCAGCACTGCTTTTATAATTACATTTAGTAGTGTAGACTTTTATGTCTCTCAAAGTCTTTGTCGTTATGCCATAAACGCCATCTTTGTGGGTTTTTCATTGATGTTTGAAGAGCTTTTGGGATCTCCACCCACAAGTGTATATCTCAGCCGTCTGTGCTCCTCTTTTAGGTGACTCCTCCAGGTGGGCAGGCACCTCGTGTTCACGAGAGTACATGAAGGCAACACGAGCTCACACTCAATGAAAGAGAGCTTGAGGAAACAAGACTAGTGCATTTTATTATAGACTCGCATGCTTTTTAGTTTGGGATTTTTACATTGTGGTATTTGACTGTTGTTGTTTTTTTTTTTTTATTGAGTTTAAGTCAATTTTGTGTTTGTTTTATTTCACCAATGACCTTCCAGGCGATCTGGGTCATGGTCATGCTGTTTGGCATCCTGAACGTGACCTCCTCTGAGGTGTTCAGGTGTCCGAAAATCTGCAGCTGCACTGCCTCCAGTTTCCAATGCAGCAATGTGACTCAACTGACCTCTAAGAATGGGACATCACCTGTGTCCCTGCTGTAAGTACTGCAGCCTCTGTCCGTGTGTCTGCCACTTCTTCTGGTTACACATCCAGATTATGTCACTCTTTTCACAGAATGCTCACAAACGTGAATTTGACAGAGGTTCCGACCCATGCCTTCACAGGGCTGGTCAGCATAAGAAAAATGTAAGTTCTTTGTTATGCAGTGTGTTGCATGCATGAATGGCTCAATATGTTCATTTGATATATATTTTATTCTTTTGTGAGCAGACATTTCGATCAAAATAAATGACTGAATGCTTTTTGGTAACATGTGCAATAAGAGTTGCTGATAATGTTATATGAAGTCTTACAGTAATAACACAAAGCACAAGGTCACTTTCCTTAGGGGGTCATGACATGAGCATGAGATAAGGCAAATATATAAATATACAGTACGCTTCTTAATAACATATTTATAGCTGACTTGATCTCAAGTTTAGTCCTGATTGGAATCAAATTACAATATTTGCAAAATTGCATTTTTTGACATAAGGCATTAGGTACACCTGCACGCCCCATTGCAGAACTGACTGACTGTCCCAATATGATTCATGTAACAATGTTTATCTTGGTGCTTGTAGTTTTCAGTGGTGTAGAACGGCACAGATACCGAGAGCTGTTTCCAATGTTTTGCATCTCTCGTGTAGCTAAATGAGGCATCGTAAATCATACAGTAGCTAGGCTTGTGGACACTTATGGTGTTACATGAATACTTTTCTGATGGGTGTTAAGAAAACCAGCTAACAAATGTGTTTTCGTGTAGTGCCTCTTATTTGATTGTGATTGTGATACCTAAAGTTGTAGCCAGTGGTATCTGTGTTAGTGTGAAGTGCAGGATAACGTAACGTAATCTTAACATGAGGATGAGCATTTGGATAAATCAGTGTTAAATAACTTGGCGGAGAGGCCGTCTATATTTAGGTGGTCATCAAACAGAACGACATACTTGCTCACGGTGCCACGAAATGAAAACACAACACCTCCACAGCAAGTTAACGCATCACATAAATCAACTATGACTACTGAGGGGGTGATAAACAACAAGTAAGTGTTAAACACAACACGCAACTTAAAACTGTTATTTCCAAAGGCCTGCAAAGCATGCTGGGTCGTCCAGCTACAACAACAATGTGAGCTATGAATAATAAAACATTGGATATCAAGAGTATGCTAACTCCTCCTTGTTTACTTCTTTGACGACCTCCTCAACATATTTTGCAATCAAGCAAAAATGCGACAAACACGGCAAAATGTTGGGAGAAAGACTACCACAAGCTACCCAGCATGCCCTGCGGCGGGTATATATGGGTGTTTTTTTGGCATGGGTATTTTGCGTGGATATGTATTTGTATGCCCACATGGTGCAGTAGGCAGGTTACTTTGTACGTCGTGTGTGTTGACGTGTTGTGTTGTTTGGATGGCTTTTTTGTACAAACTTTTCAAGTTATTTTGATTACAAACAAACAAACAAAAACATAACCTCCGCGCTGCGGAGGTAATTATGTCAAAGGTCCAAATACTTTTGAACTGTAAAATGTCTGTAATTTCTGAATGGTAAATGGCATGCCATCATTTTTGGAAGCCTTTTAAATGAATGCTTAGCGTCTGCGCTTCAGTCACAGGGTGATGCTTTTATTTCAAATCGGTTGCAGCTGTGTACAGAGGTGAACACATAATAACCCATGTCACTGTGTGATGGTGTGAAAAGGCAAGATGATAACAAATCAGTCGCTGTCCATATACTTCTGGAGCTAACTGTTCATTTGGCCTCACCTGTTTTCCTTCAGTTGGGGGGCAGACAAGTTATGTCGAAAACTTTGACATGTCTCGCTTCGTCCTCAGGGACGAGCCTTATCAGCCTTGGATATTAGTACTTGGCTGGTGAATGATGGGTTCACCATGTTCAAATAACCAACATGTGTGTTTTATTTGGCATTAATATCATGTCTTAAGAAAAATAAACAATTATGAACATGGTTGGCATGTGAGGTGTTCAGGCTTTCAGGCTTGTCCACTAATATTAGCGACAGTAAACATGGACCTTTGTACGCTACAAAGACGGATTGGTGTGGATGTCCGAGCCCTCCACATCGATCGACATCAGACCTCACATTTTTTAATGAGGCATTTTGTGCATCTCACACTAATGATGATGTTCTTAAAAAGCAGTGCAGATGGAGGGGAACTGAAGCAGAGTGACCCAAGATGAGTTTCCATCAGTAAACAAAACACTCAAGGACACATTTGCAAGTCTTTGTTTGCCTTTCAGTGTCTGTTGTTTAGACGTCATTCTTAAACATTTTCACTTCTCGTCCTACATACATTCATATTGAATTTTAAGATTGGCTCCAAAACAAGGTGATAAGTGTGTTTTTGTAGAAGACATCCTCTTTTCCTTACTTTCCATTCCACTTATTAGGACCTACAAAAAGCATCCTGCAGAGAATTCACCTGAGTATAAGACGACCCTGAATATAAAACCTGTTATTGGGAAAATATTTTAAAGGCTTTTTTTAATTTTAATATGGCTGCGTTGTGACCTAGTGGTTATATTACAGATTTCAGGGTTCAAATGTCCGCTTGAGCATCTCTGTCTTATTCATCCATCCATCCTTCTTCTCCCGGTAATCCGGGGTCGGGTCGCCTGGGCAGCAGTCTAAGCTGAGAAGTCCAGACATCCCTGTCGCCTGCTGCTTCGTTAAGCTCCTCCTGGAGCTGTTCCCGGTTCCAAGGCTGGTTGAGACCAGGCATGGGCCAGTATAAATTTCTAACGATATGATAACCTTAGGCAAAAATATCACAGTTTCACAGTTCGGTATTATAATTACAGCTTTAAAAATGTGTTATTTTGAAATATCGTTGAGAAGAAGAGGAAAAAAACGTTTCTGTCGAAAAGTCATTTTTAAACAATATTATAGAACATGATGGATGTGGAACATATATGTATTAAAAATAACAATATATAAATAATAAATAATAAATAATAAATAATGCAAATAAAAAAACAACAAAAAAACAGAATTATTTCTAAAAAAATAAATAAAATGCAGTTCTTAATGCAGTCTACCGTGGCTAATCCTGCAACTCAAGCCACAACACCATAAATATTTACATACTAAAAAAAAAACTTGTCCAGAAGAGTGTTGGCTGGATTGTGTATTTGATGAGTTTTGATTGATTTGCTGCCTTAATTGTAACTTTAACTGTAACGATAAAGAAAATATAACATCATGCCGGTGCTTTTCTTCTTTGTGTCACGTTAGCTAGCTGTGATTAGCCATCTTAGCGTGCCATATCTTCCTCAGTAACATGTTCATAGTATTTGTTTCACTAATTCACTAATATCAAACGCAAAGGGTAGCTAGTTCATGTCAAGTCAGCATGAACTTTACCTTTGCCGTCTTTACGTTAAACTGAATGTATGCTTAGTGAGATGATCATTATTTGCATTCTTGTTTTTTGCCCTGGTTTTATTGACTGCAACTCCCAACCTATAGTTAAATGTTATATGCTCCGTAATGTTGTTGTATGTTGTTGTTTAATTAGTCTCTGCATATGTGCCACAGTTTGGTCTCCTACAGCGAGCACATCACACTGATACGAACACGCGCCTTCTTCTTCATCCGTGGCCTGAAGGAAATGTATGTGCACCACATCTAACATTTATGTTCAACCCAGTTATTTATGCTTTGCATTTCACTTTAACAGAATATCTCAAGTACAAGTTGTTCGATAGAGCTTTAAATTTCACAGCTGCCCAGTTTGTTGACTGATGCCCAAAGCAATTTTATAGTTACCCCGTATCCTAATACTGTGCAAAAGCGTTGTTGTTTCTGTGTAAAACTGACATAATAAAATGGCAAATTGGAGGCTAGATTGATAAAGAACCGACTACTTTACTGCTACTAATCCTAATAAAGGTGCAGATGCAGGGATTTGCCATATCACAATGGACAGCCAAGTTTTATGCGGTCATTCTAACATGGTTGAATCTAATGGTGGCCAATATTTGGCTTTTACACGCTATACTTTAACATAGTACTGTATTTCTTATATCTGTTCATGTAGCATTGTGGAAGGTCTGATAAATCTGAGGACAATTGAAAAGGGTGCATTCACTGACCTGCCTGATTTGAAATATTTGTGAGTATACGTGACTTTATTTCATATTATTTTCTTTCCATGCATGCAGAATCAATTATTGCTGATAAATCAGTGAGTCACTGCTTTTCATACACCGAGTGCCACCAAAGCGGTCCATCCAAAGTTAAAAGTTACGTGGGTCAGTGATGTGCGACGAGGTTCATGGCTGGTGAGGCACTGACTCCTTTGGAGTTTTTTTATGTTAATACAGGTTGATCGTTAAGAGGGTAACAAGAAAAGAAGAATGATTCACGTTTGTTAAAAATGTTGTTGTCAAATACTGCTTAATCCTATTTATTCATTTTGTTTATAAACGGAAAAATCTTTGTGGTCTTATTATTTGTATAAGAAGTACCTCCAGGAAAACTCTGATACTTTGTTGTAAAAGTCTGATCATCTTCTGTTGAGCTTCGATATATAATCCTCCACCTTAGTAGTCAAATTAATTCATTCAGCAGAGCATGAAAATATCTTTACTTGGCTGACTTGGTGGCAAAGGCAGAAAAGCTTTCTCTCTTCGAACGCGGTGGGAGTGTCAAGCTGCGTAAGCAAGGCCTCTCCCAATACGTCATTGCTGCTGAGGTTTTACGCAGTAAGATGGTCATTTGAAAATTCTTAAAAGATCCTGGGGCTTATGGAACAAAGAAGTCAAATGGTTTACCCAAAAAAAATGTCACCGGCCCTGAGCCTGAGGAGCCCATTGGCTGTCCGTCAAGACACGGGGATCTTCAGCCCAAATGAAAATGGTTACTGGCTAAAGCGGTCTTAAAATTTTGATCAGGAGTGTAGATTGCCAACATGCTGACACACAGAAATCGCCATCCAACTCAGTGCACTGAGTGAAGTGCACTCAGACGGAAGGAGAGACTCACCGCAGCCTCACCTTGTTTTCTGCCCTGTATTTGATCAGAAAATATTTTTACTTAAGAAAATGTTAAAAGAAATTCATTGATAACAGTTCAACACGGGCTCTGCCTCACCTGCCTTCCCCGACAGCACATCACTGACATAGATGGCCATAACGTGATGACATGCTGCTTTTCTTCACAGGCGCATCTATAACACCGGCCTGCGGCACTTGCCAGACTTCTCCACTATATCCTTTGCGAGAACTGAATT
The DNA here is from genome assembly GCF_027744805.1 of Dunckerocampus dactyliophorus. NCBI lineage: Eukaryota > Metazoa > Chordata > Actinopteri > Syngnathiformes > Syngnathidae > Dunckerocampus > Dunckerocampus dactyliophorus. The sequence continues at coordinate 13,071,737 of NC_072832.1, read as the reverse complement.
TGTCCTGTAAGTACTCCCGTTTAATAATGACTGTGATCGCACTTGTACTGTACATTTTTTGCAAACACCGCTAACGCCACCACAAATCCTGCCAGCTGTCATCATTTTGTCTGACTGATTAGCCAAACGTTTGAGAATGAAAGTATCTGGTTTTGTAGATCCATGGAAGACAACGTGGAGATCAAAAGAATCCCTGCCAATGCCTTTCATGGTTTGGCAAAGATGACATTTGACATGTGAGTGCAAGGAGAAAATATTTTGTTTTGGCAAGTTATCAATGCATTTGATGCTTCTCAAACTTTGCTTTCTACAGTTGAAACCAGAAGTTTACATAAACTGTGTGCACGCTGTGGAAAAACAAAATTAAATCAGACGAAACTTTTCCTGTTTTAGGTCAGTTAGGATTACCAGCATACAGCTGCACTGAACGTTGGGTTGCCAGCCCAGGCTTTTGGCCCAACGGTCAGCGCTCGAGCCCCAGTGTTCGAGCCCAGCGCAGACCTGGTTGAAACAGGCGGGTCACATATATATAAGTTTCAAAGATTACTATGTATTTAAACAATGTGGGAAACATAATGATGACATGGATTTGGAAGCCACTGATAGGTTAGCTGACAACATTTGAGTTAGTTGGAGGTACATCTGTGCATGTATTTAAGGCCACACCTCAAACACCTTGTTTGACATTATGGCCAAGATATCATGAAAACAATTGTAGAGTCTGGTTCATCCTTGGGTGCAATTTCCAGATACTTGAAGGTGCCCGCTCATCTGATCAAACAATAACCCGCAAGCATAAACAACATAGGAGTGTCCACCGCTCAGTAAGAGGACAGGTTCTGTGTCTCAGAGATGAACATATTTTGGTCCAAAATGCGCAAATCAACCCCAGAACCAAAGCTGATGGTGATGGCCGAAGCTGGTAGACGTTTACACAGGGACAAAGATCTTAATTTTGGGAGACATGTCCTGTGGTGTAAAGTGGGACTATTTATGCCTTAATGATGTTATATTTGAAATACTAAGGGAATGTATGTAAGCTTTTGACCCAGAAGAAAGTAAAAACTCTCTAAAACATATGTCAAACTCAGGCCTGGGGGCCAAATCTGGCCCTCGTTGCAATTTCATCCGGGACTGTTTGGAAAGTAGCATTGAGTTGGCCCGCCTCACGGACCTCATCAAGCAAAGTGCTTACAGCGATAAGTTATAAACTAATGCTCTGGCATTATACTGTAATTGAAAAAGTGGAAACAATATTGTTTATAGCACGAAATTCACAACCATTCTTAATAACACCTTAAAGAGGCAAAGGACGGTCAAGAGTGATCATTTTAACTGCAGCAAAGCATGCTGGGAAATGCATAGCCTTCCCATTCCACAGTTGCAGACTCTTCCGGATTACACATCTCATGGATTGTGATGATTTTGTGTTGATATCAAATACTGTAGCTTTTGCCCGGACACTGGGAGAATGAAGAAGAGGTGGTTGATCGACAATGACTTCATTGAAACAACCACGCCAAAACAACTATAGTTGGATATCCGCAGACGGATCGGAAAGTAGAAAGTACAAATTTCAAGCAGGAATGAACGGACATGAAAAAAAATTCACATTTACTCCACTCCGATGTAAAAAAAAAACGTCCATCCGCACGAGTGACGTTCTAAAAAAATGTATGCCCACATAAAGACTCATTCACCAGCTGTCATGCACAACCTAATGAGGTGAAGGCAGGGCCGAGCCAGAACAATAGATGCTAACAAGCCAGTATCAGAGTCGTTCATACCCAATTCAGGGAGCGACACTTCCCTTTTATCGTAGGTGTGAATAACAGGATAGGATTATACCACTGCTCCGCCCAGGCTTAGTGTAACGAACCAATAGGAGGAGGGTGTTGGCACACCAATTCCGCCCACTCTTACTGTATTTAAGGCCTAAGCTACCAGCATTTATTAGTTTGCTGACGAAGCTCTTCGGATGAGGAGCGAAACGTCCGACACCTTCTACACAGAAGTACAGATGACGTCTCAAGAAGCCTTTTCCTCAACCTTGGTATGTTCCAATCCCAGCACTGCGCGCACGAGGGACCCGGATAAAAGGTGTGTAGGCTGCTACTTATCTATTCCTCGGCGCTAATGAGACATTTTCTCAAAATCTGACCATATTAACCACTATTTTTTCAGCCTGGATTATTGGAGCATGTCCTGTCATGTTCGCAACTTCAAACGAGCACTGTGTGCACTGATGATGCAGATGAGTGTGCTTCATTCACCAATTATGTTGCTTAAAAGGACAAGAAGGTTTTAAGGTTTTTAATACTTTCAATATGCAGAAATACAAGTACAAGTGTTGAAAATTTCAGGATAAATAATAAGAAAGATACAAAGTTGGCGGGTGTGGTGGGGGTTAATGTCCAGTTTGGCCCACAACCTAAAGTAGGCTTTGACTTTTGCCCCCCTGTGCGATTGAGTTTGACACGCCTGCTGTAAAATATCCTCTCTCTCGTAATTGCAGCATTTACCAAATGCGAATAATTTTGGTAATCCTACATGACCTAAAACAGGAAAAGTTTAGTCTGATTTGATTTCAGATTGCGAGAAAAACAGGTTTACAGTCATCCCTCGTTTATAGCGGTTAATTGGCTACAGACCCAACCGCGATAAATGAATTTCCGTTAATAAATGAAACACCTTTGTAGTCAAACCATAGAAAACCTGTTTATGACTTTGTAAACATGATTTTTAACATGATTAGAGCCCTGTAGACATGAAATAACATGCATAATAGTCACCTTTACACTCCTATTATTCATTGTTTACAACACATTGAGCAACTCTTATGCTGCAGGGACTTCTCGACACTAGCTTGTAAGCTAACAAGGTAGCGAGCTAACCAGTGAGCCTCAAATTGATTTCTTCTACACTTAAAAAGCCAAAAACCTACTACTTCCACACGGAATGGAATGAGAACTTGTTTTTACTCTATAATGTCGGACATGCCATGGCTTAAGGTAATGTAATGTAAGGTAATGTCTCAATATTTTGTGCCATTACTGCCACCTAGTAGCTAATCTACTAGTGGCTACTAATCACATGTATTTCAATGTGTTTTTACTAATAATAGACCATAGTCTCCCACGAAACAGCGATCATTTATTAAACAATCAACTTTGTGATCAAATGCAACGTCGGGAGAGGTAATCGAACCGTGATATGTATGTGTCTTTTTACATCATGTATTTAATGTGCTGGTTTCAACTGTAAGTCAGTGTTTACTTCCCTGACCATCTGTGGTGTTAACGGTAAATGTTGACCTTGACAGAGCCCTGGTGAGTTGCAGTATCAAGGAAGTTGATAGTTTTGCATTCAATGGAACCAACATCCGAAAACTGTAAGTCTTCATTGCCAATAATTCTTTTGTAACATACAGTACACGCTATAGTAGTATATTAACAGGAGTTAATAGGAGTACTATTTTCCTTTAAGCACGGGCTGTTTTTCTAAAGACTCTCCTCTTTTGTTTTTGTTTTTCTACATTTTATAGAGATTTAAGTAACAACAGATTTCTTCGAAAGCTTCCAGATGATGCTTTTGAGGGAACCACTGGTCCGCTTTCTCTGTGAGTGTTCAAAAGACATTCTTTCACAAATGAAATATATTTAAAATTTGGTATGTGCGTCCCTTTTTAAAACAGCAGCAATCATGTTTTTTTTAACACTTGACTACTATGTAACTGCTTTATCACCTCTCAGTGCACTGTTTTGGTTTGTCGGCCCGGCACTGAGCTGTTTAGCTTTACACCAACCTGCTCTTATAGTCTCAAGGTCAGAAGAAAATAGGAGGGCTCAGCATAAATCAGCATAAAAAACAAATAGCCTTTAGACACCTGCTTATTAGGTAATAAAGAATAAATCAATAAAGGAAAGCACAGTTGTCCCTCGTTTATCGTGGTTACTTAGTTCCAGACTCGACCACGATGAGTGAATTTAGACAAAGTAGGATTGAATATTAATAAGTGTAATATTTTTGTACTTATGGCATAGAAAGCCTGTTTACGATCTTTTTTCTGGATAGCTTACTTCCTGCGGTGGCTATTGTCTCATCAACGTATTGTAATGGCGGCTTTAAATGGCTTTATTCTCATGTTACCCAATATAGTAGACATAGTGAGAGTAAATAAGCAATTTAAGAAGTAAATGAAATTCCTGTTTGTGTGTGTCACAGTAAATGTGTTCCCACATTCACAATTAGAATGCTTCGTCTGCCTTGTATTTGTGTTGTAGTTCATTTTGTTAATTTATTTAGCCATTTTTATGTTTAAAAATGCTTCATTTAGGACAAAAATATGTACAATTTGCATTCATATTTTTCGACTAATAATAGGCAGTCTTCAACCACTAAACAGTGACCATTTATTAATGAATCATTTCTTGAAAAAAACACGATAGAGTGAGGGAGAGATGTTGGTAGAGAGACAGGGATGACTTTATTGTATAGTTTATTGTATATGTTAACCGAAAACCAGGATACTCAGGCTGGCAATGAAATACTCAAATGATACTCGAAGTGTACTCAAAGATGCCTTATAACTTCATTACATGTAAAGTATGCCTCCTTTGTATGGATAGAAAATTCCTATACAGCGCAACCTGGGTCAGCGTCATTTATTTCGTTCCAGAAGGTCCAACTCTAACCGAAACGGATGCTAACCAAACAGGTCTTTCCCATAAGAAATCATGGAAATCCAATTAATCTGTTGCAGAAATGTTTTGATAATTTTACAGTTATAGTTTTACATGCTTTCTAAATGCATATAAACACATATAGCTCAGAGGTGTCCAAAAAGTGCGGCCCGGGTGCCATTTGCAGCCAGCCCGCAGCTGTTTTGTATTGGCCCGCGGCACATTCCAAAAATACAATTTAACAAGAAGACTAAAAAAAAATTTTTAAAAAGCTAACATGGAAAAATCTGCAGTAATTTTACAAGAATGGGAAACTTTCTTATGGGAAACCAAAACTATATTTCCCATAAGAAATAATGCAAATCCAATTAATCCGTTCCAGACACACATTTTATTTTGAGTATAATTATAGTTTTTATAATTTTATAGTTTTTTTACATGCAGAAAACAATGCAAACTACATATAAATGCACAATTAAATAGATATTAACATGAAAGGTGACTTCCTTAATTGAAGCCGTTGGATGATTGTTGGTGAACACAGAAATGAGTGAAAGGAGGAGGAGGGCGGGAGAGCGCTGTGGCTGCTGTGTCACTCTAGTTCGTTCCAAACTTAACTTTAAAGAGAGGCCGGACAATACCCAAGACACCCAAAATGAGACATATTTTTGGTGAGAATTTTTTTCAAAAACCCGATTCCAATGAAAAATGAGGTACCGCTGTACTCATGTTTGTAAAATCTTGTTTTGTTTTTGAGAGTCTTAGGGGAAAATAGACTTTTAGAGACGTGTTGATTGTGACGTCCTGCACATCTTTAGCCACAATGTAGTGTATCCAACTGGTGCTCATATCATATTGGGTATAGATGCATATTGGTTATGACACTAATAATTAAGATGCAAATGAATGCATTCAATAATGGTGCACATATAGACCGGCCAATGGTTGCATAGTCATTGCCGGTACAGTCTCGTCAGACCATGCAGAAAGGCAGGCCTTTAACTGAAACGCAAGCAGATGAATACATGCTAACCGATGCTTGTCCATGTTGTCTGTGTGTATATTTGTTTGTGTGTGATTCAGGGATGTGTCCTCCACAGCTTTGAGCTTCCTCCCCGAGACAGGGATGCGGCATCTAAAAAAACTAAAAGCTACATCTGCTTTTGCTCTCAAGCGCCTTCCTCCGCTGAACAGCCTGGCTGAGCTGCAGCAAGCCGACATCACGTACCCGTGCCAATGCTGTGCTTTCTACTCCTGGTATAGCAAACGCAGGTAAACTGTGTGCACATACAGTGGTGGGAAAAAGTGTTTGCTCCCTTCCTGATTTCTTATTTTTTTGCATGTTTGTCACAATTAAATTCTTCAGATAATTTTAAATAAAACCTTTTATTATTCAGGCCGAAAAAAAAAATCCAAACCTACATGGCCCTGTGAAAAAGGGATTCCCCCCTTTGATATTGGTTGATATTTCTAAAGCTTTGGGACTGCAGCGAACCACAGTGAGAGCCATTATTCATAAATGGCGAAAACCTGGAACAGTGTTGAACCTTCCAAGGAGAGGCTGGCCAACCAAAATGACCCCACGAGCACAGTGACGACTCATCCAAGAGGTCACAAAAGACCCCACAACAACATCCAAAGAACTTCAGGCCTCACTTGCCTCAGTTAAGGTCAGTGTTCATGACTCCACCATAAGAAAGACACTGGGCAAAAACGGCCTGCATGGCAGAGTTCCAAGACGAAAACCACTGCCGAACAAAACATTAAGGCTCGTCTCAATTTTGCCAGAAAACATCTTGATGATCCCCAAGACCTTTGGGAAAATACTCTGTGGTCTGACGAGACAAAGTTGAACTGTCTGGAAGGTGTGTGTCCATCACATCTGGCGTAAAAGTCATGCCACATTTCAGAATAAGAACATCATACCAACAGTAAAATATGGTGGTGGTAGTGTGATGGTCTGGGGCTGTTTTGCTGCTTCAGGACCTGGAAGACTTGCTGTGATACAGTAAATGGAACTATCAATTCTGCTGTCTACCAAAAAATCCTGAAGGAGAATGTCTGGCCATCTGTTCGCGACCTCAAGCTGAAACCAACTTGGGTTCTGCAGAAGGACAATGATCCAAAACACACCAGCAAGTCCACCTCTGAATGGCTGAAGAAAAACAAAATGAGGACTTTGGAGTGGCCTAGTAAAAGTCCTGACCTGAATCCTATTGAGATGCTGTGCATGACCTTAAAAAGGCGCTTCATGCTTGAAAACCGTCCATTGTGGCTGAGTTACAACAATTCTACAAAGATGAGTGGGCCAAAATTCCTCCACAGCGCTGTAAGAGACTCATCGCAAGTTATCACAAACACTTGATTGCAGCTGTTGCTGCTAAGGGTGACCCTACCAGTTATTAGGTTTAGGGGGCAATCACTTTCCCACACAGGGGCCATGTAGCTTTGGATTTTTTTCTCCTTTAATAATAAAAAGTTTCATTGAACTGCATTTTGTGTTCATTTCAGTTGTGTTGTCATTGACTAATATTGAATTTTGCTTGATGATCAGAAACATTAATAAGTGTGACAAACATGCAAAAAAATAAGAAATCAGCAAGGAGGGAACCACTTTCACACCACTATAGATTTCAAAAATCCACATCAACGCACCTGTAGTGAAACGAAACCTTACAACTGTTTTTATATTTGCAGGCAGGAGACCATGAATAATTCATCAGCTTTTTGCAAAACAATCCAACGGGTATTGTAAGTCCTTATGATAGGATGATTATTTCTAACTGAAATGACACTGCTCTATTTTCACTGCCCAATTTGATCTTAACATCCAGAAGTGTACTGTAACGTATGAAAGTTTAAAACCCTAAATCCACTTGTATTTAGTTCATTTATTAACTAAACCAGCAGATACCAAGACCTGCAACAACGCAACTACCATCAAACGGAATGTTTGTATGCAATAAAAAACATTAAATTAGCCACATTACCCAAAGCATGGGGCTCCACTCAGTTGTCGTTTACATCTGCTAACAGGTGTGTAGCCATCAAGCAACTACAGTGTTTTGTTATAACGGGTCTATTCCTTAGAAATGGGGCATTACTGTACTGACTTGACTATAAGACAACACAGAATATAAAACAACACCCCTTTCTTAAGACCCGCTTTTGAAAAAAATGCTTTTTAAGATAAACTCAGACACAAAAACCAACCAAGTTAATCTTTTTTAAAAGGTATGCAGTCAAAGTTTCGTTTTCAGATGTCCCAGTTTTTGTATGATTTATATATTTTATATATTTTGCATGTAACAGTCTATTCGGTTTGCCGTGTGCTGTATCATTTCGCAGAATCGAGTGCTCAAACAAACCTTAACCTACGCGTTGGTGACTCACTCTTTTTTTTATTGCGTGCGACTGCTAAATAACACACCACGGTCCACAATACAAAGATGTCGTTCCCGTCCCGCATCCCGCTCCGCTCCTCGCATCTTCAATAAAGGTAAAAGTGATGTTAAATGTTCATATATCCATTGAATTTTGCATGGTTTTCTGCATGTGTAACTATAATTATTCCCCATAAAATGTATTGTTTGTTCATATTTTTGGATGTCTGGAATAGATGATTTCCATTATTTCCTAAGAGAATTAATGGATTCTTTTTTTTTTGGGGATGTTTCAGTTTTCGTCTGACCTTTTGGAACGAATTAATAAGAAAAACCATTGTATTTATTATTATTATTATTATTTATTCTATCAAATTTCCTGGACATATGCATATAGTCATACTTTTTTCGGGCCAAACATTGAATCGACAAAATTACATATACCATATTGACGGAATATAAGACAACCCCTTCCTTAATGCTCTTTTTTGAAAAATTATGTTTTTTAAACAACATAAAAGAGAAAATAAGCTGTTTTTTTAAGTATCATCTTTTCAATATCAGTGAAATAACGGATGACTGTTTCATTGACCACCATTATCTTAAAATTGGTATCACCGACACTTTTTACACTTTTTTTTTTTTAAATTGGATTCAATTTGCAACTCGGATTCAGTGTCATTTTCACTGTCATGATCTCTTGATGGCAAAGGCAAAAAAAGCCCTCCTTGAAACCATCTTCGAGGACGCATGCCCGAACCAAAAAAGAATGGCACAGTTACTCATTTCTGAGTCATTTCTTGAACATTTTATAATCCTCCCATCATCCTCAGGATCTTTTAGGAAGTTGCAAATGACTGTCTTACTGTGACCAACCTCCGCAGCAATGGCGTGCTGCGAGAGACCTTGCTTATGCAGCTCAACAATCCGTTCAAAGAGAGAAAGCTTTGAATACCTGGCAGTGTGAATACCTGACAGAAAATGACCTTGAACGCACGTTTTTGACATGATTTTGGCGTTTTAAAGGCTGTGGTCTTAAACTTTGAATCAGCTGATGACCAGCCCATTTCACTTTAATGCTTGTTTGCAACAAATTGCTTACTCGGTTTTTGTTTTGTCTCACTCCAGTTTCCTCTTGTTGCGTTTTGAAGCGCTACTTAGAATCTTCGTAAGATCCAATAGTGCAAAATGTAAATTCTTAGCATTTTTCAACTGGTCTTTCATCAATTTTGATCAGGAGTGTACAAGACGACCCGTCTTAAGGGGAAAAATTCTTATATTGAGGTCGATATGGTTTTTTAAAGGAAAATAGGCCGACATAGTCTACAATGCATTGTTCCAACAAAGATACTGTATAATCGTCCAACCACTAAAACCCCAATTGTTCTGTAGTGTGCATGATGTGCGTGTGATGAAACACTGCGATGTGGTTTTTGCATTAATGCTAAGGAGAAATATTCCATCCTGTCTTTGGTTCTCCAGAAAAGACGGTACAGGATACAACCTCTACAATGATCATCCAGAACTGGAAGATATTTGTCCCACATACGCAGACGTCAAGTGTACACCGAAGCCAGACGCCCTCAATCCTTGCGAGGACCTCCTGGGCCCCATCCTGGGCCACTTCACATGGATAATCGCTTTTTTTACCGTCTTTGGCAACATCGCTGTGCTGATGCACCTGCTCCTTACCCGCCACAAGCTAACCATCTCCAAATTCCTCATATGCAACCTAGCCTTGGCCGACATGTGCATGGGCATCTACCTGATGCTCATCGCCTTCAAGGACTGTGACTCTCGCCGTGAGTACTTTAACTACGCCGCTGCCTGGCAGACGGGCCCAGGATGTGGCATAGCAGGCTTCCTGACGATGTTCTCTTGCGAGCTGTCAGTTTACACGCTTACTGTGATCAGTCTCGAACGCTGGTACACTATCGTCAACGCCTTAGATTTCAACAAGAGGCTGTGCATGCACCATGTGGCAAACATCATGTTCGCAGGTTGGATCTTCTCCCTGCTGGTTGCTGTGCTCCCCCTAGTGGGGGTCAACAGTTACAGCAAAGTGAGCATCTGTCTGCCCATGGATATTGACACGTGGGATTCTCAGCTGTACGTGATGATCGTCCTCTCTCTTAATGTCCTAGCATTTGTGGTGGTGTGTTGCTGCTACGGGTGCATCTACCTGAACGTCTGCAAGCCGCTGCCCGTCAATCGCAGCAGTGACACAAAGCTTGCCAAGCGCATGGCTGTGCTCATTTTCACGGACTTCCTTTGCAAGGCGCCCATCTCCTTCTTCGCCATTTCCGCCAGCTTGCACATGCCCCTCATCAGCGTGTCTCACTCCAAGATAGTTCTCATCATTTTTCACCCCATTAACTCTCTCTGCAACCCTTTCCTGTACACCATCTTGACCAGGCGTTTCAGGAAAGAAATGGGTCGGCTGCTCCATCGTTGCGGCGGCGCACTCAAGCTGTTTAAAGATCAGAGGCAGCAGCTTCAAAGTAACTTGCGTACGAGTAACACCAAGTAAGAAAGCCAGTTTGAGGCTGTGCTGGCGTGCACCTTGGACAGGCGGTCTTGGTCCGCTTGCACTCTGACCAACAAAAAAGCACAGAGAAATTACAAACATTTAACACGAAAGGGTCAGCGCCTGCGTCTGAAAAGTTTCTTTACTTTTCTCTGTGCGTGCGTGTCAGCCGCTTTTTAGAGTGCATTTTAACAACTCGTGTCTGCTCTGAAAAATAGCACCACAAAGCAACACAGACAGCACGTTTTGACAGTTTGGTATGAGGTAACGTTTGCTTTGCTGAAACCAAACCAAATGTGTGTCTTTACCTGTTTGATTACACACAGCAAAAATGGAAATCGAAGCAAGATTGAACATCTGCAATCAAGGTCAAAATACTTACTTTTGACTAATAAAATATTTTTTCTGACTAGGTTAGACCAGACCAACTAAAATGGTGTTTCGCCAACCATATTTTCCTGTTCTGTTCACACTATATTGCTCATTTAAAGAAGGATACAGTGAAACCTCGATTAGCGTTATTTTTTTTTTTGGTTTGTGTACAAAATGTATGCCTAAGTTTTGCCTCCACTGTGAAATATTACCAGGATTTTAAAAGTACTATTACACAGTAAAATGCTGTAATCAAAATCCCCGGTAAAATTGCAACAAATAATTGTAAAAATGGACAGTATTTAACTGTTATTTCACAGTAAAGTAATGTAATCAAAATCTGCTGTACTTTCACAGAATGTACGTGTAAAAATCACACACATAATTGTACAGCAGGTGGCGGTAAAGTGAGCGGGAACACTGAAAGGAAGAAGAAGCTGTTCCGGAGTGCCACACCATGGAGCGTGTCACTACGCAATACGTACCTGGAACGCAATCGGTGCCACACATGTGCCAGGACTACGTCATTTCCTCCTTTATTTTACAACATCGCTTCTGCGTAGTTATTTTTTAAAATGTATGAACATAAATGGTCAACAACCATACTTCGTTTTATGAGTAACTCTTGTTAAAATACTTCGTTAGCATGCGGATGTTTCTATCGTCTCGTGACATCCACCAAGACTGAGCTATGCACGCAATGCACGTAGCGCAGATGTAAACGTCATATCAGGTTACGTATAAATACATAAATTAAATAGAATAAAACACATAAAATGCAGTGATACTTTAATGTAAACAACCATAAGCATAAATATGTGTCCCTTTCATTCCTCATTTGTACGCATTTCTAATTGTTTTCTGCATGGAAAACTAGAATTGTTACAATTTTTGGATGTCTGGAATGGATGAATCAGATTTACAGTACATTATTTCTTATGGGAAAAATGTATTCAGTTAGGAGTACGTTTCGGTTTGAAGGGACTAATGACGCTAACCAAGGTTCCACCGTATGTCACATTTGAGTACATACGAAAGTAAAGGCTCTAATCATAAGCAGTTGTTTATTTACCTAAGCCGCAAAGAGAACAAGGCGTCAACAGGAAGCAGGCGATAATTGGAGCGAAGTTGTTCTGATATTTGAAACTCATTCTGTATAACTTTTATTTTTCATAGTATAATAATGATTAGGAAATTATGACAGTGGACAGGACAATGTAAACTCTCTTTGACCAATTGTTTATTAACAACCTTTATTGCACAACACAGCAGCAGCAGAACCAATGTCGTAATAGTGGTGAGGAGCAAACGGATGATGATGCGTTCATTGAAAAGAAGAGTACAAGGAGGGTAGCACGCATGAGATTCACACTAACCAACATTTTAAAGCGTATGCAGAGGTAGATAAACTCATGATAATTCAACTGCAGGTACTGCCATCTTGAGTAGTTCATAAAAACCTACATCAGGAGGTTGCCTACAGTCACAGATGTTGATGTCCGTCGTTTTTGATCCAACGTTGATTGGAGACCCCAGTAGTTATTTACGTTATTAGTCCACCGACCCAGCAACTAATCAAATTGAGGCATTCATTGGAGCATTTGAATTGGTGAAAAAAAGAACATGCCTGCTGAGAAAAAGATCTTGCTACTGAACAATAATGATTTGACTTTAATTTGAGTTATTTAATCTTGCTTAGAGTTCAGTTTTTCCAGAGCGCAACATGTGCCGTATCCTGTCTGGACCAGAGTACTGAACTACAAGTGCGAACACAGCCTTTTCTTCTACATGCGTATTTGTGTCATGAGCTGGATGATCTCGCGTTTCTTCAAAAGCTTTGATCAGGTTGAATAGACGGCCTGCATTGTCTGCGTGATCGCCTGCAGTAGATTTGCACAATACGTTGGTTTTTTTTTTAAGTGAGACGTTTATCTGTTCAACTTCATATGTCTTAGTGTATTTGTGCACGTTATACAGTATATTTTACCACAAGGATCTAGTTTGTGTTTTTTTAATTTAGCGAGGTTCTTAATGGGAGGTCCAAATCCAGCTGGGAGCCTGTTCTTGAGGCCCTGCTGAGGTGCCCTTGAGCAGACAACCCCTGCATTTCTGTCCTTGAGTCAACAGTGCTGTTGACAGTTTCCTCGTATCATGAATTGTATCATGAATGTGTTTTTATAGTCTTGTAATTTCAACCTATTGAGTATATAGTACTGTAGTATAATACAATATACGTAAATGATTTCAGTTGCAATCTAGGGAACCTTTGTAGACTGTTTTGAGCGCATTTCAGCAATAAAAGATGTTTGAAGCTACTGTTTCTCATGACACAAAGAGGCATGTCGTTGTTGAAAGATTTTGGCAATTTCCATTATGATATAACCCATATGGAAAAGATATATAGAAATCTTTATAAGTTTGTATGTCTTTTGTTTGAAACTTGTACGTAATGCATCAGACATGGAAACCTGGTATAAAATCCTTAGTAAACTTGTACAAAATGAAACTTGTATGACTTGGCCATTGATCAGAACAATATATGGGAAATGATTATCTTGCATGAAAAAAAATGCAAAAGTGGCCACTTTCAAGAGTAAATCATATAAGCCTTATATGATGCACAATATTTGAAACATAAACTGAACGTGATTGAAGGTTTTTCTACTTCTTTCCCATATGAGAAGGCTGTCCTAAATTACTGCAAAGTACAACCACGTGAATAAACACAAATGCGAATAATCAGTAATATAAATATATATATACACACACACACACACACACACCTTAATATACAAGGTGTCCCAAAAAACACAGACATACTTAAAATAATTGTAAATTAGGTGTTTATTATAATTTGTTCAATTTTAGTCCAGACACTGCTGACAACAGGAAGGAATGGAATTGCACACAGCGGTGGTTCTGGCTTGAACGACGCCCTAGGTGGACTGATGCTGCGCCCCCCCCCCCCCCCCCCAACCAACCCTCCATATACACACACACACAAATTTACACTACAGTTTTTTCTGACTGTGTTTTTTAAACTATATAAAGCTATACATTGTCACAAAAAGGTATAAAATAGGGCTGCCAAATGATGACAATTTTTAACCAGATTAATCAGTTTTCAAATTAATCATGATTAATAACAATGTCTCGAGGGAGAAGAAGCGCAACAAGCGGTGGCTCTAGTAGTTCTGGTCGAAGTACTCCAGATTCAGTCATATATACGGATGTTGAACAGATTCCTGAGACAACTGGAGGTGCTCACCTATTACCACAACCGCCGCCGAGACCTTACAAGGATGACACAGTTAACCAGTTGACACACCTGAGTGGAAATATAGACAAAGCAACAGCGACAGCCTTGCAGAAGGTTAAACACCGCGCAAACAAGCAAGAAAGAAGTTCAATGGAAAAGAGTGAGTATACTATGGCGAAAACCATGGAGGATTATGGAAAACAGATGCAGCAACTTGTGGAGAATTCCAACTCCCTGCATCAACTAATTTACAGTTTGATAGAGACTACCAACGCCATACAAAGAGAAATGCAAGGTCTGAGAGTGGAGAATAAAAAATTACAGGAAAGTTATGATGCACTGGGAGCCACTCTCAAAAAAGAACGTGAAGAAAAGGATAAAATCATTGAGAAGCTGAAAAACACCATAGATGATATGGATCAGAACACACGAATGAATGACGTGGTCGTGACGGGACTTCGAATTAAACCAAGGTCCTATGCCAGAGCAGTGGCGAATACTGAAGAACCAGACGAAAGGGATGTCGCCTCAACAGAGCAACAAGTTGTTGATTTTTTGCAATCGAAGGAGGTGGATGTAGACATCCAATCTATTGATACTTGCATCCCACTGTATGGGAGGAACCGCACTACACCCGTCATCATCGTCAAATTCACCAACAGGAAATACAAGGTTGCCCTGCTGAAACAGGGAAAGAAGCTGAAAGGAACAAATGTCTACATGAATGACCACCTGACCAAGCGCAACGCTGAGATTGCGAAGAAAGCACGTGATCTGAGGAAGCAAGGAAAGATTCAAGGAACATGGAGTGCAAACTGCAAAATCTTCATCAAAGCAAATGGAGGACCAGAGGCCAGAGTTCTTGCTGTCAAAGACATCAAGGACCTAGAAAGATATTGAGGTCTCCCAACATGGAGGAAAACAGCTTTAATATGCTACAAGAAGATCTACAATTGGACACTTTTCACTTTACAGATCACAAACAATTGGATATGGAAAAAGATATTGATCCAGACTCAAATTTTTTCTCTCACATTACAAACGACTGCCGTTATTATACGGAGGAGCAATACAACAACAGTTTCATCAACGACGACAAGTTATCCATCATACACATAAACAGCAGAAGCTTGAACGCAAACTTTACTAATATTAAACAATATTTGAATCAATTCAAAGAACCTTTCAAAGTTATAGCAATCTCAGAAACTTGGATTAATGCTAACAAAGGAATGGACTTCGAGCTGGAAGGATATGAAATGACGTGTGCAAACAGGAACAATGCAAATGGAGGAGGTGTGGCCTTATACGTGGACAAACATTTGAACTACAAAATGGTAAAGAATATGTCATTTGTCATTGATAACATTTTAGAATGTATAACAATTGAAATCTGTAAAGAAAAAAGCAAAAATGTGTTAATAAGTTGTGTGTACAGAACTCCAAAGTCAAAGATTGGAATGTTTGAGGATTGGATTAAGACAACGTTTACAGACATAGGTCAGAAAACTATTTTCATATGTGGAGACTTCAATATTGACCTCTTGAACTCACACAAGTGCAAGGAAACAGATGACTTTATAGATACAATGTATAGCTTGAGTTTATATCCTAAAATCATTAGACCAAGTAGAATAACAGACCACTGTGCCACCCTCATCGATAATATATTCACCAATGACTTTGATAACAACACCATCAGTGGCCTGCTAATTAGTGACATCAGTGATCATCTTCCAGTGTTTACAATCTACAATGAACATTATAAGAAAAAACAGGCGGAGGCAAAAAGACTTTTCAAAGATTGCGTACAGAGGACAACATCCGTGCCTTCAAGATAGGTCTAGAAGAACAAAGTTGGGAGAGTGTCTACAGTGCAACAGATGTGGACGAGGCATATGACAGCTTCCTTGGTACTTATATGGAGCTCTACGATAAGAACTGTCCCTGGCAAGAACAGCCCAAGAAGCAAAAGAAAAACCAGCAGCCATGGATGACAAAAGGACTAAAAAACGCCTGTAAGAAGAAGAACACATTATACAGGACATTTATCATTCAACAGACTAAAGAAGCAGAACAAAAGTATAAGACATACAAAAACAAGTTGACAACTATCTTGAGAGTGTGTAAGAGGGAATATTATAGTCACGTACTAAATAAGAACAAAAATAACATGAGAGCAACTTGGGGCATCTTAAATAGTATTATAAAGAACAACGTTAAGAAAGCAGACTATCCTCCCTATTTCATGGTTGGAAACACTTACAGGAATGACATGAATGCGGTAGCTGAAATGTTTAATGAATATTTTGTAAATATTGGACAAAAACTGGAAGAGGAAATTCCAAAACAAGACACAATTGATGAAGGGATTGATATTATTGATAGGAATCTTAATTCTATGTTTCTCACTGCTGTAACCAAAAAGGAGATCACTGACATTGTTAACCATTTTAAGGCAAAAACATCAACTGATTGTCATGGAATCGAAATGGAAACAATTAAAAGGGTCATCAATGAGATCGCAGACCCGTTAACATATATTAGTAACTTATCATTTCAGACTGGAATATTTCCAAGCAAAATGAAAACAGCCAAGGTGGTTCCAATTTTCAAAAAAGGAGACAAACACCAATTTACAAATTATCGACCAGTTTCCTTGTTACCACAATTCTCGAAAATTGTGGAGAAGCTATTTAATAATAGGTTGGACAAATTTATTAATAAGAATGAATTATTGGCAAGTAGTCAGTATGGTTACAGAGCCAACATTTCAACTTCTATGGCACTGATGGAAATCACGGAGGAAATCACTACTGCCATAGACAACAGAAGATGCGCAGCTGCAGTATTCATGGATCTGACAAAAGCCTTCGATACAATTAATCACACTATTTTAATTTCAAAATTAGAAAGGTACGGAATTAGAGGTTTAGTCTTAAATTGGGTTAAAAGCTACCTAGCAAAGAGGAAACAATTTGTAAAGCTAGGAGAATATACATCTGGGAGTCTACACAATACGTGTGGAGTACCACAGGGGTCCATACTGGGACCAAAACTGTTTAACTTGTACATTAACGACATTTGCAAAGTAACTAACAACTTAAAATTGGTCTTATTCGCCGATGATACCACTGCTTTCTGTTCTGGTGAAAGCACACAAGAACTCATTAAAAAGGTCAAGGATGAAATGGTCATATTAAAGTCATGGTTTGACAAGAATAGATTATCTCTGAATTTAAGTAAAACTAAAATAATGCTATTTGGTAATAGTAGAAAGGACACGTACGACCAAATACAAATTAATGGAACGGATATTGAAAAAGTGGAAGAATATAAATTCCTTGGGGTTATAATAGATGAAAAAATGAGTTGGAAATCTCATATTAAATATATACAGCAAAAGGTGGCGAGAAATATCTCTATATTGAATAAAGCAAAATATCTTCTTGATCAAAAATCACTCCACACTCTGTACTGTTCCTTAGTATTACCATATCTAACGTATTGTGTGGAGATATGGGGAAATAACTACAAAAGTAATCTTCACTCACTCACTGTACTGCAAAAAAGATCTGTGAGGATAATTCATAATGCCAAGTATAGAGAACATACAAACCCTTTATTTTTAAAATCACAGATATTAAAATTCGCAGATTTAGTACACTTTCAAACCGCTAGAATAATGTATAAAGTTAATAATAACTCGTTACCCAAAAATCTAATCAAGTATTTCTCAATCAGAGAGGAGAAATATGATCTTAGAGGAAAATTAAACCTAAAACATTTATATGCGAGAACAACGCTGAAAACCCATAGCATTTCCGTGTGTGGAATTAAATTATGGAACGGATTGAGTAAAGAACTCAAACAATGTACAGAGATGAGCAAATTCAAAAAACAATACAAGCAGTTGATGTTTGCCAAATACAAGGCAGAAGAGTCCTGATTGTTCTGTCAGGTTTGTTATTTTATTTTATTTATTTATTTTTTTATTTTCTATTTTATTTTATTTTTTATTTATTTAATTAAATTTTATTTGTTATTTATTTATTTCTATTTATTTATTTATTTTTTTTTAATAATTTTCTTTGTTGTGTTTAAAAAAAAAAAAAAAAAAAGCTTTGTTCTTATTTATTTATTTATTTATTTAGTATTGTCATCATATTATCATTATTATGAATGTTCTCTCTTTTTTTGGGGGGACGGTTATCTCACCGTTATCTATTATGTGTTATCCTGACTATCACTGAAAACATGACATGGAATCCAGGAAGTGAACTACATGTACTGTACTAGATGTAGAATGGATGGGGGGTAGGATTAAATAAGCTTTGCTTCTTCCTACTCCTTTTGGACATGTGGAACTGTCAAAAAATGATTCACGAGATGTATTTCATTGTAACCTTCATGTTCAAATAAACTAAACCAAACCAAACCAAACACTATGTCTGAAATATGCTCATTTTTACTGCTCCCCTTAAATTTAATTTGATTAAAACTGTCAACAAAACACTTCTGGCTTCCAAATAGTGATGTGATACCACCGATTTAGTTTCTGATTCGATACAGAGTAATACTCTGGATGGTATCGGCAATACCGATCAGATACCAATTCTGGTACATTTTAAAACAGTGTATTTAGTATAATAGCATACAGAATACAAAACATTTAAATGACTCATTAATATAAGAGTTTGTTCTTTTAAACCCTTCAGTATATTGAGGTTGTGGGGTGATTTACAATACAATGAAATTTAATGGAGCTACAGGTTGTGCAGGGGCGTCAAATGGCAGATGGCTACATGTAGATGCTTCAAGAGGCATCCCTCATCACTGCAGGCCCTCGTCTGTGTGGTATTGAGTGGGTTTTTCCCTCAGTGGGAAATGTTTGGACATACCTGGATTACTAAAAAGTTAAAATTCCAAGGTTCATTGCAGCAGAGTAAATAAATGTATTTAAGGAAAACCATTCCAATCAAAGAAGGGAGTCACATTGACAACATAACGGGAGTACAGTCTAACTCAAAGCATGTTTTGTTTGTTTATACAAAATAAATATGCATATTTAATCAAATTCAACTTGTATTTGCAACCAATTGCAAAGTCATTTTCTGTAGCGTTGCCGATGACTAAGAAACAAATGTATCTAATTAAGCACAGTGTACTCTTAACTGTCATGAACACTTCATTTTCCTTCCAGCGGTCATTACCATTCCGCTTCGCCGACAGCTTTCGAGAACACATAATCTCTGCCACCGTAACACACGACTCCATCTTTCAAATGGAACTTCCAGCGGTTCTTACTGCGGTGTATCTGCAGCCCAGAAGGGAAAGAGGAAAAAAATGTTCATAACAGCTCAGAGCTATTTGATGAAAGGCTAGTTGATCAGTCAAAATGTTCTTACTTTGTCATATTGACAAACAATGACATTTTCTATGTCAAAGAGGTCTGGGATGTCTTGTTCAACCACGTCGTCGCCTGAATTCAGTGGATCCTGTTGAAGAAAAACTCGCAATACATGTAAATTTTATTGGAAATATGCTCACTGGACACACTTAGTAAGTGCCTGAAGTCTGAGATCCGATACAAGACTTCAAGTAGCTGCCTTTACAGTGGTACCTTGGTTTTGGATATTTTTTTGTTGTTTGGACGAAAACAGAGGCAATTTTTGAGCAGCATTTTCTGAAATCAGCGGCATGCACACTGACAAGAACGATGCAGTGAAAAGTGCTCTTCTAACAAAAGGTTTGTTTCCAGGATTCCGTTTCACATAGAATGACAATACGATGGCGTTAGCTTGTACAGGTGTACCTAATGAGGTGTACAGTGTGTGTGTGCGCGCACAAACAGGCTCATACCTTATCTTCTATATGTTCAAGCTCATCAGCTCCATCGCTGTCGCTGCTACAGGAGCTGCTGTTGCCATCGCTGCTCCCACATCCTTCCTGCAGAGCCTTGATGGCCTCTGCATTGATCATACCCAGGAAGTCATTCTCCTCCAGCGGAATGACTACTTCTTCCTCCTCCTCCAGGTCAGAGTTGTCGGCATGCCCGTCCAGCTGGATGATGTCTGACAGTTCGCTGTAGTTGTACTCCATGTCCAGCTTGGAGGGAAAGGGAATAACATTTCATTAGAAATCGACGTTATTCCAAAAACCTGCCTGTTAGGTTAATTGGCGGCTCTAAATTGGTTCTATAGCGGAATGAATGGAGTGAGTGAACCCTCCCGTCAGTCGTTGAGTCTCTTTGTCCCAGTGGGGAGAGGCGGGGTGTGTGCGTATTGTGTGCTACATGAGAGAATACTTTCTTTGTGCCTGCTGTGTATAAAACACAATCTGTTGTCAAGTTCGGCCCAATTATCATCCAGCAAAATGTGTTATCGTGACAGGCCTGTGTATGCCTCACCAAACACTGGTGCTGACATGATGCGGTATATAAATGTATTGAATTGCTGGATGCCGTATGGCTGTGTGAAAGCTCACATTAGGCACATTAGGTTGCGGCCCTGATGCAACTATTTTGCGAGATTTCTGTGCAAAAAGAGTTAAATGTCCAAGAATTAGTGTTGGTTAGGGTTAGGTCTTCATTAGGCTTAAGTGTGTCAGAATCACCCCAAGAATAGCTTCAGGATGGTCGTAAGATTTCTTCCCGGCCCTTGTAGCTTTTTCTCGCTCTTCCTCGATGACTTCTTTGAGGATGTCGTCAATGTCTCTGCTCTTTAATCGGGGATTAGCCGTCAAAGCCTCCTGGCCGCCGATCTGGAAGTCGAACAACTGACGGACGGATGAGCTGTTGAGGCTCAGGTCCACAGGTTCTGGATTAGACTCGCTTTTGTCCTCTTCCGGTGTGTAGTCCGGTTCTGGAGATGGCGCTGTCTGAGTCAAGGGGGGCTCAGTGACAGCTTCCTGCTGGAGGCCGCGGTTCTCTGGTATGTCTCTGGTATGTGGTTGTGGCAGGTTGACTAATGAAGTTGGCACATGCGGCACGGCCGTGTCCTCAGGATGGGCTGCACTGGGTTGGACAGCAGGAGGTTCTCTCCGATCAATGACGTTCTGTGGAGGTTTGGATAATGTCTGTTGACCTGCTGGGGCTTGTGTGACTACAACAGGAACGTTGACCTTGTAAAGTTGGCCTTTGGGTGAAAAAAGAAGAGAACCGTTTCAAAAGAAAGGCTAAAAAGGCTAAATAAAGCCAGAATGCAATGAAACGACTCACTTTGACAAGAGACAGAATTGAATGCACAAGCAAAGTCAATTAAATGCATCACACTTTTAAACACGAACTTAATTGTCATACAAGCATAAAAGGAAGTTTACAATATGGTGAGGCTAAATAAAACTAAAAAAATAATCAAACTACACACCGACAAGTCCAATGTAATGCATTGCACTTTTTAACATGGTCATGTAAGTGTAAAAATAAGTTAACTACTATACAATAAGGCTAAATAAAACAAAAACAGAGTAAAAATGACCCATGGCAAGAGCATAGTAATCCCTTGTTTATCAAGGTTAATTGGTTCCAGACTTGACTGTAATAAGTGAATTTCAGCGAAGTAGGATTCCCTATTTATAAATGGAATATTTTCGTAGCTAGAGCATAGAGAACCTGTTTACAACCTTCCGAATAGGTTTGATATTTCAGCCCTCAAGACGTGACATAACGTGACACACCCCTATAGTCACCTTTGCACTTGTATCACCCAATATAATAATAGGCATAATAACACAAAATAAGACATCAAGACTTGTGTTCATGTGTGTTGCTGTAAATGTGTTCCAGTGCTGGGGGAGCCCAGTGGGGAGGAGACAGGAAGTGTTGGGGTTTCGTAGTTGAGTTTTAGCTTGGCGTGTTAGAGATTATTGTGGCCGTTGTGAGATAATTCAAACCTGCAATAGAAGCCTGTAGTTCTGGTGATCAAGTCTGGTGCTTGTGTGTCTCACATTACATTACTGACACCTAGTGGCCAGTGTAGAAAACTACATATCATGACAGTGTCTTTGAATAGTTTATATTTGTATGAGAGTTCATTTAGCCATTCTTATGCTTGAAAATGTTTAATTTAGGCAAAAATTGTAAAATTTGCTTAACTATGCATATTTTTTGACTAATAATAGACCATATTCAACCACAAACCAGCATTAATAAATATATTTTTGAAAAACTATGATAGAACGAAGGCGCATAGTTCGAAGCAGCGAAAGATTATTGTAATGGATTTAAACTTAACTGTCATACAAGCGTAAAAAACGTAATGATTGTGGACTACCTGTACAGTGAGATTATTGTCTTTTCACATTACCATCAAACAGAACTGCTTTTATTAGTGTAGCTTTAGCCATATTGTAATGAGCAGCCATGATAGAGGCATTTCAACAGCTTTCCTACATTGCAATAAGCTCTTTGTTGCGTTCTACGGTTATCATCACACTTTTCTTCTTTGGCATCCCAGGAACTCTTCCGAACACTAGACCCAAATCGTTACTGGTTCCACTGCGAGTTTAAAAAGTAATGGGAGTATTCATCGCATACCAGAGGCTGTTTGTAGAGTGACACCGGCAGGTATCTGCACAGGGTAAGAAAGGCCAGCAGGAAGCGAGAAGGTAGCGACCGCCTCGGAGTTGTTCTGCAATCCAACATGTAGTACAGTTTGTTAAATAGTGTCGATTCTTGCCTCTGCAAGGCTATAAGTTACGTTTCCACCGCTGAAAGGAAAAAAAAATCTGTCAATGGTATGTCATATGAGGTAGAGTCATAATTATGAGATAGTAGTCATAATTATGATAAAAAGTCAAAATTACGAGAAAAAAAAAGTCAGAATGAGAGTCGAAATTATGAGGAAAAAGTCATGAGATACAAACTGCATATGTTTCGCCTTCTTCACTGGAGCCTTCATCAAATGGCACTCTGCACATGCGCAGTTTGTATCTCATAATTATGACTTTATTTCATAATTATGACTCTTTATTACTTTTATCTCAGAACCATGACTGTGACTTACCATTGGGGTATTTTTTTTTCTTTCAGTGGCGGAAACAGGCTTCCATAATTATAAGTTAGGGCCACATTGAAAAAAATTAATAAATCTGAGATTTCGAGAATAAAGTGGTAATATTACGTGTCAGAGGGACAATAGTGTGTAGCGGCTCTTCAGGAAGGATGGAAACTTTCCTCAGGCAAGCTTTTATTTATGATGTGGCAGCAAAACTGAGCAGTTGAGCAGAAACAGATTAGCATGTCAAGCCCTTCTCACTTCCGCCTTCCTGCCTCAGAGTATTAAAATTTAGGATTTTGAGAATAAAATAGTGATTTCACAAGAGTAAAGTCATAAATGTACGAGAAAAAATTGCAACGTTACATGACAGGCATTGCCCGAGACAGCTATGAAATGGGGGGACTTATGTGACCTTTGGCCGTGGTTATGTGCAGGGGGTGGGTAAGGAAGGCAGAAGTGCGAAGGGCTAGAAATGCTAGTCTGTTTGTGCTCAACTGCTCCGTTTTGCTGCCACAAAAGTTCCCTGCCTTCCTGAAGAGCTATGCTCTATTTTGTCTCTGACACGTAATATTACGACTCTTAATACTTTATTCTCGCAATATTACGACTTTTTTCCCTTGTAAATTTACTTCATTCGCGTAAATTCAGGACTTTTTGTTCACGTAAAATTACGACTTTATTCTCACTTTTAGTCTCGTATATTTACGGCTTATAACCTCGCAAATTTACTACTTTATTCTCGTAAAGTTGCGACTTAATTGTCAAAATCTCCGATTGTTTTTTGCAATGTGCCTCTAATATTCCTTCGTAAATAACTCAATAAGTAAAACAAAAAAACATGAGCATATCTTTGCAAAAGGAACATTGATACATTTGATACAGCTCTTGCCGTGTACCTAATGATGCGTCCATGTATGTACTTGCCTTGGCAGGGAAACTGTGCATATTCTGACTTGCGGGGCTCGCTACTGAGGCTGCAAGTAAAAAGAAAAACGTCGTCATAATTAACGGTGAGATTTAGCAGCTGATTTAAAGTCCACCTCTGAGTTCTGCATCAGATCGGCTGTAGTTGGCCGGAAGCTGCAGCACAAAATTGGGAGAATTAATGGTCTTCCTGAAGTCGTCCATTGCTTTCGACTGAATCATCTTCGTCTCCCAAAGCTGCAGAGCAGAAGATGCAGCAGGTTTATTCTCATCTGGACAATTTAACGTCACAGTACATTGAGACTCACGTGTCGTAAATCGTCCAGGACGCGGTCTTCAAGGCCCTCATCCAAGAAGAGCTCCCTCATACTCTCAATCACGTCATCAATTATGGACAAATACAGCTTGGCCTGCAGTCATTTACCAAAAAGTCCAATAAATATTTGACTTTGGCTTTAAAATAATTTGGGAAAAGTCAATTCGAGTTCAGCAGAGTGCACAAATTCATTTTATTCCAGCCAAAATACATCTAAACATATATTCTTGAAGAGTGCACTTTATTGATAATATTGGCTTTGTATTGGCAAAAAGAAACCACTTCTTCAAGACCAGTTTTTGGAAAAGACAAGATTAGTATATCAGTTAAATCAGGTTTCATTCATCATATTTTATTAATCATATTGCTTCCATGCTTGTCAGTTGTTTGAGGACTCTGCTTCATTGATCACTTTTTCTTAAAATTCAGCTATTTTACCAGCTCGGATTTCATTAAAAAAAATCTTTGTTCAAAAATATTTGTTCAAAGAGTGCAGTTGCCACTCATCCACAAAGCACTCACATTTCACGAACACCAACCAAAAGACACAAACCAGGGTTAAAATGAGATCAAAAAGCATGAAGAAATGACAACTACACAATACGCTGGAAGCGCTGCCTCGCTATTCCGCTGTCTCCTTCCTTGGGTTTGCATGCATAAACCTGTTTTCTTGGGACAAAATAGCCTTATATTAAAAGTTTAATATTGCATTTTGAAGAGGTCAAACATATTGTTTTAATCGGCTCACGACACATTCACATTCTAATAATATAATTATACAAGAAAACTAATTTAAATAAATAACAGCGATGATTGGAAAAAAAAACAGCACTAATTTTAGGAGAATAAAGTCAAAATATCAGAACACAAAAATCATAACAGAAAATTATTGTAGTCATAAAAGGGGGGAAAAGAAATCGTAATTTTACGTGAATAAAATCCTAATATTATACAGAAAAATCCATCCATCTTCTATCTCGTTTGTCCTCACTAGGGTCATGGGGGACCATGCTGGAGCCTATCCCAGCTGACTTTGGGCGCAGGCCAATCGCATATGCTGAAAAATGTCAGTTTAAAAGCATAAAGCTGAAACATTACAAGGACAATTACATTATTTTTTTTTTAAGTCGTAATAGTATGAGAAACAAACCAAATAAAGATTAAAGTTGCAATTTTTGAAAAATTAGGTTGGCAAATAGTTACAATATGACCAGAATGAAGTCTAAATATGTTGTGATGTTATTACGAGAAACAATTTCCGAAAAGAGAGGTGAAATATTTGGAAAATGTTTTAAAAAATGGGAAGAATGAGCAAAAAATTGTCAAGTAAAAAGACCAAAATTCATACTAATAATACACTTTTTCACCTAGATCACAAAGCTGAGATGCAGAGTGTTAGTTCTTTAAATATACAGCATGTAACCTCCCAGCCGATCTACAAAATTGGTTTACAAAATGTAAAATATCAAAAAAAAAAAAAGGTTGAACACCCTTGTTTATTTGAAAGCGACATTACGGATTTGCACAAGAGTGTTTTTACAAATGCACTATTTAATAATTGCTCTTACCACTGGGCCCATGTTGGTCAGCATGATTCAAGGCAAAGCAATGGACTTCCATCAGCACTGATCAGCTGGCGTCCCAACTGCTGCTCTCACAGGTGAAGGTAATGAGTCTGAATGGAGGTTTGATTGGAGTTCACGTTGACGGTCATCTCCTCTCTTACTTTCTTGTCCTTTTAAACATAACCTGAAGAAGTAATAAGGTGGAAACTGCCTTTTTTGTCCAATTTTTACATTCAATCCAAGAAGTAACCACTGAGCCGGGGGGTGAAGGGTGGGGTACACCCTGGACTCTGCAGACATACTGTAGAGACACACACTATGGGCAATTGTATCCTGGCCTAAACACTATCAGAAGCACTGACCTTCATTTACAACTTAAATTCTAATATTTCTTCCATGAAATTGTATACATTTATTCCCAATGGTCTGTTATCTTCATTTAGTGGAGTGTCTCTTGGCTGCACTGATTTCAGTAGCGTATATGTAGGCCTACATTACATTTTTTTGTCCAATCAGATTTCAGCTTCTACGTGTTGCCATGTCAATCTCATGTGACGCCAAGGGCCTTCAGAGTTAGGAGAGCTGGCCCGATGTCACTTAAATTATTAGCATTCAGGTTAGCCTCACAGAGCCTGGTAGCAGGTGTACAGCAACGTCAGCATTTTTCCGTCCACTGATTGGTTGATCAAAGCAAAACAAAGTTCGACAAAGAGAAGAAGGCGGTAATGCACCCCATTAGCTGCTTGCCAACAACCTATAAGCAACAGAAGAGGATAGATGGTATTTACGAGCAGAACAGCATCGATGGAGCCAGGCCAGGATGCATTGCCATGGTGACCCAGACCAAATGGAGATATCAAAGTCCGCTATTTCCATGACCCGATGGGGGTGGGGACAGTATAAGGACGATTCTAAGCTGAAAGCGAGCAGACGTCTTTGGAAGGAACCAGGTGAGTTGAGATGTCTGCCTGAAATTGTATCTTTTTGCTTCAATCAATCACCCTGTAAAATAAATCTAAGACGGTGAATCTAAAACTGACAGACGCTTGGGGACTGGTTTTCTTGCTTTAGTAATGATGGTATTCATCCCCAACTCTGTAACGCCATGCATCTATATCTTGCCTTTTTGTATATTATTGATGGTTTGTGTGACTGTGATGTGATAGTGGTAGTATTAGGATGTGATTAAAAAGATCTTTTAAGTGTCCACTGAAGGTCCAAATATGAAATGCACCACTTGCCACTGTGTCAGCCACAGCAACAGTGTGCTAAGAAAAAGTCTTTTTCTGTTGAACATTTATTTTCCCCACTGAGGGCCAACTAAGAGATTATCTTAACAAACGGAACCTTCCTTTCAAGGCTCTTTCTCCACTAGGTTATTGGAAGGCGCCATAATGCCGCCTGACACAAACCACAAAACCAGCCAGCAGAAGATTTTCATGTCAGTAAACACTGTGACCTTAAGATATCATTATCATGTATAGTGTGTCTGTGTGTGTGTGTGTGAGAGAGTGCACACTGAAAGACCTATCACTTGCAGAGCACGCAAGCAACTTATTTATAAATATAAAGGAAAGGCTGGGTACATGAACAGTGTGTCAGTGTGAACGGTCTCTTTGGGTACATTGAATAATGTGTGTGATTGTATGAATAGCGTGGTACAGAAGACAACACGTGAATGAACCTTTGTGGCAGTAAAGTGTCACAAGTCATAGTTTTATTTTTCATTTGACTTTGGTACGGCATGTTTATCAATTTAGGGTACCACATCATGTCTAACTGAAGGTCTTTTAGTTCACTCTGACCATTCTGGCACTATTTAGAGGCAGAACAGTCAAATAAGATTGGCTTAAATAACATATTTCTCCAGAATACAACCTTGATAAAGTTTAAGGACAGTTGAATGTAAGCAGCGTAAGTGATGAGATGAGAAAAAAAGTTAAATAGTAACGCTCATTTAAGAACTTGAGTGTTTTACTTTAGTTTTTGCAGTAGCAGCAGTTGCATACAGACATTGTATGGTGCATGACAATTAAAACCTTATTTGCCAATTGTCATTGTAAACACGCTTAGATCAATGCACGAAATGTCCATTAGCCTGTCATTGAAAGGCTTCTAACATGAGTTCAATCAATACAGTCCAGATAAAAAAAAAAACGTCCAGATTAAAAAAAAATAAAAAATGTACAAAACAGCCATTTTTGTTATTGTATTCACATCACTCTTCCATGAGGGGTGTTGGTGTCTTTTGGATGCTTTGTCTTTGCCATATTTAGTGCAAGTTAATTGACTTACAATGTGGAATGAATGAGATGCTTAGAGCAGAAGTCAAATCTCTACACACAATTATGAACATGAAGCAACAATTAATTCAAGTGTTCGACAAAGGCCATAATTGCAAACCCAACAAAAATATGCTCAATTGTTCAGCCTGCAAATGAATCTGGAGGGCAGTGCAGATAACACAAATGCAAGCCTACATACAATTTCTTTTTTCTTTTTTTCTTTTTTTTTTACAAAGAATACAACTATTAGATGTAAAGTGCAAGTGTTGCAAGATGTTAATGGGTAGGCATACAGTCTTAGTTAAAGGAATTAACCTAATCATGAGCAATACTACCAAGCTGAAATTAGATTAGAGCAAGTATGACACCAAATATTACGCAGACAGTCCCTTGTCACCTGTGTTTCATTTACTTCTTTTTTTTTGTTTGTTTTTTATAAATAAAGGTTTCTTTCATTATCACTGCGTCATACAGCCAGATTGCTGTTGTGACTCTATTTCAATCCATTTCTTCTCCACTTCCACCTGGAGAGAAAGAACACCATTAGGTGTGATTGATTAACATATTAATCAAGCAGAGGTCTGATCGACAAAAGGCTGATTCACTTAAGAGGTCCCTCAAACATCTTACCTGACAATGATAGCGAGTCCAGCTGGTCACGTGTTTCTGTGGTTGAATGTCATTGGCTGTGCCCAGAGACTTGACTCTGGTCTGTGACACGACGGCGCCCATAATTTCACATTCCATGGTGACGAAAGGATACCAGTCGCTTGGGATTTCCTGATCAGATCCCAGCTCTAGTTTGCAGGAGAATGAATGAGGATGGTCCACTGCTGCAAAGGAGCAAACAAAGTGTGTTGAGTGCAATGCTGCTTGCCAACAGTGATCAAAAGTATAGAGATTGTACATGAGGGGTTGCTGAACAGTACTGGGTGGCACCAGTAAGTCTATAAACTAACACCCGAAAATGTCAGACAAAGAAGAAAAACCTCCCTAAACACTGAAAACTGTTCGATATAAAATAGAGATATTAACCTCTTTTTCACTGCCTCAATTACCCTCCCATGTTCCTGTGTTGATATTCTGTGTGACCCGGCAATTTTCCTGCTTAGTATTTGAGCCGCGACAGACGGGACAGGCCTGTGTGAATAGGTTTTCCCTAATGCCAGTACCGGGTCGTTAAGTGCCACACCAGCAACTTGCATCCTGATGTGTTGAAAGCAAGTGTCGCTGACGCTTGGTGCAAGCAGATTCTCTTGTTAACATATCTGATGTGCACTATTTGTGAAATTTTGCAGGATCTCTGTGTAATATGATGTTTAAGTTACTGAAACCTGACGGAAAAAACAATGACGGCCGTATGCATTTAGCATCATTTAGCTGTACCACAGGTTTACAAACATTCTTTAATGTACATTTACACAAATTCTTTCATCATCCTGAGTAATGTGCAACCAAGGGGAGAGTTCTTTTTTTAGGCTTCTTTTATGGCTATTTTAATAAACATACAATGGCATTTTGGTGATTGATGGATGGTTAACTGAGGGTTTTGCGTTAGAGAGCAGGAAGTGCTTCTTTGGCTGCGCTTGTTTGCTGCGTGGTTCTGCTTTGTAGTGCTTTAACAAGTACAGTTAATAGTGCACAAGTTAAGTTCATTTTAGATAATAAGTTATTAATAAGTTATTTTTAATGACTGGGCCTGATCCTGCCCTGTGTGCGTGTGCGTGTGTATGTAATGGTGTTACCTGTGTTCTTTGCAGGGAGTCTGTCAATCCTCCAGACGACAGCAGAGTAGACGTTCTCGTACTTGACACTGCCGACTGATACCTGCATGACGGGCTGTGAGTCTGCAGTGCTGAAAGAGCCCAGGCAGGCATTTCTGTTCATTCGGGCCTTCAGCGACCTCTGGCGCAACAAGGCCACTGTTTGTGTCACTTTGACCCATTCGCCCGGCACCGGCACTCGCACCACTACATTCTCACACAGTGGGTATGTGTCAGACACCCCCACAGAGGAGGGAAATGTTCTTGACATGTTGAGAAAGGCCTGCAGCTCCACGTAGGCACCTTGAACAGTAACCACTGCTTTAATCGTGAAAGGTATTTCCGTGCAACCCAAAAACATGGTTTTGTACCGCATCAGCTCCACCCTACATGCCTCTGGGGGACAGAACTTTATCAGTCGTGACTTCTGAAAGGCAGGCTCATTTACACACTTGTGAAGGTGACAGTCTGTGATCTCCATCCAGGGCTCGCTGCTCTCTTCAGAGCCATAGCTTGCATTTGAGCGCAACAGGCCAAGGTCATTCAGAGCAAGAAAACAATCGCCCAGTCCGTTCAGAAAGGCAAGACAGTGAATTTGAGTGAAGGCGGTCCGCTCCATGACTCCTCCAAACTTATCTAGCTGTACCCACATGTTGTCGGTGATCTGCAGGGACAGCTCTTGTTCCTCATAATGCCGCCTGGACTGGTGGAGCACGGACAGCTGGAAAATCTCCTCTTCCATGGAGACCACCAGATCCTCCATGTCTTTGTGTACGGTGGAGCCAAACTTGAGCAGCTGCTCGACTTCAGCTTCGTGATTCACCTCCAGCTTGGGATGGTAGCGTTTCTTTTCTGTGTAGGAGAAATGCTCAACCTTCACCGTGAGGACTTTACGGGGCTCACCATAGCTTTCCAGCTTGAGGGCAGAGAGTCGACATTGAGGCAGGAGCTGGAACTCTTTGAAGGGCTTTTCTAGTCCTTTCTCGTAGTACATCTGCAGAACACCTCCTGGTAACAAGCGGAGGTAAATGGGACCCCACTGCCTTGAGGACATGCGATTCTTTTTTTCTGGAATCCTGAGCATAACAGGCCAGCCATCTCTCCTCTGGCTACGAAACAAACCACGAGGAACAAACTGAGAGGGACTCTCGCTTATTACCTCACATTTCGAACTGAGCCGCCTCTCAGCTCTCTCGTGTCTTTCCATGTCTGTGTTGTGGTCATTTTCTGTTCGGAGGCCTTCAAGTTTGTTGCAAACAAAAGACAGCGTGTTCTGGAGGTGATCACGTGGAGGCTCACTGCCATCTTTGGTCCGTATAAAGAAACGTGGTAGACTATTGTCAGATTCCGAGTCTGAAGAAGAGCTGCCAACATCCACGCTGTGTCCAGAGCTGTCCCAGAAAGGGTTTAAGTGTCCAGAGTTCCCCTGGAAAGTGGGGAAGGTGTCTGGTCCATCTGAGCTAAGATTCAGGGCTTCTGGTCCAGGAGAGGAAACAACAGTTGGAGACAAGCTGGATAAGTTCTGGAAGAAATTGTTCTCCTCCCTGGTGTTGGAGCGAAGTAGAGATGCACTGCTCGGAACGCTGCTTACAGGAGTGCAAAGGGATGAGTTACACGGAACACACGTATCTCCACTGACACTTGACTGGCTTTGAGGAGATTCCAGGGAGCTGATGAAGCTCCAGGAAGTGTCTCTGATAGGAGGAAGCACTAATTTGAGACCGTTGGGACGTGGCAGTGCCGCTTTGATACACCCTGGCGATTGTAGGGGCTTCTGTGGGGATGAGAGGGGTGTGTTGTCGTCTTCAAATGTGACCCAGTTGGACTGATTGGTGGAGCACATGGCTGGTGGCACTTCAAAACAACAGCTGCTGCTTTGTTGTGTCAACACAGAGAAGTCTTCTCATCTGCAAGAAAACAAAGGCTAAGAATTAGAAAATCATTGTGTAACTAAGCAATGTATTGAATTGATCAAATGGTAACCAATTATTTAAAAAAAACCAAAAAAACATCTGTCCTGATTTAAAAAGCAAGAACAAGGCAATGTATCCATTTGGGTGAACAAATGGGAGAACTCCTTGGGGATACGAAAACATTTTTTTTTTTCCTCCTAAAATGCGAAAATGAAGTTGGAAGTTTAGACAAGGCTGATATTTACATATTCTGAAGCTCACCTCTCAAAGCTGAAACATTCCCTATACATAACTACACAAACAACCTGCACAATGTATTGTGATCCAATACGTCAGTCACATTTTTTGCTTTTGTAAAAGACAAAAAAGCTCAATATTTGCACGTGACAGGGCAAAACAGTATTTTACTATTGTTACTATGTTACTGTGATATCTGCCAGTGAGGTTACAAGTGATGCCAGTCTATTCTCGTGCTGCCATGATGCACTATCACCAAGCTGTTGAAATTTAGTGAGATACAAAGACGCATTTGACATTGTGTCATCCAAACATTTTTTAAAGCAAAATCACACTTCTGGTCTTATTGCTTTAGCGATAACTGCCATGTATGGCAGCAATAAGTCTACAATATACTCTATACCACTGGTCCTCAATTGGCGGCCCATTCGGCCTGTCAAACATCACCCAAATAATGTAAAGAAGTGGTTCTCCATAGGCAGCCCATCGGCCATTTCCGGCCCGTCAAACATCACAAACAAAACGAGCCACGAACAGCAAATGGCCCCTGGGCCGCACTTTGGTTGCCGCTGCTTTTACAGGAATGGAGCTTTTTGATTTGTGTCACAAGAAATGTGTGACATAATCTCATGTTTTTAAACCTTATTTAACAACAAATCATGAAGCTATCGGGGAGCTATGGCATCCCCGAGCGTCTTACGAGACAAACTGCGAAAGAAGCGGCGAGCCTTTCAAGAATGCTTGGTAAAAGTCAAACATGATTTGTTTTATTTTGTGCAGCGGTAGACGCGCGTGCTTGCGGGCGATTAAAAAAAAACAAAAAACATTCATCCGATACAATCCAACTTTATTTGTAACACACTTTAAAACAACCGCAGTGGCCCAAAAGTGCTGTACAGACAAGACAGACATTCATGATGTTCCATAATATTTCCTGATGTTTCAGGAATCCGGTGCATGTGTGTTTATGTGGACAGACATTTCTTGAAACCTTCACTTTTTTTTTCTTAAACACAGGAGTGTAGGAGCGGCGCATGAAAATGTCTGTCTTTGTGTGGACATAGCCTGAGCTTGCTAGGTTCCTGTATTTCTTGTAATTAAAAGAGGGAAGGGAAGTGTTATTGCAGCTAGAACTAAATCGATGAGTCAGTTGATCTGACATAGGGGAAAGCATTCGAGGCCGTATACACACAAGAAATAAAGTGCTACAATCTGACCAATCACAGACGTTACAGTCAGCATCGCCGCAGCTCTCTGATTTTTTAGGAGGTGCATGTCGTGCTACATGCAGAGACTGAAGGCTTCGTTATACTCCAGCGTCACAGCGCCGGCTGGTTGAACAAGGAAACAGAAACCAGCGAAATGCAAGAAAACCAAAAGCGTACGAGAGAACAGTGAATTGTACAAGCGTATTTAAAGGGTGACTGACATGATTGATCAACTTTGCTTAAATATATTATATATTGTTTGTAATTATGTTCTACATTGTTCGTTTCTTGAAAGCGAATGGTAAATTCACAAAAATGACATTTATAGTTCATGCTGGCAGCCATGACAAACTCGTCGCAGCAAAGCGTTATTTCCGGAAGTGACATAAGCGGAGTAACACCTCTCAGCTACACAAACATAGCGAGGATGTTTACAGTTATTATAGCAAAGATTTGAGCAATGTGTCAATAGTTTGAGGAGAAAAGAAGGGAGAAACTTGCAGAACATGGACTTAAGACATGGAGATGAAGATTGGTCGCCTTCAAAACACAGAATGGTAAGTGTAAATTACTCTGGAGTTGCTTATCATTCAATTATTGCTTTAATATTATATATAAATATTTTAAATATTATATTATATTTATTAATGAGTGTAAAGGGGTCGTTATAGCCTGATTTATTTCATATTTAATTGCCGTCATAGTGGCAGCCCCCCACAATCACATATCGCTCTGAAATGATGTTTACATGACATGGATAATGCTTTGCAGCCGTCTCGCCATGGTAAAATAGTAATTAGGATACAATATGTAGAGAATAGTGACGGCAGAATAGTACCGTTCAGTACTATTCTGCCGAAATATGTTTATACCGTACTTTCAAGCCAAACGTTTTTGTAAACATCCAGCAGCAACACAACATTTTAGCATCACTACTATTTTGATGAAAACCATACCAAACAAAGTCGACAAGCTACCTCGAGATGCGTTTACTTGGCTTTAGCTGAGAGGAGTTACTCCACTTATGTCACTTCGGGAAATGTCGCTTTGCTGTGACAACAAGTTCGTCATCGCTGTCGCCATGAACAATACATGTAATTTTTGCCAATTTACCGTTAGTTTTTTGAAAACATTGTACAACATAATTACAAACAATATACTGTATAACATATTTAAGCAAAGTTGATAAATCATGTCCGTGATCCTTTAAGTGTCAAAATTTGTGCCGTGTACAAAAAATGCAGACATTTTGGCAGGTCTGCTCCCTTGGAGTCTGCTGATGCCGCCCAATTGGTGGCCAAGCTTCAAACTTTGAAAACCCTGTTACATGCTATAAAACAGTCTTTCCAACAAGAAAATTCAGATTGTCATATGCAGTTGTTCAGATGTTCTTTTTTGGATTTAAATTAAGACATTGTCAGTGAGACAAATATTGTGATTTACAATGAGTGAATATGCAACAGTCTTTGTACCGTCAGTCACTATTCAAGTTTCAGAGGGCACAGACTGGCCAGATTGAATTTCTTCTATCTTCCTCAACTTAAAAGCAGAAAAGAAAGCCACAATTACAGTGTCCCTCCTTATGGAGACATCCAGCTATAAACAAACCAGGAAGTCAAAGTTCAGATTCAGACACTTCCTCAGTCAAACTCTGGGATATATCAGTCTAATGGGAGGATGTTGTCAAAAGTTAATATGTGCTCCTCACCATGTTATGGAACGCCTCTGTGGTGTTCGATATGAAGGAACATAGACCAACATGAGTCTCCACATGGGGAGGTGTGCTGAAAAGTCCCTGATTATGTTTTTCCATGCAGAACGTCTGCTCACAAGGCAGGCAAGAAATGAGAAGCTGCTCAATCTGTGGAGGACAAAGGCATAAATTCCACACATTCCTTTGGGACAACCAGCTTTGCACACAGGAAATAGCATTATGCTCTTATTTATCTGACAGACAACAAATATTGTTTTTAAACGAGTTTGTTCAACTACAAAAAAAAAAAAGCCTCCACCGTGATGCACACAAAGAAATATAATGGGCAATATTTTGACTTAAGTTAGCATGTAAATTATTGTGCCTAACATGCTAGAACACAATAATAAAGTGTGGGGCCAGAACAAGTCAAAGTGGGTCATAATATGGCACCAATGTGTTTTTAAATGAGGCAATTACAACATGCTAAATCATGTGGTGAGTTAAAGCAAGCCGCTCAAAATAACGTCAAGTTCAATTCAAGCGCGTGAGCGGAACAGTAATTGCACGCCAAAACAAAGAAAAAGTTATGACAAAACAACCGAATCAGACTTGGCGATTGCATTTGATGGATGTCGATGTGACCACAGTGGCTGTAATCAAGTGCAGAGCTCAGAATGTGATGACCCATTTCCAGAGGCAAAGCGTCGACTCATCAAACAGAGAGCAGAAGAGAAACTGCTGCTCAGCACACGCTGAAAGCACAACCAGCATCACTAATTAGCAGTCAGTTATTCAATACAACCCAACAAGAATGGCAATCATTGGGATTGTATTGCAGTGCACAATTGACTTGAGATGAAAAATTGGAATCTGTTGTTGCCAACTGCGTTGTTTCGCTTTTCTAAAAAGAAACCTTGTAAATTACGATACAGTAGGTCGTATTTTTTATTTTTACTCAATAATTTTACTTATTGGGTAAGTACCTGTATGGTTTGTGTTTTGTACCTTTACTGTTCCAGAAATGAACCGAACCATGACTTTGAAAAAACTTTGAAAAAAAAAACAACAAAATGAAAGTATTCATTTAACAAAACATTTTTGTCATACTACTGCCATGGATAAATAAACAACTGTGAAATAGGAGCGAAATTAAGAGGCGATTTTGACACAGTTTAGACACGCCCCCATTTAGTTTTCTGAACCCAACACCATCTTGGTTGTGACATCACTGACAGACTACGTTCCAGGAACCAGATTCAAACGCATGTAACAATGAACTCACACCAACCAAAGCCATTATATTCACAACAATAACACAATAATAACATTCACTGATATTATGTTTTGATAACTATGATGATATTATGACAAAAAAATGGCCACAAGTATGTTGATGGCTTTTTTTTTTTAAAACTGCCATAGCCAAAAGTCTTGCCTTCTTCCTTCTTAACCTCCTGCATGAAATAATTTGGTTAAGAAAATGTTGACTCCGGTTACACAAAATCCTCGGAATTGTCACAAATGCTCCAGCGAGACCACAAATTGAGGCAATGTTGCCGTGTGTAACGTCGTGCAACCAAATACAAACAAAAACATTTTAGTAATGACTGCATGAAAAGATCAGATTTTAACAAAAAAAAATCTGAATGGGGCATCATACCCTGCATCACACATTGTCGATTCTCATAACACTTTGATAATTCCATAACAGTATATTCAAGGAAGAAGTAGCAAGTGTCACGTTAGTCATGTGTAATCTACGCCATCCGTCAACCTATTTTACAGTAGCAAGCAGTATCGGGACAAAGTAGATGATGCATTCAAGGACTGTCAAAGAAAGTGGGACAAGTCTCCACTCGCAGTAAACATGCAAAAAACTGTGGGATTTCTAACTGTATATTATTTTTTTTATAAAATAATTGCCCATACTTCCAAAATTGATATCCGTTTACATAAAATTTTATGTAGTTAATTACAAATTATTATTATTTTTTTTTTTATAATTGTGCCTGAATGTAGTTGGAGACCATGCTTGGAGATATGATGTACTCTTTTACACATTTGAAAATACTGTAAGAATGCCACTTATAGAATTGGCTTCTTTATTTTATAATGGAGGATTAATGTCCACATCAACAAATGTAACTCATACCAAATTAATTGTTAGTACACTTTATCGAATCGTTCTGTTTTTAACATATTTCGTTTTTTAAAATTGTATCTTGACCCGTGTATCTAGATGCGTATCGAATTGTTTACCACAATGAGATTTACGTCCCTACTTATTATAGATAAAAACTTTTCTATCTGTGATTAATTGTGATTAATGTCCCTACTTATTATAGATAAAAACTTTTCTATCTGTGATTAATTGTGATTGATTATGAGTTAACTATGGACAAAATGTGATTAATCATGATTTCATATTTTAATCAATTGACAGCCCTAAAAAAATACGTCTTTACTTACTGAACTTACTGACCGATCGATTGCAAGCAATTCAGGTCTACAACACTTCTGACCAGGTGAATGGTGTCTTTAGGAAATGTGAACATGCTTACTCCGTTTCCTCGAGTGTTCCAGCAAAAGACTTCAACACAACAAGCGGGCATAATACAATAAAATATTAGGGATGCTCCGATCAGGGTTTTATGCTGCCAATGCCGACACCGATCATCCATGAGTGAAATCGTCCGATACCAATCACATGGATTAATTATACATTTTTAAATGTATTTATGAGTGGCATTGGCTAGGGGGTGAAGTATAAGGGGGGGAAGTCAACACAATTCCCAGGTTTTCTGTTGATTTTTGTAATGTTGTGAATGTTTAAAAAAAATAATAATTTAAAAAAATGTATGTATGTATGTATGTAAAAAAAAAAAAAAAAAAAAGGGAGTAGGGCTGAGAATCTCAGGGTACCTTACGATACTATACTATTCACAATACATGGCTCACAATAATGCTAACATCTCCTGGGGGCGAGGTTGTCCATGTGATAACACCACTGTTAGTTCAGTGTTGGTGTTTACTTGCCCCTCTAAGAATGTAAGTAACACTGAGCTTGCCCAGATGTTGCAGGCTACAGTTACACTACTTTTTGATGTCCAGTCGCGGGCCGCAAGATACGATTTGGTGGGCCGCAAATGGCCCGCGGGCCGTGAGTTTGAGACCCCTGATTTACACAGTGTAGTGCTGTCCCAGATCAATTCCTGTCCTTGTGCACATACTGGAAATAACAGTCTCAATATTTATTTTCCTCTTCTCTCCTTATTAATTGTGAATTACAACCACTCAAGCTAGTCCCTCCTCTTCCACTGCATAGCCAAGATGGGGATGATTGCGGGTGGTTAGGCTTCATCGTTGCACATTCACCACTTGGGGTGTGTTGAGTGCAACATGCGGGTACTGACAGCACATTGCATTTTGCCATGCTTTAAAGCTATTATGAAATGTTTCGGTTATCATTAAGAACCTGTGAAGAGCGGTCACA
This sequence comes from Dunckerocampus dactyliophorus, assembly GCF_027744805.1. Taxonomy (NCBI): domain Eukaryota; kingdom Metazoa; phylum Chordata; class Actinopteri; order Syngnathiformes; family Syngnathidae; genus Dunckerocampus; species Dunckerocampus dactyliophorus. Next base: position 13,033,115 of record NC_072832.1, on the reverse strand, counting down.
TTACGGGCATTCTACCTTGCATGCACGTATGTATGACCAATCGTGCTGTCCCCTGGCCCGCATCTTCCAGTCATGCCAGAGGAGGGGAAGCATCCCAAACTTAAACTGATTGCTCTCTATCATTCAAACAAATCTGTAGGAGTGAAGTGGGGCCAAGCACGGTACAAATGTCCCAAGTGTGTGTACGTCGTAAGACCAAACAAACCTGCTTCAGTTGACACTTGGTATGTCACGCTGGAAAATGACCAAGCCACTGGATTGTGCAGGTGTACCTATTGTTGTGTCCAGCAAGTGTGTTTACACTGTAAAGTTAAGCAAACATAAGGCATAAGGTTAATGGCATTGCGCTCTGCAGCATGGGCAGGAGTAGGTTACAGTAAATGTCACTACAAAAATAAAAAACTCCACCAAGTGCATTAAACAGTAGTGGAGCTCCAGCACGATGACCCACGACACTCTGGACACGGAGGCCGCTTGCCGTGTTCGCTGCTTACGCCATTGTTTTGACAGTGGGGGGGGGACCGGCGTGAACTTTTCGTGACTTTAGTCACTCTTTTCACACGTTTAACAACATGCGCCGCTGACTCAATCACAGCACCACAAACATTTGTCAAACTTCGACCACAAAAAAGACTTTTTGCTGCTTTGTAACGTCACACCAACTATGGCCAGTCGACCGACATGGACGCAAATAGAAAGAAGACGTACTTACGAATTCACAAAGACAGTTCACTGTTTGAGAACATCGCTTCAAGTTTGACGGACGCTGATGTCGGCCGGTTGTGTTCAAAATGGCAGAGAGTGAATCCAGGGAATGTGAACGACTGTCCTCCCGACAGGACGCTGCAAGAAGGAACACAACCGCGGTGCGTTCATGACTGTAGGAAATAATGCCACCAGAAGTTACACACGTCTTTTTTAACCGACCAAAGATAACGGCGGAAAGGTGAATATGTTGAACTATAACAGGTTCTGTGGGATTTTACACCCAAAAGGTGTGTTCATAAAATAATTGAAAACATTACACACAAACTATTAATTATATTTTGTGGAAACAGTCTAAAGAAGGCAGTTTTCTTGCACAAAGCAAGGTCCTTAAATGCACCGTTGGGATGAACTACTCGGAGATACATCAGTGACATTTGACCTCAGAAATGTTTTCCAAAATCTTGCAGAAAGTCTTCCCAAAAGAGTGGAGGCTACTGTAAGGGCTGCGATTTCCTTGAACTTTTTGTTACCTCCTTTAGATGAAAAGGCCAGATACCTCAATACTTTTAGTCTAGGACTTTTCAACAAAGTTGTTCTCAGGACCACATTTCTAGAAAGCAAGTGACCAGGTTGCACCCTTTCAATGTTATTCTTAATTTGTATATAATTTCAATGCAAGGCGTTGCCTTACCTTACCATGTTTACCTCACCAAATGGTTAATATAGTCCTAAATAAAGTTATAAAGTATTCTACGCTCCTCCATACGATTGGAGCACATGCCAAAAATGCTGGTCAAAGATCGTCTAAAAACAGGGCATGCTCTGATAAGCATGTGCTGGTGTTTTTAGGAATCTGCTGCAAAAATGTTAGTTGCTCCCAAGTTTTTAACTGAACTCATGGGCCACACTGGATTTGGTCCACAGGAAAAACTGTAGCACTTCACATTCAAAATGTTGGCCAGAAATAAAAAGTGGATATTCTAAAGAAGCTGAATGATGAGAAAGATCACATCATATTGCAAATGATGTGCAGAATAAATGACTTGGAGCAGCGCACACACATGAAGAATATGATTATGACTGGGCTTCATATTACATATTAAATGACAGACATGCATTTTAAAATTCACCAACAAAAAACCCAAAACAGCATCGCTGAAACAGAGTAAGCTGAAAGAAACAAATGTCTACATAAATGAGTGTCTTACAAAACGCAATGCCACCATCGCCAAGAATGCATGCAACTTCAGGAAGCAATGATCATTAATAAGTTACTGTTTAATCTACAGTATATGCAGCATTTATTTATGATTTATATACTCGTGCATTCATCTCTTTATTTGATTCTCTATTATTAGGGCCCGAGCACTAAGACCTATCCGTCGTGCAAAGGCCGTATTGTATTTAGTTGTCTTTGTACTCTTTTTCAGACATGTTGAATGGTGTAAGTGTAATCATGATATTACTTTATGCAACTTGTTAAGCATGTTTGAAACATTTAGACCATAACATACTCTAAAGGCTATTTCTTGTCTTTAGCCTTTCTTCTTGGCTCTTTGGACCATGTGGCTATCGGATAAGTAGTCTACGATCACACAATTTAAAAGGGTTTCAAATTTATAAAAAAATAAGACCAGTATATGTGGTCACAGCGTTGGACAGAAAGCGCAGAATGAAAGTACACAGTCTGTATAGAAGCTGCCATGCCCCTCTAGAAAGTTAAAGTTAAGCTTGTGTGACAACAATGCATCTATTGTGTCTCTCTTCCAGTATTTTTCCATCAGTCATGTAATTATTGTGCAACTCTGATGTGCTACGAGAAGCTGTTATAACATCTAACAATACCATACAGGCCATCAATTGAATAGCCTCATTACTTGTTGCAGAGGCTTTGAGTGAGCTATTAAATTAATACTGTATAGTACAAATAGAGTACTATGTGTGTGGCCACTCATTTATTTGCAAATCTCCATTTGTTGGAACTGGTAATATGGTAATATGGTAATATAGTAATGGTGTTAAAAGCACCATGAACTACAATAGATTGACAGCATAGTTTTTCTTGCCAAAGAAAGTGACGCCATTAAGTAATCATCTTGAAACAGTTCCCATGTCTATTTAAATTTCCCAGTGGTCAGGGTGGATCACTGGCTTTTTGTCAATATTTTAGACCAAAAAAAAAAAAAACCACGACACAATGAGATCTTTCTAAACACAAGTAGAGCTTTATTTTGATTCTCACAGACATTGTGGGCTCTTGAGAAGTTACACTGTGAAGCTACAAGTACTGTATCATGTGTACACACAGTTGGCAAGTCCTGGTGGGCAGAGGGAAGACTGGCTTCTTCCTGACTTACCTCATCATGTCACAACAAGCCAGAGCTGAACTGTAAACTGAACGCTGCATGAACCAGCTTGTCTACGCACCAGTTAAAAGTCCAGGCAATGACGCATCCGATCATACAAACTTTATGGGACACACCCAAAAAGAGGAAGGAGACATTTTATGAGAAACATTTATATGCTCATATATATATATGTATATACCTGTATGTGTGAGGTTAAGATTAAAACATACAATAATTATTTTAACTGTATGAATAATGTATGCTGCTTTTATTCAAAACCATCTTTGCAGATTTACCCTTACTTTGGTGCTAAAAGGAAATACTGCTGCAAAGTAAGATCACACACGCGTACAGGTCCGCTTTACAAGCTCCCACTTGTCCGTTATAGACTTATTCTTCCATGTAAACACAGTAAATCAGTTGGTGCTTCCATTTGAAGATCCAAAGGATTTAAATGTCTTCAGAATGAAAGATGGATTCAAGTCTTTCCATTACTAGTTGATTGTTGGAAGCCCTTCTGAAGACCATGCAGATGTTGGAAGGGAAATGCATAATGTCTGAAACAATAGCTCCTTTAAAAAGACAACTTATTAAAGCTGGGGATGTTCCGCCTTTTTTCCTGTGTCGCTGTTCTGTGTGAACAGCACCGACATGTAATTTGGGGCGCGGCGAGGGGGTCAAAGTCGACCTGCAAATGTTCCGTCTTTGGAGGTAGTATCAGAGGTGTAACGAGTCGAGACGGGAGCTGTCTGAAAGGGAGCGGTGAGTAAACCATCTGTTGTGTTGAAAGCAATTGTTGCTTCCAGACCAATATTGTATCACTTTGTGACTGCACAGACATTCACAGCCATGTTCCGCTATGCTGAGTTGAGTCAGAGACACAGGCGAATAAATGTGGATTGTAACGTCTCTGATGCGGCAATTTTGCATAATCTCTGTGTGAAAGAGGCTTATATGTGTATGTTAAAACGGCCGCACTGACATTGTGTGTCCTCTCAGATAAGCAGTAAGATGTCATTTTTCCTCACACAGACACAGAACGGGAAAAATACAAAGGCTGACCGATGAACAGGAAGACAACAAGATGTGTCGCCTTCCTGCGGTTCATCTTCTATCCTGTTCTGGCGAAACGTCAAACAGCTTCTGGGACGAGTTATGTGATGCGGTGTCATGAGGAAGGGGAATGCCTTTTCAGTCAGTTTGCAGTGTCTGCATTGCCACCATTTAGAAAATTCTGAGGCTCTGGTAGTGGTCCGGGTTTTGTCACGGGAGGAGGTGGGTCTCCACAGTGTCTTCAAGGTGCTGTCCCAAATGGAGCCAATGTTTGAGGGCACTTCTAGCGACCTTTGTTCTTTTTGGCATTTCCCTACAGAAAGAAAATAACAACTTAGTTTTCACACAGCTTTGAAGATCAATGCATGAGCTCCTCCACTCGGGATGAGCATAATAACTGAAGATGCTCCAATCAGGGTTTTATGCTGCCGATCCATGAATGAGAAGGCATCATGTCACATACTAAAAGTGTCTTCTTCGAGAACATTCTGACATTTATTAAACAGGGAAGGTTTTATTGTATCCATATATTTAGGCCTGTCACGACAATCAGTCAACGAATTAATCACAAGATAAATTAAAACGAACTTGATAATTTTGCTGGCCTCGATATATTGAAATGTGCATGCTTGTTTGTTTTCCTCCTCTCTCTCTACCAAACAGGCTGGATGACAAGAGGGTTCAGTCTGTCTCTGTCTCAACACCTGGGGCGTTGGTTCTAGAGCGGAATGAACAGAGTGAGTGAACCCTCCTGTCAGTCATTCAGTCTCTTTGTCCCAGTGGGTGGAGTCGGAGTTGCTAGCGAGTGCTGCACCCTGCAAGTGAGCAAACACAAATATGAATGAAGGCACAAAAGCGATGGTTTCTAAGGCTAACGCCACAGCCCCAGGGTGACAATATTTAGTTTTTAAACAAGGTGAGCCCACAAACACCAATGAGCCAATATGCGGTGGCGATGAAGAAGGGGAATACGACCAACTTGCATGCGCACCTCAAACATAACCATCCTGTCCAATTTTCCCAACTGGGAAGAAAAAGTGCCGCTTGAGGTGCAGCGGAGCCTTTGTCCCGACAGTCAACACTTACTGTTGCCGTTTGTTTGGCAAAGTAAATATAATCAAAACAGCGCAAAATGGTGCATGCTCACAGACAGTGTAATTGGCTACATGTTAAGCCTTCCTGTTAAGGAATAATACACAACATTCATTATTTAATGAAGTGCCGATTTTAAAAAGGTTTTCTCATAATGCATTGCGTCTGAGCAACGCATTCATTGGTGCCTGCTGGGGCACTGTGATGACGTCAGCCTCCGTCTGGGCTCCTCTGGTGGACAGAGGCAGCACTGCATCAATCCATCCATTTTCTATGCCGCTTGTCCTCCAATGAAATGCTTTACTCAGACAAAATGCTTTATGGAAAAACTTTAAAATGTTTTTTTTGTTTGTTTTTTTTACTCGTATTGGTAGATGTTTAGGTATACCTTTTGTGTGTAAAGTTGCTGTGTGATGAGTTTAGTGTTCTTTGTAAGATGACACCGTGAGTTAGACTGTTATAAGTAATGACCTCCTGCAATTTCTGGTATTGTTTTTATTGTTGTGTGTGGTTTTTATTGGAGTGTTGTTTTTTTTCGTAACAGAGACAGGGTCTCTTTTATATTGGTTTTGGTTATGATTTTTAATTTAAGTGCAATTTTTGCCAGAGAGTCCATTTTATTTTCATTAGTTTTTTTTGTCTTTTTAATGTACTATGTTGTTTATTTTATTTAAAAGCTCTTGACATTCCAATTGCAATGTTAAATACTCTTGATAAATTATTTATTGCTTTTAATATGGTGTATTCGCATGATGATGCCATATATTATCATTACATTAATGAAAAAATGGTGTCAAAATAATGTTGACAGTAATCATTTGTAGGACAATTATCGTCCTGCAAAATTTGTAACAATGACAGGCTTACATATACTTCAAAAAATAAAAAATAAAAAAAAGCCTTATTTCAGCTTCCGGAGTTTTGGTTTGTCTCCTTGTTGGTGTAAACATTGCCCCCTCCCTCTGGCTTTGTCTTTTTCTCTTGTGAATTAATGTTGTTAGAAGCGCCATGGCACATGACAAGCTCATGCTGATGATAGCTCCATTATAAATACCGATAAATGCAACTTATAGTGCAGTGCAACATCCTCTCTATGACGCTGATGCGCCTTATATCGCTCCGGGGTATAAGTCCGGAAACTATGGTAGATGGTCTCAAGAAGAACACTATAATGTCAGCTATATGAAGTTGAACTACTACTCCAGGCAGTATTACTCTGCTAAATACTACACTGGCATGGAAACAGGAGTTCAAAACATTCAGGGAGATTCTCCCATGATGTTGAAGTTTACATTAGAAAAACAAATTGTTAATTTACTATGATTAGTTAATTGTCCATCTGTAATTTACACAAATAAAATGATTATTTTAGTTTTGTGCATGAAACAGATGGTATTTTGCAACACAAACAGAAAATATGATGCATTGCTAATTGCTTCATGTTGCATAAGAGCAGAGACAAAGTGAAAGCTACTGTTCAGATTTCCAACATTACTAAGCATACCTTTTAGAATTATAAAACATGCTGGGTCTGGTCCCTGTCCTTCCTGAGAAAACCACCAGCTTCCAATCACAAACATGCTCTGTCTTGTCATCTGGCAATAAGCGCTCGAAGCAGGCAGCAACATGCACCCACAAAAACGGACCTCTTCAAACTCTGCATCCTCAGACCTAATGTCTTTTTCACATGGTGCCAGCAGGCGCGTTTCCCTTCAGTCCATGTAGCAAGCACCCTGCCGCCATTGCCTTCTAGGTCCAGCCTGTAACTGACAGAATCTTTACGACGTCACGGCTCAAAGGCTTAAACTAACACTCCTGAGAGACAATTGAGTTTTATCGCTCACTGTTTTTTTTCCATTCTTAGTTAAAAGTTCCTAAGAAATAAAGCAGAATATAAGCACTGTACCTTGCTGCCCAGTTTGAGCGTGTCAATCTCCTCTCTCTGTTTGCTCAGCGTCTCATTCATGCTACACAAATGGTCGCTCATCGTGCTCAGCTGGTTTTCGTAGCTTCTCTTGGTCGTGCTCAGTTCATCCTGTGCGGCAAACGGCAAACTTTCAATGGAGGGTGAGCCTTGAGTCCTGTTCGTGGGACTATTGCTGAAGGAGGCTGAAAAAAAGAGGGCTACGACAATGACACGGCAACGTACCTGCAGGTGTGTGATGTTCTGACTGGCCCGCTTTATGTCTACGACTAGAGTCTCACGTGATTTCTCTGCAATGGCTAATCTCCTGGCCAAAGCACGACACTAGAAAAATACAGAGGTGGGCAATTGTTTGAGAGTGCAGCGAGAAAAAAAAAAAAAAAACAATCACGTTGGACCCCCCCTTTTCAATAATTACCTAGTTTTGGGGGCCCTTGGCAGTCTGGTTCCCTTTGAATTGTCCTAACTTTTTCCTCAATATACAGTGGGTTTGCCAATAGCACTCATTGTAAATAAATTTAAAAACGTACAGTTAATCCATGTGATCGATATTGCCTGATCTCAGTCATGGATGATCGGCATCATAAAACCCTGATCCGAGCATCCCAACTAATGAGCAATGTTTAAAACACAAAACAAAACATCAGGACCACACACACTGGTATATTCTACGTGTCCTGTGTTCTGGCCTTCAAATATTTGGAAGCAACATATGCAGTAGATCCCCGTTTTTCGCGGATGCTACGTTCCAAGCCAAGCAGCTCATGGTGAAAATCTGCGAGTAATTTATACAGCCATAAAATTGTCTATTTTTGATACATGGCTTGCTCCTACCCCTCCAAAACCTCCTGCTAGCTTGACGTAAAATTTACTAACAGTGGTACACTTTACCTCTATTATTCAATTTATAAATTACTATGCTCGAGTTATGGTGAATGTGATGTCTTTTCTGTGGAAAAACAGCCTATTTTCAAGGGGGAAGACAAAAACCCCTGAGGCCATACAGTAAATGCTGAATCATGAAAGTGCAGGGTTCCACTGTAAAGTATAAGTAAAAGTATCAGTAAAAGTGGTGTTTTTGCTGCATCAATGCCATAAGAATACTTTTAAGAGAAGGTTGCTTCCTTAAGAGCTAATAAGGTCAACTTTCAAGTTTAGGATTCACCTCAGAGTGGAAATGCACTGCTTTGCTGTCTGACACCTGGAGCTGAGTGGTGAGCTCTCCCACTCTGGCCATGTAGTGAGTCTTTATCAGATGCTCCCTGGACTCCTCGTCTGCCACCTGCAAAACATACCCAACACCCTGCAACTTGACACTGGCTTCCTCCATGGAGAATATGCTGTTTTTCATACAAATGCATGGTCACTTACATGCTCAGCTGAAGGTACGGTACATAACATGCCAACCTGGAGAGAAGTGACAAATACAGTTTTTGAGTAGACTACAACAATAAACGCTATCTATACACAGTACACTGTGTACTCTCTATTGCAGCATTCTCCTGTTGTGCTGCCTCAGCACAGTGGAAATCAGAATTTTATCAAACAAAAACTGCGTAGGAGCTACAAGAATAGACAATAACACCCTTTGTTACAGGAAATGACGGACTCAAACCATGAAGAGGAACTTTCATCTACAAGCTGCAGATAAGCAGTGACTATACCAGGCTGGTGCACATGGTCTCCTTCCCAGCTGCTTTCAGAGCTGTCTCCACTTCCTCGTGGTTCTCTGAGACTGTGCTGACTGCAGTCTTCTGCAAGTTCGGACTTCCCTCCAGAGCTGCGGTGAGCTGCGTTTCCAAGTCAGCAATTCGCTGGTTCTCCTTTTCCAGTCGCACCTTCCCCAGCTGAGCTTCCAGGAGCCAGTGTTCTTTTTCCTGCTCCAAACGAGTAATCTTCTCCAGACTCTGCTGCACCTGCAGGAGGCAAGTAAGGCCAGTCAAAATGAGGTCAAATTAGACACAATTAAACAGGATTAAATTAAATCAATCAAAAAAAGTTGCATCTGGCTACCCTAAGCTATTTTTGCAGTACCTTCCAAAATTGCAATCATCTTGAAATTATTGTCATCATTTTTTCCATCACTACATGATTTATAGTAGCACCTGGTAGCACACAGAATTAGACATGCTTTTATAGGTGCCTTTGGCTACATGAAACAGAAAGTACTATATTATCAATCTAATGTCATCTGACAGAGATGATTACAGTGGAATGAGCATCATACCTGCTGGGTGAGACCTTCTCTACTCTCAGTGGAGCTGGTGAGTATACGGCGGTTGGACAAAGCTTCTCTATATGGAACAGACGGTGGCCTGGCCTAAACATTAACAAGACAAATAATTACTAAACAAAAAGTCAACAACTACAACAAAGATTGAATAGAATTTATTGTAAATGCTCCAATTTAACGCCTGTACTCCAGGGTTTCAGCTCCATGTAATTGATCATGGCACACAGCCACGCCAAAATAAAAGCCGCCACACCTTAACAATGTTTGACTAAATAGGTCAGGTGACAAAAAGAGGCGTTTTAGACTCTCAGTAACTTTGCCATTAAATTAACAGTTTTGCAATGTTCTCAGTTCATGTTCGGCTGGTTGTTGAAAAAAAGTTGACAAATTGTCATGATAAAAAATAACATTAACAGTAGCGGCATTTTAAGTAGCATGAGTGGTCACCACCCTGCAGCTTCATCTACTTCTACACCAACTTTAGAATGTTGGCTGAACTACTCACCTGAGAAACTCATGCATGTTGCACTCACCATACTCTTGTTTACAAGAACTCATCAGCAGTATTTATGCTGACTGAGCAGTTTGTTCCTTTCTGGTGTAACACTGGGTTTCTTGCTACTGTGTAATAAATGACCAGTTGGTCAAAAAGGGCTAAATTTTACTTTCCACTTTCTCATGCACGCCGAATCGCTAAAGTTTGTTGTTGTTATAAATTATAAGTTTTCACATTTTAGAAGCAAACGCTCTCCAATTATCGCCTGCTTCCAAGTTCCATCCATCAATTTTCTATGCCGCTTAATCCTCAATAGGGTCACGGGGGTATGCTGGAGCCTATCCCAGCTGACTTTGGGCGAGAGGCAGGTCCCCAGCCAATCGCAGGGCAGCTTCCAAGTTCCAGTTAATCCTCTTTGCGGTTAAGGTAAATAAATGCCCCAGCTATAATTACAGCATTTACTGGAATTTAGTGTTGTGTTTTTAATACTGTATTTAGCCCCTCTCATGTAGGTAAAACATCAAAACATATCTGCCGTGCAATTCTACACCAACACAAACTACAACCACAACCACAAAAAAATATATACTGTTAAATTTCTACCTTTGTAAAGGATAAATGATACAGCTTTTGTACAGTACAGGAACTATGTTGTTCTGTCCAATTAACTTTTCACCAGCAGATGTAAACACGTACCTTTCTAAGAGCGTGAATGTAAGCAGCTGCTTTTTTCTTATTGGAAAGCATACTTTCAGCTTGCAAGGGGTTAAGTGCTGCTGTGCTTCCTTTGGGACTGTAGCCCGATGACGTGAAGAAGTCCAAGTTGTTGCTGAAGAACGTGGCGAGCTGCATGAAACCACAGAAATTAAACCTCATAAAATTAAATCCTTAGCAGCTTCTTGAGCTGGAAGGCAACAGTGCTGGATAAAGTAAATGTCGGTGCAGTTAAGATTTGTTCTGAGATGCTGAATCTCAGATGGTCCCTTTCACACATCCTGTGCCAGCATGCGTTCAAGCCACCGCACTGGGCTTCCTATCAAACAAGTCTTGATTTAAGAAGAGAAATCATTTATCAGCATTTTGCCTGGGAGGCATCTGTAAAAACTGTGATTTGGATAGCTTTGAACATTTAACTGCTGCCCACCTGAGTCCTGCCACTCAGATTACACTCACTGTGGCGGCAACCCAGCATGATGATACTGTGAAAACTCATTTATGTAACTCAAGGTGTGTGACGAATCATTAACCTGACTGCCCCCTTCTGGCCATACCTTGCCAGTGCTGTTGGTCAGTGATCCTAGAGAGCCCAGCAGACATTCTGTGGTGGTGAAGAGTTTCTGTGTTGCAGTGGGGAGCTCCTGCTCAAGGCTGGCCTTCTGGTTGTAGTGCTTTGACATCTCTACACACACAAACGGGCACACAGACGAGTAAAAACAGCAGGGGAGGACAATTTCAAATTCATCACGTTTTGAGGTCTCGTGGGCCCTAAGCCTGGGACAATAATAAATAATGACACAGTAAATGAAAATGAACTTGATCATTTTGCCGGCCTCAATATATTGCCATGTGCGTTTGTGTGTGTCTTTCTTCGAGGATTGCCTCCAAACAGTCAGCAAGAAGATTCACTCTGTGCATTGGTTTCAGCACATTTTTGCCAGCGAACAACGGCATGAAAGGAGTGAGCCCTTTTGTCAGTCATGCAGTCTCTTTGTCTTGGTGGGTGGAGGCAGGGCCAATAGCATACACACAGAGTGCAGAAGAGTGTAACGTAGTAGAAATATATATATTTTTTTAAATTGTACTTTTCTGAGAATTCTCGTAGACCCAATCTCGTGTATCGTCTCGTCTCATGAAACCCCTAATAAATATGCTTTAACGGCTTTAATTATTTCAGTTCAATGTTTTTTGCTATATACAGTAATCCCTTGCCACTTCATACATCAATTTTTGCAGCTTCACTCTATTACTCTATATAAAAAATACAATAATAAACCATGCTTTGTGGTTGATTACAGCCTATTATTAGTCCAAAAATATGCATATTTAAGGAAATTTTACATATTTTTGTCTAAATTAAGCATTTTCAAGCATAAAAATGGATATCCATCCATTCTCCATGCTGCTTGTCCTCACTAGGCTTGTGGGGGTCTGCTGGAGCCTACCCCAGCTTGCTTTGGGTGAACAGCGGGGTACACCTTGGACTGGTCGCCAGTGAATCGCAGGGCACATACAAACAACCATTCACACTCACATTCATACCTATGGACAATTTAGAATTGCCAATTAACCTAACATGCATGTTTTTGGAATGTGGGAGGAAACCGGAGTACCCAAAGAAAACCCACGCACGCACGACGGGGAGAACATGCAAACTCCACACAGAGATGCCCAACGGAGGTTCGAACCCAGGTCTTCCTGATCTCCTGACTGTGTGGCCAACATAAAAATGACTAAATTAACTAAAATACAAATATAAGGCATTCAGAAGACGCATTCAAAGATGTTGTGATGATATGTAGTATTCTACACTGGCACTAAGTGTCAGTGATGTTACTGTAATGTTCGGTGAGACACACAAGCACGAGACCCGATGGCCAGAACGAGCTACTTTATTGGAGCAGCCGTAGCCCACGCCAAGCTAAAGCTCAACTCTGAACCCTCAACATCACTTCCTGTCTGCCCACCACTCAGCTCAATGAGCAACAGAACATATTTAGAGATACAGAGATGAGCACAAGTCTTAAAATGCTTATTTTCGCTTATTGTGTCTAGTACATTGGGTAATATGAGCGTATATGTAACTACGGGAGTGTTATTTCATGTCTAAAGGCTCTATTAATGATATATTAAAAAACTTATTTTGAAGGCCATAAACATGTTTTTCTATACAAAGTACAAAAATATGCCATTTATAAATAAGAAATCCTACTTTGCGAAAATTAATTTATCGAGGTCGGGTCTGGAGCCAATTAACTGCAATAAACTAGGGATTACTGTCAGACACTTTCTCATTCAGTAGCATGAGAATGCGTTTGTAAACTTTTGACTGGTACTGTATATACAGTATATTATCTTTTAAATGTTTTTCTTTTCTTCTTTCTATGTTCCTCTTTTCAGTTGCTCGTTGCTTCTCATGTTGCTGTAACATCTAAATTTCCCATTCAGGGATCAATAATATAGCATATAATCAATAAATAATCTATAATTAAGGAAAACCCCTATCCCCTGGACCTAGGAAGGATTTTTTAGAAGGCAGAAATTATTAATAAAAAAAAATTATACACCTGCATAAGCAAAGAAAATGACTAAAGAAGTGAAAGTAAGTCAACTTTCCACCATTGTCAAAAAATACTTAAATTAGGTGAATGAGATGGGAGAGCAAATTAAATGGTAAAAAATAATCAAATTAACAGCTCATTGTTTTATTTTCATAGGCTTAATACTCAAAGTATTTTCTGCAGTTCTTGTGCAGATATCACAAAATACTCTGAACCCAAAAGAAACAAGTTATTCATGAAGATAATAGGAAGAAAATGCCTCCTCTTTGCCATGGAGCATTAAGATTAGACAATGGAAAAGGGCTGTGTGGTCTGAAGAGTCCAGACTGAACCATTTCCACATCCAGGTAAAAACTAATTGGGATAAAATGATACTCCTTTCAGGTCTACTGCCCACTGTATTCATGTGACTAAAACGGTGAAAAAGAGGTTCAGGCTGCTCACCTTTAACAGCATCATGAAGACTGTGCAAGCAGGCAGCCAGTTGTGTGAAGACAGCAGAAGTGCTGCTTTGTGGCATGGCATCCTGACGAACACCTGACACACAAAGAGCCACAGAGAGAAACAACCATTATTCTTTCACAGCACTAGGAGGATAGGTTTGAATAATTCATGGTAACCTACTGGGTAATGTCATAAGGTTAATGTATCTTTGTAGTTTCCCAAAGGCTGAAGTGACTCTCTTCATATCGTTCTGAAGCTCCAGGTTCTTTACTTTTAGGGCAGCAGTGCAAAGAGGTGTCTGGCACTCCTCCTCTAGGCTAGACAGGAGAAGACTGTATCAACAACCAACAACATCCACTCTCTTTCGTCTTTATCACACACACACATGCAACAACACAGCAGACCTTCTGAGTTGATAAGGAAGCAGCTTTTGTAGAAAATGGGTATATGAGGAGAAATGGTCGGTGAAGTACTTCAGCTTGTCCACAGTCTCCTGCAATTTAATCACAACAGGAGATAAACAGTGGCACATCTTGATGGGGTTAGCACAATGGTTTCCACCTAAAAGAGCTCACAAGCATTGTGACTGTGTCTTCGGTGATGCTTTGGTGTAACTGCAGGAAACTGTCCTCTAGGGGGCGCACATACATCGCATTCTCATGCAGATACTGAGAGAACTGGAAGGACAGAGAGTTGTGCACCATCATTAGCAGACACACAAGAAATGTAATATCTGCTCTGTGTATGAACTTTTCTGACCTTCTGGTTCAGCGGAGAGATGGGCTCAATGGAAGAGTCCAGTGGATAGATGTGGACCCTCTGCTCAGTGTATGAATGGAAGTTCAGCAGACCAGCCACCAGGTCTTGAATAAAACTTAAGGCCTGGCCCGCTGCATCCCGCGCTTTTAGCTGAAATTTTTTAAAAATATGTATGTAGATCAACGTCAAAAGTTTGTGGCCAGACACATTTTCGTTGAGACGCCCCTGAACACCCACCTGATGTCTTCGATTGTGTGGCGGCACGTTTAGACTGTTGTAGTCACTAAATTCTAAAGGATTGGAGCAACAAAAGAAATAACATGCCTATTTCACTTGGCTGACAAATGTTCCTCAGCAAGTCCTAAGTTCGACATGATTTTGAATTGTGTTTGAGTGCTGAAGACTCACTGGTGTCGTTAAAGGGGACTTTCTCTTGGATGACGCTGCTGCTTTGTTTCAACTGTCTGTTGAGTTCTGACTGGCATCGCCTTAACTGTTGCTGACTGTACCAAAAAAAAAAAAAAGCACACCAGATCCACTTCACAACTAACCAGGACTCAGCCGAGAATCTGTGATGGAACAGAATTAAAACAAGACAAACACACCACTCCTCTGTTCTCAATCTGCACTCTTTCCCTTCCATCTCTAGAGTCTGCGTTTTAACCTAGAAGAGGAGGAATGCACGTAAATAGATCAAGTAAACTTACAATCTCATGGTGACTCATCCTCTTGGCTCATCCTCACCTCCAATCTCGCCTTGTCACTCTGTAGCCTCTCGATAGTTTCCGTGTACTTGGCCGTTAGTCTATCCACGACTGCCTGGTGCTGCTGCGAGTCTCTTTCTAGTTCCTCCAGACGTGCCCTCATCTCCGCCTCCTGTCTCCTGTGCTGCTCATCTGCCTCGTAAAACTACAAGAGCAAACAGCAGAAGACAAACATGCGCTGATTCCTCATAATTCCTCTGAATGTTTCAAAAGGATAGCATTCAATCTTTACTTGAATGTGAAGCCTCTCGTTTTCTTCAATCTTTTTCTGCAGGTCCTCATCAAAAACACTTTGTGTTCGAACGCCATGGTGTGAGGGGGAATCCCCTTTATTCTGAAGGAAGGCAAGAGCATTTAATCGTCACCATCATTATCCAACTGTATCTCCAACAATTATTGTATGATTGCTGAGGTAAGCATTCCCACTAATGCTACGGTACATCCATTATTCTTCCACGTCTTTTAGCAGCATGTTGGCTTTGTGCAGGTGCACTGTAGTGTACAGTAATCCCTTGTTTATTGCGGTTAACTGGTTCCAGACTCGACCGTGAAAAGTGAATTTCCGCTGAGTAGGATTCCTTATTTATAAATAGAATATTTCCATAGTTAGACCACAGAAAATCTGTTTACCACCTCCTAAATACGGTTTTCAACATTATTAGAGGGTTACAGCAGCAACGGTAGCTCATGTTAGGGATTATTGTGCCTGTTTTGAGATCATTTAAACTTGCAATAAAAGCTTGCTGTTCTGGCAAATCAGTCTATTTTAGTTGATTTAGCCATTCTTTTACTTGAAAATGCTTAAATAGCACAGAAAATAGGAACCATTTGCTTACATATGCATAATTTGAGTTATAATAGGTGGTATTCAACCACAGTTTGAGTCTATATCCTAAAATTATTAGACCAAGCAGAATAACAGACCACTGTGCCACCCTTATCGATAATATATTCACCAATGACTTTGATAATAACACAACTAGTGGCCTGTTAATTAGTGACATCAGTGATCATCTCCCAGTGTTTATCATTTACAATGAACATTATGATAAATGATACACTTTTCAAAGAGTGTGCAAAGAGGATACCGTCAGCGCTTTCAGGAAAGATCTAGAAGAACAAAGACAGGAGAGTGTCTACAGTGCAAAAGATGTGGACGAAGCATATGATCACTTTCTATGCACTTATATGGAGCTCTACGATAAGAACTGTCCCTGCCAAGAAAAGTCCAAGAAGCAAAGGAAGAACAACCAGCCATGGATAACAGAAGCACTAAAAAACACCTGTAAGAAGAAGAATACATTATACAGGAAATTTATCATTCAACAAACTAAAGAAGCAGAAAGGGAAAGGCTTCTTGAGACGTCATCTGTACTTCTGTGAAGAAGGTGTCGGACGTTTCGCTCCTCATCCGAAGAGCTTCGTCAGCGAACTAATAAGTGCTGGTAGCCTAGGCCTTAAATACAGTAAGAGTGGGCGGAATTGGTGTGCCAACGCCCTCCTCCTATTGGTTCCTTACACTAAGCCTGGGCAGAGTAGTGGTCTAATCCTCTCCTGCCATTAGCACCTCCGATAAAAGGGAAGTGTCGCTCCCTGAGTTGGGTATGAACGACTCTGATACTGGCTCGGCCCTGGCTCCACCTCATTTGCAAGACTAAGAGCTGTGGGTTTTGGTCTCAGTAACCTGCTGAACACAGGGTCCAAATTAAACCTCAAACCACCATTCCGATTTAATGATGGGTTCTGTTGTTTGACAAAAATAGCTTCCTTTACTCCTCTTTCAAACCATCTGTTTTCTTTGGCCAAAATCTTTACCTCGCTGTCCTCAAAAGAGTGATTGGTTGCTTTAAGGTGTAGATGTACTGCTGATTGAGGACCACTAAAATTGTCCCTGCGATGTTGATAAAGCCTTTTTTGGAGCATTTGCTTAGTTTCCCCAATGTAGTGCTCTTTGCATTCCTCATCTTTACAGTGGATGGAATAGACCACATTGCTCTGTTTTTGGTTTGGAGCCTTGTCTTTAGGATGCACTAAGGGTATTTACTGGTTTGAAATAGGTAGGAATTTTGTGTTGCCATAAGATCCTCTGGAGTTTTTCGGAGACCCCAGCTACATAAGGGACTACCACTCCTCTCCCTTTTGCTTCTGTGGGCTTTTGGGTTTCTTTCCCTACTCTCTTCTTTTGACATTTGTTAAAAGCCCACCGCGGGTACCCACAGGTTGAGAGCGCTCTCTGGACAAAGAAGCAGAAAAAAAATATAAAATAAGTTGACAACAATCTTGAGAGTGTGCAAGAGGGAATATTACAGAAATTATCTAGTGAGATAAGAATAAAAATAACAATTTGGGGCATCTTAAATAGTATATAAGAAACAGCAGTAGGAATGCAAACTACCCTCACTATTTTATGGTTGGAAACACTAATAAGGATGATAAGAATGAGGTAGCTGAAATGTTTAACAATTATTTAGTAAATATAGGACCAAAACTGGAAGAAGAAATTCCAAAACTCTGGACAATGGAAGAATGGAATGGAATGAAACCATAGATAGGAATCTCAATTCCATGTTTCTCACTGGAAATCACTGGAAAAGGAAATCACTAACATTGTCAAAAAAGGTTAAAGCAAAAACATTAACTGATTGTAATGGAATTTAAATGGAATCAATTAAAAGGGTTATCAATGAGATTTTAGAACCGTTAACATGTATTAGTAACTTATGATTTCAGATTTCCTAACAAAATGAAAATAGCTAAAGTGGTTCCAATTTTCAAAAATGGAGAAAAACATAAATTTATAAATTACCGACCATTTTCTTTATTACCCCAATTTTCTAAAATTACCAAGAAGCTATTTAATAACAGGTTGGACAAATGTATTAATAACAATGAATTACTAGCAGGTAGTCAATACGGTTAAAGAGCTAACATTTCAACTGATTGAAATCACGGAGAAAATTACTACTGCTATAGACCACGGAAAGTGTGCAGTTGCAGTATTCATGGATCTTACAAAAGTCTTCAATACAATGAATCACAACATTTTAACAAAATTACAAAAGGTACGTAATCAGAGGATTAGTTTTGAATTGGGTTAAAAGCTACCTAGCAAACAGGAAACAATTTATAAAGTGAGGAGAATAATCTGAGAGTTAAAATATCACGTGTGGAGTACCCCAGGGGACCAAAACTGTTCAATTTGTATATCAATGATATTTGTAAAGTCACAAAGGACTTAAAGTTGGTATTATTTGCAGATACCACCACTGCCTTTTGTTCTGGGGAAAGCACACAAGAACTAATTAAAAAGGTCAAGGATGAAATGGTCCTATTAAAGACATGGTTTGATAAAAACATATTATCCTTGGACTTAAGTAAAACTAAAATTATGCTATTTGGAAATAGCAGAAAGGATACGTACGATCAAATACAAATAGACGGAATGGATATTGAAAGAGTGAAAGAAAATACATTTCTGGGGATCATAATAAGACGGAAAAATGAGTTGGAAATCTCATATTAAAAATATACAACAGAAGGTGGCGTGAAATACTTCAATGCTGGCGACCAGTCCAGGGTGTACCCCGCCTGTCGCCCGAAGTCAGCTGGGATAGGCTCCAGCATGCCCCCGCGACCCTAGTGAGGAGAAGCGGTATAGAAAATGGATGGATGGATGAATAAAGCAAAATATGTTCTTGTTAAAAAATCAGTCCACACTCTTTACTGTTCCTTAGTATTACCATATCTAACGTATTGTGTGGAAATATGGGGCAATAATTATAAAAGCAATCTTCACTCACTCAATGTACTGCAAAAAAGATCGGTGCGGATAATTCATAATGCCGCGTATGGAGAACATACAAACCCTTTATTTTTTAAATCACAGATATTCAAATTTGCTGATTTAGTAAATTTTCAAACTGCTAAAATAATGCATAAAGTTAACAATAACTTACCTAAAAGCATCATCCAGTATTTCTATATCAGAGAGGAGAAATATGATCTTAGGGGAAAATTGAGCTTAACACACTTATATGCGAGAACATCGCTGAAAACCCACAGCATTTCAGTAAGTGGAATTAAATTATGGAGCAGATTGAGCAAGGAACTCAATGCACCAAGACGAGTGAATTCAAAAAACAATACAAGCAGTTGATGTTGGCTAAATATAAGGCAGAAGAGCCTTGATTATAATATTTATTCTTCTGTCATTCTTGTTTTCATTTTATTTATTTATTATTACACTGATTATTATTTGGAATAATATTCCATGAAATGCTGGAAGTGAATAATATGTACTGCACAATATGTGGAATGGATGGGGGCTAGGATTAAATAAACTTTGCTTCTTCCTACTCCTTTTGGACATGTGGAACTGTGAAATGATTGATGAGATGTATTCCACTGTAACCTGCATGTACTTGTATGTTCAAATAAAATGAAACCAAACCAAACGAACCAGCATGATTTATGAATATATTTTTGAAAAACTAATAGAGTGAAGCCACTGAATTCGAAGAGTGAAGTAGCAAGGGATTACTGCACACTTTAACAGGAGATACACAATTGAACTTATTCCGTGTGCTGAAGAAACTACACTCAATGATCACCTTCCCCTTTTTGCCCTTGGCTTCACTGACAGCCAACTCTTCTTGAAGGAGCTCCACCCTTTTAGCCAGCTGCTGGTTCCGGAAGCTGAGACTGTCCATCTCCTGCTCCTGCTTCCTCAGGCTCTGATCCCTCTGCTTTAGCTGCTCCTGAAGATTTAGAAACAATTGGTAAATACAATAACAATCATGCTGCACGCAAATGTGAGGCACTGTGTGGATTAGCAGACAATCACTGGCAGCTGTATTGCAGTTATAAACCATGTGTGACACTGCAACCAGATGTTCTATGACTGTGATAAATGGCAGAAAATAACCCCAGAGATGTACAGTGAAGATCACACTTCTGTTGTGTAAATGTCACTTTACTTTGAGGGAAGCTGAGTTGGCCTGCTCATCAACAACTGCTTTTTTCAGCACCTGGTTCTGCGCACGGAGCTGTAAATATATCAACAAAAATGACACATCTGGATTAAAACTGTCAGGGTTGAATGCATTGTTCTACCTGTTTGTAACCATACAAGGAGTAGGTACCACAATAAAAGCATAAAAGAGACTCGCATATTCGTGTATGAGTGACAACTACATAGTCAGCACTTCCTGTCTAAGATATGGCGGTTTACTAACTGGGAGGTCAGAGTCAAACAGGAAGCAGCACACACTGGCTATGCAGTCAGATGACATGGAAACAAAGGGCATATAGAGCTCACATGAGAAAACAGAGCCTTTACCGCCATTTAGAACCAAATTAACCCATTGAAATGTTGCAAGCAAACGGACCAAATTATATTTTTAATGTCTAAACGTGATTTGTTATCTTCTTATACATCTTTTAATACACAGGTTTGAAAGTCTATTGTAGGGGTCGTCAACCCGCGGCTCTTCAGCCTCCTTGTTGCAAGTCCCCCCTCTTTTTTTTTCCTAACATCTAACACCGAAGTGGAGCAAATGTGCATTTTTGAAAAGAGCATGAAATACCCGACTCACCGCAAGTTTGTGAATGCATCTATAGACCATGTTCTGACTCCTGATTGTACTGATGTGCAATACCACTGTTTTCCCTTTCTGAATTCTGTTGTTGGAACAGGTCAAATTTAAAAAACGACAACTATACGACAACTATCTGCTGCTCCAGGCTTTTTTTTTCTTTTTTTTTTTACAGGAAAAGGAGGCCAAAATGGCTGTTTTGGCGATAAAGGTTGCCTATCCTAAAGACTGAGCACTCATTAGGTACGCACGCACTCATCGTTCTATCTACTGAGATCCAATAGAAGAGTGCAATCAAAAAAAAGACAGTGATGCTCAGTCTTGTTGGACGCACACATGCATCTAAATCAGGAGTTTTCAAAGTGTGCCTGCTGCAAGGAGCCTTGCCTCAAACAACATAATACAGTTGCGGCCTCCAATCATTTCTGGAGTTTTCAGCTCACTCCAGTCTTTGTTTACTCTCTCACTGTAGGCACTACAAATTATTTTTAAACAGAACTGAAGCCAAATTGGCAGGTTTGAAAAACGTACATTCATCTTCTTCTGCTGCTTATTTGAGTTTGGGTTGCCAGGGCAGCAGCCTAAGGTTTGAAAAATGTTTTTTTTCTTTATTTTTCCAAAGCTGCTGCACTTCCCCTGAGGTTTTCTGGCCTCTCACCTCAAATAAGAGTTCTAAATAATTGCAACTATTTTTTTTATGTATGACACCCCTGCACAAGAGTTAACTGAGATAAACAACAACAACAACAACTTGGGTTCACTTCCAATTGTAGAACATTTGGTGTTCATTAGATTCATGTGTAGTGTTCCTACACCTTCAAATTGTTAGTCTATGGGAATAGTCAGCATATTGAAGTAGACAGAGGTGCTTTACCTTGGAGTACTCCTGTGCCAACCTGCTGTATTTGGTCTGAAGGTCCGTGACATTAGCCATTGTCCTTAAGAATCCTGGTCGCCGTCCTGACCTTGTGCGTCAATATTACCTTCTTCTTGGCTACTAGGTGAACTCTCCACTTAGCCTGATGGACACCACGAGTGATACACTGGCTAGCTCAGGTTAGCAAGCCCAGTTATTATTACCTTTTTGAGAGCGGCTCCTATAAGATAGAATTAGCTTCGCAAACATTGCTAAAGATGTACAGTCTTGCTTTCCGGATAAAACACAGCTTGGTGGTCACCTGATTTACGCAATGTCGCAAAGGCGGATGTTATTCGGACTAGGCAGTAGAGTGTTTGAGTTAACATTATCAGCGATGACAGCGCGCAGCATGCTAACTAGTTAGCAAAGTCGCGAAATACATACAGGCGCCGAAGAGGATGTAAAGCCATATCCAACAGAGTAGTGACCAGGAATACGCTCAAATATGAAACGCAGCTGCTGTTAAACTGCTATAAGGCCTTGACAAATCATGCATCATTTACAATGTTTTCATTTTATTATTCTTCGTCGGTCCAGCCAAGCGCAAGCTGAGAGGTCAGAGTTGAAGGAAATACAAAACTAGTGAGCTCATTCTGTCAGGACGTCCCCTAGCGGTTGGAGGTATAGTGAATGAAAACAGATGCGTAGCACTTTTGCCTGACATACTGTACAGTAGAATAAGTGGATTGTGTCATTGTATAACAGTGTCACGTTCATTTATTAATAATTTCATTACTGTGGCAGAGTCAATGTGAGAGGTGCAAAGGATAATTCTATATACTATTTGATCATACCCTTGCTTTATTTAGCATAGCATTTTTTAAACTTCTTCCACAGAGGGCTGCATGCTGATAATCGAAGGGGTCAAAACCAGTTTAATGTATATATGCTAAGGACTACCATGTCTAAGGATACATTCCTGATCACAATTTTAAGACCAGTGGAAAAATTACAAGAATTTACGTTTCAAACTTCAAAATGCCAAATTAAGAAATGGGAGTGAGACAAAAAAAAATGTTTGATAAAGCAATTTATTGCGAACAACCATTAACCTGAAATAGGCTTTTCATCAGATTATCAAAAGTAGACCACAGCTTTTAAAAGCCAAAATCCGATGCCAAAAGCAAAAATGTGGATTCATTGTTATTTTCTGTCAGGTACACACACTGTCATAATCTCTTGATGGCAAAGGCAAAAAAGCTTTCTCTCTTTGAATGCGGTCAGATTGTTAAGCTGCATAAGCAGGGCCTCTTGCAGCACGCCATTGCTGCTGAGGTTGGAGAGAGTCATATGAAACTTCTTAAAATATCCTGAGGGTTATGGAACAAAAGTCGTAGACCCAAGAAAATGGCACCGTCCCTGAGACGGAGGATCCGATTGGCTGTAAGTCAAGACACGGGTCTATCCTCTGCCCAAATGAAGGTTGCTACTGGTGCCGAGTGTAGTCCAAAAAACATCAGATGGCATCTGCAAGAGCAGGGTTTTAAGAACAAAAAAAACATCTTCAAAAATTACCTACTTGGAATTTGCACACCTGGAACACTGAAAGGTAGAAGAAAGTTTTATTCACTGATGAGAAAAATTGTAACCTTGACAGTCCTGATGGCTTCCAACGTTACTGGCATGACAAGGAGATTCCACCTGAGATGTTTTCCACACGGCACAGTGAAGGGGACAACATCATGATTTGGGTTGCTTTGTCCTTCAATGGAACAATGGAGCTTCAGGTTGTGCAGGGGCGTCAAACGTCAGCCCGCTATGTGGAAATGTTGAAGGGGCCATCCCTCATGACTGAAGGCCCTCGTCTGTGTGGTAATGACTGAGTTTTTCAACGGGACAACACTGAAGTTGACGATGCCCGCCTGACAAAGGACTTCTTCCAGAGGAACTTTGTCACCCTTTTGGACCATCCTGTGTGTTCCCCTGATCTAAATCCATCCATCCATCTATTTTCTATGCTGCTTGTCCTCACCAGGGTCGTGGGGGTATGCTGGAGCTGACTTTGGGCGAGAGGCGGGGTACACCGTGGACTGGTCGCTGATCTAAATCCAACTGAGAACATTTGGGGATGTATGGAAAGGGAAGTTTACAAAAATGGACATCACTTCCAGACAGTGGATGTGCAATCTTTCTCAACTGGAGCAACATTCCCACTAGCCTCCTGGAAACATTGTTGAGGTGTTTAACAAGAATGGCACAGCTACTCATTATTGAGTCATTTCTTGAACATGTTATTTCTACTTTAGAGGGGTTTCGTTTTTTTTTTAGCTATGGTCTTGAACTTTTGATCAGCTGATGGACAACCTATTTCATTTTTACGGTTGTTTGCAATAAATTGCTTCCTCAAAAATATTTTTATTGTTTATCCTTTTTGTATTTTGAAGATCTACTTAACCTCCTTAAGGTCCAACAGTGTAAAATGTAAATTCTTGGTCTTAAAATTTTGATCAGGAGTGGATATACTGTATGTTAAAAAAACAAAAAACAAACAGCTTGTATGTCAGGTGACAAAGCATATTATTATTAGTGTTATTAGAAACGTGAGTTCAACTTTTTGCTATTGTTTTTCTATTTGATCAGTTTTTGTCATTTATTTATTTATTTATTTTTACTTCGCCACACTTTGAAAACCAATGGTATAGTGACAGGTAGTAGATTCGATGGAGGTCTTTCAGGAAGGTGCCTATTTCAGGTCTTTATAAGCTTTGGTAAATTAAGATTGTAATTGCATCTGTGTGGTACTCCCATGCTGGACTATCCTGGAGATGTTAGTGCAAAGACTTAGATGCCCACAGGGAAATGATCCAAACATTGAATTAGAATTGGAAAAAAGGAAGATAATATCATTAAAACAACATCTCCCCCCTCCGTGTATCTTTTAATTATGTGACCTAATGCCACTTGCAATTAGTGTCATGTTATTGATTAACTTTTCAGGGAAGAATTTCAATGTGGAAGGTTATGTTGTTGTACACTGTCGGACGGTCTTATAATTACAGTGCATGACCTCATTTGGTCTAGAAGAGAAATGGCATGTTGCTAATGCAGCCATCACTGCTTAAATCCTTGACGATTAATTTCACCTAATCCGTAATACAGTAATCTCGCCATATAGTCACTACATATTTATGTTACATGAGATGCTTCATAGGTATTTACACAAATATCCTGTAGCGACATCCTCTGCCACTCTTATATGAGCAAAACTCTCACACACAGCCAGTAGCGCCAGCATTGTCTGGTTGCTTGGCAACTGTTGGCGTGGCGTGGTTGCTAGGGCCGTGTGGGAGGGGGGGGAGGTGATGCTGCTCTGATTTCCAGCTGAATTGAGGCAGTCAGTAGGGAGAAGCCCCCACCTCCCCTTCTACTTCCAGTCCACACACACAGGACTCTATTGAACAATAGTGCAGCGCCAATGAGGCCTGAGGCTGGTCACACAAGCCCTTGTTCAGGGTCACAACACTGTGTTCGTCCCTCAGTCCTCTGTGACAAATTAACTTACAGCAAGGAGCACAGTTAGGACATATGACGACGCATCCATCACTGGCACGCTCGCCCGATGTCAAGGTGCAGTTGTGGCAGCCTGCCATGTTGGAAGAGTCAGACAAGCAGGAAGAAGGGAGGCAGTGTGCGGCGGTGGAGTCACACGTGGCGCTGCAAGCACAGATTGTGCAGTCAAAACACAACTAAACAGCTGGACTTGGTGGGAAATATTTGCCAGCTGTGACATGGTAATGTGAAAAGTGAGAAGGCCGCCACATGAATGGGTAGTTAAAGTGAAGAATAGGCTATGATTAGCTAATGGCGTTCACTGCAGGTGAATCAGATGCTTAATATCTGCAAGAGAAAAGATGCTCACGGTGGTAACAAGAACAGGTTTTTATTAATATTTTGTAATACCATATATAATGCAATTGCATATCTTTGGCGAAAATAAATCTTATAAACATTTTATCAACAGAGGTTAGCATACAAAAACCAAAAAGGTGTTGACGGTTCGATATCCATGGCAAACCGATAGTGGGCTGGCAGTTTGCTGTTATGCTTTTTTTTTTTTTCTCTCTCCAAAAGCTGCAACTTAATTCTGAGAACCACATGACCAATATTCAATAAAAGCTGCTAAGCAACAAAACAACCATAGGGGTTATGCTTGGTGTTGAATCTTGTGGGAGACCTACATCTTGTGTCACTGAGAGCAACAGAACCTTTCTCTGACAAGTGCTACACAAAGAATGAGTGAGAAGTCTTCTACGTATATCAACCATAGGTCTGCAACTACACAAGAGCAGCAGCAGCAGCAGCAGCAGCCTGGGGGACTGCACGGGTCATTCTGCTCCAGTTTGCTGTCACAATCACAATACCTGGAAGCATGACTTATGAGTGGCAGTTTTCTGTAGATAATTCCAAAAATATCCCAACATAAACAGAAAGACAAAATGTAAAATAATTAAATCAGAAATTCTACAGCACTAAAGGGAAAATGTGGAACGTCGCACCCGCGGTTTTACATCCATTTTGGCAGCAAATGTTGTTTTTTTTTTTAAATGCTTCTTTTCTAGCCAGCCTAACAAAAAAAGCAAAGAAAACCTGGCAGTCATAGTTAAATTGCAAAAATAAAACACCCGCTCTATAGACAATTGGCAAAACACTTAATCAATATAACGCAGTAAAAGAGGGGGGTAATGGTGTATTGCTGAGAAAAAAAAAAGATGAAATACTTCTCATGAGGAACTCATGTTAAATGTGCCTCGTCATTCCTTTCAGAAGACCAGTGTCTCCATCCGATAGTCCCATAAATTAATGTCATAAATAAGGTAACAAACAATAAATTTGTTTTTCTTTCACAGCTAAATAAGACCAGTGTATATGACAATTACTGCAGCCTCATCTGCTGATTGAAATACACCAAAATGGTTTCGTCACTACAGAGTCCAGAGTCCGCTAGCATTTCCGGTTTACGAGGATTTAAAAGGGGGAAAAAAACAAGGAAGTCAAAACTATCTCTAACTTTTTTGTGGCAACTGGGAAACAAAAGTTGCGGTTTTACATCAGTGGCACAATAACATGTTTGGCACTGACCATGCATGTAGCCGTTACAACACAGTGTGGCAAGAAATGGCTATTGTGCGCTTCCGTCTTTTTCCTCATAATGTGAAGCACTTTTTTGTCGTTTTGAAGCCCAAATGAGAAATGTGGCTGGCAACTTCCCGCAGTAAGAGGGACAGTAAACACCACATTTCACAGCTTGAGAAGAGACTTTCGCGCTTCCTTATTTTGTTCTAAGGAGGAAGAGCGAGCGGCCCACCGGAAGCGTGGGCCCGTCACGAGAGCAGCACTCATCTTCATCATATGGATTCCAGTTATGAGCGACGTGTCATGTTTTAGATAAGCTTGACCGCAATGTCTCCCAAATCAGACAAAATGGAGCAAGAATTAGTGGTTATTTAAGATCTACAATGAGTGGAGCAGCAGGGCTTCTTTTTGTCAGCAGGATCTCACCCTCGGTTTAGACTGGAGTAAACACACAATAAAAAGAACATTTGAACAAGTAAAAGCTATGGCGAAAGTCCTATGAACACACAGTGAAGGCCTGGAATAAGAGGGCAAGATGTTCACTTTGCGCGTGTCTGTGGCGTTGCTGTAAATAAAACACACTGCTGGATGAAAGTGATTGACAGGACGATTCTCAAAAACAGCCAAGCGCAGTAGCAAAGTCTGCAAGTCAATTTTGGCAGTGGCAGAGTAAATACTAGTCCCACATCTTGCTAATCCTGAAATGTATGTTCATGGCATAACAAGACAATAACACTACTTCATTCATTCGCTTCATTGTAGTTTAACTAGCATTTTTGATGGGGGGGAAGGGCTCACTACACTAAATGATGTGAAAAAGTTAAGGTTGTGGATTCATTATTGCATCCCTCTCACAAGAGGAGGTGTAGAGCACAAGTTGTTTAAAACTGTGCCATCTTTTCCTTTTTCTTTAGCACAAAAAGAGGGAGAACTTGTAACACCAGGAGGTTAGATTTTGTCGGTTTCAAACATGCACTCGCTCGCTTCATACACAGATTCACTTGGAAGAGGATACAGGTTTGAGGAGGAAGCATGCAAACGCTTTGAGTTTGAAAAAAACTTCAGCTTTTCCCATTTGTCAGGGAAAAAATTCAATCTTGATTTTCCATCGTCTATTCCGACAGAAGCATTTTGGATCCATTTCTCCATAACCCAGACGTCCGACCCCTCCCCCCATGCTGTGACCGCCCCGAGTTACTAAAGTCTCTTTATGGCTTTGTTCTCCTGTGTGAAGAATACTATTGCCATTTGTTTTGTTGGACAGAGATATCCCAAACAAACACCAAAAAAGGGGAGGCTCAAAATGGCCAATATACGATGAGATAAGGAGAGGGAGGCACATGGGAACACACGATGGGGGGGATCACAGGGTCCGGAGTCTGATGACGGGGGTCCTTATTTCCTGTTAAGTTTTGTGCTCTTGACATGACGTTTGGAGCCCTCCGTGCAGCTGCGTATACCGGCAAGGTGCAGCAATGAACCGGCGGCCTCCTTAAGCTCCTCATCCAGCTCCGGCTTGACCTCGCGTCGCGCCCTTTTGCTGACAGGCCACTTGATGGAAGGCGGGCGGCGCTGCGTTTGGTTGGTGCCCCTCTCGTCCCAGAGATCGGAGTCCTCGTCGCTGTGGAAGCCCTCGCTGCCGGCGCGGTGAGACTGCCTGCGGTCGCAGCCGCCTTCATCTAAGGAGGACAGGGAGGAGGAGGAGGAGGAACGGGAGGAGCAGCGCTGCAGGGCGACGCTGCTGTAGTTGTGGTCCTGCTTTGGATCACTGCTCACCAGGACCGAGTCAGGTCTGGAGAGGTCCAACGGGCTGTCAGAACTGCCTGCCAAGAGAGGAGGAAGCAAAGAGTGATGAGTACTAAGTCCAATGCAACAGAACAGTTACACAACAGATTAGGGATATGGGCAAATGGCAAAATTAACATTTTTTTTTAATTGTTTTTTTTATTAGGATGGGAGAATCTCACTATGAGTGTTCTGAACTCCTGTTTCAATGTCAGTGATACACTCCTGATAGAACTTTTAAGACCAGTTGAATAATTTCAAGAATTGACATTTTGCACTGTTAGATCTTAAGGAGGTTCTAAGTAGAGCTTCAAAATGCAAAAAGAAGAAATTGTGGGAGTGAGACAAAACATTTTTTGAGTAAGCAATTTATTGCAAACAAGCATTAAAGGGAAATAGGCTGTTCATCAGCTGATCAAAAGTTTACGACCACAGCCTTTACAAGCCAAAATCTTTGTAAAAATGTGGATTCAACGTCATTTTCTGTATTCACACTGTCATGACCTCTTGATGGCAAAGGAGAAAAAGCTTTCTGTCTTTGAATGCGGTCAGATTGTTGACCTGTATAAGCAAGGCCTCTTGCAGTGCTGTTGAGGCTAGATGCAGTAAGACAGTCATTTGAAACTTCTTAAAAGATCCTGAGGGTTATGGAACAAAAAAGTGAAGTGGTAAACCCCCAAAAAAGTCACCGGCCCTTAGCTGAAGGATCAGATTGGCTGTCTGTCAAGACATGAGACAAGACTCGGCCTAAACGCAGGCTGTTATTGGTGCAGAGTGCAATCCAATAACCATCAGATGGCATCTGAGAGAGAAGGGTTTTAAGAACAAACAACGTCTTCAAAGGCCTCGTCTCCTTCAAGGACACAAAATCGCCATTTGGGATTTGGCGAGAGAGCACCAAACATGGGACACTGAAAGGTAGAAGAGAGTTTTATTCTCTGATAAGAAAAAATGGAACCTTGACAGTCTTGATGTATTCCAGTGTTACTGGCACGACACGGAGATCCCACCTGCGATGTTTTCCACAGAGCACAGTGAAGGGGGCACCATCATGATCGGGAGTGTTTGTTCCGTCAATGGAAAAAATCAAGTTGTGCAGGGGCGTCGAATGGCAGCTGGCTCTGTGGAGATGTTACAGGGGGCATCCCTCCTGACTGAAGGCCCTCGTCTGTGTGGTAATGACTGGCTTTTTCAACAGGACAACACTGCAGTTCACAATGACCGGTTGACAAAGGACTTCTTCCAGAGGAATAACGTCACTCTTTGGACCATCCTGTGTGTTCCCCTGGTCTAAATCCAATTGAGAACATTTGGGGATGGATGGCAAGGGAAGCTTACAAAAATGGACATCAGTTCCAGACAGTGGATGCCCTCCGTGAATCCACCTTCCCAAACTGGAGCAACATTCCCACTTGTCTCCTAGAAACACTGGCATCAAGCATGCATAAAGCAATTTTTGAGGTGATTAACAAGAATGGCACAGCTACTCATTACAGAGTCCTTTTTTTTAAACATTATATTTCTATTTTAGAGGGGTTTCGGGTTTTTTGGAGCTATGGTCTTGAACTTTTGATCAGCTGATGAACAGCTTTCATTTTAATGGTTGTTTGCAATAAATTGTTTCCTCAATAATGTTTTTGGCATTTCTTCTTTTTGCATTTTCAAGCTCTACATAGAGCCTCCTTAAGGTCCAACAGTGCAAAATGTCAACTCTTGCAATTTTTAAACTGGTCTTAAAATTTTGACCAGGCATGTACAGTATGTTGAGCAGAAGTATGTTGCCACAGCGAAGGCCTGCATGGATGTACTGTGGCTAAACTTTGCTTAACTGACGTTATATTGTTCTTCTTTCCAGAATCAACAGCGCCTCTGCTGGTTGCATACAAGTAGTGCACTCAATTGCTTCTACACGCGATTAATTGACCAAATTGTAACCATCACTTAAACAGATTATTATGCCCATCCCTAATTCTAATGTGAAAAGGCGAATAAATAGTATTTGTACTCTTTGGGGCTTCACTCTATCTATCACGGTTTTCAAGCATAAAAATGCCTAGATGAACTAAAATACAAATATAAGGCATTCAGAAGACGCTGTGATGGTATGTAGTAATCTACACTGGTCACAAGGTGTCAGTAAAGTTACTGTAATGTTTGGTAAGACAATTACCAGACTTAATTGACCGAAGAAAAAGCTTTTATTGCAGGTTTGAGTTTAAGGCTGTAACCCACGCCAAGTTAAAACTTAACTCTGAACCCCCAATGCCACATTTACAGCAATACACGTGCACAAGTCTTATTTATTTCTTATTTTCTGTTATTATGTTTATTATATTGGGTAATATGAGTGTAAAGGTGGCTATAGGGGTGTTATTTCATGTTTAGAGGGCTCTAATAATGTTAAAAACCATATTTAGAAGGTCATAAACAGGTTTTCTAGGCTTTAACTAAGAAAATATTGCATTTATAAATAAGGAATCCTACTTTAATTTACTTCACGTCTGGGACCAATTTACCCCGATAAACACAAAAAAGGTTCTGAAATTCACTCCGATTGAATCAGAATCAAGCATGCATGCATTAAATTACGATACAAACACAAATGAGGTGTGTCAAAAAATGTCAGCAAATAAAGTGAAAACACTTAAGCAATGGGGTGGTCGGTATGTCAGGAGGGTGAAAGTATGGCTGCTGCTGGATTCTCTTACATGGGTCAACGTGGTGCCCTGGGGCAGAGTTTAAGAGCATCATGGCAGTGGCAGCATCAATATCAGATTCTGGAAGAGGAGAGAACATGCATGGTGGTCAGTCCTAAGGTGGGAGAGCATGGCAGTGTGGATCCAACAAGACCAACATTGCTCCACCAAGCAGTACAGTTTGGTATGTTTTTTTTGTTTGCAAATTCCTTGTTGGAAGCTGTGAAGGGTAATTAAAGGCTGCCTCTTATTCAAAACAACTTTTTTTTAATGATGAAATCTTTATGACCACCGAACATGAGCAAAGTCTATCATCTCCCTCACCTGTTTGCTTCATTTTTGAGAAAAGAGGTACTCAAACGGTCGCTTTTGAAGTTTTCACAACGACATGAAAAACCAGGAAAAGCCATATGATACTCCCTTTGATCGGCCCGCCCTTTGTATACACCCACCATGGAGGACAAAAATCAGGCTTCGCTACACATATTAAAATAAAGTCTGGAGCTCTGACAACTATCCATCAGTCAGCTACAGACGTCAGAGCTCATTTCCTAGAGATGGTTGCTGTTAAAATGTGACTCTAATATTAGCATTGTAACTTGCTATGCTGGTGTTGCTGACATTTGTGTCCTCCAGTCCCACTCCTACTGTTTTTTCCACCAAGAGTCACATATTGAATGCGGAGCGCCACTTTGATATTTATATTTGCTGACAAAAACGTTATATACATTAATTTAAAGACAAATCTTTGTGTTATTCTTCCTTTTTAGTACCAACATTTCAGACCTCTCTTGTTATATCATGCCTTTTTGCTCTATTTTAAAATTGTTGCTGTTTTTTTTTATTTATTTTATTCCTACAATGTGCCACGGGTGACACTCAGGACACCCCTGGTTTAAGTCGTTCAAAAGGAAGGCGAAGTGAAGGCGAAGCGCTGTCTTCTTAGCGCTATCGCTAGTCACGACTCCAACTAGTTACGACACACTTGCGAAGTAGTTTTGCACACTTCAACACCTTGCCTTTCACACCGGTGGGAATGCACACTCCCCGGGCTTGTGGAGGTACCCTACCGCGGCGAATACTTCGCTTGAACGCTTGTATTGTACCCTTCTTTTCTTCAAAGCACTTTGAATTACCTTGTGTATGAATTCTGCTCTACAAATAAACTTGCCCTGCCTTGTATTTGATTACTGAGTAAATATGTGATACGTGAAGAAACACTTCTGTCTTTCACTTTGGTAACACTTATCCTTCCTGCTGGGTCTTACTCTCTGGCAGACCAGGGGCCTCACTTATAAAACTGTGCATGGAAATCTGACTAAAAGTCAGACCTAAAAAAAGTGGCGTGTGCACACATTCGCGCAATTTGTGCTTTACCTGCTGTCCAAATGTGCGTACGCAAATCCACCCCACGTCACGCCCTCTCCACACCTTCAATTCGCCATAAATGGTCAATGCAAAGTGGCTCATGAATGCGGTGTCCATATTTAATTGATTGCATTTCGCTCGTTCTTCTGAATCATGGCTGCTGAGAAGCCGAAGACGAAAAAGCGGAACTTCACTGAACTGAGGTGGAAAGCTGGAGGCCCGTCAAAGCATAATATTTGCAGGTCACAGCAGTGGCATTATGAACAAGAGGAAGATGAGCAAGTGGAAGCAAGTAGCGTCCGCTGTCGACAGCGTCAGCGGAATGGGGCACACAGTAGCAGAACTTTAAAAAAGTGGTCGGATATCAAGGCACACATTTCCATTTCCACTGTACTGAGCATGTTTCCACATTTTTCCAAATTGATACAACATTTTAGATGAACGTAAGCTTAGCAAAATCTGTTTCATTTAAAAGGACGCAATGACTAAAAAACGGGGATAAAAGGAAAATGAATTGCTGTAATTCCAGACGGATAGTTTAAAAATATTTAACTTAATGATGACATTAACACCATCAAAATATTAGGTATATTATAATTATCCCCCGCGACCCTAATGAGGAGAAGCGGTATAGAAAATGGATATGGATTATAATTATTTTATGTGGAACTAATGTATGTTATATTTCAGGAAAAGGAAAGAGGAAGTTTACGCACGCAGCCCTGACACTGTCCACAAGGCCGTGGTAAATAAATGTTGCTATTAATGACATACGCAATGAAAAACTGTCCAAAAAAAAAAAAGGGAAATGCGAGAAACTGAGCACTAAGGATATATTGGCACTGTCTTGTAAACTTAATCCCCCAAATTATTAAATTGACAACCTGATTTTTGTTATAATTATCATTAATCAAACACCTAATATGATTGTGATTGTAAATTAAAATGATGAAGTATTCGAGCGCTGCATTGTGTTTATCATCTTTTAGTCCAGTGTTTATGATAAATGACAAACGATATCCATCAGAGTCATGTAAAGTAACAACACTTTCCACAAATGTTTTAAGTCAATAATGGCGTGACGTTTTCATGCAGTAATGGATACATGTTTATTGGCTCCCACTGCATGTTTATAAACATAAGATTTCACTTCATCACTTAAAATGTGCGTCGCCTATTTGCCATGTCTCCAAAAAGTGCGTATGCCAACTACAAAGTTGGCGCAGCGGTGCGCACATTCTCACGTCAAGTTGTGTTTTTATAGGTACCATACTTGGTGTGGAAAACGGCGTACTTTTCGGCCCCTTTTTGTGCGTACGCAAGCTTTATAAGAAAGGCCCCAAGTGCGTACGTGGTGCGTTAAAAAGTGGAGCTATGATGCATACTGCCACAGTCCCATTATAATGTGTTTATGAGCGAGGGCGAGCAGGTAGCGCCACACCTATTCTGTGGCAGTCCGAATTTATTTGTGGCAGGCTGCTACAAATAAATGGATGGGAAACACTGCATCGTATTTATGTAGCTGATGAAGCTGTCAGCATCCTGCCTGCACACCCCATAGTAGAAATGCAAGCCAGATCAGGGTTTGCAGCACTTTGAGAAGCAGACCTGACTTGCATCACTTGGTGGCAACATAGCTATAGTGACCCAAAGAATGCCTATGCAATGGAATGGACAAAACAGATTCATCAAAACTAACTAGAAGATAAATTCCGGCCACTGATATGGAGAATGCAATCTTTTCAGACCTGACAAAGTGTCTAAAAGCCTCATGGCTCTAAATTATTAATGATTACAGCGAGACTGAGTGCTCCACACTCAGCACCAGCGGAGCCTCTGCCTGTTGTCAAGGTTACAAATCTAAGAGGCAGAGAGAGGAGAGGAGCTATAGCTGAGACATCGAATGGTCCACATGAGGCATCAATGACTTGAAATTAATAAATCAAACTAAGAAAAAATGAGAAAATGTTGATGTTCTATGACTGAAATGCACAAAAGCAACACAACTGCCACACATTCACAAACACGCTAAAAAACTCAAGCACAGTGTTGCATCACATGTATGCACAATACAAAGACCAGCCTCACCTTTAAATGAGCAACCTTGTAGAAAGAGATGACGAGGGGGTGAGGAGGCACTGCAAGAGAGAAAAAAAAAACAAGAAGCATCATACTTTGAGCTTGTACAGAACTATTGTTTGACAGAGTGACGTTCTGATTTGAGAACAATTTCCTGCATCATCACATCCTGTGATTTTTATTGTGGTGAAAGCAGAGGGGTCACCTGGGCGGGGAGGCGGGTGGTGTACAGAAGGCATGTGCGGCAGGAAAGTGCTGCTTCTTTAGGGCTTGGATCAGGTTGGGGCGGTATGCCGGGTCGACGCACCACAGAGAACCTTTTCCGTTGGCCTGTGAGAAAAAGTAAGACACGTCAAACATCAGATTGTGAAGATACAAATACAAATACTTAGGAGGTGAAAAAAATGTTAAAATGCAAAATCTGTTGTCGATTTTGAAGGCTGGGCTTTTGTCATGAACAAAAAAAACATGTAATGTTTGTAGCTCACATAGCTGCGCTAGTGGTGCTACTGTTTGTGTCGTCACCTACTCATTACTGTTTCGTTGTTGCATGTGATATATGTGCATAGTCACAGTTCATATGTAAAAAGGGGATATAGTCCACAATAACTCATCTTTGCGCAACACAACTCAGGTGGGGGTAGGCCTGTCACAATAATCAATAAATCAATTAACCGCACAATAAATAAAAACAAATTCAAAAATTTTGCCTGCCTCGATAAATTGACATGTGCATGCATGTTTGTTTTCCTCCTCTCTCTCTACCAAACAGGCTGGATGACAAGAGGGTCACTCTGTTCCTCTGTTTTAACACCTGGGCGTGTTGGTTCTAGAGCGGAATAAACAGAGTGAGTGAACACTCCTGTCAGTCATTCAGTCTCCTTGTCCCAGTGTGTGGAGTCTGGGCTGCTAGCGAGTGCTGCAGCCTACAAGTGAGCAACGCAAATGTGAATGAAGGCACAAAAGCGATGGTTTCTAAGGCGAGTGCCACAGCACCCAGTGTGTGAATATTTTGGTTTTAAACAGAATGAACAAGGTGAGCCCACAAACACAGACAAGCCGATATGTCGCATTTATTGGAAAGTAGTCGTGACGAAGAAGGGGAATACGATCAACTTGCATGCGCACCTCAAACACGACCATCCTGTCCAGTTTTCCCAACTTCTTCCCAACAGTCGGTGCTTACTGAGGTGTTTGGTTGGCAAAGTAAATATAAACAAAACAGTGCAAAATGGTGCACGCTCACAGACAGTGTCGCTGTCGCTACACGTTAACCCTCCCTGTTAAGGAATAACACCTAATGTTCATTATTTACTGAAGTGCAATTTTGTTTACAGAGACTTCATACTCCATTTTATTCATTGTTTTTATTGCAGTGCTTCTTTTCTTAACAGAGACAGGGCCTTTTTTTCATTGTTTTTGGTTATGATTTTTATTTAAGTAATTTTTGCTAAAAGAGAGTCAATTTTATTTTCATTGGGGTTTTTTTTTTGTCTTTTTTTGTTTTTTAATGTATTATGTTGTTTGTTTAATTTATTTTATTTAAAAGCTGTTGACATTCCAATTGCAATGTTAAATACTCAAATATTGCTTGTGATATGGTATACTCGCATTATGCCATTTATTATCATTACATTAATGAAAAAATGGCTCAAAATATTCAAGATTCAAGAGTTTTATATGTTGACAATAATACTGTTTATCAGCAATAATTTGTAGGACAATTATCATCCAGTAAAATGTGTTATTGTGACAGGCCTGGGTATGAGCAAACACAACTCATTAGCATGAAAGCTACAGACACACGAAACAGCATATGTTACCAGTAGGGATTACTAAAAGCACTTTAAAGTTTAAATTTCAGCAATAAAAATAAAAATAAAAATTGGCCAATATACTTCAAATACAGTATTGTGGGACCTCTGAGATTTATCTAAAATTGTTGACAAATAGTATAATATTTAACTTTAACATTTAAGAGAAATTGGGCCGCATGGTGGCTGAGTGGTTAGCATGGTGGCCACACGGTCAGGATTGTGGGTGTAGGTTCGAATCTCCGCTCGGGCATCTCTGTGTGGAGTTTGCATATTCTCCTCGTACGTGCGTGGGTTTTCTCCGGGTACTCCGGTTTCCACATTCCAAAAATATGCCTGTTAGGTTCATTGGAGACTCTAAATTTTCCATAAGTATGAATGTAAGTGTGAATGGTTGTTTGTCTACATGTGCCCTGTGATTGGCTGGCCAGTCCATGGTGTATCCCGCCTCTCGCCCAAAGTCAGCTGGGATAGGCTCCAGCATACCCCAGTGACCCTTGTGAGGACAAGCAGCATAGAAAATGGATGTATGGATTTAAGAGAAATGTCGCATTGCACTTAAAATCATAGTTTGAGGTCACACACTGGAGCCCATCATGAATGTATAATGCAAAAAAAAAAAAAAGTGAATAAGGCTGAGCATTCACTAGTTTTTGGTATATTGATTTTAACACACCGCTAATCCTGAACAACACCATTACTGAGGTTTTCAACCATATATTTTTAAAAATGTAATGCTTTGAGGTTTGATCTCGGAAGTTTTAACTGGGATATTTCATACGTCCCTGCAGTCTTGAATGCAGCATTATTGACCAATGCAACTACCATTGCTATGCAACTTGGTGACCCAGAGAGTCACTGTATTTTTTTCTAAAAAAAATGTAATACTCCCTCTCCGTACTCGCCCGTAACTGTACTGACCTGTCCACTGATAAGAATGCTTATATTATGTTATGTTTAATGCTGCCATTTTACTCAATGCTTAGTTATTTTCATTTTAACTTTATATGTCCTATATTCTTTTGCTTGACCAGTCCAGGGTGTATCCCGCCTCTCGCCCAAAGTCAGCTGGGGTAGGCTCCAGCATACCCCCACGACCCTAATGAGGATAAGCGGAATAGAAAATGGATGGATGGATATTCTTTTGCTTTATTGTACATTATATTTATGATTTCATTGCTTGCCTTATTGTAAAGTACTTTTGGGGTTTTAGAAAAACGCTTCTAAATAAAATGTATTATGATCAACAATATCACGTTTACAAATCTGATGACGTCTTCTGTCATCCAAGAGTAAATTGTCTGAACATTGACCGCTCCTTTAATAAGGCATGGCAATACAGGACTAGACATTTAATATTGCAACCGCATCGACTGCCTCCTTTAACAGCATTTCTACTTATGAAGAGTTCCTCCACATGCTTGGCAAAAGGAGCAAACTGCTCCTGTGTGAGCGATGAATCTGTCTGTTGGTGATGTGTGCGGGAGTGTGTTAACCGTCACATTATCTGATGGCGGTGTATTCTTGCCCATTCTGAGGGAGGGAGGGAGGGTGGAGAATAACCTTGACTCACATTACCAGCCTGTCCCTGATGCAGGAAGAAGGAAATGTCTCCATGGCAACGGAAACCACCAGCCAGTGTCATGTGAAACTGGCGCTGGTCTCTCAGCAGACGAAGTGCTCACACTGTGTACCTGCATGCTGAGTGACTTGCGCTACTCTGTGTTGCTACTTGCAGAGTGCTAACCCCCCCATCCTCTCCCGTGGTTGAAAAATATCAGATTGTAGCCAGGCACAGTCCTCTGCACCACGGGCTCTACCGGTCACAAGTCCGAACTCACACTGAAGCTCAATATGGCTACCATCGTGTCCCTCACTGGATCTGCTGAAACCCATTTCTGACACAAAGTCAAACTATGGTATGAGCATACAGTATATTCTACCTGTGTTCTTATATGAACATCGTCTTCTTTGAAGAATCACAAACTACAAGTAAAAACAATGTTTGCATTGTGGGTTTTTTTCCCCGCATACTGTATATTCATATGGCGGGGCTGCATAGTGGCCTAGTGGTTAGCATGTTGGCCATACAGTCAGGAGATCGGGAAGATCTGGGTTACAATCTCTGTTTGGACATCTCTTGTATGGAGTTTGCATTTTCTCGTTGTGCGTGTGTGGGTTTTCTCCAGGTAACCCGGTTTCCTCCCACAATCCAAAAATATGCATCCAAATTGTGTGTTATCAGTTCCAATCCACTAGCAGCTAAAATTGCCAAAATACTATACCACTACTACCGTAATTTCCGGTGTAGAAGCTGCTACTTTTTTCTCACGCTTTAGACCCTGCAGCTTATACAGTGATGCGGCATCTTGTATACTTCAGAACAGCCATTTTGCACTTCACGCACACAAAGAAATACATATAA
This sequence comes from Dunckerocampus dactyliophorus, assembly GCF_027744805.1. Lineage (NCBI taxonomy): Eukaryota > Metazoa > Chordata > Actinopteri > Syngnathiformes > Syngnathidae > Dunckerocampus > Dunckerocampus dactyliophorus. Next base: position 12,994,263 of record NC_072832.1, on the reverse strand, counting down.
TTCAGCTTTCAAATTAAAAGCGATCGATCTAGCAACTCAAGTCTACCAGCGGATCTTGACAGTATGGAGAAGCGTAAAAAAATCCACTATCACCAACGGGTTGCAAAAGGCTGGACTACTGCATGATGAAGACGACAGCGCAAGCTCAAGGGATAATTTGCCTCGAGACAAAAGTGACATGAGAGTGACTACGAAAGAGAGAGAGAGACTGACAAAGTGTGTGACGAAGGAATTATGAAGCTGGAGGAAGATGAAGGCAGCGATTAATGACTTTTCTGGTAGGCTACTGTCTGGTTACCTACTGTTTAACCAGCCGTATTACATGTCTTGTTTGGCACTTTTTTGAAAAATTTGTTTAATTTTAAAAATCTTCTTGTGTAATATCGCTCTGTGTACTAAATATCCCGTCTTTAAATTTAGTGGGTGCGGCTTATATTCCGGTATGCTCAATTGAACAGAAATTACGGTACTATAGTGACACGACAGGGACACTACACTAGGAACCATTGATCTACTTGCACACCCATGCCCTGTAGTGTACCTCAAGTGTCAGTGTTAAGACATTAAACTTTATGGACATAGTCACCTCACAGACTGTCTACAAAGAAAAATATTTAGTGTTTTTAACTGTTTTTATCTACACTAAATCCTTTTTTCGCTAAGACTTTAAACTATATCTTTTTATAACAGAGACCTAATTCTAAGAAATTGTAATATATTGCTCAATCTTGGTCTACAGTTACACTATTTGCCATCTGTCCAAGTGTGCTTTGTTTGCATTTCTTGAGCCTTATCACCTGCCAGTGGCAGTCACAGACACTGTCATGTGAGTCACACTGTTCAGAGATTTTCTCAAAAAATTATTTTGGACAGTGAAAATTTTAATACAGCACCATTTAACAAAAGTAGATCTGTGTGAAGGGTGTAGAAGACAGAAGGCGGTTTAATGGCGTACCTTTCCTAAACTCCTTTCGACCTTGCGGAAGCATTTATTCAGGGAGAGATTGTGACGCACAGAGTTCTTCCATCCAGTGGGAGCATTGGAGAAGTAAGGGAAGTGCTCAAGAATCCAGCCGTAGATTTCTTTGACAGGTAAAGATTTGCTAGGGGACTGCTCGATGGCCATGTAGATGAGGAGCGAAAACGAGAAAGGGGGTTTAGACCTCAATGAGTCCCGCTCCCTGCCCCTGCTGTGACTTGATGCTGTGGATGAGGATGATGGGCCCTGGTTGGAGCCGCTGTCTCCTTCGATGTCAAAGAGGGGGCTTCCACTAGGTTGAGCTTCAGGACCCCCCAGAGTAAAGTTCTGAAGCAGGTTCTCGTGGAGCCAGTTGAGGTTTGTGAGTTCTTCATCTTCAGCAACTCCAGTCCGATCCACACTGGTCGCAAGTGGGCTGGCAGCGCATTCCGCTTCTGGCAGTGTTCCCACACCACAAACACCTCGGAGCCACGTCCGCTCCTCTTGCATACCCGGAATTTCCGTTTTCTTGTCTGGTGACATCCCAATGATTGGACCCATTAAATCAAGGAGGTCTGGAGAAAAAAAAATAAAGAGATCAACGTCAAACATGCTATTATTAGCTTCTGACAGGATCATTTTGAAGTTGACAATAAGATACAGTTGCCAGATAAAAACATTTGAAATACTGTCCACCATTAGGTGGTTATAGAGATTCTCATAAAGGCCAAAGCTACTGTGGTCTTGCTTGTGCATCTCAACTGTACTTCCCAGGCCTCTCCACTGCCCCTCTCCTCCAGCCCCTTAACTTGCCTGCTCTTGACTTTAGCCAAGGACTATCAAGGAGATCCTCTCAAGCAACTGAGCGGACTTAAGGCTCCACTCATTGACGCCCACCTCATTTCAGGCTAGACCCGGCTTCTGGTTATGTGTAAATGAGCATGAAACCATCCAGGAATCTGATGACTGCCTCCATCTTACAGCGGAAGGCTCTTACAGGCTGACCCATTATGCAGGAATAAAGTCCTAATTTGTCACTTGCAAGATTAAGACGTGTACAGTCCTTGGAGTCATCTGTCCTCTAACAACTATGGGACATTTCAAAGGTTGATGTAATTAGGTTTCAGCCAAGAACACCAAATGAAAGAATAGTAAAACCAGCACCCTGGCAGCGTATACAGTGGCTCTCCACTCATTCACGAGTCAGCATTCACAACCCCCCAAATTTGCAAATTTTTGGTCAAAAATAATGTTTCCATTTTTTGTCTCCAAAAATAGGCAATTTTTCAGCAGCAAACACGTCTGTAATAATTTATAAATATGTAATGACACAGGCAAGATGTACAGCATACATGAACCACTGTTACATGTTTTTGTCTTTATGCTTCACTGACAAAGTTTTAAAAGTCGTCAAGCGTTACGATTTTGCACTTTGTTCGGCGGTCCTTGAGACGCAAAAGTGAAATTTATAACTTCTACAATGTGACTGATTCCATCTGTTTATCGATCATCTTACATTATCATTCATTAGCGCAGGGGTGTACCAAAGTGCGGCCCAGGGGCCATTTGCAGCCCGCACCTTGCTTTTTATTGGCCCGCGGCACATTGTAGAAATAAAATTAAACCCAGCAAAAATAGGAAAAATACAGCAAAAAGGCAAAATTTATAGAGAAGAAGCTGAAATATTGATATTCATAACTAATAATAAAGCAAGCTATTGTCTTTAAATATGTATAAAACGTTTTTTTTTTTAGCCTTTTTACAAAATAAAAAAATATATGAAAACATAAAAATAAGTGGCCCACCACATCCTTTGATTTTCAGTATTCGACCCTTGGTGGGAAAAAGTTTGAACACCACTGCATGTTAGAATTTAAAATGTGTTTAATAAGTGTGTGGAGCATACTGAAGAGAGACGGGGGAGGATTCTGGAGCTGAATCCATCCATCCCCGAGAGGTGGGATACACCTGGACTGGTCGCCAGCCAATCACAGGGCACATATAGACAAACAACCATTCACACTCACATTCATACCTATGGACAATTTAGAATCAGCAGTTAACCTAACATGCATGTTTTTGGAATGTGTGAGGAAACCGGAGTGGAGCTGAAGTCAACATTACAACAGTCACCAAAATCGGAGAACCTCAACGTCATGTGTCAAAAAAAATGGGGGCCTCGATTGCTTGCGGATTTTCGCCATTCGCCGGTGGCTCCGCAATGTAAGTACCATGAAAAGCAAAAATCTACTGCAGTTCAATATATTGCATTGGTTATGTATCTGTTAAAAACACAGGCTATTATATAAATAACAAAAAAATTCAACTGTCATGTATTAGAACAGTAGTTTAAGGCAGGTCTCCCCTGGCAGGCACCAGAAAACTTCAGGGGAGGTGCAGCTGCTTGACAAAAAATAAAGAAAAAAATGTTTCAAACCTTCTATTATAACTTCAGATCTTTAGTTCCTGTGTCACCAAATACGTTCCAGAAAGACTGTTTTTTGAGGAGAGAGGTCCCAGTTCCATTATATTCTCTGAGGGGAGGTTCGTTGTGCCATACTTGGAAAACCTCCTGTTTTAGAACTTGCACATGAGAAAGTCAAACCATTGAGCCCTCCACAATACATTTCTACTCACCTGTAGACATATTTTCCCATAAGTGTTCTATCAGTGCTGTGCAACAGTCAAAAGAGCTGAGAAGGAAGTAACATGGCTTACTCCCTTTGCTCAGCAGCAGCAAAAAATGTGGAACCAATGGAACATATGGACAGCCAAGGTTGAGACTGTCAATGTGGTATTGTACCTGCCCCAGACTATTCGGTGTGTCCTACATTAATATTTATTTGAATGCATTTCCCCAAAGCAAATGCAACACGTAAACTCCTTTTATGCAGTTGAGGCCAAGTGTACAAAGAGATTACTCTTTGGCTCAGCTCACAACAAGCTTTAAGTGTTGGGTGTCACCATGACAACCATGCCGTCCCTTCAATTAAGAGCAGAAATCTCACAAACAACAGTAGGGGAATACTGCATGTAATCTAGCTAGCTGTTAGCTGTTTTCGCCACCATGGACATGCACTGCAGAGGAAATGTATGCTGCAGTACCTGTGTGTGGACACCAAATGCCCCTGAGCAAAGCAATGAATGTGGACCAATGTGGACATGTAAAAGGGACGTATAATCTGGCAGATAGGCGTATCTTTTCATTTCTGTGATAAGATAGGAATTGGGTCAGACTAAAGAGTGTTTGCCCAGAGATGGGAGAGGGAGTGTACACACGCACATGCATGCACATACACACACACACACACACTCATTGACACACAAATCATTTTGTCAAAGTCAGCCAGTGAAAACAGGAGAGGAAGGAGAGGGGCATTAGTGCATTTACTAAATTACCACTCAACCCTCACTGGGGGTGGAGGAACATATAGCAGACAAATCCCAATTTGCTTTTGGTTGAGTCATGGTTTATTTAGCCATCCAGAGCACTTGTATTGGATGTGATACCTCTGCCAAAGAGGTTATGTTTTTACCACCATGGGATTGCAGTGTGCAGATTGCATACATTCATTTATTTGTGGCGGCCTGCCGCTAATTAATCTTGACTGCCACAGATTGATTTGGTGCTACCTATTAAGAATTCGCCATGTTTATGCACGTTTGTGCGGCGACTCTTATTTTGAAACCTTTTTCTTTGAAAGTGTCACTTCTGCTCGTGTGAGTATGTGTTGTGTGCAATCGGTAATGCTATTCTCTCGGTCACTTTCTATGATCTATCTGTGCAGAAGTTACTACCGATGTAAGATTTGAAACACTTTAAGAGATATATTTGAAGCATTTATGGCTTTTCCTAAGTGTGTGCGATGTTTGATTAATATTATGATTGGTGTTATAGTCAGAATGGTGGCTGTCTTTATTTAGTAAATAGCATCCGACTGCGAAATGAATTAGCTACAGTTTGACACTTACTATCCATCCATTCAGTTTCTATGCCGCTTATTCTCATTAGGGTCGCGGGGGTATACTGGTGCCGATCTCAGCTGACTTTGGGCGTGAGGCGGGGTACACCCTGGACTGGTCGCCAGCCAATGGTAGGGCACATATAGACAAACAACCATTCACACTCACATTCATACCTATGGACAATTTAGAGTTGCCAATTAACATACATGTTTTTAGAATGTGGAAGGAAACCATAGTACCCGGACAAAACCCACGCACGCACGGGAAGAACATGCAAACTCCACACAGAGATGCCCAAGAGGAGATTCGAACCCAGGTCTTCCCGACCTCCTGACTGTGTGGCCAACATGCTAACTACTCGGCCACCGTGCGGCCGACACTTACTATATGCAAGTATATTTGCTGCCATTGTTTATATTAATATTCAGTTTATATGCGTATAACATAGAGACATTGAGTTTCTTTAACTAGAGTAACGCACCATGTATACACTACTATGTCCACCATTAAAGTTGATGAGTCCATCTGATGACTATGTGTTGTCTGACCGGAGCTTTAAGGTACACATATACATATACACATACATATATATACATATATATACACATACATATATATGGACTTCACTGTATATATTTCTACATTATGCCACTAGTTACATGGATCTATGATAATGGTGGCAAAAAATTAAAATAATTTTCAAAATGTAAAAAACAATGAAAATGGGCACGATCATACACAAACTACTATTCAAAGAACTTCTTGCAGTCTTTTGACACATTTCCAAGTTTTAAAAAATACACATTCAACAAATAAAAAAATGACTTTAAGTCCATATTTGGCCAGGGTATGAACCACATTTGGCTTGACAGTATTTCAATGAGATAGGATGCTAAATTAGAAGATGCAATGCCAAATGTAAGATAAATTAAACATGGAAAATCACATTTAACATATTCAGATGCTTATATGTGAATTCTCATCACATCAAATTGCATCAAATTGTTCTGGAAGAAACTTACTAAACTTACTTACTTTTAGTTATGCTTAATTTGTTGACCTTCACTGAACAATTTCACAGATAACTAATTTAGTCCTACATCCAACATTAACTTGCCTTCATTGTCAGCACATTAAAAAAAACACTAAATTCAGAAAGTTATCCAGGCTACACACAAGAGGCCAAGAGGTCCTGGACACATAGTCAAATCTTTCTATGGAAAGACACAGCCACAATAACAAGAGAGAAAAGGAGTTAGTATGGAGTTATCGTCAGTCCAAGATGAATCCAAACTCTCAGAAAACTAGAGCAACAAGATATGCCAGGAAGTGAGAGAACTGTCCATTTGTGTTTTAAGAAAATCTCAGCTCCAAGACAAGAGAAAAAAAAAGATGTTTTGACATGACGGGTTACTACCCTGGGTGAATTTTCAAATAGTGAGGAAGGTATGCAGAGACATTTCGAGGAAAATACCATTTGGCCTCTGAAAACAACATGTCTGACTAAAAGGACTCCATCACTGTGGAAAAACTAAATGTTTGAAGTTCAAGTCACTAATTCCAAGTTGTAGACTAATGAGACTGGGTCATAAGGATATGTGTGGAAATCCCAGAATAGACTCTACATTAATGCAACTTGCTGATCAACACCAATGCCCTAATTGAGGTTGTTCTTTCTATTATAATCATGTCATGATTGGGTTAGCCAAAACATTCCACTGAGAGGCATTGTCATGGTGACAATCAACTAGATTAGCACAGGTGTGGCGCAGCAAAACTCTGTCAGCCTTCTGTAATAAGCGTGTTTGTTTATCTGAAGTCTCCGTCTTATTAAAAAACATGCTGTGGAAGACTGGCTTTCACATCTGTTCAAGTTTTGTTGCTTGGAAATGTGGAGAAGTCATGGCCTGGGTAAAGTGTCTGACCACTGATTAACCTCTTTCCATCTTCACAGTCCTGACCTCTCAGCTGGGCCCCCGGGTGCCTGAGAAATGATCATCCTATTTGGACTGGCTCCTCCAAGAAGAGGACTGTCATTTGAATATGAATGGATGAGGAGGAAAAAATGTCTGCATCCAGCCAAACACCGGAAGTCTTTTCCTGTGATGGCAGTTGGTCAATTACCCTTGCATTTGTCATGACTGCACTTAGCATTGCTCTTATGTAAAAAGCTTCAGAGGGAGGTAAGAATCCAATGATTAATGGGACACTAGTGTGTAAAAAGTAGAGGCAATAAGCTGGACTGGCCTGTTGACTGCAGCTTGTCATTGAAAATACACCAAAGCTGGAATGGCGCTGACCTGATGGCTCATCTGCAAGTTAAAATAGCCCAGTGCGCCGCCAGCCGCATCATATTCATGTGCAAACAGGCAAGGACTAACAGCAGGTGCCAAGGCAATTTCCCCCACCACCCCTTTCAAACTGCTCTTTTATCCTGTTAAGCACTTAGCCTATTCAAAAAAACACACACACAAAGACACTCTGAGATCGCTTTAAGTGGCAGATCAAGCTGCTAATGCGTCACATAGGTACGGGAGAATGTAAAGGTGGACGATGGACGCACCAGCGTGGATTTCAGGCAGCAGATGTGACTTTCAGGAATCAGTTGCCACGGCAGCCAGTGTGGCCAGGGAAGCGGTTACGTTCACGAAGAGAGAGCTGATGTGGGGAGATCAATACAGGCGGAAAACGCTGAGGCCAGCAGTCTAGTGCTGTTCTCCGCAAAACCTGTCTGACAAAGAGGGGTGGGAGAGGCCGCAGCCAACCTGGATGACACAGTGCACTGACTAAGTACCATAAAGGCATGCTGTATTTATCATACTGATAGTTACATATTAGATACAATGTGAGATTTTCAATCAATTTCATCTGTGAATTAAGTTTGCGCTCAAATGAACCGCACCCTCCTCACAGGCACTAACTAAACACAGTCAACACAAACCAGTTACACCTCTTGGTACACAAAGGCGTGCCGCAAAACCCCAATGGCTGTTATTTGAAACCTTACCCTACAAATAAAAACTTGAATTACACAAAGAGAAATGTGAAGGCGACTCTTTAAAAATGGCAGAACCTTATGCAAAACTACTAAATGGATTAAAGCAAGCTACTCGGTGACTGGGCGAATGAAAAAGCTTGCACAAAGCATAGGGATCCAACCTGCTCTCGGCTCCTACAAAGAAGCAGTTGTTTTTTTTTTTGTTTTTTTTTTTTTTGCTCCAGTCATGTTTCTAAGCTCTCAGTATTCACCTCACAGATACAAACAGACGACCGGGAGGGAAGGAAACACCTCCTGCCTGTTGAGGAAGTCCATTTTCAGAGAGTTAGGCCTGCCCGACATTAAAACAGTGAACCAGCAAAAGGAATAGGCAAATACATTTTTTTAGCCTCTTAATGACAGACTGGCAAATAAAAAGAAATGCAAGAAAGACTGACTTGTTGGGCACAGACATTGATTTTATTAGTTTCAAACTGCACTTCGACTCTAATCAGAGGTTAGCTTACAAAGTATAGAGCTGCCTCCCAGCAAACACTCTGAAACCTTATCTGGAGGGTCATGTGCCTGTCATGTCTACAAACCCTCCCCACCACGGCCTCATATGCTTCTAAATACCACAAACACCAATCATTGCCATTCCATTTGCTTTTTGTCTTTTGTCAATCTGCAAAAAATGTACCCTCTTAGTTCTGCTCAGGTTTTAACACACAAGTGTTGCGCCGTGTACAGTCACGTGCTTCCGTGTTTACAGAACATGTTTTGTTTAAGGAACCAGCAGAAAGGTCACTCAACCTAATCAGAGCAAACTTTATCAAGCGTGCTCATTGGAAACGCTTATTGAGGAAAAGGAATTGAACTTTCAGATGAAATGCTCAAATATCAGGTTGAGGACAACTGGAATTGACATGCTTGTGCTGGATATAAAAAAAAAATAAATTCAAGATTCAAGATTCAAGAGAGTTTTATTGTCATGTGCATGGTAAAACAGCAGTTATACTATGCAATGAAAATCTTATTCTGTTCATTCTCCCAAGAAAAGAAAGAAAACACAAGAAATAAGAACATAAGAAACATAAACATATATACCAATAAATTAAGCAACAAAAACAGAAGACACATTAATACAAATAAATAATACAAATAAATAAATAAAGTGCTATGAGTGTGTGCTTGTGTTGCGTGTGGCGTGTGTGAGTGCTTCGTTGAGAATGTCTTTGAATGCGTCTTTTAAATGCTTTGTATTTGTATTTTATTTCATGTATCTATTTTTATGCTTGAAAATTATTAATTTAGTCAAAAATTATGTAGCATTTGCTTAAATATACATATGTTGAACTAATAATAGGCCATATTGCACCACGAAACAGGATGTTTTATTAATTAATGTATTTTTGAAAAGCCACAATAGAGTGAAGCCATCAAATTCATGGCGAAGGACGACTGTACACCAAAAAAGGCAATAGTGATATTTCAGCATCTCATCTCTGACTCTAGTTACGCACGTCAACACAATGAAGCTTGTTGTTAAATGTGATTTCACTGTAGTGTTATTTTTACATGCAACACCTGCAGTAGGTTTCCCCTCTTATTGTTAGAGGCTAAAGCAGATGTGCTCTTTTGATGGTTTCCTGCATGAATACTGATCCATCTTACAGGGTGACAAGGGACAGTTTCAATTTGTTCAGCAATGTTTGCAAGAAAACATCAATATATCCCTGGAGATTCATTGTTAAACATCGTGAAATCCTACACTTGTACAATCTGGTAAAGCAAAAACCTGGTAAGGTCAATGTAAAGCTGTCATTCATACTGTGAATGCGTAACTAAAACTAAACTAGACTTTTACAAGCAGTATTCTATTACCGGTTTATTTTTTCATAACAGCCGATTCATCCTCAGTTGTGCTAGAACAGTGGTTCCCAAACTTTTTACAGTCGCGTACCCCTTCAGACATTTCACTTTTTTTGTCCACTCACAATGGCTATTGTTTAAGTCTGCATATTAATTTAACACCAAATGGAAGGGGAAAGTTTAACAATCACGATAAAGCAGCGTGCAAAGTACAAAAATACATACAGCCAACAATAAAGACTTGTTTTCGGGGGAATCCCCACTCGCAACGACAGGTTTTCACAGCTGCGCCGTGCGGGGATTGGAACAACAATATAAAACAAATCTTCAACACTAAATACTCTTAATCCACAAAATAATCATCAAACTTACTTATTTGTTCATATGATGCACACAGAGCAATGAATAAGTTCGTGCTCCGTCTCTTTTCTACTCTGTTCTCCTTGCGCCGCGAGGCCTTTAGGGGCATTCGTAATTGTGAGTGTTAGGCGCTAATTGTTTTTAATTTTAATTCACGTCCCCCCATGACAATTGGTGTACCCCACTTTGGGAACCTAGGTGCTAGAAGATGCACATCGATTGCACAACAGCTGCCAAGTCCTCAGTCAATACAGTTGTAGTTTAACCAATTAAACAAATCCTGTTAATTATGCCAGGGGTGATGAAACAAAGACCCATTGTGTTTCCCTCTTCTCTACCACTCAGAGAAACAGTCACATCAAGTGTTGCCAGTGAGGCGTGTCCTAATCTGGAGTGTCTTGTGTCCACCAGTCAGAAAGAAGACAATCACGTTAGACATGCACAGTCAGTCTAAGCAGTTATGTGATTTGCAATGCACTTTTCTACACCTGCTGCATAAGTCTTGCAGGATTGTTTCAAATCATCAACCAAGCTCGCAAAATAACTTTGGGTTTGGGTGTATGGTTAGATATATTAATGTGGCCATGAGGAGGTAAAAGAACTCGAGACAACAAACTCAATAGTTGTCAGTGGGCACGGAGAACTAATGGAAAGATCAGAAGTGGTCGGCTCCACGGCCCAAATACACTGACGTCATCAGTCTGAGTTAGATGAATTGAATGATTCCCAGAATTAACAACATTAAACTTTTAAAGTTTATCTTTATGACTGTTAATTAATACATACTGTATGTATTTGTTTGCATAAGTGAGCAGAGCAGATATGGTTGATGCGAGGAATTATATTATGGAGTCGACCCTCGTCACTTTGCGCTTCTGATTTTGCGGCGTTACGCTATCACAGTTTTTCAAAAATATATTAATGAATAAATTATGCTGTTTCGTGGTTGAATATGGCCTGTTAATATTCAAAAATGCATATTTAAGCAAGTGTTACTTATTTTTTTGCCTAAAATAAGCATTTTCAAGCATAAAATTGGCTAAATGAGCTAATATAAATATACGGCATTCAAAAGACGTATTCAAAAACATTGATATGCAGCATTCTACACTGGTCACTATTGTCTGTAATGTTACTGTTATGTTCGGTGAGACAGACAAGCACCAGACTTAATCAACGGAACAACAGACTTTTATTGCAGTTTTGAAATATCTTTTAATTATTAATCCATAACACAGGCTACTGTTGCGGCCATTAGTGAACTAACTCTGAACCCTTGACATCACTTCCTGTCTGGCCGTCATGCTGCTCCCCGAGGGAAGACAGTTACAGCAACACACAGAAGGTCTTAGAACAGGTTTTTTATGCTCTAAATAGAAAATATTCCATTTATAAAAAGGAAATCCTACTTCCAATTATCTGATTATCCGTGATAAACAAAGGATTACTGTATAGGTTTTGATATTTGACAAGTTCTTCGCTCAGATGCCCCTCAACTTGCTCCATTGTTCCTATTGTTATGATGGACTTTTTGGCAAGGGAGAACCACAAATGATGTATGAAGAAAAGCCAACCAATCACAGGTCTGCGGAAGGGAGAGGGTGGAGCCAGTCGAAGCATAATTATTCAGGCTGTAGACGAATTGACTTGAAGTTTCTCACACAGCTTAATGCATTCTACAAAACACCCCCTGTTACTTTGGCGTGTTGAGCCAAATCACCACAAAACTTGATACACACCTTTAGGGGACTGACAAGCACATGTCTATAAAAGATTTGTTGAAAAACATGGCCGCCATCAACTAAAACCTCTTAAAGGGCATGGGCATGTAAAACTTTAAAACATGTAAAAACTGTGAGGATATCTCTTTTTGTTTTTTTTTTAAGGATATCTCTATTACATGTGAGTAGGCATGGACCAGTATGAGATTCTGATGGTATCGGTATCATGGTTTCACGGTATTATAAGTACAGCTCTAAAATGTGCTATTTTGAAATACCTTTATTGAAAAGAAGAGGGGGAAAAAAAAATTCTGTGGAACAGTCATTTTTAAACAATATAATAGAACATGATGGAAGTGGAACATCCATCCATCCATCCATCCATCCATTTTCTATGCCGCTTCTCCTCATTGGGATCGCGGGGGCATGCTCGAGCCTATCCCAGCTTCGGCCGACAGGCGGGGTACACCCTGAACTGGTCGCCAGCCAATCGCAGGGCGGAAGTGGAACATATGTATTTAGAATAAATAACTGAATTACTTCTAGATAAGAATAAAACTATTAATAAAAAAGGTCACAGCACAAATAATAATTTTTAAAAACTCGGAATGTTACGTTATCATTTCATATCGTGGTGAATGTGCAGGTCACACCTTCCGTTTCCGGATCATGTGATCATTGTTCGTAACTGTTACTAAGTCGTTGTTGTTTGTTGTTCAGTAGAGAGTAATACCACCCGCTGTTGTTACCTGTTTGTGTTCAAAATAACTTGAAAACTGGATCACCGACAGGATCCAGGAATTTTTTAAAGGATTGTTTAACATTGTGAGATAGGACCATTTTCAGCATTTGTGCATTTATAACTCCACAAAAAATGGTCAGAGCACTTTGGAACCCCCCCCCACAGGACTATTACAGGATACAGGATTATTATTTTGGTGTGAATCACAATATGGGGGGGGGGACTATGGCACTTGGCGGAGGTCTGCATTCTCCGAGTGCTTCTCTAGTTAAATCTGATTTCACTGTAGTGTTATTTTTATATACCACTTGGCTTCTGAATCACATCTCCACATTTAGTGACCCTCGACGACGCGTGTGCCTTCATCGAGTTCTTCCGCCTAGCGCTACTGCGCATGCGTATAAAAGGAAACCTGTTGTAAATGGAGTAAATCTTCTAAATGTGCATAATAATGCTATATTAATGTATTTTGCCATTTACTATACGTTCTAAGCTGCAACATGTAGTGCCGATACATGTTTGTTTACACTTCAAGCGACTATACGATGACATTTGCGACTTATTAGGTTATGATATTCACGTTAACATGTCAAAAATGTACTTAAATAGTGTTATGTGCTTACATAGTAGTTTGACAGCTCCAAAGCCATGTGAAATACACAATAAATTGGTACAGGATGCAAAACTCTACGAGGGCACACGTGTTGTCACACGGCGTCACATGATGCTAACGAGGCAGCTAATGTCACTGCTAAGTTGCACGACTTTTGGCAACAAAGCTAATGCCCATGGTTTCAGCACATCGAAGCCAAGTTCCAACTGCAAGGACAAATACAGGACATGACAAAGCATTTCCACATAGTGGCCACGTTGGACCTCCACTTTCTCCCATACCGTACAACGGTATGACGGCCTTTTTCTTAGCAGTTTTGAAACTGTGACTTTTTCCATACCATGGTATACCTTGGAACCGGGAAGCGGCCCATGCCTACATGTATGATAGCATAAGTCCCAAAACATTGTCAGCACAATACATTAGGATCGTGACAGTGAGCCAATTGTTAAAAATGTGTAAATACTAGCAACGCGTAAAATGAGCAGACCATTAAGTTACTCGTTTTATGAAACATCAAATTATTTCATTTACTACATTTACTGCCACCATGGTTTAATCAATCCAGTCCATTTCAACCAGTCACATCAGTATGACAAATTACAGGGTATACAGAAAAACACAGGTTATAATGGCTGGAGTTGTCAATTCTCTTTTGGAGTAATTCACTGGAGGGCCTGGGCACTATGACAATACAATTAAGCAATCAGAACAAGCAAGAAGTTTCTGCTTTTATAACAAAATCTAAAACCACAGTCAGTCACACACCCAGAAAGCACATGGTGGATTTTAGAGGACGCCACCTTCCACTTACTTAGGGTCAGAGTACACAAAACTCTGATAAGACTGATTACATGGCCATATCACCACGTCGAACTGCAGTTTCTATGCCACTTTAACCTAAAAGGAACAACAAATTCAGACTTTTCGTGTTTCTTATTTAGTCACTTATGTGTTTCATACATTGAGCATGTTGTGCTGACTGAACAGAATCTGAGCTGATATCTCGAGTGCGTGCTAGGTACTTAGCACACATAAAAGTCACATTATGAAAATCCAGTTGGTCATATTTCTTCACTGTTAGCACACATCCTCTGGGGAGTATCTGCATCACTAATTAGAGTGAAATGGAGCGACTGCTGAAAAGAATGAAACTAATAAGTAGTCAAAGTTGTAAAAATAAAACGTGGTTTTCACAAGGGTTCCAGAGGAGATTACCACTGAGTTGAGTGCAGTGTTCTGTTGGAGTACAACATCCCAGTAACAATGGGAGCTTTGTAATAGCACAGTCTAAACATATAAATACAAAAAAAATGCCCAACACAAAATGTGACTGTCGCGGCCGTAATCCAATACAATTCAGTTGGAAATCAGTTTGGTCTGGACTTTGCCCTAATCAAATGAACGCCATTCAGCAAGAGGGCCTACACCCTGGCTCAGGCCTTTAAGCCACGCTAGCAAAATGGTTCGAGGGATGGGTGCTACATTTTGGTCAGGATTCAAACATCTCCGTAACTGTGTCCTGATTCACGGGGCATGACATCATTTAACTTTTTTTTTTTAGCTTGATTATAATTTCATTTCTATGATACATGTAAGACTAACAAGGTCATGTCCATCTCAACACAAACTAAAATGTAGACCGATGTGTTCAATGACAGAGAGTGGCAAACATGACTTGCAGAATAACAAACAATATTTGTTAGTTTGACTTGACTGTATTAAAGGCAAATTCCTCTGTCATAAAGAGCCAATCATAAATCACGTACGGTACGTACGGTTTGTGTACTCCCAGCCCAAAAATAATTACATAAGCGCAGAAAAGTCTGACATTTATTTATTTATTTATTAAAGCCTGACCAGTATCAGTGAGAGTCAACTGTCAAACCCCCCACACACCACCATGTCATGTGTCAGTCATGGCCTACCGAGTCTACGCCTCAAACAAACAACCCAAAGAGAGTCCACGGTGGACGGGTTCTCTGTTGTTTACTATTTTATGGCACCACAAACCGTATTTGTATTTATTTGCCCAAACTGTGGCAAATACCAAATTAAATTCATGGTAAGAAGGGAAAATGTTAGAGGTAAATTGTAATGGCTGACCGTTTTTTTTCTGCTCCTATTATAAAAAATACATATACACAACATCAGCTGCCCTAAATTACCCATTGCTTAAAGAAGGTTGTATGGGGGGGGGGCCTGGCATGCAAATGTTAGCATTCTAATTAGGGCTGTCAATCGATTAAAATATTTAACTGTTATTAATCGCATTTTGTCCATAGTTAACTTGTAATTAATTGCAAATAATAACAGATAGAAAGAAGGTTTTATCTGTAATAAGTGTACCTCTGAAAGATCATTTTAACATTTTTAATACACCTACCAACGTGAGACTAGACAATATGTTTGTTATATGCTATTTTTTGTTTATTAAACATTCCGGGTTTTTTTGTTTTGGTTTTTTAAACAGCTCAACACAAATGTAGAAACGTATATATAAAAAAAAAAACACAATGTAAAAGTAGACATTGGTAAGGTAAACTGTCCATCACTCACATATCATTCTCTTGAAGCAAATGACCTCACAGAATATAATTTTGACTAACATTACAAATAAAGGTTTGCAAAAACACCAAACAACTAAGTGGAATGAAAACAGGGTGTTGGAAAAAGAAATACAACACAACTTTTAATAGGGTGCTGAAGAACAGTCAGTGGTTTACAGAGCTCAGACTGCGCTTATATACTGTAGTGCAGTCAGGCTATAGCTTGTACTTCACTTTCAAACACTCTTTTACACACTATCACACTTTTCTTAGTCTGGCGACTTCAAAAACGTGGAAGTATGACACCGCGGGTCTTTCGACATGCAACTTTTATTTTTCTGTCTTTTTTTGACAAACAGCAGTTTAGGCACAAACGCTAATAAATAATAATAACAATAATAAATTACGACCCTTTACTGCCATCTCATTGAGCGCCATAACGTTTAGCTCGCTGTTCAAAGCAAGAAAATAAACTGAGAGACGGCTCGCATCTAAAAAAAAAACACTCGTTAGTTGGGACGCTCGTATGCCAAGGTAGCACTGTATAAATGACAATAAAAAATACTTGCAGTACTCTTCTCTCTGGCATTTTTAAGGAGACGTACTCCGTAACAACTCAACTTGCAGCGACAGTATATACAAATAACTTAGGTCTTGTCGAGAGAGCAATCTGCCAGGGCTTTGAAGCTAAGCTTAACATTCAAAAAATACCCTTTTGTTTGTCCATTTCTGCTCAATATTTGTTCCCGCTTGTGACTCCACATCAACTGCACACTGCTGCGTTACCTCAAACTGCGGTGTGGACAAAGGGTTAAATAGAAAATGCGCACATTAATCACGCATAAAAAAAAAAAAAAAATGTAGTATGTAGTAATATACTGTATACATTATCGTATATGACCGCCCTAATTCTAATATATGGTACCACACTTCGGACGTTCCTTACTCAACTCGGTAGCATGCTAGATGTTAGCAAGTTATCATTTTATCCCATATAATTTGTTTTTGTCTGTAAAACATAATATATTAACATATCACCATTATAAGCTGACCATACCCTTTTTTAATATGCTGTTTTCTAGCACACTAAAAACAACTCTTAGCAGGTTAGCCTTCTGTTGGTCTTGAAACAACAACTAACTGATGATGCTTATTAACAATAAATGTATGGAGAACATCAGTGAGCGCTCAACTTCCAACTTCCAACTGCATATGAAAAGATGCCAGTGTTGCCAATACATTCATTAATTTGTGGCGGCCCGTCAAACGTCACACGTGTGACAGTGGTCGTACTACGCAGTCAATACCACAGCTGACTTGGTCGCACATTATAACACATCGGTTCATCATTATAGTGAGATATTAGATGTAAAATGAAGTACACGTTATCTTTAAAATCAGCGCACACTTACATGGAGCCCAGGAAACATCATGGACTCTTTTTTTTTTTTTTTTTTTTTTCATCGCCCGTGCGTCTTGTAAGGCAAGTCTACAACTGCACAAAATGAAACAGACACCTGTCAGTCAATCATTTCATGTTGTGTTGTTAAATAAGGTTGAAAAACATGTTGCACACTTCTTATGACACAAACCAAAAAGCTCACTTTTACCCATCTGTTTTACACCACCTACATCATTAGCCTGTTGCCTCAAAAGGTCATCAAATTTTACTCCCAACATTTCAGGCCTTCATAGATATTGAAGACATAACAACATCACAGAGTCCTATTTATAGTAATGTATGTCAGTAAAGTTAACAGGCTCCCATCTATTCTGGGCGGCAAGACCCTGCAAAGGCCTCTGTACATACGGACGTGGAATACATGCAAGGACTACAAACAGCAACGAAGACAACAGATGGTTGTAGCCATAGAAACGCTGGCTATAAACTAATGACAGATTGATAACATCTGTTTTTTTTTGTTGTTCATTTCACTTTACCTCCTTTTGTATCTGTCTTGTGTCTATCATAGGGGCTTTAACAACTTGAAAAACCAAGCAATGCCCATATGAAGGGCATAACTAAAATACACACAAAATATAGGGAAATTAGGATGGGTACAGTTAGTAGATTGAGGAAAGTATAACGTCAAGTAGACCTTTTGCGGACAATAACACTCAATTATATCCTCAAATAACTGCAGTCTCTATTGAAGTGCAATAAAGGGATAATTTCCACATTCAGATATTGTTTACAGAGGACTCAGTATCTGGGACAATCTTGTGATAATCCATTACATCATGTGCTCAGCCAATGTAGCCTCACAACCTTTGGTCCTGTCGATATTTAGGCTACATTTTTATTTTATGTATAGATTAGCCAGCAAAAACATACAGTTGCAGAAATTAATCACAGATAAAACAGCATGAAACTTGAATCAACAAAATACTTGTAGATGTAATTAAAGACAGTGACAGCTAAAAAATGAGTAACTAGCAAACAAAAAAGCAAATGGCTAATACTTGATAGGAGACATGAATCACCACACAGCCTTACACACACACATACACACACACACACGCACAACGTGGAATACGAAGTTACCGTACACGCAATGACTTGAAGTATTGCACAACACTTTCCGACAAACTGGACTGAGTAACTTATTACCGGTTAACAAACATTTGTTTGGTTTTAAACTCAGTTACATGTGTTAGCTCACCCAGTAAAGGCACGAAGCGAAGTAGCTTTAGCAGCAGCTCGGTAGGTCAGTGAGGGTAAATCCACCGTTAGCGTTAGCACTGGGCAACTTTAACTACACTGTCGATTCTATTTCGATAAGCGTGACATAGTTAAGAACATAGATTGCTGTGTGGCTGGAATAAAAAGCTAAAGCTAGATATTAGGGGAGCAAAGGGAAGTAACATTAGCTAGCTGCCACATGCTGTCGTATGCTCTGCCATGCTGGCCGCTCTGAGCAAAGTCACTTGACCACATTTACTTTTAGCTTGATCCAAACACAAACATCATCCACACACGGATATAAAACAACACAAATAAGAAGATGTTTAATACTCACAATCATGCACGGCGTGCCTCGGCGCGGTGTGTGTGTTTCAACGACACGACAGTGCGCAGTTTATTCGGATGTGTGCCTTGCTCGCACAATGTCAGAGATCAGATCAGCAGCTGCTTCCTCCATGCACGCAGCGCGCGGATCACACAGCGCTACGGCAACGCTACCAAACCCCTCGCCGTCGTCATGGCAACACAGCCAATCCAGCCAATCACAGCCCCTCCCCTCCTATCTCCCCTGGCAACTGCCGCAGCGAAGGGGGCTCCATGAGTGAGCGCACGCTATCCTATTTTGCATCGCCAAATGGGCTTTCACTTTTTAAGTCACATACCAATATGGAGTTAAATAATTTTGTTTTGTTCTATTGCAGCACCACGAACGGGGAAGTACACGCGAGAATGATTATTAAATGGCGATGAGAGTGCATGTTGTTTACACTATACACAAACGCCTCGGGGCGGGGAGAGGATGTGTCACCACACCCACTACAGTGGACCCTCAACATGGCCCCACCTAAAGTAAACCGTGTGCTAACCAGACCTGCACACACGCACACACAGTGTCACATGATGAGTGATACCTGAAAGAAGAACAAAAAGGCAATTAAAAAGAGCACAGTAACCTTTGAGTTACATTCCTCTGCAAAGGTTCATCTGGTTCAAATGTTATAGACATGCGATTTACAGTGTAGATTATGAAAACGAGTTGTTGCTCACCTGATACTGCAGAGTATTATATACTGTATAGTATATGGATGGTTACATTTGTTTGTGTATACTAACTCTTCTACTCCTGGACCACAACACACCAAAGAGTGGAAATTATTCAAAAACTTCCCCGCAATATGTTGCCTATGCTGTCTATAAGCCGGATTGACTTGAAATTTCTCACACAGGCCAATGTGTGCTATAAAACACCTACTGTAACTTTAGGGTGTTGAGGCAAATCACCACAGAATTTGGTGAACTTTGTTAGGGGACCGACAAACACAATTTGTTGAAAAACATGGCCGCCATCAAGCTGGTTTGCAGGTGGGCCTCAGCAACTAATTGGCCATCATTAACCATTTGTCTAATCATGACAAAACTTTTTGGGATATCTGTATTACACGTCTTCCAAACGATTGTCAGCAGAACTCATAGGAGGTGCCACAAATATAATGTTGACTGTAGAAAGACAGATAGATTGTTTAGCCTGTCACTGCTGCAGTGGACTTGAAGTTTCTGTCGCATGTCCAACTTATTGTGTTCTACAGTAAAAGTATGTTGTATGTTGGTGGTGTTATTAAAACCCAAAGTTACCCATTTGAAATCCCTGCTCCCCTTACAGCATCAGTCGACATTGCTTACACAAATCATGTGTAAAATTAATGTCCTCTATATTTTGCCAGATGAGATGGTTGTTGTTAAGCCCCAAAAGTACAACTTTTGACAAGGCACACCCCTCAGACAGTATTTTAAAATATCACTGTATATCACTATCACACCAAATTTCTGTCACTCACTCAGCTTCTTATGTTCTTCAGAAAAAAGGCTGCTGCATCTGCTGAAACATTGAAGTTTTCCCCATTGTGTTACTGTTATTAAGCCCCACACTTGCTGCTCTCTTTACACCATAGGTCTTATGGAGTTTCTCACACAAGTCCAGTTTCATGTCTTCTACAAAAAGTCTTTGGAATGTAACACTTGTTCATATAAGAGAGCTGTTGTTAAGGCCAAATTTACACATTGACAAGCTCCATTGACAAGCTCCTCAGGTACAGTGGTGTGAAAAGTGTTTGGCCCCTTCCTGATTTTCTTTTTTTTTTTTTTTGCATGTTTGTCAGACTTAAATGTTTCTGATCATCAAACACATTTAATTATTAGTCAATGACAACACAACTGAACACAAAATGCGGTTTTTGAATGAAACGTTTTATAATTAAGTGAGAAAAAAATTCAAACCCGCATGGCCCTGTGAAAAAGTGATTGCCCCCTAAAACCTAAGAACTGGTTGTGCCACCCTTAGTTAGCAGCAACAACTGCAATCAAGTGTTTGTTGATAACTTGCAATGAGTCTCTTACAGCGATGTGGAGGAATTTTCTCATCTTTGCAGAATTGTTGTAATTCAGCCATATTGGGGGGTTTTTGAGCATGAACCGCATTTTTAAGGCCATGCCACAGCATCTCAATAGGATTCAGGTCAGGACTTTGACTAGGTCACTCCAAAGTCTTCGTTTTATTTTTCTTCAACCATTCAGAGGTGGACATGATGGTGTGTTTGGGATCGTTGTTCTGCTGCAGGACCCAAGTTGGTTTCAGCTTGAGGTCACAAACAGATGGCCGGAAATTCTCCTTCAGGATTTTTTGGTAGACAGCAGAATTAATGGTTCCATTTATCACAGCAAGTCTTTCAGGTCCTGAAGCAGAAAAACAGCCCCAGACCATCACACTACCACCACCATATTTTACTGTTGTTATGACGTTCTTTTTATGAAAAGCGGTGTTACTTTTACGCCAGATGTAACGGGAAACACACCTTCCAAAAAGTTCAACTTTTGTCTCATCAGACCACAGAGTATTTTCCCAAAGGTCTTGGGGATCATCAAGATGTTTTCTGGCAAAATTGAGACGAGCCTTAATGTTATTTTTGTCCAGTAGTAGTTTTCGTCTTGGAACTCTGCCATACATGCCATTTTTGCTAAGTGTCTTTCTTACGGTGGCGTCATGTCCTCACTGAGGCAAGTGAGGCCTGCAGTTTTTTGGATGTTTTTGTGGAGTCTTTTGTGACTTCTTGGATGAGTCGTTGCTGCACTCTTGGAGTAATTTTGGTTGGCCGGCCATTGCTCTCACTGTGGTTTGCTGGAGTCCCAAAGCTTTAGAAATGGCTTTATAACATTTTCCAAACTGATAAATCTCAAACACGCAAAAGATGCTGAAACCAATGTACAGAATGAACTCTCTTCCTACCTGTTTGGAGGCGAGAGACAAGGAAAACAGACACGCATGCGCATGGCAATATGCCAAGGCCGGCAAAATTATCGAGTTCATTTTCATTTATTGTGGGATTAATGAATTTATTAATTATCGTCCCAGGCCTAGTGCCTACGAGACATTTTTTTTTTGAACAAGAAATATTGTGAAATCTCGTCGTAATCTCGCGAGATCTTGTGATACGAGATCTTGTGGCACCCCTATTTAGCGCTGATGTTAAGCCCCAAATTCACAAAGTTTGCGAAGGTATGCTTTATATCAATAGTTCTGTTATTGAGCCCCACAGATGCCCATATTACTACAATACTCGCAAATTGTTGCTCCCTTTACACCATAAGTTTGAATGACTTGGATTTTCTCACACACGTCCAGTTTAATGCCCTCTACATGAAGTTTTTGAACTATAAAAGTTGTTCTTAAGCCCCAAATTGACAAAGTTTGAGTATGTAGATCAATACAGAGCTGAAAAAAGCACAGTAATTATACTTTTCTCATTGGTCTTACAATTCAGCCACAGCACATCAAATATAGGCAGGCCTTTGCACCACAATATTGAAAATGTAGCAGCAGAAAAGAGCCAGCTGCTTTTTGTTATCTATACTTGGCTATCTGTTGAGTGCAGCTTTACTGTCTGAAAGCGACTTCACACCAAACTGTAACTTTCACACACTGGTGATACCGTGCTCACCCTATTTCATAAGCGTACATAAGTAGCTTTCTGTGGTCTGATCTAAAAGGTTCTCCGTGTGCCTTTAACTGTGCATAAGCCCACATAACTGTCATGCATTCCTGGCATACGCACTGCCTCTGTTGTTGATGCACACGTTTGTTTTCACCTCCTTTTAACCTGACAAACAGGCTTTGCGGCAGCTGTTGTGAGCCACTGAGAACACTTGACTTGAAATATTTGTCTTCCATCTCTATAGTCAGACCTGTCATTAAAATAATTTTCTTGGTTTGTATTCTTTGAATAAGTACAATATGCGCACATAATGTGTGAAAAGGCCCTAAAAGGGGATTTGTGTTTATTTATTCAAGAAGGAATGAGATGACACTTGTTTATTGGTTAAGGGAGCCATTTTCATTGTCATGTTATATTCATTGATGTTTTAAGGCCTGTGCTGACATCATTCTCTTGTGCAACCAGCTATTCTTAGGGGCGGCAAGCTGCGTAGACTGTGTCCCATTTTCCCTTCCGGCATCACTCTCAGGGATGAAGTTGCAAAGCAAGCAAGAGAGAGAGAGCGAGAGAGGAGAAGCATTAATCACCAGGGAAACTGTTGATAGAGGATGCCTTGAAAAGACAGGCCCATTAGTCAATGTGCCTGAAATGGTGCTAATCTCATTGTAAAACTGTTGGGCTAAAACAACATGGCCCACTGACTACCATCACAAATGTTGAGAATGCTAGATGAGCATATCTAGGGCCATACCACAAACACAATGTGAAGCAGAGAAGAATATTGACGTTTTGTGTTAACCTGACAGCAGTGGAAAACAATTAGAATAAACAGCTTTGTCAGATAAAGGGAGTAAGGTGAGAAGTGCAAGATTACAGACTTTAAGAGAAGTTCATGTGAGGCAGTAAAAGTGAGGGGATGAACAATGAGGAATCTATCCTGTCCTGGTGAGTAGTGACTGAGCATGAATGAGGGCGCGGTGTGTCTCAGCAAGCCGGCCTATGGTGGCAGAGTGGTCAGGAGCCCCCGCTGCTTTAATGGTCCATAAATCTGTGTGGGCTGGCTGCTCTGATGCTGCCCCCAGCGAGACCCTCTCAGGCAGAAAATGAATCAGACCATTTTTACGGAGCGCCAAGTGTTGAGGTTCTTGCCCTCCCCTTACTGCCAGCGAGGCGATAAGAGCCGCTGCACACACGCGCTACTCAATTTCAGCAGGTCTGGAGCTCATAAAACTGTCTACTAGTGACAAACCTTGTTTGTATACTGCACTATATTCCCTCTGTCCTCTTGCCTTTGTTGCTCCCTGTCTATTTTCTTTTTTTCCCCTTCCTTTTAGCAAGTGTTGGAATGGGAACATGGATGTTGACACTGAGGTGCTCAGTCAGCCTAATGTCATTTGTTATAGACCCGTGGACTACCTTTAAAGGGCCAAGGGAGGGCATCTGCAAATATTCACAAAATTTACCACATTTACAACATAATACAGGCTATTCAAGTAATTTTAACAATTTAAATATGCTAGTAAATTAAGTGGTCAATCCTACAGTATATCAAACATACTGTACATCGTGCAGTCAGAGCCAGCAAAGCCTACTCTTCTGGCTTAAATACTATCAGAAGCACTGACGTCCATTTACAACTTGAATTCTGGTATTTGTTCCATAAAATTGTATTCATATATTCCAAAAAGTTTTACATTTTTGTCATGTTTTAGCTAAATATTGATTCTGAGGCCGGATTGTGACAATGAGTTGACAATAACGTCAAAGCTAATGCTGCTATAGCCACACAAACAGGGCACCCCCATCTTGCACTGACGTCATGTCATCATGTCATTAAATTTGTACATGAGATGTGTTTTCTTCTGAACCAATCGCCTGTTTTCGGAGGAAATAAATTCAACCAGTTTTTCAGCGTCGTGAATGCTGAATTGCAAATATGTGGGATCCTCTGTACTCACAGCTGCTTTTGTGTAAATACGGAAAAATGCATTCTGTCAAAGGTTGAACCCCAAAGCAGACTGTCAGGCAAAGTAAAGTTAAAAAAATATGTATTAACTAAGGGCATGAAAAGGTGTGAAATAGTCCAAATGTAAAAATACAAAAATGAATTTTTAAGAAGCGATGGTGACAAAAAGGTTGTCATGAAAAAGCTGTATCATTCAGTCATTTTCTATGCTATACGGTATATACGGTCCACATCGCTGCAATGCAAGGAGGTCTACGTCACTCTATGCAAGAGGGTTTGGAGGAGGAGGACAGAGCTTGCATCAACACAGCATCTTAAACAAGCTGTGGATAGAATAGAGCAAAAATACTGAACCATGGTAAAGGAGAACAATGGCAGCGAAGGAGATATGTGGCAACACAACAGCTCAGCAGAGAATAATCCCACACCAAACTGGTGCAAAGGTGGATCTGAAGAAACATGACTAATCGCCAGGCGGCAACTGATGTGGGTTGTCACTCTGCCACCTGACCCGAAGGAAGGGACAGAAAAAATGTTTTCTTAACAAAATAATATACAAAATAAAAGAACAACACAGGAACTGAACATGACAACACGCGTAAGTAAACCATATATGTCATGTTACTTTTTAATTTAGTGCTCAATTTAGTGTGAAGCTTCTGAGATGAGACTCAGCACCTCCAAATCTGAGGCCATGGTTTTCAGTCGGAAAAGGGTGGATTGCTCCCTCCGGGTTGGGAATGAGGTCCTGGCCCAGGTGGCGGATTTCAAGTATCTCGGGGTCTTGTTCACGAGTGAGGGAAGGTTAGAGCGTGAGGCCTATAGTCAGATCGGCGCAGCATCTGCAGTAATGCGGTCGCTGTACCGGACCGTCGTGGTGAAGAGAGAGCTGAGCCAGAAGGCAAAGCTATCAATTTACCGGTTGATCTATGTTCCCACCCTCAACTATGGTCATGAGCTTTGGGTCGTGACCGAAAGAACGAGATCGTGGATACAAGCGGCTGACATAAGTTTCCTCCGTAGCGTGGCGAGATAGGGTGAGAAGCTCAGTCATCCGTAAGGGGCTCAGAGTAGAGCTCCTTCACATCGAGAGGAGCCAGTTGAGGTGGCTCGGGCATCTAGTCCGGATGTGTCCCGGACACCTCCCTGGTGAGGTGTTCTGGGCATACCCAGCCGGGAGAAGGTCCTGGGGCAGACCTTGGACACGCTAGCAGGATTATGTCTCACAGCTGGCCTGGGAACACCTTGGTGTCCTCCCGGTGGAACTGGAGGAGGACTGGGAAGTCTGGGATTCCCTACTGAGACTGCTGTCCCCGCGACCCGGACCCGGATAAGCAGAGGAAAATGGATGGATGGATAACATGAATCTAACAAATTATTGTGCTGAAATCCATATTTTTGTTCTGAAGCCTAAAAAAATCAATTTTCACTGTGCCAGTGTTCACTCTTTCATTAGGCACACAAAGGAAAAGATGCACATCCCAACCTATTTACAGTGCAAAGGCATTCAATTAAAAGTTTAGTAAACTAAATGATACTTAAATAACAGGACCCACATTATAACTGCATGTAAACAATACAACTAAATTAAATATACACTGCTGATCAGGCCAGTTGAAATATTACAATATACATTTTGCACTGTTGGATCTTAAGGAGGTTCTAAGTAGAGCTTCAAACTGCAAAAAGAATAAATGGGAGTGAGATAAAAAAAAAAATTGAGTAAGCAATTTATTGCAAACAAGCATCGAAATAGCCTGAAACAGGCTGTTCATCAGCTGATCAAAAGTTTAACATCATAGCTTAAAAAAAACCTAATATATAAATAAATTTGTCAAAAAAAGGACTCTGGAATGAGTAGTCAGGCCATTCTTGTTCATCACCTCAAAAACTGATTTGTGCATGCTTGATGCCAGCATTTCCAGGAGGCTAGTGGGAATGTTGCTCCAGGTGGTGAAGATGGCTTCACGGAGGACATCCACTGTCTGGAACAGATGTCCATTTTTGTAAACTTCCCTTGCCATCCATTCCCAAATGTTCTCAATTAGATTTAGATCAGGGGAACAGGCAGGATGGTGCAAAAAGGGACATTATTCCTCTGGAAGAAGTCCTTTGTCAGCAGTAATTGTGAACTGCAGTATTGTCTTGTTGAAAACCCCAGTCATTACCACACAGATGAGGGCTTTCAGTCATGAGGGATGTCCCCTGCAACATTTTCACATAGCGGGCTGTTTGACGCCCCTGCACAACCTGAAGTTCCATTGTTCCATTGAAGGACAAAGCAACCCAAATCATGATGGCACGCCCTCCACTGTGCCGTGTGGAAAAAATCTCTGGTGGGATCTCCTTGTCATGCCAGTAATGTTGGAAGCCATCAGAATTGTCAAGGTTACATTTTTTCTCATCAGTGAATAAAAGTTTCTTCCACCTTTCAATGTCCCATGTTTGGTGCTCTCGTGCAAATTCCAAATGGCGATTTTGTGTCGTTGAAGGAGACAAGCTCTTTGCAGTCTAATGGTTGGACTGCACTCAGCACCAGTAACAAACTTCATTTGGCCCGAGGATCGTCTCGTGTCTTCACGGACAGCCAATCGGGTCCTCCGGCTAAGGGCCGGTGATGTTTTTCTGGGTCTACCACTTGATTTTTGTTCCCATAACCCTCATGATTTTTGAAGAAGTTTAAAATGACTGTCTTACTGCGTCCAACCTCAGCAGCAATGGTGCGCTGCGAGAGGCCTACTGCTCAACAATCTGAACGTTCAAAGAGAGAACGCTTTTTTGCCTTTGCCGTCACGAGATCATGGCAGTGTGAATACCTGATAGAAAATGACATTTCAGCCACATTGCCAAGATTTGAACTTTTAAAAGCTGTGATCGTAAACTTATGATCAGCTGGTGAACAACCTATTTCACCTTAATGCTTGTTTGCAATAAATTGATTACTCCATTTTTTTTTGTCTCACTCCGATTTCTTCTATTTGCATTTTTAAACTCTAGTTAGAATCTCCTTTAGATCCATCCATCCATCCATTTTCTATGCCTCTTATCCTCACTAGGGTCGCGGGTATGCTGGAGCCTATCCCAGCCGACTTCGGGTGAGAGGCGGGGTACACCCTGGACTGGTCGCCAGTCAATCGCAGGGCACATAAAGACAAACAATCATTCACACTCACATTCATACCTGTGGACAATTTAGAGTTGCAAATTAAACTAACATGCATTTTTTTTTAAGAGAAAACCCACGCGCCCAAGGGGAGAACATGCAAACTCCACACAGAGATACCCAACGGAGATTCGAACCCTGATCTTCCCTATCTCCTGACTGTGCGGCCAATATGCTAACCTTCCTAAGATCCAACAGTGCAAAATGTCATCAGAAAGAGAGGGAGATTTAAGCTGTATCAATTAATACACAATATATCAGCAAATCCAGGAAGGTTTATAAATTGTGAAATATATGTGAATTATGCATTTTATGGCTCATTTGTCTTTCATGTGGGTATGAACTTTATTTTGTGATGTCCCCATCACATCGCTGAGTCCCATGTCTGAAAAACCTGGGTGAAAGAATGTGCACCCTTTTGATGTGAATGCACATTTCTTTCCTGCTGCCGCTACTTTTTTTGTGCGCAGCAACTTTTATAAATGAGGCCCCGGGTACGGAATAGGAATCAACAGGGAAATGAATAACAAGGAAAGCTTGAGCAAACAATAACATGAGCTGCAGTATGAAGCATTGGCAGGGAACAGTACTGTGTCCACAGTCATGGCCACAAGGCTTAAGTAGACCTGATTGGAGATTACAATCAGGTGCGGGAATGTGGCCCTACCCCAGAAAACCAAGAATGGGCACTGGAAGAAGAAAGGCAAGATAACGGCAGAAAGGAGGTAGGACTGGTGACAGACGGGAGTATTCAGCATTATTTGAGTGCATAGTCTGTACTTTACACAGCCAAAGTGAATTAAGATGTTGAAAATGTCCTAGTGTAATAGGACCAAGACCCAAAAGACCTGCTCACGGAGTTACAGTAATTAGCTCCTTTGAAATGTGAAGCGAGAGGTCAAGAGAACAGTGTCTAGCTTGCACAGGTATGCATGTGTAGGCACGCGTGAACACGATGTGCTCACGCAGTGTCAAGTAATGACATTTTCTTAGATAAGTATAGTCAGAGTGGTTTAACAGGTAATATTTGCATTCTCATGAGGATGAGATGTTAGCCACAACTATCTGTGAAGCTGCCAGAAGTCCCATCCTTTCAAAAATAGCAGATGTAAATTTGTTGTTTGGATGATAATCAAAAATAGTACACTCAGAGGCTAAATGATTTGATCTTTGTTGTGAATGCAAGTGTAAATGTTTCCCTAGCCTGCCCTCAAGTAACTGTCAGCAGAGCAAAGCAGGCGTGGTCAACTTGTTTCAAATGCAACACTGTCTTTGTTCTTCAGGTTTGTCTTGCTGGAGGTTCACCCTGCCTTTGCCTGCAGTCGTCCTCGGTTGAAGAGGATGTTTGCCTACAGAAGCCTTTGTTTGACAATCCTTTCTGTTAACCCAGTTTTATGAATTGTGTCAGCACTTGCTGATTGTCTGTTATCTGTCAGCAGATAAGTGCCTCCTTTCAGGCGCAGGCAATAAAATGCTCAACGTGGAGGGCAGAGGAATGATCTTTTCAATAGTCAAACAAATATCCTGTAATTCTGTATTGATTCTGTCTATTTATTCAGGTTACAACAGGAACATGCGAGAGTATTACCGGGCCCAAGCGTCAATTTGTTCTTTTGGAGGATAACACACGCCAGCATTAAGGGGCAGCAAATTCAATTTAACAAGGGCTTAATTACAAACAAACTAAACTGTGCAATGACCTTTAACTAGCTGTTTAAGAAGCTGATTGTCTGTCTTGTTTTTACAATTTTACTGCTGATAGTGAAGGACTCAGTAAGGTGTTAACGGGATTGCACTTGAAATAGAGACATCAATCTTATGAACAAAGCAATACCACGATTTTGTGCCATGAGAGACATTAAACAGTTCGAAAGTCCTTTTTAATAGATTAAACTATCCATACATTGTAATCCAGTCAAAGTAACGGAGCCAGACGCCTTCAGATTACATTCTTCTGCTTAGATTTTCCTCCTGATTACATCAATGATCGTAGGTTTAAACAGACAATCAATATACTCTAGTTGTTGCAACTTGATTATAACAAGTAAAGACTCCCATACTTATTGATTCAAGCTCTTTGTTTCCAGAAGACACAAAACACTCAACTGTCATCTTTCTATTGCGTCACCTTGAGTGAGTCTCTTTCTGTCTTTATTGACCACTGCTATCTCTTTGCACTTTTAAGCACACTAAAGCAGCATGGCTCCCTTGCAAAGGGCCTGGGAATGGCTGAGTTAGACAATACACCACATGTAGGGATAATTGAATAAAACCATTGATCCCTGGCTGTTCTATTGCCAAACCAAATTTAGTTATTCACCCTTAATGGCTACTCCTTACACGCAAATGAACACTTGTAGTCAATTAACAGTGGAACGGGAGCTGTATGAAGGAAAGACAACCCACTCTGACATCTCACGTCAGTGGCGGAGCTACTGGCCACTTCGTGCCAGTAGCTTCGTGCCAGTGTCGTGCTCTAACCACAAGAGCACTATGCTATTTTGGCCACTTCAGTGACCACCTCCACGGGTAGGGGACAATTTTGACAACAGCGGCTCTGTGGTAAAAAACATAGTTCAGCATGACCGCCATTTCCGCATTTCACTGCAGCACACAACTTTCCATGTGGAGGAGCTGTCAATAAAACCGTGTCTTGCATGAACCTCAAGCATTATTTTTCCATGATTACTCTGTTTGGTTCCGTCAACTTTTCTTTTAATAATGGAAGCTCTCGGTAGCAGCATGAGTGGGTATGTAAACCAAGGAGTCTAGAGGTAAAACAGGAATGCTGATCGGCATCCACTTCCGTATTATGCCGTGGGCGGGTTTGGTCGCCCTGATAGGGAGCAGAATCCAGAAACTATGCATTGAAAACATGTCCTCGGCACACTGCTCAGCTGTTAATTGCTCTAATAGGTGGTCCAAAAACAGTGTCGGAGCTACGGGGTGGCCAGTGGTGGCACCTGGTCACTTTCCAGCCACCCCACTGGCCATCTAGACAATTCAGCTATCAACTTGCCACCCCAATGTGAGTAATGGTTTCACCTTGGCCACTCCAATGAAATATTTCTGGCTCCACCACTGTCTCACGTAGTTCCTTCAGTTTAAAATGCACCATCAGCTATGCAAAGTCGAGACGTCTGCAGAGACATCTGGCTGATGGCTTCACTGTTAACAACAACATAACACCAAAAGCTTTGTTCTTTTGACACCCACATGTATTTGCACAGCTTCTTGTCCGCCCTGTCATTCTTCGGTCACAAACACAACACACTTTATTTTGTTGGACAATTGTGGTCTTATTCCCGACAGAGTTGGCTGGCACGACCAGTGCTGTGCATTGCTAATGCTCCTGCAGCCCTGTCAGTTTTCATGCCTGGAGAGAAGCTGGTTTTTGCACTGACTTATTCAGGAGAGTAAAAAGTTTCACCCTAACTTTTATGCATTATTCAGTTGATGATGATCAGGTGAAACATTTATTCTCATGAATTTACGGTGTGACAGGCACAGCTGGAACTCCACGACTGAAACTACAACCATTAGGTTGCAAACATACTGTTAACCCTTTATAGGGCAATACTTCCGAGTGCTTTCACTTTTTCAAAATGTAATCATGCTTATCATATTACATATCCATTTTCTAAAGACCTAAGCCAACAATGATGTCATCCAAATGACCTAAGCCAACAGTGATGTCATCCCCAAACTGTCGTGCTCTAACCACAAGAGCACTATGCTATTTTTATTATTAGCCTGGCGAGCTATCTATCCCATCCAAATCCAAGGTCCGATACCTTAAGACCCTACAAAGTATAAACGGCATCATAAATTGAAATGTTTTCTTACATGATTAGATGAGGCAATTTTTTCACCCACGGTACGGTCCGTACCTCGGTATTTGGGCTATAGTTTCAGTCAAAATGGCCCATGGGCAGTCATTTGGACACTCCTGATTTACAGTGTTTCTTTTTAGGAAGGTGCAAGTGCAAC
The DNA here is from genome assembly GCF_027744805.1 of Dunckerocampus dactyliophorus. NCBI lineage: Eukaryota > Metazoa > Chordata > Actinopteri > Syngnathiformes > Syngnathidae > Dunckerocampus > Dunckerocampus dactyliophorus. The sequence continues at coordinate 12,962,714 of NC_072832.1, read as the reverse complement.
GGTAAAAGTTTGAACAGGGTGATTATTATTAAATTTTTATTTAAGCTCCTTGCCTGATGTGCAATGTTAATAGTTGCAGCTTCTCATCTCTACCGGACAATGGCAGCACGCTGCTTTCATCTTATGCACTCATCTTTATCTGTTCACGGAGGTGAAGTGTTCAAAAATAGTGCACCGCACCGTGATGTTGGGGCTAGGAGGCAGGGGGCCTGCCGGCCATGTAGTTGAGGTAATTCACCAGGTCAGAGTCGCCTTTGCGATTGCTGAAAGGGTTTGTTCACCACTTCCGGTGGAAGTCAAGCCAAACCACCGCTTACAAGTGACTGGTGAGTATAATGTATTTTACTTTTTTTTTAATGTTTTTTTATCATATTATTAGATAAATATTGATTCTGAACTGCTCCACATGATGTTGTAGTGTAGAGGTTTGGAGTTGTTTAGAGATTACGCATTCAGAGATAAAGAGTTAACTGGGTTTGTTGCTTTACTAATAATGTTATTCATCCTCAATTCTTTAATGCCACGCATTTTTATATTGTATATGTATAATTGTGACGGGATAGTATTAAGTATAGTATATTGAGGTGGACTGTGTCGCTTAAATCCTCACTGGAGGCCCAGATATGAAATGCACCACCCGCTGCTGACTCATTGAATAAATTCAAAAATGTACAGGTAAAGTCATGCACACATTGCCCCGGACCTTATTTTGCCCTTGTGAGTGATGGTTCCACACCAAGAGGAGCCAGTGTAAGTGACCATCCTAGTGCTCTGCTCTGGGTATTTCCACTCAAAAGGACAGGAGAGAACACTTTCAAGGTACAATGCTTTACAGTTGGTCTCAGAAAGTCTCATCCTGTTTAGACCGTAACCCGGACCCAGATGAGAGCATAGCAGTGAATCTTCACTGAATAGTGAGGCAAACTCACATGGTTCTACTACCTTTAGTGACATGTGTGTTGTCCTTATTGACTCACTCACAACACCAAGTTAGTTACCAAACAAGGTTCCTCTCTTGATAAAGGGCTCCTAGCACTACACTACTGTTGCCTCTGCTCAACGCATATAAAGCGAGAATGACCCAATGCCTGAGGGTGAGCGTCTACCCAGCCTGAGATTATACACAGAGGCTGGTTGCAAAATGTAAGAAGGCGCACGGATGCAGTGTGGAGAAAAGTGGTGCAGTGCCTCCGTGCCTGGCTGAGCACGGCGTAATGAAGCGTGACAGAAAAGAGCGAAAAGGAGCGTGTCTGCAGGGTAGGCATGGCCAACGGAGGGCTAGGTGATGCAGGCCTGCCTCTATGCTGGTGCTTTTCCTCTTTCCCATTCTGTGCGCCCAAAAAATAAATGTGGTCCTGTCACGCCAGCAATTACATCTAAGTAGTTATCATGGGAAATGACGTGATATTATCATTTGAATATGCTGTAGTTTCTAATCATATTAAAGTAACTGCTCAATAATTACCCCCACTGAAGTATTAATGTGCAACATTTATCTTGATGGGACTCTCAGCTGATGCTCCTCCTTTTTGTCTGTGGGACATTGAGGACAGATGTGAGGCTGAAACGTTTGTCTTGACTGGCATGCTGACCTCACCTCACAGTTTGTCCCATATTTTGGTGTGCTTTTAATTTGCATACGGATGAACACATCCACAAAGCATGTCAGCCCTTTAAAACAAGGTCAGTGACTCAAGTGGAGGATTAAAAATAACAGCACCGGCTCGCTAGAAAAAAACCCAGCAACTCTCCCTACATCAGCGTCACTGCATTAGTTGGGAAGCGTACCACGTTAGGTCAGGGTTTTCTATACACTTCCTCAGAGACAAACTATTCTGCTGCCACACGTTTCCTGCGGGCAACAAGTGTAGATCTATTCTTAGCTTCTGGCCTGGGCTTCAGCACTGTGCTCCTCATAGGTTGGACGGGATGAGGTGTGATGCACTCTTGCCAGGTCCCACTGTGTTGTTGTAGTCCATGTCCAGCTGTAGAGACGGTGGGGCCCAGTGACCATCTGTCCCCAACCAGCAGACTCAGGGCTCAGGGAAAAAAGGGGGGCAGGAATGGGATGAGGCCGGACGGGGAGGGGTGATCAGCTTTGTGTTTCCATAAAGCTGTCTCTCCTCTCTCCTAGCAACGGCCTCCCATTTCCTCTGTTTTAGGCGGTATGGTCCTCTTGGTCGGTGTGCGCGGCCCCCTCACTCACTCTCTCCCTGTCCTATTTATGGTAATGAGCCATCTGCCCTCTCTGTAACAGCCGCCCAAATAGACAGGGGATGGAAGGATGGGGAGTGGTGGGGGTGTCTCTGACAGACAAGAGTCTGAGACAAAGACGCTTATCCTGTTGTGTCTGCCTCTGCACTAGTGGATGCCTTCAGATATTGACAAGGTGCAAAGATGATCAGTGAGAAAACAAATGCATCATAGAGGAAGTTAAGGACTTAAGCAAGCTGTTTCTGTGTGCATTTGACAGAAAGACAAAGAGTGCCCCCACCTGCAGGTCAGTACATTAAGTTCAACACAATGGGTATTTGTAATGACCCCTCCCCTGACTTGCACACACACACAATGTTGACCAGTGAGCCAAATAATACACAAGCCTCTCATTATCCTCTGCTGCTGTACAAATGCGTCACTGTGACTTGGTGACATGATAGTGGCCATCACGTCAGCCAATTCAGAGAGCGTTCAATAGACCTCTGTTGCCACTGGATACGAGACGGTTACCAAGCCAACACGTGTGCTGCACTGTCAAAACTCAAATGGATTAGGTGAAGAACACCATGTTTTTACCAGAAGAAGTGACATGTTGTTATTTTTTTACATACAAAATAAAGAATATACTTGGCTCCTTCTGGTTACGGCAACAATAAATCCAAACATATCATCTTTCCCTCATCAGCCATCATTATTATTAATCCTTCTAATAATCTCATGTTATTTATAACATAACATGAGATTAGAGAAGGATCTGTGCAGTACAACAATCAAGAACAATATCCTCAGCTGACTTTTGACTCCTCCCAATGCAAAGTCAGTCGCCATTAACCTTGTCACAAAGCCGCACAGACAAACCTGCAGATGGGTCACTGCCTTGAAAAATGGCAAATCACCGATGTTCCTGCTGGTGGTGCTAATTGTAGTTGAGCAAACAGTTAAAGACTTAATAACAACAAACAAATGCAGAGAGGAGAAGTGGAAAAAAAAAATCAAGAACATTTAATTGTTTGCAATCAGGCTGTCACCTTAAAGCAATTGCAGGTTAGTTTTGCAGCTCAGTGGTGTGAGTCATTTAGCATATCATAATGTTGATTAATTAACCGGCTAAATTAATTTTGGACTGCTTAGAAAAATAATGATCATACAGACTTTTTTTTATAATTGTTACACACTGATAACCCTTAGAATCATATAAATGTTGCACATTCAAATTAATTAGCCAGAGGGAACCATTCTCTATTTAATAGTGATAATATAATAATGCCAGAGATTTTACTGAGCACCAACAAGAAGGATTCACATGAAAGACAGAAATATAAAGCGGAATGAGGCGCAGCATATTCCAGACAATGGACTCTATCTCTATTGGATGGAGGCACATACTGTACATCGTTAGTATGGATCACAGATACCATGTGACACTCATTTCACTCATAACAGCTGGTGAGAAGTCAGAGGAGACATCTAGTGGGCATCCAGTGCATTTAAATGAGCTAAAGGGAAATTGGGACTGAGCGAAGACTTAATTACAAATGTAATGTGTGTTATTTTGTAAGAAACAGATATTTGAGATGGTTAAATATATATTATTACCACTATTTTGTAAACTGCGGACATTTTTATTAAATTTCTGATTAGTACGCATGAGCAGTCAAAATTTGTTAGAGACAAAAATATGTCTGTTTACTTTCCTAACATACACTGGACATAACATACAGCGGATTTAACTGACTACAGATTCTTTCCTGCTAATTAATCCCAATAGTTAATAATTTATGTAAATGTTGTCAACTTGTGGCCATTATAAAACCTTTATTATGTGTCAGTGCAATGTTTTAGCCCTTTTATAATAAAACTAAATAAAACTAAACTCAAGTAAAAAAAAACTACTCAACCATTAACAGCGCTTGTGGAGTTGTGTGCGTGTGTGTCTCGACAAATCTTGAATTTTCTGGCTTGTGTCTGTATGTTGTTGTAAAGTAAGTGTATGTTCACCCTGGTAACTGTTTTATCAAATTCAATTGTTTACGTATTGGGTATTATAACTAATATGATTATTGTACTAAGCAGTCAGAGCCTGTCTTATGTAAGGTCATGTAAGTTTAATTTCTGGTTCTGTGGTTATCATTACACGTTTCCTCTTTGCCAACTCCAAACTCTACAACTTGAGAGGATTCTACGGTGGCTGACGGGGTCAAAGACGCGGCAACCTCCAACCACAGAAATGATTTAAAACCAAAAACACCATAAAACACATGCAGTGGGAAAATGCGTCAAATTAAAAATTCTGCAGTCACATAAACAGCATGTGCCGCTGATGTCTTTAAAGACAGATATCCCTCAGGTCTGGTGCCCCTAGTAGCCTTCCTAACTTCCTTGGTAACCTACAGTGTAGTCAACTTCTGATTTGTTCCGTTCACTTGCAGTATTTCTTTCATGCAGTTGTTTTGGGGGTTTGTATGTGTGTTTTTGGCATTTGCAGCATTTTTCTTTGCATTTATTTGTTATCCTGCAGCAATTCCTGTATGTGATTGCAGTATTTTTCATTTGTAGCATTGTCCCTTTGCATTGGTTTAATGGTATTTGTGTTTTAGGTGCATCATGTCTGTGTTTGGCGCATTTGGATGGCCCCTGTTAGGCACTGTAGGTTCTACTGTATGTGTATTAAATACAAAAAAAAGACCTGGGATTACAAAATATCACAATTCGTCCAAAATATACAGTATATGAACTACTGTATATTGTACCTCTCTGTTGATGCACATTCCCAGGCTCAAGAGCACCACCATTAGGACAAAACACCATCTGTTAATAACTATACAGCACAGTTTTACCCATTTATAGTATGTCTATGCAACAAAACACATCTATACATAAAATTACCTAAAACTCGTACACTAACACACATAAAAATCAACGATGCAAAGAGTGAGTTTTCTTTTCTAAATATTCTTTTCAAACGGCCAAATACGGGAGCTTAATCTAATTACCCACTAATTAAAGGAAAGTAATACTGTACTTAATAATTTCACGCTTAGAATGTACAACTAAGAAAATCCCCCAAGTCAGTGTCTCAAACTATGCACAGTATATTGTATTGTAAACTACAGAACTGGTGTCACACTAAATCAGCAAATTCACTTCCTGAACCTTTACCTGAAATGAACTCCGAAAATAAATGAACTTTTGCACAATATTCAAATTAATTGAGATGCACATGTGACAGAAAATGCCTTGCAACTTTTAAGAATCCTCTCATAACTTGCACTAAAGATTGCTCACAAGCCAACCTAAGTTGCAGTATTATCTGTACACATTCAATGACATATTCAATACAGAAGCTGCATCAAAACTTTTACTTAGAAAATGCTTGACTGTGAGGCACGTCTGCTAAGACAATAAGACTGTAAATTGTCAATGAGTGTGAATGGTTGCCTGTCAATATGTGTGCTGGGATTGACCCACCACCAGTCAACTGGGATAGGCTCCAGGTCACCCATGACACTGTTGAGGACAGCCATAAAAAAATGGATGGAGCATATGCAAAATATTAAAGACACCTAGTATCTACACCACTGCAATCACAATAATACACATATTGTTAAAAATCACACATGCGGTCAATCAATAAATGTAATTTGCAAAGGCAGAATTATTGGATAGCTACATGCCTCCAATGACCATTGGGCTGTTGAGCAAGGCATCTTACCTTTAAATCTTGTAGTTAATAACATACATACTAATTGAATATTTGGGTTAGATGTCAGAAGACCATGTGACGGAGACAGAGTGTGATGTGACTGATTCCTGGCGGACGGTGCTCGTCTGTTATGGCTCCTCCTGCCTGCCACAGTGGTAAGGCCGAGACGTAACACCAGCGCAGGGGAACGGGAATCACCCGACAACCGTGCGACTTTTTCCGGAGCCACCGCCACGGAAAATGACAGGTCTAACCATGCTCCTGAAAGAGGCATAAACGATGTGCTCGCCTCTTCTGCTGTGAAGGCTTCGACATTTCCTCACCATTAACAACACAACCAAATGAACTCCGTCAGAGCAAGTAACGTTAGCAGAAGACCAAGGCGAGTGTCGAGGCCGCGCCCGGTACAGCCGGAGAGGAACCACCAAGAAAGAGGTAACCGTGACATTACGCAGAATATTAACGTTTCACTTGTTTAATATTTAATTGTAGGACGATTTGTGTAATTAAATGGTCATGTTCGTCACGGTTGTTTCAAATGGAAAGAATATCGGTTGTTGTTGTTGTTGTAACGGCAGTTAGCCTGTAACAGGCGTAGAAGTAGGCTTGTGTTGTCAGGAAACACCGAGGCTGTTGTGTTCCGAGCTAGAATTTAGGCCGCGCTTTGTTTTGCTGTAATTTTCGCTCTGCGTGGGCATTTCTTTCTACTTTGCTCTTCTTAGCGGAGTTTAAAAGTATATTTTCCCACAAAATAACGTTTGGTGTGATGGGGCAATGACGAGCTTGATGCAGGGTTTGCTTGTCTCACGAGTGGCAAACGTAGGAAATGGGACACAAAGTGGTTGTCATAGCATACTCATTGAGCGCATATTATTAGCATGTTTGGCTAGTTTGCTGAGTCCAGGTGTTTCATATCAGACCATGTTTTGTCAGTGAAGGAATACAACTCTGGTTTTTTTTAATGCTATAATTACATGGTTTGACTTTATTTTTTGCAATTCCCATTGGCTGTGTAATGTTCTGAAATACGTGCTGAGATTGCTAAACGTAAACAGCTGGTTTTGCTCTGAAGTGAACCTTAATTTACAGACACTTTTGTTATTTGTGACACAGTTCTAGTAAATGTGATATAACGCCATCAGCTACATTCATATTGTGATGTTCCACTTAATAGAATATATTGAAAGTGATGTGTCCCCAGTTTCATTGATCCCTGCATCAGTTTTTTTTTTTTTTTTTGGAATTTCAAGCGGCTTTAACCGACCCGGTTTGTTGCAGTGTTTATAATGGTTACTGGCCCAGTAGCCTGGGAGAGTCATCTTTGCAACCAGAGCAACAAGCAGACACTGGATTTGCATCACCCTTCCGGGGTAGCTAACAACCCTTCAATAAGCTTAGGGTGAATGCTTCATGAAGGCTTGATTGAATCCCCTTCTTGGTGGGATCTAGATTAGTTTCTGGAGCATACAAAGTAGGTAATGACAAAATGTTTTCTTTTTTTTTTTAAATCCTGTGTTTTTTTACTGAGACATAATGTTTAGCCCACAGGTTTTCAAATAGGCGCAGTGAGCCTCTCTTCAGAGAACATAATTTGTATCGGGGCTCAGCTATTCCCCCTAAAACAGGTTCCTGGTGGCATTTCCTGCTCACCCCAGACTCTGTTTACTCACACATCGTAGGAACTAGATATCTATTAATTTCACTTTCAACATCACTGAAGTTAGAATAGCAGGTTTGAAAATAACTTTTTTTTTCTCACATATGCCTCTGATGAAATGCTCTAACCTTTATCTATGGTTTCCAGATGAGGACGTTCCTGCAGATATGGTTGCAGAAGAATCTGGTCCAGGAGCTCAGAATAGTCCATACCAACTTAGAAGAAAGTCTCTGCCCAAGAGAACAGTGTGTCCGACAAAGACAAACATGGAGGTAAATGGGTGCAAATGCCTCCAAAACAGTTTCATCAACTAATATTTTCTTTGACTTGTTCTTTACATAGGGTGCTTCCACTTCAACCACAGAAAACTTTGGACACCGCCCTAAGCGACCCAGAGTTTCAGGCAAATGCCAAGATTTACCAGGTACCTACTAAGACTTTGGGGGAGATTGAAGGGGTAATTATAGGGATGATCAGATCATGGTTTTATGCTGCCGATTCTGATACCGATCATCCAGGAGTGAAATCGACCGATACCCATCACATGGATTAATTATAAATTTTTCAATTTTGTTTATAATGCTGTTGGCTAACAATATAATGCTAATAATGCTATTATTAATCGTGCTATTGGCCAGGGGTGGCGCATAAAGTGGAAAAGTCAGGATAATTCCAAGGTCCCTTGACTGCCAGGGGACCCAAAAAATAGGTAATTACTAATAAAATCGTGATTTTTTTTCATGGGACCCAGAATTCCTGGCTGCACCTCTGCTTACTGGCTATATGATATGAAAAAAGGAACCATAAAATCACCTTAATTTAGACAAAAATATATTCGTCTTACTTTTTGAAGAGAACGTGTATCACTGGTGAAACTTCCAGGGGATGACACGCCTTCTTGATGGAGACTTTGGATGTGAGAGTACATTGGTGGTACGTGAGAAAGCACTCGGCGAACTCAGTGTCTTGCACTGCTGAGAGAGGCTGGTCATCTCGTCCGATGAATTTAATTATTTTTTGGGTTATTAGCTTAGCCCTCTGATTGTCACGCACATATGGGCGAGTGTTAGCCACATGGCTGTGTCAGCTGCCGTTTACTGATCACACCGTGAGCCTTGAAAACTCACCATACTCCGTCAATTGTTTGTTCTTCAAATGTCGTATTAAAGCTTTTTAACGATAGTTTCAGTGGCATGTGTTGGCAGTTAAGTTCCACATGGCAGACATGATTGATATTGTGGGAAAAATGGGAGGACGACGCCAAGACACTACGCTGCACGAAAGGATTGCTGCGAGCTGCAACAGTGCTAGCCACAGCTGATCCGCGTTGAAAGGCATTTATCGGCATATGCCAATTTTGTGATTTGGATGCAGCATGGCTCAGGTGCTAGAGTGGTCGTCTCCCAACCTGAAGGTTCAATCCTCTGTCCTCCGGCGATCATGGAGAAGTATCTTGGGCAAGATACTGAACCCCCAATTGCTCCTGATGCTGCATCATCAGTAGGCAAATGTGCTAACAGTGTCAAAGCGCTTTGAGTGCCTTGGAGGTGGAAAAGCGTTTATACAAATGAAAGAGCATTTTACATCAGTTTTGTGTTGATTTTTTTAATCAGTATAAAAATGCACATATAAACATTGTGTGCGAGTGGTTAGCATGTTGGCCTCAGCATCAGGAGATTGTGGGTTCGTATCTCCGTTGGAACATCTCTGTGTGGCATTTGCATGTTCTCCACATGCTTGTACTCCGAATTCCTCCCAGATTCCAAAAATATGCATGATAGGTTAATTCGAGACTCTAAAATGTCCATAGGTGTGAATGTGTGTGTGAATGGTTGTTTGTCTGTATGTGCCATGCAACTGGCTGGGTGTACCCCACCTGTCTCCCAAAGACTGCTGGGATAGACTCCAGCATACCCGCGATCCTAGTGAGGACAATTGGTATAGAAAATGGATGGATGGAAAAACATTTAACGTTGACTCTATGGTTGTCATTGTTAATCGTTTTTCCATACCTCCAGTGTAATTTTGGTCAAAATAAAAACAAGCAGTGCAGAAAATGGTTGGATGGATGGAAAGGTAGGATTAGTTGTACAAGGGGTTTTAATTTCCCAACAAAATTGCATTTTCTTTTTCTTTTTTGTTTTCTTTTGTACTTTCACTAAAGTTGTATACTAACATGTCATTCAAAGGTGATAAAAGATGCCATGAAATTAGGACGACTTAGTCAGATGATGTGTTTTTTTCACATTCTAAGCACTTACAGGTATTCATTGTTCTCTCTTATTGCCTCAAATGCCTTTGACGACTTGTTTTCTTGTCCTTCCTAGCAGCAGCTCCAGCAGAGCAGTATTTGCAGGAGAAGCTTCCAGACGAGGTGGTGCTAAAGATCTTCTCATACCTTCTGGAGCAAGACTTGTGCCGCTCCGCTTGTGTGTGCAAGCGCTTCAGTGAGTTGGCCAATGACCCCATCCTCTGGTGAGTCTCCGGTGGTGTGTTACATCATTGAAAGCACTGGGATTACTGGTATTTTTTTGAAGAGATCTTTTTTTGAAATTTGTATTTTTTAAAATCTGACTCACCACACATTTTGTTCATCTTATATAGTTGTGCTCACACAAGAAGGATAATTTTAAGCACTAATGTCTTTTTGCAGGAAAAGGCTTTACATGGAAGTTTTTGAGTACACGCGACCCATGATGCATCCTGAGGCAGGGAAGTTTTACCAAATAAACCCAGAAGAATATGAGCAGCCAAATCCCTGGAAGGAAAGTTTTCAACAGCTGGTATGACATTACTGATTTTTGTTTTTTCTGTTTATTATGTTTCATTCTAAACGTTTTTGTCTCACTACGGTAGAATGATTTAATGTATTTAGAAATGAAAGTGAAAGTGAAGTACTTCTTTATCTTGAACTAGGCCTGATGGTAGTTATGCACTCAGTGGCTACAGCATTACACTCTTACTGACGTTTAATACATTGTATAGTTTTGACCGGTACGCTGAATACCTATCAGTCTGATCTAGTGCAGGTCTACAGCACTACAAAAGACAACCACAATAATGAACATAACATAGTACAGTATAGCTAATATAGGATAGCTAATATTGATAAGCAAAGTATTTAACATGTCACCATTTTTCTCAGTAATTACAGTATTTATCTATAGGTCCTATTGACATGAAATTATCATCAGATGTTGGAAACAACCATTGCAATGCACAGACGCAACAACATCAAACTGTAGATGTGTATAAATTATGTGTAATAAATGACCCAGGGAAAAAGTATTGAACAAATGAAGAAAGAGGTCCAAAGAGAAGGTGCAAAAAAGTGTGGAAAGTCAAAGCATCACCTGAAATCAGTCAGTAATTCCAAAGCAATCCTGCCCCACGTCAGTCTACATAATATCAGCTGGTTCATTCTCAACTGATGGCCTAAAAAAAGGTGTCTCCTTACCAAAGTGTCACACAAGACACATCTCATGATGGGTAAAAGCAAAGCGCTACCTCAAGATCTTCACAACCTTATTGCTGTAGAGCATACTGATGATATTGGTCGTAGAAGGGTATCTATACTGCTGAATGTTCCAGTGAGCACTATGAGGACCTAAATCCTGAAGTGAGAAGAACCCAATTTTACCATGAACTAGACACAACGAGTTGCTCCTCTCAAGATTTTTGACAAAGGAGTGAATATAATTATTAGAAAAGTTGTCCAAGAGCCACAGACTACTTGTGGATAGCTTCAGAAAGACCTGAAATTAGAAGATATGAGTGTTTTGAAGGAAAACAATAAGGTATGCATGCAGTCAACCTCTATGGCCTATAAGCATGCTAACCATGCAAGACTCCATTGCTGAAGAAAAAGCATGTTGAAGCTTGTTTCAAGTTTGCTGCATATTTGGACAAGCCTGTGAAATACTGGTTTGGTCAGATGAGACCCCATTGAACACTTACCATAATACTGCACTGCACATCACCCCAAAAACACAAGTGGTAGCATTATAGTGTGGGGCTATTTTTCAGTATAAGGCATGACAAACTTCTAATAATTGAAGGAAAAATGGATCGAGACATTCTTGAGAAAAATATGCTGGCACCAAGCGGCATTGATGAAGATGAAATGAAGGTGGGCATTACAGCAAGGCAAACACAAAGCCAAGGAAACTCTCAACAGGGTCAAGAAAAAGAAATTAAAGCTGCTAGAATGGCCCATCACCTGACTTAAATCTAATTGAAAATTTATGGAAACAACCAAATAGTGTATAGAAGAGACCCACAGAACCGTCAAGGTTTGAAGGCTGTTGGTGCGGCATAATGGGCCATAATCACACCTGGGACTTGTACTATGAAGCAGGATTTCTTCTTAACCAGGAGAAGTTTAAAGATTAACTGCTGATATGCAGTGCTACGAAGTTGGTTAACTTCTTAGCAGGATATGTCACCACGGTAACTTATGCAGTGGCACTGGCTTGGTCGGGAGCAGGTTATGTTTGGGGATGAGAACTCAAAGTTGAACAAAACACCAACTACTTTCAAGAAGAGATTAGAGCCTATGAAAGCCCTTCCTACCCACCAATCAGTTGTCGTCGCCGTTCATTGACAGTCCTGTGGAGATCGGCACACATAGTAAGAGTGAAGAGCCATGATTGTTCCAGGATCAGGCAAAACCCTTTAGATTTTCTTGTTTCATTTTCATGAGGACAGCTCTACATTTCTAACTGGAGGGACTGGATTATCTTTCCCAGCTTCTGGGGTCGTATGTTTACAATAACATGCAGTGAAACAGTGGGCTTACAATTCCCATAAAAGAACATACAATACTTTCATTTTATTTCACATATCCATTATCTGCTCTGTTTCTTCCTGTAAATAAAAGTGAAATTCATCTCAGACCCCTTCCATTATTGCTGCTGGTTCCTCAGCCAGAGTGAAACTCAGTGCTGCAAGGTTCCTACCTGTCTTCTTTATTGTATTTGTATATCTGCTATTTAAATCAATGTCAGTCATTTCAGTGTGTTTTAATGTAATGATATAACCTGCACACTCCAACACTTGGCATACTTGTATGACACAACTTAACCGCCTGACACCACCCAGATTGAAACTGAAAGAAGAAAACAAAATTGGTTAACTACACCATTAAAATAAAGTTGTATTGCAGTTCATATGTACAATATTCTTGGTTAATGATGTGGCAAATTTACGTACATATAGATATGCTGTCGGTACATTGTCCATGTTTGTGATTAGTCATCCGCTAACACCGCCCCTTTTATGTGAATGTTGTTATCCAGCTTTGTAGTACTGCTTATCCAACCTCTTCAATGTTTGGCTTGATTAAGTTGGAAAACAGAGAGAGATCCTGGATAACTTAAACTTGCTCCATAGTACAGGACTAAACAATGCAATCAACTTGTTTCTCCATACGGATGTCTTGAAGCTGTCATTACCAACAAAGGCTTTTGTACAAAGTATCAAATAAATGTCAGTGACTGTGTTCAATATTTTGACCTGTTATTTCACTGGTACTATGCGCTACTCGAGTTTTTAACTATATTGGTACTTTCCTTACTACACTTTGTGAACACAAGATCAGAACAGCTTGCTGACATCCTGAACCTGAACTCAGACAGGCAAGAGGTACAGATTCTTTTAAATAAACGAGTTACAAGTGCTGACAGGTACTAGCAAGACAAGCTACCTGGCTAACTGTTAAAGTTCAAAGCGGTTGCTTAGCAACAATGCCCAACAAAAAGCAAAATAATACTGCTCCTGGAAATCCTGGTCCACAATCAGAAAAAGGGCTTTTGTGAGAGTTGAATGAGGAGGATTTGATATTATACGGCGCCTCCAAGTATGTACATACAGGCCCATAATTAGATGTAGAAAGTTTGGAGGCTATATTGCGTCTTGAAGGAGGAGATTAAAGAGCAACAGCAGGAAACTGTAGTACAAGTAAGGCAAGATATAAGAGGGCTGTAAACACAGATTGGAAATGTACAAACAGAATGATAGCCTCAAGAAGAGCTGCTCAGAGATCTATGATGACGACATAAACCTTAAGCAGGAAAACAGATGATATCAAGGTACTACAAGATGATAATGCTGCTCTTATGGAGGTTTAAAACCCTATGGAGGAAAATAGTGCACTACGCAATGATATCAAGGTACTACAGAATGATATGAAGGTACTACTGGATGATAACACTGCCGTGCACACCACTCTTGAGGAAGAGAAATAAGCAAAGGAAAAAATCAGTGAGCAAATAAAAAATACAATTGATGAGATCAGAATGCACAAAGAGAGATGTGATCCCCATGGGGTTCCAAATACCCAGGTCAAATGACAGGGCAGTCCAGACCAAAGGAGAACCAGATGAAATGGATGTTGCTTCAATGATACAACAAATTGCCAATTTTCTACAATCAAAAGAGGGATGTAGATATCAACACCATCGATACTGGCATCCCACCGTAGGGCACAAACAACGCCACACACGCCATCATCGTTAAGTTCACCAACAGGGAATTCAAAAGCGCACTGCTAAAACAGGGAAAGAAGCTGAAAGGTACAAAGGTCTACATGAATGAGCAACTGACAATGCCATGCTGATATCGCCAAGAAAGCTCGCAACTTGAGGAAGGAGGGGAAGATTTAAGGCAGTTGGAGCGGCAACTGCAAAATATACATCAAGCTAAATGGAGGGCTAGAAGAGTGCTTGTTGTCAAAGATATCAAGGATCTGGATATAAATATTAAAGATCACATCACCATGACAAGGAAAATGGAGGATACAACTCACAAACAAAGAACGATGCAGTTAGAAGATGGCATTCAATAACATTTGACATCACTACCAAATTGCAAGGGCCTGCTCAACTAGAAGTACTGGAATTAGGAAGCCATGCATCTACATTCAATGACATTCACAGTACAACCCAAAAGATGGCAGGACAGACAGACCTGGAGGTGGAAACCTTTAGCTATCCATACCACAAACGATTAGATTGGAGAATGGTATAGAGCCGAACAACAATAGCATTAGAGAAAGAAATTAAATTAGTACATTGCAGTAAAGTTTATATTTATATTTTTCATTCTACTGTAATGTAGATGTTATGTATCTACTGTAATGTTAAGATCTCGTCTCGTCTTGTTCTTGTAGACCCAATCTTGTGTACCATTTCGTTTTGTGACAATCCTAGTGGACTGCAATCGTTGCTACCGATGTCTGGTGATTATTTCATGTCAACAGCATCTTTAAAAACTTATTTACTGAGAAAAATGGTGATGTGTTTAATAGGCTACTAATTTTACCCGCTGTGTGTGCATATCTACATATGTATGATAATTAAAAACATTTTTAGGTTTAAAGGTTTTGACAGTAATATCAGAATTTGTTGTACTGTTTAGCATATTTAACATTTATTTGGTTGGGTGCTGTGCTGCTTAAAGCCCTCTTATGTTTAGCTAATGTCTAATGTCTAATGGCTAATGTGAAAGGACAACACCATCGGCCATAACTGTGACCTTCAATTTGCAGGGTGTGAGCAGGAACTTTGTTTAATTTGTGTTCCTTTGGGTAACTTTGGCTTTGACAGTTTCCTTGAGAAAAAACATTTCTGAAATATTTCCACATTGGCTTCGACTCTCATCTCATAAAACTGTTACCTCTAACCTCTCCAATGTCTGCATTGATAACAGCAAACGTGGCTAATTGTGTGATGGTTTGTTTGCAGTATAAAGGAGCTCACGTTAAGCCAGGCTTTGCGGAACACTTCTACAGTAATCCTGCTAGATACAAAGGAAGAGATAACATGTTTGTGAGTAACTTCACTCCCAACAATGTATTGTTCCATGTCACTATCCAGCCATCCATTAATCAACACATGTATTCCCCCCTCAGTATTATGACACCATAGAGGATGCCCTTGGAGGAGGCCAGGAGCCTCACTTTGACGGCCTCATATTTGTCCACACTGGTATTTACACAGATGAATGGATCTACATAGAGTCACCCATCACAATGATCGGAGCTGGTATGTGTGTCTTAGTTTTGTTTGTGTGTGATTATATGCTGTAGTTTGACCAGTCTTCTGTGTTTGTAGCTCCTGGAAAAGTGGCAGAGAAAGTCATCATTGAAAATACCAGGGACTCCACGTTTGTGTTCATGGAAGGTTCAGAAGATGCCTACGTTGGATACATGACCATTAGGGTGAGAAAATATGTTTATTATATTGTTATGCGCCTTGTAGTCAAATATATGTATAGTGCTGATCTGGTTTTGTGTCCAATGCAGTTCAATCCTGATGATAAATCCGCCCAGCACCACAATGCACACCATTGCTTGGAGATTACGGTCAACTGCAGCCCAATTATTGACCACTGCATTATACGCAGCACCTGCACAGGTAATGAAGACTTGTGCAACTTGGGTCTGCTTTGTGTGTTCTTACAGTGTGTTTGCAGTTGCAGTTTACTTTGCTTGTTTCAGTGGGATCCGCTGTGTGCGTTAGTGGTCAAGGTGCTGGTCCTACAATCAAGCATTGCAACATTAGTGATTGTGAAAATGTTGGTCTGTACATCACTGACCATGCACAGGTAACATGCAGCATTCCCCTTATTGGACAGCTGAAGAGCTTGGCTAGGGTCTGCGAATGGACAGATTTTTAAAATATATTCCTTGTTTTTCCAGGGAATATATGAGGACAATGAGATTTCAAACAATGCTCTGGCTGGGATTTGGGTGAAAAACCATGGTAACCCAATCATCAGACGGAATCACATCCACCATGGCAGAGATGTGGGTGTTTTTACGTTTGACCACGGCATGGTAAGTCGTGTATTTTCAAGAAGCAAGTATTAGTGGTGTAGTTGCTGTAGTTATCTAATGTTTGCTTATGTATGTTCTTTGGTCTGCTTTCAGGGTTACTTTGAGAGCTGCAACATCCACAGGAACCGCATTGCCGGCTTTGAGGTGAAGGCGTATGCCAACCCGACAGTGGTGCGCTGTGAGATACATCACGGCCAGACAGGAGGCATCTATGTGCATGAAAAGGGTCGCGGCCAATTTATTGAAAATAAGATCTATGCAAATAACTTTGCTGGCGTGTGGATCACCTCTAACAGCGACCCCACAATACGGTCAGTATTGTCGTTGACCCTTAAAAAATGCGTGTATTTACTTGTGTATTGATGCTGAAATGTTTTGTGTTCATATACAGGGGAAATGCTATATATAATGGCAACCAAGGTGGGGTGTATATTTTTGGTGATGGACGAGGTCTCATTGAAGGAAACGACATCTATGGGAATGCCTTGGCAGGGATTCAGATCAGGACAAATAGCTGCCCTATTGTCAGACACAACAAGATCCATGACGGCCAGCATGGTGGCATTTATGTGGTAAAACGCCTCACAGTTTCAGAGAATGGTTCTCTTCTTTTTAGCATATAGTATCTCTGATGTCATTGTTGATTTTTTTGTGTGTTGCAGCATGAGAAAGGACAAGGCGTCATCGAGGAGAATGAGGTGTACAGTAACACACTTGCTGGAGTGTGGGTCACAACTGGCAGCACGCCGGTATTGAGGAGGAACAGGATACACAGTGGGAAGCAGGTACCATTAGAGATGAGATGAGATATTTTCAGTTCCCATTTTGTTGTAATCCATGGCTTTTCCAACTACAGTGGAACCTCGTTTTTTGTGATCTATTCCAAAGGGTCTGTGTAAAAATGAATTGTACAAAACGTTTTTTCAAACAATGTAAAACCTAAATAATCTGTTCCAGAGACCCAAGAATATTAACACAAAGCACTTTTAATGTAGAACATTTATGGTTTTACAAGCATAAAACAATTTTAAATGTATTTAAATGCATATAAATGACGACTGAAAGGGATAAATTACCATTTAAAGTCACTTTTACCTCAATTGAAGACTCTTCCTAAGCCCACAGACACCAACGTGGTGTTTTACTACAACTTAGAGGGGCAACAGAGCTGGTAGAGAATGACTTTCGGGTGGCCGTTGAGAACACGTATTGTAAAAGACACGTTATGAACACAGTTGGACTCACACAGTGTATCAATAACACAACAAGACTAAGTCACAACCGTGTGGGATTCTTTGTTTGGGCACTCGAGTCTGTTAGGGTCTGTGTGACAGTTTTGACTACTGATCCGTATTTCCTGTTATGTGCTCTTAGTTTGTCTTCTGTTTTTTGTTTTGTGTGATTTTGCTGACGATAATTGACAATTGGCAGGCTTCTTGTGCCCAGGGTAGTTACTTGGATGTTGATGGTTCTTTGTACACATCATGCTGTTTATTGTGTGGTTAGGTGAGATGCCAAGTATGTTTTTTTTGTATGCATATCATCTGCATTTCCTTTTGCTACTTACACGTGTCTCCTTATGGTGTTTTTGTACTTTCTGTTGCCTTTTTGCCTGCCCTCCTGCAGTGGTGATTTTTTTTTGCACCTGCTCATGCTGGATTAAAGACAGTTTTACTTGAACTTTGCCTCTGTCTCTGCAACCTGGGGTCACGCAGAACACCAGAGCATGAACAGAGTCTGCAGAATGATACATGGGCAAATGGACTACTTTGTGTAACATTCCTATTTGATTTTGCCAAATGAATGTGCCTTACAGTATACTATAGTATTGGGTAAACTTAAGCATCGCAAAATTTGATGGTGGGTGTGTGATCCAAGAAGGCTGAATAAACAAGCAATGCTGGTAGTCGTCCGTCGACATCTTTATTAATACCACAAGATTCAACGTGCCAAAGGGTAAAATACAACTGTTAGTTAAGTGCAATATTGTACGATAACCGAGACAGTGTATGAGAACAGAGGCAAATCATTTTGTTTCAATCTAAATCACACAAAAACTGGGGTGTTGGAAAACCGAGGCTCCCCTGTAAAATGCTCAGGGGACCACATTTTCAGAAAGCAAATGAACGGGGGTCAGACTTCTTCCTTCAGGAGTGATGGACCTTCCCTTTTACTGTAGCTTGTCTAAATTACATAGCCAATAGTCAAAAGATTGTGTGCATAACAGTGGCCATCGGTAAGCAGCAAGCAGTGTACAAAGACACATTTTTGTGAACAAAAACATAGACGAGTTGCCAATGACCATAGTTTATTTAACAGACAAGGAGTATTGCATTGGCTTCTGATTTAAAGACTACTGCAAAGACGAGATTTTAGAGTAGATTTCAGTGTAAATAGAAGATAAATGTGGGCCAGTTTGATATCTTACTCTGTGGACCGCAGTTGGCTGAATAGAGCTGTAGTACATGTCAACACGTTAACTTTTTTTTGTTGTTGTTTTTTTTGCTTTCATTGTGACAGGTCGGGGTCTACTTTTATGACAACGGCCATGGTGTGCTGGAAGACAATGACATTTACAATCACATGTATTCTGGAGTTCAGATAAGGTCTGAATGTGACTGTAATTGGCTCACTCAGACTTCTGCAATGTGTTCTCTGAGTGAGCATGTGTTCTTTTTGATCCACAGAACTGGCAGCAATCCTAAAATCAGGCGGAACAAGATCTGGGGAGGTCAGAATGGAGGCATTTTGGTTTATAACTCAGGTGAGATGCAGACTTAATCTGTTTTGTTTTTTTCCACAGCTTCCACATTTCCTTAAACCTGTGTGTGTTTTCCAGGCCTGGGCTTTATCGAGGACAATGAGATTTTTGACAACGCAATGGCAGGAGTGTGGATCAAGACTGACAGCAACCCCACTTTGAGAAGGAATAAGATCCATGATGGGAGAGACGGTGGAATCTGCATATTTAATGGAGGAAGAGGTAACTACATTGATCGTTATATTTGAAGTATTGATAAATACACCATATATAGTGAATACTGTATTTCTTCAGATTGTCACCGTCTCTCTAATACAGTGATTCCTAACGACACATTCGTGTGCTGTACAAATTATTCAACTTCACTTAATTGTTCAGAAAATAATGATTTACTACAAAAAATCTGTATCGACCTATGCCAGTGATAATTTTCTCAGACAGGCATTAACATTTTATCACATTTCTCAATTGTTTAAACTCTCTCAAATAAGTTCAAACCTTCGTTTGAATTTTAATTATCAACCGATAATTATCAATCCGCTGTACTCTAGCGTTTTTGTATCCTTGTTAAAACGGTCTACAGCCAATCAGGGCGCAGAAAATAATGGGCAGTGCAGGCATACGAACTAGGGAAGAGAGAGACTCAACTCCCTACTATTAAAAAATTCAGTGACTCCGCGAAAGGTGAACCGCGATAGAGTGCGGGAACACTGTATAGAATATGTGGCTTGGCTTGGAAAAGGTTGGGAAACACTGCTCTAATAGGCACCATGTCCCAAACATGACCTCCCTCATATAGGGGCCTTACTTCTCCCCTTGGGGGGAAAAAATGGGTAAAATCAAGTCACAGTTCATAGATGCTTTTGTACACGTATGGACATTAAGAATGAACTGGGCATGATAAATTGATTTATCCGCTTTTGATTGTTGTGTTGTTGAATTTAAGATTTGTAGCAATCCGATTATGTAGCCACTTTATTATGGACCAACAGAGGCGTATTTCCTTAGAAATCCAAACAGCAGGTAAATTGAGACAAGTTTGGTGTAGGATCAATTTAAACTGGAAAAATAACCAGCGTCTTGGTAAATATCACAACAAACACACTGTAAAGTTGCTGCTTTTGTGCCTTCTTCACCTCCCTGCAATGTCTCTTGGTATGGTGTGTTTCAGCTGCCTTCATTGACATGCTTATTTCTCACTAAGCAGCAGGAGACTGGAGTTATTTGTGTTACAGATTAGTTACAGTCTGCTGCCATTCTGTTCTACATATATTTCTTCTAAACAACACAGCTGTTTGATTTGTAAGAGTATTGTTGAAGAAGGTTGTTTTTGTATTTTTTGCTATCTAAATATCATCTCTGCACCCCACTCCCAGGTTTGCTTGAGGAAAATGACATCTTCAGGAATGCCCAAGCAGGCGTGCTCATCAGCACCAACAGCCACCCCGTGTTGAGGAAAAATAGAATATTCGATGGCTTTGCTGCAGGTCCATCTAAAAATCGTGACTTTCAAGTCTTCAATTGAGTTGTGTGTATGAACCATGTTTGTCGTCACCAGGTATCGAGATCACCAATCATGCCACAGCAACTTTAGAAGGCAATCAGATCTTCAACAATCGCTTTGGCGGGCTTTTTCTTGCATCTGGTGTCAACGTTACGATGAAAGGTACAACCGTTGATTGAGTTTACTTGACCAACTGTTACCATCTGACACCAACTGAAATGTTACTCTTATTCTCCAGATAATAAAATAATGAACAATCAAGATGCAATTGAAAAGGCTGTGAGCAGAGGTCAGTGCCTGTACAAGATTTCAAGTTACACCAGCTACCCAATGCACGATTTTTACAGGTAATCGCTGTTGAAAACAAGATGACAATATCATCCAACTGTTTTTCTGTCTTGTTTGACTTTTCACGGCTCCCCATTTGGCTCACCACAGGTGCCACACCTGTAACACGACAGACCGGAACGCTATCTGCGTGAACTGCATCAAGAAGTGCCACCAGGGACATGACGTGGAGTTCATTAGACACGATAGGTCAGTGTTTTTTTTACATTGATACGCTATTGAGACACGCCATAAACAATCAATACGATACTATTATTTCATTGCGAAAAAAAAGGTTGTGACTAAGATTATGTACAGTTGTAAAAACATTAGGACACCCAATGGTGTTGACGTGACTCCTATGGGTTGTGCTCAAAATGCTGTGGAAGACATGCTAGCGTAGATGCAATACTGATATGCTCAAAGTTTACAATCATTAGACAAATGGTCAACCTCTATGTGGTGCACAACTTGTCCCACTTGGGTATAGTAGATCAGGGGTAGAAGAGTTCCACAATGGGGTGTGCCAATTTCTTCTCATTTTTTCATTTTTTACCCTGCATCCTTCAGACCTAAGCAATATTTTCTTGCTCAAACAGTCTTAAATGAAGCATTTTGTCTACTACAGTACTGAATAGCTTTTATTATGCTTCCATTAAGTCAACACGATTGTCATTGTTTTGTCCTTCTCTTCCCCCCCATAGGTTTTTTTGTGACTGTGGCGCAGGGACGCTGTCAAATCCTTGCACATTAGCCGGAGAGCCAACGCACGACACCGACACACTGTACGACTCGGCGCCTCCTATAGAGTCCAATACGCTGCAGCACAACTGAGCTCAAAATCCATAAGTAACCTGTTGCGCCTCAGCAATTATGGACATTTTGGACCATTGCAGAGGAGGAAATCCAAATTTTAAATACAGACTCTCACAGAGCATTTACAGTGACTTTAAAAAAACAAACAAAAGACTTGGACACAAGAGAAGATGCCTAGCCTTTCTTTTCTTTTATTTTCTAAAGCAAGGTGACATTAATGGGAGAGCTGAAGAGCAAGTGGTTGCCGAAAGAGAACAATGACAACTGCCAGAGTCGCTCATCAGCTTTGGAGGGAAAAATACAGTCTTGTACAAACATATGGCGAAAAGACACTGCATTGTGGAGTAAAAGGCCCCTCGAAGGCCGCATTGCTTCTATCAGTGGGTGACCGGGCTGCTCGTATGATACGTACGACGAAAAATGACTTAGCACTTCAGCTTTTTTTCCACTCAACACAACTGTTCCTTTGATTTTAATGCTTTTTGTGTAGTTTTGTATTTTCATGCAAAAATCTGTACTTGAATGTCTTTATTTTATTAAATGTGTTTATTTTTATTATATCCCAAATTGCTGTAATTATACTCATGTCGCAGTATCTAACTTCTTTCTGTGAAAGAGATGTGAGAAATGAGAGGGAAACACTAAATGGTTTCTCCTGCAACGCTGGCTCAATCACTTTTTTTTTTTTTTCTCTCCAAAGGAACTGTTCAGATGTGTCTTATTGTATTTGTTGGACTCTTTCTCAACCAGATGAACTTAGTCTGCTCTTTTCAAACTTAAAAATAACAGTTTAATGTTTTGCAATGTATCTGTTTGGAAATAACAGATGCTTATTATAATACATGACCAAAATCATTATTCCACCATTAACAATACTGCTACATTACTAATCAAGACATTGCTTCTACCTGATCAGGTTCCAGGTCTTACAAAATTTTGGATTTTTTTTTTTATTTGCCAATGTTGCAGGAGAACTTCTTAGGCTTTTACTTCGCTGAAGCTGAGACAAGTATCTGCATACAGCGCTATATGGTTTCATTATGCCCTTTACCTCCCCTATTCATGTGTACTGGTAATTGTGGGTTCTCATTCAGACTGAAATGTATGCATGTATCATAACATCTAGACTTAATATATTGTGAAGTATTCAATAACCGTTATGTAGGCGCTAGTTTGAATTAAAAGGGTTTAATTTCCTAGGTGAAACATTGTCCTTTTTTTTGTAAAAAAAAAACAAAAAACTTTATTGGATCATGGAGTAGTGTTATTCCCCCTGTAAAACAGAACAAAACTGAGTGTACCTACACCAGGGCACGCATACCGTGCTCAGGCCCATTGGACACCTACCACCTAGGTCGTCTGTGTGGGGTACGACAGGACTGGTACAGTGTGAGTGATAAAAAAGTTTCAAACTACAGTGTGTGAATCATCTGAACAAGTGCAGCAAAGTGGGATTTGTCCATTGTGGAGTCTTCTGTAAACTGGCAGAGCTTCCTATAACAGCAGTACAGAGGAAGTAAGTGTGGGCATGGTGAACAGAAATAACCACTTTAACAACTTACTTGAAAAGTCTGAGGCTGATGGTGCTCTTCTCAAACTCTTTGGCCTTTCTGTGCCCAGCCTGGATCACCTCCTCTGGTAGGCTGGCGAGGCGAGCGGCGTTGAAGCCATAGCTTTTGGGACACGCACCGGAGATAAACTTGTAAAGGAATGTGATGGTCTCTTGACTCGGATCCTCGCATTCGTTTTCCACCATGCATGCCTGAATGCAGAACATATGGATTGCACTCATACGCGCAGAGATGGAAACTGTCGGTACAGGATCCTGTTAAACATTGAGTGGCAAGTAGATTTGAGATTGTAAGTGCCAAATTGCATACCATGTGGCCCAGGCGCACTGCGGGGTTGTTTGCATAGTCCTCCACTAGGGAGTGGTAGTGTGTGGAGAAGAGAGTACGGCAGCGGATCTTCTCAGCAAGCTCCTTCACAACAGCACAAGCAATTGCAGTACCGTCATATGTGGCTGTGCCTCTTCCTGCAGACACACTCCATAATTACACACACACACACACACCCTGAAGCAACAGGACCACTGCAGTGAAAGCATACCTAATTCATCCAGAAGCACAAGCGAGTGTTTGGTGGCATGGTGCAGAATGCAGGCGGTCTCACTCAGTTCAACAAAGAAGGTGCTCTCTCCTACCATGGACGACATGAATAAGAACTACAGAGCACTAGAAATACAACTTCTGAAGCGACAGTGAGTTTGCCGCGTTACCAGCCATGATACGATCTGAAGCTCCCAGGCGAGTGAAGACTCGATCGACTGGTGTGAAGCGCAGACTCTCGGCAGGGACGAAGCACCCCAGCTGAGCGAGCACAATCACGAGTCCACACTGTCTCATGAGAGTCGACTTCCCGCCCATATTGGGCCCCGTGACGAGGACACAAGAGGCACAATGTCTTTGCTCCTCGGGTTTCTCACTGCCGCCGGGGCAGCCGATGTAGACGTCATTGGGGATGAAGTCGTCGCCGAAGAAGGTCTTGGTAACGCACGGGTGGCGAGAACCGACAAGCTCCAGGAAGGGCGCTGCCTGTTCATGGCCATTGGGGAGGACCACCTGTGGCCTGGTCATTGGTCCATCTCCCCCCTGACTGTAGCGTGACAAGGCCAGCAGCACATCTGAAAACAAACAACTGCTATGTTACGATGTACTCACATTTGGCAAGTCCAACCATACTGGACTTAGTTGCCCCTCTCTCTACTCTCCCCCCATCCTGCTAATCTGTCATCACTTCTGTACTGCTGGGTTACTTCAATTTCCAGTCTTACTTAAAGTGGCCATTTATTTCTATTGTGCAAGGTGGTGGTTATCTTTATAACATCTTTATTACGTGCTCCAATGCACTCATGAATGTGCCGCTGTTTTTCACGCTGTGGATAATTGTGGTCTTTCTATTATGAAATGTTTATCATTAAGAACTGTCATGGCGCAGTCACATTATAGTCTATGACTTGGCTATGTTGCTCAAGTGCATGTGCACATCCAATCGTACCCTGGCCCACATGTTTCAATTGTGCCAGATGGGGCTAAGTGTATCAAGCGTTCAAAGTAGCCAAACATGACAGACTGTAGGTGTGAAGTTGGTCCAAGCATGGTATGAACGGCCTAATGTGTGTACGCATTAGTCAGCAAACCTGTAATTAGAATGTCTGAATGTTGTGGAAATGATAGAAAAAAATGTCAGTACCAAGCACCGCCATGCACTCCACCGCAGTCTTCCAGTCGCTGTAGTTCTTGTCAAAGTTGTAGAAGAGCCTCCTCATGCAGTCTTTCAGGGCAGCGTCTCTCTTCTCCTCAAAGCCTTGCAACTCGTAGAACAGCTGCTCAGACTCCTTTGTCACGTAACGCTTCCAGCCTTTCTTTGTCGACTTCAGCTCGTACTCCTCTGGGATATTCCTCTCTGAGACACTGTCGGGCACTTCCATCTGATAGCGATTTCTCCCTGTGCCCCAGTAGGCCATGTTCTTACAGCCAAGTCTCTTCTTCTGTCGGTCCAGGTAATCCTGCAGCTTTTGCTCGCAGCTCTTGATTCCTGTCAAAGCCTGGTCGTACTCCGGGTCAAAGCCCTCTTTCGGGGTAATGACTCCTGTGCTGCGAGCTTTCTTGTGGTCAAATGCAGTCTCCCAGCGCTTGAGTTCAGCAGAAAGGTCTGGAAAGATGCCGTGGTCACTCTTAAAACTGACCACTTGGCGGAGTAGTGTGGATTGAAAGTCACCGGTAACTGATGTGAAGACGTTTATAATATCCTGCATAGTTTGGAAACCTTCGAGAGCTGAAAGAAAGTCTGCTATTTTTCGCTTGCTGTAGGTGACCTCCTCGTAAAGAACTGCCCTGCTGTCTGGGTGGTCATGCCCCTTCAGAGGCGTGCCAATGCTGTGAATTTTACTCAGGAGGCGTTCCAAGTCGGGGAGCTTCTTGACCAAGTCGGAAACTTCAGAAACTTGAGCTTGAGCGCCCATGAGGTCTTCCAGTGCATCCAGTCTGTCCAAGATGGATTTTGGGTTACAAAGAGGAGCACAGAGCCACTGCTTGAGCAGCCGCTTGCCAAACGGGCTGGAGCAAGTGTCTAAGCGCTCCAGCAGTGTTCCCTCTGTCCCTCCAGAACCATTCTGAAATATCTCAAGATTTGCCAGAGTCACCCCGTCCAAGACCATGCGCTGGCGAGTCTGAGCAAAGAAGCTTGACTGTTCGGCAGCTTTCTCCATTTCAGCATCAACAGGGATATATTCTTCAAAGTTGGCCATGGAGAGTAGCTCCTGATCTACGAGACACTTCCTCAGGTAGAAGATGCATCCACCCAATGACGACAGTGCCAGCTCGTAGCCCTCCTTTGGGGTAAGACCCAGTGAATCGCTCTCAGAAGTCATCTTTTTTAAAAGAACTGGTAGAAAACTTCTCCCTGTCTCCTGGTCGTTGCCTGCACTCTCCCTGAAGTACGCTTCTTCTGATAGGGTTTTCAGAGTCTTCTGAGCATCCCAAAACTGAGTGCCTGCACTCAAGCCTTCCTGCAGTGCGGAGGACAGAGAAGCCTTAAGTATTTTGCGGGTCTCAGCAGATGGGTTCCCCTTTTCAAAAAGCACTTCAGCAGGTGCAAAGTGGGCTATGAGTGTGCGCAGGCGTGAACAGTGGCGGTCATCTGGGAACTGGCCGACACGGAAGGAGCCTACAGAGGTGTCCACAAAACAGACGCCATAGATGCGGCAACACCCACCTTTTCCTTCATCTTCAGTCTTCTCTTTTAAACTTAGTAGGAACTTGCTCTGACTCTCAGCAGGAGTACCATCCAACACACTGTAGGTCTGGGTGCCTCGTGTTATGATCCTGCACACCTCTCTTTTCACCACACGGTCAAACTTGGTGGGCTTAACCAGGGTCTTACAACGCGCTTCCATCATCTCTGGGGTTTCAGTCTGCTCCACCCGAGCCACCTTGTAGCCCTTTTGGACCAAGACATCTGAGAAGCGAGCAAAACCAATCTCTGGAAAACCTGAGTGCGCCCAGGTGCCTTTCATGAAGGTCAGTCCTAGCTCATTAACTCCAATCACAGCATCCATGTGGTAGAGCTCATAGAACTTGCCCACCTTATAGAAAATGACAGTGTCAAACATCTCAGATTTGATAAGCCACCACTGACGCATACCAGGAGAGTTTCTGTTGAGGAAGTCTTCTGGCACATACAGAGTGGTACGATCGTAATCTTCCTCAGACACTCGTCGTCTTTGACCATCTTTTCTCCTGTGATCCTGTAGCCACTCCAGCTTCTCATGGTCCCAAACTGTGGCTCCTCCACTTGTGCCCAACCCACTGGCCTGGCTTTCAAAGTTGTCAGGGGCAGAAAAGGCGGACAAACGAGACTTTGTGTCCGCTGTAATAGGTGCTGGAGCTCGTTTTGGCGCACTAGAGGGGGTACTGGTTATCTTTGGCTTTGCTATGGCAGGCTTTGCTGCAGGGCGTTTGCGCTTTACAGGCTTCACAGGACTGTCCGGCTCGGATGCCTGTTCGCTGTCATTTTCTTCATCCTCACTGCTAACTGTGCCTTCTTCCTCTTCGTCCTCACTGCTGCTTGCGGCTTGCTCGGGTTTGAATTCCTCATCGGATGCCTCGCTGTCCGAGGCCACGACAATGCGCCGTCGCTTGGCCTTATGTCCTGTGGAACGGGTCAGACGTTGACTGACCTTTGTTGACGTGGACTCCTCATTGTTCTGTTCATCCTCATGGCCGATGTCATCGTCACTTACAGTCGACTTGTCAAGCTGATAAAAATAAAAATGTACATATTTATTTACATACTATTTCAAAAAAATAGCATGACTGTCATATACTCTTGACTATTTTTTGACAGTCAACTGGGTAACACCGAGAATTACCGGATTCCGATTATATGACAACCCCTCTTTCTCAAGACCCAGACAGTTCCTTGATTACTGCTTCATTGATCACGATTACCTTAATTAATTAGCAATGCAAGACATATGTTGTTTGCTAATTTGTCCCATCTTTGGGACACTTTTTTTCAAGTTGCCCATAACTAATTCACTACCAGAGACGTATTTATACGTTTTTAGAATCCCAAACACCTGATCCCAACAATGTATTTATATGTCTTTTACGTTTTTTTGCACGAGAGGCAAAAAGAGGTGATGCAACACTCCACTAATGCATTAACACTTCAGAGCACCTTTAAGCCATAAAAACGGCCACTAGGTGGCAGAAGTGTATTTGATAAGAGCTCGGCAGGGATCATGTTAACGGACAAATCACACGACAGGAAGGAGGAAGTGAGAGAGCGTGGAGGAGTGTAGCGCAGAAGGCTACGCATCGTAGGAACATTTTAACGCATGCCCGCACACGCATAGGTCGGTTCCAAATGTGAAAATTGTTCAATTGTTAATGATGAAAAACAGCCCCTTTTTGTTAGTATAGTTGTTTACATATTCAAGCTGTCACAAAAGCAAAAAATATTTGTGTCAAAGTGAAAGTTATGCTTGAAATACAGTATATCTTTTCACAAAAAGCTGGTTTTCTCCCTTTTCTAATCGGGAACAGATATTTTCCTGAAACTTACTTATGTTCTATTGCTGATTACTAACGAACCAAAAAAGGTAGAAACAAACTTTTTTTCTGATGAAAGACGAGAGTCTAATCTTTCTTTTGGTAGGTTCCATGTTTACAGTATATAGCCATAGAGCATAATATTCTGTGTGCCTTGAAAGATCAGTGAAAATTGTCTAAAATGACCGGTACTGAAGGGTTTGTGTTTTGAAAAATGGCTGGGATTAAATTAATTAAAGAGTTTTTTGAAAAATGTTGTACCAGGTGAATGCTGTCCCAGACTTTGTCTTCGGTGTTTGTGTGTTAATGGAGCAAAATGTAGCTTTACCAATCATTTAACAATAAAACATTTACTGTAAATTGATAACATTTCATAACAGATCTTGTTTAAGAAAGTTATAGTTTTTGTGCAATAGCAGACACATGGCAAAACATGTTAATTCATCTCATCTCCCAAGCGCCGCGTAGACAATTTTTTTCCCCCCAAATAACGTAGATGTACAACTAATACTCCATTAGATTGATAAATGCAGGTGTCAGAATGTCCGTCAGCTGCTTTATAACCAAC
The DNA here is from genome assembly GCF_027744805.1 of Dunckerocampus dactyliophorus. Taxonomy (NCBI): domain Eukaryota; kingdom Metazoa; phylum Chordata; class Actinopteri; order Syngnathiformes; family Syngnathidae; genus Dunckerocampus; species Dunckerocampus dactyliophorus. The sequence continues at coordinate 12,933,708 of NC_072832.1, read as the reverse complement.
TAAAATATGTATAACAGCCATCTAATGTGTAAAAGCCTTTCTGTGCAGGTGTAGATCTTTTTGACAGGAGGTAGCAGGTGTGAGTTTAATAAAATATTGGTGTACTTGTGGTGTTAGTGTTCACCTCCATTTCTTCTTCCTCCTCCTCTTCATCTGAGGCATCTGTGCAGAGGGGCATATTTAATTTTTTTTCTGTGCTGTCAAACATAACTTTATCTGCCAGATCCATTGCACGGCGGATTTCAGGCTTTCCACTGAAAAACAACCCTCCGGTTTTCGCATCGCTACTGTCGGAACCTGCAAAATAAAAGAGAAGACGCCCCTCATGAATGGTCTAGTTTAAGAGGAGGCCATGCAAATAATAGTCCCAAAAGATACCTTGGTACTCTCTGATGTATTTGGTGCTGACCCATCCCCGAGTAGGCGGTTCGTCAAAGAAATGGACGTGCATGCGCTGAGCCTGACCACGGCCTCGCATCTGCTGTCCAGTCAGAGGCTGGGGTACCACCATGCATGGCCACCATGGGTGCCCCTCCAGCTTTGCCCACACAAGAGCACCAGCGCTGAATGAGCATGTGGGGTTACTGAGAGGAGGGCAAAAAAATGTATCATTATTTATGCAAAATATAATTTCATATATTGTACAATCTCCCCATGCTTGCATTTTTTTTACCCCAGCAGGGCTCCAGACTGCGACAAAATGATGGCATTTTGCGACAAAAATTTGAGAGATTGCGAGTTAATTTTTCCTCTTCTCGCGCATGTGCGACCAGTTAATTTGCCAATTTTATTTTATTATTGAATATTTTTTGTTTGCTGACAAAATTCTGATCCACACTTCAGCCCCGTAGTTGACAGTAATGCGCAAATGAGCGCATGACGAACACCAACGAAGAAGAAGATGGGCCAGTTACTCTAAATGTTACTCTTTATCAGGTTAATGTCAGGACAATCATTTAAACGCTAGATTGACTAAGAGTTTATTAGTAGTGTATTTCCTCTTTTTAATTATATGTAAAGCACACATAAGGGCCACAGGTGCACTTGCGGTTAAGTATGAACTATACTGAACAAAACACGCTCCCAGGAATTAGACTGCTGCAAACAACAATATCAGGTTTAACTCACGTATCCTTGGCTGTTGCTGCCTTGCCACCGAACAGTTTGTTGAATCCTCCTTTAGCATTTTTGGCGACACTTTTTGATTTGACTTTAGTGGCCGCGTTCGACGGTAGTTTAGCTTCTTCTTTCGGAGACGAGTTGGACTTGTCGACGGACGACGGCACGTCAGCCTCGGCAGGGTGAGCACTGGGTTTCGGCTTGGATACCGGAGGTGGTGACTTGGTGAAGAAATTGAAAAGCGAGCTTTGCTTCGCCATGACAGACCTTTAATGTGACAAGTAGCTGTGGCTAGCAAGTAAAACTAACAACTGCTCCCTACGCCATAAACACGCAGCAAAAGCTCTCGCTCTTCGCGGGAAACAGACGCGGGCTGCGACAAGGGCGGAGTTACAAATGGCATCCAATGACGAACGCGTACTGGGCAGCCAAAATGTCACGTGGCCAAAACATCACCATATGACTGGACAAACAGACTTTTTTATTTAACCGAGTCACAAAACAATGCAGTTGTGTTTTGAAATATTTATTGTTGTCACACTGGCTTGTTGGACATTACATGTATTTCCCTTTGCTTTCGCTTTGATTTCCTGTTTGAGACTCTTACTTTGGTATTTCCTTTCCCTGTTGTTCCTGGTTGCCAGAGCCTTTACTTTTGTGAGCACTGTGAGCACACGTGGTGCTGATTATTATCAGGGACTATTTAGTTCAGCTGTTTTGTTCAGACATGGGTAGTTCTCTGCTCTCAGTCTTATTATTTTATTTTTTTTTATCCCTCTAGTACTTACATGTTTTATTTTTCACAGAGCCCTTTTGCTCTGTCACCTTGTGTTTCCATTCGGACTATAAAACCGTGAGTATCTGCACCTGCTCGTCACTAGTTAAATACCTTTTCCTACACTTTGACTCTGTCTCTGCATCTTGGGTCACGACCATGCACCTCTGTGGCAGTTGTCCCACAAATAAACCACTGTTATGATAATATACTGCATAATAATAATAATAATAATAATAATAATAATACAGCTCGCTGTTTTTCTGTTATTTACTTGTCTTTATCTAGTTAAGTCAGGGCTGTCCAGCTGTCCTTTGATATTTCTAATTTAAAAAAACATACACAGGCGAGTGAACATTATACTTAAACTACATTCTTCATCACAGAAATCACAGAAACCAGAACTGGGCTTAGGAGCCCAAGTGGTGGGGGGGGTGTAAGTTGCTGTTATTGGACTACAATGCTGATGGCGATGTCGTACAACTTCATGTCAAAAAATTGGAACTATCCCTTAAATGTGTACTTCCAATGATGCCTTGCACACTACCACTTCCACAATACTGTATTATCATTCATCGTAGCCATGCCAAAGTTCAGTCTTGGTTGGCTTCTGGCTGCCCTGTTCTTGAGATACAGCTTTTCTCCAAACAAGAAATCTTTCCACGTGTGATTCTCTTTTTATCTCTCTTTAACCGCTAATCCCTACTTTTTCCAAATAAAAAAAGTATCAAAAGCAAACATGCGGCGCTCAGTGAAAAATGTTTGGACACCCCCCATTTACTGTGCCGAAAATACAGTCAATGCAACAAAAATACATGAGGATTCAGAAATGCATGTGGGCAACCAACAAGAAGAACTGCTCCTTGCATATTATGGTTGGAAAAAGTGTGGCATGAAATTTACAAAATGGCAAAACCAAGAAAAGTTCAAGTGATATTGATTAGAAAATGATAGTACAGTTTAAATAATTTGTTTGTTCCATTAAAAAATCCTTTGTGCCTTTCATCAAAACAATAGAAAGATGATAGATGAAATATTTATTCAGATAGTAGATATCATTGGCCACTGGACATTTAAAAAAAAAAAAAAAAAGTACACATGATGAAAAAAAAAGACAATTGCAGCATAAGGTTTTCACCCAAGGCAATTTCATGCAAAAATAAAATGCAGCTTTTTTCTGTGTCCCATGAGCACAAATCAGCAAATATCTATATTTTAATGAAACAAGCAATTTGACCATTTATATTACACAGCGCATAAGCAGCATAATACTAAATTGTCAACTATTATGCCAAAATGATCTTTTAAAAAATCACAGCATTCCTGATATTCATTCTCTCACGAGTTTGCTGCAAGTTATCAAATTCACCCTGTTAGGGATGGCTAAAATTAAACAATAGAAGCACTGTAGGATTAAACAATAGAAGTACTTTGTACAGACGGGTTGCTTGACAACCTTATCCGCTTGCTGCAGCTTGCACCATGTAGAAGACACACACTCGTACCCTAGACTGATGAGCTGGAACCAGTTAGATGCAAACACAGCCACACCAATGATCCACGTAAGGGAGCGGTGCCACCCCTGCGAGGGTGGGACCGGAGAACAGGATAATAGAGCAGGAGCTTTGTAGTGTGGGGCTTCTTCCTTTTCCCATGGGATGAACTGAAGTCCAGCACTGAGCTTTGTGACATCTTCCAGACAGTTGCTTCACTAAAGATTGATAATACAGAAAAGAGTGTCCGACTGATCTCAGGATAAACAAACTTGTACGTTTCAACACTTCATTTATTAAAGCGCTACATAGTTGAATCATTTCATAATCAAAGTATGTAACCTTCATCGATAACATTTATGATAAAATGGAAGAAAGCAATTTGCTAATGTAGACCGAGTTGGCTCTTTAACTGTACTAACAATCCATTCCCAGTAGAGGGCAGCAGAATAAATAAGTTAAAAAATAAAAGGGAAAAGAATTTGCACCTTCAATTCAGAGCATTAAGCGTTGGTTAACACATGAATTGTTGACACATGAATTGTTGACAGCAGTCCTCAAAAAGAGGGGTGGCACACTGACCCTCCCCTCAGAGAGGATAATATGGCTAGAGCCATAAATGATTGCATATTTAGTGTCCTCTCTCACCCAGTGGTGGGCATTGCATTTGTACCTGGGGTTTCAGTGGGGACTTAAGCGACCCAGTCAACCTCTTTTTTTCTGGGGGGGGGGAGCCTTTTTCTAAGCCTGCCATTTCATGTACACAGATATTCAGTCAGTGTCTTATACTTCCAGTGGCTCAAATATTTATATGATTGTATAAACTCACTTATTTGTTTATATTATGCACACAGAACAATGAGCAACACTGTGTCTGTCTCAATTAAATTGTGCTGCACTGTTTATGTGATGTGTTCAAGCGCAGTGGTAACTTTCAACGTTTCAGGCATAGGTTTCAATCGGAGGATGGAAAAATGATGTTACCTTTTATGCCGGCTAGCTAGTCCTGTGAGGTGAATGTGAAAACTGATTACTATGTGACATGGGCCAGCACTACTGATTCTGAAGGCTCTGAACAGATTACACTGGCATGGCAACACATAGGAGCTGAAATCTGACTGGACAAAAAAAAATCTAACCTACACGTATTGGAAGAAGTGCAGCCGAGAGACATGCTCCAAAATTAAGACAGTAGACTGTTGGGATAAATTAACACAATTTCATGGAACAAATACTAGAATTTAGGTTGCAAATATAGGTCAGTGCTTCTGATAGTATTGAGGCCAGCAGAGAAGGCTTTGCTGGCCCTGACTGCACACTACTGCACTTGCCATAGGAAGTGAAAGTCAATTGCCTTTTGTCTTTATGTGTGAAGTTCTCTTAACAGGTTTGAAAATGTGTTTTTCTTTGCTTTTCTCGAACTGCTCCATTGCCAGTGTTATTTACCGATACCATTTTTGGGGAAAAAAAGAAACTTGAAAACAAGCAAGTATCCAGCCACGTTTGAATTTTTTTGGCATATGGTGTGTGGGTGATAGAAAACACTTAATTAACAACGCATTATGGTACCCTTACACAGCAGTTGTTTCATGAGATTGCATTTGGAAGCAACACTTGTCTTTGCGAGAAGACACAAAGTCTTACTATCTCACTGCTTTCATTGTAGGTGTAAACATTAATTGGCTGCCATATGTCACACACAAAACAAAGACTGCTAATTAATTTTATGCAGCTATGCAGACGGAAGAACACAGCTGCTTTTTTTTTTATTTTTGAAAGACACCAGTTACTTACTGTATGTACTCCCAATGCAAAAGATGGTGGACAGAAAATAAAGTAAGAATTATGTCCAAAATAGTGCCTATGGAGCATTATAATAGAGGTGTTTATGTGGGATAGACTGACCACCAAAGTACATATTTTAATTCAGCTAAAAGAGCAACATTTACAGTGTGGCTGTAGAAATGTCTTCTCCTGTCTGCTGTGACAGTTATAAAGCCGATGCAACAGTCCAGTGCAGCCAAGGTCAACTTGTCAGTGTTAAACAAATTCATGTCAAGTGTCATGTGTCCTTGCTCTGTTCGGTGCATTGACTCAGACCAGAGGGATGGAGACTGGGCAGCAATGCACACGAAGCTGCATTAGGAATTTATACTCGGCGCACACGTATCTTCTTCCTAAGACACATCTCTATGTCAAATGATTTAAATGACGTGGATAAGCAGGAGAAGGGGGGAAAAAGCCTTGGGTGATATTAAATGTGCCCATCAGGTTGCACCAGGAAAGATGTATGCGCCAATACACACATCAGTCTGCATCATGAATTGGATATGCAGAAGGTTATTGCACATCCCACTCTCATTGGCATATAATGCAGAGTAAAGGTTAGCTTGGAACCTGTTGGACCTTTTGGCTGCTATACTTCATCCTGAAAAGCATTACAGATGGTCTTCAGTTCATTGAGTTCTTTGTTATCACGCTTTGTAGCTACACTAAGCTCAATGCAAAACATTACACATAACTGTCATGCTGCTGGAGCGCCCTTGAGCATGTAAAAGGCTCCACATTTATAACTCAGCAGTGTAGTACAGTCGTCCCTCGCTATATTGCGGTTCGAACATCGCGCCGAGGCATTGTTGCGTACATTTCCAACGCAAACTGAAAAATAAGCGGTGTACGCTAACCGAGGTCCTACTTTACTACTTTCTAGGATTCTAGGATTCAGGTGCACCTCAGCATTTGTCACACTGCATGATATAATTTTGTTTCTTATCTCTATGCTTAGCTTTAGTGTTGCACTGTTAGCAGTAGTACTCCATGACTGCTCAGCTCATGACTGGCAAGCAACAATATTCGCAGCATCTCTAATCGTTTCTCAAGATGTTGCAACATTTTCACGGGACCTCGCGAAAGTTTCACAGGCTCTCGTTAAAACGTTCTCAAGATCTTGCAAAACTTTCTGGAGATCTCGCAATCGTTTCTCGGGATGTCGCAAAACTTTCTCGGGATCTCACAAAAGTTTCTTGGGATCTCGGGATTTTGCATTTTTTTCCTCGCTCTCTCATCTTTTTTTTTTTCCCACGATGTCCCTATGGCTCTGTAAAATATTCAGTAATCTTAAAGAGGGTAAAAATATTGCCGTCACATCCAAAACAAATTGCATATGAGTCCAGTGATTGCACATACTGAGTTTCTGCTGTGACAGAAACTATAGTTTAGATTTGTTAGATTTGTGTCTGGTGAGGAATCAGGTGGCATCTCTTGTTAGAGGCCAGCAGGCTGAACAGTCCATGGTGTGTGTTGGATCCCTGGTAATAATCAGTGCCTGGCCACACAGCGTTTGTCTGCAATAGCCTTAATAAGGGGAACAGAAGTCCCAATTATTTTCTCTGCAGTCCTCACCACTCTCTGGAGAGCTTTCCAGTTCATGGCTTTGTAGCTTGCAGACCATACTGGGATGCAGCTGGTCAGCATGCGCTCAATGGCTACTCCATAGAAAGTGGTGAGGAGGGTAGGTGGGAGGTTTGCTCTTCTCAGCCGACGCAGGAAGTGTAGTCACTGTTGTCCTTTCTTCACAAAAGATGTGGTGATCTGTGACCAGGTGAGATCATCCATGATCTGCACCCCTAGGAACTTTGTGGTACTGTCGCCACAGCAGTGGCGTTGATGTGGAGTGGTGTGCAATGGTGTCTGAAATCAACAATCCTTTACTATGTCTTGTTGACGTTGAGGACCAGGTTGTTGGGGCAGCACCACTCCACAAATTGTCTGTAATCCTGTAATCTGTAATCCTCATTGTTTCTCTGAGGCCCACCACTGGTGTCGCTCGTGTACTTTTAATATGTAGTTTGTGATCAATCTGGCTTGATGGTCATGGGTGATCAGGGTGCACCCTTGGGGGATACTTAGGGAGACTGTGCTGGAGGTGTTCCCCACTGGCACACAACGAGGTCTATTCATGAGAAAATTCAACAGCCTGTATCATAGGGGGGTGCTGACACCAAAGAGGGGTACTTTGCTCTGAAGCATTCGCACGTTCCGTAATTTCTGGGCTATTCAGCGCACCTGAAAATAAACCACACCCACTAAATTTAAAGCGAAAAAAGATTTGTACATTTTACGGCCGCACCTGTTTATAAGCCACAGGTGTCCACGTCGTAGCATGGGATATTTAGTATACAGAAAAATGTTACACACAGATTTTTAAAAAACTTTTAATTAAATAAATGTTTTTTCCGTACAGTGCGTGTAGTACATCAGGTTAAACATCTTCATTCTCCTCCTCCTGCACTACCACTACACAAACCACTAAAGCTGTCTTCTTCAGTGTCTGAACCGAACACCGAGAAACACCACCCCACAATTCCCTCACCACCCCGTCGGTCTCTCTCCCCTCTTTTTGTCACTACCATTTCCACCCTCACCCCGAGGCAAATCAGCCCCCAGGCCTGTGCTGTCCTTTCCACCACTCAACAGTCCAGCCACCTGAAACCTGGCAGCGACGGTAGACATTGACACATTGCATGCTGCCAAGCTCTAGCTGCAGACCCACGCAAAAGACACTAGATCGGACGCCTTCAACCTGAAAACCGCGTCACATGCACTTCTGCACGCGTTCTCCTTTAAGAGCGCAAAATGACTGCTCCGAAGCACACAAGATGTTGCGAGACCAACGCGACCACTGTATTGCACGCTTTTATTGACAGCTCCTCCACTTGGAAAGTTGTGTGCTGCAGTGAAATGCGTCCAAGAGGAAACAGCGGTTAGTCTGAACTAATGTTCTGCACCACAGAGCCGCCTTTTGTCAAAACTGTCCCCGAGCCGGAGAAAGACCAAGGGTGGCCACGGCCACTGCCCTTGAGGGTCCGCCAGACGTCATCTTACTCAAGCCAGTGGGCCTGGTCATCATAGCAGGGGATCGAATCCTTTGACTGTGTGTTGTTCAGTTCCTCAAACCATTTAAAAAAGATTTGTTCAATTTTTCAGTACAGTATCTTATCCATGCTCTTGACACTGTAAGCAAACCATATTCTAAGAACTGCAACACCTGAGTAACTTCTGTGGACTGAAGACCAGCGGCAAGGGCAGTGGGGAAAAATACGAAAACACTTCTTAGTACGAGCTCTTGTTTCCACTTGATGTCTGTCCCATTTGCACAACAGCAGGGTGAAATTAATTTACAATTGTTATTGCTTCTTAACAGCACTGGCTGATGTCCCGCAAGTGTGATTTACTTGGAGTTATGTGATGATTAGGTGATTTATATTTTAGAGCAGTTGTTTTTGATGGACCATATTGTCATGGTCGTGTTTATATCTGTGTTTAGTTACCCTTCTACTTCCTCTCACCCTACTCTGCTGTTTCGGGACAGCAACACAAATATACTGTAGACTATAGTCTCTTTATTGATCATCATCTTAGCTTCATAAAACATTTTTTTGGGATTAATTACACCAAATTAAAATAATTGGACATTCTTGCCACCAGTTTTGCACTCCACCCGGGCTCTCACAGCCTCTCATTGAACCTGACTAAAGACACTACATATTACTAAGATTCCTTTACATATTCATTCCAGGGCCAAAGCAGGGGCAGTCCCTGATAGTGGAGCTATGGTACAGTCAGCAAATTTGATACTAGCTAGAAACGCTGTAGGGGGATATTGAAATGAGGATTGCTACATTTTGTCTTCCCCAATGTCCATACTGAGGTGCATTTAGCTGCAGAGGGTTTGGTAACAAAGTTATGTTTAGCAGCCATGTAAATAATACAGGAAATGTGATCGGAATGAGTCAACTCCATGACAATGTAGTGGAAATTTTGAATGATAATCTACAGAAAGATTTGGATTGCTGTATTTGTTTGGCAAATATAATGACAAACTAATTGAAATGCAGTTTATTTCTCCATTTTGTTGTGAGAGCTGAACACTTTCCTCTTCAGCCTGATCAGCATTCATTCGGCTTTGATGCAAACTCAACCTGAGCGTTTATTGCATTTGAGACCTGACTGACACTGAAGAATTTATGCAATAATAAACACAACCGTATGCTGATCAGAGGTGGAGATCATAATATACTCCATTAGCTGAATTGGTGGGTTTCCCTTATCTATTAACCTCTTTTCTCTCCCTATCTATCCCCATGGTAATTGGAAAGAGCAGATGTCATAAGGTAATTGGCTCATCGCTCTCAGGCTGCTGGGCCTGTTTGCATGTAAATGTCCCGTTTCCGCTTGACTTCACTCAGTCACATATGTGGTACCAACACAGCTACGACCTTCAAAATGTGTGCCTTTTTTCATACAGTTGTAATTGACATAATCAGTTCCATTGTCAAACTGTTAACCTCTTTAATTCCTGTTCAAGCAGGTACCAAACAAGTACAAACATAATATTGTGTGTCTGTAGCTTTAATGCTAATAAGCGGTGTTTGCCCACACCTGTCTCATATAGTGTGGCTCCACTGGGGGAGGAAAAAAAAACAAAAAAAAGCATTATTTTGCATTTTATCCACTTTTTACACACTAACTCTGCACTTGTCCATTGTAATAGATGGCATATGCACTCATGATCAAAATTTTAAGACAAAGTATTTTTGCAGTGTTTCGATCTTTAAGGGGGTTCTAAGTGGATTTTCAAAATGCAAAAGAAGAAATGAGAGTAAGACAAAAAAATGAGTAAGCAATATATTGCAAACAAGAGCACCACAACATTGAAAGGTGGAAGAAAGTTTTATTCCCCGATGAGAACAAATGTAACCTTGACGGTCCTGATTGCTTCCAACGTTACTAGCATGACAAGGAGATCCCACCTGAGATGTTTTCCACATGGCACAGTGGAGGGGGCGCCACTATGATCTGGGTTTTTTTTTTTCCTTCAGTGGAGCAATGGCGCTACACGTTGTGCAGGGGCGTCCAATGGCTGCTGGCTATGCGGAGATGTTGCAGCGGACATCCCTCATGACTGAAGGCTATCGTAATGACTGGCTTTTTCAACAGCAAAACGCTTCAGTGCACAGTGCCTGCTGGGCAAAGGACTTCTTCCAGAGGAAAAACCTCACTCTTTCAGACCATCCTGTGTGTTTCCCTGCTCTAAATCCAGTTGAGAAAATTTAGGGATGGATGGCAATTGACATTTACAAACATGGACATCAGTTCCAGACGGTGGATGCCCTCCGTGATGCCATCTTCACCACCTGGAGCTAGCCTCCCACTAGCCTCCTGGAAACACTGGCATCAAGCATGCCCACACCAATTTTTGAGGTGATTAACAAGAATGGCACAGCTCCTCATTACAGAGTCCTTTTTTGGAAATTCTATTTTTATTTTATGAGGGTTTTGGGATTTTAAGAGCTATGGTCTTAAACCTTTGATCAGCTGATGAACAGCCTATTTCAGTTTAATGGTTTGCAATAAATTGCTTACTCAAAAAATGTTTCTCACTCCCATTTAATCTCGTTGCATTTTGAAGCTCTACTTAGAACCTCCTTAAGATCTAACAGTGCAAAATGTAAATTCTTGCAATTTTTCAACTGGTTTTAAAGAGATATTACGGATTTTTTGACATGCAGTTGTATGACATCCCCATCAGCAGTATAGTGCACCAACAGTGACTTACCCCCCCACTTTATCCCAAGAGTCGAGTCGTATTTCAGTGATGAGGAATGTAGTTCCGGTTAGTTGGTGGGGCCACTTTAGTAAAGAGTTTGGCTTCTCAAAACAATATGCGTTCAAAAGAGTCATGCATCACAAAAACGCCTCCTCGAAAAATCAGACCTCACAATCGCTAGGCGTTACTTTCTTCCCTGTCGTATCACTGCGCGTCCATTGCTGTGTATGTGTTTCACAACGGATGAAGACAAGTGTGCAGAAGTAGGGGGTGCATGGATTCAGGTCAAATGTCTGAAGGGGTACGTGACTGTGAAAAGTGTGGGAACCACTGCTCTAGAGGCACAAATAACTATTTTACATCACTAAAAAATATATTGTATAATGGGAATCTTAACCACTACTAATGGTAGGAAACAATAATATGTTTACTTACCCATGTCTTTGTTGACAACTGCAGTGATGAGCCTCCACAGGCGAAGGAACTGGAAAAACAAGCCACACTGAACGCATCGGTTGAACCAACAATGGAGGACAGTGAGTATATCCTGTATTTACTTGTTGGAAACAGTAACAGGACTGTTTTTTTTTGTAATGGAGATATTGTGTGAGGTGCTTGGGCACCCAGGCTGTGTGTGTGTGACATATTTTTCTGTTGAATTCCATATTGTACGCTCTTTAGGGAGTTTGACATTGGAGGTTCTAAAGTACAATGAGTCCAAACTGCAAGTGTGGATGGTTAAGGAGGTTTTTCATGTCTAAAGGCAATCAAGCTCATCACCGCACTGTGTAAATTAATGCTAATGACCGTTAATGTCAATGTTAACAGTTCACCGTCACCTCAGTTTGTATATATTTACTTTCATTTGTACTTGGCACATTTCTATACAAAACATAATTCCACCCTCTGACACTGAAGACTCTTAATGACTTTTTTGCAGAGACTTCAAAGCCAATTTGAGTGCTCTCATGCAGGATTGATCGGTTCAGCTTGACAAGCTTTTATTAAGAGGTTCTTAACAGTTTGGCATCCTAATCACTTGCGACAATCTTGAAATTATGATATATTACATGCTACCAGTGGGTGTGGAATACATTTGACTACAGTGTGGTACACTAACTCCTGTTTCCAGAAAAACATAACAGCAGAGGCAATGTGCTATTTACAGTGAAACAGTGACGTGCAGTCAAGGGATCAGGAAAAAAACAAAACAAACCACGATAGCATCAAATATTATTTGTCCATTGAAATGTGTTTATAAATGTACTTTCTGTATGATTCCGATTGTTTCTAACATTTTCTTCCGTAAAAATGTTTTCAAATGTAGGGCAGAAAGCTAAGATGAGGCTGCAGCGAGTCTTTCATCTCTGCTTAGTGCACAACCAAGCCTATCCTGCGCCCTCAATGCACTGAATTGGATGGCGATTTCTGTTTGTCAGCACATTGCCAATTATTATACACTATGGGTGTCCTGATGTAACCTTTTCACTTCTAATATGATACAAATATTGCAGCCGTGAGTATTGGCCGATATCAATATTGAATAGATACAATATCAGCATGAATCATAGATACTTCTATTACTTATTACTGGTGTGGAATGTTAGAAAAGGCATCTGATATAAAGAATAGCAAGTAATGTCTAAAGCCCGACATTACTCACCACCAATAGGGGCTGGCTCTTTCTGTTAAAGCCAGTGGGTTTTTGCTGTCCCGTGGGAGTTTGTCATGGTTTGCAAATGTTTCTGACAGTGTTGGTCATTTGAGGGAGCCAAAGGTTTGTTGCGCATTGAGGTTGGTCGTATTCAACTTCCCCGGTTTTGTGCCATCACGGGAAGCTTGTGCATGGAAAGTTTTGCACTCAGCTGCAACGTCTTTTTTTGGACTTTAACAAAATCAACATGCTTTGTTAGCATGTTAGAACACACTGCTGTTGTGATCACATGGGCTCTAATCCCGCCACTGCTGAGTAGAAGTGCTGCAGCAGAGTCTGGAATGGACTGCTTGTATCGGAGTGCTCACATCTGAGATTTTAGATGCAGGCCGATCTGTTATTAGTTGTTTCTTGTTTTTGCTGATATTGGACCACTATCCAATAAAATACAAAAAATGTCATGAAGACGCGTTGCAGTACTCCACCTTCCCTTAAATGGTTGGGGTTGTTGCTTGTTGCTTGTTGCTGCCGTCCTTCTATAGAGAGGAAAAGCCAATGTCAGTGTTTTTTTTACTTATTGAAATACAGTACATAAAGAGACGCACCAGCTTGAGCTTAAGTCACCAATACATGTATTTTTATGTGCTGCTGAATGAAGGAATGAATTAAGCTGTCTGCCAAGATGGAGTATTGAATAGTCAACCTCAAACTTCTCCAAACTGGACTTTAAGATGAAAAAAGGATCTGAACTTTTCCTGGAGAAGGGTAGGGTGCATGTACTATAATATCCTGCGCTGGAAGACGTGAGTGTGCATGAGATAATTGCAGCGGTGTTGCCTATAGATGGAAAACAAAGAACATTTCAGCTAGATCTTTTCCCAGAGCTCATTCAATCAAGGAACAATTTTGGTGGTGCAGTAAAGCCTGATTAATCACCATGTTCTGAAAAATGATATAACTGGAAAACTGTGATATCCATGCAGGCGATCGTTGCTTCAAAATGACCACATTGACTTTGTAGGACGCAGGCACCCAAGCACCGTGTTAACACGTGTTTATTTGCTGGGATTATAAAGATTGTATTAATGAATGCACCTTCAAATCCCTCTTTTATGACTTGCATTGTAATTGACCCATTGCCCATTGGCAAGTCGACCTAACGCTGTTTGTCCTTCAGCATGCTTTTTGGTTTGATGTAAATCATTGGGTGTACAGTTGTACCACCTTTTAAGCACATTACACCCACAGTATGATTCATGCAATATCATAATTACCTTTCAGTGCTCCTTCCATCAGGCTTGTTTCTACATGAGCTGAGAGCAACTCACATCGAGCACACTCCCGCTACTTCCCAGCGCCTCACTTGCCCCGTTGATGACCTCGACTCGTGGTCGCTGACTTGTACTCAGTGGGGTACAAATCAGTACGTCCTTCACACTCAAGATTTAAAGTAATTACCTTTTTAAGAATGCAAACAATGTTTATAAAACAAACAGAAATCACACATGAAAACACCAGACGCCATTTGGTGAAGATGAGTAAGACATAAAGCTATCAGTTGCTGGTCATGAAATTGGCCAGGCCAAACCAGAATATATTTATGAAGCAGAAGCATCAGATTGACCCACCGGTGACCTCGACCCATAGAGTGGGGTTCAGGGACAAGTTAGTCATATTGTAATTTTCAAAAAATTGTCACCATGACGTCGAGGCAGAAGTTCAGTTTCATCCAAAAAGAACTCTGGAACTGGAATCGAAACGAGGACTCAGATTCCAAACTGGAATCGTTCAGATACTCAATGATAGTAAAAGTAATTCATGATTTTGGATTTGTAATGTGTCGTCTGGCTGAAAATGACAACAGAAAGTGGAAAAACACTGTAAGAAGCGGAAATATTGTACGTTATTATCAGCGAAGTTTGAGGAATTCCAGGTCCCCAACCATCAGGCAGGGGTTGGGTAGCGGTCCGTGGGCCTCTGCTGCATTAAAGTGCTCACGACACCAAAACACTTTCTATTCTTTTTATTTTCACTGTGAAAAATAACTGTGAAAGTAGGGGTGTAAAGATTTCTTCTAACTTTGATTCATATCACGAGTCGTGATTGCCAATACGATTCAAGGACGATATTGGTTCATTTAGAATGATGCGATCCGAAACGATTCAGTAACTTTTTAGCCAAAAATTCAAGCAGTGTGACTGTGAAATAAATACCTGGATACTAGACAGTGCAGGTGAAGTTTCCCTTTGTTTTTTTTTTTTTTTTTTTTTTTAAATAAGGGAATCAGGTCTAACATGAATAGTGCTGACATACTTAAGAATAAATGATCAATGAGTACAAAAAATTACCTAGAAACAAATGCAACACAAAATCAGGATGAACAGAAGGTGGTATAGCTTGCCATAATGAATTATTTACTTTAAATGGTGCAATCCGAACCTGCACTTTGCACCCAATGAGGGACATTATGCAAATTCCTCAACAAATGAATGTGGTATGGTATTTTCAATGAGGTGTTGAAACTTTCTCACGTGTACGGGACCATGGACGCAGGCTTTTTTTGGGTTAATAATCCTTGTGATCAGAGCAGCCATTTGAAAGAACGGTGCAGCAACTAGCAAGAATACACTGAACTGACAGAATGTGTTAGGGATGTTACACAATTTTGAAACCTGTAAAATCAAGTCTGTGATGAATTCTTTGATAAAACATGACTTGAACTTTGGTTTGATACATCATTCACTTCTTTACCCCAAGTATTAAAGAAGTTAAAGCAAATGTCATAGTGCCTTTAATTCCCATTGCTTTAACATAGTCAAGACAAAAGCTGTGATGGATCCACGGACCTTGGCAAGTACAACCGTAGTACAAAATATATCATAGCTTCAGCTGTGACATTTGTTTTAAAAGTCAACACAGTAGCCATTTACTGTACATATTTTTTTTTTTGATAATCAAAAAGTCCAGGGAAGAAAATCAAGTGTCATAAATGCTGCAGCAGCAAGCTGTATTTGTCACACTACTAACTGCATGAACACAGTAATTCTGGGGCAAAATTAACATTTTTCGATCAGATTTGAATGAATTTTCATCTGCAGATAGATATTAAAGTGTATTGATATCCTACATTCTTCTTATCTTGATTAATTTATTGAAATTAATCATTTTATTTCATTAATAAATTACTTAAATGCCTTGTATTCCTTATGCAATGATTAAATGATTAAATAAACTACTCAAAAAAAAATTGACCAGACACACTAGGTGAATTTGCAAAGTATCGGTATCGGTGCGGTATCGCCAATACCAGCCTGAATTTTACTCTGTATCAGATTGGAAATGAAATCAGTGGTATCGCACATAACTAGTATCTACTCTCACGATTTTCAAAAATATATCGGTGAATAAATTATGCTGTTTCATGGTTGAATATGGCCTAGTATTACAAAATGTGCATGTTTTTAAAATATGCATGCCAAATTAAGCATTTTCAAGGTTAAAAAATTAACTAAAATACAAATTCAATGTTGCGGTGACATGTAGTATTCTACACTGATCACTAGGTGTCAGTAATGTTTGGTGGAACACACAAGCACCAGACTTGACTACCGGAACAGGCTTTTATTACAGGGTTGAATTATCTCACAACAGGCACAATAATCCTTAACATGTGCTACTGTTGTGGCACATGTAACCCACGGCATGCTAAACCTTAACTCCGAACGCCCAAGTCTCTTCCTGTCCTCCCCCCGCTCTGCTCCTCTAGCGCTGTAACAAATTCACAAAGTCATATTTATATCTTAAATGACTTATTTTTGGTTATTGTGTCTACTATATTGGCTAATACGAGTGCAAGGGTGTTATTTCATGTCTAGAGGGCTCTAATTGTGTCAAAAATGTATTTAGAAGGTTGTAAACAGGTTTTCTATGCTCTAACGACGATTATATTCCATTTATAAATAAGGAATCCTACTAAATTCAGTTATCATGATCGGGTCTGGAACCAATTAACCAATAAATGAGGGATTATTGTAGACTTGTGTATTGTAGACCATGGCTGCACCCCTACTAACGACAAAATAATTTTTTTTTGACATATCTTGTAACTTAAAAAAAAAAACGAACTTTTAAAATATCAATAATTCTGCTATATGTCTGTTTTAGTGTTGATTTTGTGGGTTAAACTTTGAGGTAGTTGTGAGCTCACTCTTCGCCTCCTAAAGAGACTTTTTGCAATTATGCATATTTATGCTCAAAATTTTCACCTAAATTATGTTGAGCTGACATTGTGAAATAATAACATCCACCATCAATATCTCCTTTTAATGAGATGAAAAGGAATGCCAGGAAAGTTTTTGTCATTAATAAACTTTATGCTGCAATCCTTCACTTTGGAGTAATTAATGAGTAAATGTGCCTAGCATAATAACATCTCTGAAATGGATGATGCAAATAAAATTGCCTAAAAATGTGGAAAAAATCAATGTGATGCTTCAGCTAAAGTATCATTAAGACAGGATAGGATGAATACTCGCCGGCTGCCTTATGAGACGTTTTGACAGCATTAATTGATGATTAAAATATTAACTCATTGGTTGTAGATGTTCAACAGCACACCAAAAGTTATTCTGTGTATTAATTACTTCTAAACCAATTTTTTTCCCCCCTCCTTATATCCAAATTAAATAGGACAGTCAACGAAACCTCAGCAAATATAGGTGTTTAATGGAACCCAGTAGCATATCTGTGACTTTTAATTACATAAATATAAAATTACAATCATTGGTAGAAATGTGCAACCTGCAAACAAAATTGTTTTGCATACATAACTGGATGTGATGCCAAGAGTCAAGAAGACATCTTTTAGCATACAGTTAACCAGAGGACGTTTTCAGTGGCTCTGTACCTTCAGTCTAAATACAAAAGCACTGGAAAATGAAACTCCAAAGCTAATGCTGAGATCACAGTTACACATCAGAGGCAACCAAGCAAGCAAGTGATACATCATTCTGTTACTGGTCTGCAGTTTCCCTGCCTGCTGCTTTCAAAGTGACTGTTCGTATGGTTTACTCCTGAAACAAGCACCTCCACTCTCTGCAGAGTGCACCGTATCATCACGATATGGCATTTTTTTTTATTACATTTAATGAAAATGTCAGCCATTTTCAAGATGAAAATGGCAGATCCTGCTCATTATCAACCAATTTGGAGCTTTTATAGGTCAAAGTGCTGTTTCCTCATGAGCAGATTCATTACTTGGAGATTACAGAAACAATATGTCTTGACGGGAAGAAACCCCAGCAGGATTGAGTTGAACAATTTATGCTGAAAAGAACACAAAGGTCCGCTGTTCATGTTTTATCATGTGCAGTGGAGGCTTTTGCATCATTTAAAGTGAATTGTGGGTGAGAAGATGAAAGGAAAGAGTTACACGACAGCAAGAACTCGCGCTACAGTGGAACCTCCAAAGTCCAACACCCCACAAGAAAACGATTTGGAGTGCAAAAAAACATGCCTCAAAAGTCAAACCAAACTTGGAATTGGACTTCAGCTCAGTGAGCATCTAACGGATGAACTAGACTCGTGTGTTTTGCTTTTTCTTTGACTTTTTGGCAATTGCAAAGAGGGAAAAGTGTGACAATAACCAGAAATTGGACATAATACGTAGGAAAGGATCTCGCTGCTCAGGACAACACAATCAATACAATTAATTAAATATCAGTTATGAATAAATGTTACCAAGCAAATGCTAAACTTTTGTAACGCTCATTAATTCCAGCCCATTAATTTTGTTTTGTTCAGTTTCCTTATTCAGTAATCCCTCGCTACTTTGCGCTTCAAATTCAATCATATTTTCAAAAATGCATAAATTAATAATGCTGTTTTGTGGTTGAATATGGCCTATTTACATTTTTTTTGCTTTCGAGCACGATGAGACACACAAGCACCAGACTTGAGTAACAGGTTTTTATTGCAGGTTTGAATTACCTCACATCAAGCATAAACATCCCGAACACGAGCTACTGTTGCGGCGGTAACCCACGCCAAACTAAAACTCCATTCTGAACCCCCCAACGTCACTTCCTGTCCTCCCCCAACACTGGAACACATTTACAGCAACATACACAAGCATGTCTTAAATGACTTATTTTCTGTTATGTCTACTTTATTGGGTAATGCGAGTGTTAAGGTGACTATAGGGGTGTTATTTCATGTCTAGAGGGCTATAATAATGTTAAAAACCATATTTAGAAGTTTGTAAAAAGGTTTTAACCTCGTTCTAACAATGAAAATCTTTGTTGGAATTCACTTACCGCACTAAACGAGAGATTACTGTATCTCATTTAGAATGTTACTTCAAACGTCACCGACAGGGTTTCATCCTTTTCACTTTTCTCTGGGAGAAAATTGTTTTAAAATCAGAACAACTTGGAAGTCAACCAGCCTCAGAGTCCAGATTGTTTGACATTAAAGGTTCCACTGTACTCCCTTAGACCACCTGTCACCTGTCAGAGGATGGCAGGACATTTAAATTATTGCAGTCAGTGGAGATCAATTGTGCATAATGCAGAAGAACTGTACAATAAAACACAACATTTTCTGACAGCATATGCCCTGCACACAACCACTCTGACTGAGAGTGGTGCATGCCAGCCAGTAGACTAAAGCCCAGGTTCCAAACCCACTGACCAGCGCGGCTCTTGAGGCATCAGTGAGTGAGGTTTACATAACGTTCTAGTGCACAGCTAAGCTAGATGAAATCTGTTACATAAGCATTGATGTCTCACTGGTTATATTGTGTGACTAAAAAGCTCTGTGTGTCACCGAATCCACTGACCTGTAGGAGACTTATGTTGTGGAAAGCATTGCATTGTTTCACAGTCCTTTAACTCTCCCTTGCAGCCATTTTTTACACTCATGCTTCTTCTCGAAGGTTAATCATAGACTGGAGCCAAAAGCTCTGCAGAGAGCTTGTAGTCCCGAAACCTCTGCTGGCCCTGTAACCCTAAGCCTCAACGGGGGGGAACGAAGGTTTACTTATAGAACATAACACTGATTAGTTCAGCGCTATGATGGAAAGCACAGTTGCTACAATACACATGCCTCCCAGGCATGATATTTTTGTGTGTGCACGCACGGTCACGTCTATCAGTGTCGACTCAAACATGACCCCAGCATGACTCCATATTACATACGATTATCAAATATACAGTGGTGTGACATTTTTTTTGCCCCTTTCCTGAGTTATTTTTTTTGCATGTTTGTCACACTTAAATGTTTCAGATCATCCCACAAATGTAAATATTAGTCAATGACAACACAACTGAACACAAAATGCAGCGAGAGCCATTATCCACAAATTGCAAAAACATGGAACAGTGGCGAACCTTCCCGGGAGTGGCCGATCAACCAAAATGACCCCTAGAGCACAGCGACGACTCATCCAAGGGGTCACAAAAGACCCCACATCCAAAGAACTTCAGGCCTCACTTGCCTCAGTTAAGTCAGTGATCATGACTCCACCATAGGAAAGACACTCGACAAAAACGACATGCATGGCAGAGTTCCAAGACAAAAAACACTGCTGATCAAAAACGACATTAAGGCTTGTCTCAATTTTGCCGGAAAACATCTTGATGATCCCCAAGACCTTTGGGGAAAATACTGTGGTCTGACGAGACAAAAGTTGAACTTTTTGGAAGGTGTACGGTATATCCCATTACATCTGGCGTAAAAGTAACGCCGCATTTCGGAAAAAGAACATCATGCCAACAGTAAAATATGGTGGTGGTAGTGTGATGGTCTGAACTGTTTTGCTGCTTCAGGACCTGGAAGACTTGCTGTGATAAATGGAACCATGAATTCTGCTGTCTACCAAAAAATCCTGAAGAATTTCCAGCCATCTGCTCATGACCTCCAGTTGAAACCAACTTGGGTTCTGCAGCAGGACAATGATCCAAAACACACCAGCAAGTCCACCTCTGAATGGCTGAAGAAAAACAAAATGAAGACTTTGGAGTGGCCTAGTCAAAGTCCTGACCTGAATCCTATTGAGATGCTGTGGCATGACCTTAAATATGCGGTTCATGCTTAAAACCTCCTCCAATGTGGCTGAATTACAACAATTCTGCAAAGATGAGTGAGCCAAAATTCCCCCACAGTGCTGTAAGAGACTCATCGCAAGTTATCGCAAACGCTTGATTGCAGTTGTTGCTGCTAAGGGTGGCCCAACCACTTATTAGGTTTAGGGATCAATCACTTTTTCACACAGGGCCATGTAGGTTTGGATTTTTTTTCCCTTAATAATAAAAAGTTTAATTTAAAAACTGCATTTTGTGTTCATTTGTGTTTTCATTGACTAACATTAAAATTTTTTCGGTGGTCTGAAACATTTAGGTGTGACAAACAAAAGCAAAAAAAAAAAAATCTGCAACTTTTTCACACCACTGTATATCTGCAGCTCTAGTTGGGCCAATGTGCATGTTTGCTTTCTTTGGGGTCAGATGATAACATCAATATCTTTTAGACGGCATATGCAGTCTACAAAAAACTGATGGACTGATTGGGTAACTAAAGCCTAAAGCTCACAAATCAAGCAGTGTTGTTTGTGTTTGCAGTGTAAATAACAAAGGGTTTAGGACTGCAGGCTGCAAGTTTAATGGTGTATGTAGTGTATTTATGACTTTATCTGTTTGCTGACTGAGGAAGCAAACGACATGTAGCAGTAAGACTCTTATTCTATTAGTTAAATGCAGTGTATAAAAATATAAAGAGTATTAATTCTTTTATACATCTTGTATGGCTTTACCATAATGGAATGCAGGAAAACCAGCCTGAAGTTTTAACTACCTGAGTCTTCTTTTCAATTCCAATCCAATTCACACCTTGTTGTAAAAGCGCTTTAGACATTTCAATGTTATTTTTATATACATATGTGGTAACTTTTTCTTCCCTTATTTGTTTGTCCTTCTTCCCATCTACAGTTAATATAGCAACCTGGATTTTGTATGATGGGTAGGTATTCTTCCAAGGATGTTCTCAACACAATCCACATCCAGCCAAAAGCAAAAATGAGAAAAATGTAAAAAAATACAAATAAAAATTCTTTGTTTTAATAATAAGCGAAACTGTTAACATTTACTGTATTGACCTGAATGTAACACACCTGTTTTTTAAAACCCATTTTTGGGGAAAAAAACAAAATACAGAGTAAATCATTATTATGTTTATTATGTTTTTAGTGAAAAAATACCATCTTGTATTCGGGTCAATATGGTATATACATTGGAGCTCCGTATTAACTCCAGAAGAGTGTTTTGCTTTTTATTTCGCTTTTTTGTGTGTTGCCAGGGCATTGGGTACCAGAGATGACAAATAGGAAAAATATGGTGACTCACAGAACCATAAATTAAACTTACTGCAATGGTACACACAGGGAAAACACCTCTCTGACCTCAGCATGGCATTAATAATAACAGTAAATACAGCGGAGCCTTGGTAAGCGTCATTAATCCGTTCCAGAAGCTCCAACTCGAACCGAAACATACTCTCACCAAATAAAATTTTCCCATAAGAAATCATGTAAATCCAATCAATACGTTCCGGACACCCAAAAATGTTAACACAAAACACATTTTCATAGGTTTACAATTATAATACATCCAGAAAAAAATTTGAAATACCTATAAATACATATAAATTAACATTTAAGGTTACTTTTACCTTAATTGAAGATATAATTGTCGACAAAGACACGATGTGGCAGCAAGAAGAGTTATTTCTTAAATTCAGTCGTGTTTCCCACCTCAAGTATCTGTCTTGTCTAATATCAAAATTAAGCCAAATAAAGTTCCAAGTGCCGGCATTTCATAAAGAAGGTGAGAAACACTTGAATTTGTTAAATAACTCATATCAAAACATGAAGGTGGTGTCCGTCTTGATCTTGCTGTCACATCGTGTCTTTGGCAACAATCACGTCTTGAATGACGATAAAAGTAAACTTAGATGTTCATTAGTCATTTGTATGTATTTCAAATGGTTTTCTACAACTACAATTTTAAAACTATAAATGCGTGTTTTGTGTTAACATTTTTGAGATTTGTGGCGTAACTGTGGTAGTGAGCAAAGAATTACAGAATCAAACACTGATGACATCATAGATGGCTGACTTCCGGTTCCTGTTTCCATGTACTAGCAACCTGCTAACAAGGACGTTTTGTGATTTAAAAAAAAAAAAACCCAAAACAAAACAAAAAAACCCATTAAGAACACAGTTGCACTCACGCAGTGTATTAATAACATGACAAGACGGGAACCATATTGTTTACTATCCAGAAAATGCACATAAATGGAGGCAAAAACGTTAACTGAAAAACATGAGGATGAAATTATTTTTGTGTTTTTCCTATTGAAGCGGTTAACTTCTTTTTACACTTGTATGACAGTTGCGAATGCTGAAATGTTAATGAATACATCGCCTGTGCAGTTGAAGTAGATTGAGCCTTGTATATCAATTCACTTTCCAATTTTTTATGTGCAAAAGTGATTCTGAAGTTAAGCTTCCTGGAAATGATTTGTTCGACTCCTCAGAAAACATGAATTTTAACCAAATTGGCTACCTGCATGCAGGACGCAAAACAAATGTTAATTCTAATCAGCCCCAACTGATTCGGATGCATGCTGGATATCTCATCAGATAATGTTGTGACTTGTTGTGCTTCTGTGCTATCTAGATCTACTAGAGGCTCTTGTGTTCACAGTTTTAGGCTGACAAAGACAAAGAAGCAAGATAGTAGTGGTGCTGTGTGCGTAAATGAATGCAGTGTTGCATGTGGCCTGGGACATTAAAGAACCAGAATGTGTAAGGAAAAACAGAGCCTGTGGCTGCTGATTTGCAGTGGTCATGAATCTAGATCTGACAGGAATCTTTTACTACTACTACTACGAACGCCACCGCCGCTGCCGCCACTCTCCGCCCCACTCCTTTCTTCCCCGTAAGCTCCTCTGTGTCTGTTTGCGAACGTCAAACATCATCGCACAGCTTTAAATCACAGACGCCTTGGAAGAGACACTCGCCGGCAATAAGGACATTGATCGTGAAGCCTGACAAGGTGGCACAATATGCTCTGCAAACAACCACTGAGCCATTAATCCTGGCCAGCACATTTACACGGAAATCAGCAGGAAAATCAACCTCTGCAGACTTTCGGGGTCATCTTTGTTTTAGCAAGAGAGGCAAAAACATTAATCTGCAACGATACCTCCCTTGACGAAAACCACAAATACCCGGAACAAGATAAATCAATGCGAGGGAGAGAATTCTTCAGGGTTTTGTTTCCCACATGAGCATCTATAAGACTGACCCAGCTTCTTTCAGCCTGCATCATTTAGCATAATGCGCCTACGGGATAAACCCACTTACCTCCCACTTACACCGCCATCATCCAAAAACATAAACTTACTTCTCGTTTATTTCCGTTTACAAATACATTTTCTGGGTTCATAGAGCGATGAATACATTGCAAGGCTTTATCATTTGTTTTCCATTGCACAGTCAGCTGTGAGCAGAGGGAGGAAACATTGGAAGGTGCCTCTTTTACCCTTCAAGTCAAAGTCTTTGGCCGTGGAAGCGTGTTCAGAGCTGATAAGAGGGCCGGTGACTCTCTCGAGAAATGGATTTTCATTCTTTAACCCTGCCCTTTTCTCCATGGCGAGCAAGCGAGGATTGCAAAATGTCTCTTTGTTGCCTGTTGGTAAGACGCACTGTAAATCCCTTCCAGCGCAGCCGAGACAAAATCTGCTACATCATGCTGAAAAACGCCACTCTTGTGCCAAGAAAACATGGCACCTAAAAACCAACAGAATGTCTAGACATGGTGCAAAATAATGCATGAAATGTATAATGCATAGATTGGTATGTGCTGTGTCATTCAGTGATTATACTCTGTCTTAAATATAAATATTACCACTGATTATGGACATTCATATAAATTTATATATACAACAAATAGAGATTGCTTTGTATGCTTCCCTTGGGTCCACTACGGCATGCCTCTGTTTAAGCAAGCTAATTTCATTTTGGGTGTTTGGTGGTTGTCACTCATCCAGAGCCATTTACCCTGCTGCTTGATGACTGCGTCTTCATGCCATCACCATCTAATAGTCGAGCATCACTGTCATCACAGTGGAAATTGGAGCCACATGAATGCAAACACTCCTGTGTAATGCGGATAACATGTCGACTTCACAGCAGGTTTTCTGATGCCAGAATGTCTTACTAACCGTCTACCTGGAGTTACTGGTCTCTGCCAGTCTGTTGTTCATGATGCCAAGGGCACCGACCCCCCCAGAGAAACCGTTATGCCGTGAGCTGCCACAAACCGTCCTGGGATACCCATTAGCAGATTCGGAAAGCTGCTTCTGCATGATAGCCAGTGACACCTTGTTGGAAGCTGCCAGGTCTTTCATAGAAATCATCTCCCCTGATAACCTGCGTCCCTCAGTGTCACTGTCACACGGTCCATCCGGATCGGGTGGTTGGCGACCCCGAGAACCCGGCCGGATGGCATTACGTCTGCCCAGGAAGGTGCTGGCTTTATTGCAGCGCTGGCAAAACAAGCAGCTCATCTTCTCCAGCATCCAGTTGAGCACCTGCTTGATAACGATAGAGATGACGTTGAAGAGCGAGTAGATGCAGCACACTCCTGTTAACATGAAGAGGAAGTTAGCCACCCGGTAGAGGCCTTGATATTCGTAAGCCGCACTCTGGCTGCTTACATAGTCCCCAAAGCCGATGGTACTGAAGGTGACAAAGCAGAAGTACAGCGAATCTAAGTAGGCCCAGCCCTCCACGGGGGTGTACATGGCCGAAGCACAGCAGGAGATGGTGATGGCTGATAGGCCTAGAATCAGCATCACGTGGTACACAGAGGGCTTCCACCCCGGCAGACAGAAAGCAGAGAAGTCCCGGTGAATCCCCGGTGGTAGGAGGCCGCTGTTCCTGATCCGCCTCTCCCTCACAGCCTTCATGACGACGGCCAGCAGTGTGATGATGCGCTCCAGGAAGAGATTAAAGAAGAGGATGGTTGCTGCACAACCCAGTAGCCCATAGAAGATCAAGAAGACCTTGCCTGCCACGGTCACAGGTGTTGTCATTCCAAAACCTGCAGAGATGGAGGAAACATGAAATATTAGTAGGCTAATTCTGTCTGTGGTTGAACACCATGGGACATGATAAGTGAAAACTTGCTTAAATTTGGTTTCTGAGCATATTTTGTTGTAGAGAAAACCATGCAAACCAAAGTCAACTGGAATAGGAGCCAGCTCACTTAAGACCCTAAATAAGATTAGCCGTAGAAAACTAATGAACTTGGCAACTGGTTGGCGGTAACATGACGTCGCATACCATCGCTGGATAACACGGCAAAGCATCTGGCTTTCTCCCTGATTCCATAAAAAATGGCATCAGAAGTGGGATCCTTAAGGCCATACATACAGTACTTACTGTGTCCAGTTATATCCAGTTGGAAGGACTTCAGGCTCAGGTGACGCCCTGGAAATTTGTGAGGCACTAAGGAATCTGCCACCTATGTGGGGCATAGTATTGGCGTCGCTATAGATGTGACCAGCATTCGCCTGAATTTTTGGTGTCTTGGTCTGTATACAGTTTTATTACCCAATTTTGTCTTTAGACTATCTTGGCATTTCGTTTTGGTTTCATGTTTGGTTTCAGAGTAGCCCTAGTTTAGAGTTATATTTTTGTTGAAGACTTTTCCTCTTTGTCTTGTTAGTTTAAACCGATCTCATCAGCTCTCCTATAGTGTCTACCAATCGACTCCTTCCTTTCCCTTGTGTCTTACCCAGCTGTCTCTTGTTCTGTAATTGGTTTGTGTGCATTTAATTTCCAGATTTTTGTCAGCATATACTGTAGTTTCTTGTGCGCCCACATATTTGCCTTGTCACTTTGTTCTCCAATGCCTTTTCTTCCAGTATAAAGATACAGTATTTAGTTTTTTCTGCCTGAACTTCAAGTAGGGGTGGAACTAGCAGAGCTGCATTCAATACCACAAATTTAATACGCCGTATGAGTATCGTCTGAGTAGTATCTGAACATCGGTAAAACGTATGTGTTTAACACGGGCACCAACGAAAAGGCTGCGACGCCAAAGAAACAAACCTTCTGAAGAAAGACAAATATCCAAAACTGCAAAGTTGATCAGTGAAAAGGTAGTCAAATTTATTGCTCCGGACATCCAGCCCATCTCTGTTGTGGAGAACGTGGGGTTTTGCCGTCTTTTACAACGTATGGATACACTCGATGTTCTGGCATAACGACACATTGCTGATTTACAACACTAACAAATTCTAAATGTCATGAAATAAAAAAATGTGTTATTGTGTTTTTACTTTAGTTAGTTACTGAAAACATTTTCATTTCCATAATCTATAATAATATTGTCAAAGTATCGGCTCGGGACACGAAATCGGATCGGAACTGAGGCCAAAAAATCGGATCAGGATTGGAGGCAAAAAAATGTTGGTCTATCTGCCGAGATAAATTCTTCCAAGTGACCACAGAAGGCCCAAATGCATCGCCTGTCACTGTTATATCAATACTCTTTCTGACTCTATTAATAAAACCACAGCATTATTTAAAATGTTGTTTGGAATGCGCAGGTGTATCTAATGTGGCTGCTGCTCTCACCATTGGTGGGAAGGGAACATTCAAGGACAAAGGGTCAAACAGGAGAGATCATAATGTCTGTAAAAAGCCTTAGCTAAGCCTTTTCTTTTTTTTCCTCCCATTTTTAGCGCACGGCTTCCTGCTATCATCTGATTTCCTAGTCAATTACGCTAAGTGTTGAAGCTGAGGCACAGAGAGAAGAGGGGAGGTTCACATTCTTAAAGTGTCACAGGTGCAGCTCTGATGTGAACATCAACGGATGTTTGAGATTTGAGTGCAGAAAGGTTTCTCGTAAAATGAAGCTACGTTGGTCGTTTTAGGTGTAAAAAAGGTCGGAGGGTTGAATTTGGGAGATTGATGAAAATTGGCTACAAGAACCTAATAAAAACCACAGTGGCAACACTCCCATATATCTACAGTATAGGTGATTCTCCTTAAATGGGTACCAGAGAGGGTGCCGTCACTTCGAGGGGCATGACGCACACACCACAATGATTTGGAGCTGGAACCATATAAAAATACACCGCAAACGCAATGAATAAGCAGGGGAAACCAGGTCAAATGCTTTCTTCGTGTCTCTTGTGTATAAAACACGATCTGATGTCACCTTCAGCCTGTTTGCGCATCGCCATTTTGTGATATGCAGAAGTGTGTCAGAAAGAAATAATACGGTGGAACGTACGTTTCAGCTGCTGTGATTTCCAAAGTATAATGCCTCATTGTGCACCAAACACATTTTGCTGCAACTAAAACATGTACTTGTAACATGTAACATGACCGAACTCTGACAAAAAGTTACGCGTTGCTAACGTAAACAGCATAGTCCACACATGATGTAGCTAAAATTGAATCGAGGAAGACTGTATGCAAATAAGATGACGTCAGCCTTGACACAAAATGTGAGCTTCAGAGTATTTCCGGGTTATCGCTCTGTTTTTTTTAGTCAAGATTCACACAATAACGAAAGTGACACTGATTCAAAATATTAAATATGGCATAGTGTCCATGAGACGCGTTACAATCCAAATTAGTTTGTCCTAAGACACTGACTACTTTGGAGTTGTTTTTTTTTTATATGCGTTACAATCCAGATTTTGTATCTATTTTTTCTAATCAATACACTTCGGTGTTAGTGTTGAGTCTTGCACGGAGTTTGAAGCAGGGGTCCATCCACTAGCTCTTTGATACATTGAATATGCGTCGCCACAATGTCACATCCTGGTCAGCCCAACAACAGCGAAAAAGGTAAGCTGTGGGGGAAAAAAAAAACCCTCACCATCACAAATTGCAATAACTGGAGTGTACATTAGTGCACAATATAATTTTTCCATTACCGTTTATGCACAGAAAAACTAAAGAAATGGTGAAGCACTTGTTAATCACCCTGAAATTTGAGATGCACATGTAAAAATGTCAAAATTGTTTTTCTTTTTTTCAAAAGCTTTGAATCAAATCTCATTTATTCAGACACACACACACAAGTTTACACTCACACACTCACAAATTTATTGCCTCTGATCCACTGAGCAGCAGGCTGTATATTTGTCGACAAATCAACTCTTGCTGAGCATTTGCTTGATCTTTATCACTTCCAGGTAAAGTGATTTTTTTTTCCCATCATGACAACCCTTCATCTGAGTCTCTCTACAGGGCAGCACTTTCTTCCTTTTTTTGCACAGAGCACCTTTATAACCATCCTTGGCAGGTCATAAATGACATCAATATCAAGACAATACTTCCTTTATGGCACCCAAAATGGCTTTTTCGACCTTATCTTGCTCACTGACGAGCACTCTCATGAGGGCTGTTGACATGCTGGGTCGTTTAGATCAGCACTGATTGACACAGATGGTTTTAGGGATACAAAAGCAAAGTAACGCTGCACACACACATGGGTTATCGGTGTACGTTCTGCACAAGAGCAACAGCTGTGCACCGGACAGCATTCTGTTAACAAAGTCCGTGAAACAACCATGAGGAAAGGTAGGGAGTAGTTACTCCCTAAATTAACCTCTGAAAGGAAAACCTTTGCGTTTCCTATTTAATTAATTAGCATCCCGGATGAAAACATCACATCTCCTTCAAAGAGAGCAAAAATCGTCCTGTGCACCGTCTCTCATTACCCAGCAAATGACCTAAGAGAGGCAAAGGCACCAGGCATCGATTCAGCGTCGCGTTGCAGAGC
Organism: Dunckerocampus dactyliophorus; assembly: GCF_027744805.1. Taxonomy (NCBI): domain Eukaryota; kingdom Metazoa; phylum Chordata; class Actinopteri; order Syngnathiformes; family Syngnathidae; genus Dunckerocampus; species Dunckerocampus dactyliophorus. The sequence continues at coordinate 12,904,190 of NC_072832.1, read as the reverse complement.
CATTACTCCAGAGCGAGTGTCAAGACGCATTAGGGACAAGGAATATGAACAGAACACAAAGGACAAGCGAGCTGAAACAAACCATGACTTTATTTGCTAAAATTCTTGATTAGACTTAGAAGTGGCCAGCCCAGATGAATGATACTGCAGCTGACCTCAGTGAATGCTAAATCTCTGCACCAGTCAGAGAGTTGTTAAACTCGACAGAAACTGATGAGGCAGAAAAACATATGCGATTAATCTAAAAATCCATAGGAGCATATTTATTCATTAGCATTGACTGAATAAATATGCTAGTCACTAGAGTATGCTCAACTCCACATGCAAATTATGTTAATAGCTAATGATTCTTGCAAACATAATTACACATGAGAGATCCAACCAGGAAGGGAGATTGGACCTTGGATGAATTGAAGATCTATGAATTACCATTTGACAGTTTTAAGAGCAAAAGAAGATGCTCTAATGGTAATAAGGCCACAGGGACAGGGAAGTAAAAATGGGGTGTAGAAAAAAAAAAAAGCAAAGCACATTACTGGACTGTGATTTGGTCGTCACATGTGCTCAACAGCAATTAGAGGGGGCGACACAATGTAGAGCAGCTCTCATGCTGCAGTCAAATGCTAAATTACAATGACTCATTCAGGCAAAGCAATACAACAAATCACTTAGTGTTGCTAATAGAAGTATTGATTGACTCCATTTCATTTGCCCTCAACACACTAATCAATCAGTGGCTTTTAGTCCAAAATAAATGCAACAGATGAAGCACAGATATGGATACAATAACCACAAGAGAGTGCGGGGTTAATAGTATTATCGGCAACCAACAAATGTCCTATACTGTTCCAGTAAGATTGTATAATTATAATATTGGGTGGAAAGGAAATGAATCCATTGTGTGGAGAACTATCGTTTAATTTACAGTCCTGACGTTTAGCAACAGGACTCACAAAATCTCAAAACTCAAAAAGTACACAAACAATATAAAGTGAGGGTCATTCAAAACAATCGACAGTCGGGCGACGCGTGGTGAGATTCATGGTGGGTGAGGCACTGGCTCCTTTGGAGTTGTTTTTTAATGTTAATACAGGTTGTTTATGAAGAGGATAAGAAAAAAAGAGACTGATTCACTTTGGTTAGTCCCATTTATTTAATTTTGTGTTCACTGAAAAAAAGTTGTGTTTTTACGTTTCGTCTGGATATGAAATACATGCAGCCTCCTTCTCCAGGATGCGTTCTACTTTGTTGTAAAAGTCTGATCCCCTCCTGGTGAGGTTTGGTACGTATACCTCCATCTTGACAGTCAAATTCATGCATTCACTCGGCAGAGCATGAAAATATTTTGCATTTAAATTGTTTGTAAATCTAGCCCTAGCCAGCACTGCTGTTTGTGTATTGCAATAAAGTTTAAAAAAGGATGGCTTTTCCTCTGTGCAAGGAAGGCTGACAAGCACCTTCCAGCTCACGCATGGCCCTACCCTTCAGGATGTAGCGGTGCTGCAAGTGCCTGCCGTATGACATTTCTACAGTATGTATTTAATTGTCCGATTAAGCCCCCGTCACACTAAGCACTAATCAAGCAGCACCAGCTGGAATTAAGAATTTCTCAATTCAAAACTAACCAGTTAGCCTCCAAATTATTTCTTACAAACTTAAGAAGCCAAAAACTTACCACTTCCACACGCAATGGGAGAACTTTTTTTTCCCCGCTCTATCATGTCGGACTTCATGCAGTGGTAAGGTAATGTAATTTAAGATCATGTCTCAATGTTTTGTGTCATTACTTCTGCCTAGTGACCAGGATACTACATATCACTTCTATTTCAATATGTTTTGACTAATAGACCATAGTCTCCCATGAAACAGCAATCATTGATTAATTAATGAATTTATGAAAAAACACAATATAGTGAGGGAGTGATAATCTAACCGCAAAACACCTACCGTTTTACAATGTTACAATGCAGCCAGAATATTTAGAAAGCATTTCGAACAGCCTATGAGTGCCATTTGATTGCTGCCCGACGTCTGGTCGGTAGGTGCAGCATCATCAGGAATAAGAACTGGCTCCTCAGGGGCTTCTTGGGTTTCAGCACCTCTGTGCTGTCCATGCCGGAAGCTGGTGGTGGAGTTAAGCTTGGCTCCTTTTTTCCTTGGCGGCATGACCTGATGTCGATTGGCTCCTTTTTGGCAGGTGTACTTACATGATTTGAGCAATTTCAAGCATAAGACATACAGTAATTGACAATGTAACTATTTTTTCATTTGGAGCTTGAAATGTTAATGTATTAAGGTTTCTTCTTGCTGTTTGTATTTTTCATAACCAACAGGGAGCAGTTATAAAGTAAAAATGGAACTGCAGAACCTGTTCCACTCTCATGCTCCATCACGAAAAGAAAGTTAAACATTAACTTGGCAATATTGCATTGCATTTAGAAGGTATGTTATCGAGATATTTCCCTCTTGCATTATTCCAGAGTTGTATCCATTGGGCAAAATTTAAACAAACAAAAATGCCTTAACGAAAATATAAGCACAACACTTTTGTTTTTACTCCCATTTTTCACAAGCTGAATTCAAAACATCTAAAACACTTTCTATGTACACAAAAGGCCCATCTCTCTCAAATATTGTTCACAAAGCATTCTCATGTCATCCGCCTCACAGGTGTGGCATAGTGAGATGTTGATTAGACAAGCAGGATTATTGCACAGGTGTGCCTTAGGTTGGCCACAATAAAAGGACACTCCAAAATGTGGATTTTAACTGAATTGGAGTGGTTTGAATGGTCAGTATCTGGTGTTACCACCATTTGTGGTCTATGTATGCCGATCCGAAGTATCCCAAACATGCTCAACGGGTGACATGTCCGGTGAGTATACTGTCCAAGCAAAAAAATGGGATGTTTTCACCATTGACGTACATCAGTAATTTATCATTTACAGGTAAATTTCCAAACAAAATGAAAATAGCTGGTCGTACCAATCTTCAAAACTGGAGACAAACACCAATTTACTAACGTGTAACGTGATGTATTCCAATGTAACCTGTATGCATGTTCAAAATAAAATTAAACCGTGAACATTGCCAGTGATTTAGTCTAAGCTCACTTGCACAACAACAACAACAAACAAACAGGAATCATGTGTGCTGGGAAAAAAAGCATATTGATTGTGCTGAGTGAAAAATAGCCTGTCAAGGGGAGCCATCATAGTGCTGACGATGTGTGACTGGCTTTAGAAAGAGGGAATATAATGTGTGGACACCCCAAGAATGAATATTCAACATATAGCGCTGACATGTACATTCACTTGTCTTTTTAAATCGCCTTGAAGCTAAATGTCAATGACTGTTATTGTGTACATCTCCAACCTTAGGGGGACCTGAGAGGAACCCAAAGATTCATCACGCAAGTGTTTTGCAACTAAAAGTCCAAAACTGTGGCTTTTATTGGTGCCCCGTGTCTTTTAATGAAATTGGTTTATAAACAAGCTCCCTCCCAGTCTAACCGACTGCATCCCACCAGTGGGAGTAGTCCTAAATTGGTCTGATGGAAGCAGGAGAAGAATACACCAGCCTTCCTGCTGCTCTGATGATGTGTTTCTGTGACGAACAGGAAATCATTAGTCATGGGAAGCATGGTGGGGGTTGATTGGGGGGGGGGGGGGGGACAGGACAGTGTCTCAGGTCCTGACATTATCAGACCATCTGCCGAGGAGCTAACAAGATTTCTGCAACTATAGGGGAATATAAACAGAAACGGGAGACCGCTTAGGTCAGTCTCGCTTATGTTGCCAACCCGTCTGTCGAACAACTCATCAAATCCCAGTCCACTGTTATTATTATCATTATTATTAAAAAGTGCCTGCTTAAGTTGACATCGACATACAGTAGTGTGACAGTGTTTCCCCCTTCCTGATTTCTTTTTTTTTTTGCATGTTTGTCACACTTAAATGTTTCAGATCATCAAACAAATTTAAACACAAAATTCAGGTTTTGCATGAAACTTTTTATTATTAAAGGAGAAAAAAAATCCAAACCTACATGGCCTTGTGTGATAAAGTGATTACACCCCCCCCCCCCCCCCCCCCCCCCCCGTTGAAACATAACTTGACTGAGAATAATTGAGATCTGTCAGTCTATAAAAGGTTATAAAGCCATTTCTAAAGCTTTGGGACGAACCACAGTGCGAGCCATTATCCACAAATGGCGAAGACATGGAACAGTGGTGAACCTTCTCAGGAGTGGCCGGCCAACCGAATTTACCCCAAGAGGGCAGCGACGACCCCAAGAGGTCACAAAAGACCCCACAACAACATGCAAAGCACTGCAGGCCTCACTTGCCTCAGTTAAGGTCAGTGTTCATGACTCCACCATAAGAAAGACACTGGGCAAAAATGGCCTGCATGGCAGAGTTCTAAGACGAAAACTACTGCTGACCAAAAAGAACATTAAAGGAGACCTATTACACTCATTTTGTATTGAGTATTGTATTGAGTTCTGGACTCATAGAGCAGCTACACACAATAACTCGCACAGAAAGCTTTCTAGATTTTCCAGTCTCTGCGCCTCTTCCCGCAGTGTTTCCTTGGGTTTTCTGCTTCCTGCCCAAACGGTCTGTGTAGTTTACTCCACCCACGGCCCTCCTCCAGGTGCACGTCCCGTCGAGCCCACTCCACTTTGATTGGTCACACTCCCAAGCGCCACCGAGGATTCCCCGAGGAACCCCACTTCTAAATTGCAGTTACTGCAATACTGCAGTTGCTGCTGCTAAGGGTGGCCCAACCACTTATTAGGTTTAGGGAGCAATGACTTCTTCACACAGGGGCATGTAGTTTGGAGCAACTCACACGAGCACAAGTCTTATTGATGCCTTAATAGCTTATTTACTGCTATTATGTTATATTTACTATACTATTATATCTACTATAGTATATTGGGTAATACGAGTGTAAAGGTGACTATATTGGTGTTATTCCATTTCGAGAGGGCTCTAATGTTAAAATCTGTAATTAAGCAGTTAGCAGGTTTTCTGTGCTCTAACTATGAAAATATTTGTTTTACAAATAAAGAATCCTACTTCGGGGATATTCACTTATCACGGTTGGGTCTGGAACCAATTAACTGTGACAAATAAAAGATTACTGTACTCCTGTTGCGCCAATATCACATACAGTAACATACAAAGAAATATGCATTTGGAAACTTGGAAATGAACCGTACACACTGTCACAAAGCAAAATGGTGATTTTTTTGCATGAAATAAAGGGTGTAGCATTAGCTGTGTCCATTTATGATGACTCTTTTAGCCTGATGGAAATGATTATGCTGGTGCGTTTAAGGGACACACTGTCACAATGAAGATGTACTCTGCTTCATTGTCCATCTGCAAATGACGTGCATGTGTCCTTTTATGGGACCAAGGAGCCATTCAGCCATCAGATTAATAGCTTGCCTTGAATGGATCCAGTGGCCTTGTCCTTGGCTTTCTTATGACACTGCATGTAGCATCCATGTTTGAGTAAGAGCTTAGCTTCATAAAGCCCTCTGCTATTATTCCCGAGAGTAAACACACCTGCCCTGATGGAGCCTTTGAAACACTCTCACTCATGGAGCATATTCAGCAGGAAAGGTGCTGATACAGCATTGTGGTGATACTATATGGAATATGAAGTGTTGCAGGAATTTCTTGGGAAAAAATGTGACCGTCAAGTCTGAAATGTAAAAAAAAAAAAATGGAGCGTGACTGCAGACTGACGCCTATAAAATTGATGTTGCACCAACGTGTAAAGCGGCAAGCTGCCTCAGTTAGGTGATAAGGCAATGCTACGTTACCATCAACTTTTAACTCTGCCATCACTCAAGGTGTTGTATTCCCAGTGCAAGAGCTGGAAACTATCCAAAGACATTGCCACAACAATAACAGACTCGCTGTTTGCAACAGCGGTAGGTACACCTGTGTATTCAATGACATCCAATTTAAGGTCTTGATCAAAAATTCTGCCATAGTAAAAATAATTTTCACTTTTGATTAACACTATCTTGTACAGTGGAACCTTGGTTAGCATCATTAATTCATTCCAGAAGGTACGACCTTAAGGTTCTCCATGGCTTCTCCGAACTACTTCCATGTCAGAGGCACAGGCCGCTTGGCCTGCTGGTACCTGTCATCAACCATGGGCCAAAAAGGCCTGATAGGACTCCTTCAGCTTGATGACATCCCTTACCGCTGGTGTCCACTAGCAGGTTCTGAGATTACCGCCACGACAGGCACCAACTACCTTACGACCACAGCTCTGATCAGCTGTCTCGACAATGAAGGCAAAGAACATGATCAAATCTCTCCCGGAAGTGGGAGATGAAACTCCTTCTGACGGGACTCAGCAGACCCTCACAATGAGTTTGGGTCTGGCAGGTATGACCAGCATCCTCCCCCGCCATTGGCGCCCCCTCACCACCAGGTGGCGATCGGTTGACAGCTCCACCCTTCTCTTCACCCAATTGTCCAAAACATGTGGCCACAAGTCCAGAGACACACCACAAAGTTAATCATCAAACTGCGGCCCAGGGTGTATTGGTGCCAAGTGCACATATGGACACCCTTGTGCTTTAACATGGTGTTTGTTGGACAATCTGTGATGAGCACAAAAGTCCAATAACAAAGCACCTCTCGTCTTCAGATCAGGGGGGCCGTTCCTCCCAATCAAGATAATCCCCAGTGGGAGCACTCTCCAGTACTCCCTCTAAGGACTCCAAAAAGAATGGGTATTCTGAACTGCTGTTTGGCACATAAGCGCAAACGACAGTCAGGACCCGTCAGGAAACTACCCTCTTGTTTACCGGGTTGAACTCCAACGTACAGGCCCTGAGCCGGGGCGCAACAGGAATTGCCACCCCTGCCTGTCGCCTCTCACTGCCGGCAACGCCAGAGTAGAATAAAGTCCAGCCTCTCTCAAGAGGACTGGTTGCAGAACCCTTGCTGTGCGTCAGGGTGAGTTTGACTATATCTAGCCAGAACTTCTCTACCTGACGCACCAGTTCAGGGTCCTTGCCCACCAGAGAGGTGACATTCCATGTACCAATAGCTTCTGCAGCCGAAGATCGGACAGCCAAATTTCCTGCTTTTGACCGCCACTCAGCTCACCCTGCACCCGACCCACTCACCACTCAGGAGAGGGAACCCATCTTGCCAGTTCGGGCTATGCCCGCCTGGGCCCCATTAGTTTAGGCCCAGCCACCAGACGCCATTTCCCATCGTGCCCCATCTTCAGGCTGGGCTCCATAGGGGGGCCCTGATGGCCCGCAGCCGGGCAAGGGTAAATTAGGTGCAGTGTTTTTTGTCTTCATTAGAGTCTGGTCTCTCCCCTCGGAGCTGTTTGTAATGGGTAACACTACCAGGTGTATAAAAGCTGTTGCGAGCTGCAAGCGCCAGCATTTGACACTATTGAATTCAATAAACAACTTATCGCAAAACACAGGGTGGCATCCGTGTTGATCTTGCTGCCACATCGTGTCTTTGTCAACACATCATCACGTCTTCAATGAAGGTAAAAGTAACCTCAAATGTTCATTTATCTTTTTCATTCATCATTTACTGTATATGTATTTAGAATTATTTAATGCACGTAAAACTAACCTTCTGTTGACATTTTTTTAACTTGTGGTGTAAGAGTCAACCGCGGATGACATCATATACAGGCGACTGAGCTGACTTCCGTTTCCTGTTTCCATGTGTTTGCAAGATGCTAACAAGGACATTTAGTGATAAAAAAATACATTAACAACACAGTTGCAGTCGCACAGTGTATTAATAACACGACAAGTCATATTGCATGCTAACCTTATCGTATCTTATCTCATCTTCGAATACATCAATACCACACTTTCATTTCTGCCAGTAACTCCGAGCATTAGTAACTTCCGATGATGATCGGTGGTGGATGTTGGTGCTCAGCCAAATAAGCCTAATAAGCGGAAACAGAACGGTTAGGCAATAAAGAGAGAGAGAGAGAGAGAAATGAAGACAAACACCTACACTACAACATCATCTGGAGCAGTTCGGAATCAATATTTATCCAAAAACCTGACAAAAAAATACTGTTCAATAAAATGCACCTACTCACCGGGTTGCGAGTGTAGGTTAATGCTGCTGATGGTGTTTAGGCCAGGAAAAAAAACAAAAAACGACACTTACACAGACATAGTATCAAAGCTGCAACAGAGGCGGTATGACGCCTTTGTGCAATGGAATTCATTATCTTGTTGGGTTGAAAGCATTTGTCACTGTCCTACAAGCATTTTACATTTATGTATGTATTACATGTATTTGTATCACATCAGATAGAGGTGCTGATTTTATTGAGGGATACCATGTCGCTGCATGCAAAGGCAATGGTGGATAAGTGACCGATCTTCTGGTATATAGTAATTATAGTATAGTCATTTTGCATGATCTTTGTGTAGAGGAGGCTACTATGAACCATGTGTAGCATATTGCTAAATTAATACCTGATTTAAAAAAATAAATATTCTGTAATTATTAGGGCAGTCAAAAGTAGCTCTTTAACAGCTTTAACTCATTTATGTCATTAATTACGTGACAATTTTTAGTCTAATCAATGCATGCGCATCATGGCAAGCAATGCCCTCTCTGTTATGACGGCAGATGGACCCAGTCTTTTAGAACCTTATTCTGACCTGAACACACCAACAGCAGTGGAATCCCAACACCATATATGTATCTCCAACTCACAAACACGTCTCTAGTCTATTCAGCCTCGGAACGATAATTCCCCATTGTCACTTTACGACCGCGAGGTGCATTCAAGGACACTTGGAGCATCACAACAACATCGTTATTATGCGTGTGTCTAAATGAACAAAAAAGACAAAGAAAAAGACTTACGATTTGCTGCATTTAAGCATGCTCGGAAATCCCAGCACACTCTAAATATGTGAATTCAACGTATATCACGTGGTGTCTCAACTTCACATTGCTCATTATAACAATGTTAACGTGTGATTCTAATGTTCTGCTACGTTAATGTTAGGCAAATAGATTTTCATATGTGTGATATCTTTTAGCTTGATTTAAATTTTCAGTTCGTTTGGAGCTGTTCACACATTTCATGTACTGTCATTTATCTTTCTGTTCATAAAATACAGTAAAAATTATTAATCATGGTTAATCATGATTAATTCATTTGAAAACTGAGATTAACTTGATTGATCAAATTGATTGATCACTTGCCAGCCCTAGTAATTATTGTATTCACAGTTTTAGAGCACATGAAATGTACCCTGATTTACCACTAGGACCGTGTAAAGACTAAGTAAAAGAAAGCTTTTAGATTAATTGACTCAAAGGCAACAATAAACAATTCAAAAAGGGGGCGAAGTGTAAATCAAAACAGAATATTATTGTCTTTGTAAAGGCTGAATTTTGGATATAGCAGAAGACAGGACATCGATTCAGGGACAGGAATATCACCCCTGCAGTGGCAAACACACTCGGCAAACACGGCAGACACAGACACATCAAAGCAGTTATAACATCCATCAATAAAACAGAAAGACGCCTTCAAGGAGCAACTTTTCATCCGGCACCTTGGTCATTTCTCTCGGGAATAGGCAGATTTCTTAATTTAAAAAAATGAACATGCATTCACAGTGAATACATCTAGGGTGAAAAGCCAGTACATTTAATTGATTGATTAATTGATTAATTTAAATTGTTACGCTACAGGAATGCTTTGAACTCCTGCTCTTCTACCCTAATGGATTGTTCACCCACTAATAGGGAACGTGAGCTGGGGTTAGACCGTCGTGGGACAGGTTAGTTTTGCCCTACTGATGACGTGTTGTTGCAATAGTATCCTGGTCAGTACAAAAATCAAATACAGTGGAACCGCCAAAGTCAAACACAAAAAATTACAAATTTATTACAAATTTGACCATAGGACAATGTGAAGGGAATTCATCTGTTCCTAGTTTATTAACAGTACTTGCAATATGTTATGAAATATTCTAACAACTAACTACTAAGTACAAATGAACAATATCCACTATATCAAATGAAGCCAAAATAAAGTAAAACTAGTCCGTCTTTGAAGGCACGTAACAAAAATGCTGTCGCCAATATAATTTATAGGTACAGTCAAACCTCAGTTTTCAAACGCCCCAGTTTTTGTATGAGTCCATTGTTGATGAAAATTTTTGCCCAAATTTGGCCTGGGTTCTCATACAGTGTCGCTGTTATCGTACAATATTGCACGTAACAAACTGTTGCATTTTACCCTTTGGCATGTTGAATCTCGTGGTGGTGATGAAGATGTGGGATGGACTACTCCCAGCATTGCTTGTTTATTCAGCCATCTTGGATCACACACCCAACACCAAATCTCGCAATGCTTAGTTTACACAATACTACGGCATCCTGGAAGGCAAACTCAAATGAAAATGTAACACACACTGGTCCGTTTGCCACATCAACAGTAAGTTCCTTTCTGGTGAAGAAAGACGATATCAAGGAAGCTAATGTTGCGAAAGGAGTAAAGATGTTAAGGAAACATGATCGAAGATACTTGAGAAGTTGTTTTCGGTGTGGATCCTCTCCTCTCTCCCCTCCCGCCTCTCCGTCTTCCCAACAAGAGTCTTCAATAAAGTGATTTTAATTGTTCATTTATACATTTAATTTGTCATTCACAATTGATTTACATTGTTTTGTGCATGTAAAACTATAATTATTCCCTCTAATATGTATTTTTTGTTAATATTTTGGGATTATATGGATTTACATGATTTCCTTTAGGGAAAGTCGCTTAGGTTATGTACCTTTCCGTTTTTACCTGACCCTTAGGAATGAATTAATAACAAAAACTGAGGTCCTTAACTGTTTCGTGGCGTGTAAGAAGTGTATTTACAGCAGCATCTGCTTGGTAAAAATTATTTGCGTGTGTCATTGTTATTGTGCCCTGTGGTTGGCAGGGGACCAGTCGAGGGTGCATTGTACCCTGTCTGTCACCTAAAGTCATGTGGAATAGGCTCCAGCACACCCGTGAACCTAATAAGAGGTATAGAAAATGGATGGATTGCTTTCCTATGTCATAATAACTTCTATTTCAGGTTCAGTACCCTTTTCCTTTTTGCTGTCACTGGTATCTTTTTCTGGTGGCGGTTCAAATAAAAAAAAAAAAACACACACACACAAAAGCTTTGTCAATCCCTTAGATTAGGTAGGGTGTGGGTGCCACTTGGATATTTCATTTATTTTTTTTAATTAAAAATGCTAAAATCAATCTAAATTACCTTTTTGAAAACATAATCTTGCGAGCATTTGTCCACTGGTGAAAACTGACATATTTATGGCGTCCCGGATGCAACCCCCGTCCCCCAAAACCTGCTCAGTAGCACCCCTGCCAGAGAGAGAGGGAGAAATACCTGCCACCAGTGCCTGATTGACAGGAAATATGGTACACAGTGACATGTTCATCATAACAGGATACAAGTAAATCATCAAAGGGCCTATACCAGGAGTGTCCAAACGTTTTCCAGTGAGGACCGCATAAAATGAAAGGATGCAGGGATCACTTTGATGTTTTGCATAGCCACACATGTAGATATGATAAGTTATATATATATTTCAAGAATAAAATGGAACTACAACTTTGTGATATAGGTGAAAAAGCTTATGAACTTTGGTCTTTTCTCTTTTTTCCCCATTTTTGAGGTTGTTTTTTTAATTTGACAAATATTTCAACTTTCCTTTTAAATAATCTTCATAAATTTTCGTTTCCTAATATTATGACTTTATTCCCATAATATTTCCAACCTAATTTTCCAAAAATTACAACTTTATTTTCTTTTGTTTGTTTGTCATGATATTACAGCTAATATTATGAAAAAATACTGTATTTTTTCTTTAATATTTCTTCTCAACGCTACTAAAATGACATCATTTTTCCTCATAATATTACAAATTTATTCTCTTAAATTGTGACTTAGAATATGACTGTTTTCTCTTAATACCCATCCATCCATTTTCTATACCGCTTCTCCTCTTTAGGGTCGCGGGGGCCTTGCTGGAGCCTATCCCAGCTGACTTCGGGCGACAGGTGGGGTTTCTCTTAATATTTTGATGATAATATCATGATTTGTGTTGTCGCTTTGCTGCCGCCTGTCTGCTTCTTGTCATAGTGCATGCTGGCCTGCAGAGGCGGAGCTGTCGGCACAGGCCTGCAGCCAATTATCTCCTACACCTTCTTAAGCTGGTTGAAGGCAGCTGTTTAGTGCCAGATTGTTCCTCCATTCCTCACCTGCAACCTGTGCCAACCTGCCTAGTGTATTCTTTGTTCGCTAGCTTTCTTGTCTCAGAACCTATGTTGTAGTGAGTATAGTTTCCTGCTTGGCTATTAGAGCAGTTATGCAAACGATGAGTACCTGCTTGGTTTTCAGCAGCGATTTCAGTTCAGCTGGTGTGTTTTTCCCTGCAGCACGTTTGGCTCGCAGTGTTTTTGTTATACATTTTTCTGTGGTTCTGCCCTGTATTTTTGTTCTTGGACTGTTAGACCATTTTTTTTTTTTTTTTTGTGTTTGCCTTTTTCCTTCACGGAGGTCTCTTTTTGTATTAAACCTTTTTGTTATCTCAACCGGTGTTTCCTCTCTGCATCTTGGGACCCGATAACTTTAACACGCCAGCGTGTGACAATTTTTGCCGTTTTTGCTGTTGTTTTCCAACTATTTCAGCTTTCATTCAGTTTTCTTCTCATAATTATGACTTTATTCCCATAATATTCTGACTTTATTCTTGTAACATTAAAACTTTTTCTGCAACCTAATGTTATGTTTTGTTTGTTTCTCATAATATTCCAACTTTAAAAAAAACAAACACTTTTTTTTCTATAATATTTAAGCATTATGGTATTAAAATGCCATTATTTTTTCTCATAATATTGCGACTATTATTGCCATAAAATTACTGTTTTTTCAATTTTTGCTGTTTTTTTTTTGTTTTTGGTTAAACTATATTTATAGATACAGTATATGCTACGGGCCGCAAATGGCCCCACAGGTGGTCTATAAAGCAAGACGTAAAGGTAGTTGGCTATTTTGGTTTGCAGGTTTTGGGGGCATTTTTGCCAATTTTTCTGTGTTTTCTGTGGAATGTTCTAATGCAGGCCATGTTTAATTTTATCTTAAAAAGAGATTCCATCTTAAAGAAATGCGGGATGCACTTTGGATACTTTTGCTTTGGCTGCTCACTGAGCTGAAGTCTCACATGATTTGTTGAAGTGTGACGGCATGCAAGAGGAAGATTTGAACTAACTTTGGAGGTTCTACTGTGTAATAATTAGGGATGCACGATATATTTTTTTCAAGCCAGTACTAATACTGATAACTTTCACCTTCTCAAGACCGATACTCGATAATTTTATATATCATTTTTTTAAATTTTGATTTAACTGTAGTTTGTGCACATCTAGAGGTAAGAACGACTCAAACAAAGCTGGACCTGGAGATTTGTCCTAAACAAAAATCATGACATCACTACTATAAACAAAACATAAAACAAAATAGCGGCGACTCAGGAGTACAAAGCGCGGCTTCAAGGGGTTTACGAGCCAACAAAAGGCGGTATCTTCAACAATGGTAAAGGGCTGGAGACGCTGCGGCAATAGGAGCAAGCCCCGGGCCTTTCAGGCGGATGATACGGTTTGATGTGATGGAGCTTGATGGTTGTTTTTTTCCCTCATTGCGGAATGTTTGCGAAATGTCTTCCTCTGAAACAGTGAGATGTCCCACACGATCGATGTCATGTTTGTTTACAAGTAAGCTCGGGAAGTTTACGACAGGCTGTTTGCAGCACGTCACAGAAAAGGAGCGCTTGATTTGCACCCCCAGTAATAATGTTTTGATTGATACTGTCAGACTGGATATTGTAATTTTTGGATGGCACGATCTTTTATCCAGTTCTTGTATTGTTTGGCAAGTGTGTATTGTCATGTGACTGCAGATGTCTTGTAAGTCAGTCTTTGCATTGTTGGAAAATGATTTTTCTGCTTTGCAGGCACATTTTCAACCGCCTTATGGACATTTTCTGCAACTCAGCACTGCGATTATCACATATACAGACCGTGTTGTCAGTGGGAAACCAAGATAAATTCAACTTACACAATATTTTAACGGTTCCAAATTAGAACAAATGAGAAGCAGGTCAGGCGACCGCAGGTTGCAAAGGACACACAGGGATGATTATCTCTTCGCTCTGCTGATGCAGAAAGCAGAATCAGTGAAACGCTAATCATTTGGGAGAAGAGGAAGTTCAGAAAAATCTGCTGTGTCCTCTAAACTGTTCTTGGGATCACTTCACTGAGATGATTTGACTCTATGAGTTACAGTACGTGGGCGGCCGGACGCCCTCGCTAGTCAGCACAGATTTATGACCCACAGTGACGCTGCAGAGATGTGTGCAGACATACTGTACAGTCTATAGGAGTTGATGAAGAACACACACGGTCACACCGGCGCTATTAAGGCCTAGAAGATGGATTCAGGGATTCTAATCTAATAACCTTTTTGTCAATTTCAGCAATATGACTTCTGTAGCCTGGTGTGTGTGTGTGTGTGTGTGTTTCCCTTGCTTTGTAAAAGGGCTCCAAAGAGGCTGCAAGGCCACACAACTCCGCTCCAACAACAGGATACTCCCGCCACCTCATTATTAGTAAAGTTGCTACCTCAAGAAGGTTTGACTCTGAGCTTGGACCACTTCTTAATTTCTCAGTGAATGGTGCATTGACAAAATTCAGCCTTATGCCATGGTGGGTATCTAAGGTACAATTCTGCACTCTACCATTGCAGTCATATATTTCTATGTGCCTGCCATGTCCGTCTGTGTATGTTCCTGATGGGTTAGTTGTTCTAACTGCGAATGATTATTCGTCATTCAAGCAATATTGTTCTTGTAACCTCATTGTGACCCCTTTTATTGGCAAAGCACACTATGTCTGCGACTTTAAGGGTGGGTGGCTTTTGTTGTCATGGTTACAGGAATAACACACTGCTGGAAATGTCGCATCTGTGGTTAGAAACTGCACTGTAATCTGTTGTTGTTTTAAATATAGCTTTTCACTTTGCCGTCAACACAAATTTTGTGGCTGTAAATGTAATGCAATGTTAATTTGATGCACTTATTGTATCCGTATGGTTACCGGGGGGCACCAATCAACTGGAATATAAAGGCAAGGGCTCGTTAGGTTTTACAGCAACACAAAAACAAACTCCTTTGCCTTTTTTTTTAGTGAGAATTACTGTACGTGCGGACCTCAGGACAGCGCACAATCTAAAGAGACCCCCAGTGTTGTCTGTGCGACCGCAGGTCCTCTGTTGTCCATTTTTACTGGTGACATTTCATCTGAGCCTGTCATTTCACAGAACAGCACATCTAAAGAAACTACAGGGCAGAATGACGAAAGCAAAAAAAAAAAAGACAGGGGTAAATATAAAATAAAAAGAATTTTAAAAAAATCAAACCTACATGGCCCTGTGTGGAAAAAGTGATTTCAAAAATAGTTTGCAGACTTCAGTGCCACGTTAACAGAGATGGAAGCAGCCTTCTGTCTAGCTGAGAGTCTGACATCAAAACTGAGGGAGGAGCAAATGCGCTTAAATCAAGAAACAAATCGAAGCACTAGTCATTCAGAGATAACATCTTAAGGTGACAGATTACAAACCTTGCCTAAACCACATCCTCCAATCACCTCCTCATTGATGGCGTGCACCAACACAGTATGAACTACACAGATGGTTTAGTCAGCAAGGAAGCACTCAACCGTTTCCGCAAGAACACAAATCGTGGCATTCCACGTCGCTTAAATGCCACGCACTCTTCGTCAGTGCATAGAACCCATTCGGCTTTTTTCTCTTGGCCCGCGTCATGCAAGCGTTTAATAGTCGCACATACCCGAGTAAGACAAATCGTCCCTTTTTAAAGAGTATGTGTTAGAGGTCTTATGCGGGCTGTGTTCTTTGCTCAATCTGATCTGCAAATGACTATAATATATGATTTTCTCAATGCGTATAGTAGCACCTCTTCTTTATGGTGCATTATACTATTATGTGCTATATCAGATTTTACTTCCCCAGTTATAAATTATTATTGGCCTTGTGAATATACAGTAGGTATGTGATAAACCATGATATGCACTGTCACACTGTGACAGAATCTCATTTCCTTCAAATGTGTCTCAATATCCATCTTTAACGTAAGGATCCTCCTAGCTCTGTTTTGTTTTTCGTCAGCTGCTGAGGGATGCCCTCCAGACTCTACACACACACTGTGCATCCCAACAAAACACAAGGACGTCCAAGCTACATTTATCTGTGTTTGTTGAATGCCACATTGTATTGTCTCGTACCTTTTAATACCTTTAATCTAGAATGTTTAGTTCTTGCTGTTTCAGTTTAGAGTATCGCTGTATTAGACCAGTGTTTCGTACTTTGCACTTTACTTCGTTCTTATACGGGTGTTTGTGCCACATAAAAATGTGCAGCTGTCCAAATTGTGTCGTTGCCAGCATTATTTAATTGGATTCTTCATTGTGAATGTATTAAGATGAACCTGTCTTACTTGTTGATAGTTGTTACATGTTGTTTTAGTTGACTGTTGGTGACGATTTTTAGTGACTATTTTGTTCAGACAAAAGGTTTAAAATTTGAATGCCACTTTTTCTATAGTTGAATGGTTGAATTTATTTGGGACATTTCTATACATTACGTTGCGTAAACAGTGTTTGTTTGTGAAATGCATCCAGTGACATGACAGTAAAAGAAGCATAATGTGTTCATTCATTGCATGTGATGTGACCTGACATTAGTTTGAGGGAAGAGATGCTGCCTATATTGTAGGGATGTAAATCTCACGTTACCATGCGATTTAAAAAAAAAAAAACAAAAAAAAAACATATATTTTAAAAACAGAACGATTCGATGCAGTGTACAAGCGATCCGGTTTGATTCTACGGTTAATGTTTGTTGATGTAGACATTGATCTTACATTATAAAATAAAGATGGCAATTATATGAAAGTGGCATTCTTACAGTATTTTCTAATGTGTAAAGGGAGCACATCATATCCCCAAGCATGCTGAAGGCACTGGCAAAAGTAATAACAGTAATAATATGTCAAATGTATGTATTGTTTAGACACAAAAAAATGACTTGCTGAATGAACATCTTTTAGTTTGATGAAATCAATATTTTACATTCTACAATTTATATTTCTATACCTGTTAGAGTCGAAACATTTAAGTTTTAACATGTCTTAATGTTGCTAGAAATGGAAGTGGAGCCACCAACTAAGTGCCGTTTTATACTGTGTGCAATGACAATAAACATCGATCCGTCTACAATATAGAAAATATAACTATAAAAAAATAGAAGCCTTAACCTTCAGTCCAATCAGTAATAGAAAACAATAAATAGTGCAAGTGTGCAACAACAATGACACATCTCTTCAAAAGTGGCAAAAATGTGTCCAAGCACAGATAAAATGTCCTAACAACAGTAAGCGTGCAACATTTCAGACTGAGCATAATGTTTTCAACACTCCAGGTAGGTAACAAAAGTGCAGTATTTCAATGTAAACAAGTTACAAAGCAAAAAAGCTACCATACTTGCCTTGCTTCTGGCTTCTCAGGTTTTTTGCCCTTCTTGTAAAATCCAAAGACTTTCCTGGTGACTAGCTAGCTAGCGCGCCTGCTACTGTTTACATCCATCCTCGTCTTCAGTCATGGCAAGCTGTAGAGCAGCCGGCAGCCGAGGCTCTCGTGTTGTTTAAATGACACTCTGTCAACCGATTGCTTCTCTCGTGATGCTGAGTGCACGTCTCCACAATGGATTAATCTAAAGATTTATGGCTGATTCTTATCGATACAGGAGGCTGCTGAATCGTCCGCTTGTCAAACCGGATATATCCGGTCCCATCGGTTTATCATTCACAACCCTACTATATTGGTATCTGCAATGAAGTGCTGGACAATATGGGTATATCGCATCTCTGGTCAACTAGTCAACGCAGGTTTTGACATTCCTATAAACTAAAAAGTTGGCCAATTTAGTCTGAATTAGAACAAAATTGGATACTTACAGTAAATTGGATACTAAAATTATATTTCTTATCAACAGCCTTGTTGAAATTTGAAGTACACATTACAGTGTCAACCATTAGTTTGATGAGACCACCTTTATTACTTTATCACACAATCCACCAGGATGGACTGACACACTGTTCACCTGTAGGAGAGGTGAGAAATGCTCTGCTCCTCCAAATAAGGCCACTTTTACAGAATGTTATCCTCGTACAACGGTACAATCTAATAGAAGCCAATACATTCTTAAGTTGTTTTACTTAAACTGTTGCCCCAGGTGGAGGCATTCAAGTATCTCGGGGTCTTGTTCATGCATAAGGGAAGGTTGGAACGTGAGGTCAACAGGCAGATCTGCGCAGATGCGGTCATTGTACCAGACTGTCGTGGTGAAGAGAGAGCTGAGCCGGAAGGCAATGCTCTCAATTTGACCTATGTGCCCAGCCTTACCTATGGTGATGAGATTTGCGTTGTGACCAAAAGAATGAGATCGCGGATACAAGTGGCGGAAATCAGTTCCCTCTCTAGGGTGGGTGGACTCAGGGTGGGTGGAGGAGACCCAGGGGCAGAACTAGGACAGGTTGGAGGGATTCTGTCTCACAGCTGGCCTGGAAACACCTTGGTGTCCCCCCTCGGGCTTCCCTGTTGAGACTGCTGCCCCGGGGACCCGGACCCGAATAAGCGGAAGAAAATGGAATGAAACGGAAAAGCAATTATTATTTCATTTCAAATAACCACTCCTTTTTCTTGAAATAAATTTTAGTATTCTCTGGGTTTGTGTACAGTATTCATTTAGATTTTATTGCACTTGGAGTAAAATAAGAGACATACAGCTTTTTGTTTTTTTAAACAAAGCAGAATGTTGCTGCTGTATTTTTAACAACACACGGGTGTTTCAGATTTAGAGGTTTGTGGTGGAGCTGCACGGTTGGCTGGTGGTGTGTGGGGAAGCTTAATTGTGCTGTTGAACGTAACAATCGTTAAATAATACATTATTGATCTGATTCACTGCTCCTTCTCTTCATTCACTCTCTACCTCGCTGCACAACAGCTAAAGCAACAGCATCCTGCAGCTGATTACTGACAGAGCAGCTCTGTCCTCCAATATGGCCGGACCTTTTGCACATGACAGTGTGGCAGAGTAAATTAGCAGTGTTGCCGCCTTGAACAGACAGTGGCTACCTTTACATGCAGTCAAATAACCTTATCAGAACCGGAATATTAGCAATTACCCGGTTGCGCACCGCCATGTAAACACCAATGACCCTTTTTGACAGTGCTTAAAAACCCGAATATTACCCCTGGGTTACTCCTTTTCTAACCCGAAAATCGGGTCATGTATACGACTATTGGGATATCTGTGGGATTTCTCTTCTGGCAGCCTGATTTTTTTCTTTGCAGGGAACGTGATGCTGCGTCGCTCATAGCATTGTGTATGAATAAGTTGCTTGGCAATCGGCCATAGCATCCGTTAAAGTGCTCAAGGCACCAAAACCTTATTTTCGTTTTTATTTTTAATGAACATTGAAAGGCATATTTCCTGCATAGATATGTGCTCGAATGTTGACATATTTACCCTTTTTCTGTCGCAAACTGGAGAAAAGGAAAAAGTGACGTGAAACACACACACCCTCCCGGGACTGCGCAGTGTTTTCGTATTGTTGTGGTGTACTTTTTGTTGATCTTCTGTTGCTACGTACATGGCATATGTGGCAGGCTTTTGCTTGAACGCTCAAGCAGACGGCGTAAGCGTGTTCATTTTCAAAAGACGCCATTCGCCGCGTCGGATTCTTTGATACCGGCACATTTTTGAAGCCAGTTGTTTCGCTACTGCGCCTCAGATAAAGGACCTTTTGGGACTGAATGTGTGTTACCGGAGAGAGCTTCTACCATCAGCTGTCCCGTCTATCTGTCCTCAAGTCAGACCGGGATCTGCGAGTGAAAACACAATAGAAGAAGTTCAACCATGGAAAAACTTGCCAAGGTGGCAGTAAGTAAATCCACATTGTTTCAACTACACCTACACTATTCCACGAATTTTAGAATAAAATAGCCGATCATGCCAGATTTCAAGGCTCGCTAAACGGGGACTGCTGCTCACTCGTCTTGTATCTTGCAGTCTGCAGAGACCTGACAGTGTCAATCACTGCCCGTCGAATGACAAACCTGCTGTTTTATGTGTGTGATAGCAGATGTTCAATGAACTGCAGAGCCAGTTCTGGCTTCCGAAACTGATAGACAGTGCTTATTTTGTAAATGTTAAAAAACCAATGTATACATGTATGTAGTAACAATGTACACTACATGAATAACTCCTTGTCGCAACACAATATCAGTGAATGTTATGTCTCTCAAAATGGAGCATTATTATCTTTTGTACATGCAGACTTTTTTCATACAGCTCTTGTGTAAGATTGTGCAGGTGTGACTATTGTTGTGGCCGGCGGTGCATCCGTGTCTGACTTATCTGCGTGGGTGGGTGAGCCATGCAGCGGTAAGAAGCGGTAGTAACGCAGGACTGATATCTATTTGTGGTGGGCGGTTGCTGGGGGTGTGTAGATGTCATCATTGCATAATTTGCATAATCTGTCATGACGCATGTGCATGCAGGGCTAAAATAAAACATGAAACGTGAGCATCAAAAAATGAACGGGCCGCAAATGCCCCTTGGGCCATACTTTGGACACGCCTTGTTCAAGTATTTCATAGGAAGGAGAAGTGTTACCAAACGACGCAAGAGCGTCTTCATGATCGGTCTTCTTAACACCATCGCTATTACGACTCCCACACCGCCGCACATTGCGGCACAAATGCTTTGCCTTTTGTGACCGCTTGTATTTAATCATGACGAAGAAGAAACACTTCCTGTCTCACTTTTAACGCACCTGACGCGGGAATTCGGAGCGGCGTTATGACACATACCAAACCAAAACCATTCGTGGCAGCTTAAATTTAACAGTGAAAAAAATGAATGTACGGAAAACACTGCAGTGTACAATCCTGCAGCTGAATGTGTTATGGAAAAAAGCACCCTTAATTAGCTTGGCCCTCTTCCTTGCTGAGCACACTCGATTCTCAGTCAAGCACTGCTACTCTGCGCAAACAACAGAAAAGGTCTCCAGAATGTCATTAAAGCACATCAAATTTAGATCTTGGGCCCCTTCAACAGATTTAGAGAGCTGTCCTAACTGGCAGCCATCAGCTATCAATCAGTCTGTACGGTTATAAATAGCAGATGTATTAATAGAAATGTTGACAGAACACACTCAAGTGCTCCCTTTAGTGAACTCTTTTGAAAATAGTGAGACAACACAAACCAGAAGGTCTTTTTTAGCGTTGGTTTAGAACAGGTGTGTCCAAAGTGCAGTCCGGGGGCCATTTGCGGTCTGTGGCTGTTTTTTATTGTCCTGCAGTACAATCTAAAAATCTAATTTAACAAGAAAACTAAAAAAAATAACAGCAAAAATGGGAAAATCAGGGAAAATCATCAGTAATTTTACAGGAATAAAAAAATGTGTAATCTAATGACAAACATTTGTCATTTTATGAGTAAAAATAGCGTAATTTTAGTAGCACAAGTCTAAAATATTGAAGAAAAAAAAGATGTTATTTTTTTCTAAGTTGTAGCAATATGAGAGACAAACACAGCAACAAATAAAGTTGTAATTTTTGGAAAATTAGGTTAATGTTAATGTTACGAAAATAATGTTACAAGAAAAAAAGTCATAATTCTGAGAAGAAAAATTACAAGAAGAAAATTGAAATAGGTAGAAAATTTAAAAAAAAAACCATAAACCAACAGCATAAATAGGAAAAAAAAACAGCAGTAATTTTACAAGAATAAAGTCAAAATATTAAGTGGAAAAAAGTTGCGATTTTGCAAAAATAAACTTGTAAAATTCCGAGAAAAAAATTCATTTTAGTAGCATAGACTTGAAATATTAAAGAAAAGATAATATTTTTGAAAACGTGTTAATATGATAAACAGACAAAACAAAATAAAGTTGCAATTTTTGGAAAATTAGGTTGGGGAAAAGCTATACTATTATGGGAATAATGTTATACTATTATGAAAAGAAAATGTACGAAGATTTTTTAAGAAGAAAGTTGAAATATTTGGGGGGAAAAAAGAAACAGCAGCAACAAAAATGGGGGAAAAAAAAGAGCAAAGACCCAAGTTCACACTAACGATATGCTTTTTCACCTGTATCACAAAGCTGAGATGCAGTTTTTTCTTGAAATATACTACTCACAAAAAGTTAAGGATACACACAACTGTTATGTCAGAGAACAGCACGTTATGCGTTAAGTATTGAACATCTTGGACATCTGCATTCGAAATCAGAGAAGCTCAAATTAAGTTCACCTGTAAAGGTTATAGAGTAGTACATTTTAGGGTCATAATGAAATGTATCTAAAATATCCCTAACTTCTTGTGAGTAGTATACATATCAAAAAATTCTTATCATATCGACATGTGTTGCCCCCGGTGGAAAAAGTTTGGACACCCGTGGTTTAGAAGGTCTACAGGAGAGCAAGAAGGTTGGGTTTCTCTTAAATTCCTGTTCCGGAAAGCCACATACACACACGCACACACAAATTGGGCCCGTCATGAAATGATAAGAAAAAAGGCCTCTCAATGAAACCCCCCTGCCCCACAACCTTATCCAATGCAAGTGGAAAGGAAAACGTAGCTCTCTTTGACCTCATGGTAATTTATTCACAAATTGCTTAAGACAGAAGCAACAGAACCAGTGTTGGAATACTGGTCATGAGGTAACTGCTCAGCCAGAATAAATGCTGCTGATGAGTTCATTGTAAACATGCATGCAGTGGTACATGAAGGTGCCGGATGCTGACCACTCACGACACTTCAAATGCAGCTAGTTTCCTGCCTTTTTTGCCTGCCTCCCGAAGGCTTTAATGCTCGTCGCGGTGAGAACTTAAACTTACTCATACTTGTCGCATTTGCTTCCACGCAGACAATGCCACAGCCGCAGTCGCTTACATTCCACCTCCATCTGTTGTTGCGTCATCTGAGATTTACTGCAGTGAAATTCATTACATAGCTGGTCTCATTTGCATGTTGCTCAGTTTTTGTAAAGAGACAACCAAGCACAAACAAATAAGTCTTGTTGCCATGGCCCACTGACTTCCGGACAGGGGGTTTCCATCACAGGTTGCTGCCCAGCATATGACTTTTGGATGCGGTTTTGGGAGTCCTTATAACTTTTCTGGCAAGGCAAACTTAACTTGACTGCTTTTCTCACTGCTTTGCAGAATTGGGGATTGTGAATTAGTAGAAAATAAACCCAACTTGCTCAAATTAAAACAAATATTCAACATATAAACACGTTTTACTCCCTTTTACAGAGAACCTTAGGAAGTGGGATGTTGCTGTGGGTGCTTTTATACAGTACCCCGGCATCCCGCAATCAGATAATGAGATAATCCCTCGCAACTTTGTACTTTGCGGCTTCACTCTATCATGGTTTTTCAAAAATGTATTATTTAATGAATCATGCTGTTCCTTGGTTGAACACGGCCTATTATTACTTTTTTTAAAAGTGCATATTTAAGCAAATTGTATGCATTTTTTTGGGCCTAAATTAAGCATTTTCATGCATAAACACGGCTAAATTAACTAAAATGCAAATATAAGGCATTCGCAGGACACATGCAGAAGATGTTGCAGTGATATAGAGATTTCTACACTGGTCACTAGGTGTCAGTAATGTTACTGTAATGTTCGGTGAGACACACAAGCGCTAGACGGAACAGGTTTTTATTGCAGGTTTGAATCATCTCACAGCACGCACAAGAATCCCTAATAAAAATCCCTAATGAAAACCCGAGCCTGAGTGGCAGTAATCCTCGCCAAACTGAAACTCAACTCTGAACCCCCAACATCACCACCGCTCAGCTCTCTTATCAGAACACATTTACGGCAGCACACACTCGCATGAGTCTTATTTATGTATTAAATAACTTATTTTCTGTTATTATGTCTACTGAGTCTACTAATGTAAAGGTGACCATAGGGGTGTTATTTTTTTGTCTAGAGGGCCCGAATAATCTTAAAAATCATATTTAGATGGTCATAAAAAGGTTTTTCTTGCTCTAAGTATGAAAATATTCCATTTTTAAATAAGGAATCCTACTTCACAGAAATTCACTTATCACGGTCAAGTCTGGAACTAATTAGCTGCGATAAACATACCATAAATATTACTGTATAAAGTTTTTTGAGGTTGCATTCACAATATAAAATGACATACTGCCGACAATAACAATAAAATCTCAATACAAATGAAATAATCCTTGCACGTTAAACATACAATAAATAACCATGCAGTCTCGTGTGAGTAAGCAATCACAATATTTTACATCAGCGTATCTATTTGTCCCACTCCTTTTTGTGTACAAGGTAGGAATTAATCCCATGCTCATTTTGTTGAAAAGCAGTCCTGAAAAAACATATTTGAAGGAGATATACAGTAGTGCTGTAGTTAGATTTTTCTACTGTAGTGAAAAAGACACCGATGGGTTTGGCTTTATACAAAAAGTGACATTTCTCCCTTGATTGTCCTCTATAATATTACCTCAAATTGGAAAAACACATCAGTTTGTAACGGAAAAACACATTGGCTCAAGAGTAAGCTAACCAAAATGTAGGTAAGCACTCATCCTTCAAAGCTAGTGCCGCATCAAGGGCAGCCAAGAATCACAGTAGAACTGAATCCTCAGTGACAACGCGGTGGGAGTTGGAGAGGTGTTTTGGGAGGATTGTCTGGAGCTGCAGGGGGATGCCGCTGTGATAACGCCTTGTGTGGGGACGCCCCACATCCCTTTCATATCAGCAGCTCATGCTGCACAACAGCCAGAGGGGTGGGGGTGGTTTGCAGATCAAAGCGAGATGGAAATCCAAATAGAAACCCATGCAAGTGCATGAAACACATTTAGAGAGAACCTCTGAATCACCCCCCTTTTTTTTTTCCTTGCCAGCATGAGACGGCTGAGTCAGTTTATGGGTTCTGCTTGTCGGGGGGAAGTGTGTGAGACAACTGGAGCACAAAGGATTTTAAGGAGACACGTACACAAACACAGCTGAGTGAGCTTAGTGCGTGTGCTTCCCTGGAGCTTTGTGTGTTTTGTGTGGAGAAAGGTGCACAAGGCGAGTATCTGACAGAACTCTGACATGTACGCAGTGGATAAAGTTATCTTTGGGTGTCTGTTTGTGTACTGTATGTCCATTATTGTTGTTTCTAGAGGTCTCGGGGGGGGGGGGTCATAGTGTACAATATGTACATTAGGGTTGCATGTAGAGGGCAAGGTCAGATGGAGAGCTGCTGTCACATCACATCATTACCTGAGCTCATCGCCTCCATCATTTAACTTTATGCCCTCTCTTGCTGAGGGAGGGGGGAGGCGTCAGGTAGCGTGGCGCCTCAGCCATCAGGCATGCAGACCACCACATCATTGGCCCGCGGGTTACCCTGGGAGGGACTCTTGCTCTTTACTGACCTATTGCACAAGTAAATGTTACAGGGGGTGGTTTGGGAGGGGAGGCAGAAGGGGGCCTACTCGTTGACATTCCAGTTGGTTTGAATGGAAATGTGGCAAAAGACTGCACCCATGGGTGCTGTCCTATAGCTGGTGATGAGTGTGCCGTTCCAAATGGCAGGCAGAGTGAGCTGTCAAACCCCTTGCCAAAAAGCCCTCACAGCCAAAAAGTAACACATGACTGAGGGGAAAAAACAGCAATGCTCATCTGTTGTGTTACACATTTTAGCCAGTGGAGAGAAAGGTGTTGAGAAGCTCACGGCTGTCAATAATGACACACTAAATCAGAGTCATCCAAAGTGTGTCCCGAGAACCACTTGTAGCCCACAGCTCATTTTTAGTGACCCTTGAATCATTCTAAAAAATACAATTACTGCAAAAAAAACCAAACAAATATGGAGAAAACATAAAAAAATGGCATG
This sequence comes from Dunckerocampus dactyliophorus, assembly GCF_027744805.1. NCBI lineage: Eukaryota > Metazoa > Chordata > Actinopteri > Syngnathiformes > Syngnathidae > Dunckerocampus > Dunckerocampus dactyliophorus. The sequence goes on along the minus strand of NC_072832.1, from coordinate 12,878,062 downwards.
TTGATGCTAATAACACAAAGCTGTTTTTTTTAAAAATACATTATAAGTTCTTAGCAAATTATTGGTTTTACCTTTTTTACATAAAGAATATACACTCTGTAATACACTCATTTATCACGGTCATTTGCTTCCAGACTCGACCATGACAAGTGAATTCCCACAAACTAAGGTTCATAAAGTGAATATTTTCATAGTTAGAGCATAGAAAACCTGTTTACGACCTTCTAAATATGGTTTTGAACATTATTGGTGCCCTTTAGACATGAAATAACGCCCCACAGTCACCTTTGCACTTGTATTACCCAATATAGTAGATATAATAAAAGAAAATAAACCATTTAAGAAATTAATAAGACTAGTAAACGTATGTTGCTGTGAATGTGTTTTGGTGGAAGTGACGTCGGGGGGTTCAGAGTTGAGTTTTACCTTGGTGTGGGTTACGGCCATAACAGTAGCTCATGCTAGGGATTATTGTGCCTGCTGTGTAATAATTCAAACCTGCAATAAAAGCCTGTTGTTCCGGTGATCAAGTCTGGTGCTTGTGTGTTTCACTGAACATTACAGTAACATTACCGGCACCTAGTGACAATTGTAGAATACTACATATCATCCCAGCATCTTTGAATGCGTCCTCTGAATGCCTTCTTCTAGCCATTTTTATGCTTGAAAATGCTTAATTTAGGCAGAAAAGAAGTCAAATTTGCTCACATATGCGTATATTCGACTAATAATAGATCATATTCAACCACAATACAGCATGATTTATGAACATATTTTTGAAAGCAAAATAAACGAGTAAAATAGAGTGAAGCACAACAAAATTCGAAGCACAAAGTGGCGAGGGTCAACTGTATAGCAACATTTCTTTCTTCAGTTTTGCTGAATTTATGGTTATTTTTAGTTCAAAGGATAATGAATAGGTCAAAAGTGTCCAAGCATATTTGGAATCGAGGCCAGCATACAGAAAAAAATCACCTTTTTGTTTATTAAAGGTGTTAAACCAATCCAATGTTTATTTTTAACCCTTTTTAACCCTTTTATGATTTTTCTTGACAGTCTGGGCCTATTCCTTCTTCATAATGTTCTAATGTGGGTCAATAAAAAAGAAGCTGTAAGGCTGCAAGTGGCCCCAAGTGGCCCCCATGCCGGACTTTGCCTCAGAAGTGTGGAGTTCTTTTTTTTTTTTTTGCCAAATTAAGGACACCGGTGAGTGTAAGAGTGTAGCACTGAAGAACTGAACCAGAAGTTGAACCTTTTGTGACATGGAAAAGCTACATCAGACTCATAAAATTAAGTAAAGATTACATACACCAATGAATTTTACCAAGATGATGTTGAATGTATAAATACGTCAACAGCACATACTGTTCTTATGCTGCCATTTGACTAACATACTTTTTTAATCCAGCAACACCTATAATTCACCACTAGGTGATGGTATGGTTTTGCAAAGACCTTCCTGTTCCCTCTGCAGCTTTTGTCTTCAGAGTAAGTAGTTTTACTTTATTATAGTTTTGCAGTTTGGCAGGTACTAATGTGGAAATGTTACTTTACAGCTTAAATCTGGAATGAATTAATTAATATTACATTATTTCCAATATCAGATTTTTTTTTAAATGACAACATCCTGTAGGTCAACTAGCATCCACAGACCTCATTCTTAATTATGCTGATGTACACTTGTGTGTTGGAATATATGATAAAAATAACTGCTGTCCAGAGGGATCTGTTCTGGTTGTCTACAATCATGCAAAGATAGCAAGATAGATAAATAGCTAGTATACTGTAATTAATCCTATTAACAGAAGCTGTAATGTTGATTAATCCCTGAATATGGTTCCCATTAATAAAGTAGGTTTAAAGTAGGAATTACTGAAAGAGCTTTTTTTCTTTAAGTTCCTTTGTCACAGAGTTACGTGCATTGATTAAGGATGCAAGGGTCATGTACACTGCACAGATAATAAATGATCATAGTTCACCCACCTATAGTTGACACCACAGTTCCAACAAAGTAAAAAGCCCCTGTAAAATCCCATCGTGGCCTCAGGGCATCAGCCCGGATCCCGGCGGCGATGGCTGCCTCGTACTCCCGCAGGAAAGAGTTGAGCTCCCGCAGGCTGATGTTGAAGGTCTCGCTGAAGTTGCGGAGCGTCCCGTTCCAGCGGCCGTGGGCCCTTAGCTCGGAGGGCCTCTCTATGGCCGAGAAGACCGCAGCGCCGCACAGCAGGTACAAGATGATGAGGAGGGCGAGCAGCACGAAGCGGCCGTTGTCCTCGTTCAAGTGCAGGGAGCGACAGCCTTGCAGACGCGGGCCAGTCATCATCCAAATTTCAGCACCACTCGCGCATCGGACAGCGACAAGCTTCTCGTCGGAGACGGCATGAAAACCAGCGTGGGGGCGCTTTAGTCAAAGTCACTGGCACCGCAGTGAGTGCATTTCCCCGGGATGCCTCTCCTTTAAGTACCCCCCCCAGTACCCCGTCCCATGGTGGAGTGGACATCAAAGAGGCTCCACTTGTGGAAATCCACCAGTTTGCACGGACCCTCCGAGGAAGAATTCAGGAGACTGGACGCTGGCGCATGGTGTCATGATCAACCCGAGTGCAAAAACTGAAGCTGTCAGTGCTGCTACCCTTTGTGTGTGCCTTGCACCAAAAAATGTTTCACACAGTCTCGTCCATCCTTTTGCGTGAGGATGCGAGGGAGCTGCAGCCTGCACACTGGCTCTGTCGCGCGCAAATTACGAGCTTACTCCACGATACTATCTCTCCACTAGAGATAACACGGGTCCATACGCGCACTCGCACACAGACGTTGCTTTATAAGATTAGCTGTTTTAAAGTTACGAAGGAACCTAGAAGCTACAAGGAACGTGGAATACTATATGTGTAGTTCTCTTGGTCTAATGTGTGAGCAATGTGTTAATAGTTTTCAAGGAGAAAAGAAGGGAGAAACACTTGGAGATGAAACAGAGAACTTGCAGAACACGGTATTAAGCATTAAGTCATGCAGATGACGGTTGGTTGCCTTCAAAACACAGAATGGTAAATGTAAATTACTCTGGAGTTGTTTATCCTCCAATTAATGTTTTAAATCGGCTCATTAATGAGCATAAAGGGGTCTTTATAGGCGGATTTATTTCATATTTTGCAACCTTGTCGCTATTGTGGAATAGTGTTTAGAAGACATTATGTAAACAAAGCATGACTTACTCTGTTCTGTGGCAACTTTGATGTACAGTAGTGGTCGTTCTTGTCTTGTTTTTTTCTTGTGTAACAGCCGGTACTATTCCACCGGTGGAATAGCATTCTTTTTGAAAATGTGTTTATACCGTACTTTCAAGCCAAATGCTTCTTGTAAAGGTGTTCCTTCAAAGCAGTCATCAGTGAAATGAACACTGAAAAAAAAAAAGAACTTGAACTGCGCTCTGTGTTCTCTGCACTTGCTTCGTCCATTTTTGTCTTAAACCTTCCTCTTTTGGAAAATTAAAAAAGCTTACAGTCTCACTCGGATACTGTAAACGTCCAGCAATAACGAAGCGTTTGTTTACTCTGCTTTAGCTGAGAGGTGAGACATCACTTCCGGAAACGAGACTGAACAGCAAGACTTAGTTCGTCATGGCTGGCGCCATGAACTATGAATGTAATTTTTTTTACCGTTTGCTTTCAAAAAACGAACAATGTAGACCATAATTACAAACACTCTAATATATTTAAGCAAAGTTGATGAATCATGTCAGGGACCCTTTAAGTGAACAAGACAGGAGCGAGTGCTTTTTGTCCTACGCTCTTATTTTAGCAATGTGTACTTCCTGCCGGGTGGAAGAGGCAGCCGCTTCACACCTGGTGGCAGCGCAGCTGTTGCCATTTACCATTAGTGGCGGTTAAAGGACCAGCGTCGTCAGACGTACGGCGCTGGTTCATTGTCGTTGTTCAATGTTGCTGTTGCCACGGTTCCTACTATACCTCATCTCCTTACCGGAGCTGTCACGTAGATCAGTTTACTTACCTTGATTCTACTTTTTGTATTTGTTTTCCACAAAGCCTTTTCTCTGTTGCTTTTGTTTTGCTGCAATGAGTAACTGCACTTGCATTATTAAAAAACTCTTTATTTTTGCACGCCACTGCCTCATCTCTGCATACTGGGGGTCAAGCACTCGATAACCTCAACTCGTGCCTGACAGATCACGACAGTATGTTTATTATTGTGGCTGTAGTTGGTGTGCAACTGCCCTGCATCATACTGAAATTTAAATTCTGTCTACTGTCTGGAATTCATGTTGCAATTGAGGCAAATTAAAGTGCATACATGGCTGCAACCAGCAGAGGCACTGTTGATTCAGTCTTAACTCATTTACAGCCTGAAGAAGAACATGACTTAATAAGTTAATAAGTTTGTTCCATGACCCTCAGGATCTTTGAAGAAGTTTCAAATGACTGTCTTACTGCATCCAACCTCAGCAGCAACGGTGTGCTGCGAGAGTCCTTGCTTATGCAGCTCAATCCGGCCGCATTCAAAGAGAGAAAGCATTTTTGCCTTTGCCATCAAGAGATCATGACAGTGTGAATAACAAAATGACATTGAATCCAGGTTTATGTCAAGATTTTGGCTTGTAAAGGCTGTGGTCTTAAACTTTTGATCAGCGGATAGTGGACGGAGGACAGCGGACAGCCTATTTCACTTTAATGCTTGTTCTCAATAAATTGCTTACTCACAACATTTTTTGTCTCACTCCCATTTCTTCTTTTTGCATTTTGAAGCTCTACTTAGAACCGCCTTAAGATCCAACAGTGCAAAATGTAACTCCTTGCAATTTTTCAACTAGCCTTAAAATTTTGATCACAAGTGTATTTGTGTGAGTTGAGATGGAGTGGAGATTCTGACTAAATTAATGGTGACCCCGATCTGATGATCCATGAAAATGAGTCTGAAAATACTGACTATTGCTTTAATAAGTTCTAAGTGAATAGATTAGGTTATCTTTTTCAAGAAACGGTCACTTCCACATAGAAAGGAGCACTGAGGTTCATGTGATGTACGATATGTTATGTGTTTTCTCTCAATGGGGAGCATTTACTGCAGGGAGGAAATCAAAGCCTCCAAGTGTATCAAACCCAATTTTGTTCCAAGCAGGCGTCCCTTTCATAAGGCGAGGACATCAGTGTTATGTCGGGTTGCATAATAGGTGGATGGATTGATTACACTTTCTAATCTAGTGAATTGGCTTACACAAAAATCAAAGCAGAATGCAAAAGAAGGACACCACAGTTGTCTGCACACTCTGTGTCTGTCAATTCAAATAATTGACTCCAAATATAAGAAAAGAAATTTCGTGAGCAATTGGGTTAGAAAGCTGCATCAGCAGAACAATTATCCACTTCTTTGATTGAGGTCGGTGCTTTTGTGGTACTCTTCACATGGCGGAGAGTGGATGAGCTAAGGATAAGGTCATAACACAACATTTACGACGACAGCATCCCCCTTTATGTGAATTTATATCCCGCCCACACTAATTTCTTCCCAGGGTCATGGGGAGGGGCTAATGTGCACTGAGTGGAAGGTCATTCCAGGATTTTATACATACACTCCAGCAAGAGGTTACGTCTCCACTCCAATTCAAGCTGAAAGAAATCCTGACAAAACAAAACAAATCAGACAAAAGGTGTTTGAAATGAGTTATTGTACCGTAAATTCCAATTAAAATTAAAGCCACTATTCAGTTTTTGTTTTTTTTTTGTCCTGTCCAGCCATTAGGGCAGATGGTATTGTTGATCTAAATGCCCTTGCGTGCTCAACAGATTTGCTCTGCCAAGGAAAAGTGTGAGATACACTTGCCCCGTTATACAGAATTTATTTGGCTTTGATGTTTTGTTGTTATGCAAATTAGGAGCAGTCGGACCAGAGCAGGAGGGGATAGAGAAGAAGAGAAAAGAAAACAGAGAGGGAGTGCGGGGATAAGAAGGCCACTATTCAGTTAACCACTGAGTCACCTATAGTCGCTGAGTGCGTGCTCTACAAAAGAAAATCATAAAAGTTTTCTAATGAATGTTCCCCCTGTGCATGTGTGGGTTTTCTCCGGGTACTCCGATTTCCTCCCACATTTCAAAAAATGCTTGTTAGGTTAATTGCCAACTCTAAATTGTCCATTGGTATGAATGTGAGTGTGAATGAGTATGAGTGTGAGTGTGCCCTGCTATTGGCTGGCGACCAGTCCAGGGTGTACCTCGCCTCTTGCCCGAAGTCAGCTGGGATAGGCTCCAGCATAACTCCGCGACCCTAATGAGGATAAGCAGTATACAAAATGGATGGATGGATGTTATGAAAGAACTGTTATACAACCTCAGGTCAAGTTGACTTTTTCTTTAGTGTAATTGGAGTTCACAAAAAGATTAATTCTTCAATTCAATGCCTTCCTTTTGGGGGTCGCAAAAACCCCCATAAGAGAGCTACTTTCCTGTTCACTTCAAATCATTATTCAATTTTAAAAAATGATTTCCTTGTAAATATATAAATGCCCCGTCTCGTCTATAATACAAAGTATATAAGGTGTTAAGCTTATGGAAATAAGCTGTCATATTATGAAATGTAACGTGCCGTGTAATTTAATTGACTGGTGACCAGTCTAGGGTGTACACTGCCTCTAGCCCCAAGTCAGCCCAAAAAATGTGGTAGAACAAATGAATTATACACGTGGCATAGCTATAGTGCAAACATGTTCATAGATAGCTTTTGCAAGACAAATTGACCGCAAAGTATAAAAGGCATAACTAAGGTAACTACAGTTGTTTTATATGAATGCTAAAAAACCTAAACGCTCATCGAGATGACAAAGTTTTGCTAATCTTTCTGTTTTAAAACATTATGCTTTTGAAGCTTTTGCTTTCAAATGTCTGTGACGTCAGTGAACAGAACTGTTTACTTTTTCAATAGTTCACAGTTTAGTCAGGCACATACAGCAGACAAAGCTCATGAAAAGAAATTGTTATTGAATTTAAATTGGCTTAGTAAAGCAGCTGAAAGGTCTGTTCATTGCGCATCGACGCAAGTGTCAATAGTGGAAGCCACTTGCAAGTCACGTAATTCCACGAGTGCCAAGCACAGCAGCTGTTTCAGTGATGTAAACAGCGCAAACACTCGAGCCATCTTTCCACACACTTAACTCTCCCTATTACAGGTGATACAGAGGACATGTGGGCTAGACAGAGGAGAGGCCATCCTTCAGAATGCAGCAGTGAGCACTGCTGCGCTGAATAATGATGAGGAGACAAGGGAGGACACACATGCACTTACGCTGAAAAACGAAGCAACCGAGTGAGTGAGGGATTTCCTTTCACCCTGCCGAGCGAGAGCGGCCTCGCTGTCATTTAGAACATATGGTGGAACCGATCCTTTGTCATGCTCAGAGCGCTCCGTGGGGCCCGTTTAATGACGGAATGGGATCTGATGAGTTCCATAAAGTTCTCGCTTGTAAGGTTAGGACAAAACGCTTGCCATGTTGCATTAAAAGAAATGAAGGTTTATTGATTTAAATCTGGCTTGACAAGGCCAATTTAGCCAGCACAGCCCACTGAGTTTCACGAAGAAGCCTTCATGAAACTCATTTGTCACAGAGGCTTTCGAGTAAATGAGGTGCCTGAAAGAGTCAAAGGTTAGAAAAGCATGTCAAATAATCAGCATCTTGCTTTAGGGGAATTTAAAACGGTTCATAAAGTGAAATTGCACTATCAAACACAATGTAAAAAATTAAAAAAAACTCCTTGACCATGAAAATCTGCAGTTTAGTTTTACGCTGCTTTGAACTGAAAACATTGATCCAGCCTGCCTTGCCTCAGTGTTACACGCTGCTGTTGCTTATGGTGTGAGGTATATCTTTTTTGCCATACTTACTACAAATTAAGCATCATTTGAAAGTCCACAGCCTACCTGAAACACTCCTGAACAAAATAGTACAGTAATCCCTCAAATTTTGTGGCTTTACACATTAGTTTTTCAAAAATATATAAACTAATTCATCATGCTGTTTCGTGACTTAATATTTTGTCTACTCCATTCGGTAATATGAGTGTAAAGGTGACTATAGGGGTGTTATTTTATGTCTAGAGGGCTCTAATAATGTTAAAAAAACGCATTTAGAAGATCATAAGCAGGTTTTCTATGCTCTACCTGTGAAAATGTTTGATTTATAAATAAGGAATGCTGCTTCGTGGAAATTCACTTATCATGGTCGGGTCTGGAACCGATTAACCGAGATAAATTAAGGATGACAGTTCACATTTTGTGGCAATGGATTGTAACCAGATTGTCAGGAGAGCATCAAAATACAAAAATAAGAAACTGGAGCAAGAAACAAAAAAGAATGTTTTGAAAACTATTTAAACTCCTAAAGGCTGTTTTAAAACCATCTGCTTTAAGACCATAGTCAAAATCGGGCTTTCATGTAATTTTCGATCAGACATTCACACACTGATGGCAAAGGCAAAAAAGCTTTCTATCTTTGAACGCAGCAGGATTGTATAACTGTACAAGCTGCCGAGGTTGAATGGAGTAAAACAGTGATTTTAAATTTCTTAAAATATCCTGAGAGTTATGGGACCAAAAAGTCAAGCCAGCTTGTCCGTAAAGACAATTCTCGGGCCGATTCTCAACCCATGAAGACCCTGGCTGTGTTTCATTTGGCACACTTTCTTACTCACACTTTAATATGTACATATACTACACTGCATACTTAGTTTCTAAGGGTGCAAATTTTGACAATGTAGTGTTGTCCCAAATCAATTGTTGTCATTTCCTGTCCTTACTTGTAGTTAGTCCTTTCTCTTCTGCAACGCAGCCAAGATGGCGACATCTGAGGGTAGTCACTCACCATTTGGGGTGTGTTGAGGGCAACATCTGGACATTGACCGCGCATTGCATTTTGCCATACTTCTTGTGCGAACACACATATGCACTCAGAACCCTAAGTGTGAGTACCAAAGTGTGCAAATTGAACACAGCCCCTGACTGATGTTGACTGCAGCTCAATGAGACGGCATCTGTGAGAAAAGGGCTTCATGATGGAGCTTGAGGTTGTGCAGTGGTTCAACTGGCTGTCTGTTGTGATGGTTTAGTCTTTCAAAAGGAAAACAATTTTTTTTTGACATTCAAAATGTGATGCATGTCAATTTTATAGTCATTGTTACCAAGCAGGCACATCACTTCTGTGACAAACGTGTCAAAGGCGGACCCTAGAGCAGAGGAATGAGTCAGAGAGACTAATGGAAGTTTAATAGCCTTTAATACAAAAATGATACAGCCAAAGACACATCTCAGAACACTCAACTATCAAAAAGGAAATGAAGAAAAGACAGGAACGTGACGGAACAATTTCCAAGGTAATGTTTTTTTATTCTTGTAAAATTTGTTCTTTTTTGTTAGTGTATGGAAGTATTGGCAAGGCAGTACACAATATGTTTTGGGAGGTTTGGTTACTATAGAGAAACCAAATGTGCAATTTGTCTCTTGAGCTGTCACTTCAAATGCAACACACAGATCTTTTTCTTTTTGGATGGTGTGCCTTTGGAATGTGCAGCAATTCCTTCCTCTTTAAACACCTGTGTGGTGAGAGTCGAGAGTTGGGAAGTGTGTGGATGTTGGCGTGGATGTAAAGTCCTGCAGTGTTCTCCGCTGTTAATAAAGCGATTAAAGTGCATCGCCAACCAGAGTCTCTCCTTCCCCACAACAAGGGGCATTACAGTATTGACCAGTGCACATTGTCTCACACCAGGAAATAAATGGTGTTACTGTCTGCAACAAGCTCCAAAGAAGACTGCTTTTTTTTATGTGGAACAACTGACAAATTGTGTGGATCTTGTGAATGATTGTGACTGAGTTACGACGCAGTAATTAAAGTCTACACACGACGGCTTCATTGATTAAAAAAACGAAACTTTTTCGTGCATGAAGCTTCTGCTTGAGTCGGTATTTTGGCCGCTATATGCGGTCAGATATTGACCAAGGGATACAAAATGGTTGGCCGCTGGCCGCATTAGACAGGCGACCGCTGTACACAGGGTTTATAACACGTAAATTTTCTGCGGGGGATTTTTCAGAGGCCGCTAGAGGCAGGTGGCCGTTATATACAGGTGGCCGCTAAGACAGGTTTGACTGTATAATAGTTTTTGATACTGGCTGTCATGATGTCTAGAGGAAAAAAAATTATTGTTGGCCCACTGAAGGACCAGGTACCAAATGCACCGCCTGCCACTGCTCCTAATATACATTCAATGTATTGATTCTCTCCATTTGCTTTTAAATGTTGACCTTTTCAGTGGAGGAGAAAGAAAAGAGCCAACATTCTAACAACCTGTCCTGTTTTTGTGTTGTAGTAACACTTTGTTCCTCAAGTGGTAACAGAGTGACTCATTGTGAAAGGAGCTGAGAATGTGCGACTGCAACGCTCATGGAGTTTGTCATCTCTTCTCTGGGAGCCTCTCACCCATCAGAAGAAAATAAAAATGAACGTTCCCTGGCATGTGTGGCAACTGCACAACGTAAGCAAGGTTTTGCGTTTATATTGAGTTACTCTTGAAGCTACTGTATACCTTAATGCAAAGTCACTTTCAGTCATTTTGTATTCAGTGTCCCTTGGTGACTGTGTGACCAGTGAAATCACGGAGGTGGACGTTGGATGGTTGTAGTTTGCTGCAGTGTTCCATCTTCCATCCACCTACCTTTTGTACAGCTCCCAAGGGAACAACGGGGGAAGCAGACATAAGCGTCTCAGGAGAATATCAGGAATAACTTACTTATTACTTTTTTCGTCAAGCACCAATTATGAATAGATATCTAACATAAGCAATATGTATTAACTTTGTAAAAGCAACGCTTTGCAGATTCGGGCAATAAATGCACAGAATAAAAGGTTAAATAAGGTGAAGATGTATCGCGAGACTCAGCTAATTTAAGGAAAAAAAGCTGATAAGACAAGTTGAGGACCCATGGCTGCATCAGTGGATGCTGTGAATTGCCTCAAGCAGCAAATGTCTCAGTCCAGCAGTTTTAAGTGGCACTGTGAAGGGACATGATGCACATCTTAACTGTGTGTTTCAATGCCTGTAAATGTTATATTAAACATCTTCATCAGCAAACATTTGTGGTTGAAGCAGTGCCATACATCAATTGGAAACTTTTATTAGATAGATTTATGATTATAGCTAATCATGGCTAGTTTTGGTTGAGAATGATAGAGAGGTATTCATTTTAACAATATGCTTAATAAGCAGAATGCCTTTTAAATATACCCCTTGCTCATCAGTGTATGCTCATGTACCTAATGTTTCTCCCAGTGAGTTCACTTTCATCACACTTGTTCTCTCCTTCAGAACGGGGCTTCGCCCGCGGGAAAAAAAGAAATCAATTGGAGCCTATAGTTTCTTCTTGTTGTGGTAGAGTTCCTATAAACCTCAACTCATTTAGCCCACTGAGACTTTCAGCCTTACAGTGAAGGAAAACTAACTTGTTCCAATGCATTTATCATGCCGACAGACGCCAATAGATTTCCTTTCTCTTTTGCTTTCATAGGCTGTATGTTTCCGCACAAGAAGTTTTTTCATTTAGATTCGCACACACGATAGCATCGGCTGCATTCTATCACACGCTCCACACACATAAGTCCCACTACCATAGGGCAAGAATTTCTAATAGCAAGAGTACTCATACTATACTATAGTTTGAGCAACCATTTTATAATATCTTCTCAAGGAAAATACCATAGAAATGAAACTTGAATATACTTTACAGTAGTCAGTGTACAGCTTGTAGAGCAGTGTAGATTTACTAGCCACTGAAAATGACTCAACACACAGCCATTATTGTCTAAATAGCTGGCAACACAAGTGAGTATGAAAATAATGAGTCTTGTCAACAGTCAAGGATGATGGCAGAAGTGTCATGGTCTGGGGCCGCCACCACTGGGGAGCTACAGTTCATTGATGGAAACATGAATTCATTGTGTGTTGCGTTGCCAGCTATTTAGACAATAATGGCTGTGTGTTGACGCTACTGTATACCTATAGCGGTACAGTGGTTATAAGTTATAGCCTGGTTTCATTTCTATAGTATTGTCCCTTGAGAATCATAAAATGTGAGGGGTGTACTTACTTTTAATATATACTACACATTCTTATGGAAAACCATTTTATGTATTCTGTTGTCAGAAGATACATTTGAATGGGGTAAACACACACATCTAACTTGTAAAGGAGAATGTTTCAGAAGCAAGCTTAAATGCTCCATAAACAAGCTTGTAAGGTGTGTAATCTAAATTTAGAAAATGACAACTAGTCAGCCTACCATCACAAACTGAATGTTCAGCAGATGTGGGAGGTCCTGAGGGAGTTGAACAGCATGTTATGTTGTTGTGCCATGGACACTGTGCCTTCATCAGCAGTTTGTGAAAGCGCTGCACTTGGTTGGGGTGGGGGTGTGGGTTGACAAATCTGACAGTGGGATCAATTCACTATATAATGTGTTACGAGTCACAGCATCGGTGCAAAAAATAAACTGAATCCAATACAAGAGCTGAATTTTAAAAAATCAGCATTTGCAAAGACATAGACAAGGTATGAAATGTAGTTTGCAGTGCTCTCATGTAGCTAAAGAAAGTAACCAAAATACTACATTGGAAACGGCTCTCAATGTATGCAAGGCAGTTCTAAACCACTGCAACCTACAGATTGATACATGCAAACCAGAAGGTGGCGCCAAATGACCTCTCCCTAAGTGACTCAAAGCTTTTCTTCCTGTCACACAGCAGCGACCTGGAGAGATGCAGCCATGACACTGAGACCTGCTGGAAAAAAGTGCCTTAAAGGTTGGAAAGTTAGCAAACAACAGAGAAGGAGTTATGATGCTGATGTTAAAATAATGGTGATCAATGAAGCCATCGTCATACGCCTGTCCAAAATATGATATTTATGATAATACGATTAGAAACTCACCAATGTGGAATAAAATCCACAACAAATTGTCGTAATTATCACAGCAAAATCAGCAGCAACGCACAACACAGGGAAGTGTGTTCTAAATGTCTAAGATTGCATGAGTTTGCATCCATTCTCCTTTTTACTATTACGGTCTCTCATTGTACGCTTGCTGCCCCTATTATTTTTTATACCCTATACTTTTCCTCCTCTGTTTTGTTTCCACAGAACTCCCTTCCCTGGCGACGGGTGATTTCACTGGGCACACCTGCGGTTGATAACTACTCTGCTACTAAGGCTCACTGCTGACAGCTGAATGTTGCTGGATTATTCCTCTGTGTCTCCCATGACACCAGCTTTGTGACTGCTCCTCACGTTTGGTGCTTTTTATCCACCTTCTCACGCTGCTATTTTTTTCTTTTTAGTTGTGAAGTACTCTTTTTCTCATTATGCCAGTGGATCCCGGCCCCCTCTCTCCGTACTATAGGAGTGCTTATTGTTATGGATTGCTTCATGGTATGCACTTTTGCCACATCGCTTTGTTTCTCTTTTTGGACTATAATACTACTGCTACAACAGAGTTTGCCAGTTAATCCTACATGCAAGAGATGTGTATTAATTGAGCAAAATTAAGTTACTTATGCGACGTTCCTTGCAAAATATCACCTTCAAGCACTTGTTGCATGTGGCTGAGTCTGCATTTTTGAGGTTAAGTACAACCAAACTTTTGAGCTATTGGCCTGAGCATTTTAGCTGGATGCTCATCACCAAAATTACAGGTGAAAAATGTACGCCTGGCATAAGACAGTCACAACCGTTGACTCCTGAATTAGGCGTCAATACCTCATTTTTGCCTCATTTCAGTGCTAAATAAATAGTTACTATTAATGTAGTGGCATGGCAATGAGGTACCAATACCTACTTAAGTTTTTGGTCTGGTTACTACCGTTTACGTGGGGCCAGTGATATTTTGGTACCCATTATTTATACCCACCCCGGCTCTCCAGCATTCAGTTGTGTTCTCTACGACAAAACCGCATCAGAAAGAAGCCATACATAAAAGAGTTTGGTGATGTATGTTTGCAGCAAAGCAGGGGGTTGAGATTGTGACTGATGTTGCGTTTGTCCCTATAGGACTTGATCCGATTATCGCGCCTCTTCTTCTCTAATGGTTTCTCTGTCTCCGTCCCTTCTCTAGGAAGGGGGGAAAGGAATCACCGTTATCAGCAGGATTGCCTTTATCCTCTACCACAAACTATTGTTTTATTACCAGTGGCATAGTGATGAGGGAGACAGATAACGGCGCTTTTTTGCCATTGTGAGGCACATGCAGATGTTCTTTCTGTGTGTTTTTTGTCTAAGGCTGCACTGTGGCAAAGACGCTGAACGAGGAAAGACACAGTGGTCACAGTGACGTTTTGGCCAACAGATGAGCCTGTATCTTTGGTGGCAGATGCCTGACGAATCCCAGAACATTGGAGTATCTGTGTGGACATGTGTTCATGTCCTTGTACAAGATAATTGGAACTCTTATCCATGCAGATAAGTATGAGTTTGAGGGCAGCCGTCATTTCACTTGGTTGCTTCCTCCTGTCACACGGTCATTACATGTTTGTTGTATCCTTCCTTATATAGCAAGAAAGTTGTTGTATTTGTAAATGGGGAAGATTCCTGCATTGTGTGGCATGAACTCCGACTTATTGTAATTAAAATCACGCTTTTCTAATCAAGGACTCGCACTGTGGATACATCAGTACGAGTACAGACAGCCCCCCTTCATCGGCGATTTACATACAGTTACAAAAGAAAGTGAATGCTGTTGTTTTTCCGCTTGTCTTCAAGTTGTAAGTTAACATCACCCAATTTACATGGTGAAAACATCCATCCATCCATTTTCTATACCGCTTCTTCCTCATTAGGGTCGCGGGGGCATGCTGGAGCCTATCCCAGCTGACTTCGAGCGACAGGCGGGGTACACCCTGGACTGGTCGCAGGGCACATATAGACAAACAACCATTCACACTCACATTCATACCTATGGACAATTTAGAGTCGCCAATTAACCTCACCTGCATGTTTTTGGAATGTGGGAGGAAGCCGGAGTACCCGGAGAAAACCCACGCGCACACAGGAGAACATGCAAACTCCACACAGAAATGCCCAAGGGAGAATCAAACCCTGGTCTTCCCGATCTCCAAGCTGTTACCGTGTTGGCCAACGTGCTAACCACTAGACCACCGTGTGGCCCTGGTGAAAACATACAAAAAAATAATAAATAACCGTAATTTTCATTGTATAAGCCGCTACTTTTTTCTCATGCTTTCAACTCTGGGGTTTGTACAGTGATGTGCCTAATATATGGCAAAAAACTACTGTACGTTCCCATGATGTTTAGAGTGCAGCTTCAGGAAGTAGCAACATCGACCAGTGAAGCGGAATGCAGTGATCTCTGACACATCTTAAGTACGTTTGATCAAGAGTAGAATTACTACAGCTTCTGTACGGACTAATCGGACCGCCAATTGTCCAATATCACCAACGGGTTTTGAAAGGCTGGACTGAATGAAGAGGAAAGCTCTTTCCTTCGAGACAACAAGGGGCAACAAAAGAGAGAGAGAGTCAAAGAGATTGTCAAAGTGAAGGAATTATGAGGTGGTTCAATTGGGATGCTTATCAAGACAACATGAGTGGTTTTAGTTCCCAGGAGGAGGAAGAGGAGGACAAGGATGAATAACTTTTCTGGTAGGCTACTGTTTAACTAGCCATATTATACTCGCTGTTCGGCACTGTTTGGAAAAAAACATTCATTTAATCAGAAGTTTGAAAAATATTTCATAAATCATTGTGTGTACTAAATATCCCACAAAGTGGACACCTGTGGCTTATAGACAGGTGCCGCCTATATACTGTATGTACAAATCTTTTTTTTCTACAGAAATTACATTATTTTCTGTATTAAAATGTTCTTGTCTGTAAAAGTTTACAGTTTTGCATGGACGTTGTCTGCTTCAGCTGCATGCTGGCAAGGAATGAAGACACTGACAATGAAAGTCTCCACTGCCTCTTACACTACCCAGCCCTCCCCTCCCTCGACTCCTCACCAGGGGGCACGCCGCACTATTTCAGAAACACTGTAATATGCCAAACACATACACCTATGTACTTTTTTAGGTAGTTGTAGTTAGTACATCTGCATAGGCTGCTAACATCTATTAAAAGTCTTCCTTTACAAAGTTAATAATCTGATTAAAATAAATAAATAAACCTGTTTGTGCATGGTAGTGTCACCTGCACTCCATCGTCGTACTGAAATGCACTACAGTACTTTACAGTACCCCTGTGATACGTATGAATATTGTAAATCAAGTATGTGGCGGGTGAGTGTATATGTACTATGCTAATGAGTTTGGTGGCTTAGAGAGGCGGGGATGAATATGCAGCTTTTATGCACCATGGTGTTCATGCCATCTGGAAATGCCATTGGCTCTGTCCACTGAGGAGGATGGCAGTCCAACTGCTAGAGATGAGTGTATTACTGTGAGAAGTGCAGCCTTGTGAGAAATTGATCCCTGCTTCATAAAACATCTCTATTTACCCATTTTCTCCCCCAGCAGCTGAATCTTGCAGCTACGCAGTCTTTGCAATGCAAATGCATTTCATCAAACACAAGCTCAAACAATTACCAGAAGTCCTGCATTCTCCTATATTTTTTTTCATCTCTCTCTATAGCCATTTTGGTTTTTTATTTGCTCCTCCAAGACAGCAAATTGCAGCAGCTAAGTCAGCACCTCTTACAGTTGAGAGTCATCTTTTCTTGGTTCCCCCTGGAATTACAAAGAAAGTTATACTCCTGATTGATGAGACAAAGGCAGAATCTTAAAAGGCAATTATTTCCTATGGGGGGCTATACTGTGGGATAATCTATCTTCTCTTTCTGGGAAAAGACTCTGACTCTTGATTTAGTTTTTATGAGCATATGAGACTGGCTATTTCTGCAAAGTTAAGATCATCCACCCATCATGGCAATGTGAATCATTCGCTTGGTGAATGTTGTCACTGGCCGTACTGTACAAACTTCCTCTCCAGAGGCAGATTTCCCTTTTAAGCGAATATTCATTTGTCTTAGGAAGGTAACATTAAAGTGTCCCAGTGGGCCATGAAGCGTGACAGGAAGGCATGCAGCATGCTCAACATGGCAGCAGCCTGAAACTCAAACAGTGGGTGTCATTATGGGATCGAGGACATGCAGTGACAGTGAGAAAAAGAATTGCTGGAAATAAAGCATGCATTTATGGAAATTTAATACATGAATCACACAGGCTGTATTTTTTTCTCTCTTATACTTTTAACACTGCAGGGATGTTAGTCATCCCAAATAAATTGTCTTTAATTTCAATACAACTGCCACTGGGTTTCTGTTGCACTTACGATATGTTATCTTTAAAATCCAGTTAACAGGCCTGATTTTACTTCCTTTTTTTCCACAGTGGACATGTCATGGTTAGCTTTCATTCTGACCAGCTGCTGCAGTTTTTTAGGCCCTGTCATGTCACTGTTGCCCCTTGTCTACTACAACTAGGGCAAAATGTTTGCAGTCAAAATGTGCAATCTGCTTCTCTGCAAAACTAAATGGCTCACCTCGGTGGAAAAAAAAGCATCATGCTGTTGGTAACATCTGTGATGTCCCAGTATGACAAATTAAAACGGGTTGCAGACACGTGCAGTGCAATTGGGTCATTTGTCTTGATGTTTGACTCCAGGAATTGTGTGCTTTTGATGGACATTATCAGTTTGTTGTTGTCTTCATCTACGATACTGAGTGTCCATTAGTTTGCATATTGTGCAGCTACGTACTGTAATAGGACAGGTGTTTTCAAAGTACAGTACAGTGAGCCTCACCTCAGAGAGTATAAGACTGCTAGGGCCTCCCCTACTCCCCCCAAAAAATATTTACTGGAGCATATTTTGTGATGTTTTCTAGGAAACAAAGAATCAGTTCCTTTTTACTTTAACATAACTCAAGTTAGCTTATCACGTTTGAAAAATATGTCTTCATTTCCCTCAAGCTGTTGCGCCTCCCCTGCTTGAACTTGTCTGCTGCCTTGCTGGGGAGGCCTGCCTCCCACTTTGAAAAGCACTGGAATAGAAAATAGTCCTGAATCTTTTATAGTAGAGTAACAAAGACAAACTCATGTTTTCCCATCCTGTTAGTAGTTAGATATTCTGTAACAAACATTATTTTAATGATAACTACAGCAGTGAAACAGTAATTGCATGTAGATTGGTTGGCTAAATGATCCGTCCAACCAAAAAGCTTGGCAACACCGCGCAAAACATTTGGCCCTCATCAGTGATTCCCATTTGGCAAAGGCCACTTGAATGTTTATCCTCATTATCTGCTGGTGTCTGTCCCTGGTTTCGTTTTGCTTTCTTAACAGCGAGGAGTCAAGCTGCCTTGTTTTGAACATGAGTTAAAATAGCAACCTCAGATAGTCGTGATGTTGATTTTTTTTTAATACTTCTCACACAAAATCATTTTTTTCCCCTAGTCCAATAGGTGGATTGCATCCAAGCGGTGACTGCAAATGTATTCACATGCGGTCATAATTCATAATTATGAATACTAAATTGCATTTCTGCCAATAAATCGTCCACAACAGGTTTTGTACAGTCAGTAGATATTAGTCAAGCACATAGCAGTATCGGACATTACGCTTCATTGCCGCCAGCATTGATTGTGTGCAATCAAGTGATGTGTTTACGTATTATGCAGTTGAAATGGTCCTGTTTTATTTGAGCAGACTGCATTCCAGACATTCCTTTATTTAAAAATATAGCTAATTACTTGACTCCTAGCATGGTACCACCATCTAGTGGACAAGCTCTCCAAGAACATTATTGTTCAAGTTTTAAGGCACCACGGGAGCTGATATACCTGCACCTCCCAATGATAATAATATTCACTTTTCAGTGATGCGTTCATTGTAGTGTAATAATCAAACAACATGTTTATAAAAAGGTTATTGACCATCAACAGAATGGGATGAAAAAGGCTTCTGTTGCAGCGAATGCAGAGGAGGAGGACGCAGAAGACAGTCTGGAACCAGGTAGTCTCCGAGAGGTAATTATGATGTTGAACGACAGGTTGAATAGAAACGAGAACTAAACAAGCGAATCAAAATCAACTTTATTTGCCATGTATGTTACCACACTAGGAATTTGACTCTTAACATCACTGTCTGTTACAAAGTACAAACATAGTAAAATAGAAGTTCGCATATAAGGGAGAAGAAGGAGACTACTATACTATACATATTTACATAGAAAAGGTAGATAAATTATGTTCCAAGGTAACAATTTACCGTGTTACTTCCAGAACAGTGTGAAGGACTTAACAAAACACATTAAGGAACTGGAAAATGATCCTGCATCACTTCATTTAAAATTATCATGGGCTGGAAAAAGTGTATGCTTTTAAAGAAGCAAAATAATGAAAAGCATCACATTATCTCGCAAATGATGTGCAGGATTGATGATTTGGAACAGAATACACGCATGGACAATGTGATTGTGACTGGGCTTCACATTACGCACAGGTTTGAAGGCAGGGTACTTGATGACAGGAGAAAACAAGGTGCTGTTGCTTCAATAGAGCAACAGGTGGCCAATCTTTTACAATTAAAGGGGGTGGATGTGGATGTCAGCAACGTGGACACTTGCATTCCGATGTCTTGCAAAAAATAACAACAGCACACCTGCGGCTTAAACGATGATGATTTTTACTAACAAGCTGCTGCTACTAATCATTTATGTTGGAGTGTAGTTATGTAAAAGCACATGTAAAATAGATTGCAGATTACAGTAGATTGTTTGTTCACGCAAAAAAAGAACTACAGTTCCCATGATGCTTAGAGTTCAGATTCAGGAAGTAGTGACTCGAATCAAGTGTAGAATCACTACAGTTTCTGCTTGGACTGCTGCAGAGCTGTTGAACTCTGATGAAAGAAAGCGCCTCATGTCTCAGTCTTTGGAGCTAACGAGTGATGCTGGTAACATGTATGTGAACACGTGTACAGGACTGCAAGGCTGAAGTGTGGTTAAAGTAGCCTACTTAATGTGCATTTGTAATCCTGCCTAGAACACTGCCACTTCCGTATGTTCCATATGTTACAACGTGGCCTATAGAGTATGGCCTATAGATCCATTTTTTTTTCCTTTTTAAATTTATGGGTGTGGCTTATAGTCAGGTAAGCGCAGTCCGGAATTTACAGGTGTTGTCAAAAGACATCAAGGAACTGGCCAAATATTGAAGATATCATCATTTAGGCTGAAAATAAAATAAAAGGCTTAATGCTGATCCACGAGTTAGCCTGCGTGATAGTACACTTTTATACCTTAGTTCCTGTTTTTTTGCCTTTATGCCTTTATTTTGTAGTTCTTCCTGCTTTGCCCTGTTTTCTGTTTGCCTGCTTTGCCTTTCGCACCTGCCGCAAATTTTTATTGTTAGTATTTAGTCCAGATGCGTTTTCCGATGTGTTTCGGAGCATTGGCATAGAACTGCTCGTGTGCATTCCTGCCGCTGCATAGCAGCTATATTAAATAAAAATATACTTTTACCTGGGGCCGCACGGTGGTCTAGTGGTTAGCATGTTGCCCACACATTTCTGTGTGGAGTTTGCATGTTCTCCCCGTGCATGCGTGGGTTTTCTCCGGTACTCTTGTTTCCTCCCACATTCCAAAAACATGCATGTTAGGTTCATTGGACACTCTAAATTGTCCATAGATATGAATGTGAGTGTGAATTGTTGTTTGTCTATATGTGCCCTGCGATTGGCTGGCGACCAGTCCAGGGTGTATCCCGCCTCTCACCCGAAGTCAGCTGGGATAGGCTCCAGCATACCCCCACGACCCTAATGAGGAAAAGCGGCATAGAAAATGGTAAATGGATACTTTTACCTGCACTTGGGTCCTGCTCTCTGCATACTGGGGTTGCTACCTCAATGCTGCAACGCCAGCCAGCATGTGACAGATGCAACTTGAATTTATCAACAATCAATAATAACAACTCTACAATAACATGCCAAAATCAACAATATTAAACAATACATTTCATTTCCTGAATATGACCAAAGTTATTAATATATATCCAGAATAGGGCTGTCTTCAACTCAGGATTTTCATTGTCGAATCTGATTTGTTAGATTTTGTCCATAGTCGACTAATATTCTGGCCCCCCTTTTTTTAAAAGAGCAGCGCGAATGGCCCCGCAAATAAACACATCTCATTTGTGACATTTCCCACCTCAAAGAGAAAGGCTAAAACACTCACATAAACAAACATGGTAGGTGTGCAACAACAGTACCCTGGTTTAGGTAGTGACACAGAAAGACGAGCAAAACTTAAAATCAGACATCTTTAATATTTTGATTTAATTCAGCTTCTTTTTATTAAATATTTATTATATATTTTGTAAAGACAGAAATTTTTCAATTAAAAGGCCCGACGCTTTGCACTGTTCCAGCTCCTATCAGCCCTTATCACTAAACTAATATCCAAATCAGTTGGTGGCTAAACTTGATCGACAGTTGGCTGCAATTTGTTTCACCCCCAAAGAAAAGTATACAATAATATTTGGAAATTAACAACTATTTTGTGCTTTGTCTGCTCACATGTGTGGTTAGTGTGTTGGTCAGGAGATCGCAAAGACCTGGATTCGAATCTCCGCTTGGGCATCTCTGTGTGGAGTTTGCATGTTATCCCCATGGGTCTCATTCATGGGTTTTCTCCAGGTACTCCGGTTTCCTCCCACATTCCAAAAACATGCATGCTTGCTTAATTGCCGACTCTAAATTGTCCATATGTATGAATGTGAGTGTGAATGGTTGTTTGTCCATATGTGCCGTGCGATTGGCTGGCGACCAGCCTAAAGTCAGCTGGGATAGGCCCCAGCATGGATAGAATAAGCGGCACAGAAAATGGATGGGTGGATGGTCTGCTCACATTTTAAGAAATTGTATCCACCGCCTTTTCAGCTGCAGTCCAACAATTAAGAATAACAATCTTTGCATGGTCCCGTTTTTTTTTGTTTTTTTTTGCAGACGTACCAAGCAAAACACTAAGCAGATGTATTCTGTATGCCACGGCACATTAACTGCAGCATGGTGGAGGAAAGCTGCATCCCTCAGCCATTAACCACCCATTGTTTATACCCACTGTTTCAAGAAGCCATACATCAAAATTCCTGTAATGTCTTGTGTATTGCACAATGTAAGATGGTGAAAAAAACCTACGCCTTTTCTTTTCAATCATCTGATTAATGTGAGGCCTTCGGGCTCTAAAATGATTTATTGTGTAATGTTTCCTCATCATAAATAAGACTAACACACTAAATTAAAGTTGCATTGGTTTGGCAGTAAAATAAGTGAAAAATGAATGAAAACAATATGTCATTTTGTTTTTTGCCAGAAAATGTGTTTCTTTTTTTAAACACTATTTTGTTGCTGACAATGGTGTACTGCATGCTAAATACATAAAAATATATAATTGCTAAAAAAATTAAACAGTTAAACAGCTAAAAATGTAAAGCAGTTCAGAGATGTACTTGCTTATATTTTTTTCTATTTACATTTATGAAAGAAAAAAAAGTAGAAGTCCTCATGTCCGCCACAGAGCAAACTGGAAAACTGTGTTGCTTTCAGTATCTTAAAACTGAGGTTTGTTGCCAGAAGTATCTCAATCTATTGATTAAACACTTTTAAAAAACCCATTTGATTCCTGTGTTTAAAATACAATAACTGGATAAGTGTAATAACTTACATTTCTTGTGCACATACAGTAAAACATGCTTGTTTTTTGGGAATTTTGAGAAGACGTGTTTTCTATTTAATTGAACAAACATCACTCAGAAGCCCAGGACGTCCTCTCTGCAGCACTCCGTGTTTCATTCAGGTAGAGTGTTTAGCATTTGAAATAAGACTGTGAAATGTTCGTCCCATACAGAGGACAAACATGCATTACTGGGTCTCAGGAGCATATGAAAGAAAATATCTAAGTTTCCAGCTCACATTCGGTCTTTTACGACAATGTGTATTAGAATCACAGTCACCGTGACTCATGTGAAGAGAGAAAGTTTTAAACAATCTCCACACAAACAGGGCGTTTTCTTTAGTCCCCATTATAGCACCGACTGGCCCTTTAAATCTCTAACGTATCACTTTTCCTCCACGTTGGCCGCACATGCGCAGAAGGCCCCATCACCTGCGCGAATAAGGAAGTCTAACAGTGAGCACTCGATGTGAAAACAAAATAATTCATTCAGACCGATCGTCGTCGTCTTCTCGTCAACTTTAAGCAACGTCGACTAGACAAGATGTTCAAAAAGCTCAAACAGAAGATAAACGAGGAGCAATCACCGCAGAGGAACGCGCAGACTCACCCACAGGCCCAGGTTAGTTGTGTCCCTCAGAGCCAACTAGCTAGGCTAACATCTGTTTACTCGACTGACTGGACTAATAGTAAAGTGTTTTTATGTTTCGATTTTTCTACCTGACTAAGCTCATTTGAATGTAAACTTTTCCCCATGTTGTGTTTTAGTTGCCGTATTGCTAACTTGCAAAGGGTAGCATCATGCTAACTCTCAAGCTCATCTGATATGGCAGGTCTGTAAGTTTGCTTTGCGCTTGCAGTAAAAACACTAACTGCACAGTCTTGTTGTTTAAAACAACTTGCAGTGAATAATAGGGGCTAGGGGAGTACTATTGTAGCCGGCGGCTCCATGGGCGTGACTACACCGCTTACTGTCGGCAAGCTGCAAGTGGATTTCAGATGGCAGCTTTATTTGACAAATGCAAATCCCGTCGGTGCACGACAGCTGCCTACAGGATAGAAGTAAACACGAAGACTAGTGCACTGCCTCTAAAGTGCATATTATTGACACAATCAACAAGGGAGTAGACTGATGCTATGTCACATCTTGTCAATACAGTATGCAGTGTGACTGTCAAAACTCATGCCTTTTCAACGTTTCTCTGTATCAAACGATACACTTATTAATCCACTTTAGTTGACAAATATTTATTTTAGTTTTGACTTAAAACACATTTAGTGCCAGCTTGGGACATTTGTTATAACTGAAAACATAAATTTAGCATATGAATGTGCACAGGGCAGGGAACATATAGACAAACAACTATTCATACCTATGGACAATTTAGAGTCACCAATTAACATAACCTGCATGTTTTTCTCCGGAGTACCCAGAGAAAACCCAAGGGGAGAATATGCAAACGCCACACAGAATTCCCAAGGAAGGATCGATCTCCAGACTGTTACTGTGTTGGCCAACATGCTAACCACTAGACCACCGTGCAGCCATGAACTGCAAGTGTAAAATATAAATGACCTTTTGCTGCTTTAGCTGCACTGTTGACGTAGGTGTGTCTATGACAGGGGTCACCAATGTTTTTCCTTGTGAGAGCTACTTTTACAAAATGAAAAAGGCCAAGAGCTACTCATTTATGTAACATTTATTTTCAGAGCTGATTTTAAACCCAAACAAAGCAAATATGCTTGTTTTACCAGAACATTAACAAAATGCTGGTGTCCACAACTCACATTTTGTATTTCAGAATGCATTTCTTTCTACTGTTCTTTCATTCTTAACTGAAAACCTGAATGAAAAGCAGGCTTGTGGGCACCTCATGTGGTCGTGGAGGGCTACCTGGTGGCCGCGGGCACCACTTTGGTGACCCCTGGTCTATGAGTACTGTAAATATTGTAATTGGATTGATACTTTACTTTAATTCACGATTCATGCAATAGAGTAGGGATGCTTATTTGCCTAAACAGTAGGGGTGTCACAAGAGCTCATGTTACAAGATCTTGCGATATCAAAACATGACAAGATTTCTCACTCAGAAAAAAGTTAATCTTTTAACTTCAGTAATGATTTGGAGTGCATGAGAAAGTGTAAAGGAACTGTAGCTTTCTTTGATTATACAGTATGGTCATCATTAACTCATTCGATCCCAGCCATTTTTCAGAATTCAACCCCTTCAGTACTGGCCATTTTAGACGATTTTTTTTCAAGGCACATAGAATATTGTGTTACATGGCTATATAAACATGGAACATACCAAAAGAAAGATTAGACTCTTGTCTTTCATCCCCCCCAAAAAAGTTTCTACCTTTTTCCTTTCTTTAGTAATCAGTAGTAGAACATAGGTAAGTTTGAAGAAAATATCAGTTCCCAACAACAAAGGGAGAAAAACAGCTTTTTTGTGAAAGATACATTTCAAGCATAATTTTCACTTTGACACAGATTTTTTGCTTTTGTGACTGAAATATATATAAACAACTACACCGGAACATAAACAACACAAAAAACGGTTGTTTTACATCAAAATAACAATTTATTTACAAATATAACACCATCAACGATTTACAATTTTCACATTTGGAAGTAAACTGTGTGTGCATGTGCATGCATTAAAATTTCCCTACAATGCGCAATCTTCTGCACGCTACGCTTCTCCACGCTCTCTCACTTCCCCCTTGCTGTCGAGTGTGTATTTACATGCAAAAGATCCATGCCAAGCTCTTATCAAATGCACTTCTGCCACCTTGGGGCCGTTTTTATGGCTTAAAACTGCTCTAACAGTGACATGTTTTAGCATGCATTTGCGTCATCACCTCTTTTTGCCTCTTGCGCAAACAAACATATATATACGTCTTTGGGAGCGGGCGTTCGGGTTCATAGAAACATAAATACGTCTTTGCTTTTGAATGAGTTAACAAGCACATTGCACAATCCAACACCGTAGCAACAGAACCAATGCTGTAATACTGGTAAGGAGCAAACTATTCATTTAGGGGCCTATGGTCCCGTTTGAGCTTTTTTTCTACGCGCTTGGAGTTACGCACGCTTCCCTTATTTGTATTCTCCCATGCGGACTCCTGACACGGCCACGTGGGTGAAGCAGACCCATGCGTGCAAGTTTTAAAGGAAGGCGGGCTTAGGTGACTCATTGACTATGGAGGCAGACTTATCCTTGACGTAATTTTTTTACGCTGTTTGAAAACCATGGAACATGGAGTTTTCCTAACACTTGTGAATGTCATTGAAATCCGTGAAAACGGTAAAGCACACTTTTCATTTCAAAAGGCCATATCCATTGAATGAGAATGTGACAGGTTTAATAGCTAGCATTAACAAGATAATGCCCATTACTTTTCAGACATGTCAAGTACAAAAAATGCAACTCTTATTTTTGTCAAAATAAAAATTAAGCATTTTTTTCCCCAGGTGGGCTCTGTGGATCGACGGAGCAGCCAAACTCCCCCATTCGGCCATGATGGAGCTCCCTCTCCAAGCGACAGAGAGGTGAGGAGTGGCAGTTACTTATGTTCTCTGACTACCTTCTTTGTACATTAAAGTGCAATCATTTTTTGAGAGTCCAATCTGTGGTTTTGCGCTGAGCTTCCTCAATAACAACTGCCCGCCCCCCAGCTAATAAATGCATCTACCCTTCAGTCCTTAATATTTCAAGGATGTTGCTTGAATCATTTTACTATTTAACCTGAATCATCAGATTTGATTTGTAATTTCTCCACTTTATTTTCCAAACTCTTATAAATGTTTGGCATTATTTTCGGTATAATACAAGACCCTCCAGGATTTCGCAATGTTGCAGTTGTGCCAATTCACACAAATTCAACCAATCCCTGCAATGTATTCACTTCGCAACTTTGTCCAATCCACGCAACTTCCTCGCACATTTTGTCCAATCGTTTTCGATAATCGAATTTGTCCCAGAGCAGCGCTCAAACGGGCACGTGAACTGTATAACCCATCAAATGTGTCTGCATTCATCCACATCCTCATTTCCTTGTTTACATTGACGGAGATGTCGATGTGGGATCATAATTTCTCATTGTCTTTCATTTACCAGCAAAAATTACAGCTATATATCTCGCTCAGCAGGTCCCCACTCGTCTCAATGAGTGGGGAACATTGGCATGCCAAAGATGCTAGTGTTTTTTGCCATGCCTGTATGGAATACAGCATGTGCATAAAAGAACATAAACATGAAAGAAAGTTTACGATTGACAAGCGCTTTGCAACTGCAAAACTGATGATTGCAATTTGTGGACGACAGAGCAGGCAATGAGGGTCTTTGGTGGTCTTTGTTTTTATATAATACAGTATTTTGATAAAGGGTTCAGAGAAAAAGCTTTAACTGCCATCTAATTAAGTTTTGTTACTCTGTGTGGTAATAGAACGAGTGGAACATCAAATATATTTTTTTTACACTATGCACACAGCAAATGGGGCATAAGTTGTTAGATTGGTTGAAATCCTGGGCATGTATTCACAAAGCATCCTAAGGCTAAAAGTAGCTCTTTGCGACATCATTCTTAGAAAAAAAATTGTAGAATTCCTCAGATTTTTAGAATTTTAGAAGATAAAAGTTATTCACAAAGTGTCTAGGCCTTAAGTGTGATGAGGAGGACTTTTAATAAGCCTAGAGTGGCATTAAAAGACAAGATGGTGGAAAGACGGAGAGAAAGGAGAGATATTCTCCGTATGCTAAATGACAGGGATTTAATAACACACTACCGGCTCGATGGTGCAGGGATAATGTTTACTAGTATCACCCAGCGTAGTAATGCTATCACGCCTGAGATGAAATTCATCACTTTACGATACCTGGCCACAGGTAAAATGCAACAATGCATCAGTGATGACTTGGATCTGCCACAGCCCTTTGTCAACAGAGTGACCAGTCAGACCATTAAGGAGCTTTCACACCTTCATATCATCAGCAATCACAGGAATGGCTGACAGCTGAGTCTGCATCCACCATTAAGATCAAATACATTAAGTAGTAAAATTACCAGCAAGGACAGTAAACACAACAATAAGCATATCAATATAATGGGCATGTGAATGAGGTACGTTCAAATATTTCGAAGTTGAGTCGTAATTAATTAAATTTTGCTGAGTTTCAACATCCATCCACCCATCCATCCATTTTCTATGGCGCTTTTCCTGAGTTTCAACATCATGACATAAAATTAATGTCACGGTTATACATTTCTTAATACAGTCCAAATTATATGATTGGTTGATTTTACTGTCCATTCATTACGAGGAGCGCTGAGCGATTTTTTTCTTTCTTTTTTGGTCTTTCCTCCTTTTTGTACAACCAATCACAGCTCTTAGAAGACTGCATCATACCGAGCAACGGGATCAACCACACCTCCTCACTAATAAAAAAGTTTCTGTCCCCTCCTTGCTCAGAGTTGCTCAAAGTTCCTAAATCACTCTTAAGCTAAGAGTCCTTGCAAGGAATTTTTAGGTTAAGTTAGGAGCTTACTGAGAGGACTCTGGGAAGCTTTGTGAATATGGGCACTGTTCTTTTTGGGGTTAAGGTTTCAAAGAACACTTAAAATGTTGATAACAAATTGATAAAATCACAACCTGATGCAATGCAATTGTATTTGTATTTGTACTTTATTTATCCCACAGCGGGGAAATTCACTTGTTACAGCAGCAAGTAAGATACGCAAGTAAAGAATACAGTGTAAAGAATGCATAGTGACTACAACATGGTTCAGGTGGTACAGGTGTTGTAGAGCCTGACAGCGGTCGGTATGACGGACCTCTGGAACCTCTCCTTCTTACACCGTGGGTGTAACAGTCTGCTGCTGAAGGAGCTGCTAAGGGAACCCACAGTGTCAGGTAGCGGGTGAGAGGTGTTGTCCATGATGGACGTCAGCTTAGCCAACATCCTTCTCTCCCCCACTTCCTCCACGGAGTCCAGAGGACTGTCCAGGACAGAGCTCGCTCTCCTGATCAGCCTATTGATCCTGCTCCTGTCCCTGTCCGTGCTGCCCCGTGCGGCTTTTTCCGCAACTTTTTTAAAAGCTGCTGTATTTTAGGCCGCAACAATCACAAAGAAAGCCTGCAAAATCCTGGAGGAACTGATAACACTTTCAGTACAGTCATTATAATGATTTTCCACTGCGGCAGAGCATGAATTATAATTAAAAGCCAACACATTTAATAGAGATGGCTTATGATGTTATGACAAAAAACGAGGCCAAACCTAATCAAATATGATTTAACAAATCTTGCTAATATCAGTGAAATATGAGTTGTTTTTCATTGTACTACCAGATGAGAAGGTTTCTGATTTGGAAGCACGGGAATGGACATCTCAACAGACCACCTATAATGTGTATATGCATAATTCTTGCAACCTCAAATGTTTTCTTTCCCCGGTGAGTTGTTTGTGTTTTCTTTTCTTCCTAGCAGTCTCTTATTGCGGATACAGAGAAGTCTCAGGTAGATGGATGAGGGATGTTGCTGCATCGTACTCATAGGACTTTAGATGTTTAGAAGTATGGAGTGTTACATGTTTTGTGCGTTACTATACCAAACACTAGATTAGTGATGGTGCCCCTTAGGGTTGAGCTCCTCCTCTACTTTCACACATCTTTGGGAAGTGGCCAACAGTGGCTGTGTAATTTGGGTCCTCAAGCCTTCCGCTTTGAGGTTTTCCATTATGGTAGTAGTCATTTTTCACCTCAAAAATCTTTAAACACTTTGACATCCTTGGAAGTGTATTATTGCATTGATAGCTGACAAAACCCGCTCATGTTCAAGACCACACACTGGGATGTCAAACTGTTATTCATGACATTAATGTTAACTTGAGTGTTTCACATTCCCACTCTTCATGTTTTACTTGCTCTTCCATTCTTGCACAGACAGTGGAACCTTTAAGGTCGAACACAAACTTTTCCAAGCTGCTGGTTGACCTCTGATTTGTTCCGTATTGCTAAGTTTTTCCTATCAGACATAGTAATCTCTTGTTTATCACAATTAATTGGTTTCAGACCCAACCGCAATAAGACTCCTTCTTTATAAATGGAATATATTCGTAGTTATGGCATATAAAACCTGTATGATCTTCTAAATAGGTTTTTTAACGTTATTACAGGCATCTACACATGAAATAACACCCATATAGACACCTTTACATTCTTATTACCTAGGCCTGTCACGATAATCGATAAATTGATTAATCGATCTAAGAAAACGAAGAAACAAAGTCTATAATTTTGCCGGTCTCGATAAATTGACATGTGCATGCATGCGTGTTTGTTTCGTCTCTCTTTACCACACAGGCTGGATGACAAGAGGGTTCATTCTGCATCTGTCTTTGCACATTGGTGCCGCAGTGGAATGAACGGAGAGAGTGAACCCTCCTCTCAGACATTATGTGAGGCGGGGCTACTAGTGAGTGGATACACACAGTGCTAGCGGCAAGTTAGCCTCGTGAGCCAGCATACGCTAACATGAATGAAGGCACAGAAGCGATGGTTTCTAAGGCAGATGCCACAAACCCAGTGTGGGAATATTTCAGTTTTAAACAGAATGAGCAAGGCGAGTGCATGAACGCAGACGACCCAATATGTCGCATTTGTTCGAAAGTAGTGATGAGGAAGAAGGCCGATACGAACAACTCTTACTGAGGCGTTTGGTCAGCAAAGTAAACAAACAGCGCAAAATGGTTCACTCCCACATACATTGTCATTCGCTGCATTGCAAAAGAATTGCAACGTTTCAGTATGGTTGAAAAGCCAACATTTCCGGAAATGTTAGAAATGTTTGACAGACAGTACGAATTGCCTGGGAGAACGTACATATACATGTCACAAACAGAAATTCTTGAACTGTATAACCGAGTGAAAGAAGACGTGTTGAAGGACATCAGAAACATTGCATTTTACTCCGCCACCACAGATATGTTGTCCAGCTCAAATATGACCCCCTACATTAATTTAACAATACACTACATAACTGTGTGTGTGTGTGTGTGTGTGTGTGTGTGTGTTTTTGTTGGATTGTTTTTTGGAGACATGGTGTTTTTGGTTATGATTGTGATTTCTGAAGTGCAATTTTTCCTTTTTTGTTGTTTAATTTATTTAAAAGCTCTTGACATTCCAGTTACAATGTTAAATACTCTTGAGAAATTATAGTTTGTTGCAATGAAAAAATGGTCTCAAAAATGTTGTCAATAATATCGATTATCGACGATAAGTTGTAGGACAATTAGCGTACAGAACAATTTGTCATCGTGACAGGTCTAGTATTACCCAATACAGTAATTATAGTCAGGCAAATAAGCCATTCAAGACAGTTTATTCTGTAGGGTAGCAGAATCGATGCCAAGAGGAAGTGACGTCGGGGGTTCACAGTTGAGAGTTGTTATAGTGTAGTTGTATTTTAGTTAATTTAGCCATTTTTATGCTAGGAAATGCTTAATTTGGGAAGTAAATGCCAACAATTTGCTTAAATATGCATATTTTTTACTAATAAAAGGCAATATTCAATCACAAAACAGCATCATTTATTAATTAATGTTTGAAAAACCGTGATAGAGTGAGGGAGAAATGTTTGAACCGTCATGTTAGCGAGGGACTACTGTAATCTGTTCCAGGGTCGAACTGTTACCAAACTTGTATTAATCGCCATGCAACTCTAAAAATAAGTTAACCACAATTAATCCATCCATTCATCCATTTACTATATTGCTTGTCCTCACTAGGGTCGCGCGTATGCTGGAGCCTATTCCAACTTTCCTCAGGCGAGGGGCGGGGTACACTGTGGACTGGTCGGCAGCCAATCGCAGAGCACATATAGACAAACCATTCACACTCTCATTCATACCTATGGACAATTTAGAGTCACCACAGTTAATATTAACGCAATAAAACAATATAACACCAAGTAATTCCCATCCCAAATGTACATTGTGCATTTCCTTCTTTCAAGTGTTAGAAGAATAACTTGAAGCTCCCCCCTCTTTTGGAAAAAGGTTGCCAGAAAACCCACTGAAAAAGCACAACATGCAGAGTTAATTGTTTGCTGAACTGAGGTCACATGAGGCGCGCTGAAATTTGTGTGATGTCATGCACGATGGTGGTTTGAATTTTATTTGTGTCTTAGTAGCATATTTTTTCAGAATATTTTCAATTTGCACGACTTTAAACGGCGGCATTCGACTTTAGAGGTTCCGCTGCAGCTCCTCCCCCTCCTAAACTTTCTTCTCTTTCTTGTCACACTCCCCACAGCGCTGTTCCACTCTCATGGTGTTTTTTTCTCATTGCTGTCTGTGTTCCTCTCCTCTCCCCACACCTTTCGGCCTGTTACTGCACTGACGGGGGTCAGGTGCTGGCCGGGATGATAGCAGAGCCCGCTTTTCTCTCTGAGTATACTATCTTTGCTCTGGACCATTCAAAACGACCCAAAACGGCCCAGGTAGCCAGTGTGGTGAGTTTGTCCTCACGTCCTGCCTCTTCCTACTTCGCATCTCTACTGCTCCTTCTCCTACTCCTGCCCTGGTCCTTCCTCCTGACTCCTCCTTTGGGGAACCGGTAGCGGGCTGTGGCCCACATAGGGACAGCTTGTTCCCTGCTCTCCTGTCGCCCGTTTCCTTTTGGATGTAGCAACAAGAAGGCATCTCCTGTCAAAGCTAACTCTGCATCTGATGGGAGTTATGGTTTACATTGTGGTATAGTAGCCTGTCTGCTTTCTGGCGTATGTTTTAAGCCCCTCTGTTATTACAACCTGTCACAAAATGTGCCCCTTGTCTTTTTCCCTTAGTTGCTTGCCTCTTCAACTCCCAACAACATCCTCCTTGGTTGCCTGTTGACACTTCCCCTCTTTCCATAAGTCTCCTTATTTAGTCTGGAGAGTGTATATGCAGTATATCACAGACTTCGTTATCACAGTTTGATTTTGTGCCAATTGTCAAAGTAAACAAATAGATAAGAGCACCTTTGTAAATGCACCTGTGGCTTTAGTGGAAGCAACACCCACCAAACCTACCACACTAAATGCACTTGTAAACAATTTATGATGTCCAATACAGACTTCATCAGTATAATCAATTCTGCCTTTTACCAAGTCCCTCTCATGCAGCTAGGCAAAATAATAGAATGACGTTACTAACAATCTCTCACTAGAGTCATGTTCTTGGCCTTCTTGGAGTCATAGACCCCTTTTGATGAACGCTATGGACCCTTTTCTCCAGAAATATGCACATAAACACACTTTACACATCCAATGTGTGTAATGTACTGTATTTATCAAGATGTTACAGTCTCATACATATGACATAGACAAAGTTAGAATAAACTAAAAAAAGAAATAACACTAAATTTTATGCAAAATGTTAGGGCGTAATCATGAATCATGAACTTATTTTTTTTTATCTGAGTGATTTTCACTAGCCCCTCACAGGGAACCCAGGTTAAGAGCTATGAAACTGACCTGAGGGTCATTTTCCTGTGTAATGATTTTGTTCTGTCATGTCAAAGTGAATGTTGCTGTTTGAAGTTATTTGAATTTACATCTAATTTAATTAGCCAAGCTTAGTGCTGTTTAGACATTGCCATGTTTAATTACCAATGTGAAGTTGTAGTTGAAAAATTCAGTTTGCTGATAAAAATATTGTTAATTCTAGACAGAGCAACTGCAATTAATGATGCATATTCAATCTACATGCAGTGGTGTGAAAAAGTGTTTGCCACATTGCTGATTTGTTATTTTTTTTGCATGATTGTCACACTGAAATGTTTAAGATCAGCAAACAAATTTAAATACTAGTCAACGACAACACGACTGAACACAAAATGCAGTTTTTAAATGAAACTTTTTAACAAGGGAGAAAAAAATCCTATCCCACATGGCCCAGTATGGAAAAAGTGATTGCCCCCTAAACCTAATAACTGTTTGGGCCACCCTTAGCAGCAACAACTGCAAACCAAGCATTTGCGATTACTTGCAGTGAGTCTCTTAGAGCGCTGTGGAGGAATTTTGGACCACTCATTTTTGTAGAATTGTTGTAACTCAGCCCTATTGGAGGGTTTTCGAGCATGAACCACCTTTTTACGTTGCTTTTACGCCAGATGTAATGGGACACACACCTTTCAAAAAGTTCAACTTTTGTCTCATCAGACCATGTAGTATTTTCCCAAATGTCTTAGGGATCATCAAGGTGTTTTCTGGCAGATATAAGTCGAGCCTTAATGTTCCTGTTCAGAAGTGTTTTTTGTCTTGGAACTCTGCCATGCAAGCCGTTTGTGCCCAGTGTCTTTTTTTTTGGTTCTAGTCATGAACACTGACTTTCACTGAGGCAAGTGCGGCCTGCAGTTCTTTAGATGTTGTTGTGGGGTCTTTTGTGACCTCTTGGATGAGTCATCGCTACACTCTTGGGGTAATTTTGGTTGGCCGGCCACTCCTGGGAAGGTTCACCACTGTTCCATGTTTTCGCCATTTGTGGATAATGGCTCTCACTGTGGTTCGCTGGAGTCCCAAAGCTTTAGAAATGGATTTATAGCATTTTCTACTTGAACTCAGGTGTGATAAACCACAGTTAAGTTTTGTTTTTACAGGGGGGCAATCACTTTTTCAAACAGGGCCATGTAGGTTGGATTTTTTTTCTCCCTTTATTAATAAAAACTTTCATTTAATAACTGGATTTTGTGTTCAATTGTGTTGTCATTGACTAATATTTCAATTTGTTTGATGACCGGAAACATCTAAGTGTGACAAACATGCAAAAATCAGGAAGGAGGTAAACACTTTTTCACACCACTGTATACTTTTATGTTTATTATTGCCAGTATGTAGAATATACATGCTTGAACTGTGGGTAAAAGTGAATTTTGTTTGAGAAGCTTTTTGGCTAACAGAGGTTTGGTATATACAGAAACAAGAAAAGCGTGATATTACTGCGCTGTTGTGTTCTTTCACACAGTGACACAGTATTACAAAATTAGATAATTACATAATAGTGTGAATTATAAAATACTTTTTTGAACAGTGATAATTGTTTACAACACACTAGCGCTGAATACATGAGTGAGTCTGAATCACACCTGTCCCAGTATTACACCATTTCCTTTTACAAAGGCAGTGTCCCGCCTCTGCTATACTACTAGTGATACTACCCCCAAAGGCGAAGGGAAAAAAAAGTCTTCCTCCAAGAGACAAAAGGTGGAAAAATACCAGCTTTTACTGAGAATGTTAAAAGGACTGCAGTCTCCTATGCTAATGACTTGCTGTGACTACTGTAGTTCCTCCACCAATTCATAATACCGCTATCAGGTTCCATTTCCATCTTGTCACTAGGTCCACCCAAAGTCTGAGTTTGCCAACTTCTGTTTTGAAAGAAAGTGACAACTGTGTGTAGGATTTTGTATTTACAGTAAATTCAGCACCAACTATTGTGAGTTTTGAATGTATTAAACGTATGTTGTGTGAGTATGTTTGAACACATGTAGTGAACTAGTGAGTGAAATAAAAATGTGAGCTTCATTAAAGTACTACTACTGCTACTACTAAATTAGGTTCCTATTTTGCATTTATTTTTTTTTATATAAACTTGAGAGCATTGCAGATACATTTGGTGTATTATGTATTGATTAAAAAACATTGGCACAAAAATCTGTCATTCTTGGACACTTTAATATCTATTTTCAAAATAACTTCACCGGTATGAGAAAAGAATGTAAAATGTTGTGGATGCCACCAGGATAAGGACTCTTGGAGCTGGACAAGTCAGGAGAGAATAATTTGCTTAACTCTTAAATCTGCTTCTAACCAGTTGACTAAACCAGCTAAGCTGCTGATGTTCCTCTTGGCCCAGTTCTAACTCTCGTGTGCTCTCTTAATACAACAGCACTCAACACTACCAAGCATCTAATTCAAAAGCTGACTCTCCTACTTAATGAAACTGTTTGTCCGTTCTGACCTCATGGCTGCTCAGACGAGTTTTAGCCCTTTTTGTTTCTGTTTTGTAGAGATGCCTTCTTTTTATGTCTTTAACCCCTCCAGTTTTTTCCACCCCGAGTTGCATGTGGGTGCCCATTGCCCCTGCATTGCTCCCAGCAATACTAATATTGCTCCCTCCAGAGTAATCAGGGAGTGCCATGCTGGGTGTGGATGGACTAATTGGCCCAGGACAGCAGTTCACCTGTCATAACCGCCCTCTCTAATAACAATTTATCTCTGCAGAGTGCCTCTAAAGGGCCAAACAGGTCACCCAGAGGAAGCATCAATGGGGATGAGAGTGCGTCTCCGCATGTGCGTTAACACCCACTCTGATCCATCTTATTCATACTTTATCATTTGAATAAAATGAATAACAAGTTTTGGTTGTGTTGCTATTTCGTCTGACTTTTCAACAGAGAGAAGAACCACAGTCTTTTGCCCAAAAACTACAGCTGAAAGTTCCCTCAATGGAGTCCTTAATTCGTGGAGGCGCTAGCCGGGCTGAACACCTCTTTCGCTCTCCTTCTAAAGAAAGCCTGGTTCGGAGTGCTTCCCGTGAGTCTTTGACACATCTGGGTGAGAACGAGGCCACTGGCACCCCTACATACGACCCACCTTCGGATATCGAGAGCGAGGCTGAGGAGTCACCCGGAAGCGCGGAGGCTCTCTCCAAAGAGCAGCTGCTGCACCGTTTGGTCAGAGTGGAGGCGAGCCTGGGGAAGTATCGTGGGAAGTACTCAGAGGTTAGTCAACTCTAGATGATTCCATGTTGACTGGTTCATTTACCTACCCATTCTTTTTTTTTTTTCTACCCTGCAGCTGGTTACTGCATATCGAACAGTGCAACGAGATAAAGAAAAAACACAGGTAACATCTTCCAAAAAATATTACTCACCCAACCATTTTCTCATCTGTACATTCTCTCAAATGATGGAAGAGGTACCTGAACTTATAAGTACATGTCTGCTTTCCTTGCCCAAGGCCATTCTCAGTCAAAGTCAAGATAAAGCTCTCCGCAGAATAGGAGAACTACGTGAGGTTAGGCCACAATGAGAACATAATTGCATTTGAAGATCAATAGTTCTTTTATTTTGTCATGATTTTTGTCTGCCTTGATGAAGTTAAGCCCTTGAATGTTTTTTAGGAGTTGCAAATGGACCAGCAGGCAAAGAAACACCTTCAGGACGAGTTTGATGCTGCACTAGAAGAGAAGGATCAGATGATTACCGTCCTCCAAACTCAGGTGATTGACACGTGGACTCTAGTATGGTACATTAGAAGACAGCAGGACAGTGTTACCTCTTGTAAGTTACACTAGTTCCACCTCTACCTGTTTTTACAACAAACAAGTTGTGATGGTATGGTGATAATCTATTAAAAAATGAACCCCATTGTTTCTAACTTAATTTGCATACTTGCAACTTTAATAGTTATTGTAACAAGTCAAAGTTAAAATAAGTCTTAAGTAATGAAGCATTTTTTTCACAGGTTGCTCTGCTGAAGAAGCGACTTAAAGGAGTTTCTGATGGCACTTTGGCCCATGAGAGTGAGCATCTTGGTCGTGAAGATGCTGACTCCGCATCTGACAGCCCTTTGAAGGACCATGAAGTTGAGCCTGAAGTACATGAAGGTGGGCAAACGTTTTATCTTTCTAAAATACATGTTTTCAGTTCATTTACAATTAGTTTGGTTTTTGAGAATAAACCTTTTTTTATGGCGTGGTATTATTTTTGGACAGAAGAGGGCGTCAGTGATCCAACTAAAGTCATGGAGGCTCTGCAGCAAAGAGTGAAGCGGCAGGAAAACCTACTGCACAAGTACAAAGAAGTTATGCGCACATACAAGGAGCGGAGCTCTCAGCTTGGTAGTGAGAATGAAACTCTGCAAGAGCAACTGCAGGAGAGACTGCAAGACCTGGAAAGGATGAAGGTGGATTACGTGTTATATGCTGTATAACACACTGACACTGTACTGTATAATATAATACATATATTATATTATACTTATATACAAAAACACATGGCCACTTCTAAACAGGGACTAACCCCCTTGTCAAGGACCTCAACATCCCTTCCTCTTGTGAAACTTGAGGTGCGTGCCACGTAACATGCCGTATGTCCGACACACAGCTGCAGATATCTGCTGGAGAACAGTGCATTGTAAAGAGACAGACAGCGTTTCACCGCTGCAACTTATGTTGTGTTGCAAACAGTCCCTGTTAAATATAAGATATTTGAGAAGTTTGAGTAGTAAAATTTCCGCAATTTGGGGCACCGCTTGTCATTGAAGGTCGGTCACTTGTCAGTCCCCAGCCAAACCAGTTGAGAACCGCTGGTCTAGTGTATCTGAGATAAAGCCAGTCAGTGGAAATTGTTTTTCGAGTTATTAATCTTTTCTTTTAAAATGCTGTCTGAGTCACATACAAACCACTGTCTATGTGACCCCATTATCTCGTTGACACAGTGCACAGCTGTGTCACTCGGTCTGAACATCCTCAGTGTCTGGCTAAGCGCCAGTGTGTTTGCAAATGGCATGTCAGTGTGACACATCTGCACAATTGTTTTCCTAATTTTCGTAACATTTAGCTTCAGTGGCATGATAGGATTGCTCGGCATGTCTCGAATGTTTCCCAGTGTCTGATAACAAACAGCAGATGGTCTTATGAAAACTGTGACAAAGGGCAGGTTGACTGCACATTTATAACAATTTTAGATTTTTCTTGCACTTGAACTTCAGGCTGGGAGTCAGTCTTCCTTCCATGTGTTTAGTAGCTGTAAGTTACCCATCAGTGGTAGAGACATACAGCTTCTGCTTGCCGCTACCACGAAACTGAGCTGTAATTTGGGTCGACAGTGTTGGTTTAACTGGGCCTGTCTACACTGCTCTGTGGTGGTTTGGCTTGTGGGTGAGGCTCTGTGAGTGGTGGAGCTGGTGAAACTTATCAGAACAACTTATGATTTATAGTCAGATATATTTGTTTTGTTTGTAGGAACTCCACACAACAGAGAAGACAAAGCTGATCAATCAGTTGCGAGATGTTAAGAACCAAAATGAGCAGCTGGAGCAGGACAAGGTAGGTTAGGCTTCAGCCACATTCTGATTCATATGCAGTGGATCCCGCACATTTGCGATTCAGCATTCACGGTCCCGCAAATTAAGGGATTGTTAGTTCAAAGAGATTTATATTTAAAATATTTAAACACATCTCATTCACCATAAAACGACTAAACAACTAAAACTAAAACTCAATTACTTCGGTTTGCGGTTTTTGGCAATTTTTTGCCAGTCACTGATGGTCCCGGAATGTAACCCCCGCAAACAGCTGGGATCTACTGTATCTTGAATGTTTAAACCATCAGATGTCTTTAGCACTGACAACAACTTTCATTAAAGCAATACTAACTTCAATGGTGTGTAGGGCATGGTGATTGCAGAAACAAAGCGTCAGATGCACGAGACTCTGGAAATGAAAGAAGAGGAGGTTGCACAGCTTCGGTCCAGGCTCCAGTTGGCTAATTGCCAGAACGAAGAGCTGCAGGAACAGAAAGAAAAGGCTGAGAAATCAGGTGAGAGAAACACG
The DNA here is from genome assembly GCF_027744805.1 of Dunckerocampus dactyliophorus. Taxonomy (NCBI): domain Eukaryota; kingdom Metazoa; phylum Chordata; class Actinopteri; order Syngnathiformes; family Syngnathidae; genus Dunckerocampus; species Dunckerocampus dactyliophorus. The sequence continues at coordinate 12,838,674 of NC_072832.1, read as the reverse complement.
TTTCTTTGACAGTTCTATGCAATGGGAAATATTTGTTCATGTATAATTTATTATTTATTGTAGCATTTGAAGAGCTTGAAAGGGCACTGAGTTCAGCGCAGAAGACAGAGGAAGCCCGAAAACAGCTGCAAGTTCAAATGGAGGACCAAATGAGAGAAGCGGAAAGAGTCAATGAAGAAGAGAGGAAGAGTTTGCAGCAGGAACTCACACGGGTCAAACAGGAGGTTGTTACAATCATGAAGGTCAGGATATACTGTAACAACTGCACAATAGTTTACCTGTCTTTCTATCTAGCTGGCTGATTTCATACACTTTTAGTATTATATATTTTTGGTAACTGAACTCAGTTTGCACAATGTCAATTCTTAACATTAGAAATCATCGGAAGAGAGAATGGCCGAGATGGAAAAAGCCCATTGTGAAGCTCTCGATGCTAAAGAAGAGGAGCTAAGTGCCAGAATCAGCACAGCTGTGGTCGGTCCTAGTGATATTTTTCACAATAAATCCAATGATTAACTGTACTTTTTAATGTTAACACACTATGGCATTTGTGTTTTGAATATGCAGGAGCAGTGCAAAGCAGAGTTTGCTCAGCTAACCAAGGAGCGAGAGCAGCAGGCTTCTTTGGCTTTAGAGGATGCAGAATTACAGAAGACAGCTCTAATAACTGAGGCCGACAATAAACTTCAAGAGATGCAACAACAGCTCGAAGCTGCAAGAACTGTGAGTTCTACTTTTCTAATTTTAAGAGTAGTAATAACGTGGTTGACTGACTCTTTGGCTATGTTTACACTGCAGGGTGTGCTGCCCAATTCATATTTTTTGTTAAAGTCAGCTTTTTTTATGGGGTCACTCACCTTCCCAAAACAATGCGACTTGCCAGTGTGAACGTAAAGCGCCTGGGAGGTCACCTACATGCGCAAAAGCACGATGTCACATGCACTTCCATGTGTTTACAGAAGTAATGATTGCTGCAGTGCGTGCTCTAGTGATGTGCGATACCACTGATTTAATTTCCGATCCAATACTGGGTAAAATTCAGGCTGGTATTGGCGATACCGATCCGATACTTGGTGCAAATACACCTAATGTGCCATTTTGAAAAGTAGTGTACAGCATTTTAAATCATAGCATAAATAATACACAACATTATAGTAATTTATTGATGTATTTTAAACTCACTTTTAAACTCAGTTTATTGAGGTAGCGGGGTCATTTACAATATAACCAAGCTAAAATATAACAACAGAAAAAACAACAGACAGAATCATATCTTAAGTATTAAAAGTATCGATATTTTGATTTGAGAATCGACTTTAGAGCACGAAGAGCGAAGATGTTCTGATATTTCAGCATCGATCCGAGGAGCGTGTGGGTGGCGGAAGTGCCGGTAGCCACTTCACTGGAAAAAAAACAAAAATAAAAATTTTTGGATGACAAGAAGAACGTTTGCCTACATTGGTGTGTACATTTTATGCAAATCTCGCACGGTAGACCACGCCTTTTGATGACGTATAGGTCGGATATATGCGGCCTAACCGCTCAGACTGCAGTAGATAAGACACATCAGATCTATATCTACATACGAACGAGGACTGAGTCGCATTTGAAAAAAATTGAATTGTACTGTTCGCTCTGACATGAAAGATCTGTGATGAAGATCGTAGTCCCGCTTAGTTGCTGGGGACAATTAAGTAAAGAGTTTGGCTTCTCAAAACAATATGCGTTCAAAAGAGTAATGCATTTCCATCCCAAAAATGCCTTCTCAGAAAAAATCAGACCTCACAAAACGCTTGGCATTATATGTCTCCCGCCGTATCGCCTGTGCATTCATGTGTATGGGATGAGGACACTCACATCTTCTTCTGCTGTAGAACACATAAGTAAAGGAGATGGCCGTGGCGCTTTGTCGCGGAAGAAGAGTGGTATCACCGCGAGTGTGTTCATCACATACACATGAATGCACAGGTGACATTGCGCAGGGATACGCTGGGAGACAAATATAACGCCGAGCGTTTTGTGAGGTTTGATTTTTTTTTTTTTGAGAAGGCATTTTTATGATGCAAATGTATTACCCTTTTTGAACGCACATTGTTTGGAGAATCCAAACTTAAAAAACAAAACTTAAATGTCCCCAGCAACTAAGCGGAACTACGATCTTCATCACCAAAATCCAACCAGAACTGCACTTAGGAGACCAAGTGGGGGGTAAGTCACTGTTAATGGACTACACTGCTGATGGGGATGTCATACAACTTAATGTCAAAAAATCCGAACTATCCATTTAACCAACGTAAGCACTTTTGAGGTTCAACTAGAGTTAGGCACTGTTGTATCTGTATTGTAGTCTGAGAGTTAAGAGTGTCTTCCAGAAGAGTGTACCAATTAATTTTTTTCTTCCATTTTTAATTTCTGTAGATGAGAGTAACAAGACAAGAGACAATGCTGTCTAATAAATAGATCACACTCATGAAGCACATTCACTGTGAAATTAGCTATACTTGTATGCATCTAATGTAACATCCACATGCTTTCAGAGAATAATGGAGCTGGAGAGTTCCTTGGAGAAGAGCTCGCAAGATGAATCCTCACTGTCCCATGAACACTCCATTCAGCTGGACCAGCTGGAGGATAAACATAAAGAGCAAATGTCTACTTTAAAGGCAGAGCACCAGGCACAGCTGGAAAAGCACAAGGACACCTTAACCCAGCAGCACAATGCTGCTCTGGAAGAGCTCAAGGAAAAACAGAGAGTTGAATTGGAGACATTTTTGAAAGATAAAGACCTGCAGATTCAAATTCACACAGAGAATGTGAACCAGAAGTTGAATGCAAAGCAAGCAGAGCAGGAAGCACTTTCCGCGGAGCTTTCTGAAGTTTTGAAGAGTAAACAACTTCTGGAAGTAAAGTTAGTGGAAGTACAAAATGAGCATTGTTTAGCTCTGCAGGATCAGGTGGCGAAGCACAGTGCAGAGATTGTAAATATCAAGCAGGAGCATGAGCAGTCTCTTGGAGGAATGGAGAAAACTCTGAAGGAGGAACTTAATGCTTTGAAAATCGTTTTAAGAGAAAAGGAAAAGGAAATTGAAGAGCTCACTCAAGCAGAGACAACCCTAAAGCAGGAATCACATTCCAATCTTCAAGAACTAAATGACAAAGCAAAGCAACTGGAGGATTTGCGTCAGTCTTTATCACATCTCCAGCTGGAAAATTCAAGCTTTAAAGAAGCGTCAAATAAAATCTCAGATGATCTTGTTCAGTCTAAGAAAAACGTGGCAGATTTTCAGGATCAGCTGGAAGTAGCAAAGAATGACCGTCAACAGAAAGAATTATTGCTGCAAGAATTAGAACAGCAGTTACAGCAGAGCAAGAAGGAACTCGCTGAGCAGGCGAAATCACACGCGACAGAACTCAACACTAAGCATGAAGAGCATACCCGCCTTCAGAAACAGTTGGATGATGAAAAGATTGCTCATGAGAAGAAGCTGAAAAACACTACAACAGAGATGGAGGCTAAGCTGAAAACGCAGGAGACAAAGATGGACAAGTATAGACAAAAGACCAAAGAAATGCAAGATAACTTTAAGAAAAAGCTTCAGCAAAAAGAAGAATCCATGAAAAAGGAACTAGCAAAGAAGGATACAGAGCTTCAACAAAAAGAGCAACTAGTTCAAGAGAAAATATTAGAGATGGCCCAAACAAATTCCCAAGGCTTGAGCAATGCTGTGTCAGAGCTGCAAGCCAACCATTTGGCAGAAGTGGAGAAACTACGTGATACCCATAAACGTGAAATCCTGGACCTCGAGCATCATTTACAAGAGAAATTAGGACAGCAGGAGGAGGAATTAATGGAAAAACACTCGCAAACATTGCAAGAAAAGACACAAGAGCTTGAGGAATGTTCCTTGAAACTTACCAGGAGCACGGAGGAAAATGAGCATGTACTTGCGACAATGAAGAAAATGAATGAGGAGCTTGTGCTTCAAGAAACCACTGTGCAAAAGCTGAAAGAAGAACTTGACAAAGCAGTGGTTAAGATTGAGAGTTTGTCAACGTGTGAAGTGTTGCTGAGAGAGCAAATGCAGTCAGTGGAGAGGAACCTCAGTCAGACTGTGAATGAGCGAGACTCACTACAGGACAAGCTCAACATGACAGAGGAAGAGAGCAGAGAGAAGTTAAAGACTTTGTCAGACAAGATGGAGGAAACGGAGAAGCAGCTCCAAGCCTTTGAAGGTTCCAGACAGAAGGATATGCAAAATAAATCTGAGGAAGCTGCTATTAAGATGAAGGCCATGGAAGCTCAGTTCCAACAGCAATTAAATATGATTAGCAACCAAATGCAGCATTACTGTAAGGATATCCATGCCAACGTGGTGGACAGGACTTCTAAACTTTGTCAGAGAGTTGAATTAAGCGTCTCTGTTTTACAAGAAAGACTTCTTTGTAATCAGAAAAAGATTATGCACCTTAAAAATGTTGTCTCTAGCAAAATAGATAAAGTTTGCACTTTAGAGGAGAATCTCCGCCAAAAGACTGAGGAGAATAACAATCTATGCATTTCAGTAGAACAGGTGACTGCTCAGGTAAATGCTCACATGGAGCAAATCAAAGCCTTAACACACGAGAATGAGAAAAATTCTCTGTCAATCAGTGAAAAAGCTCAGAAGATTGAGGAGTTGAGTGAATTGAACGGAGTCATATCAGTAGGTTTGAAAGAAAACGAGTTGCAAGTGAGTAACTTGGAAAGCATCATCAGTGACTTGAAACATCAACTAGAAGGTAATCTAAAAGAGAAGGAGGAAGCCATACTTGGGCTGAAGCAGCAGCATGAAGAGGAGAGACAAAAGGCCTTAGCTCAAACGGAAGAGACCATTCAGAGGTTAAAGCAAGAGCGAGCATCAGCTTCTGAGCAAGCAGATGCCCTTAGAGCCAGCCTGTCTGAGAATGTCAACAATGCAGCATCTCTAAAGACCAGGATGGAAGAGCTGGAGCGAGTTATCTCCGAGAAGAATGAAGCTTTGCAAAGGCTGACAACGAGTTTTGACAATCAGTCCATCAGCAAGTCTGAAATGGACCAAGTTTTGAGCGAGAAGGAGCAGAAGGTGAGCGGGTTGACCGCGGAGCTTGAGGGCTGCAACCATCGGCTTAATGAACTTCAAGAGCAGTTGGACTGTAAGGTAGAAGAGTGTGAACAACTTGCACGTGACCTCAAGCAGCAGCATAACATCAGGGAGAACGAGAGGAAAGAGTTGGTTGAAAAGCTTCAGCAGAACAGCAACTCGGAGCAAGAGATGGTGAAAAGGCTGCATCACCTTGAGGAGGACAACCAAAAGTGCAAAAGTCAGCTTCAGAGTCGGCAAGAAGAATTCGAAAAGCTGAAAGATGAGATGATGAGGAGCAAAGAGGAGGGTTTAAAGGAAACCGAGAGGTTGACAACAGAGAGTGCTCGGAAAGTCTCAGAACTGAAGAAGAAAGCCGAACAGAAAATTGCTCAAATTAAGAAACAGCTAACGTCACAGCTCGAGGAAAAAGAGGAAATTATCATGACTCTTCAGGCTAGCCAAGAGGAGCTCAAGAGGAATGAAACCTCCAGCAAAGAATGTATCCACACATTAGAGGAGAAAACTAAATCTCTTGGGGAGCTTCTTGTCAAGCTCAAAGAAGAGCAGGCGAGCCAGCTGGCTGATGAGAGGCAGACAATGGAGAAGTCTTTAGATGAACTGAGGAGCACGTATGAAGAGAAGCTGTCGTCTGAAATTCTGAGCGATTCATTGCACCAAACAGAGCTCAGGCAAGCAGAAGCCTTTCAAGAGGTTGAATCAAAGCTTAAAGAAGCTGAGAGGAAGAATGGAGAGCTCTTTGAAGAAATAAATACTCTAAAAGAAGAAATTAGACAGAAAGATGTCCAGTGTAATCAACATCAAGCTGCCTTGATGCAGGCCCAAACCTCATTTGAGCCTGACGGGAAGATAGAGTGCAGCAGTCTTCAGCAAGCAAACAGCATGTTGGAAAATGAGGTGAAAAACCACCCGGCCGAACCGGATGGGGATTCTTTTGATTCTCTCAAGAGCAAACTAAATCAGATGAAAAACGAGAAGGAGAAAATCCACAAAGATTTCACCAGGTTACAAAAGGACATCAGATCAATGAGGAAAGAACATGAACAGGACCTCGAGTATGTGAAGAAACAGTTGTCGGCGGAGAGTGAGGAGAAATTCAGGTAAGTTTTAGTGCACTGTTGATGTGTTTGGCATTATACGAATAAGAAATTCATGGGTGTCTTTTGGTGAATGACACAACAATGAACTGTGTAATCGTGTCCATGCTCCTTTTTGATCCAACAGATTAGAATTAGAAGACACTGAAATGAAGCACAAATCAGAAATCAAGCAGTTAATCCGGGAGTTCAACACCCAGCTGGCTGTGAAAGAGAAAGAGATCGACACAGCAGTAAAAGAAGCCATTGGTGAGATCATTCACCTGACAGCATGTTATGATCATACAAGTCACAGCTCAAATGTGCATCAGATGATCATACCTGAATTTCATGTCTGGAATAATAGTGTACAGTAATTATAGTTTGCCTTTTACACTGGGGGAACTAAATTAAGTGAATTTTCACATATACTATTGTTGAATGTGTTGTTAAATGTGCCATCTCTGGCCTCTCTCTTAATTGGTCCAGCTAAGGCCCAGATTGTGGAGGCGGAGCTTATCAGTAGCCATCAAGAGGAAACCATTCAACTGCAGAAGGTGGTTTCCCAGAGGGAGGAGGACTTGAACAGAACAGTTCAGAAATATGAGCATGTCATACAGGTACTGTTCATCAATCACAGCTTCCACTACCACCCTAGTCGTTCCAAAAAGTCGTTCCACTTCTTCATCAGAAGTGATTTTTATACAAGGCAGTGTTCATGATCATGTTGTCTCTAGAGGGTATGAGTTTTGAAATAAGGCAGTGATGTGACCGACATACTTGAGTTGTGATGCTCTGTTGATACATAGGAAATGACTCAGCCGTTGTCTTTTTCTTCAGAGTCGAGAGGAGGAGATGGGAACCCGAGTGTGGCAGGTACAAAAAGAACTGGAGGAGTTGAGAGCTCGGAGCCTTGGAACTTCAGAGGTACTTGACTTTGTGACCGACCGAGGTTGGGAAAATATGCTCACTTGTTCAAACCTCATGGATAACTTTCATAGTTAAGTTAACTTAGTTATCAGCTAAATCTACATTTGACTTTGCAATTGAAGTGCTCCATCAGAGCTCAGGGACAATTTGCTCACATACTTCAGTCTGATCAGTCTCTCTGGCTTCAGTCACGTGGCTGCTCTCCAAAGCGTGCCGGAAGCTTTGGAGTTCAGTGGAATCGCTCAGGAATGTTTTTTTTTGGAAAACAGACAGATTGCGTAGCAGAAGCCACCCTCTGTCCCTGTTCTTAATTATTAGTCTGTGAGGTGACTCAAGGCCTGGGCCTCATTCAGCTGCACGCTCATGCAAGAAAATGCACACTGGACAGCGGCCAGGTAGGACAAAAGGCACCTCAGGGAGATGTTTGACCCAGGTGATGTTGTCCTATGAGAGCCAAGTTTTGATTCTTCTATCTTTACTCAGATTTTTTTTCTCTCTCTGTGGCATATTTCCCCAGTGAGGTAACAGCTTTATGGATAGATTGTATGGTTTTATGCGCAGGGAGGCCTCCCCCTGCAAAAGGGCCTCACAAACCATTTGTCACCGAAACAGTGGGTCAGTGTGTCTTTCTATTGAAAAGCGCAGCAGCACTCCAAAGTAACTTGAAAAACATGTCTTTTGAACAGGGTTTCAACAATGTTCCAAAGTGCGTGGAGTATGGTTCAGTAACAGACAGGAATCTAGCAGCCTCCATCACATCCTTCAAGCCCACTGATTATGACAGTGGGCGTGGCTCCTTATAATTCTCAAAATAAAAGCACCTGGGTGTCAGAAAAACCTGCACATATTAAACACAGTGGCTTTTATGTGTGGCCTTGTCTGCAGTGGTGTTACTTGAGCAAGTAATTACAGCAGCAGAATCGTGCATTTGGGAATTATTTAATTTGTAGGTCCGTGTGTGTGTTTGCGTTCAAGGATCATATTGCCTGCCAGGGTTAATGTTGAACCCAGTATTTCCAGAATTAGTCCAAAGTGTGTGTTTCGTTAAGGGTTGGCAAAATTGCTGGTACGATGATGCCCATCCAGACAAACATCCTGCAATTGAGTTGTATTACACTGCTCATCCTAATGAAGTAGAGGATTTTTTTTTTATTAAATGTATATTGTGGCAGTATGAGTGGAGCATCTTGCCTAGTTAGTAAGCAGAAACTTTGGACAATATATTGTTATTACTGATTTCTGTTCCTTTGTAATTACCAACTCTTTTTTTCTCTTCTCACTGGCACAGATGAGCACTGAGGAATTGCAGGTATGTGTGTGTGTGTGTGTTTGTGTGTGTTTCACTATGTATAGTATATTTTAAGATCTCATTTACTAAATTGTTGAATCAGGAAACTATACAAGCTGTATATGCATTTTATTGGACCTATGACACACATTCTTTTACTTTATAGCCATCATATTTCACAAATGTGAGTACACTCCTCACATTTCAGCAACCATTTAATTATATCTTCTCAAGGGACAATGATACATGGAATAATAATACATGAAATTGGAATTCATGTTTTCTTCAATGAACCACAGCTCTGCAGTGCCAGCAGCACTTATGGTATACAGACAAAGACAATGACACTACTGCCACCATGTTTGACTGTCGGCCAGGCACATCTAAATTATATCTAAATGAGCTATTTAGCTATTAGCTATTTATTTAGGTGGGACAGACACCAGTCGGACTAGATAGGAAAGCTCAAGTGATGAAGCCTGCTCGGATGAGAGGCAAAACGTTTCTACGACAACCTGAACAGTCCAGTTGTGATCAATTCAACGCCCTGAGAATACACTGACCTGGATGAGTTGTAATAAAAGTGATTGTACCCATTTTTGTGAGAAACTGCTCTGCATCTTTTCCAACATACTTTTATTTTTGGCCTGTCATCAGTGAATAACCAGGCTTGTAAGAACACACAGGACATTGCCTCCTTGTCCACAGTCATACTCACACCTTCTTTCCGCTCATCCGTTTGCACAACAGGTTCAGCTCGCTGAGAAGACGACTCTGCTTAGTGAAGCTCGACTGAAGGAGCAGGGCTTTGTTGAGAGGGTGAGCAACTGGTCCGGCAATGTGCACTTTTAGCAGGGACAGGTGAAGCGCAAATCTCATGCAGTCTGTTCCCATATTTCATAAGCTTCCAAAAAGCGCTACCGCTCTCCTGCTGTCTCAACTTATTTCCACAGCACATCTGTTTACGTTTGATTTTAGTCCTATAAACAATCAGAGCAACACCTCCCACCGTTTCTTTTCCCTAAATCATTTTTCTCACAAACTTCCGCTCAACAAAACGCTACTTGCATGTCGCAGTTATTAATTAGGCTAATACAGTATAGCAGATGAGCCTGCTTGGGTCACATATTTTATTTTAAATAGGATTCTGTGCTTGTTTTTTTTTTTTTAGATTCACTCGCTTGAGGACAAGATTAAATGTTTCCACCGGAACGCAGTCGTTACTCATCTCGGGAGCACACACAGAGGTAACTCTTTGAATCACTTAGTTCTGCTTCTGGATCCCATTTCCTTTTTTCTCCTTGGCAAAACAATTGCATCTAAAATGCACTACAGCACCTAGAGCATGTGCTTATGAACTTAACTGCCACTAGCCATGTATCCTTCTCACACATCAGAGGGGGCACAGGATCTGCAGAAGGAGTATGTGGGGGCGTTGTGGCATGCGGCCGTGTGTTCTGGTTTAGCAATGCTTTGGAGAACAATATGGCTGAGTGTGGTTTAGGCCTGGGATGAGCTCTGTGGTTTGTACTGGGCTTTGGTCAAGGAGAACGTAAGGTTTAGGGTTTGACATGTAAGAGCTGTGGCTTAACCCCACGGGATTGTAAGTCAGTGCCATATCTTCATGTATACAGTATTATAAACCCATTAAGGGATAAAGTGAATTATCCTCCTGTTTTAAACTTTCCCTGCTGCTGTAATAAAGTGAAGCTGCTGTCAGAAGAGAGGGGGTTGTCTGTGAAGCAGCCGTCCTTGGATTTAATGGCTTTTGCAGGTTGAGGAGCTTAATGTGTGTCCAACACGGCACTCTTAGTTCTCACATCCCCTATTTCCTCTGCACATATTTCATCATTATACACTCACCAACCAATTTATTAGGTACAACTACATAATCTAATGTTTGTTATTGTAGCCCTCTAAGGGAATCAATATAATTCCTAGTTGTCCTTCCACTGCCACGGCTGTGTTTTGTTTTTTTGTATGCAGAAGACGGATCAGATTTATTTGGAACATGTTCACATCTTTGCATTTTTAACTGTATATTAGATATCCTATATCAGGGGCTGAAAAATGCAATGTGCTTGGTATGTTTTTTTCCATGTATTCAATTTGAAATGTGTGTGCAGTGGATGCGTTTCTAAATGTTGCGGTAATACACATTATTTGGCTGCTCAATAAAATGTTATAGTTATGGTTTCATTATTCACCCATTCAAGAGAAATAATTTACAGTACCGTAATCCCTCATTAAGCGAATTTCCGCAAAGTAGGATTCTTTATTTATAATTGAAATATTTTTTTACAGCATATTAAACTTATTTACCTTCAAAATATGGTTTTGAACATTATTAGAGCCCTGTAGACATGACATAGCACCCCCAAAGTCACCTTTGCACTCCTATTACCCAGTATAGTAGCCATAATAAAAGTAAATAAGCCATTTAAGACATAAATAAGCCTCTTGCTCTTGTGTGTTACTGTAAATCTGTTCGGGGAATTCAGTGGCAAATAGTCAGGATGAAAGTGATTTTGGGGGGTTCAGAGTTGTCTTTCATCTTGGTGTGGGTTATGACCACAACAGTAGTACTTGTAGTATTTTCTTAGGGATTTTTATGTGGGATTATTGTGCCTATTGTGAGGTCATTCAAACCTGCGATAAAAGCCTGTCATTCGGGCGATCAAGTCTAGTTCTTGGACCTTTTGCCGAGCATCTTCACAACATCTTTGAATGCGTCTTCTTAATGCCATATATTTGTATTTTAGTTAATTTAGCCATTTTTATGCTTGAAAATGATTAATTTCGCCACAAAATATGAAACATTTGCTTAAATATGCATATTTGTTTTTTACTAATAGGGCGTATTCAACCACGAAACATCATGATTTATTAGCATATTATTAAAAAACGCAAAATTCCAAGCACGATGTGGCAAGGGATTACTGTATATGTATGTATATATAATGTATATATGTAATAAGAAAAGCAATTATTATTTAGTCTTGTGTGCATTGAATTATTTACATTATTGAAGCCAGATTTCTGAGGCATTTACTTTTATGGCACATGTACAGAGTTTACTGAAAACAGCTGGTGGATGTCTGGTGGAGTACATTGTGGTTATCTACAACCAGATATTTGTGTAGAACTGCACTGCATCATACTAAGAGGTGTTTCTTAGATTTTGTTGCTCAATGGATAAGAACAATATTAGAAACGGTACGAAACAATGCAGTCCTGCGCCACTACAATCTACAGTCGTAACCCTTCTTTCAGTAAGAACTCATTAGATTCTGCAGGTGTACCTAACATGGCCAGTGTATGTAAATGCTTCGCACATTAGTCAGCAATGTTTTCAGGTAGAAGATAAGGTGGTTTGTGTGGAGCAGCATTGGGTCAGGAGGCCAAAGGCTGTAAGAGATTTATTGGTCAGCCATTACTGCACGCCAGAAGATCAAAGATTTGTTTGCTCATGTCTGTCACCTTTTCACTGTCCTTTAACCGAACTCTCTCTCTTTGTTGTCGTCTCAATGATTATTCCAAACAGGCACAGAGCTGCACAGATGGTTCCAGAGTAAAGTCTTAATGGGGATATGTCAGTAGTAAAAGTGTTGATAGCCGTCTACTGTACATGTTATTACACTTTCTATTCATTGATTTTGAAAGGTGTAATGTCATTATACCCTTACACTCATTCTGCCTGTTCACGCTGAGCTTGGACTCGCTAACCTGTAGTTTTATTTAGTGTTTAATTTGCAACCGTGCCTCTGTGCAAGGTGCCCCCATTAGGTTACTAGTACCGGGTGTGTAGGGGATCTATTAACAAGCCACATTTGTAACAGCTTGAGCCATGTCATTGGCTAATTAGCTTCAATCACGTACTGTTCACACTTTTAGATTTAGTAACGTGGTTTCTTTTCACAGATGCTGCACGTAACAAACCTGAACCCCTCTCAGAAGCCACTGAGATGGAGTACTTGAGGAAGGTGCTGTTTGAGTACATGATGGGACGGGAAACAAAAGTATGCTTGTCTTTTGTTTTTTGTAATACATACACAAAATGGCAATGCATGCAATGTTGAATGCCTTTTTCTGTTTTCTGCTTTCTGCTTTTTCTGCTGTATTTCCTTGTAGTCTTGTTGCCAAAGTGTGGTCTGTTATATTTTATGGAGCTATTAAAATATTTGAAATAAACCAAACCATTCACAACTATGGAAGTTGCCCCTGCCGGGCCCATTTCATGCAAACCAAGTCTTCTGTTCATTATTTTAATATTGTGTTTGCTGTGGTATGGAAAATCCACATAATTACGAAAACGCTTATTTCAGTTACTTATCCCAGTAACACAAATACTATTTATACAAATTGTATTAATTGTGTTGATTTAAAGCTGCTACACTCATTGACTGGCTAAAAAACCAACTAGGTAGTCCATCAGTCTAATGAGATCCAATACAAAAGGTGTCCATCCATCCATCTATTTTTGATGCCGCTTATTCACTACGGTCGTGGTACAAAAAGGTGTATAAAAACACATTTGCATTACAGTATAGGCAGAATACACGATACAGCGTGCAGCAGGTGTACCTAATGCTGTGGCCATTGACTGCAATCTGTCCTGACTACTTTATTCGAACACTACATAATGACCCCAGGGTGCCCAATGATGGCCGTCTGCTGCACAAAATATGTGGCCACTCCAAATGAACATTGATCTCCCTAAATTAACAGTGCTGTTGACATGGTCCTAAAGTCAGCAGGATTTTCCCAGCAGCTTTACAACAGTCGATCTCAACAGCAACATGGCAGCCTTCCTCCATGTGCAGGATGTCCTGCAGGCAGACTGCGAAGCACATATGTCTTGCATGACGCACACGTTTAAAGACATGCTGGCGTTGTTTATTGTTAGTTAAGCGGTTGGGTTTCTCTGTGTAGCAGCCCTGTTCCTGATTATCCCTATGTTTATGGCTTAGTGCATGCACCCTGGCACATAGGCCTGCTGTTGATTATGCACATAATGTTTTTTCTCTTACTTAATAGTCTCAGAAGTGTCTCTTTTAAATTGAATGTGTGTGTGTGTGTGTGTGTGTGCACTATGTTTCTACACTACAAAATTAACTTGCATTATTTTATTTGTTGATTTCACTCATAGACGATGGCCAAAGTGATTACTTCCATGCTCAAGTTTCCTCCGGACCAAGCTCAAAAGGTTTTGGACAAAGAGGAGTCAAAAGTAATGGTAAAACCTTTCTGTTTTTACTTATGAGCTCCGTTGTTTGAAATTTTGTATAACATATATAAAATAAGTCAGCTAGAATGGTACACAATAGATGAGCACAAGAGCACTGCAAAAGAGTTTGGTTATGCTGGTTGACCTTTTAACTTCCTGTCATACAAGTCTAAATAGACCTTAACCACTGTACAATGTAACTAAGTAAAATGAATCATCCTTTGAAGACGCACGGGCAATGTTTTGAGTAACATTATAACTTCCTGTTACACAAGTATAAAGAGAAGTTAACCTCTGCATAATAATACTAAAATAAAGTAAAACTACTCACCCTTTTGAAATGTTTAAAGTAACATTTTAACTCCCTGTCCTAAATATAAGCTTAATACCCTAAGCTAAATACTGCCGGAGTGAATGAAACCATTTGATACAGTATTTATTTAATTGTATTACCTTATTGCACTGAGCACTTTTTCTGATTGTGTTAAGTTCTATTTCTAGTCTTGACACGACTGTTGACGTGCTGTAAGACAGTTTATGGTAAAGAATTGAAGACAAATGAGGCATGTGTTCATGTTTGTCTCTTTCAGCCTTGGTTAAGCGTCTGAGCGAGTCTTTAAGATGAAACTGCTGCTGCCGAAGGGGAAGACTGCCAAGGATTTAATCAAACCCTTCTCTCTGCATTGCTTATGTTATATATTTGTGTGTGTATGAATGAATTAATGTATGCGTGAATGAATGGCTACACTTTAAGTGCGACGGGGGTAGAAGCTAAAAGTATGAGGGACATATACCAGAAACACATATCTTCCATGAATCCACATTTTACTTTGAGATTAATTTATAATCTTTTAGATACCGGTGTTATTCTTATTCTTGAATCTGTTTATATGGATTGGCGTGTGCAATAAATGATTCTGTTATCACATATCAGTGCTGATGGTTGCTTTTTTTTGTGTTGTGCTGTCATCTGGACCCTTTCCTTTGCAAAAACTGTAAATGACCCTTTAACTGTGTACTCACTACACATTTTAGTTAGCACCATGTGGACCTTTCTTTTTTCTCCCCAAGCATTATATTGTATTCCTAAAACACACTGTAATTTGTATTAAAAAAATGAAACTGTACTATAGGGCTCTATATCACTTGCTATACGTTTTCTGTATAACAAATTAAATCTTATTTACAGAACATCTGTCGGCTTTCATTCTCCCTCTTGTTTGTCTTTCGCAGGTTAAAGTATGATAACAATCTATCTTGAAATAGATACAGAACACACCGTGTCAATGGACCATGTTGTCATATAGCCGAAAGGGCACATTTACGCATGAGAAACACATTTCATTATGCTGAAATAAGGACCCTCTTTATTGCTCAGTTTTGTCATCATTGAGAGAATTTGGCTCTGGTTGTTGGCTGCCTTACACGCTTTCAGGATATAAGTATACACATAAAGCTTTTATAGCAAGTGTGATTTAGACCCCAAACACCTGTATACACTTTAATTTTACATGTTTCCAGTGTTTATGCATGCATTCCACTAGAATACAGGACTCTTATTAGTACTATATTGGTATCATCTGTCACATTAGACAAAGCTATCCTCATTATTGTCTCTTTTTCATTTGTTCATTTGGCTTAAAAAAATAAATAAAAATAACTGCAATTATCAGGAGAGGAGAGAAACGATGGTTTCATTTAAATAATCCCCTAATTTGTAGTCAAATTTGAATCGTTTCACTCATAGTTCACTTGATGTAACTACAAAATTGTATATAATATATTTTTATTAATTTAATATGTTTAATTTATAGGTTGTAACTGTGCAGCATCAGTGGAATACCGTTAGAGGGCAGCAGTACGCCCTCATTTCATTTGACAACAAACAACTTGTTGCGTGAAATGTAACAAGTCCCAATTCCTATCACAGTAAAAGTCATACCTCAACCGCTGCTGCTTTCAAGATCACCACCAACACGTGCTTTTATTTTGTCGCTCACTTACAGTACTTCCTGTCCCGTCTCGGATACGTCATGTGAGCTTGGCGTTGTGGACAACCGCACAGTTATCTCGGCGGCAAGCAGCCAGAGTGCAGCTAGCAACTTTGTCAGATGGACGCGCAGAATGGAGACTAGCTGACGCACCGTTATTCTCTGGACCATAACTTTCCTCCTCCATTACTGTCTACGTACGACGATAAAGCGAGGAATTGAGTTGTGGAACTTTTTGATCCAGTGACTAAAAACGTTGTATTTTTTCAATACTTTTGGACGCTGTTACTGCGTAATTACGCACGATGCGCAAAGGGATGGCTCCTCGTCGAAGACAAAAAACAGGAGTACAAGCGGTTTTATATGTGTGCCTTTCAATTTCAGTTTGTTTCTCTTACAATATAGACTTAGACCATCCTGTGGTGTTCCGTGGACCTAATTCTAGTTTTTTTGGCTACTCTGTGCTGGAGCATTATCATGACAACACACGCTGGTGAGTCCCTGTTTTGTCACAATACTGAATAATAGTGCTTGTTGGCTTCATCCACTATGAATGTAAAGACTCATGATGATACCGAGGGATGCTCAATGAACATGACTTTACATTTTATGCATGCATTTCAATGGCTTGACATGATCTCCCCTTTCCTGATGTGTGCAGGGTCATAGTGGGGGCACCCAGGGCCAACTCTACCTACAGTAGTTCTGTGCACTCTCCTGGTGCTGTGTTCAAGTGTCGGGTTCACAGCAACCCTGAGCGTCGCTGCACAGAGATGGATATGGGACGAGGTCAGTCAGTCCTGCTGCAGCATCTATTGTGACAACACTTAATTCTTATTCAAGGCCTACTGTATATAAATTCCGCCAAACATCTGTTTTTTATCTAAATAATACACACCTTTCTATTGTTTTTAGTGGAGAACTTACAACATTCACATGAGACAAATGACTTCTCTGTGCAAAGGTTGTTGTTTGGATAAACTTGATATGTTTTCTGGCTACTATTTTTATGAAGAAGAGCCAAAAAGTTGAGCTTCGACCACCCTCAGTCCACCAGGTCTGTTCTGTGGTGGATGAATGGTTTTAATATCAAACATGTGATGCCAAAAACATGGGAGAAATACTACTTGATGATTTCCATCCTGCACATTGCACAATTAACACCTTTTACTGTAGTTCAGCATAATCATGTCAAAGAGTCTCTAACTGGCGGCCCATAGGCCAAATGCCACCCATGAATGACACCAGACCGGCCCATTCAGTTTAAAAGTGTTGCAACTTACGTTTTTGCGGCATATTCCTAAAAGCACCGGAGCACTCGCTACATCCTTAAAGGGATAGTTTGGATTTTTTGACATGAAGTTGTATGACATCCCCATCAGCAGTGTAGTCCATTAACAGCGACTTACCCCCCCACTTGGTAAGTCCAGTTCTGGTCAGATTTCTGTGATGAAGAACATAGTTCCGCTTAGTTGCTGGGGACAATTAAGTAAAGAGTTTGGCTTCTCAAAACAATATGCGTTCAAAAGATTAATACATTTGTATCACAAAAAAAAAAGAAACCTCACAAAATACCCGCCGTTATATTTGTCTTCCACCGTATCCCTGCGCACTGTTGCCTGTGCATTCATGGGTATGTGACGAAGACACTCGCATCTTCTTAAAGGCACAACAGTGTTTTTATCATCTAGTGGATCTTTGACTAGTGTTTTTGCAGTAGGTCCTTAAGACAGCACATCGCTCCTGTTATATAGAGGATCTCTGACTAACTTTTTTGCAGTAGGTCCTGAAAGACAACAGAACACTCCTGTCATATATTGGATCTTTGACCACTATTTTGCAGCACGTCTTTAAAAACAGCAGAGTGCTCTTGTCGTATAGAGCCTAGGTTTCCAAAGTGGGGTACGCCAATTGTCATGGGGGTACGCAAATAAAAATTTAAAACAATTAGCACCTAACACTAACAATTATGAGTGTGCCTGAACGCCTCGCAGCACAGAGCGCACAGTCAGAGCAGAAAGAAGGAAGGAGGCAACATGAAGTTCTTCATTGATCTGTGTGCGCTATATGAACAAGTGAGTAAGTTTGATGATTGTGTATTAAGAGTGTTTAATCTTGTAGATTTAATTTATATTGGTGTTCCAATCTCCTCATTGTGAAAACCTGTCAATGTATGTGCGTGTCAGGATGAGAGAGTGGAGATTCCCCCTAAAATGATGCTTTATCGCTGGTGTTTCTGTAATGGATACTGCTTTATCATGTTTGATAAACTTTCCCTTTTAATTTGGTATCAAATTAAAATGCAGACTCAAATCATAGCGATTGCGAGTGGACAAAAGTGGAGCTTCAAAGTTAAACCCATTCAAACGGAAGGATCCCAACATCCGGCTGAAATAAAAGCTATGTAGGACAAATACTTTGTCAATTTAGCAGTGCTCATGTGAAACCTTGATCAAAATTTGACCATGCAAAATACAAATTTCTTAACCTGAATTACTTACTAAATATACAATTGATTAATCATCTTCTATTTTTCAAGTTAATGAAGATTTTAAAAATGTTTTATGTTGTTTGAAAGTGCAGGAGTAGGCGGTAAATGGCTTCAAGTCAAATGTCTGAAGGGCTACGCGACTATGACACTGCTATAGAGGATCTTTGAGTAGCTGCTTTGTACTAGGTTCTTAAAGTCAGCACATCGTTGTTGTCATTTATAGGATCTTTGTCTAGTGTTTTTTTTTCCAGTAAGTAATTTAGATATTTAGATATTTGCCATTTGGTAAAGAAAAAATAAGAAGGTATGACAGAGACTTTACATGAGGACATGTCGTAATGCTTGAAGAACCATCTCAGAATCATCCATGCCCCTTGTCACCATGAATGTGTTCTCTTAGTGTCCCGCAGCTGTTTTTAAAGTGTCAAGATACTGTTTGCCAATCTGACAAGCCAGAACCAAATAGTTGGACAATAGCAGACAAGTCCCCCCACCGTCCTTTGTCTTCCTGCTGTGACGTCTACAAACTGCTTTTATTGTCCATCAGGAAACAAGCCCAGAGAGTCCTGTGGGAAGACGTGCCAAGGGGACAGAGACGACGAGTGGATGGGAGTAAGCCTGGCCCGCCAGAACAGAGCCGACGGCAGAATACTGGTGAGTTGATTAATGAGAACTGGGTCTGATTATAACAACATCATTGTTTCAAAAATAGTACCATCATGTGTCTCAACATCACATCTGCCTCCTATAGTGGCGGATTATATGCCTGAGGCGCCTTGAGTTGTCTTCTATTTTATTTATATGCCACCGATTTATGACTAAAATTCTCTCAACGCACTTTTCATATGGAGCAGAAGAAGGAGTACAGTCCTTATACGGTAAAAAACAGAACAGCACTTCAATCAATCAGGACTGTGGAGCTATGAATCATTATGTGGCAAGATGAAAAATATGGCAAAAATACTTTAAAGTGCCTTTTAGCAAGGCAGTGAAACCTTTCAACTGTTCAAAGTGTTTTTTTTATCCAGTCCAGAATATATACCATAAAACCTTTATTAATTGCACAGGCAATGTTTGAAACCAGGGGTGCTCACACTTTTTCAGCCTGCGAGCTACTTTTAAAATGTCCAAGTCCCAAAGATCTACCTCCTACTATATATATAGAAAATATGAGTACGTATTTATATACGTTATACATGTACATCAGGTGTGCATGCACTTTTTCAGGATGCAAGTTATAAATCAAAATGAGGTACTTCTTTCTATAAAACATATATATAAAATCCAACCGTAAATATTAATGATTAGTATTTCACATTCACATTTTCTAAGTTTACAGGTAATCAGAGTAGTTGATATCATAATTATATTCAATATTGCAGTAAAGCTAATTACACATAGTTCCTCAATACTTGTGTACATAACCTGAGTACTGGTAATATGTCAGTAAAAATAGCTACGTAACGTTCATTACGACACACAGGTCATGTATTAGGTACATCCAATTAGCATTTTCTATCAAACACTACTGATATACAAGCAATTGACAATGGCGCCCAAGTCGAGGCAACATATTAAAAAGGTTTCAGCGATGGGCACATTTTCCATTTCATCATGAAATAATAGTTTAAGAAGCGGACGTGTAAAAAAATCTTTTTGGTAGAGTTCATGATGTGAAGCAACGCCATCAAATAGTAGACTTGTTTTTGTACATACCTAGCTGCTACAAGTGAACAGGTAACGTTTGTAATAGATATAAGCATCTTACCGCTGAGCTAGTTTATCCGTAATCAGAATAATGAAGATGAAATCTCCGCGGGAGCAGGAGCGAATCAGGAGGGGAGCTTAATGTCAGCTCACTGATGTCATATGACTACAAAGTGACGTTTATGCGATCAACCCAAACTACCATGGCGATCTACCGGTAGCTCGCAATCGACGTACTGGCCACCCCTGTTTTAAAGTAACACTTTTATATTAGTAACTGTCATGCAAGTGTAAAAAAAAGTTATCCATTGTATTAAAACAAAAAACACAAAGTGAAATGCCATGGTCTTAACAGATCTTATTGTATGACATTCTTACTTGACACACAAGTGTAAAAAGAAGTTAACCATTGCAGTAAAACAGAAAAAACATTTTAATGGCGAATGAAAAAGATTTAATGCGCAGTATAATCACCTCACAGTACCTCACATGTACCTCAGAAATTTTAGAGCTTTTAGAACATTTGTACTTGTCACACAAGTGTAAAAATAAGTTAACCATTGCAGTAACACAAAAAAACATGAACTTTAATGACAAATGAATGTCAAATAAATGTGCAGTCCAATGGAATCACATCACTCTGGTACGCATCATGTAGAAATGTCACTTTTAGAACATTTTTACTAAGAAGTTAACCACTGATTTAGTAAAACAGCAAATTACTTCTTTAACTTTGTTCAATAGTGACACTGGGGTTATTGAATGTGAGTTTGATCACTTCGTGCATCTTCTTCTCGTCTTCTAGTCCTTCTTGTGGATGTTGCAATTTAAAAAAACACAACAAACAACAAAGAAAAAGCGAAACCTACACCCAGAATCAATCATTTGATGCTCGCTAAACTGAGGTGTCATGCATGTGACATTAGAATCATACCTACACCGAAGATTTGACCCCGAATTGTACCAAATCAGTCTCCAGCGGCGGCAATATGTGGAAATACTTTGTCACGTCCTGTGTTATTTCTTGCAGTTGGAAGTGGGCTTGCTATGTTGTAACAACGGGCGTGGGTGTGCCGCAGATTGCACCGACGTTAGCTGACTCATTAGCTTGTAGCGACGCCGCCACGATTTCGTCTCTGTTGTCAGTCGACATTTTTACCCACGTCGAGGGTCACCAAATGTAGAGATGCGATTCACGAGACAGGAGTCAAGGTAGATGGCACCAATCAGTTTACTCTCCACACAACTCCACAACACACATTTTCTTTAGCAACAGCTAAGTGGCTACAGCAACCTCATGACCCGGAAACGTACACTTGGTAGATGGATGGATGGATGAATAGATAGATAGATAGATAGATAGATAGATAGATAGATAGATAGATAGATAGGTAGATATGATATGATGTTACACATATCGGTATCAGTTGATATCGGAATCGGAAATTGAGAGTTTGACAATATCGGGTATTGGCAAAAAAGGCAATAACGGACGTCACTAGTATCCGTGTATCTAGAAGCGTATCGAATCATCTACCACAAAGAGATTTACATCCCCACAAATCAGATGTTCCATTATTTCGTCTTAAATTGAACCCTTTATAGGGGACTTATGGAAATACATGAAACTGCTCAATTTCAAGGTCATTACAAGATATTTTTTTTGTTTTATAACTTTAAAACAATGTTTTCCTAAAACAAGCTTTCACAATATGATCATATTTCATCATTATTATACGGCCTGGTACAAATCAGGAAGTTCCAATTCCTCATAGTGAGATGTGTAAGGTCCATTTCCACCCAATGGTTTTCTGTTGAATAGAGAGCTAAAACCCTCCTGAAACTGATTTGGAAACTGGTGTGTGTTTACATAATGATGTGAAACACTCCTGATTTTTTGCATGGGTGGAGTGAGGACTGTCAAAAACACATGCAATGGAAAAGAGTAGTTCCTATAATATAGATAAGCAGGTTTGTTTGGTGTCTCTCTGAACCACCAAGCACTTCTCATAGTGGGTAGGTGGGTAAGGCAGTGGAAGCAAGTTGCAAAATCTTTCTCAGTCTCTTAGATTTGCAGTAAACACTCATTGGCTTCTGACTAACTTGCTCTTGAGGGAAGAAACATGACTGGAATCTCTTTGTGAAGATCTCCAGGTCCATTTGGATGGCTGTTAAACGTGTACGATGTGTTTTATACACATTTGTGGAATCTAGTGGCACT
Source organism: Dunckerocampus dactyliophorus (assembly GCF_027744805.1). Classification (NCBI taxonomy): domain Eukaryota; kingdom Metazoa; phylum Chordata; class Actinopteri; order Syngnathiformes; family Syngnathidae; genus Dunckerocampus; species Dunckerocampus dactyliophorus. Next base: position 12,816,623 of record NC_072832.1, on the reverse strand, counting down.
ACTTTCAAACTAACCCCTGGCTCTACAGACCATGTTAGTCAGGAATGCGAGTGAGAACTTACATAACCTTTGGCTGCAACATGTTGCGACTGTCTTAAAGGTACACAATACAAAATGCGATGGCTTTTCATAGCCCACGTGTTGCTGTGCGGCTTTTTTTTTTTTTTTACACTATTATTTTTTTCAGGATGAGCTCACGTTACAGCACGACAGGGGGGAAGTGTAGTGACTGCTTGGCAGATGTTTCTTCCAAGGCTCTCACTGAACAAGAACATGACACAGCACTGCCGCCATTTGCGATGTCGTCTTTTTTATATCAGTTTCAAGTCATTTTGTTACCCCTGTTTTGATGCTGGAGTATCGACTAAGTTGTTCCCTTCTACCACCAATCTCATGCTCCATTCCATTTGATTGACATTTCATTTAATTTAATATTTATTATTTATTTATTGCAGCCAGGCTTCCCCCTCCAATTGCAAATTGTTATTCATTGTTTAAGGCATTGTAACAAATTGTCAAAGCAGTAACTTGTAAAGAATTTGCGTGAATTTATTTTGATATTGAATTTGCTACTTTTCAAATCAAAGAAAACAATGCCTTCTGACCTACTGGTACAATTATTTTGTAAGGACTCTTACCACAACCTTTTTAAACTGTTTATATAACTCCATGGGCTTCCATTATTTTAACAATTCACATTACAGTGAATGTCCAATATCTAACTGAAGAAATTAACTGCACACGACTTAGCATGGATGCTAGCTCTAACCCATTATGAGAGCTGTCTTGGCTAGTCTGCCAACTTAGGACAACTACTACTAGTGCTAATACAAAATAAGTGATCTGGGGTCACCATGACATTGAAAGGGATGTTGTCTCTTTATTACAAGCCAGCGTACCCACCAAATGATTTACAAGTTGTTATTTTAAGGTCAAATTCTTACACACTGTTGCTTTAAGCTTTTCTATTTCTTAAATTGGACACACTTCTCTCCACAACGCCGTTAGGGCTGTATTTCAGACATGCACCCTGCGGAGTGAAGCCGTCCGCTCATTAAAGATGGTTCCACATCCACTGAGACGCACTGACTCCAGCCCAGTGAGAGAGCAGGCTTGAACAAATACAGTGAAGCTGAGGTCAATCTGTGTTGTGTGCACAGACTGAACAGAAGTTGTTGTTTTATTTCCCACAGGCTTGTGCTCATCGCTGGAAAAACGTCTACTACGACTCAGAGCATATTCTCCCACATGGGTACTGCTCCATCATCCAGCCAAATCTCCAGGGCAGGACGCGGCCCCTCATTCCTTGTTATGAAGGTACAGTGGGAACCTTTAGCCCTAATTTGGTCATGGTACTTCCCCTCTCTTCTTATTTACTACATGATGTTTCTCATCTCTTAGCATAGAGAGCCCACAACATTGCGTCATTATTGTACACATTAAAAGCAAAAGCCAATGGGAGTTTAATAATACCCCTATATGCTTTTATCCCCTCATGCGTACACTGTTGTCATGTGATTTGTGTGTATGGAGCCATCATGGAACCACACGTTTTCTTGTGAGCCTCTGAAAACAAGTAGAGTGAAGTGTGATCTCCCCTCCTCAAGTCCAACTCACAAAGAGCATGTGTCAGTTTGGTCAGCCTGGGAGATTTGCCCACTACTTTAAAAAGATAAACACATAATTTTAAGAAACATCTGTGCTTTTTGCTAATACATTTTATACCACTGGGTTTATTTGCCTTTTAAATGAAGCCCCATTTGCAAGGAGCGTGCATTTTGTGAAAATGGGATGAGTATGTGTGTTACACCCATGTGACATGTGCCAAACATCTTATTCTGCTGTTGCCATTGACTCTTGTTTGGTGTTCTTTGGTGGATTGGATGATTAAAGTCTCAACAGAACGAAACCAAACAAACTGTTACTTTTAACAGTCAGAAGCCTTGTGTGCAAGAACCATACACACACCACCACCTCATGCTGGCCACACTGCTGTGGGACGGCATTCCATTTCTTAACCAGGTGTCATCACAAGTTTATCTAAATGGTTGTGTTGATCACTCACAAGTTCAGTTGGGTAGAGGGTGGGACTCCATTCTTTCTACTCCCAAATTAAATTCAAAATTCTCAAGATAGTCTCATCACTTTACACACCCCACTCTGTGGGGTGAGCATGGTCATATGGGATTGCCACCAGGGATGTACCGATCCACATATTTTCACTTTTGATGCGATCCTGATACCTGAATTTGAATATCTGCCAATACCGATACAATTCCAATACCAATCCCAGAGCTCTGTTTGCTTTAATATGCAACTACGCGAAAAGAATTATCACCAAATGTAGCTAGAAGAATATCAGCAAACAGCTACTGTATGTCAACACTTGCAGCTCCACACACACACACACACACACACATACGAGCACTTAGCCTGTCGGGTTCACGGCTTCACAGACAGTCGGACAACACAGAATTCTTAAGCTCGCACATAACTTTCTGGTAGCTACGTTATCATTATTGACTTTATATGAGGCCAGAATAAACTCATCAGCAAGGCACGTACTGTCTTTGAGGTGTGTTGGGGCTCCTTATCATGTTGAAAAACTGCCGTGTGGCACAGTTCCTATGGGAGGAGATCATGCTCTGCTTCAGAAAGTACACGGTACATGTTGGAATTCATCTTTCCCTCAATGAACCAGTGTCGGCAGCACTCATGCAGCCCCAGACCATGACACTACATATTTGACTCTATGCAAGACACATTTATCTTGGTACCAACTTGTGTTGTCAGATATTTTATATAATAATGGCTGTTTGTTGAGTCATTTGCTCAAGAGGTAGAGCAGGTCATCCAGAAACGGGAAGGTTGGCGGTCCAATTCTCGCTCCCTCCACCCAGTCACTGAGTCACTGATTTGTGATCTGGGATGCAAATTCATATCTGCTTTAACCTTTCCCGCTTCTGCTCCCCCAGACTGGTCTTGGATGGGACTAGCTCTTTGACTATCTCCATATGGAATCCAAAGAGAGAAAACTCCAATAAATGCTGGATCAAGCACACAGTGAAATAATTTGTGGTTTGTTTGGGTTTTTTGTGTCCAGATTATAAGCAGAAGTATGGGGAAGAGCACGGCTCCTGCCAAGCTGGGATTGCGGGAGTTTTTATGGAGGTCAGTAACAGGACTTGTTCATCTTCTTAATCGCCGAAATGATGTGTATTTCATGTTTTCATTTTATATACTTAATATGAGTTACATTGCCTCACATGATTGCTTAAAAGTGTTTTATTTGAACACTGCTGAATCCGTTTTTACTGTTTGACTGACTGTGGGTTCATGAGAATATTTAGATTTTTAAGATATGGAAAATCTAACTTGCAACACATTCATTGTTTCCTGATAACGGCGTGCTTATGTTTCCTTTGGCTGCAGCAGCCTTACTTCACCTCTGGGGTGGCTCCACCAGATAAAGCGATTAAGAAAACACGCGTTTCCCTTTTCTCAATATAGCAGAGATGCACTTCTGACAGATGACATCATCTGCTGCAGCACAATAGCTTTCTGTGCAAACTCTACTGGAGCCTTAAACAGACAAAGTGACGCTAAAGTGAGCAAAGCAAACAGCACACTTTTCTTATGTGTAAAAATCTGCCTACAAATCTGTAATTCGTTACCGATGGTGCTCAGGTATGGAGCCCCCGAGGGGACATGGTGAAAAAAAAAAATGCACAATTTCACAATCACACTCAATTTAGTAAGGTTGACACATGTCTTCATCTTAAATTAACTTTCCTCAATAGATAATAAAATGCGCCGTTTTACATAATCTACTTGTTTTTATGAGCAATACCTGGATGGATAGATACAGTACAGTACAAGTATAACCTTAGATTATACAGTACAAAAGCATAATGTTAAATTATACTTTGTTAATCCCATGAGGAACACAGTTCATTCCATTTGTTGACATGAAACCTTGTACAGACAATGGTTTGATAAAATGTACAAAAGTTATTGTCGAAAACCAAGATGACGTGCAAAAACTGAATCAATTTTTCCCATAAGAAATAATGTAAATTCAATTAATCTGTTTCAGACAGCCAAAAGTGTGAAGAGAAAACATATGTGATATAGGTTTACTGGGGTTACTTAGGGTTGTGGGGGTATACTGGACCTTTTCCCAGCTGACTTTGGGCGAGAGGCAGGGTACACCCTGGACTGGTTGCCAGCCAATCGCAGGGCACATATACAGTAGACAAACGACCATTCACACTCACAGTCGGCAATTTAGAGTCGCCAATTAACCTAACATGCATGAGGAAGCCGGAGTACCCGGAGAAAACCCACGCACGCATGGGGAGAACATGCAAACTCCACACAGAGATGCCCAACGAAGATTCAAACCCAGATCTTCTAGATCTACTGACTGTGTGGCCAACATCCTAACCACTAGGCCACCGTACGACCCGAACTGATATATATTACTTATATATATTGCCAACAAAAGAAAACTATTTAGCTTGCCATAACTCTTAAAATAATAATAAAGTTAAATGGGGTTTTCCGGTCACATTTTCTTGTTCTGTTGGCATCTTATTTTGTTTATTTTAAGTAATATACAGTATTTCAGATTAGATGTATTATTTCAAGTAAGCAAGTTGATCTAAGATAGAGATTAAAAAATATCTCTGTTCAGATATTTAATATTTCTTAGATTTCAGTTTTTGCAGTGTTGCTGTTGCCGATAAAATCTGATTTCTACGTGAAGAGTTGTAAATTCTGATGCACACACTTTTATTAATATTCCCATAAAAGACTCAAACCTTTTCAGTACATAACAGCAGCATTTAAAAGAAGGAGTCCAAAAAAGCTGGAACAGCAAAGTCAATGACAAAACTTTTGACCATGACTGTAGATTCCAATAAATATTGTTATCTGTACATAGAAACTGTGATTTTAGATAAAAGTGCATCAAACACTTCTACTGACAAAACGGTCATTGTTGATCTCTTGACTTAAAGCATCTGAACACCCCCCTCACCCCCTTACCCCTAAAAAGAATGTAAAGAATCTATGGAAAATATGTCCAACTGTTAAATCTTGATCCATGGGCTCACTGGTGGCCAGATGTTTGACATCAGTGATGGATTGCCAGTGTGCATGGCCTGGTGTTGTAGCTGACCCCGTAGGTCAGGATGTTTGCATGATTCTGCTCCAAATAACAGGTTACAGGAGAGCCATTGGAGTTGAAATATGTGCAGCCTGTCTTAACTGTCTCTCTCTGGTCCTTGCCATAATAGCATGAAAGTGTCACAGCAAAAAGCCATGACAAAGTGAGTCATTCTACAGCTGTCAGTTTTACACAGGCTTTGCATTCCTCGTCACACTTCTTGGCAAACATCTGGCTGGTTTAGCGGTAGATAGCGCACAACCGTCTGTGGCCTTTGGTTAACCAAAATTTCACCCTGCAGCACGTCTGTGTTCAACTTCAACAGTGCAGATGAAAGCTATGCAGTGAGAAATATATGACTGAACGTGTGCTTGGTGGGGCGGGGTCATTTTCAGGAGCTGGTGGTGATGGGGGCTCCGGGGTCCTACTACTGGACAGGGACAATTAAGGTTTACAACCTGACATCTGACACCTTCTACAATCCAAACAAAGATGACGTGAACTCCCACAGATACAGCTACCTTGGTGAGAGGCTTTTGAGAAGAATGAGTGTGAAATATAAATGTCCAACCAACAAAAGGCAGCTGACTATCTGTGTGTGTGCAGGCTATGCTGTGACTGCAGGACATTTCTCCTCTCCCAATGTGATTGACATAGCCGCAGGGGCCCCTCAGCACAATGGCAGCGGGAAGGTAGGGACCTCATCTTTCTGTTCTTACTGCCCAGGCACTGATCAACTTTTTCTTGTTCCACTCAGGTTTACATTTTCAAAATCGATGGTGTGTCTTTGGTGAGGAGTTTTCAAGTCTCAGGGAAAATGGTATGACTTTAGATGTGGTTTAAATACATTCACTCACAGACCTGTTTCCAATTATAATGCAGAAGCTACTGTCCGTTCTATAGTAACAATATATGTCATGGATTTATGTGATGCTTGTTTAGACAATCTAATACTGCCATGTTTAGCTTGAATTGAATAGCTGTGAATAGAATTATGTGATGCATTCCATTGTAACTTGCATGCGTGTTCAAATAAAATTAAACCATAAATCATAGCTTTGCATTTGAGTAAACCCAATGTTTTCCATATAGGGAACCTAAAATTCTGTTTTTCACTTGAATGGATGTACTCCTATGCATGTCCAAATATTGAGTTTTAAGTAAATTACTATGTCTTATGGTTTGGTACCTTTTACCTGGAAATAACACAATAAACAGGCTTAAAGAAGTAATGTTAGGAAATTCAATCTTTTGCACTAACTTCTAGCATAATTTAGAGCAGCGCAGGACTTCAAGGGAGGTGCAACAGCTTAATAAAAATCCAGAATTTTTTTTTTCTAAGCTATGTTTAAAGGCAAAATGCATTGATTTTTAGCTCCTACAATGAGAAAGTAAACACAGTCTGGGGTGAGCAGAAAGCACTGCACAATACGTTCCACAAAATCCATTTTTCAGGGAGTAGGGGAGGCCCCGACTGTATTATATTCTCTGAGGGTAGGCTCACTGTGCCGCACTTTGAAAACCCCTGAATAGAGCATCCTAATGGACTCTACATTGGATTATTTGGAGTAAAAATTGTGATCTATCCTGTAACACAGTGGCTTACATTACATTTTTCCACTTACTTGCGTTTCCAGCTAAAAGATACCGATTCAACACTTAAATCCAAAATTTGTAGTTTGAGTATGAATAATTTTTGGATTAAATTGGAAAATCATCCCTGTGTGGTGATACATTGCACTTGAAGCAAATATTAGGTTTCTTGGGTAAGATGAAAATATCAGCAGTCTACATATGTCAGTGATATGAACAAGTGTCTGTGATCTGACCCAATGCTCTGTGTGGCTCGGCTTGGTTCCAGATGGGCTCTTACTTTGGCTCCTCATTGTGTGCAGTTGATTTGAACCAGGACGGCCTGTCAGACCTGCTGGTGGGGGCACCCATGCACAGCCAGCTACGGGATGAGGGCCGGGTGTCTGTGTACCTCAGCAAAGGCAATGTAAGTGGGGCTCTGTCGGCACGATCATACCATGAGCTGCAGATTTTGTGTCTACTACTTCAATATCTGGTTCTATGTGGTTGAATTCAATAAAAATCCAAATTTGTAAGCTAAAGACACATACAGTATTGGTTTACAAATATTAAGCCATTTGTGAAAAAAGTGAAGCATGTTTCATGCTGTCTGGGATTGCTATGATATGCTGTAATGTATTGATCAGTGTTTTGGTGCTCTGCAAGATTCTGATCGTTTGTTCATTTAACATCAGTGTCACTTATTGTTCTGATGTCAGCATAAAAACTTGCTTGCAATTTTTTTCCAGGGCGTGATGGAGGAGCAGGCCGTGTTAACAGGGGACAATGCTTACAATGCTCACTTTGGAGAGTCCATCTCCTCAATTGGAGACATCGATGATGATGGCTATCAAGGTCAGTGTAATGTAATAGCGTCACGGTCCACTTACTCAGTGGCTCTCGGAAGGCCACAAGGGGCAGCCTGGCTCAGGTGGTAGAGTGGACGTTTAGTAATTGGTAGATTGCAGTTTTAATCTTCAGCTCCTGCAGTGTTTAAAGGTCTTTCAATAACATAATTCAACACTTCCTGCTGCATGTTTTAGAGTAGGGTTTGCCAAATGTTGTTGAAGTCATGGAAACTAAACTTACTAAAATATATAATTTATTACCAAAACATGAACATTCTGTAAATGTACTAATGATAAAGTACGCAAAATAGTTGAAATATTATTAATGTTATTGCACATTCAATATAAGAAAATTGTATTGATGTTAGGGATGTCCGATAATATTGGCTGATATTGGCGTAAACATGGCCTGTCACGGTAATCAATAAATCAATTAACTGCACGATAAATAAAAACGAACTCGATCATTTTGCCGGCCTCGATATATTGACATGCAGGTTTATTTTCCTCCTCACTCTCTACCAAACACACTGGATGACAAGAGAGTTCACTCTGTACATCTGTCGCAACACTTGGGTGTGTTGGTTCTATAGCGAAATGAAAGGAGTGAGACCTCCTGTCAGTCATTCAGTCTTTCTGTCCCAGTGGAGGAGGCAGGGTGCTAGCGAGTGCACACACAAGAGTGTTGTGAGCGAGCTTCGTGAGGACTGACAAGCAAGCAAATGCAAATGGGTGACACTCCTGAAAGTGCAGTGCATAGTGCATTGCAGTTACTTTGAGGGTCATCACGCATAGACTACAGTGATTTAAAGCTGTAGCCATGTGAAAATATACTGCAACCATATTGATTAAACAGGGAAAACAGTGGTGAACACTTTCTTTACACCTGCTGTGTATAAAACACGATCTGATGTCAATTTCAGCCCGTTTGCGTCATTTTGTAACATGAAAAAAGTTTGTGACAAAGACAAATAAATACAAAATGGTGGAACTAACTTTTCAGCTACCGTGATTCGCCAAGTATCCACGCTATTGTGCAGCAAACGCATTTTGCTGTATCCAAAACATGTACGTGTTATGTTTCGGTTTTCTACTCATCTACTTTTCTAATCAATAGACTTTTGTTTTACGTCAAGTTTCCTCACATGTTTAAGTTATTTAAAAGTTCTTGACATTCCAATTGCAAAGTTAAATACTATTGAGAAATTGAAGTTATTACTTTTGATACGGTGTACTCGCATTATTGTGCCATGTATCATCATTACATGAACAAAAAAATGGTCTCAAAATAATGTTGACAATAATATCATTTATAATATCGACAATAATTTGTAGGACAATTATCGTCCACCAAAATTTTTTATCTTGACAGGCCTAGTTTTCCCTCATTAATTTGAGGGTAGAGCTGCTACAGATATCTGTATCGGTAATGCAGTGCTGGGCGATATCGAGCATCTCTAATTGATATACAATCAAAATACAATAATTTACAACAATTAAAGTAGACTTAGTTACAAAACCCTGATATATATTATACAGTATATATATTAATCTGCAGCATTTTTACAGATAAGACGGAAGTGACTTTGTCCTGTTTTCTACGTTTCGGAAGTGCTGCATTCTTTATTAAGATAAGCCTGCAGTGAAAGCTTCAGGAAATACCACTGCACATTAAAACATATTTACACTGTTTATTTTCCCTGCTTGGCTCTCAGGATTCAGCCTGGCAACCTTCACATACACCATACCATTTCCCGGTTTTATCCGCCGGAGAGATCCAGCTCTCGGGCTGCAGCCTGGCACAGTGTTCGCGTGTGTGTGGGGAAAGATGGCTCCTAGCTGTTATAAATCATTATTATCATTCTTGAACGGCAAAAAGAGCCAGACTGAAAGCCTACTATTTACAAATGAAGGGTTATCATTTTATTGTAAAGAACATCTGTAGAAATAAGAGGTTTTATTAAAAATAAATGCCATGTTTAGTCACAACTACTGATTTCTGCTTTGGTATGTGCTTCACTTCATTTAAGCTTACATGTTACTCTTTCTGTGGAAAGGGGATATGCTAATGTTGTTTCACAGCTCTTTCCAACACTTTATAGTCCTGTTTCCACTCACTCTGGGGTCAACTTTTTATAGCTACTAACAGCATTTAATTGTCTGTTAGGAGTCTTACTGTAGCTGCTTGTTTCTCAAATACTGTCCAGCAAAACGTAAACACACACTCAAGTCTCACATGTACTTCACAAAAACACAGTGGGTCATTGTTACGCTGCATTTTCATGGATATGCTGTTGTTCTCCGTATTCCCTTGCAGACATAGCTGTAGGAGCGCCCAAAGAGGATGACTATGGAGGAGCTGTTTATATCTACCATGGGGATGCCACAGGAATCATCAGCAAATACTCTATGGTAAACCATTAATATGTATGATAAATGTATACTGTTGGAAGAATTTTAAATCAAAACCATGTGGTCACCATTCATGCATGTGTGCTGAATAGCAAATCTTGAGGTTACAGAGAATTCCAAGGAGTCCCCCAAAGCTTTTAACCTACAGTAAATTTTGCTGAAAATGGATTGTCAGCAATGTTGACCATTAATAGTTGAACTTTAATATTAATTTGAGGCACATTAGAAAGTGGAAAGGAAAACACTGTCTTTGACCACATGGTTATTTATTTACAAGTACAGCAATCCGTCGTTTATCACGGTTAATTGGTTTCAGACTTGACCGTGATAAGTGAATTTCTGCGAATTATGATTCCTTATTTATAAATGAAATATTTTTGTTTGAGTTGGAGCATAAAAAATCTGTTTATGACCTTCTATATACAGTTTTTAACATCATTAGAGCCCTCTAGACATGAAATAACACCCCTATAGTCACCTTTACACTTGTATTACGCAATATAGTTCATTATAACAGAAAATAAGCCATTTAAGACATAAATAAGACTCACGTTCCTGTGTGTTGCTGTAAATGTGTTCCGGGAGGACAGGAAGTGACGTGGGTTCAGATTTGAGCTTTAGTTTGGCGTGGGTTACGGCTGCAACAGTAGCTCGTGTTAGGGATTCTTGTGCCTTTTGTGAGAGAATTCAAGCCTGCAATAAAAGCCTGTTTTTTTCTGCGAACAAGTCTTGTGTGTCTCACCGAACATTACGGTAACATTATAGACACCTAGTTACCACTGTAGAATACTGAATATCATTCACAGCATCTTTGAATGCGCCTTCTGAATGCCTCATATTTGTATTTTAGTTTAAGTAGCCATTTTTATGCTTGAAAATGCTTGATTTAGGCAAAACATACATAACATTTGCTTAAATATGAATATATTTTATTATACTTGTCCGTATTCAATCATAAAACAGCATGATTTATTAATTAATTTATTTTTTTTTAAAAGTGATAGAGTGAAGCCATGAAATTTGGAGAGGCTAGGGACTACTTTATAACGCACAACACAACAGCAACAGAACCAATGTTTTCATAGCAGTAAGGAGCTAATGAGTTAGTTTTAACCAACAGTACGGCAAGTGTCACATGCATGAGTTTCACCCCAACAGCTGAGTACCGCAACCACTATTTTAAAGCTCATGCAGAGGTAGATAAACCTGCTGGATGCTGGCCACTCATTATACTTCAAAGGCAGCCACTGCATCTTGTGTGGCGTTAATAAAAACGACGTCAGGTGGTTTCCTACAGCCACAGCTGTTAATGCCTTTGTTTTTTGGCCAGGTGCTAATTACAGACCCGTGTGGTTATTATTGCTTAATTATTGCTTGTAGGCCAGACCACTAAGACATAGTAAAATTGTACTTTTAGGATAATACTCATGTACCATATCAATTAAAAATGATTACAATAAGGGCTTTCTTTGTCCTATAATGTAGAAATAGTGGTTTTACTGCAGCAAACAGCTCACATCAGCTACTTTGCCTGTGCGTTGCAAACATATGAAATATAATGTTTGGATTACTTAAATAACTTTTTTTTAGGATTTTTTTTTCAAAAAGAAAGAAAGAAAATAGACAAAAAAACCCTCACATTTTTATACTAAATCGTTTTTTATCCTGTACGGAATTTGATCCGCCACCTTTTTTTTTTTTTTTTTTGAAGAGTTACATGTAAAAGGCCACTTTAGGGACACTTCATTCCCTATTTTGATGTGCTTTGCTAGTTATTCTTTATTCATGACTGCTCTTCGACTTGACCCCTAAATGCTTTTAAATCTGTCACTGTGGAAAAACAAACACAAAGCAAAGTGGAAGTCTCACACAGTGTTCTCTCTCGTTTTCATGTTAGCTTGAACTGTGCTTTTTACCGGGTGGTATCTTGTGTTACAGAAAATAACTGGGCGCGGTGTCAATCCTGGTCTCCAGATGTTTGGCCAGTCCATATCTGGCAGCGTGGACATGGACGGCAATGGATACACAGGTAGGGTTATATCAGATGGGATTGAGACTGGATCAGTTTTCCCAACCACATCATAAAATGGTGGAAACAAAAAACCTCACCAAGCAAAGAAGAAATATTTGTCTTTTAAAGTCATGAATTTTGACCCTAGTTCTCTTGCAATCACAGCACTAAAGACTCGTGACAGAGGCAACTTGTTTACAACATTCCTGAGCTGACATTCATTCTGAATCAGATTGACTCTCAAGAATATTTGTTTAACAATTGCAGGTGCATAGAATAATGTCATATATGATGAAGACATTTCTTTATGGCATGTTTTTCTTGCAGATGTCACAATTGGAGCTTTCATGTCGGACAGTGTGGTGCTACTGAGGTGAGTAACTATGACTCTACAATTTCTTCTACTTACTTACAATGTTCCCTAATGCACATTTTATTCCTGTGTAATGTGGTGGAAGGTCCCGGCCTGTCATTACGGTGGACATCTCCATCTTCTTGCCTGTGTCTATCAACATATCTGTACCTCAGTGCCATGAGAATCTCCTGAACATAAACTGCTTCAACGTCAGGGTCTGCATGCGCTTCCGTGGGCGACAACTTCCAGGGCAAATAGGTGAGGGTGACAAAAGCTGCGGATTCATTCTGCGGTGGAAACTAGCCATTCTCTCAAGTGTCTAAATATTTATACAGTATCTCACAAATTGACTACACCTCTCACGTCTCTTTTATATCTTCTCAAGGGACAATGCTACATAAAGGAAACTTGGCTGTATCTTAGAGTCAGAGTCAGTCAGTGTAGAGCTTGTATAGCAGCATAGATTTACTTTGCCCCCATGACAATGACATCATTGGTGGAGCTGGGGGATGTTAAACACCTTGCGGCACTCCACCTTCAACTTGAGGATGCCCCACAGGTGTTCAGTTGGGTTCAGGTCTGGAGACACACGTGGCCACTCCATCACTTTCACCTTCAGCTACCTCAGCAAGGAACCTGTCATCTTGGAGGTGTGAGATGTTGGAAAACTGACATGTGGCCCAGTTTCCCAAGAGAGGCGGTCATGCTCTGCTTCAGAATGCCACGGTACATGTTGGAATTCATGTTTCCCTTGATGAACCGCAGCTCCCCAGTGCGGGCAGCACTCATGCAGTCATAGACCATGGAGCTACCCCCACCAGGCATAATGATCTCGGTAATCGCTTGTGTTGCCAACTTTTTAGATGGCTGTGTGTTGAGTCATTGCCAGTGGATAGTGGATTATACTACTAATAATATTGACACTTGAGAAGATACACTGTAATAAAAATGGTTAAAATGTGAGTGGTGTATTCACTTTTGTGACATACTGTATGAACTTGGATGTTGCAGCTAGAGATCACTACCATTGTGTTCTTCAGTACAACGCTCAAAGCCAAAAATGTCATTTGGCAATTGCGGGTGCTGTTGCTCAAGTCAAATTCTTACTTCTCGACCTTTTGCTAGTCATTTGAACAAAGGGAATGTTTGAAACAGGAGTCACACAGAGCAATTCTGCCTAGACATAGAGACACACTGTGTAGTTCGCCTCTGGCCTGAACACATATGGCGATGTTGCGCGCAGAGGTGTTGTCCTGTTCCTGTGTTTGGGTGTGGTCGTCCCCCAACCCCCAGGGGAGCAGGACCACTGTTACATAATGACTGCATCCTAGCTTTCAGGCATAAAGCCTCTCTATTTGGCTGTCTGGCAGACTGTGTGGAAAGTGGAGCACCATGCGTTTTGATGACGTCCACAATGAAACCTTCCCTTGCCTCCTCTGTAGTGAGCTCATGGCTCTGCCTCTATTGGACGGAGGAAACAGTAGGGTTCGGTCCTACAGGGGGTGTGTTCGCTACCCCTCCCCATGTTTTACCAGTGTAACACCCTCTTGAAGCAATTACTACAGACTGAGACTGATTCATTCATGGTACTGGAGTTTGAATGACAAGGAGTTTGTGTATAGTTTTCTCAGAAACACCACTAACTTGACCCCACACTTATGATGATTTCTCATCAAAATACTTGCTCATTTTCTCCATCACTAATGCCAAGGGTGGAACCAACAAGGGTGTTATGAAAACATGCTCTGCTTTACCAGCTGGAGGTTGGTTTCCTTTTACAAGGTTTTTCATCATCTTCTCACTTTAAGTTCCATTATTCCAGAAACTTCTGACAGTCATCTCTCACTCAAAATAGCTCCTGTGTATTAACCACCTAGAATTTCAGTTTATGGAGATGAGTAAGAATCTCAAATCCCCTCTTGTTTTTATTGCAGTTGGGTTATTAAACTGTCTGGACGGGCGGGGCATGGACCAAGGAAGATTCATTAATGTTTTACTTTTTTTTCCCCCCAAAATTTGTTAACAGCAAAAGAACACTTTAGTAAAACTTTTCTTAATTTTTTTGTACCGTAATTATTTAGACTGGATTTACGCTGCAGGTCTCAATGTCCAGTCATGATTTTAGTGCCTGTATCTGACGTGGTCTATTTACATTAAGGCACCCTTCTCTAATATCACTTTTTACATTTAACAACATTTAACATTTAACACTATAAAAAGCCTTTTTTGAAAAATCATTTTTTACAAAATTACAAAAAAAATTCAATGTGACACCTCCACATCCTATGATTTTTCAGTATGCGGCCATTAGTGTAAAAAGTTTAAACACTTTTGCATTAAAAGGATAGCTAGGATGAAGTTGTATCACATCCCCATCAGCAGTGTAGTTCATCAACAGTGGCTTACCCCCCACTTTGTCCCGTGAGCCCAGTTCTGGTCGGATTTCGGTGATGAGAAACACAGTTCTTGTTAGTTGCTGGGGCTACTTATGTTAAGAGTTTGGCTTCTCAAAACAATATGCGTGCCAAAGAGTAATACATTGACAAAAATGCCTCCTCAAAAAAATCAGGCCTCACAGATTGATCGGCTTTACTTTCTCTGACGTCATATTAATGCGTGCTATCGGCTGTCTACTGTTGTGTATGTGATGAAGAAGCATCCACCGCGAGCGTCACAACCATCTTGTTTATGCATGTGTTCCACAGGATGAAGATGCGAGTGTCGCAGACATACTGAGCTAGCAAGATTGTTGCTGTGTGGAACACGGTGTCACCACTCGCAGCGATATGGTTATAGGCACAGAAATCGATACCAATGTGAACTGATTTCTTATGTTTATGCCAATATTGGCCAATAATATTGGTGTGCCGATATTATTAGACATCCCTAAATTTAATGTAGTTTTTGACTAGCTATAGCACATCCATGGCCTTCAATTGACTCAATGTGTATGTATCGTATTCAGAGCTGCTGTACAACCTGACGGCTGACGTGGATAAGAGACAGAAGAGCCTGCCTTCCCGCGTTTACTTCATTCAGAGCGGCTCTCAGATCAGCCAGAAAAGCCAACGGCTCAGTCTGTACATCAACAAGGAGGAGTGCCAGCTCTACACGGCCTACGTCAAAGTAAGTCCTTGACTGTCTTACTGGTCTTCCTCCCTCAAATCATCCCACGCCGGAAACACTCTCATTATGCAAAGTCACATTAAGAAATGTTTATATTGGAAGTTTGTTTTTATTCTCTTTTGTTTATTTGGACCCTGGTGAGAGAGGCCAAGTGCATATTTTTCTACTTGAGATGTTTACAATGTATCATACAAACATCAGGGACACAACAACATCTGCTGGACGGAAGCTATTGCGCCCCCTTCCCACCACCAGTCAAGGAGGTTAATGTAACAGTCATGCGCTTGAGGGCTGGCGAAGTCATGCTGTAATAGGGGTGTGTGCTACTAGCCTCTAGTGTACATGAAAAAGACACAAACAGATTCCCCTTTGTCATCACATAGTCCCACTATTGTGTTCCGCTATGATTAAGCAGTGCAGCCACAAGGAGGGCCACGTCCTGAGGGCAACATGCATGCTTCCCTTACGCTAACACAGAAGCCCACTGTGCAGGGTTGTAAATTTCACTACCATTTTTTTTTTTTTACTGAGCACTCCTGGCGCTTTCTCTGTGGGAGGCTGACCTACCTGCTGGGGAGTGGGAGGGGTACCGAGGGTTCTCATTACAACAGCATGCCTCTCCTCCGTCACCCACTCTTACAATAATGAGGCTCATGTGCAGAAGTTAAAGCAACTGGCGCCCTCAGTAAACTTAACAGAACGTATATTTTCTGGCGTTTTCTCACACCAGACTGTTTGCTCATACATAATTGAAGTTATGTAAAAAATGTGTTTTTTCTTTATTTTTCTCATTGAGCCTCAACAGCAGAGCTTTCTCATCAACTATATACTGTATTTATTACATTAGCAATACTGTACATTAGAGGTGTCACAAGATCTCGTGAGATTAAAATGTGACAAGATTTCTTGTTCAGGAAGAAAACTATCTCGTAGACACATTGCGTGTCTGTTTTCCTCGTGTCCGACTGCCAAACAGGCACCTTACACCTAACACCTTGGCGCGTTTGTTCCATTGCCCTTGTGTCAGTCATACAGTCTATTTGACTTAATGGGTGCAGGTGGGGCCGCTAGCATACACACAAGAGTGCAGAAGACTGTAGCCTCGTGAGGAGCAATGCATGGTAACCTAGTAGAAATGAAATTAGTCGATTGTAGTATATTGTCATGTATTTGTTATATTTTTTCATTGTACTTTTCTGAAACGTAATGTTAAAATATTGCGCATGTATTGAGAAGATTTAATATGTAAATATTTAATATGCATAGGGTGTCAAACGTTTAAAAAAAAAAAAAAAAAAAATATTGAAAATAACAAAAAAAACTCTGTATTCAACTGTATTCAACCAAAAAATGTAAGAACACCACCTCTGACTAGCATATGTTGCCAATAGTGGTGTAAAATAACAGATTAAATTAAATAATGAATTAAGATCAATTAAATGCCATAAAAAAAATTGTCGGGCGCTTCATTTCAGGCTGAATAGAATAACCGGTGTTCATGGCTGTCATTTAGACACGTACATGTCCATAACGCATGCGCATGCACAAAAGCAGTGTCACTGAAGTGATAGACGATTTGCAGTCATTCGTTTGTTACGAATCATTGAATGCATTGTCTAACATTCGTAGTTAAGCTTTGCCAAACTGCTATCATTATCTGGCAACAAACATTTCTTTTGCACGCACGTGTGCGTTGCCTGGAGTGTTACCTACTGTATGTGCTTGTAGCAGGATGAGGGCGCGATATAATGCCAGCAGTACGTTTGAATGTTGGCCCCTCTAAGCAGCCGGGGAATCCTTTGCAGTGACTTTAACAGAAAGAACTTCTTAGAGTGATTTGCCACGTTCTTGTGTCATTTGCAGCTATCCAGTCGCCAAGTTAATCATTTTGAACTGTTTAACCATACGGTTCATTTCATGTTTTTTTTCAGTGGAATTTTGTTTTTTGCTTTTTTTCCCCAAACCAAATTATCCACCCATCCAATCATTTATTCAGGCTTATCCTGCACAAGGCCATATCTCTCCCAGCTGACTATGGACAGACCATCTCCATAACATTAATGATTTAGTGCTAACATTGACAAATAATGTAGTGTGAAAAGGAGAGAATTCTCATCGGTTCATCACGAGAGACAGGCGTAGGGGAGGGATGCAAGATAACTGGCTAAAATGTGTCAAATATGAAATGACACAGCCACAGCAGGCACAATTCCTTTTTGGGTATTGTCCAGTCCAGCACAGTTTGTATATGTCTGTTGGTTGGTCGTATGGAAAGGTGAAACATATTACAACCTGCCATGACTTTTTACTGTCTCCCTGCATACAGTATTTTTGTCCTCAATTTGAAAGAATCAGCATTATCAGATGTGAACTATCTGCCCTTTCTAAGAGTGTTCCTGACAGTGGCATCATTTATCTTTCTTGTGTGTCTTCCCACATCAACCAACCATGTCCTCCCATTCCCCAGAAAGAGTATCCTAATGGAAACCAGCTGGTTCCCCAGTTGTATCCTCATGTGTGGGTAGTTAGCCCAGCTAGGGAGTCAAAACATACAGTGGAAATGCAGGAGCAAGGTGAGCGTCTCAGCAGGGTGTCAACTCTTGTGTAAGCTGGTGGAATAGCTGCACGTCATGGATGGTTTTCTGAGCTGTGATGTGTGAGAGCTAGTGGACGTTGGCTTTAAGCTATTAAGTAAAAAACTGTACTATTTGCAGGTACTCTGATAATCTGTCAGCTGTATTCGGTAATTGAATAGACTGGTGGTAAAGGCCATTTAAGCAAAAGGTAATGATACACAGTTAAAGTTGAATTTGTTCAGTTTAATGCACAGGCCTGGAACAGACATGCTCAATTTCTACCATGTGAGTTCCAAGTGAAAGTCTAGACAGGCCGTGCAGCAAATCACCGCAGTTTTTCGAAATATATAACATATAGCACATAGACACTCATACTTCAGAGTAGTAACTCCTAAATGATGCAAGTCTTTCATGTTGAGCATTTTCAACATGTTTTTATTGGCATGAACTTGTAGCATACCAGCCATCCAGATGGATCGTGTTTGGTTATTTTTAACAAAATTAACCACACACTTGCTTTTCCCCTTGTTGGAAAAAAACAAAACACAGATTTTATACTGTGATGTGATGTGAATAATTAGGATTTAAAATGAGCAGAGGTGCTGTGCCGATTTGAGTCATTTTGTCAGGAATACCAGCAACTTAATACAGAAATTCTTCAGTGTGATTTGTTGCCTGAAGTGATTTGGAACAATTGACATCCTTTTCTCATGTGGTGGGGTTTCAATGTATTGTGCCAGAGTAAACATTGGACGTGAAGTTGCTTGAAAGCTTGGCAGAAGAGGTCACAAAACTCGAAAATATTTTGAAGAAACGGTACCAGACTTCTTTAGGTGACAACATGCAATATTTTTTCCATCCGTGTATTTTCCTGGCCAGGGTCACAGCAAGCTGGAGCTTATCCCAGCTGACTTTGGGTCAGAGTATACCCTGGAGTGGTCAGTCGGTCAGTCGCAGGGCACATATAGACAAACATTTATAGTCACATTCACATCTATGGACAATTTTGATTCTCCAATTAGTCTAACATGTGGAATGTGGGATAACAGTAGCTACTGGGCAAGCATTGATCCGAACAGTGGCATACAGCATGTTCTCATGAAAATGTACTAGAAATCTCATAGAAAGTTGCATCCATTTTTTTATATTGCCCGTCCTCATTAGGATCACGGGTGAGCTGGAGCCTATCCCAGCCACCTTTGTGCGAGAGGTGGGGTACTCTCCGGACTTGTGGGCAGCCTCTGGACAATTTAGAGTCTCCAATTAACCAAACATGCAATGTCTTTGGAATATGGGAGGAAACCGCAGGGAAAAACCCACGCATGCACAAGGAGAACATGCAAACACCAGAGGCAGTCAAAGGGAGATCCTGACTGTGAGGCCACCATTAACAGTATATTTCATCAACTGCACTATTTTCTGTTTTCATCACCATGCTGAAGGTATGTTCTGAAAGTGCTGTATTACAGTGTTTTCCAACCTTTTTTGTCTTGTGTACCCCCGGAGCATTTTTGTCATACCATGAGTACCCCTTCACTCATAGATGTTGATAATTCTCCAAAATTAGAATGTAACACAACTGTTATGATTTTGGCGCAGGTGTGCCACAGGTTATTGTCTCCCTGGGGAAACTAGTTGTTGCGCACACCTTCCATTTTGTTGTGTGGCTTAATATGAAGCGACAGAGTACATTTATTTATCAACTTAGAAATTAAATGTTTCCACATACCCTGTGCAATTTGCTCGTGTACCACGAGGGGTATGCTTACCTCTGGTTGGGAATCACTGCTGTATTTTACCACAAAAACGTTTTTATTGTTATAGGAAGTCACTGATCAGTTCAAAGCTTGGGAGTGGCTTATATTTTTGCAGTAGATTCCTTAAAACACCAAAGCAGTCTTGTCATATGAAGGATCTGACTAGTGTTTTTGCAGTCGGTCCTTAAAAAGTGCTCCTGTCATATAGAGGATGTTTGACTAGCGTAAACATATTTCTTGTGTTTTACTTTGTGACTTTAATTATGACTGTAAGAGCAATTTGAGGTCAAATGTGAAGGTACAACAGATCCTTGAATTGACATTGATCACCAAAGTTGATTTCGTTACAGAACCAGAACACTTTTGCCACATTTGATGGTAGATCGACACTCATTCAATCAAACAATGCACATGTGAAAATGGCACAGAGGCAAATACCTCATACGATGTAAAACAATGTGGGAGTAAGAACGATTACGAGGGAGTATTTGTACACAATTAGCTGTAATCGGTTTTCACATCAGATAGTAGCTGGACAGGAGTAGCGCGATAAACGTTTGATAAATGGCAATATTACAGCAATCCTTTTACTTGTGCCAGATATCATGGCAGCGGAAAATCAGTCTTACTGTTTTAGATATTCTAGTTTGATGAACAGGGTAATGACAGTGTGGTGATTTACTGTACATAGCTGACCAGTCCAGGATGTTCTGTGCACCTAAACACGAGAAAATGGTATTGGGCAATAGATAGATGGGTAGTTTAATAAATGTGCTAGTATAGATGAAGAGGTAAGCTTCTATCATAGCTAAAAAAAACCAACAAACAATGGGTTTCTTTTTTTAATAGCTGCAAGCTGCATGTTCAGTGGAGCAACAGGTGCAGTCTTAACATAACACAGTGATAAAGAGTCTTTCTCAGTGTGGCATAGTTACTATTGACTATGTCAGCATGCATATGATCTACGCTACATGCAGAGCTTTGATTCATTTGATTCATTGCTCGTCTCTGTAAACAAACCCTTTTAGCTAATCCCTTATTCGGTGCATTGCACTACTCACGAATTCCGATCGCATGCGTACATCCTTGGCAAATTGTCCATCGTCATATGTGTGTTTTTATTCCAGCTCATGCATGTGTGCCTTGAAATCATGCCAAGAGCTATATGAGTCCATTTGTGGGCATTGATGAGTGTTTTGGAACTCAGTCGACACATCTCAGTCTCCAAGGAGGAGCTAAAATAGAAAGCGAAAGCCCTGTGTGTAACAGTTGTCCGATTAATTTAGCTTGTCAACTACCCTGTGTGCTAGACCCCCAACACATGCACCGTGCTCTGGCCTATATTTCACTCACAATGTGCCCTATATCTCTTGTCCCACTAACATTTGCTTGGCACCACCACAGCAGTCCAGCAATATTTTGATGTTTGCAGCAGGGGCGTGCAGGGAATTTCTCACCAACTCTCATTGTTTTGCTTCACTATCAGCTTGTGAGCAGCTGTTTTCAGGAAAAATCACTGCAAAACACAATTATCCAATTTTGTTTAATTGCAAACATAAGTGAACAGTATTCAGTGTTCAGTTGCTGGTTGTAGTTACTCTTTGTAAAAGTCAGGGGGTCTTGACCACCTTTTTTTGGGAAGTTACAATATTAACTTCCTTACCCCTCAATTTGCTAGTAGATTATATTCCAACAGTCTCGTGAGATTGCTGATAAGTGAGTTTTCTCTGTAGGGTGCCTGGTCTGGTTTGCTTCCCCATCATGCCGGCATCTATGGTATGTGACGCACTGGGACATGCGTATCGTTCCATTTTCCCCACTGCTGATGAACGAGGAACTTTGGAAACAGGCGTGTAATAAACTCCATTAATACTAAAGCAGCCTTTTTGCAGTCTTTTTGCATTAGAAAAGACAGAACATCATTAGGACTGTAAATAGTAAAGTAGTACCTTTTTACCAAAATGTAGAAAAAAAGTTCCACTTTCTTATGGAGTGGAACCTCTAAGGTGGAACACTATCCAGTCCTTCTACCAACATCCCAAAGGGTGTTCTAATTTTTTGTCATGTATTTGCTGCACACAAAAAGGTGAAAGTCTGTCAAAACATCCTCCCAGACTGTGTTGCCTGGTAAATTATTGTTCTGCCAAATACACCATATGGTGACGCTGTTATTAAACCCCAAAGTTTGACCCCAAAAGTCGGATTGAAATTTCTCACACAGCTGAGTGTTACAGTGCCACTAACCCCTGTGCTTATAGGGCCAGTTAAGTGTAGAATATGCACTGGCTGTTGTGCACATTTTTCTTACAACTATATTGATGCTTTGAAAATGCTGTAATCTGGTCCTTTAAGTGAGTTAAAACAAATGTTCCGTGTCATTGGCACCTGGCAGCTTTCTTTTAACAGACACATAGGAAACGCTGGCCAGAGAAAAGCAAACCAGGAGTTCCTGTAACAACCTCCCAAGGAGTCCCCACACAGAGTCCCAGAAACTGAATTGTGTGGCACGTGGAAGCCCAGAGCCGGGCCGGCTGTCACACTGCCTGCTTTGTTTGCCTCTTTATAGACAAAATACAGACTTGCCCGAAACGTGCAGTTCCTCTCGATGCCGCCCCCTTGGTTTC
This sequence comes from Dunckerocampus dactyliophorus, assembly GCF_027744805.1. Classification (NCBI taxonomy): domain Eukaryota; kingdom Metazoa; phylum Chordata; class Actinopteri; order Syngnathiformes; family Syngnathidae; genus Dunckerocampus; species Dunckerocampus dactyliophorus. The sequence continues at coordinate 12,794,172 of NC_072832.1, read as the reverse complement.
ATTTACCAAGAGAGCTGATACAGTGAAAGTTCATAGTGGGAAGGTAATCATATCCAGCTGTCTCCTGTCACACATGGCTGCACGTCAAGCATCGTTTCTAAAGAATATAATTAAAATGTGCTCTAACAAAATCTAGAGTGGAGAATGTCAATGGCAATGTCTAATACTTGGTGCTTTGTCCTGAAATGTTGGCTGTTTATATCACAAGGTAGTAAAGATGAATTATTCCAGTTAAATTTAGAACAGACTAATATTTTGGTCAGGATTTCCCTACAAGGTCCTGCCAGAGGGAACGTGAGACAGGCTTGTTTTGGGAGTGCACAGCCAGCAGACCTCTTGACAGTAAAAAAAAGTCTGAAGTCGTTCTCATAAAAGTGCAATCAAGGCATTAGTGAGGTGTTGTTTTTGCCATGAATCATTATTGTTGCTGTTGTAAATCCATTGTCCTATTGCAACTGATGAAAGTCTGCACTGATTGGATGATTTGTTGACTTTGGCAGCCCAGAAAGTTGGGCAAAATGGTTCTGCTGGATTTTGGCAGTGTCGCTACCACATGATGCCACCGCAGGGAAACATACAGTAACGGGTGGCCAAATCTGACCACAAAGAAGGGGCTTCTCTAGCCATCCTTCCCCAACTTCCACTGCAGAGGAAGTAAAAGGAGCAGAATGTTGCTATCCCATGCAGGGGGAAGACAAAAGGCTGCCATTACTTCATCACTTGGCGTCTCCACAGCACTTCCCTGAGAGACATGGCTGTGACCATGCTGTCATTTCCCACTTCTCTTTGTTAATGGTTGTTATTTTTGATGTCAACATCATCCTCTGCTTCCTGCATTAACAGCCAACGTCTCTCGTAAAGCAAACATGAAAATGTACACACTGCATATCTGTTTATGTCCAGCAGAGAGGTCTCTTAAAGGATGGATTCAGCACAATTGTGTTTGTGTGCTGCAGCTTTATCAGGGTGGGGGCCTATAAACAGTGTCTCCGATGACAACAGTGAGGCAGAAGCAGCCAAAGCTGTTTCACGTTGAGTGACGAAATCAGCTGCAGGAAGCATCTGGAGACTTCCATCACCAGGATGGAACAGTCTCAAACACAAAGACTGAACTTTTTCACTGCCCCTCCTTTCTGCCTTCCAGTCATTTACACATTTCAATTACATACTCACGCATCACTTTGTCTCCAGACGTCTTAAGGATATGTCTTAAGACATCTTGAGATACATATGGCAAGACATCTTGAGACATCTTGATGAGTCAAGACATGTCTACAGACATGGGTCTTAAGATGTCTTACAGTAAGATGCCTTTGAGATGTCTTGGAAATATTAAGATGACTTAAGTTATCTGAAGAGGTCGAAAGATGTCTTAGACATATTTATTTCTCAAGATGTTTTAAGGCAACACTATCTCACACTAGCTCTCTCTGTCATTATCAATAAACTATCAAAATTAGGGTGACCAAACATCTTGTTTTCCCAGGACATGTCCTGTTTTCATGTGCTGTCCTGCCGGTTCTAGTTTAGTTTTAGAAACTGATGAAAATGTCTGAGTAGAAAATAGGAAGGCACAAATTCAGAATTTCAGATTTTCAAGTTATTTTTGCACCATTGGACCTTATCAAAGAGATGTTACTTTAGGCATGATAAAACATCTTTAGTAATCTCTGAATTTGTGTCTTTGGTTATAGATGGTATTTCGTAATCTAGCCATACAAAATAACCATTCTTTAAATATAAAATTGTGAAATTATGACATCTTGAGTAAACCTAACTTATTATGAAAAGAATTTCCACCCAATTAACAATCGGGGGGACGATTGTAATATGCATCCTTTAAACCACAACACCAACACCAACACAAAACATAAATACATCAATTGAAAGTGAATGCTTTTAACAATATTACGAACCCGCCGGCATCTGGGCAGCTTTAACTGTTTGCACGAGTGTGGAGATAATGAGCTTCCTGTTTATGGATGTAGTTTATCACAGTGTTGGAGGAAGTTAATCTTTCAAAGCGAGGAAGTCTTCCAAGGGTTGTTTTTCCAAACAGCAACATAATTTTGGCTTACTCATTAATTATTTTACAATTAAACTGCCTGCTTGCATGCAAAAAACCCCAAATGAAAGTATTTATTTGGATAGAATTATTTAGTTTCCTTTCTTTACGAGCTTTATGAGATACTTGCTGCAGTGGTGACCTGCCTCTGTTTGATTACCCGTTGTTACGAGCCCAGACTGCTTCCTTAAAAGGATCTCAGATGGATCCTGCTCCTTTTTTTGTTCAGCATGGGGATTTGTTTAGTTTCTGCAGCAATGCACGTGACTCCAGCCTCATCAGCCATGCAACTGTAGAGATGAATGAAGGGTTAAAGGTAGGCTGCTGCTGCTGATGATGAAGATGACGGGTATGATGGGTTAAGAATATAGGGAATGTAGAGGCAGTAAGGGTGAACGTTTTGTCCAGCCCACCTCTCAATTCTGCTACTGTGCTGCAAAGGGGTCATTTCTAGAATTAAACTCTGTGATCCTGAGAATAGAACAGAAGCAAATACCTCCTAGAAAATAAAACAATGTGGGAGGGTTGAGTGAGAAAGCTGTGAAGAACCACATCTGTGTATTTATAGGCAATTGGCAGGCTTTCACATTCAAGTACTACACAACACAACTGTGGTCAGCACTGGCATGGAATCAAGTAGTTGCTGATAGAACGTAGTAAAAATAACAACGCTGATGATTTTGGTATGTTTGAGGAGTAAACCTATTCCAGCAGGGAAGTGAGGCACCTTTCTCTCCTCTTTTATGAATCCCAGCTGTGCTTTTCACTGTCCAGGGGTCAACTGTTGAATGCCTTCTTCATGATGCATGCAAGGCTATAAAAGTTGAGGGTAATTTGTGTTTACGTGAATGACGTTTTAAAAAGCTGCACATTTGATACAGTCTCAAAAATGTAGCTGTGTATCTTCTTATCCGCACCCTGGGGGTCTGTGTTGGGGGTCAGTTCCAAAATTCCATGCTGGGTGGAAGATTATAAAATGAAACATTTATTTTTAATAGTATCTATCAAGCACTTGTGTGAACAAATAATTAGCATGTTGCATGAAGAGCAACTTGCTATTTATTAGACTTTACACGCTCCATGCGTGACAGTAGGAAATAGGAGGAAATATACGTTTGCTCATGGGACGCATTTCAACACACAGCCACAGCTTGTAAGTCTCACTTTTGCAGAAAAGGTTATGATTTGATTTGCGATTTTATGGAAAATGGCAGCCAAAAACAGCACTAAAATGTGTTGTGTTCAGTCTGGAACAAACAAAAGTGCAGCTGAAGTTGTTTGTTCTGGGAATAAAAGTAGAACTCTAGTAAACATAAGACCTCAGATGCAAGAACAGGTGAGACAGAAATTATTTTGGTCAAAATAATTTAACTACAATTGCAATTTAATTACAATTAAATCAAAAGCGTTCCAAAAGCATGTAGCGCCGCCATGACCTGAACATTTATCACAACTTTGCCTTGTTTTTGTAATTTGACGCTGATTGGAATTGGAATTGTTGGCGCCCCTGACCAATACCACATAAGTAAATTAGCTAATCCATTAAATCGGTATCGGACGATCTCACTCATGGATGATCGGTGTTAGAATCAGCAGCATAAAACCCTGATCGGACCGTCCATACTACACCAATATGAAATAAAATTTAAAAAAAAAATGGCCTGCTTGTGTTGTCATGTTAATGTTCAGAAGTTCACTGTTCATGAATGCCCTGTCGCTCGCTGTGGCCGTGATTGGTGGCTAATGTGGAAGTGTTGTGCTGCTATTGTGGAGCGTGACGGAGAAATGTGTGTGAGCACTGCTGTTGGTGTGTTCAGGTCGGCAGTAAAGTATAAAAATAGCTTCAGACTTTGTGTGTGTTTGTTGGGACGTTACATTAATCCCAAGACGTTGCTTGCCCTATATCACCTTAAAGTCTAGTTATTACCGTTTACAGTATATCAACAACCCCCTTGGTGGAAGCAAAATGCTATTGTTTGCATTGCTTCTTCAAATTCATCAATAAAACACATAAATAAAACAGCTGTTCCCACAAAATAAATTGCCTTGATTAGTTAAAAATATTCCATATAAATATCAGAAGCTCCTCTTGCAACTAACAAATTGACTTTTTGCAAGGGGGACAATGTGCAATAACCTCTGAAACACTCTTGTTTGTTTGGTTTGTGTCAGGTTCACTTGTGTTTTGATGGACAACAGTTTGTGGAGGTTATCAGGTTAATGCCCAAAGCTGGACAAACATCTCTCTCTACCATGGCCACTAACATCAGACAGAACCAATGTTTGATCGCGTGTTGGATGTTTGTTGAAGTTTTTCAGAGCACTCTGCATACATCTGGTGTGAGCTGGTCTTTCCAATAACTCTAGGAAAGAACAAGCTTTCAAAATCCAAGTGCATACTTCGCTGGAAGCTTTTTTTGTAATCAGACTAACAATTAAGACCTGAAATTTCAGATAGTTTCCCTTGAACTACAAGCCATGTTTTTAATGTAAAATTGTTATTATTAAAAGTGTTTGATAAAAGTTATTTTTTTTAAACACATACTTGAATTAAGTATATTTCCAACATCAGAGGGAGGAGTCTGATGTAGACACAATAGAGGCATAAATCCATATGTATGCGTGCGGAATATAAGCAATTAAGACATTGTTAAGTGGCCAATAATAAGAGGAAAATACTCAAAACAACATGCATGCATTACACTCCCACTCAGTTTGACCACCTGTGACAGAACAGCAGGTGGCTGATAAACAGTCTTTTTCCACAGTCAAGGATGAAAACGCAAAGTTCTAGTGCTAGCTTCATTACTAGAACTGAAACAGAGTTTATGTTGCAACCAACAAGTTCATCAAACGGTGAATGAGAACACTGAAGAGAACACATTCTATACAAATCCATCCTTTCTACAAAACCCAAATACACATGTCTCAGAAAAGTTGTTTGATTCTGCTATTTGTGATTTTAAGACAATTTAGTAGGATTTGTCACAAAATAATGCAATGTAATTTGGAGAAAAACTGCCATATTTGGGGGTCACTGTACTGTAAATAGTTACCTGGATTTCTTTTGCCTTTTTGCCCTGTTCCACTTTTTTTTTTTTTTAAGTGTGTCATTGCTGGGAATTGGCATACGCACACAGCAGTGTCACATCCGTGTTACTGGAAAATAGTGTAGATTGATAGCAGTATAGTGCTTAACTTTTATTGCCATTTCTGACTAAAGTGTCTAAAGTCTCTTAAGAGAAAGAGAAGGATACCCACCTAGAGAGCTTTCATAAGATGGGGATCATTTCCGTAGGTTCGTAAAAACTGGATGATGACTGTTCCCTACTCCTACACATCAGTCTAGCCTAGACTTCTCACGTCTTTAAATTTAATTCTGGTTCAGTTGGTGCAACTCCCTTCTCTTTACGCTACTGGACTTTCTGAGTTTAAGATCCAGTAAGCATTGGTCCGTCATACAGTGTATATGCTGGAAGCATTCTTGCAAGTAATGCACATCTCATTATACACACGCTAACCTTCGACAGGCTGGATTCATTCATCACTTAATTCAAAAGGTTTTTCCATTCGGGCTAAGATTCCCTGGCGTTTCGCCCTCCAATGAAAGGGCCTCAAGCTGCAAGTCATCCAAACGTCTATTGTCCAAATAAGGAGCAGTGTGTGTGTGTGTGTGTGTTTCCCTTGCAAGTTAATAAAGACTTCCCATGAGCAGACTCCAACCATATGCTTTTGAGGGTTTGGCTGAGAGAGAGAGGAGCTCTTGTGCATTTCAGGCAAGCATGAGGCGTTTGAAGATCAGAGCCCCTTGCAATCTGACGTCACTCCTCCCATAGACCCACTGTGGTAGAACTGCACTATTAGCCGGAGGGGTTGGTCGCTTGGTTTGTTGCCCTTATGTTGATCTGATTAACATATGATCTTCTAGAGAAATACAAAAGTGGAGTTTTGGAAGGATCCAGTGTAGTTTGATTGCAAGCATACATGTTATGTGTGTAATGTATGTAAGAATGAATACATACCAAAACACGTTGGACCTGAGTGTGAACATAAACACCAGGAGTTGGCTCAAACTTTGTTCCACAGTAAGGTGGTGTTGTCTGTAAAGCTTTGTACCCTGGCTGTTTTCTTTCATAACACACGAAATGGCAAGCATCCTGTGATTTCATGAATATATAGGAACAGTCTGTATGGAGTGAGTCATACAAAGAAAAACACAACTGTGGTAACATGTAGATTTGTCATGTTATAGTTGAGAATTTACAGTTGAGCCATAGCATAGCGGAAAAGAAAATACTTCCTGCTGGGTTAAAGTGTGACTGTAAGCATTAATATGTGAGGTGAGATGTTGAGAGGGGATTAGAGTTTTTTTTAATGTGCTATACTGTATTTTGATCTATGTAGATACTAACCTGTTCGATACATTTCTCAAAAAAAATTTTTAATGATGGTATAACAGTAATTAGTGTCCCTAGAGTGTGCTTATGAGCACTGATCAACATTGTTACCTCTTTTCTGAGAAGTTGCGGACCAAACCACTATCTGTTTGTGTTTGGTTCATGTTGAATTGGTCTGTCTATAGCCTAACCAATTACTCCATTAATCAAAACAACAAGCTTCAGATTGATCGACTAAGAAAATAATCATACAGTTGCAGCCCCAGTTGTGGTACTCCTTTGAGGAAATGTCTAAGAGTCAGCAGTGTTGCAGCCTCTGTTCTTCCTGAAGCAATGGAAGCATCTTACTTCCTCTCTTGTCATGTTCACATGCTGCTGTGTCAGCCAGGGATTAAACTGTCATCCTATTGGCCAAGGTCATGTACCCTGTCAGAGGAGATGGCAACAAAAAAAACCTAAAAAGTCTCCTGAACTAAGGTCTTTGTGAATATGTCACATACCGTGTTGCTGACTGTTAGCTTAATGTCTTGTTGTTCTTGTAAATAGAATATGGCTTGTATTTAACAATTGAAAAGTAACACGGGTCATAGTAATTTAAAAGTAAGAAGCACACTTCCAGAATGTTGATATCTAATCCTGATGACTGAAGTTGAATGAGGATTAACACAGAGGAAGCCTTTGAGGTACGGATGGTGCAAGCATTCTGGTGTCAACTGTCCATAAACTTTTAGGGTGTCAACAGTCAACACTGTGCTGGTATCCCTTTCAGTTGGTGCTTAGGAATTCTTCTGCTCCATACAGGGTGCAGGCACAGGATCAGAGGGTGTGGTGGCAATTGGCAGCATTGATCAAGGGATAACTGGAGTGCAGAAGGCTTGCTGAGCATTTGGGACTTAACAGTCTGCTGTCTTGTGTTTCTCATGTGAAACCTTCTCTTCATCTCCAAAATAATGGATGTTCTGTTAAAAAAAAAAGTTGTTTAATGAAATGATTATGCCATTTAGTGGTGCAAAAAGCCACTCAAAAACACAACATTTCAAGCCATTATGCCCCCCTTTCCCCGCCTAAACCCTCACTTCTCATGTGGCTTGTGAAAATGTGAGATAAGCACGGGGAGTTTAGAGGCTGCAGAACCAAGCATTGAACTCTCAGGGGGGTCAGTTCACTCAGGGGACAGCGGACAGGGGCCATTTGAAGCATTCTGCTTTAATGGCTACTGGGGTGGAGGCTTTTGCCGCCAAGTTTACCGCTGCTTCTCATGTGCTGAATCCCAGCACTGGTCATGTTACCATGTCACCATCCTCCAGCTGAGCGGCAGCACAGACAGAACAACACACTCTCTGTAGGTCCAATGAGCCATGAATCACAGCCCAGTGATTGATGGCAGGCTGACCTCTGGTGTCTTTGGCCAGACCGCTTTATTATTAAGTGGTTGGTGTATGGTTATGCCATGTGACATAAAATTAGTCAGGTTTTTATCATTGGCTTTAGTGTGTCAGCAATCCATCCATTGCTGGAGTAACAAAAGGGAACCCGTGCAAACACGAGGAGAACAATTCTGCACAGAAGCTGGGATTCAAACCCTCAATCTTATTGCTGTGAGGCACCTATTACAAGCACTCTGCAATCTTAATAATACAATAGCATAAAAATATATATTTCATAATATCTATTTTTTTCAGAAAAATGTCTCGATTTACCAGAGCAATCCACCGCAGAGTGCTGACCACATTTGTTTTTCTCCACTGCAAATAATGTAAATCAAAATAGTCAAACTGTTGACATCATAACATTTTTAACTGTACACATTATTTTTAAAGTATCATTTTCAAGTTTTTGAAAGTCTAAAATGATTTCAAAGATACAAGTACATGTATAATAAGGCTAAATAAAAAAATTAAGAAATAGATTAAAGTCACCCATAAACAGATTTTTTTATGTTCTCTTTCTATCTACTACTTAGTGGAGACTCATTTATCACAGTCGGGTCTGGAACCAAGTAAAGACGATAAACCAGGGATTACTGAACTCGTTATTTATCATTAATAAACATTCATTAATAATTAATAGAAATTAATACCGAATGATGTTTGAAGGTTTTTTTTCCCCCAAAATTTTAGATTAGACTCCAAATTGACTTTCGGGGGCATTTGACTTTGTAGATTCCACTGTATTTAGTCATCCTAACAACATGTGCCACTTCTTGTCACAACTAAGTGCAGCAGGCAACCATACAATACATTCAAATCATCACTAAACAGTTTTTTATCTACATGTTGCACGATTTCCCAAACCAGACTCAGTTTTTTTCTGTTCATGTCCTGCACTAATGAGTGCTGCTTCCTGCTATAACTCTCTCACTGGTGATGAGCTGGGTGGGTTCTCCACTCGTGATATACAAGTATTAAAAGGGCCAGACGGGCTGTGTGCCTGTCTGAGCCAAGAGGATGGGTGGCCAATGGAAAATGTTGTGAAAATGGGCAAAAGTGAGCGTACGTGATGCCCGGAAACAAAGGGTGTTTTCATTGTGGTTTTTGGCTCTGATGTCATTAGATTACTGATGAATCTTGTGCGTGTTTATACTGTTGACTTTGAGACAGTGTGACCTGACCCGTGCTTTATATGTAACGGGCAGAAGAGATGAAAGAGCTTTTTTTCTATTATTCTGTCGTCTCATGAAGATATGAGGAGGATTTGATCACATTTAGCTCTATTTTCTTTCTCCCTGCGTGTTTCCAAAGCCGATGCCAAATCAAACTGTTCTTTTTGTGGTCTCTGATTAAGTTGCCAGATACTAAGATATTTCTCAGAGGCACAACCATCAGGTTAACAAAATGCTGTGTGCTTTCAGATTACTGAGAACTGTCATCAGTGACACTCCTTGCAGTTACTATGAGCCAATTAAATGACTTGATAGTTTTGTAAATCATACTCGAAAAGCAATTGGGATGGTCGTGTTTTGCGGGAATTTATCGCAACCACTGATGTGGATCGAGCTCTCTGATGAGAATGGAAACAACCAGACTGGATTCCTTGATGTGATGTGCGTCAGAGAAGTATGCTTAAATACAATAATCACCTTGTGTGTGCCTGGGGGAGTTGGTTGTAGAGCTTGTATAAACCTTGCATTCTGGTGCTATGCTGAAATATTGTTATTGCTATTAATTAGGGGTGTCAAAAACATGACGATGTTTCTTGTTTACTGAAAAGCTTTCTCGCGGGAAGAGGGCAGCCGGAAGTCCATCAGACTGTCAACTATGGCATTGCTATTTGTAATGATAACGATCGTGACGTGTTGCTGCTTTTTTCTTTGGCGTTCAACAGCTGCCACGGTGTTAATGTCCAAGCAGAAGCTGTAGTAATTCTACACTTGATCAAAGTTACTTAAGATTTGTCAGCTCAAAACACGATCTCCGAGTATGACATCTATCAAAACATATGATAGTGGAGTCTATTTCGGAAATTCACTACTTCCTGGTACCAGGCTCTAAACATCATGGGAACTGAAGTTCTTGTTTAACGTAAACATAAAGCTAGACCACTGCGATCTGCAATCTGTTTTACATGTGCCTTTACATAAGTACTCATCAACATAAATGATTAGTAGCAGCAGCTACAACTGCCGTCATTATTTTAACTTTTATGATTTTTGGGTTTTTTTCAATTTGTGGAAAAAAAGTTCAACAGTTAAACGCATCATGCTTAGATCTTGCATGCAAAATTATAAAACATTTCAAAATGTACCTGCTTTGTTTTGTTCATTCATGAATTCATTCAGTCCGTTTGTCCAGTCCTATGTTTTGTCATTGTAGATTTCTTAAAAGTAATGTTAAAATATCGTCTCGTCTTGTTCTCGTGATCCCAATATCATGTATCGTCTTGTCTTGTGAGCTGAGTGTATCGTGACACCCCTATTATTATTACGAGTAGTAGTAATCGTAGTGGTAGTAGTAATAATGGTGGTTATGACACTTAGTCTGCAACAAATCAAAACAAATAGCCTACTTGTTAATGATGCTTGATCATAAAAAGGACAGAATTTACAGCAAAAAAACATTTATGCTCCCTACAGAAAGATGCAAAGGATGTGTTCACAGCCATCACGTTCGAGGTGGCGTATAGCTTAGAGAAGCATGTACTGACCGGACACCAGGAGCGAGACCTGCCCGCCCTCACCCCTGTGCTACGATGGAGGAAAGGACAAAAGATTGCAGTGAGAAATGAGGTAAAACACACTAGGTGGGGAAAACAGACTTTCTGGTTCAGTATATCAGACCATAACTGGTTATAATATTATATTATTTTTATAATTTAATAACATGTTTTGGCAGATCTTTTTTCCTGTTTAGTCAGGAAGTGTGCTTGCTGTAAGGCTTGCATACACTATCTGCTCCATTCTGTACCATGGATTGCTGTGGTCGAACATATTTGTTCTGGCTTTCATAAAGATTTAGATGTGTTCAACCAAACACATTTTCCAGTTAAAAGTTAAAAAGGATTTATAAATTATATCTGCAAATTATGACACAGTCACACACACGCAGTGACGCACATTATTATACCCCCAAATAGTTCCCTTCACTTGATTGAAAATGTCACACAGTAAAATTTCATTCAACCCACCAGCTGATAAATCACAGAAGGGATTAAAGGAAGGAGCACAAACTGAGGTTCAAATGATGTGGTGGTCACCAGCTTATTATTGTCTGTGTTAGCTTTTCTTGAGTGGAATCCTAGAGAGGGATTCATTTATTTTCACTGCAACCACCTCCAGCCTGGCCCACATGTTTCCGAGGAAGGCTGCACTTCTTGAAAACGAAGGGATTTACATCTTTTCAGCACCTCAGAAGCCATAGATCTGAAATTCATCAATTACATCAAACTTTGATCTGTGTGATCAAATACAGACTGTTAAAAATATGAGGTGCAATGGAGTAAACACAGTTCTACATCAGCACAACACTGCCCCCTAGACTGAGTAGGAAGGCATTGTGAAATGTGTTGGGGGCTCAGACAGCATGAGATCACGTGAACTTCATGTTTGCTCCACAGACATGGTTTGAGAAGAACTGCCTGTCAGACGACTGTGCTGCGGACTTGAGGCTCCATGGGAAGCTGTTACTCTCTGGGTAAAGAAAAAAAAACGTTCCTTCCTCATTGTTTTGGGTCATTCTGTTTTTGGACCTTAGCAAAAAGAAGTCATCAGCCATGTGGGTGTGGGGCCATGACGCATGCTTGGAGGGTATCCATATGTTTTTCCATGCACAGGGAGTTCCCGCTTTTTTTATGGAGTATTACTCCGAGCACTCACTGATGGTCTTTTTGGTGAAAAAGTAGTCATCTTTTTTGATGATAAAGCTGTCCTCCGTCAAACAGAGACTCGTTTAGAAGGTTCAGCTTTTCTTTCTTTAAATCACTGGGAGCGTCATTTTTGTTTTTATGTTGGCAAACAGTTTTGGAGATGGGTAAATTGTATCAAGGTACTTAGACAGATGTTTTTTACTTTTACTCCTCCTTTTTTTTAAAAGTGAGTGGAAACCACCTGTCGGAATGGAAGAAAAAAATATTTCAACACAACCTGTAGCGTCTAGAATGTATAAAAAATAGCCCTGCTTGCTCTGACCTCAGTGATGCTAGTAATAGTTTATGCAAAGTGTATGATAGATTTTCTGGTGCCAGAAATGGAACAGGATTAAATAAAATATGAAGATTTACGCTGACTGGCCACAAGATTAGTTTCAGCTTGGGCGTTTATGTACCTAAACCACAGAGGACGAGCCGTTAAATAGAAGCAGGTTATAATTGGAGTGAGGCTGTTATGTCCAAAATGTAACTTTCATAATGACTTGGAGTGAGGAGAATGTGCAAAGGAAAACGTAGTGGTCATTTATAAGTATAGTGCACAACACAGCAGCAACAGAACCAGTGTTGTAATAGTAGTAAGGGGCAAACTGCTGAGCCAGCATTAACGCCGGTGTTCAGTTCATTGTCGATTAGTGCAAGTGTAACACACATGACTTTCACACTAACAGCTGAGTAGCGCAACCAACATTTTAAAGCGCAAGCAGAGATACATAAAGCTTCCGGATGCTGATTTGATTTGTCATGGTAATTCAATTGGAGCTAGTGCCATCTTGTAGGGTCAATAAAAAAAACATTTTAGGAAGTTGCCTACAGCCAAAATTCTGAATGCTTTTTTTTTTTTTTTTTTACACACGGGGCTGATTACAGACCCCGGCGGTTATCAGTTTCTGTAGACCACTCACCCTGCGACTACAGGAGAATTGGCGGTTAATTGAATAGCGGCGAATGTGCAGGTGTCCCTGACGTAGAAGCCCAATGTTTCCTTTGTTTAAAAATGAATTCTCCTTCCCTCTGGCATTGCACAAATTTGTTAAGACAATTGTTTATTCACTGACATACATTGTTGACATTATATTCCCATCAGGGCGCATAGCAAGCCCCATTTGGCCTTGGGAGGAATAAGGAACGTCTCGTTGAACCTGACCATCTCTAACGCTGGAGACGACGCCTACGACACCAACATCTATCTCAACTTTTCCCAAGAGGTTTTCTATATCAACTTCTGGCAGAAGGTCAGTTCCATGCCTGGCAGTTGTACATATCAGCCATATCCTCTGTGTCCGTCTTCGATTTTACTCAAAGTTTAAAAGATACAGTAGCTAACAAAAGACAGACAGAGCAGCCAATTCTACACTCCCATGGTGCTTCAATCATCTTTAAAACTCACAGGGCAAAGAGACTGTATCATCTTGTGAATGCAGGTTTGCCATCAAATATTGATTACAGCTATTCTTCATTGTGGAAAATCCTCGTGATGTCTCCTTTAATATAAAAGCAACCCACTGTCATCTCCTGTGAAAGCTGGGGGAGAGATTTTCTTAAATGGAAATGGATTTCACAGTGGCCATCTCTGCCTCCGCTCACGTCAGTTTGAAGAGGAAGCCATCATGTCTGAGAGAGACACCCCATCACTTTGCTTTTTAGATACTAGACAGGACAACATCCAGTCAGAAGGCTCACATGACGTGATGGATGAGACCTTCCCTGCAAACCTCACAGCCTATAAAATAACTTCCTCCAATAAATGTGAAATTGAATTCAAATAGAACCTGAGCTATGGGTGAATATTAGAAAAGCAGATCTGGAGTGCCATAGTTAATTTAATATCCCCTGCTGACGCCATTGACCAGGTTGCCAGCATCCACAGAGCCTCTTTGGCCTCAAGAACCGAATTGTCGGTGCGGCCTGCTGCACAAAGGGTACAGAAAGCCAACTTTATGAAGAGTGGACAAACAATTTGAAGATTTAATGCTCTGGGAGACATTTCTAATGACTACCGGAGAAGACAAGGCGATATGTCCCCGATGTCCCCCAACTCATAGTTTTCCCCAGAGGCTTTTACTCCAGTAAACCCAGTGTGAACTTGTCTGCCCCTCAGAGTGAGGGGACTTAGCTGGCTGTTGTTCTTGCAACGAAAGCTGTCAGAATGCTGTGGAAGCTCAATTGCTTGGAGAAGAGCTGCTGAGATTCCTGTGGGGCTGCAGAAGTATCAGCTGTACCTTATCTAGTACAGTGGAACTTCAGTTTTTGTCATTAATTATTTCCAAAAGGTTTGGCGAAAACCGAAACTTACGACAACTGAGGCAATTTTTCTCTTAGGAAATATTGTAAAGCCAACTAACACCTAAAAATAGGGACACAAAATGAATTTAATAGAGAATAATTGTAGTTTTACATGAGGAAAGCTGTGAAATAATTACAGTGTAAATGACGAATGAAATGCAACTTATTGTTCATGTGACTTCCCAGATATTATGGCAAAATTGAAATGAGTAGTGTGTCTCACCTTCTTTATCAAATTGCTTGCAACTTTCTTTGGCCCCATGGCAGGTTATTTAACAGTCACACATTAAAAAAAATGCAGGTACAGCACTGTACGTCAGCAACCTTTTGTTCGGGCACTCAATTTCACGGAACGATACAGTACAGGAAAGACGGACTGTCACGTTCAATATTATACGAAAATCGAGACAGTGTACGAAAACCGGGGCAAAATTTTCAAGTAAAACCACGTCATACAAAAACTGGGGCGTACGAAAACCGAGGTTTGATGGCATATATAAAATGAATATTGGACTCCATTGACCACAATTGAAATGTGGTTTTAATGCTTTCTTATACAGTTTATGAATATGATTGTGGTCTTCAGTTTAGAATACTACATAGAACTTGTCTTTCAATATTTGTAACTAATAATTGGCTTGAGTCAAACATGAAACAGCTATCAATTATTACTTCATAATAATAAAATTTTTGAAAATCGTCCATAGAGTGAGGGAGCGATGTTTCCAACCTTGAAATGGCGAGGGACGACTATATTCATTATTTTACGGAGCGCTAAGTTGGGTACACTTTAGAGTAGCCACTGTACAGCGTGTTTCGCAGTATACCAAAAAAAACACTCAGCGACATAGCTGGCAACTCAAGTGAGTACACCTGATAGTAAACATGTCCAAATGGAATAACATCTATACTGTTTTCAAGCTGTACACCGACTACTTTTAAGTTATTATACAAATTCCATTTTTATAGTGTTGGCCCTTGAGAAGATATAATAAAATGGTTGCTGACCTGTGAGAGGTGTACTACTTTTGTGGGATAGTGTATACACATACTTTGAGACAACCACCTGTGTATTGTCATCTCATGTGCTTCCATCATTAGAAGGTTTGGATGACACTAAAGAGGAGTAAACAGTCCCAGTTATGCTTAATGGGCCTGGCATTTGTGAGCATCTGCGTGTGTGTGTGTGTGTGTGTGTGTGTGTGGGTGCGTGTGTGTAGGTGTGTGTGTGTGTCCACGCGTGTGTTTTCATGGCAGACCAAAGTAAGCAAGCGACAGAAAGTGAAGAAGTGCTCAACAAGCAGACTGTAGTCGTCGCTCTCCCCATTGAGGCACTTCACGCCATATGTCTGTGCTCTGCTCTTGCTCAAGCGCTGCCAGGTGGATGATGGGTAAACAGGCCTCCTTCCCCACTGTGCACTCTGCACAGCCCCACGGGATGGGCGGTGTCTGCACAGAGGAATACAGGAAATAGAGGAAATTCCATCATTGCCAGTTGTGCTTTGGTCCCTTCTCACAACCCACCGTCCACTTTGGTGCATAAAAAAAGGGAAGTGACGCTTGTTTAAATTGAGTTAATGAACATGAGGCACATAGCCACACCCTGCTGAGCCAGCAGAACAAAGAAGGGAGTGATAGAAAGATAGATGTCTACTTGTTAAGTATGTCACCAAAATGCAATCCTGCAGCATTTCTGGAAGCATGCTTTGACATACAGGCTTGCATTTAGACATCCTCCATGTCTGACCCCCCTGCAGAATGTTCTGGGAGGGTCTTTTTCAGTTGTGTCTTTCTGCCCTCGTCCATGCTCCCACAACACAGCCTCCCAGTGAACTTTTGCTAAAAGAATCCTGACTGCTCACAGGGTCGAGCTTGAATGTTTACACAGTGCAGCCGGTGGAGCTCCATATTGTTTAGACAAGCTTCCAAACACACAGCCTGGAGCTCGGCCAATTTACCCACCCGACAAGATTAGTGTATGTGTACATGTGTGTGTGTGTGTGTGTGTGTGTGTGTGTGTGCCATCTCTGCTTTGTACAATGCATAGGCAGGTATTGAACTCATCTCTGAATCAATCAATCAATTAGAGGACTACACCCTTAACATTTAGAGATTTTAGACAATTCTATGCATTGTGGGAAGTCCCTTTTCTGTTCCAGCCTGACTCTGCCCCAGTGAACAATGCAAGTTTCGAGAGCCGTGAACTCAACCCCAAACAGTTTTGGGATGAACTGCATCAGAGAGTATGAGCCAGCAGGCCCTGTCTCAAGTGTAGGTGCAGTGATAAGGTGTCCCAATTCTGTACATTGTGTATATAACAAATTTCACCCGTACACTTATCATGAGCGGTTGTTTCGTCAGTCAGCATCTCGTCTGCAGTGTCTTCCTTTGTTTTACAACTCCCATGTCACCCTACCGTGTCTCCTGTCCGTCTGTCTACACTACCTAATCACGCTATCTCTCTTTGTGCAGGAAGAGAAGGGTATTTCCTGTGAGCTCGTCGACTTGGACTTCCTCAAGTGTAGCGTGGGATTTCCCTTCATGAGAGCGCAGACTAAGGTATCAAGCAAGGTTTTTTTTTTACTACCGCTGTTCGAGAGCCCCTTAAACAACAATCCAAAAAAAGTCTAATTTGCACTGTAATCATGTCTTCTCTAGTATCATTTTGCCGTCCTTTTTGACACCAGTCAACTTTCTGGGGAAAATGACACATTGCAGTTCTTGGTGCACGCAAAGAGGTATGTTGTGGGACCAGGGGTGCCCGAATTTTTCTCACTGAGGGCCACATACAGAATAATTGAAGTATGCAGGGGGTTCTTAACCCTTGGCTGCTTAAAATAAAGTTACTTTTTATGTACACCTGAAAACCTGGTTTCCCTGTACTTTGAATGTGGACTAAATTGGTCCTGAGCGTAACGAGTGTAGGCATTTATGCAAGTCTCCTGTTCTATACATCTTAATAGAGAGATCATGTAATTAAACAAATTATAACCCTGTCGAGTTTCATCCAGTTACCCTTAAAACTAACAGAATCAAAACAATCAAATATGCAGAATGTACATGTTTGGTCCCCCCAAGGTGCCTTGACGGTTAAATATGCTAAAACAAAGCCAGTGTAAGCCAGCTACATCTAAGCTTTGTGTTACAGGTGCCAAAGTATGATAGTGATATCTACACTCATCCAATGTGTAACATTTGTAACAACTTTTAGTCTTGCAACCTTTTCATTTTGTCCTCTTACGTACAGTATGACCTTAAACCTCTTTCATAATGTTCTGATGTAGACAATATTTTATTATTTTTTTAGAATATGCCGCTGGCCAATAAAAACAAACCTGCAGGCCGCAAAATGCCCTTGGGCTAGACTTTGGATACCCCCAATTTACGCAATGTAATCCGATACAAGAGCTGTAGCAATGTTGCCTGAACAAAGATAATAATGTGAAATTTTGATTAGTGTTTATTGTTTTAGGTCAGTGGTGTCCAAAGTGCGGCTCAGGAGCCATTTTGGCCCGGAGCTTGTGTTTTTTATTGGCCTGAGGGTGTTTGAATAAATAAAATGAATTCATTACTAATGAGATGTATTATTAGATATTAGACTAATTTGCTTTGTCACCAATAACACACAACTAAGATATAAGACGATTTTTGCATCTTTAATGCACAAAATGTATAAAAGGAGCCCCTCACATCCTTCAAAGTGCCTACTTGTTGGTATGTTCAAATGAAGAATCAGCTTGAAGTTGTTTAACAGAACAACGTCTTTATTTGTTGCAGCGCCAATCCTGAGCACAAACTCTCTGATAACACTTTGGATGTCTCCATCCCTCTTGTTCATGAGACAGACACAACTATTACTGGGTAAGAACTTAAAAACACACACACACATTCCAATACACAAAAGTTGCCTAGAGTGACCATGTGCACGCATTGAGTGCCTGTCTGCTGGCTCTCAGGAGAGTAGTCACACTGGAGGAGCGTATCAACATGAAAGCCCTTATCTCGGAATGTTTTATTGCCAAGCGAAAGGGAGAGAGATGTAAAACAGTCCAAATCCGCCAGAACTTTGACATCTGATAAGGCTGCTGTGTCTGTTGTCTGGTAGGGGAAGGGAGATATCACAGCACATCTGGCTCTTATCTCAACTACTACAGGGATGCTCGTATTGGGCTAATACCGCTTTAAATCACTAAATTGTTTAAAAAAAAAAAAAAAGTAACATTACCTGTGGTGTTTTCTGCAGTGTGGTAACACCTAGCTCCTTTGTGTATGGAAACTCCATCGACTCCTCGCGCTTCATCCAGATAGAAGACATGGAGTGCGACTTTCAGCCACTTAATCTCACTTTCCAGGTAAAGCCGTCACACGCACACACACAGTTGCCAGTGTTAGTTTTGCTTTTTATGTACGTTGACGTGTCTTCTTGCGCACATGTTCCAGGTGATAAACAGCGGGCCCAGCCGGCTGCCAGGCTCCACTGTGGACATCAGGATTCCAAACCGACTTGCTGGCAATGGAGCCGACATGTTCCACATTGCTGAGACGCAGGTGGATTCCGACTGTGTGATTTCATTTCCAGACAAAACCATTGACTTTTGTTGTTTATTCAGTCACATCTTTAGTTGTCTAGCGTCGGGCTTCTCCCGATGCTGCAGCTGCTCCCCCCTTAGAGGACGTTGCATGAGGCAAAGCGTCCAAGTGTTGATGTTGCTTCTGAATCTAGCCAAGCATTTTGTTTCACAACATTTTGCATTTAGATAAAGAAACACAATATTCCCAGTGGGTTTGGCTATTTTCTTAACCCTTGAGTTGGCCCTTTCATTGAGGTAGCTCATGGGGGAGCTCAAGCTGTTAATTGTATTTACTATGAATGGGCGGACGGGGTTGACTATATCCCACCCTCCTAGAGCCATCTGGAATCACTTTTAAGGGATCAGACAGTTTGCACGGAATGGGAAAAGGACACCTGTGGAGCAGGCTACCGCGCCACACTATCCCCAGCCTGGGAGCACATATCAAAATGCTGTGAAGTGCACCAGACAGTATTTATTGGCCATATCACTCATGTACATTCATTTGTTTAGATGATGACATATATGTTCCAAGCTCCTGCTCCATATGTTCCTAGTTTACGCAACAAAATCCCTCAATCTTGCTTATTTGACGTGTAAATACTGTTTTTTTCTCGAGGCCGATCCACCAGGTTTAGGTTCGATGAATCATCAGAGCAGCAGTGGCAGGATAAAGCGATGTAGTAAAAGTGTGCGGTTGGGCCTTCTGGGTGGCAACAGGAAGAATTCATTGATGCTCCATTATTATTGCACATCGCATACTATAAAAAGTAGAAATCAAAATTACACTGCACTTTTTGGGAAGTTTGCCCATCATCCACAATCCTGAAGTGAAACATGACCACACATGTCTTTCCCTTGTCTGTGCGTGTGAAAGAGAGAAAAACGGTTAGCATGAGGGAGCTAACAATGGACGCAATGGGACACACCTGTTTTGACTATAGAGCTGTAAAAACAATTTCAAAAACAAAACCTCCAATGTTGCATTTACATACCCGACCTATATATTAACCAAGCTACACCGATAGTTACTGTCGCAGCTAACATGAAGAGCTATTTTTTTGGCGTAGTGACACAAAACCTTGCTAGTCTCACACCTCAGGCCACTACTGAGAGGTAACACTAGCTACTGAACTGATTCCACACGCTGCCAACTAAACATTGGGACAGACTCAAGCAGTGGATACTGGCTTTCAACTTAGACCCGACAACATCGCAACAAAGACTCGGCAAGATGCTTGTTTGCTGTCAGCATTTTTTACCCGAGGACTATGCTAACTTTACCAGCTCAACGGGGAGCACAAGTCTTGTGCTGAAAGATACTCCTATTCCATCAGTCAGCATCAATGCGCCCAAGTAAGAAGTTCCGCTAATGTTTAAAATGATCAAAATACGGCAAAATACTGTAGTTTGTAGTAAGTATTACATATTATCATGAACGTACCCGTTACTGCATGATCACAACATGTATATAAAACGGTAAAACATCGTTAGAGGCTTTTTAGAAGGCTTTATAGTCAAAGTCGGTGTGTCCCATGACATCCATTAATAACGCCCTCATGCTAACTGTTTTTCTCTCTTTGGAGCGCACAGAAAAGGGAAAGAAATATGTGTTCATGTTTCACGTAAGGATTGTGGATGATGGGCAAAATTCCAAAAAAAGTGTAGTTTTCCTTTAAATATCTTTAATCAAGCTCAAAATAGGTATTTTTTGACAAAACTAGCAGGCACTTTCACAGAGCAAGTCCAATTTTCTTGTTCTGTTGGCAGATTATTTTGTTAATTTTGAATGATACTGTATATCTCAGATATATATACTTTTTGCTTAAGATGAAGCAAATTGATTGATCTAACAGAAAGTGCCTGGCAAGAAAACACTTTTTTTTAGTCAAAAATGAGCACTTTTGATTAATTTCTGATATTTAATGTTAGCTAGATTTCCACTTTTTGTAGTGCAGACACTCAGAAATGATAAGAATCTCGTTTGTTGTTTTTCAGACAGACATTCTTTTCGAATTCTATTCTTTATGGCATCAAAATGAAAACATGATTGCAAGCACACATTGATCGCTGTAGAGCTTTTACACAATGTAAGTACCGTAATTTTCGGGCTAGTGAGCGCACCGAAATATAAGCCACTCCCACTAAAGTTGAAGAGAAAAAAAGATTTGGACATACAGTATATAGGCCAATCTATGCGCTGCAGGTGTCCACTTTGTAACATGGGATATCTAGTAGAGAACGAGGTTACACAAAGATTTTTTGAAATTTTTAATTAAATAAATGCTTTTTTTCCAAACAGTGCGTGTAAAACGGCTGGTTAAACAGTAGCCTCGCAGAAAAGTCATTCATCGCTGTCCTCATCTTCCTCCAGCCTCATTATAAATGTGTCATACACTTCGTCAGTCGCTCTCTTTCATGAGTAGTCACGCAGTAGTCCAGCCTTTTGAAACCGGTTGGTCATAGTGGATTTCAAGATCCGCTGGCAAACTTGTTGCTGGATCGATTGCCTTTAACTTTAAGCTGCAGCATGTGCATTTGTTCGTATGTTTTGCATGATGAGGGTGTGTGCATGAAGCGCAAAATGGCTGTTTGGAAGTACAGTGCTCCATCCACACACGAGCATGAGTCTTATTTATGTCTTAAATGACTTATTTTCTCTGATTATATCTACCATGTTGGTAATATGACTGTAAAGGTGGCTCGTGAGTCAGCACAATGTAGAGCGCTTTGTTCCACAGAATGATAGATGTAAAAAGGACCAGTTTGTTACGCGCAATATTGTACAAAAACCAAGACACTAAAGGAAAACCGCGGCAAAATTTTGCCGAACATTTTCGTAGAAAACGGAATCATACGAAAACTGGGGTTTTCAAAAACCGAGTTTTGATTGTATAGCCATGAGAACTGAGTGATGCGCGGATTGATACCAAAATGTTGATACCACCGATTTCGGTGTTTTTTGTACTGGTATTGATTCTTATATTGAAATATTTAGACACATACATTAAGATGTTTTGACACATTTGGGAGTTTGAGAGAAGTGTTTAGCGTCAAGCATGCGACATGATATCATTTCAGCTATGCTGTGTTGATAAAAAGTGTACTGTGGTTTTAAAATGGCTGGAGTCCTAATCGAGTCCAAATGATTGTAACCATTTTATCCACTTTAGTCCTTTAGTGCTAAATTGGTATCGTAAATGTATGTCAACTACACAATGTAAACAAGTCAGTTAGTAAACAATGTAATATGGATCATAATTAAATACATTTGTGTGCTAGTTGGCTAACTATCGTTAAGCACTTTAAGCACGTATTTTAGCGTAAAATTGACTAAAATAAGTATTTATGGTGTTTGATTTAATAACCGACGTTATTTATTTATTTATGTATTGGTATCGCCGATACCAAGCTCTGTTTGGTTTAGTATAAGATTGGTTTTAAAATTTAGGGTACCACCCATCACTATCGGGAATCTGGTACATTTATTAAAAGTGCTTTCGTTTTAAATGTACCCTATGACCCCCTGACCGGGACAGAGTTCCACCTCCAGAGCTTCAGGTCAGACAAAAGAGAGGGGAAAGGAAAAGTATTCCCTCGAGCATGCTGAGCTGTAAACCAGCTACCGCTAAATCACTCCATATGAGAAATCTGTTGAGGAGGGGTGCAGCTTCTTGTTTGGGAGAAATTCCCGCCATCCCACCCGGAACAATAATCAGATTGGATCATTTAAGGTCACACACACTTTTCTTTCCATATTCCATATATTAAACCAATGATTTTTACACATTCACATTCACTCATTCACTTATCTTAAGGCTTCCACATGATTTTCTTTGTGACCGTCTTGTTTCAGGTGGCGGACGGCCGAGGAAACTGCACCCCACACAGGAACCCAACACCGTGCACCATCCCCCAGGACCGAGAGAGCATCTTCCACTCCATATTTGCCTTCTTCACCAAATCAGGCCGCAAAGTCTTGGTAACTACGCACAGTGCTCACATTGCACTCATGACAACAAATCAAAGGTCACACTGACAGTCGTCTGTGTGACATCTTTGAATGCTTCTCCTCACACACACACTCTCTCTCTGTGACAGGACTGTGACAGGCCGGGGAGAGCGTGCATTACCATCTCTTGCAGCCTGGGTCCACAGCTAAAAGAAGAAGCTTTGAGTATAGACACCAAACTTCTCCTCAATACGGAAATTCTGAAAAGGGTGAGCGACCACGTTAAGAGTTTGTCCATTGCATGTTGTTTTCACCTAGGGACTAAATCCCATCGCAATTCTGCAGGACACCTCCTCCGTGATTCAGTTTGTGGCCCGGGGCCATGTACAAGTGAATGACAGGACTGTGGAGGTCCCGAAAGGCCTTCCAGAAGACATCTCTGTGAGTACATACTGTATAGTCTGTAGTAACCATGCAGTTAGCAATCATTTAGGTGTCCTACACAGAAACACCTCACAATACTGAATATCCAGTACTGTTTACTAATTTCACTGTTTTTTGAACATCTTTGTCCCCCAGTAGCACAGTAATTGGAAGTACAGACACATTAGCATGATTACATTAAAAATGCTAAATCAACCACATGGACCAAGAAACAGATGGACAAACAAACACAAATGTTTTTTTGTGTGTGTGTGTGTGTGTGTGGGGGGGGTAGTTCAATTCAATTCAGCCTTGGTGGGAGTCTGTGCGCTACTAAGTGACATTCTAGTTATATGTGGCTATTGAAGTACAGTAGAACCTCGGTTTTTGTTATTACAGGAAAACCACTTTTTTGGAATTTTGCCCATCATCCACAATCCTTATGTGAGACATGAACACGTCTTTCTCTTTTTTGTGCGTTGTAAAGATATAAAACAGCTAAAAAGAGGCAGCTAATTAATGCATGTAATGGGACATACCAATGCCATCTACAAAGCCCGCTATTAAAACACCTCCTAAAACCTCCAACAAGGTTTTATAGTTTTATATCTACAGTATGCTGTAACCATGTAGTAACAGGCACATTCATGATAACATGTAATACTTACAGTATTTTGCCATACTTTGGTCATTTTAAGCATTACCCGAACTTCCTTCCTGGGCGCATTGATTTCACATAGCAACATGAAAATGAACGCTACACCTAGCATTATCTTTTCCAAACTCCAAAACAAAAACACAGCAGCAGTGGCAGCAGCTCCAATGTGTCGCGTGACCCTTCGGTAGTGGCCTGAGGCGATTGTGAGTGAGTTTGTGGTGAAGCTAGTCACTAGGCGGCTACCGGCTAGCTGGTGTGGTGTGGCAAGGTGTCACTATACCACTGAAGTGGTTCTTCGGCGTAACAATAATAATAACAATGTCGTTGTAGCTTGGTTAATATGCAGGTCACATTATGTAAATGCTTTTTTTGCAACCGCACATATATATATATATTTTTTTAAAGTATATATTCATCTAACACTCAGAGTTTTACACACTGCAAATGAAAATTACTTCTTGTTAAATGAACACCTGACAGCGCAGGTGTACCTAATGTAGTGGCCAGTGTATGTCCATGTAATTCGGCAAATCTCTTTTGATATACTTTCATTTGAGGTTTATTCCAGAAGAGGCTTTTTTGTGAAAATGTGTTTGTTTAATCTCCAATAAGAAGTGCTCACAGTGAGGTTTGTGGCTTTTGGAGTCTGTGGAGACGCATATCTTAAAACCTTACAAAAAAGTCTGGTCGTGTTATGGGAAATGTTTAGAGTGAACTGACCCTTTTGAATTAATAAAATTCACTGTTATTCCGCATTTTTAGATTTCTATTAGCCAAAATGTAAGTCTGCTGATAGACATCAATATGGTGAGTCCTGCAGGGAACAGCTGAGGCCTCTACTCCTACTTGGGCCCTCAGCTGCGTTCAAGGACAGACCCTCCCCCTCACACTGTTGGTTGCGGACTGATTGAATGGCTCAGCAAATCAGTCGTGGTGATTAAATTGAGCATCCTCTAGGTAGCATCTCTCGTGTGATTGACTTAGTGACGAAAAAGGTCGCCTTTCTGACCCTCAGTGTGAACACACACATTCCAAAAGTCTGAGTTGTGGTCCCAGTTTGAGTGTCAAGCTGGGTTTCTCATCATTCCGCCCATGTAAACACACCAACACAAATCCATTACGTCTGGGCTTTCCATTTCTACAATGAACAGAGAGAACAATGACCGTTCATCTCGCCATGCTCACCATGCTCAGCAGCTGTTCAATCCCAGCACTATGAGCTGGTGAAGGTGTTAATGTGGGAAACTATTCAGCAGAGCGATTATCTTTATTTTGTGTTTGCCTGCCGTCTGCACATTTGTCATCAAAGCCCAGTCAACGCCATTTACTATGACGCCATTCCTCTAGTATTTACACTTACTAATTGTGGAACATTTGCATTCGTCCAAGAACATTTTTTGCATAAGTACATCTCACAAAACCAATGGATGTTATTTGACTCTCTTGGAGGCCTGCTTTCTTATATAAACACATGATTAGTATTACTGCATGTTTCAGTCAAGTGAGGCTAATTTAGTGTAAATCCATTAAACCAATCAGTGTTGGAAATGATTCGTGCACAAAAGTATCAAATGACTTGAGTTCAGATGTAATTGTTGGTAATCCAATGAAAATCAAAGCATTTAGTATATTACATGCTAATGGGAGCCTTTGTGGTGCAACTGGTCTTGACAGTGATGGATGATCCGGTAGGTCAGTGTGCTGGGAACTGGGGAGTAGATGATGTGGGATTTAGAGCCACTCGGACCCAAAAAGACGAATGCTGACTGCTAAGCACGTGTGATCATTGTGATGGAAAACAATGATAAAAATATGAAGTCACTTTGAGGAAACTTACTTAAAATAAATAAAAAAATGAATTTATCAGCAAAAACAACTCTAAAAGGAACACAGTTTGCTGTAAGTCCGATTACCTTGTTGGTGCATATTTGTGCTTGAGGAGCAATGATTTTATCCAATTATCATTTGCATTTTATTGCATCGGTTTGTATGGGGGTCAGCTGACACTCCATCTGGAATGATACAGTAGTTAGCTGGGATAGGCTCCAGCATCTCAGCAACCCAAACTGGATATACTGTATTGTGGTACAGAAAATTGATGGATTTCCTAGTAGTATTTCACAGAGTACAAAATACTTGATTGTTACTGTTGCAACACAATTGTATTATTAGCAACACAACAGCACGGCCTTATGTGTGTGTGTGTGTGTGTGTGTGTGTTGTGTTACAGCTGATCTTTGAGGCCCTCCACAGTCAGGAGCCCAGAGGTTACGTGGTGGGCTGGATCATCGCCATCAGCCTTCTGGTGGGGATCCTCATCTTTTTGCTGCTAGCCGTGCTGCTCTGGAAGGTACAAATGACGCACGAGTGTACTTTTTAAAGACCTTTTGTATGTCGTCAGTGGAAGTGTAGTGTAGTGTTGTGCAGAGACACCTGAGAGCTGGGGAAGAGGAGGCGTGCTGTCAGGGGTCTTTAACAAATATGAAGAAGACAGATTGCAACTTTATTCCTCACATATAAATTACATTTATAAGGAAACAGTGAAATGTTTCACTTTTTGTTCAGAATTGTAACCTTATCTATTTATAGTATTTTTATATGTATATGTATTATTTTTAATAAGGATAATATTTACAATAATATTCACTGATATTTGTGTTTTATATAGGGGACAATAAGAAATGTTTCAATAAGAAATGTTTCAGAATTTTAATAATTTTCATATATCGTTTATATTATTTACAATATAATTAATGTTTAATATGTATGGTATTTATAGTAAGCTGCAAATATTTACAATAATATTCATTGATAATCATGTTTTGCACAATGGATAGTGTAAAATGCTTTTTGTTGAGAATAATATTTTATATTTATATTTTCACAGCTCAATACATAATACCACTGTACACAGTAGTGTGAAAAAGTCTTTGCCCCCCTTCCTGTTTTTTTATTTTTTTGCATGTTTGTCACACTTAATTGTTTGAGATCATCAAACAATTTAAAAAATGAATCAATGACAACACAACTGAACACAAAATGCAGTTTTTAAATGCAACTTTTTATTATTAAGGGAGAAAAAAATCCAAACCTACATGGCCGCGTGTGAAAAAGTGATCGCCCCCCTTGTTAAAACATAACTTAACTGAGAATAATTGAGATCTATCAGTCTAGAAAAGGTTATAAAGCTTTGGGACTCCAGCGAACCACAGTGAGAGCCATTATCCACAAATGGCGAAAAAATGGAACAGTGGTGGACCTTCCCAGGAGTGGCCGGCCAACCAAAATGACCCCAAGAGTGCAGTAACGACTCATCCAAGAGGTCACAAAAGACCCACAACATCCAAAGAACTGCAGGCCTTACTTGCCACAGTTAAGGTCAGGGTTCATGACTCCACCATAAGAAAGACACTGGGTAAAAACGGCCTGCATGGCAGAGTTCCAAGATGAAAACCACTGCTGACCAAAAAGAACATGAAGGCTCGTCTCAATTTTGCGTAACGTCACATTTCATAAAAACAACATCATACCAACAGTAAAATATGGTGGTGGTAGTATGATGGTCTGGGGCTGTTTTGCTGCTTCCGGACCTGGAAGACATGCTGTGATAAATGGAACCATGAATTCTGCTGTCTACCAAAAAATCCTCAAGGCAAATGTCCGGCCATCTGTTCGTGACCTCAAGCTGAAACCAACATGGGTCCCGCAATGATCCAAAACACACGAGCAAGTCCTCCTCTGAATGGCTGAAAAAAACAAAATGAGGACTTGGAGTGGCCTAGTCAAAGTCCTGACCTGAAACCTATTGAGATGCTGTGGCATGACCTTAAAAAAGTGGTCCATGCTGGAAAACCCTCCAATTCTGCAAAGTGGGCCAAATTTCATCCAAAGCGCCCAACCAGTTATTAGGTTTAGAGGGCAATCACTTGTTCATTTTTAAAAGGCTTAAGTAGAGCGAGTTCTCACGTTTGTCATTTTTAACAGATGGGTTTCTTCCGTCGGCGGTACCGTGAGATCATCGAGGCTGAGCGGAACAGGAAGGACAGTGATGAAAGCTGGGACTGGATGGAAAAGAACCACTAAGAATGGTAATGGTGATGGTGGGGGTCCCTGTGGAGCCAGTGACATTTAGGGACTAGGTCAAGGGTGGATCCAATGGCTCATGGCTCCTTTGCAGCCCCGGTGGCACCAGGCCCGTCAAGCCTTCCATATGTGGAAGAAGAAGAATATTCTCCATATTTTCTGGAGATTTGATGTTTTTGTGGGATGCGGGAGTCCAGGAACTTGTGAGGTGGCCTGCCAGAGGACGTAGAAATCCGCTAACCTCCAGCTGGCAGCGTGGAGCTCTCGCCTGAAGAATGGGGACACTGGTGGATGACAAAAACCTCAGGGCTCTTTATTTTTTTTATACACTTTAAGCCATATTGTTCAAAAGTGGGCTATGGAGGGGGATTAAAACAGACTATGTCCATAGTATGTTTTCCTAAAAGCACTGATGTCTGATACGCCTCAATGCCTCATAGATATATCCTGCACAAATCACAAGGTTCACTTCCTCCTTGGTGGGAAGTGACAGCAACTTCTCTGTTTTAGAAGATCCTCCCTCTCTTTGACCATCACTGAACACTAAAACTCACTTTCCTTTCTGCAGACTTGTCCCACAAGTGCACTTTATGTGCTGGTGGAGCGTATTACAACATTAACAACTTTATTGGTCCAATTCTAAGTGTTAAGAACCAAGGAGGAATAACTTTTAAAGTGCAATGTTAGTGCAAATTATCCGCAAAACTGTTGCTCAGGTATGCGGCCAAAAATGAGTACATAACCTTACATAAACATGAAGTACACCTGCACATTCTAATGAGAGCTGTACGAGAGACCCTCCCATACGAGTTCATGTAAAGACAGTTCATCCGTTCCAGGGTCAAGCTGTCACCTCCATAAAACTTTTATTATCAATGTTAACTTGTAACAACCAGTATGAAGAGAAGTTACTGGATAATAAAACAAAAACCAAGTAAAACTACTCATTCTTTGAAGATGACTGACCGACGAGGCATTTTATGTGGAACTGCTTGGTAAAATAAATGTTTTGACCCGTTCCTATATGGCAACCAGTTCTGGTTCTATAGGTGTCATCGCAGTCATTTGTCGTGACATCGCAAAACGTACTTCCAAATGCCAAAGAAAAAGCAAAACACATTTGTGGAGTAACATTTTCCGTTGCTCGCAATGTTTTGTTTGATTGTGAGGCATATTGTTTTCCCCCAAAAAACCCTAGTTAAACTCCCATTTGTACCACTTTTGGGATGTTCAGGTTGCACTGAACAAATTACCTTATTTTTAGAAGGAAAAAAGCCCACCTTTTTGACTGACAGCGTCATGCATCATACTGAGAGATGTTTTATAATTTGGTTACATTCAAGCTATATTAGGGCCCAAATATTAGAAACGCCTCTCAGTACGACACAAGCGCGATACAACTGGAACTTAGATCGTGCAGGTGTCCCTAATGTTGTGTCATGCCGGATGTAAATTCTCAATGAAATGTTTCACTGAGATTCTAATTTATGTGTGAGCTGAGACTGGATGGGGGGCAGCTGAGCGTATTCAGTTTTACTATGATGTTATTAGATGTTCAGTATGAAACCTGACCTCCGCCAGATGTGTGTGTGTGCATGTAAGCGTGTGGATTCCTTCACAGCGGGGTGGGGGGGGGATCTGTCGTGTGAGTAATGCCCTAAAAATAGGCAAACGGTCCACATTAACGTGCTTTTTGGGGGGCTCGTTTTCAATGCAACGTGAGCAAACCTTACCAAGCTGAAAGCGATCTGCCTCCATTGAAAGTGTTAAACGCACCTCCAACGTGTTGGGAGCGGTGGGCAATTGACTTCATGTTGAATACAGAGACAAGAAATGTATATAAACTACCCCTCAAAATGTAACTAGATTAAGTATTCTATACATTTGAAAAGCTTTGATGCAAAATGACATATTTTATTGTAATCCTATATTCATCTAATTCCCTCACCCTTAAAAAATATACAGTGTGTTTGCATCAAATGATGTAGGGAACTGAAATGTGCAATGCCAAAGAGCTATTTCTCACAGACTGCAGTGACGGGGCTCACTTTGATTGTTAAACTTCCTATTGTTTTGTATTGTTGCCATCCACTTTATTGTGTCACCTATGGATTCCACTGGCATGACAGCATATACTGTATACCTTCACAGTCGATCATGCAATGCAGAGACGAGAGACACTTGATATTGTATGGTATTGAACTGTGTTGGATATATTTTTGTTTGTTTGCTGTTTGCTGTCATCGTTAAGTCACACTCTTTGGGGGGTTTTGTTCTGAATATACTACTGTCACTGAATATCATTTACATTATAGAGTGTTTGGATTTTTTTTTTTTAAATGGGGTAAAATTGTATATTTATCTAATGATAAATTTTAGAGTGAAACCCATGGTGGTGCATGTTGTTGTGGTGGTGTTTGGCGCCCTCTGCTGATTACTGTGTTATGCGTACTGTACTGTGTACGCACCACTTATACAGTACAGTATATAGCAGAACCATCCCTTTTTATGTCAAAGGCTCATTATTTTAACATCACTTCTCTTATACAAAATGACACAATCAAAATACTGTAGTCACTAAGAAAATTCAACAATAATCGAACTTTATGCTCTTAATACATTTTTTTGATGAACAGAACATTTTCTGGTGTTGATAGGGATGCTCCGATCAGGTTATTATGCTGCCGATTCCGATACCGATCTCATGGATTAGTCCCCAAAAATAGGTAATTACTAATAAAATTGGTAATTAATTACCATCCATCCATCCATTTTCTATGCCGCTTATCCTCACTAAGGTCACGGGTATGCTGGAGCCTATCCCAGCTGACTTGGTGAGAGGCGGGACACACCCTGGACTGGTCGCCAGTCAACCGCAGGGCACATATAGACAAACAACCATTCACATTCTAGTAATTACAATTATTATTTTTGTTTTTCATGAGGCTCAGAATCCCTGGCTGCACCCCTGCTATTGGCTATATGATGTGAAAAAAGGAACCATAAAGTCATCCTAATGTAGACAAGAATATATTTGACTTACTTTTTCAAAATAGACTAATAGAAAAATGTATTCATCAATTAAACAAAAAGGTACACCCACTGGCCGCCTCAATTAAATTTGGTTTGGTTTGGTTTGGTTTAGTTTATTTGAACATGAAGGTTACAATGGAATACATCTCGTGAATCATTTTTTGACAGTTCCACATGTCCAAAAGGAGTAGGAAGAAGCAAAGCTTATTTAATCCTACCCCCCATCCATTCTACATCTAGTACAGTACATGTAGTTCACTTCCTGGATTCCATGTCATGTTTTCAGTGATAGTCAGGATAACACATAATAGATAACGGTGAGATAACCGTCCCCCCAAAAAAAGAGAGAACATTCATAATAATGATAATATGATGACAATACTAAATAAATAAATAAATAAATAAGAACAAAGCTTTTTTTTTTTTTTTTTTTAAACACAACAAAGAAAATTATAAAAAAAAAAAAAAATAAATAGAAATAAATAAATAACAAATAAAATTTAATTAAATAAATAAAAAATAAAATAAAATAAAATAAAATAGAAAATAAAAAAATAAATAAATAAATAAAATAAAATAACAAACCTGACAGAACAATCAGGACTCTTCTGCCTTGTATTTGGCAAACATCAACTGCTTGTATTGTTTTTTGAATTTGCTCATCTCTGTACATTGTTTGAGTTCTTTACTCAATCCGTTCCATAATTTAATTCCACACACGGAAATGCTATGGGTTTTCAGCGTTGTTCTCGCATATAAATGTTTTAGGTTTAATTTTCCTCTAAGATCATATTTCTCCTCTCTGATTGAGAAATACTTGATTAGATTTTTGGGTAACGAGTTATTATTAACTTTATACATTATTCTAGCGGTTTAAAAGTGTACTAAATCTGCGAATTTTAATATCTGTGATTTTAAAAATAAAGGGTTTGTATGTTCTCTATACTTGGCATTATGAATTATCCTCACAGATCTTTTTTGCAGTACAGTGAGTGAGTGAAGATTACTTTTGTAGTTATTTCCCCATATCTCCACACAATACGTTAGATATGGTAATACTAAGGAACAGTACAGAGTGTGGAGTGATTTTTGATCAAGAAGATATTTTGCTTTATTCAATATAGAGATATTTCTCGCCACCTTTTGCTGTATATATTTAATATGAGATTTCCAACTCATTTTTTCATCTATTATAACCCCAAGGAATTTATATTCTTCCACTTTTTCAATATCCGTTCCATTAATTTGTATTTGGTCGTACGTGTCCTTTCTACTATTACCAAATAGCATTATTTTAGTTTTACTTAAATTCAGAGATAATCTATTCTTGTCAAACCATGACTTTAATATGACCATTTCATCCTTGACCTTTTTAATGAGTTCTTGTGTGCTTTCACCAGAACAGAAAGCAGTGGTATCATCGGCGAATAAGACCAATTTTAAGTTGTTAGTTACTTTGCAAATGTCGTTAATGTACAAGTTAAACAGTTTTGGTCCCAGTATGGACCCCTGTGGTACTCCACACGTATTGTGTAGACTCCCAGATGTATATTCTCCTAGCTTTACAAATTGTTTCCTCTTTGCTAGGTAGCTTTTAACCCAATTTAAGACTAAACCTCTAATTCCGTACCTTTCTAATTTTGAAATTAAAATAGTGTGATTAATTGTATCGAAGGCTTTTGTCAGATCCATGAATACTGCAGCTGCGCATCTTCTGTTGTCTATGGCAGTAGTGATTTCCTCCGTGATTTCCATCAGTGCCATAGAAGTTGAAATGTTGGCTCTGTAACCATATTGACTACTTGCCAATAATTCATTCTTATTAATAAATTTGTCCAACCTATTATTAAATAGCTTCTCCACAATTTTCGAGAATTGTGGTAACAAGGAAACTGGTCGATAATTTGTAAATTGGTGTTTGTCTCCTTTTTTGAAAATTGGAACCACCTTGGCTGTTTTCATTTTGCTTGGAAATATTCCAGTCTGAAATGATAAGTTACTAATATATGTTAACGGGTCTGCGATCTCATTGATGACCCTTTTAATTGTTTCCATTTCGATTCCATGACAATCAGTTGATGTTTTTGCCTTAAAATGGTTAACAATGTCAGTGATCTCCTTTTTGGTTACAGCAGTGAGAAACATAGAATTAAGATTCCTATCGATAATATCAATCCCTTCATCAATTGTGTCTTGTTTTGGAATTTCCTCTTCCAGTTTTTGTCCAATATTTACAAAATATTCATTTAACATTTCAGCTACCGCATTCATGTCATTCCTGTAAGTGTTTCCAACCATGAAATAGGGAGGATAGTCTGCTTTCTTAACGTTGTTCTTTATAATACTATTTAAGATGCCCCAAGTTGCTCTCATGTTATTTTTGTTCTTATTTAGTACGTGACTATAATATTCCCTCTTACACACTCTCAAGATAGTTGTCAACTTGTTTTTGTATGTCTTATACTTTTGTTCTGCTTCTTTAGTCTGTTGAATGATAAATGTCCTGTATAATGTGTTCTTCTTCTTACAGGCGTTTTTTAGTCCTTTTGTCATCCATGGCTGCTGGTTTTTCTTTTGCTTCTTGGGCTTTTCTTGCCAGGGACAGTTCTTATCGTAGAGCTCCATATAAGTACCAAGGAAGCTGTCATATGCCTCGTCCACATCTGTTGCACTGTAGACACTCTCCCAACTTTGTTCTTCTAGACCTATCTTGAAGGCACGGATGTTGTCCTCTGTACGCAATCTTTGAAAAGTCTTTTTTGCCTCCGCCTG
Organism: Dunckerocampus dactyliophorus; assembly: GCF_027744805.1. Taxonomy (NCBI): domain Eukaryota; kingdom Metazoa; phylum Chordata; class Actinopteri; order Syngnathiformes; family Syngnathidae; genus Dunckerocampus; species Dunckerocampus dactyliophorus. The sequence goes on along the minus strand of NC_072832.1, from coordinate 12,760,571 downwards.
TTTTTTCTTATAATGTTCATTGTAGATTGTAAACACTGGAAGATGATCACTGATGTCACTAATTAGCAGGCCACTGATGGTGTTGTTATCAAAGTCATTGGTGAATATATTATCGATGAGGGTGGCACAGTGGTCTGTTATTCTACTTGGTCTAATGATTTTAGGATATAAACTCAAGCTATACATTGTATCTATAAAGTCATCTGTTTCCTTGCACTTGTGTGAGTTCAAGAGGTCAATATTGAAGTCTCCACATATGAAAATAGTTTTCTGACCTATGTCTGTAAACGTTGTCTTAATCCAATCCTCAAACATTCCAATCTTTGACTTTGGAGTTCTGTACACACAACTTATTAACACAAATTTGAAAAACAAACAGTTTCAAAGAGTCTTCCTCTGATTCTGCTGTATATTAGGTACAACTTGAAATGTCATTTACCCCCCCCCAAAAATTGGTGGATTAACTAAAAAATTAAACAATCTGTTCATTATTTGAAATATCTTTTCTAGGGTTGCAAATCCTGCTTGGACTGAAATGAAATATATTAAATACAATCCCCACCACGATTACAATAATGTATTACATTTATTTATTTTTCTAATTCAATATGCGTACATGTACCGTCACAGCTTTAGGCACACCTGCACAATCGAATGAGATCAAATCTAATATTCACTTGGAAAGTAAATATTCGGATGGAAAGTGTTAATAACAATCACATTTATTTACAGCCGGTCACTCTGCAAAGCCGCTGATGTTGCGTCTGTGTGGTCATGTGACCTGTTGCTAGGAAACACTCATCAAACACATTCTGTAGGCTGTCTTTGAATTATTAAACACACTTTCTGCACAGTGCACAGAACAGAATCCACACACTGTACAGTACATTCTACCTTTTGTTGGAGCAGCTACAGAAGCTCTCAACAGGCTTTATGTCTTCATTGCTGGACCACGGCCTGATAAGGACAGTGGCAGTGGACCAGGTGGTCGCTCCATTCGCGTGTCACCTGTGTCACCTGGTGCTGCTGTGTGACAGCTTGGAAGAGCCTGAACACTTCAGTCAGCTGGAGGAGGCGGCTCGGTTCTTAGCTAAAACTACTGACAACATGGCGGCAGTGGCCTCCAGGTATGTGCGGACTTTATTTACATCTTTAATGTACCAAACTATAGTGCAGTGGTTCTCAAGGTCTTTACAGCTGCGTACCCCTTCAGACATCTGAACTGAAGCCATGTGCCTCCTACTCCTGCACACTTAACATAAAACATTAAACATAAACCTTTTTAACTGAATTAACCTGAAATAGTGACCATAAGTAATTGTGTAATTATTTTTATAGTAATTCCGGGTCAAAAGTGTGTATTGTATTGGTCACATATTGATATCGTTTCACGTGAAATAAATAGATAAGTAAGTGTGTATTGTATTGGTCACATATTGATAACGTTTCACGTGAAATAAATAGATAAGTAATCATCCTACATATTTTTTTATTCCAGTCTGGTGTTGGCATCCGTCTGTTTGAATGGGTTGAATTTGACCTTCACATTTTTGTCCACTCACGATGGCAATGGTTTAATTGTAATTGTGTGTTTAGGGCGGTAATTGTTTTTCATTTTTATTCACGAACCCCCCATCACAATTGGCGTACCCCTCTTTGGGAACCTTGGCTATAGTAGAACCTTGGTTAGCGTTATTAATTCAATCCAGAAGATCTGTTTCTAACCAAAATGGACGCTAATCAAATCATTTAAATCAAAGCCATGTAAATGTAATTAATCTGTTTCAGAAAGCCAAAAATGTTCATAGGAAACACATTTTTATAGTTTTACAATTCCAATTTACCATGCATAAAGCAATTCAAAATGCATATCAATAATGAATGACAGGGATAAATGAATATTTAAGGTTTCTTTACCTTCATTGAAATAACAAAGACGCTTAGAAGCAACCAGAACCGGAACTCAGGTACGTCAAAAGCATGAACACAAAACACATTTTTTGATAGTTTTACATGCATAAAACAATTCTCAATGCATATAAATGACGAATGAAAGGGATAAGTGAACCTTTAAGGTTACTTTTACCTTCACTGAAGACGTGACTGTTCCCAAAGACAAGATGTGGCAGCGAGACACCACACAGACAACCCTGTTCTTGTTTTGCCATGAGTTATTTCTTGAATTCAATAGTGTTTCTCACCTCTGTAACCCAAAATGGAGCCACAGAAAGTAGCAAGCGTCAGCATTTTGATAAAGAAGGCGAGAAACACTACTAATTTGAAGAAATAACTCATGACAAAATAGGAAGATGGTGTGTCATTTACTTTCGGTTCTGGTTGCCATTTTGTTAGCAAGCAAAGCTTCTTTGTTACCAGCTAAGGACGTTTTGTGATAAAAAAAAAAATATTAAGAACACAATGGGACTCACGCATTGTATTAATAACACGACAAGACGCACACCATTTTGTATGCTAACCGGAAAACGTACGCAAACCGAGGCAAAATTTTGTCAGAAATGTGCGACTGAAAAACACGCTAACCAGGGCGGACGCTAACTGAGGTTCCACTGTGTAGTAGCCTAAATATTATGAACACCTCAGTATGATGCAGGGCAGTTTCGCACCACAGCAAACAGTGTCAATCAAAACGAAGCTTTATTACGTTTGTGTACCACTAAAAGGTCACCGTTCTGTCTTATCTCAAGACAAGTTGCAGAGACTGAAGACGATGTGCTACGTAAGGAAATGTCCTCCCTGCTGGAGCCAGTCACAGTGTCAGGCCAGCATGTGCTGCTGGCGGCCCAGAAGCTCAGCATCCAGCCCGACTTGACTGAGCACAAAGAGGAACTCATCACTGCTGCACAAACAGTTTTCCTGGGAGTCGTCAAAGTAAGACTACAGGAGTACACGCTGGACTGGTCGCCATATAGACAACCATTCGCACTCACATTCACACCAGTGGACAATTTAGAGTCTCTAACTAACCTAACATACATGTTTTTGGGATGTGGGAGTACCGAGAGAACGCAAGTGTGAGGATGACATGTACCTGCACAAAATCACCCTCAACCAGTCCAGGGCGTCCGGTGTCTTCCTTTCGCATTACGTCAGTTGGATAGGATCCAGCCTCTGGAGTATTCTTGAATACAATAGAAAATGGCAGGGATGTCCACCAATATCAGCCCACTAATATTATCGGCCCGATATTGGCATAAAAATGTAATATCAGTCAATATCGGTATCATGTTGTTTTCCCTATGAGGAATGCCAGTATGGCCCTTTAAGCACCACAAGCAACATTGCTGTCACCATATTGGATGTGGCAATAGTCGGAGCGAAGAAGTTGCCTCATTTAGGTGCTGCCAAACCAAATCCCAGGGAATAACATTTCACAGGTAAGACTTAACAATTACCCATAGACAGCATGATTTGGCCGTTATAACATCATTTTGAGAGCATAATTTGCCGACATTGTGGAAAACACTGTATTCCCGCGCACAATTCATTCATTCATATGTCTATGGCAGGTCCGGCATTAATAAACGGCGGACCTCGGCCCGGATCTGGACACAGTGATGGTCCTTTACGGACCTGTGACCGATTAAAATTAAGGGGAAATATAATAACATATAATCATGCTCATGGACCAATCGCAGCAAACATGACAGCAAACGCTGTGACGTCACTCAAAATGAGCCAATGAAATTGTTTGTTCACTTGACGGGAAACCATCCAGCCATTCATCCATTTTCAATGCCGCTAATCTTCGAATAGAACCATGGCTTGCTGAAAAGTGAGAAGTTGACCGAGAAAACCGAACATTCAAAAGTGAAAGGACGGACCAATATATGTGCATTCTTCCAGAATCCAGGGCCAAACCGCCGTGTCTCGTATGAAAAATGAGAGTTTTTAAGAGTCAGCACATTAATTTACAGCACAGCAACGTGCAAATGTGTCTTCACTGAGGATTGTATGGAGTGCTTCTGCTGCAGAGACCTTACTCAAAGGTAAACAATGTACTGTTGCAACTTTTTTTCTTCAGAGAAACCGGTGCAGTTTTATTTAACTTCAAAAATGTGCTCATTCATTGTTTGTACATTCAAACTTCTTGATTATTTATGTGAAATTTGGTCCTGTTTTCTTTTAAATGCAATTTAGGTGCAACAGTAAGTGTGTTACACATATCGGCATCTGTTGATATCGGAATCGAAAATTGAGAGTTGGACAATATCGGCATACGGGAGGTTGGCAAAGAAGCCAATATCGGACATCCCTAGAAAATGGTTGTATACAGTGAAGTGACCATGTCTGTTTTTCCTCCCGCAGGTTCTGTTAGTGGACGACGACTCCACAGTAAGAGAAGTCCTAGCGGCTGCAGATCAGGTGTCGGAGCATCTCTCTGACCTCGGCTCCTGCTCGGACATCCATTCCCTGCTCAGAGCCTTTCAAGTGTTTTCTGACTCCTTGCTTCACCTCAGCAGTCTAACTGCTGACAGAGCTGACTCCTTAAAGGATCCCCGACAGGCCAAAGAGCTTAGAGATTCCCTGGAGATCCTAAGAAGGTGCATCTCTATGCTGCACACCGCTACCTGCACCACCATCAAGCACCCAACAAGCAAGGAGGCCCAAGCAGCGAAGAACTTCATACTCGACAAGGTGCAGAGCACTGTAGACAACATTGTCAGCACCCTGAAAGGTGAATGTCAAAGAGGATCTCTGGGAACTTGTGGTTTTTACACTGAGAGGAGAAGCAGTTTGTCGCAGCTGCTTGAGGGTTGCTCCAATATGTCGAGTCATGACTTGGACAGCCTGGTTCGAGATCTTGTCTTTCACTGCATGGCTGTGGCCAACTCTTCTTCAAGAGAGCTTCAGCAAAAACTGGTGCTGCAGTGTCGACGTGTTCTTGACTTGTGGTCCGACATGAAACATCTTTTGAAGTCCTCTGAGGATCATGAGGAGCATTTTCGAAACCTCTTCGCTTCATTAGAGGAACTCCTGGAAGGTCTCGACAAAGCCATGATGGCTGCCATTCTTCATCAACTCTTGGACACATTTCTAGTAGCATCTTCTGTTTTTGAGGAACTTTCCATTGTGGTGAGGCAAGCTCTAGTAGTGGGTTCCTCCACTGAGAAAGATCTAAGCTTTCTTCAATCACCAGTTGAAGAGTTCATATGTTACTCGGATAGAATGATAGAAGTTGCGTGCTTTTTCTCTGCAGTAACCAAGGATGCAAAGAGCCTGGAGAACGTGGAGAACTCTAGAGTGTGTCTCATGAGACTTAGAGCCCAGATTGCTCCTCTGTCTCTGGAATTGACTGATAACTCGGTGCAAACTCTTCAAAAGCTTCATGAAATTTCTCAGAACTGGGAAGAATGTACGAGACAGCTCCAGGATGCTGTCAGCGACGTAATGGACGTCGGAGAGTTTACGAATTTAGCTCTTAACGAAATGGCAAATGAGCGCAGTAGTTGTGATGATGCATACAGACAGCAAAGCGATGAGCTGTTCCGTGAGCATGCAAACAAGCTGATGTGTCACATGAAGCTGGTGATGCAGTCTGCCAGGAGGCATTTAGACCAAAGTGAAGACCCCATCTACAGGAACGGCCTCCTAGTCCTGCTCAAACAGGCTCACATTTGTCAAAGCAAAGTGAGCCAGTCGGTCAGTGACATGCTTGCAGGTCACAGCTTCAATGTGGAGGCGTATTCACCCTTTTCTGACAATGTTTCTGCTGCTATCCACCATTTTAAAGTCCTCAGGGAGGGACTGGATGGCCGCCAGCACCCACATCTCCTTAGTCCCCTACGGGAGAGTGCCCGTCAGCCTGACGTCTCCGAATACGACTCCTGCGAGTTAAACGAAGATCACAGGCTGAGAAGTTTGGATTCGTCTCTCCTGGAGATGACTGACACAGAACATGAGGAGGGGGTGTCGGATGGAGAAATTGTGGAAGCGGAGTTGTCTCGTAAATTTGACGATGATTTAAGGATAAACGATAACTCAGAGGAGCCTAAAGTGATCCAGATGCCTTTTGGATTTGACCTTTTACCTCTCCTACAAGAAGTCATGACCGTGACTAAAGGCAAAGATATTGCAGTCCTCAGCCAGGTGTGTACGGGTGTTCTCGAGCTGTCCAACTGCTACTCCCAAGCAACAAGGGAAGCGTTAGCCATCATGGATGACATCGACTGTAAGACTCTGGAAAGCTTCCGGGCTGAACTGGTGTCACTTACGCCTCTGTTGGTCCAGACCGCTCAAGAGTCAGCCATGAGCTCCTCATTGAGCACTGACAGCGTCTTTAGACTCAGCGCACAATTTTCTGACCTCATCAACAACATCCGGAAGGTTCTTCTGCCAGGAACCGGACCCTGGTTTCACGTCATTTATGCCGAGCTGCGTCTGGCTCGACTGACGACGGCAGATGTGAAACAACGACTCAATGAAGTGATGACCTCGTGTGCAGACACCGTGCAGCTGCTGACGCTGTCACACGTAACTCCTCAAACTGATGAGACGTTGACGCTTCTGCACAACAAACTGAACAAAGCCCAGAACAATACGAGGTATCTGGTGGAGTTTAAGGGCTCACCTGAAGGGCAGGTTGACCTACTGGAGGGGCTCTGCATCCTTTGGGGTCTATCTGTTCACATTTTGTTCAATTCTCTGGATAGGATTTTGGGAACATTAAGCAACATGAACCAACACGGCCCTCACAAGCAGCTCTCCATCCTGTCAGAGAGCTCACTGAGAATCCAGGAGGCTTTGAGCCTCACCAGTCTAACGTGTAAAAGTGTTTTTAAGTCCAAAGAGTTAACAGTATTCCAGGATGAGCTGAAAACACTGACTGAGCGGTACCTTCAAGCTGCGGAGGACCTCGGTGTGACGCCAAGTGTCATGCAATTCGCTCAGCCAGAGCTCCTCCAGAGAAATGTTATCATTAAGATGAAAGAGCTCTCAGGGATTCTAAGCAAAGAAAATAAGAATTATGACGCTGTACTCCACAACATGGTCAAAATGGCTTATGTGGCAGCAGAGCACGCAGAAGAAGCAGAGCAAAGATTTGAACAATCAGCTAGTTTGCTTTATGAAAACGTAAAAGCTGCCACCAAAAAAGTGGAGGAGAGCTTCAACTACATGCGGGACATCCGTACACGTTCCAACCTGCGGTCCATCAATGACCGCCTGTGTTTTCTGATGTCTGATATCATCAGCAGGATGCGCCTCATGGTCCAGACTGGCTCTGTTTGTGACACATTCAACCTGGAGGTTAAGATTCAGTGCTGGTCAGCCAAAGCTCACTATGTGGTAGAAGAGATCAGCAAGCAGGATGGGATTCACCAAGAGGCAAAGGAGAACATCAGAGCAGGGCTACAAGGCATGTTGCCAGATGGACATGTCCAAGACGCTCCCATTGCATCCAATGTCAAAAGGCCTGGGATTCCCTCAGGAAGAAATGAAGATGCTGCAGAATCAAAGACGGTAGCTATGATCAAACATGGATCCCCAAGCGCAGCAAGAAATGTAAGTGTTTTGTTTTCATATCACGTGTTAGTGGAAGTTCCAATATGCGACGGCGATTTTCCCCCTCTGAAAGCCAGGTTGTCTTATATTTGGGGTCTAGAGACTTACACACAAAAAACAGCTAGTGGCGTCAAACAGTTCTTCCCCAAGTGAGTCAGTTTTTCTTCCTGTCAGTGACTTGGATAGTCCTGCTTGAAAGAATTTAGCAAACAGAGGAGGAGTTATAATGATAATTTTAAGATAATGGTGAGCAATGGAGCAAAGTCATCAAACAACTGGAGAGCAGCGAAGAAATATGTAATTTCACAATAATAAATGAATCAATCACACAATAAATGAAAATGAACTCTGTAATTTTGCCGGCCTCAATATATTTCCATGTGCATGTTTGTCTGTTTTCCTTGTCTCCTGCTTCCAGTCAGGCAGGAAGTGAATTCACTCTGTACATTGATGTCAGCACCTTGACGCCTTGTTCAGTGAGTGGACGTTTGTTCTACTGAACAACGGCGTGAGCGTGAACGTGAGCCCTTTGTCAGCCATACAGCCTCTTTGTCTCTGTGGGTGGAGGCAGGGCCGCTAGCATACACAGAGTGCTTTGGTTATATTGTTATATATATTTTTCTATTTTTTCATTGTACTTTTATTAAAAGTAAGGTTTAAATCTTGTTGCGTCTCGTTCTCGTAGACCCAATCTCATGCATTGTCTCGTGAAGTCTGAGTGTCTCGTGACACCGCTAGCCATTAGACATTTGATGCTATGATCTTCCAGTGATTCTGTTTTGTGTTCTCCAAAGAGTTTAGTACTCACATAGTGATACTTGTCCATATTTCCTTGTAGGTTGCTTCTCATTCTAAAGACGTTTTTTCACTGACCTCCACCTCCTTTTTTCTGAAGCAAGAAAGTGACAGTTGGGATCCCAAAGATAACAGGATAGTTCAGCAGACCAGAAAGATGGCGGAAACGTTGTACCACATGACTCAGTACTTGAGGAACAGAGGTCCATTATTGGTAATGACCAGTAGAGGGCGTCTTGACGTCTTTCTGCTTTGTACGTTATCTTTTATGTGCTTTAGTGTTTATCTTTTCTTCAGAGCAAAGAGGCGTTTGTCTCTGCAGCCAAAGATGTGATGTCAAACTGCCAATCAGTGACCGACTTCATTCAAGTCATAGCCAATCACTGCCTGGATGAACATTGTGCACAGGAATTGTCCCTCATAGTGGAGCAGATTCTCACCATCACAAACCAGCTCAGCATCCTCTCCAGGTTAGAATCTACAAACACAAGCTGATAAAACACAAAAGGTAACTTAATGTATTGTAGTGTCAATGCTGTAACACCTGGCTGCAAATCATCTGACGAGATCCTTGTCAAGAATGCGCAGAACCTTCTCCACACAATCCTGCGAGGGGTTCACGCAGCAGAAACAGCCTGCATCACGGTAAATTTACAAACGTATTCAGCTCTTTAAAATGGCATTACATTAAAGGTTGAGGTGCTATTTCTCTTTTAGGGTTTAAAGCAGCCTGACCCAAACTCAGCTGAAGCCGAGGCGATGGCCTTGTGCTTCCAATGGAAGAGGAACCTGGAGATCCATCGAGCCCAGGAGACCTCCAACCCACAAACTGACGAGCTGGGTTTGAGGAAGATCTCATCGCACTCTCTCGCACCGAGTCTGGTTTCTCCAGTGCAAGATGGCCTCAAGTTATCGCTTCAAGGGAAAGGAGCTCTTTTTGTCCCCAAAAACTACTGACTACATTTGATAAGTAAACAATATACTTACAGCTAGCAGAATAGTTGCAGCAAGTTTGATTGACACTGTCATAGGCGATATTAATTAAACTATATGGTTATTATTGTGGTTATAGTTTTCAGTAGTGTAGTGGTTCACATAGCTGACTTTAATGCAGCTGGTGTGAGATCAATACCAACACTGATATGTTATGTAGGATTGTGGTTTAACATTTATTATCTATTGTGATATGTACAGTATATTTAAAAAATGTTGAAATGCACAGAAATATCCACGAACACACTTCAAAACAACATACTACATGTACTTTAAAAAATGCATTTAGATGTATAAGTCATGAAAACAAAACGTCCATCATAAAGTACCTATGGCTTAAGTATCAGTTACTCACACATCACTCTTGCAATCGCTCAAAATTATTTTCAGGCAGAAAGTATGAAAGTGAAAACATGAGAAAAAAAAATCAATGCACGTGTTATTCATATTCATAGTGCTACTTACAAGCTAGAAAATATCCCCCCACGTCATGTAGACCCTATTCAATAGAAGAATCAATAATGTACACATTTTAAAATGAGACACTACATGTAGTAAAAGGATGTTCTCACATTGTAAGCAGACATTTTAAAAAAGCACAATTATTTTGCACAATCAGATGAAATCGTGTTTCTCTGTCATTTGGCAGAACAGGAATTAAAACGACAAATATCCAAGGTAACAGAAGCATCAGGACTTTGTAGTAAAGAAGTTGACAAAACATGAAAGTAAAAAATGTTAAATCTACTCTACTTGATAGAAAGGCTGAGTTAACCCCATTTTAAAATGCGGCTTATTCCAAGTAGTTAGCCTTTTTTAATGTTTAAAATAAACATGCTCACTCTCGAACCATCTGTGTAACATGATCACTTTGAAATCTTGTGTGAGCTTCTCAGTTCATGTGAATGTACACAAATAGATGTATTTATATAGCTTAATTATGACTGACATGTCTCATCGATACAAAAATTCTACTGAGTTTACTGACAGAAAGGAGAAGCTGTGGGGTCAAAGGTCTTGAAGACGTCTTTGAGAGTCCGGTCTTCGACCTCCTCATCCTCTTGATTGTGTGTAAGTACTTCTTTCTCCTCCTTCTCTGCTACCTCCTCTTGTGCCCCCGCAGAGCCCAGTCCTGCTAATTTGGCCTGCCTAGGGTCAGTATATTGGGGTCGGATCAGCCCCGCCAGAGCCTGGACGGGCAGGTTATGCACTGCAGGGGGTGTGACAGCCGAGTCCAATGGAACCGGGGGTGGACTGGCATGCGGGGACTGATCAGATGCTGAGTCTGTGTTTTTTGTCTCTTCCAAAGAGCTGCGGCGTTGACTTGAGGAAATAGGTTGCAGTGAAGGAGTGTCATTCTTAACTGGATTTTTCAAAATGCCTGCTTTCTTAGGAGGGTCTACCTGATCCTTCTGGACAGGCTCTGTTTGACTACGGGGGTCGTACAGACTGATGCCACCCAGAATTGTAGTGGGGCTTTCCAGGACACCCCCAGAAGAAGCCAGTCGAGGTGCATAAGGTGGCAGCCTCTCAGACAGGGAGGAGCCAGCACTGGCCTTCTGCAACCTGGGGTCCACAACACCTGCACCTGCCGAGGCCTCCTTCTGACCCATCAGCTTGCTGTCCAGACTTCCTGTACGCTTGAGTCTGGGGTCTAGATTCTTTTGTTGACGTGGATCTACTGGTCTCTCTGTGGAAGGCCCAGATGGCAGTCGACCTACACGCTCCTTCAAACGAGCGGCTGCCAGTCTGGGGTCGGTGGGCGGCGGGCTGGAGGCGGGCGGATGCTCTGGCAGATTTGTTCTGTTCATCTGAGCATCAGCGATCAGCGGTGGCAGGGGTAGATTGATGGAGTGCTCCTGTTTGGGTATCAAACATGGGATGAGGTCCTCAGGGGCCCACACCACAGTTTGCGCGTAGGCAGGGCGCTGAAGCAGAATGTCCACCCGAATGTGGCTGAACTGCTTCAGCTGGCACCGTGGGTCACGCAGCACCACTCCCGGACTGGCCTCCAATGGTATGATGGCCGCTCTGTCCCTGAGTTCCCTCTCCCCTTCCTCGTCTTCGTCTCCAGTGGGCTGCTTTTGGGGAACAGGGTGGTTCTGCTGGCGGAAGGAGCTTGACTCCATGGGTCTCAATTTCCTAGGGTCCCTGGAGAGTCGTGGATCCAAAGCGGCATCACACTGATTTTTCATATCGGGGGGTCGCTGCCGTGGGTCCGCTTTCACACGCGGGTCACTTGGCTGAGTTTTTTCCTTAACAAGCCGAGGGTCCCCCAAGGGTGCTGCATGGGCAGATGTTGTGGTCTTAGACTGCTGCATCTCACTGTGCCTCTTTAGACATTTTAGGATGGAGGAGACACTGCTCCCGTCCTCGTCGTCACTCGAGTACCAGTTTGTTGTGTCGTCTGGAGGACATAAACAAATGAAATCTCCATACTTTTGGGATATCTGGACCCAAAGAGGACACTCACCTCTGTTCTTTTCTTCTTGACTCTCAGCTCGCTGTGGATCATTCACCTGTGGCTTTGATTCTTGTTGTTGCTGTGTCAAGTGTAGAATGATGGCTTTCTGCACTGCTGGAGGCAAAGACTGCAGCTGAACATCTGCACCTATCTGCTGTTGGAGGTTCTGGATCATGGTCATGCCAGGATCTGCGACAACATACAAAAAAGTTAAAGGGAGGACATATTATTGAAGACCGACTTTTTAATTACTTGTATACGTGTGTTTGCATCCCTACAGCCTGCCCAACCATCAACTGTAAAATTACACAATCAAGTACCGTTTGCTGTCAGAAAATATCTTCTTCCAGCAAGCCAGTGAGACTTTGGGCTGACTGTGACATAACATAAGCCCTCCTGCATCGAGTTTCCCCACCCATGACTCGGAAGAACCCTGAGACATGATGTGCCTTCTTGTTAGACTGAACCACTTTCATGTCAAAACCAAAAAGAAGAGCTGCAGTGCTGTTAGATGTCACGTAACATCACCTCCCAGCCACAGAAGACATCAGTGGATTCATTCTCATTTTCAAGGTGCGACCATGCACTAAGCTGCTTTCACTCTCTGTACTGTCCCTCCCTCACTCGCTTCCTCGACCCTTGAAGTGCCAGCAAATCTAACTGCTACAGCAGTAGAAGGAGTGGGCGCGCAGTGGCTCATTTGCATGAGACAAGACAGGCCTAAGAATGTCTGCTCTGGAAAGGACTGTTCTAATTTTTGATCCATGGGGTACTTCGACCGCATTGACATGTTATTAAGACACCCATGGACAGTTTGCATCTGTGAAAAAAATTACACAATATGCCTCCTTACAGTAATCATCCAAATCCATGACACAAACCTTGATGGCCTGAGGGCTGGTTTTGGAGCAAGTTACTGAGCAGTTCTAGAGGGTTCTGACCCAACGATGGAAAAGCCAAAAGGCTCTGCAGCATTTGTAGATCCGGTCCTGCGGGGAAAGGAGGGCTCTGCACGTTCATCTGAGGGTTGATGATGTTTCCATGAAATACTGGCGGCTGCACTGGGTATCCATGGGGTGGTTGCTCTCCAGGAGGGTTCTGGGCACTCATGGCTGGTCCTGCTGGGTACCCCGAGGGAGCATCGGATCCAGACGAAACCACAACACCACTTTGTGTTTCCTCTGATACGCCATTGCCTTCACTTGGATCCTGGGAGTAGTTGGACTCACTGAAAAGACACAATTACTTTAAGGTGGACTCGCAACACTTATCTGCTAGGGATTTTACTTACTTCAAACCGATCTTGTGCGCCAAGTCAACTGTAGGTTGAACCTTGATTTCAAAGAGGGAGGGGATCTTCTTCCCTGCCTGACAAGAGGTTCCATCTGGACTACTTTGACCAGGCGTGGGTAGCAAGCCCACACCTGGGGGAGGCTTGGGAAGTGGGGAAATGCCTTGTTTTCTCAGGTCCTCCAGCTCCAACTCATCCTCACGGGCGTTTTCGTCTTCAGTATTAATGATCTGATCAGAGTATATATACCGTATATGAGATGTGGTTTTGTTAGCCTGAGTAGACTACATTTTGACTATGTCTCACCTTATCAAGCAACTCTTTTGTCACATCTGTCAGAGCATCATGGGAAAATTTACAGTTGTCGCCTTGATAGCACTTGGCTCCAGTGTGGAAGAACTTGCAAGGATATTCACGTTCAGTCACAAATTAAGGAGCCTAAATGAACTGTTGATTTTACAAGGTCATGCAAATGTGATCATCATTTAAGGATATTGTGCATGTAAATGCAATGGTCTCCTTTACTGCAGTAGCCCTGGAGGTAGAACTTGCAAAGTTCCTTCTTCTTATCTGGTATGACAAGCTCGTGCTCAAACTTGCACTGCTCCCCCTACAGGAAGATATTATCATGTATGTAAGAAAAGGCATGCAAATATACAAAATGTGTATATACTGTAAAGCAAATTCTAACCATTCATGCATTATTACCTCCACCAAGTTCAAATGTGATGACTTGGTTGTTCATTATTTAGCATCGTTACATAGAAACTACACAACAAATTTCCATGAAATCTGCAGAGCAAAACCCTTTGAATTTTGGTGAGGATCCATACAATGACAAACCAAATCTAGCTATCGAGTGAAACAATAAATGAGACAAGTTAAGGACTGTTTGGTCTTGGTGAAGGTGTGCACTCTCAGTAGGTGAAATCAAGGAGCACATTGTAAAATGCTTGCACTAAAGTTAAATAACTGTAATGGGTTCTTCCTTCATGCATGCACCTCCCCATCACCGGGTTGGGTTGAATTGAAACGTGTTATTTAAAGGTATTGTACCTTAATGCATCGACCCTCCAGGAAATACTTGCAAATGTATCTTCCATTGTGTTCCACTGTGTGCTGACTGATAAACTCCTTGCTCATAATCAGACGCTTCTTCTGAAAACCAGAATTTTTGACGTCCTGTCAAATAAAAGGAAAGACGTTATAGTGCCTCACAATGCTTATGTTTTTTTAAATCATTATTGACGAACATACTGGAGTCATATCTTCCATGTCCTGGTCTCCTCCTCGGCCTCGTCCTCCACGACCCACCCAAGGTTTTCCTCCCTTCAGCTTCTTGTTTTTGTTGAGAATCCCTCGTCCTCTCCCAGGTCCGCTCCCTCTTCCTCTTCCTCTCTGCCCAACTGAAGACAAAAAAAATCCATTGCTAAATCTATTTCACGTGAATGATTACTTTAAAAGTGCTTCCTCACATTGTGGTTGTTTCATGCCCCTCATGCCACCTCTCTTCCCCATCTGCTCTCTTCCATGGCGTCCCCTTCCAAGACTGGATGTTGAATCTTTAGACTGCGTGTATTCGGACATGTCATCGTCATAATGATCCTCTTCATCTTCGTAGTCATAGTTGTCGTCGCTGTAATCGCTGTATTTGTCAAAATCACTGCTCTTGTGAGGTGGAGATCTGTGCGAGTTGCCACGCGATCCTTTCAGATCCCGTGCATGCTAGAAAACCAACCATAAGTGAGACTCACATCCTGTCTGCATCAATTTAAGAAGTCCATATGGAAATCTGAACTCACCTGGTCAGGTCCATGACTTTGCCTGCTTTTGGTCCTCTCTGGTCGGTCATAGTCTGAATCATAGCTGTCACTGGAGCTGCTTGAAGATGAGTGGCGCTAAGGAGAGGGCAGAAGGAAATCAAGATTAATTAAAAGTCTAATCTTTATGTGTGCTAAACTTGCAAAGCCAAGCAGCTTACTTTCTGTCTGTCCCGTCTCCTCCTCTTGTACCTCCTCTTCTCTTTGGTCTTCTTGTATCTTTTCCTCGAGTGTCTATATGACTTTTCATCTTTTTCTTTTGCTTTGTCCCGTTCTTTCTCTTTGTCCTTCTCTTTGTCTTCATTCACCTCTGTTGCCTCTTTGTTTTCCTCCTCAATCCCGATCCCTTCATCGTCTATTTCTCCATCTTCCAACTCTCCATCCTCCCTGAAGGGCCATTATAAAAATGTTGAGCAATGTCTATGCATCAATGTAATCAATGTTCATCTATATATGGGAGAATCTGAATGTTTTTAACTCCTGTTTCAATGCGTATTGACCAGAATAATGCTGCCTGAAGAGGTTACCATAGAGGCCTGTTCGGATGTAGTTAAATGTCCGACAGTTGACATATGCCACGTTTCTCGTTAGACAAACTACAGTAGTTGAGACTGAACACTTCTGCTGGCTGCAGTCAATTACTGCACTCCATTTTGCCTGAAATCACTTCAAGACAAATAACTAATTTCACATTGACCAAATACTTAGCAATAAATGAATCAATTAATTGGTTATTATTCCCATCCCTAACAGCAACTATTATATTTTCCAACACTATTTTTTTAAGTGATGTAGTGATGAAATGATCTAAATAGCATCTTTTTGCTCATAGTACCCCACCTACAGTGGTATCATTAATTTTAAGCCATTGCTAAAAGTGTGAATTGACTACAGTAATTGTGCATTTGTTAAGGGGGCTGTATGCAGTGGGGTTTCCAGCTACCTAGAGGGCGCCAACACGAGCAACGCACAACGCATTGTATCCCACCTTTTCCTGCACACGCATTAGTTATTAGTTATTAATCCATTATTAGATGCATCGCGGTGCGGACATTGCCGATTATTAATCGATTCAGAAATGTCAATAATCGAAGCTGACGGAAAAAAAAACAACAAAAAGACGGAAAATGGAACAGTTGCTGCCCAGACAGTTTATGGTAGTGCACCTAAGTGTAAGACGCTACCAAAATGGCGGAACGTAAACTCCGACCCGCACCCGCTGGATTTATAGCGAGCGTCTGGAAGCACTTTGGGTTTCACGTAGTTGAAGGTAAAAATTAGATGGACAAGAGCCAGGCAATATGCAAGCTTTGGCATACAAGCTTAAAATATTTTGGGAACACGACAAATATGAGAAACAACATAGCACGTTTCCACTCGAACCAGGAGGAAAAACAGCCAGCTGAAGTTGCTGCCAACCAGAGAACCAACTCGCAGGTGATAACTAATTTTCCACCCAACTTGAAAAAGGCTAAGCGAATCATCAAGTCAATCGCAACCTTTATTGCGGAGGATTTGAGGCCGTAATCGATTGTGGACAAGCAGGGCTTTCGTACTTTATGTTGCACTCATTATTTTTTTGTGAATATGGCAGATTTTTTAAATGTTGGTTATGCAGAATGTGCTGAAGTTTGCTAATTTTATACATGCTGCTACTGGTACACATTACTCTCCCTGCTGGTTCTGTGCAATGGGGAATACAGTCATGGAAAAAAATGATTAGACCACCCTTGTTTCTTCAGTTTCTTGTTCATTTTAATACTTGATACAACTAAAGGTACTGTTGTTTGGACAAATATAACAATGACAACAAAAATGGCTCATTAGAGTTACATTTTTTGGCAGTACAATGCTACACTGTAGCTATTCATGTAATTTTGTGATTTTGGTTACTATCAAGAAAACCATGTAAGTTGCTAAACATCAGCTCTTAAATTAAACTCTTATGAGGTATATTTGTTATATTTGTCCAAACAAATGTACCTTTAGTTGTACCTGGCGTTTAAATGGATCAAGAAACTGAAGAAACAAAGGTGGTCTAATAATTTTTTCCGTGACTGTATGTTGGTAGATGTAACCTTCAAATTATTAAAAGATAATGGAAGTAAATTAATGTTTCATGTTTATTTTAATTGCGGATCATTACAAATATGCTTTGTTTTAGTAGTACACAGTGAGTAAAAAGAAATTATATATAAAAAAAAAAACTTCTGCATGAAAAAAACGGACAAACTATTGATCACTGCAAAAAAGATGCATCAAGATGCATCAATAATCGTTTTATCATCGCATCACATCGAATCATGTAGTGGCCAGAGATTCCCACCCCTAATAGTTATGTTCTCAGCTAATTAATAGCATTTTGGGGGAGAGAAGGATGTTGGCTAAGCTGACATCCATCATGGACAACACCTCTCACCCGCTACATGACACTGTTGTTTCCCTGGGCAGCTCCTTCAGCAGCAGACTGTTACACCCACGGTGTAAGAAGGAGAGGTTCCGCAGGTCCTTCATACCGACCGCTGTCAGGCTCTACAACACCTGCACCACCTGAACCATGTTGTAGTCACTATGCATTCTTTACACTGTTCTTTACTTGCGTATCTTGCTTGCTTGCTGCTGTAACAAGTTAATTTCTCCGCTGTGGGATAAATAAAGTACATACATACATTTTGGCAAAGTTTAGCTACTAGCGTTAGCTATCATTGAATGCCATGAACAGTAGTTATTTTATTCGGGCCGAACAAAAATTTCTGATAATTTTTACAAAACATTTTTTGTACAAAATCTGTTCTTTCAAACCACTATTGGTATTTATGCTAGCCGGTGGTGGTGGTGTTAAATTTTTTGGTTTAAAAATGTTATTTGGAGCGAGTGGCATACAGTCCTTTTAACTAGAAAGTTCAGCCAAATATACTGTACATAAGTGTTTAATAAAATAACAATCAATAATAAAATAATCAACTATAACAACTGATGTCATTATTTTTTTTCTGACCTCATTCCTTGGGCATATCACGGTGCTGAACCCAGACCTGACCAACTGCAGCAACCATTTTTTGGCCATGCGGTGTATCAACAGTAGCAGTATTTCTTTACTTAGGTAATAACATTTAACACGTCTTTGTATTATAAGGTCGTCACTAAACTTTACAGTTTTTTCATTTAAAAATGTATGAAATGTGTCTTTATAATAAGTTATTAATTTAAAAAAAATCACCAGTTACAATGTAGCATGGCATCATCATGCAGCTCAACCCTACGTGAACTCTACATCTGTAGTACTGCCTAGTGACCAACAGGGGGGGTGCAATGACAATGATGGGCGTGGCATTTACGTCATAATTTGCATCGTTCACTGCAGATGGCAACAACGCAACCAGGGATTCATCCCACAATCACAAATGATGATGACGTATGCCATTGTATGGAAATGATCGTGAATTAGTCAATTTGACAGACGGGGAAAAAGGAAAGCCAAAGGCGAGGCTAATATGCACCAAAAAGCATGCAAGGATTATATAGAACTGGGGTCATCATGGAAAATATATAAAACGATGAAAAAACAAAACAAGCACGTCGATGCACAGCACTGAAAGGCACATATTATGGTGTTAAGAATTGCATAAGATTGTTACTCGACCTTTCGTCCTCTGCCAGCTCAGAGTCTGTCATGTTTTTGTCAAGAACGGGGACTGGGGGACTGGAAACAAGGCTCACAGAGGCCATTGGAAAGCGAATCTGCTTGACTTCTCAGTCCAGTACAAGAGTGCATTAACTCAACCAGTCAATGAGACGCGGTGTTGTGACAGATGCTGGAAGATGTTCAGACTGGAGGAAAAAAAACTCACGGTGTTTCATGTCTCCACAGAGACTGTGTACAGACACCCTCCTCTTTCATATCAATGTCGTTTTAACTCTGAGCACAGCTCGGTACCCCGCTTTGCTAATGTCCCGTCGGTTGACAGCTGCCATGATGCAAGAAGAGAGGAGACGGAGGGAGAAACAATCAGTGTTGTAACCATGTTCGTTGATTTCAGCATCTTCACGGGATTTCTCAACAGCGACATCACCACAAAATGGCCACTGAGCTCTGCCGTACACAGTCCCAGATTGTGTATTCGTCCGCCTATCTCTAGTCCAGCGCGGCTCTAGCTAACCCAATTCTACAAAATCAGTCTGTGATTGGTGGAATTTCAGCTGCGTCACTACAACGGCGTTTCTTATTGGCTATAACTTAAGTCAGTTATTACACATCTGCAAGCGATTACGACGTTTAATTTACACTTTGTCAAAACTAAATTTGTGAAAACATTATACAAGTCCCTCACTTAATTTAAGAAAACAATATTTATGTATTTAATTACATTTGCGAGAATGTGTGAAAGTAAGACTCTCCCTATACACTGTGTTAGAAGCCGTGTTCCTCGTAGTCTTTTATTCGAGATTGTGACCACTAGGTGTCACTTTGACCCTGCAAAAAAAGTAGAAACATAATATGTTTAAAAAAGCAAATAAATGTACTGTAGTTAAATTGAAACGTACTTATTACAGCTGTTGTAGTATTTTATGTATTCTTTGTAACCAAGAACAATTACACAGGGCAGCATACTGTTTACTAAACGGTTAAAGCGTCAATTAGGGAGAAATAAATTACCATTTCAAAAGAAAAGTTGTGATTGCAGGAGATGAATAATTTCTGCAGCATTTATTGCACTTAATTCGCCATATGCCAATATTTCCACGCAGTGCGAATGTCAAAAACGACAGATTGTACATTGGTGGGAGGGATCCTTGCAGCAACAGGAGGCGGCGTGCTCATTTCAGAGAGCACACTTTTCAGCAGCACCAATCCATCTTTATAGACACCTGATGAGCATCCCCTTGGAACTTTCCAAGCTACACTGAAGGACACTTGTCATAATTCGTATTCACTCGGTGTGTTAGGCGCCACAAGAAAAACACTTAGGTGACTGGACTTCTGGAAAAATGGCTTTTTGGTGCAGGTGTTTGCTTTTGCTGTGTTTGTCTGCTGCTCCTAGCCTTGCTGCAGTTCAGGTAAGAACTGACATATTTATTTTCTATTTGGGAAATAATCTTTTTGTAAAAAATGATAATGATTGGGGGGCGGGGGGGGGGAGATGCTCTGGCATCTGGTTCTGAGTTCTGCTGGAGGCATTTCCCCTCAGTTTTGGGCATTAAAGCTTTACAGCAACTGCACAGGTCAAAACTATGCATGGTGATGTTTAATGTCTTGGAGCTAGTTGTTGTTGTACCAAGCCCACCCCACCCCACCCCACCCCCCCACCCACCTCCAAATATGAGTGCAGGAATTCAAGGTATGCCGTCCCTAAGAAAGTGCTCCAGTGACCATGTGGTAAATAAACCTTGCAGGAAGGATTAGATGCAGCTTGACATTACTCAGTTTAACTGCTAGTGGCACCCATGCAATTTTCATTTTGGTCAATTAGTGTCATCAGATGGGCTTTCATTTGTCATGCTGCTTTTCAAATTGTACAGTACTTTGGACATATGTCTTGCAGACATCTGCCACAGCGTTTGTCTTGCTGGGCTTTGGGTTACACGTAAAAAAAAAAACCTAACAGCTGGGATATGGATGCATATGACATCTTTGCAATCACGGACACAGGTCCATCAATGAGATGTTTTAAGTGTCATTACCTGTTCCATAGACCTGCATGGATAAGCATCAGGTGGTCGGGGTGCTGCGACAGATGGAGAAGTTTCTGAAAGGCCAGGAGCTTCGGTTTACAGAAGGCCTCCGGATCATGAAGTCAAAACTGGCGACGCTACAGAACTCTGTCTCCAAGCTGCCCCAAGCAGACCAATCAGCTGGTAAGAGAGAAACTCACCATTGTCATTTTTATACACCACTTTCATGCATGTTTTCTTATTGTATGTCTTACAAATCTAACCAGATGCACAAATTATTAAGCTAATAATCCTCAATTTTGATTGGCACTGTCAAAAAGGTATTTAAAAATATGTTTATTATGGTTGTAGTTTACAATGCTTTGGCGCTACATTGCATCAGAATGAAATTAAATAGAACAGAAAACATAAAAGTATGTAGTATAACTGTTTATTACTGGTTTATAAATAATGCATCTTCCTCCCACTTTCCTTCTCACTGAGCAAGCGTGCCAAAACAAAAACAAACATGTCTGCCGCGATTGCCTGTTTTTTTCACAGTGAAATAAGCTCCATCATACCCGCGACCCTAGTGAGGACAAATGGTACAGAAAATGGATGGATGGACGAGCAAAAAAAAAATCCCTAACTATTGAATATATTGAATACCCTCCTTCAAATAGCTGTGACAGCAGATGTTTTCTATTGGGGAATTATTTTCATTCAAGAAATCCAAGGTCATCTCTGACTGTGTTAGCCATTGGGAAGAGGAAGCAGAATTATGTTATTTTGGCTGCTTTGACAGTGAAAGGTCAAGTTTAAAAAAAAAGGAAAATTGGTCAATTAACATGTTATGGTTCAGTCATTCACAATTTCATCATGAAAAAGTCTTTCCCTTGTTTCTATGCAGGCATTTTTCTCATGTGGCGTGATTCTGACATGAAGCTTATCCTCTTCATCTGGAAAACGTTGAACAGCAAGATTGGTCTCAAGGCACAGAAGAAGAAGACCCTATGAGTCATTATTAAATGCTTTTTCACAATCTACATAGGTAGAGGAAGCATAAAAGTGTCATGAAAGTCCAAATGGAAATCAATTTTGAATGTTATGTAATGTAAAAGGTGTGTATTATGCAGGCGTTCAAGTTTTCCAGATCAAGTCTTGCTGCTAATGATGCATTTTAGACTGCCCAGTGACACGTGCATATCCCCAGGCGGGGAATGCCAGAGGATGTTACTGTTCTCCACATGTGACCAGCCCTCCTCTCTACCCCACAGCCCCCGCCACCTGCCCCCCACTGGAAGAACCGGATCACGGAATCAAGTTTGGCTCCAAGCATCTGGTCGGACATGAGGTGCATTTCACTTGCTCACAGGGCTACCACCTCGTGGGCTCGGCCACACGTGTCTGCCAGGACAACGGCACGTGGAATGGAGAGGGCGCCTTCTGTAAAGGTGAGGCCCACTGACCTGCACTTAACCTGCCACTAACAACAGATTTGTGAGTCCATTGGGAGAAGAGTCATGTGAAGTACAGCTTTGATTTAATTCCGTTTCATTCAGTTCAATTCCATTACAATTCCGTTCTCAATTTTATTTCCAAACCCATTTCAAGTTCAAATAAATCACATTATATCAGTTTAATTCATTTTCATTGTTATTAATTTCTAATTTAAAATAAAATTCAAATTTTATCAAAATTTTATTCAAAATTGTAATTTGATTTCAAATTAAAATCAGTTCAATTTGCTCCTATTGTAATTAATTTCCAATTCAATTCCATTCCTTTACCATTCAAAATACAATTCCACTTTGAGTTCAATTTAATTTCCAATTCAATTATTTTGTAATTCCATTTCCATTTCAAATATAAATTCAAATTCCATTTTCAAATCAAATTCAGTTCAGTTCAGACCAGTTCATTTCCATTTTATTTTCTTTTGATTTTGTGGTTTCTTTATTTTGATTTCAATTCCAAACTAAGGTATGCACAAATATTAGTTTCAAATTCAATTTTTATTTGAATTATATTTATTTTTCCATTTGTAGTTCGAATTCCAATTCTAATTTAATTCAGTTTCAGCTCAAATTCAAAATATTGTCAGTCCTGGAGGGGCAATTCTGTTGCAAAACCCTCAGCGGGGGTAAAAAATAAATAAAATAAAAAAATATGTACAGTATATAGTCATTCAAACAGAATAAAATGCATCTCCTCATACACACACCAATGAAGAAAGGAGGCTTTCTTCACAATACTTTGACATATTGATAGAAGATCTTGTTAAAAGTGGTATTCAGTATCTGAGAACATGAAAAAAAAAACACCTGTACTATACGTTATTTTAGAGTGGGCTACGTTCCCTGCCAGGTTTTTGTCTTTTGTCTTTGTCTTTTGCCCCCACATGCTCCCTCCTATACCTCTCGCCGTCTTGCTCATGTTTCTTGCATAGCACTGTCCCACCAGACAAAATTTAGACTTGAAATGATACTCAAAATTATGGTCTGATAGCGCTAAAGTATGCTAAGAATGCTATTGATAGCCCCATCAGCCTGCAGCGGGGGCACTTTTCTTCCCAGAAAATTCCGAGGGGTGCACTTATTTAAACACGTGCCTATTGACACTCATGCTTAGAGCAACCTGAGAAGGTATAACTCTGCAACAGTATTATCACTGTTTCTGGGTATTTTATCTTGCCTAAGCTGTCTAATTTTAGCCATGCTTAAAAAGCAATAATGATAGAGCGTGGAAAAGAAAACTGCAACTTCAGTGACTTTAAAAATATCCGTCAGAGTGAAGTGGGATTTTTTGTGTTTTGGACATATCGGGTCCCTCAGAGAGGCCAAACAAAATGTTAAAGAGCTTGGTTGTCATCCATTATACTGCGCTTCGTTGCGTGGACATTTGAAGACTTGCAAAATTCATACATCTGGTGATGGCGTTTAGTGTCTTCATTTTTTACTTTCACACTTGGTTTTCTAGCTGAATATTACTCATTGTAATCAAAAAGTAATGATAAGATCCCCGCACATTTGTGATTCAGCATTCACGACCCCACAAATGTGAATATTTGGGCCCCCCAAAAAACCTCTCCAAAAACAGGCAATTTTTCCTCAGAAAACGTATTTCATTCAACCTAAGTTGGTAATAATTAGCTAATATGTGATAATACAGGTACAGATACAAACATGCATGTACCACTGTTAAAAACACCCAGACTTTTTTGTCTTTATGCATCACAGATAATGTATTTCAAAAAGCGTTGCACTTTGTTCGGCAGTCCTTTAATGTACCTAAGTTGCTGTGAGACACAAAAGTGAAACTTATATGTACATAGATACAGTATATGCAGTTGTCCCCCGTTTATCGCGGTTAATTGGTTCCAGACCTGGCCACGTTAAGTGAATTTCCGCATAGTAGCATTTAATAGTAATAAATGGAATATTTTCGTAGAGCATAGAAAACCTGTTTGTGACACCCCTATAGTCACCTGTATACTCCTATTATTCTTTATTTACGCCACATTGCTAATGCACAGGCTACGGGATCACTCCAGGGACAGAAGAGAGAGCCACGGCTTCAAGCCTTGTGTGCTAGCGAGCTAACTACTTAGCCTCCAATTTATTTATTCTAAACTTATGGTTTCAAATGAAGTGGGGAAGAAAGACAAGGTAAAAAGCCAAAAACTTACCACTTCCACACGGAATGGGAGGATAACTTTTTTTCACTCTATCATGTCAGACATGCCATGGCTGACTAGATGCAGTGTGAAGGTAATGTCATGTCATTTCATGTCATCTCTCATCAATGTTTTGTGTCATTACAGATGCCTAGTGACCAGAATACTACAAATGACTTGTCTTTCAATATTTTTTTATTAATAATAGGCCATAGTCAACCATGAAACAGTGATCATTTATTAATTTTTGAAAAACCATGATAGAGTGATGGAGTAAATTTCGAAACGCAATGTTCCATTTTTATGGGTGTCTCGATTAGTGACCATTTTTACCATTTTCTGGTGGTGCTGGAATGTAACTCCCACATAGTTCTACTGTATTTATAAAGGCTATCTGATCAGATTTGCACTATGTAGATGCCTGTGTAAGTGTGTTTGTTGATTGCAGTTTTCCCCTTTGTACGGCTTAATCATTACCATACATATATTTTCCAATGTACTAGACTCCAGCTGATGTAGTTTATGCATGTTTAACTATGATAAATATGACTATTTTTCATTCAAGTGCTTACAAATATATTTTTTTATCCAGATATGACAGTTATCCCGTAATTTCTAAAAAAATAAATAAATTATTAGATCATTTGAGGACATGATCATGGGTGGAAAGAACATGAAAGCTACTTTTATGGGAAAAGCTGTTCTTTAATGCAAAACACCCAAATAGTCTGTTTCACATAGACAGTTCAGAATGATTTTGCCTTTCTTTGGTAGTAGAATCATAGACCCTGAGGCAAAAGGTTCTGTTGTAAAAATAATTAAACATGTTTTTGCCTAACATCATAACTAAGTATGGTTTAATTTGAAAGTAATGCATTACAAGATTGGTTATTTGGTGTCAAAAAGGCTAGAAAAGGCTTTTTATTCTCAGTCGTCTGTCTCCTGTGGCCTCAGACATTAGCGAGTGTGCAAGTAATCCCTGCCAAAATGGAGGAACATGCGTGGAAGGTGTCAATCAGTACAAATGCACCTGCTCCAAGAACTGGAGCGGCTCCCACTGCCAGCACCAAACTCAGACAGGTAACGTCCACTAAATAAATCATGCAGGTTAATTTAGCTGCAGAAGTCAAAATTGTACTTTTTTTTAAATGCAGCTCCTCCAGAGTGGAGCGTCATGAACGATCCAGCGTTTAGCCGAAAACCTCGCTGTGCCCAAGTGAATCGAGCCCAACACTGCAGTTGTGATGCAGGTTTCCACATGAGTGGCACCTCTGATAACAGTATCTGCCAGGGTGAGCTACTATTACTACTGGAATACTTTAAACTTTATACTGACCTGGTGTGACATGTAACCATCTTTCTGGCTGATGTGGAACTCTGCACAAGAAACAGCCACTAAACACCTGAAATAACCAGTGGAGGCCAGTCTGTAACAAACAAAATAATCCTCTCTAGGGGTTACAAGCTGATTAGCATCCATTTAGGTCACAGTTCAGGTGCTTTTAGGATGTATGCATTCACACTGCATTGGACAACAAGCAATGCAATGTAGTGTCCTCATATCGACATATATTGGTTCAATCAAATAACAATGTTCAAATCATCTTATGCAGGGTGGGTAAGCTATTTACTTGTTTAAAAATGACTTTTTCGGCAAAATGATCAAAGTACAGACAAAATACCATGTATATTGACAAATGGTATGCATAATGTCTTCAATGTCTTCAATTCATTTCACTCCCATGCAGTGAGGAGTTCACCACAAGTGATGGTAAACGCAGTTCCTTTTATTGACTCGAGTTTTTATGAGTCTGTCACTAAAATGACTCGAGTACTCGATTCACACATGTCCGATGTCACAGCAACATGTAGACTCCCATAGACATACAGTATATACGCACTAATCAAACACTTAATTGAGATGGTTGGCCTGATGCAGCGACACGTTTGAATGTGGCATATATGCCTCTTAAACAAATGCATGAAAATGGACCAAACTTAATAAAGTGCCTTTCTACCAAGGAGGATGGTTTCACTGCGGGAATCCACAGTATTATGCCACAGTACTATTACACAAAGTAAAAAAATTCTGTTTGTAAAATGTTTTTATAATGGCCAGATACAATCAAAGTTATTTTTTCAACCTTGCCTGTGAAAGGTGAGATCTTGTTTGGACTATAAACCGGTTGGTACAATTCCATGCAGAACATGAATTGGGCACCTTCCCCTTTTTCTCTTGCCACATCCAGTATGGCGGTGAAGTTGACGTATGATTCAGCACGCAATGCAGTGTCTAAGTCACCCGAGAAACTCGCACATGCGCAACAAGTCCACCTACTTGACTCACTTGGACCTGTCAGCACAGCATAGAAACTTGCACATGCACAACAAGTTTCCCCCCCCCCCCCCGACTCACTAAACCAATGAGCCCACGTCAGAGTCACGATTCACTTGTCAGAGACAAATACACGCGAGTCCCGGTTCAGTAAAAAACTTGTGATTTGTGAACGACTCGGTCTTAGGCAGCTTAAGCAGAATCCTAAGCAGGGAAGCCCAGAGTTACCTCTCCCCAGCCGTTTTGTCCACCTCCTCCCAGCAGTTTACACGAAACAGGTGTTTATAGTGTTACAATTATAGTTTTACATGCATAAAGGCATGTGAATGAGAAATGAATGGGATAAAGGAACATTTAAAGCTACTTTTACCTCCATTGAAGACTTTTTTTTTGAGAAAGACACAATGTGTCAGCGAAATCAACATGGACACACTGCAAAAACAGACATACTTGAAAGAAGCTCCAATTATATTAAAATGAGACAAATTTTCTTATTTCAAGCAAGAAATTCTGCCAATGCGGTAAGCAAAGTTGGCTTGGTTAGAATTCATATAGCTAGAATATTTTTCTTGTGACTTTTAAGAATATATTAAGTCCGATAAGCAAGTTCTTCTTAATCACATAGCAAGATTTAAGTAAAATGTTTTTATTACAAGGTAAGAAGTAAGCCAAATCTAGATCTAGGAGTATTATTCTTTAAGAATGATTTTCCTATCGACCAACAGCCATTCGTAACTGTGGACAATTTTTAAAGTCTCCAATTAACCTATCATGCACATTTTGGAATGAGGCAGGAGGAAGCCAGAGTACACAGGGAACACCCACAGGGGGAGCGTTCAGGTTCTGCACAATGGGGATTTGAATATAACCACTCAGCCGACATCTTTTCTTCTCGGCATGTTAGTTATATGTTGGCTACTTCTTCACCGGTCTGAGCTTTTCAACAAGCATGAAGCAAATTATATGGATGAAACTTTTTTATTTAAAAAGAAAAAAGTGTGACTGTATCTAAAAATCACTTAATGTAGGAAAACCTATTGTCATAAACACTATCAGAAATGTTTTTTGGCATGATTTGCATGTAAATTCATTAGTTTTGAGATAGATTTATAAACTAATTATATTCATGAACTAGATAACAAGAGAGTAATATTTTCGTGAATCAAGTTGAATCATTTTACACATTTACACGGATTTAATGACTAGGTTTAATATAATAAATCTTGGTACACTGTATGAAATTTGATGTGCAGCCTTCACATTGGTCCAAAATCACCAAATTTATAAGAAATGGTTGCTTAAAAGTGAACTTTTTTACTTTCTTGAAATGTAGTTTTTGCAGTGTAGATATATTTTCTGTGTGTGAGTCCGTTATTAAATTTAGAAAGAAACCTTAAATTATCTTAATTTAAGACAAATACAGTCAAACCTGTCTTAGCGGCCACCTGCCTATAGCGGCCACTGAAAAATCCCCCGCAGAAAATTTGCGTGTTATAGACCCTGTGTATAGCGGTCACCTGTCTAACGCGGCCAGCGGTCACCCATTTTGTATCCTTTGGTCAATATCTGACCGCATATAGCGGCCAAATTACCAACTCAAGCAGAAGCTTCATGCACGAAAAAGTTTTGTTTTTTAATCAATGAAGCCGTCGTGTGTAGACTTTAATTACTGAGTCGTAGCTCAGTCGCAATCATTCACAGGATCCACACAAACTGTCAGTTGTTTGACATAAAAAAAAAGCCGTCTTATTTGTAGCTTGTTGCAGACAGTGACACCGTTTATTTCCTGGTGTGAGACAATGTGCACTGGTCGATACTGTAATGCCCCTTGTTGTGGGGAAGGAGAGACTCACGTCGCTGATGCACTTTAATCGCTTTATTAACAGCGGTTTATTAACCTAGTAGTTCTTTACAACTTTTATCCGCAGTCCCACAGTGCCCTCTACTGGTCAACATGTAACAGTATAATTATATGTATCTGCAAAGACAACAAGCTTCTAATCACAGACATGTTAATATGCGCGCGCACAAATTCAAAATGGTCGCCAACCTGTCTATAACGGCCACCTGCCTGTAGCGGCCACTTTTGCTGTTTCCCTTTAGTGGCCACTATAGACAGGTTTGACTGTATAATCCAAATAAGGTTTTTAGCTTGTTATTGGATTAAGAATTAATTTCTGGCAAAAAATATCTATAGATTATTTTTCTCCAGTGAAAATTGCTAGACAAGATATTTTTTCTTTTTAGGAAAAAAAATTAGAAGTGGTTGCTTAAAATGAGACTTTTTTTTACTTTCTTGAAATGTAGTTTTTGCAGTGCACCACCTTCGGTCTTTGCCATGAGTTACTGTCTTTATTGAATTCAAACATCTTTCTCACCTTTGTTATCAAAATGCTGGCACTTGTATGTTTCTTTGGCTCCACTGTGGCTTATTTTACAGCCATGATCAAAAGAAAAGCACGGACTTGTAGTAGGAAACACTACTGAATTCAAGAAATAACTCATAAAACTATAAAAATGTGTTTCTGGAACAGGCTTTCTGGCCTTCTGGAACAGATTAATTGATTGACATTATTTCTTATTGGAAAAATTGATTGAGTTAGAGTATGTTGTGGTTAGAGTTGAACCTTCTGGAAGGGATTAATGACTCCAGCCAAGGTTCCACTGTATAGGAGTTGACAGAAGAATTCAGGGGAGGAGCAGCAGCTTGAGAAAAATAAAGAAAGAACACATTTTTCAAACCTGCTAAGCTAACTCCAGTTATGTTAAATTGCTGAAATACCATCAGTAAAAAGCACTTGTGTTTGCTGTCCATAACATATGCCTGCCCATCCCATAACCCCACCACCACCACGGGCCATTCGACCTCCAACAATATATATATATATATATATATATATATATATATATACTGTATATATATACTGTATACAGATAGATATACAGTATACCGTATATGCATATACAGTATAATTTCTTTGTATACAGTATATTTCATGTATTTCTTGTTCATAATACCACTGTAATACCAATGCAATGTAGTAGACAGAAACAGTCTCCACATGTTTGTTCCAGTATGTGTTTTAATATGGTGAATTTCCTCCATCCCAAACATTCCTGCCGTCCTGTGTACAGCAGCCTCTGCATGGTCCTGAGATGCCTGCCTTTTCCTGTTTTTAACAGATGTCAACGAGTGTGAAGTCTACCGTCTGGACCAGGGAGGGACGTTATGCGTTCATGAATGTGTCAACGTCCCGGGCTCATACCACTGCTCCTGCCCCAGTGGCTACAAGTTGCTCCCAGATGGGCGGAGCTGTGAGGGTGAGTGACAAGAGGGTACAGAGGGACAAAGGCTCATTCACTAGGCCCCAGCAGCTGTACACCTGACTGGCTGGGTGGCAGCACCAAAGAAGGCTACTATGTGATTTACAGCGACAAGAAGCTTCACAAGTAGTATTATGCTTCAACAATATTAAAGAAGTCTCAGAGGTCCCACAATAGTGAAGAGTTTAAAAGTGCTTTTAGTAAACCCGGCCTCAGAAGATGACATTTTGTGTTTCTGTAGCGCTATTGTGCGCTAACAGCAACATCATGCTAGGGTAGCCTGCTTAGTCCCTGATGTAGAACAAAATTATTAAACTTACAGCTCCAGTCTGTAGTTGACTTGACATATTGTTGCCAGAGTCCCAGGCTTTATTTTAAGATGTGTAGCGAAGCCTCTTTTTTCCTTTGTTTGCAAAGCTGTCCTCCGTGAAGTGGTACACATGGCGGGTTCTTCAGCTGGGGCGAGTTGGGCGTGGTACCATGGCCGTGAGGAAGAAGGTTTTTCTTCATGATGTCATTGCAACCTCCATTCCTCCATTCATTTTCTATTTCATTATAGTCATTAGGGTCGCGGGGGTATGCTGGGGCCTATCCCAGCTGACTTGAGCGAAAAAAAAACACACATGCACGGGAAGAACATGCAAACTCCACACACAGATGCCCAAGCGGAGATTCTAACCCAGGTCTTCCCCATCTCCCGACTGTGTGGCCAACATGCTAACCACTCAGCCACGGTGCGGCGTCATTGCAACCTGTATCTTTCAAAGCGACCGATTGAGTGCCTCTTCTCTCAAAATTGAAGGAAACAATTGAAGGAGATGATAGATTTTTCTCATGTTTAGTGCTTGTAAACATGTTCTAGGGACACATATTACTGTTAGAACATCATTAAAAAGTCAATTTTGTGAAATAGGACCTCAGAGATTCTGAGACTTTTTTGAACACAATGTTTGGCCGTGGAATGAATGACCTCACCATTTCCCAGCAGAAAGGATCTTTAGGACATGAAGCGTTTATGTGAGACTGAACCGAAAAACCAAATAAACAACTGGAGCTCAGCACCCGGCGCTCAGGCTGCGGACGGTCTGGCTCCCGGCCTCTCGCTCTTTTTACATGCCTCTGCTGTTTTGTCTTCCAGATGTGGACGAATGTTTAAACCAGCAGCACAACTGTAGCCGAGGAACAACATGTATCAACA
Organism: Dunckerocampus dactyliophorus; assembly: GCF_027744805.1. Lineage (NCBI taxonomy): Eukaryota > Metazoa > Chordata > Actinopteri > Syngnathiformes > Syngnathidae > Dunckerocampus > Dunckerocampus dactyliophorus. The sequence goes on along the minus strand of NC_072832.1, from coordinate 12,729,502 downwards.
CGGGGGGAGGCTTTCAGTGTGTCAACCCAGACTGCCCCCGCTCCCATGGCAACATCACCTATGTCAAAACATCTCCCTTGTATGTGCTTTTAACTTATTTGCATGTGTTTCATCGTTCAAGATCCAGTAGCTTTTTTGCTAAATATGGAAGAACGGGCTCCTGGGGGACATTTTGAAAAAATTGCAGGAAAAAGGAGTGATAAATGTATAATTTAGATTTTGATTTGTTTATAATCCTCAAACCATGTCCAAATCCCCCCTGTAAGTCAGGTCTGTATTTGGAGATGAGCCCTAGCAGAAGGTGATATTCCCATAAGTGAAAGAAAAATATAGATTTCATAGATGTTGCCTCATATTTAGTTAGTTTTGGTTAATACAAACAACAACCAGAGCAACAGGCTTTTATTGCAGGTTTGAATTATCTCACAACAGTACACAACAATAATCGGCTACCACTGTGGCGGTAACCCACGGCAAGATAAAACTCAACTCCCGACATAATTTCCTGTGCGCCCCTCATTTTCTTCCGTGTAGCACCGGAACACATTTACAGCAACACCCCTGAGCATAAGTTTTATTTATGTCTTCAATGGTTTATTTTTTGTTATGGCTACTATATTGGTTAGTATGAGTGTGAAGGTGACTATGGGGTGTTATTTCATGTCTAGAGGGCTGTAATAATGCTAAAAGCCATATTTAGAAGGTCGTAAACAGGTTTTCAATTCTCTAACAATGAAAATATTCAATTTATAAATAAGGAATCCTAATTGGCGTAAATTCTCTTATCAAGGCTGGGTCTGGAACCAATTAACCATGATAAACGTGGGATTACTATATTTTCTATTCAGTAACAGATTAGAGAAGTACAATACTACTATACTTAAGTACAGATTTCAACGAATTACAAACATACTCACACAACACAAAACCCACTTAAGTCCAGTAACGTGAGTGCATTTAATTTGTTACTTTAGACTTCTGGTAAACACAGTTTTCAAAAAGCCTATTCCATAAAATGCAATGACTGCAAACTTCAACCACAATCATTTATTTGACAAAACTGAGCATTATTGTCTATTATTGTACCCAAACCTGTGCCTGGGGGGTGGGGGTATTTCATCATTAACAACCATGGAGGGCAGCTCAAAGGAGGAGATGATTGCACACACGCACACAGAAGCCACATGAGAAGCCTGAAACTTTGTGGTAAAAGCTGCGTAATAGTGACGCAAACCAGATGTGACAAGAGCATGCATGCTCAGCAGAACTTTGCTGGCGAACATTATTTTCTCTTTAATGCTGTCCCAATTGCTGAGAAACATTACAACCTCTCTTGTCAAGCCAAGCTGCCTGCTCTAAAGTGCTGAAACATTGTACTGTGTGCCCTTACTGAACCAGCAGTGTGCCAGAAAAGGGAATGACTGAAGGTTTTGGCTTACAACAGGGGACAAAACAAAGCATTGCTTTACACTGTCCCAATCAGATACTACAAACCAAACTCAAAATGTCTGCCTTTCTAAGATAATAACGTTCAGTGTCGATTGGCAATGTCAGACAGGTTTTCATTAAGCAGTGTTTATTATAATGGTTGTAGTTTGCAGTGGTGTAGAATTGTACTGCTGGGAAATTATTAGTATGGTGCAGATTTTAATCACAAAGACATATTTTTTTTCCATACTTTTTTTATACCCAAGAATCATTGAATTATATTGTTGTATTTAAAAAAAATGTGGAGATACATACATGCTTACATTGTTTCAAAGATTATGATGAAAGTCTTTGGCTAACTTGATCTTGTAAGAAAGCGCTTGTACACTGTACACTGTGTCACCTCTCCTGAAGACTTTAAATGAGTGTTACAGCCTGTGTATACTGTGTATACTACTTTCCCACAGGGTTTATATTCTCCAAAAAACGATTGTACTGTGTTTGTGACTGGTTTGATAACCTTATTGTTACTGCTTTTCTGCCCTTGACTGTTTTATTTTTTATTTTAAGTAAAATAGTGTGGTCAGAAGTATACATACACTCATTATGGGCATGAATGTCATACTAATTGTGGGCCCTCAATGATAACACTTAACACTTTTTTTCTTCTCACTTTTGGCTTTTCCCTGTCAAGAAATTTTGGCTTAGTTTTTACACCGGATGCCCTTCCTGACGCAACGCTGGCTGGGTATCAAACCCTGAACCCCATGAAAGGCAGAAGCATGGACCATTACACCACTAGGGATGATCATTTACAGTACACATTATTCCATTATTATCATCACACAATTTTACATGCAAGTACAAATATATACACAACATACATTCACGTAAATCTTTTCATTAGTGATGCTGAAGGTGGAGCGATGGTTGACTGCAGCTGGTAGTTTCTCCAAGGCAGCATAACATTTTTTATTTTTGTTTAACAGGACTGACCAATATTCAGAACAATGGGATGGAAACATTTTGATTTACAGTTTATGAGTGCATGAATATGAATATATTACACTGTACAGTACTGTGCAAAAACAGTTTAATGAGGTCCATGGATGTAGAAACCCTACCCTATCGCTATTTCTGAGAGTGTGACTGTCGACTCGTTACATGCAATATAAGCACAAGTGTTTATCTTTTCCGTACCTCTAACATGATGTCTTTCTGTGTTGTTTAGTCAGTGCGAGAGGAACCCCTGCCCCATGGACAGCCGCTCCTGCAACCTCGCGCCTAAGACCGTCTCCTTCCACTACCTCTCCCTCCCTTCCAACCTGCAGACACCTGCCACCCTTTTCCGTATGGCCACTGCGGGGGCCCCCGGGCGCACGGGACCCGACAGCCTGCGCTTTGGCATTGTAGGAGGAAACACCCGAGGCATCTTTGTCATGCAGCGCTCTGACAGGCAAACGGGCGAGCTGATACTGGTCCAGCAGCTGCGCGGGCCACAGGAGATCAGCGTGGACGTGGACATGTCGGAATACACCGACCGCACTTTTCAAGCAAAGCATGTGGCCAGAGTCCACGTTCTGGTGTCACCTTATAACTTCTGAGGAAGGTGAGGAACTGATTGTGCTGATCACCTTCATCACCTCGCAGGCCGAGCCTGGCTTCATTTTAAAGTTTTAAGAGTAAAAATAAGCAAAACACTGTGTAACTATTATACAATTAATATTACTATTAACAGCAAAAACAACAGCGCTTGGCATGTCACTGAGTAAATTTGGAACAGCAACACCACATATTGCATATGCCTGTTATTTATCATTAAAATGCATGCTTTATTCCTCTAAAAAATAAGAATTAAGATTTTTAATGCATCCGTTATAAAGATGAAAAGTTATGGGAACTGTCTGGAAACTTTCCATAGGAAGTTACAGTACCTCACAAAAGTGAGTACTGTACACTCCTCACATTTCAGCAAACATTTTAATACAGTATATCTTCTCAAAGGAAAATGCAAAAAAATTCAACAATATACAGTACTTTAGAGTAGTAGCTTGTACAGCAGTATAGATTTACTATCCACTAAAAATAACACACAGCAATTTTTATCTAATTCGCTGGCAACTCAAGCGAGTACCAAGATAATTGTGTCTTGCCTACAGTCAAATGTCATGGTCTGGGGATGCACGAGTGCTGCTGGCATTTGGACGCTGCGGTTCACTAAAAGAAACATGAATTCCAACATGTCCTGTGACATTCTGAAGCAGAGCATGAGCCCCTCCCTTGGGAAAGTGGGCCACATGGCACTTTTCCAACATAATAACGAGTCCAAACACCTTGGAAATGACAAGTACCTTGCTGAGAAGCTGAAAGTGACAGTGATGGAGTGGCCAAGTATGCCTCCATCAGCATCACCAGAGATGTCATCATGGAGGAGTGGACGAAGATTTCAGTAACAACCTGTGTAGCTCTGGTGAATTCCATGCCCAAGAGATTAAGGCAGTGCTAAATAATTATGGTGCTCACCCTAAATATTGGCACTTTGGACACAATTTAGAAATGTTCATTGTGGGGTGTAAGCTGTACATTGATTACTCCAAAGACTACTGCTACTACATTAAAGTTTCATTTTGATAGTACAATAGATACCTGGTTTTTGCAAGGGATACCTCCCAGGAACACTTGCGAATAGCAATGCAAGTAATTGAGACTCCCATAAATATGTCTGTTTTGTTTTTCTAATACAAACCAACACTCACAGTGCAACCAAAAATAACACAGCAAGTGAGAAGCGTTTCAGAATGAACGCTTACACACCCACATACAGTACATGTAAAACAACATCTAATTACACAAATTTTAGCTTTCCAGCTTGCAGCGCTGTGGGCTTCTCAGCATGTATTGCGGGTTATTAGTTAGTACAAGGAAAAACATTGTTTTGCAAATATATGAGTGTGTAAGCATCTATTTCATATTTCGCACAGTCTGTGTGGAACAGTTATATTGTGTGTTCCAAGTTTTACTTAATTGTGTTATTTTTGGTTGAGTGAGGAATGCATTTGGGTTGTTACTCCTGTTGGTTTGTGATATGTGAGTAATAGTGTAATTTTCAAACTGATTCAGTGCATATAAAGAACACCTCCTCAAGCAAGCTGAAGTTTTCCTCTATTTACTGTGCAAAATGGACCCGTCGGAAAAGACGTTTTTGACATCTTTGGGTACTTCCGGTACCCCTGATGAATGTGTGGTGGTTTTGGCCCACCTTTCGAAAAAGTGTTGTTTCAGCAACTTGAAAACAGCAATTTCGCGACAGAAAAAAAATTAAAAAATAGGCGAAAATTGACCCCTCGGAAAAGTTGGGTTTTTTGCCATCTTTGGGTCCTGCCGGGAACCCCGATGAATCTGTGGGGGGTTTGGAGCACCTCACTGCCCGGAAAAGTGTCGTTTCAGCAACTTGAAAACTGCAATTTCGAAACAGAAAACACTGAAAAAACTGAAACTTGGGTTTTTTGCATTCTTTGGGTCCTGCCGGGACCCCCGATGAATGTTTGGGGGGTTTGGCGCACCTCCCGGGCCGGAAAAGTGTCGTTTCAGCAGCTTGAAAAAATGCGATTTCGCGACAGTGCCGGCACTGAAAAAACGGGAGAAAATCGACGCCTCGGAAAAGTTGTTTTTTTTGCATTCTTTGGGTCCTGCCGGGACCCCCGATGAATGTTTGGGGGGTTTGGCGCACCTCCCGGGCCGGAAAAGTGTTGTTTCAGCAGCTTTTAAAAATGCGATTTCGCGACAGTGCCGGCAGTGAAAAAAGGGGCAAAAATCGACGCCTCGGAAGAAGTTGGGTTTTTTGCATTCTTTGGGTCCTGCCGGGACCCCCGATGAATGTTTGGGGGGTTTGGCGCACCTCCCGGGCCGGAAAAGTGTCGTTTCAGCAGCTTGAAAAAATGCGATTTCGCGACAGTGCCGGCACTGAAAAAACGGGCGAAAATCGACGCCTCGGAGAAGTTGGGTTTTTTGCATTCTTTGGGTCCTGCCGGGACCCCCGCTGAATGTTCGGGGGGTTTGGCGCACCTCCCGGGCCGGAAAAGTGTCGTTTCAGCAGCTTGAAAAAATGCGATTTCGCGACAGTGCCGGCACTGAAAAAACGGGAGAAAATCGATGCCTCGGAAAAGTTGGGTTTTTTGCATTCTTTGGGTCCTGCCGGGACCCCCGATGAATGTTTGGGGGGTTTGGCGCACCTCTCGGGCCGGAAAAGTGTTGTTTCAGCAGCTTGAAAAAATGCGATTTCGCGACAGTGCCGGCACTGAAAAAACGGGCGAAAATCGACGCCTCGGAAAAGTTGGGTTTTTTGCATTCTTTGGGTCCTGCCGGGACCCCCGATGAATGTTTGGGGGGTTTGGCGCACCTCCCGGGCCGCAAAAGTGTCGTTTCAGCAGCTTGAAAAAATGCGATTTCGCGACAGTGCCGGCACTGAAAAAACGGGCGAAAATCGACGCCTCGGAGAAGTTGGGTTTTTTGCATTCTTTGGGTCCTGCCGGGACCCCCGCTGAATGTTTGGGGGGTTTGGCGCACCTCCCGGGCCGGAAAAGTGTCGTTTCAGCAGCTTGAAAAAATGCGATTTCGCGACAGTGCCGGAACTGAAAAAACGGGAGAAATTCAACGCCTCGGAAAAGTTGGGTTTTTTCATTATTTGGGTCCTGCCAGGACCCCCGATGAATGTTTGGGGGGTTTGGCGCACCTCCCGGGCCGGAAAAGTGTCGTTTCAGCAGCTTGAAAAAATGCGATTTCGCGACAGTGCCGGCACTGAAAAAACAGGCGAAAATCGACGCCTCGGAGAAGTTGGGTTTTTTGCATTCTTTGGGTCCTGCCGGGACCCCCGATGAATGTTTGGGGGGGTTGGCGCACCTCCTGGGCCGGAAAAGTGTCGTTTCAGCAGCTTGAAAAAATGCGATTTCGCGACAGTGCCGGCACTGAAAAAACGGGAGAAAATCGACGCCTCGGAAAAGTTAGGTTTTTTGCATTCTTTGGGTCCTGCCGGGACCCCCGCTGAATGTTTGGGGGGTTTGGCGCACCTCCCGGGCCGGAAAAGTGTCGTTTCAGCAGCTTGAAAAAATGCGATTTCGCGACAGTGCCGGAACTGAAAAAACGGGAGAAATTCGACGCCTCGGAAAAGTTGGGTTTTTTCATTATTTGGGTCCTGCCGGGACCCCCGATGAATGTTTGGGGGGTTTGGCGCACCTCCCGGGCCGGAAAAGTGTCGTTTCAGCAGCTTGAAAAAATGCGATTTCGCGACAGTGCCGGCACTGAAAAAACAGGCGAAAATCGACGCCTCGGAGAAGTTGGGTTTTTTGCATTCTTTGGGTCCTGCCGGGACCCCCGATGAATGTTTGGGGGGTTTGGCGCACCTCCCGGGCCGGAAAAGTGTCGTTTCAGCAGCTTGAAAAAATGCGATTTCGCGACAGTGCCGGCACTGAAAAAACGGGAGAAAATGACGCCTCGGAAAAGTTGGGTTTTTTGCATTCTTTGGGTCCTGCCGGGACCCCCGATGAATGTTTGGGGGGTTTGGCGCACCTCCCGGGCCGCAAAAGTGTCGTTTCAGCAGCTTGAAAAAATGCGATTTCGCGACAGTGCCGGCACTGAAAAAACGGGAGAAAATCGACGCCTCGTAAAAGCTGGGTTTTTTGCATTCTTTGGGTCCTGCCGGGACCCCCGATGAATGTTTGGGGGGTTTGGCGCACCTCCCGGGCCGGAAAAGTGTCGTTTCAGCAGCTTGAAAAAATGCGATTTCGCGACAGTGCCGGCACTGAAAAAACGGGAGAAAATCGACGCCTCGGAAAAGTTGGGTTTTTTGCATTCTTTGGGTCCTGCCGGGACCCCCGATGAATGTTTGGGGGGTTTGGCGCACCTCCCGGGCCGGAAAAGTGTCGTTTCAGCAGCTTGAAAAAATGGGATTTCGCGACAGTGCCGGCATTGAAAAAACGGGAGAAAATCGACGCCTTGGAAAAGTTGGGTTTTATGCATTCTTTGGGTCCTGCCGGGACCCCCGATGAATGTTTGGGGGGTTTGGCGCACCTCCCGGGCCGGAAAAGTGTCGTTTCAGGATCTTGAAAAAATGCGATTTCGCGACAGTGCCGGCATTGAAAAAACGGGCGAAAATTGACGCCTCGGAAAAGTTGGGTTTTTTGCATTCTTTGTGTCCTGCCGGGACCCCCGATGAATGTTTGGGGGGTTTGGCCCACCTCCCGGGCCGGAAAAGTGGCGTTTCAGCAGCTTGAAAAAATGCGATTTCGCGACAGTGCCGGCACTGTCGAAACGGGTGAAAAACAACCCCTCGGAAAAGTTGGGGTTTTTGCCATCTTTGAGCCCTGCCGGGACCCCCGATGAATGTTTGGGGGGTTTGGCGCACCTCCCGGGCCGGAAAAGTGTCGTTTCAGCAGCTTGAAAAAATGCGATTTCGCGACAGTGCCGGCATTGAAAAAACGGGCGAAAATCGACGCCTCGGAAAAGTTGGGTTTTTTGCATTCTTTGTGTCCTGCCGGGACCCCCGATGAATGTTTGGGGGGTTTGGCCCACCTCCCGGGCCGGAAAAGTGTCGTTTCAGCAGCTTGAAAAAATGCGATTTCGCGACAGTGCCGGCACTGAAAAAACGGGAGAAAATCGACGCCTCGGAAAAGTTGGGTTTTTTGCATTCTTTGGGTCCTGCCGGGACCCCCGATGAATGTTTGGGGGGTTTGGCGCACCTCCCGGGCCGGAAAAGTGTCGTTTCAGCAGCTTGAAAAAATGCGATTTCGCGACAGTGCCGGCACTGTCGAAACGGGTGAAAAACAACCCCTCGGAAAAGTTGGGTTTTATGCATTCTTTGGGTCCTGCCGGGACCCCCGATGAATGTTTGGGGGGTTTGGCGCACCTCCCGGGCCGGAAAAGTGGCGTTTCAGCAGCTTGAAAAAATGCGATTTCGCGACAGTGTCGGCACTGTCGAAACGGGTGAAAAACAACCCCTCGGAAAAGTTGGGTTTTTTGCCATCTTTGAGTCCTGCCGGGACCCCCGATGAATGTTTGGGGGGTTTGGCGCACCTCCCGGGCCGGAAAAGTGTCGTTTCAGCAGCTTGAAAAAATGCGATTTCGCGACAGTGCCGGCACTGTCGAAACGGGTGAAAAACAACCCCTCGGAAAAGTTGGATTTTTTGCCATCTTTGAGTCCTGCCGGGACCCCCGATGAATGTTTGGGGGGTTTGGCGCACCTCCCGGGCCGGAAAAGTGTCGTTTCAGCAGCTTGAAAAAATGCGATTTCGCGACAGTGCCGGCATTGAAAAAACGGGCGAAAATCGACGCCTCGGAAAAGTTGGGTTTTTTGCATTCTTTGTGTCCTGCCGGGACCCCCGATGAATGTTTGGGGGGTTTGGCCCACCTCCCGGGCCGGAAAAGTGTCGTTTCAGCAGCTTGAAAAAATGCGATTTCGCGACAGTGCCGGCACTGAAAAAACGGGAGAAAATCGACGCCTCGGAAAAGTTGGGTTTTTTGCATTCTTTGGGTCCTGCCGGGACCCCCGATGAATGTTTGGGGGGTTTGGCGCACCTCCCGGGCCGGAAAAGTGTCGTTTCAGCAGCTTGAAAAAATGCGATTTCGCGACAGTGCCGGCACTGTCGAAACGGGTGAAAAACAACCCCTCGGAAAAGTTGGGTTTTATGCATTCTTTGGGTCCTGCCGGGACCCCCGATGAATGTTTGGGGGGTTTGGCGCACCTCCCGGGCCGGAAAAGTGGCGTTTCAGCAGCTTGAAAAAATGCGATTTCGCGACAGTGTCGGCACTGTCGAAACGGGTGAAAAACAACCCCTCGGAAAAGTTGGGTTTTTTGCCATCTTTGAGTCCTGCCGGGACCCCCGATGAATGTTTGGGGGGTTTGGCGCACCTCCCGGGCCGGAAAAGTGTCGTTTCAGCAGCTTGAAAAAATGCGATTTCGCGACAGTGCCGGCACTGTCGAAACGGGTGAAAAACAACCCCTCGGAAAAGTTGGATTTTTTGCCATCTTTGAGTCCTGCCGGGACCCCCGATGAATGTTTGGGGGGTTTGGCGCACCTCCCGGGCCGGAAAAGTGTCGTTTCAGCAGCTTGAAAAAATGCGATTTCGCGACAGTGCCGGCATTGAAAAAACGGGCGAAAATCGACGCCTCGGAAAAGTTGGGTTTTTTGCATTCTTTGTGTCCTGCCGGGACCCCCGATGAATGTTTGGGGGGTTTGGCCCACCTCCCGGGCCGGAAAAGTGGCGTTTCCGCAGCTTGAAAAAATGCGATTTCGCGACAGTGCCGGCACTGAAAAAACGGGAGAAAATCGACGCCTCGGAAAAGTTGGGTTTTTTGCATTCTTTGGGTCCTGCCGGGACCCCCGATGAATGTTTGGGGGGTTTGGCGCACCTCCCGGGCCGGAAAAGTGGCGTTTCAGCAGCTTGAAAAAATGCGATTTCGCGACAGTGCCGGCACTGTCGAAACGGGTGAAAAACAACCCCTCAGAAAAGTTGGGTTTTATGCATTCTTTGGGTCCTGCCGGGACCCCCGATGAATGTTTGGGGGGTTTGGCGCACCTCCCGGGCCGGAAAAGTGGCGTTTCAGCAGCTTGAAAAAATGCGATTTTGCGACAGTGTCGGCACTGTCGAAACGGGTGAAAAACAACCCCTCGGAAAAGTTGGGGTTTTTGCCATCTTTGAGTCCTGCCGGGACCCCCGATGAATGTTTGGGGGGTTTGGCGCACCTCCTGGGCCGGAAAAGTGGCGTTTCAGCAGCTTGAAAAAATGCGATTTCGCGACAGTGCCGGCACTGTCGAAACGGGTGAAAAACGACCCCTCGGAAAAGTTGGGTTTTTTGCGATCTTTTGGTCCTGCCGGGACCCCCGATGAATGTTTGGGGGGTTTGGCGCACCTCCCGGGCCGCAAAAGTGTCGTTTCAGCAGCTTGAAAAAATGGGATTTCGCGACAGTGCCGGCATTGAAAAAACGGGCGAAAATCGACGCCTCGGAAAAGTTGGGTTTTTTGCATTCTTTGGGTCCTGCCGGGACCCCCGATGAATGTTTGGGGGGTTTGGCGCACCTCCCGGGCCGGAAAAGTGTCGTTTCAAGATCTTGAAAAAATGCGATTTCGCGACAGTGCCGGCATTGAAAAAACGGGCGAAAATCGACGCCTCGGAAAAGTTGGGTTTTTTGCATTCTTTGTGTCTTGCCGAGACCCCCGATGACTGTTTGGGGGGTTTGGCGCACCTCCCGGGCCGGAAAAGTGGCGTTTCAGCAGCTTGAAAAAATGCGATTTCGCGACAGTGCCGGCACTGTCGAAACGGGTGAAAAACAACTCCTCGGAAAAGTTGGGTTTTTTGCCATCTTTGAGTCCTGCCCGGACCCCCGATGACCCCCTCGGAAAAGTTGGGTTTTTTGCCATCTTTGAGTCCTGCCGGGACCCCCGATGACCCCCGATGACACTGTCGAAACGGGTGAAAAACAACCCCTCGGAAAAGTTGGGTTTTTTGCCATCTTTGAGTCTTGCCGGGACCCCCGATGAATGTTTGGGGGGTTTGGCGCACCTCCCGGGCCGGAAAAGTGGCGTTTCAGCAGCTTGAAAAAATGCGATTTTGCGACAGTGCCGGCACTGTCGAAACGGGTGAAAAACGACCCCTCGGAAAAGTTGGGTTTTTTGCCATCTTTGAGTCCTGCCGGGACCCCCGATGAATGTTTGGGGGGTTTGGCCCACCTCCCGGACCGGAAAAGTGGCGTTTCAGCAGCTTGAAAAAATGCGATTTCGCGACAGTGCCGGTCGAAACGGGTGAAAAACGACCCCTCGGAAAAGTTGGGTTTTTTGCCATCTTTGAGTCCTGCCGGGACCCCCGATGAATGTTTGGGGGGTTTGGCCCACCTCCCGGGCCGGAAAAGTGTCGTTTCAGCAGCTTGAAAAAATGCAATTTCGCGACAGTGCCGGCACTGAAAAAACGGGTGAAAAACGACCCCTCGGAAAAGTTGGGTTTTTTGCCATCTTTGAGTCCTGCCGGGACCCCCGATGAATGTTTGGGGGGTTTGGCCCACCTCCCGGGCCGGAAAAGTGTTGTTTCAGCAGCTTTTAAAAATGCGATTTCGCGACAGTGCCGGCAGTGAAAAAAGGGGCAAAAATCGACGCCTCGGAAGAAGTTGGGTTTTTTGCATTCTTTGGGTCCTGCCGGGACCCCCGATGAATGTTTGGGGGGTTTGGCGCACCTCCCGGGCCGGAAAAGTGTCGTTTCAGCAGCTTGAAAAAATGCAATTTCGCGACAGTGCCGGCACTGAAAAAACGGGTGAAAAACGACCCCTCGGAAAAGTTGGGTTTTTTGCCATCTTTGAGTCCTGCCGGGACCCCCGATGAATGTTTGGGGGGTTTGGCCCACCTCCCGGGCCGGAAAAGTGTTGTTTCAGCAGCTTTTAAAAATGCGATTTCGCGACAGTGCCGGCAGTGAAAAAAGGGGCAAAAATCGACGCCTCGGAAGAAGTTGGGTTTTTTGCATTCTTTGGGTCCTGCCGGGACCCCCGATGAATGTTTGGGGGGTTTGGCGCACCTCCCGGGCCGGAAAAGTGGCGTTTCAGCAGCTTGAAAAAATGCGATTTCGCGACAGTGAAAAAACGGGAGAAAATCGACGCCTCGGAAAAGTTGGGTTTTTTGCATTCTTTGGGTCCTGCCGGGACCCCCGATGAATGTTTGGGGGGTTTGGCGCACCTCCCAGGCCGGAAAAGTGTCGTTTCAGCAGCTTGAAAAAATGCGAGTTCGCGACACGGAAAAAACAGGAGAAAATCGACGCCTCGGAAAAGTTGGGTTTTTTGCATTCTTTGGGTCCTGCCGGGACCCCCGATGAATGTTTGGGGGGTTTGGCGCACCTCCCGGGCCGCAAAAGTGTCGTTTCAGCAGCTTGAAAAAATGCGATTTCGCGACAGTGCCGGCACTGAAAAAACGGGAGAAAATCGACGCCTCGTAAAAGCTGGGTTTTTTGCATTCTTTGGGTCCTGCCGGGACCCCCGATGAATGTTTGGGGGGTTTGGCGCACCTCCCGGGCCGGAAAAGTGTCGTTTCAGCAGCTTGAAAAAATGCGATTTCGCGACAGTGCCGGCACTGAAAAAACGGGAGAAAATCGACGCCTCGGAAAAGTTGGGTTTTTTGCATTCTTTGGGTCCTGCCGGGACCCCCGATGAATGTTTGGGGGGTTTGGCGCACCTCCCGGGCCGGAAAAGTGTCGTTTCAGCAGCTTGAAAAAATGGGATTTCGCGACAGTGCCGGCATTGAAAAAACGGGAGAAAATCGACGCCTTGGAAAAGTTGGGTTTTATGCATTCTTTGGGTCCTGCCGGGACCCCCGATGAATGTTTGGTGGGTTTGGCGCACCTCCCGGGCCGGAAAAGTGTCGTTTCAGGATCTTGAAAAAATGCGATTTCGCGACAGTGCCGGCATTGAAAAAACGGGCGAAAATTGACGCCTCGGAAAAGTTGGGTTTTTTGCATTCTTTGTGTCCTGCCGGGACCCCCGATGAATGTTTGGGGGGTTTGGCCCACCTCCCGGGCCGGAAAAGTGGCGTTTCAGCAGCTTGAAAAAATGCGATTTCGCGACAGTGCCGGCACTGTCGAAACGGGTGAAAAAAAACCCCTCGGAAAAGTTGGGGTTTTTGCCATCTTTGAGCCCTGCCGGGACCCCCGATGAATGTTTGGGGGGTTTGGCGCACCTCCCGGGCCGGAAAAGTGTCGTTTCAGCAGCTTGAAAAAATGCGATTTCGCGACAGTGCCGGCATTGAAAAAACGGGCGAAAATCGACGCCTCGGAAAAGTTGGGTTTTTTGCATTCTTTGTGTCCTGCCGGGACCCCCGATGAATGTTTGGGGGGTTTGGCGCACCTCCCGGGCCGGAAAAGTGTCGTTTCAGCAGCTTGAAAAAATGCGATTTCGCGACAGTGCCGGCACTGTCGAAACGGGTGAAAAACAACCCCTCGGAAAAGTTGGGTTTTATGCATTCTTTGGGTCCTGCCGGGACCCCCGATGAATGTTTGGGGGGTTTGGCGCACCTCCCGGGCCGGAAAAGTGGCGTTTCAGCAGCTTGAAAAAATGCGATTTCGCGACAGTGTCGGCACTGTCGAAACGGGTGAAAAACAACCCCTCGGAAAAGTTGGGTTTTTTGCCATCTTTGAGTCCTGCCGGGACCCCCGATGAATGTTTGGGGCGTTTGGCGCACCTCCCGGGCCGGAAAAGTGTCGTTTCAGCAGCTTGAAAAAATGCGATTTCGCGACAGTGCCGGCACTGTCGAAACGGGTGAAAAACAACCCCTCGGAAAAGTTGGATTTTTTGCCATCTTTGAGTCCTGCCGGGACCCCCGATGAATGTTTGGGGGGTTTGGCGCACCTCCCGGGCCGGAAAAGTGTCGTTTCAGCAGCTTGAAAAAATGCGATTTCGCGACAGTGCCGGCATTGAAAAAACGGGCGAAAATCGACGCCTCGGAAAAGTTGGGTTTTTTGCATTCTTTGTGTCCTGCCGGGACCCCCGATGAATGTTTGGGGGGTTTGGCCCACCTCCCGGGCCGGAAAAGTGTCGTTTCAGCAGCTTGAAAAAATGCGATTTCGCGACAGTGCCGGCACTGAAAAAACGGGAGAAAATCGACGCCTCGGAAAAGTTGGGTTTTTTGCATTCTTTGGGTCCTGCCGGGACCCCCGATGAATGTTTGGGGGGTTTGGCGCACCTCCCGGGCCGGAAAAGTGTCGTTTCAGCAGCTTGAAAAAATGCGATTTCGCGACAGTGCCGGCACTGTCGAAACGGGTGAAAAACAACCCCTCGGAAAAGTTGGGTTTTATGCATTCTTTGGGTCCTGCCGGGACCCCCGATGAATGTTTGGGGGGTTTGGCGCACCTCCCGGGCCGGAAAAGTGGCGTTTCAGCAGCTTGAAAAAATGCGATTTCGCGACAGTGTCGGCACTGTCGAAACGGGTGAAAAACAACCCCTCGGAAAAGTTGGGTTTTTTGCCATCTTTGAGTCCTGCCGGGACCCCCGATGAATGTTTGGGGGGTTTGGCGCACCTCCCGGGCCGGAAAAGTGTCGTTTCAGCAGCTTGAAAAAATGCGATTTCGCGACAGTGCCGGCACTGTCGAAACGGGTGAAAAACAACCCCTCGGAAAAGTTGGATTTTTTGCCATCTTTGAGTCCTGCCGGGACCCCCGATGAATGTTTGGGGGGTTTGGCGCACCTCCCGGGCCGGAAAAGTGTCGTTTCAGCAGCTTGAAAAAATGCGATTTCGCGACAGTGCCGGCATTGAAAAAACGGGCGAAAATCGACGCCTCGGAAAAGTTGGGTTTTTTGCATTCTTTGTGTCCTGCCGGGACCCCCGATGAATGTTTGGGGGGTTTGGCCCACCTCCCGGGCCGGAAAAGTGGCGTTTCCGCAGCTTGAAAAAATGCGATTTCGCGACAGTGCCGGCACTGAAAAAACGGGAGAAAATCGACGCCTCGGAAAAGTTGGGTTTTTTGCATTCTTTGGGTCCTGCCGGGACCCCCGATGAATGTTTGGGGGGTTTGGCGCACCTCCCGGGCCGGAAAAGTGGCGTTTCAGCAGCTTGAAAAAATGCGATTTCGCGACAGTGCCGGCACTGTCGAAACGGGTGAAAAACAACCCCTCAGAAAAGTTGGGTTTTATGCATTCTTTGGGTCCTGCCGGGACCCCCGATGAATGTTTGGGGGGTTTGGCGCACCTCCCGGGCCGGAAAAGTGGCGTTTCAGCAGCTTGAAAAAATGCGATTTTGCGACAGTGTCGGCACTGTCGAAACGGGTGAAAAACAACCCCTCGGAAAAGTTGGGGTTTTTGCCATCTTTGAGTCCTGCCGGGACCCCCGATGAATGTTTGGGGGGTTTGGCGCACCTCCTGGGCCGGAAAAGTGGCGTTTCAGCAGCTTGAAAAAATGCGATTTCGCGACAGTGCCGGCACTGTCGAAACGGGTGAAAAACGACCCCTCGGAAAAGTTGGGTTTTTTGCGATCTTTTGGTCCTGCCGGGACCCCCGATGAATGTTTGGGGGGTTTGGCGCACCTCCCGGGCCGCAAAAGTGTCGTTTCAGCAGCTTTAAAAAATGGGATTTCGCGACAGTGCCGGCATTGAAAAAACGGGCGAAAATCGACGCCTCGGAAAAGTTGGGTTTTTTGCATTCTTTGGGTCCTGCCGGGACCCCCGATGAATGTTTGGGGGGTTTGGCGCACCTCCCGGGCCGGAAAAGTGTCGTTTCAAGATCTTGAAAAAATGCGATTTCGCGACAGTGCCGGCATTGAAAAAACGGGCGAAAATCGACGCCTCGGAAAAGTTGGGTTTTTTGCATTCTTTGTGTCTTGCCGAGACCCCCGATGACTGTTTGGGGGGTTTGGCGCACCTCCCGGGCCGGAAAAGTGGCGTTTCAGCAGCTTGAAAAAATGCGATTTCGCGACAGTGCCGGCACTGTCGAAACGGGTGAAAAACAACTCCTCGGAAAAGTTGGGTTTTTTGCCATCTTTGAGTCCTGCCGGGACCCCCGATGACCCCCTCGGAAAAGTTGGGTTTTTTGCCATCTTTGAGTCCTGCCGGGACCCCCGATGACCCCCGATGACACTGTCGAAAAGGGTGAAAAACAACCCCTCGGAAAAGTTGGGTTTTTTGCCATCTTTGAGTCTTGCCGGGACCCCCGATGAATGTTTGGGGGGTTTGGCGCACCTCCCGGGCCGGAAAAGTGGCGTTTCAGCAGCTTGAAAAAATGCGATTTTGCGACAGTGCCGGCACTGTCGAAACGGGTGAAAAACGACCCCTCGGAAAAGTTGGGTTTTTTGCCATCTTTGAGTCCTGCCGGGACCCCCGATGAATGTTTGGGGGGTTTGGCCCACCTCCCGGACCGGAAAAGTGGCGTTTCAGCAGCTTGAAAAAATGCGATTTCGCGACAGTGCCGGTCGAAACGGGTGAAAAACGACCCCTCGGAAAAGTTGGGTTTTTTGCCATCTTTGAGTCCTGCCGGGACCCCCGATGAATGTTTGGGGGGTTTGGCCCACCTCCCGGGCCGGAAAAGTGTCGTTTCAGCAGCTTGAAAAAATGCGATTTCGCGACAGTGCCGGCACTGAAAAAACGGGAGAAAATCGACGCCTCGGAAAAGTTGGGTTTTTTGCATTCTTTGGGTCCTGCCGGGACCCCCGATGAATGTTTGGGGGGTTTGGCGCACCTCCCGGGCCGGAAAAGTGTCGTTTCAGCAGCTTGAAAAAATGCGATTTCGCGACAGTGCCGGCACTGAAAAAACGGGTGAAAAACGACCCCTCGGAAAAGTTGGGTTTTTTGCCATCTTTGAGTCCTGCCGGGACCCCCGATGAATGTTTGGGGGGTTTGGCCCACCTCCCGGGCCGGAAAAGTGGCGTTTCAGCAGCTTGAAAAAATGCGATTTCGCGACAGTGCCAGCACTGTCGAAACGGGTGAAAAACAACCCCTCGGAAAAGTTGGATTTTTTGCCATCTTTGAGTCCTGCCGGGACCCCCGATGAATGTTTGGGGGGTTTGGCGCACCTCCCGGGCCGGAAAAGTGTCGTTTCAGCAGCTTGAAAAAATGCGATTTCGCGACAGTGCCGGCATTGAAAAAACGGGCGAAAATCGACGCCTCGGAAAAGTTGGGTTTTTTGCATTCTTTGTGTCCTGCCGGGACCCCCGATGAATGTTTGGGGGGTTTGGCCCACCTCCCGGGCCGGAAAAGTGTCGTTTCAGCAGCTTGAAAAAATGCGATTTCGCGACAGTGCCGGCACTGAAAAAACGGGAGAAAATCGACGCCTCGGAAAAGTTGGGTTTTTTGCATTCTTTGGGTCCTGCCGGGACCCCCGATGAATGTTTGGGGGGTTTGGCGCACCTCCCGGGCCGGAAAAGTGTCGTTTCAGCAGCTTGAAAAAATGCGATTTCGCGACAGTGCCGGCACTGTCGAAACGGGTGAAAAACAACCCCTCGGAAAAGTTGGGTTTTATGCATTCTTTGGGTCCTGCCGGGACCCCCGATGAATGTTTGGGGGGTTTGGCGCACCTCCCGGGCCGGAAAAGTGGCGTTTCAGCAGCTTGAAAAAATGCGATTTCGCGACAGTGTCGGCACTGTCGAAACGGGTGAAAAACAACCCCTCGGAAAAGTTGGGTTTTTTGCCATCTTTGAGTCCTGCCGGGACCCCCGATGAATGTTTGGGGTGTTTGGCGCACCTCCCGGGCCGGAAAAGTGTCGTTTCAGCAGCTTGAAAAAATGCGATTTCGCGACAGTGCCGGCACTGTCGAAACGGGTGAAAAACAACCCCTCGGAAAAGTTGGATTTTTTGCCATCTTTGAGTCCTGCCGGGACCCCCGATGAATGTTTGGGGGGTTTGGCGCACCTCCCGGGCCGGAAAAGTGTCGTTTCAGCAGCTTGAAAAAATGCGATTTCGCGACAGTGCCGGCATTGAAAAAACGGGCGAAAATCGACGCCTCGGAAAAGTTGGGTTTTTTGCATTCTTTGTGTCCTGCCGGGACCCCCGATGAATGTTTGGGGGGTTTGGCCCACCTCCCGGGCCGGAAAAGTGGCGTTTCCGCAGCTTGAAAAAATGCGATTTCGCGACAGTGCCGGCACTGAAAAAACGGGAGAAAATCGACGCCTCGGAAAAGTTGGGTTTTTTGCATTCTTTGGGTCCTGCCGGGACCCCCGATGAATGTTTGGGGGGTTTGGCGCACCTCCCAGGCCGGAAAAGTGTCGTTTCAGCAGCTTGAAAAAATGCGAGTTCGCGACACGGAAAAAACAGGAGAAAATCGACGCCTCGGAAAAGTTGGGTTTTTTGCATTCTTTGGGTCCTGCCGGGACCCCCGATGAATGTTTGGGGGGTTTGGCGCACCTCCCGGGCCGCAAAAGTGTCGTTTCAGCAGCTTGAAAAAATGCGATTTCGCGACAGTGCCGGCACTGAAAAAACGGGAGAAAATCGACGCCTCGTAAAAGCTGGGTTTTTTGCATTCTTTGGGTCCTGCCGGGACCCCCGATGAATGTTTGGGGGGTTTGGCGCACCTCCCGGGCCGGAAAAGTGTCGTTTCAGCAGCTTGAAAAAATGCGATTTCGCGACAGTGCCGGCACTGAAAAAACGGGAGAAAATCGACGCCTCGGAAAAGTTGGGTTTTTTGCATTCTTTGGGTCCTGCCGGGACCCCCGATGAATGTTTGGGGGGTTTGGCGCACCTCCCGGGCCGGAAAAGTGTCGTTTCAGCAGCTTGAAAAAATGGGATTTCGCGACAGTGCCGGCATTGAAAAAACGGGAGAAAATCGACGCCTTGGAAAAGTTGGGTTTTATGCATTCTTTGGGTCCTGCCGGGACCCCCGATGAATGTTTGGTGGGTTTGGCGCACCTCCCGGGCCGGAAAAGTGTCGTTTCAGGATCTTGAAAAAATGCGATTTCGCGACAGTGCCGGCATTGAAAAAACGGGCGAAAATTGACGCCTCGGAAAAGTTGGGTTTTTTGCATTCTTTGTGTCCTGCCGGGACCCCCGATGAATGTTTGGGGGGTTTGGCCCACCTCCCGGGCCGGAAAAGTGGCGTTTCAGCAGCTTGAAAAAATGCGATTTCGCGACAGTGCCGGCACTGTCGAAACGGGTGAAAAAAAACCCCTCGGAAAAGTTGGGGTTTTTGCCATCTTTGAGCCCTGCCGGGACCCCCGATGAATGTTTGGGGGGTTTGGCGCACCTCCCGGGCCGGAAAAGTGTCGTTTCAGCAGCTTGAAAAAATGCGATTTCGCGACAGTGCCGGCATTGAAAAAACGGGCGAAAATCGACGCCTCGGAAGAAGTTGGGTTTTTTGCATTCTTTGGGTCCTGCCGGGACCCCCGATGAATGTTTGGGGGGTTTGGCGCACCTCCCGGGCCGGAAAAGTGTCGTTTCAGCAGCTTGAAAAAATGCAATTTCGCGACAGTGCCGGCACTGAAAAAACGGGTGAAAAACGACCCCTCGGAAAAGTTGGGTTTTTTGCCATCTTTGAGTCCTGCCGGGACCCCCGATGAATGTTTGGGGGGTTTGGCCCACCTCCCGGGCCGGAAAAGTGTTGTTTCAGCAGCTTTTAAAAATGCGATTTCGCGACAGTGCCGGCAGTGAAAAAAGGGGCAAAAATCGACGCCTCGGAAGAAGTTGGGTTTTTTGCATTCTTTGGGTCCTGCCGGGACCCCCGATGAATGTTTGGGGGGTTTGGCGCACCTCCCGGGCCGGAAAAGTGGCGTTTCAGCAGCTTGAAAAAATGCGATTTCGCGACAGTGAAAAAACGGGAGAAAATCGACGCCTCGGAAAAGTTGGGTTTTTTGCATTCTTTGGGTCCTGCCGGGACCCCCGATGAATGTTTGGGGGGTTTGGCGCACCTCCCAGGCCGGAAAAGTGTCGTTTCAGCAGCTTGAAAAAATGCGAGTTCGCGACACGGAAAAAACAGGAGAAAATCGACGCCTCGGAAAAGTTGGGTTTTTTGCATTCTTTGGGTCCTGCCGGGACCCCCGATGAATGTTTGGGGGGTTTGGCGCACCTCCCGGGCCGCAAAAGTGTCGTTTCAGCAGCTTGAAAAAATGCGATTTCGCGACAGTGCCGGCACTGAAAAAACGGGAGAAAATCGACGCCTCGTAAAAGCTGGGTTTTTTGCATTCTTTGGGTCCTGCCGGGACCCCCGATGAATGTTTGGGGGGTTTGGCGCACCTCCCGGGCCGGAAAAGTGTCGTTTCAGCAGCTTGAAAAAATGCGATTTCGCGACAGTGCCGGCACTGAAAAAACGGGAGAAAATCGACGCCTCGGAAAAGTTGGGTTTTTTGCATTCTTTGGGTCCTGCCGGGACCCCCGATGAATGTTTGGGGGGTTTGGCGCACCTCCCGGGCCGGAAAAGTGTCGTTTCAGCAGCTTGAAAAAATGGGATTTCGCGACAGTGCCGGCATTGAAAAAACGGGAGAAAATCGACGCCTTGGAAAAGTTGGGTTTTATGCATTCTTTGGGTCCTGCCGGGACCCCCGATGAATGTTTGGTGGGTTTGGCGCACCTCCCGGGCCGGAAAAGTGTCGTTTCAGGATCTTGAAAAAATGCGATTTCGCGACAGTGCCGGCATTGAAAAAACGGGCGAAAATTGACGCCTCGGAAAAGTTGGGTTTTTTGCATTCTTTGTGTCCTGCCGGGACCCCCGATGAATGTTTGGGGGGTTTGGCCCACCTCCCGGGCCGGAAAAGTGGCGTTTCAGCAGCTTGAAAAAATGCGATTTCGCGACAGTGCCGGCACTGTCGAAACGGGTGAAAAAAAACCCCTCGGAAAAGTTGGGGTTTTTGCCATCTTTGAGCCCTGCCGGGACCCCCGATGAATGTTTGGGGGGTTTGGCGCACCTCCCGGGCCGGAAAAGTGTCGTTTCAGCAGCTTGAAAAAATGCGATTTCGCGACAGTGCCGGCATTGAAAAAACGGGCGAAAATCGACGCCTCGGAAAAGTTGGGTTTTTTGCATTCTTTGTGTCCTGCCGGGACCCCCGATGAATGTTTGGGGGGTTTGGCGCACCTCCCGGGCCGGAAAAGTGTCGTTTCAGCAGCTTGAAAAAATGCGATTTCGCGACAGTGCCGGCACTGTCGAAACGGGTGAAAAACAACCCCTCGGAAAAGTTGGGTTTTATGCATTCTTTGGGTCCTGCCGGGACCCCCGATGAATGCTTGGGGGGTTTGGCGCACCTCCCGGGCCGGAAAAGTGGCGTTTCAGCAGCTTGAAAAAATGCGATTTCGCGACAGTGTCGGCACTGTCGAAACGGGTGAAAAACAACCCCTCGGAAAAGTTGGGTTTTTTGCCATCTTTGAGTCCTGCCGGGACCCCCGATGAATGTTTGGGGCGTTTGGCGCACCTCCCGGGCCGGAAAAGTGTCGTTTCAGCAGCTTGAAAAAATGCGATTTCGCGACAGTGCCGGCACTGTCGAAACGGGTGAAAAACAACCCCTCGGAAAAGTTGGATTTTTTGCCATCTTTGAGTCCTGCCGGGACCCCCGATGAATGTTTGGGGGGTTTGGCGCACCTCCCGGGCCGGAAAAGTGTCGTTTCAGCAGCTTGAAAAAATGCGATTTCGCGACAGTGCCGGCATTGAAAAAACGGGCGAAAATCGACGCCTCGGAAAAGTTGGGTTTTTTGCATTCTTTGTGTCCTGCCGGGACCCCCGATGAATGTTTGGGGGGTTTGGCCCACCTCCCGGGCCGGAAAAGTGTCGTTTCAGCAGCTTGAAAAAATGCGATTTCGCGACAGTGCCGGCACTGAAAAAACGGGAGAAAATCGACGCCTCGGAAAAGTTGGGTTTTATGCATTCTTTGGGTCCTGCCGGGACCCCCGATGAATGTTTGGGGGGTTTGGCGCACCTCCCGGGCCGGAAAAGTGTCGTTTCAGCAGCTTGAAAAAATGCGATTTCGCGACAGTGCCGGCACTGTCGAAACGGGTGAAAAACAACCCCTCGGAAAAGTTGGGTTTTATGCATTCTTTGGGTCCTGCCGGGACCCCCGATGAATGTTTGGGGGGTTTGGCGCACCTCCCGGGCCGGAAAAGTGGCGTTTCAGCAGCTTGAAAAAATGCGATTTCGCGACAGTGTCGGCACTGTCGAAACGGGTGAAAAACAACCCCTCGGAAAAGTTGGGTTTTTTGCCATCTTTGAGTCCTGCCGGGACCCCCGATGAATGTTTGGGGGGTTTGGCGCACCTCCCGGGCCGGAAAAGTGTCGTTTCAGCAGCTTGTAAAAATGCGATTTCGCGACAGTGCCGGCACTGTCGAAACGGGTGAAAAACAACCCCTCGGAAAAGTTGGATTTTTTGCCATCTTTGAGTCCTGCCGGGACCCCCGATGAATGTTTGGGGGGTTTGGCGCACCTCCCGGGCCGGAAAAGTGTCGTTTCAGCAGCTTGAAAAAATGCGATTTCGCGACAGTGCCGGCATTGAAAAAACGGGCGAAAATCGACGCCTCGGAAAAGTTGGGTTTTTTGCATTCTTTGTGTCCTGCCGGGACCCCCGATGAATGTTTGGGGGGTTTGGCCCACCTCCCGGGCCGGAAAAGTGGCGTTTCCGCAGCTTGAAAAAATGCGATTTCGCGACAGTGCCGGCACTGAAAAAACGGGAGAAAATCGATGCCTCGGAAAAGTTGGGTTTTTTGCATTCTTTGGGTCCTGCCGGGACCCCCGATGAATGTTTGGGGGGTTTGGCGCACCTCCCGGGCCGGAAAAGTGGCGTTTCAGCAGCTTGAAAAAATGCGATTTCGCGACAGTGCCGGCACTGTCGAAACGGGTGAAAAACAACCCCTCAGAAAAGTTGGGTTTTATGCATTCTTTGGGTCCTGCCGGGACCCCCGATGAATGTTTGGGGGGTTTGGCGCACCTCCCGGGCCGGAAAAGTGGCGTTTCAGCAGCTTGAAAAAATGCGATTTTGCGACAGTGTCGGCACTGTCGAAACGGGTGAAAAACAACCCCTCGGAAAAGTTGGGGTTTTTGCCATCTTTGAGTCCTGCCGGGACCCCCGATGAATGTTTGGGGGGTTTGGCGCACCTCCTGGGCCGGAAAAGTGGCGTTTCAGCAGCTTGAAAAAATGCGATTTCGCGACAGTGCCGGCACTGTCGAAACGGGTGAAAAACGACCCCTCGGAAAAGTTGGGTTTTTTGCGATCTTTTGGTCCTGCCGGGACCCCCGATGAATGTTTGGGGGGTTTGGCGCACCTCCCGGGCCGCAAAAGTGTCGTTTCAGCAGCTTGAAAAAATGGGATTTCGCGACAGTTTCGCGACAGGGATTTTCGCGGCATTGAAAAAACGGGCGAAAATCGACGCCTCGGAAAAGTTGGGTTTTTTGCATTCTTTGGGTCCTGCCGGGACCCCCGATGAATGTTTGGGGGGTTTGGCGCACCTCCCGGGCCGGAAAAGTGTCGTTTCAAGATCTTGAAAAAATGCGATTTCGCGACAGTGCCGGCATTGAAAAAACGGGCGAAAATCGACGCCTCGGAAAAGTTGGGTTTTTTGCATTCTTTGTGTCTTGCCGAGACCCCCGATGACTGTTTGGGGGGTTTGGCGCACCTCCCGGGCCGGAAAAGTGGCGTTTCAGCAGCTTGAAAAAATGCGATTTCGCGACAGTGCCGGCACTGTCGAAACGGGTGAAAAACAACTCCTCGGAAAAGTTGGGTTTTTTGCCATCTTTGAGTCCTGCCGGGACCCCCGATGACCCCCTCGGAAAAGTTGGGTTTTTTGCCATCTTTGAGTCCTGCCGGGACCCCCGATGACCCCCGATGACACTGTCGAAACGGGTGAAAAACAACCCCTCGGAAAAGTTGGGTTTTTTGCCATCTTTGAGTCTTGCCGGGACCCCCGATGAATGTTTGGGGGGTTTGGCGCACCTCCCGGGCCGGAAAAGTGGCGTTTCAGCAGCTTGAAAAAATGCGATTTTGCGACAGTGCCGGCACTGTCGAAACGGGTGAAAAACGACCCCTCGGAAAAGTTGGGTTTTTTGCCATCTTTGAGTCCTGCCGGGACCCCCGATGAATGTTTGGGGGGTTTGGCCCACCTCCCGGACCGGAAAAGTGGCGTTTCAGCAGCTTGAAAAAATGCGATTTCGCGACAGTGCCGGTCGAAACGGGTGAAAAACGACCCCTCGGAAAAGTTGGGTTTTTTGCCATCTTTGAGTCCTGCCGGGACCCCCGATGAATGTTTGGGGGGTTTGGCCCACCTCCCGGGCCGGAAAAGTGTCGTTTCAGCAGCTTGAAAAAATGCGATTTCGCGACAGTGCCGGCACTGAAAAAACGGGAGAAAATCGACGCCTCGGAAAAGTTGGGTTTTTTGCATTCTTTGGGTCCTGCCGGGACCCCCGATGAATGTTTGGGGGGTTTGGCGCACCTCCCGGGCCGGAAAAGTGTCGTTTCAGCAGCTTGAAAAAATGCGATTTCGCGACAGTGCCGGCACTGAAAAAACGGGTGAAAAACGACCCCTCGGAAAAGTTGGGTTTTTTGCCATCTTTGAGTCCTGCCGGGACCCCCGATGAATGTTTGGGGGGTTTGGCCCACCTCCCGGGCCGGAAAAGTGGCGTTTCAGCAGCTTGAAAAAATGCGATTTAGCGACAGTGCCAGCACTGTCGAAACGGGTGAAAAACAACCCCTCGGAAAAGTTGGATTTTTTGCCATCTTTGAGTCCTGCCGGGACCCCCGATGAATGTTTGGGGGGTTTGGCGCACCTCCCGGGCCGGAAAAGTGTCGTTTCAGCAGCTTGAAAAAATGCGATTTCGCGACAGTGCCGGCATTGAAAAAACGGGCGAAAATCGACGCCTCGGAAAAGTTGGGTTTTTTGCATTCTTTGTGTCCTGCCGGGACCCCCGATGAATGTTTGGGGGGTTTGGCCCACCTCCCGGGCCGGAAAAGTGGCGTTTCCGCAGCTTGAAAAAATGCGATTTCGCGACAGTGCCGGCACTGAAAAAACGGGAGAAAATCGACGCCTCGGAAAAGTTGGGTTTTTTGCATTCTTTGGGTCCTGCCGGGACCCCCGATGAATGTTTGGGGGGTTTGGCGCACCTCCCGGGCCGGAAAAGTGGCGTTTCAGCAGCTTGAAAAAATGCGATTTCGCGACAGTGCCGGCACTGTCGAAACGGGTGAAAAACAACCCCTCAGAAAAGTTGGGTTTTATGCATTCTTTGGGTCCTGCCGGGACCCCCGATGAATGTTTGGGGGGTTTGGCGCACCTCCCGGGCCGGAAAAGTGGCGTTTCAGCAGCTTGAAAAAATGCGATTTTGCGACAGTGTCGGCACTGTCGAAACGGGTGAAAAACAACCCCTCGGAAAAGTTGGGGTTTTTGCCATCTTTGAGTCCTGCCGGGACCCCCGATGAATGTTTGGGGGGTTTGGCGCACCTCCTGGGCCGGAAAAGTGGCGTTTCAGCAGCTTGAAAAAATGCGATTTCGCGACAGTGCCAGCACTGTCGAAACGGGTGAAAAACGACCCCTCGGAAAAGTTGGGTTTTTTGCGATCTTTTGGTCCTGCCGGGACCCCCGATGAATGTTTGGGGGGTTTGGCGCACCTCCCGGGCCGCAAAAGTGTCGTTTCAGCAGCTTGAAAAAATGGGATTTCGCGACAGTTCCGGCATTGAAAAAACGGGCGAAAATCGACGCCTCGGAAAAGTTGGGTTTTTTGCATTCTTTGGGTCCTGCCGGGACCCCCGATGAATGTTTGGGGGGTTTGGCGCACCTCCCGGGCCGGAAAAGTGTCGTTTCAAGATCTTGAAAAAATGCGATTTCGCGACAGTGCCGGCATTGAAAAAACGGGCGAAAATCGACGCCTCGGAAAAGTTGGGTTTTTTGCATTCTTTGTGTCTTGCCGAGACCCCCGATGACTGTTTGGGGGGTTTGGCGCACCTCCCGGGCCGGAAAAGTGGCGTTTCAGCAGCTTGAAAAAATGCGATTTCGCGACAGTGCCGGCACTGTCGAAACGGGTGAAAAACAACTCCTCGGAAAAGTTGGGTTTTTTGCCATCTTTGAGTCCTGCCGGGACCCCCGATGACCCCCTCGGAAAAGTTGGGTTTTTTGCCATCTTTGAGTCCTGCCGGGACCCCCGATGACCCCCGATGACACTGTCGAAACGGGTGAAAAACAACCCCTCGGAAAAGTTGGGTTTTTTGCCATCTTTGAGTCTTGCCGGGACCCCCGATGAATGTTTGGGGGGTTTGGCGCACCTCCCGGGCCGGAAAAGTGGCGTTTCAGCAGCTTGAAAAAATGCGATTTTGCGACAGTGCCGGCACTGTCGAAACGGGTGAAAAACGACCCCTCGGAAAAGTTGGGTTTTTTGCCATCTTTGAGTCCTGCCGGGACCCCCGATGAATGTTTGGGGGGTTTGGCCCACCTCCCGGGCCGGAAAAGTGTCGTTTCAGCAGCTTGAAAAAATGCGATTTCGCGACAGTGCCGGCACTGAAAAAACGGGAGAAAATCGACGCCTCGGAAAAGTTGGGTTTTTTGCATTCTTTGGGTCCTGCCGGGACCCCCGATGAATGTTTGGGGGGTTTGGCGCACCTCCCGGGCCGGAAAAGTGTCGTTTCAGCAGCTTGAAAAAATGCGATTTCGCGACAGTGCCGGCACTGAAAAAACGGGTGAAAAACGACCCCTCGGAAAAGTTGGGTTTTTTGCCATCTTTGAGTCCTGCCGGGACCCCCGATGAATGTTTGGGGGGTTTGGCCCACCTCCCGGGCCGGAAAAGTGGCGTTTCAGCAGCTTGAAAAAATGCGATTTCGCGACAGTGCCAGCACTGTCGAAACGGGTGAAAAACAACCCCTCGGAAAAGTTGGGTTTTTTGCCATCTTTGAGTCCTGCCGGGACCCCCGATGAATGTTTGGGGGGTTTGGCGCACCTCCCGGGCCGGAAAAGTGTCGTTTCAGCAGCTTAAAAAAATGCGATTTTGCGACAGTGCCGGCACTGAAAAAACGGGAGAAAATCGACGCCTCGGAAAAGTTGGGTTTTTTGCATTCTTTGGGTCCTGCCGGGACCCCCGATGAATGTTTGGGGGGTTTGGCGCACCTCCCAGGCCGGAAAAGTGTCATTTCAGCAGCTTGAAAAAATGCGAGTTCGCGACACGGAAAAAACAGGAGAAAATCGACGCCTCGGAAAAGTTGGGTTTTTTGCATTCTTTAGGTCCTGCCGGGACCCCCCATGAATGTTTGGGGGGTTTGGCGAACCTCCCAGGCCGGAAAAGTGTAGTTTCAGCAGCTTGAAAAAATGCGATTTCGCGACAGTGCCGGCACTGAAAAAACGGGAGAAAATCGACGCCTCGGAAAAGTTGGGTTTTTTGCATTTTTTGGGTCCTGCCGGGACCCCCGATGAATGTTTGGGGGGTTTGGCACACCTCCCGGGCCGGAAAAGTGTCGTTTCAGCAGCTTGAAAAAATGCGATTTCGCGACAGTGCCGGCACTGAAAAAACGGGAGAAAATCGACGCCTCGGAAAAGTTGGGTTTTTTGCATTCTTTGGGTCCTGCCGGGACCCCCGATGAATGTTTGGGGGGTTTGGCACACCTCCCGGGCCGGAAAAGTGTTGTTTCAGCAGCTTGAAAAAATGCGATTTCGCGACAGTGCCGGCACTGAAAAAACGGGAGAAAATCGAAGCCTCGGAAAAGTTGGGTTTTTTGCATTCTTTGGGTCCTGCCGGGACCCCCGATGAATGTTTGGGGGGTTTGGCGCACCTCCCGGGCCGGAAAAGTGTCGTTTCAGCAGCTTGAAAAAATGCGATTTCGCGACAGTGCCGGCACTGAAAAAACGGGTGAAAATCGAAGCCTCGGAAAAGTTGGGTTTTTTGCCATCTTAGATCCTGCCGGGACCCCCGATGAATGTTTGGGGGGTTTGGCCCACCTCCCGGGCCGGAAAAGTGGCGTTTCAGCAGCTTGAAAAAATGCGATTTCGCGACAGTGCCGGCACTGTCGAAACGGGTGAAAAACGACCCTTCGGAAAAGTTGGGTTTTTTGCGATCTTTTGGTCCTGCCGGGACCCCCGATGAATGTTTGGGGGGTTTGACGCACCTCCCGGGCCGCAAAAGTGTCGTTTCAGCAGCTTGAAAAAATGCGATTTCGCGACAGTGCCGGCACTGAAAAAACGTGAGAAAATCGACGCCTCGTAAAAGCTGGGTTTTTTGCATTCTTTGGGTCCTGCCGGGACCCCCGATGAATGTTTGGGGGGTTTGGCGCACCTCCCGGGCCGGAAAAGTGTCGTTTCAGCAGCTTGAAAAAATGCGATTTCGCGACAGTGCCGGCATTGAAAAAACGGGCGAAAATCGACGCCTCGGAAAAGTTGGGTTTTTTGCATTCTTTGTGTCCTGCCGGGACCCCCGATGAATGTTTGGGGGGTTTGGCCCACCTCCCGGGCCGGAAAAGTGGCGTTTCCGCAGCTTGAAAAAATGCGATTTCGCGACAGTGCCGGCACTGAAAAAACGGGAGAAAATCGACGCCTCGGAAAAGTTGGGTTTTTTGCATTCTTTGGGTCCTGCCGGGACCCCCGATGAATGTTTGGGGGGTTTGGCGCACCTCCCGGGCCGGAAAAGTGGCGTTTCAGCAGCTTGAAAAAATGCGATTTCGCGACAGTGCCGGCACTGTCGAAACGGGTGAAAAACAACCCCTCAGAAAAGTTGGGTTTTATGCATTCTTTGGGTCCTGCCGGGACCCCCGATGAATGTTTGGGGGGTTTGGCGCACCTCCCGGGCCGGAAAAGTGGCGTTTCAGCAGCTTGAAAAAATGCGATTTTGCGACAGTGTCGGCACTGTCGAAACGGGTGAAAAACAACCCCTCGGAAAAGTTGGGGTTTTTGCCATCTTTGAGTCCTGCCGGGACCCCCGATGAATGTTTGGGGGGTTTGGCGCACCTCCTGGGCCGGAAAAGTGGCGTTTCAGCAGCTTGAAAAAATGCGATTTCGCGACAGTGCCGGCACTGTCGAAACGGGTGAAAAACGACCCCTCGGAAAAGTTGGGTTTTTTGCGATCTTTTGGTCCTGCCGGGACCCCCGATGAATGTTTGGGGGGTTTGGCGCACCTCCCGGGCCGCAAAAGTGTCGTTTCAGCAGCTTGAAAAAATGGGATTTCGCGACAGTGCCGGCATTGAAAAAACGGGCGAAAATCGACGCCTCGGAAAAGTTGGGTTTTTTGCATTCTTTGGGTCCTGCCGGGACCCCCGATGAATGTTTGGGGGGTTTGGCGCACCTCCCGGGCCGGAAAAGTGTCATTTCAAGATCTTGAAAAAATGCGATTTCGCGACAGTGCCGGCATTGAAAAAACGGGCGAAAATCGACGCCTCGGAAAAGTTGGGTTTTTTGCATTCTTTGTGTCTTGCCGAGACCCCCGATGACTGTTTGGGGGGTTTGGCGCACCTCCCGGGCCGGAAAAGTGGCGTTTCAGCAGCTTGAAAAAATGCGATTTCGCGACAGTGCCGGCACTGTCGAAACGGGTGAAAAACAACTCCTCGGAAAAGTTGGGTTTTTTGCCATCTTTGAGTCCTGCCCGGACCCCCGATGACCCCCTCGGAAAAGTTGGGTTTTTTGCCATCTTTGAGTCCTGCCGGGACCCCCGATGACCCCCGATGACACTGTCGAAACGGGTGAAAAACAACCCCTCGGAAAAGTTGGGTTTTTTGCCATCTTTGAGTCTTGCCGGGACCCCCGATGAATGTTTGGGGGGTTTGGCGCACCTCCCGGGCCGGAAAAGTGGCGTTTCAGCAGCTTGAAAAAATGCGATTTTGCGACAGTGCCGGCACTGTCGAAACGGGTGAAAAACGACCCCTCGGAAAAGTTGGGTTTTTTGCCATCTTTGAGTCCTGCCGGGACCCCCGATGAATGTTTGGGGGGTTTGGCCCACCTCCCGGACCGGAAAAGTGGCGTTTCAGCAGCTTGAAAAAATGCGATTTCGCGACAGTGCCGGTCGAAACGGGTGAAAAACGACCCCTCGGAAAAGTTGGGTTTTTTGCCATCTTTGAGTCCTGCCGGGACCCCCGATGAATGTTTGGGGGGTTTGGCCCACCTCCCGGGCCGGAAAAGTGTCGTTTCAGCAGCTTGAAAAAATGCGATTTCGCGACAGTGCCGGCACTGAAAAAACGGGAGAAAATCGACGCCTCGGAAAAGTTGGGTTTTTTGCATTCTTTGGGTCCTGCCGGGACCCCCGATGAATGTTTGGGGGGTTTGGCGCACCTCCCGGGCCGGAAAAGTGTCGTTTCAGCAGCTTGAAAAAATGCAATTTCGCGACAGTGCCGGCACTGAAAAAACGGGTGAAAAACGACCCCTCGGAAAAGTTGGGTTTTTTGCCATCTTTGAGTCCTGCCGGGACCCCCGATGAATGTTTGGGGGGTTTGGCCCACCTCCCGGGCCGGAAAAGTGTTGTTTCAGCAGCTTTTAAAAATGCGATTTCGCGACAGTGCCGGCAGTGAAAAAAGGGGCAAAAATCGACGCCTCGGAAGAAGTTGGGTTTTTTGCATTCTTTGGGTCCTGCCGGGACCCCCGATGAATGTTTGGGGGGTTTGGCGCACCTCCCGGGCCGGAAAAGTGTCGTTTCAGCAGCTTGAAAAAATGCAATTTCGCGACAGTGCCGGCACTGAAAAAACGGGTGAAAAACGACCCCTCGGAAAAGTTGGGTTTTTTGCCATCTTTGAGTCCTGCCGGGACCCCCGATGAATGTTTGGGGGGTTTGGCGCACCTCCCGGGCCGGAAAAGTGGCGTTTCAGCAGCTTGAAAAAATGCGATTTCGCGACAGTGCCGGCACTGTCGAAACGGGTGAAAAACAACCCCTCAGAAAAGTTGGGTTTTATGCATTCTTTGGGTCCTGCCGGGACCCCCGATGAATGTTTGGGGGGTTTGGCGCACCTCCCGGGCCGGAAAAGTGGCGTTTCAGCAGCTTGAAAAAATGCGATTTTGCGACAGTGTCGGCACTGTCGAAACGGGTGAAAAACAACCCCTCGGAAAAGTTGGGGTTTTTGCCATCTTTGAGTCCTGCCGGGACCCCCGATGAATGTTTGGGGGGTTTGGCGCACCTCCTGGGCCGGAAAAGTGGCGTTTCAGCAGCTTGAAAAAATGCGATTTCGCGACAGTGCCGGCACTGTCGAAACGGGTGAAAAACGACCCCTCGGAAAAGTTGGGTTTTTTGCGATCTTTTGGTCCTGCCGGGACCCCCGATGAATGTTTGGGGGGTTTGGCGCACCTCCCGGGCCGCAAAAGTGTCGTTTCAGCAGCTTGAAAAAATGGGATTTCGCGACAGTGCCGGCATTGAAAAAACGGGCGAAAATCGACGCCTCGGAAAAGTTGGGTTTTTTGCATTCTTTGGGTCCTGCCGGGACCCCCGATGAATGTTTGGGGGGTTTGGCGCACCTCCCGGGCCGGAAAAGTGTCATTTCAAGATCTTGAAAAAATGCGATTTCGCGACAGTGCCGGCATTGAAAAAACGGGCGAAAATCGACGCCTCGGAAAAGTTGGGTTTTTTGCATTCTTTGTGTCTTGCCGAGACCCCCGATGACTGTTTGGGGGGTTTGGCGCACCTCCCGGGCCGGAAAAGTGGCGTTTCAGCAGCTTGAAAAAATGCGATTTCGCGACAGTGCCGGCACTGTCGAAACGGGTGAAAAACAACTCCTCGGAAAAGTTGGGTTTTTTGCCATCTTTGAGTCCTGCCCGGACCCCCGATGACCCCCTCGGAAAAGTTGGGTTTTTTGCCATCTTTGAGTCCTGCCGGGACCCCCGATGACCCCCGATGACACTGTCGAAACGGGTGAAAAACAACCCCTCGGAAAAGTTGGGTTTTTTGCCATCTTTGAGTCTTGCCGGGACCCCCGATGAATGTTTGGGGGGTTTGGCGCACCTCCCGGGCCGGAAAAGTGGCGTTTCAGCAGCTTGAAAAAATGCGATTTTGCGACAGTGCCGGCACTGTCGAAACGGGTGAAAAACGACCCCTCGGAAAAGTTGGGTTTTTTGCCATCTTTGAGTCCTGCCGGGACCCCCGATGAATGTTTGGGGGGTTTGGCCCACCTCCCGGACCGGAAAAGTGGCGTTTCAGCAGCTTGAAAAAATGCGATTTCGCGACAGTGCCGGTCGAAACGGGTGAAAAACGACCCCTCGGAAAAGTTGGGTTTTTTGCCATCTTTGAGTCCTGCCGGGACCCCCGATGAATGTTTGGGGGGTTTGGCCCACCTCCCGGGCCGGAAAAGTGTCGTTTCAGCAGCTTGAAAAAATGCGATTTCGCGACAGTGCCGGCACTGAAAAAACGGGAGAAAATCGACGCCTCGGAAAAGTTGGGTTTTTTGCATTCTTTGGGTCCTGCCGGGACCCCCGATGAATGTTTGGGGGGTTTGGCGCACCTCCCGGGCCGCAAAAGTGTCGTTTCAGCAGCTTGAAAAAATGCGATTTCGCGACAGTGCCGGCACTGAAAAAACGGGAGAAAATCGACGCCTCGTAAAAGCTGGGTTTTTTGCATTCTTTGGGTCCTGCCGGGACCCCCGATGAATGTTTGGGGGGTTTGGCGCACCTCCCGGGCCGGAAAAGTGTCGTTTCAGCAGCTTGAAAAAATGCGATTTCGCGACAGTGCCGGCACTGAAAAAACGGGAGAAAATCGACGCCTCGGAAAAGTTGGGTTTTTTGCATTCTTTGGGTCCTGCCGGGACCCCCGATGAATGTTTGGGGGGTTTGGCGCACCTCCCGGGCCGGAAAAGTGTCGTTTCAGCAGCTTGAAAAAATGGGATTTCGCGACAGTGCCGGCATTGAAAAAACGGGAGAAAATCGACGCCTTGGAAAAGTTGGGTTTTATGCATTCTTTGGGTCCTGCCGGGACCCCCGATGAATGTTTGGGGGGTTTGGCGCACCTCCCGGGCCGGAAAAGTGTCGTTTCAGGATCTTGAAAAAATGCGATTTCGCGACAGTGCCGGCATTGAAAAAACGGGCGAAAATTGACGCCTCGGAAAAGTTGGGTTTTTTGCATTCTTTGTGTCCTGCCGGGACCCCCGATGAATGTTTGGGGGGTTTGGCCCACCTCCCGGGCCGGAAAAGTGGCGTTTCAGCAGCTTGAAAAAATGCGATTTCGCGACAGTGCCGGCACTGTCGAAACGGGTGAAAAACAACCCCTCGGAAAAGTTGGGGTTTTTGCCATCTTTGAGCCCTGCCGGGACCCCCGATGAATGTTTGGGGGGTTTGGCGCACCTCCCGGGCCGGAAAAGTGTCGTTTCAGCAGCTTGAAAAAATGCGATTTCGCGACAGTGCCGGCATTGAAAAAACGGGCGAAAATCGACGCCTCGGAAAAGTTGGGTTTTTTGCATTCTTTGTGTCCTGCCGGGACCCCCGATGAATGTTTGGGGGGTTTGGCGCACCTCCCGGGCCGGAAAAGTGGCGTTTCAGCAGCTTGAAAAAATGCGATTTCGCGACAGTGCCGGCACTGAAAAAACGGGAGAAAATCGACGCCTCGGAAAAGTTGGGTTTTTTGCATTCTTTGGGTCCTGCCGGGACCCCCGATGAATGTTTGGGGCGTTTGGCGCACCTCCCGGGCCGGAAAAGTGTCGTTTCAGCAGCTTGAAAAAATGCGATTTCGCGACAGTGCCGGCACTGTCGAAACGGGTGAAAAACAACCCCTCGGAAAAGTTGGGTTTTATGCATTCTTTGGGTCCTGCCGGGACCCCCGATGAATGTTTGGGGGGTTTGGCGCACCTCCCGGGCCGGAAAAGTGGCGTTTCAGCAGCTTGAAAAAATGCGATTTCGCGACAGTGTCGGCACTGTCGAAACGGGTGAAAAACAACCCCTCGGAAAAGTTGGGTTTTTTGCCATCTTTGAGTCCTGCCGGGACCCCCGATGAATGTTTGGGGGGTTTGGCGCACCTCCCGGGCCGGAAAAGTGTCGTTTCAGCAGCTTGAAAAAATGCGATTTCGCGACAGTGCCGGCACTGTCGAAACGGGTGAAAAACAACCCCTCGGAAAAGTTGGATTTTTTGCCATCTTTGAGTCCTGCCGGGACCCCCGATGAATGTTTGGGGGGTTTGGCGCACCTCCCGGGCCGGAAAAGTGTCGTTTCAGCAGCTTGAAAAAATGCGATTTCGCGACAGTGCCGGCATTGAAAAAACGGGCGAAAATCGACGCCTCGGAAAAGTTGGGTTTTTTGCATTCTTTGTGTCCTGCCGGGACCCCCGATGAATGTTTGGGGGGTTTGGCCCACCTCCCGGGCCGGAAAAGTGCCGTTTCCGCAGCTTGAAAAAATGCGATTTCGCGACAGTGCCGGCACTGAAAAAACGGGAGAAAATCGACGCCTCGGAAAAGTTGGGTTTTTTGCATTCTTTGGGTCCTGCCGGGACCCCCGATGAATGTTTGGGGGGTTTGGCGCACCTCCCGGGCCGGAAAAGTGGCGTTTCAGCAGCTTGAAAAAATGCGATTTCGCGACAGTGCCGGCACTGTCGAAACGGGTGAAAAACAACCCCTCAGAAAAGTTGGGTTTTATGCATTCTTTGGGTCCTGCCGGGACCCCCGATGAATGTTTGGGGGGTTTGGCGCACCTCCCGGGCCGGAAAAGTGGCGTTTCAGCAGCTTGAAAAAATGTGATTTTGCGACAGTGTCGGCACTGTCGAAACGGGTGAAAAACAACCCCTCGGAAAAGTTGGGGTTTTTGCCATCTTTGAGTCCTGCCGGGACCCCCGATGAATGTTTGGGGGGTTTGGCGCACCTCCTGGGCCGGAAAAGTGGCGTTTCAGCAGCTTGAAAAAATGCGATTTCGCGACAGTGCCGGCACTGTCGAAACGGGCGAAAAACGACCCCTCGGAAAAGTTGGGTTTTTTGCGATCTTTTGGTCCTGCCGGGACCCCCGATGAATGTTTGGGGGGTTTGGCGCACCTCCCGGGCCGCAAAAGTGTCGTTTCAGCAGCTTGAAAAAATGGGATTTCGCGACAGTGCCGGCATTGAAAAAACGGGCGAAAATCGACGCCTCGGAAAAGTTGGGTTTTTTGCATTCTTTGTGTCTTGCCGAGACCCCCGATGACTGTTTGGGGGGTTTGGCGCACCTCCCGGGCCGGAAAAGTGGCGTTTCAGCAGCTTGAAAAAATGCGATTTCGCGACAGTGCCGGCACTGTCGAAACGGGTGAAAAACAACTCCTCGGAAAAGTTGGGTTTTTTGCCATCTTTGAGTCCTGCCGGGACCCCCGATGACCCCCTCGGAAAAGTTGGGTTTTTTGCCATCTTTGAGTCCTGCCGGGACCCCCGATGACCCCCGATGACACTGTCGAAACGGGTGAAAAACAACCCCTCGGAAAAGTTGGGTTTTTTGCCATCTTTGAGTTTTGCCGGGACCCCCGATGAATGTTTGGGGGGTTTGGCGCACCTCCCGGGCCGGAAAAGTGGCGTTTCAGCAGCTTGAAAAAATGCGATTTTGCGACAGTGCCGGCACTGTCGAAACGGGTGAAAAACGACCCCTCGGAAAAGTTGGGTTTTTTGCCATCTTTGAGTCCTGCCGGGACCCCCGATGAATGTTTGGGGGGTTTGGCCCACCTCCCGGACCGGAAAAGTGGCGTTTCAGCAGCTTGAAAAAATGCGATTTCGCGACAGTGCCGGTCGAAACGGGTGAAAAACGACCCCTCGGAAAAGTTGGGTTTTTTGCCATCTTTGAGTCCTGCCGGGACCCCCGATGAATGTTTGGGGGGTTTGGCCCACCTCCCGGGCCGGAAAAGTGTCGTTTCAGCAGCTTGAAAAAATGCGATTTCGCGACAGTGCCGGCACTGAAAAAACGGGAGAAAATCGACGCCTCGGAAAAGTTGGGTTTTTTGCATTCTTTGGGTCCTGCCGGGACCCCCGATGAATGTTTGGGGGGTTTGGCGCACCTCCCGGGCCGGAAAAGTGTCGTTTCAGCAGCTTGAAAAAATGCGATTTCGCGACAGTGCCGGCACTGAAAAAACGGGTGAAAAACGACCCCTCGGAAAAGTTGGGTTTTTTGCCATGTTTGAGTCCTGCCGGGACCCCCGATGAATGTTTGGGGGGTTTGGCCCACCTCCCGGGCCGGAAAAGTGGCGTTTCAGCAGCTTGAAAAAATGCGATTTCGCGACAGTGCCAGCACTGTCGAAACGGGTGAAAAACAACCCCTCGGAAAAGTTGGGTTTTTTGCCATCTTTGAGTCCTGCCGGGACCCCCGATGAATGTTTGGGGGGTTTGGCGCACCTCCCGGGCCGGAAAAGTGTCGTTTCAGCAGCTTAAAAAAATGCGATTTTGCGACAGTGCCGGCACTGAAAAAACGGGAGAAAATCGACGCCTCGGAAAAGTTGGGTTTTTTGCATTCTTTGGGTCCTGCCGGGACCCCCGATGAATGTTTGGGGGGTTTGGCGCACCTCCCAGGCCGGAAAAGTGTCATTTCAGCAGCTTGAAAAAATGCGAGTTCGCGACACGGAAAAAACAGGAGAAAATCGACGCCTCGGAAAAGTTGGGTTTTTTGCATTCTTTAGGTCCTGCCGGGACCCCCCATGAATGTTTGGGGGGTTTGGCGAACCTCCCAGGCCGGAAAAGTGTAGTTTCAGCAGCTTGAAAAAATGCGATTTCGCGACAGTGCCGGCACTGAAAAAACGGGAGAAAATCGACGCCTCGGAAAAGTTGGGTTTTTTGCATTTTTTGGGTCCTGCCGGGACCCCCGATGAATGTTTGGGGGGTTTGGCACACCTCCCGGGCCGGAAAAGTGTCGTTTCAGCAGCTTGAAAAAATGCGATTTCGCGACAGTGCCGGCACTGAAAAAACGGGAGAAAATCGACGCCTCGGAAAAGTTGGGTTTTTTGCATTCTTTGGGTCCTGCCGGGACCCCCGATGAATGTTTGGGGGGTTTGGCACACCTCCCGGGCCGGAAAAGTGTTGTTTCAGCAGCTTGAAAAAATGCGATTTCGCGACAGTGCCGGCACTGAAAAAACGGGAGAAAATCGAAGCCTCGGAAAAGTTGGGTTTTTTGCATTCTTTGGGTCCTGCCGGGACCCCCGATGAATGTTTGGGGGGTTTGGCGCACCTCCCGGGCCGGAAAAGTGTCGTTTCAGCAGCTTGAAAAAATGCGATTTCGCGACAGTGCCGGCACTGAAAAAACGGGTGAAAATCGAAGCCTCGGAAAAGTTGGGTTTTTTGCCATCTTAGATCCTGCCGGGACCCCCGATGAATGTTTGGGGGGTTTGGCCCACCTCCCGGGCCGGAAAAGTGGCGTTTCAGCAGCTTGAAAAAATGCGATTTCGCGACAGTGCCGGCACTGTCGAAACGGGTGAAAAACGACCCTTCGGAAAAGTTGGGTTTTTTGCAATCTTTTGGTCCTGCCGGGACCCCCGATGAATGTTTGGGGGGTTTGACGCACCTCCCGGGCCGCAAAAGTGTCGTTTCAGCAGCTTGAAAAAATGCGATTTCGCGACAGTGCCGGCACTGAAAAAACGTGAGAAAATCGACGCCTCGTAAAAGCTGGGTTTTTTGCATTCTTTGGGTCCTGCCGGGACCCCCGATGAATGTTTGGGGGGTTTGGCGCACCTCCCGGGCCGGAAAAGTGTTGTTTCAGCAGCTTGAAAAAATGCGATTTCGCGACAGTGCTGGCACTGTCGAAACGGGTGAAAAACAACCCCTCGGAAAAGTTGGGTTTTTTGCCATCTTTGAGTCCTGCCGGGACCCCCGATGACCCCCTCGGAAAAGTTGGGTTTTTTGCCATCTTTGAGTCCTGCCGGGACCCCCGATGACCCCCGATGACACTGTCGAAACGGGTGAAAAACAACCCCTCGGAAAAGTTGGGTTTTTTGCCATCTTTGAGTCTTGCCGGGACCCCCGATGAATGTTTGGGGGGTTTGGCGCACCTCCCGGGCCGGAAAA
Source organism: Dunckerocampus dactyliophorus (assembly GCF_027744805.1). NCBI lineage: Eukaryota > Metazoa > Chordata > Actinopteri > Syngnathiformes > Syngnathidae > Dunckerocampus > Dunckerocampus dactyliophorus. The sequence goes on along the minus strand of NC_072832.1, from coordinate 12,691,807 downwards.
GTGGCGTTTCAGCAGCTTGAAAAAATGCGATTTTGCGACAGTGCCGGCACTGAAAAAACGGGTGAAAAACGACCCCTCGGAAAAGTTGGGTTTTTTGCCATCTTTGAGTCCTGCCGGGACCCCCGATGAATGTTTGGGGGGTTTGGCCCACCTCCCGGACCGGAAAAGTGGCGTTTCAGCAGCTTGAAAAAATGCGATTTCGCGACAGTGCCGGTCGAAACGGGTGAAAAACGACCCCTCGGAAAAGTTGGGTTTTTTGCCATCTTTGAGTCCTGCCGGGACCCCCGATGAATGTTTGGGGGGTTTGGCCCACCTCCCGGGCCGGAAAAGTGTCGTTTCAGCAGCTTAAAAAAATGCGATTTTGCGACAGTGCCGGCACTGAAAAAACGGGAGAAAATCGACGCCTCGGAAAAGTTGGGTTTTTTGCATTCTTTGGGTCCTGCCGGGACCCCCGATGAATGTTTGGGGGGTTTGGCGCACCTCCCGGGCCGGAAAAGTGTCGTTTCAGCAGCTTGAAAAAATGGGATTTCGCGACAGTGCCGGCACTGTCGAAACGGGCGAAAATCGACGCCTCGGAAAAGTTGGGTTTTTTGCATTCTTTGGGTCCTGCCGGGACCCCCGATGAATGTTTGGGGGGTTTGGCCCACCTCCCGGGCCGGAAAAGTGGCGTTTCAGCAGCTTGAAAAAATGCGATTTCGCGACAGTGCCAGCACTGTCGAAACGGGTGAAAAACAACCCCTCGGAAAAGTTGGGTTTTTTGCCATCTTTGAGTCCTGCCGGGACCCCCGATGAATGTTTGGGGGGTTTGGCGCACCTCCCGGGCCGGAAAAGTGTCGTTTCAGCAGCTTAAAAAAATGCGATTTTGCGACAGTGAAAAAACGGGAGAAAATCGACGCCTCGGAAAAGTTGGGTTTTTTGCATTCTTTGGGTCCTGCCGGGACCCCCGATGAATGTTTGGGGGGTTTGGCGCACCTCCCAGGCCGGAAAAGTGTCGTTTCAGCAGCTTGAAAAAATGCGAGTTCGCGACACTGAAAAAACAGGAGAAAATCGACGCCTCGGAAAAGTTGGGTTTTTTGCATTCTTTGGGTCCTGCCGGGACCCCCGATGAATGTTTGCGGGGTTTGGCCCACCTCCCGGGCCGGAAAAGTGTCGTTTCAGCAGCTTGAAAAAATGCGATTTCGCGACAGTGCCCGGCACTGAAAAAACGGGAGAAAATCGACGCCTCGGAAAAGTTGGGTTTTTTGCATTCTTTGGGTCCTGCCGGGACCCCCGATGAATGTTTGGGGGTTTGGCGCACCTCCCGGGCCGGAAAAGTGTCGTTTCAGCAGCTTGAAAAAATGCGATTTCGCGACAGTGCCGGCACTGAAAAAACGGGCGAAAATCGACGCCTCGGAAAAGTTGGGTTTTTTGCATTCTTTAGGTCCTGCCGGGACCCCCGATGAATGTTTGGGGGGTTTGGCGAACCTCCCAGGCCGGAAAAGTGTCGTTTCAGCAGCTTGAAAAAATGCGATTTCGCGACAGTGCCGGCACTGAAAAAACGGGAGAAAATCGACGCCTCGGAAAAGTTGGGTTTTGCATTTTTTGGGTCCTGCCGGGACCCCCGATGAATGTTTGGGGGGTTTGGCACACCTCCCGGGCCGGAAAAGTGTCGTTTCAGCAGCTTGAAAAAATGCGATTTCGCGACAGTGCCGGCACTGAAAAAACGGGAGAAAATCGACGCCTCGGAAAAGTTGGGTTTTTTGCATTCTTTGGGTCCTGCCGGGACCCCCGATGAATGTTTGGGGGGTTTGGCACACCTCCCGGGCCGGAAAAGTGTCGTTTCAGCAGCTTGAAAAAATGCGATTTCGCAACAGTGCCGGCACTGAAAAAAGGGGCGAAAATCGACGCCTCGGAAAAGTTGTTTTTTTTGCATTCTTTGGGTCCTGCCGGGACCCCCGATGAATATGTGGTGGGTTTGCATCATCTCCCGGCCCGGAAAAATGTTGTTTCAGCAACTCAAAAAAATGCGATTTCGCTGCACTGAAAAAACGGGCGAAAATCGACCCCTCGGAAAAGTTGTTTTTTTTGCCATCTTTGGGTCCTGCCGGGACCCCGGATGAACGTGTAGTGGGTTTGGCCCACCTTCCAAACGGTAAAAGTTTTTTTTCAGCAACTTGAAAAAAATGCGACTTCTCAGAAAAGAAAACGCCGAAAATCGACCCTTTTGTCATCCTTGGTTCCTATCGGGATCCCTGATGAATGTGTGATTCATTTCTCCCACCTTCTGGACCAGAAAAGTTTCATTTCAGCAATTTGTAAAAATGAAATTTTGCGACCCTGAATGCTAATTCCACTGTATTGTCCCTTTAGAAGATACAATAACAAACGTTATGAAGTGTGAAGGGTTACTCACTTTTCTGAGCTCCTGTATATCATCACAATGTAGTATTCTACAGGTGCACAGTGTTCCATTTTGGATAACACTTGCTGGTTTTAGATCGTTTAACTTCCATCCTAAAATGTATATCAGCATATTATTCATTCCTACTAAGAGAGCTTTTTAAGAGAAGAAAATGTAGCAGGGTATTTCATGCACTCAAATTCCATAAATACCTGTACTATTCTACTTTATAGACTGCTGTACAATATCAACAGCCTCTATGTAAATGAAATAAAGGCAGTGCAACATCTCAGCTTTCTCTTAGTTACCTCACTTCATGTTGACAGTGTGGCAGTGCTCTTTTTCTTTCAAGTAAACCAGGTATTACAAACATTACAAAAAAGGCTAAAGAAGACATTATATATACAGTATTTAAAGACTTGTGTCAGCTTTGGGTTATCGTTAACAAAATGTATTAGTTTTAGTCTTATTCTTATCAAAATTAATACTTTTCTTCCCAATGTTAGTTTTTTTTGTATCATATTGTTTTCCAATGTGCCAACAAAAAACAAGCTTCATGCTGAACATTTTGTGTATTTTTACATTTAAATTTACTTAATATTTTAAAAAAAATATGCCAGCATTGTGTTGTAGGTGACAAAGCATGTCATTAATCTTATTACTATCGATTTTCTCTTGACACATTACACCTTTTTGCTCTTTGTCCACGTGGTCTTTAATTTCTTTTTTAGTACAGTACATGCCACAGGCCAGTAAAAAATGCGGGCCGGCTTTGCGGCTGCGGTCCGCAAATGACCCTATGGGCCACAATTTGGCTGAAGTAAGTCATGAAACCAAAACCATTCTGATTAATGAACCCTGGATAACAATTAAAAACTCTCCAAATGGATGACGAGGGAGGATTTTAATGCTTTGTGAGAGCAGCTTTTGCTCTTAGCCGAGGCGCAGAAAATGTCAAATATCTAACAACACATCATCTCACTATATTTTGCTTGATAGAGAAAGAAGAGTCTAACGTTGAACACGTGTGTTTTCTTCCTTCCCCTCCGTGCTCTCACATCTCCATCCAGGGCTTTGCATTTGCAGTAAAATAAAATGGCATGTTTGCTGGAGGATGTGATTGGTGAACATCTAACGTACTGCTTAGAGCATGTCAACAGCCTCTGTATTGTTTTTCCCTATTAGTATTGGTCTTAACTTATTTTTACACTTGCAAGGCTCTCAAGAGTGTTCAAGTTTCACGTAATAATTCCATTTACAGTTGTTCATCTTTCCATAAATTTTTAGGTGAAATATTGTTTGGAGATTTGCACAAACCAGTGGTTGATCGACATTGTACATTACGTCAGAAGCTCCACTGTGTGTTTGTTTTCAAGCCTTGTCCTCAGGCACGTTGCATGCATTGTGAGGAGGAAGCATGTTGCCAGAGACAGCTGGAGCACACCATACTTCCTAACACATTCCATTTGCTGGAGAGAAAAATGGGGAAAACACACAGCGAAGGCCTTGAGGCAGCGCCACGCTCCAGTGTGTTTTGGCCCACGTGTTGCACCAGTGTCTCAAACCCACGGTGGCTTGGAGAGTGCCAAACTCGCAGGGGAGGACAAAATAAGTGAGAAGCCACTAAATGCCAAATTGATGTGGTTAACTCAGGGGTGTCCAAGCATTTTCCAGCGAGGGCTGTATACTGAAAAATGAAAGGATGCAAGGGCCACTTTGACAATGCTAAGGAGTTACATATTTTTCAAGAAAAAAAGCCTCTACCTCAGCTTTGTGATTTAGGTAAAACATAGTTAGAATGAACCCTGGTCTTTTCTGTTGTTTTTTTTCTAATTTTCCAGATATTTCAACTTTCTCCTTAAACAATGTTGGAAAATGTTTCTTTTTGTGATATTGTGTCTTTATTCCCATATTACAGCTTTTGCAACATAATTTTACAAAAATTACATCTTAATTTTTTTAATACAATTTTTTGTAACTTTCTCATATTTTTTCTATATTTCAACTCAGTGCTACTAAAATTACATTATTTTCCCTCATAATATTACAAGTTCTTGTAAAATTGCAACTTTTTTCCCCTTAAAACACGACGTTATTCTCTTGAGGTTACAGCTGTTTTGTGTTGGGTTTTTTTCAAAATATTTTTCAACTTTTTTTTTCTTGTCACTTTTTTATTCTCGTAGTTTTCCCCAACCAAATTTGCCCAAAATTACAACTTTATTTGAAAATTAAGTATTTTTTCTTTAATATTTCAACTTTATTCTACTAAAATGTTATTTTTCCACATAATGTTGACATTATTCTTTTAAAATTATGAATTTTTCTTGTCAGATTACAACTTTTTTCTTAATATTTTGACTACATTTTTTGTAATATTACTGATTTTTCCATTGTTGCTGAATTTTTCTCGTTAAGAAAGTGCCTGCTAAAATAAAACAGCCATGGGCTGCACTTTAGACACCCCTGGGTTAACCCATTTGAGGAACCCTGCAACTCGGTGACCTCCTCACACACTTGACGTTTACAAATGCATTCCTTTGAATTTTGCTCAAAACCATTTGATTTTTTAAAGAAAAAAAAAGTATTGGCAAATGGACCTTAGTGATTTCTTTATTGCAATCCATAAATCAGGAACTAGAGTGAAGCGTCATAAAAGATGTGACAACATGCATCACCACATTGTTGATGTTGGTCGTGTTATTCATGCTTAGGCCTGGTCACACTGGACACTTGCAATGCTATATACTTATCATCTAAAACTGACTTCATCCAGTGAATATCGATGTTGAGAAATGACGGTGATGTTGAGAAATGACGGTGTAGAAGTTGTTCCTGGAATCCTCTTTTACTCCTTCAAGATATCGCGGAGCTGGTGGGTCTTAAGACATCTTGCACTCCTCCATTTTACACTTGATGATGCTCCACAGGTGGAGGTTGGGTTCAGGTCTTCACTTTCAGCTTCCTCAGCAAGCCACTTGTCATCTTCGACGTGTATTTGGGTTCCTTATCATGCTGGAAAAATACCCAGTTTCCATAGGGAGGGGATCATGCTCTGCTGTTTCTCTCCTTGAACCACAGCTCCCCAGTGCCAGCGGCACTCATTCACTATTAACTAAGATACTACTTTCTAGATACTCTTTTGTGTTGCCAGCCCAAATGCATGTTATCTCCCGCCAAATGCAGCCAGTGTCAAATGTTTGCAGTAATATAACAAAAACCACTGAATTGAAGTGACGAAGCTGCATGAGTGAAGCTTCCATTTTCAGTGGTCTCGTCTTGTGTTTCATTACCATTTGGCACAAATTTTCCTCACAATGGCCAATTCAAAATGCAGTGTTTGTATTCAATTTCTTTTTGGGACCAATTTAAAAAGAAAAAGATTATACAGGATTATAGCATAATGCAAAATCTCAACCATTGTAAAATAATATTTTTATTGCTACAACAGAGCATATTGCAGCCCAGGAAACAAAACTACTCCTGCATAATTAATATAATCATTTCCTGACATGGAAAAGAAAAATTAGCATGGAAAAAAAATTCCATCCCAAAAGCCCATTGTGTGTAACTCCACATAACAGAATTATGACATGAAACAAATCAGGCAAACCCATCTGGTGCAGGTGTCTGTCAGGCCACTTCACTTGTCATCATGGACACATATTGCATCCCATGTTTCCTCCAACCCCTGACATGGAAACAATCATTTAACAGTGACAATATTACAAAATTCTTACCGCGATGTGCTTGTGCTAACCACAGAAATCATCACACACAGCAACAGCTCTCCAACTTCAAACTACAATAACGCCAACATCCAAGACACTGTCAGACATAACAAGAAAACAAGGTGAATGCAAGCTTGGTAAAGAAAGAAGAAAAAACAAATTGCTGCTTCCCTAGTATGAGATTGGTCCAGTTCTAAAGAAGACATTGTAAACACAACAAAAGTAAACATGGACAAACTTATGACTTTTAAGTACACTTTAAAATAAATACATGATTTCTTATTGACATATACTGCTCCGTATTTCCAAAGACACACACATACACTAAAACCCGCCCCAACGCTACACTACTGAACAGTAGTTTAAAATGTACAAGTGACAGTTGATCATGTACGCGCTCAGTGACACATCAGTATTGAGGCTATTGGAATATCACGTCAGGCGCCACACAAGAACGACATGTAGGCACGGTTTTGATGGTAAAGTGCATAGAAGCAAAATGTTCTTTTCCAAAGTTCAACTCAACAACTTCACACTTAACATTTTATATTAGTTCCTAAATCCCACTTTCAGTCTTGTAAACCAATGCAGTAATTAAATTAATCACTTTTGGGGTTAATTCCTGTGGATAAAAGCGTTTCCATTTTTTAAATAAATAAGCATATTATTTGAAACCTCCAAGTCAGTGTATGTTCATGCAATAGGCCCTCTTTTATTATTTGTACAAAAAAACCCACCTTATCAACATAATGCAAATAAATACAGTATTGAATATAAAATTAATTCATCTCTTTGGAAAGAAAGGCTCAAACTGATTTTTCTTCAGTTGTTTTGACGGTGGAAGTTGAAGGAAATGAGCAAAGGCTACCCTAAAGCAGAAGAGCGCCTAAAGCATTGCCCGCCACCGCCAATAAGACGTAATTCTGCATATCTGAATTCGACAGCAGAGTCATGTGCAGCGGCTTTTTATTTTGTTCTCCATGACCTTTCCTGAGAGCTTTCAAGGTTTGCCCTCACTCCAACTTGGACATCTCATACTTGGTCGTCATGATTTCCTGCACGGTAAAAGTGCATTTGAAAATATCAGTAAACTAGTACAATTGTTGTTATTATGTTTTGCATTATGGCATTCATTTCTGCCTAAATAAAGCACAATGGCGCCTAGACTTGAAAAATAATACCTCATCGGAGTCAAGCAGGACTGGAAGAGCTCTGCAATGATAAATGACACACTCTTTAAATCTTGTATGTCTTGCAAACACTTTGCTAAACTGAATAAATATAAATGCTGAATGACACTCACACATCAGCGAAAGAAGTCGGAATGTTATCCTCAACCCACTTCAAGTCGTCTTCCTGCATGGTGACAAAAAAGTAAAACACTGCCCTCTGGTGTCTAACGCTTACTGGCTGCATATCCTAGAAAGCGCCTACGTAAGAGTTGAATTAATTGCATTTGTAATTACTAACTGCGTTTGTTTCTGGAGATTTCACAGCACCATTTGTGTCACTTTTAGCAGCTCTCAGTTTAATGCCTTCACCTGAGGAAAAAAAAAAACAGGCATAAGCATACGAGAATAACAGGTGAGCAATGTTGTGAATAAAGCCCTATTATGCAAAATTCCTTTTTAATGATGGTCTAACCGTAATATGCCCCAAGAGCCAAAGGTGATAAAAAACTATCATCTCCTTCACTTGGAAGCTTCAACTATTGTTGTATGTGGTAAATGGCATTTATTACGTTAGACAAGTGTAGAGTGCAGTGTATATGTATATGTGTTAACGTTTTTGGCTTTCTGGAACAGATTCATTGGACTGATATTATTTCTAATGGGGAAAAAAGTATTTGGTTAACGTCCGTTTCAGACTTTCTGGAACGAATTAATGGCACTTTTTATTTTATTATATATTTTATTCATATTGCACTGCATTTTATTTAAGAATCTTTTTCTTTTTCTTCTGCAATTGAGCAACCGTAACCAAGCAAATTCCCTTGTGGATCAATAAAGTCTGTTAAGTCTAACCAAGGTTCCACTGTACATACTAGCACATTTTTGAGCCACACATGTGGGCAAATAGCCAATTAACATTAAAGCTACATGAATAAGAATGACTAAAAGCAAAAAAACTGACTACATTCCAGCATAAAGGCCAGAGTTTGGCCAACATTTTGGCGACACTATTGTGGAAGCACAGAGATTTTTTTTAAATAGGTGAAAAAATAGTATATATTGTGGGACCTTTAAAACGGACACAGTGATGATATCTTACCAATGTTCGCAGAGGCGATAAATTCCTCAATTTCCTCATCATCTGAGTCGTCGATGAGAGGCGTGAAGGCGTACCTGAGGGTGTTGACATTCAATGAGAAAAGCGGGGAAGACAAATAAAAGCGAATAAAAGTGGTGCTCAGGTTGAACTTGCCTTTGGTTGTTTGCAGATGGTCTCCATAGGAACATTATGACAAGCAGAATAAGGGAAAACAAAAACCTCCAAAAAGCATCTTCCACCCATAGCTCAATCCAATCCTGCACACAAATTAGACCTCAGTTAAAAACTTCCAAATATTATATATTTTCAAAACAAGGCAACAGAAATGTACTCACCGACTGGCAATCTGCTAGACGGAATTTTTTTGCTGTCCATCCCATGAAAATAATGGAAGCTGATGGACAGTAGAGCATGGGTGAGATTGTTAGCATATGTAAATGTGTCTTGTAGTAGTAGACTCACCAATGACAGCAAATATGAGCGTGTTTGTGAAGTGCCGGTAGAGGGACAACTTGACGGGGTTTCGTCTCAGTTTCAGAGTCTTGATGGTTTGAGCCAGGCTGACAAATATGTAACTGGTAGTTAAGGTAAAACACAACATAAATGTACCAAGACGCACTGTGTTAAATTGATATGGAGATTTACATTAATTAGATAGTAGGCAAACTAGCGCCCTCACGGAGGAGAGACATTGTTCTTGGAGTGATGTGGATGGTGTAATGATACCACAACTCCTCTGCCTAATGAAAATTCACCATTTTCATTTTTGCAATTGCAATTCGCACAGAAGCAGTTAGAATGCTGATAGACTGCAATGAAAGGTTGAAACAGAGACACCGGTTAAGCACAGCAACAGTCCTCAGACACCATGCAAATATTAAGAGTTGTGAGCAGGACAGGAATCACATACAGTATGGCAATGTGATTGGAGGCATTGGGGCAGTGCCAAAGTATTGTTGCTTTTCTAGCCATGGATTTATAAAACAATAAAACAATAATCAGAAAATGCCAATGCCTCAACATTCAAATAGTGAGACAAATAAGTTGCTTTTTTCATAATCACCCTCAATTGCGCAGTGTGATACAGCACGGTTCTATACCACTACAACTACAACCACTGTAATAAACATACTGTCATATGAACATTATATTAGACAGTTATATAGACATATCAGAACATCAAAACACAAAAATACTGTAGAAACAAGTGCAGTGGCATTTGTAGAAGGTACAGAAGAAGGCATGCTAATCTTTAATACTAGACCAAGAGTGGCAACACGGCAGAAATTATTACAGGTTTAATCATAATCTAGATTGTTCATGTTACTTGATTGGTATCTTACTCAGATATGAAACTGAAGATCTGTGGGATAACCGCACATATGCCTCTCTTGGTCTAAGTGCTTCAAAAGAAGGGAAACCACAGAAGGAAAGGTTGTATGTACATGGAAGGATATCCACCAGCATAGAGAGGAGTCAAGCAGTGCCAGGGGAATATTGGCCAGTAGGGCCAAGTCAGAGTCTTTTGCCTGGAAAGAAGGAAATACAGTATAGGGACACCCACGGGACACAAGGAAGTGGAGAAAACAAGAAACCTTCACAGTAGTACATCAAGCAAAACCGCTAAACATGACCAGAAACAACAAAACGGTGAAAAATTAGCTGAGATTAGTTTACTTTTGAAAGGATATGAACCAGATGATGATGGAGTCAAACACAGCCAGAACAATTGCTGTAATGAGAGCTGGGCCATTGTCCCGACCCTTAAATACATCAAGAGAAAACAAAGAGTCTGATTCTAACTCATGAACATAAGTGCACTGTAAACCAGGTCCAAACAAACCCTTCTGTGTTCGATGTGCAGCATCAAGTCAGAAAGCCTGATATTACCCGAGGTGATAGATTATTCTTATCTGTATAACATCATCCAGCCATTCATTTTCTATGCCCCTTCTTTTCATTAGGGTCACGGGGGGCCTATCCCAGCTAACTTTGGGCGACAGGCGGGGTACACCCTGGACTGGTCGCCAGCCAATCGCAGGCCACCGGCACATATAGACAAATAACCATTCACGCTCACATTCATACCTATGGACAATTTAGAGTCTACAATTAACCTAACATGCGTGTTTTTGGAATGTGGGAGGAAACCGGAGTACCCGGAGAAAACCCACGCATGGGGAGAACATGCAAACTCCACACAGAAATGCCCAGGTGTTCCCGATCTCCGGACTGTGACTGTGTGGCCAACAGATCACAGACCACCATCTGGTAGACCACCGTGCGGCCTTCTGTATAACATCAAAGAAAACATATTTACTTTACAGGCATAATCTCACCCCAGTTATCCTCAGCACTCCTTCGATGGCAGCAAAGACAAAGTAAAGAATTCCAAGACCAACCACTCGGTGCATTACCATCCCCAATCGAGGCCTTAAAGGATGGAGATGCAAAGTAAGTATTCCGAATCAATAACTATTGTTCATTCTATGCCGTGTACGGATATGTGTTGACATACTTTACAATGCCATAGCCAAGGCTGACAATGATGACAAGCAATCGGGCTAAAGTTCTCTTGAGAGCGGAGACCAGCTCAGCAAAGATCAGCAGCCCTGGAGCTGAAAACAAGCCAAAGAGCAGCAGTATTACAAAGATACAAGGTAGGTGGGAAATGTATTTTCATTCATGTCAGTGGACACTCACAAGCAGAGCCAACACTGTTGGTGTTTTCATATTCAGCACAGAAGACCGCCTTCTCCACCATTCCTAGGAATATGACCCCAGCAATCCAGAACTGAATCCTCAGTAGATCTTTCCAGTAGCAGGCAGCCCACACAAACCATAGCAGGGCAAACAGTATGTAGACCACACACATGACCATGTAGAACTGTGAACAGACAAATGGTAGCAATTATACCAAAGAAGATTTCGAGGGAATTTTTTAAAAAATCCTTTAAATCCTTCTTGAAATGCATCCATCCATTTTCTATGCCGCTTATCCTTATTAGTGTGGCAGGTGAACAGGAGCCTATTCGAGCTGTCTTCGGGCGAGAGGCGAGGTACATCCCTGACTGGTCGCCAGTCACTAGGGTTGGGCTTCTTTTGAATTTGAAGGAGTCCAGTTCCTAATGATTCTTGATCGCAATGCTTTTAAGAGGCAGGGTCAAAAAAGGTAGCATGGTTTAAATAAGGGTGTTAACCAGACTTCTTTTTGGATTAAATGTCTGAACATCCCCATTCATTTTTTAATGATATGAATTTTTATCAACTTTAATATGAATTTCTCACAGATCTATTTTCACAGGAGTACAATTTCACAAAAGATGTTTACTTTTGAAAAGCTCACGAAAAACATTTCCACATCTGTTGTTTATGCGTTAGAGTGTGTGTGATGCTGCAGGCACTTCAACATGCACTAACCTGGGTGCAGAATATCAAACTTGTAAAAGGAGTGACATGAATAAACTGAATAAACATGAATAAACGTACATAAACTTGCATCCTGCCTCCATAGGTCCTGTCCTTTATTTACAGCGAACTTCCACAACATCAGTGGGCATCCTGAAAACCCTCGGCAACATTGCCGTCAAACAGACGTCATTTATTGTTTGACTTCCATGATTCCTATTGCTTAGAGGAAGTCCGGCGTAGCTCATCAAACGGGGCACTCTGTTATTTCTACACCATGAATCTAAAGGTGTTTAATCGTGTTGGTGGTGCACCCTCCTTTGATTGATATTGTGTCGCAAATGTTGCACAGAAACGACTACTCTCTTTTATGAAGTTTAGCCAAACTTTGTAGCCGCTTCTTCTTCAATGGAATTCGCAACTATTTCTTCTGGTCGGCGGTCATGGCATCAAAACCAGGAATCAAAATTAAAACATTTGAACAATCCCGGAAGAAATTGAAATGTTAGTCCCGGTTCCCACGGATGCACGAGACTTTGCCCAACCCTACCCGTCACAACCATTCACACCAGTGGACAATTTACGCGTACCGTTGATCTTCAGTTAACCTAAAATTAATGTTTTTGGACTGTGGGAGGGAGCCACAGTACCTGGAGAAAACACACGCAATCCAAACAGAGATATCATGTTCAAATTATATTTAGAAAATGTTGTCTACTCACAATCATGAGAGGGTATTCTGTGACAGATATGTAACCATGGCTGCCTTTCATCACCACATTCACTGGAAAGACAAAAAAAAAAGTAACACCGTTTATGTCATCTATTCCAGTTGATTCCTCTTAACTGTCATACAAAAGTAAAAAGTAGATAATCAATATACTAATAATATGACAAAAACAATAAAATAGCCATGTTGTACTGAACGCCAGGACAGAGACGTTTGCAACACTTTCATTGCTACGCTCCTGCTACATCACAATATGTTCTGTTTTGAGGCCTATGGCTGTCATCATATTTCTCCTCTTCATCATTATTGGTACCCTTCTCTAGGAGCAAAACAAAACAAAAGCTTAAAAAGGCTAAAGAAAAAAGCAAAGCATGTATGTATGGCTTTTTGGATACTCACTAAGCTTGCAAAAATTTCTAAATGTGTCAAACAGTTTTTGGGCAACATTTTTCCAGAAATATATGACCTCATGGTATTCAACTCTGTAGTTTTCCACTGTACTACTGTATGTTTTCACTGTTCTTTGGTCATTTGTTTTTATAATTGACAAATTTAATAATGTCTACGTTGTACGGGCTCCCATGGCCGGTCTACATGCAAAAAAACACAAGAAATGCGCAGAGGGCATACGTGTGAAATATTGATTTTTGAGCTGTGGACTGGCCGCAGGGGTTCTTTGTCATGTCAAACAAACTCTACAGGTGCTTCCGTTTTTTTTCCAGGTTGCTAGACAAACTTATGCACTTCGCGCGTCTCGGTGCGTCGTCCGTACGGCCAACGTGTGTCTTTCGTACGTTTTTCTGATGTCAGATTTGAGCAAAATGACAATTTTTTTCATATGTCGCACTTGCAGACTCCCATGTGTGTCATGTGGCACACGTGCACCCCACATACGTAATTAGTGGGGCCAACGCAGGTTCGGATATTTCATATGTCCTCCGTGCATGTCAATATCTTATTCCTTCATGGCCACCACAACTACGTTCTCCACAAACAAAAAAAATACACAGAGATTTGGAGAATTTGGAGAACGCCAAAAATTGCACGAACAAAAAAATCGTATGTCCGGTTATGACGTAGGATAAAGAGATTCCATCAAATAATTGCAGCCTTACTTCTGGTTTGACTTCAACTATTTTATGGCTACATGTATGGTCATTATTACTATTGGAGGATTATCATCCAGAGTGGCAGGGAAGAAAAATCTCACCGGTTAAATTCCAGTTAACATCAGCTTTACTGGGTACAATCTTCACCACCAGTAGGTAAGGCCCATCTTTCCAAGTGGAGGCGATGACATTGTCTTTAACCTTTGCACTTTTGTCCTTCATTGTGTCGCTGTCATACTCGTCAGTCATCCATTTGATTTCACTCTCATCCTGTAATTATTGAAACACCGCAGGGATAAAAAAAATGTGACACTCACGTATAAAACATTTTACAGCTTACTCACCAACTCCTGTCCCTCAACAGGTGTACTGACAGGAAGTGGCCCCGCCTTAGTTTTCTGCAGTAAGTGGAGAAGGTGAAATAATAAATACCACGATCACAAGTGCGTGACTGTCATAAGCAAGACGAAAGCAACAAAAAACCTACTTTAAGCACTGGAAAGGAGCGCAGCTCACTGTTACATGCTACTGGCTTGTGTTTGTGCTCGATATACTCTCCTTGCACAAGGGGATTTGGATCGAGGCTCTGCCCGCGACTCAGCGGTGTTCGCTCATACATTTCCTGCAGATAATGCCAGCAATTAATGTTGTCATCAAGAAAAGACAAACTTAAAGATGAATATTAAAATACATTTATACTTACATCAATATTATTGAAGTCATTGTGACAGGGATAGTATTTCAAATACCAATGAATGATGAAGGTTACCTCATCAGGACAGCCAAATGACACAACTGAAAGTTAAACACACACGCAAGGGTAAACACAAAAAGGGTGCGTTTTATTTGTGAACACGTCCAAGTGTCTCAATCACCTCAATCTTACCTTTCAACTCAATATCGGTGTCTTTGAACATGGATTTCCTTAACAGTAGCGGCCTTGAAGTCTATGGAAGACAAAATCATATTGCATAAGACAACAGCCATGAATTGTTACTCTTATCATTGCCAAAAAAGTAGTTATGTGTCATCAGCTCAACAAGCTGACTAATCACTGTAAGGCATGCTGGTGATTAAAAGGTCCAACTTTAACCTTACTCAAAAATGGTATACTGCAGGGATGCATTGATCGCGAGCTAGCATTCGATCGCAAAGGTAGTTTGGGTCGATCGCATAAATGTCACTTTGAAGTGACATCAGTCAACTGACATTAAGCTCCACTCTTGATTCGCTCTTGCTCCGGCGCGGCAATGGTGAACAGATGTTTCAAACTACACATGGAGATGCAACTTTCATCTTTATTATTCTGAATATGGATAAATTAAGTCAGCGGTAAGATGCCTATCTATAAGAAAAGTTATTCGTCACTTGTAGTAGCTAGTTACGTAAAAAAAAAAAAAAAAGTGTATTGTTTAATGTCTTTGCTTCGTGTCATGAACTACACTATAGAAATGCGTGTTGTCTCCTATTCTGCCTGTTACACTATTATTTCATGATTAAATGGAAAATGTGCCCATTGCTGAAACCTTTTTAATATGTTGCCCAGACTTTGACTACATTTGCATAATCATTTTCATTTCTTATATATCTGTAATGTTTGACAGCAAATGCTAAAAGGACATAATACAGAAACTGTGTGTCTAATGTAGTGGTCACCAACATTTTTGAGAGCGAGATCATTGTTCTTATTTCATTTTGTGTCTGCTCTGGTGCAATAATGAGCCACGGGCTGCAGATGGCCCCTGAGCCGCACTTTGGGCACCACCACACCCCAAATTTTGTGGCTGATGGTCCGGGTTGGTTTTGTGGTGTCGGCTTCTTGAGCAAACCACAACTATTTCGCTTGTTGGATCAGTGTAGTGGACGAGCGATGCAAATTGAGGAGAGGGGCTGGTCAATGTATATATTTTCTAGATTTATAGCAGGAGGTAAGATCTTTGGGATTTGGTCATTTTAAAAGTAGCTCGCAGGCTGAAAAAGTGTGAGCACCCTTAGTATACTGTATGATGTTTTATGTTTTTTAAAGTTTGTGATTGACAGATGACCTCTCCCGATTACAAATGCAGCCATTCTGTAACTAGAGACAACCAAAACGTCTCCGCATTTAAATTTTTTATTACTTCAGCGTTATTGGAAAGGAGAAGGTCTGTTGATAAACCTAAAGAAGTAGATGCAGTAAATATGAAGACAGTACCAAATTAGAAAGAAAGAGGGTTTGTCAAGTAAAGCAAAATAAACTGACGGTTACACTCCAACCAATTGCAGAGCGCCAGATAGCTAACCAGATGCTAACACAACAGCATTAGTCTATAAGAAAGCGGATATTCACTGGCACAATGGAAGGATATAAAGCTAATATTTTAAAAGTCGTTACTGTGACGTTTATATGGGTACTGTCGCGCAGATAAAACGATTAACACTGCACTTTCGGATGACAGCAATCTAGCATAACTAGCGCTGCCAGTAGCCGCTGACTTCCGGGTCTATACTTACATTTAAAGCGGTGATTTTCCAAAACCCTGCCTCTGGCGCTGCGACCGCCGATTCTGTAGTAATGAGTAAAATTATATAAAGTGTCCATGTATAGAAACCATTCTTGGTCGAACAGCCCCACGTACTCATTCTAACAGCTGCCATGTTGTCTAAACCTGTGAACGCTCTCCTTTACGAAGTGGCCTGAATGCACCAGAAGACCACTCCACAGTAGAGCATTGTTCACTAGTATCAAACTAAACTAAATGCAAGAAATGTGCATATGTGTATATAATAAAGGATCCGCTGTAGTGTAGAACCATATGATGAATACAGAATTGCTTTTAACTTTCAGCTTTTTCTTGTCACGTGTCAATATCAGTAATAACTTGAATGAATTAATTAATGAACAAATTATATCAGACAGTTCTCACATTGTGCTTCCTCTACCTTACAAAAACCATAATACACTAAGTCCCCAACTAACGAACAGAATTGGTTCCAGACGACCGTTCTTATGTCGAATTGTTCTTAAGTAGGGGAAAAGGTAATATTACCAATTATATAGGTACTACAGGTACGTGTATGCATATACAGCATATGTGTATGTATGTAAATATAAGTTTGGATGCAGTAGTAATATTAAACAAGGATAATTAATGAAAATAACAGTAATAAAAATTATATAATAATACGTAATGATAAATGTTATTTACCTTTAAAGAGGAGTGGTTGAGCGTTGTGCTGGAGTTGGAGGAGGAGATATTGAAAAAAAGGACAAATCGTCGTAGTTAGACTTTTCTAAAAGAGGTAGTGCTCTGTGGGTGGTGTAGAATTAAGCAGGCCTATTAACTCTTCATAAACTTTAATCACACGCTCTGTCAGGGTTGTATTATACAGCAAACAATGTAGCTTTCTCTCTACCGCTGTTGGTCCCATTCGCAGTGTCACAGTGCCCTCTGCTGGTCAAGCATGTAGCAGTATAAATATGGACTTTATAAGGCAAACCACATGAAAATATAGACTAGTCGGCTTTGTTCGTATCTCTGAAAGTTCGCACGTCGGATGTTCGTTAGTGGGGGACTGAGTGTAGTTGTACTGTTTCTTAAACTGGCTCACAACAAGACATTGGTTGAGTTCTTTACTCAATCCATTGCATAGTTGTACTCCACATATTGATGAGTTAAATTTTTTATTGTGTGGATATTTGAATGTATATTTTTCTTAGGTTATACTTCCCTCTTGTTGGGAAAAATTGTCGTATATTACTCGGGAGCCGGATGTTGTTTTAGATGCCAGATTGGTGAATTTAAAAAACTGTAATTTAATGAATAAAGGATTATATGTTATCCTAACTGCTTTTTTGCAGTATGGTAAGTCATTGTAGTGTGCTTCTAGAATTATTTCCTCATACCGTCACACAATAATTCAAATATGGTGCCATGAACAGAAAAGTGTGGAGTGATTTGTGATCCTGTGCGTTTTCGCCTTCAGGCCCTCATAATAAAACATTTTTTTAACCACTATAATTGTCAAGGCTTTACAAAAATGGAAAGAAAATAGTCTATAAGTCTATAAATTATTTATTCTTCCAGTATGCAATATACATTTAGGTAGGTTCTTTACATTTCATATTTACATCAACAGCAACAAAATATTCATTACAGTAAATTTCATAGTCCAGTGAATCCTAAACTTATGAGTACATGTGCAAAAACATGTACTAAAGTTGAAATACAAACAATTCCATCACTGACCAATACTGTCACCATTTCCTTGCAGAACTAAACACCATGGCTGCTCCCAGTGCAACATAGCAAAAATGTTTAGTACTCAAACACTGCATGACATTTTTTAATACAGTTTTAAATGTCTGGGTACCAAACTTTACAGCAGAAGAGAAGTATCACTTGAAATGTGATCTGTCCCTGTACCATCAGGAGCCATGTTTCCATTTGAGCGACTTGAAGAGCCACTTGATAACAGAGGAGTGTCCAGTGTTGGCGATCCCAGTGAAGGATCTGGAGAGATAACCACCACATAACGATCATCATCGTCATTCTCATCCTCCATGCTGCCGTGAATGTCCGCAGTAATTGTTGGGTTTTCTGCTTGCGGGCAGCTGCAAGAAGGCGAGGAGCTAAGCATGGGATATTCTGTGGCATCTCGATCCTGGTCCTCATCCTGGAAGCTGGTGTTAATATAGATGATATCCTCTTTGCTCGAAGACTCTGGAAGCCTTTCTGTGAGTTTTTCCAACATTTCTCGCAATTGGGTAAAGAGTGGTCGGTCCAAAGGATCAGCCCTCCAGCAAATATACATGATGTCATACCTAGTCACAAGGATAAAACACATAACATGCATGTAAAACAGGACCTCTAAATTTGAGTCAAATCCGTGCATCAGGGAGAAAACACTCACAGTTCATCCAAACAGTCCGCTGGTTGCTTCAACCTGTGTCCTTCAAGGAGGTAGTCGTAAATCTCGTGGTTCTGGATGCCAGGATATGGCGTCATCCCCCGTGTAGAGATCTCCCACATGGTTATACCGAATGCCCACTGCAGGACGACAGAATATTTTATTCTGATTTGATCTATGAATGCACAATACTGATAACAGAGTCACAATACTGGGACACCTGGCATTCTTCTGGGAAGACTTTCTACAAGAATCATTGTTCAATTTTGTAGTTAATGTTCAAATTCATGCCAATGGCATTTAATGGAGTTGACGTCACACCAAAGTCAACCAAGCAAGCCGTTTTGTGCGCTGGGGCAAAGTCATGCTGGAAAAGGACCCTCACATAAATTGGGAAGCATAAAATTGTGCAAACTGTCTTGCTGTATATGCTGAAAGAGAGTACAGTGTTGGTGCTCATTCAAATTAGTACTGTACAGACAGCTATTCTAGTAAATTACCGCATTGACCCAAATATAAGACAACCATTGATACAGGACAACCCCTCTTTTTCCTCAATCTGTTTTTGGAAAAAAAATGAAAAGACAAAAAAAAAACACAAAATGATTTATTTTTAAAATCATGTTTTCAGTAAAACAACTGGTAGATTACAATAAAAAAAGAATATCATATTTAGCTTGATAACTCTACTTCATTGATCACCATTATCTTAAAAGTAGCATCATAACTCCTCCTCTGTTGTTTGCTAACTAACCCAGCCTTTAGGACACTTTGTTCGAGGGGGTCTGTTTCACGGCTGCATGTCAACTAAGTCACCGGTGTATGTGAGCGACAGGAAGAAAAGCTCTGACTCGCTCTGAGAAAAGTCGTTTGGCGCCAGCTGCTGGTTTGAGTGTACTGTAAAAAATCTCTAGAACCAGAAAAATACTGTCTTATATTCAGATCAATACAGGTAATTGGTGCGTCCTAAGACTTTTGCTCACATTGTGTATCACAATTAAAATTATTATTGTTAGAGGTCAAAAGACACTTTGCATTTTTAAAAATGTATGCATCAATTATTGGCAAAATGCTGCACAAACAGAGGTACAGTTAAAAGACAAGTAAATGATTATATCATAGGATGTGCTTACCACATCGCTTTTTACAGTAAAAACTCTGTCTGCCAGACTCTCTACTGCTATCCATTTGACAGGCATTTTGGCTATTCTGCCCTGCCTGTAATAATCTCCACTGTAGATCTTCTTGGATAATCCAAAATCTGCCACACACACTGTCATGTCATCACGTAGCCTACAGAAAAAAAACACAAAAGAACACATGAAAGATATGAAAATACAACACAAATTGTGTCAGTGCAGCTAGTATAATTCACATGCAGTTGCGAGCAGCCAGGTCACGATGTAGAAAGTTTCGACCACTGAGATACTCCATTCCAGAAGCAATGTCCACCATGAATTTCAAGAGCGTCTGTGTTGGCAAGAACTATGGAATAACAACAACAACAAATATGTAAAATAGTGACAAGTCTTCAGAATGTACTGTATTATTCCACTGATTCCTTACAATTGGATTCTCTCCTAAGCGTGAACGCAGCAGGAAGGTGTGTAGATCTCCATATTTCATGAAGGGCAGGATGACCATTGGCTTAGGGAAGTGTCCGGAGCCCATTTCCAGGCACACACCTACAAAAAGCGGGTAATCACACAAGTTAAATTAAAATGGTGTCGAAAGCAAACATGAAGTCCAGTAATGTGTTTGTCCTACCAAGCAGTCTGATGACATTTGGATGGTGGAAATCTTTCATGCAGGCCGCCTCATTTAGGAACTCCTCTATTTCTCTCTGGTAAAAGCTATCCACTGTGTGGCAAATGAAATAATTACCACTTATTTTAAATGATGATATGATTCTTAAATTAATAAAATGCTTACATTTCATCGTCTTCACAGCTACTTTTTCTGAAGTCCCATCTGGTTGTCTTAAATGTCCCTCCATCACTGAGCCAAATTCACCTGACAGTGATCATAAAAAAAGCACTAAATTTTAATTCAGTCTATTCATTCAGACTACTCATTTTTGGTTTATATTTTTACTTTACCAAAATTCAATTGCTCACTCACCTTCTCCGAGAACCTTTCCAATGGACAGCAAGTTCCTCACGATCATTACATCCTGAAGTTTGGCTTGGAGCTCAGCACTGACACCGAGGTTTCCAACTGCAGAAAAAAGTTAATTTTTTTCACTTGACTGTAAATTGCATTTGTGGCGCCCCCTATTGGTTGTGCTCAAAATGCTTTGGAAGACATGCTAAAATACATTTAATACTGATTTGATACAAATATGAATGACTCGTGTGCAATTAGTTGCTAAGTCGTGATAATGCAAAGACGCCATGTTTGCCAACAATTATTCAATTTCACAGACACGTGCTTGTCAGTCCTCTAAAGGTGTGCACCAACTTTCTGGTGATTCGGCTGAGCACCCAAACGTTACAGTGGCCATTTTGTTGAGCGTATTGAGCTGTGTGAGAAATTTCAAGTCAATTCGAAGTATGGCTCTAGCTTTGGGGTTCGATAGCAGCGGCACCATGTGGCGTATTTGCAGGGCCTCCCCTCCCTACATGCAGAACATGCATGGAGGGCCCCTCAATCTATGGGGGGGTCATTTTGCACAATGGGGCACTTTCTCTACAAATGCACAAAGATGCGCATCCCTGCTATGAGGCACTGAGCAGGCAGGAGAGCAAAAACTGAGACTAGTAATGTGGCACTGTGCTCTTGTAAGGCAGAGGCGGGGGTATGATCCCAGCTACAGATAGATTTAAAAAAAATCTAATTCGTTATTTTGCGTTAAAAATTATTTATTGAACAATTAGTTTTCCATGTATTCGTCTTACTCCAGAACATGCATCTAACTAAATTCAGGCTCAAGTCAAACACAATAGAAGAATCTTTCAATGGGTCATTTAGATCCTAGAGATGTGGTGACCCTAACTTGATTCTTTTTACATGGGGCCCACTGTATGTTTAACTCATTTTTGGTTTTACTGCGCCAAAAGGAAATAAAGTCAATGAAATAATTAAAATGTGAATTCAATAAAATTAGTTAATAAAAGTTAATTTTATTTTATCGCAAATTTAAATATACTGTAATGTTCAATATATTATTTATGTTCTGATGGTCTGTCTCTGTACCATTTCTAATGCCAAGGCCCGATCAACCTCAATTTCTACAGAACAGCTTTAAATTTTTTACCCATTTTGTGGTCCCTGAAACAGGTCTTTTTGTATAATTCTGAAATACCCATTTTTTTTCAGTTTTGCCTTACCTGAACCTGTGTGTGTGTGTGTGTGTGTGTGTGTGTGTGTGTGTATATATTTCTGTACATACATGTTATCCCAACAGCAGAACGATTGTAGGACCTCTGTGGTTTGTACTGGACGACCGGCTGGGGCTTATGTCCACTTCCCAAAACCCGCCTGCAGGTGGAGCCCAGTGATTAATAATAAATCTGTCCTCACATCGTATGTCATCATGTGGCTGTAGCTCTATAAACACAGGCTGAAATTGAGTACAGTAGATAGGCAAGTAGGGAATCTCTGGCTTCCGGGAGTCGATTGTTGTTTTATTTCATGTGTGATGACACATTCCTATCTGCATCCTGACTGGCACGACTGAGTCAATGACTTCTTGAATCTACAACGACAACCTTTTCACACCAGCATCTGCACGATTATACTTGCTTCCAGCTGCAAAGAGTAGTGATTAAGAGGAAGCAAAGACAGAAGAGTCATGTTTTTTTTTCAGGTCTACTGAGGTTCACAATTTGTAAAACGATGACTCAGCTCACCTTGTGAACTACTAAGCAACATCACATTACAGACAGAAGGGAAAGCAATTTCGCAATTTCATAGATAAGGTCATTAAATTTAGACAGAGAGTTGGTGATTATATCAACTTTAGAGTCTAAAGGTTTCAGCATACCCAAGCCAAGAGTCAGATGTCCTGTTGTGTACACAGATAGCCACCCAGAGGACAAGCATCAAAAGACAGACTCCACACACCACACCCAGGACTATACTGACAGAGTCTGGTATCTTGGTACCAGGACTGGAGGATGGTGATGGACCCGATTCTGAAAGAGAAATTTTGAAAAAAAAAAAACAACAAAAACATATTACTTTATTCAAATGTAGTTGAAAATGTATACAAAAGCACAACAAATGATAGCTATCCCAAACATACCTCTAACATACATAACCTCTGAGGTTTAACACAATCTGTTGGTCCACACTGTCATTGTGTCTCTGTGTGACTCTGTCTGAGACAACAATAAATCTAGAATATACCTTAAATCGAGCATGCTGGAGAGTATCCCAGCTATCTTTGGGCGAAAGGTGGGGTACACCTTGGACTGGTCGCCAGCCAAGTAAAAATAAGTCAATCACTATATACATATTAAATCTTGTGCTTAGGAGGATTCTAACTGTTCAATTCAGACATGATGCTTGTATCTAATGTCGAATGAGCACAAAATGGCATAAAGACAATGAGCACACTGTGTGAGTGGCGATGTGCTCTGTAAATCAAGTATAAGTGAAATGTTGGCAGTCACATAAAACAAATGGTTCACCTCTACTTTCTTTTTGTCAAAGTAGTTTTAATGGTGCTGGAAGTTGGATACACCTGCACTATCATAAACCTGGACACTCAATTTATACTCTTATATTAAGCAAGACAGGTTTTTATCCATCCATCCATCTTCTATGCCGCTTATCCTCACTAGGATCAGGAAGGGTATGCTGGAGCCTATCCCAGCTGACTTTGGCACATATAGACAAACAACCATTCACTCACATAACTATGACCAATTTAGAGTGGCCAATTAACTTAACATGCATGTTTTTGGAATGTGTGGGAGGAAACCGGAGTACCCGGAGAAAACCCACGCACGCACGGGGAGAACATGCAAACTCCACACGGGGATGCCGCAGATTTTTATAAAGATATTTAAATTGTTATTTGATTGTATAAATTGTTATTTTTAACTAAAAAATATATTATTAAAACAATTAACTTTCCATCTGTTAGTATTACTCTAAAACAGGCATCAAATTAAATTCAGGTTTGTGTCAAATAGTACATTTGTTTCACACTATTAAAGGCAAAAAACCCCCACCAAAAAACACTCGGGTTGGTTGGCCCTGCCAACAAGGTGTCCCTTATTTATTTTTACAGAAGTTTGCAACCTCAGCAGTTAATTTGCCAATTTTAATTTATTGTTATTGAATATTTTTTGTTTCTGACAAACTTATGCTCTACACTTTAGCCCAGTAACTCGCAAATGAGCTAGTTTGCCAACCCACATTAACTCCTAAAGTGGAAGAAAGGAGAAAAACACCAAAGAAGAACGAAAGAGTGCGGTATTGAAGTTCTAATGTACATGTTGCCACCAATGACAGAAAATAATTGAGAACCAAAAATAATAATTGAAAATAATTAATAACCACTGACTTAGTGTCACATTAGCCATATTGTACTGAGCAGCCAGGGCAGAGATGTGTGTACTGCTTTCCAACATTCCAAAGTTTCATGTCTGCTTCAATGGAGATATCACAGCTTAAACTTTACCCTCACTGGTGGCCTTTAAAATTCAGAGGTTGCACTGTATGTATTTAACATAAACAAAACCAGGTCCACTTTAACAAGAAAGAGGAACTAAATCACAAGAGTAACTTACTGTCGTCTGGCACAAATAACAAGACTTGTGGGCTGATCATGCCACTCCCTGCACGTGTGCATGCAGCCACCTCCACACTGTAAGTGGTGTTGAAGTCCTGCACAGCTACAAAGGCCATGTTGGTATAGCTGTGGATCTGAAGAACACACACAACATGAATCAGTGCAAAACTCAGTGCTTATCTTTTCAAGGTTAATCATTACACATTTAGAGCTAACAAACAAGAAAAATAAGGTCACTGGCTAAGTTTTAATAGGTAAATAAGGTACGATAGTGAAACATCAGCATGCCCAGGAACACGTGACATCTCAATAGTACATAAATCTGTTAATATTGAAAGCTCTCTGTAACAGCATGAGTGGGCATGTAAACCGAGGAGTCTAGAGTTAAAACAATAGTGTCGATCGGCATCCACTTCTGTATTATGCCCTGCGCGGTTTTGGCCTCCATGATGGTGAGCAGAATCCAGAAACTATGCATTAAAAACATGTCCTTGGCACACTGCTCAGCTATTGCTTTAATAGACGGTCCAAAGGCAGTGGCAGTAGTACGGAGTGGTCGTGGCCTCCCCTGGTCACTCCCCGGCCACCCCACTGGCCATCTAGACAATTCAAGTATCAACTTATTTCTACCCCTATGTGAATAATGGTCTCACCTTGGCCACCCTATTGAATAATTTCTGGCTTCCCCACGGCTCAAAGCCAGCTTGAACTGATAAAGCACTTGCCATGACCTTGTCACGATGGCTGCGTCCTATTTTTCTCCATACACCTGTACATTATAATTCTCAAAGCAACAACTTTAAAAAGTTGAAGCAAACACTCATTAAAACAGGAAGAAACCTTTCCTCCACCCAAATTCTACGCAACCGTGTGCACTGGCTAATGCCCCGAAAAAAGGAAACGTTATTGACCTCCTGCAATGGGAATGACCATGTGACAGACATAGCCTTGTATTTCACAACAGTCCATGGTAGCATCTGTGGTTCCTCTGTGTTCTCAATATGCTGACAGTCTGACGGTCCATGCTGAACCCATGATTAACACAATACGTCGTGTCTGAGGCACCAACACTGAGAATGTGCTTACAATGCAAAATAGTTACAAACTTGAGTGATTCGGCAAGATCTCAAACTGTGCTATACAGTGGAACCTCAGTGTTTCAATGACCCAGTTTTCATATGATTCAGTTTTCTACAAATATCTGTGCCAAAATTTTGCCTCAGTTCTCGAGTAATATTGCACAATAACATTGTACCCAACAAACTTGTATCCCTTTGAAACATTGAGTCTTGTGGTATTAACAAAGATGTGGATGGACTACTCCTAGCATTGTTTGTTTATTCGGCCATCTTGGATCATGTAGCCGATTTATTAACTTTTTTTTTTGCTGTTCAGAGATTCAGTTGCTCCCTCCCTGTGTGTCTCTCTGTCTGCTTGCTCCCTGCCTGAGCACCTGGCCTCGCTCCCTCCCACACAGACAAAGCAGCGCTCTCGCTCTGTCGCTCTCTCTCACTCAGTCCACAGTAGGAGACACACAAAAAGACCTTGGTAAGCTGTGACTGAAACAATATAACACTACACTTTAGTGGCACGCTGTCAGGGTCCGTCAAGGAGAACATTGTAGTTGTCATGCAAGTTTTAGAGAGCGTATTACAGTGCTTTAACGTCATATAAGTTGCATCTCTGTGAGATAAACATAGATGCAACTGTTAATTCACATGTCAACCATTATCTAAGACTATTATACAGCGTTTTAAAGTGAAATAATAATATATGCAGATATAAGCAAGTATCAAGTCCAGTAACATCATGCCTGTTTTGATTATTTCTTATTTTGTTTGTAGTGAACTTTTTGTTTAATCTCTTTCATGTTTGCTTGAGCATTTGTTTTTGAATGGTTTGCAAATACTCGGTGGCTGCAGATAGAACTTTTCAATAGCTAGTAAATATGACTGATATTGGTAAGACGTTTTTGTGAATAAGCCTTTTATACACACATCATCCATTAGTTTAAAAACACCTCACATTAGCCTATGTATTATCATTTACAGCCCAATGCAGCCACTTGATTATTTAAAATGCTCAACTATAGTATCAAATTCTAGGCTAATTACCAAAATGCACTTAAAGTATATATTTACATTTCACAGGCAGAGGGGAAGAGTAAGGTGTGGAGCTGTTACGTTGGATGCAACATCTACAGTGTGTAAGTTAGCCAGGGCTCCAGCGCCAGCAAAGCAAAGAACACTACAAATTTGTGGCAACACCGAAAAGTAAAACACAAAGAGGCATGTCCTTCTGTTGATAGTCCCAGCTGCCTTCGGGGTACTCCCTGGACTGGTCGCCAGCCAACCGCAGGGCACATATAGACACACAATCATTCACTCTCACATTCACAACTATGGACAATTTAGAGTCGCCAATTAACCTAACATGTATGTTTTTGGAATGAGGGAGAAAACCGGAGTACCCGGAGAAAACCCACGCACACACGGGGAGAACATGCTAACTCCACACAGAGATGCCCAACAGAGATTCGAACCCAGTCCCAATCTCATGACTGTGTGGCCAGCATGCTAACCACTAGGCTACTGTGTGGCCCCCCTGTGTATATCAATGCTCTTTTTTTATATATTGCCCAATATATCGGTTATCGATCGATACATCGGATATCAGCTTTTTTTCAGCCCCCAATATCGGTATCGGCATTGGCCCCAAAAATCGCATATCGGTTGGGCTCTAGTCCAAACAAAAGATCCCACGCGTTGCTGACTCAGTCTTGTGTTACTTATACACTGCGTGACCCCAACTGTGTTTGTACCATGTCTTTATGACAAAACGTGCCTGTTTGCATGCTCTCAAATAGAAAATGCAATCGTAATCTCCATGCTTCATCACCTCTTTATGACATCATTGCCGGTTGACTCTGTAGTTCTTTGCTAACTACCACAGTTACACAACAAGTCTCATGGCTGAAAAATAACCCACCATGGAGCCAAACAAAGTTACAAGTATGAGCACTTTGGTGAGGAAGGTAAGAAACACTATTGAGTTCAAGAAATAACTCATAGCAAAACACAAAGGTGGTGCTGTCCATGTGGCTCTCCCTTTCATTCCACATTTATATGCATTTCAGATTTTTTCTCCATGTAAAAGTATAATTGTCCTCTATAAAAGTGTTAGATTAATTAATAATGGATTAATTGGATTTACATTGTTTCCTACAGGAAATTTTGTTTCTCTTTTAGTACCATTCGATTTTAAACAAACCCTTTGGAACGGATTAATCACAAAAACTGAGGTTCCACTGTACACTTACACAACCTATCCATACACTTCCAGTAAGTGCTGATATTTAGACTCTTTTGTCTACACCGTTGTGATGTCAGCAACCAAGTGGACGACACAAAAGAGATGTAAGCCTACAATACACATCCTGTTGTATTCATATAGTGTACCACAGACTCTGTGGTGACTCACGGCCACATGCCAAGTGAAGAAAAACACTGACAATTTTTTCACGCCATCAGCTTCCTTAACTTCCCCGCAGACAGGAAGACCAGGAAATATACCATTGTATTAGAAACCACAACTGCCACAAAAAAAAAGCCTTATGGGTTAATTTTTTAAATATTATTGTTGATGGGATGGAATAATCGCTCTGTCAATATTCTGAAATCCTGTTTCAATACCAGTGTTGTATCGAGCAGGAGGAGACACGGCAAGAATGTAGCTCAAGTTCCCATCGCTGACGGCATGTTGTTCTTCTTTTCACCTCAAACTAGTTGCGACTGAATCAACAACGCCTCTGCTGGTTGCAGCCAAGTAGTGCACTCCATTTAGCCTCACATGCTTCAAGATGTCATCACTTCCACACAGTCAAACAATTTCTTTAAAATTAAATCGACTTATGATATTGTATAACATCTCATGTAAAAGCTGTAGGAACAAATTCACTCCTTGAACTAAGACAGAAAAGCAACGTAATCACCAGAACCATGAAGTAGCTCACCTTGTTTACTTGCGCCCCATGTCTGACAATAATGTCGTAACCTTGCAGGATTCCATTAATCTTATCATCCGGCGGGGGCTTCCACCTGATCACCAGCCATGACTCATTCAGCTGCACGGTCACATTTCGAGGATAAACTGATGGCACTGTGAATATGACAAGAATTGCATCACAGAGTTATGCCACTATCATCATAATTATATTATAACATGGCAGCACATGCAGCAAGTTTAATGGGAAACGACCTATTAAAAAAAGAATGTCCTGTTAACAGTTTGATAACAGTTTGGTATGTGGTTCTTTCCTGGCTAAAATATCCCCCACAGTGGCTCCAGAAAGGAAACTCCACCCTGTTAGAACTTTTCAGTGGGGCCACTCCTATTTCCTACACATACGTCTCTCTAGGAAAATTGGAGGAAATTGCCAAAGACAGGGCAGGTAGTGCATTCCAATTACCATACAGCATCTTTTGTATTGTAACTACCTATTGGTGTTGTAACATTGATGTTCTATATTCTGATGTTTGTGAACGCACCTCGTTATGAATGTTATTGATGGATAAAGTGTTGCTGTTGTGGGTGTAATGAGTGAGGAGGAGACATGTGCATCAGGTTGGCAATACAACTTAAAAGGAGTGTTGGCCTCTGTGTGACTCTATAAGTACGCTACAGTATCTTAAAAGTGAAAGTACTTTAGACATAGTAATTTGTAGTAGATTATTATTGTATATTATTGAATATTATTAAAGTGTTGGCAGAGTAAACATAAAATCTCATCCTGAACCGAAGTACTATTTGCATGGTTCCTGAAGGAGTCACACACCTCCCTCTGTCGTGTTACTCTGTATCCAAGGGGAAACTGGAGAAGCCCCCACATCATTGCTGCAGGAAATGCTCATGTTGTAAGACATCATGGCTTGCAGGCCAGAGACTTCCCACTGGAATGGAGGCACCGTGACATTGACGAACCTGGTGATTGTCACCTCCCCTAACCTCCGGCTCACCTCTTTCACCTTGAATGGCAGAGGGAATGTGCAATTATCTGTCTATCTGTAGCCATTAATATGTCATCTACCAGATGTGACACTCACCCTGATGTGGCACTTGGTTAACGGAGAGAAGCCGTCATGTCCAGGCACCCATGTTAGCGTCAACTTATTGGACTCCCTCGCAATCACAGTGACGTTTGACACAGGACTGGGAAGCGCTAGAAAACACAACAAACAAACAAACATTTATCATCAGCAATCTCACAAAATATCTCAAGAGTAAAAATTGTGTGTGAATGCAGCAATGGTCATTACATCATAACATATCATAGCAATTCCCTGGGAGTCAAATGTTGTATTGTATTGTTGTATTTTCGCTGTAAAAACTTTATTATTAATGCATTTTAAATCTTAAATCTTTTGAATTCTATGTTTTATACTTGCATATTAAGTTAAAATAGGCTTCATTACATATTAGACGTTTTTACAGTTTAGTAAAATCAAATGTTTCCTAATTTAAATCGTGTGATTTTAGTCCCAATGTGTTAATACTAGGGCTGTCAAACAATTACAAATTTTTATAAAATTAATCACAGCTTTCAAATTAATTAATCAAGATTAATCACATTTGCAATGGTGTGTGAAAAATACCCATTTTTACTGTATTTTATGAACAGAAAGATGAATGACAGGACAGGATTATACAGGGTGTCCCAAAAATTTTTATATCATTTTAAAAGCAATTATCTTGAAAACTACTAAGTCTAGCTCAATGAAATTGAACAGTTTAGGTGTTGAACATCATAAGTTTATTATGGGACCGATTTAATAAGTGTTGAATATGTGCACCGCCTGTGACACGGCTGCACAGTCTTGTGTGCCAGTATATTCCAAGACGCAAAATGACTTCTCTTTGGGAGTGAACGGCATGGCTCAACCCAAAAGCAGAACAAAAATAAAACAATGAAATATCAAATCTTGCTCTGTTTCTATACATTCTGTGAAAAGCAAAAATTGCCAGAATTAGTGGCCAAATTTTTTGGGACACCCTGTACCTCTTTGTATGTATTAACAGCTCCAAATGAAGTGAAAATTTAAATCAAGCCAAAAGATAGCACACATGTCTGAAAACGTATTTGCCAAGCACTAGTCTCTTTAATAGTAGCAGAACATTTGAATCACACTTTAACCGTGTTATTAAGAGCCATAATTGTTTGCGTTCAAAGGCATCACGTAATTTAATTTCAGTTGAATTCATGTTTTGAGTGTAGATGTATTTTCTGTATTTTCCGAGCATACTTAAATGCATCAATTTGTACTTCTGCAGTAAGAGTTATGTTAGTGAATGATAAGAATATCCACTTCCTTTTTTTCCTTGTACCCCTTGTCTTTCTGTTTGTTTAGACCACACATGCATGCATAATAAAGACGTTGTCTTTTGTTGTTCAGAATGTCCGTGAATGCCTCTCGCTGTCGTCTAGTGACAATGAGGACATGTCTAGAGACTAGAGTGTTGTGAGTTGGAGATACACATATGGTGTTGGAATCGCACTGCTGTGTTCAGGTGAAAATGAAGTTATAAAAAGCGTGTCACACTCTGTGTGACTGTGTGGGAACGCTATTGTGCATCAGTCTGCCGTCTAAACAGAGGGGTGTGGCTTGACATGATGCGCATGCATTAAATATGCTAAAAATGTTAACGTAATTAATGACATAAATTAGTTACAGAGATTAACGCGCTCGACAGACCTAGTTAATACACTATGTCAAAATGGAGAAAAAAAATGCACTGTCACACTTGAGGTTGTACTGAAAAAAAATAAATAAAAAAATAAAAACAACCGAGGCAAGTTAAAAAGTTATTCATGTGGAAAAGTAAACATTAAAGAATGTAAAACCACTAAATCCTACCCTGAGCTCCAAACTATTAATTCGCTAGATATTTAAGGACAACAAAAACATGTTGTGGGCCAAAGAGTAATGTTATTTCCTTGCTGCAGACACAGTGGACGCAGAGAGTATGAGTACATTTGTGTCAACATTTCATTTTAAATGTACAATACTCCCCACCCCCCGCTCAGAGACAGCTTCTCAACCTTAACGTAAATGGCTACCCTCACTCCTCTTTCAAACAATCTGTCTTTTCTGTCTAGAATGCATACATTTTTGTCTTCAAAAGATTGCTCTTTCTCTTTGACCTGAAGTTAGCCAATCTGTGTTATGCCATGCGCCCTCTCATTGGCTGCTTGGTTTCCCCAATGTAAATATCGACGCATTCCTCACAGCACTGGACAGCATACACAAGGATTTTTGTGAGTATGGTGTGTCCTGTCTTTGGGGTGTAACGTCTAGTCTTTGAGCATTAACTGATGAAGCCTGCTCGAATGAGCTGCAAATAAAAATATGGTAATTCACAATGGGTGTTGAATTATTTTGAGTGCAACTGTGACTCTAAATTTCGAGTCCTAAATAATAACAGTATGTTCTTTTTATGTAGCTCGCCATCTGATTTTGAGTAGCTCACAAAAGGGTCAAAGAATATTTGCGTCAGCTCTTACTATTTTTATAAAAAGTGTTCAATTCTGACATTATGCCTCTATTTAATGACAAATTCCCACAAAATAGCATAATCAATGACCACACTGTTTGAGTTGAGATCTGCTTTGTGAATAAAGTACAATTTAAATGTTTCAATTCACATATATATAAAACACAAATGGCTCAATATTTTTTTTCAAAGTAGCTCTAATGGTGATCAAAGTTGGAGACACCTGCACTAGAAAGAAATGCATACTGAAATACAGGATGCAGATGAACAAAATATTTTTTATTGTTTTCACGCAAAACGTGAGTGTGGCTATACCAACATTTTGCTAATGTTCTGGCAAAAAAAGTGTATCTGTTTGCTTGTGTTAAAATAAGCTATGAAAACAAATAGAACCGATAACGCTCGGCCATTTTCGTTTTGTAAAAGTAGCTCGCAGAAGAAAAAACTTTGGAGACCCCTGATGTAACAGGTTGCTGTAAAACCATTTTCCTTCTCTCGCCTCCAAATCCCCATCCTCAACATTGCTTCACAGATACCATGCAAACGTACATAATAGCAATTTGATTCGACAAAAGTAAGTGCTATGATCTTATTTATTGACCTAAGTCATTGCTTTAGACTTCATGCAGAAAAAGTTCTCTATTTTAGAAATGCATGTGTCCCAAATTTTATTTTTTCTTTGATTGGTTGATTGATTGATTGATTGATTGATTGATTGAAGCCACTGAGTCGCAGCACTGTTATTTTGAGCTGTTTTGACATTAAATTCTTCCCTTTTTATTCACATTCATAAGGCACATTTTACCTTTAATGTTGACGTTTGCTTCTCTAGATGTACTGACCCCCTTGGAGTTGTAGGCTTCACAGCTGAACTGGGTGTACTTGTTCACACCTATAAACAGACACATTGGAGAGGATAAGTCAATGTCAGTTCCCAGCTCAGCAGGGGTTGAATATTTTAGGACAAATTCTCATCTCTCTTTTTCAGACGTAACAGATTCATATTAGCTCTACATGAGAAATGTCAATGTGTTTTAGCTGAAAAAAATGGCACATGAAGGGTGAGTTTCTTTTTTATTATAGAGGTTTCGGTCTTCAAATGTCTATTGTCCTGGCTGTTTGTCTTCCCAAAGCCACAAGCTCTGCCCAGTTGCAAAAGGACTGGAACAAATGTCCCTTTTGTGCTCCATTTCGGAAACCCTTCCACAATGCAAGCCACAACACAGCCAAAGAGAAAGTATAGTGAAAGCGACAAGAGATGTTTTGTTTATATTTTTAAGAGTATCTTGACCCTTCTCTGGAACACCGGTGTATAAACAGTGCCACGCTTTTTACACAAACACTGACCGCACCACATTTTTCTGCTTTTAACTTCCAACTGTCAAAGTGTGATGTGCAATTAACTTTGACAATTCAGTGGAGACTTCACGAGCACCCTGCAAATACCTTAGCACATTTCTGGGCAAGCTGTACAAATCCCAGACTGCATGCCTCACCGTTAAAGTGCACAGTAAACAGATGTTGGCAGCTTAGCAAAGGGGGAAGTGAGCAGGTTTGAGTCAAGTCACTACTGGTCATTCTTGTGGGACATGGGAAAAACAAAAAACAAACCTCAATAATGACAGGTTTTCAGGGAAGGAAGTGTGACACCAAAATCTGTGCATTACATATAACTCATATCACATTTCTAAAATTGACTACTTAACAAAAAAAAATTCCAGGGTTTAAAGTACCAAATTTGTGACCAAATAAATCATAAATGCATGACGCCACAGCAGTAGTTTAATGAAGTGATACTCCACCTGACATATAGGATGTCGAACGCCCCAAAAGTTGTACAATTAAAACACAATTATCTGAAGATTCGCCTTAAAGGTTATACAGGCATCTTCAAAGAGTGAGTAGTTTTGCTTTAATTTGATTTAGTTGTATTACACATATAGTTGTATAGTTTATAGTTGTATGTGTGACAGTTAGGAATATTAAACTCTTACTTTAAAGATTGCCAGTATAGTTAAGAAAGGTTTATGATGGCCGCAGTTTGAGCTCGGAACAAATGAATTCACTTGACATTATTTCTTATGGGAGAAAAGAAAAAAAAAAACAACTTGCAATTATGATTGTGTTCGACTTTGGAGGTTTCATGGTACTACAGTATTTGTGATGTAAAGTATAGTTGTCCCTTGCCACTATGTAGTTCAATTTTCATGGCTTCACTCTATCATGATTTTTCAACAATATATTAATAAATCCTGCTGTTTCGTGGCTGTTTTGTGATAAGAAGCGTCACTCTCAGCTTCATCCCTAAACTAAACTGATTTTTTTTTTCCCCAAAGTTTCCCTCTCGCTTTCTCCAATCCACCGCGGTGACTTTGCATCAGTTTTCGTCAAACCGCGCCAACAAGTTTGTTTTTCTCTCGTCTTCCGGAATCAATTTGCACATGCGCAGATGGAATAGTCCATTGCATGAGAAGGGACGGGGGAGCAGTTGAAACGATCATGATCGATTACGCGTTTTGATGTAGTTTTAAGCCTGTGAATTAAGACTAAAACCGTACTATGTACTTTAAATCGAAGAAAAAAATAAGTAATCAGTTTTTATGAGATGTTTGGGGGCCCCTGGTAATCCTGTGTTTGCCTAAAGGTAAGTCCGCCCCTGCTGCTAACTTCTGGTTGTTGGTCCCAGTGCTCAGAGAGAGAGGCTCAAAGCTAAGCTCCAAATACTCTCCCTCAAACCTAGTGAGCAGTTTAAAAGTCTGAGTGTTTTATTTGACTGTGAGCTTGACTTTAAACCACACATCAGGTCCATGACTGAGGTTTTTACCATTTAAGGAACATTGCTAGAGTGAAAACGTTCCTAACCCGAGCCGATGCAGAGACTTTTATCCATGCTTTTATCACAATATTGACTTTTGTAATGCTCTCCTTTCTGGTCTTCCAAAGAAAAATATTAACCAGCTACATT
The DNA here is from genome assembly GCF_027744805.1 of Dunckerocampus dactyliophorus. NCBI lineage: Eukaryota > Metazoa > Chordata > Actinopteri > Syngnathiformes > Syngnathidae > Dunckerocampus > Dunckerocampus dactyliophorus. The sequence goes on along the minus strand of NC_072832.1, from coordinate 12,657,035 downwards.
TACCTCAAAACTCACCTACTCACAGCAACCAGAAAGAGAGAGCACAACAAATCTGAAGTCCCAGCACTGGCTCCCTGTGAGTTTTAGAATTTATTTAAAAAATACTTTCACAGTTTTTTTTAAAGCTCTTAAAAAGGTCTTAGCCCTGTTTGCTTATCAGTTTTGCTTTCAACATATGAACATTCCCAAACTCTCAGCTCCTCAGGCAGTAATCTTCTAACAATCCCAAAAGTCAGAACTAGGGCTGGGCGATACAGCAATATTTTTAATATATCGATATTTACTTTGAGCGCAATATCAAAAACAACCACATCGTTCATATGAATATAAACTGGATTTCCGCTGTATCTCCCTCACCTCTCTGCACTGTGTTTGAGCTCCTGGCCAGCCCCCCTCCATGCATGCAAGAGGAGGGAGGAGGGGTTGTTCAGAACCGGCTGCTTACATGTTTCTTTCGATAAATAGTGCTATACAAATAACGTCTGACTGATTGATTGATTGATTGATTGTTAAGTTGATTATTGAGATAGAAACAGAAAAAAAGGAGCAAATTCAGAGTAGCAAGTGGTTGGCTGGGAGTACAGAAGCAGGAAGTCTTGCAGCATACATTTAGCAGCCTATAATCATGAGGTTTTGGGAAAGCTGCTTGTAACATCAAGTTTCCATTTATACAGTCAAGTACTGGCAAATTAAGACACTACTTTTTCTGCTGTGTACCACGTTTTAGTGAACCCAACTGGATCTTGTTTTTAGGAGAAGTACACTAAATGATCATATTATGATGAAGTCTTGTTTGTTCACTGAAACTGCAAATTCAGTAAACCAGTTCATCTAAATGTTAAGACACTGGACAAAAATGGAATTCGAACGATTTGACTCAGTATGTGTTACCTCAAAAGGTGATACAATTCTTTCAGTAACATGTCTTCCAGTAACATGTCTCAAAAGTTGCCCAAAAGCAATGTAAACATGTACAGTATATGCAATCAGTGTCCCTATTTTATAGAATGTTGAACGCTTGTCAGTTCATAAAACGTTTGATGATGGTGACAGGTTGACGCTGGAACAGATCATTTCTATTGCAATCGTTTCTTCTGTGAAAATTGTTTTAAAATCCGAACCTTCAAGTAGATTAATCACATTTTATGTGAACATTTAACGAAGCCTTAATTGGAAATAGGCATACTTGTTGCATGAGACAAGTGTGAAGTACAGTGAGTATTGCACTCTGGTAGCCTGCAGCCTCCGGCCCCTCCTTGCTGGGGTTGTGGGCAGTCCGGTGAATGAGGTCTTTGTCCCCGGAGCCAACCCCCGAACAGAGTGAATGTAAATGGCCCCCCACATCCCATCCCCTTCCAGCGCAGGCCCCTTGTACACACTGGACCAAATCACAGCTCGGATCCTTTAACTCATTCTGCTACTGGATGTGTTTGTGTAGCCTGCGGCCAGCTCAAAATCAAGATTAAACAAGAGCCAACAGATTATACTTGTAATAACAAATGTTTTTTTTTTTTGTAAAGAGGCACCATTTGGTACCAAAAATTTGATTCTATCACATTTAGTTTAAACTGTATAATGTGCTGAACAATTATTTTTAACTACAAAGTATATACAAATAAATTCTTCAAATATTTCATTTTTTTCTCAACTTTTTATTCATATACATGATGATTTAATTCAGATTTTTAAATTGTTTGCTTACTTAAATAAAATAATGTCCTATTTTAACAACTAGCAGCGAGTGCTGGTGTTCGAATCACTGACTTTGCATGAATGGCAGACAGCTGTTAAACACTTAATGATGGCCTCAGTGACACCAACCATGGTGATAAATATCTTTGTATAAGCACAGTGAAGGCGCTGAGGCAGCGGAGATGAAGCAGAATAGAAACCACCAGCAGACGATTCCAAACCTAATATGGACCAACTGACTTTGCTTACATTATAAAAAGTTATACATTTTTTTAGTGATGTGACAAGATAGTACAGCTTTTTTGAGTTACTTTAGTTGTTCATATTATATATCCAATGGCTCCTAATCAACACTGTGAAACCTCACAAATCATAAATGAAGCTTTATAAGTAGCCGATTCAACTTATGCTCATAATCATACAACCAATTAAATGACTGTATAGCAAGGCTGCACGATTCTGCAAAAAAATGTGAATCACAGTTTTCTTGTTTAGAATTGATATTGCGATTCTCTGGGGCAATTTTTTTTCCACATACACATGTTCAGGGCCATGTACATACATTTTAAAGAAATAATTTTTAAAAATATTATTAGCATCCTTATTGTTAAGACTCTTCTTTGTCTTGTTCTGCTTTAAAGAATCTTCCCATGGTCTTCTGCTTCTGTTATGGAAGGAATGACAGTTGAAAATGAATTTTAAAAAAAAACAGACAACAATCCATTAAGTCAAAAACATGAAAAGCTCGCTCATTGGACAGTACCGTCATGCACGTAATAATGACAAGTCAAGAGAAAAGTCAATTGATCGCTCCTCCCTTGGCCATCAGCGGGTAGAACCAGTGCAGTGGAGTAAACTTGCCCTGGCCGGCAAGGCTTGCTGGGGTACGAAAGAGAGTAAGCGAAAAGTGTTGAATGTCATGCCAGTGACAGTGCCGTGTGAGTCCTTCGGTAAAACGGCAGCGTTTGTTTGTGATGCAGCTTGTTATGTAAAATTTGAAAAAAATCGTAGATTCCATGTTAGTGTGACTCGAGATCGCAATTTTTTTCTATTTTTTGTGCAGCCCTATTTATAGTTGTAACACTTACATTATGTACAAAGCTGATTAAAGTTAATATGAATGTGGGCTCACCTTCTACAGAGTAAGCGCTCGGAGATGTGTGGTAGTCACTATAAGGTATTCCATCACGCAGCCAGCGAATGTTAACAGGATCTGGAGGTCCCACCGCGTCACATGACAGAGTAAAAGGTGTGTCCTTTGTTATGTTTCTGTCCTCCGGTTGCTGGAGAAATGTTGGAAGACCTGTAAAAAACAAAACATTGCTGTAAAAACATGCGGACATCTAAAGAAGATCCAAAAGTTGCTTCCAAAAGTACCTTCTACTTTGATGGTGATCGGCTGAGACTCCACCATCATGTTGCCGATGCTGAGCCTGCAGCGATATTCTCCAGCATCTGCCCTCTGTACCTGGCTAATGCTGTATGACATAATTTAACAGGTTACAAACTAGACTGCCACTGCTGCATATACTGTAAGTGTCAAAATACACAAATATGAATATAACCTGATGATATTATTACACAATTGCCCATGCATTTGATTATTACATTTTTACTACAAAATGGATGGATAACTTGCTTTGAAATGATAAGTGAAGTTAGAATGTCAGGGTGACAAGCAGACATTCAAGTATATACTTTGCTGTTCTGTACATGATGTGTTCTTCCCAAAAAAATTATCTATTATTTCAGAAACAGGACAAAAATAATCGCTCTCATTCCAACAATTCCCATTCATTCTCTCATTCCCATTGAGAGTGCATATTAAAAAGAATTGAAGAATAATTTTCCCCATACCTGACAGTGGAGAGGAGAGTTGTAACCCGGTCCGTGATGGTCTGCAGTTCATTGATCATCACCTGCATGTTTCCAGCCAGGTCCTGGCCGTTCTTCATCCACAAGATGATGGGCTCCAGTCTGGTATCAGGCATATCAATGGAGCAGCCGAACTTGGCCTCATGTCCTTCCGACAGCTCGAGGGAGTCTGTGGTGGTCCTAAAATGAAGCCGCTTGAGCTCATCGGGACTCAGGTACGTCTTCAAATCATGGTCCTGCACAACCAGAGGCTCAGAGGTTCTGACGGGTCGAGGATGCTTCCTGGAATCCTGAGCTGTTCACACAGTTCAGTAATTTGTTAATAAACACTGGTTTAAAAGTGGAGTGAAACAGTTTAAGTCAAATGCCCCAAAAGTTGTACAATTTGGAGTTCAGCCAACATTTTCTGGAAATATATGCTTCAAAGGGTAAAACCATCATCATGGGCAACCTCAGATCAGTCAGCAGGTGTGTTTAGCTTTTTCTTTAGATTTTTTTGTGTTTCTGTGAAGCCACCACGAAGGGTAGCACTGATGGCAACAACGGAAATTGACTGCAACATAGGGTCTGGCTACTCAGTACAATATGACCAGTACAATTGATTCCATCCATCCTGGTTGCCAGCCAATTGCAGACAAAGAACCATTCACACTCATATTCACATCTATGGATAATTTAAGAGTCTCCATTTAGCCTACCAAGCATGTTTTTGGAGTACCCGCAAAAAATGCACCCACGGGGATAACATGCAAACTCCACACACACACACAAAATGGAAATTCAAACCTTCAATCTCCTATCTGTGAGGCCAACATGCTAACCTCTCGTCCCAGTACAACAAATAAAATTCTAATTAAATGCACAAATTTAATTTTGCTAAGCAGAGACTAACAAGAATAGCATGCAGCTGTAAGCATGATGGCTGATGACCAACAAAGTTGACTTTTACTTTAAGTTTTATTTAGTCTTATGATCCACTTAATTTATTTATTTACAAGTATGGTGCATATTAATAGACATTTCTGTCACTTTCTGTCAATAAATCAATAAAAAAATGTCAATAAAAAAAATTAAATCAAAAGGCTATTTTTCATCTGTTGTCCCTCATCCTAATCTAATTTACTAAAAGTATACACTATATATTCTAATAATCGGAACACAATGAGCCAACAATCAAATAACATCATACCAAGACGCAAACACATACATGACAGTATATCAACAACAGCAGTACCAGTCAGTCTGTAGTTAGTGTTGGCAGCTCTGACGGTCAATAAGGCATTTCTTTAACTGGTTCTTGAATGTATGATATGTGTTTTGATTTCCAATGGCTATGGGTGTGAGGTTCCACTCAGGAGCAGCTCGAACGGACAAAGCTGTTTGTCCAAATACACTTTTTCTAAATGGAATAATGCAAGTAGTCAATGTTTGTGTAATATTGGACAATGGTGAGAAATGTGTGGCTTCTTATCCAAACTTTTTATAGTTGATTTGTGAAATGGCTACAGGGGTTTCAGAAATGTAATACTAGCCTGTGACCAAATAGGTAAACAGTAGGGGTTTCACAAGATCTCGTGTCACAAGATCTCCATCCATCCATCCATTTTCTGTGCTGCCTGTCCTCATTGTCACAAGATCTCACGAGATTAAAACGTGACAAGATTTCTCAATCAGAAAAAAAATGTTGTGGCACTAGGCCTGGGATGATAATAAATTAATTAATTAATCAGACAATAAATGAAAATGAACTCGATAATTTTGCCAGCCTTAATATATTGTCTTGTGCATTCATGTCTGTTTTCCTCGTTTCCCACCTCCAAACAGGCAGAAATAGGATTCAGCTTGTGCATTGGTTTCAGCACCTTGGCACGTTTGTTCCATAGAACAACTGCATGAACAGAGTGAGCCCTTTTATCAGTCATACAGTCTCTGTGTCTCGGTGGGTGGAGGCAGGGCCAATAGCATACACACAGAGTGCAGATGAGTGTAACATAGTACAAATTAAATTAGTACATTGCAATATACTGTCATATATATATATTTCAGATTTTTTTCATTGTACTTTGCTTAAAAGTAAAGTTAAAATCTTGTCTCGTGACAGCCCTAGTTAACAGTAAGTGATATGTGAGAAGATCATAGCGTGCATGTACAGGTATATTTTTGCTACTAGTGTGGACATTTGATGGCGAATGTGTCTGAAGTTACTGAGATTAAATTTGATCCAAACTTGATTAGAGACCCTTTTTACATGTGATTTAATTGACTTCTCTTTACATTTGTATGACTGAAGTTACTTTTACAAATAAAAGGTTTTATGAACAAATTAATTCACGTGCATTATTTGCAAGATATTTTCTTTTACATTGGAATAACTTGGAAGTTCCACTATCTCTTAAGAATGTTGTTGAGTGTTTTCCCTTGTCAATACATATTCAGATTTTAACATATTCCAACTAACTGTGTATTATAATACATTTGTATTATAAAAAAAATTAAAAACGACTTTTTCTTCCAAGGTATTGACATCCAAGTTGGGACTAATACCATTTTTTTTTTATAAATACCTCATCTCAAAACAAAACAAATATTTATTTAAACTGATTGTACTTATGTACGTTTTGAATCATTTGGAAATAGTGTATAGGGAAATTCAGGATAATCTTGGCAGTCATTGATACCAATACACAGGTGTAATTTTAAGAGGGTTTTGATCCAATAACATTTGAATTTTCTCCACTTTATCTATTTCCACAAATCTCTGAAAATTATCTAACTATTTGTTAGTATGAAGAGCAAAAGTTAAGCTTGCTGATGATCACATAAGTAAACTAAAACCAGCCAAGTTAAAATCAGGACAATACATTTCTGCCAACAAAATAAACAACTTAATCTTTCACTTTAATCATCTGCTTAATAGGTTAAAGTTTAACGTCATGGCTCAGCAAAAAATTAACACAGCTCTAATCTAACAATCACTTGAAGCTAAGGGATTTGATGATATTATATTAGTAAATGAAGCACAGATAAGACCATCAATGAGGAATGTATTGTACGCCTCTACAGGTCTTTAAAGTGCTACCTAGGTTGCCACTTGGAAAGGCATTTCAATTTGTTCCAGCTGCATTCTTGTCACGCACACTTTGTTGTTGGATCGAGTAAAACCTGCTTAGAGGCGTGAAATGATTCAAAGACACCCCAAATTAAACAAACACGTTACCGTTGCTGAAATTCCACACTGTTAGTGCCATGGTTGCAGTGGAGAGAAAAAGTCCAAACCATCCAGATGTAATCTTTTCCATTTTTCTCTGCAATTGTGCTTCCATGCAGGTGGGAAACTACAAACGTAATAATTATTCCAGTGTAGCCTCGAATGCACGGCCACTGACCGACATCACAGTAGCGGAGCGTTGACGCAGTTGGGACTTGTTTATCCAAAATCACGTTTTGCTGCAGGGAAAAAAAAGTTTACTTGCGGCGACGTCACAGCAGGGCTCCCATGGAGGCGGTACGGAGGATGGGAAATATTTACGTACCAACCCCGCCCCCATGTGGTCTTCTTTAGTTACGTCAGCAGGGCCATTAATTCAGTTCAATTTAAAAAAAAAAAACTTTATTTGTAGCCGGGTCAATTGCATGACAAGTTTTTAACTTGTATTGGTTGTTTAAAGCCTGTATGTTTCATTGATTTGAACTCATGCATCCTAAATTAGAGTTCTAAAAACGTAATTTCTGGATTATTTTGACGATAAGAAACAATTAGATGAAACGTAGTGCATGAAACACAGTGCATGTACTTTAGTACGTCTACTGTATCTGTCATGGAACTTTGACAAGCTTAAAACGGATGGTGGTTCCAGTAGGCTTAAAACTGCAGCACCGTTTTTGTCCGATAGATGGCGACATTGCATCATAAAATATACGCAAAAAAATGCAACTTTGTAGTAACCGCTTATTTGATATAAACCCCTCGATGTGAAAGTGTAAATTGTGTCACAAACCTCAAACTTCTTGATACATTTTCACTGAAGCCACCAGTACTTAATCCTCAACAATTCAGTGTAACGTTTCAACAGGAAGTGGAAGAACGAAAGGCGGAAGACTGATCTACACTGTCCTGGAATCAGTTTGTCATTTAATACCTCAGTCATTTTCATCACAACTGACTGCGTCAATACTGACTTCCAGTCAGTCTGCACAGATCGAAATACGGAGAGGCAGGAAGTCGCTAGCAGGAAGTCGCTAGTGGTCGAACTCCTGAACCTAAATTGTAAATGTGAAAAAGTAAATACTGTATATAAATTGGGGTCATACCGACATTTAATCAACTTGACAGCTTTGGGAGACGATGGACAAGCTTCGTCGAGTGCTAAACGGCCGAGAGGAAAATGAAGAGTTGGGTCTTACGTCGCAGGTAGTCACAAGTTACAACGCTAATGCTAACATGTCAATGGTTAATGTATTTAAACAGTCCTATGCTACCGTTATACTCAACAGCGCTAAGTAATATAGTCGTCTTTAATTAAAATATTTTATTAAAATATTTGTTTCCGGTGGTATAAAATTGAGTTGTCAAACTTTTTCAGTCGAATGTTGACATCTTAGCCTTTAGCCGTTGTCAGTACAAGCAATGGCGTCTTATCTTGTTTTATAGGTTTTCCTGTTTCATATGTGTATTGTTTTTTAATGTTAATGTTGCATTTGGGTTTAATTGTGCATTGATGCTTGTTACACGCTTTTCCAAGGAGGATGAATTAAGGTAAGGTTCTCACATTACGCTTTATTACTTTGTCTTGTTGCCACTTTTACTAAGGATGCGTTACTGATTGATTGCTTTCCTAATTCAGCAGTAAAATTGGTCAATTGATACTAAAACAAGGCCAACTGCTAATATTCTCATTTCTTCTCTTCTGATAAGCTGTGACACAAATGAGTCCTTTTGTCTTTGAATGACACAGCTCCTGAATTGGGCTACACACCATGTTGCCTCACAGTCTTCCTAGTTTTGCAAGTATTGCAGAATCCTCTTACTGTGTATCCCGTGACTTCAAGTCAGACCAGCACTGTGTCTTTTTTGATTGTGGCGACATGTGTTAAAACATCAGCTGCACACTTGTTTGTAGGCACTTGAGCTTATCTTGTTACATCTTCTCATTTTGTTCTTGCTAGGTCCTCGATGCCACCTCGCTCAGCTACAGCACCAGGGTGAAATGGTTCGTCATATGCTTTGCCGTAGGCATCCTGTGCTCAATACTTGTGAGTGCTGCTTTCATATTTAATCAACTGTCTGGTGTGCATTTATGCACGTACCCTGGGGTTGCAATGCTGACTTCATATGGTATGGTGAGATCAGACATATGTTTGTCTTGGTCTTAGATTTGTTCATCAGGGCAACAGTTTCAAATAAAACTACAATGTGTACCAACATAATGCACTCTCACAAAACTATGCCGACTTCCCTATGATACATTCAGGATATTACAATGTGTGCTAATGTGTTCGTAGTTTCTATCAATAATACAGTGCTGTTGGCGGGAGAACTAATTGTTCCCTACTTGTTCCCTTACTATCTTTTTCATGATAGATGCACTGGCCTGAATAGGGAGTAATTAACCTATGATGGCTGTTTGAGGCACTATCGTAAAGTGTACACATAGCATTACGTTGATTAATATGTGACTTGTACTCTTGAGATGTGTAATCATGTTTGTACTTGCTGCATGGCTGTAAGACCAGGCTGATGTGTATTTTGTGTGTTGTACGTTAGGCCTGAAATATGTGTTTTTGTTGAAATCACTGTTGTGTCACACACCATCCTGCTTCAATGATGTTGCTTACTGTCAACCAATCACCCTAGCGCACACACACGTACACACACACACACACACACACACACACACACACACACAAATACAAATACAAATAACTAAAGCAGGGTATCAAACCAAACCAAACCAAACTGTGCTGCCTTGTGGAAACGTGATTATAGTAACAGTAATTACAAAAGCCTAGTGGCACCACCAGTTTTTTACCGAGTAGACAAATTAGGCATCTATTTGGGGAGTGGTGCTTATTTGTTCAAATAGACTCAATTTCTGATTAATTGAGGCATGTGATCTATTAGAGTGGAGGGCAGGATTTGAGGATATGTGGCTTGTATACTGTGCTGTTCAGCCGAGGAGCAAGTACCAAAGAGCTATTCAATTATGATCATGATAATGGCAATAAAGCTCCAATATTTTATCTCTCAATAAAAACCCCTTCTAGAAAAGTGTGGGCTTTTCTATTATTTTCTGTAGCTGGCAGAATTATTGAAACTGATTTATTTTCCATGTAGGGTTCAGCACTGTTGTTCCTTCCAAATGGCAGCAAACTCTTCGCTGTCTTCTACACACTGGGCAATGTTGCTGCTCTTTCCAGGTAAGCAATATCCCCCTAACATTTTGTCTATATGCTATACATGCTTTACACACAATAAAAAGCATCCATGATGTAAAAACATGCAACTTTGAAAACAGAATTACATTAAGTGGTGAAATATTTCTAGCAGCAACACAATATTTAAGTAGTGTTAATGGTAATGCAGAATATATAGTACATTTACACCAGTAAAGCATGTTATGAGGGATTCCCCTGAGCCATAGAGCTGTTTTACAAGAAAAATAAATAGATACATATCTGCGTAGTAATTATTACATAACAAAGCTGTGTTTCATTTTATTGGCATTACTATGTGGTGGAATGCTTCTCCAATAAGTCCTAGTTCCCAAATTTACTGTAGTGTGTCACTGCCACAAAGTTTGGAAAGCTGACAGTAATATATACATTTCTATTCAGTTGTGACAGTTTAAATTGTCGTATTCCATGTAATTTTCTCACTTACTTTTTTAAGTACATATCCACTATCCGTCAAAGTTTGGACACACCTCCTCATGTTATTTAATGAGAAAGTGTGTCCAAACATTTCACAGGTAGTGTAGGTGCGTATGATGTCATGTTTGAGTTCCATTCATTTCATACTAGGTAATCAAAACCTAACAATGGCTGCTAAAGACAGCATTTCAAGCTGCCACTGTTTTCCGTATCAAATGTCCACAAGGTTCAAATATCTCAAGAAACAAGGTCTAACTCTGCTTTCATCGCCCAGGCTGGTAATCCTAAGAAAGACAGGTCCTAATAAAGGAATTTGGACATTTATATTGTCATGTGGGACTTAACTACTTTAAGGCGACTTAAAATTGATGATTGTGTCATTTTGTCATGGGAGGCATTCTTCTGTTGCTGGAGCAAATGGTACATCATCTCCATAACCACATAATTGAGGTTTACCAACAAATGTGAACTGATGAGTGGTTTCCTTATTGCATTGCATTGTAATATAATACAATGTGTGTGTGTGTCTTGTGAGCATAGTGGCAAAAGCAGCCTGCGTCAACTCTGCTTCTGTTGGGTCTCATCTAACAGACGTGATGCTTCACAGGCTCCATCTTCCCACTCACAGCTCAGTTGAGCGCAGAGCTGGTGCTTTGTCAGTGGGGGAAAGCATCTGTCAGGTTACATTCATTGACGTCATTTAAGCATCAGGAGGGAAGCGTTGAATGTGTCCTTGCGGTGCTGGGCACCAAATATTAACTGCAGTTCGGTGTTTTCAACAGGACTGCAATCTATTTGTGGCATGGCAGGATGTGGGGGTGTTGAAATGATGTAATCATAATTGTCAAATTTGCATAATTTGGCTATGACACATTGGCAAAAAGTGAGCAAAAAACATGAGAAGCAAAACAAATATTTTTAGAACAACAAATGAACTTTTCTTCTGTTACGTTCGTAACTCTGGGGCACACTCCATCATGGTAGGTGTGGTAATGCGTCTCAAAGCTGGTTGCCACTCCACTCCCGCTACCCGCAAGAAAAAGAAAACGCAACACCACCATGCAAACATATCCGCAGTGTACCGTAGAGAAGTTAGTTTCATGTTGGATATTCGCCTCCATAGCAACAACGGTAGTTCCCCCTCACTGTTCCCGGACTGCTGTGTCATGGTGCGGGGACCTCGCACGGGAAGTGCTGCTAACAGCTGGTTGTTTATACTAGGGGCCGGCAATAAATTACTCTCGTGTTGAAGAGAGTTTGTTAAAAAAAAGTTCTAAATTCTAAATCACACCACAAATTGATCTATAACCACGCCAAATTATTTGTCCTGCCCTAAAAGTATTTTGCACGCCCATTTTTTCCAATTTGATCTTCTACTGGATGGACTTTTATTGGGTCTTTTATTGGATTAGGGAGCTTACTCCCAGAGGTTTGTTACAAAAGCTAAACAATATTGTTGGTCATGCTGTGTAATAAAAAAGTAAATTTAGCAATACTTTGGTTGCGTTATCTTTAATGCTTTGAAGAGCTATTTTCATAACCATATTAAATTCCTCAAATACATGTTTGTAACAAAAGGATTCGGATCAGATCCGCAAAACTATAAAAAAAAAAAAAAAAAATTAAAAAGGATTGTAAGCCAAAAAATGTGGATTGGGACATCCCAAGTCTGTAGTGTACGTTTTCTTATACTAACCACATTTATAAGCATGACTACCTAAACACATGAATGCCGTATTTTTCAGTTGGTATTTTATACCTCACATGTCCTGTTTGGCGGGGGAAAAGGTTTGAAGGTTTAAATATATTTTAAAGATATTGCATAACCAGTTTGTTTTGTCTTGTAAAGCACCTGCTTCCTAATGGGACCATTAAAGCAACTGAAGCGAATGTTTGAGCCAACAAGACTGATAGCAACTATTGTTATGTTGGTAAGAATATTATTACTGATTGAAGTCTTTATTTATTGTTTTCTCTGTGTTAAGTCATTTTTAGGATGTTTCTTACTAAATCCTCTATAGACATGCACCCTTATAGGGTTAGGCTTTAGGTAAGCTATGTTTTTACTTTCATCAATAGCCTGCACTGTCCCTAAAACAAAAAATTTTGTAAGAACTAGTATATATTTGTATCATGTTAACAGTCTTTCTGCTTTTGTCTTATTTTGCAAACATATAAAAAGATAACATCTCCCCTTCCTCACAGCTCTGCCTCATTTTAACACTGTGTGCAGTGTTTTGGGTAAGCTGACAAATAGCTAAACATTCTGGATGTTTTTTTGTATTGTTTTTTTTACTTTTGAATTTTTACAATGACTAAAATACATGCAATTTTTTTTACAGTGGAAAAAAAATGGACTGGCCATCATTTTTTGTATTCTTCAGTTTCTGGCAATGACATGGTAAGTGTGACTACACTAAAGTAGAATATCATGAAGCCATGTGTAAGAGAAGGAACTTTGATCCTTGGCTCCTTTTGAGTGAAATGTGAGTTAATTTATTGCTGATGTTGTGCTTTTTACACTGATGTGGTGGATGTTGGTAAATTGTTTTATATCATCAATATACTTAACAATCAGCTCATACCTTATCTTATCCAAAAATACGGTCATGTGCAACACTGTAGTGAAAATAAAACCGATTTCCTTTACTTGGACGTGAGAGTTGGAGGTATTGTTTGTTTAAGCCTTGCCTGGTCAATTGCCAGGTAGGTCAGTGAAGTTTTGGCCAGGTGGTGCCTGAATCAATGTGGACCTACTTAAGACACAAAGGGACAGTATGTGGTCCTGGCAGGTAAAAGACAGATGGGTTTGATGTAACTCTGCTGTTTATAGTCAGGACACAGGCAATGCCAGCCTCTGTACTTATGCCATTATCACGATTACACACATCAACAGTCAGGTTGATGTTAGGTGCACAGTGGTGTCACAACATCTTCTGAGATTGAAAACGTGACAGTTTTTTTCTGAACGAGAAATCTTGTCTCATGAGCGCTAGGCCTGGGAGGATAATAATTAATCACATGATAATGAAAAAGAACTTGATCATTTTGTCAGCCTGAATATACGTATTGGCATGTGCATGCGTGTCTGTTTTCCTCGTCTCTCGCCTCCAAACAGGCAGGAGTAGGGTTCACTCACAAAGAGTCATTCGCTATAGCAGAAAAGAGCGAGCCCCTCGAACCTCACCATATTATGCCTAGCTGCCATACTACATTGTGGATTAAAGTATACCCCACATGCATAAAGTAAATGCTTGGGTTTTTGTCATACTTACTGTTGGGGACTGTTGTTCTCTGTTGGAGTAAAATTACTTGATCAAGTCTTTTCTAACATTCCACATTACAAAATAAAAAATAAAAGTATGTATGATTCGTGTTGCTATGTGATCAATAACAGTATCGGACGATATTCCAGGCTGCAATATCAGTATTTTATCGGAAGTGAAAAAGTTGTATTGGGACAGGCTTACCTATAAGCATTCATACTGTAGCTGTTGTTCTACAGTATGGCTAGAAATCCGTTTTAAAATTTTAACTCATATTGACTAAAAGCAGCATACAGAGTAATGAGGTTCATCCTTTGACTACTCGAGGGTCACTGAAGTAAAGGTCCAGCATAGAAGTCCACAGAAAAGCCTGAGTGATGTGAATATGAGCATGTATTTGCTTGCATACTCATTAATGAGCATATTTGCACAGTGCGTGACAAAGGTGTGACAAAACGTAAGTGGAAGCCCCCCGGCCACACGGGGGTATGAAAGAAAGAGTTTCGTCAGCATGACTATCAGCCTCGTTGCAACCCACTATTGCACCTACGTAAGGAAGATTCACTTCCGCTCTTGCCTGCGTTCCCACTGCCATCACCACGGCAACCACAAGTCACACATCCCAAGCTCATTCCAAACAGATACGGGGGTGGAGCAAACTCCCACGCGGGAGCCCAGCCGTCTGGTGGAAGACGTTTCTGCAAAAACACGTCTACACTGACCCACACACTGGAGTGGGCAAAGTTTGGGCTGAAACCTAAAGACAGGATCACATGACACTAAATACTGTGTGCATCCGTGTTTGTGTACAGTCTCTGCTGTTGGACAAATAAGCTAAACTCAAAGGAGTTCATACTTTCATACCCCATTTTCTTCCTTGACTTTATTAGGTTAATTTAGATGCTGACTATAGCACAGGCGCTTAAAAAATATGGGTTGTAAACTTAGTCAAATCGGATACACTCCTGAGCAATGTCTTTAAGACTAGTTGAAAATTTGCAAGAAATTACATTTTACTCTATTGGATCTCGAGGAGGTGCTAAGTAGAGCTTCAAAATGCAAAAAGAAGAAATGGGAGTCAGACAAAAAACAATTTTAAGTCAGCAATTTATTTCAAATGACCATCAAAGTGAAAAAAGTTGTTCATCAGCTGATCAAAAGACCACAGCCTTTAAAATCCAAAATCTTGGCAAAAATGTAGATTGTAGATGTAATTTTCTGTCAGGTGTTCACACTTTCATGATCTCAGGATGGCAAAGGCAAAAAAAACATTCTCTCTTTGAACACTGTCAAATTGTTGAGCTGAGGTTGGATTTAGTAAGTCATTTTAATTTTAAACTTCTTAAAATATTCGTAGAGTTATGAAGCAAAAAGATCATCTGGTAATCCCAAAAACATTTCTTCAAAGGCCTCATCTCCTTCAATGCCACAGAATTGCCCGTTTGGAATTTGTAGGAGAGCACCAAACATGGCACATTGAAAGGCGGAAGATCGTTTTATTCTCTGATGAGAAAAAATGGAACCTAGGTCCTAATGGCTTCCAATGGTACTGGCATGACAAGGAGATCCTACCTGAGATGCTTTCCACATGGCACAGTGAAGGGGGCACGATGATCTGGGGTGCTTTTTCCTTCAATGTAGCAATGGAGCTTCAGGTTGTGCAAGGGCGTCAATTGGCAGATGGCTTTGTGGAGATCTGGCAGGGGGTTTTCCCTGCTGCAGTGCTTGTCTGACGACAAAGGACTTCTTCCAAAGGAATAACGTCACGTCACTCTTGAATATCGGCAGATACTGGTATTGATCCGATCATACATACTTTTATTACTTATCTTGTAGTACGGAATGTTCAAAAATACTTGATCAAGTGATATTATTCAAACAGAAACCAATAGTCTGCAAAAATAAGTATGAGGAAAAACTCATTTATTTACTTATTTATGCATGTGGGTTATAGTTTTATCCACAATGTAGTGGTAGATAATATAACAAGGTTCGAGGTGCTCAATGACGCGTTTATACCCCCGGCATTACTCGCAACAGTGGCTGGCTCTTATGTTATAGCTAATGACTTTTTGCCATCCCGTGCGAGTTTCCCATATGATGCCGCTTCATATACGCGATGACATTTGTCGTATTAAACTTCCCCAGATCACTGTCACCTCAGGAAACTTGTGCATGACAAGGTTTGCACTCAGCTGCAATGTCTTTGGACTGTGACATGGCTGACGTCACTCCTGCTCCTTATTACTTTGTTAGCACCCAGGCAAACACTGTTGTGGCGATCACATGGGCTCTATCCGGGGCTGGGGCGAAGTCTGGAATCGGCTGCTTGTATCAGAGTGCCAAAATCGGAGGTTTGAGATGCAGGCTGATATAATCTGATATTGGGGTTTTTTTTGTGCTAATATCGGCCCGATATCAGTATCGCATCAGGACATCCCTAATCCTACACTACGTACCACATTTAATGGTTGTTGCGTTGTGTTATTTGCAGTGGGTGTTTTACCCGTTTGACCACGGGTGTGTTGTTTATGTAGATGTGGATGCATTGTATTTTGATGACATCAGACCCACACTGACAGGGTGCATCTAATCGCTTTGTTTATGGTGCAGTCATTGACATATTCATATCATATTTTTAAGCACCTGAGAGGCACGATCCAGACATCCAGTTCCATGTGTTTTATGTTCCTCTTTGCACTGTCATGAGCCATATTCAAATTGTGCAAAACGTGATCAGTTTTCTATTGAATCAAACGATGCACTGTAAATTTATCCTATTTGCAGTCACTTGCCCTTATTGTGGTATATTTTATTGTCATCTTACTGTATAGTCAATGTCATTACTTAAACATGCTGTTCTTTGTCTTTCAGGTACAGCATCTCTTACATTCCTTTTGCCAGGTAAGACCCCATGTTTTTATCCTGAAATTCAGAGCTAATGAATCCTAAGCGAGACTGGTGGGAAAACATGTTTTTATTTACTTCTAAAATGTCCCACTCCTTTGCGTTCCCCGTTTGGCAGTAATCCTCCTCCCCCCACCACCACAAAGTCCAACAAATGGCCTCTTGTTGTTTCACACTCGTGTGACGTTGTTTACTTTATCCATACTATCAAAGTAAAATCCTTTTTTTCATACAGTAAAGCCCTGTGGGCCAGATTTACCCCTTCCGCTGTGATACTCTCACATCACTGTGATTAGTTTATCTCTAAAGGCGAGAGGCTACAAGGAACATTTTTGATTATAAGCAGACATGCTCAAACTGATTAATTCTCAATCTCATGACATAAATCGGTCTCATTCATGGTAGTTACACAGATCAACCCTAACAATGAATGCTCTAAATGCCTTAAAAACATCCTGACACTCCCACAATAGTGATTGTTGTAAAAGCAAGATAATATTACTCCGTTCATCTGTCACATTCCTCCATATGGCCAACCTCCAAGGCAAGCATGAGGTTCAGTGTTGTTTTGCCAATCCAGATGAGGGTAGGATTATGTGTCATTTTGGACAGTGGACCTCCCCAATAAAGCCTAACTGTGTGTGTTTTGGTGACCCTATAATCCATCCTAACAGCTGAGAAACCTGCTATAACCTCCCCATGGTTCCCCTCCCCCATCCCAAACACTGACAACAAAACAAAGACCATCGAGCGTACAGCCCCTTCCAGAAACCAAATTCCTGAGGACAAATGTTTGATGGCTTATTACGGGCTTGCTGTTGATATACTAATGTTCATATATTCGTGAATTTGACTACTTTACAAATTTAAGTTTGCTTCTTGCTTTAAACATTTTAGTCATTATTTGGGAGGTTATTGTTACATATATCTTTAGCTATATATTTTTGTCATTAAATGCTCAAACTGTGAATTAAGGCCACACACACACAAACACCACATGGCAAGTGGATTTGATCCTTTAATGTATTTTACTCTACTGCCTGCTCATAAGCTCCCTCACCTAAAGACTGAGGTAGTGAAACGTGCACTTCCCAAAGTGCTTTGGGGCTGTGATTGCTCTACATTTTCATAAGCAATGAAGAGAGGTCTCAGAGGAGCATTATTTATTCATGGAGCTATGAGGTGATGCAAAAAATAGCATCAAGAGAAAATATAAACTAACCTGAGGCAGTTAGGATGCTGGTATGAACAACCAAAGCTTCAGAAGGAGCTAGTCCCCTTTCTTGCATATTGACCTCCCATCCCCCAGCCAGGCGATGATCCCCCCCCCTTCTCCTTTTAACCTTGACGGGCTTCACACCTCCTCCACTGAAATGTAACTGTGGCTGCAGGCAAAGTCTGCATAGCAACACACTCCATAGCAAGAACAGAAAACAAGGGAAATGGACATGGCAAGGGTCTGTGGTTGCCATGGTGATGACTCCTCTTGCATCATCGTTCAACACAGTCACCTGGCAAAGGGGAGCCCAGCATCATGCCAAACATGTGGAGCTTCCCCGCCACAACACACTCTCTTATTCATGAGGGTCCCCACATGAATTACAGCAACAAAGGGTGAAAGTGCTTTTTTGTCACATTTCATTTCATACGCATGATATCATTTTGCCCTCTGGGATGTTCTGTATGCCCATTCATTCCTGTATTATTTTTTTGACTCACATGTTCAGTCAGTACCGCTGTCTGTGTGTCTATATGTATAAACTATATCTGTTTATTTATGATTTGACCATTTTCTCTTGCCCAACAGAGATGCTGTGATGAAATGCTTCACAACCTGTCTGAGCTAGGATTCTGGAGTCCACAAATTCACGTGAAGCCTGGTCCTAATATGCAACTGCCAGAACAGTAACTCTGTAAAATTTTGTTTCTTCACATTTTTTTGTGACTCCTTATACAACATTTATTGTGGCCTCTTGCTTTATGAATGTGTACTTTAGTTGGATTATACTGAATGGTTTTATATATGGTATGAGTGTCTTTACTGCTTAATATATTTAAAGATTTATTTGCTATCTCGGAGTGGTTAATAATGCTTAAGTGCAAAAAAAGCAAATTTTACTTTGCAGTGCATTGCAAAATTTAATGCTGATGAATATATGTCTTAAACCATCTAACATATGTTTTCTGTTAAATTGTACTCTGATCAGCATACACAAATACTGACATAGTTCATTTTCATTGTCTTTAAATGAGTTGTTGATGTATAAAGATGCTGCCCACTAGTTTGTTAATATAATGTAATTACATGATTTCCCCTTGGACATTTGAGGCACTGCTTCAGTGATTCTGCACCGGCATCTTTGATGTCCACAGCTCTTGAGCTTTTCCAGTTAAACAGCGTAAAAAAAAAAAAAGCACCATATGTTTAGTCTGTGTATGTGAGCATACTGCACATTTGCCCCCTCCCCCAACCCAGCAAATTACATTTAAAATAGAGTATTTTAAAATTTGATTTCCTGCCAGATGCAGCAATGAGCCAGTTAATTACGCTTTCCTGAGCAATGTAGTTTTGGCGTGACCTAATAACCCAACATAGCTTCCAACGGGATCCCTGCACTGCTTCAGCATGACAGCATCATAGCCTTTGAGGATGGAGTTGTCATGACAACCCCTTCTGGAGGATTCATTACCTCAGTCTACCCCCATCTGAGGTGCAGATGTTCATATTAAAGTGATGAGAATGTATGTACATTTTTATAAAACACATCCATGAATATGTGTTTGTCTTACATCGTCTACATGATTTTAAAGCTGTTATGTACATTAGAGAAAGCCACAGTGTATCATTTTCCATCTTTCTTTGTACCAACCAAACAGCTTCAGTGTGTGCTTCCTGTTTTTCAAGCCCCCATGTTGTTTCATTAAACACTTGCAAAGTAGGATTATAGACAAAGTATCCCTTTAGTACAACTCATTCAAGTAACTTGTTAAATAACAAGCAAATCCCTCAGCACCATACCCTCTTTATGTAATCTGCAGGATCAAATAATGCTCTAGAATGAAGGAACGCCTGTTTTTTTGTCATCAGTTTTCTTTTTGGATTAAAAGTTTGAGGATATATCCTGATCTCTGCAATCTGCCAGTGTCTCAACTGTTTCCTGCAGCATTATGTTTAATCCAGAGGTCAGAGTGAAGCGGAATCACACACACACACACACACCAGCCTCTAAAATTAAACATGACTTTCTGCTAAATAAAGAGGGGAAACAATACAATCCAACTCACACTTATTTTGGACAACAAAATTATACAAAAGTATTTTTTGTAGGCATAATTTATGTTCACCTGTACTTCTTCTTGCTCATTCCTGTTCATAAAGTGGTCATCTATACACTGAAGTAGTGTAAATGACTTCTACAGTTAACTTCATGTGGTAGACAATATGTTGAGTTGCTTCAATACAAATTGCCTTGCAGATTGTAAAAGAAAATGCAGTTTTTAATAAATGACGTGTACATTCAGATGCAATATTGATTTCCTTAAGCTCCCTTTGAATCCATCGTGGTGGCACTGTCTGGGTATTGAAAACAAAATAGAGTAACAGAAGTCAATGTTGCACATGTTTATATATTACCATTTGTTTTTCATGGGCTTGCACGGTCGGTAGAATCACAATGGGCCATCGACACGCATCAGTAAATTGACATTTCGGCCAATATTAACTGACTGAAAGGTTCAAATCACTCGTGCGTGTCGTTGTGTGACTGACTTGTTTTGTTAGTTCAAGGACAGCCGGGATCTTTATACATTAGGTACACCTCATGCGAACATCAAGCTGTAGCCACATTTTTTTTTTTTTTACTAAGACAATTGGTACAAATTGAGCTTTTTGATTTAACATTTTGGATTTTGTAGTTGTGGTTTGCAATGGTGGCAGTACAGTGATGTACTGCTTAACACGTCTTCCTCACAGTCAGGAGATCTGGGTTCCAATATTCTCTACTCCTGCTTCACCCAAAAACATGCATGGTAGGCTAATTTGAGACTTTCAATTGTCCATATGTGAATGTGAGTGTGAATGCTTGTTTGTATGTCCTGTGATTGACATGTCAATATATTGACATGCTGTGATAGGCTCTAGCCAACCCATGACCCTAATTAGGACAAGTGCTACAGAAAATGAATGGAGGGATGGATATCTTGCAGTGGTGTAGAACTGTACTGGGCGCTGTTTTTAATATGTTCATGTATCTAGACAAGACTAGTGTGAAAACCATTGGAAGCCACAACTATAACCGCGTCTTTTAAAGTGCATTATTTTCGATATTGTATTGGATTACTACTACTTATTTTGCAACGCGACGACTCGTGACAGCAACAGAAAGCAAGCAGACCCCACTCACTCTTAGCGCTTTTGAGCATGTATGATTCATACTTTGTTGCGTGTGTGAGGTGTCTCTCAACGGAATTTAATAGTTTTATGACATCACCGCTTCCTCTCCGTGTCTTTGTCTGGCGTTTCTCCTGACCACGCCCCTTCGCCAGCGCCACCATAAAGGCGTGGACGGTGCGTGTTCTCAGCAGAATTCTCAGCATATGTACTGTGGACAACAGGTGCACTCCTTTGGATGATGCTACGCGCGTCAACTCTGAAGCAGCACTTTTTGCACATTCTTCTGTTACATTTTACATCCTGAAAATGCCTTTCCCGCCGATCAGCCTCCATCAGAAAATCTCCTCTCCTGGAAGGGAGTTTTTCGGGAAAAAGAAAGCCAGTGGCGTGCCTCCTGCCAGTGGGGAGAAGCGGGAATCCGGGAAGGAAAAACAGACCTCATCTTGGACCTCAGCGAATTTAATGAATTTGGGGCGCAGGGCACAGCAGGAGAAGACTAAGTCCCCTTCACACAGTGGTGGCCAGGAGGTTCAGGGAAAATGCTCCTGGCAGACCACCACCAAACCTCAGGACTCAACAACGGGAGTGAGGCGCTCCTCGTCCGTGGACTCCGGTAGACTTTTTGCAGGCACTGACGACGGAAAGAAGGAGATTCAGTTCACGCTCAGCCTCACCCCGGAAGCAATACTGGTCATCCAGAAGAGAAACCTGGAGAAACAGATGCTGTCGAAGCAGCAGAAATGCTGCGCGTCCGCGGACTTCCGGCACAGGCGCGTCTTCCCTTCCAAAAAAGCGCACGGTAGTTTCAAGGGCGCGCAGGTGTCCAAAGTGGAAGAGGCGGAGCATCAGGACATCACAGCCATCGTTAAAATCTCTCTTTTGAACGACCAGTATAAGTATGACGATGTGGAGTACGAGGAGGAGGACGGAGACGTGGACGAGACTGTGGTGAGGAAGTGTAAAGAGTGGCTCAAGGGCGTCGAAAGTGCCGCAGCGTTGGGGAAAGTCGACAAACTTAGTGCACTACCGCACCTTAAAGGCTGCTGACAGCTGGACTCCAGCCATCAGTGACTCATCTTCATAAATGTGCACTGACCTGCTGCAATGCAATGCTCAAGTCATTGATTTTCTGGGATAAAACCAGAGGAATGTTTGTAGCCTACTTGTTGTGGAATACTTCCCGGGATGATTTGAAAGAGTTGAATCTCAGTGCCTTTTGAATCATTTGTTGGAAGTTTGAATTCAATGACTTTTGCACATTACATGTTTTTGTTTTCAGTGAGGCGACTTGACACAAAATAATCCCAACAATTAGGTTTTATGCTCCTGAAACCGATTTTTTTTCCCCGCTCCCTTTCATGTACAGTATTTAATACTAAATATTTGTACCGGCAACTGTCATTTTGATGCCATTTGAAGTAAAACGTTTTCTACTGTCCACACACAGCTTCTTAATATGAACTTGATTGTGCCCCTTGATGTTACATGATGCTGTGATTTCAACCATTTTGATATGCACGATACGGACATTGGGCCTTTGGTGAAATTTCAGGATCAACTTATTGTGCACTGTAACATTTACAGGTGAACTTTGACCGTCGCTAAACGTTTGAATGCAAATGTCCAACTGTTCAGTCTTTCAGAATTTGTTGCATTGCTTGCTGTTCACTAACAAGGTGCTGAACAAAATTAAAGACTGGGGCTTGTCAAAAATAACGCATTAACGGCAGTAACTTTTATCATTAATCACGTTATTTTTTTGAGTGTAATTAACACATGCGCACCAGAGCAAGCGCATCTCTTACGATGGCAGACAGAAGCACAGTGGAGTGTTCCCACACACTCTATATATAGAGTCTGACCTGAACACATCAACAGCAGTACAGTACAATTCCAACACCATATACTGTATTTCCAAGTCACACATGTCTTACACACGTCTCTAGTCCATTTATCCTGGGAAGGACACTGCCAGGACACTCTTGACGGGACACTCCAAACATCACAAAACAGCTTTATAATGCGTGTGGGGGGGGGGGAGATAAATATGAAGATAAAGAAATACATGGAGTGGATATTATCACTTTGTATTCATTTGGATGTACAATTTGCTACATATAAGTATGCTGGAAAATACCCAGAAAACAAGTACATTTACCTTAAAGTACATGTCTTTGAACACCACCCCTCATTGCTCATAACTGTATAAAGTGTGATTCAAATGTTCTGGTACTATTAATGAGACTAGTGTTAGACAAATAGATTTTTAGTCTTGTCTGGTATCTTTTAGCTTGATTGACATATTCAGTTCATTTGGAGCTGTTAATACATACATATATATATATATAATCCTGTCCTGTTATTTATCTTTTTGTTAATTAAATACAGTAAAATTGGCATATTTCAGACATAGTTGCTAATGGTGATTAATTATGATTACTTTAAAAACAGATTAATCTGATTAAAAATTTTAATCATTTGAAAGCCCTATTCAAAAAGAATAAAAATGGTATTTAAACAGTCCTCACACAGGACGTTCTCAGTGGGAAGTGGCCACTGAGCTAAGAGTTTTATCAGCAGGTTGCAACAGAGACTGGAAGAGTCATGGAAAGGCATACTGTATGTTCAGTTCTTTGTTAGAGAACAGCAAGCAGTTCAAAAAGTACTAAAACATTCAACACTTGAACATGTGCATTCAGAAGTTCACAGAAGGTCAAATTAAGTTCACCTGACATTATATTGCACGTTAGGTTCATCCTGAAATTTCACCTGAAAGCCCAATATCCCTAACTTCTTGTGAGTAGTGTTTGTTACACTTTGGTGGCATATCAGAGACGCTTTGTTACCAATGTTGCTGCTACCTTAGGCCATGTGGGCATTAGTGTACAAACTAAGCCTCTTAGATTTCCTGTTAAGCAGGGTTGACCAGTGTACTGTTGGGGCAAGGTGCCTGATCGCCATCAGAAAATTGCCTCCACTCTACTTTACTTTTTGTATTATCCAAGTAAACCCTGCACATCTCTCCCAGAGAGCATCTGCGACATTTGTATTATCTTTATTGTGTGTACAATTATCAGTAGATATGCAAACGCACTCCTTGTTCAAGCCTAAGTATGCATAACTTCACCATGCAACCTTGACATTTTGGAGCTGACAACAAAGATGGTTATTTGTAGAAGCCTCTTTAGTAAGAAAATATGTACATCTTAGATACATATTCAATTTGAAGTGTCATAAACGTGTTGCTTTAATCTTCATGTATTTCTCTGCGTCACTAAGTAACCAGAGCTCTACAACCACAATGGGTGTGTGTATGTACAAACAATGGTAAACTTCTTCATTATTGTGGTTATAGTTGACTGAAATGTTAAGCTTTCAAAAAAAAAAGTTATGTTCTTGTTTTAGCAGTACATGAGTATTTAACTACCCTCTCAAGGGCTATCCACACTGAAACGTATTCAAAACAGAAAAGTATTTTATTGTTTCAACCTCTCATCCATACGGAAACGACATTCTGGGTACCCTGAAACGGTATTTTTAGAAAAAAGGCTTCCAGAGTGGGGAAATCTGAAAATGTCGGTTCATCGTTTCCGTATAGACGAGCAATCCGCAGCGGTTTTAAAACAAAGACGCCAGTGACCTCTTGCTGTCATGTGACCAGAAGTGCGCTTTGATGACAAGCAAAGCTAGTCATGGCACAAGACTTTACAGTAAGGACTGAATGTGTAAAGTAGCTCTTCCACTGGTGCTGAGCAAACAAACTGATGATGACATCACATACACACAAAGTGGATTTATTGTAGCATGCAAGCAGACTGAGATAATGGCTGTACACAGTCGTACCAAGACTTACTTGGGCCCCCTATGGGTCTACTGATATTATCATCTGACTCCAGAAGTTGTGTAACCCTTTTCTATTGTGCTGTTTCAATTGTTTATAGGCCTTTTCTCACAACACTGGTATTCATTGTTGTCCGTTGGGGGTTTGACGCTGTGCTAGAGGGGTGACAAAAGCAACATAGCACTCATACACATATTCAATACATGAGTATCTTAGTTTTTCATTTTACCGAGGCATTAGGTTCATAAACGCATGATTGGAGAGAACCTAGACATATTGTAGAAAGTCTTACGAGAAGTATGATAGCTGTTATAACTGCAATTCTTTCACTTTCACCTCCTGTAGGTGCAATACCTATGTATCCCAATACTTAACATGTAACCTAGCTGAATTCCCTCACGTTTCTTTTCCCTGTGCACTCTTTGGGTCAGGAATTGCATATATTGTCAAGATCTATCAGCCTGCTGCAGTACTCCATAGGACAGCCGTATTCTTCCTCAGCTGATGGATAGTGGCAGTGGAAGCGTAGATAGATACTGCCTCCGGCACCTCGCTGACACACAGCAGACAGTGTGCAACTATTACTGTGGCAACGGTACTGATAAATCCTCGGCCTGAAACAAAAACAAAAAACAGAACCCTCCTGCATGGACACAAGCTGTAAAACTTGAATTAACCTGGTGAGGGACCCCACAAGCCCAAAAAGAAGATATAGTCAAATATATATTTGTGCACTTTATTTGAGAAACAATGATTGTCAAATGCTTTGGACATAGCAAGAACACAATGTCAGGCTGGTGCGTGGGTGCGCTTGGTAGATGAAGATTACAAGAGGGGAAAAAATAATTATGCCTTTTAATCTTTGGACAGGCTGATTGTTTCCCCAAACATAACATTGTAAATCAAGAGGCAGATTTCAGAAGAGCTGAATCCTGGAGGAGGAAGGCAGTTGAAGACATCAACCCAGAGCAGCAGGCCATGAACAGGCATCAAGCTCAGCTGGAGAAGGTGATAGATACTAGTGTACACATTAAACATATGTCAGTATTTGCACAATAATGCAGTGACTACTCAGTGATCAGGTGTCACAATGATAAACATATTGTATAACACCAATGGTGAAACCATTCCTTGTATTTATTTGTCCTGCAGCGCCACCTTGAGGCCTATCTCAGCATGCACCACCTCAGGGATGCTCGCCACCATCAAATGCCTTTTGCAAGTGAAAAAGCCGGCAACAAGTTTGTTTCAGTCCTGTCTTCTGGAATCAATCTGCACGTGCACAGTAACATGGAATAGTCCATTGCATGAGAAGGGAGGGAGGAGCAGTCAAAGCTCTCATGATAGATTACACATTTTGATGTAGTTTTAAGCACATGAATTAAGACTAAAACAATAATACTTTAAGTCGAAGGAAAAAAAATCAATCATCAGTTTCTATGAGACGTTTAGGGGCCCCTGGATATTTCGGGGCCCTAGGCAATTGCCTGTGTTTGCCTAATGGTAAGTACCCCCCTGCCTGAACCATTTTCATGATCGAGCATGGCAAATGAATGTTTTTTTTTTTTTTAATATTCACAATTTATTGAAAAACTACAATTAAGGCACAAAATTATTTTAAAGAACCATTTGACGATATTTTGATTACAGACACTCGGCCTGGCAATGAGACACTCAAATGATACTGGAAGTTTACTCAAACATGCTTTATAATTTCAATACATTTACTGTATGTCTCTTGTTTATGAACAGAAAATTGTTCAAATACTACCTATAACCAAACACACAAATTCCAAAGGAAGAATGTTCAAAAAGATTTAAAAAAAAAAACTGTCACAAAAATGATTACGAAAACAGAACGACACAGGAACCTGGGGTCAAATGCTTGTTTGAAATGTAACCGATATTTTCGGGAAAAATGTGTTAAAATTGCAAGAACTTGGAAATGTGAACCGTCGTTGTGCATAATGTCCTCAAATTTATGAGACTTCAAACTCCATGTATGTGTTTTGCCTTTTTTGTTTACGCTTTTTACGGCTTTTTGGCAACTCTAGTTCATCACAGCCTAAACGGGGCTAAGTCTCATGCAGCAGAGTGCCCTAATGGCGGTCAATTTAACGGCTCATTGAAAAACAATGAAAACCAGGACAGCCAGGACAGGACGTGAAAACGTGAAAACAATTTTTTTAAGTTGCAGGAACCTCTTTATCTAAAGGTTTTTGATGAACTTTTTCACAATGACAAACCCCACTAAACACTCCTCACTCAAGGATTTATTGGACTAAAAATAAGTTACGATGTATTTATTAAGGTTAAATATCAACTTCAATGATAAATAAATGTTATGTTAATGGACGTTTCTACTGCTCCAAGTGGCCAAAATGTACATTTGATTGAGGTTAATAGTCATTCGTCCACTATGTATACTTCTGGGGTCAAATCAAAGAAGATAAACGTAATTAATCACAATACATGCCAGTTGTGTCCTTAAATATCTGGAACCAAAAAAAATGGAGCTGATGAGCCAGAATATCAAATTGAATAGCGGACACACTGCATTGTGGGTTTTTCGGTCAGCAAGCATACTGATTGATGAGCCAGACTTTCCCCGACACTTTCACCGGGCTCAAATACACAAAATCCAAATCAAAGCACCTCTGTTTTGACTGTGACGTCTGCACTTACTTGAATATTCATGAACATAATCACAGCAGCAACTTTGTGACTGTGTATCGGGTAAAAGTGAAAAAGTAGCAACTATTATATCAACCTGCTTTGGTCCGATGTTTACTTTATTTGGGCGACTGTGGGACTTATTAAATGCAAAAGGACTTGGTTGTGATTGACTTTGAGTTTGACTCTCCTTTTGCAGTTCTGACAGGGTGTGAACAGAGCAATAAGCTTCAGAGAGCTTCAAGGGGGTTGAACATGAGAGAAATCCTGTCTTATCTAGGAACCCCCCCAGAGCTTCTATACAGGAGGATGTAATTGTCCTCTCTAATGACTTGCACTTGGGGGGAGGAGACAAAGGGGATGCCATAAACAACTTTACAGGCCTTTCAGTACGAAACCTTTGCCTCAAACTGCTGAGCAAATGAAACTAGCCGTTGTTTCCTTGGCTTAGATGGACAGGCTCCGTCATACAGACAGACATTGAAGTCAAGCAGGACCAAACAAGACGAAGGCAGGGACACCTGCAGAGGTCTAATTGGTCCTCCCTGCCATTAATGGCTTCCTGTGGCTGCTTGTTTACTTCTCATTTGTTCTATGTGTGTTGTTTCCCAGCCACTGATACAAGGGACACTCATTTAAAATCTCAATTTCCCACCACCTTTCGTCTGCCTGTCTGTCTGTCTTGTGGCTGTCTTGCTATCTTTTATCTTTGCTTAGAAACAAAAAAAAAGTTGCAGTCCGTGCTTTTACACAATGATTTATACCTGTAATCAATCTCCAAAAGTAATTATTATCTGGTGAGTTAAATTTTTTCTGTATAGTTTTAGAATGCAAATACACTGGAGGCTTTAAGGTCGACCACAATCTAATCCAATCCATTCCATTTCCCATAGGAAGCAACATTTTAAGATTTCTGTTCAGTTCAGGAATACGTTGACTGCGTTTAATATTACAATATCAAAACAATAAAACCATCTTAACTGTAATGATGAGGTGTGAGCTACACACCTCACTTTTGAAAATTGAAAAAACTGTCACAAGTACAAAAAGAAGTTAACCGCTGAATGCATGATGGAGCTTTAGACTGAACGCGGACGTTTAATAATTTCACCTATATTTTGGTGAAATTGCACAAAATTAGGTCTTTTTGACTTATGCGGCCCCACTATGACATTAAAATGACCTATTTTTCTGCTTGTGTATTGTTGTGTGGTGTATTTTCTCATCAGTGTTGTATTCATCACACTGTTATGTCTTCTCATATTTGAGAGAGATCTTTGCGCTTCAGAGAAGTCTGCAGGATATCGGGAAGAAAAGTTGAGCCGCACATTATTCTAGTGTTTCTTTCATAACATTTCTCATCTTTTGAAACAGGAAAGCAATGCTCACATTTCAAAAAGTGGTTACTATAATCAGCTTGGGGTTACTAATACCCCTGCTGTTGGAGATTTTTGGGGTGCTAAAAATAAAATAAAATGCAAAAGAGATTACTGGTGATTGATTAATTAGTGAAGAGATATGATCCTTTTCACAAAATGGAGGAGAAGTCTACCTATCGTCTAGATCTAAGGTAACCAAATATCCTACACAAGCACAATAAATTACAATTTTTTTTTATTATTACAAAATTACAATAAAAATTGAAAAGAACACAAAGAGCCGTACATCCTGAATTGGATTTTAAATTTAAATCCCTGCCAAATGCACAATCTGGATCAGATACAAATAAAAGTTGTAGCATCATTGCACTATTATACACCTAGGTACTACTTGGACACATCTTCAGTGATGACCCCAAGGTCATAGGGTGTTTTGAGTCTTAGATTGTCAGACACCCTAGTGGCACACTACTTCACTGATACCCCCTCCAAATCTACGGCCATCTAGAGGCTTTTTCAGCAGCCTCTACGGTGCTCTTGATGGCTGTTTTGCACAGCTGATCTTTTACACCAAGGAGTTAGTGGGTTCAGGGTAATGACTGGCCAGTGAAACTTTACTTACTCATAGCAAATTGCCACTGGTTGAATTTCAAATTGTAACACCTCAGTGGCCTACTGATATTAACTAATTAACATTGTTACTATGCAAAGAGTATACAATGTAAATACTGTAGTATATCTACAGCAGTGATTTTCTAAGTGTGAGGTGGGCCTTTCCTGCTAGGTGCAGCTTGAGAAAAATAAAGAAAACATATTTTTCAAATCTGCTAAGGTAACTTCAGGTATGTTTAAAGGCAAGATAAATACGGAATCTGAGAAAGAAATCAAACACCACAAAGTATGCTGCAGAAAATCACTTTTTTGAGAAGTAGAGGAGGCTCCAACCGAATTATGTTCTCTGAAGGGAGGCTTACTGTGCCATACTATGAAAATCCCTGTTTTTAAGTATTCTTACGGTTTGCGTTTGCATACTGTCAATAAGATGGGTATCCTCCTGGTTGTTGACTGTGTGTAAAAGGCGTGCATGACGTTAGGATTAGGTCTCCGCCACGTTGGCTCTGAGACCCTAGTAGCTTGCGCAGAAGGCGAGTAAGATGTTGACGATGACGAGTCTATATCAGCTGGGTGAAATCCCACCACTCCACAGACAAACGTGGCGAGACAGCAGCTCCCCGTGCTCCACCTCAACTCTCCCAGAAGTAAATTCCGCACATGCACGAGAAATACCCAAAATAAAAGCAAGTACAGCGGAAGCCAAAACATGTTGATGATTGACATCTTGGTTATGTTTTTCATTAAATTCCTGTGGCATTAGGACTATTTATAGGCATTATGATTTGGAGCAAATGATTTATTGTATTCATGATGGTGTAATTTTCTGTGTTTGTAGCCATCTGGTCAACATCTCTTCAGCATGTGAAATTCGACAAGTATGCATCAGTGGTCTGCAAAATTACATTGACCAGAACATACCATACAGTATATTACTATATATACTATGAGTACATAAAGTACACTGTACATGTGACTTTATAGTGATTCACTGACAAACCTCTACTCATCTGTCAGCATACCTGCAATAATAATACACTAATATTGTTTGTATATTTTCCCTCGCAACAGCGTTTTTTTTCCCACACAATCCAATGAGAAGCAGGACAATAACAGTTTTAGAATTTTAAAGATTGTTCAGTTTTTTGTCGTTGTGGCTAATTTGCAGTGGTGTAGCACTCCACTATGTCATACCAAGAGTTATTTCTAATATTTTACCTCTTTTATAAGAATTAGAAAGAATAAGAATATTATATTATATAAAAATATTAAAAAAACACCTATTATTGTAATGCAATACAGTTGTACACTACTGTAACTACAATAATAAATCATTATGATTAGTGCATTCTGTAATGCATCACAGCATATCGTAGTAATCCCTATATACAATATGATACAAATTCTCTGTAGGGGACTATAGGGATGGTTTCAGCAATCTGACCGGATGCTTAGCAAAAGCTTAATATTTATTATGTATTATTTCTGATTTATTGATACTGCAATGAAGTGCAATAATAGACATAATAAGGCAGACTGATACAACGCTTGTAATGGATTCAGTAGTGGGCTTTGTATAGAAGCTGCTACACACGCCTGTGAGTAAACTGTATCTTGCTCAGGACTCCTCTAAGGAGCCAGTTTGCACCCATCAGACAAAGTGTGCTGTCACCTGAGTGTGCAGTGTTATCGGGTGTTAGTTGCACCGCACTAAAAGGTTTCTCTTGAGAAGTCGCACACCATTAGGAATATATTAACAAGTTGACATTTTGTGTACAGGTCACACATCACAGCAAGGAATAGTCAAGCAGGCACTAAGTATCTTTTTACATGTTTTATAGCTTTCCTGTTCACGCTCTGACTTCCTCATGATACTGCAAAATAAAATAAAATAATGTTGCTTCAGGTTGTCTTCAAGTGAGACATTAGCACAGCAGATCTTCGGTGAGAGATCTTGGGCTGAATTTGAGAAAAATATTTCCTCAGGTTAGTGTCAAAACCACATTGGCAGTAACCCAAAACTGACAGCAAGCGTGGGGTTTGCTGAGGAGCCTGAAAACTCACAAACATTTAAAAATAGGTGTCAATTATAAAAAACGCTTTCCTTGCAAATGTTGAAAACGGTCATGTGTACGCATATCCATGCGTTTGTCACAACCAAAACAAAAGCTGACCACAAAAGGATGATTACTATGTTATTGATGAGTTCTCAATATGATGACTTCAGTGATTTGATACAGTGACCTTCAGAAGTATCGGAACAATTCTTTATGACTTCGGTCAATTTGTTTATGTTTGTTGCTGCACGGTGGCCGAGCGGTTAGCATGTTGGCCACACAGTCAGGTGATCGGGAAGACCTGGGTTTGAATCTTCGCTGTGTGGAGTTTGCATGTTCTCCCCTTGTGTGAGTGGGTTTTCTCTGAGTACTCCGGTTTCCTCCCACATTCCAAAAACATGCATGTTAGGTTAATCAGAGACTCTAAAATTGTCTGTAGGTATGAACGTGAGTGTGAATGGCTGTTTGTCTATATGTGTCCTGCAATTGGCTGGCGACGAGTCCAGGGTGTACCCCGCCTCTCACCCAAAGTCAGCTGGTAAAGGCTCCAGCATGCCCGCAACCTTAGTGAGGATCAGCGGCATAGAAAGTGGATGGATGTTGCAGACTGACAACATTTGGGTTTGACATCAAAAGATTAATATGAGACCAGAGAGCAACATTGCATCTTTTATTTCCGGGTATTTACATCTGGATCATACGTCTAGATAGTACCTTTTGTTTTTCATGTGAGTAAAAGTATTGGGACACGTGACTGCTTGTGTTGTTCGTATTCCATTGCTTATTCAATCAATAAATAGCACTGAATGTCTACGCTCAGTTTCAGATCAGGTAGGATAGGTTTTCCTTGTGTAGACTGCATTTAAAGGTGAAAAAATATGAAAACCAGATAACTCTATGAGTGAAAAACAAGCTATTTGGAATCTGAGAGAAGCTGGAAAATCAGTCAGAGCCATTGCACAAATATTGGTCATAGCCAGTACAACTATTTAGAATGTCTTGAAGAAGAAACTACTGGTGCACTAAGTAACTGACGTTAAACAGCTTGACCGAGGGAAACATCAGCAGTTGACAACAGAAACATTGTGAGAGGTGTAAAGAAAGACCCTAAAACAACTGCTAGTGACATCATCAACAACCTGCAGGGGGCAGGAGTGAAGGTATTATTATCTCCTGCTCATAGAAGACTTAATGAACAAAAGTACAATGACTGCTCCTGAATATGCAAACCACTCATTAGCAAGAAGAATCAGAAGGCCAGGATGGAATTTGCCAAAAAGTACATAGATTAGCCTAAACCACTGTGAGCACTCACTCCAAACGTAACATGGTAAGCTACCATTAGTATGTGTTGTCTATTGTTGTCATTTCTTGCCATTTATCCCCAAAAAGTTGGACTGACACATTTTACAAGGTTATTGTTGTTAATTATACCCTAAAGCTCAGGACTGAGCCCAAATAGTGAATTCAAACATCAGTTTTGACATAAAAATGCTGCCTTGAGAACATTGACTCAGGTGGCTTTATTTGGCATTTTCATATAATGTCAGGAGTGTGGAGAGAGTGAGGAAATGTAAACAAACATTGGAGTTGACGTGAAGCTTAGGTGCTGAGAGAAATACACACACACACACACGCACGCACACACAGGCATGCAGGACTCATCTTCCTCTCACCTCAGTGGCAAAATGGGCCTCCAGAGGATAAGCCCGTTTGCAGGGAAGGAGTGCAAACATTGGTCGGACTAGAGTTTTGCCAAAACCAGCAGTGAGTTAGCTCAGCTCTGTGGTGACATGTCAGATCCACCATGGCCCCATAAGTCATCCTCTTCACTCAACTTTTCTTGACCCTTGATCTCTTTGTCCTTCAGTCAATTCTACCCCTTGGATTACATTATGTAGAATCAATATGTGACGCTTTCACGTTTAAGGTCGTTTATGAGGTTATAGTCTGGTGTTTGTGTCTTGTAAAAATGCATGTTGTTTTTGCTTAGACCTTAATAGTTACGTGTTTCAATCCAACTATGTGCTTTTGTACTGAAGATCAGAGGCTCCTAACATTTTATTCTGTATGCCTTGCTCCCACAGAAGCATTATCATCACCCTTCTTTAGCTACACTTGTGCAATTTTATGAGATTAAATACAAGAGCTGTATAAAAAGAATGCCTTCAAGATATTAATGCTCATTATTGAGTAACATTAATTTAACAATATTATGTATACAATAGTTGCGTATATTAAATGGCTGTTACTCATACCAAAGTGAAAGAAACTTTGTTTTGTATTGTAAAACCGTCACAATTTACTATTCATTGGTGTAACAGAAACAGTCAATGATCTCTTTACCTTTTATTATGTAGTTTAAAAAAAAACTGGACATCTTTCGTATTAGATGCACTTTAACTTTTCACTCAGCATTTTCTTGCAGGAAGATGCTTTGAGAAGACTTGATTTTGTGTAGCTGCACGTTTTACAAGTACAATACTGTACACTGTATGCCTGTAATTGTTTTTTAATATGTAAAACTGGCTTTAAAATGTGTTAAATAACTGTTAGTTATATAAGAGAGTTCAGAAACTGCATTTTTAGGGCTTTTTATGGGTGCTTCTATTATTCAAAGTTTTCCGGGGGTCTTGGAACATAGCCCCATGAATATTCGGGATCTACTGTGTCTCCAGAGCAGACAAGTTGAGAGACATGAAAATTGATCTGAATTCCATACAGACTCATGGTGATGTCATGTGGGAAAATAATATAAGAAATGCTTAGAATGGCATAAATTAGTGAAACTCAGAGTATTTGTATCCAATTTGGGTACTACTTCTTTAAGATGTAAACACAAAGAAGGTATTGCAGACATGAAAGGTGATTTTAAAAAAAAAGTTTCACCTGCATTGTCCTGCCTGTGTGAGGCCATAACACCATATAGACCAATAACGTTAATTCACAGTGCTGGAGCCCCACACAGGAAGTGGCCTAATGTGACACTTAGCGCTGGCTGGGGTTGTTGGAGGAGGAGGGCCAGGTGCCAAATGGAACACCGGGCCTGTGGGAAACGACACTGGGTATTACACTTCTGACTTTTACACCACTTTTACCTCAGCTCCTGTAAAAAAAGGGAAGGTGGAGGGGGATGCTTTTGTTCTTTTGTTGAAAATCCCAAAATAATTTCAACAGTAAATGCAATTTGTGCCACACACATATGAAAGCGGCCACATTTGCAACGCTGCAGCCAGACTTGATGAGGGACTTCCAACGCAAGATACCGTCCTGATTTGGTTAGTCAGTTATTCAAAATTCAAGATTTTTGTTCAATCAATCAATTACAATATATGCGCAGAAAGAAGACAATGAAATAGGCACAATCGAACGCAAATCTAGAATGCAGGAAATCTAGTCTATTGATGTTATGTGCCAGTGGCAGTCGTGCAATAGTACAAAAAATATGCTGTAGCTTTCATATGGACAAAGTATTGCAGTAGCTATAGCAGCAGATATCAGTGCAATGGATCTAACAAGAGCAATGTACACACTAATTACGAGTATTGCAGTAGTGCCATAGAAAATTCTAAAAATATATAAAGACACCAATGTTATTGGTTATGTCTGTTATGCACTGTGTTATGTCTTTGTTGTCTCTCTGCATGCATGTGCATGCAGGATACATTGAGACGCTTTCTCTGAAGCCAGATTGTTCCTGAAGCGCCAAAGAAAAGCAAAAAAGCAGAGATTTACCTGAAACGCTCGAGAAAAATGTACAAGTGTCTGAGCAACATGGGCTTCTCGGAAAGGTGCGAGACCTGCACCAAATGCACAGACATGACTCATTTGACCCATATCAACTGAACCTTGTGTTACAAATGAGGAGACTAAAATGAGGAGACTTAAACGGATGCAGGTTTGTTTTTCTCTGCTTGCTGTGAACTCGGGTGCAGACTTTTGGACAGGGAGACGGGCTTACAGTGCTGGCTGCACCAAGAACGAGGCGTCCAAGTTTTGGTTAGTAACACAAACCAGCCACAACACAACATAGCACAGCAAAGCAATGGAAGCTTGCATGTGGCTGTTACAAACTATTGGCCCTTTAATGTTTATTTTTGTTTTGTTTAGTTAAGTAACTCTGGAAACAAGGTTACAAAAAACTTAATTCATTCGTCTATGCTATATTTAAATGCAGTGCAGTACAGTGTTCTGTGTCTAAATACAGTATGTTGCACCCCTTATATATACCCATCCATTTTCTATGCGGCTTCTCCTTATTAGGGTCGCGGCGTTATGCTGGAGGCTATTCCAGCTGACTTCGGGCGACAGGCGGGGTACACCCTGGACTGGTCGCCAGCCAATCGCAAGGCACATATAGACAAACAACCATTCACGCTCACATTCATACCTATGGACAATTTAGCCTCGCCAATTAACCTAACATGGACGTTTCTGGAATGTGGGAGGAAACCGGAGTACCCGGAGAAAACCCACGCAGGCACGGAGAGAACATGCAAACTCCACACAGAAATGGCCAACCGAGATTCGAACCCAGGTCTTCCTGATCTCCTGACTGTGGCTGTGTGGCCAACATGCTAACCACTAGACCACCGCTTATATATTGCTAAATAAAATAAGCAACTTCAACCACAATAATAAACATAGTTTTAGATTAATACCTTTCTGTAATCAAAAGATTAGCGTTATTATCTCATTAAAATTAAGAAAATGAAGGCCCTTACTGTTGCCGACTGCAGCGCAATAACCATCAGACGGCATCTGCAGGAAAAGGGTCTAAAAAACAAAAAACAAATTCAAAGACCTCGTCTCCTTCAACACCACAAAACTGCCCGTTTAGACTTTGCCAGGGAGCATGAAACATGGGACACTGAAAAGTGTAAAAAAGTTTTATTCTCTGATGAGAAAAAATTTTACCTTTACAGTCCAGATGGCTTCCAACGTTACTGGCATGATAAGGAGATCCCACCTGAGATGTTTTCTACCTGGCACAGTGGAGGGGGGTCCATCATGATCTGGGGTGCTTTTTCATTCAGTGGAACACTGGAGCTTCAGGTGGTGCAGGGTCGTCAAAATGTGCAAAATGCAAATTCTAGCAATTTTTCAACTGGTCTTAAGATTTTGATCAGGAGTGTGTATACTGTATATATATGTATATATATGCATTTGTCTAAATAAGTCATATTTTAATGATTATTCATTGATTTTGTACAGATTGTTTTCATTTGGGTCACGGGTGAGCTGGAGCCTAGCCCAGCTGACTTTGGATGAGAAGTGAGGTGCACATTGAATCGACTGCCCATTAATCACAGGGCAAGTACTGTATATTAATAATACAAATACCAAAATGTAAAGTCTTGTAATACGTAATTGTGTACTCCAATAATTGCCTGTAAGTGTGAAATTTGAACTTCGAGTTTTCTTGTCAATTAGTCTGAAATGTAGTTTTAATATATTGCAAGAAGATATTAAATAATTCCAAATTTTCATTTAGTACAACTTGTCATATTGGAAATTCCTCCTCAGAAAGTGAGGAAAGCATAGTGGAATAAAATGTAAATGCAATCTTTAAGTCTGACCGCTGTGGTTTGGCTTGTGCAGGTGAGGCTTTGAAGTAAGTGTCAATATTTACTGGTTGTTGTAAAGAAGTAAGCCAGGCTGCTTCATTCATCAGGACTTTCCTGTGGATTCAATGGACTTCCTCTCTGCCAATCACAGCCAAGCCTGCAAATATCAAAGAGAGGATGAGCCAACCACCTTTGCTCCATGGACCCTCTCCCCTGTCTATATATTTGGGAATTTGACGTTCTCTACCAAGAGAGGGGAGTAGAGAGTGTAAATAACTGGTGGTCGTTTTACGTTCATTCCTAAACACTGGATTTGTGGGTAAGATGTCTGTGGTAGGGCTGAGCGAGTGTCCCGGGAAGGCCGGCCAGTACCGGGTGGATCACCTCCTCAGCGCCGTGCAGAGCGAGCTGAAGGCCGGCAGCGAGAAGGGCGACCCCACGGAGAGAGAATTAAAACTCTCTTTGGACGAGAGCGAGCTTTGGAGCAAATTTAAGGATCTAACGAACGAGATGATTGTTACTAAAAACGGCAGGTGAGCGTTCGCACATTTAGCATCAGCGAGGTCATGCAGACATTTCAAATCTCCTGCTTCTCTCCATGAAGGCGCATGTTCCCCGTGTTGAAAGTCAACGTGTCCGGATTGGATCCGAACGCCATGTATTCTTTTTTGCTGGACTTGGCATCCGCAGACAAGCACAGGTGGAAGTACGTGAGTGGGGAGTGGGTCCCAGGAGGGAAGCCCGAACCTCAAAGCCCAAGCTGTGTGTACATCCACCCGGACTCTCCAAACTTCGGCGCACACTGGATGAAAGCTCCTGTCTCTTTTAGTAAAGTCAAACTCACCAATAAATTTAACGGAGGAGGACAGGTAAGAACGTCATATCCATTTTCCGTACATTCAAACATTTACTACATTGTTTCTTTAGATCATGTTAAACTCCTTACACAAGTACGAGCCACGCATCCATATAGTGCGTGTTGGAGGCCCACGGAGGATGGTCACCAGCCATTCTTTCCCGGAGACACAGTTCATTGCAGTGACAGCTTACCAAAATGAAGAGGTTGGCACAAATAATTTCATTTCAAGGATAAAATACAGGCAGAATTATTGTTATTATTATAGGGAGTTGTAGTAGCGGCACAGATGGGTGATTCTCAAAAACTGTCCTGTGGCATATCATCATGCAATTTTGACTTGGTTCACAAATGATTTTTATTTACTGCATCTTTGTTCATCAATCTACGTTCACAAATGACTTTTATTTACAAATAATGTACTGTATCTTTGTTCATCTATCTACTGTATAGTGGAAGGCAAAACAATGAAATTCTCTTCCACTAGATGGCAGGAGATACAAAAAGAACCCATTTTTGTTTGGCGTGATGAGATATGTTGCTAAGGTCAAATATGTTGGGAAACACTGGAGTCACTATGAATAACGTCATTTGTGTTTTTTTGTATTTCTGGATTGTAGATAACTGCTTTGAAAATAAAGTATAACCCTTTTGCCAAGGCCTTCCTGGATGCAAAGGAAAGGTAAGGCCATATTAATTTCTTCTTTTCTTAAAAAAACTTTATTGGGAGACTAAAATACTTACATTAAATGTTTTGTTGTTACATTATGACACTCTTCAGCAACATTTCACAATGTATAGTGATTTGCATTGAATTTGTAGTAACCACTTGCCAATTTTGCAGCTTAATTCTACGGGTTTTCAAATATAAATTTACTAATAAATCATGCTGTCTCATGTATTGCCTAAATTAAGCATTTTTAAGCATAAAAATGGCTAAATGAACTAAAATACAAATAAAACATTTACTGTAGAAGACGCATTCAATGTTGTGATGATATGTAGTAGTCTACAGTGGTCCCTAGGTGTCAGTAATGTTACTGTAATGTTGGGTGAGACACACAAGCACCAGACTTGACTGCAGGAACAACAGGCTTTTGCAGGTTTGAATTATCACACAACAGGCACAACAATTCCTAACACGAGCGCTGTTATTATGCCTACTATATTGGGTAATACAAGTGTAAATGTGACCGTAGGGTGTTATTTCATGTCTCGAGGGCTCTAATAATGTTTAAAAATGTGTTTAGAAGGTCATAAAGGTTTTCTTTGGTCTAACTATGAAAATATTCCACTTATAAATAAGAAATCTTCACGGAAATTCACTTATCATGGCTGGGTCTTGAACCAGTAATCCACGATAAACAAGGGATTATTGTAATGATGTGAAAATAGTAAACTTTTCTTTCATTATGTTTAGTATAACCTTTTCATCTTTATCATTAGTATGTTTTCAGACTGGCATATTCTATTTGCCTGTTTTTAGATGTTTGTTTTTAAATCTTTTGGGATTTATTTTTGGTGTAAAAGTGGGTGTCTTGAAAGAGACTTGCAAATTATATTGTCATTAGGAATAGTAGTAGTAGTAGTGCTACCAGAAGTAGCAGTAACAGTAGTATTACTAGCAGTCTTATAAGCAGTAGGTATTATTATTATTTTTATTATTACTACCAACTTGATTGGGTGGGAACCATTAGCCATTGTGGTGTACGTTACCAAATATAGTTTTTTACCACATGAGAGTCCTTTTGTTAAAAACATGATGTCTTTAAGTCAGCAGTTCTATTGTTTCTGCAGATGTGATGACAAAGATATCAAAAATGAAACAGATGACAACCAGCAGTCACCCTACTCACCATGTAAGTCTCTTAGTACTTTTAAATACTGTAGATGCTTTACAGTATGTGCCATCATGTCTAATATGCATGTATGCACATGTGGAACCAGTAAGCGGCTGGTTTTTACCTGGATCAGGCTCCCTTTGTCCTGCTGCTGCTGCAGCTTCAAGTCCTCACAGCCAGTTTGGAAGCCCCGTCTCCCTGTCGCCCTCCCACGGATGTGAGCGCTACTCCACGTTGAGGACACACCGCTCTGCACCTTACAGCACCTCTTCTTACAGCCATCAGACTAGCCCCCCCAGTGAGTGCACGCCCTCACCTTCATACAAACCACACCCTCCTGAACGCGTAACAAGAAACTCAAACAAATGTTCATTGAGAGACATTCTGCATTCCTATTGCTTTTGTCCGAGCGGAACCCCACAGTTGTAAATCGTTGGGCCACAAGGAATTTGCACTTTCATCAGGAAGGGTTAAAGGCCTGATGGGTCATACGTACTTTATATAGTAAATATATATACTGTACTATATATACTGTACATAGTCAAACAAAACCAAATCAACTGATGTCTGTCATCATGTGCTTGTGTATTTATTATTATTTGTCGTGTAAAACTCACTGCTTGTGTTTGTGTTGCAGCAGGTTACACCGACCACCCCTCAGCATCTGTGCCAATGCTTTCAAGCCAAGACAACTGGTGTAGTCTGCAGATGCCAACACACTCCAGCATGATGTCCATGACGCACAACCCTACCTCCTCTGCCAACTCCAGGTATGGTCTCTCATATTGTTATGTAGTTGGGATGTAGTTTAAGTTAACCGCCACATTTACGAAGACATATGATTTTTACACCCACATGGCATTTTATTAGGTACACCGGCACAATAGATACAATGAGATCCAACACAAAACGTTGCCTTCCTGCTCACTTTTAATTGACATTGTATTGTGTGTTAGCTGGTGTGGTATGGAATAGTTTATTTGTTTCAGACATGCTTAACAAGTTACATTAAAGAATATCACATGGTCACATTTGCATGATTCAACATGTCCAAAAAGGAGCTGGAAGAAGCAGAACGTATTTTGTCCTTGTCTATAACTGAAAAGTCATATATTTTTTACATTGTTGACACAATATTTTGTTTGTCAGTTTGTTCACTTTTTTCTGTGTCAGCATTTTCTAATAAAAGAGAAAATAATAGAAATTGTATAGCACTGGATAAATAGCTTATGGAGTGATGAGCGAAGGAAAACGTGTTGAAAAAATACAATAGTAATAAATATACAAACAAAACAAATGAGTACAAACGGGGGGAATTTTTTTTTAAAACACCAGTAACCCACAGCAAATATTATTTTCTTTAACATTAATATACAATACAATAAAATAATATAAATTGATTAAAGAACAAAGTACAGTTGACATGCATCTTCTTACGACATAACAAAATGGTCATTAGAATGTTTGTACATAATACATTTCTTGTAAAGTGGCCTAATAATCCAGTTTATTCTTCTCCCACTTGGAACATCCTCAGCTAAACAGGGTAACAGAAATATTTAGTTACACACCACTGCACATTAAAACCATGATAGTAAACATAAAAAATATCAAATATCTGAAAATGTGTGGTCATTGTACATTACAAATTGCGTTGGATCTTATTAAGTGTACTTAATATTATGCGCAGTGTGTGCGTTATTTTATTTGCTCTTTGCAAAAAAACAATTCTTTTGTAGTAATTGTGTAAATTGTTTATATGATTTTGCACACGCACACACACACACACACACAAGACATAATATTGTGTGTCCATGTCTTTGTAAAGTCAGTACACCAGCCTGTGGTCTATGAGCAATGCATCCCTGGCCCCAGTGACCACAGTGTCCCACCATTCTGCGGGAATAAACAACAACCTGAGCTCCCACTTCCTGCGAGGCTCCAGCAGTCCGTATTCCAGCCTGTCTTACACGGTCACAGCGTCCTCTTCTGGCTCACCCATGTATGACAGCAGCAGTACGGAGGGGCTCGATACAGCTCAGTATGACGCCTCTCTACAGCGACCTTCTCCAAACTGGACTCCTGTCACCCTCCCTTCTTTGTGAAGAAACAAAATTCTTAACTGAGGAAAAAAATCACTCATGAGCAATGACATTTCACAAGCAGTTGGCTCAATTTTGGGACATATTGTCAATTCAACATCTTCCCATTCTAAAACATGAGTAAAACTGAAAGAAATATTCCTTGAGTTCCAGCAATTATTCTATTTATGCTCATTAGATGCTTCATTCAGCATAGCCGAATATGTTTATTCGACTGTTGATCTGCTTATATTAAGCTCAAGTTCATGAGTGTTGATTGTTAGAATTGTTGATGAATTTCAAAAAATGTTTATTGTGTAAATGAGAAAGGAAGTCTACCATACCTCATATACAGTTTATGATGTAAATAAATTAACAATTTTTAATGCAGGGAAATTCTTCACGCTTATTTTCACAGTTTGGTGAAAATAAAATCCGTGTGTTATCAAACACATATGCGATATCATATGGCCTCTAGGTCAATTTTCCACAGTGTTTGCTTTAAAAAGACAATATAAATGCAATGTCTTACCTACAAACCTCACAACTATAAATAATATGTTTAATGTATTGGAAAAAAAAGATCTGTTTAGTGCTACCTGTATGTCAACATCTAACAATTCATTAGAGAATAACATGTTGTAATGTCCGTGCCAATAATATGCTTAGCATGGTGGAGCAGAAATGCTCCGAAAAGGGTTTATAATTTTTTTTTTAACATTGATTATTAAATTGTTTAATTCAAGTACGTTTTTTGACAGCGCCAATTCACAATAGAAGTCATCTCAAGGCACTTTCCATGTGCAGTAGATCCCCACTATTATAAAATAATAGTAAATAATGGACAGATGCATAAAAAGCTAAAAAAAAAAGCCTAGAAAATACTCTAAACCCTGTAATATGCCTCTTCCAGTTATTAAATCCCGTATAAGGTCAGTTTTACATATTAAGAAACAATTACAGGCCACAATATACAATACTGTGCTTAAAAAACATACACCTTCCTGCTGGAAATTGTTGAGTGAATTGATTTGTGTTACAGCACCCTCTGCTGGATTCATCGCTGCAGCACTCTTTTCCCCCTGCAGATAGCGCCACAAAACACTTTCTACTTAAACTAAGAAAAAATATATTTACAATTCAAAACAGAGAAAATAATCGCATGAATATGTGGCAAAGTGAATGCCGAACCGTGAACAGGCAGGGATCGACTGTATTCCACATTTTACACAAAGAAAACTAACCGAGCCCCACATGAGCAAACACTTTGGCAACAGAAGAAGAAACCTTGACCAGAACCAACATTCAGTGTGCGGAGCGGAGAGAGAGAAAAAGCTTTATCAATAACAGTGATGATGTTACGTGGATAAGCTATATTAATGGAGTTCTATATCCATCCATTTTCTATTTTGCTGTCACAGTTAAGATGATGAACCCATCCCAGCTGACGTTGGGCGATGGCAGGGCACATAGAGTCTCCAATTAATATGTACGTTTTTGGAATGTGGAAGGAAGCCTGAGTATCTACGCACGCACGGAGAGAACATGCAAACTCCTCACGGAGATTCCAGACCCATCTGAGATAAGTGAATTTCTTCAAAGCAGGATTCCTTCTTTATAAATGGAATATTTTCCTAGTTACGGCATAGAAAACCTGTTCACAGTCTTCTAAGTACAGTTTTTTTAATTATTAGAGTCCTATAGACATGCAAAAAACACCTCTTTTACATTCGTATTACCCAATATAGTAGACATAATAGGAGTAAATAAGCCATTTAATACATAGATAAGACTCATGCTGGTGCTGTGTGTTGCAATAAATGTGTTCCAGACGTGTGGACAGGAAGTGACGTCAGGGGTTCAGAGTTGAGTTTTAGCTGGATTACAGCCACAACAGTAGCCTGTGTTATTATTATGATTATCATTATTATTGTGCCTTTCGTG
The DNA here is from genome assembly GCF_027744805.1 of Dunckerocampus dactyliophorus. Lineage (NCBI taxonomy): Eukaryota > Metazoa > Chordata > Actinopteri > Syngnathiformes > Syngnathidae > Dunckerocampus > Dunckerocampus dactyliophorus. The sequence continues at coordinate 12,613,181 of NC_072832.1, read as the reverse complement.
AGATAACTTAAAATTGCAATAAAAGTCTGTTGTTCCGGCAATTAATTCTGGTGGTTGTCTCGCTGAGCAATTACTGACACCTAGTGACCAATGTACAATACTAAATTCACAATTTAAATGTGTCTTCTTAATGCCTTACATTTGTATTTTTGTTCACTTAGCCATTTTTATGCTTCACAGCGCTTAATTTAGGCAAAAAATACGCAACATCTGCGTTAATATGCATATTTTTTCACTAATAATTTGGTGTATTCAACCACTAAACAGCATTTATTAATATATGTTTGAAAACCATGAGAATGAAGCCACGATGTGTCTTGCGATGTGGCAAGGGACGACTGTACATTCAATGATAGCTAACGTTTTGTACCTAAACTTTGCCAAATTGCTATCATTAGCTGACAACAAACATAACCAGTGTGTGATAGTGTTACGTTGGCATAGCTTACGTACTTAAAGCAGGATATAATGCTAGCCATGCGTTCAACGTTGGCACCCTCTCGGCAGCTGGAAGAATCAATCCCTTTAACTGTACATGTGATTAATCTGCACACATAAACAGAATATGTGCATGGAAAATTGAGATGAGGGGCTGTAGGAAAGATATGTGGAGTAAATCAAGGTTGACGGACAGGAAGTAGTCTATTCATTGCAGAAGGTCAGTGTATAAGGACATCATAACATCCTCCTGCCTCTCACACAACACACCGACATGAGCAGACACACTATCAGGAGATTCATTTGTGAGCATCTCAATGCACAAGCTACATTGTACGAATTGCAATAACAACATGTGTTTTGTCTTTCATTTCCAAAACTCCAATTGTAAAGACAAATAAAAGGATCATGCATATATATTTTAATGCACAATGCTAAAACGGCCAATTTTGATAATAATCATATTTGGTGCAAAAAGGAAGCCAAAAATGATAGGTCATCCATGGTGTAAAAAAATGGGAAAAAAACATGAAGGCAGGGTATTTCTCTAAACCTAATAATCCCATTATGATCACAATGAAAAAGCCTCTCTGCCAAAGCAGGCAGCATTGACGCAAGCATGTGTTGACGTCAGCAGCTGCAGTGGAAGGGGGGGAGGGAGTAAAAGAGTGGGGGGTGTTTGCCTTTAGAAAATACCACCAAATACCAGCGTCAGCGAATGCAGCCCTTCACAATTAAACACTATATATACTGTCCGTGTGTGCGTGTGTGTAAAGAAGCATGGATAAATGCAATGAAATCAGTATGTTGCCATGAAATGTGCAGATATCCTGTAGGCGTTGCACTGTAAATGTAAAGCAGATGTGCTGAAAGCAATATGATCCAGTGACCCTCATGGTGCGTTCATGAATAAATCAGCATGTGGGAGAAGTGCGAGAGAGAAAGGAGAGAGAGTATGTGTGTGTGCTCAACTGGTGGCACCCATCTGTGACTTTTTTTTGTAAGAGAGATAATGTGTGATATTTGGTGATCACTGCATGTTTTTTTTTCTTTTGAACCAATGGGAGCACAGATTCACATGCACGCAAATCCTTTGTTGTTTTTTTTAAACAGAGGAGTTGTCTTCTCTTTTTAATCCATTATTCTCTGAAATTTGCGCATTTTTGTTGCTATTTTTTTAACTGTCACATTCCATTTATTTATTTATTATATTGATTATTTATGCTGTTGCTGTCTGACCAGGAAGTGGGGTAAAAAGGAGCTGCTCCTAGATGGTCCTCATGACACAATGCGTGTTGGGTCCATTTATGTCACTTTCACTCGTGGATTAGGAGGTTCTGCAACCAGCACAAAGCTTCGTGGGATTTATTATGTAGCCGTGAAAAAGAAGGTATTGTCACAGAGCGCGCACTCCACACCACTTCACAAATTTTACGCACACGTGGAATCCTCTCCTCCTTTAGACGAGTACAATTGTCACACGTTGCTCAATGTTGCTTCTGCACGTTCGTCCACAGTAGAAAAATCCTTCATCGGGATGTCCATGAGTTCCCCTTTAGATGACCGCATGTGCTGTGCGTCATCCACGCCTGATTATGTCGTCTGACGTCGCATTGAGGCATTCACGCCAAAAACCCAACAAAATACAGCACAATGCAACGTTTTCAGGGTGCATCGATGGTTTCAAAGCGTGAGTGCGCGCCTGTGACGAAAATCAACTTTTCACGCACACGAGACGTGGAGCAACAAGTTTGCAACGTCGTGCGTAAATTCCCATCCGATCAGATCCCTGCGCGTGAGTGCTTCACATTTTATCATTTGTGGAGAGGAACACCATCCAGGAGGTTGCTGGTCCTCGGGAAAGTGAGCACTCTGGATTATTACACACACTGGACTCTTGGAAGGACACGAGGCGCGCACACACACACACACACACACACACACACACACACACACAGACACACAGTAGCTCTGAATGAACACCACTCATAGTTATTGTCACCTCTATTGTCACCCCACACAGACTGTTCCACGGGTTGTGTATCCTGCCGGTTGAAGAAGGTGTCCCCCACATTGTCAATCTGCGCTGGATTCTTTCACATCCGGCAAATGTCGAAGAAACGGAAAAGTCTGGACAACTTGAGCTTGGAGGATTCTCTCTTGGAAGGTTGCAGTGACCAAGGTAGGAAACATCATCTCTGTTAACTTTCATGGCAATGTGCATCCACTCAGCTTTACAACAATGCAATGTAATCGTTGTCCTTGCAACATTCTACAGTATTTTTGATAATCTCTTATCAGTCAAGTCACATTGGAAGTGTTTGGACCAGTGACTCTTCAGTCACTAGTACCCCACCTGTATAACTGCCAATGACAAAAGACTGTAAGAAGTTGTGTTGAGTTCCGTCCATCTGTTTTCTAGTCTGAACATCCTCATTAAGACTACAGGTGAGCTGGAGGCTATCCCAGCTGATCAGGACCAGTCAATCACAGGACACATATAGTCGTTCACACTCACATTCACACCTTCGGATAATTTTGAGTGTCCAATTGGCCAAACAAGAATGTTTTTGAATGTGGGAGAACATGAAAACACCACGCAGCTGCTCCAACAGAGATTGAAACCCCAGATATCCTGACTGTGAGGCACATGTGCTAACCAATACACTACTGTGTTAAGATATTAAGGAACACTACTTCTCATTATCTTTTTTTCCCCTACATTTTAAAAGTTGGTATTGCACATTTAGGAGCCATGCTTCATTTGGGTTTAGTTCTTCTGGTTTGTTTTGGGGCTAATTGTGGAGTGCTATAATTGGTTGACCACTGGTGGCGATATGGAGGTGTTGCATATAGGTATGGAAGTGACAAGGCATAGATTAGGGTGACGGGACGTCACACGGTGTTTACCACTTACACACACACACACACACACACACACACACACACTCATGCACGCCATTGCACCACTTTCATACCCGCCATTTATTCAACCTGCCATAACATTTGCCATTCTGGACATTGAATTAATTTTTTCACTCGTACGCAATAAACATAATATTAACTCCAACGTGATCATCTACCTGGAGATTTCATTATTGGAGCGTGTTATTACCTGGATTCCCCGCACCCAGCGACTAGAATGCGACATGACAGCCCATGAATGCGTCGCTACAGCACAATTTTGAAGAAATACAATAGTTTTGCACCTTTCTAAAATATACTAGTAACTCCTAGCATAATCTAGAGCAGCGTTTTTTAAAGTGTTCGTCATCTTGAGAAAAAGAAGAAAAATATTTTTTTCAAACATAGCTACCCTAACTTGAGTCCTGTTTAACTCTTTCAATTCCAAAGAAGTCTTTTCAAAAAGTAAAGTTGACTGCCAAAGACGTCTATTGACGCCTTTTTTTCATGGGAGCTACAGATCAGAGTCTTATTCATCTGTGTGTGAATTTCTGACCTGGAGTCAATGTATTTTTGTCCCAGTTGGGGACGACAGTTCTTTTTTCCTCCAACCGGCAGCAACAGATTGTCTATGAAGAGGACGGATTGTGAGTTGAGAGAGGAAAATGGCGTAACACATGCAGAAATCGAGCGGAGACCAAAAATACAGGCAGCTAACGCTGTCACAGAGCTTGTCTGGCGGTGGATCTGCCTTTAGTATTGACGCGATCGCGAAAGATAGAGGTGACACGGGTGATGTAGGTGACGTAGACACAAATGCAGTTGACAATGGCGGCCGTGTGGCGCAACACCGGAGCCTGACACCGGAAGCAGTTCAGAGTGGGGTGACTCAGAACCCAACCCTGATTCCTCTGACGAGTGGCTGCCGTCTGGATCAGTCAGCAGCAGGGACTCTTCCCCACATCCAGCAGACCCCACCGTCACTCTGCTTGAATTTGCTTCTCTGCAGAAAAAGCTTCTTTTCACTGTTTTTTGGTCAAAATCAGTTGTTTTTGCTGAAACTACCCAATGTTCTACCGCCAATATCTAAAGACCCAAAAAGGCTCGAAACAAACATTTTTTCTGATGAAAGAGTCTAAAGTTTCTTTAGATAGTTTCAACGTTTATGTATATTCCATGGGTCTTGAGTTCAAAACTCAAAAACAGTATGGAGCTCTCTGCTCTGAACATGGCTGGCAGTCAATAGGTTAAAGGCAAAATCATTTCTAATCCCACCGTTGAGAGAGTCTGTAACTCAGTAAATTTAGTAGTACACACCTCACATATCACCAACCATTTTTAGTCTACCTTATCAGGGGACAATAAATACAACTTAAATTAACAGAGTAGTCAGTGCACAGCTTGTGCAACAGTATAGATTTTCTGTCCCCTGAAAATGACACAGCACACAACAATTATTGTCTAAATAGCTGGCAACACAATTGAGTACACTTCACAGTGAACATGTCCACACTGAGTCCAAAGTGTGAATGTTTAGCGTGAGCACCATTATTATCCAGCACTGCCTTAATCCTTTTGGGCATGGAATTCACCAGAGCTGCACAGGTTATTACTGGAATCCTCTTTCACTCCTCCATGATGACATCACTGGTGGATCTTAGACTGGAGGCATACGTGGCCACTCCATCACCTTCACTTTCATCTTCTTCAGCATAGCACAAGGAGTTGCGTTTGGGATTGTCATCATGTTGGGAAACAATCATGCTGACGATCATCAGAATGTCACAGAACATGCTGCAGTTCATGTTTCCGTCAATGAACCGCAGCTCCTCAGTGCTGGCAGCACTTGGCTGTCCCAGACTGTGATGCCACCACCACAATGACTGACTCTACTTGGTACTTGCCAGCTGTTTAGACAATAATGGCTGTGCGTTGAATCATTTTCAGTGGGTAGTAAATCTACACTGCTTTACAAGCTGTACACTGACTACAAAGTATATCAAACATTCATTTATATCGGACTGTCCCTTAAGAAGATGCATTGTATTAAAAATGTGTTGGGTGTACTTTTTTGTACGGTACTGTACTAGGAATGTTTCTAGTGTTTCTCAACAACCCAAACTTACAACAATGTACTCCATAACATGCACATATAAACTAATGATCAAATCTGTATAAATACCACAAATATTTTTTAATTCACTCATGTCATTTACTCACAGTACTTGTGTACTATACTGAATGGGGTGTGGGGGTTGGTGACAAGTCATGTCTGTACAGGCCCGACAGAACGTTTACATCAGGAAGTGTGAAAGTCATCCTGTGGTGTCAAACTGCCCAAAGCACATGGTGACGATGAAAAACACTCATGTCACTTCATTAGGTACCTGTATAACATCCGTCTGAATTGAATAAAAAAATATCACTTTCACAAAGAAAAGTAGAATGTAACACTATACCAGGGTGTCCAAAGTGCGGCCCGGGGCTGATTTTTTTTGTGGCCCTTGGCACGTGTTAAAAATACAATTAAACAAGAAAAATTAAAAAAGTAACAACAATAATGGAACAAGAGCAGTCATTTTTTCAAGAATAAAGTAGAAATATGAGAATAAAGTCATAATATTGTAAAATTACGACAAAAAATTTGACAAGCACAATGTCGTAATGCTATGAGGAAGAAAAAAAAGTACTTTTCACAATAATTTCCGCAATATTTGTAAAAAAAACCCAAAACAAACAGAATAAAGTTGCAATTTTTGGAAAATTTGGCTGCGAAAAATTTGTGATATTATGAGAATTAAGTCAAAATATTATTGGAATACAGCCGAAAAAATTTCAACACGACAGTTGAAATATTTGTAAAACATAAGCAAAAATGCAAAAACGAGCAGTGGAGAAAAAGTATTACTGTAATACTTTGTCACTGTCAAGTTCTTTTGGACTAATGCCAGCCTGCACTTGAAAAGGCTGAGAAGATTGTAGTGGACACTTTATCAACTCAATTCCAGTAGAATTTCTTGAGTTTTATTTCACACTTCAACTATTTACAGGAGCTTGTCAGGTTGGGTTGATAACCTTTGAATCAAGGTCAGTTTTGCATCATAGTTGTATCACAGATTTGAAAGACGTGCATTTTTAGCATCTCAATCGGCATAGGAATTGTCATGCTCTTTGGTGAATACAACTACAGTCATGTACAGTCGTGTGATGCTTATTTTTTTAACAATGTTCTCAAATAAGCCAAATTCAACTGAACACCTCCCACTTGACCTCCTAGTTCTTGAACCTAAGGAGAGCACACTAGCCTTTTACACTTGCTCCTCTGCAGGTGTCAAGATGTACATTTAGGCAGTACAATGCCAAAGCTATTGATGTAAGAACATAAGTGATTTTGGCTATTATCAAGAAAGCCATGGAAATAGCTAGATATCAGCTCTTAAATTAAACTCTTATGAGCTATTTTTGTTGTCATCATTTGTCCTGACAAACGTACCTTTAGTTGTACCAGGCATTAAAATGAACAAGAAACGGAGGAAACGAAGTGGTCTAATCATTTTTTCCATGACTGTATTTAATGTAACTACGGATGTGTTGACTTACCAAACATGTCATTGGTTTAGCGTGTCTGATAGCAGGGTTTATCCTTTTAACCATGCCAGAGGTGTGTCCTTCAAGTGGACTAGGCTATTTTCTAAACTGCACTGTAGTCTGGTACCGCAGATGGTCCTGATCATTTTAAAAGACAAATTTGTAATAATCGTCATTGTAATTTGCAGTGGTGCAGACCGGATGGCATCTTTTTTCATGTTGAGGCCGGTTAGAGTAAGGAACAGTTCTGGACTGAACATGTTCTCAACATGTGACATGTTGACGTCACAGGCTATGAGTCTTTATGGGCCCAGGCCCAAATGAGAGTTTCCCCTTGGCTAACACAGAAGGAGAAGACGGGCGCTTCCTTGCCACGACTGTGCCTGACATCTGTGACCACTCAGGGGGGGCACGCCCACTCAAGATGTTACCATCTTGCATATTGTGATGATGAAATATAGATAGAAAAGTGGGTTATCTGCACATTTCCAATGCATTAAATTAATCTTACAGTGTATGGGAAATAGTGTGACTTGTGAAAGGTAATAAACATGCTTTTGAGTCATTAAGACTGTAGTTGTTCACTGAGAGTTGCTGACTTTGCGACCAGTCCAGGGTGTACCCCGCCTCTCGCCCGTCTCTGGTATAGGCTCCAGCTCACCTGTGACCCTGACCAGCATAAGATGGAGAAAATGGATGGATAGTTGGATAGCGGCTTTGTGCTGTACCTTTGAAATACATCACTTTGCATAAGAGACCAAGCCAGCCGTCTCGCTGCCTTGTGTAACTTGCAGGGGTGTCACTCCACATCAACTCACGAGACGAGATGATACATGAGATTGGTTCCACAAAGACACGATGAGACGAGATTTTAACATTGATTTTAAGAGAAATACAATGAAAAAAAAAATGACTGGACAAACAAACTTATTTATTTTACCGAGTCACAAAAAAAATGCATGTGCATTTTGAAATGTTTACTGTCTCACAAATTGGCGCTGAACAACCACTCATGTTATGATGATAGATAATAATAATATATCATAATAATACAATATTTCCTTTAATATGTCATCTTTTCACTCTGTAGCAGTGGAATTGCTGTTTGTGACATGTATTTTCTCACAGGCAATTCGTACTGTCTGTCAAACGTTTGCAGCATTTCTGGAAATGGTGGCTTTTCAACTGTTAAAGAGCAGCATTTCTTTTGCAATGTATTAAACTACACTCTGTTAATGTACACCATTTTGGGATGTTCTGTTTGTATTTACTTTGCCGATCAAACATCGCAGTGAGTGTTGACTGTCGGTGTGTAGTTTTTTTTCTCAGATGGGAAAAGTGGGGCGGGTGGATATATTTAGGTGGGCAAGTTCGTTTTGTTTGTGTTGCCTCCACTTTGGAATAAATTTGGCATACTGGCTCATTTGTGTCGATGGGCTCACCTTGCTCATTAATATTCCTACACGGGCACTGTGGCATGTGGCTTTGTAGCACCTTTTTTCTTTTTTACCTTGCATTGCTCCTCATGAGGCTCCACTGTTTTGCTGTGTATTCTAGATCCCCCGCCTCCACCCACCGTGACAAAGTGACTGTATGACTGACAAAATCTCACTCCGTCTCACAGTGTCTCAAGCTAATGTCCAGGAAGTGTCTAGGTGCTGAACCAATGCACAGAGTGAACTCTATTCCTGCCTGTTTGGAGGGGAGAGTAGGAAAACAGGCATGCTGCACATGGCAATACAGTATATGGAGGCCGGGAAAATTATTGAGTTAATTTTCATTTATCGCATGATTAATTAATTTCTTATTGCAAGAAATTTTGATCTTGCAAGATCCCGTGACACCCCTAGTAACTGTCAGGACATGGTTACCCGAATGTAGATCACTTTATGTCTTTCTATTTTTTTTATGATTTTCAATCTTGTTCTGAGCAGCCGGTTCTATGGTCTTCATCATGTTTATCCTCTTTGCCATCCTTGGTACCCGTTTGCGGAGGCATCACAGGCTACTGTAACACTGCAGGTCAATTCCGATTTTTTTGCTCATATGTGACCTGTGTTCAGTGACGTGCAGTCAGTGGGGGCATGATCACGTGTCATGATGAAAAACAAAAAACGAGTAATAACATAAAATAAATATTAATATTTGTCCGTTGAACTGTATTCTAAATGTATATTCTGTGTGATTTCAATCGTTTTTAACATTTTCTTAGGTAAAAATTGCTGAATTTGCACATTTCCTGGTCAAATACAGGGAAGAAACCTAAGGTGAGGCTGCCTCAAGCGTCTCTTCTCAGCTTAGAGCACAAGCCCAGCCTACAGTCCGAGTGCACACTGAATTGGATCATGGCGCCTCCCAGTTTCTGTTTGTCACATGTCGCCAATAATACTGCATAATGTTGCAGAAACAGTTATTATACACCTTTTTCTGCAGCCTGTGCAATTTCTTTAATGTCAGTGTGATAATGACTCTTGCTAAGAGAAATGTTGAAGTTGAAGTTTGCGCTTTATGTATATTATTTGTCATAAGGTAAGATAAATATGTGTGTGTGTGCGTGTGTGTGTGTGTGAGGTGTTTGGGGGTCTTCACTATAGAAGCGGATGTATGATTTATAATATAGTGAGAAGAAATGTCATTATCCGTGGCTTTAGCTTGTCAGTGTAACACAGCGAGACCTCATGTAAACACACCCAAATGTCCACCCATGCTTATGGACACACCCATATCTTATTGGGGTGGTTGTTTAGCACAACACTGCCCACTAGTGGTACTGGTGTGAATTGCAGAAATACATCTTAGGGCGTCTTCGTCTGTCATATCTTTTCTACTTTTGTATTCATTGAAACCGCTGACCTTTCATTAACTGTCTGTAATGACGCAATGGTGGTTAGATGACTCCATCTCTGTGCTCAAACTACATCAATAACAGACGCTAGGTGGCGCTAAAGTATAAAGCTGGAATTTAAGGAGCCACATGATGGAAGTCCACCTTGATGCAATAACAAAGTGATGTTTTGCAAGATACTGCTCATACATGAATTTATAATAATTGTCAACAATGAATAGAAGGAAATTCATTTTTTTAAAAGTGAAAGAGTCATATTATTACATCAAGGCTATCTATGTATTATTTTGAAATAGCAGAACCACTTCATTACTTAAAAGTCAGCTATAGATGTTACAATATTGTCAGCGTGTATCTCCAAATTGTATTCATATTTTCATTACAACTGAACATCAAAGAAATGTTGGGTTTTTGTCATATAAAAATTTTAAAAAAAGGAGATACATGCTTTTTACTGGCCAAATGATGCAACATGAGTGAAGTGTGTTCGCGTGAGTTGTGTGTCAGCTAGACTTTATCCATGTGTTATCAGTAAACAAGCAGAGCTGACGTCTGGCTGCTCGTCTTATTTGGCAGCCAGGCTGATAAGCCTGGACGTCAGCGCCCATATTTCTCACCTATGATTCATATTCACCTTATTTGGCTCGTGATGAGGGCTGCTGCAGGCAGCCGGCTTCCGCTCGTCTGCTCCACCACTCCCTCTTTTCTTGGCACTCAACATCTTCAAGGTCTCTCATTCTTTGCTCTTCAAGGCCTGAACTTTCATCAGGTTACTACTATTTATTTGCACTCTTTGTATTTTGCAATATCACTGGGTTTCTTTGCCACTGAGCTACCCAAACATTTAGGAGCCTACAATGTCCTTTTTGGTGTTTGTGCATTTTTTGCACGTTTTCCTTTTCAAGCACAAAAGAAAATGCTTTAAATGAACTATGAACTAGAATGGCTATTAACTCGAATGGCAGCCATAAACAATCGTCAAAGATACTAATCTCTTGCATTTACCCTAATTTTGCCTTAAAAGAAGCACATTATTTCCTGAGAAAGGAGGTGACACGCAGCCAAATGTCCAATCTTGTATTACTACTACTACTAAAAATAATAATAATCATAATACTCATAACAATAGTAGTAGTAATAATAACAATATCATCATCATCATTTTAAATCATTATAATAATATCTAAAAGTGCATTAAAAATATATCAACATTTTTCAGGTTCATGTTACAGGTTGAGGTAAGTTATCCAAGCTACATGAAAGATAATTACAGTATAATTCTTCACAAGGACACTGAGTTGAGTTGATTTGAGGATAATCATAAAGGCCAGGTGGATAATTAATTATACATGAAAAAATGAATTACAATTTAATTCCTTTTTTTAAATTTTAACAAATTCATGTTAATTAATTTAATTTTGCAATTTTGCAATATTATCAGAATACAGTTTTAAGCAGCTTGTAAAAGTAATAGAAAGGATCACAACAATAAATATGGGTAAGCAATTAATATGACACATGCGATAATAAAAGTTGTAGGGATTGAATAAATAAAAAAAAATCTATGTTTGGTCACTATATTTTGTATTTACATTCTGCATTATGTTTTGTATGCTTATGCAAGTGTGCAAGACTATAATAAATATTTTATAATCTGGTCGCATTTATACGAATACATTATTTTTGTTATTACATATAGTAGTAATAATAGCACACATAGCACCAATCAAAAGCATGGACACACTTTCTCATGCTGTTTGAGAATTTGTATCCAAACCTTTGATTGGTGCATTTTAACACAGCTAATGTGTGTTTGCATGTGTAGTCCATAGGCCTGAGGAGGCTGTGTGTGTGTGTGTGTGTGTGTGTGTACATTTCGTTAGTGGTTTAATGTGGAGCTGCCACATTTCTCTTGTGTTTGCGTCATCACCTATTTAAATAAAATCAAAGGTATTTCAACCCACAGTTAAGCCCACTCGTGTGTGCTCTTGTTAAAGACACACACACACACACACACACACACTTTGCACTGCATTTCTATTAGATTGGACAGTGATGCGTTTCCCGTGGTCGAGTGACGTCCGCAAAGCAAATGAGCGTTTGTGTGACCACATGCTCATCATTATCATAAACGTCCTCTCCAATTGCACATGCAATAATCTAGGTCATAGTTATGTTCCAATAGAAAAAAGCAGGATTGGTATTAGTGGAAGATGTATGATTGTGTAAATTGTTTGGCTATTATACAATGTTGTCTTTTTTTTTTTAAATGAAATTGGAAAATCGCTCTGAATGTTCTGACCTCGTGAAAGGAAAACATTTTGACAGCAGCTCAAGCTGGAGAGCAGCAGTCAAATGCAAGATATTTTTATGTTGTGCTGAATGAATGATTATACAACCAAACTCACCAAGAGGTGATCAGACTTTTACAACAAAGTGTCAGAGCTTTTCCTGGAGAAGGCCAGGGTGCATGTACTTCATATACATGTATGTATGTATATTATATTATTGGTGACAAACAGGAACTGGCAAGAGCCATGCTATCGTTGTTTTTTAAATTTGTCATCATGACTGGCGACCTGCTTCCCCTGACTGCACGTCACTGGTGTGTCAATTACTTGGGATTTTTTTGCCATTTGCTGGTGATCCTCGAACAAACTGCTGTATTTCTAATAATGGGAAGTTTCAGTTTGTAAGCTATTTTCTCTTCATAAATGTCACATTGTATCAATAGCAAGAGTTGTGTACATTTGCAAACATAACATTTTTTGTTTGTACCTTAGCCTGTTTTTTACACTCACTGGCCACAGCATTAGGCACCTCAAAAGAATCTAATGTGATCAAATAAATCAGTGTGATATTAATAATTTAACCGGCATATAAAAAACGTTAGCCAGGCAAATGTCAGGTAAATATAACAATAAGCACCTGGATAAACATTACCCCCTTGGCAGAGGTGATAATGCTCGGTTTCGACACTTATCAGAGAGCTATTCATTGGGCAGTGATGTAAGAAGTGCACTGCGTCATACTGAAAGGTGTGTCTAATATTTTTGTTTATCTTAAGAAAAGGGAGTTGTGCATCCGGCGTAAAACCGAGCCAAGAAGGAAGAAGCTGAATTTAAAAAACAAATTAAATGCTATTACTTCTTTGTGAGTGCTGAACGGATTCTACAGCGCTTGTTTTAGATTTTATTCAAATGAAAAGTGTTCTTAATGAAGGGTCTGGTCTGTTTTGTGAGGTTGGATGACTTCCAAGTTGTTTCAGTTCCAAAACCCCCCCAAAGAGCTGTAATGATTGTGACTCAATGTTTTGGTCAAAAAATATGCATCTGCTGAGTAGAATTAATTTGTGTGTGCAATTCATATTCAATTAACTGTATTGCTCATATTGTACTGAGCAGCCAGTAGCATTTCTGATTCTATGGTCATCATCACCATTTTCCTTTTTTCCCAAATGTTTCTACGTGTTATACAGTATAACATGATAATGCCTATTTGAAAATGTGATAAAAAAAAATGTACAAGTCACCAGGGATGCGAACGATAAACCGATGCAACCGGATATCCGGTTGAGGGCCGAACAATTACGATTCGCCGGTAAAACAATCCTGTGTCGCTAAAAATCAGCCATAAATCATTCGATGAATCGATTGTGGAGACATGCACCAAGTCTTGCGAGAGAAGCAATGGGTTGACAGTGTCTTATAAACAACGCGAGAGCCTGGGCTGCCGGTGAAATGTGCCGGCCGACCGGCTGGCTCGCTGATAGGCACTGTCGCCCGATAGCCAGCCGGTGTTTGAACGCCGAAGTTTGGAACGTCTTTGGATTAATTTTAAGGAAGGGTGCAGAGCTTGACCAGCCAGACCAGCAGAAGCGAGTCTACTTTTGTATTATTAACTGGACTGAAGGCTGAGACGTTTTCATTGTTATATTTTATATAGATACATACATTGATGTTTATTGTCTTTGCACACAGTATACAACGAAACTTATTTTGGTGGCTCCACTTCCATTTTTAGCAACAATAGGACATATTAAAACTTAAATGTTGCAAGTCCAAATACAGTATATATATAAAATATAGAATGTAAAATATTGATCCCATCAAGGATGAAGATGTTCATTCAGTCGAAACCATATAAACATTTGACGTTATTCTGTTGTCTTTATTTTTGCCAGTGCCTTAGAGAATACTTGCGGATAAGATGTGCTCTTTTGCACATTTGAAAATACTGTAAGAATGCCACTTTCATATAATTGGCATGTTAATTTTATAATGTAAGATTAATATCTACATCAACAAACATTAACCGTATCGAATCGCATCGTTTGTACACTGCATCGAATTCTCTTTTTAAAATATATCGATTTTGAATTGTATCGTAACCTGTGTATCTAGATTCGAATCGAATCGTCTATCACAAAGAGATTTACATCCCGTATTAGCGCTTTTGTAGTAAATCCTACGGCGCAAGTTTGCTTCCAGTGGAATAAAAAAACCTGAGGCAATTTAAAGGTCATTAAAACCTTGTGTGTGTGTGTGTAAGAAACACAAACACTGCGGCAGGAATAATTACTGCCAGCACTGTGACGTAGACGACGTGAGGCTGTTGCGAATAGCAGTAACAGCATCTCCTGCTCGAGCCCGCCTGCCCCGTCTCTGACTTCATTTCCTCCAGCTCTGACGCAGGTACCCCACCCCCCACCATCCCTAACACACACACACACACACACACCTCCCCTAAACCCAACAACCTTCTCTCATCATGTTTTTTTTTCTCACTCATTTGTTGCTTTTTTTTCATCCATTCATTCATTCAATTGCTAAGCTTGCACTGCAGTGCTCCACATACCGAGGTGATGTAGTCTTTTTACACAGTCTCGTGCTTTGAACCACATTCTGTTTCATGTATACCTGTCTAGGCTGAATACTGCAAGTTAAATAACAAACTAAATATTTCACCCACGTGTGAAATGAACTGCACCGACCTCATGTTTGAAGTTCCATCACATTGAGCTCAGTTTGGATTTTTTGAGACATTGATGCCAGTTGTTATTTTCAACTGTCATGCTCCCACCTGTGTACTCCATGTATAAGATACTGCTGACATCATTAAAGATATTCTACAGTGCACCATGATACAAAGAACGAACCTTGAAAGAGGATGTTAAGGCCGTTATCCAGCTCAGCTTGCCATAAAAGGCGACCTTCACGTGATCGGCTTGTTTCCTGTTGATGAGCCAGCGCTGCCAGCACCTCTCCGGCAGGACCATGCAGGCAGATGCAAGTCAAATTACTAGACGCAACATGTCATCACTGTTGTGTAATGTACAGTGCAATCACTTCAACAGCTCGACCCTTATTCCCATCATTGTCATTAAGGCAGAGGCCCATTCTAGAATGTGAACTTTAGTGGTTCTCAGCCCCCAATTAAAATGTTAGGTATACAGGACCATATTACCAAGACAACACTTATTGCAATTTGAATGCATTTTATAACATGGGTTGGATATAATACCATAATACATAATACAATAATACCATAACATACAGATAAATAACAGATATGCTGTTACACCTTGAATGCACTTTAGTTTGAATGATCTCTGTGTAAAAGAATATAGCTTTTCACTAGCAGAGACAATTTAGCGAACAAATACTGTATACATTGTTATGTGTGTACATGAACAACACAAGCAGCTATTGCAGTGCATTTGAAGACTTGTAGTATTAGCAATGTATGTATTATATACTGACTGGCTGGTATGGACTTTAAAAAATATTTTTGTACCAGCGTTCAAAGCCATATTTTCATGGTAGAATGCGGCCAAGTAGCAAAAAAAATCCATATTTAAGCAAATTGTGCATATTTTTTGCCTAAATGAAGCATTTCCAAGCATAACAATGGCTAAATGAACTAAAATACAAATATAAGGCATTCGTAAGACGCATTCAAAGACGTGGTGCAATGCAGTATTCTACACTGGTCACTAGGTGCCAGTAATTTTACTCTAATGTTTGGTGTGGCACACAAGCATCAGACTTGATCGCTGGAACAACAGGCTTTTATTGAAAGTTTGAATTATCTCACAACAGGCTTAATAACATCAAAATCATAATAGTAATAATCATAATAACACAAACTACAGTTCCACTCCACTCCAAGCTAAAACTCAACTCTGAACCCTCAACGTCACTTCCTGTCCTACACACGTCCGGAACACATTTATTGCAACAGACGAGCACAAATCTCATTTGTGTCTTAAATTGTTTAAATTGTGTAAAGGTGATTATAGGGATCTTATATGCATGTCTACAGGGCTCTAATAATATCCATCCATCCATTTTCTATACCGCTTCATCCTCATTAGGGTTGCGGGGGTATGCTGGAGCCTATCCCAGTTGACTTCGGGCGACAGGCGGGGTACATCCTGGACTGGTCGCCAGCCAATTGCAGGGCACATATAGACAAACAACCATTCACACTCACATTCATACCTATGGGCAATTTAGAGTCGCCAATTAACCTCACCTGCATGTTTTTGGGAATGTGGGAGGAAGCCGGAGTGCCCGGAGAAAACCCACACGGGGAGAACATGCAAACTCCACACAGAAATGCCCAGGGCAGAATCGACCCAAGATCTTCCCGATCTCCAGGCTGTTCCTGTATTGGCCAACGTGCTAACCACTAGACCACCATGCATGTCTACAGGGCTCTAATAATATTAAAAACTGTAAAAGATTGTAAACAGTTTTTTTTTATGCCTTAACTGCAAAAATATTTGATTTATAAATAAGAAATTTTAATTTGCGGAAATTTAACTGTGATAAAATAGGGATTACTATATAATAATTCATTCCCTATATCATGAGTGGGCTTTTTTGGGGTACTGAGATCAAATGCATCATCATTGTGCCCATGTACCCATACATTGTGCCCATGTATGGAAAGGCATAACACCACTCAAGCAGTTGTCATCAAACATGAAGAGGCACATAAAATGAATTTTGTGCTTCTCATTGAGTGAGCAATCAAACTACACTCAGATTGGACTGACTGAAAATGGAGGTATTCTTAGTTGTTGCTATTCTTCTGTTGGATCCTAAGGAGGTTCTAAGTAGAGCTTCAAAATGCAAAAAGAAATGGGATTGAGACAAAACATTTTTTGAGTAAGCAAACAAGCATTACAGTGAAATAGGCTGTTCATCAGTTGATCAAACTGTTAAGACCACAGCCTTTAAAAGCCAAAATCTGGCAAAAATGTAGATTGAATATCATTTTCTGGCAGGTATTCACACTGTCACGATGTCTTGAAGGCAAAAAAGCTTTCTCTCTTTGGATGCAGTCGGATTGTTGAGCTGCATAGGGACTCTTGCAGTGCACCATTGCTGCCGAGGTTGGACGCAGTAAGACAATCATTTGAAACGTCTTAAAAGATCCTGAGGGCTATGGAACACAAAAATCAAGTGGTAGAAAATGGGGATCCTATTGGCTGTCTGTCAAGACATGGGACGATCCTCGACCTATCAATGTTACCAAGGAGCTTCAGGTTGTGCAGGGGCGTCAAACTGCAGTTGGCTCTGTGGAGATGTTGCAGGGGGCTATCCCTCATGACTGAAGGCCCTCGTCTGTGTGGTAATGACTGGCTTTTTCAACAGGACAACACTGCAGCCCACAATGCCCGCCTGAAAAAAGACTTCTTCCAGAGGAATAACGTCACTCTTTTGGACCATCCTGCGTGTTGCCCTGGTCTAAATCCAATTGAGAACATTTGGGGATGGATGGCAAGGGAAGTTTAAAAAACTGGACATCAGTTCCATCTTTACCACCTGGAGCAACATCCCCACTAGCCTTCTGGAAACACTGGCATCAAGCATGCCCAAATCCATTTTTTAGATGATGATCAAGAATGACGCAGCTACTCATTACAGAGTCCTTTTTGGAATATTTTATTTCTATATGAGGGGGTGTCAGGTTTTTTTTTTAAATATGGCCTAAAACGTTTGATCAGCTGACGAACAGCCTATTTCACTTTAATGGTTGATAAATTTCTTACTCAAAAATTTTTGTCTCACTCCCATTTCTTCTTTTTGCATTTTGAAGCTCTTCTTAGAACCTTGTTAAGATTCAACATTGCAAAATGTAAATTCTTATAATACAAGTTTGTAAAGGAAGTAGCTAATCTAAAAAAGTTATTTCTGTGATAAAATAACAAGAAATATATAAAAAAAATCATAAAATAAATATATTTTATATTTTATATTTTATAAATATCAAGTAAGTAGCACAAACGCCATCTGTTTTTATTCTTCTTCTGCAGGCATGCAGATTTAAAGTATTACTGTATTGTGACAACATGAATCAATGCATTTCAATTCAATTTATTTATATAGCGCCAAATCACAACAGCAGTTACCTTATGGCACTTCACACATAAAGGTCACATTCATAAATGAAAACCGACAACCAACAGAAACCCCACATGAGCAAGCACTTGGCGATGGAGGCAAGGAAAAACTCCCTCTGGGGAAGAAACCTCGAACAGAACCCAGGCTCTGTGGAGCGGCCGTCTGTCTCGACCTGGTGGCTTTTAAGATATAAAAATAGAGTAGAGGGATAGATGGTAGATCAAGCCAGAGGTCTTAGTCTTAGCCCAAGGTACATGTCTCTGCATATCAGTGTATCAGGGGTCAGTTCTAACTAAGTGCTTTAGCAAAGAGGTAGGTTTTGAGCTGACTTTTAAATAGAGAGAGGGTGTCTGACCCCCGGATTGAGTAGGGGAGAGTAGAGGGAATTTATTCAAGGCAATAAAACTGTTTGCCATATCCAAAGTTATGCTCATCGTTTGATTTTTCGTCAACATTATAGGCAAAATCATAACACTAATATTAAACATTTTGTGGATTATTCAGTTATAAAAAAAATTGACCGCAAAAGACTTAGTAGCAAATGTGCCGGTTACATAATGTCCGAACTAGACGACAGCAGAAAGAAGTATAAGATGAACGCCTCTAATGTCTTAATGGTGACTTCCAAGTTCAATCCAAACATTGAGATGTTGAGAACATTGAGTTATAAACAACGATGTCATCTTTTCTCCGGGGCCTGCGTACCTCCTCTGGGTGTTTTTCATATACTTCAGTTTGACAGGCACCCTTACAAGGCAGGTACTTCAATGCTGTGCTCTGACTTGTATTTCCATTAACCTAAATGATGTACTTATGTCACATTTGTTCTAATGGATCACGGTGCATAGTGACGTCCATTGGCGTCACACATCGAGGTGAGCCGCAATGCAGTCGCATGCAAATGTATCCATGTTGGGCTTTGTGTAAATGTCGCTTCTTCTTTTTCCTTCAATGATTGCATTTTGAGACAAATAAAGAGCAAACAGTCAGAGTGATCTGCCGCTTGCTTGTCGAACTAGTTACGAGCCAAGCTGTGAAGATGTGCATAGCTCCTTCAGCCCCCCAGGGACCCTGTATTTTCATGGGCCTGCCTCTGACGTCAATGCGCCGGCTGTCCTGTGGATTGTCAGAACAGACTATTCAGTTGGGGGGGAGGGGACTGCAAGTCTCTGGTGTGTGTGTGTGTGTGTGTGTGTGTGTGTGTTTCATGTGATGTGTGAGAGCGTGCCTGTGTGCCTTTGTGAATGTGACCATGCACCTCTGTATATGTGTGTGTGTGTGTGTGTGTACTTGCATGTGTGATCTGTAAATGTTTTACTCACATCTGGGGCCTGTGTGCTCGTGCAGTGCGCACACACAAACACACGTGCGCGCGCACACAAGCGTGTACGTTTGCCTTGAATTGGAAATGTGCTTAAGAGGATAAGGTCAGTAATAAGGGGATAGGGGGCAAATGTGAGTGTGTTAACAAGTGCAAATGTCTGGGGATGCTGTGAGACAGAGGTTGTAGTCATCAGGAGGATGTTTGTTCAAAAACAGCCAAGAGGGGAGAATGTTTTCATCATGGCTGCCGACCACATTGAGTCAGATGGTGATCCCACTGTGGACACGAGTAGAGGAACTACTCTGTACATGTGACCGCACAAACTTCCTATAGAAGACCAGGAGATAGATGCATAGATGGACATACTGTATATACATAGTACAATATTTTCCTGTGAAACATTCCAGTAGCAAGAGATGAAATGTAAAAATGTAATCTATGCAGGGCAGTAGAACAATTAAAAGGACATGAAATACTAATAAGCCAAAAAATATATATGTATGATCTACCATGAAAGTCGTGCAGTCCGCCACAAATTGTATTTATCAGCTTTTTAATAAGCTTCACATATTTTGACATATCAATGGAATCATAGACACAATTTCTAGTACATGATTTGTTTTTATTTTATTGGGTTGACAAGGTTGTCGTGAGTTCCCTTACGGCTCTTGATTGAAAGAAAGAGCTCCATTTCCTCACTGGCTCGCAAGCGGCACAGTATTTCAAGAGATTCAAGAGATTCAAGAGAGTTTTATTGTCATGTGCATGGTAAAACAGCAGTTATACCATGCAATGAAAATCTTATTCTGTTCATTCTCCCAAGGAAAAGAAAGAAAAACACAAGAAAGAATAAGAACATAAGAAACATAAACACATATACATAAATACCAAGAAATTAAGCAACAACAGAAGAGACATTAATGCAAGTAAATAATACAAATAAATAAATAAATAAATAAATAAAGTGCTATGAGTGTGTGTTGCGTGTGGCGTGTCTGAGTGCTTCATTGAGAAGCCTGATGGCCTGTGGGTAAAAGCTGTTTGCCAGCCTTGTGGTCCTGGACTGCAAACTCCTGTAGCGTCTGCCTGACGGTAGGAGTGTGAATAATGAGTGTTGTGGATGTGTGCTGTCCTTGATGAGGTTGTGTGTTCTGCGTAGGACTCTAGATGTATAAATGTCTTGCAGTGAGGGGAGGGCTGCCCCAACAATGTTCTGTATGTATTTAAACGATTAGTGGTAGTTCTGAAGGAAAGGAGATTTCACGAGATTAGAACATAGCCATAAATTAGCCGCACCGCTGTACAAGCCGCAGGGTTCAAAGTTTAAGAAAAAAGCAGTGGCTTATACACCGGAAATGATGGTTAGTGTAGCCTTGGTGGAAGTCTGTGCTCTACAATCCTACGCATATGTGGTCATTGAAGTATTGCCAAATCAACATATCTAACGGTGGCCAAAGCCTTTTGCACAGTACTGTAGTGCAACTTCACAGAGTTTATGTTGTACTTCTTTAGACAGCAAACCGAAGCCTGTGTGTGTCTCTGCTGGTTTACAGCCAAGTAGTGTGCTCCAGAGTTTACAGTGCTTTAAGTGCATACATTCCACTGAAATGGTCAATCTTAATAAACTATCCGCTAACTGGCCACAGCCTTAGATACATTTACACAAAATAATGAGATCACATTTGAGAGTGATATCAAAAATGTTGATAGATTATTTTACTGCATGAGAGGTAAAATATTAGAAAAAGTATGATGCAGTAGAGTTTTACAATGCTGAAAAGCACAATAAGAACAATGTTAAATTAATACTAGAGATGCTCAACATACTGAAATTGTTCAGCACTTCATTACCGATACTGATAGCAACTGATACCGATATAGGCAGCAGCTCTTCCCTCAAGCTAATGTCAGGTCACATCTCGTGTCAAGAATGAACACATTATGCTTCTTTTACTGCGATGCCGCCGGATGAATTTCAACAAGCGCTGCTTCTGCAAAATATGACAAAAACTGCAATATGCAAAGTAAGTTATTTTAAGCATTTTGTCTCAACAAAACAGTAATTAAAAAATGACTAAGAGTCAACTAAAATTACATGTTCTCCTACTATCAGCAAGTAAGACAGGTTAGTCTTAATAAATTCATAAATAAGACTCCAATTCAATTATGCTGGCAATTATACAATTTGGGAAATTGCACATTTCTATGTGGCACAAACATCCGCGCAAGATAACTTGTGAACGCAGCATGAACGGAACATGTGAGATTAGAAGTATTAAAGGAAGACACCTTACACCCCCCTCGCATAACCAGCAATTGCATTGCCAATTGCATATTTATAATTCGAAAGTGAAACTTAGTAATAATTCCAGACCACGGTGGAGTTATCTTATAGTATCTCTAAGAGCATATAGATTAGCATATAGAATTAGTATTGAATTTGCATTCGCAACACATATTACACTTTACAAAGTGCACAAGCGCACCATTCATAAAATGGGGTAAAAAAAAGCTTACTGCAAGAGTTGCTGCAAGTTATTTTTACCTTTTCACATTGCTTTCCCCAGTGGGAAGAAAAAAGTGACAAAATGCGTCAGAGAATTCATTATGTTCTACAGTACGTGACCCCTGAATGGACCAGCTGCTGGAGAGTGTAGGAATGCCAGTGATTGATAGCGCACATGCTGACGTAACCCGCCGCCGCTCCCACACCTTCCTCTCTGGCTCTCGATATGATCAGAATGTAGCGCTGCGGCACAGAGGGTTTATGCTGGATCATGTTGCCTGACCACTCTGGTGAGCTGCTGAGGTGCACTCTGATAACTCAAGTGCACATCTCTGAATAACGTGCAGATAGTGAGCTCTTCTCATTTTGGAACGCGAGTAACTGTTCACTGATTGGAAACAGGAAACGTCTACATTTGACAAGATCTATTTCATTGCCTTTACTGTGGGCTTTTTAAAAAGTCATGACTAAAAAAGATTATTTAAAAAGTATGTTGTAATTAGCTATAGAATTCTGTTTTATAAAAATAGAGGTCAAAATGCCTTGGGACCATCTTGGGATCATTTGAAATAGGGATGAGCAGTTGACAACATTTTCTGAATGAGCTATCAGGAAAATTAACAATCAATTAATCAATTAAGTATTTGATTGTTGAGAAGCAGGGCTGTCGTGCTTTGTTGCGCACTTTGGAATCCAGATACAACGTCCCACCGCAGCGTTATTTCACTGACAATGCAATTGTGAATATCCAGCCTAGTTTATTTGGTTATTCATAATATACTGTACTGACGTCTGCAAGCATTGTTCTTGTATGACAGCTGCTTGTATAGAATCTATCATTTCTATGAAAGCTGTTTTTGAGCTGTTGTTTACAGCAAAAATACTATTTTGTCAGAGATTCTATGCTCAGGATTTTAGTTTTGAACTCAGAAGTATATTATTTATTTGTGAATAATGGCAGATTTACAGTAGTTAGTTACTACTATTACTATGAGTTAGAATATGCTGAAGTTTGTTAATTTTATACATGCTGCTACTGCTGCACTTTATTTTTCCTGCTCGTTCTGTGCAATGGGGAATATGTTGGGAGATGTAACCTTCCAATTTTTAAAAGATAATGGACGTAAATTCCATTATTCCATTAAGTAAATTGCATCCATATGCATCGATAATCGTTTTATCATCGCATCACAGGCCTCTGAATTGTAATCGCATGGAATCCTGAGGTGGCCGGAGATTCCCACCTCTTTGTTCTTTTTTTCCCATTTTTAATTTTTTTAAATTTTACAAATATTTGAACTGTCTTCTCAACTAATCTTCCTTAATTTTCTTCTCGTAATATTATGACTTTATTCCCATAATATTATAACTTCCCCCCAGCGTAATTTTCCCAAAATGACAACTGTATTTTGTTTTGTTTCTTATAATATTAAGACTTAAAACAAATATATCATATTTTTTCTTTAATATTAAAACTCTATGCTACATTTCTGAAGTTGTTACATTTTCCAACTATTCAAACTTACTTTTTGTCAGTTGTAAATCTTGTAAATCTCGTAAATGTTATTCTTGTAATTATGACTTTGTTCTTATATTTTGACTTTATTCCCGTCACATTATAACTTTTTCCATAACCTAATTTTCAAAAAATTAAAAAAATTATTTTGTTTTGTTTGTTTTCATAATATTACAACTTTAACAAAATAATGTCTTTCTTTAATATTTCAACTTTATGCTACTAAAAAAAAGTTATTTTTCCTCATAATATTATGCCTTTATTCTTGTAAAATTATCTTTTTTTTTCCTGTTAGAGTACAACTTTTTCTCTTAATATTTTGACTTTATTCTTGTAAAATGACTGCTGATTTTCCCGTGTTTATTTATTTTTTTAATTTTCATGTAAAATTCTATTTTTAGAATGTGCCGCGGGCCAATAAGAAAACAGCCACGGGCCGCAAATGGTGAACAGATACAGATATAGATACTCGCTCATCCCTATTGTTTACTCTTATTTTGTCTACTATATTGAGTAATAAGACTGTAACGGTAACCATAAGGATGTTATTTCTTGTCTAGAGATCTCTCATACAGTTCAAAACTGTATTTAGAAGGCCATAAACAGGTTTTCTATGCTCTAACTACAAAAAAATCCATTTATAAATAAGGCATCCTACTTCGAGGAAATTCACTTATCGCAGTCAGGTCTGGAACCAATTACCTGCGATAAACAAGGGATTACCAGTGTGTGTAATGATGATTGTACCCGCTGCTGCAGTAAAGTTCAAGTGAGCAAGTATACAGCTCTAAACGTGCACACTTTAAAATTTAGTTTGTAATGGACAAGAATGAAACAGCATCCACGTGGCTCTTCTGTGCCTTCCCTCCTCACTCCACTCATCTGTGTGTTTGCTCGTCTTCATTAAAGGTAAAAGTCATGTGAAGTGTTCATTTATCCATTTAATTGGTCATTTAATTGTATTTTCTTCATGTAAAACTACAATTATTCTCTGTCAAAGTGTTTTGTGTAAATATATTTGAGTGTGTGGAACAGATTAATTGGATTTGCATTTTTTCTTATGGGAAAAATGTATTTGATTTTCAAGTTTTGGTTCCACTGTATATGTGATATGTAAAGTAAGATTTAGGTAAGTAATGTGAACGTATCAGTGCTGTTAATGTACACTTTGCTTAGCATTATAAGCACAAATACTACTATCGCACTGTTTTTACTTTAACAAACGCATCTTGAACACTCAGTCTTCCATTTTTGCAGACTGTAGGTTTTAGTGTTGAGCCCCGTTTTCAAATGTTTTCTTTTTCAGGTACCAAAAACGCTGTTGTCATGTAAACGGTCCAAACAACAGAGCTAATTAATAACAGCCTCATGTAATGGCCCCTCAGTGGTGATGAAAAAGGCAATAAACTTATCTCACAATAAAGCTGTTTGGGGATGTGCTGTTCTTGGAATGTTAGCGACGGCGAAGCATACATGCAGTACGAATCACCCCCAGTTTAGTGGTCTGTAATATTGGTGGGTCACTGTTTTACTAGAAGGTTACTTTTTAGCACTGCTCAAGATTTTATATTACAATGCAGATGAGCTTTGATTTTGAACATTGAAGGAAAAAAGCAAGCATTTCAGAACAGCAGATAGTTGTGAGGCTGTTTGGATCAATGGCTATACTATGAAGTACTTGGCCTGACCTGAGACATGCAGTCAAGCTTTTAGGATTACACTGGGGTCATTCATTTGATGGCGCCCATACAATATTGTAATGTACTGTATGTGAATGTACAACTGAGCCTTGTGAGTTAAATGAGTCTTTTGGCAAATCTTTAGTAACACTGCAGGGCACATACGGTATTTGAAGTTGCAAAATCAGCATGTGATCCATGAAAAGGCCCAAAGACTTCATATTCACTTCACACATAAGAACTTGACTTGGAATCGCCTGCTAGATAAGAGACAAATTAGACCTTGGCTTGTGATATATTTAGACTAACTCTAGTCTGCACACAACCACCCCATTGACAGAACATCACCATCCATTCATTTTCTATGCCGCATATCCTCACTAGGGTGGTGGGTGTATGCTGGAGCCTATCCCAGCTTTGGGTGAGAGGGGGGGTACACCGTGGACTGGTCACCAGCCAATCACAGGGCATATATAGACAAACAATCATTCACACTCACATTCATACGTATGGACAATTTAGAGTCGCCAATTCAACTAACATGGTAACACCCACACATGGGGAGAACATGCAAACCCCACACATTCGAACCTTCGAATCTTCCAGATACCTAACTGTGTGGCTAACATGCTAACCGGTATTCCACCATGCGGCCCGACTGAAGGTCACTTTCACACAAATATACTCTAATACTGACTTCTATGTGAAGTACAAAGTTATGCTGCACAAAAAATATATTCATCTTTAGATCAATGGCATGAATATGGTCAGTTCACAAATACACTGAATTGTGACAAAGGATATTGATTATTGTATCAACCCTGGCGGAGGCCTGATGGAGTGTTTGTCACGCTGTACAGTGACACACTAATCTCTTATTGTCATCTTATGGTTTTGTTTTATGTTGTGCTTTTCTTTGTTATATTTACTGCCTCTGTGTTTCTTGCTTAGACCTTTGTGTTCATTGAGGTTGGCGGAGCTACTGGATGTTTGCAGATGGTCCCCATCATCATCAGCAACCTTTAAGCTCACCTGTGGCGACTGGATGGCACTTGGTGATTCCCACTGCAAGCTCAATCCTCTATGCCACGTGCTGCCATCATTCCTGCTGCCTTGCTAAAAAGCTGTTAGTCAAACTTCGTGCCATCCAGTCCAGCCTAGTCAGTTTGCAGTACATCAAGTAGCTCCGCCGGAGTGGTGTGTATTATTGTGCATTGCTTTCAGCACCTTGGCGTGCTTGTTCCATCGAACAACGGCATGAACGGAGTGGGCCCTTATGTCAGTCATACAGTCTCTTTGTCTTGGTGGGTGGAGGTGGGGCCGGTAGCATACACACAGAGTGCTGAACAGTGTAATGTAGTATAACTTAAAGTAGTAGATTGCAATATATTGTCATATTTGTACTTTTCTTAAAAGTAATGTTAAAATCTCGTATTGTCTTGTCTCGGTCTTTTACACCCAAATCTTGTGTATCGTCTCGTCTTGTGACACTCCTACTTAAAAATATAGCATATGTAGTCTAGTATGAAACAAGTGCACACAAAATTAGGTTTAAGGGCATTTGTTCTACACAAGTCACTTCTAGGGATGTGAACAACAAACCGATGCGACTGGATATCTGGTTTGGGGAGTGGAAGATTCAGATTTGCCGTTAAAAGAATCGATTGTGGGGACATACAAAGGGTATTGCGAGAATCGGGTGAGTGTATGATGAACAACGCGAGAGCCCGGGCTGCCGGCGAAACGTGCATGCCAGCCGGCGTTTAAACGCCAAAGTTTGGAACGTCTTTGGATTAATTTCAAGAAGGGTGCAAGCAGAATTCACCAAGCGTTTGATTGTTCACCCATTAATAGGGAACGTAGGGCCAGCCAGACCAACAGAGGGGGGGGTTTGGTAACTTTTCTGCTTTGTAACTTGATTACTTTGAAATGTTGCTGGAGTGTGCTTGCTATGCTCAGTCTGAAATGTTGTACCATTACCATTGTTATGACATTTTAAGTATGGGATTCTTTATTTTTCCATGCTAAAACAGCATTTTCATTGCAGTCATGTGACAAATACTTCTATTTACTTATCCGTGTTTGGAAGAGCTATATCATTATTTAAGGGTCTTTGCACCATGTATTTATTTTGTATTGTTAATTGGACTGAAGGTTATGACTTGTCTTTTTTCGTTGTTATATGTTATAGAGCTAGATGGAGAGATGTGTATTGTCATTGCACACAGTAACAACGATAATTAGTTATATCGTTTTTGAATCGTATCGTAACCTGTGTATCTAGATTCGATTCTATCTCTTCTATCACGAAGAGATTTACATCTCTTGTCACTGCACAGGTTTTCAGTTGGATTTACATCTGGGCTCTGGCTGGGCCATTACCAGACTTTAAAGGTTCCATGTTATGCTATTCTTAAACATTTTTAGAAGTCTCACAGGTCCTGCAACTAGGAAAGCTAGCGTTGATGCTAGTCATACAGGCGCTGGAACATAAACCAGGCTTTACAGCTCCCATGTCTGTAGCTGACAGAAAGCCATGCTTGACTTTAAGATATGTAGCGAAGCCTGTTTTTTTTTTTTTTTTTTAAACAATGCTGTCCTCCGTGAAGTCCTGTGCATATACACGGAGAGGGCTCATCTATATAGGGGCGGGTCAGAGTCACTACATTGTCCATTAGGAAGGAAGGTTTTTGTTTGTAATGTAATTTAAACCCAGAAGTGGCGCAAACAAGGGAGTTGGAGGGTGTTGATAGTTTTTTTTCCCCACGTTTGATGGTCATAAACAGACTCTCTGGCATACCCGGGTATCCACGCTTGAGCACATCGGATCTTTCCAACCTGTTTCAAACCTCATCCACCTCCTTCCTATTTCTCACCAAGAATCAAGAAAAGTGCAAGTGTCCTTTTATTTTGAAACAAAAAAATCGGAAAATGTTTGCGTGTGGCGAACTTGACACAGCGCGCTTTCTCTCTTCCTCGTTCACGCCTCCGCGCATGAGCGTATATGCGTGTGCGTGTATCTGACTGCGCTTCCTGCGCGGTCGCTTGTTCTCGCCCAACCAGTTTGCTGCTGCACATCCACCGCCGAGCTACACGCCGAGGAGGCGGACCGACTGGAGCTACACCTCGGCCAGCGGTGCTGGGTCATAGCGCTGGTGGAGGTGCGGTGGCGGCGGTGGCGGGGGGCAGCACACTACCCTCCGTCCCTTCCTAACTTGAGGACCCTGGAGTAGGTTTTTTTTGTACTACTATATTTTTATTGGGCTTTGCTCCTCAGAGGCGCACTTTTCTCCGCGGCTCCTCTCTCAGTTTTGCGCTCACGGTCCGACATGGAAGATGGTCCGTCTTCGACAAGCTGTTTCAGAAGGTTAACGGACTGCTTCCTGGGTGCAAGTAGGTACACTTTGGCACTCTTTCATGTTTCAACATGGCAAATTAGAATGATGCTGCTGCAGAGTGTGTGTGTGCGCAGCAACAGTTCCTTGCAACCGCATGGGCATTTTTGACGTCTTCTCTCCTCATGTGAGCCCAATTGGACCACTCAACTTTATGAATGACACATTGATGCTTCCTCAATGGGTGCGGACCTGGCAGCAGGCTTATTTGCTCATTGTGTACTTCCATAATGGTCCTCAATCCCACATTGGTCCAACAAAGGAAAATGAAGCATTGCAATGAGGAGTAAAATATGTTTAGAGATGTATTATTATTATTACATTATTATTAGATATTATATTAAAATGTTAAATAATGTAATATTTACATTACCTTCTATATGTAAACGTGTTACTTAACCCTTCCAGAATAAAACACTGAAAATGAAAAATGCGTGCCTTGTAAAATTAGTGCCAGTTGTTTTGCTTGTGAAACTCCCTTAACATCCCTGAAAAGTCACCAATTTTCCTCCCTCAAATACTCTCCTCTCCTGGAGTGCTTCCCAGGATTAAATCCATTGGGTTTGATCTTGTATTGCATGTGCAGCCACAGTATAAAATCTACTTTTCCGCAGGGCTAAATTGCATATCATACTATCTGTGATGAGCACGTACAGCAGTGCACATACTGTCACGCCACTCCAGATATTCCCTTACTGAGTCCAAGTGACCTTTCAGTGGCAACTCGTCTCACAATGAAGCTGTTTGGGGATGTGCTGTTCTTGGAATGTTAGTGACGGCGAAGCATACATGCAGTGCGAGGCAATTCCAGTTGTGGGAGGTTGTGTTGATGTTTTATTTTTAAAAGAGTAATAAATTAGGCAGAATTTGTATTTTATTCTCATTTTCCTATAAAGCTGTTACATGTTTTGTGATATCTGTTATTATTTCCACAAATATTATATGAGGGGTATGTTTCTATGTTCCTATATGCTCAGGTAATAAATGCATTTTTCTGAAGTATTATGTATTTTTGCAAACGCAAGAAGTGTGCTATTGTACACCACCAATTACTGTGAAACTTTGGTAAGAATCCATAGCAAGAACCCATGAAATTTTAGTGCACATCAGAATTAAAATGAGAATACAGAAATGTATTTTCTCTGATTGCCATTTGCCATCTGAATGGATCCACCATCCACACTCCCACTTTGCCCCAGAATGCACATTCTATTGTACTCTACCACTCCCAACCAGGGGTACACGTACCACTAGGGGTACGCAAGCAAATTGCAGGGAGTATGTGGAAACATTTAATACATTTTAATTAAATTTCCAAGATGATGAGTCGGTATTCTCGGTCATTTCATATTAAGCCAGACAATAAAATCGAACATGTGCACTGCAACTACTTTCCCCAGGGAGACAATAACCTGTGATCAGTTGTGTTACATTCTACTTTTGGAGAATTCTCAACATGTATGAGTGAGGGGGGTACTCATGCTATGATAAAAAGGCTTTGGTGGTACACAAGACAAAAATGGTTGCGAAAGACTGCTCTACCACACACATGGTATTGACTGCAACTTCATCTAACTTTTTGGAGAATAATTCTTCATTATATTCTAACGCTATACCCCATAAAGGTGGGAATACATTGTTTTTAGCACTTTTCACAATTTCACAAGATGCTTTTTTGCCCGTACTCTGAAGTTGGGACAGTCTCTTATCGACTTTATGGAACACACAGTGAAGTTTCATTTTACTTTGTGCATAACCCCCCTTGAGACTTGGCAAAGCACCTTTGTATCTTAATCACCATAAATGCTCCAGTTAACACCTCTGCCAAGTCTCCTTGTCTTAGTCGTTGGATGTTGGTGGGTCGATGCGTTGTCTACAAAAGTGATTTCTAATTAGCACCTGACCAAACAACACTGGTTATAGTTGCGGTTGTAGACAACTTACTGATGTAGTTTTTATGAATTCCACAAGATGGCAGTAGCTGCATTTGAAGTGTCATGCGTGTTCACCTACCTCTACATGCGCTTTAAAATGTTTGTTGAGCTTCTCAGCTGTTGGTGTGAAACAACTGTGTCAGACTTGCCATACGGGCATCAATGCTGTTATTACAACATTGGTTGTTTTGCTGTTGTGTTGTACAATACATTTGTTAATAAATGACCATGTGGTCAAAGAGAGCTACATGTTCCTATTCCATTCATCCACTCCAAATCATTATTAAAATTAAAACATTACTTATTATATATAATATCATGAATATTTTATACAGTGTATAATATTTTCAACTTTTGGAAATAACAGCCTCTCTACAGTTATCGCCTACTTCCAATTTCAGTGATATTAAATTGGGTTCCATTCCCTTTAGGTACAGTATGGAAGGAAAAGTCAGACATTACACTAAATAACACAAAATACTAGGGGTGTCACGAGATCTCGTAGATTAAAACATGATGGGATTTCTCGTTTGGAGAAAATCTGTCACGCAAGAACAGGGCAGCCAGAATCCAATCAGACTGTGAACTATGGCATTGCTACGATGAATGATAATATACATAATATAGAAGTGGCAGTGTGCAAGGCATGATTGGAACCACACATTAAGTGCTTTACACACACTTTAAACCCTGCAGTCCAACCTACCTTGTTGTTCCTAGTGTCAGTGTCAGCGAGTGACGTGTGGATGTTTTTTCCATTGCAGCTGAACAGCTGCGGCTCGTGTTAATATCCAAGCAGAAACTGTAGTAATTCTACATTTGATCAAAGTTACTTAAGATTTGTCAGATCAAAACTGTAGATGTTCAGACTTGTCTGCACCCTTAATCGCCGTTAATCACCATCAACATTAATAATGGCTGCACCGGTGCCTGTGAGAATATACGTGTCACAAATGTCATTTCTGCAGCCTTACAGAGTGAAAAATGCATGATCAAGATATATTATTATTATTATTATTATTATTATTATATATTGTCATTACTGTTGGCCACAAAAAAACACACTTTAATGTAAATCTTTTTTTTTTATGTAAATACTGTTTTTTTTTTTAATGGAGATAATATCCCGGTCTTTAATCACATACCCACGTACTTGAATCGCACTGTCGTTATATTATTATCCTTTTTGCACATGTCACTCTTACTTTTTAATTATTTATTTATTGAAGTGTTTGCGTAATATGTACAGCGAAAGCTATTTTAACCAGAGTCAAACTCCTTCTTTGTGTAAGCATACTTGGCCAATAAAGCTTGATTCACAGTATTTTATTTGGTCTAAAAAAATGTTGACAATAATATTGTTTAGCGTCAATTTGTGGGACAATAAAAATGTGAAAACGTATCTGCATGGTTTTGTGACTCGGTTAAATGAAAATGTTAGCTATATTTTTCATTGTACTTTTCTTAAAATTCATGTTAAAATCTCCTCTCGTCTCGTTCTTGTGGACACAATCTCGTGCATCGTCTCGTCTCGAGAGTTGGGTGCCTCGTGACACTCCTACAAAATACTTTAGTTTTCCTTTTTCCTTTCTACTAAAGATAGAGAGAAAATGCTATATATGGTCATTATAGCATTGCTGAAAAGCCAAATCTAATGGTGCCTTGAGGCGTACACGGCACTGTATATATAATATCATATAGTACGCTATACAGTAGTGCACAAGGCAATGGCATTGAGCAGTCCATATGACACACCAGTGAGCAAAAGTGGGCTGTGCTTTCTGTGGTTTGTTTTGCAGCAACTGATGACATGTTTACCGTTGTTTGTCCTCTCTGAAATGGGACTGGATGCACGTGCATTCAGTTAATGCAGGCTCAGGTTTGTCAAGTGTTGGCGTCCCCGCTTGCATATCTCATCGTAAACCTCACAAGCCTAACGAGGAGTTGGTTCCAGCTGTTTGTAGTTTCATGTTGTGTACGTCTCTGGGCGCACTGTTGTCATTTATGGTCAACACCAATGGCATTTTTTTCAAACCCAATTTTTAATCGACAGTTTGCTTAACTTGATGAAGAAAGCTGAATATTGCCGGGCAGGAAGTGCTCACGCTGGACATTTCCGTCCTGACCACATGCCTTCTCCCGTTTCTTGACACACTTACTGAATATATAAACATACACTGTGCTCGGTATGCTTAAGGAATGAAAATGAAAGCTGGAGTGAAATATGAATGTCGAAAGATTCCAAGGCAGGATTCAGCACTCAATGGTACGCCAATCTATTTTATAATTTATCGTCAGTCATATTTAAAGCAACAATATGCAGTTGTACTTCATCACAATATTTTGCATGGTAAAGTATTTAGCATGGCCATGGTGACCCCAGATCTCCTACTTTATCCGTCCATCCATTTTCTATACCACTTCTCCTCATTAGGGTCGCGGGGGTATGCTGGAGCCCTCACCTACTTTAGTGATCTTGAATATTGATGAGTTAGCGTCAGTGCAAAATAAGTTAAAGATGTGTGTAGTGTTTGCTTGTATTTTAGTTTTGTAGTATTTTAGTATTGTAGAGTTTTGTCACCGTTTACAGTACAGTAATCCCTCGTCACTTTGTGCTTTGAATTTTGCAGCTTCATTCTCTCACCATTATTCAAAAATATATTAATTAATAAATCATGCAGTTTCATGGTTGTATATTTATATGAATCTCAATATAATATATATAATATTTATTTTGATATAATTTTTACCTAAATTAAGTATTTTCAATCACAGAAATGGGTAAATGAATTAAAGTACAAATATAAGGCATTCAGAAAGCGCATTCAAAGGTGTCCCGATAATATGTATTATTCTACACTGGTCACTAGTAATGTTACTGTAATCTTCAGTGGG
This sequence comes from Dunckerocampus dactyliophorus, assembly GCF_027744805.1. NCBI lineage: Eukaryota > Metazoa > Chordata > Actinopteri > Syngnathiformes > Syngnathidae > Dunckerocampus > Dunckerocampus dactyliophorus. The sequence continues at coordinate 12,579,743 of NC_072832.1, read as the reverse complement.
ACACACAAGCACCAGACTTGATAGATATAATAATAATGTTAAAAAACGTATTTAGAAGGTTGTTAACAGGTTTTCTCTGCCCTAACTCTTACCCCTTTTCCACTGTAGCGAACTTTGGTGTTGGTGCTGGATTAAGTTTGCGGCCGGGTGGAACCCGCAAACTAAAGCCACACCAGTTTCATTTTCCATTGTGCTGGGGAGCCGTGTCATTGCGTCACAGGGGTTTCACCTCCAATCAGGAAATGAAAGGAAGTTAGCACGCGAAGCGCGCCATACTCAACAGCGACAATGGCGTATGCATACATGGAAGTGTTGCAGCTGATGGTTATGCTATTACCGGGTATAATTCGCCAACACCGTTTGCAGTACCAGTTTCTTCAACGTCAACAGCGATCACAAACCAGGAGAATGGTAGGGTTACTTTTTCCTGTTTTGTTTTGGAGGTTGCCGCAACATTTGACCACTCCGGCTCGTGTTTACAAATCGCACACTAATATAATCGGTAGTTTTGTGTAATGAAGTGTAATAAAGATGGAGGTCATCCGCAGACTTTTTTTTGATGTAAGTCCACCTCATTATGCAAAGGGATCGCAATTTTTGGAGCCACAGTTGAACCAAAAATGTCCACTTCGAACCACTTCGAACCAATTTTGTAACCACGACAGTGGAAAACCAAAAGGTCTGAGAACAGCTCCAAAAAAGCTTCGATCCAGTCCCAGTGGAAAAGGGGTCGGTGGCGTCAGTGGTCGGCAACCCGCGGCTCCGGAACCACATGCAGCTCTTTAGCCTCCCCGTTGCGGCTCCCACACCGAGCTCTGTGATTTTTTAAAACTCCGAAACAGAGGAAATTTGCCTTTTCAAAAAGAGTATGAAATATCCGACTCACCGCCAGTCTGTTATTGCATCTACACTACGTTCTGACTGCTGATTGGATGAGCAAGGGAAAGGGGAAGAGGGCCAGTGTGATAATGACACACGAAAAGGACATCTTGAGAGTGTGCTATCCCACGGTAAGCTATCGATAACTATGAATTTGTCCCTAAAAAGAAAAATGGAAGAAAATATGAATATATTAATTCTGAATGGATGTATTCCTTTGGCTTCACTGCCAATGATGCTGGCTAACCCACACATGTGCTTGATATTTGGTGAGGAATTAGCAAACAACAGAAAATGTAACATTGAAAGACATTATCAAAACAAGCACTCAGTTTTTTTGAAAAGTACCCAACTTCAAATGGGCGTAAGGGAACCATTTCGGAACTACTACGGAAGGTTGAGCAGAGCAAATATACTTTCAAGAAGTGTATGAAGGCTCCATACACAACTACACCTGCTAGGGTTGTAGCTGACTTGCTGCACTCGAGAAGGAGGAAGCCGTTCACAGATGGAGAATACGTGAAAGAGTCGTTCATAAAAATATGACAGCATCTGTTCTCCCAAATAAAAAAAATAAACAACAAATTATTCAGAAAATTAAAGAAATGCCCCTCCCTGAAAAGACAGTCAATGACAGGACCAATAGAATGGCAACAAACATCACCAGTGGGCAAATAGATGACATTAATTAGTGCAAGCTTATTCAATTGCCTGTGATGAGTCAAGTGATGTAAATGATTTTGAGCAGACAGCACTGATATGACAAATGTGAACTCTGATGGGCTTTTTTATGTTAAAGTTTTCCTTCAATTTTACACAAATACGGAAACAACTTAAAAAAGCCTACATATTTCAGAGTTTAAATTAGTTAAAAGTAAGACTACACATGCGCTTTGCACTTCTGTTGAATTTGTTGTTGCAATAGGTAAGATTTTAAAAGATTAAAACTTTTACAACTTTAATAAGCTGTGTCGTGTTTTGTGGCTCCAGGCCATTTTTCTTTACTGGACGGGGAGGCAAAATGGCTTTTTTGATGCCAAAGGTTGCCGACCCCTGCTTTAACTACAGTATATGATAATATTCTATTTATAAGGAAGTAATCCTACTTTGCGGAAATTCACTATCTGGAACCAATTACTCATGATAAATAAGAGATTACTGTATATTCATTTAGCTGAACAAGTCTTTGTTGGTGAAACATTGCATGTGCATGGAACCTCCAAAGTGGAGTGTCCCAAAAGTGCCATAATTTACAGTGCAACAAAAATGTTCAGGGAAAATATGCCTCGTTAAACAACAACAGCTCAATGTATTAACTCGGCTAGTTTTTATTGTGCTTTGGCTAATTTTCTCAGTTTTTGTGACGCCACCACATACTGTAAGTGTGCCAGTACTAAAAAGGAAAAGGAGAAAGTGTGATGGGAACCATAGAAGTCGAAATCTAACTTATTGCGACCCAGGAACATTTTCCAGCAATACCTATAAAATGCCACATGATTGTATCACTCTGGCAATTGCTCAATTGCTCTCTATTACTTTTCTGTCAGATGACTTTTAAGCCTGAGTAGTTTTACTTTATTACAACTTCTCAGTATGCTCAGTATGACATTTATCAATTTTAAAATCTTAATTAAAATATTGAGCCTTGGACAAATTCATCCACTTATTCCTATGGGAATTGTTTTGCACTTATTGACCCGAATATAAGACAGCATTTCTACTTAAAAAAGCCTGATTTTATTTGAGGTCTAGAGCTTTATACATGCATGTGCGTACAACGACTTCTCCCCAGGCAAGTCTGAGCTTTTTTTCATGTCACTCACACACACCAGTGACCTAGCAAGATGCAGCCACAATAGAGGCCCGGTAGAAAAAAGTGCCTAAAGGTTGAACAAATTAGCAAACAACAGAGGAGGAGTTTTGATGCTAATTTGAAGATAATGGTGATCAATGAAGCAGAGTCATCAAACAACTGTCCACCAGCTAAGAAACATGACACGCTGTTACAAATTGTTGTTTCCCTGATATTGAAGCAAGTTAAAAAAAAAAAGATGAATTTTGTCTTTGAGTTCTATCTCCTTTTTTGTTTAATTATTTTTATTGAAAACACAAAGGAGACAAGGCCCAAGCTTTTCATTGGACAGCAACAAAATTCCTGTTTTTGCCATATCACTGCAGTGGCTTAGATTTCACAGTTTTAGGTGGAGAACCCTGACTGTTGCTTTAAACTCACATAAAGTTCAAGCCAAAGAAAATAAGCTTAATAGGCCCTTTCATGTCAAAATCTGTTCAGGACTGGATCAGCGCCAGGGCACAGTGCGTGATATTAGTGGCAAAACAGATGACATTCTCCTCAAGGCGTCCTCTATCCATTGACCCCTGTCAGCTTGTCGGGGGGGTTGGTATCTGAGGGGATGGGAAAAGGCCACAGACGCGTAGATTCTCTTCCAACGTGTCCTCATATTGGAGCTCACAGAAGAACCCGACACAAGATCTGAGTGCTGTGGTTTTCATTAGCAGCTTCCCATCGTTTTAGCATCAGTCCAGATGTGCGGTGACGAACACGACCCCAATCGTTGATGAGGCTCTGGGGGATGGTGGAGGTTGGGGGGTTGTGGTGTATCAGCACTTACACCAAACCACTGGTTGGGACACAAGATGCTGACTCTGAGGCATTATGATTTTGTGCCATTCTCAGAATTTTCCTCAAAATAAGTAACTGTGTGATCGACTGGCGAGCAGTCCGTGTGTGTAGCCTGCCTTTCATCCAAAGTCCGCTGGGGATAGACTCCCTATGACCCTGAACAAGCGGTATAGAAAATGTATGAACGTCAGTGAAATTACAGTCAATAACTCGCATGGAAGGGGATGTTGGACCTGCTGTCTGTGAGCACACACCAAGAGACATGTCTTATCTACATCTCAGTTTATCATTTATAGCTCCCGCCCCTGACGTCTAATGACCTCGGCCAAAGAAGTGGAAATAATGTAAATTGTATTTCCATGGAGATGATTCTCTTTTTCTCTCAGGAGTGTGAGGTGTTAGCACAGTTTGTGCAGTGGTCTTTCCATCGTGTGCCTGGAATGGGAGTAGGAATAGGGTGACGATAAAGCAACAATCAATACACTGCACGAAACCAGCAATACATATCAATATTTATATGACTAGAGGAAGAAAAACTTCCTTTGAATTCAAAGTTTGATCATGTGTATCATCAGCCCAAATACATTTAGCATGAATATTATTTTTCAGTTCAGACTCATTTTCAGCAGAGCATTAATTTAATTTAATTAAATTTAATTATCTTTAAAAAAAAATCACTTATTTATTTATTGCTGCTTATTGTCCAGCAAAGATCCACAAAATGTGAGTTGTTTTTTTCTCCAAAAAAACAACAAAAATGACACACATGCACCCACACACATGCAAATACGCACTTTTGTTTTCACGAAAATGTTTGGTCGATTGTTGTTTTCATTGTTGAGTGAAGTTTTTGAATTTCTGAACTTTAACCTTTAGCTCATTTCATTTGAGGCATGCCACCTCGAGGACCCTTGCAGTAGAAACCAAAGATGTGGTGTAAATATTTTTGAGCTTCTGCATATTTAGAAATAATATCAATGTTTGTCTGTAGTGTAACAATAATTTATCACTGAACATAGCAACGCCATAATTTGCTGAGTCCGACCTTCAGTCTTGAGGGGCTGTGTTGTCGGTGTGATACTTACATCTTTTTAATGTGACACTTTTGAAATGACTTGTATTGATTTAGCAACGCTGGTCAGTACACACTCAGCCGCAGAGGATTACATGAAGTGTGTACATGCGTGTGTGTGTGTGTGTGCGTGTGCACTCACCTGTATTTGCCCACACATACACACACTCTCCCCTCTGGCTGGATGAACAAATGAGGTGAAAAGTGGAAGAGAGACAAATCAAAGCCTGTTCATTGTCACTGTTGTCACAGTGTTGGCCGCTGTGCTCCGGACCTCTCGTACAGCAGATAAGTTAAGAACCACATGCTCTTCCCACCTTCTGGCAAGGGAGTCCCAGGCGGAGCTGCTGACGCACGCACCCCGCATACCCGACCATCGACACTCCTCACCCATCCTCTCCCGTCCTGCCTCAGACTCTCGTCATGAAAAGGGAAAAGTAGTACCCTGGCAGCTTGCCCTTGACTCTGTGCCAGGCGGTGTGTGAGCTTCAATGGAAGTGGTCTTTTCCTCTTTTCTGTCATTTTTCATGAGTGCGTAGCGGAGGAAGAAACTGCTGCCCACTAAACATCAGCTGGACTTGTGACATTGCCACATGACAGGAGTCTTGATCTGCTCCTGCACAGTTCACTAAGGCCATGTCCTCAACACTAGTATTTACAAAAAGTTTACTTATTATCTTTTGTCCTGAAGAAAACTACATTTCAGGTCACCAAAAATGGACATTTGTGTACATTTCCTTAACTACTTATGCATGCACACATACTCCATTTTAAAAAGTGTGTGTCTTTCATTGGTTACACAACAATGATAATGCCGGCATTTCCAAAAACTAAAACAATGACTTTGTGCACTGTTGTTCACTTGTTTAAAAGGTCTCATGTAAACAGCCCCTGATCCACAATTTAACTGTTCCACCCGCTTCAATATGGAAATGGTAAAGCCCTGTGTATTTCTAACATCTTACGTCACCGCATGCTCCGTTTTCCTCATTTGCCATTTCAGTCTGACTGTAACAGACTTAGTATCAAAAAAATGGTATGGTTGCATTGTCTTACATCGTTTTGCATGCACCAGGAAGTGGTCTACTAACATACACATAACAAACATGGCGCCCCATTTATATATATTTTTCACTTTTCTTAAAGGGGCCCTTTCATACATTCCCAAGTTTTCAGACTTATGTGTAGTTAAAAATGCCGTACTCTAAGTTATCCCCGGTTTAATATTCATGCTGCTTTTTGGTAAAAAAAACAAACATTTTTTTTCCCTCAGAAAACAGGTCATTTTTTTCTCCAAAAACACCAAGTCGTTCACCCTAAGATGGCAATAATTCCTTGATAACGTTTAAATGTGGATGACTACACTATTCACGTGCTTACATATTGTCATTAACATTTTGTTAACTTCCTGTGTGTGAAAACAAAGGAAGGTATTTAAAAAAGGAAAACATGAGTTAAAATAATGACACTATAAAACTTGTGCAGTGTGAAGGAAAAGGAAGAAATACAAATGTGAAAAATAAGTTTGGACACAAGAAATTATGAAGTCACCCACGTGTATTTCACTCCTGTGGCTGTGCCTTTTCGTCCTGGCGTCGTTCCGATGTACTGTAGCGTTTTTGTATTCTTGTTAAAACATATTGCTGCAGTCCTTCTCCTTCGAACCGAAGATTAATTTACAAGGTAGCAAGCTAGCTATGACACAGGAGACAGGGCGGCACAACGAGATTTATTGACAATGGTCTACAGCCAATCAGGATGCAGAAAACAATGGGCGGTGCAGCCAGACAAGAAAGGGAAAGAGGGACACTCAACTTCCGACAATGCAATTCTTCTTAAAGGGCCAGGCTCGCCCTGTAACAGCACTCATATGCTGTAATGAAAAAAACCCAACAACGAAGCACTAAAAAAATTCAGCGAAACAGCGAATCCGTGAGGTGAACCGCGATAGAGCGAGGGAACACTGTATAGAAATTCAGCAGTAATTTATTGTGATAATCAATAAATTGAACGTGTTTCTTAATGTTGTTGAATTTGGCATAATCGATTTTATTGTGGGGTTGTTGTCGACTGTTGTTGACTGTGGAGGACTGTGGTGTTGACTTTCAGCTATATCAAATCTTTGTGAATTGTGCCTGTAATTTTAGGAGTAGTCAAGATGACGTCATCTTTAATATTTGTCCCATTCCTTGATTTCTATGAAAACAAGTACTTTGGCTTCTTCCGAACCTCGATTTAACTTGATGATTTGATTTATGATGATGACAGGTGTGGTGTTGTTATTTCTGCCAGACATTGGCATGCATGTATTGATGTCTTGATATCCACATTGACACGCTTAGTTTGCAGAAAGTTGGCCGCCTGTTGCTCTGTTGAAGCAACATCATTTCGTTCTTCTCTGTTAAGAGCTGTTCAGCAAGTCTTGCTTGTAATGTGGAGCCCAGTCACAATCACATTTTTCCAAATCTTCAATTCAGCACATCGTTTGCAATATAATGTGGTCCTTTTTCATCATCTTCCGACCCATCAATTTGTTTACAAAGCGATGCAATTTTTTAAGGGTGGACAGTTAGCGACAGTTAGCTTGTCTGGTTCGCGTTTAACTGCACTTGTAACTTGTTTTTAGTTCATTCTTCATGCTGTTCCTAACAGATCTGTAATTACAGTTGAGATTTGTGGTGGGGAAAAGTGCCAAAATAATCCGAAACTTGACAATGAGTGCAGTCTGTCCTCACAGGAAGTGGCATCACAAAAAAAATGTGTTCACACTTGACCAAACAAACCGTATTTGCAGAGCTAATGGATTGTAGCCCCTTCTACCTGGACCAAAAATGAAATAGTGTGAATGTACCCTAAGAACACAGAAAGTCAAATATATTGTGCAACAGTAGAGAACATTCCCATGCAGTCACAATCTTTGCTCCCCACAAAGACTGCAGAGAGAGAAATGAGGCCTTGCTTCACAGCAGTTTCTTTTTTTTTGTTCTCCAATTCTCTAAAGGAGCCTCCTATAAAAGAAATGTGGCGTCAAATAGACTCTGGGGTTTTTGCCCTTGTGTGCCGTCGGCAAATGCTGACCTGGAAAGAATAACAGGTCAAATGTCATCTAGGAGTTCACCATTTTCCGGGCCTGATTGAGAAAACGGGTGAAAATAAAACAAGATGACGTTGGATTTATTGGTAGATTACAGCCAAGTAGGCTTGATCTCTCTTGCCAGATTCAGTGCTTAAAAATGACTTGCATAGTAGGTACACAAAGTGAAAACACTGCTTTGCAATGTGATGGAGTTAATTACTTGTGCAGCTTCTCTCCAAGTCATTTACTTTTAGATTCCTTCATAAAAACACCACAGAGTTGAATTGCAGTCATCAAGAATGTACTCTTTTGATCCTTTTTTTATGTCGGATGTTCCATATTACACACTATGGTCACTCGATATATAGTAAATGCCCCGACAGTGAGAACTGCTATGCTTAATTTTAATTTTAAAATGATCGTCAACAAGATCCAGACAGACTGACTGGTGTGGCCTTCCCTTCCCAGTCTCAGGGTGTAGTGAGTTGTCGTCCAGATAAGTATTACGTAACAATACCTCACTGCATGAACTCAAGCTTCAGCGTTTATACAGGAAGCCCAAGTCTGAGTCAGGCACCGTATCGTTGCCAAATGGGCCCGAGCCACCTCTGAGCATGCAGTGCAACAAGCTGCTGACCACCAATAGATTGGTCAAAATGTACTGTTAATCAGTTAGTAGCTCAAGTATGATATTTTATTGCATAATAATGGTAATATTTTACAGTTTATGGTGGTAACAGCATGCATGGAGTCAGTCATAGTTCTTGGTTTAATGGCCACAACACTTAATACCGCAACAATAATGTGACAAGGGTGGCACCATCTGTTGTTCATAAAAGCCACACGCTTGCTGCGTTCTTCCTTTCTTTCTTTCCACTCTTTAGTCCTTTCCTTCTGGCCGGTCTGAATGCTGTTGATTGTATCAATCAGGTCCAATTTTGAAAAAAACAAAAGCCAAAAAAGTTCCTCAAAGTTATTCAACCGCTTGTGTAGCAATCTGAACAATGATTGATCATCTGAAAAAAATCTGTCCTTTGGGTTGTTGACATGGAGCCTAAAGAAGCAACTATTTAAAAACGCATGTCAAAGTTAAAGTTTGTGATATATGACACCATTGTGCTGTATGTACAGTGGCACCTCGGTTTTTGTTATTAATTTGTTTCAGAAGATCAGATGAAGAACAATTTTTCCCTTAAAATGTCATGTAAATCAAATTCCAGCCAACCAAAAACATACATTTTGTAGAGAATAATGATAGTTTTACGTGCCGAAAACAATGCAAAATAATTATAAATGGCGAGTGAAATGGATAAATGACCATTTAACTTGACGTTTACCTTTATTGAAGATTGTTGTTGGCAAAGATAGTCAGGAGCGGAGAGGGAGAAGGCGAGGGTAGAGATCCACACCAACGACAACTTCTCAACATCTTTCATCGTTGGTGATCTCTGCTTTCATAACACCTTTACCCCTTTTGCAACATTAGCCTCCTTGTTTTCTTCTTCTTCTTTTCTGTCTTATTGTTGACTTCCCTTACTTCCTGGCGAGATGGGCCACATGGACACCATTGTTGTAGTTTGCAATGAGTTTTTTCTAGAATTAATTAGTGTTTCTTACCTTCTTAATCAAATTGCTGGAACTTGCAACTTTTTTTGTCCCCAGGGAGTCGGCAAAGCGTACACTGCTTTGTTCGGGCACTCCGTTTCGTGGAATGATACAGTCAGGGCAAACGGACATTTGAGTTTGCCAAATGAATGTGCCTTGCAAGATACCGTATTATTGTTTAACTAAGTAGGTGTGCTTTCAGTCCAAGTCTTTTTATTTATTTCTGTTGTGCAAGGTGGCGGTTATCATGCTGTACGCAACTGGCAAAGAGCGATCGCACTGCAGTGTGACACGTCTACGTTGCGTAGGTGCCTATGCGTACATGGCCAATTTTGAACGCTCTTTTATTGCAACAGTTTAACCTTTGACCCCCTTTGACCTATTTTCATCTGTTTTATTGATTGTTAGAGGACTAGGATGTGTTGTCATGATACATTGTTTACTGCCATCAGAAACTAACCCAAAAAAATAAATGTTTGATTAATATTTTAGAAAATCTATTTCTTTAAAGGCCCTACCTTGGCCAAATCAATATGTTTGCATAGTCATCATTTAGTCTTTCATGGCAGGATTCTGAAACCTGATCAATCAGAACCAAGTGGACCTTTAAGGAGGCCTTAAAAGGAACAGGCAGGAAAATACACCTTCGTGCTGAAGTAAACACTCACTAGCTGACCACTTCCGTGGCTGAACGTCCTCCAACAGAAACATCCCGTTCTCATTCTGTTAACATTTGCTAAAAGCAACAGAGCCTAGCTGTTCCGTGGAGAAATAAAACTCTATACTGTACTCGTGACCTTTTTTTAAGGATCCTCCACAGGGACAAACGGGGACCAATGAGCTCAAGTCTGACACAAAAGCATAGAATGTTGCTATGTTTATCAACCAGAAAACTCTCATCTTAAAATAATCATTTCAACTTAGTAGTATGTTACAGCAAAGTCAAAGTTTATGCAATGTTTTGGTGAAAAATTTGCGATGAGAATGAAGCGCTTTTATGCATGCTTCATGTTTCCATTAAGGTCTGCTAGGGGAGGCTTGTGAGTTTTTTTTTTTACCTAAACAACATGTTCATACATTAGGGATTAGTATTTGACTAATTATGGGGCAATATCAATTAATTTGGAATATATTTTTATGGGGTGAGATAATCTCTGAATGTTCTGAACTCCTTTTTCGGTGCCAGTGATGTATTGGGGGGATAGCGTATGACTTACCTCAACTTCCCATAGCTGATGTTATGTCTTCTTTAGACAGCAAAGTATTTAGTTGAGGCCGAATCAACAGTGCCTCTCCTAGGTTCAGCCAATAAGTGCACTCCATTTTGCTTGACACGATTCATCCGCAATCAATTCCACAGAATTGACAGAATTGTTCACAGTCAATCAGTTATGTCCATCCCTAACTTGCACACATATATTTGCTAAATGCTTTGTGTAGCTACAACAGAGGTGGCAGTGATTTGTCAGTAAGTCTCAAGTCTTTAATTCCAAGTCTCGAGCCAAGTCTCAAGTACAGATGTGCAAGCCCAAATCAAGTCTCAAGTCCTGACAGTTCAAGTCAAGTTCAAAGTCGTAGGCTTGAAATTTTTACCAAACAAAAATGTCATTTTTAAATTTTGCTGATTCACTCTATCATGGTTTTTAAAAAATATATTAATGAATAAATCATGCAGATTCGTGGTTGAATGTGGCTTAGTATTAGTCAAAATATATGCACATTAGGGGTGTCACGAGACACCCAACTCACGAGATGAGACGATGCACAAGATTGGGTCCACGGGAGTGAGACAAAACGAGATTTTAACATTCATTTTGAGAAATGTACAAGGAAAACATATGACTGGACAAACAAACGTTTTTATGTAACCGAGTCACAAAACAATGCAGGTGCGTTTTGAAATGTTTATTCTCCCACAAATCGACGCCCAAAGATATCAGTTGTATCGCACATCGCTACTCTCCAGTAGTCTGGCGCTCACAGAAATGTAATCCACACCCTTGTTGTTCGTTCTTAAACCTGATTGGATGGCGATAGATACGTTCAATGGGGCAGATTCTGTCGGAAAATTTGTAGTCTTGCTGGAAATGACATAAAGACGGTCATGTTAGTTGAATACTTTGAATGGGGACACATTTTACTCAACACACTCACTGAAAGCTCAAGATTATCAAGTCATCACGCCAAAGTACGAGTCGATTCCCGAGTCAGTGATGTCTAAGTCCAAGTCCAGTTGCAAGTATTTGATGATGTTCAAGTCAGGTCGAGTCTGAAGTCATCAAAAATGTGAGTCTAGTCTGACTTGAGTCCGAGTCACGTGACTGGAGTCCACACCTCTGAGCTACAAAACTTTGATTTATTGATACATTATTTTCTGGTTGTATTTTAACTGCTGCTGGTGACAGTACCCCCATTTGTGTTCCAAATTGCACAAAGTTGCAAAAGCGATGTCGTGCTCTCATTTCTGTCGACAGCAGCTCTCTTCACCTACCCTTCCCCAACCCATGCCCTTAAATTGCTTTGATTTATTAAGCCATATTCAGCCGATTTGCGTCAGAGCTGGCCAAGCGCCTCATGAGGCGTTGCGCTCCTGTAGAGCCGTGTCTCATGTCTGGACAGTGTCAGACTGCAGAGCAGCCTCCTCCAACCTCTCAAGCCTCCTAGCCTACACCTTTCATTGCTTTATTTGCCTGCAGATACACGTCAGCACACAAGTTGGATGCTGTTTTTCAACATTTTGACGAAGAAATGCATTGAATATTTAATTCTGATTAAAATGACTTAAATTAAATATAATATATGAAATAATGTTTTGATAGTTTTCCTTAAATAATTATCAATAATTACAATAATTTAGATTGCAATATAACATAAATAGTAAGTAATAAAATATAGTAGTGAATCAAATATGTAGGGGTGATTGTTCTTCTTGTCATCAGGAATCATGTTGCAATTGTTTTTTCAAATTCCTAATTCTTTTTGGGTCAGTAGGCACTTTTATTTAAACTGTTGAGGGGAAAAAGAGGCATTTATTTGAGGTGATGTACTGTAACTACACATTCAGGTCTTGAGTGTGCATTGGAGACTGTATAGATGTCTATCATTGTATTAAAATTGACTTATTATTATAGTACATCATTTATGCAGTGCTGTCAAATAAGGGCTGCACGGTGACCGAGTGGTTAGCATGTTGGCCACACCGTCAGGAGATTGAGAAGATCTAGGTTTGCCTCTCCGCTGGGCATCTCTGTGTGGAGTTTGCATGTTCTCCCCGTGCGTGGGTTTTCTCCAGGTACTCCAGTTTTCTCCCACATTCCAAAAACCGGCATGTTAGGTTAACTGGCGACTCTAAATTGTCCATAGGTATGAATGTGAGCGTTGCGATTGACTGGTGACCAGTTCAGGGTGTACCCTACCTCTCGCCCAAAGTCAGCTGGGATAGGCTCCAAGCATACCTAGCATACCTATGGATGGATGGTGTCAAACTCACTTAATATTTTTTATTGTGATTGTGACTGAATTTAACCAGCATTGACTTCAGTGAAGCCAATGGATGACTTAAAAATGTCGGTGTCGATTGTACACCAAGGGGGGCCGTCGCAGACGCCACTGCGTCCATTAAAAACAAATTCCGCTCAACAATAATCTGGCAAAAGGCTTTTTCCCTGGCAACAAAGACAGTAAACAGCAGCACTTAGCGACCTCTCAAGAACCTAATTGCCTATTAGGCACAATCGAGTCTTCCTTCATCCTGTTGCCTCTGCTGAGGGCTTCCGTCCCTTGAGACACACATTGACTGAAAACATAGACGAGCATGGCCCGTCTATACTGTAGAAGCACTTCAGCAGCTGCCGTGCTTACCTAACTTTTAAAGATGCTTTTTTGTTGAGCTTTTCAGGTCTTTAACAGCCTGTCATGTCACGGATATTATCTCACTCCCCCAAACGTCTGTAAAATCTGTATGTCCTTGATTATGTTGCAAATCTCCCTGCGTTATTTATCCATGAACAAGCACTGAGTGAGCTCAAAAACAGTGTTTTGCTTCTGTGCTTCTCAGGCTTGACAGATGAGAAAGTGAAGGCCTACCTCTCTCTGCACCCGCAGATGCTGGATGAGTTTGTGTTGGAGAGTGTTAGTGCTGAGACGTTGGACAGATGGCTGAAGAGGAAGACCAGCAGCAGGACTGCAGGTAGACCTACTCCCACGCACACACGCACACACACAGGTGCGAACGCTTGCGCTTTTCAACATCACTCCGATATTATGATTGGATCAACATATTTCAGTATACATTAATTCATTCATTTGCTATGCCACTTAATCCTAATAGCGGTGGTATGCTGGAGCCTATCCAAGCTGACTTTGGGCGAGAGGTGGGGTACACCCTGGACTGGTCGCCAGCCAATCGCAGGGCACATATAGACAAACAACCATTCACACTCACATTCATACCTATGGGCAATTTAACCTAACATGAATCATTTTTGGACATGTGGGAGGAAACCGGAGTACCCGGAGAAAACCCACGCATGCAAAGGGAGACACAAATTCCACACAGAGATGCCCAAAGGAGACACGAACCCAGATCTTCCAGATCTCCTGGCTGTGTGGCCAACATAACCACTTGGCCACCGTGCGGGCCTATTTCAGTATATTGACACAAAATTGTAATTTCTGTCACATTTTTCTTTGGTTGAATGTTTGTACGTTTTAGCCCACATAATTCGAAATAAGTCAGCCACAAATACAAACTGTCCTGATTATCACATCAATCTTTTGCTTTCTACCAACAATACAGTCACGATTCCGCATTGAGAACAGATGCTGTCTTTCTTTTTTTTTTCAAATGTGTATTTCATAGCATTTACAGAGCAGTGATTATCTCGTGAAATTACAGTCGTGTTTTGGAGTAATTTCCTCAGTGTGTGTCTGTATGATTTCCTGTTTCTATGCCCTCTCTGGCCTCTCAAACCAACTAGTGGGCGTGGCTAGTATATATATTTTTTTCATTGGGCTAGGGGCAGAAGTGACCCTGCTCCACAAATTCTGCCTAGCAATACTGGCTAGATAAATGTCAGCAGGGAAAAGAATCCAAGTAATGCTGTTCGATGTTGCTATGGCTGTTATATAGTTAGTTTTTAGTATTAAGTATTAATTCAACTATTTTTAAGAATTCAGTTGATTGTGTGGAGTTTATTACTGGGTCTTGAAGCAACTGAGGCAAAGTGGAGTGCAATGTTTGGCTGCAACCAGCATAGGCGCTGATGAGTCACTGTCAACTTGTTTTCTCATTTGTTGCGCTAGATTCAAGCCGACCTCTGTCGGGTAGCAAATCAAAACAGGAGTTTAGAACATTCAGAAAGCAATTCTTTCACGCCATTAAAAATAATATTTAAAGACTAACTAATTGATCAAGAACTAATTGATCATTTATGGCACTTGGAGCCTCAACTACAAAATTTACATCAAGTTCAACGGACAACCGGAAGAAGTCAAAATAGGAACTGGACAAATATTGAAGATGACAAAAAGGCCCTATGAAATCATTTTTTTCCCCCATATTCAATTAAAATTTTTTCCAAATTCAATTTTTTTCCATTTTATTTATTTTTTTAATTCTGTAATTTTTTTTTTTTTTTTTTTTTTACCTTTTACACTTATTTTGGCTTGGCTGACTGGCTCCACTGCTAGCTGGAGTTATCCGCCTAGCCTCTGGGCCACGAACTCCAAATGTGACTTTTTTTCTTTAAACCACAGTCACATTTTGCCTTTAAAACAAACAAGCAATGCGGTTAGTTCGGAGCTTGTTTTTGTCCCACACTGTGATGGCTGGCAGTAGATTCCATTTTTATTGGCCAATTCCGTGATTCTGTCTTGCGATTCCTTTAACACGGAAATCCTAGGGCCCAAAATTTTCAGTAACAGACTTGGACAAGCGGTAGGTTTAAGTAAGCTCTGCTTTTTCTTACTTGTTTTTGGACATGTTGAATTGTGCAAATGTAACCACGTGATGTTCCGTCATGTAACTCATGAAGCATGTCTGAAACCCCATGAAACGTTCCATCCCTTTGCATATAGGCTATGTAGGTGGTTGTTTAAAAATAAAATGCACCAAATTCTCATTAAGATCTGAGACTGCCTTTGTTGCATTTATGTATTCTTTTGGTCACTCTTTTTTAATATTTATCGTCAGGATGCGCAATATCCACAAGAAAGGCAGAACGAACAGGCGTTTATGGGTCGTTGGATGTGTTGGAGTGGGCCCAGTTTAGTGTGTACCATGCTCTCCATACACAGTAAGCTGTTTCCCAGACCAACGGCATCCATCAAGGGCCCACAGTGCTGGCGCTCAGCCCAGTCGAGCTGCTGACGTCAGAGGCGTCCTCCGGAGACATGCAGCCAGGCTGAAGGGGGCCCAGGGGAGGGGAGGGAGGTGGTGGTGGGTTTCATTTGTCAGCGGCGGTGGTGAGGGCGCTGGCTGTGGGTGTGTTGTAGTAAAGTGGCAGAGGATAGATTTGTCATGTTTCGAAGCAGCTCTCTTCAGACATACGTGCGGACGTGTCTCAAGCCCCTGGTGGTAATCAAGCTCTCTGGCGCCAAGTAGGAATAACTAACTGGAGTCATTTAGTTTGGGTTAGTGCAGAGGAATCAGAGCAGAACTTTATCACAGAGCAAACACAGAGTGTGAGGGGGAGATGCAAGATCATTTTACGACGGTTTTCCACATAGTTTAGCCCGTTAAGGTGAACGGACAGTCACTGATATTGTACACTTTTTGTCACATTCAAATACAGTCAAACCTCAATTTTTGAACGTCCCAATTTTGTATGATTCAGTTTTCGACAGAAATGTTTGTCCAAATTTTGCCTCGGTTTCTCGTACACTGTCAAGGTTTTATCGTACAATGTTGCGTGGAACAAACTGATGTACTTGACTCTTTGGCACATTGAATCTAGTGGCGGTAATAAAGATGTGGACGTACTACTCCCAGCATTGCAGGTTTATTCACACACCCAACACCAAATTTCATGATACAAGTTTACACAATACAACGGTATCCTGTGGGGATGCACAGTACTTTTTTTTTTTTTCAACCCGTGACCGATAACTTTCTGCTTCTCAAGACCGATACCGATAACTTTTTACATCTATTGTTTTTTTTTCATTTAGATTAGTGCACACGTGGAAGTAAGAGGGACTCAAACTAAGGCAATTTTGACAAACTGTACCTGGAGAATTATCTTAACCAAATATGACATCACTCCTATGAATAAAACATAATAAAAAAAATGTGTTGGTGTGGTTGCCTTGACAACGTGAATCCAATTTAAGGGGTGGAGTCTCGGAGTTAGCGCTGAAGAGATTATTTTTGGTTGAGATGTTTTTCCACAGCTTCCAAGCATAAATCATCAACCGTCCTCGTATCAACAGCAACAACTTAGGTTGTTTTTTTTTTTATTGAACTTGCTAGCATCTTTTATGTTAGCATGTTATGTGGTTATTTTTTGTAATCGTCCCTGACAAGTACTGTAGGTAGGATTTGTCGGTCTGCCTCATTGCCTCATTCACTCAAGTTGCTGCTTTACTGTTAGCAACTGTTAGCATGTTAGCATCCAGTCTCATTAGACTTTTGAAGTAGTACCTGACCCCTTCAGGAAGATGTAATATTTGAGTATGCCTTAGCACTTTTTTACTCAAGTTACTATTTTGCTATATGCTAACATGACAGGCTGTGAACTTCTTAACATCTTATCCAGTCTCATTAGGCTTTTCAGTCCACCCAGGATGGCGCATAACCCTTAAGGTTCTACTTTAGCACATTCTTTACTCCAGTTACTCTTTTCCTATGTTATCACGCTAACTGTTAGCATGTTAGCGTTATATCCAATCCAGTTTCAGTATTACCATTTTTTTTTTTTTGTAGATAGACATGCTTCTTCTTTTGGTTTTCGTTTATATTTACAAAAAAAAAAAAATTCACATTTATGCGTCTATTTTTTTCATCATTTGTCATATTCTAGTGACATTTAAGAACTCGGATTGTTTTTTATATTCTTCCTAAGTGCATCAGGATGATGATCATCATGTGATCATCACTGAGTTAACTGCTTCCCGGAAGCGCTCCCTGCAGCGTGTCCCGTTCTCTCGCTTATCATGTGATGGACAACATTGGATTACATCAGACTTACCCACAAGTGTGTGTCTGTGTGTGTGAGAGACACAGAGAAAGAAGGTGTGTGCAAAGGTTGTGCAACAGCATGCAATTCGTGATGGGGTTTTTTGTCGTATTTATTGTTTTAGTAATTCATAGGGTTGTAATTTCTGTTCTACTAAGTTCTTTTTTGGGACCAGCCTGCAGCCAACACATGTTCGTAGGACCTTGCTGATGTCATTTGATTGTCACACCTCCCTTGACCACTTGGTAATGTTTACTCAACGTCATGGGACAGTTAATACATGCTAAACCCTTTGCTGTAGCTATCCGGAGGCCCCTTGTCCTTTTGTCTGTGCCATCTGCTGTCACCAAGGTTCCAACTTGTTAATTAGGATCTTGCTGGACCTGCTATGATTCTGATGTTACTGTTTTGTGGGATATTTGTGTAAATGAGGCAAGCACATCTTCCTCACATCCGGGTTTAAATCTGTGTGGTGTTTGCATGTTCTCCCCATGCATGGGGCTTCCTCCCATATTCCATGCGTGTTAGGTTAATTGTAAACTGTGTATAGGTGTTAATGTGCATGTGAATGGTTGTGTGTACTGTATATATGTGCCCTATGATTGGTGTACCCAAAGTCAGCTGGGATAGACCCAATGAGAAGAAGTGGAATGGAGAATTAATGGATGGATGGACGTTTAATTTAATGGCTGATATGTTCAAGGGCATGTCTGATTCGTAGCCCACAAAAGAGGTCTCAGGTAAGAGTTTTGTTTCCAAGAAGCTAAATTAAGTGCAGTATTCCTGACCCATTTGCTCTTAACTGACATTGTAGGCCGTAATGTGTGGTTTTATTAAGCATCCAGCTGATCCATTTCAATGTGTCTTTAAAAAACTGCAAAAGAAATGTTTATTGCTTTTGTCTAATCGGCTTTTTAAGCAACTTAGCCCCAAAGGACAAGAGTATGAGGAAGAGCTGCTAAGCAGCTGATTCTCTTTTCTCAGTTGAGAGCGGATGGCATGACACAAAGACAAAGATAGGTTTGTCTGACATGCCCCAATTCCGCATACCACCCCCCACTAGTGGGATAAGAGCGTGGTCTCACCTGCGGGGCTCGGGAGATAGCGTATGGGGGTGCACAAAACTATTTGGGTCCAGCTTCAGATGCTGGAAAATGGTTTGTCTGAAATGCAGTAAAGAAATTAAAATAAACACAGTGTATTGTTTCCAGTGGAAAACAAACCTGTCGTGTAAAGTAACAAGCAAAGGCGTGAAGCATGAATATGTTCATGTTCGTCTCATACAGTACTGTGTTGTCACTCTTAAATACTGTAGAGGTCATTTTTAAGCAACAAATGTAGGCAAGTAACTGACAAGTTATTGCAAAATAGTTACTTACAGTTGTTTTATTGTGCACATTTTGCCTTCACTCTTGCAATTTTTCAAAAATTAATTAATACATTGCTATTTCGTGGTTGAATGTGGTCTATTATTAGTGGAAAAATTTATTTAAGCAAACTGTATGTATTCATGGTCTAAATTAAGCATTTTCAAGCATGAAAATGGCTAAATGAATGAAAATACAAATATAAGGCATTCAAAAGACATTGATATGAAGCGTAACACAGTATCTGTGACTTGTCGTGTGCACCTTTTAAGAAGCGGGTCCTGGGAAGTGATGTGTTTGATGTCAGCTAGTAGAGTTGAATGTTAGCTGAGTGCTAGCAGCAGGTTAGCAGTGGAGAGAGTGGCCGACAGCAGCTCCTGTGTGACTGTTCACTGCATGTGTTCTCTTCTTGTTACGCGATGGAAGTGCATCATGAGTCTCTCCTTAACAACAAACAGCGGCAGTAGAGTAGTATTCTACACTGGTCTCCGACTGTCAGTAACATTACATTGATGAGATGAATAGCCACCAGGAAGTATGCTGTCAATGCTAACGTGTAAGTCTGTCTAAAATGGCCTATTTTCTATTATTATGTCTACTATATTGGGTAATGCACTGTGAGTGTGAATGGTTGTTTGTCTATATGTGCCCTGCGATTGGCTGGCGACCAGTCCAGGGTGTACCCCGCCTGTTGCCCGAAGTCAGCTGGGATAGGCTCCAGCATGCCCCCGCGACCCTAATGAGGATGAAGCGGTATAGAAAATGGATGGATGGATGGATATTGGGTAATGCAAGTATCAAGGTGACTATAGGGGTGCTATTTCATGTCTACAGGGCTGTAATGATGTTTAAAAAAACATATTTAGAAGGTCATAAACAGGTTTTCTATGTTCTAACTACGAAAATATTCAATTTATTAATATTGAATCCTACTTAGTGGACATTTACTCTGGAACCAATTAACCGCATTAGACGAGGGACAATTGTAACCAGTCTTATTTGGAGTATATTTAATATAATGTAATATATAATATTAGAATATTTATTTTGTACAATTTTGCCACTGTCAATCATTTTTGCTAGTTTAGCAATCACATGAATTAAATGACATGTCTTTATTACGCACACTAATGCAAGTGAAAGCGTGTGCTGTGCTTTTGGACAATTTGAGTATTTGCATTTGACTTCTATTATAAATTGTGTCAGTTATCATTTAGAATCTGAATGGAGCAGTTGCATTACAGTCATTCTATGACCCCGCCATATGTTGCATGTGCGTGTGCATGGAGCTGTGCCGATGCCAAGGCCACCTCTTCCAATCGTGCGAAAAGAGGGGAAGCATGCCGCACCTGGGCCCTATTAGGTGTGCTCATACTAGCCAAACGTACAGTGCTTTAGGTGTTAATTGGGCCAAGGCACGGTATGATTGGCCTAGTGAGAGTACGCCCTACTTTGATGTTTTTGATGTTTTGCCATTCTTACATTGCTGCCATTTTTGTGCAATGTCCGAATAATTAGGTATAGGTCAGTTTAAGTCCAACTGTCATTCTGTTGCACTTTTCTCAATCAGAAGTCTGACATTCTTGACTTCCCAGTTTGCTAGAATACAGCAGAAGATCATAGCCAGCATGTCCTCCATAAACGAGGTCAATGCAGGACCACAACTAGGCCAACGTGTATCGAGCGCTGAGTCACTGCTCGCTCAGCATCCTGTGGGGGATTGTGTAACTGTGGCGGCAGATCAATAAAGCTCCTGTCAAGGATCCTGCAAGTTAGATGCAGCCTATAGATGGATTCTGCGAAGGTGAAGGGTCTTAATTTAGAGTAGTGTCCACACACCCTTTGACTGCTTCATGTTTAAAAACGATCAAACGCAAAAGTTCACAGCTTCGCTATTGATTTTACACAGCAATAGAACTAATAAATGTTAATAGATTTTCCTTCTAATTTTCATACTTATCTGCTCAAGAGTTGGTAGACAGATGAATTTGGCTGAATAGTTTCTAAGAACACATCTGCCCTCTCCTACTGTGTTTACTGAAAGCACAGCAGGTCCCTGAAAATATGGGATGCCATTAGAGCAGACTAGTCTTTATCACATGGACCTATGGACGCTAGCTCTTGGCTCCAGAGATAGCTGAAATGTCAATACTAGCATGGCGGAACATTACATTACTTTTGAGTATTGCGTTTCTTCATTTATTGCATTATGGCCCTAATTTAGACAGCCTTCCTTGTCAAGGATCTTGCATAATTTCAGAATCTTGCATAGTTCCACATCCCATGTAACACAACATGCAGAGTTGAATGCAATATTACATCATACTGCACCCACACTCTATTAGGATTCCTGTCAGCACTTTGTTAGCACTTTGTAAAATCCCATTGTTATTCAGATTTTTTTTCTACAATCAATTCTTGAGTTGTGTTCTGTTGCATGGTGTTATGAGCCATTTTAGTTGTATATTACATTAAAAGACTGTTTTGCAACAGGAAATGTGTGTGTAATGGGTTCAAGTTGGTCCCTGGCATCAATAAGTCATTACGAAAAACAAACTGCCTGAAAAGATGGGTTTTTTTTTCATTTTTTCTTCAAGGGTTTGCATTCTTTAAGTGCAGCTCCCCTGTCCTCGGTTTGACGTCACGCACGACCAGGGGTTCACTCTAAAATAGCTCTCACGGCTAAGTTAGGAAACTCAGGGAGGCATGTTTGAAACAGCAAACAATGTGTCCGCCTGTAATTCTTTCTTCACATGCACAGAGGGTTGCTTCAAAGCTCACACCAGCTTGAGTCAGCACTTCACTGGATCTTTTTTTCCTCCAATGCACCCGAGGCTTTGCATGGTTGGATCACATGAAATGTTATCAAAGAGATCGGAGCTGTTTCTGTTCTTGTGCTCTGTTGACTCGTGCGCTGAAGACTGCTCAAACTGTGTGAATGATTTTTTTTTCATCCCAAGTAGCACTCCCGGAATATAAATCCAGTAACTGTTATCTTTGGCTATCATCACATATTGTCTGCATCCAAAGTCAATATTCATATTGTTTGCTGTCTTCCCAACGGTCTTCAAATCCCACCAGGAATTTGCTCCAGAGTTCTTGGAATTGTGCACTTGTCAAGTTAAATGATTTATTTCTGGATTGTGTTTGTCATAACATTGTAATTGAAACAAATGACTCCCTGAGTAAAAGTGGAGGAAGTATAAATCCGCAATTTGAGTCCTATGTGTAGTCATTCTTTTAATTTATTCATTTCCTCATTCCCTTGAAGTCTTGGGACACTGAAGAATGTAGTCCCAAATGTGGCCAAGTAGTATTTTATATGGAGACGTCAGATGGTTTATTCTTTTACAGAAGAGGGGATGGATTTTTTTTGTAGGTTCCTAACATATGAAATTCTAGTTAATTTTTCCCGTAGGAAATAATGTAAATCCAATTAATCAGTTCCAGACACCCCAAATATGAACAAAAACTACATTTTATTGAGAAAAAATTTAGTTTTATGTGCAGAAATGCAAAATATATATAAATGACAAATGAAAGGGGTGAGAAGCAGAGAGAAGGGAGGCAAAGAGGGACAGGAGTGGATCCACAGCCACAGCAAATTGTCAACATCTTCGATCGTTTGTGATCTCTGTTTTGTTAACACCTTTCCCCCCTTTCGCGTCCTTGATGCAGACTTCCTGTGCACCCTGGCAAGCTCGGCCACGCCGACACCATCTTCACACTTTGCAATGACTTCTTTCTTGAATTTAATAGTCTTTTTCACCTTTCTCATACTGCAGGCACTGACAGCTTTCTTTGGCCCCATGGCGGGTTATTTAGCAGTCGCACTCAATAAATAAATGCACGGACAATGAGTCAGCAACACGTGGGATGGTTTGTTTGGGCACTCGATTCTGCGGAATGATAGCAGTACAGGGCAAACGGACTGGTTTGTGTAATATTCTCATTTGAGTTTGCCAAATGCATGTTCTTTACAGCCTAGGTTCCCAAAGTGGGGTATTGTCCTAGGGGGTACGTCAAATAAAAACAATTAGCGCCTAACACTCACAATTACGAGTGCGCCTGAATACCTCACTGCGCAGAGAGCACACAGCAGAAGGAAGGAAGGCAAGCATGAAGGTCTTCAATGCTCTGTGTGCACTATATGAACAATTGTTGTTTTTAAGAGTGTTTAATCTAGAAGATTTTATTGATATTGGTTTTGCACTCCCGGCATTGTGAAAACCTGTCAATGTATGTGCGTGACGGGATGAGAGAGTGGGGATTCTGAGGTTTTCTCACTGGTTGTATGCGGTGTTGTACTTTGGATATTGCTTTATCATGTTCTTGAACTTTCCCTTTCAATTTGGTGTCAAATAAATATGCAGACTTAAATCGTAGCGATCGCAAGTGGACAAAAGTAAAGCTCAAGTTCAACCCATTCAAATGGAAGGATCCCAACATCAGGCTGAAATATTAGAGATACGATATGTAGATATGTAAGATATGTAGGACGATTACTTATCTATTTATCGGTGCTCGTGTAAAATTTTTATCAAAATTTGACCATGCAAAATACAAATTTTGTACCCAGAATTACTTATTTACTATAGAATTAATTAACAAATTAATCATTTTCAATATTTCAAGTTAATGAAAAATTTCAGTTGTTAGTTTAGTTGTTTTTCTTGATGTCTCAGTGTTCCTCGTCCATCATCTACCATATTGTGTAATAAATATCAACAAGAGAGGAGAAATATGATCTGAGAGGAAAATTTAACCTAAAACACCTATATGCACGGACAACACTGAAAACTTTCAGCATTTCTGTATGTGGAATCAAGTTGTGGAATGGATTGAGTAAGGAACTCAAACAATGCACAACAATGAGCGATTTTAAGAAAAAGTACAAGCAGTTGATGTTCACAAAATAGAAAGAAGAAGAGACCTGAACCACTGTGTACATACAATACAACATCTAACCACTACTATACTGACTATCAACTCTTCATTGTGGTGAGTACATGGTCTGTACTCATTCATTATCAATCAAACACTTCTTCAATCATTCTATCAGTTATCATTATGCCTGTAGCTTCCTTTTAGTAAGTGAAAACCTTGGTTATGATCGCACTACATTGTCATGTAGCCTTACAAAGCATACCTGGAAGAAAAAGAGGTGAATAAATGTATTGCAATTGATGTGAAACTGATGAGGGGTAGGATTAAATAAGCTTTGCTTCTTCCTACTCCTTTTTGGACATGCAAAACTGTGAACTGTATTGTGTGATGTGCAACTGTTTGACTTGTATGCATGTTCAAGATGAATTAAAACCATGAACCATGAACCATATGTTTTTCTCTTCCACAGATGACACGCCATCAAAAGAAGTCACCAGGGTATGTTTTGCCTCTATGTGAACATACTGTGTGACGTGACATTAGAAGATTTCACATGGGATTTCTCAATATCTGCTTTCATTTATTTGATTGCACACAAATACCTATCACTTGTCTAGCACCGTGCCACATCTCAACCGATTCTTTGCCTTCTGTTTTGGGATGGTAGTAGTATATACAGTACGTGTCTTATCTTTGTCTTGAAAAATCCGTAAACACATTTTAGTGAGATATGTCTGACTCCCGTATTTTGTAGGTCACACCTTATTCTGACGCCTCAATGCCCAAAGGAAGCAGCATCTCAGTCTACTCAGTTGGTTCTATGACCTCAATGAAAGGGACTTACAAACCCATATACACAGAAAAACGAGGGTCGCTCAGCCCTTTGGTGCGTCATCCATACGTCTGTTGAAACAGGATGTGGGAGGGCCAAATGGATCCCAAGGGAGAGACTTTCTAGTACGCCTCTCTCCATGACGCCTCCACAGCCTCCCTGTAGGCACAGACATGACAGGTCTTTGGCCCCTCACAAGGCAGGAGGTCTGCCGCTTACATAAGCTCACTTTTAAGATGAATGTGAGCATCAAAGCTCGCCACTGCTTTAATCAGAGCTGTCAGACTTCGATGGCCCCCTCTCGGGATGCAGTGGGGATGATCCCTCAGCGAGAATGCAGCGATGAGCGGGGCGTTTAAGTGTGACGTGGTGGGTAAATGTTGTGATGAAAAGTTCTGTCTTTCTGAACCAGAAGCCAGAAACCAGAAAAGAATCCTTGTTCATTCAACAAAGAAAGCTTACAGTCGTGTTCTGTAGAGGTCTGTAGAGACGATGCATTGTGGTGAGATTATGCAATGTAATTTCTGTGTGTTGTGTCCAGCAGTACCAGGATGCAAACATGCAGGGCGTGGTGTATGAGCTCAACAGCTACATGGAGCAGCGCCTGGACACTGGAGGAGACAACAAGCTATTGCTCTATGAGCTCTGCAACATCATTAAAACAGGTAGAAGACTGCATTATGGTTATGTTTCAGCTTGGATTAAAAATCTTTAACTTTTAAAAAATAACACGTTTCCATGAACATTTCAACTCTATGCGACTAACGTGACATTATTTTTTCTCATAATATAATAATATTACGAGGTTATTCTCATAAATTTGTGACTTTTCTTGTCGTTAAAATACGACTTTTTTCTGTTAATATTTTGACTTTATTTGGGTTTTTTCCCACCTATTTCATCTTTGTTCTTGTCAATTTTCTTCTCATACCTAGGACTTTATTCCCATAATATTTTTACTTTAATCTCTTAAAATTTTAACTTTTACGCAACCTAATTTTCTAATACTGACAACTTTATTGGTTGTTTTGTTGTTTCTCATAATATTATAACTTTTTTATTATTTCAATTTTATGCTCCTAAAATAACATTAGTTTTCCTGATAATATTATGATGTTATTCTTGTGAAATTACTTTTTCTCATTTGATTGCAACGTTTTCCTCTTAATATTTTGACATAATTCTAAAATTACTGATGATTTTTCTATTTTTGCAGTTGGTGTTTTTTTTTTTCTTGTTAAATTATATTCTTAGAAAGTGCCAGGGGCCAATAAAAAAACAGCCGGGTGCTACAAATGGCCCCCAGGCTGCATTTTGAACACCCCTGCCTTACATCCCAAATTATATTTTATTAAATAAAATATATAAGCATCTGTTCAAATGAAGCTATCAATTCTGATAACCACAACGTTTCTGCAGGTTTATTGCTTGTTTACTCAGGAAAATGTCTATGATAGGTTTACAACAAGAGAAACAGATTGGAATAAATCCAGAAAAACAGCATTAAATAAATAAATTAATTCGTATTTTATGGAGGGAAATAAGTATTTGATCCCCTACCAACTGGCAAGCATTCTGACCCCAACAGACCACTTATGTGCCCATGAAGCACACAAATTAGTCTTTTCCCTTTAGGACACTACTCCTAATCTAAACTCGTGGATTAAAGAGTCACAGAATCAGTCTGTTCCATTCAAACCTCTCCACCTCCACGGGCAAGACCAAAGAGCTGTCAAAAGGACCTCTGGGACAAGATTGCAGACCTGCACAAGACCGGAATGGGCTCAAATACCACCAGCAAGAACCTTGGTGACAGGGTTCCCACGCAGGTATGGGAAGACAAGGTTTGTGTGACGTGGTCAGATTAGACCAAATTTTTGCGGTTTGGCATCAACTTGACAACATCTTTTTTGGAAGCAGAGAAATGCTTCGATATGAGCCCAACAACACAATCCCTACTGTCAAACATGGAGGTGGAAACAATTTGCTTTGGAGCTTTTTGTCTGACCAAAATGCCTCTTGAGATGTGTGCAACCCTAGTGACCGACTACAAGAAACGTCTGACGTCTGTGCTTGCCAATAAGCAAGTACTGAGCCATGTTAATCAAATACAAATGAATGTAAAACCTTTATTTAATGCTACTTTTTCTGGGTTTATTTTTTTACATTCTGTCTCTCTTGGTTCAAATAAACCTACCATAAAAATGTTGGACTGTTCACATCTTTGAAAGGGTGTAAATTTGCAAAATCCACAGGAGCTAAAATACTTTTCCCCCACTGTATAAGGATGCTGTCCTGTTGCATTTCCGCTTTCCTAACCTGATCTCTTGTGTCTTCTTTTTCCTGCAGCAACAAAAGCTGACGGATTTGCACTTTACTTTTTGGGCGAATGCAACAATGTAAGTGTAAAAGTCTTTTCATTTGGCACATTTTCTAAACAACCCTAATTTAGTGTTTGAAGTTTCTTTCTTTCTCTTTTTGTGTCGCCTTTATTTTTTTTCTTTCCCATGCTTGCATGCACACAGAGTTTATGTTTGTTCACCCCAACGAGGGCCAAGGATGGTCCCCCAAGCCTCGTTCCCTCGGGCCCCATCGCATTCGGAACAACCATTGCAGCTCATGTTGCCAAGACTCGCAAAACACTTTTAGTAGAAGACATCATGGGGGTAAGGTTTTTATCTGTCAATCAATGTTGAATAACTCGTGGCAGGCACCATTTGGGTTTTGTGTGAATTTAGTAATTTCGTGATACATGTACATCATTGCGTGAATTCACTCAGTCAACATTTTTCTGAAGCACCGTTTCACAAATTCCAGCATGAAGTTCAGAAAAATTCATAAAAGCAAAAAAAGAAATCATTAAAGTAAATTTTTGTATTATAACTAGCTTATATTGGAATACATGTTCCAGGACGAGCGCTTCCCAGACGGCACAGGGCAGGACTCAGGGATCCGCGTTCATTCTGTCTTGTGCCTCCCCATCCTCACTGCCATCGGGGACCTCATTGCCATCCTGGAGCTACATCGACACTGGGGCAAAGAGCCCTTCAACCTCAGCCACCAGGAGGTCAGCTCCACCCGTACAAAACACACAAGATTAGAACTCTGGAGACAAGGCTGATATTAAACTGAGTTTTAAAGTGTGGGATTCATGTAACAGTTTTTTTTAGCATTCTGGGATTTTCTTTAAGAAAAATAATTCCCATAATACAGCAGTACATGTAGTTTATATGAAACAAATAACACAAGTTTCAACATAAAAATATCTACATTAATCTACACACAAATCGAACTACCGGTAGTTTAACATGTCAAGAGTATAACTCGTATCAGCCCTATGGTCCCTTTAGGGAAATTTGCTTTGGAGAACTTTGCGCTTTTTGGCTGCAATCACAATGTCATGCAGTCATGCAAACAGATAACATGACCCATTTTGGCCGCAATGTGAGTGACTAAATTAACAACACATGTAAAACTTAGTTGAAATGAAAGAATAATAGAAAATGGCCACTGCATTCTTTAGAGCAGGAGCCTCCAACCACCAGTCCGCGGCCCAGTACCGGTCCGTGGGCGCGGCCAAACCGGGCCACGGGAAACGTTCAGTTGCAATGATAAAAAAAAAAAAACACACACACATTTAAAAATAATAATAATAAATGTTTAAATAACTACATTGCATTTTGTGTAAATGGATTTCAATTTTGAAAATATATAATTATTATTATTATTATTAAAAATAATAATAATAACAATAATAATAATAATAATAATAATAATAAAGTATAATTTTTTTAATTTTTCAACTGATTAAAAATTTTGATCTGGAGTGTATAATGCTTGGGAATAAAAATTGTTTCCATATTATAATACATAAAATTATGTATACAAATAATGGGTAAAAGTTCTTTATTACATAATGCGTGAAACATGTAGATTTTATTTTTGAATAACAAAAACAACATGCAATTGCGTGCTTGCAAACACATTATAATCATTACAGTTACAACTGATTTAGGTTTGACCAATGAAACATTGTACTAGTTTCTTACAATGAATTCTAATCAAATGCTTAACGTCGTGATGGTTTTTGTATTTAAGGCAATTTCAATGGTTTAATACATAATGCACCACATTGTTCAATTTTCTTTTAAAAAGGTGCAGCATTCGCATTTGGTAATAACTTTTGCAATGTGTAAGAAGTTATTACAAAATGCGTTAATAATTTTATAACAAAATATGGCAATTATTACAAAATGAGGCGTTATTACATAATGAGGTGAAAATGTCTTACATTATTACATAATGCACCATTTATGACACAATGTGTTGCTCCAGGGTGTCACGACATCTCGCGAGATTAAAACATGACAAAATTTCTCGTTCAGAAAAAACTGTGTCGCGACATTAAATTAATCACACGATAAATGAAAATGAACTCGACCATTTTGCCGGCCTCCAGATATTGTCATGTGCATGCTTTCTGGTTGCCTTGTCTCTCACCTCCAAAAAGGCTAGAAGAGGGCGTTCCATAGAACAACGGCATGAACGGAGAGAACCCTCTTGTCAGTCATATAGTCGCTTTGTCTCTGTGGGAAGAGGCATTGCACTTTTCTTAAAATTAATGTTAAAATCTCGTCTCGTTCTTGTGGACCCAATCATGTGTATCGTCTCGTCCCGGGAGCTGGGTGTCTCGTGACACCCCTACGAATAAGCCATGTTACCCTTCCTCAGTGTAGCTAGCTGCACGTGAGCTGCACAAGGGGATTTGTTCCGCCGCGCGTGCTACAACTAGTAAGAGTCGCCAGGCGCCATGGCTGAATTATATGACATAATAAAACAAAATATGTTATCCTTAAAAACGTGCAAAGTTTTTAACATTTTAAACATCACCAATGTAATTGGAAGGTAAGCTTTTCTTTTTATTTCAGGTTGCAACAGCTAACCTAGCATGGGCGTCAGTTGCCATTCATCAAGTACAGGTGAGCAAACGTCCAAAGAGACCCACACACACTGTGGAAAATACACTAGAATGTACTTGACTGAATACCTGTTTGGGAACAGGGTAAATCCTGACTGCCCCACTTATTATGATATTGGTGCCTTTGTTTGTTCTGGTTCTGCACTGCTGTTTTTAATGGGGAAATCCACTGTGTACAAGAACGGGGTTGCGACCGGGCCCTGTCCAATCAACTAAGCCATAGATTCAACAAACAGGTCTCCGAGGACGTCATTATGGCCAAGCACTGTTTTTATACGAACCCATAGCATAACACCTCAGAGAAGCAGTGTCCCACTGCAGGAGGGGCCACTGTGGACCTCTGCATAGCACTGCAGCACACTGCACTCCTTGGCTGGCTGCTTGCTGCAAAACACTGTCACTGTAGACAGACGACTTGGCGTGTTTACAGTACAAGCAGGACGCTGCATTTGTGGTGTGGGAAAAGTGTGATTTCGCGTGTGACCTGACCTACTTCTTCTTCTTGTTCTAGGTGTGCAGAGGCCTCGCAAAGCAGACCGAGCTAAATGACTTCCTACTAGATGTGTCAAAGTAAGAGCCCTGTCGTCGTTGGAATGTTCAATAATGCTGCATTATCAAACTCGTGAGAATCAGTATCGATATGGATGTGCGTTGAATGTAGTCTTTGTTTTGTCAAAGGGGGTACAGTAAATGCTGAATGTTGACATCATCCCTTTTGACAAACATCTCAATGCATCATTTCTTCTTTTCTCACAGGACGTACTTTGATAACATTGTGGCAATAGATTCTCTACTTGAACATATTATGGTAAGCGCGCTTCTCCAAGTTGGTTTCTGTTCATTCTTCTGTTTGTTCTGTGCTCAAATCTACAGGTGTGACTTTACTGCACTACATTTTGTTCCACAGGAAATTATAAAAATTAAAATAATCCATTCTATGGTCAACCTGTCATAATAATACAGCCGTTATTGTACATGCGATGTTTTAAGTAACATTTAACATTTGTAACCGTATACAAGTGTATAAATAAGTAAAGCGCTGTAAAAATACAAGATTTAAAACATTCTTAACACACTTTGAGTGACAAGTTGTATGGTGAAGTTTCAAACATGTTCAACAAGTTGCATTGAGGAACATCTTCAAAATGGAGTAGGCAGAAGCAGAGCTTATGTAATCCTACCCCTCCATATCTCAGCAATTACGGACAGTTTGTTCACTTCCTGTTGAAAGGTTTTCTATTTGGAAGAGAAAAAAATAGAGTGTGTAACAATTGATAGATGACGTGGCCTATAGGAAAGAATATAATAATAATCATCACAAATGCTTATAAAAATACGTACTGTAAATAATAGTATAATACAGGCATTTAAAAACTGACAATGTTATTGCACGGCCTATATACTGCTTTAACTGTACGTTATACAATGTTTCTAAGTCATATTGGACAAATGCAATTCAGGACAAATTACATCATACGGTTCTCAGCCTACTTCTTCTTCTTCCTTGTAAACACCTAATGTTTGTAATGTCTGCAGTTCCGAAGCTACTGTCTCCAACATTATCATTATTCTCTTCTTGTGTTCAACTCACTATGTTCTATTATTCACTGTGTTCTATTATGTTCACAACTGGTTCAAGCTGGTCCTTTCTTTTGGAATAAATATCATTAAAAAAGCCAAAGAAAAAACAAACCAAGCTTACAGAGTTAATCCTTTGACGCTCGCTGAACGGTATGCTTATAGGCTGTCTTCCAAATCGCACACTTCCACGCTTATGCTTAAATATATATACTATTCTCAGTGTGAATGCACGTATTCACTCAAAATACTAAATGGAATTGTGCAATTTGGAGCACAGCCCTAGAAAATGCACAACTGAAGTTCCAACACCTGAATTCTGAATTGTGCTGCCTTCGGTCTTTTCCACTGTATCTGATGTAATCACTTGCACGTTTTTGACATATATGATTTTTAACCATGTTGTCTTTGCAGATATATGCAAAAAACCTGGTCAATGCCGACAGGTGTGCACTCTTCCAGGTAGATCAAAACAACAAAGAACTGTATTCTGACCTGTTCGATATTGGCGAGGAGAAAGAAGGCAAGCCAGTCTTTAGGAAAACCAAAGAAATTAGGTGTGTAATATCCCTTTGTCCCCTCCTACCAATCTTGGCTATAATTTGCATAACTCCCAAAAGTTCTCAACTTCATTTTCCAATGATTGATGATGATAATGTGCTCCATGCACTTGAGATGGTAAATATGAGCGTGTCTATGACTTTTGGTGTTTAAATTGCAAAATCAGAATGGATTGTCAAGGAAAGTGACCGTTCCCCTCTCGTGTGGTCCTGCAGGTTTTCTATAGAGAAAGGA
This sequence comes from Dunckerocampus dactyliophorus, assembly GCF_027744805.1. Classification (NCBI taxonomy): domain Eukaryota; kingdom Metazoa; phylum Chordata; class Actinopteri; order Syngnathiformes; family Syngnathidae; genus Dunckerocampus; species Dunckerocampus dactyliophorus. The sequence goes on along the minus strand of NC_072832.1, from coordinate 12,547,853 downwards.
ATAGCTGGCCAAGTGGCTCGGACAGGGGAAGTCTTAAACATCCCAGATGCCTATGCAGATCCACGGTTCAACCGGTAAAACACCATTTTTAATGATATTACTTAATTTAGATTAAACAGCTCACTTTTTTAACACGGCATCAACTCAAGCACTTAACTGATTTCATTTGATTTGACAGAGAGGTGGACCTCAAAACCGGCTACACCACGCGAAACATCCTGTGCATGCCCATTGTGAGCAGGGGGAGTGTTATTGGTGTGGTGCAGATGGTGAACAAGTTAAGCGGAAGTGCCTTCACTAAAACAGATGAGAACAACTTTAAGATGTTTGCTGTCTTTTGTGCCCTGGCCTTACACTGTGCAAATGTGAGTCAATGAACAATTATGCTCAAATGCTGTTGCAATTTTGTATATAAGACAAGAGAATGTGAAAGCGTCCATTGCTGTTTTAACAAAATGCATTGCTGTTACGAGTCTACAACAGGGGTGTCCAAACGTTTTCCACCGAGGGCCACATACTGAAAAATGGAAGGATGCAAGGGCCACTTTGATATCTTCTAAACCAACACATGCACAAGTAGATACGCTAAGAAGTTATATATATTTAAAGAGAAAAATGCATCTCAGCACTGTGATATAGTTGAAAAAGCGGATTATTAGTATGAATTTTGGTCTAGTCTCATTTTCCCCCATTTTTTTTTTTTTTTTTTTTTTTTTTAGTATTACAAATATTTCAACTTTCTTCTTTGGAAATTTTGTAAAATTACTTCTTGTAATAATATGACTTTATTCCCATAATGTTATAACTTTTCCCAAACCCAATTTTAAAAAATGACAACTTAATTTTGTTTTGTTTGTTTCTTATAATATTACGGAAAAAAAACTTTTTAAACCCTATGCTGCTAAAATGACATTATGACATATGATTTTTTAAAGTTTATGCTTGTAAAATTCTGACTTTGTTTCTCTTTAGAATGCATTTAGAATGCGTAATCTCTTAATATTTTGACTTTATTCTTGTAAAATAACATCTGTCTTTTTCATTTCTGGTGTTTTTTTCCCCCTAACTAACTAACTTGTTAATTTTGTTCTCGTAATTATGACTTTATTCCCATAATATGTTTGCCCTCATTCTCATAATATTATAACTAATTGCAAGCTGATTTTCCAAAAAATTAAAAATGTATTAGTTGTTTTGTTTGTTTTAAAAAAATTACGACTTTAAAAAATTTGAGAATGTGCTGCGGACCAATAAAAAAGCACCGCAGGTCGCAAACAGCCCCCAGGCCGCACTTGGGACACCCCTGCTCTGCAAGCTCCTTAACCTACAAAATTTTGACAAAAGTATTGGGACACCTTGCTGTGACACTTAAAGGAGGTGAAAAAAACTGTTTTCATTGAACTGGGAAGACTTTCTATCATTGTGAACTGAAGATAATTGTGTCTGTGGGAATTGTTGCTAATGTATCCACAGGCTCCTCCACATCAAACTCATCCAAGCATACTCTTATGCTGCAGCATGAGGCCTAGCTCGACCCCTGATTGAATAAATAATTATAAGAAATGTGTCTCGATACATTTGTCCATACAGTGTAGGTTAGATTTAACAGGGAGTTCACGCAGATTTTTGAAGAAAATCTATATTTTTTGTCATACTTTCATGTTTACCCAAGCCTTTCCTGTGTGTGTCTATGTATAGATGTACCACCGAATTCGCCACTCTGAATGCATTTACAGAGTGACAATGGAAAAACTGTCTTACCACAGCATCTGCACCTCAGAAGAATGGAAAACGCTCACTCAGCTCAACCTTCCCACTCCCATTTATAAAGAGATCGAAATGTGAGTGACCGTCCTCGAATGCTTAATGGGTTTCACCTAATGAGGCATGCAGGATTGGCATAGCCCTGTGGTGAACAGTGCTCCCAGCAAATATTCTGACCCTCTTTTCACGTGTTGCTGCCCTAAATATACGGCTCTGGAAAACTCTTGAGAGACCGCCTCAAATTTTTGGCTGGTGATGTGCATGAAAGCTGTGATTACAAATCAGTTTTTTCACCAAATATTATTTCTGAACTATTTAAGTTAAAACATTACTATCGGGTTATTTAAAAATAATTAAAAAAAAAAAAAGTTTCATAACGTTTTTTGTTGATATTATTTTTATTTTGAATTTGGGAGTAATGTCAGTAGTTTATAGAATAAAACAAAAACATTATATGTGTGCTTGTCAACAGACAAAATTATGATTTTGATTTTTTTTTCTCCACATAAACATCTACATCGTGGTTCGATTATTGCTCCCTTACTTTATCGCAATTTCATGGTTGACTATGGCCTGTTAGTCAAAACATATTGAAAGACAAGTCATATGTAGTCTTGTGGTCAGTAGGCGTCAGTAATTATAATGTAATTATAATTATATTGCATTACCTTCACACTGCGTGGAGTCAGCCATGGCACGTCCGACATGATAGAGTGAAAAAAGTGTATATATAAATGTATATATCAGGCCTCACAGCTGACAAAAAGTGGACAGAGCCAAACTATCAGGTCAAAAGGTGCAACTTATGCTGGGTTTCTCTTGATCTTTGAGCTGAATTATGTCTTCTTTGTTATTCAGCATTATTTTATGTGCAGTCTATGTCACTGTCCATGATATATTTTAGGAGTTTTGGGTCCTGGGGAGGAATCAAATTCCTAATTTGGGTCCTGAGCAGAAAAAGTTTGGAAAACCAAAGCTACATATCTCGGTAACGCTGTACAAAAATGGAGCTCATCTTAATGTTCCCAGGAGAAAAGTGGCCTCTGCAATTCTTAAATATAAAACACTTGGGACAACCAGCTTCCTAGAGCTGGCCACAAAGAGCAGAAAATAGTCATGGTGAGAGATGTGACCAAGAACTTAATTATGACTTCGGATTGATGCCAGAGTTCAATCATGTTTATCATAGATCAGATCATAGCATCTTTATTCTCGTAGTCCTCAGGGCATGTTTTGCAAGTTTTTCTTTTATTCCGTTTCCGCTTCCATTTCATTTTGACCACCAGTTTACACAACTGCATTTTCTAAGTGGAAGTTTGTCATTTGTAAAAATATGCCTGCTTTATTGTGGCAGCTGCAAGTACGTCTCAACTAAATCAAAAGTGGCGGACCGCAGCTCTGTGTACATTTACTACACTGCTACTGTCTCCAGTATTTTCAGTCGTTTTTTGGCGCTCCGTGTTTTGAGAGCTTTGTCACCTGTACTAAAACCTCCTGGTTTTTATGGAGAGACTTCCATCAGGCCACCATCAACGTGGAAGGTTAAGAAGTTTTGGTTGTTCTTTTTTGAGCTAAGGCTGCAATCACTTGGAGTCCATTCAGGGGGGTGTCAATGTCTACATAGGGTAGGGGTCGCATGACAAAGGAGCACTGACAGCTTAATAGACCCACCAGTAAATTGAGCACACCTCTGTGTCTCCTCCAGGTTTCACTTTGACATAAGTCCATTTGAGGAGATCTGGCCTGCAGTCTTTATCTACATGGTCCACAATTCCTGTGGAAAGACCAGGTAAGGTGCCGTGTATCTTACGTTTAGATGTCATGTGATGTTACATGTGTTCATCCTTTCCTCGCTCTGTGTAGCTTTGAGCTGGAGAAACTGTGTCGATTCACCATGTCTGTACGCAAGAATTACCGACGTGTGCCCTACCACAACTGGAAGCACGCGGTGACCGTGGCCCACTGTATGTACGCCATTCTACAGAAGACTTCTGGGATCTTCACAGAACTGGAGGTCTGCTATTCATGGAGTATGAGATGGAGATGTTTTAGTGCAACTAAAGTAGTAGTGAGTATCTGTGGTGTGATCATAAGAATTCTCTCTTGTTTTACAGAAGAAGGGACTGTTAATAGCATGCCTGTGCCATGATCTTGACCATCGAGGGTACAGCAACACTTATCTGCAGAAGTTTGACCACCCACTGGCTGCTTTGTACTCCACCTCCACCATGGAGCAGCACCACTTCTCTCAGACTGTCTCCATTCTGCAGGTAGAGATCCACTATGGAGGGTCTGGATTTGGTGATTGCCAGAAAAACTGTACTTCTCTGACTCCATTGTGCCAAGTGTAATTTTTGGTGGAAGGGAAATTATGGTGTGGGGTTGTTTTTCAGGAGCTGGGCTTGGCTCCTCAGTTCCTGTGAAAGGAACTCCACGAGTGGCCTATGGTGGCGGTAGTGTTGTGGTATAGGCAGACGTATAGACAACGAACACAGGTGTATTTTATTGATGGCGTTTTGAATGCACAGAGATACTGAGGCCATTCAGCCTCATGTGCCATTCATCCATGACATCACTTATGTTGCAGCATGATAATGCACAATTCAAGTCCAGCATCCTGAGGCTATACACAAAGAGAGAGTGAACGTCACAGGCACTATCCAGGAGGAAACAACAGGCCTCCAAGGATGGCCCCCCGAGAACGACCTTCTAAGTGAATGCCTCAAGGCAACAGAAACCCAGTAAGGAGGAGGAGCCATATGGGCTGTCACGGAAGGACAAGCCCCCGTATAGCATGCACCATCGCCAAATTGAAGGAGTGGGTGGCATCGGGAAAACATACCAGTGGCTGGACTGAAAGATAACACAGAGGCGCTAATTATGGCAGTACAAGAACAGGTCCTAAACACAAGATCAATGGAGGCCAGGTTCTGCCACATCAGACTCCAGATGCAGGCAGTGCAAAGAAGCCCCAGAGAGAGTGCAGCACATCACAGCAGAGTGCAAGATGTAGCATGAATAGTGTACCGGAACGTCTGTACCAAATATGGACTGAAGGTCCCAGAATCAAGATGGCAGACACCACCGAAAGGTTGTTGAGAACAACCAGGCCAACATCCTGTACGAGTTCCAGATCCAGACTGACAACTGTTGATGGCCAACCAGCCTGACATAGTAGTGGTAGATAAACATCAGAAGACAGCTGTGGTGATAGATGTAGCAATCCCATGTGATAGCAACATCCGGAGGAAGGAACACACAAAGCTGGAGAAATACCAAGGGCTGACGGAAGCGAGAGAAAATTTGGGGTGTAAAGGCAACAGTTGTGCCGGTAGTAATCAAGGCACTGGGCACTGGCACTGGGGTCTTTAACCCCCAAGTTGGGTGGATGGCTTCAGCAGATACCAAGAACAACATCTGCCATCTCCGTCCAGAAGCGCACAATACTGGGAACAGCTAAGACTCTACGCAGAACTCTCAAGCTCCCAGGCCTCTGGGAGAGAACCCGAGCTTGAAGGAGATATTGCCCGGATATTATCTGTGTATACACACACACACATATATACTGTATACACGCACACACATATATATATATATATATATATATATATATACCTGTATATATATATATTCTATACATATGTGCAAATGTAAAGATAAATGTCACGGTAGCACCTTGGCTGTTTAAGCATGATATATTACAATAATTTTATTTTGAGTATGCATGTGTTCATATTGATACAGACATGTAATTTACTGCAGCTGTAAGGTGCCGAATGAGCTTAAAATGTGTTAACTGTGTCTAAAATTGGCACTGAAAAAATTATGAACCCTAGAAGCAAATTCTGAATATAAAGTAAAATTATTGGAAAGTAAATTGCAACTCAAATACTCACACGTCAGAGCTGATGATGTTTACAGAAAAAAAAAGGCAGTATAAACAATTGCTGGCGGCCACGTAGCTTCACATATCAAACACGGAGCCGATGTAGCAAGAGTATACTATACGTAAGGTATCTTGACCTCCAAACAGGTTTTCTGGAAAGTGAATGATTTCTTGCCTTCAAGTAAATCCTTGAGGAAATGGTCATCGGGATGGCCGCCGGCTTGTCAATCTCTTGTAGCAAAGCTGAGCTGAACGCCTCATAAGTGGAGCATTTGCTTTTTTATTGATCTCTTTGTTTCTCATAGCTGGAAGGGCACAATATTTTCTCCAACCTGACTTCCAGCGAGTATGAGCAGGTGCTGGAGATCATCCGGAAGGCCATCATTGCCACAGACCTGGCCCTTTACTTCAATAACCACCAGCAGCTGTCAGAGCTTCTGAACTCAGGTGTGCTGGACTTCAACAACCACTCGCACAGGTAAGACCACAGCAACATTATAAACTTCTGTTGTTTTTTACTTGTAATGATTGTATCACTATATTTATACTTAAACTATTCTTTCTATGTGTTTAATGGTAGTTTTTTAATTACTATCATGGCCATCAATACATTTTGTACTCTTTGTGTGTGTGTGCACGCACGCACGTCTGTACAGCCTGGCGAAAAAGCCCTTCCCGCGATGCAATGTCCCATTTCCCGCACTGTACACATTTCAAGTGAGGGACAGTCTGCCTTAAAGCAGACGAAAATGCGAGGCATTCGGCGACACAGTATAAATCAGAGAGTGTAGGCGACAACAGCCATGTGGCCTCGCCCGTCCGATGCACGGAGGCGATTCTGACCCGAATACAACTCGGAACCGATGTATCGAGGTGCAGCACATTTGTTTTTGAACGCTTCACCTCAGTAAACAGACAAAGTTAAGTGCAAAAGCTGAAAGCAGCGTGCTGCTATTGTTCAGTTGAGATCAGAACGTAACTATGGACACTGTGCTTCTTAATTCTAAAAATAATTAAATAATAATAATTAGTAAATCATGAATTTTGGGAGAAAAATTTTTTTATTTACGCACAAAAAAGTACCAAAACCGGACCGAAACCGTAGCACAAATACCGAGGTACAGACTACAGAGTATTTTACCATTGCACCCCTAGTTTGCATGTAAGTAAAGAACAAACCAGGTTGCTTAATGTCACACATCTGGATAGAAGTAAAAAGCATAACCACTCACGGTGATAACGTAGCTTTGCTCGCCTCCAGGGACCGTGTGATTGGTCTGATGATGACAGCATGTGACCTGTGCTCTGTAACCAAGCAATGGCAGATCACACGACTAACAGCCAACGACATCTATGCTGAGTTCTGGGCCGAGGTACACGGTCACGATAGTATGTTGCAAGAACTTTAATAGATTTTCTGTAAGTTGTGTTTTTTACTTTACCACAGGGGGATGAGATGAAGAAGATTGGGATGCAGCCCATCTCAATGATGGACAGAGACAAGAAAGCTGAGGTCCCTCAAGGCCAAGTGAGACCACAACCACTTTTCACATTTTTAGTCACTACAGTACACTGTACGCTGTATTAATGAAGTCTTTTATCTGCCGTTTTTTTGTGTGTGTGTGGATTTTCCCGACTTCTGACCACAAATTAGTAACCACAACTTTTATCCACTTGTCTTCTGGAATGCATGAGAAATCCCGATGTCCTGTGGGATACATTGTGGTCGTCATTTCTAGTTATAGTCATGATCATTCTGAAAAGTCGAGACATATGATGAAGAACCCACTCAGAAATAATGAATATGAACAGTGTTAGATGATGCACTGTGCAATCATGGGATTGAATCACTGTATTAAGATTAGAATATAACATTTGTTTGTTGCTAAATACAGCGTATGCTGTTTAATTAACCTTGGTGTAACATTCAAACAGGCCAAATATGTTTGTCATTTTCACCTTAATTATCATCCATGAAGTCAGCACGTCACGCATGCCTGTACTCTACTGTATACGTGTACAGTATAGATTCTGATTCTGATAATATTCTATATATATTCTTCTTAAATTAGGTGGGATTCTACAACGCTGTAGCGATTCCATGTTATACGACTCTAGCAGAGCTGTTCCCTCCGTCCAGTCCACTTCTAAAGGCGTGCAAGTATGTACCTATACTCTTACATCATGTGAAAGCATTTGTTGTCTTAAATCTAAACCGACTTTATTCTCAAGATTCAAGATTCAAGAGTTTTATTGTCATGTGCATGGTAAAACAGCAGTTATACTATGCAATGAAATTCTTATTCTGTTCATTCTCCCAAGAAAAGAAAGAAAACACAAGAAAGAATAAGAACATAAGAAACTGATCAAATGAAAATCATGGAGCTGTATGAAAATCCGCCTTTATAGAAAATAACAAAAATGCTCATTTTGACTAAACTGATCATAGTTGTAAAGGACACAATTTTTAAAGTGAATTTTGTCATCCTGCAAGTGTGGCCTATGAGAATACACATTGCACATTTGCATCCACTGCTGGATTTTCACCTTCATTTCCCAAATATTGTCATCTTCTACTGGCCTTACCAAGTGAAGACAGAATACTTTTAAAACAATTATTATAGGTTCAACATTTTTTTTTTATTAATATTTTGCAAGCCTTTTTTTTAATCATACCCAAGGACATGTTTTACTTTCACCATAAAATAAGAGTTCCATCGTCATTTGGATGAACACATGGATGTAATGGAGAATAATATGTCTGTCATTATCCTGATTTATAACATTAGTGGTCCAGACTGGACACCTTTCGTGTTTTTATCAAAATAGAACATACAAGAGAAGAAACAATGTGTACGATATATTTTTGAGGACAATAAATTGCAGAACTCTTGGTGAAATGAACAACTTTAAACCAACGACAAATATTGGAGTACAATGCAAAGGATATTTATTTGGATGACTTTTTACTATTACACAACGGAAAAACATAATAAAATTATTTAGATTTTTTTTTTTTTCCAAAATAAGCATTACATGAATTGCCCCCGGAAATGTCAGTTTTAGTGCCTCGTAGTGAGACATACAGGGTTCGTTATGAACACACCAAATATGGTTCAGTATCCAATAGGGGCTAAAGTGTTATTTGCTGCTATTTATTGTTTTGGGTATTTAGGCAAGGCAAGTTTATTTATAGAGCACAATTCATACACAAGGTCATTCAAAGTGCTTGACAGAAAAGAGGGCTAAAATCACTTCCAAAATCCTTCCGTAAAATGATTCCATAAAACATAAAAGTTAATTACAAAATTATGTAGATAGTTAAAATTAATTTAAAAAAATGAAGAGTGCAGATAAAATAGTTTCAGTTGTCATATGCATAGCTATATAGGAGTATTTTCCGCCTGGACTTGAACATTGTCAAAGTTGAGGATTGTCGCACATCTTTTGGAAGACTGACAGATTTTAGCAGCATAAAACTGAAACGCAGCCTCACCGTGTTTAGTCCTGACTCTGGGCGCCTTACCCAAGACTTTACCCCAATAGTTGCTCAGTACCATGGTGTCAAGACTGCTCTTCTTTAAGGCCTTTGGAAATGTTCCAGGCTGAAGTGAGTTGTTAACTATATGTGGCGGCAAACTGCTCAGCACAGACTCGAAATCTAGTGGATAACTCATCAAGGCAGCATGTCAATGGACTCAGACTGCAGATGATCTCTTTGACTGTTATGCCAGTGACAGGTGTGAAATGTGTCAGCTCTAGGTGTCTAGCTGGCTGCAGAGTACGGTAGTTGTTTGTGTTGTGGAAATGATTGCATTTATAATGCCTTGATCTTTGTCATGAAAGAATATTGGAAACTCATTGCACTTAGATTTGTCTAGGGGTTCTAAGGGCAGTGAAACTGGAGGTTTAGGTTAACTGTAGCAAACAGTACACGGGAGTTGTTACTACAGCTGGTGTTGATTTCAGAAAAATAACTCTTCCTTGTTCTACTTAAAGTCTGTTTGAACACACATAACCTTTCTTCGTAAATTTCATAATGAACCAGGAGCTTTGACTTGCACTGTTTCCGTTCGGCACTCCAGCGCTCCCTTTTCCCCTACGGCACCTTTTGCCTACTTTTAACTATTCTAACCTTGACATGAGCAGTGGTATTCAAAACATTTACAACATTTGATGGATAAGAGATCAACAGATCATCAACGTTAGAACATAGTTTGTTTTCAAACCTAATCCTTTCCATCCTTTCCTGTCATTAATGAGTCTTCCCTGAACATTTGCAGACCCAATGCTGGTTTGGGTGTATTTATTTACAATGACTATGACTCTAAAGGTGTGTGTGTTGCAGGGAGAACCTGGGCCAGTGGGAGAAGATAGCGCAGGGCGAGGTGGAGGACGTAGTTCCGAGCCGGCCTTCTGATTCAGGTCCTGTCAAGGTGGACAACTGACTACCAAAGGGTTAACTGGCCACCATTAGGAGTACAACCTGAATCCTGCCACAGATATGGAGGTCCTGTTTTAGTTAGCAGCAGCTGGATCAGCAAAAGGCGCCTTGACTTTAAAACAAACAAAAAAAACACAAGTTACCTCAATGGGTGACGGAGGTGTCAACGCTGATGGTTTCACCGATTCCAGACACGGACTGACAGCTGACGGGAAGAGACTAAAGCTCATCACCCTAGATCCATTGTGTTTGGGAGTTTATTTGGTAGAATGACTTGTGCCATTTTACCATTTATTTGGCTTTGTTATTTTTTTTTTTGTTTTTTTTATTATAATTTGAGCTGATTCTTTGTGGTCTTGCATTTGAGAGGCCTTAGCCTGAACCTTTCACAGGTAGGTGATTGCAACCTTGTGTGGGTTCAGATCATTTTGAAATGGTACTGTTTGCCTTCTGTGGTAAATAAGTCTTGACTAATTCAGCAAGGTATTCAGAGACAGAAGGAATGTGTCGTGCATGCATGGTGTAATAATGCCACTGTATGGAGAAGTGTGAAAAGGGGGACGTCAGAATGTTTTTCTTTCTTTCAAGCAAAAATCTTTTGCAGTACTTGAATGAAGACACAGCCTGGTTGCAGAATATATTTTACGACACACGGATGGACTGTGACCACGAGAGGACTTGGATGCTGTCACCAGAGCGTAGCGATGTGTGTCCCTGAAGGTGACCCCCTCCATCAGCAGCACTGCCCCCAGGCTACCACTCGCACTTGGAACCTGCTGCATAGTACACCAGACAAGCAGTCAGTACATGCTGTGTGTAAGACAGCTTGTAAAGTTTTTACATTTCCATGCATACAAGATAAAACGTGATTGATGAAAATGAGGTGGACTCCATGTCCTGATGAGTTGCATGTAAATGGGGGATTGTGCCACAAACAACATAGTTGCTAGACGTTGTGCAGGTGTGTGACAGTTCCCCATCCACACATTCTCCTGCAAACTATTTTCCAAGATCTTCCTAAAGACATGTTTGTTTTTTGCCTGAAATGGTCATTCCAGTGGGCGTAGTCCCTCTAGTTACGTAGTTTGCTAGGGTGGCGCCAACTGTGTGAATGTACATGTTGATGAATGTTCCGTTGATCCCCTGAATGTGGCATGTGCATTTATGCGACACCAGTTTCCACACTATGTTCTGTCTTACAGAATTGCTTCCAGTAAGCTTCAACCAAGAGCAACAATTAGCATGCACTTAAACTGTTAAAAGTTTCTATATCATTTGCATATAAATTAATAGGTGTGTACTGTGTACAATCTAGGGTAGATATTTGCTCTAATGGTGCTAAACTGAATGGCAGTTTTTGAATGTGTGTGTGTGTGCGTAGGTGTGCATGTGTGTGTGTGTGTGTGTGTGTGTGTGTGTGTGTGTGTGACAGTCCCCCACTTTGGCCCCACATTGTTAAGATGTTAAGAACACGGTGAACACTGCACTGGCCCTACTTTTTCAGCACCAGTTATATTATCTGCACTATGTTTAGCATATGATCTTTATTATTATTATTATTCTTGGTGATGATTATTACTGCTATTATTACTATTGTTATTTTCTTAGAGTTAAATTTAAATTAACTTATATTTTTTATACAAAGAAAAATAATGTTGGCCTTTTTTGTTTGAGACAAACAAAATGGTCCATACATGTTACTGTTACCCAGAATAAGTGAGGAATGTTTCAAATGTAAATGTAAGAGCAGTAGCCCAAATGACTTTTATTAAATACATTTAAAAACACTGTTGGATATTTTTTTGTGTGTTACAAGAATGTCATTCAAAGGTGGACACTTTATTTGAATGTTAACGGCCGCCCCATTTCTCACTATCATTGAAAGAGAACATTTCCTTTGGAGGTAGTGAGGATCTTCTCCTGATGATCTTATATTATCATTAGTTTATATGAATGGATTATTTAAATATCCATAATGTGCGCTATCAGGCGCAAACTTCAGCCCAAAAGTACAATTATTTAGCGAGACATGGAACACAACACAATCACCCTTCACCTGGTTCCTTCACAACATCAACCAAAATTGGTTAATGTTTTAACCACTGCATTGGCCACCACCAGGGGGGGTCTCAAGTGGTGGATCCAGAATTCTCCAACCTTTTATTGTGTCAGCTACTTTTGCAAATTGAAAATGAGCGTGCCTCACCGTGGCCTAGTGAGCATGTTGGCCATACACTCAGATCAGGAAGAACGGAGTTCAAATCTCCATTTGGGCATTGCTGTGTGGCGTTTCCATGTCCTCCCCTTGTGTGCGTGGGTTTTACCGGGTGCTTCGGTTTCCTCCCACATTCCAAAAACATGCATGTTAGGTTAATCGGAGACTCTAAATTGTTCATAGGTATGAATGTGAGTGTGAATGGTTGTCCATATGTGCCCTGTGATTGGATGGCGACCAGTCCAGGATTTACCCCGCCTCTCGCCCACAGTCAGCTGGGATAGGCTCCAGCATACCCCCCAACCCTAGTGAGGACATAGAAAATAGATGAAAAATCCTGGTATCCACTGGTATCCAATACAAAATCCAGGTATCCACAACTCATACGTATGTTGTATTAAAACAACATTTTGTCCATCTGCATTTTGTATTTCAGAATGCATTTGTTTCCGTCACATTATTAACTGAAAACCTGAACGAAAGCCAGGCTCACTGGCTCTCCTTCCAGAAGAGGGCCCAAAAAACTTTGACATTTGATAGCAGAGGTTTTGTTTTGAAACGACACAAGGTGAGAACCATATCCTGGCAGAAGTGACACCACTAGAAGGTACGTAAATGAACATTAACCACAATCTAATGCGCTTGTTGGCTTAAAAATTACATCAAGGAACTTTCCACCCTACGAGCTCATCAGATTATCTTCAGTGCACCTTGTCCTACAAGTATGACCATATTTACACCATTTTAATGCTTATTAAATCATACTGGATATGTGTATGTGTCTTTGGCAGGAACTGAAGAAGGTGTCAGAGCAGAGCGGGCCCAACAGAGACTGCCTGGCGGTGTTCAGTGACGTCTTTGATGATGTGTGCAAAGGCTCATCTGTATTTGGATGCATCCTGAGGGAAATTAAGGTCGTTCCATTTCCACTGTGCCCACTGGCTGTTTTTTTTTTTGTTTTTTTTTGTCGTTACATGTGTCGGAGGGACAGCAAATTCCTGGCCTGGTGGACGGAAGTGGAGCATACAGAGGCTGTGTCACACAGCAGGTCATCAGGGGACAATTGGTACACCATTAGTTCCAAACCCGAGCGCAGTAAGTGACTTTCCGCCAAGTAGGATTCAATATTAATAAATTCTAAATAAAATAAATAAATAGTTTGTTGTTAGAGCGTAAAAAACTGTTTATGACTTTCTAAATACCATCTTCACCATTATTAGAGCTCTGTAGACATTAAATAACACCCATATAGTCACTTTTACACTCCTATTTTTCTTTGTTTACACCACATTGCTCAACTGTCATGCGCAGGCTACAGGATCACTGCAGGGACACGAGACGGCCGTGGCTTCAACCATTAGCAAGCTAGAGAGTTAACTAGTTAGGCTCCAATTTATTTATTGTATTCTAAACTTAAGAAAGGGTTTGAAACTGAGGTGTGAGGAAGGACAAAGAAGCCAAAAATGTACCACTTCCACATGGAATGGGAGGAGATTAGGGATGCTCCGTTCAGGGTTTTATGCTGGCGATACCGATGATCGATGAGTGAAATCGACCGATACCAACTCTGATCACACAGATTAAGTGTACATTTTTAAATGTACTACAAGTCACATTTTGTATTTCAGAATGCATTTCTTTCTAGTTTTCTCACATTATTAACTGAAACCTGAATGAAAATCAGGCAAACAGGCGCCTCATGTGGTCATGGGGGGCTCCCTGGTGCCCGCGAGCACCCTGCATGTTGGTGACCCCTGGGCTGTATGATATGAAAGGGGAACCGTAACATTCTGCCAACTACATATTTGACTTACTTTTTCAAAATCACTGGTGAAACTTAGAGGATCAGACGCCTTCTTTAAGGAGAATTTGGATGCAAGAGTACGCAGCACGCAAACCCGGATTCCTCAACCGCCGACGACAGCCAGCCATCCAGTCCGATGAATACGACCACTTTTCGGGCTACCCGCCTTAGACCTGCAGGGCGCAAAACTTATATCACTCTCACAACGACAGGTGAGTCCCACACGGCAGCCATGCCTGTTTTGGTTTTGTGAAGGGAAAGTGGGCGGGAGACGGTCGCTATAGGCTGGATGCTGCAATGGGGGCGGAGGTGATCGGCGGAGGTGATCGGCGTTATGAAGCAAGTATCGGCATATTCCCACAACATGCTTTTTCACGGAAATCGGCCGATATTGATCGGTGGCCGATCGATCGGAGCACCCCTAGAGGAGATCCTTTTCCTACTCTATCATGTGAGACATGCCATGGCTGACCTGTGTTAAGGTAATGTAAGGTAACGTCTCAATGTTTTGTGTTTTTGCTGCCGCCTAGTGACCAGCATACTACATATCACTTGTAGTTCAATATGTTTTGATAACTAATAGACCACACTGTACAGTACCACGAAACAGCGATCATTTATTCATGAATCAATTTCTGAAAAACTACGATATGACGAGGGAGCGATGATCAAACCACAATATTACGAGGGATGACTGTACATATATTATTTACAAAATACAATGTTTCGCTGTCTGACACCATAATAATGCTCAGGTTTGATGAACACTCATTCATATGTGGTTGTAGTTGTAGCGGTGTAGAAATGCACTGCCCTGCCCCAGTGAAGAAGGTGAGCAACACTGTGTTCATTGATATGTCACTAGGTATCATTGCCAAGGTGATTTT
Organism: Dunckerocampus dactyliophorus; assembly: GCF_027744805.1. Taxonomy (NCBI): domain Eukaryota; kingdom Metazoa; phylum Chordata; class Actinopteri; order Syngnathiformes; family Syngnathidae; genus Dunckerocampus; species Dunckerocampus dactyliophorus. The sequence goes on along the minus strand of NC_072832.1, from coordinate 12,532,853 downwards.
TCTTTTTTCATGGGGCCCAGAGTCCCTGGCGGCGCCACTGACTAGAATAATACACATTATTATATTTTTGCAATATTTGTGAAAAACTGATTATAATACTAAATTTGTACAAATAAAGGCTTTACCCTGCTACTCTCTGCGGTTGAGTAAGACCCACGACCACTATATAAGAAAATACAGTAATACAGTTGGCCTAATATTTTCTATAAAACAAAGCAGTAATTTTCAAAACGCCTCCATTTTCCCTATTGCATTTACTTATTTGCTTCCAGACAGAGATAATGACACTGATTGCCTCAAACCACTGCCTGGAACCTGCAAAAAAGGAAAGGAAGTTTGACCTTTTTGCCTCCACATCATCTCTTTCATTTCCAACACTAAAAACAGCAAAGCTAGCGTAAAGTTTTTTAATGCTGCCTTTCTCCCGCAAGCGTCTGGAAGATAACGGCAGCGAGGAGTCATGCAGTTTATTGTACTTTGGACGAACCTAATACTTGTTAACTAAACTCAGCTAAGCCTTTAGAATAGTAACAGTGAATGTGATGAAACTGACATACTTATTTTTGAACGCTAGAGGGCAGCAGTGGCTCGAGAGAAAACTGCCATGTTTATTTCACTGCAATATCTGATTTTCGATTCGGCAAACGATTTTACCCAGCATGTTTTTATTCACATTTAATTCCTGATAAATATATCGATATATTTTTCTTTAAAAAATATTGACATTTTATTTTTAGAATATGTTTTTTATGTTACTTTTGGGCTTCGAGGCTCCCTCTAGAGCTGTAAAGTGTCATTTACACTAAAGTCAGAGTGGTAAACATGCATTTGTTGACAAGGAGAGTTGAATTTTTGAAAGTTCACAGTTAACGTCAGTCAAATTGGTCTAGATAAATGAGTGATGGCATCAGCTATTTGACTCCAGAGAAAAAGATTAGGGGAAAATATTGATAGATGGAACTGACCTTTGCCCCGTATAGAAGCGAGTGCCCTGCTGTCTACTGGATGCTAATCACAGGTCAAAGTCTGCTTCCAGTAAGAGCTCACTGTGTGGTTGTCACACACTCACAATACTCATCTCACCCTGTTGACAACACGTGTGACATTCTTCCGACAATGCTGCTCCGAACTGTTGCTCTTCTCCTCTTATGTGTGTGGGCTGGTGTGTGCGCTACTTTGGGCAACTACCAGTCCGCAGCACAGGCGAAGGAGGAAGCTCCTGCGGTGGATCCACAAGACACTCCTGTTGAAGACATCGTACTAGATGGGGGACACAACCAGCAACTCTATGAAGTGGATCACAAAACACCTGACAAACTTGAGAGTGCCGACGCTCCAGTTGAAAACACACGAAGGCCTCCTGACGGTGTGGAGATTAACGGTGAAGCCCAGCAGCCTTCTGAGGAGACGGAAGAGAGCAATGAGATCAAGCCTGTGCAGACTAAACAGCCCGTGAACACTTCCTGGCCTCGTAACGACAGTAACAGCTGGAGCCTCAACTCAATTAGGAGCAGTTTTCAGACAATGCACGGCTACTTTGACTCCTTGGTGGAGCTGGTGGGGGGGCACAATGGAGTGTGTCAGTACCGCTGCAGATATGGTGAGATTGCTGTCTTTGCATGCGCGTAAAACATTTGTTACTTTTGTCATACACTATTAAATGATACTTCTCGTATGTACAGTATGTCTGATCCAACATTACTTGTGATGTTCCACAAAGATGTGCCACTTTATGACAAGTTCTCACAACTTTTCGGAATGTTACCTGTTATCTGTGAAAAGGATTTTTACACAAGAACCACTTGGACTTTATGTGGAGGACTGGCTCAATAAGGTAGCCAAAATACTACACCTTTCCCTCAGTATGATTCATTTTAGTTAATAATATTCCATCCATCCTTTTTCTATGCCGCTTATCCTCGCTAGGGTGGCAGTGGTATGCTGGAGCCTATCCCAGCTGACTTAGGGTGAGAGGCGGGGTACACCCTGGACTGGTCGTCAGTCAATCGCAGGGCACATACAGACAAACAACCATTCACACTCACATTCATACTTATGGGAAATTTAGAGTCGCCAATGAACCTAACATGCATGTTTTTGGAATGCGGGCGGAAGCCGGAGTAGCCGGAGAAAACCCCCCGCATACACGGGGGAGAACACGCAAACTCCACACAGAGATGCCCAATGGAGATTTGAACATTACTAATATTATTACTACTATAAACGTTATGAGATATACAGTACAGTATCATACTGTATATATACAGTACATTTAAGTTCCCAAATGTGGTACCCTGCCCTATAAGGACTACAGTACATTAATAGCATGCTACCATACAGTAATGTGTATATAATCAAATTAGATTGTAGGGACGTACCTAATGTTGTGAATGTTGTTGTTTTTCCCCCCATAGGGGATCATCCTCAGCCCCGTCCTGGCTACAAGCACCAGGAACCTAACGGCTGCAGCTCCTCTATGGTGGGATTCCAGGTGAATGTTGCCGTTCACAGCAGCCAACAGTCCAGACACACGTTTTGCTCAGCTCTTGCAATTGTAATATTTCTCCTCTGACAGCTTGATCTGGGCATCCCTGCCATGACTGAGTGCTGCAACCAGCTTGATGTGTGCTACGACCACTGTGGCGTGAATAAGTACGACTGTGACACCAAGTTTCGCTCTTGTCTTCACAACATTTGCTCCGACCTGAAGAGAAGTCTAGGCTTTGTGTCCAAAGTACAAGGTGAGACAAACTTGAGGATATGTTTCTATGCATTCTCAGCTGAGGACATTTGGTGACAAGGGTTTTATCAAAGATGTTGCCTTTACTAAAATAGGAATACTCAGTTTTCATTGATACTTTATGAATACATGGAATATACAGTCTACTGGGCCAAGAATGATGAAAGGCTGACGTTGTCTTTGGAGTCAACAGCTTCTAACAATATTGTTGTGAGTATTGTTGTTGTGATGAAGTATGAATTAATCTCTAATAGATTATTATATACATTTTAATAATAATAATAATAATAATGACGCTCATTCTCGCTCTGTCTCTCCCTCTCTCTCTCTCTCTCTCTCTCTTTATATATATTTACAGTACACATATATAGTAAAAATACAAATAATAATCATAAATGCAATAATACGTTACATAATAACACTACTACTACTAATAAAAGTCGCCATTTATATTTATTATATTTATTACAGTTGTATAAATAACAACAATAACAACATGGTGTCATATAATTGTATATTATATATATATATATATATATATATATATATATATATATATATATATATATATATATATATATATATATACAAATAAAACATGAATAATAAGTTAAGAAATAGTATTGTGCACACTATTATAAATATAAATTATAATTGATAAATATAACAAATATTTTAACAAGTTAACTTATAATTACAAAAAAAAAAGTTTTTTTTTTTTTTGAACAATTCTATTCGTGACTGATATTGGCATCAAAAAGAGATTTCGGATCATATTGTTTTTTTCTGCCGGTAATGATACTGGTGCGCGTGTGTGACCTCATCAAACTGCACCATGCTCCACAGAGCAACAAGCCCGGAATTTCCAAGTTTCGCCTTGGGATTGTAAATATGGGATTTGCGATGATTGCAAAGTGTTCTGTTTTGCTCTCTGCTTGTAATGCAGCTCCACCTAAATAGTAGTGCTGATTCCTGATGAGAACCAGGCTTTCCGTCACAAACAGGAAACAGAAAACAAAAACAAGAGCCACAAACATGAAACGATGTGAGACTAAGGAAAACCAAAGCTAAAGTCCAACCTGTCATTTGCAACATGACATAAAACGCTGCTCATGCTAGGGGGGAGTAAGGCGTCTTCAATACTTGTAATCTAATATGACACACCAGGAAGAATCACTCGGCCAACATGCTAACCACCAGCCCGCCATGCAGCCGTGCATCAAAACTGAGCATTATTATTTTCATGAAGGTGAAAAATGGTTTTGTGTTGATTTCGTCAGATAAAGCGACTATGTACTAAAAACATCCATTGCTTTTCCTCCTGTTAGCCTGTGAGTCAATGGCGGACGCCCTGTACAACACAGTGTGGACTCTTGGATGCCGGCCTTACATGAACAGCCAGAGGGCAGCATGTGTGTGTGAGGGAGAAGAGCGGGATGAACTGTGACACTGAACACTTTGGACAAACAGCTATCAAAAGAAAATTACATTTCATGATTGTGGAATTAGAACAAATAAGAGTGGAAGATTAGATAATTACAGTAACTACTTTTATACTCTCTAAAATGCATCCCTCGTTCGGCCAGTTGTTAGGCCTGTATGACTCCATTAACATCCATTTCTTTATTTGTTATTTATGAATGCATGTAACCTCAGACTACTAACTCATACTGTATATGTCTTGACAGCATGTTACAAATGACCTCAATAACCTTCATATACTGTAAATGTCACTTACGCTCGTGTCTGTAAAGTGGCAGAGATGCACTCGGACCTGTCTGTGTGGACTCTCTAGATCAGGGCTAAATGCTGAATAATGAAAGGATGCAAGGGCAACTTTGATATTTTGTAAGCTAAGCTAAGAAGTTAGATACTGTATATTTCAAGAAAAAAGTGCATCTCATCGTTGTGATGTAAAAGTGTATTCTTAGTATGAACTTGCTTTTCGGAATATCATGACTTTATTCCCATAATATTAGAATTTTTTCCCCCCAACCTAATTTTCCAAAAATTACAACTTTATTTTGTTTTGTTTGTGCCTCATGTGAGCACTAATATTACAAAAAATAACATTTTTTAAAAATATTTCAACTCTATACTACTAAAATGGTATTATTTTTCTTCATAATATTACGAGTGTATTCCTGTGCATTCTTTTCTTGTTAGCATATGACTTTTTTCTCTTAATATTTTGACTTTATTCTCGGAAAATTACAGCTTTTTTCAATGTCTGCTGTTTATTATTTTTTTTATTTTCCAACAATTTCAACTTTTTCTTTCTTTCAATTTTCTTCTCGTAATTATGACTTTGTTTTTCATATTTTGACTTTATTCTTGGAACATCAGAACTTTTTCCGCAACCTAATTTTCCAAAAATCTTTGCTTGTTTTGTTTGGTTCTCATAATAACATGACTTAAAAATATATATATATATTTTTTTTCTTTAATATTTCAACATAAGTCTACTAAAATGTAAATAAATAAATAAAAATCAAAACTAAAATAATTTTTCCTTATAATTTTACAGCTTTCATTCTTGTAAAATGGTGATTTTTCCATTTTTTCTGTTATCATTATTATTAGTTTCTTGTTTCGTTTTTTTTGGGTTAAATTATATTTTTAGAATGTGCCGCGGGCCAATAAAAAAAAGCCGCTGTGGGCCGCAAATGGCCTCCGGGTTGCACTTGGGACCCCCCCGATCTAGATTTTCAGTCATGCAGGTCATTGTAATCTGCAAAAGGTTGATGTGACGTAACATTCCATGGGAAGAGTGGCTACTAGCAAGCTGTTTCACCACCGGCAAACAACATATTTTTATAGAGGACGGTCATTCACCAGCCACGCCAAGCAGCAAAAACATTCGCCCATTATTCACCCAAAATTAAGACCACCCCCATGGGATGCCACACAGGGCAGCAACAACAACCAACCCTATCGTGATCACCCCAAGGGTAGACATCCACCAGAGACATAAATTGGGAGACTTCACACCAAAAAAATGTAGAACTGAAGAAGCCCTTTGGATTAAAGGTGAAACGTGTTCAACAAACAAGACTCCAATTCAACCTCGCACTCGCCCTGTAGAGTGTGTGGGTTTATTCCAGGTACTCTGGTTTCCTCCCACAGTTCAAAAACATGCATGTTAGTTAAAGGCGCTACATTTTCCATAGGTTTGAATGTGAGTGTGAATGGTTGTTTGTCTTTATGTTATCCAAAAAATCTGCAGGGGCAGGCTTCAGCTGACCTGTGACTGTGAAAAACCATAAACTGAAAAAAAGTGAAGTTCTAACAGCAATGTGTCCTGCTCAGTGCTTCTACCTCTTCTTGCTCAAATAAACGTCTGTGAATGGAACGTGTCTCTCGAATTTGAATCCGCCTTGCTGCCGCTCAGCTCTGGCTGGTGTGCTGCACGCTAACACCCGACAGTGGAGGAAGACCTGGTATGATAGACAAGCCTCGATAAGCAGAGATGATACATCACCGTCAGTAACCGACAACATACGGCCGTGCAAACATACTGTCAGCCCACACACCCAGCAGGCTCCCAGCAGGCTGCTTTTAACTCACCCGCTTGTCCTTGCCAATGAACTTGAAGACAGGGACCTGGTAGTGCTTGGAGAGCTGGTCCTTGGACGAGTACTGTGTCACCGTTTCATCTGAGGTACACCTGGTCACAAGACACATCGCAAGCTTAAAGAACTGGAATCCTTACAGCAGTGGTGGGCGGTGCATTTGGGAGCTGGGCCTTCAGTGAGGACACTGTGAGGGCCAGAATTGTAATATATATATATATAAAATAATATATATTGCCCTGGATTCAAACCACAGCCCCCTGTGCCAATGTTGTTACCCAGTACGCCATTCATCCTCTTAAAAAAACAAACTCTTACACGGTACTATACTATACTATAAGATACTATCTGTGAGTTCTTATTGTGGCGGAAGTGCAGCATTAATAATTCCAGCATGTAGTTGAACAATGCCGGCTCACTGCTTTTGTCTTATCAACTTGTCTTTCTCTATTTATGTCACTACTATCCAGGGAAGCCCTTTTGATATCTATAAAAATTTTTAAATGGCTAAAAAAAAGTTATACGTATATTTCAAGACAAGTCTTTGTGTTTTTATTAGGTCTGGGTATCGACATTTTAGCGTTTTTCTAGTTACATTTGGGCTTTTTTGCTCTATTTTTTCAAGTTTGCTGGGTTTTCTGTTTATTTTCTGCAATGAGCCTCGGGTAGCGTCATGGTTCCGTTCCAGACGGGCCGACGAACTGAAATGTACTCTAACCAAATCAAATTTTCCCACAAGAAATTGTATAAATCCAATTACTTTGTTACAGAAAGCCAAAATTGTAAACGCAAAACTTGTTTTTATAGTTTTACAATTATAGTTGCGTACAGAAAACAATTAAAAATGCATATAAATACATATAAATAATGAATGCAAGGGCTAAACGAGCATTTAAGGTCACTTTAAGGGACGACTGTACTGCACTTTTCTTAAGGTGTCAGGTAGTGAGGTTTAACCAACGTACGATATCATTTTTTGGTGGGGATGTCATACATGTCAAAAACTCACAATTTTCTGAAAAAGTAGAACAACGTGGACACTGGATTGTGTTCATCTTTCCATTGTATTCGTAAAAAGTCAATGACAGCCAATCTTTTGACCAAAAATGGTGTTCATTCTCCAGTTCATCAGCATTCAAGGCCAGTGGTGTTGGACATGTGATTTGACGCAGGAGATTTACTGTCCTACAACTGTCACACACTTGGTCCCCATGGCAACAGACACTTGTGATCCGATGACTGACAATGTCGAAAAGCGAATGATTTAGTGTAAATCACGGAGCAAAATACAGCATGTGTGGTTTTAGGGGTATTTGAGGCCACGTAATTTGCTTTTGCAGAACATTCTGCTGAAAGTCTTCCGTGTGATGTCGTTCAGCAAGGATGCAGATTGTGTGCTAAAAATAAGATTGCGCCTTTATCCATCCATTATCTATTCTGCTTATCTAAGATGGAGCATCCAGTCAATCGCATGGCAAACAAACATCACACTAGTTTCGGATTGAGGAAAGAAGCCATGCAACACACGGAAAACATACAAGTTGTACACACAAGTTTTGCACGGTACGGTCAGTCTCAGGAGACGCGTTTAAAAAGTGTTTTTTTTTTTTTTAAACGAGACAGCGTTCTGTTCACATGTTAGAAAAGTGTGACATCACACAGCGTGGGAGAAGGTGCTGTGGAATTCTTATTTCACATTTCTCACATTCTGGACGCCAACTGTAGAAACAGTAAATTCTATGATAGCATTGTTGTTAACAAGCATTGCCCCTAAACACTAAAGCGGTCCTTGTCGAAGATCTTTGTCTTAAGGTGAAGATTTTCTAACTGTGCGTTTCTCACTCACACAATTAGAGAACAGTGTTTTTCATATCGTTGTCAATTGTTTTGGTTACTTAGCTGCAGAGAGTACCAGGTGTCTTTTAGGTGTCTTGGGAGGAGGCATTTATTTTTATATGTTTTTTTCAAACAATATTCAATTATATTGTATTTGTTTTTCTTTTAATAATGACACTAACTTCAAATACCTGTTATATACTACATTGCAGTAGTATCATAAATATGAAAAATGCTTTTAACAATAATGTTTTCCACAAATAAATAAGAATACTTCAATACAATAATAACATCCATCCATCCATTTTCTATGCCGCTTATCCTCACTAGGGTCACGGGTATGCTGGAGCCTATCCCAGCTGACTTTGGGCGAGAGGCGGGGGAAACCCTGGACTGGTCGCCAGCCAATCACGAGGCACATGCATGTTTTTGGAATGTGGGAGGAATCGGGAGTGCCCGGAGAAAACCCACACAATAATAACATAATAAGACATAAAATCATACAATGTATACATTATAAAATGTCTTGTGTATTATAATGAATCCATCAAATCCATCAATTGAAATTCTATATTGTAGTACGGCTTCTGTGAAGCGTGAAGCCCCTGAAGGATAGATGTCTGTCGTTTTCTTTGTCATCATTTTTTGGACACTACTCTGTAAATACACTCTAAAAGCTTTCTGTTCAATTTCTCCCTAACCTTTTTTTCCCCTGCCTCCAGCAAAGAGCGCTCTTTTCTTAGCAAACCTCAGATTGTTCTTTTTTCTTTTAACTTCACCACAAGCTTTGTAGTGCCGTGTGTGTGCTGGTCTGGAGGCGTCTTTTTAAGGTGTGGCAGTGATTTGTTGGTGGGTGTCCCAGCAGGACAGAAAATGCCACTTTTTCAAACGCATCGCTTTTCAACAAATGTCGTAAGAAGGAGCCGTTGCACAAAACAATTTTTCATCTTGTTTCCATGGCACTTTACTAGTCTGGAAGTGGGGGAAATCTCACACACCCCCATCGGGGATCATGGCAGGACCCATAAATGGCAGAAAATACCACTTTTCAGAGGGGTCAATTTTTAGCAATCCTTTCAGGCACGCGACAAATGAAATCTCATTTGTTCCGTTTGCCTCAACTGCACCTTTCTGGTCTGGGTGGTGAGGGAAGCATCCAGCGACCTCATCGGGGCTGAGGGGGTTATTTTCAGCAATTTTTTTCCAACCCGCGGCTGTCGCTGCTTTTTTAAGTTGCTTCAATTGCACCTTTCTGGTCCGGGTGATGGGGAAAACCTCCCACTCCCTTACTGATGGTCCTGTCAGGACCCAAAAATGGCAGAAAACACCTCTTTCCTAAGGCGTCGATTTTCTGCATTTTTTTCAGGTCCCTGGCTGTTGCGAAAGGTCTTTTTTTTTTCCAAGTCGCTTCACTTGAGCTTTTAGAGTCTGGAAGGTAACCACACCCTTAATGAGGATCCTGCCAGGACCCAAAATGGCAATTTTCTGCAATTTTTTCAGGCTCGCTGCTGAACTTTTAGGGTCTGTGACCTTTAAAAATAGTATGATATTCAACAATACTGCTATTTAACAGTGCATGAAGAGAATGTCCACTACCTCTGCAGTTCATTCTCTTCAAGCACTCGGCCTGGATCGCACTCACAGTGTCGGTATCCTTTGGTATCGACACAGACCTTGTCACAGCCACCATTGGCACACACACACTTGGGGTCACACGACACATGGCTATTAACTGACTTAAGTGTTAGGTAGGCTAGATGGCTTTATTATCACCTCACAGGGATGAGATGATACATTTACTATAGACTGACTTTATAATAGTTCACGCCTCAGTAATAATGAAGATGGATGGAATAAAAGGGTTGATGCAGGTGAGGGTTCAAAGAAAGAGAGTGCAGTTAGGTGAGCCTTCATCATAACAATAAGTACAAGATAAGAAATGATAATTAATAACACATTTTTACTAATGACTAAAAATGTCTTATTCAATACTACTAGACAACATTTTTGATCCAGCAGGCGTCTTGACTAAAGTAATACAATCTTTAATTTAATCAAGTTCGACAAGAGTACTGACCATTCATTCTTACTTTTTTTTTTGTCAATCAGATAGTTAGTGTAGTGTAGTGTTAGTGTTAGTGTAGTGTAGTGTTAGTGTTAGTGCTAGTGTAGTGTAGTGTTAGTGTTAGTGTAGTGTAGTGTTAGTGTAGTGTAGTGTTAGTGTTAGTGTTAGTGTAGTGTTAGTGTTAATGTTAGTGTAGTGTAGTGTTAGTGTAGTGTAAGTGTTAGTGTAGTGTAGTGTTAGTGTTAGTGTAGTGTTAGTGTTAGTGTTAGTGTTAGTGTAGTGTAGTGTTAGTGTTAGTGTTAGTGTTAGTGTTAGTGTAGTGTAGTGTAGTGTTAGTGTTAGTGTTAGTGTTAGTGTAGTGTAGTGTAGTGTTAGTGTTAGTGTAGTGTTAGTGTAGTGTAGTGTTAGTGTTAGTGTAGTGTAGTGTTAGTGTTAGTGTTAGTGTAGTGTAGTGTTAGTGTAGTGTAGTGTTAGTGTAGTGTAGTGTAGTGTTAGTGTAGTGTAGTGTTAGTGTTAGTGTTAGTGTTAGTGTAGTGTAGTGTAGTGTAGTGTTAGTGTTAGTGTTAGTGTAGTGTAGTGTTAGTGTTAGTGTAGTGTAGTGTAGTGTTAGTGTAGTGTAGTGTTAGTGTTAGTGTTAGTGTAGTGTTAGTGTTAATGTTAGTGTAGTGTAGTGTTAGTGTAGTGTAAGTGTTAGTGTAGTGTAGTGTTAGTGTTAGTGTAGTGTTAGTGTTAGTGTTAGTGTTAGTGTAGTGTAGTGTTAGTGTTAGTGTTAGTGTTAGTGTTAGTGTAGTGTAGTGTAGTGTTAGTGTTAGTGTTAGTGTTAGTGTTAGTGTAGTGTAGTGTAGTGTAGTGTTAGTGTTAGTGTAGTGTTAGTGTAGTGTAGTGTTAGTGTTAGTGTAGTGTAGTGTTAGTGTTAGTGTTAGTGTAGTGTAGTGTTAGTGTAGTGTAGTGTAGTGTTAGTGTTAGTGTTAGTGTTAGTGTAGTGTAGTGTAGTGTTAGTGTTAGTGTTAGTGTAGTGTAGTGTTAGTGTTAGTGTAGTGTAGTGTTAGTGTTAGTGTTAGTGTAAGGAAGCTGAGTTACTGAAATGATAAATGTCTGGATGACGATGTGTGCATCCCGTCATCCTCCCGCTTAAACAGTTTCCAGCATTTGAACTTTAATTAGAAATGATTAAATAAAAATGTACAATTAAAAAAAGTGTATATCGTTTTCTTTTGCTCAGGCCAAGACCCAGGACCTACTGAAAACCTTTTGGGTTGTGATCCACCAGTTGAGAATCGCTGCTTTAGAGGGTTAACATTTTTTTTAATTATTACTTTTAAATTGTTTTAATTAAAATACAAATTTTACATGTTTTTAATACAAAAATACATACATTGAGACCACATAATAATACATAATAATAAAAATTAAAATTATTTTTAGTAATTTTATTAAAATCGGCCACTGTAGAAATGTATAAAATGTATGAAAATCATTGTTGCTTCCAATCATTGACTCGTCTCAGGGCCTAATAATAATAATAGTAATAATAAGCAAATAGTCGTTAAAATGTATTTTATGGAAATATTTCTATGAAAATAGTGGAGTTGCGTCAGCTGCCCCTTAAAGGGTTAAAATGTCCAAAATATAATAGTAGTATTTGACGTGTGTATCAAATGATTCTACTTTCTTTTTATTATGCAATGAATAGATTTTTTTGGTATCATATTGGCTGCATATGTTACTACACAATCTTTCAGACGTTTTTCTGTCAGCTTTACCCCTTTATTCTTTATTTTTAATACTTTAATATTATACAGCACATTCTTTATCATTTCTTTCCCTGTGAAAAAATGGCAAATTGAAGTTCTAGGTGCACGAGTACCCTCGCAGTGCAGGCCCTCACAGCCACGCTGGCGTTCTACTGGCAGTGGTTGTCCCCAAAGCTGGCACACACAGGAAGAGCGACGATGCCTTCCTGTGTCCAGAGCTGGTTGTCGTTGAGCCAGAAAGGAGCATGAGCGCCGAAGTTGTTCTCAGAAATGCAGAAGGTGGGCATGGCGTCGCTGGCTATGCCGGTGAAGCGGTGCTACTCTCCGGACATGTGGTCATCACACAGAGGCACTGGTTGATGTGAGCTCCAGTGCTGGAGGGGCAAAGATTATGGGTAATATAAAGATAATAGAGAAATTATAACTTGGATTTATATGGCACCTTTCTCCAAATCCAAGGACGCTTTAAAGTATAATGTCTGTGTGATTAAGATGATCTTTTTATGGGCTTGGATTGCAATTTTTAAACACTTAAGACAAGGTCACTGAAAATGTAGTGGTTCCCTCGCCTGCCTTTGTGAAGCCATTGTTGGTTCAGTTCCCACTTAGTGAATGTGAATGTCTGTCTATTTGTACCCTGTGATTGGCTGCTGACTAGTGCAGCACGTACCCCCCCTTTACCAGGCCTTTTGCGGTGGCCTAGTGGTTAGTGTTAGCCACACGGTCACGAGATCTGGGTTTGTATCTCCGTTTGGGCATGTCCGTGTGGAGTTTGCATTTCCTCCCTGTGCGTGTGTTGGTTTACTGCGGGTACTCCAGCTTTCTCCCACATTACAAAAATATGCATGTTGGACAGTTGGAGAGTCTACATTGCATAAGTGTGAATGGTTGTTTGTCTGTATCTGCCCTGCGATTGGCTGGCGACCAGTCCAGGGTGTACCCCGTATGTTTTTTTTTGTTGCCTAAATTAAGCATTTTCTAGCATAAAAAAAGGCTAAATGAACTAAAATATGAAGATAAGGCATTCAGAAGGCACATTCAAAGACGTGATGATATGTAGCATTCTACACTGGTCACTTGGTGGCAGTAATGTTACTGTAATGTTCGGTGAAACACCGAACAAGACCAGACTTGATCGCCGGAACAACAGGCTTTTATTGCAGGTGTGAATTATCTCACAGCAGGCTCAATAATGCCTAATATGAGATACTGTTGGGGCCGTAACCCACGCCAAGCTAAAACTCAACCGCCGATGTCATTTCCTGTCTGCCCCCCCGTTCATCTCCCCTAAGGAACACATTTAGAGCAACACACATGAGCATGAGTCTTATTTATGTCTTCAATTGTTTATTCTCTGGTTTTATGTCAACTATATTGGGTAACACAAGTGCATGGAGTCAGCCATGACATGTCTGACACGATAGAGTGAAAAAAAGTTATCCTCCCTTTCGGTGTGGAAGTGGTACGTTTTGGGCTTCTTACTTTCTCCTTCCCCACTCCGTTTGAAGCACTTTAAGTTTAGAATAAGTAAATAATAGGGTAACTAGTTAGCTCGGTAGCCTGCTATGCTAGCGGCCATCTCTTATGTCCCTGCAGTGATTCCCTATCCTGTGCAATGCGGTGTAAACAAAGAATAATACGACTGCAAAGGTGACTATAGGGGTGTTATTTCATGTCTACAGGACTCTAACAATGTTAAAAAAACATTTTAAGAAAGTCATAAACACATTTTCTTTGCTGTAACTACGAAAATATTCAGCTTATTATTGTTGAATCCTACTTCACGGAAATTCTGGAACCAATTAACGTCGATAAACTCGGGACGACTGTATTGACACTTTGGACATGTTCACTGTGAGGTGTACTCCCTTGTGTTGCCAGCTATTTAGACAATAATGGCTGTGTTGAGTCATTTTCAGTGGACTGTAAATCCACACTTCTGTACAAGCTGTACACCGACTACTCTAGGTCATATCTAAGTTTCATTTCTTGAGAAGATAGAAATAAAACGGTCGCTAAAATGTGAAGGGTGAACTCACTTATAGGGGATAGTATTAGTTTTAGGCATGCACACAAGCAGTTTATGTTTGTTTTGTTTAGGCTGTAGGTCACAATATCATCATTGCTATTATTAAGCATAGTGTTCAATTTTTATAGCCACTGGGCTTTACTAAAGGTCCATTCTTTATTCTTCTTTATAGAGTTCCAAATGACATCAGAAGTTATCTCAAGGCCTTCTTCCCAATGAGAAGAAACCTTGAACAGAACCAAGACACCATGGGGGGCAGCCATCTGCCTCAAACAGTTTGGTTGCGAGACAAACAGACAGAGGCATGGAGGGATGTGAAAACAATGCACACTGCAACATGATTATAATCAATAAAAACAATAACAGGACTACTGATAATATTCCTACTAACGACAACAATGATGATATACATAGCGGTGTGTGTGGAATGCAGCTCTGGAGGCACATCTATTACAACATTAGCAGACAGTTGTGGAAAACCAAGACATAATGAACATAATGAGCAACTGATGGCCACTTCTTCTACAGTGTAATTAAGAGGCAAGAGCAAAAGAAGTGGTGAGATGACGGCGCCATGCGTGAGAGTAAAAACCAGCACACAACATGTTTTATCACTGCTGCTGGCTTTCCATTCAGCTGAATGGATACACACGATAAATGTTTACAGCGACAATAACAGGAAACCACACTATTACATACTGAGTACACATACCTTCTGGAAATTATTAGACGAAAATTGATTTTAAACAACAGCAGCTCTTTTCTCTTATTTATACACTCACTGGACGCAACATTCGATACGGACTTTACTACAAGAGGTGAATAAAAAATGATGTCAGGTAGGATTTTTAATTTAACAATTATTTTTGTGGTTGTAGTTTGCTGTGGTGTAGAATTTCAAAAATTTGGGATTTGGCTTATTTGACTCCATGAGAGGGGCAATACATTAGAAACAGCTCTTATAATGATGCAAATGATAATAATGATGATAATGGTGAGACACACAAGCCTCGATCGACGGGCTTTTAATGCAGGTTTGAATGATCTCACAACAGGCATAATTATCTCAAATAAAAACACAGGCTACTGTTGCTCCAGTAACCCACGCCAAGCTGAAACTCAATTCTGAACCCCCAACATCACTTCTGGTCTGCCCGCCTCTCAGCTTCCCCATGGAACACATTTAGAGCAACACACACGAGCACGAGTCTTATTTATGTCTTAAATGGTTTATTTTCTGCTATTATCTCAACTATATTGGTAACACAAATGTACAGGTGACTATAGAGTTATTTTATGTCAACAGGGCTCTAATAATGTTTAAAAAAGTTAATCATGTAAAAAGATTTCTATGCTCTAACAACAAAAATATTAAATTTATAAAGAAGGAATCTTACTTCGCAATCTGGAACCAATAAAAGGATTACTGTATGGACAAAAACCTAATTAACATGATCAATTACGTAATTAAACACTCAATCGCAGACTGAGATAAGCCTTTCTACAATTTTCCTTGATTCTTAATTCCGTACCATATATACAGTAGTTCTAATATCTCCCTGGCCGCTGTGACCTGAAAAGCATTTTGTAGCACAACAGTAACCCCCCCCAAAAAATAATGATATTGCAATTTCATAGTCGGTCAGAGTGTAATGGTGCTTCTTGTTTATTCTTGGGGGAAGTCTTGCCTTTATTAGGCACCTTGTATCTTTATATGTGAGACCATCATGTCTTTTTTGACCTCTTGTTTAAATCACTCAAACCCTCCTCCAATTGTTCCACACTATAAACTCTTCCCTCTTGCACATAACCCTAAACCTGCTTCCTTGGCCACAACCAAGGTTACTGTCATTGTGCCACAGCATTTACAGCTAGCTTGTGTAGTAGATACTTACGATTATGATAATACTTAAGTCTTTAAGGTTCACGACAAACCAGACGCTGGACAAACATTCAAAGCTCATTTAGTAGCAACTAGAGGCAACCTGAGGCTTGCACTTTTTTTTTTTGGTTTCTTATATGTAATTAAATCAATGAAGACATTAATCCAAGAGGCTGGTTAAGGGAAATGAGGTGGAAAATGCCATGCTTTTCTTTTGCAACTACTCCTGCAAATAAGACATTGATTTCCTTCCTGGCTCGGGCAGCACTGTACCCATAAACTTGTGAAAGTGGTGTGAAAAAGTGTTTGCCCCCTTCTTCATTTCTTATTAGTTTTCTTGTTTGTCACACTAAAATGTTTTATATCACCAAACAAAATTAAATATTAGTCAATGACAACACAACGGGACACAAAATGCAGTTTTTGAATAAATAATACAATTTTATGATTATGGGAGAAAAAAAAATCCAAACCTACATAGGCCTGTGTGAAAAGGTGATTGGCCCTCCCTGTTAAAATATAACTGAGATTAATTGTGATCTATCAGTGTGCAAAAGGTTATAAAGCCATTTCTAAAGCGTTGGGACTCCAGCAAACCACAGTGCGAGCCATTATCCACAAATGGCAAAAACATGGAACACTGGTGAACCTTCACAGAAGTGGCCGGCCAACCAAAATTATCCCAAGAGCGCAGCAACGACTAATCCCAGAAGTCATAAAAGACCCCCACAACAATATAAGAAAAGAAGGCCTCACTTGACACAGTTAAGGTCAGTGTTCATGACTCCACCCTAAGAAAGACACTGGGCAAACGGCCTGCATGGCAGAGTTCCAAGACGAAAACAACTGTTGAACAAAAAGAACATTAAGGCTGATCTCACTTTTGCGACTTTTTGTGGTCTGAGACGAAAGTTGGAACTTTTTGGAAGGTGTGTGTCCCATTACATCTGGCATTAAAGTAACGCCACATTTCAGACAAAAAACATAATTAAAGTAAAATATGGTGGTGGTAGTGTGATGGTCTGGGGCTGTTTTGCTGCTTCAGGACCTGGATGACATGCTGTGATAACCATGAATTCTGCCATCTACCAAAAAATCCTAAAGGAGAATGTCCGGCCATCTTGTCGTGACCTCAAGCTGAAACCAACTTCTGCAGCAGGACAATGATTCAAAACACACCAGCAAGTCCACCTCTGAACGGCTGAAGAAAACCAAAATGAAGACTTTGGAGTGGCCTAGTCAAAGTCCTGATGATGCTGTGGCATGACCTTAAAAAGGTGCTGGAAAACCCTCCAATGTGGCTGAATTACAACAATTCTGCAAAGATGAGTGGGCCAAAATTCCTCCACAGCGCTGTAAGAGACTCATCGCAAGTTATCACTTGATTGCAGTTGTTGCTGCTCAGGGTGACCCAATCAGTTATTATGTTTAGGGGCAATCACTTTTTCACACAGGACCATGTGGGTTTGGATTTGTTTCTCCCTTAATAATAACAAATTTCATTTAAAAACTGCATTTTGTGTTCAGTTGTGTTGTCATTGACTAACATTTACATTTGTTGTGACAAACATGCAAAAAAATAAATCAGGAAGGGGGCAAACACTTTTTCACACTATAGTACTGTATATATTCAGGTAGGTGGGTATGGAGACAGATAGATAGTAACAAGAAGGTGCAAACCACTGGTCATATGAAAGAGCAGGAAAGACCAATCAGACTCGCCAGAAAACATCTAAAATAAGCCTCCCAAGTTCTGGAATCAGATTCTTTGGACAGAAGAAACTAAAATCAACTTGCATCTGAATGGTGGGGAAGGAAAAGTATGCTGAAGCAAAGCAAAAGCTCTTGAATACCACACCAAACACGTTGCACGTTGTGTCAAATACATTGGAGGAACTGTTACTATTTTTTTTATATATATTTGCCCATGAACAGATTTCAAATGAAAGATCCAGGTTATTGGGCACATTAATCAATTTGTTTTAATATTATGGTTGGATTTATATATACAGTACATCTACAGTGTATCAATATCAGTGTCACGCAGCATCAAGAACAATTAAAAACGTCAGGCGGACCACAAGCTCCAAAACCTGGATAAGGATTTTATTGATAATTGAATTACATTTCTCTTTTATACATATTTCATAAATGATACAGGATTTTACACACTTTTTTGCCAATATTACAGCATCATGTCAACAGAAACCTAAAAAAAGAGGTCAGAATGGAGTACATTTCACTGGAATATGCTTCACCCTTTTAAGCATATTTTATTGTAAGTGCACACCAGATTTTCAAAACCACGCATTCAAAACATAAGAGTGCTTTGGACAAAGAAAGGAAGCGATGAAAACGGCAAGAGAAGGTCGTCTCCTAAAAAGCTACCGCATGGCACCTGACATTTTCCTCTTGGATCAGAAGCAGGATGTAAGTGAGGTCAGCAGGTACTCTTAAGAACCTCCTCACTGATACACGCAGGATGGACGCCTGTCTTTTATTGGGAGCATAAATCTGTGGTTATGGAGTGAAGAAAAGTGTGATGGAGAGTGGGCTGGTTGGCGAGGATCAAGTTTGGCAGAAGTCATGATTATAAACATGAAGTCCTGTGAACAGCCCAGTAATAAGTTGGAATCTCTACAAACATCCTTCAGAAATTATCTTTGCCTTTTTAGTTCCTATTAATCATCTTTTATAAATTTTTTTTTTTAAACATAATTTCCCATGTAAACATACATTCATGCAACACCCTCTTTATAATAAAGGTCTCTATATTTGATGTATTTAGATGTTTAAAACACATGAAGGGAGGGGAAAAAGGCAATCAATGATGGACGGTGTGATGGGGGGGAGAGACAAAAAAAAAAGACCACCTCCAACATGGACGGTGAAGGAAAGCAATTCACTGTGTGCATGTGTGTGTGCAGGATGAATCTGAATCAACATTGTATGCCAGAAAAAGATATAAGAGTAGAAGAGTTGTTGATCAGTATTGACAAGCAGCACTGATGGCAAAGGACTTCAATTATTAGCAATCTGATCAATAATATGTCTATTCAACATTCCAAGTGTAACAGTCCTTGATGTTTGTTTTACGCCTAGTAAGAGGCCTTCAATGACCTTTTACCTAACTGCTTCCTTGTCAACCCTCTGAGAATCCTTCATCAACATCCCAAAAGGCACCACATCCCTTGGAGATAGCACACTAAACGGATTACACCATTTCCAGCTATAAGTTCTGCATGGTTAACTTTTGATTAGATCTCTAAACTCATGCATTTTAATAGGAAATCTGTTGTTAAACACACGGATCTTCTTGTAGGGTTCAATTAATGCGCACACACAGGAGGTGATGGGAAGACCACATGTCACTGCATGCCCACTCCGCAGGGGTGAACACACACACACACACACACACACACACACACACACACACACACACACACACACACACACACACACACACACCCAAAAGAATGTGTTTAGACCTTTTTGTACAAAGGAGTATTGAGGACACACAGAGAAGAAAAATTGAAACATTTTGGGGCGGGGAAGAAGTTAAATTATGCAAATAAAGTGTAATATTATGAGGAAAAACACCATAATACATAACACCACACAAACCTAAATGCAACAGACCTGCCATGAAGACTTTTATAATCTATCGTATGTGTTTTAAGATCCTCAATTTTCATTTTATAACCCTGCCTCCATTCTCGTCAACTCTATTTCCCTTATATTTATCCAAGTAACTTTATATTTTATATTAATCCTAATAGTTTAATAATGTTTTTAATCTATTGGTTAGGCAAAAGGTTTGACCTTTTCCTCATATTATAATTTATTCTCATAAAATGACTATTTCCTTGTATTTTTTCCAGCAAAATTACTTCATTTGTGCATACAGTATGGCTGTCAGAAATATTACTACTTTTTTTTATCATAAACCTATATTTTGTAATATCATGACATTCTTGTAAATCATTTTTGCTCATATTACAATTTATTCTTGTAAAATTGTTCTTAAAGTATAACTTTCTTCTGAATTTTTTTCCCCCTCAAACCAAATTTGTCGTAATATTGTGACATTCTTGGAAAATTATGACTATTTTCTCCCATTACAACAATTTATTCATGTAAAATTCCATTTTTCTTCATAATATAAACACTTTTTTGCTGCAAAACAACTTTACCGTCGTTAACCTATGACTTCAGTCTTGCAGATCAATGTTAGTTCTGCTTTTCAGTGTGGCCCTAATACTCCTTTATATTTTGTGGAGGCAAAAGAGTCAGAGAGGGCCACCAATCCTCACTCAGAGAAAAACCACATGAAAAACGTGTTCTAAATAGACACGATAAACATATGGCTCCTATAACCAATCAGGGGATGGGATTGTCCCATACTACAAGCTATACAAGGCATGGAAAAGTGTCCAATTGAGTAGAAAATGTCTCTTAACGTTCCTACATAGTCACACATTTCTACTGAGGGCATACAACCACAGCATGCAGTCTAGCCTGCCCTGCCATGGCGGGAGCAGGGAGGCAATACAATGACAGTGGGGGGAGAAATCCCACTTCTGAATGATGATTTTTGAGAGGCCATCCAACCAAAAATTTATTTTTTGAGGGATTCCCACATTTTGGGTCCAGGCAAATTGAAATGTTGCTATTGTGGAACATACTGTAACGCTGCTTCAAAGAATATTATGTATTTAACGCATTTGGTAGATAGTACATGACAACATGATGGATCCTTCAGCGATACAGTGACACTTTAAAACAAGCTCCTCCCCCCACTGGAAAACAACTAGCTTCTGGTCATCGGTTTATTTGATTGTATACATATAGATTTATATTTACTTCATAACAAATATATTATGGCTTTCAAAATAAAAAGTGCCAAAATATTTTTTTTTGGAATAAAAGAACACACAGTGATGTTGTTGTCGGTAGTACTCGCATACTTGCCCAGGCTGGGCTGCCACAGGAAGAAGAAATGGGTTTGCGAGGCAGACTCCTGTCAAAAGGTCACGTGAGAAAGGACAGATGTCTGTCAACCTGGAGAGGAGGCGTGGCCAAAGTGTGGAGAGGCAGCAGAGTTCAGCCACAGGAAGATGACGTCTCTTTAAGCCGTAGCCAGGAGGGGCCAAGATTTGCTTGTAAACTTTAACGTGTGGGATAGACGCTCCACAGAATCTGCTCCCAGCAAGTGTGTGTGTGTGTGTGTATTAACTCGCTGAATGGCAAAGGTTGGTGTTGCCTTCATGTCACACACACACAGACACACACACACACACACACACACACACACGTCGCAACGGCATCCCCTTTGCATATGCTCTCTCCTGGAGGGTCAAGGTAGCATTTCCTGTTTGCCCCTCAGGTTCACTGCAGGCTGTCCATCATCATCATCACAGGGAGTTTTTTCAGCTCACCAACCCTCTTGTAATTTTCCATTGCAGTTGGTTCAGCCAGGGTAGTAAAAAGAGGGCAAGAAAGAGCAGAAACTCCCAGCTTGAAAAGGGGGATGCAGGAGAAATATGGGGGTGGGTAGGTTGAATATAAGGCAGGGAAGGGGAGATGTGTGGTGTTTGATAGGGATAGAAAAGGAAACGCTGGGAGAGGAGGGACGTTACTCTTCCCATCAATCTTTACCAGTATTGAGCTGTTGTACTGGGAGCTGAAGCTGGAGTGGGTCCCTAAGACGCTTCAGATCCAATTCCACCTGTCAGACAAGGAAGAAGTGAGATATTTTATCTATTGTAAATCCAACATTTATTTGACAAAAGACATGCTGCAGGCAATTGTACCTCAGCGATGTCATCTTTCAGCTTGTTGTACTTCTCTATGTCAAAGCGTGTCCTTTTCACTCCCTTGTGGAGGAAGAGCAGAAACTGTCGATCTCTGGCATCAGGGTACACGTACTCCTGCGGGTTAGACAGAGATACAGTATACAACTTTGTAAGCGACAATGTATCAGGCTTCTTAATGAAGCTCACTTTGGTAGATCAGATTAGAGTTTTATGAACAATGACTCAAGGGCAATGCTGTCATCGTGTCAGGCTTTCAAATAGCTAAAACGTTTCCAATTAGGGCAGGGTGTTACAAAGGCCCTCTAACTAGTATTCTGTAATACTAGTCATTCAAAGCCTTTTGAGCCTGCTCTCACAAGAATTTGTTAGAATTTTAATTGTGGAATTTCAAAAATATACAGTATATATAATAATTATTCATCATACAATGTTAAGTAAGATCTATTTGGTTATTTACTCATTGTTTGTTTACATCAGATAGACCGATGGATAGCGAGAGATACATACTTTAATAATCCCCTTGGGGAAATTCAGGTCTCTCAATCAATCTCTCATAGCTCCCACAATAAAACATACAATATAGACAATAAAGACTAAAAATACAAACAATAAAAAACGGAATGAGATAATATACACAATAAAGACTAAAAATACGAACAATAAGATAATGAGACAATGAGATAAAAGTGCTCTGGAGCATATGATGTTGCATTTCCAGAAAAAGTGTTGCAGTGTGTTTAAAAAGGTTAAAAGTCAGGAGCCTTTGCTCTTTTAAACAACCAAAAGGCTGTTGGAAGGAGGGACCTCTTGTACTGTTCAGTCCGGGAGCGCAGAGAAATGAGCCTCCCACTTTGGCTGCTACTCTGCTCTGCCAACGTTTGATGGAGGGGGTGGTTAGCGTTGTTTCGTATGGACTGCAGCTTTTATTCTAACTTCCACTACAGTGTCCAGTGTACTCAACCCTCCCCCCAATTCCGAACCCACTCTCTTAATCACTATATCCAGTCGTCGGGTGGCCCATGCTATAATATTGCCAACCCAGCAGACAGCTGCAAAAGTCAAGGCACTTGCAACTACAGACCAGCAGCACCGCAGCATCTCTGTACACGTTAAAAGACCCCAGTCTTCTCAGAAAAAAAAGCCTGCTCTGGCCCTTCTTATACCTTACCTTCTTATACCAACACCTGCACCACCTGAACCATGTTGTAGTCACTATGTATTCTTTACTTGAGTATCTTGCTTGCTGCTGTAACAAGTGAATTTCCCTGCTGTGGGATAAATAAAGTACAACATAATACAATACAGTAGAGCGTGTCTG
Organism: Dunckerocampus dactyliophorus; assembly: GCF_027744805.1. Lineage (NCBI taxonomy): Eukaryota > Metazoa > Chordata > Actinopteri > Syngnathiformes > Syngnathidae > Dunckerocampus > Dunckerocampus dactyliophorus. The sequence continues at coordinate 12,509,841 of NC_072832.1, read as the reverse complement.
TGTTGCATTAAGATCTTTCCATTTTTTGCCAGCCTTATGCACAGGTATAAGCATCATGTACTGCACTGCTTAACTCCTTAACATGCAATTTCCCACTTTATTTTTGCAAGAACATCTATCATGTTATTTGATGTATATGGGTGAAATAAAACTACATTAAACTAAGAAAGTTGTGGTGCAACCAAGACCTGAGCACCTTGAATGGCTTTGTCAAAACATTTTTTGTTTACCATATATTTCACCTGCGTGTGAATTTCTAAAACAATCAGGCATGGAGGTGTCGACAATATCTGTTTAGATTTCTCTGCTGTTCTAGTTTGCTATTCATCAGTACATTGCGGTGAGTGTGCTACAAGGTGGAACAGGAGTGGAACTGGTCAGTAAAAAGAACTAAAGGTTTTTAGAGGGGGAACCTAAAACTATACGAGAGACATTTAGGTCATTCTTCCAAATGATGTTGTGGTGATGCTGGTGGAGAACAGAGACAGACCATCCAAAATAGAAACTAATTGGAGTGACTGCAAAGGTCAAAGATAATTTACATCATTTTCCTGCTCATCAAATCATTCAGTGACCCCTTTTGTCCTCTGAATGAGGCATCCTTGGCTTTCCATTTCAAAACCCATTTCTGTGTCCCCTTTCTCTGAATTTATATGAAAGTCAATTTTCTTACCTGGCGTGTGAGCACAAAATAGGCATACATGGCCATGGCTGTGCCGTATGTGATGAAGTAGGTGACAGGCTCCATGATATCCCAAGAGTACTCCCACCAAGTCAGTCTGGCCAGGATGCCGAACTGGGTGGCCATGTACGCCATGCCGCCCCACAGCACCCAAGTGGTGCGGCGCTCCGCCTTCCTACTCAGTTCCTGCTTCACCTACACAGGAAGCAAGCAGGAGGAGGAGGTCATTCAGCGTACAACACAGGACAACATTTTGTGAGAATTCAACAGAGTCAATATCCTTCCATGAAAAAAAAAAATTACGACAAAGCAGCTACTACTTGGTGTTAAATTTAGCAGCTTTACTGGGATCATTCGATTCCACTTGAGAGCCTTTGAGGCACAACAATGAGGATCATTAATCAGCTCATTTGTGCAAGCATTTTAAACACACAGTTAAAATATGTTGCCCTGGAAAAAAAGGATTATAAATAAAGTAAAAAAAAAAAAAAAAAAAGAAGCAACTGTGATCTCATGCAGTATTGGTTTACAAAACAATGTATTGAAAGGTAAATAATACAGATTTAAGTTCCTATATTCTTTCTTGATACAACCTAGATTTGCAACACTATTGGTGATATACTGTATGGTGCCTTCCAAAATGAAAAGTGAGGCCAATTCCTTTATTTTGCTGTAGACTGGAATCATTTGTATTTGACATCAAAAGGAATATGAGACCAGAGAGCAACATTTCAGCTTTAAATTCCAGGTGTTTACGTCTGGATCAGATGAACAACTTAGAAGATAGCACCTTTTGTTTAAACCCACCCATTTTTTTCATGTAAGTAAAATTATTGGAACATGTGACTGACAAGTGTATTTTTGCCTAAGTGTGTCCGATGGCATTGCTTATTCAGTCAAATAGCACTGAATGTCTACACTCAGTTTCAGATTGGGTAGGATAGGTTTTGCCTGTGTAGACTTTTTTAGAGGTCAAAACAACATTAAAACCAGAGAGCTGTCTATAGGTGAAAAACAAGCAAAGGGTGAATGTAAGAGAAAATCATTCAGAATCATATATTGGTCATAGCCAGTACCACCATTTGGAATATCCTGAAGAAAAAAGAACCCCTTAGTGAAAAAAAACATAAGTTGGTGATGACAGAAACATTGTGAGAGCAAAGAAAGTGAGAGTAAAGGAAGCCCCTAATAACTTTTAGTGACATCAAGTAACAATCTGCAGAGGGAGGGTGTGACGGTATCACCAGCTGCTGTTCATAGAAAACTTCATGAAGAAAAGTACAAAGGCTACACCAGAAGATGCAAACCACTCATTAGCAATAAGAATAGGAATATAAAAAAAAGTGCAGAGGTTGGACTAAAAGAGTCATCAGTCTATAAAACTTTTGTCTCAGAATGTTTTCTCTTTTCTCTTTGGCTCACATGAAAAATGGGTGGGTTTAAACAAAAGGTACTCTTCTAAGTTGTGCATCCGATCCAGTTGTAAATACCTGTTAATGAAAACTGAAATGTTGCTCTCTGGTCTCATATTCACATTTTGACGGCAAACCCAAAATGTTTCCAGTCTACAGCAAAAATAAAGAATTTGCCTCACTGTTCCAATACTTTGGAGGGCACTTTAAACAATCAGTTGTAATCCACTTTTCGATCACTGTGTTCTTGTTTCAATGTCATCTGTGTACACTATCCAAATGACGATAAAAAAAAACAAAATAATGTCCTATAAATAACACCAACGCCTCATTTTCAAGGAAGAATTTTTTTTTGAAAAAATACATATTTAAAAAATGTTCATCAAATTCACATTTTCAATATCAGTGATCATAACAGTTTAATACAAAGTACTGATATTATAATTGACCTTCTCAAGGGGGCGGAGCTGAGAGTTGAGGTCTTCGAGTCGTCCAATCAGCTCACGCTCTTTGCAGAGTTGGTGCTCCTCAATGCGCAGGGTGGTGTAGAGCTGCTGCACCAGGAACTTCACGTCATTCAGCCTTTCTGTCTCCTCATGAGGCAGCAACTCTGAGTTAAAGACAATCCATGTCAGACGTAAAGTACAATACCCCAGTGACAAAGACTGTCCTCACCTCTTCTCGGTGGCCTCACAAGATGTGTGGTGTCGTTGATGACGAGCTTGAAATCATCCAATAAGAGGATGTCTATGCCTGTGGAGGAGGCAACCCTGGCTCCATCTGCACACAAAAAAAGAGACAAATGATGTAAAAGTGGAGGGATGGGATCCCTGCTGGTTAACCACTCTATACACCCTCCAGCTCTCTTGACCATCGGCCTCGTTTCACTGCGATTATGACGAGAGGGGGAAGCAGAAGCACTTGCACGCTAAATAAGAAATTCACAGTGCAGATTGTTCTAGTATAATGAGGCGCTGGAGCGGAGTGAGCGCACTTGAACACATATATTGAGATTATATATTCTGATGTGAAGCCGCAGCAGCAGGAACACTTAACAGCATCAGAATACACTTGACGGAATGGAAGGGCATGTACAGTGTGGATGTAATCTACTAGAGGAGATGGACACAATGTGTGTGAGTGTGCAAGTGTACCTGTGGAGTAAATGGCTACCCGATCGATGCCTCTGTCCTCTGCTTGGAGTTGTTGGAGGAAAACTCCCACGCAGTCACTGAGGGGCTTGAGAGTGAACTGACAGCGTTCTCGTCTGGACGGCAAACTGACTGAGATGACTGGCAGGCCATTCTGATACACCACTGTCACCTCTGGGAGGGAGGACAAAGTCAGAAAAATATTGACAAGATTTTGCACTAAGTTATTATTAAAATGTGGTGCGAGAGCCAGCAGCACTGCAGCAGCTCTACATGTTGATCAATGTACAGCAGGGGTGCCCAAAGTGCGGCCTGGGAGCCGTTGTGGCTGACAGTTCATTTTTTATTGGCCCCCAAGGCAAATAACATTTTAAAAAAACTCAGCAAAAAAAGCAAAGAGCAAAAAGGAAAAATATAAAGAGAAAAAGCTTAAATTTTGACACTTATTACTAATAATAACTAGGGATGTTCGATGGTGGCTTTTTTTCCCCCGATATTGTCCAACTCTCAATTTCAGATTCCGATATCAACCGATACTGATATGTCTAACAGGACTGGACTTATTACCTTATTATGTATTATTACTTTGTATTATTATTATTAATTATGTACTATTGCACTACAACTTTGACATGATCTGTTCCGTATTTATTTATTCTTATTCTATTTTCTTATTTTTCTGATCTCTCATTGCCTTGGTTGCTTTATTTTGTGATCAAGCGATTAAGTTCATTATGAAATTTTTTCACAGCTGCTGGAAATGTGAATTTCTCGAGGAGATTAATAAAGTACCCATCTATCTATCTACTTTTTATCTCCTGTCGTTGAATTAACACCGCCGCCATGAGTAGCTGCCTTTCAAGCAGCTTTGTTTGTTTATTCAAGCACATTTTCACGTGCCATGTGAACAGATGAAAGTCAAGCAGCTAGCAAGTAAGTGGAGATTCAAGCCTTCGGTACCTTCTATTATCATGGGAAAGGTGAATTCACTACCGAGCAAGATTGACAAGCTGTCAAGAACGTCAAGACCTTCAGGGAGTGCAGCTTATTTGTGCTTCACTGAATGGCTAACAGCTGCGATTGGCTGGCGACCAATCCAGGGTAGCATCCCAGATGCTAGCATTAGGAGCTAGCCGATTTCAGAGCAGTCAGCGCAGACAGGAACACAAGAGCCTGTGGAAAGCGCAAAGGAGTTGGGCTTGCACTGTATGCGAACAAACTGTGGTGTCATCCTGGCCATGTGAACATTAAAATGGATGGCTGTACAGCATATTTTTAATATCAGTTTTCATTATCTGAAAAAAAACTGATACCGATATCTACAGATATCACATTTTTATGCCAATATTGGGCTGATAAAATCAGGGGGCCAATATTATCGGCCATCCCTAATAATAACACAAAGCTTTGTCTTTAGATTCAAGATTCAAGAGTTTTATTGTCATATGCACACTAAAACAGGTAGCTCTGCAATGAAATTCTTGTTCTGTTCATTCTCCCAGAAAAAGAAAGAAAGAAAAACACAAGAAAATGAATAAGAACATCAGAAACATAAACACCAATAAATTAAGCAACAACAACAGAAGAGACATTTATACAAATAAATAAATCAATAAATAATATAATATGGCGAAGATGGAGCTTTTGGCTTGTTGCCGACAGATGACCTAACAATTATGCACCGCCATTTCCACACTAGATAAGTACAGTATAATTAATGTGTGTAATGGTAAACATTACATTGTTGGGTTTAAGCATACTGAAATGACTTTGGGTGTTTAGAGTAAACATACACCTACTTTCACTTCACAAAAAAAGGTGCCATTATGGGCTCCGGAGGACTCTCCTGCTGCTGTCTTGCTCTCTAAAACTAAAATGGCTATGATGCTCCCGCCAACGATGGCATTATGGGACAAGACCCAATTGGACCTCTAGCTGGTGGGACAACTTTGACAAGCATGTCGTTATTTTGGAGAAATGCTGTCAGAATGTTGGCATGGCAAGGACATTGTGGTTTCATTTGACTGAGCTGCTCTGCCCCCACATTGAAAGCTTCCCTGTTATATATGGCTGTTTTGTGCTACATAACTACTGTTGTGGAGGCAATTAAACAGGGACAATTTGCCAGACACACAATTATTTCAGCAATGATAGCGTCACAGCCGATGGAGTTCTGCCTTGACCGAAACGCAGTTCACAGCACTGTAGTGATAATTAACATCAGCTACATTTTAATAAAGAACATGCTTACATGTTCAGTTTTATATTCAATTGATTTTCCTGACAAATGTGAAATAAAGTACTGAAAAGTAACACTACAGTACTTCCCTAGCAGTCCACATGTATTCTCTCCTGTGAATCGCCATGTTTGTTATTGTGGCGTCTATGGAAATGACGTCAGACGGCTAAAATTGCCTTAACAGTCCATGGCTGCAGCGCCGCCATTACTTTGGATTGTGCATGACAGCCTGTGAATGTATTCATGTGGACAGAAATAGTTTTAAAAAGCCACTGCGTGGATGAAGTTTTTCTGACACAGGAAAGGGGCAAATGTGCATATTTGAAAACATCCGTGTTTGTGTAGACATGGCCTAAGTTGGCTGGCAAGTGCCAGATTTTCACAGTAGTTATGTAAATATGTGAAAACACATGATGGCCATCAAAAGTTTATGGTCCTCGGTTTACAATGTTCCACGTTTCGCTGTTTTGTGGTTACGAACGCACTCCCATAAATTAATAAATTACTTAATTTTGAATGGTAAATATGAGACTTGCTCAAAAACTAATTAAATCGCCGCACCTCGCAAAACAATAGACTACACTACTATCAACAGTGGCCCATCGCGACCATTATTAAGGACAAAGATCGGATTGTAACGCCTACCCGAATGTTGTAAGGATGACGAGGAGGTGGTCGATCAATAATCTCTTTATTGCAAAAACAAAACAATCTAGTGTCAGCCGAACCACGGCAAAACAATATCAGAAAACTCAACTGTCCTCTCTACATGCGCACACACAGTCATGACAAGATACGTACACTGATGTTCGGAAATCACAAGTATTTAAACGCTACACATAACTGCCATGTCGCTGATTCTCTGAAAGTGACAAAAATAACTAAGCAGTGTAGTGGTAGGTTGTTAGTGCTTTGGCTTTAATGTTTTATTACTGTTTCATTGAATTCTTGTATTTTGTGTTTATATTACTGCTTTTTATATATATTTTATTGTATCCCTGTAGAGCGTGAATGTCTTAGGAGAGTTCATTTGGTTTTAGGAGCCGACTTACACCAAAACTCCACTTACGGTACATCCCAGTCTAGGAATGCTCATACCTAACCCAAAGAACACCTGTATAGTGCTAATTAAAAAAAAAAAAAAAACAGCCATAGCTGCTGTACAATCAAACCTGGACATAGTATCAGGAAAGGGGCATTTTGAGGGGCAATGTTTGTTTAGTGGTACACATTGCTAGGTAAAAATAGTGCGATGTAAAAGTTCTCATGTCAATATGGCCATGAGAAGACTTGCTGGAAAGGCCAAATTAAAAAAAAAAAAAAAAAAAAAAAGGAACACGCAATCTGTTACATGTAGCGCACATAAAAAAGTTGACTTTTATCAAAATAAGCCCTCTTTATATGCTGCCAAGCCTTGAAGATCAATACAGTACAATATTGCTGACCTTTCCCTCTCAGAGCAGTTATGTCAATTCACTGAAGCCAGCTATTGATGTTTTGTATTCCCATGGACACGCTTAAAGACCTCTAAATGATGCCTGCGTGATAAGCCTGACAACTTCAAGAACACACGATTTATTCACAACAAGATTTCATTGCGGCAAAATGTGGACTAGGGAAAGATCATCCAGTACCACCTCAGGGTTGGATGGTGATGCCAACATTACTGGCCTGTAACTGGAACCTGCCAGGACCACTCACACCATGAGTGGGCCCTAATGGCAGGGCAATGGATCCAAAGTGAGGAGGTAATCCAAGCTGCAGTGTTGCTGCTGTACCCACAGCAACCTCTTCCTCCTCCTCAGGACCACTGCAGTGAATCAGCACATCATCATCTGGCACAGGCGGCACCGGTCGGGCCGAGTTATTCTGGATGGCCACCAAATACACAGAGGCACATGGCTTTGATTTCCCACCCGCCTCCGAGCTTCTCTCCACCTCCACCTACTCCCTTTATCATATCTCCAATCTCACAATCCCGCAGCTATTAAAGCTAAGTTCAAATCAGCAACTCTTCAGCTTCAAACTTTTCATTACTCCCACCCTAGTCCCTGGTGTCAGTCCTCACACAGACAAGCAGATGCTCCCCAGAGAGAATTTCTATAATGACAACTAGCTTCTACACAAGGCTGTGGGGTTAAAGCACAATTTGTTCCAGACAGGATCAGAGGTGAGGTGAGAGGTTTCCTCCAAAAAGGGAACATGAGATTGGTAAATTGGCACATTGAGAGAAGAATTGAGAGGAGGCGAGAACTTACCCTCGGAAGCAGCAGGGGAACACAACATTCTCTTGCTATGCCATGATGGGGAGCCCCTCCAAACCTGCAGGCAGAGAGACAAAATGGTCTGGTTAATTCATTAGTCAATTAAGGATAGTAAATTGGATGTAGAAAAGCTGAAAATGATACACAGTGCATTCATGCATCTGTATAACTATGCCAGCATCTGGAGCAAAAGACACTGCAGTGAGTGGCAAAGAGGCAGCATAGATACAATACATGCCTCAGTGCTCTCTACTTGTGTCAGAAACTGAAGGGCGGGGGGCGGGGGGCGGGGGGGGGGGGGGGGGGGGGTGCATTGAAGCAGGGGGAAACCCTTGTTTTTTTTTTCATGCTGCAAAGTAGAAGTGTCCGCATGCGCTGCGTATTTTAAATCACACGGCTCGTGACATTTTCTGCAGTGCATCGATCTAGCCGTTTAAGGCGTTAAATTGACTTTCCCTTTTCCTCACAAACGTACAGTACAGTGGAGCGTGGTGATTATGAGACACAAGAGATCCGAGCAAGAATGCACAAAGGTGGGGAACTTTTGTGATTTATGTTACAGTCATGTGCAGTAGATAAATATGCAACAATGGCAGCACAACAAACTCTGTTGGTGCTCCTGATGCTACAATGAGGAGGAGTCAGGAAGGTGCAATTTGTCATACTGTTGTACACGCAATGCATGCACGAACAGTCTGTGTGGCGTGCAAACAGTGAATCAGGCACGCAATAACTCAACCACTGAGCCTTTCGAGTGAAGTGAGAATCTGATACGACTATTGAGCTCAGCATCCGGTGCACCTCAGGAAGATAGTATGATTGTCTCAGCCAACACACACATGTAGTGATATCGAAATTCACATTGTTCCATAATAACACAGAACCAAACAATAGGAACGCAAGGTTCCAATCTTCACTTGTAGCTCTGGGATGTCTCCAAAAGCATCCCAAGGCAGATATAGTGGATAATTTGGTGACACCAGCAGTATAACTGATACATACACAGTTATTAATTAGTTTCGGCATGGGCTGCAAGATGGCCGAGTGGTTAGCGTGTGGCCACAGAGTCATGAGCTCTGGAAGACCTGGGTTCGAATCTCTGTGTGGAGCATCTCTGTAGAGTTGCCATGCTCTCCCCGTGCATGTTTGGGTTTTTCCCCCGAGCACGTCGGTTTCCTCCCACATTCCAAAAACATGCATATTAGGTTAATTGGCAACTCTAAATTGTCCATATGATGGTTATTTGTCTATATGTGTCCCACAATAGACTGTCGACTGTCATATCTACAGTATCTATAGCTACAGTATACATCTATATAGTCCCTGCAATCCCTACATTAACAGAGGCACAACTCTGCAAATAATCTACTGGTGATTAAATGTCTCGGCTGTCTATCAGCATGTTTGATTGCTAATCACGTCCTTCTCATAGCGGTCTAATCCAGAGAGACAGTCAACACTAATCAAACTGCAAACAGTATGAGCACTGATACTGCTGACTTCTAGATGGGTTCAATGTACAAAGACAGACAAACTCCCAACTGTTAAAAACGGAAGGCAACACACAAACACTAAAGGAACACTTGGCTTTCATTAAGGCTGTTTCAATTCATTTTTTTTTCCTGCCTTGTGGCGAAATTCGTCATGGCATTCGTTTTGTTATCCGGCAATGTAAGCATACAGATCGGATACACAAGAAAGAGACAAACACCATCAAAAAGCACCCGTCAATGACATATGGACAGGGTTTACCACATTCGTTTTTACACCGGATGCCCTTCCTGACACACTTCCCGTCCTGACACTAGCATGTATGCATGTGGGTTGTTTCAGTCCATGGAAGTGATATCAGATATGGACTACTAAAAGGTATAAAATATACTGTAGTAGCATGTTAAGACCTGCTGTGAACCTAAGACGCTTTTCCCAAGGATAACAAACTGTCAGTGCATGTATTTGTGTTTAGGGAGACACAAACACAAAAAATCTGTGTGTCCCAACTGAGAATGCTGATTAGTGTCCCATGGTACCATGGGAGTCCAAACAATGATTAGGCTGCCGATCAGACGACAAGCCGAAAGAGGTGTATTCAAGATGATCTGGCATGGCTGCACACTCTGCAGAGAGCACTCATTCATCATCTGTAAGCTACACAGAAAGATTTCAGACATGTGGCATCATGGACATACGCAAATATGACTATGACACGCATGTGTGTGCCCATCTGTGGCGAGAAATCTATGTGTGTTTGCAGGTGGCGTGTGCATTTGTCCACCCGTCTGTTCACCAGCCTGTTTGTCAGCAGCAGTTGCAGAACGTCTGAGCGAAGCAAACCCAACACCACCACCACCACCAGTCCCACACTCCCACCTCCTCTCCCTCCCTCGGCACGCAGCCACCGAGATGCTGCTTGAAATATTTAAAGAGCATAGCTGCAGTCAATAGCACAGCAACCTTGGAATCAATGTCATATGACTGAAAGAGTGGGATAAAGAGACACACAGAGTACAAACAGGAGGACAGACAGATGATCTGGAAGGGAGGCAACAAGGACATGACAGAATGTGAGGATAAATGGAACAGCAGCAAGGGAGCGATCGAGATAGATGGCTGGAGTGAGAGTCACGAGTGCGCTTACGTTTTCCAACCATGTGCTGCTGCATACACTGTGGCCTGCAGCAGGCACACACCCCACCCGCGTTTAAAACGTGACTTCCATCTGTGGTGGAGATGGTAGCTTGGAGGAGGTAGGGAGGGGACAGGGGAGGGGGAGACTGCTGATTACTGCAGTAAAGGAATCCCTCGTCTTGAATCAGGGGGTTGCCCCTCGCCTCCCCCTCCCCATATGAATCCTGATGTGCTGGTTTCAACATCTCACTCTCCTCATCTGCACTGCGTTTTACTTTCCGCTGCATTTCATTGCCTGACTGGCTGTCGTCTAAAGGAATCAAACTAAGTCCGTGTCCACACAAACGCAGATATTTTGGTGCACAAAATGAGTTTTGGGCAGATGAAAACAGCTTTTGCAAACTCCTGTAAGTGTTGTTAGGCTACAGACTTGCAGGACAACACATAATGAAATTATTTTATGTTAAAAAGCGGTAATACAGTACACGGTTTTAATTGGACATGCGGGCAGTTGGCTGAAACAGTGATTGGCTAGAATAGTAGGCGGCAATTGCAATTTCATGCGGAAAAAAAATCCTGGGTTCCTAGTATAATTATTTACACTGTTGACGACGAACATGTAGTGTACAGTGGATCCCCCATACATTTGCAATTCAGCATTCATTTTTTTTTGTCAAAAACTTATTTTTTTTCTCCAAAAATAGGTCAATTTTAAATTGCAGCAACCATGATGCATAAACTTTATTTGCTTAATTGAAGAACTTGATATCAGTGATATCAGAGCCTGGCTGTGGGGCAAATGTGCTAACCACATTTCTGACGTGTTGCCCGCAGAATGCATTCCCCACAAAAAATAGTTGTCAGCAGAGCTGCTTTTTGAGTGAAAGAAAAAAAAAAAAAAGGATTGTTTTTCTGGCAAAAGACCAAATGTGATGCACCTTATTTGTATTCTGACTTTAACTGTACTCTCCGGTGTACGGACTGACAGGCTTGCTTTATTTTGGCTTAACTGAATATAAAATGACAAAGTTTAAAACATCTGTTCTCCCTCAGGGAATAAAAACCTGAGCATTTGGTGAAGTGTGTGAACGTGACACACACACTAGTGCTGAAGAATAATGCCACTGACATAATTCCCATTTTGTGCTGCCCTTCCAGGGATGTCATTTATCTGCACAATGGCTGCATCTATCAGTGTGCTAATATATGGTCTCAGGTGGCTACTTTCCAGATAACGTGTCTAGACCAGTCATTCATGAAATTATTTGTACAGTAGATTCAGCATCACGTTACACCTATGTTAGAGAAGCACGATGCATTCTAGGCGTCACTGGTTTATCGGACATCTTTTGCTGGTAAAGTCCTAAGACAAGGACAGATTTACAATTGAAAGGATATTAGGTCAATTTCCCAACGGCCATGTCATGAGGTGCTAAATCATGTTGCCATGACAAAAAATTGCTCAAGGTGAGGTTAGCTGGAGGACACACTGAAACAGTTCAATTTGAGGAAAAACAATGAGCACATTTATCCCAAATGTATTCACACCATTTAAACCAGGAGTGTCCAAAACCTTTCCACCGAGGCCCACATTCTGAAAAATGAAAGGATGCAAGGGCCACTTTCAGGGTTTCCGCTACATGTAATGGATCGTGGCGGGGCGTCACGGCTCGATAAAAGCCGCCACACCTTGGAAATGAGTTTGTTTATATATATATATATATATATATGTACCCTGCCTCTCGCCCAAAGTCAGCTTGGATAGGCTCCAGCATACCCCCGCGACTCTAGTGAGGACAATCGGCATAGAAAATGAATGATTTTTTCAAAATATTTTCTTAAGTTGAAATAATACTCCAACTTTCTTCTTAAATAATTTTTGTATATTTTATTTGTAAATTTTTTGGCCATATAACCTTGATCCTCATTTTTTGTTTGTTTGCTTCTCATAATATAATGACTTTAAAAAAGCCAAACTTCTTTTTTCATTACTATTTTAACCTTATGTTGCTAAAATAACGTTATTTCCCCTCATTATATTATGACGTGATTCTCGTAAAATTACGACTTTTGCTCAGATTACAACTTTTTTTCTCTTAATAGTTTGACTTTATTCTTGTAAAATTACTGTTGATTTTTAATTACTGTTAATCATTTTTGCTGCTTGTTTTTTTTTTCCTGTTAAATTATATTTTTTAGAATGTGCCGTGGGCCAATAAAAAACAGCCACAGGCCGCAAATGGTCCCCGGGCTGCACTCTGGACACCCCTGACTTAAATTATCCATTCTGCAGATGCTCATTACATATTGTGATTAAGTGAGGAGCTGGATAGCCGGATTTCGAATAACAGAGTACATGACCAACAATCAGTTAACAGTCGCTCATCAATTTTGAGATTTCCATGTGGATTCCAAAAGGAAAAAAGCATGCAAGCTTTATGAGCTATTAAATTCGAAAGGCAGTGTATCTATAATTTCATCACTTGTGAGGAAGGAAAGGAATACATGCAAATGATCCCGCGTTCATTAACCCAGCGAGGCGACGGAGTGTGTTCTTTTTTTTTTTTTTTCCTAAGGTTGTTTCCCGATTTATTGCTCTTCTATCTCGCATTAAGGGACTGCTGAGTCGAGCCCTTTAAATTTCTTTTTCTCTCAACTGTGTCGAAATACATCATTTACAGTTGAAGAAATAAGCAAATGCCAACAAAACTAATGCAAGAAATAAACACAGCATCGTTTGCAATAATAGGATAACTGTAACTACAAAATATGCATTTGCATGTAACACCCGAAAATCTCAGTCGGGGCTTTTATGAGATTATTTCCTCTTGCCTTGCCTAAAAAAAGTAAATTGCTTATTTCATGAAACACAAACAGAAATTTATAAAAAAACACTCCCTGATCTGTTGAATCTAAACTCTTATGTTGCATCGGGATTTAACATTAACATCATAAATATGTGTATCCTTCCCGCCTTGTATCAGTAGCTCAACAGCGGGTCGAGGTCAGATCGCTTTTTGACCACAAATAATCCATGAAAGAGTTTGTCTGGAATCAATGTTCTACTACTGTATTCTCACCAAATCAAATGAACCACACCAAAAAAAGCAAAAAAGAACTGAGTAAAAGGTTGGCGTAGCTGGAAAATGGATATTTCCAACAGAATAAAGAACAAACAAACAACACCTGTGGTATGTGTTGGAACAGGATACTTTCATTATGGATGTACTGCTGATGACTGTTTCCAGTAGGAGGTTGAATTTATGCCACTCAGTGTATTGTTCAAGCAAACTGGCATGGCATTGGCTCAATGTTTTACATTTCCATCGATTATGGGTATAAAGGGTACTATATTCAGATGTGGATGAATTTGTTAGTACACTTATAACAGGGCTGTCCAGGAGGCCATTTTTGGCCCGTATATCATTTTTGTTATTGGGCCTCTCTCTGTATATCGAAAATATAAAATACAAAAATGTGACAAAAACAGAGAAATATTATTCAGTATTACGGTAATTGGTCTTGTCCCTTATAACACAAAACTAAGAAGTCAATTTTGTTCCGATAGCTTAACATACATTGTCCTACCCTCGATTGGTTTTAGCATCTTTAATGCACAAAATGTTTCAAAGTGGTCCCCCGCATCCTTCAATTTTTCTGGATGCGGCCCTCAGTGGAAAAACAACCCTGCCTTGAAGAATGAATAGCACATAACGGTCAACGCATACTGGAAACAAAGCTGGAGCTTTTTAGCAAATCACATTATCTCGGTGTTTACTTATGCATCAATGAAGCATACAGAGAAACGAACACTACTGACTATGAAACATGGAGGAGGCTTAGTTGCTTTATTGCATTCGGCACACAGTGGTTTGAATCTGTGCAGGATGCAATTATATCACAAGACTATCAAGGCATTCTGGAACAAATGTTCTGCCCATTGCCAGAAATCCTAGTCAGGGGGTCTTCCAACAAAATAATAAGCTCCAGTCTCCAGTTTGAAACAGCTGGAGCTGTTCGGTCATGAGAAGAGGCCAAAAATACCCGTCACGTGCGTAAGTCTCACTGAGAGTTACAAAAATGTCACTAAATATTGGGATACGGGTGCCATCTGTTTTGCCTGGGCTAGTTTGATTAATTTGTTTTTGAAAATAACCGTTGGCCCACAATTCAAAAGCAACGTCTGATTTTCATTAGTTAATTTTAAGTAATTAGGGCCCGGTCATGGAGCTAACAAGGAGAATGACTTCCTGTTTTTTTTTAAATTAATTTATTAATTATTATTACTTTTGGTGTACCCCGCCACCTCGAAGTCAGCTGGGATACACTCCCACATACCCACGACCCTAGTGAGGATAAGCGGCATAGAGGATGGATAGACTTTTGTCAATTTCATGGGTTTATCTTCCTTCATATTAAAATGCATCAGCAATTTTATCCATGTCTGTACTCCCCACCTCCAGGGAACTTGCAAGCTACACCACCATGCTGCAGGGGTTAAAACATTGCGACTGGACACAAAACCAATCTGCAGCAGTAAGTCTCTCCTAAATTCTCCATTCTAGATAAAACAGCCACATGGTACTTGCTAGAGAAGAAAGCAAAGTGCAACAGTTATCACAGCCAAACTTATGTAATAATGAAAAAGCTGAGAGCCACTGACGGATAATGGAATCTCCTGTCCTATTCTTTTAACGCAACAGTATAACACTGTCTCTCACATGCCGAGTAAACTGTTACAAACCGCAATACAGTGTTCCCTCGCTACATCACGGTCCACCTTTCGCGGATTCGCGGTTTTGCGGATTTTTTAAAGTATAATTTTGCTTTTTTTTTTTTTTTTTTTTTTTTTTACAGCGTATGAATGCGCATTGTGTTCTGCGTCCTTGTGGTGTATTAGAGCGAGCTACATGTGCAGCTCTACCTCGTCTCAGTATGTGTTTACGTGCCTGTGCAAGCACATTAGCAACCCACAGTAGCCAATAGGCGGCTAAATATAGAGCCACAATAGTCCTTTTTGGCTAAGGGAGAACACGCCCATTGTGTTCTGTGTCCTAATTGGCTGTGGACCATTTAATAATGTAATAATAATAATAATAATAATAATAATAATAATAATAATAATAATAATAATAATTTAACTTTAACTAGAACTTTGAGAGTGTTTAAACAAGAGAGAAAAGCGAGAAAATGCTAATGCCTGTCTGAGAAAAGCGAATAAAGTGTATTGTGAGGGGTTTTACAGGCTTAAAACAGATATAATAATTGTAAAAAAATTAAGTTGGCTACTTCACGGATTTCACTTTTTGTGGGCTATTTTAGGAACCCCCGATAAACGAGGGAACACTGCATATCAAACATAAGACAATGCCAAACTGATTTCTCCTATGCAATGCAGAGTTTACAGGCTAACTCCAACATAAAAAAATGCCAAAGTGGTTACAACAAACAAATAAACCCCACTTAATCTTTAATCCCATTTTGATAAATTGCCTTTCAGACTGTGGATATGCGTTGATTAATTGATGTCAGCTCATCCCTTGCATAATCCACAGGATACAGGATAAATTCCCAGCTGTACATTAAACAGTTTCTATAACCTTTTGGCAACCGTCATATGTATATACGACAAGGGACACCACCTTTTTGGGAGGTTAGGTCAATTCCAAGGGCTCCTGACGGACAGGGGCCCCACAAAATAGGTAATTATAAAAATAATAAATAAACAGGGGGGGCCCACAGTGATTTTTTTCCTGTCATGGGTCCCAGAATTCCTGGTGGCACCCCTGCATACACCTCCCTCACCTGGGAATCTGCTGCATTATTAAACAGCAAGCTTCAGCACTGAAAATAGCCGGTGCTCCATTGAAGCATGTGTGGCTGATTTTTCAAGAACTCTTTCCAACATGCTATTTCTGTTGTCCTCTGGCTTCTTTTGAGATCAGCGCATAGCGGAAATAAATGGCATACATAATGTCCTTTCAGTATACACTACGTGTACAATGCATATTGAAATATGGGAGTGGGTGGTCATTACACACAGGCACGATATGACCCTTTTATGATCGCTCAATCGCCAGATGGCACTTGCTGCTTGTGTCCGTGGTCATTGCATTGCGAATCATGCAAAACACGCAGCCTTCAGAAATGCTAGAGAGCAAGGACGAAGCAACATCTCCACGCTTCTTCATTCTACTCTTTCATCAGTTTTCCTCAAAACCTGGCTGACTTTCAAAGCCATACGGAAATCCTGCCCTGCACATGCATGCTGCACATACTCAGTATTCTGTCAGTCGGGCACTAATCTTCGGGTGATCCGGCAAGCCTGCAGCCTCTTCACAGCAGGCACCTTGTATCCCAATCAATGTTGCTGAATAAGCACTGTTTGAGCTTTATTATGCGTGCTTTACCATCTTCCCACCATTATCAGTGGTCTTAACACCATGCATGTACAGTTCTGCCCACTATTAGTTGTCCTTATTGTTGCACTACGTAAATGTGAGAATACATTTTCGGTAAAAATAAAAAATGTACTTATTGGAGAGAGCATTTTATCCACCTTGCCAGGCAATTCAAAAGTGTCAAAAGTGTCTACTTATGACGGACTGGTATTGAATATTTGTCAGCCTAGTGAGAAAGGCCTATTTTGACGACAGTTCAAAACACATGCAATTGGATTAGTTAAAAGCACAAATGCTAGCCGATAATATTAATGCTCTTCTAAGTTTGGGTACCCAGCAATCTCCAACAATGTTACAAGGGCAAATGCTGTGATGAGTCAACTGATATCTAAGAATATCCAGCCATCACATTAGTTGAGTGTGACATGTAGCAGCGCAGCAATTGTGACAGTGTGATTATCAGAATGAGAATCAGTGTCAGTGAAATGTTTCACAAATTTTCTTTGGTGCAGTGGTGCAACATGAAACTAGCAGCGATAACAAAACTAAGGGCACGCAAATAAAAATAAAGAAAAATAAAAATAAGGAAGATATAAGATTAAAAAATAAAGCCTTCATTTAAGTGTATTCTCACTATGAAAATACCATTTTGAAACCAGTCAGTATCTAGTGTGACCACCATTTGCCTCACGCAGTGCAACACCTCTCCTTTGCATAGAGTTGATCAGGTTGTTGATTGTGGCCAGTGGAATGTTGGTCCACTCCTCTTCAATGGCTGTGCAAAGTTGCTGGATATTGGAAGGAACTAAAACACATTGCTGTATATGCCGATCCAGAGCATCGCAAACATGCTCAATGGGTGACATGTCCGGTGAGTATGCTGGCCAAGTAACAACTGGGATGTTTTCAACTTGCAGGATTGGTGTACAAAGATTTCCAACATGGGGCCGTGCATTATCATGCTTGAACAATGAGGTCATGGTCATGGATGAATGGCACAACAATGGGCATTGGATCAAAAGCACTGATTTGGCACCGGTATCAGATAATACCTTATTTAAACGATACCCAACCCTATCCAGCCACCTCTCCAAAATGCCAGATGGCATCGAATGTCAGCATTTGCCAACTCAAGTTGGTTACGATGACAAACTGCAGACCGGTCGAAACCCCCAATGAGGACATTCAGATGAGCTTCCCTGAAGCGGTTTCTGACAGTTTGTGCAAAAATGATTTGGTTATGCAAACCGATTGTTGCAGCAGCTATCCAGATGGCTGGTCTCAGACAATCTTGGAGGTGAACATGCTGGATGTGGAAATCCTTGGCTGGTGTGGTTGGTTACACATGGTCTGCAATCCAGTTGGATGTACAGTCGTCCCTCATTTAATTCGTTCCAGACCCAACCGAGAATTTCCACAAAGTAGGATTCAATATTAATAAATGGAATATTTACATAGAGCACAGAAAATCTACATGGCTCTAAATATGTTTTTTAACATTATTAGAGCCATGTAGACATTAAATAACACCCCTATAGTCACCTTTACACTCCTATTATTTTTTGTTTACACCACATTGCTAATGTGCAGGCTACGGGATCATTGGAGGGACTAAGCCGCTACCATAGCAAGCTACCGAGCTAACTAGTTAGCCTCTCCAATTTACTTATTCTCAACTTAGGGAGTCTTAAACGGAGTGGGAAGGGACAAAGTAAAAAGGCAAAAACTTACCGATTCCACACGGAATGGGAGGAGAACTTGTCCTTACTCTATTATGCCATGCCTTGGCTGACTCCATGCATTGTGAAGGTAACGTAACATAATGTCATGTCTCATCAGTGTAACATTACTAATGCCGAGTGACCGGATACTACATGTAACTTGTCTTTCAATATTTTTGACTAATAATAGGCCATAGTCAACCACGAAACAGTGGTTAATTTTTGAAAAACTGCAATAGAGTGAGGGAGCAATGTTCAAACCGCAATGTAGTGAGGGTCGATTGTACTGCCAACTTCTCTGAAGGGCTTCTGTGAGCACATTACTGGTGCTGCTTTTGGCAATCAATAAAAATACTTTCTACAGAGCTTTTTAGAAATTTTAGGCTTTGGGTCATCCTGTTGAATGAAAATGCATTACCTATGTATGAGAAAAGAACACAATGTGTAAGTGTCCTGTAGCAAAAAAAAGACATCACATTTGGATTCTCTGGGGAGGTCCGTGATGAGTGTTATTAAAACTCACATTAGTGTTAAGTTATCACCAGCTTCTCTTATCTGTGATGCTGAGGGGTCTAAGATGTCCTACTTTTCCCATTGCTTAAGCTGCTTCATCTCTCACCTCACTTTCAAAGCCTGACATAAACTTATTTTTAAAACTGTGTCTGTAGAAATCTAAATAGATACATTTAAACTATCCATCACAATTCAGCTACATGAATAACCATAACTGGTTACTGGTACAAATGTCCAAATAGCATTCTTAAAGATTTAGTAGCAATTTATACACAAATTTAACAACAGTATGTTCCAACTCTGTTATCTGCCAACAACATGACCACTTCAAAACAATGAAGGGGCATATATTTTATAGGATTTTTTTCATGAAATTAATAAAGTAAAACTTTTCTCAAATAACCCTAGAAATCCTGGGTTCTCAACGATTTACAGTCCACTATTTTTGTTCTTCATCCTACTAAGTCTTTAAAGGAAATGGTGCATAAAGATATAGCAATGAATGATAATAAATGATTTAACAATTAAGAACCTAATTATTTCCCACAATACTCTACTTTAGCTTAACATACTAGTTGACGTAAAATGTCAGAAAATGTTTTTGTAGGGTATGTTAACGTTAATATTCCTGGTGTTTGTGTGTCTGCGATTAATGTGCGTGTAAGGGTAACTTCCAGGGCGGACTGCATCATTCCAGTTAAGGCAATGAATTCCTCCCAAGGCAGCAGCTGTTATTTATGGCGCAGATCCTGGGAATGTTACTTTTGAGGAAACATTGACAGTATTCCTCCACATGGAAGCCTCTTTCCTCTGACAATGGATGACCCATGCACTCATCCTCCACCCAGGATCATACAACCGAAGAGTTTAGCTATCAATCAGCCTCAGTAGATGTCTGATTACATCACTTTGTGCTAAACAGAGAGGAGGAGACGCCGGGAAATCGGACTCCATGGAATTACTGCTCTCTGCCTTCTGGACTGTGTCAGCAGCTCTCTCTAGAGTTTTATTTTGCTCTAGTCCACATGGACAGGGCATGGCATGCAGCTGGAAGAGTTCTAATTAACTGACACAGACTGGACCAGACACTGTGGAAGTGGCTGCATATGTTTAATTTAACACATATTCCTAGGATATATAGTATGGACAGAATGTGCATCACCATCATTTGCCAATGATACGATGCGTAAGATACGCATAATGTGACTCCTGACGTGATACAATTGGCCACTGACAGCAGTCAGACGATTCATGATGCAACAGAGGATGAAACAATCATAAATTAAATAACTCAACACAAATTATTGACACAGTCTAAGCAATAAAGGTCTTTCATATCGCACAAGAAAGAAACTGATTTGAAGCGAGGCATTGCCCTTCTACCACAAATTAAGGCTCTGTCCACATGGGAATGCTCCTGAGATGTTTTTTTTTTTTTTTTTGTGGCATTTTTGCATCCACACTGTCCCGGATTAGTAAATAGTTACATCCAGATAGGAACGGAGTGAAAACAATGTAATACACAAGGCATATCTACGTGTGGCACTGTGAACAGACATGCAGATGGAACCACGTGACAAGCCATACTATAGAAGAAGAAAGGACTTATGCCCGTAAGTCCGTCGTCTTCCACTTTCCAAGGCTCGCCTAGACTTATGACAAAGCGGACTTATATGTGCGTCATTTTGGGAGTATAAGACAAGTAAATATCGGGAGAATGCCGACTGTGGTGAGTCATGACACTCGAAATGTACAGATATTATGTTGGCTTGTCGTCAAAGCTCACTTCTGGTCATGTGACAGCAACGGGTTGGTAACCTCTTACTCAATGACAGTTTTTAAATGTGGGCATCTTAGACAACTATGACAATAAATCAATGCTGATCAGACTGTAAGCTTTCACATCCCTGATGCATGGAAAGCGCAAGGATTTTACCAAAAATGCAATCTATATTTCTGGAGAGCTTGGGGACCACCACATGGTTCCCACTACATGGTTCCCACCTGAGTGACCAGCTGCTCCTTTAACCTGAAAGCAAGAGGTTTCAGTGAGAGGACATAATGTGGAAGGAGGGTGCTTGGCTCTGGTGAAGCTTTACCTGCCAAGAGATAGTCAAGTGATTCAAAGCTTTCTGTAACATGCAAGATCACAAATAATACACCTCACAACATAGCCTGGTGATTACCTATATTTGTTTTCTATCATGTTTTTTGGTTTTTCTATGTGAAATCACAGTGGTATCAAAGTGGCTACGTTTACATGCAGTCAATGCAATTGATTCAACAACACAGTTATGAAATATAATTAGCTACTTCATGCAGCAGTTTCGATTAAATGTTCCTCTAATTTTCCTTAGCATAAAACTAATACATGGCTATAGATTGACTTAAGATCTTGTGGATGTAAAAAATCTAGTAGTTGGATATAAATCAAAATGCACAAGTGAGCAACTGTCAAGCAAAGCGAAGGACGCTAACTTAGCTCATTAGCTCTCTTATAGCCCGACAAAACTGTCACAAAGGCAGCACAACTGGAAGACAGGTTCGTTTAGTTTAGATTTTAGTCACATATCTTAACTAAACCATTGCTTTATTGCCCTATTTAAGACCAATTTAGCTGAAACATTTTGCTCACTTTAAGTGTGTTGCCATCTGGCTACCATGTTCATGTTCTCTGAATTTAAGTAAAACTAAAATAATGCTATTTGGTAATAGTAGAAAGGACACGTACGACCAAATACAAATTAATGGAACGGATATTGAAAAAGTGGAAGAATATAAATTCCTTGGGGTTATAATAGATGAAAAAATGAGTTGGAAATCTCATATTAAATATATACAACAAAAGGTGGCGAGAAATATCTCTATATTGAATAAAGCAAAATATGTTCTTGATCAAAAATCACTCCACACTCTGTACTGTTCCTTAGTATTACCATATCTAACGTATTGTGTGGAGATATGGGGAAATAATTACAAAAGCAATCTTCACTCACTCACTGTACTGCAAAAAAGATCTGTGAGGATAATTCATAATGCCAAGTATAGAGAACATACAAACCCTTTATTTTTAAAATCACAGATATTAAAATTCGCAGATTTAGTACACTTTCAAACCGCTAGAATAATGTATAAAGTTAATAATAACTCGTTACCCAAAAATCTAATCAAGTATTTCTCAATTAGAGAGGAGAAATATGATCTTAGAGGAAAACTAAACCTAAAACATTTATATGCGAGAACAACGCTGAAAACCCACAGCATTTCCGTGTGTGGAATTAAATTATGGAACGGATTGAGTAAAGAACTCAAACAATGTACAGAGATGAGCAAATTCAAAAAACAATACAAGCAGTTGATGTTTGCTAAATACAAGGCAGAAGAGTCCTGATTGTTCTGTCAGGTTTGTTATTTTATTTTATTTTATTTTATTTTTTTTTTCTATTTTATTTTATTTTATTTTATTTTATTTTTTATTTATTTAATTAAATTTTATTTTTTATTTATTTATTTTTATTTATTTATTTATTTATTTATTTATTTTTATAATTTTCTTTGTTGTGCTTAAAAAAAAAAAAAAAAAAAGGTCATTATTATTATTATTATTATTAATGTTCTTTCTTTTTTTGGGGGGAGGGCTATCTCACCGTTATCTATTATGTGTTATCCTGACTATCACTGAAAACATGACATGGAATCCAGGAAGTGAACTACATGTACTGTACTAGATGTAGAATGGATGGGGGGTAGGATTAAATAAGCTTTGCTTCTTCCTACTCCTTTTGGACATGTGGAACTGTCAAAGAATGATTCACGAGATGTATTCCATTGTAACCTTCATGTTCAAATAAACTAAACCAAACCAAACCAAACCAAACCATGTTGGCTCATTAGCAATATTACCTCACCAGCTAGCGCTATGATTTGCCAAGTGTGGCTGTCTTCCATTCGTAATTAATCATACATTTGCAGTACACAGAGTTGAAGTATTTGTATGCAGCTGTATTTCTGTAAAGAAGACGGGGTTTATTTCAATGTAATGTATTGCGATTGTAAAAGACTCCGGTTTGATTATGGTTTAATTTATTTTGAACATGCAGTTTACATTGAATGCTTCATGTTACAATTCACAACACTCCGAAAACAACATAAAAACAGCAATTTTCAAAATTCACTTTTTGATTTACCGTAAAGTCCAGTGTATAAACCACGCCGGTGTATAAGCCACACCCACTAAATTTAGAGGGAAAAAAATATTTGTTCATATATAAGACGCACCAGACTATAAGCCACACATGTCCACGTCATAAAATGGCATATTGTGGCGCACACTAGTCCCTGAGGACCAGGCAGCTCTTTACTTGACAGCAGCCCATCGTGAGCTATAAAAAAAAAAAAACACGACAAGCTTGTCAACCCATTGGAAATTCAGGGTTTCATTACTAAATATAACAGTCTGACTTACAGTACGTTGTCATTTGACATAGAACACTAAATTCATCACACAGCAACTTAACACTTAAAAAAGTATACCTAATAAATATACAAAGGCATCAATACAAGTTTAAAATGAAAAAAAGACCCCGACATTTTAAAGTTTTCCCGTAATGCATTTCGTCTGAGCAAAGCATTTCGTTGGAGGAAAAGCAGCATACAAAATGGATGGATGGTGCTGCAATGCTGCCTCTGTCCACCAGAGGGAGCCACAGGAGGCCGGAGTCCAGAGGGAGGCGGAGGTCATTGCAGCGCCCCAATGAATGTGTTGCTCAGATGCAATGCATTACAGGAATACTTTAAAGAGTTTTTTTTTTCATTTTAAACTAATTTTGGTACATCTTTGTATATTTCTCAGGTGTACCTTTTGAGTGTTAAGTTATTGTGTGATGAGTTTAGTGTTCGTTGTAAGATGATACCGTGATTCAGACCATATTGTTATACTATTATATATAATAACCTCCTGCAATTTCCAATGGATTGACAAGCTTGTTGTGAGTGCACTGATGGCTCGTGATTGGCTCCTGTCAAAGAAAGAGCTACCGTTCTGTCACTTACCTGCGACCACAGTATTTAAACAATTAGTAGTTGTTCTGAAGTAAAGGAGATGTCACGAGATTAAAACTTAGCCATAAATTAGCCGCACTGCTGTATAAACCACAGGGTTCAGAGTTCCAAGAGAAAAGTAGCCGTTTATACACCGGATATTACGGTACATTTAGGTATCAATTGTTCTTGGCAAAGGATAATGATACCCAGTGGTCATTAAAATAAAAAACGGGGCCATTTTACTTCAATTGGGTGAATTTTCTGTGTGCAGCTCCCTTGTCATAATCACTTTTAGACATGCTGAATTCCAGAAAGAAGAAAAAAGTGGACATTTTTCTATAAATTACCAACAGAATAACCTATTGTTATTGTCACATTTGAAACAAAATGCTTCTAATGTCCCAGCAAGTACAGGAAGACACCTGCTTACTCACACAGACACACAGAAAAGTGGACCAGCATCTCTAAATCTATAATTCTACCCACCTGCAGGGTTTGGAGAATGGATGTAGCAGTCAAATAAGCAGACCTCTAAAGGGTCCTCGGTAGTATCTCATTGCTTTCTGTGTGTCTGGGAGTGTGACATGTTGGTTCTAGCTCTGCCAGCTCCAGGATTGATGACAAACACGGCACACAGACCACACAAGGGGAGGCAGAAAGGATTGATAATGCTAGAAAATGGCTAATAAAGTCAACTGAGATTAGTGCTGGATCCAACTCCTCGGCTTGATTATTAAATTCACCCTCTTTCTTTGTCTAATCTCAATTCAAGTGCTTCCTCTCATTGTTGCCCTTTCATGCTCCCTAAATGACACAGTGACCTCAAATTGAGCAAGTAAGCCTCCGTAATCCTCAGAACAAAGTCATTGCCTTCACTGCTCGACTACATCCATTTGCTGTATCTACATTTTCACCATTAGTATGCAGCACAAGTTGTCACCTTTCCTGGCAGTTCTTTCCAGTTTGGATTGGTCTCTTCTTAACTCTTGACTACTACGACCAATCAAGCCTACTCTACTGTTGTTCCTCTTGGCACCCATCAAACTTGGATGATGACCAATGAGCTCAGCTTTGGGATGCAACATTCCGTGTTTCCTGCCCACAGATGATTTTGGCACCCCTTCCTTTCCGAAACCATTGGTATTAATGTGGACGCTGAGTTAGTCTCCAGGGGCTGTAATTAGAACAAGTTAGAGGTTGAAAAGCTTCAGTTGATCCCCCTGTTTCAGTTCCTACAGCATCCCTCCTGGTATGTTGCCAGACATACCGGGGCCTCACCAGAATTGATTGCACCTTTGAAGCAAAAGCAGATATTATTTGACCTAAAACATGTAGTGTGGATACTACTACATCTCTAGGGAATCATGTTGTTTTAGCACTAAGTTTGGTATTAATGCCGTGTGCAGTGCTGCTTGTAAAAATATAGCCACACTAAAATGATCGCAAACTGTGCGTTTTAAGACGCATAACAGGAATGCTGGCAGACTCTGTTGCCAAATAATATACATACATTTCTTATTTTAACACTTACATTGGATAAATATGCCCTCTGGAGGATGTGATCTGCATAACGATGAAATTGGAGTTCATTAGAGAGGTCGTCAAACACATCTCCCCCCTTATGTGTTTTGGAAAACCATGCGTACACACACTGGGCCATTTTAACTACACTGGGCTTGGGCGTGATGCACGTGCTCGTGTGCAAGCAGACTTACCACATACTTTGACTTTGTGGCTTATTGCAAGTCTTTCTCTGTATTTTCTATTATGGAAGGTGTTATCAATAATATCAGTTACCAATAACTGCAAAGGAGTGATCCTGTCACAGTAATTGTATGTACAGTGGAACCTCAGTTAGTGTTGGGTAGTTTGGGGTATAAATACTAGCCTGCTGTTAACGTTAGCATGCTAGCTTGCTATTGTCCAATTGTCGAAAGCCTCCCCTCATTAGACAATAGCAAGTGATCGCCACACTCCCCTTCTCATTTGTGCGTACAGCAACAAACTAGTTTCATTGTTAAGCTATAGGAATGTAAGAAGTAACATTTATTGTGCAACTGTGTTCTGGTTTAATATGTTTGTATCTTTCTGTCAGAAAACGATGGTGATAAAATAGATCATCCTCCCCTCCAGCCTGCACCTTAATTTTTATATTTTTGGACATTTATATTTTTACATGTAAATAATGTGCAGTGTCAAAGACTATATGGTTTGTGTTTTGATTAAAAAATGGTCAACACTTGAAATTTCCTGATCGGAGGCATAACCCCTGTGACTTAATGACACGGCTCCCCGGGATATGGAAAATGGGTCAGTTCGCAGGAACCACGGTCCCACCCCGGCCTTGAACTTAATCCAGCAACAACACCAAGTAGAAAAGGAGTAACAGATACCATCCTTCTGTTCCTTGAATTCAACAGTGTTTCTCAACAGTCTTTATCAAAACGCCGGCACTTGCAACTTTCTTTGGCTCAATTTTGGTTTATATTTCTGAGGTGAGAAACACTATTGAATTCAAGAAACAACTCATATCAAAACAGGAAGGCGGTGGTGGTTGAGCTCGCTGCCACATTCTGTCTTTGGGGACAGCACATCAAGAATCACGTCTTGAGTGAAGGTAAAAATAACCTTAAAATGTTCATTGATCCTTTCGTTCATCATTTAAATGTATTTATATGCATTTCTAATTGTTTTATGCATGTCAAACTATAATTGTAAAACATTTTGGGCTTTTTGGAACAGATGAATTCTATTTACATTATTTCTTATGGAAACAATTGATTTGGTTAGCATCCGTTTTGGTTACAGTCCTTCAGTTACAGACCTACAATTAATGACGCTAACCAAGGTTCCACTGTAATTGTACATGTACGTGTGCATCATCTGATCTGTCACAAGTGTGCCGCAGAAGGGGAATTTTACTGAACTTGAGTATGAATCAGAGCTCTCATGAGCCAACAAGTCAAAACAAACCAGACTTTAGGTGTCAAGGCTGCCTAAGACTGTGTGGCTCGTAACAATGGCATTTTGTTTGAAAAACAGTTAATAGTGTTGTTTGATCCTCTTATACGGCAATGCTGAAAACATATCTAAAAATGGGTCTAAAATTGTATTTAATTATTTTAAAAACTGAAAAATGTTTCAGAAAACATGCATGAGTCAAGTCTAGCTGAGATACTTTACTCCCATAACTCAAAATTCTTCTTACAGAAAAACCGAAAACTTTTTTAAACAAAGAAGTGTTCAGTCTAAGACTGCGGTTTTCCAAGTGTGACACTAGAATACTTCAAGGGAGGCGCAGCACTTTGAGAAAACTCACGAAACATCTTTTTTCAAAACTGCAAAGCAAATGAGCTGATTTTTAGTTCTTACAGTGAGAGAGAAAACACCAAAAAAATATGCTTTTAAGATATTAGGGAGGCCCCCGCAGTATTATATTCTTTGACCACTGGTCTAAGTAAAGAAATAGCTCATCTGTCGGAGGAAGCAGAACACTTTGTTCTGTGTTGAGTTTAATTATGTTGAGTGAAGGCATCACTAAAAATGAGCAAGATTAAAAATGAGCTGAGGAATGATAACTAAATTGAAAAATATATAAAAACAAAAGAATTAATGTAGATGCCCGAGTCTAAGCATTCACACAATTACTTATCATAACTGAAAAGACAGCCTGCAAGCATATAGTATGTTTTATTCCTAAAGACACAATGTCATCTTGTTATCAAGGGAAAGCAGTAATGCAGTTAAAGAGTTAGGGAAATAATTTGCTTAAAAGATTGCCAAGGAAATTAGTATTATATGGAATAAATGGTGTTATTGCTTCAAATAAAAGTATTTTCCACATAATACATACTATTAATATACACAGACATTTGTATAATAGAGGGATTAACATGAAACCAACCGTGAAAATAGGTCATACTACATTCTACTGATCAGAACAAGAGGTTAAGATCTAAAATAGAAATCATTGAAATTGGCTTCTTAAATATACTGAACTTACCAACACGTCCAATTTGCAAACTCTACGGAGGGAAGAATAGAAAGGCAGAAATAGTTGTGTTTAATTCCCAGGAAAATGATTTCAGTACATTAACATCTTTTGTGTTTATTTTAATAGATGATGCAATTGCTTACAAAAATCAAACAACTCAGCATTATACAAAACACAACTGGATTGTTTCATTCCATATTTTCAGAATAATTACTTTAAATCAGGGGTGCTCACACTTTTTCAGCCTGGGAGCTACTTTTAAAATGACCAAGTCCCAAAGATCTACTTCTTACACCAGGGAATATATATATTTAGTAGGGGTGTCACAAGATCTTGCGAGATTAAAACATGACAAGATTTCTCGTTCAGAAAAAGAAAACTGTCTCTTGGGCACTAGGCCAGGGACGATAATAAATAAATTATTCACACAATAAATAAAAATGAACTTGATAATTTTTCCGACGTCAACATGTGCATGTGTGTCTGTTTTCCTCATCTCCCGCCTCCAAACAGGCAGGAAGAGAATTCACTCTGTGTATTGGTTTCAACACCTTGGCGCATTTGTTCCGTAGAACAATGGCATGGACAGAGTGAGCCCTTTTATCTCACACACACACACACAGATTGCAGACGAGTGTAGCCTCGTGAGGAGCAATGCAAGGTAATGTAGTAGAAATTCAATTAGTAGATTGCAATATGTCATTATATTTTTTGGCATATTTTTGATTATACTTTTCTTAAAAGTAATGTTAAATCTCGTTTCGTCCAAATAGACCCAATCTCGTGTATCGTCTCATCTTGTGAACAGGGTGTCATGAGACACTCTGTAATGATTGATATTTCACAGTTTACAAGTAACCAAAATAGCTGATATCATTCAATTATTTACAATTCAATTCAATACGGCAATATAAAAACAATTCCTCAATAGTTCTGTACATAACCTGAGTAGCATGTCAGTCAATTCATGTAGTACGTCCAGTTAGCATTAGCTATCAAACGTTACAGATATGCTGGAAATGAAAATGATTATGCAAAATACAATGCAGCCAAAGTCATAGGCAACATATTGCAAACATTTCGGCAATGGATACATTTTCCAATTAATCATGAACTAATAGTTTCACAAATGACAGTGTAGAAAACACATCTATAGTGGAGTTCAGGACAAAAGTCCAACAGCTGAATGTTTTCCTACATAACTACCTGCTAACAGGGAATGGATAGGCATCTTACCTCTGAGTTAGTTTACCCGTAATCGGGATAAAAAAGCTGAATGTTGCATTTCTGTGTAGACTGCTTATTGGTGGAAGTAAACATGTTTTGAAGCAAATTCAAGACTTGTACAGTATTTACCCCTCCACGCCTAGTGTCCCTTCCCTTTTCAAAACCACAGCCGGAAAATGTAAACTGAGCCCTGTGGATAGCCATGAAAATACTATCACAG
This sequence comes from Dunckerocampus dactyliophorus, assembly GCF_027744805.1. NCBI lineage: Eukaryota > Metazoa > Chordata > Actinopteri > Syngnathiformes > Syngnathidae > Dunckerocampus > Dunckerocampus dactyliophorus. Next base: position 12,480,346 of record NC_072832.1, on the reverse strand, counting down.
AAACACACACACCCACACACACAAGCAACACAATGGATCAATAACATCATTAGACATCGTAATGGTATCTCAGCTTTACAGGCCATTGTAAGCTTTTCTAAGCCGTCAAGTGTTACTGATCCGTGTGACATGATGGAATAATCAATTTTTATTTGAAGCTCAATGATACAAAACCAGTATAACAACATGGTCATGGAACAGTTTGGCTATAAAAGACTGATCAGTTGAAAAAACATCAACAAAAATCACCTTATATAATTATTTTGCTTACAACATTAAACACGGTGTATTCAAAAGTATATAGCAGGGCCAGGGCGTCCAAAATACAGCCTACAGCTGTTTTTTTATTGGCCTGCGGCACATTGTAGAAATAAAAATAAAAACATGAAAAAATAGGAAAAATAGAGCAAATAGGCTAAATGTAACGAGAAGAAGCTGTAATGTTGATAGTAATAACTAATAATAAAACAGAGCTTTGTCTTTACGTGTGTATAAAGTTTTTTACTATCCTTTTTACAAAATAAAAAAAAAAACAACACACAAATATCAAAGTGGCCCCCCGCATTCTTTGATTTGATCATTATGCGGCCCTCGGTGGAAAAAGTTTGGACATGCCTGGTATGAAGTATAAAACTAATTTCCAGAAATATTAAACATCAATTTCATGCCATTTATCCTGTTTACCTTCCCAGCCAGATATGACAAAAACAGAAAATACAACTGTCAGAAAGAACAGATTTAGCTCACTCCTCCCCCAGGAAAGCACTGCGCAGATCAATGAAAAGGAACCTTTTGCCAGCAAAAAAGTCCCATCAATCTTTTGGCATTTTTGTCAGGATAACATTCTAAGCTCTGCTTGAGATATACGTACTACACGCACCTTCTTTAGTATAACACCACCAGGCAATACAAAAGGCAGTATTTGCACAGCACCTTTCTACATTTAGGATACTCAAATGTTTTTTTAAATGTTGCCATAGTGACACATTCACACATTCCACTGTCTTGGAAGGAAAGTAAACGGTATATTGAAAAACATTAAGATCCACTTTAATTCAACTCAGTTCAATATTTTGCTCAGAGATACTTCGATAGGACTGAGGGACAGAACCAGAAACATTTCAGTGGCCAGGCCACTTCTGTCTTAGTAATGCTGTCCTCTAATGCCAGTACCGATTTCAGGATTAGAGTAAATTTAGGCCTATTGTGGACGGAAACCTCATCTGAAAGTGAGCATGTAAAAGGGCACTTTTTCTTTAGCTTCCTTGGATGAATTTCCATGGCAGGTCTTAAGTGCAGAAATCTCTGAAACAACTACATGCAACATAAAGTACCGTAAAGCACCGTGTAAAAAACGCACTTTTTTTCCACTGGTAAGAAAAAATCGGGGTGCGGTTTATACACGATGACAGGTCTGTGACCAGATGCAGAAATTGACGAGAAGTCCATTTTAGAATAGCCGTCTGTGGGTCAGACAGTTGCTTTGACTTTAGCGCCCTCTGCTGTACAGTTGTTGAAAATGCTAGTGTATGCAACTAACTTATCTGACGGCTGTCTGTATTTTCACACAGTGAAACGATCTCTATATACACTGAAGCTAACCTAAGCTTCCATTAAAACATCGCAGTAAAATACAACGTTGGAGTTTATTCAAGTTCACACTGAAGCAATGCAATAAAATAATAATAGAGAAAAAGAGAAGCAGTGAAAAATAAGATATCAAAACATCTCTGAAAATTGCAAATTTCTTTATTTTGATTTATTATTATTATTATTATTATTATTATTATTAATCTGTGCTTAGCCATAATAATAAAGATCTAGTTCTAGCCGAAGTTCAGATTTCTTCTTTATTCTTCTTTTTGAAATTGCTTAGTACCTTTACGCATGTTGATTTGACATGAAAGAGTTGGCAAGCATTTATGAACTAACAATTTTTTTTCCCCCGCCGTGAGCCTGAACACGGGGGTGCGGTTATTACACGGGTGCAGTTTATACACGGTGCTTTACGGTACATGAAACATAAGTAAACAACTACCCGCCAGCAAAGAAACACACGTTACATTGTCAGACAAGCTTAAATGCAATTCAGGTCAACACTACTCCAATGGCCACTGTCAGAAATCATTTTTCATATTAATGATCTGTGCATGGCGTCTAATGTACCATATTTAGACAAAAATAATGGTGTTATATAGGTCTTATTTACTGTGGTTTTTATCATTGGTGTTGGTTTGGCTTCACTGTTTGTATACATAATCAGTAGTCCAAGTGTCCACTTCCAGTGCAGTCCAGAAAGATAGGCAGGGCTTTAATTCAACAGCTACATAATAATAAATGTCATGGTATCAAAATAAAGTGACTGTGTGAGAACATATAAAATAAATACTTGAAAAATAAAAATCTGACCCCCAATGGGACATGAGTCAAAAAGTTCCAAGTTCCAGTGCTCTCTACATAGCTTATGGCCAATCAAAATATAAGTTGTCAGTGCGCAAAGCTGTTGCCATAAAAGGAGCGGAGAAATGCACACTAGAAACCTGGAATGGGGAAAGAGGGAGTCACTACCTCTGTACTGTTTGGACAGTGCAATATGTCAACTTAATAGCAACAAATTCCACTTATGCCAGTCTTCATAAACCATTAACCTAAAAAAAAATCAATCGTGCTCAGCAACAAATGCAATTATACCTCCACAAAATGATGCAAGCCTACAGTATGCACAGTTCTGAAATAATGATAGCGATGCACCGTAATTTCAGGAAGAAACCAACCACAAAGGCCTCCAGTCCATCTTGAGGAAGACATGAGTCAGTTATCAACTTCAAGGAGCCTGCTAAGTACTGAACGTCTTCTTGCTCAAGTACTTTGTGCACACTCATCCAGGCACCACCTTGTATCCCTTTTATCTAAGTTATTAATGCATTATTATAGGAACACAACGTGGTGTCATTACAGAACCAAAAAGTGCTTTCCTCATTTAAATTTTACTCTTCATCATTTCACAACTTCTCCACATTGCCGCCACTCCCCTCTGTGCAAGAGCTGATGTGAGTACATGAATGCTGTTGCAGCATGTGTGCATGAATGTGTGAGCGTTTAGCAAGTCTCTAAGGAAGCTGCAGCTAAACTGATGGATGCCAAAGAACAAGGCCAGAATGGCTGGACGAATGGGGAGGCTATGCCTTTGCCAAGGGGAGGACAAGTGTCTACGCAGCACTAATGCAGTGATGGAGAAGGATGATGGAATAGAAAAAGACAAAAGAAAAAAACAATGCAGTACAGCTGGTGTACTTGAGCTGATGATGGCAAGGTGAACTGACCTTCGTTCAGGTTGATGTATGATATTACAGCTTAGCTGATTGGTCCACCTTCCACAACAAGCCCTGGCAAGGCAAACACTCCCATCTGAGCCTCCTGTATCTCCTCCCTGAACAAACATCTCTCCCTCTGGAGGTTACGTGACAGGGGAGAGGGATACTTGGGTGTGTTGACTGATTTGCATTGAGTTATTACATGACAACCAAGTAAAAATGAAAACATTTTACGCAGACAATAAAACGATCCAAATGCTTTTTTGTTGGTGTAAGCATGCGTTTAGAATGAGGTTGGGTGTTATAACTAATTAAATAAAAATTAAAATAAATTCTGCCGGTTTTGTACCACTGACAGTTGATTAATCAGAGGCACATGCAAAATGGAGTCAATACCTCACTAGAATCAGAAGCGGTGCTGTTGTGGCTTGAAGAAGAACAGCATGACGTCCGCTATGAGAAAAATTATTCTGCTTAAAACACAACACTCCTCCAATACTTAACTGTGTTTACATTTGATTGCTTTCATGAAAGCAATCGAACCGCGATTTTGCAGTCAACGATTGTAATGTCATTTCTCATCAATGTTTTGTGTCATTACTGATGCCTAGTGGCCAGAATACTACATATAACTTGCATTTCAATATTATTAACTAATAAAGGGCCACAGTCAACCATGAAACAGAGATAATTTATGAATTTTTGAAAAACCACGAAGTGAGGGAGCGGTATTCAAACCGCGATGTAGCAAGGAATGACTGTACTTTTTTTTGTGGCGTGTTAGAAAAGGCTTGATGAATTGGTATTACTCAAAGAACAATAGTCCGCAACAGTAGGTATGAGGGAAAACTCACCCATTTACCGTACTTTATGCATGTGGAGTATAGTTTTATCCACAATGTAAGTTAGACATAATACTGCAAGGTTCGAGGTGCTCAAATAAGCTTTCAAACCAGACATTACTCATCACCAACAGGGCTGGCTCCTTACTGTTAAAGCTAACGGCTTCTTGTCGTCCTGTGGGAGTTTCCCGTGCGATGCTTCTTCCAATGCACGATTAGGTTTGTTGTATTAAACTTCCCCGGCTGTGTGCCTCCACAGGAAATTTGTGCATGGTCTGGAATTGACTGCTTGTATCAGAGTGCCAATATCAGCAATTTTAGATTGAGATATGGTTCGATACTCTTCTTTTTTTTTTGCTGATATCAACATCAGATCGGGTATTTAGGGCGCACTCAAATCATACCCAGCAACTCGGCTCATGATCTATAATTTCTATTTTCCCCCAAATTCTCAATTTAGGAAATTTTGTCAAATGGAAATCCTTAGTATAGAATTTAACATACCGTACATGAGTAATATGACTTTGCTGAACACATCAGCAGAGTACTAAATGTAAAATTTCAGTAGAGGTATTTCAAGTACTTTCTACGCATGCAAATGTTTTCCATTAATGGTGCAATTTTCCAAAACGTTGAGGTCTATTTTCAAATGTTTGCTTTTTCAGGCCTCCAAATGCCACTGGCATAAAAACGAGGTGCCAAACGGACACCGTTTATATCCATTTTCACTTAAAAACAGTCTTGTGTAACAGGCCCATGAGGGGTAGGCTGGGTGACATAAGACTTTTCTTCTCTACTTCCCAACAGGAGATGAAAGCATTTCCTCTGTTCTCACTCACCAACCATCCCTAATGTCTTTGTGGACAGCCCGCTCCAGTCAAATGTAAACACAGGCTGAAGGCAGCCCATGCACATTTTTCATTGTACAACCACCCCCACCGTCCCCGCCTTCTACAATTCATAGCCCAATGACATAAAATACACATGTGCACAAGTGCAAATAAAGCACATTAAACATACGCTCACCTCCCTTGAGCACAAACGTTCGCCCACTGTAATAGAAAGATGAGCTAATGTACTCGTATCCACAGCAGTAGCACTGTAAGCACTCAAGGAACAAATATTCTGTTCTCACTATAACATTTTTATCCAATGCAAACTGGTTTGTGGGTCAAGGGCTTATCTTGTCGAAAAGAATATGCACACTTGCCCTTGAGTTTACCTTTGCAATATAATGCATTTGTTTGGTTGGATACAAGCAAGCTCATATGTGCAGATACCAAATATAAAGAGTTGGTATCTGATGGAAAATTGAGATAAAGGACAAAGTGTCGGTGCTGAGAGGCGGAAGACTGATATAGAAACGTCTGCTGAGAATATTACATTAACAGTGTTGATAAAAATACACGTAAAGCAAACGGATTTTGATGCTTTTTGATTCTGGGAGTCAAGACACTTCCAAAGTGTTCAGCCTCATGTAAAATAGCCATGCTCATATGACAAGAAACATCGTGGTGTTTATTGAAGTGGCCCTTGTTAATCTTGTGCCCGCAGTAGTGCTTCGCCACTTCATGGTTCGAACATTGTGCCCTCACTCTCACGTTTTTAAAAAAATGTATTAATTAATAAATTATTGCTGTTTCGTCAATGACTATGGCCTATTACTACTTAAAAAAAATACATATTCTTGGTCTAAATTGAGCATTTCAAGCATAAATGCAAAAAGCTAAATGTACTAAAATAAATATATAAAGCAAAAAGTTGATGAAATGTAGTCTACACTGGTCACTACGTGTCACTAGTAACACAAGCAACAGGTTTGATCGACAGAACAACAGGCTTTTATTACAGGTTTGAATTACCTCACAACAGGCACAATAATAACATAACACTAATCATAATCATAATAATATTAACATCAGCTACTGTTGTCGCCATAATCCAGCTAAAATTCAGTTCTGAACCCCCGACATCACTTCCTGTTCACACGTCCAGAACACATTTATTGCAACACACGAGCATGAGGTTTTTTTTATGTCTTAAATGACTAAGTTTGTCTGATTATTTCTGCTATATTAGGTAATATGAGTGTAAAGGTGACTTTTGGGGTGTTATGTCATGTATTGAGGTCTCTAATCAATGGTAAAACCCATATTTAGAAGGTTGTATACTAGTTTTCTATGCTCTAACTACAAAAATATTTGATTTATAAATAAGGAATCCTACTTTGCGGAAATTCACACCAGGATACTGTACTGTACTGTACTGCACTGCCCATCCAAAAATACACAACACAGTCAACACAGTAACTTTTATTACAGTACACTAGGTCCCCAACTTACGAACATCCGACTAGCGAACATTCGCGGATACGAACACAAGCCGACCGGTCTATATTTTATTTTGCCTTGTAGTCGCTCAATCAGTATTTATACTGCTACTGTACATGCTTGACCAGTAGAGGGCACTGTGACACTGCTAATGGGACCAACAGAGGAAGCGTTAGGCTGGGGAAATAACGCTAAATGGAAAGCTAAATTATATAACCCGGACAGAGCGTGTGATTAAAGTTTATGAAGAGTTAATAGGCTTGCTTAATTCTACACCACCCACAGAACACTACCTCTTTTAGAAGAGTCTAACAACGACGACCATTTGTCCTTTATTTCAATAACTCCTCCTCCACCACAACGACTGTATGGACCACTCCTCTTCAAAGGTAAATAACATTTATCATTATTATATCATTTTTATTATTTTTTTTCATTACTTAGCCTTGTTTAATATTACTACTGCATCCAAACTCATATTTACATACTTACACATATAATGTATATGTATACACGTACATGTAGTACCTATATCATTGGTAATATTACCTGTTCCCCTACTTAAGAACAATTCGACATAAGAACGGTCGTCTGGAACCAATTGTGTTCGTAAGTTGGGGACCTAGTGTACACTTTAGCTGTAGCATGGTTTCAATAAACATGTGAATTGTCTGTCCAGATTTGAGGGCCATAGGTAGGTGCAGTGGTTTCACCCACAGTCAGCTGGACTGTGATGTGGTTGTGATGCTGCATGTTCTGAATCATTCATTCATTCATTCATATTCTACTGCTGACTTTGGGCAACAGATGGGGTACACCCTGGACTTATCACCAGTCAATCACAGGGCACATATAGACCATCCACACTCATTTACACAAATGCACAATTTTGAGTCACCGCTTAACGTAAAATGCATGTTTTTGAACTGTGGGAAAAAGCTGCAGAAAACCCACAGGGACAACATGCAAACTACAGAGGTCCAAGCAGAGATTCAAACCCAGCACACCCAAGCTGTGTGGCAGACATGCTAACCACATGCTCCATCATACTGCCTGTGCCCTGAATCAATGCTTCCCTATTGAGCCCAGGGAATCCTGGCATTGAAATATTGGAAATATACCCATCCCATCAAGGATCAAGGAAGGAAGGGAAAAAAGACAAGCTGGGGAAAAAAATGCTCAATAGGTATTTTCAAGCAGTCAGCTGACCTAATTTTTTGGTACACATCTTAAGTGGGGCAAAAAAGACCCAGACAAAGTTTAATAATACATTGGGCAGTTCCTAACCCAATTATAGTAGTATCAGGAATCTCCTTAGCAGCTTCTCTTTGCTACTAATTTGACCAAATCTTTTGACATGGTTGTTTAAGAAAGTAGGAGCTACTTGCTGCGCCAGTAGGAGGCTCCATAACCAATTGGACACTAAAACATACTATTAACTGTAGTAGTTTTCTAATGGAAAGGTATGACACAGGTTAGCCATGTAGTACATAATAATTCAAATAAAAATGCTCCCTTAGATCTTACAGCGGTTGCTTCAGCGCAATAACTGAAATCCGCAAACTTATTATTAACTTTATTTGTTTACAATTATGTATGTTTTAACGCTGTAAAACCCCTCACAATACACTTTATACCAGGGGTGTCTATCTCGTGCCATGGAGGGCCGAGGCAATGCGGGTTTTCTTTCCAGCCGGTCACTAAAGCAGGTGATGTTAATGAGCAACACCTTCAATTTGAGAGAAGGAGCTCATCAATTAAAATCACCTGCTGAAGAAACCGGTTGGAGAGAAAACATGCAGCGTCTCGGCCTTCCATCGCACGAGTTTGACAATGTGCTTTATACACTCAGACTTGCATTAACATGTTCTCACATTTCTCTCTTGTTTAAACACTCTAAGTTCTAATTTTGTTTGAAATTATGAAGTGACTCACGCTTATTCACTTATTCATGCCTCGTCCTGGCGCCGTTCAGCTGTATCGTTTTTGTATCCTTGTTAAAACATTGCTCCTGCCGTCGTCCTCCTCCTCGTCCTACTCCTTGAACCCAAGATTCATTTAGCTGGTTAGCTGCTGCTTCTTCTCCTATTGTTTATTGGCGGCTCGCAAGCAGCTCACTCAGTTAGCTAGTTTGCTAGCGGCTACTGACCACAACAGGAAACGGCATGAAGGAAATTGATTGACAATGGTCTACAGCCAATAAGGAATGTTGTGGATCTATATTTAGCTGGCTGTTAGCGACTGTGGGTTCCCCTTTTGTTTTGTTTTTTTGTCTACTGCGGGTTCCTAATATGCTCGTACAAGTACATAAACACGAGACGAGGTGGAGCTGCACTGTCTTCAACTCTCGAGTATGCAACACCCTCTACTTGTAGCAGTAGTAAATACAACAACAGACACATACATCAGAGCACCGATAGATGCTCTAATACGCCACAAAGACGCAGACCACAATGCACGTTCATACGCTGCTTAAAAAAGACCAACGAAACAGCGAAGCCACTGTACTTCAGCAGAAGCACAGCAGCCTGACAAAATTTCAAACACATATTTCTATTTCGTATTCATAAATGTTATTTTGTTTTGACGCAAAATTAACTGAAAATTAATTGAAAATTAACTTGTTTGTTGGGGGATAAGCAGATAACAAAACATGCTCCAGAAAATCAGTTTTTCATGGAGTAGGGGATGCTCCAGCATCCATGTGTGTTTTCTGAGTTACAGCCGGCGTTTACAACCTAAGTTGTTCTTGTCAAACTCATCTCAAGTTGTTTTTTATGAGAAAGTGGCTCCACATGATGGCACAGACTGCTTCAGATCCACAACAGTAAATCAAAACAACGACACCCCGTTGGAGCGCTTTCCTTTGAACACAGCAACTACATTTCAATAGATTTCTCCTGTTAATGAGATTTATCAAAGGATTTGCTGTGATGAATAGGACATGCATGCATACTAATCACTTGTAAACTGATCATTATAGGCACAGCAACTGTTAAACAGACACATTTTGAGTAACTGCCAGATTCCCTGATCTAAAAAAAGATATATACCAAAATAATTCTGTTAATAATGGTCTCCAGTTGGTCTTAATTGTGCAATCATGTAATAAAAGGCCCCAGAGTGAGAAGGATCCCTTTTACAACTGAAAAACAGGTCTGTTATGGCCTTTAGCATAGGGCTCATGTGGCGTACATGTCTATGATATCTGTAATGAATTTTAGTATTTATACTTTTTGTATTAAAACCCGCATGCAAACAAAGACACTAACCTGTGGTGACAGAGCAGTGGGAGGCTGACTGAAGATTGTGGAGTGGGCTGCTGACCGGAGGCCATGTGCTCTCCTGACAGTCTGGCGAGTGAACGGAGCAGACAATACTTCCTGCTGATGAGAAGACACACAGAAGTTCAGACAACAAGTTAGGGAACATTGTCATCAGCTCAAATTGGAAATAAAGTGGCTGTGATATAGCACAGCGAAACAGCAGCAGGGCTTACAGTACCTTCCTAAAAAGAGCACTGAAAAGGGGATTAAGATAATGAAGCATGAAAGTGGGAGCTGTTCTCATCACAGACTTCAGCAGTTTACTTTTTGCTGTGATTAAATACAGAATGTGCTTGCAAATGTCTGCGAGACATGATCAAATTCCACTCAAACTCGTGTATGTGTAGCCCTCATCTTAACTGTGAATCTCATGTGAAGACTATTCTGTGATTGAGTGAAATACTCTGCTTAACTAACTGAAATGCATTACATGAACTATGAACCCCGGTCTTTTTAAAGTGGTCTACTTACACACTCTAAATATCAACTGTCTTCAATATGAAATATTTTTTAGTTGATTTTTTTTTTTTTTATAGTAAATCGCATAAAACTGCACCAAAACATTTAAAGGCCTACCCGTACATTTCAGGGCCATTTTAAGTACATTTTAAACAACCAAAAAATAAACAAAGCGAAAGTGAGCAGTATTACATGCAGATTAAAAACAAAATGCTTACACATCCCAGCTCCTGAATATTGATTAACAATATCAGTCTGTAGTCTGTTGGTTATTGTGACACACAGCAGTGTCACAATGTTGTAAAGTAGGGATGCGTGATATTTTTTTAAGCCGATACCAATAACTTCCTGCTTCTCAAGCCCGATACAGATACCTGATCATTTTAGATTTAACTGTATTTTGTGCACACCTGAAGGTAAGAACTACTCAAACAAAGTTGGATGTGACAAAACTGTACCTGTAAATTTGTCCGAACCAAATATCACAACATCGCTATTAACAAAACATTTTAAAAATTGTGGCGACTGAAGTAAAAAACTGTGGCTCAGTAGTTTGGTGACGGATGGGTCCATTGTCTGCAGCAATGTGAGCATTTTCCACCAAGAGGACAACAAGGCATTCCCAGGCCAGCTTTCACACATAATCCCTCTAGCGTGTCCTAGGGGCCTCCTCCAGGCTGGGTATGCCCGGAACACTTCACCAGGGAGATGTCCGGAAGGCACCCAAACTAGATGCCCGAGCCACCTCAACTGGCTCCTCTCGATGTGAAGGAGCAGCAGCTCTACTCTGAGCCCCTCCCAGATGACCAAGCTCCTCACCCTCTCTCTTAGGTTGAGTCTAGCCACCCTACGGAGCAAAACCATTTTGGCATCTTGTAGCCAGGATCTCATTCGGTCACGACCCAAAGCTCATTACCATAGGTGAGGGAGGGAACATAGATCGACCGGTAAATTGAGAGCTTTAACACCAGCAATTATATGGGCACCTATCAGAATGGAAGCCAGTATTTGAGGAAATATAGTAGTAACATTAGCACCAGCACCACTTGCAATAACACAATATATTATTGACCATTAAAGTAGGTGATCCAGAGTCTTCATGGCAATGACAAAGAAGTTAACCTCCTTGTTACAAGTCAATGTACCATTTAAAATGAATTCAAATTTATTTTAAAACGTAATACTGGGTTTCATGGCCAACTAATCTCTAGGCTGCAGGAATAAGCACAACAGACAGCCTTTCAGACATGAGCAAAACATGCCAGCAAAGCACAGGAAGTCAGTGTCCGTCAGTTCATGCTGTGCGGTGACAGGATGAACCACTGATCCAGCAAGCCACCTGGATTCATGTGAATAATGGAAACAATGTTGCTTACATATGAAAGATGGCTGGCCCAGATTATGTCATAACATGTCTGTCGTGTCCTTTAACGTCAACTAAGAATATGGCAGTGTTCCGCATCAAAGTAAACAAGTGTGATTTAACTGGTGGGAAATCCTTTACGCCTTCAGAGGTTGAGGAAGGTGTAACACTGATGAGAATTGATAAGCGTCAGTAATTGGAAATAAGGGTCGTTAATCCTTGAAATGACATGAGGTTGGCAGTTAATAAAAATGCTTTCCATTATTAATAACTAATATAGTAGTCGGATTTGCAAAACAAACTGAAGCTACTTTGTTAGTCCCCAACAAGGCGAATTCAATGCCTTGCCACACTCCGGGTACCACAGAGGACTGCACTAAAGCTCACCATTAAGATAAGCAGTGAACCTTGGTTCTATGATCGAGTGTTGCTGCAGGATTATTGCCTCTATGTTATCTATTTCAAGTCAGGCATACTGCATCAACCCATACGTGGGGTGTGCCATCAAGACTCCAGTGACTACAAAGTGCATCAGAGAACTGTATTATTAACAACTTAATAACACTTTCCTGTGAGATGATGAAGCTCAAATAATCATATCAAGTCATTGTGATTCAAGGCGAACAATGCGGTTACAAAGTACTCATTTTAGTGGGGCAAAAGTTGATGGACAAATTAATCATTGACAGTAAAATAATAGGCGTTTCAATAGAAAATCTAGCATCCTACCATATATTTCCTTCTTTAAAAATGGTGCACTATACAACCATATATTCCAGCAGAAAGTGTTTGTGAGCTCGATGGGTTTTTCAGGACCGATACCGATTATTAGTAGTTAAGGAGGCCGATAACAGATATTTGGAGCCGATATTCATTTGCAGTAAAAGTGTAAAAATGTGTGTAAAAATGTTAAAAAATACAAACACTTAACTTCGTTTAACTGCCTAAAGCATGTTTATTTAACCAAACAAATAGAAAAATGGCTCCAGAAGAGCATGGAGTTCCTAGACTCAGACGCATCTCTTAAAACTTAAATAAATAGCTCCCTGAAATGTTTCCACAGTAAATAAAGTAATATTCATATGTAACTTTTCTTTGTTTTAAGTTCAAACACACCAAAAAGTACAGGGAGTTAACAAGCTCAGCAGCAACTCCTGTAAAGTTAAATAAAAACTCCGAATTTTTTCAGCCTTCATCTTAGCGTACTTCCCTGCAACAAAACAAGACTGAATTGAATTTCTTACTTACTTTCTCACACAATCACACACACAGGCTTCTACAATCACAGACTGTTTCCACATTTGTATTACCAACAGCATTGTTTCAAGTGATCCACAGACACATATTGGGAGGTACGAGCTTGTGTTTACTCTGCTCTTAACATTACGTTATTGTAGTCGTCGTGAGCTGTGAGTTTTTTGTGTGTGTCTTTCACACAAACTCACACTATTCTCCACATCACATACATTCTCCCCATTGCTAATACATAGTCTGCTGAGCCTTTAGAGCCAGACCGGCAAACGAATGTTAGGTACTGCATCAGGTGCTGCATCAGAGCCGAAATGACCAAATGTTTTAAATTGATTTCTTGATATCGGCCCATCGGATTTAAATAAAGGCCGATACTAATATACGTCAAAATTCCAAATATTGCTCCCGATAATCGACCAGGCTGATAATCGGTTGATCACTAGTTCGGACAATTAAAATGTGGCCTATCTGCAACATCAGGCCTGTTGATCAGTGAGGCGAGTGCCCCCTGTCTACATATCTGCTGATTTGACTGTAAGAGGACAGCAGCTGTTTTCTCTGCATACCGACTCTACAACAAACAAGAGGAATCATACAGCAATATATACTTGCAAATTTTTTTATTTTTTATTTGTGGATAAAATACAAGAAACAAGGCCTCAAGACCATTCAATCTGCAATTAGACTGAATGGTAAAGCAGCAAATAACGACTTTATGATTATTATCTCACTAAAACATGATTTCCGGTTGTAAATACAAAGTTATAATTTGTATTGTATCAACAAGAGTATCTCAGGTACAAATAGCTTGACAGCAGAGCGCCGCTGTTTGCGTGGATTGCATTTGCAGACTGCCCTCGGCTGGCCGAAAACCAGTAATTAAAATGAACATAAAGAAGTTTACTTCAACATTAACACAAACCATCAGGAAGTCATGACACCAAACGCCTCATGCAGTGCAACCAAAAATAAAATTATGTGTACACACAATGTAACTGTACCACACGGACTATGTGGGTATCAAAATAAATGCTTACACACCAACATACACGCCAAACAATAACATGTTATACTAGTTCATAACCTGCAAGGCATGTTGGGTGAATTCCTGTTGGGGAAGTTGGTTTCCCATGGGTTTTTCAACATGCCTTGAAAGTTCGAAATTGGGGTATGCATTTGGGTAGATAAGCTCCTGTTGGTTTGTAATGTGTGATTAAGGGTGTAAATATCAAGTTGTGTAAATATCACAGCATATACGTAAAAGAACACCTCTCTAGCATGTTGAAGTTTGTGTCTGACGACTTTCTGTGCAATTCAAGCTTTACCAATGTAGGGCAAATGAGATGGGTTTAAACAACCTAATTCTAGAGATTATAAACACAATGGTGGATTTTCCCACAAAAAAAGAATGCTGTGATCAAAAGTCTGCGCGAAATATGCGGGGTCGCGCATGCTGAATGTGAATATGCCGGGATCCACTGTTACACACGACATCCATTCCTAAATTAGATTTAAGTCGAGTTTTATGCTAAGTCAAAACTTACACCTACAGTAAACCTGAATTAACTCACTGTACACAAAACACATGAAGGACAGACCAGCTCAACACAAAATAACAAATAATGTACAAGTAGACATTAGTAATGTAAACTGTCCATCACTCAAATGTCATTCTCTTCCAGCAAATAATCTCATGAAATATAATTGTGACTAACATTATAAATAAACACCCACCAACTAAGTGAAATGAAACCAGGGTGTGATGGAAAACATCAGGGTTTAGAATGCAAAAAGGTAATGAACTGAAGTGCAGAGCACATAGGAAACAAGGCTCCATAAGCTGATAAGAGTCTAGCATCCATTTGTGTTGACCGACAGATCATATCTGGACAGTGCAGGTAAATGCTGCCGAGGGTTTACAGACAAATTAATAGAAATGTTATTATTTCCCAGTTAAGTGATCAGAAGAAATAACCAAGGACAATTGCTGGTAAATGTAAAGCAGTCCAGAAAGATAGGCATTGTCTGTGATAGTGCACGATAGTTGGCGTAGTGAGAACCCCCAGACAGTATTTTATTCTACTGTAAGAGTTCTGAATGACAACACACTAAAGAAAGAAACTGTGCAATACATGATGTGCTTTCACATCCGATCATCTTGTTTTCTTATCTTTATCTCTCAGTTCTTCTTGCATTGCTCATTCACCATTCCTGCCTTAGTAAAAGAATGGCAGTCAGCCTGGGGGAGATGGGGCATAGAATAAGGGAAAGTATCAGGCTGAAGGAATGAACAGTAGAAGATGAGAGGAAAGGGAGAATTAAATGAAATTTCCAACACATTAAGCACATATAGTTAACCAGTGGCTACCCATGCAGGGTAAAGAGGGTGGTCGACTGCTGAGTGACCGCAAGCAATGAAAGAGCTTTTGGAGCAAAGGAGAATTGATCCAGTCAGGGGGCTTCCCTGAAACTTCACTGATGACAAGCTGGAGCTCAAGGATATAAAACAGCCTCCTCAGGGAAACCGGGGGTGGGGGTGGAGTGGTTTTCTGGTGGTGGTGGGCGAGACTGAAGGACTATTCACACCATAAATTCAGATTTCCATCCCAATGAACTACAATACCATTTTTTTGAAAAGCAAGCAGATATGGTCATTTGCATCTGCAGAGACACTTTGCAGAAAGCTGGCAGAAATTCTCACTTACACAGCATTGTTCTCTACTGTATTCCACTTGCTTTTCAGTTTTGACAGATGAGACAGCAGAAACTGCTACTTTCTCTTTTGGAAGACAAACAGCTGCTCACGTTCCTGTTAGCAACTGCTAAATGCAGATGAAACATAATAGACCTTTGTCAAGCTGGAAATACACTGGAATTTTAGGTTTAATTCATACGTTAAGAACAAATCACCTGTGACACAAAGCTTGTCCAAGCTTGCAATTCAAGTGTTCACAGAGTATGGACCCATGGTTACAGGACCACCATGATTGCTCACACTGTACGCTCAATCAGTATGTCACAATAAACCAAGGAGAAGACATTCTAGCTGTCTCGGGACATGGAATTCTATTGCTAAAACAATGCTAAAAAGTTATCACTTGTACCTTGATCTGTAATGAAAATCTAAAATAGACACAGACACATACAGTATACAATAGACTTTGTACTATATGATTTTTTAGCCTCTGTGCGAGGGCGCAGTGATGGAAAAAGACTCTGCTTCAACTGTGGAAAATTTCCAACACTAAAAATTAATAAGATCATCATACAATCGGTAGAAAGCAGACAATGATTCCTTGTTTTTTTTCCCCAATACACCGCCCCACAAACAAGACCCAACCAGATTTGAAATCGTTGATTTGAAAACTGAAAGACTTGAAACAGGTTGAATATACAACGTGTGTGACCAGCTTAATGTCATACATCACATGTTCCCAGCAAACACAATATATAGTATTTCCTCATATAGTTTTATTAACTGCAGTGAGAACCGTGTGTATTTTAGAGGTAAAGTCCTTTGTTGGTGCAAAGATTTGTATTTGTACACATGCATTCATAATTTAAATATCATCTATGAACCTAATGTGTTTTATTATTATATAATTAGGGTTGTCAATCATATATTTAATCACAATTAATTGCATTTTGTCAATTTACTCGTAATTAATCGCAGATTGAAGTTTTTATATATAAAAAGTGTACTTTTGAAAGATCATTTTAAATTTTAATACACCTATCAATATGAGACTGATAATATGTTTGGTTTATGCTAATTTTTGTTTATTAAATATTAAATTTTTTTCCAAACGCTCAACACAAAATGGACCTCGATGTTTAAAAAAAAACAAACACGTAGCCATTGGTAAGGTACCATCACTCAGATATCATTCCCTTCAAGCAAATAATTTTATGAAATATAAATATAATCATGGCTAACATTACAAATAAAGTTTTGCAAAAACACCTACCAACTAAACGTGAAATGAAAACATGGTGTTAGAAAATAAATATTGACAACTTACAAAAAATAGAGTGCCATAGCCAGGCTGTAGCTTATACATTTTGCACTTAAAAAAAAAAAAAGTCACATTTGGAGTCCATTGACCAGAGGCTTGGCGGATAACTCTAGCTATCTCGCTGCTGCCAGGGAGCCAGGCAAAATGTGTAAACACACCTGGCAGAAAAGTCGAACTGCAATGAGCTTGAAACGTGCGTGATCACACACACTGGCATCGATTGTGACAAGCTGTCATCAATTGACTCCACATTTTACAGACAATTTTTCATACTCACAGTAATAAGGGACAAAGTACGTCCTATGTCAACTCAACACGGGACGCATACTTTTCTGGTTGCACACACGTGAGTGGATAAAAAAAAATGTACTCGCAATTTAGTCACAGTTTTGAAGCCTGCCATATCAAATGCAGATACTTTTGGAAACGCCGACATTAAAGCATGCATCGCTCTGCTCAACAAGCAATGAGTGCTGCTGTGGGCCCCTCCCCCATTTAAAAAGCAGTCTTGTCTGGCTCTGTCTATTTTGGGACTTTAAAAAAAGCATAAGAAGCAAAAACAGAAAGTTTGTTTACACTTTTGAACATATTTGTTTTGCTTATGTTTAAGTTGTTGTCTCCCAACGTTATTCCTCTCTCCTACCGCATCCATTACAATTACATGCAAATGCATCCTGACTAATTATATATAATAAATATAAAACTTATATAGAACGTTTCTATAACTTATAGACAGACAACATATACCAACGAATGCATAGCGTGTTGCCGGCGTTCACAACTTATGCCCAACGCCAGTCTAACTTATGCAAACCGCACAGCAGCGTATGGCCGACGATCATGTGCTGTAGCCTATAAAAAGGCTGCCACTTGATGACTCAAATCATAACCTCACTAGACATCGCAGTGTCAACATCACCAACATGCCGAAGAAAATTTCAAAGACCGCTGCCAAGAAGTATCAAGGCAGTGACGGAGGCCGAGGGCGAGGACGTGGACGTAAGAAGAACCCATCACCACCCACAGCCTCCCCCTCCCACTCACTCTGATGGAGATGACGCAGGTTCTAACACCTCTCAGGCATCGTCAATGGTGTCGGAAGCTGCTTCCCCAGTGGCCTCCATCTCCTCTCAGCCAACCCTTGCCAAGAAGAGAGCCAAGAAGACACAGTTTTGTCGCAATGTATCTTGACGTATTACGACTTGTGCGTAACTTACAAATAACGTGTGTGAACGGGCGTCAACGATCGCATAACTTATTGCCCGCGTATGTGGGACGTATGAATCATACGTCGAAAAGTTTTGTGCATGCACAAAATTTTTGGACTTGGACGTACTGCGACGTATGCTGGCGTGCTTAAGCGTGCTCTTAACTTATACAAAACTTATCCATAACTTATTCAACGTACACCAGCGTATTGGCCAAATTTTTCATACGCTGGCGTACGCTGGCTAAATCGTCAAGGTGTGACAGGGCCATAAGTAGCAAAAAGAGAATGGATTCTTTTGGGAGGGTTCACACATTTAGCGGCTTTTGCGCCGGAATGCGCCACTGCATGCAACAAAGGGAAATGCAGCTTTACAGGTACCATGTCTGCTCTGCAGGTAGTTCTAAACTGTTCCAAACTTTTTTTCTAGGGGAGTAGATACGGTACGAACATGTGGTAACATTCCTTGTCATATTGATATACTGAAGTTGTGTGCACTGAAAGTTGGTAAATGGAAGGTCAGATGATGATGTGAGAAAGCTGCAAACTAGACAGAAGAGGAGAGGGCTACAAAGTCACTATCTGCCTTCAGAAGGTATCACTGAAACACACATGGAAACACTTGACCACGCACGTGTGATACGATCACAACATTCACGCATTTGCATATCCAGAATCAGAATTATGGAGGCGGGTATGCAGAGAGTGAGGCTGTCATCTTAGCATGTCCCGTTGCAGTGATGAATGGGTAGGCTCCAAAACGCTTTCATTCATAAGCGAGAGCAGCAACAAAGAGGCTTCATCCCAGGTGTGTCGAGAACTGTTTGTGTTGGAGAACAAAAGGGGCACAAATGGGGCATAACAACAGAAAGGACAAAAGGAGTTGTCTTGTTGTCATTGAATACAATTCTAATGTATTCCTCGATGTGTCATTTGAATTAAAAAAAATCATGCAGATAGTTTGAAAGATCAATTTTCCCATAAATGCCAAAAGAACCTCCTCTAGGTTTAATACACTTTTGAAGACCTTGCTGTTCCATTTTGCTTTTAAATGGCCCTCCTAGGAGCTTGTAAGTAAGGATCAACTCAATATGAAGAGGAAGGGAAGGACAGCAAAAATTTAAAAGTAGCCCAGGGGTCACCCGAAAATATTGCATGGAACGTGTTGTTTGCTCAATTTCATACAAAAAAGGCACAAACACGCCCCTCTGGCCACTCGCATATAGCTGATGATCATCAGTACAGAGAGCAGAAGTGTGGGTGTGAGGAGGAGGCACACAACAGAGGAAGTGAGTGAATGAGCATCAGAGAGATGCCTGTGAAGGAGAAAATTCTGGCTTAGTGGGTGTCTGCTGTGAGCTCGTGTTATCTTTACAAAGCACTCATTCGCAACGTCAACTACACACTACCACCATGCTGTATAGGCGTCTCCAAGGTCAATTATAGAACTAAAAGCAAACGCATCAAGTAGGTCTATTTCTGCCCCTCCAGCCCAAAAAGTAGTTTTGTCATAGATGTCAACTTTTATATTTATGTGTAACTTCATAGCTCCAGTTTTGGATATATAGCAAAATGTTTTTTCATGATTTATTGGTATTGTTTCAGTGATACTGCCATACATTTTGGTGGGCACACTGATGATGGCATGAGGTTTGTGAAAAAAATGTAGGCGTGCATCCCATCCAATGTAACTGCATTATGTCTAACAAAGTTTCAACTGGTTACAGTAACTAGATTACTGCTGTTTACAATGAACTCGGTATTAATGCTGGCTGAGCAGTTTGCTCCTTAGTGTTATTAGAACGTTGGTTCTGTTGTTGCTGTGCTGTGTAATATATTTGTTCATAAATTACCATGTGGTCAAAGAGAGTTACAGTTTCCTTTCCAGCTTCTCCTTAACAGTTAAGTTCTTATAAACATTGACTTTTCACAATTTGGAAGTAAGAGCCTCTCTCCAATTAACACCTGCCTCTAATTAATGCCTCGTCCTTTTTTGAGTTTTTGGTAAATAAACTGCCTGGCTATAACTACAGCATGAAGAAGCAAAATCGAAGGCCTTCATTAATTACTTGATTCATTGATTTTGATGGTGATGAATATTTAAGTTTTGGTGGATTATTCTGATCAATGCAACACTGGCATCAAAACTAATTACTCTCTCATTCAAATAATATTTAAAAAATAACATGAATTGTTGATTGTCTGTATCCACAGTCCTTCAATGAAATTTGGTCAAATGCCCATCTAAGAATAGAAATTAGTTTTTGTCAGCAATCAGATCCAAGATATGGTGGAGTAGCCACTCAGTTTGACACAGTGAGTGTGCAGTAACTACTTCACCCCATCGGTCTCATTTTCGTAGCTTTTTCCCTGCTGGGCTGACATACTATGCTGAATGGCTTGCCTCAGGACAACTTTTACTTCCGAAAACACTGTACTAAATTATAGCTTATTATCATATGATAGGAAACACCCTATCACCCATATTGCATTACACAACGTTGGCCAGCCTTGCATACACTGTAGTCATTGAAATAATATATATTGGACTATTAGGACAGCATCTCAATGGAGGAAGTTAATAGTCATGTTATCTATTGTGCGCATGTCTGAATATAGAAAATGGATCTATTGAAACTAATGAATGATAGGTGAAGAACATGTTGCGATAGGAAACAATGAACTGGATAACCTTCACACAACCGGTGCAGAAAAGGACATTTTCAGCATTCAACCAGTTACTCTGGCAACAGCAGCACCAAGACTTTTGAAAAGCATACAAACCATTCAGACATTTTATCTCAAAATCTGTCAAGACACTATACTACCTTTATTATTGCTAACCAGAAAGCAGAAAAGCCCAAGCCTGTGCAATATTCACATAAATCTTGAGAGCATTAGACTACAAATGTTGCCCTAGGCTGACAACAAAAGCAGTAAAATGATCTCCCATCACAATTCCGTTCCCTTCCATTTTAATCCTTCCATTCCTGTGCTTTATCCAAGTTTAGGTTCATGTTCAGGTTGGGTTATCCCCAGGGTTCGCGCTGTAGGACTTAAGTTGGTAAACGCCTGAGCAGTACAAATTGAAATTACAGTTTAAGGTAAATTGTACCTTTATTCCAATGCTTAAGGCATTGCGGTGAAGCTTGCGGTTCGTACATCTATCTCACAACCAGGTAGTTCTGGGTTTCAATCTTGGCTGGGACCTCTCTTTGTGGAGTTTGCATGTTCTCCCCATGCCTGTGAATATTCTTGCATCCAGATCTTTCTATTCTCAGGGCACCGAATCGATGGCAACTGGACTGTTTAGGTTGTCTTAGAAGATTCTCCTCTCATCCAAGTAGGCTTCATCAATTCATGCTCAACGATTAGGTAGGACAGCTACAGACAGCTCTAGCCTTAATGGGTTGGTGCAGGATCCAAAGTATTTATCGTCTAAAAAAGAGCAATTTCACTCTTTTGTAGTGCAAAAACGACAGTTAATAAGACTAAATAGATTGGAGCCTCTGCCAGCCAATGACAGTCGTTAGCATTCCATTCAGATCTAACCATGGTCATGCACACGCATGGAGCCAAGATGGCTGTGGAATTGTGGATGGCTGTAGATGGCTGTAGAATTCTCCCCATGCTTGTGTGGGTTTACTGCGAGTACTCAGTCTCCCACAGTCCAAAAATAAATAAATTCTCAATGAAAGTGTGAATTATTGTTGAATTATTTGTCAATATGTGTCCTGTGATTGACTGGTAACCATTCCAGGGTGCATTCTGCCTCATGTGTGCTTCTGCCCCACTCAGTTTCAAACCTCAGTTTCAAATATATTGGAGGCTAACTAGTTAGCTCAGTAGATTTCTATTGGTAAAGCGCACCCTTCCGAACTAAACAAGTCGAAACGGTGGTCTAAAACAACGGCGAAAGTTAGTGAAAAAACTTGGAAACTCCTCTCTTAGGGAGGATGAATGGAAGCTAGCTGGGTTAGCTTAGTTTAGCAGGGCATGCTAGTGTGGCTGTGTTTGTGCAACTCAGGCTGGATGACTGTTTACACCGTGTTGTGTTTTACCACTTTAATGTAAGCGAGCGTATTACGATGCCCAATGTCATCATGCAGGTTATGAGTGAAAAAAGACGAGAGGCATGTTGCGCCCAGGATGTCTTAACTGTAAACAAACAACACACAAAGAACACACTTCAAAATAAGAGCTCTATTTGCTACATCTTGTCTAATTGTGTAGACAAAATAAGGGTGTCATAAAAAATATCTTACATTAATAATGCCATTGCAATTGCATCGGTAACTACATCTTCCTTAATCACAAGAAGAAACATTACAGTTGAAGATGTTGCAATGTGTGGAGAGGTTGACATTCCATTGCAAAAGCTACATCCATTTCTGAATTACTGGGCAATATTGTCCAATGATGAACTGCATCAAAAAATGTAAGGATTTTTGCATTCATTAATGGACAAAAGCACACATCCTATACTGGCAAAGTAAGTGTAAAAGGCAAAAAATGGAATTGTAAAAAATGTCAACGGAAAAAATGGAACAAAATAAAATGAAATTTGGGGACAAAAATCAAATGGATTTCACATCAATGTGTGTTATTTAATGTTTACGAGGCTGTAATGTTAGAAAAAGTTTTTAGAAGGTCATAAACAGGTTTTCTATGCTATACTGTAACTACAAAAATATTCAATTTATTAATATTGAAGCCTACTCTGCGGAAATTCATGTAACACGCTCGGGGCTGGAACCAATTAACCGCGAGGAACAACTGTATCCACAAATATCATCAGCTGACTTTTTCTCATATCCATAAATAGAGGCCCCACTGCACCAATGGAAAATACCGCTATTTTAAATTGGTATGGCATGTGGCCTATAATCAACCCGTCTCATGTAGCCTTTGACTTTAGACAACCCGGTCAATTCTGTCATCACTTTTCTCCACTCAGAACAAAAACTGTGGATTTAAACAGATATATTTTATGGCATTAGGACCAAAGATGGTACTGAGTACCTGGAGGCGGGAACAGGCTGAAATGTATTTTATTGCTTGTGTTGAGTGAAACTGATGACCTTCAGGGTTTGTTTTTTTTTGGTCTAATTTACCAAATTCACAGCAGTATTTATTCTAGTCTCTAAGGACTGAGGTGACTCAGACCTCGGCAACCATCAGACTAAGACAAACTATGAAATTGGCTGTCTGCTATGGCAACACGGTCCTGACTCAACATGACATTTCAGAACTACTTTGTACCAAAACTAACCCTGAAGGCTGCCTTAAATCCTTTATAATCATGAAAACAAAACAAATGTACACGGTTTCCATGGAAATACTGTACATTCTCTAGCAAAAGTGTCCTCTCCAACATTTCCTCCATCCTATTTATAGACTAGTGGATGACTGGCTGGATGGCAAAGGATGAGTAAGACTGTAGTGAAACTGAAAACACTGTCTGCAACCCTGCGTGCTGCTTGGATTTATTCCCATGGCTTCATATCAAACAAAAGGCTTTGAACAAGCAGAACAATCCTTAGTGTTATTACCAAGAGCAGGTTGACTGTGTATGAAGACCTGCAGGGTATCAATGCCGCGGAGTTCATCCAGTTTGTAAATAGACTAAAAATTGCAGGAAAAATACACCTCCAAAGTCAAGACCTCAGCATATCTCAAGAGAGCAAGCCTGAAAGGATTAATACTGCAAGTGTTTTGCTTTTTCTTTGGCTTTTTACAACACTTACTCCAAAAGAAGCGCCGGTGTCAAAAAGGGGAGAACAGAAGACAGAACACAGAATTTACAAAATGTTAACATACAGTCAAGAATGTTAAAATGTTGCTGAAAAAATGCTTGTACTGTTAATGTTTTGTTTGTTCCCGGGAATGATCATTTCTTTTTTGCATTATGTCCTATGAAAATATTGTTTCAAAATCCAGTCATTTAGGTTGACTAGCATTCCTAATTGGATTATGTTCAACCATAAACCTAGGTCACAAACAAATGTAACATTTTTTTGCCGTGCAATTTGTGGTGTTCGCCAAATCGCTGTGTTTATTCTTTTTTCTTGTGGAGAACGTAGTTGTGGTGACCATGAAGGAGTGAGATCACCGCGCACTCAACGTACAACCATGGAATCTGAGGCTTCTCGCATATACGGCTGTCGCTTCATTCTTGCAGCCAACGCATGTAAATGTAAGACCAACGTCGGTCAAACGCTTATTAAAAAACTTCGCCAGCATATTCACCAACCGTGACCTCACGCAGCAGATGTGCCACATCATATCCAATATAAATATTTACATATACAGTCATGGAAAGAATTATTAGACCACCCTTGTTTCTTGAGTTTACTGATCCATTTTAATGCCTGGTACAACGGAAGGTACATTTGTTTGGACAAATATAACGATGATAACAAATATAGCTCATAAGAGTTTAATTTAAGAGCTGATATCTAGCAACTTCCATCGTTTTGTTAATAACCAAAATCACCAAAATTGAGTTCTTAGATGAATCGCTATAGCATTGTCCTGCCAAAAAAAATTAACTATTTTTGTTGTCATTGTTATATTTGTGTAAACAGAAGGTACCTTTAGTTGTATCAGGCATTAAAATGAACAAGAAACTGAAGAAACAAAGGTGGTCTGATAATTTTTTCCATGACTGTATATTACAAGAGAGACATAACATAATACAGTATACATTGATAAATACAAATACAGATAAAGATACAATTAAGCAAAGCCTTGAGCACCCCATCACCTTTATATGCCAGAATTTTTGTGCAATTGATGCACTCTCGACATACAGGCAACACACGACCGACTTACTCGACATGATACATGATACACATACACACATGCAGTACGCAAGTGTGACGTTCGGAAAAATTGACATTTTGCCCAAACCTGAGAAGAGCAAAACATATGAAAAGACACATGTTGGCCGTACGGACAATGCACGAAGACGTACGAAGTAAAGTATGTTTTGCAACCTGGCAAAAACGAAAGCACCCATGGAGATTGTTTGACATGACAAAGAACCTCTGCGGTCAGTCTACAGCTCAAAAATTAGCACGTCACACGCGCGCCTTGTTTCTTGCGTTTTTTGCACGTAGACCAGCCGTAGGGCCTAGGCTTTAGACATTTCACAGTTTCTGCAGCAAGAGATAGAAAGCTGCAGCATATTTGTGAATATTTTTTTAAAATAAAGTCTATGTGGGATGAGGAAACCACTGTTGTGTTGTGGGTCAACCCCTTCCTCATTCTCCATCAGCACAGTTGAAGCTTGGTTAAGGGACCCAGCAAGGAACATACACATTCAGATTTTTTTACCTTAGTATTAGCAGGCCTAAAATCTTATAACCCATAAAGGTGAAGTTAACAACATGTTGTCAAGTCAATGATTATTATTAATTACAGCCTTCCCATGCCTGACGGCTGTTGCTGTAACACTCCATTTTGAACAAAAAGTACGTCTGTAATGCATTGTGATGGCCTGTGTACAAGCAATATAGAGGGAAGTTACACAATGTTCATTTGCACAAGCACTATGTATGTCGTTTGAACATAAACGCTCCCAGTGACGATGACTAGACAGGTTTTATACAAACTGAATCACATCTTTTGAGCTGTTGCTGTTGTTTGATACTTACACTGCGGGGGGTTGACAGTGACTCCAAATCAAGGAAAGGCAAAATAATTTCCAAATCTGTATGTAGCATCTGTCATGTAAGAGACCTCATCAACAATAGATTAAAGTCACACGGCTATTTACATAAGCAATCTTGTTACTGGCCAGCCTCCTGGAGGTGCCTTTGACAAGAGAAAGGATTGCAGCCATCATATCATCCCGTTAGACCCACCTGACTTTCATATGACACAAGAGAGAACACTCTACTCCAAGGAGGGGGTATGACACTTCATACCCAGGTGGAGTCTCTTGCAGGTACAGTAACCATATTAGGCTGTGTGTTGTTGACGTAAAATATAAAATGCCTTTCAATGTTGGTCATTGAGACAAGTGCCACGTTTTAATCGATGCGACACGATTTAATGTCTGCAGATCAACACACCAACTGAAAAGGTTGAATTTTGTTGAACTTGTTAAACAACCTCTTCCTTTACAACTGATCATACAATAATTGGCCAAACCTGGTGGCAGGCAGGCTGTTAAACCCACAGCGTGGTGTTGTTCCTGCAACAAGCATTGCAAGGTTCGCCATGGTTTCTGCTCTGGGGACAGGCTACGTAATCTGGAAAATTTGAGACCCAAACCTGAGCCAACTATTGAAGCGGTAGAAAAAAAGTAACACTGGTTGGCTTAAGCTCACATAGCCTGCCTGACATGTGGATAATGGTAAAGGTAATGCATGATATGTTGCTTGTTACCATGCAAAATAGTGTATGTTATGCTGCTTTCTTGCTGAACGCAGGAAAAAGAAAACGGACACAAAATTTGCTTCTGGTTTTCAGTTGCAGCTATACATGACTGACTGGTAGATAATAAAAAAGTATAATGTATGTACACATATTTTCTATCTCATATCAACATTTTGTTCTTACCACTGCACAGCATTCTGAATGGGTGCTTGCTATAATGGTGATTATCTGATGCTTTCTTTCTAAAGGACAAACTTCTCCCAAGTGGAATTCCCTACAGAAACCAATGGAAAAAGCCATCACAGAGCCTCCAGTAATTCAAAAAACACTTTCTGCAAACACACACACACACACACACACACACACATGCACAAAAACCCCAGAAAAGTAGAAGTTAGTTGTGTCTAGGGATGGGCGATATAAAATTGAAACAATATAAATTCCATTGCGATAATGCAACCTAGTCGTGTTTCGGCTATTAGCCTTTTTGCAAGAGGCTGCAACATGTATCGCATATGGATTTTATTACACCCAACGCTAGTAGTATCACAATATGCTGCAGCTCAGTCTGCTTAAAATAAATAAATAAATAAACATGGCAGATGCCAGATTTCACCTTGTTGCATATATTCATTGAAAAGGAAGCAATATAGATGTATTGGTATGTATAGTATCTAGTGGTTAGCATGTTGGCCACACAGTCACAGTCTGGAGATTGGGAAGACCCTGGGTTCGGTATGAACGTGAGTGTGAATGGTTGTTTGTCTATATGTACCCTGCAATTGGCTGGCGACCAGTCCAGGGTGTACCCCGCCTGTCGCCAGAAAACAGCTGGGATAGGCTCCAGCATGCCACCGTGACCCTAATGAGGAGAAGCGGCATAGAAAATGGATGGATGGATGGAATGTATAGTGTGTCAGCAACTGAACTAAGAGGAAAACGGAAGGTTTGCTCTCAAGAGTTTTTAAATACATGACATTATCTGTCCCACATCACAATGCAATACTTATCTGCATTGTGATTGAAGATCTCCTCAGTATTGAGGCACCCCTACATTTTAATTATTTTTCTGGATGCACTACACACTAATCAAATCACATACCGTAAGGGGATATAGAAAATAACCAAAACACTGAGATCTGGTCAAATTCAGAATTAAAAAGCTAAATCTAATACGACACAACAGTCAACATAGTATCCTGTTTGCTATGGAGAATATCAATAACTGCCATCAGGGTTTCCGCTACATGTAATTGATCGTGGCGGTGCGCCACTACAAAATATAAGCCGCCACACCTTAAAAATTTGTTTTGTTTTGTTTTTTTTAACTTTTCAATATCGTTTTCAATAATATTTCAATATCATTCCACTGTCTGGCGCTGTTTACTTGCCTGGCCTGCGGCATCTAGATAGCTCGGAGCTACAAGTGGTATTACGTTCATGGAATACATCAATCAACTTTTTTAAAGTGTCACTTAACAATCTTGCTCTCTTGTTATCATTATAATACTTATGCTTGTCTTCAAAACACCAGTTGTGTGTCGAAGTTGTGCAACAGAAACACGTAGCGTGCATAGCTTTAGACAGTGACGCTATCTCCGGGGTCTCCAACAGGTAGCAAGTAAGCTAGCAGTAGTTCACCAAAGAATATTTGCGTCACCTCTTAGTATTTTTATAAGTGTTCTATTCAAACATGACACCTGTATTTAATGACAAATGAGCACACTAAGTGGAGATGTGCTTTGTAAATAAAGTGTCATTTAAATGTTGGCGGTGCTCTCAGCAACTTTGCCATTAAATTAACAGTTTTGAAATGTTCTCGGTTCATGTTCGGCTAGTAGTTGAAAAAAGTTAAATAATAAATTAAGTCATTAAAAAAATCGCTATTTGTCGTTTCAAAAAGAAATTGCAGATGCAGCAGTGACACAACACAGCGGTGGCACTACACTAGCCCACAAGCCCACAAGCCCACTACCACAGCTCCAAAAAAAATCCTAGGGGAAACCCTTATCATGTTCCGAAATATCCTTCAAAGAGGATTATACGGTTAAAACCTCTATGCCACATAGACATGCAGCGCACCATTAATTGTCTGATTGATCTGAATGAGGCTTTAAAGTGCAGAGGAGCAAAAAAAGGAACTTCCCACTATTACCATACACTCTATAGTGCGTCCCCTCCCATCTTCTTGTCAGCCACTCCTGCTCTCTGGGACGGGCATGTTAATTCTCTGTTTCTCCGGCCATTGATCCCCTCACTGATATAATAGTTAATTAAAAGCGAGCTTAATCAGCAGATTCATTTCAAACCAGCAGTTAGGTAGTCAGGAGCAATTACTACCGGAGTCAGGCTGTAACTTGAATGCTTTTAAGTTCATGTTGTGGGAGGCTTGTAGGGAAGAGGCATGCATCTTTATTTTCCCCATGCGTTGGGAATCTCCTGTGTCTGTCTTCCATGGCAATACTCCAGCATGTGTAATTACAGTGTAAACAAGACAAGCGATGCATGTCTAGCTCCTTGGGCCTCATGGAATCCCTGAATATGCTCAGAGACTGATCAGTCACAGTTAAGGCTCAGTACTTGACTTCTGCCTCTCTAACAAGGTTGCCAACAGCATCACTTGGAAAAAACATTGGGATAATTTCAGACCAGCATTGCAAAAGGGAGAAAGGGCAAACCAGTTATGAATTTAGTTCCAAAAAAGAATAAGGACACTTGTTTTGTATCGACAGACATTTGAAACAATAAGTGAAAATTGTTGGTAGGCTAAAAGTATACAACCCCTGGCAAAAATTATGGAATCACCAGTCTCGGAGGATGTTCATTCAGTTGTTTAAATTTGTAGAAAAAAAGCTGATCACAGACATGACACAAAACTAAAGTCATTTCAAATGGCAACTTTCTGGCTTTAAGAAACACTAAAAGAAATCAAGAAAAAAAGATGTGGTAGTCAGTAACAGTTATTTTTTTAGACCAATCAGAGGGAAAAAATTACGGAATCACTCAATTCTGAGGAAAAAATTATGGAATCACCCTGTAAATTTCCATTCCCAAAACTAATATCTGCATCAGATTAGATCTGCTTGTTAGTCTGCAGTTAAACAGGAGTGATCACACCTTGGAGAGCTGTTGCACCAAGTAGACTGACATGAATCATGGCTCCAACACAAGAGATGTCAATTGAAACAAAGGAGAGGATTATCAAACTTCTTAAAGAAGGTAAATCATCACGCAATGTTGCAAAAGATGTTGGTTGTTCACAGTCAGCTGTGTCTAAAATCTGGACCAAGTACAAACAACATGGGAAGGTTGTTAAAGGCAAGCATACTGGTAGATCAAGGAAGACATCAAAGCGTCAAGACAGAAAACTTAAAGCAATATGTCTTGAAAACAGAAAATGCACAGCAAAACAAATGAGGAACAAATGAGAGGAAACTGGAGTCAACGTCTGTGACCGAACTGTAAGAAACCGCCTAAAGGAAATGGGATTTACATACAGGAAAGCTAAACGAAAGCCATCATTAACACCTAAACAGAAAATAACAAGGTTACAATGGGCTAAGGAAAAGCAATCGTGGACTGTGGATGACTGGATGAAAGTCATATTCAGTGATGAATCGCGAATCTGCATTGGGCAAGGTGATGATGCTGGAACTTTTGTTTGGTGCCGTTCCAATGAGATTTATAAAGACGACTGCCTGAAGAAAACATGCACATTTCCACAGTCGTTGATGATATGGGGCTGCATGTCAGTAAAGGCACTGGGGAGATGGCTGTCATTACATCTTCAATAAATGCACAAGTTTACGTTGACATTTTGGACACTTTTCTTATCCCATCAATTGAAAGGGCGTTTGGGGATGATGAAATCATTTTTCAGGATGATAATGCATCTTGCCATAGAGCAAAAACTGTGAAAACATTCCTTGAAGAAAGACACATAAGGTCAATGTCATGGCCTGCAAATAGTCCGGATCTCAATCCAATTGAAAATCTGTGGTGGAAGTTGAAGAAAATGGGCCAACCTGCAAAGCTGATCTGGCAAAAGCAATCAGAGAAAGTTGGAGCCAGATTGATGAAGAGTACTGTTTGTCACTCATTAAGTCCATGCCTCTGAGACTGCGAGCTGTTATAAAAGCCAGAGGTGGTGCAACAAAGTACTAGTGGTGTGTATTCTTTTGTTGTTGTTTTTTTTCATGATTCCATAATTTTTTCCTCAGAATTGAGTGATTCCATAATTTCTTCCCTCTGATTGGTCTAAAAAAGTAACTGTTACTGACTACCACACCTTTTTTTCTTGATTTCTTTTAGTGTTTCTTAAAGCCAGAAAGTTGCCATTTGAAATGACTTTAGTTTTGTGTCATGTCTGTGATCTGCTTTTTTTCTACAAAATTAAACAACTGAATGAACATCCTCCGAGACTGGTGATTCCATAATTTTTGCAAGGGGTTGTAATACACTATATGCTAGTCTCCCTGTTGTTAGCCAAGATATTCTATTTTCTAGGAATTTCTAATTTGCATTGATCAGAGATTGATGGCGAATGAACTCCTTTTAAGTTCCATTTAAAAGAGACGCGTCACATCTTTACGCTCATTTAATCACACTGGGCTTGAAATGTAGAGTAGTAATAAAACTCCTAAGTGACGGCTACAACTAACATGTGCCAGCTACTCTTGAGTGAATGGGGGCCAGACTAAAAGGAAACAACAAACCAGCAAAACAGCAGTCTGCTTGGCAACACGTGTTTCTAAGCCACGGCGGAGAGAGAATTCTTTTCCAGTGAAAACAAACTTGCACTCCCATTAGCCACCATGCCCTGAACACAAAAATCATGTCACATATATCTTGTTTAAGTGTGACCAGCTAAGCCCTCATTGCCTTGGTAACACTACACCACTATGTTTCACCCAGCAGGGAAAGTCTGCATGCAGATTTGTTACCAAACACAAAAGCCTGATCTTTACTTGTGGATACCAGCGTTATACTGGCTTGTAGAAATAAACAGGCTAAAAATAGTGGGGCATAAGTTTAAGTCATAGCAGAACCACCAGTTTTACTGTGCATATGACAATAAAACTCTTGAATCTTGAAGTAAAAAAAGAAAGACGTTATGGCACTTTTCCACTGCTTGTTACTTACTCTGCTCTACTGGTGTACTTGCTGGACTTGCTTCTACTTGCTGGTGTGTTTTGGATCATTGTCCTGCTGCAGAACCCAAGTTGGTTTCAGCTTGAGGTCACAAACAGATGGCTGGACATTCTCCTTTACAATTTTTTGGTAAACAGCAGCAATTCATGGTTCCATTTAACACAGCAAGTTCTTCCAGGTCCTGAAGCAGTAAAGCAGCCCCAGACCGTCACACTACCACCAACATATTTTACTGTTGGTATGATGTTCTTTTTCTGAAATGCGACATTACTTTTATGCCAGATGTAATAAGACACACACCTTCCAAAAAGTTAAACGTTTGTCTCGTTAGACCACAGAGTATTTTCCCCCAAAGGTGCAGTCACTAATATTTACAAATAGGTGACTAATATTTACAAACATGCAAAAAAATAAGAAATCAGGAAGGGGGCAAACACTTTTTCACATATTTTTTTTTTTTTATTTTTTCATTGTACTTTTCTTTAAGGTAATGTTAAAATATTCAACTCATTCTCGTAGATCCAACCTTATGTATTGTCTCGTCTCTTGAACCGAGTGTCTCATGACACCCCTCATAAATACAAGAGATCCTCGTTTTCCTTCGTTGTTATCCGTAAGCGTGTTTCATTATGACTGATGCATTCAATGCAGAATTTTTTTTCACGTTTCAAGGGGTACTGTTTTAATTAAAGCAAGTAGAGCTGAGCAGCACGTTGTGCAGTGGAAAGGTGGCAATGAAGTCCCTATTTATAGCGGACAAAAAAATATTTATTAGTCTTACATTGCTGGTCTCCAGTGAGTGTTATTTATATAAGCTATAACAATGGAACCATTACTCCTCAAATTTCTATGGGACTTTTATGGTACGCTGCACCAATCAATCAGAAATCTTAAAACCTTGGCGTAGCATAGCCGATTATCTACTTGATGAATGTTCACAGCTGTTATCCAGTTGCAAATGTCCAAAAGCACAGACTTCCCCATTAAATTAGCATGTGGATAATGTGGCATATACAGTATGTTAAACTGGTCTTCTTCTGGTCATATTTAGCGTTCACGTTGCCAGAGTGCTTGCAGCCTGAGTGAAAGAGGTGAACTTAAGGACGAGGGAATCCTCTGCCATTAACAGGCCTATTTCATACATAATAGCAACCAATTAACAAGCATCTCACTATTGGCAAGATGAGCTTCCTCTGTTGCTGCCAATCATTGATGCGTTTTCTCTTTCTGCTATGCACTGATATGATTGTCTCTCTTTTTAGGCGTTGTTGTAATTGTGCATCTGACATTTTCAATTCAATAGGTTTTCCAGTTCAACAAAGTAGCGCACTGGAAATCTGGGCAGAAGGGGTTCACAGAATGGGATCAGAGAATAGATCTCAATTATGGAAATGGTATGAAAAAGACTTGATGCATAATAATCTGACAAATGTTATGTTCCTTTCATTAGACTGTAATGCCCATTTAAACTGAAGTTAATTTGGCTGCACACCTATTAAGAACTGCATGTTTACAGTATGCGGACACTCGGACACAACTTTTTACGTTGCAAGTGTCACTTTCGCTTCTGGTTTGTGTGTGTGTTGCAACCAGTTATGCTATTCTCTTGGCCACTTTCTATAATCTATCGGTGCACAAGACATTGCCGATGTGAGATTCGTATTGCTAATGTCATCATTTACTAATCAGATTGCACGTTAGTGAGTCAAGATCACATTTTTTTTTCCTTTATGCAACCCTAATATAAATCTAGTAGTACTGTGCAATGTGGACAAAAATATGTATCTCAATATAAGTTATTTTATATCCCGATAACAATATACACTCCTGGTCAAAATTTTAAGACAGCTTCAAAAAATGCAACAATTTCCATTTTGCACTGTTGGATTATAAGGAGGTTTTAAGTAGAACTTGAAAGTGCAAACAGAAGAAGTGTGAATGAGACCATAACAAATTTAGTAAGCGATTTATTGCAAAGTGAAATGGGCTATTCATCAGCTGACCAAAGGTTTCAACCTGCAAACTTTAAAAGGCAAAATCTTTGCAAAAATGTGGATTCAATGTCATTTTCTGTCAGATTGGCACAGTTACTAATTACTGAGTCCTTTTTTGAAAATTTTATTTCTAGTTTAGGGGGGTTTCAGTGTTTTTTTAAAGCTATGGTCTTAAAGGCATAGATTGGATTTTTTGACATGAAGTTGTATGACATCCCCATGAGCAGTGTAATAATAATAATAATAATAATAATAATAATAATCATAGATTTGATTTTTATAGCGCTTTTCAAGGTATCCAAAGCGCTTCACAGTGAAGTGAACCCATTATTCATTCACTCCTCCGTCACACACTGGTGGTGGTAATCTACATCTGTAGCCCCAACTGCCCTGGGGTAGTCTGACGGAAACATGGCTGCCAATTCACACTAACAGCCTCTCCGACCACCACCAAACATCATGTAGCGCATCAACAACTACTTTTCCTCAACCTCAGCAGAGTTCTGGTCATTTTTTGGTGTTTAAGAAAGTAGTTCCGGCTGGTTGGTGGGGTCACTTAAGTAAAGCGTTTTTCTCAAAACAATATGCGTTCAAAAGAGTAAAACATTTGCATCACAAAACTGCGTCACAATCGACAGAACTATAAACTAATAATTAGGGGTAGAGAAAGTATTGGGACGATATGAGGAATGACGACATCATACTGACAAATCCAATAACATTAAAAAAAATCTCTCAGATAATCGATCATTTCATAAAATGCTCCAATGAGGAGAAATCAAGCGCTCCTTTTTTCTTCTGTCTGTGACATTAAAGGCCTGTCGTAACTTCCCCTTATCACTTGTGAACAAACATTCAGTGTTTCAGAGTACGACATTTTGCTTGCTAGTTGCACCAAATGCTCCGCAATGAGGGGAAAAATAAAACATCAAGCTTCAATACAGTCACCTGTAATGGCAGCATCGCGTCAACGCCCGAGGCTCAGGGATTGTTCCTATAGCTGCGGCGTTTTAAAAGTGCAAAAAAGTTTGCAAGATACAATTCGAGGGCGAAAGCGATCTGTGATTTCATCATGCAAATGATGGCTCTGGATGACCAGCCCTTTACCATCGTTGAAGATACCAGCCTTTGTCGGCTAGTAAACCCCTTTTGGGCCATGGTTTGTACTGAGCCGCCAATATTTTTTGTTGTTTTAATAGTAGTGATGTCATTATATTTGGTTAGGATAAATCTACATGTACAGTTTGTTAAATCCAACTTTAAGTCGTTCTTACCTCCAGGTGTGTACAACTGTTAATCAAAATTTCCTAAATAATATAGATATAAAAAGTTATCGGATAGCTGTATCAGTCTTGACAAGCAGATTTTAAAAAATTGCACATCCCTACTACTGATCAATTATTAGGTCCATAACTAGTATTTGCACACAAGACGAAGAACATTACCTTCCAAGCAGAAGTCATAACAACCCCACAAGTACTCCCATTTCCCAGTGCTGTTGCTCCATGCAGGATCACTTCTACTCCACCGCCTTTATTCATTTGTGGTGGTGAACTTGAATAAATAAGGGCACAAACAATCAATACTTGGTGAAGGAGAGGTCACCCCCTCCCTTTGTCTCTCCATAATTAGCTGTATAAATTAAAAAAAGGTCTTCATGTTTTTGGAGAGCAGAGCTCCATCAATTTGACCCTTGAGGAAAGCAAACAAGGTGGATGAATGTGCAGATAAGAAAGCACAACCTCTTTGCTTGAACATCCACAATTGAGTACAAATAACATTTAATGTGTGGATGCCGCCTTTGCACTTACTGTGAGACAGAAGCACCTTGAAGTGAGCAAAGGTTTAAAAGTACACCCCAGTCACAAGAATAACATGCAGCGATTCTTCCTACACCACTTGCTCAACAATATAGGAACACACTATAAAACACAAAATGACAGCACAACATCACGTTCTGGATGTGTTTAATATCACATCAATGAGCTCCATCTCCGATTACATGAAAGAACGTGAAGCTGATAACCTTCATTTCCAAGCCTCAACTGTCCTCCTGGTAGAGGACACACCACCAGCCGGCTGTCCTCAAGATGCAGTTTACCGAGCAGTGCTTCCATCAATCACCATATTACACCCATTGGCCTAGTTTAATGTCCTTTGCAGACTTGACTGGAAACACGCTGGGCCACAGAGAAACATGGCTAGCAGCTAATTAGTCGATGCCAGCAGCTCAAGTTCACCAGTCATTTACCACATCAAGGTTGTAATCCCTTCCAGCATTCTCATGCGGACCTGGTCCATCACAATAGTCTCATCAATTACGGCTCCAGTCTCTGCAAGATGAACAGTACATTCCAGTGGCAGGAGGACAGTAGTCAGAGAAGTCTCCTGCTGACAAGGAGTGGGAGAACAAATAATACTGCACAGTGAATACTGATAAGGCAGCAGTAAGCGAGAGAACGCATTCCTCATTTCTATAAGTGCCTATCAATGAACACATCTAGGCCAGGTCCTTCAGCCTCCAGGAAAACAGCTGGTGAGTGTGAGAAATGGTAACATGCAACATTGAAGGATGGATGGAACACAATGGCCGACAAGGCTTTGTGAACTTGATGTAAATAGAAAATAGGTCATGACATGTCTAGAGACTTACGGTACCAATATCCCATTTGACAATCTGTCCCTATAGCCCTTGTTTAGAACTAGGGATGGCTGCACTTTTTTTTCCAAGCTGATACGGATACCAATAGCTTCCTGCTTCTCAAGATACTGATACCAATACCGATAACATTTTCTATTATTTTTTACATTTAGACTGAACTGTAGTTTGTGAACATCTGGAAGTAAGAACGACTCAAAGCAAATATCACAACATCACTACTATTAACAAAACATTAAAAAATAGCGGTGGCTCAGAAGAACAAATCATGGCTCAAAAGGGTTTACTCGCTGACAAAAGTCAGTATCTTCAATGATGGAAAAGGGCTGGTCATCCATCCTACATCTAAATCACAGATCGCTTCAGCTCTCGGATCATCTCTGGCAAACTGGACCTTTCAAACAGTGCGGCGATAAGAACAAGCCCTGGGCCAAAGGCGTCATCGCAGTGCTGCCATTTCAGGTGGCTGATAAGGTTTGATGTGTTGAAGTTGGATGCTTTTTCCCCTCATTGCAGATTGTTTCAACTTAGAGACTTGACCTTGTTCTTATACAAATGTTTGTGGCACATAGAAATGTGCAGCTTTCCAAATTGTATCGTTACCAGCATTATTTAATTGGATTCTTGTGAATTTATTAAGACTAACCTGTCTTACTTGTTGATAGAATGTGCTATTTTAGTTGACTCTTGATCATAATTTTGAATGACTACTTTGTTGAGAACAAATGTTTGAAATAAATGTATACCTTGTTTTCCTTTTTCGATAATATACATTGCTGCATTTTTCATATTTTTCACAAGCAGTGTGTATTTGTGAAATGCATCCAGTGGCATCACAGAAAAAGAAGCGAATGAATGCTTTTTACCAACATCTGATATAACCAATCTAAAGCATCTCTAATTACAACATTGGTTCTGTTGCTGCTGTGTTGTACAGTATACTGCCAATGAATGACCATGTGGTCAAAGACAGCTGTTTTCCGTTTCACTTTCTCATACACTCAAGAACATTAAAGTTAAAAAATGATGATAATCTTAGTAAAGTTCAAGTTCAACAGCCTTTCTTCAATTATCACCTGCTCCCAATTAACTTCCCGCCTTCATTTGGTTTAGGTAAATATACACCCCAGCAATAACTAGATAATTTACGGTAGTAACATTTATAATCGCTATAAAAGCAAAAATAAAATGTAAAAAAAATACAAAAAGGTTATAGTATTAATATTTGGTGAGAAAAAAATGACCTTTTTCATGGCATATGAGGAGGACATCAAGAAAACACGAGCTTTAAATAGACCCCTGAGCAAATCCCGGTTTACATCACACAGTCAGAATCAGGGAAGTATATAAAACTTTCACTTTCTCCCGCCAGTCTTTGCTTCGGAGACCAACAATTCTCGGAGGACCTTTGTAGCAGCACAAAGTGGTGCACTGTCGGCACACTCCAGGATCACATGGGCAGCAATGTTTTCAAAAGCAAAGTTTGTACAAATAGTAAGCATTACAGCAGGTTTCTTGGTTTGATGTGATTTAATAGGTCAATTGGTCTCATTACTATGCAAGCTGATATTTACACCTCGTGATGTGGAAACAGACAAAGATGGTAGTATACCCTGTGCATGTGAACTGGTACCTTGGAGAAGAGTTCATTTAAATGGATGGAACAAACTGCAGTAATGCAACTAATGAGTGCATGCAATCACATGCTATATAATATAAAACATCTGATATACTGTACAATAAAATAAAAACCTTTTAAAAACAATTCAATGAATTAGATGCACTGTGAAAAAATGTTCTCAGCTACTAGACATATTTTAATGCTTTTTTTGCTATATTTCTACATGAACTAACTGGTCTTTTTCCATCTTCAACAGGTCACTGACATGTCTACCTAGTTATCAAAAAAAGGATGACAGAACCCCTATAAAAATAGTCTGAATTAAAAGAGTAGGGTTTTTAAACAAATGCAGTACTCTTAATTGGAGAGCAGAGAGCTTGCCAGGACCACTGCACTCCTCACAAATCACAGCAGACCATGCTCGCCGGTTTCTTGCACCTCGGCTGACAGGACGTCAGTCAGAGGGAGAGCTGCTGAGGCAGCCAAGGTTTCATCACTGCTCAAAGATAACAACAAATACTTGGTGTTTTCCTAATAATGTGATGCACAGCATGGCATCGTACATGTTGACACAGGCAGTGATCAGTTGGATCTTACAGCCGAGTCACACTTGTATGTCACTGAGCTCTCACAATCAAGTTCATACTTTCCTTGATCTTAGAGTGATGTTTGGTAAATATGAAGAGTCAATGTGGGCTACCTTGTGAAACATACTAATATCTCAAATAAATCAAAAGATAAATAACTGTGAGACACTGAACATGAGCGTTCAGTGTTGAACAAGCCCCATTGCGCGTAATAGTTTGTCACCTCTGGCACATTTTCCTGCATAATGTATCCTGTCTCAAGGCTTTTGTAATAAACAATGCACTGCTGTGGACTTATTATTCAGTGCGGTGCTCTGCTAATAACTTACACCAGTTGTTCGTTCAGTTATCAAATTAATAATTGCGGTGTGGATAGTAAAGGTCCCACCCTTCATTCTCATCTCCCATGCATACATATAAGAGTAAACAACAGCATGAAATGGGGTATGTGCTATTGCAAAACAAAGGAAATAAAGCTGCAGCAACAAGGCCTGATTTTTATGGGAGGCTGCTGCCATGACAAACAATGCAAACACTACGGACTCATTGGCGCTTGTCAAACACTGCATTTTATTGCACTACAGGATCCTCAAGAAATCTGTCAATTAAAATGAAATGCATTTGCACCACCAGACAAGGCTAAGAGCTCCAGAATGAACGGACATGGCTGGCTTGAGAAACAATGGTTGTCTCCCCTTTACTTCCTGTTCATGGCTCAACAGCCCACTCTGAGAACGTAATTTAAAACCTGAAAAAGTAGGCATTAAATGAGCTTGTCTATGGACTTGTATATGAGAAACATCAATCCTTATTTAGCCAAAATGTATGAAATAGTAAAAGTAGTATGTGTTATGACAGGGATGCCCACACTTTTTCAGCCTGCGAGCTACTTTTAAAATGGCCAAGTCCAAAGATCGGCCTCGTAAAATAAACATAGAAAATATATATATATATATTTAGTATATTTAATAAATATGACCACTTATGTACATTGTACCTATATATCACACACTTTTGTAGCATGCAAGTTGGATCTTGGACCGTTCACCAGCCAATGGTAATGATAATGGTAATGGTTTATTTGAATATGCATACAATCCCAGGGCACAAGTTACAAGTCAAAATGATCTATCTCTGACTTTAAAACAGGAAAGCATAACATATATATATAAAATCTAACCAGTAAACTTTGGAACTACTGCATATACTATCATCAGGGGTGTTACAAGGTATGAGACGAGACGATACACGAGATTGGGTCTACGAGGACAAGATGAGACTTAAATATTACTTTTAAGAAAAGTACAACACTCTCCGGCGCGCTGTGTATGCTACCAGCCCCGCCTCCACCCAACGAGACAAAGGGACTGTATGACTGACAAAAGAGCTCACTCCGTTGATGGCATAAAGCTCTGAGGTGCTGAAACCAATGCAGTCTTCCTGCCTTCAGAGACTCATACACATGGCAAAAAAATTGAGCCAGGCAAAATTATCAAGTTGATTTTCATTTATTGTGTAATTAATTAATTAATTAATTAATTACCACCCCAGGCCTAGTGCCCACAACACATTTTTTTCTGAATTAAAATTCTTGTCACATTTTAATCTTGCCAGATCTTCTGACACCCCTTCTAAATTCTAATGATTAGTATTTCACATACACAGTTTCAAAGTTTGCAGGTAATCAAAATAGTTGATATCATTCAATAATTCACAATTAAATTCAATATGGCAATGAAGATAGTTACACACAATTCTTAGTTCATGTATGACGTCCAGTTAGCATTTGCCATCAAACATTACAGATACACAAAGAAATGAAAATGATTTTGCAAAAGACAATGCAACCGAAGTCCAAGCAACATATTAAAAAGGTTTCAGCAATGGGCACATTTTCCAAGCATAAAATAATAATTTCACAAATTAAAGTGTAGAAAACAGACGTTTCTATACTGCAGTTCAGGACGCAGATCAGTGCCATCAAACAACTGACCTTTTTTTTACTTTACAAGCCGCCACAAGTCAACGGATAACTTTTGTTATAGATACAGGCATCTTACCGCTGAGTTATCTGAGTCGTAATTTGAATAATAAAGATAAAAGTTGCATTCCAGTCAGTAAATTCCACTTACTGAGTCGTCTGTTCACAACGTAATCTTTGCCGTGGAGGAACAACAGCGAATTAGGAGAAGACCTTAATGTCATCGGACTGATGTCACATATACAAAGTGACGTTTATGACGTCAGTAACACATGCAATCGATACACACTACCTTGGATTGTGATCAACTTAATGGGCATGCCTTTGTTATGGGGATATATTTTGGTCCTCCATCATTCAGTCATGTTGGTCAATTTAGTCAATACAACATTTGACAACAACAGGTGATGTAGCAAAGTGGAAAATGTACCACTAGCTGGAAAACTGAATAATGTAGATTATACAGTGAGCGGGTCACTAACAACAATGCCTGTGAACGTATTAAACCCTCCAGGAAGACTCAGATCAATGTTTTCACCCTCTCTCCCGCCTGTAATGTCCTTTCACTTCCCACTGAGATAATAATCCTATATCACTATAAAAGATGGAACGATGAGATGAACAAAAATGAGTAAACAACAATAAAAGTCAAGAAATATGACCAAATTCATCATTGAAGACAAGGATCGTCAAAACATCATAAACATTGGTGTCTACTGTATAGGCGGCATATAAATCGATTTTTTCACCACAATCATCACTTAAACGTCCTAATATTAGCCATATTGTACTGAGAGGCCAAGACATGGTCGCGTCTACCACATTTGCTACGCGAGCGCTACCTAACTTCCATTTATGGTCTATGTCATCATAACACTCTTTGTCTTTGGAATATATCATTAAGACGATTTATTTGATTTAGATCTTAATGATCCAAGTGTAAGACAAACTTGTCAAAAGTGATGACATGGCATCATTGCCGCATCACCGCTTTGTGTTTTATAATCAAGGTTTAGACTAAGAAAGGTAACATCTTACACATCTTGGACAACCAGAATTGAGTGATGTTTATTTATCTGTACACACCACTGTAAGAGTTCCTGGCACCAGCATCGTTCAAGCATGAATAAAGACACTAACAGACCTACGGAAGCACCGGCTTAGACCCTAAATATAACCCAAAAATAAATCACATTGTGTCAAATGTTTTGTTTCCCAAAAAACCAAGGTACCAATACTCCTGCTCAGTCGTTAGTAGACAGAAAATCGTACCTCAGACACCTGGCTGACCATCAAAGACAAGATAGCAGAGAAACACCTCTGAAGACAGCTTTGTCAGTCACTTAAGTGAATCGCCTCCTCACAGACGACAGCCACTCTCTTATCGCACTAATCTGGATAACTTCAGCACAAAGTCAGTAAAGGCAGCTTGGATAAATGAGTTTACTCCTATGCTGATTGGATTATAAGGCAAGGGGGGCTTGACCTGATGGCCCTCCAACCACTACAACCCCAGCTGCTCAGCTTTAATGAACACAGAGGGCTTAAATACAGAAAATAGAAAATGATCTAGCTAATGGTCAACCACAATAATATATTATTTGTAGGTTCACAATGAATCTGTACACCATAGTTACAGTATATGGCAATGTTGACTACAGACAGCTTCATATGGTGCAAATTCCGCCACTGATTTATATGCATTTTTATAAGGTAGGTTTACCCGCAATGATTCAACTCCCCTGCTATACTTGAAGAGAGCTGCATCTTATATGACAACTGACTCAGTAGTAATCTGGTAGAGGTTAAACGTGAGCCTCTGGAGTCCAGATGCTGCTTTTGCATCTATAAAGACATGGAGTCTGCATACACACCAAATATATATATATATATATGCACAATGGCGACTCTTAAGTAAGCGTCCCATTGCAGCTTTATAGACACAAGCCTAGATTTCTCATGCTGCAGGGAGGGACCCCTGAAGGAACACAGGCATGCTGATAGGGTGAAGTAGGTAATGAAATCTGTGCAAATGAAGACATACTTCAAGTCACTTATGGGTAACAGAACACACTGGATGCAATGTGTCTACCAAAATCAGCTTATCTTACAGTTCCATTCATGCCCTGCAATAGTGTTTTGTATAAGGGAGGAGTTGGGATCAAAGAAATGAGAAGAAATGTAAACCAAAGAGAGGCATAAGCGAGTAAAGGGGCTGCATGGACTTCCTCATTCCAGGCTGCATGTCTGCTCCCTCATTGGGTGACTGCAGTTGTAAAAGCTCCAAGCAAAGCAGGAACAAGATGAGCAACTACTGCATTGTAGCCTCACAAAAAATATGCACCCGCCTGCAGAAAAACACATGGATCTCCCAGATGAATGGGGAAATACCCGCAGGGAGGGGAGAGCCAGAAGGCTGTCTGACATCATCCACGCATGGACTTTCATGTTTGGGTGAAGTATCATGTTAATGCGTTTAATAGCTCCATCGGAGGCACACAAGCACTACTGGAGTCATCATTTTGAGGCTGTGATGATAGTGTAGTTTCTGCTGCAGTACCATCCCACTCACACGCTGCAGTTTCACAGCCTATGGAAGGAAGGAGACGGAGGTTGCCCCACAGAACATCAGCCACATATATTAAAATACAATCTCCACCATTTAAACTCAAACAGTCATTCGATTCGTACACTTTGAAATAAGCCTCCAAAGTTGAAGGGCAGATAAAAGGAGAAATGAGGGCTAGTTAGTAGTGAGCGGTGGGGCAGCGCCAGTGGGGCTGATGATGG
The DNA here is from genome assembly GCF_027744805.1 of Dunckerocampus dactyliophorus. NCBI lineage: Eukaryota > Metazoa > Chordata > Actinopteri > Syngnathiformes > Syngnathidae > Dunckerocampus > Dunckerocampus dactyliophorus. The sequence goes on along the minus strand of NC_072832.1, from coordinate 12,437,070 downwards.
GCTTCAGCAGGCGCTCCAAACAACTGCATTGCCTCCTTGCCAAAGCTCCACGTCCCACTCTGCGTGGAAAACACACACACCAGATCGGCATTTCCTGATTGCCAACGAACACCAACGTTTACGCAATCAGGACAAGAGCAGTGCGGGAAACCTTGACGCTAGTTAGCTTGACTTCCTTAGCAAGCCCAGCCGGCCGCCGCCACCGTGCTTCTACTAGGTTCGGCCAGCCCGCTGCTACACCGCCCTCTTTCCCCGTACCTCTCACACGTCCTGGGACTTACCGATCTTACGTGCTGCTGGTGCCGCTGAGAAGGGGCGACGAGTGCCGGGAGGCTGCCGGCCGTCGCTCCGCCGCTCCGGGACAAGAGCAGGACTGATCTGCACACTTTCGCAGCCATCTCTGAAGTGAAAGCTCGCCGGGAAGGAGACTGCTGCGGGCGGACGGAGACTCACCGAAGGGGAAGAGGGAGGGTGGTGGGCGGGTTTGCGGGGCTGGACTACGGTCTCGTAGACATGCCCAGTGTGGCAGCACCACGGCAAAACCTTTGCATCAACCTTTCATGAACGAACTCCGTTGTAATGCTTCATTTTTACTTTGGAGATTACAAATGATCAATGCACTTACAAAGTTTCCTTGAATGTCTCTACTAACTACAATTCTAACCAATTTCTCCTCAAACTTCTTGTTCGGTGTCAATAGGGGACAATAGTTGTGCTCGCCATTCAAATGACTCAATGCATGTTTTAAACATCACAAAGAACAAAGTTTCAACCTTTTGTTGTTTCACATAACCTGAATTGTGGGAGTCGTGAGTGTCATGGCTGCTCAGTATATTATGGCTAACATCAACAGCCAGTCTCTGTCTGAGTTGAATTACCAAAGTAATCATATGCAATCTAAGATTGTTAATTAAACAGTAGATGACATACACATGCTTAGGGGCTGCCATGTCTGAAGCTGCATCGTCACCTTTTCACATTAGCCTCTTCCACAATACCCAAAAGAGTATCATGCAAATCGAATTTCTTTTCTAATTAACCCCATCTTGTGTGACTTAATAAACAATGTCCTTCCTCGAATTAAATTGATCTTTAGTGACTTTGAATAAACAATGACCTTCTGCCACTTTATGTACAAGGACACATTTCACAGCGCCATTCTAAAAATGGTAGACCCAACAAGAAAGACGTCAACTGAGGCATTTGTCACCAGAATCACTCAAGACCTGTAAACGCAAGTAATAGACCAGGTAATGACAACCTTTGGTTAATGAGTGTCAAGCAGACCCACCCTGGTGCAAAGTGACATGATCTCTGCTCAATGTTTGACTAAGAGATTTCATCGGCCACACCTGTATCGGTCAAAGGAGAGGAGATAACATACCTTTTGTAAAGTACCGCTTGAATTATTGATATACAGAAGAAATCATATGGTATTATATATGACTTTGGCACTGATCGTGAGCTCTCGCATCTCCCCTTTGAACCTTTTCATCCTGTGTGGGCAAAACAGCATCAATTCACACCACTTATCTGTTTGCGGAACTACAAACTCCAGGCACTTTCTCACATAGAGCTTTACTGTGCTGTGGACTATGCTAGTATGCATTTGAACATGCTGTGTCAGCAGTCTACACAAAAGAAGCCACGGTTACAAATCTCATCCATGCCAGTGTTATAGTTAATCTAGTGATTGAAGGTGCAAGATTTATCTGCTATAAATGGTATTGAATTCTTGGTGTAAATCAGACTTTACACTAATGTGTGCGCTTGTAGCTGGAAATGACACAAGAAAGTGGCAAAGGTAAGACATACGAAAAAACTAGCTATTTTCATTTTTACAATTTTAACAAAAAGATTCATGTAAAAAAATATTGATGTTTTTTCTCAATGCAATGTTCCAAATTTGTAGTTGATTAGAATGTTCTATGATTAAACAATGGTGCAAAAGATGTTTTTTCTTCAAAATAGTCCGCTTTGTCTTTTGGCTTAGCTCCCTCTTCACCACAACGGACCGATGCACAGTCCGCATTACTGCAGACGCCGCACCAATCCGCCTGTCGATCTCACGTTTCGTCCTTCCCTCACTCGTGAACAAGACCCCAAGGTACTTAGACTCCCCCACTTGGCACTCCACCCTTTTCCGAGTGAGAACCATGAACTTGGGCTTAGAGGTGCTGATTCTCATCCCAGCCGCTTCACACTCAGCTGTGAACCGATCCAGTGAGAGTTGAAATTCACGGCTCGATGAAGCCAGAAGGCCATATCCTGGAGCCACCAAACCGGAACCCCTCAACGCCCAGGCTGCGCCTACAAATTCTGTTCATAAAAGTAATCAACAGAATCGGTGACAAAGGGTAGCCCTGGCGGAGTCCAACCTCCCTGAGAACGGGTCCGACTTATTACCGGCAATGCGAACCAAACTCTGACATCGGTCATACAGGGAACAATTAGGTGGTCTGGTACCCCATATTCCCGGAGTACTCCCCACAGATTTCTTTGAGGAACACGGTCGAATGCCTTATCCAAGTCCACAAATCACATGTTTTCATTAAATGAAATCATTTTTATTCATTCATTCATTTTCTGTGCCGCTTAATCCTCATTAGAGTCGCAGGGGTATGCTGGAGCCTATCCCAGCTGACTTTGGGCGAGAGGCAGAGTACACCTTGGAGTGGTAAATAACTGACATTGACATTGTAAATGTCATTAATTCTTAATTCGCTAGATGGTATACAAAAAGACTTATTGAGAGTTTGAATTTGTTTAAATTCCTCCATCGTTTGTATACTATGTTACAGGTTGTGTATACATACTGTATACAAAACCAAAATACCGTACAAAGTCAAAAACATTTAAACTTATACAGTAATTTCAGTCAGAAATGAAACATCAATACATCATGTGTCACGCTTCGCAGGACAGGAGCGTGTACTTCCTGTCCTGCGCCATTATTCTGGCAAGCTATGCTTCCGGGGTGGTGGAAGGAACTGCCACTCCACGCCTGGTGGCCGCACAGCTGCGGTCAATACTAATCACTGACAGTTAAAAGACCAGCGCCGTCGTATGCGCCGCGCTGGTTCATTGTTGTTGTCATTTCCATCGTTGATTTTTCCGTGCTGTCACCTACCTGTGTATAGTTGATATTATTTTTCCCACAGAGTTTTTCCTCTGTTACTTTTAGTTTGTTCCTGTCCTGCGCAATAAAATTACTTTTATTTTTGCACCTTGCCGCCTTCTCTCTGCACCCTGGGGGTCAACCTGCCGACAGCTTCAACGAAGCGTGACAGAATGAACCAGCCAGCAATGACCCCCGCAGAGACAGCTCCCCGCAGCTTCGCGGAGATGGACGTCTTTCTTGAGCGTTTGCTGCGGGAGCATTGGACACTCGGTAGGATCGTGGAGCGCCTGCGGGAGGTGAGAACCAGCAGTGATCAACGCAACCAGGTAGTCGGATGCAAGGCCCACCTCCAGCCCCCTCGCCACCCTTCTGGACCTCTCGGTGACGTCTGGAATCCGTCCCTTGAGGGGGGGGCTATGGTCGGCTGTGCGTTCCCATTCGCACAGCTTCTTGCGGAGCGGACCGCAGGGACGACGTTTCGCCAGGTTGAGGTCAGGTCACCTCTGGTGCCCGCAATTTTGTCCCGCGGGGCCGAGGTTGGATCACCTCCGACAGCCGAGAGCAAGCCGTCGCCCGCCGAGGCTCCTCCCTCGCCTCCGACAAACGAGAGCAAGCCGTCGCCTACGGTCGGCTGTGCGCGCTCAGTTGCACAGCTGCTTCCGGAGCGGATCGCAGGGACGACGTTTCGCCAGGTTGAGGTCAGGTCACCTCTGGTGCCCGCAATCCTGTCCCGCGGGGCCGAGGTTGGATCACCTCCGACAGCCGAGAGCAAGCCGTCGCCCGCCGAGGCTCCTCCCTCACCTCCGACAAACGCGAGCGTTCCCTCGCCCGCCGAGGCTCCTCCTCCACCTCTGACAGCCGGCGACCCTCCGCCGGTCCTCCCTCCACCCACCCTAGAACTCCTGGACTCATGGAACGTCTGGCATCCGTTCCGTGGGGGGGACGTACTGTCACGCTTCGCAGGACAGGAGCGTGTACTTCCTGTCCTGCGCCATTATTCTGGCAAGCTATGCTTCCGGGGTGGTGGAAGGAACTGCCACTCCACGCCTGGTGGCCGCACAGCTGCGGTCAATACTAATCACTGACAGTTAAAAGACCAGCGCCGTCGTATGCGCCGCGCTGGTTCATTGTTGTTGTCATTTCCATCGTTGATTTTTCCGTGCTGTCACCTACCTGTGTATAGTTGATATTATTTTTCCCACAGAGTTTTTCCTCTGTTACTTTTAGTTTGTTCCTGTCCTGCGCAATAAAATTACTTTTATTTTTGCACCTTGCCGCCTTCTCTCTGCACCCTGGGGGTCAACCTGCCGACAGCTTCAACGAAGCGTGACATCATGTTCCCCTTGCATTTCACACGTCGTTATTTTAATGTGCAAAACATACCCTGTACAAGGTGTGTTTGCTTTTTCTACCAAGGCACACAGTGCCTCAAGTACAGACACAACACAGCAGCGTGTGTGTTGAAAACCGAGCCATCATTTGATTGTGGGTCCATATAGATAGGCCGTCGTTCATCAGTGTAGCATGGATCAAATTTCATCGTAGCCTTTATACTGCAAAGTAGCTCAGCTGGGACCTGTTGCCAGGCCATGTTGCTGTTGTTAAGGGAACACTCTCTGGATTAAGCGTGCGCCTGATAGGAAGGCCATGTTAAACTACTCAAAAGTCACAGCCATAGCGAGACTGTCAGTAGGCTCTGAATATTGACACTCTTTTTCTGGCACGTTATCTCATATTTCACCTTTAGAAGGACATACTGTACATAATTTTTTTGCATTTGTGTAGCTGCTGGACATGTGTTTAAATTATATAATAAGACATCAGGAGCTTCGAAAGTATAGTGTATACAGTAATCATAATCAAAGCGGTTTGTGAATGAGATGGATGGCGATGCACACCTTTGCCATTGTGAAGCACATCAGATGTCAGTATTATGAGGTTCTTCTTGTGATAGATTGCCAACATTATTACCACAGCACCAGGGAAATGCAGTCATATTTACTAAGCAGCAGAATAAGAAAAGAAAATTGAAGAGATTTTGCTTCAAATAGGAGATAAAAAAATACATATTGCAATATGAATAGATAGATACTTTATTAATCCTCAAGAGAAATTAAAAAATGTGACATGAGAGACAAGAAAAAAAAATAGAATAAGAATAAATAGACAAATAAATATTGAACAGATCATGTCAAATTTGTAGTAAAATAATACATAATAAATACGATTTAATATTATTATTCATAATAATATTAGTATAGATATAGTATATAGTAAATAAAGAAAATATATATCCATATATTATATATAATATAAGATATATATTGATATATCAAATGTGGATGCTTTCACCTCCTCCTCATTGTAATATGACAAAGACACAAAAAATTGCTCATGCCACCTGACCAAAGGTCCATTTGTAACTGTGATAGTTGTATTGATTTAGTGCTATATTGACAGGAATGCCGAAGCTGTGACACCGCTGGTCAGTGCAATGGTACAATTAAAACATGCATTCAATCATGTAAACCAACATTTTTTCTTGTAAGAGCTACTTTTACAAAATGAAAATGGCCAAGAGCTACTCTTTTTTTCCCATTTATTTTCATTGCTTATTTCAACCCAAACAAACCGAATGTGCTTGTTTTACCAGAACATTAACAAAATACATTTTGTATTTCAGAATGCAATTCTTTCTAGTATTCTCATGTCATTAACTGAAAACCTGAATGAAAAGCAGACGTTCGGGCGCCTCATGTGGTCGTGGGGGGCTACCTGATGTAAACCATATTAAATACCAAACTACAGAAGAGAATATATGCAGTAGTTGCTCATTTTTACTAATATACTATATGTTTTATCACGAGATCCAAGTCACGAGATGAGATGATGCACAAGATGGGTCCACAAGAACGAGACGAGACTAGATTTTAACATTAACATTAATTTAACATTAATTTTAAGTACAGTGAAAAAATATGGACAAACAAACTCTTTATTTAACCGACAATGCAGGTGCTTTTTCAAATGTTTATTGTCCCACAAAGTGACGCTAATCGATATTATTGTCAACATTTTTTGAGACCAAATAAACCATTGTTATGATAATGTGTAATAATAATAAAAAATAATAATATACCATAATAATGCAATATTTCCTTTAATATATCATCTTTCAATCTGTAAAATAGTGGAATTGGCATTTGTGACATGCATTTTCTCACAGGCAGTTTGTACTGTCGGCTTAAAGAGAAACATTTATTTTGCAATGACTTTTTGTGAGTTCACACCATTTTGCGATGTTGTGTTTCTATTTACTTTGCCAACCAAACGTCTCAGTGACTGTTGGTTGTCGGGACGAAGGCTCTGCATCTTGATGTGTAGGTTTTTTTCCCAAATGGGAAAACTGGGTTGGGTGGATATGTTTGAGGTGGGCAAGTCTGTGTTGTTGCTATTTATGTTGCTATCACTTTTGAATAAATTCGGCATTCTGGCACCTTCTTGTTGATGGGCTCACCTTGCATAGTAATCATTGTAGAACATAGGTAAGTTTCAGGAAAATATCAGTTCCCAAATAAAAAAAAGGAGAAAACCAGCTTTGTGTGAAAAGATATATTTCAAGCATAACTTTCACTTTGACACAAATTTACTTCTTTTGTGACAGCTAAAATATCTAAACTACACCACAACATAAACCCAAAAAAGGTTTGTTTTACATCAAAATAACAATTTATTTACAAATATAACATCATTAACTATTTGCGATTTTCACATTTGGAACTGAACTGAATGTGTGTGCGCATGCGTGCGCGCGTATGTGTGCATGTGTATGCGTTAAAATTTCCTTACAATGCGTAACCTTCTGCACGCTGCACTCCTCCACATTCTTCCACTTCCTCCTTGCTGTCATGTATGTTTTTTCCATTCAAATTCACATGCCAAGCTCTTAGGAAATGCACTTCTGCCACCTTGTGACCGTTTTTATGGCTAAAAAATCCTGTAAAAGTTACATCCATTAGTGTGCAGTTGCGTCATATCCTATTTTTGCCTCTCACGCAAAAAACCTAAAAGGCGTTCGGGATTATAAAATGTATAAATACATAGTTGGTATTGAAAGAGTTACTATTGGGGCTGTGGTCCTAATTTCTAGAAAGTTACCTGGCATTGCTTCTCACGAGGCTCCCTCCCCCCATAGAGACAAAGCGACTGTATGACTGACAAGAGGGCTCACTCACCGTTGTTCTATGAAACATGTAGTTACTGAACCAATGCACAGGGTGAGCTCTCTTCTTGCCTGTTTGGACGCGAGAGACGAGGAAAACAGACACGCATGCACATGGCAACGTATGGAGGCCAGCAGAATTATCTAGTTCATTTTCATTTATTGTTTGATTAATTCATCTATCTATTATCGCAAGAAAGTTTTTTTCTGAACGAGAAATCTTCAGTCACATTCTAATCTCACGAGATTGTGTCACAAGATCTTGCGACACCCCTACTTATCGATAAACGTTAATTTAAAATGAAGTAGGACAAATTGGGATGATTGATGATTGTTTCTTTTCACATTTTAGCTGCCTCTGATGGATGAAATGACAAAATCATGTTCTGATTTAAGCAGCATGCTGTGAACATTACAGTTGGATTGACAAAGTTTGCAGGCACACTGAGAACAAAGAATGTGTCCAACATGTCACCTCCTGCCTTTTGGACCGTAAAAATGTATGAGCTAGTCTAACAACATGTTGACTCAGAAGATGGAATTCATTTGTGTCCAGTAATGCTTTGACAAAGAAGCAGGTTACATTGAGGGGTCCTGTTGATCATCAATCACTGCTAGCGCTGTACTGTCAACTGTCTGTTCTATCTAATACATTGACATGTGGTTATATTCCACAGAAACATGGCCTGCACACTCAGTGAAGTCCCTGCTCCCTGGAGTCATCTATGACAGCAACTCAGCAGCTCCTTGAAATTTTTATGCATTCAGCTCAGCAAATACACGCTCAAGGCAACACATGCACACTGTGAAACAGTGCGAGACAATTCATTTAAGCTGCCATGCGTGTTTATGCTAAGGGTCTCATTAACAGTAGTCTCTTTTTTTCTGTCATTTCAGTAATAGTTCTGATTGTGCACATGCATCACCTTATTGTACAGATGAACCTCAAACATCCAACGTAGGAGTAACAAAAAAGCAGGGAGACATTGGTTAAAAACAACCTTTAAGAGCTCCCTCTTTACACTAAAACATGCAACTTTGGTAGTGCACTAACAAAACCAGTGGACATGCATTAGATGTCACGGTAAACATGTAGCGCTTTGATGCCTTGTAAAGGGCATCTCATCAAGAAGAAAACTGCCATGCCTTTAGCAATCTGTCTCACTCGTCAGTTCCCTATTATGCAAAATTAACTTTTTAATTATGTTATATCAGTAATATCCCTAGAGCCTGTTTATGACCATCAAACATGAGAAAGATCATTAGCAAAACTCGTTTACTCCACCTTTGAGAGAAGAGGCGCTCAAATGGTTGGTTCTGAAGTTTTGAGTTTTTATGATATCATAAATAAAAGTACTCCTTCCTTATGGACTCTGACTCGCCCCTAGCTAGAGAACCCCCCCACTTCATGGACGGCAGCTTTGTAAAAAAAGCAAGCTTCACTGCACACCTTAAAATAAAGCCTGGAACTTTGAACAGCTATGTGTCTGTCAGTTAACTTTGGAGCTTTAAGTTTGATCATTTTGTTTTTTGCACAGCACAGAAGAACCTAGCATGATTTTGCTGTTAAAATGAGACTGCAGCTCACACAGCCATTGTGTTGCTAAAGTCTAGGTCACAACCGGTCGTACGAGCTCCTACGGTTGGTCTACATGCAAAAAAACAAAATACACGCACAAAGGGCGCTCGTGTGACGTGCTGAATTTCGAGCCTTAGACTGGCCGCAGAGGTTCTTTGTCACGTCAAACAAACTCTGCAGGCGCTTATGTTTTTTCAGGTTGCAAGACAAGCTTATGCACTTTGTACACCTTTGTGCATCGTCCGTACGGCCACCATGTGTCGTTCATACGTTGTGCTGGTGTCAGGTTTGCGCAACATGTCAACTTTTTTGTACGTCACACTTGCGGACTCCTATGCGTGTCGTGCGCCACACGTGCACCACACATGCATAATTAACGCATGTTCAGATATTTTGCACATCCTCCATGCGTGTCGAGATCTTACTCCTTCGTGATCACCACAACTATGTTCTCCATGAACCAAAAAAAAGGCAGCGATTTGGGGAACGCCAAAAATCGCATGACCAAAAATATCATACGTCTGGTTGTGACCTAGGCTTAAGGTTTGTGTCCTCCTTAATATTACTCCTTAATATTTCATTGTTGTGTCTGATATAGAGCATCTATTACATTGGACAGGTGCAGTAGGTGGGTGATACTACACATTTTGGTATTGATCTGATACCAAGTAAATACAGAACCAGTATTGCTGATAATGGTACTTTTTACTGAGACACTTTTCAAGATCAGTGGATGATTTTGTGATTTTTGCCTTTAATTTGTTGATCATGATTATAATCAGGATCAAACACAATATTTAAGGCAAACAAAAACGCAACACACTTACTTGTAAATAATTTAATCATATTTAATACAATAACAAAAGACAATGGAACAATATCAACAAAATTGTTCCCTTATTCACTTTTGTTACGTACAATTGTTTGAGCAAAATAAAGTCAATAGTGCAAAATAAGTAAATAAGTAAAGTAAATAAGTAAACAAAAGCAAAAACTACTTTGGCTGTCTCCCTTTGGCCCCAAAGCCTTTTTGTGCCCAAGAAGTTATTCCCTGAAAATGTAATGATGTTATAAATATATACAATAAATTTGAACAACACAAAAAAGCACAGATATTTCTGAAAATAAACAGAATAAAATAGAAAAATGTCGATCTCATCACGCTAGTATCAATCCGATATCGCTGCTATTCTGGTATCAAAAATAGTGACATTTGTATCGTTTCTTGTGGCCACACTATGGAAGACAGGCAGCACAGTTCATTACAAAGACATTCAAGTTACAAAGACCAACTGTTTCAAAGTCCGGGATCAAGTCTAGATTTGAATACTTGTATTGTGGGACCCCTGCAACTTATTTAAAATTGCTGAAAAATAGTATAATGTAGAACTTTTAACAAGTCCTCACAGGTTCCACTACGGTACATCTTGACTTTTAAATAGGTGCAGCCCACAATAGATACATGGGGCGTGGCCAGGATATGAAGCCCCGCCCCCTCCATGACAGCTCGCATGGAATACGGAACTGAGCTGAGCTGTACTCCATAGCGGTTTGCAGGCATTCATGTGAAAGACTGTCTCGGAGACGCTGAGCATACTTTTACCTTTCCTGACTGGTGTTTGTGCTGTCATCCACGTAAGTAACCGTCAGTCTTTCCGAGCTGAAGGTGCTCACAAACCGGATAGAGTAAAACGGCATTCGTGGGCTACCAAACGTTAGCCGTTAGCACTCAGCATTAGCTAGACTTAGCCGTCGTATGGAATGTAATTACGGTAATATACTGGATTCGAGGCACACGTCACACGTACAAACAAGCTTTACATTCTGACTGATAGTGGAAAATGTTTTAATTGCTTGCAATACACCGAGCTGAATAAGACACCAATGTTAATGCTCACTCATCATTGATCTCCCATATAATCGCTGTAATTGGACGGTTAGTAAAACATCAGCTTCCGTTGTTTTGCCTTGATAAGTGACTAAATCATTCGTATTTGTGTTCATAGAAATCATAATGTAAAAAGACCCTGTGTCACTGTATAAGTTATGACCAAGAGACTGGAATATTTTGTTTTGTTTTAACAGAAAAAGCATTATTTTGATAGGAGGAAAATATAAGTAGCTAGAATACAGTACATTGTCCATATGAAGCCTTGTTAGATTGTTTATGGTGCCATTGTGCCTCAAGATCTATTACAAGGGTTACTACGTTTTCTTGTTTACATTCATTCGTAGTTCTATAGATTAGCAGGGGCGTCAAATTCATTCACATGATAAATTGTCGACTGTGGACACTTTAAATTTGAAAGCCCAAAGCCCTTAATGTTGTCCGATTTGAAATTCTACCCAAATCTTCCTGGAAAAATATAAAGGTTTGTACTAAGCCGGCACAGACCTTAAAAGTTCAAGCCCTCATCTTTCATTACATTTCACATAGTTAGGGATGTCCCGATCCACATTTTTTGGCTTCTGATTCAATACAATTTTTTTATAATAGTCTTGCCGATCCGATCCGGTCTGATTGTTTTTTTTTGTTTGTTTTAATAATAATAATCTTTTGTTACAAACATGAATTTGTGGAATTTAATATCCATCCATTTTCTATACCGCTTCTCCTCATTAGGGTCGCGGGGGCATGCTGAAGCCTATCCCAGCTGACTTCAGGTGACAGGCAGGGTCCACCCCGGACTGGTTGCCAGCCAATCGCAGGGCACATATAGACAAACAACCATTCACACTCACATTCATACCTATGGACAATTTAGAGTCACCAATTAACCTCACCTGCATGTTTTTGGAATGTGGGAGGAAACCGGAGTACCCGGAGAAAACCCACACGCACACGGGGAGAACATGCAAACTCCACACAGAAATGCCCAGGGGAGAATCGAACCCAGGTGTTCCCGATCTCTGTTACTGTGTTGGCTAACGTGCTAACCACTAGACCACCGTGCGGCTGGAATTTAATATAGTTATTAAAATAGCTCTTCAAAGCATTAAAAATAATGCAAACAAAGAATTGCTGAATTTACTTTTATTACACAGTATGACCAACAATATTGTTTGGCTTTTGTAACAAACCTCTGTGAGTCAGGTCCCTAATCCAGTAAATGATCCATTGAAAGATAAAATTGGAAAAAATGGCCGTGCTAAATACTTTTAGGGTAGGACTAATCATTTGACATGATTATAGATCAATTTGTGGTGTTTTTTTAACAAACTCTGTTAGGGCCCTATGAAATCCGGTTAATTTTTTTCCCAAATTCTGCTTTCTCTGTTTTAATTTTTTAGAATCCAGTTTTTTACCTGTTCCACTTATTTTACCAGCATAGAGTGTGTGCTATTTGGGTTAGTGAATAAAATGCAAAAATCCTTACATTTATTGATGCACTACACCACTGGCCCATTTTGTCCAGTAATTGACAAATGGATGTAAGTTAGCTAACTTTTCTAATGGGATGTCAGCCTCAGCACATATTGCTACAAAATCTTCAACAAACAGTAGTCACAGATGTAATTACAATCGCGTTAATAATGTAAGATATTTTAATGACACCCTGATTTTGTTTACACAATTACAACAATGACAAATGTGACCAAGAGCGCTCATATTTTGAAAGCCGGAATGTGTTGTGTGTGTTGAGAATGGCAATTGACGGTTGATACGCGCCGGGTGCAAGATAAACGTGCCTCTCGTCTTTTTTCACTCAGAACCTGTACGTCGTCAGTGGGAAATGTAACATTGGTCCTTACATTAAAGCAGTAAAACACAAAACAGTGAAAATATACTCATCCAGCCTGAGTTGCACACACACACAGCTGCGCTAGTTAAACTAAGCGAACACCGCTAGCTTCCATTCACACTCCGTAACAGAGGAGTTTCCAAGGTTTTTCACCGCCATTTCGACATGTTTAGTAGTGTTTGTAATGTCCTTATTATCAACCAGCAGTTAGAGAGGCACTTCGCATGCAAGCTCCATACACCATAACACAGCAGTGCGGGTGAAGTGAGAGGGAACTACCGCTGTAGCTACGCAGATGAATATCCAATGTCCAACGTGAAACTAACTTCACTGCGGTAAACCACGGACATGTCTACATGGTGGTGTTGCGTTTTGTTATTCTTACGGGTGGTGTGAGTCGAGTGGCAACCAGCTTTGAGGCACATTACTGCACCTACCATGTTGGGAGTGTGGCTCAGAGTTACGAACGTTATACGGCAACCGGATCGACCCGATCTCGTGGCGGAAGCCGATGTTATCCGATCTTCAGAAATACAAAGGATCAGCAGACGATCGGATCGGGACATCCCTGCACATAATGTCATGCAGTCTTGTAAGACCTCGATTCAGTGAGCGTCAAAGGAATAACTATGTTCTGGCTTTTTCAACACAAAACAACTTGAGACTAGAGGAACAAATTATACACTTCAGGATACTTGAAGCGGACTCGCGTTAAGAGTAAGAGAAGACACTCTTGTCTGGCGTGATCGTATGGTTGGACGGAGTGACAGGAGAGACCGACACTGGAGTAGACAGACTTGCTACAAGCAGTTCATGAGTTTTATTGGCAGAGATGCCATATGCGAGTAAAAGTGTTGAGTTTCAGTAACTAGGAGTTGGAGGTTTTCTGTGCCATGCCAACTGGAGAAGATGCAATGTTGAGCCAGGATTTGACCGTTAATTGATAGCCATTGGGAAGACCCAGCAGCTGCTTCTCCTTCTGCTGCAGAAGGCAACCACGAGCTGAAGAGATGGCGAAGTCCACTCCTAACGCCAGCTACGGCGCTATACATGTCAGAAACATGGAGTGTTTTATAAATGTTTTCATTGACAGGGATTGTCTTAGTTTTACACTTGGGCGACAGTCTATTTTGATTGTATAGCTCAGTAATGCCTTTACTATGATATTAAAGTGTTTTTTCCATAGGCAAAAATTAATTAGTGGCGTGCTGCCACTGATAAATGAATGTATGGGAAACACTGGCTATGGTGCTACATGTTGTTGAGTTTAGGTGGAGTGTTTTATTGGTTTTTTTTTTATTGAAATGTTTTAATTTTATATTGCTGTGACAATATAAAATGGAGTGGAGAATATTTGTACTGCTAAGCAGTGTTACTAAACTACCCTGAAACTTGTTCAGGCTCGACTGGGCGTCTTATGCAAGGTGTGCCTGGATGCCAACTTGGGTGTTACCATGGCTAGAAAAATGTTTTTGTGCATCAGCTGTAAAAAAAATCTATTTAACCTCTTGGATAACTTCAAAAATGCTTAATTTCTTTCTCACTCAGTAGACAGATATTATACTTGAAATGGACAGTCCCCAGCTGTGTTGGAAAATCAATTCAAGGAAAAGAGTTCTGTGGGATTTTTTTTCCTCTCTAACTCTAGTTTGTTGTTTATGCCTGTCTGCCTATTCGTGCCATGTTATGCATCTTTGTGTGAAGAGGTGAAAATCTGTGCTGCACCTGAGCACAGAATTTGCAAATAAATTTCACTCAGGCATTAAGACATCATTTTAGGTCAGCTACTTTTGTTTATGCTGTCCAGCTCTAATGTAAAGCCTTTCAGCTTCAGTTCCATTCCATATACTTTTTAGGACTCCCTATATAATTCATGGATTTAGTTTGACAATCATTGCCAACAGGATATCGCCATTTGGCTTCATGCACTGATTCATTGAGGGTCTCGCCTGTGCTTCATACTTTAAAAAGGTTACACAAGGGTTTATAATCATGCTTAATTATCAGTCATCTTCCGTGACATTGATTAATTCTGCAGCAGCATGTGTCAGTAATTAGCTGTCAATCCAGTTGTCTTAACGTTTGTCTCTTTGAGTTTAGTGTAAGTTTTCTGGGAATTATTTAAAAATCCTTGCCCTACATGTCCATTGCTTCGGACTGTTGGAAGAACATACTTTCATATAGTATCTCACAATAGTGAGTACACCCCTGACATTTCAGCAACCATTTTATTGTATCTCAAGGGATAATACTGCACTATAGAAATTAAACTTGGATACAATGTCGAGTAGTTACTGTACAGTACAGTTTTTATAGCAGTATACTTTTAGTGTCCTCTGAAAATAACACATAACACTGTGAACACATCGTCCAAAAGTGTCAATGTTTATAACCAGCATTACAGAGCTGGCGGGTGCTCAGTTCGGTTAGGCCTTTCCACTTGTCGTCATCTTGGAGGTGTGTTTGGGTTCCTTATCATATTGTAAAACTGCCATATGGCCCAGTTTAGGGCGGACGTCATGCTCCGCTTCAGAAAGTAGACAGTGCATGTTGGAATTCATTTTTCCCTCAATGGACCACAGCTGCCCCGTGCCAGTAATACTCAAGCAGCTCGGGAATAACACTACCACCACCATGCTTGACTGCAGGCAAGACACACTACACAATGATGATTTTGACAATGGTTGTGTGTTGAGTCCTTTTCAATGAATTGTAAATCTATAAGTCATCCCTCGCTCCATCGCGGTTCGAACATCGCTTCGTCACGGTTTTTCAAAAATAAATAAATTAATAAATGATTGCTGATTCGTGGTTGACTACAGCCTGTTAGTCCAAAAAATGCATATTTAAGCAAATGTTACATATTCTTGGCTTAAAGTCTTGGCGGGTCTTTGCCTGCATTAAGTGGTTTATGATGTGTTTTTCTGTGTAAATATCCCATGTTAAAACATGGACACCTGCAGCTTAATTATGTACACTTTTTTTTTCTCTTTTAAATTTCGTGGGTACGGCTTATATTCAGATGCGCTTACCGGAATTTACGGTATATGGTGGCGAGCTTGAGTCGCAAAGGAAATGGTCAGAGGCATCGTCAGCTTGCTTTAAAGAAGTGCTCTTTATCTGAAAGCAACAATACTCCCGACCAACACAGCACAAACGGACAGGAGGTCATCAACACAGACGCCTATACAGTATTGCTTGCGGTGTGAACAAAACCCACTCATTAGGGGGTGCTGGTGGGCCCCGCAGCCAAACCAGTTGAGAAACACTGCTCTAAAATATATCCAAGTTCCATTTCAATAGTATGGTCCCTTGTGAATAATAAAAATGGTTGCAGAAATGTGTCGAGTGTAGTGAATTTTGTGATACTATAGATAGTTTATGTTTCAAAGCATCACAGTTGAATCTTCTCTAATTTCAATCAAAGCAAGGAAGATCCTTTTTTCTTTTTTTTTTGTTGCAATGTAAATGTCTTTACCTTTTTACGCTTTTCTTCCACGCAGAATGTTCCGCTTGCGGGCATTGTCCTCTGTATGGGTTGGCATGGCACACATCGCCAGACGCTACCACCACAATGGAACAGTGCGAGGGTCTGGACGAAAGAGGCTATTGATGGCAGCTCTAGCCGGGGTAACTGGTGTCTCTGCTAGTGCTGGACTGCTCTGGAAAAGGTAGGGTTCTTCCAGAAAACTATAATAATTAGTTTGTTATCAGTGCGTGTGATGTCATGTTTTTGCACATACGCGTCACTTCCCGGATTCGTTGTGTTCACATTAAGAAGTCGCATAGTTTGGGGATGTGACGAAATAAAAGATTGTACAGTATTTTAACAAAAAGTCGGAATTGGGCACCATACAGCGTGGACGCAGCTAAATTATCTTCTAGACAACAAAAGTGGACTGGCAAGAACATTCAAAATTTAATGCAAATACGGTCGTCCCTCGCTACAATGCAATTTGAACATCGCTCCCTATGATGAGTTTTGTGCAGGGTGCCCATTACATCAATCGTGAGCTACCGGTAGATCGCCAACGTAGTTTGGGTCGAACGCATAAATGTCACTTTGTGGATGTCATATGACATCAGTCTTCATCTGCATCTTCATTGACTGGAGATGCGACAGTGCGCAGGGACATGGCGGGATACAAATATAACACGGAGCGATTTGTGAGGTCTGACTTTTTTTTTTGAGGAGGCATTGTTACGATGCAAATGTATTACTCTTTTGAACGCATATTGTTTTGAGCATCCAAACTTTTTACTTAAATGACCCAGCAACTAAGCAAAACTACGTCATGGAAATCCGACCAAAACTGGACTCGCGGGACCGAATGGGAGCGTAAGTCACGGTTGATATAGTCCGAACTAAGTCCGAACTATAGGCACAAATGCGAACTATCCCTTTCACACTGCATGGAGTCAGCCACGGTATGCCCGACATGATTGAGTGAAAAAAAGTTATCCTCCCATTCCGTGTGGAAGTGGTAAGTTTTGGACTTGAAACGCTTTCTTAAATTTAAAATAAATAAATTAGAGACTAACTAGTTAGCTCGCTGACATGCAATGCTTAAAGCTGTGGCCGTCTCTTGTGTCCCTGCAGTGATCCCGTAGCCTGCACATTATCAATGTAGTGTAAACAAAGAATAATAGGAGTGTAAAGGAGACTACAGGGGTATTATTTCATGTCTACGAGATCTAATAATGGTTTTACAAAAAACATGTTTAGAAAGTCATAAACAGGTTTTCTATGCTCTGACCATTATTAGTTATTAATATTGAATCCTACTTCCTACTTCGTAGAAATTCACTTATCGCAGTTGGATCTGACCCAATTAACCGTGATAAACGAGGGATAACTGTATGCTAATGTTGTAATAATGGCCATGTGGAGTATACCAGAAAGGCATGTGATGTATTGCTTATTGGTTCAGTGAATGACAGCAATGTTGTTGTTTGTAACTTATTTTTCAGGGTATTTGAGTACCTAGAAAAGCACGATAGAAATGTATATGATGTATTATTATTTTTCCTAAGTTCTTGATCCATATGTCGACAGCCACAATGTAGAAGGTGTTGCACTCTTTTGATCCTCTCCAAGGAGGCTGGTGTTTGCTTAAGGCAAGGTTCAACTGTTGACATGAGAGCTCAATAGGGATACAATGACCACGCTGCAAAAGCCAGCGTGATGGATGATGCCATGGGGTGTTTCAGACCGTTTCCAGGCCCTCACCCCAGCCACTGTTTGTATCTCATTAAGCCAAGTTTATTATTCAGCTTACTCCAGACGGGCTCGGTTATTCATTAGTATTCCGATTTGTCAGTCATGACAGAAAAATGGCAATGTGGGAGTTGGCTGTGTTAAACTGCTTAGCGTAGCAAAGACACAATATAGGATTTTATCGCCTACTTTATCATCAACGCATTCTCATCTCCATTTGATGATCAATCATAACTCACAACTTCTTCTGTACTTCTGTATCGTATTGCTATATTTAACCACCAGATTGCATATTGAATTCCCACAGGTTTTTCATCTGCTTCCTCTCTTTCTGCTATTGAAAACTAGAGTGTATGCTGATACAGGGCCATCAGTGCAACATTCCGAGATGCAAGATGGAGAGGAAGCTGATTCTGTAAGCAATTCAGAGTCTGAGTCAGAGAAATCAGTGGAGGCCAAGAGTGAAAATGGTGACGGGAAAAAAAAGAAGCCACGCATTGGATTCCGTGACCGCAAGGTAATCAATAACTAATACAGATTGCGCTATTCAGCCAGTGTCTCCTGTTTGATTCATGCTCTACTATGGCTCATCCAAAACCTCCCCAATCAATGTTCAATATGCCATATCAGGATGTTTAGACAGAATATTTTACAGAGCTTGTTTTTCTGCTATCATGAACAACTGTGTTGTTAATTGTGGAGTGCAGAAGAATAATAAATTGTCTTCTTTGTTTAGTTTATGATTTATTGATTGTTTGAAAATTTGGGTGAGGGAATTTTTGGTAAGAATATAAAATGGTGCAAAAAGATCC
Source organism: Dunckerocampus dactyliophorus (assembly GCF_027744805.1). NCBI lineage: Eukaryota > Metazoa > Chordata > Actinopteri > Syngnathiformes > Syngnathidae > Dunckerocampus > Dunckerocampus dactyliophorus. Next base: position 12,418,375 of record NC_072832.1, on the reverse strand, counting down.
TGCTGAAATATCAGGATCAAATTGTTTTTGGTAGCACAGCACCATTTTTTTTCACCAGTGGATTGCTCTTGGGTTTAACATCTCTAACATTTACAGTAAGTCATTATCATTATTGGGTTTAACATTTATTAAGCGCATCATTATTCATGTTTCCATCAAACTTTTACTTCCTCTTTACGTACACCTCCTGAGTTGCCCTTTTACAATGTTCTTCTTTTGAATAGCCAACATGGCTTCGATTTGATACAGGGTGTCCATAAATTCTCTTTCCAATTTAACAAACTTATTACAAAAACAAATGAATAGTCAAATCTGTGGAAATTGCTACAAAATGAGGAATAGATATTTAAGTTTGTTTGCTTCATTTCATACATCATTAAAAGCATATCAAGGCGGTACAGTACTCGATTACTTGCCATATGGTGGAGCCTCGGTTGTCATCATTAATCCTGTCAAACAAGTCAAGTCAAACAAAAAAAGAAACGTAGGAAAACCCAGGCAATTTGTCCCATAGTAAATAATGTAAATCCAATTAATCCATTCCAAACACACAAAAATAATAACAAAAAACACATTAAAGTTTTATTTACCGAAAATGATGCGAAATAATTATAAATGGCAAATGAACATTTAACATCACTTTTACCTTTATTGAAGACTAGGCAGCTCCAGCGTACCCCCGCGACCCTAGTGAGAATAAGTGGCATAGAAGATGGATGGTTGGATGAAGACTAGGCAAACACAACAACCAGAAAAGGGGAGGGGAGGTTATAGTTTGGAGGGGAATCTTCTCTTTGTTTTTAATTGTTACTGTACTCTTGTAGCACAAAAAACCTATCCAGAGAGGTCTTTCTGGCATTTTAATTTGTATTGTTTTACATGCAGAAAACAATGCGAAACAATTATAAATGACAAATTAAATGGTTAAAAGAAAAGAACATTTAACATCATTTTTACGTTTTACTGAGCACTGCTTTCATACAAATGATGCCCTCCAAAACAGTATCTCCTGCTATATATTTCTTATTTTTTAAATTTAGATTTAACTGTAGTTTGTGCACATCTGTAGGTAAGAACGACTCAAACAAAGTAGGATTTGACAAACTGTACCTGTAGATTTGTCCTTACCAAATATCATGACATCACTGCTATGAACAAAACATTTAAAATATTGCGGCGGCCCAGAACCACAAACCGTGGCTCCAAGGGGTTTGCCAGCCGACAAAAGCCGGTACCTTCAACGATGGTAAAGGGTTGGCTTGTCCACTTGTCCGTCCAAATGAAGGACCTTTTTTGCACTTGCAAACGCCGCAGTGATAGGAACAAGCCCGGGCCCCGAGCGTTGTAGTGATGCAGCTGTTTCAGGTGAATAATAAGGTTTAATGTGTTGAAACTCAGTTTTTTTCCCTAATTGCGGAATGTTTACAGGGCATTTGGCAAAATGTCTTCCTCTATCTATCTTCCTCTGTCTTCTGCCGATCCATCCAGCTATCTTTGTCTGATGATATCTTTAACATAACCTCATAGAAAGAAAAACACAAATTAAAAACTTGGATAACCACTGAGTACATAGAACAAATATGATTAACATAGATCATCAATTGCTTGTGTAATACATTTTTAAATTGTAAAGAGACTTTGTGGGCACCCCGTACTACAATGTGGTTGAAGAGACACAATTCCAATGTTTTCCAATTATTGTTTAGGGTGGTTCAGGTGTTATGTAAATGTAAACACATACAGTATATTGGATATGGACATGAAAATACGTAAATAGATATAACTCGGCAAATAAGGCTTTTCTCTCAGTTTCTGTAATCGCTGTCCTGTAACACCTCCTTCACAGTGATTCTTATTTTTGGCCTACTGCCAGAGATATCCCCAATGAAAAGTAATGTCTGCTTAGTAGGCTGAACCAACACTGAGGCATGTATTCATTGTTTTTTTAACTCAACATCTGTGCGTGTCTCTTATTAAATCAGAGTGTCTAACAACCTGACAAAGTCAAATGTTGCTCTGTGTCACCCACAGAGTGTTTAAATCGTCCACTCAGTCATTCAGCGTCACATGGAATAAATGCCTGTTTCCCAAACAGCTGTTGCTTTGTCAAATGCTCTGCCATTTGAAGCAGGAGGGTGGCTGTCTCAGAACAAATATTAATGTCACTAGTGGCTGTAACTGAGTACATTTATTGTATCCCATCAGATGGTGGAGTTATGTTAGATTTATAGTTGTACTGTATGTCTGAATGTTTTCTGTGCAGACCATCTGTCGTAGCTGTATTTTGGAAAATGTTTATGATGTGATTGTAAGGATACTTGAGATGAGCCAAACTTGTCGCCAACTGACAAAAAATAAGACATTCATAAATGACTCAATATCTAGCTGTGTTAGAAGGCTGTCCTAAATGATACTTATTGTGTTTGCCAGGTGATGGAGTACGAAAACAGGATACGGGCTTACTCGACGCCAGACAAGATTTTCCGCTACTTTGCCACATTGAAGATTATCGGTGAGCATGGAGATGCGGAGGTCTACATGACACCCCAGGACTTCATACGCTCTATCACACCTAACGAGAAGCAGCCAGAGAGTAAGTCAGGTTTCTACCCCCATCACAGCTGAATTTTATCACTGAACTAGCCCTTTTATGACCTCTGTGATTGCCCAGATTTTCTCTTCCTCCTCCTCGGCTTTGGCCCAGTACGTAGACAGACCAAGGTAGCCTAGTTTTTACTGCATTCTGGAGGATTGGGTCAAAATGATAAAGCTGCATTTTAGCGTTATTGGCCATCTTTTCTTCCTCGCACTAGTTTAGTATCTCAAAACATGAGGTTTGTCTTGTGATAGTTCAGCTGCCTTTCACTTGGACTGTTAAATTGGTAGGTTGAAACCTCAGAACTGTCAGGAGGACATAGTCATGTTTGTGTGTGTTAAGTGTAATACTTTCTTTATAATATGATTAGATGATCAGAAGTAGAACACAGAGACAAAAGACCTAGTCATTCAGGTCTCTAATTAAAATACACCATGCTACCGTTGCAGTACATGCATGCAATTGTTTATAATGTCACCTCTATTCTGGGCATCTCTGAATTCATGTCATTCCAAAAGTAGAACCCCTCATTCCACACACACACACACACACACACACACACACACTCACACACTCTCTGCTCTATGCTCATTCAGCTCCACAACACCAGCACACACTTGGTCTTCATACCAAATGCTTGAAAAACCAGAAAACACTTGAAGGGATAAAGGGATGCTACTAAAAACTCATAACACAAATACTTGATTTGAAATATATGGATTTTTAAAGCCTGTAAAAAAACCTAAAAAACATGTACATCATGGCCAATTATGCAAAATTGATAATTCACAAATAAAGAATAAGAAATCGTCTCTATCGGAAACCATGATTAGTTTGCTGTTGGTAGCAGATTTTAAGGATTCCATGCTTTATTTGATGTCACGAATAGATGGTCACTTGGCTGCAAGAACATGTGAAATTCTCTTTTCATTGTGTAAATGATCATTTTGATGATGGCCAACATGCCACACACATAACAAATAACATGACAATGGAAGGTCTGGAATTGAATAGAATTGTTAGAAAAATGAGAAAGTCACTATATTTATACATTGTATTATTATTATTATTATTATTATTATTATTATTATTATTGTAAATTATTACCTGACATGGTTGTGGTAGGTTGGGTCGATATCACCGGCGTTCTTCTTGTGCAGTGTGATAAGTGGCCATTAGTAACGTAATTGCATGAGACGTGATGTCAGCCATGTTATGTGGCTGCATGTGTAGCTTAGTACATGTGGGTACAGAATGTAGTATGCCAGGGTATGTACGATACATTCATATTTGTGGACCGCAGTCCGACGGACATTTATTTTGGGTTCCACAAAGATGTTGTTGAGCAAATGAACACGAAATGCAAAGTCAGTTTGAAAACTGTCGTAACCACACAAATCACATTATGTAAATGGTGCGTTATTGGTGCTTTTCGGAGGTTTTCTCAGAAGGCTTTATAAGCGGAATAGGTGCGTCCCATTACGTGCGTTATATTTCATTGAAAGTAATGTGTGCCAGTTGGTCAATAAATCAACGAAAAGCAGTCAATTTGCATTTCCTGCAGTTATTTTCAGATGGCAAAGATATATAGTGGTTGGGGATTTATCGTGCATTTATCGTTATCAAGGTAAAACTGCCCAATTTATCATGATATTGATTTGAGGTCATATCGCCCAGCCATAGGCAGACATAATTGTTTTGGTTTTGGCACGTCTGCACAGTGTGACGTTAGTTAGGGCAAGACACTACACCGCACGAAGGGGTTGCTGTGGGCTGCAATAGTGGTAGCCACACGTGGTCGGCATTAAAAGGCATTTATCGGCGTATGCCAATCACATGATTTTTCACGGAAATCAGCCGATACTAATTGGTGGCCGATTGATCGGAGCATCCCTATTTTTTAGTTGTATGTCATTTACAACCCTTGCAAGGTCTAGAACTGTATTCAGAGACGACAATTTATTAGAGTGTTAATGACTAATGATTGTATGCATTGGTTCTGACTGCAGATGATTCTTTTAAAGAATTTGCAACATGGAAATGGGTTGTTGATGACTATTATAATTCACTTGCATGTGTCACTGATCTCCAGGGAGAGAGTAATGTCACTGCCGTTTGCTGTGCGTCATGCTATAATACATCATGTTGTGTACCTAGTGTGACCCTTCTTTATCTTCTATATGTCACCGTATTTTTCTCTCTCTGCTTTTCAGATCTTGGCCTTGATCAGTTCATTGTGAAACGCTATGATGGAAAGGTAAGAATTGGGTGTCTTTGTGATAAAGAAGGTGATGACACGTAACTTTGAAAGATGGATTTTTGTTTTGTGATACTATGTGGATTACTTTACTGTTCATTCCTGATAGGTTTTTAATTGTCATTATGAAAATACGTAAATATATTTAATACCTTGTCTCAATCAAAATGAAAATGTTGTTTCCATCCTTTGATAATCACCAGATAAATACTCAGCATATGGTAGTTATACTCGGCATGCTTGTTGTTTCACCTCTGTTGTTCCTTTTTCCGAGCCATGTGTTCCCTTTATTTGTTAGCCGAATTTCTGTCCATGTGAATTTGTGTGATACTGCATTTAGTTTTTGTTGTCTCCGAAATGTTCCTGCCAGCATACACTGTGCCCACCCTGTTTTTTACCCAGAGTCTCATTCAGTGTAGATGAAATGGCCATGGCCTTGTGTGTGTCCTGAAGCGTTGTCGCTGCAGAGTGAAGGGAACCTTTCAGATAGGCAGAGAGGAGAAAAGAGTTTGTACAATACCTCTTTATCATTTGTTATAATTTGATATAAAAAGCCAAGTACAATACTTTGCAAATGTGCCACTATTATGCCACATTTAAGTGGAAGAATCTGAAGGAAAGTATGGATATATTTTGCCTCTCGACACGTCTCCTCTCTGGTTATCGCTCATTTGTTCCAGGCTCTCAACGTAAGGCAAACACAACACACCCTGTGTGGCTGTGAACAACTAACGTGTATACTGACTTACTCTGTGCTATTCTAAAAGTATGCTCAACCAGTAATATCATTGTATCCATCATTGTTGCCTTCATACACTGTGTTCATGTGGGTGTCCTTTTTGCTGCCACAATCTAACATTGTGATCCGATGTTGCCATTGTTGACTGTTCTATCATGCTGTTGTCGACCTTCTCTCATTCTCATAACAAGTAATCCCCCCATTTCTCTCTCTTTCCCTCCTTGTGAATAACCATCAACCTCAAACCCAATTTCCACCTTGTCTGTCTTGACCCCCAATCCCTAATAATTCCATCTGCTGACCCCCATTACCCACCTACAAACTCCCCGCCCCTTTTCTTCTTTGGTTCTTCTGTCGCCGTTGCCCTCCCTGCTTCTGCCCCTCCCCCTCTTCAGGACTTCTGGCAGGTATGGGGTGTGTGCTGAGCGGCATGTGTGCACCTGAATGAAATGCTGCACTTTGTAGTCAATACTTACTCCTCTTAGTTCCTTCAGTCAACTTGTGCCTCTCCTTTTGTTGAAACTTTTTATGACTCACTTTTTCCTGGTAATGTGGACGGCGTATATACTCACTATTGTACTGTAAGTGCAGGGGAACAGTTAAGTAGTTGTTGTTTTTTCTAAATTTTCCATATCTCAGCTTCAGTAACTCTTATGAAAGCCTACTAACTCATCAGCTCATCGTCGTTTATTGGGACACTATACCATGTATATCTTTGCTCATTTAAGCAATTAGCTGCACATTTATTGTTCAGAACAGTTCATCCAAGGGCATCTCAGAAACCCTAGATGATGTACTTAATTATTTATTATCAAATGAGCTGTATTAAGGTGATATACATAATGTTTTTGCTTGGAGCAGGTCAGTCAGGTGTAGACTTCAGCTCTTTATAATGAAGAGAATGCTCATCACAGCAGGCCTGTTATTGCTATGTGTTGACACTGTGTTAAAGACCTCCCCAGTGCTCTTTGTGTGAACTTGGTGCCCACAGATGTGTGCCGTGCAGTCTCTGCTGAATTATTAAAACTTCATTTTTCCACTCTGTCACTATAAGACTTATAAATACTTCTGTAGCACCTAATTTATCTTGCAAAGCTGAGATGGGAAGAGCAACTAAAAAGTGTCCCTTACAAGGCACCTTTTTCGCAACTTTTAAAATAGATTGTGTAACACATACATTTTTCTGCTGCGAGAAGATTGCTGTTCCCCTACACTCATACTCCCTCTCTCTCTTTCACTCTTTTTAAATGTTTTTTTAAGTGTTTTCTTTCTCATCTCCTTGTATTATTTCTCTTAAGCACTAGCTTTCCACATGCCTTGGCACTCATTCCCTTAGCATGCCCTGTTGTGGTACCAGTGTCTTCCACAGAAAGTAGCTGGTGGTGGCGCCCCCTTTCTGCGCATGGTGGCATCACAGGGTTTTTTGGACCCAGGAAATGGCTCTTTTAGCTAGCATTGAGGCTGTATCGATGTGCTTGGTAGCATTCACCAATTCATCTTTTAAATTGTTCAGATGTCAGTACTGCATGATGCCTGAAGAGCATGGTTTGAAGTTACGGCGGTAATTGTGTACGTTTAAAAACTGTTGACTGTTCAAACTGTTCCCTCCATGCTGTGTGACCTTCTGTATGAAAAGCCAACTGACTGGCGATGAGTGCCAGTGAACAATAGTTACTCATGTATGTGTGTATGGGTGGGCTTTTCTGTTGTCGCTGTTATCATGTTTTCACTCTTTCTTATTTTACAGGAAGTTACGTAAGGTCACTGGTTGGACTTAGTTAAAATGCCTCCATTCCTCCATGTTTGCACTCTGTATTCAACTTTCTCTGCCCTTTCTGTTTGTGTGAAAATCAGTTAATCCTACTCACACTTCCTCTTTTGATTTCTGTATGTTCTCCTAATCTAGAAGAGGTTTTGGGTCACCAACTCACAGTCTTCTGATTAGGCTGCCTCTTCCTCATAGGAGGCAGCTGCCATTCCTCTATAATTTGATGGCTGACCATTCTGTATCATGTTGAATTGTTTAGTCATGTTCCCAGAATAATCAGGAGTTATTAACAGGCTCACCTGCTTTGTGGGTTCCCCAAGGACCAGACAGTTAATATGCTCTCTGTACCAGCGCCTCCACATGCAGACGGTGGTATTTTTGTCCCACATGCCAGTGCATACAAGCGGGGAGCATTTATTCTGGATAAGTCTAAAAGTCAGAGAAAGATTCTGTGTTTTCACAGACAAATGTCAGGTACATAATGAGATCTTGTGCATGCTTTCTTGAGAGATCAGATGGAGGGCTTTCCCCACAGATGGATTCCAGGCACGTAAAGGTCTACAAGTAAATACATTTATACCAGTGGCGGGCACTGCATTTGGTACCTGGGCCTTCAGGGGGACTTAACCGGCCAAAATTGTTTTCAGCAGACAATGTGAGGACCTATACTGTTACAAAAAAAATAATAAAGCAAGAGACCCAGTTAACCCTTTATCTTTCACTATATCGTCTATACTATCAATACTATCGACTATATATCGATACGCCTGACTTTCATTCTGCTCGTAGCTTTGAGTATGAGTAGCTTAGTAATTTCCACTGGTAATCGCCGGTGCTTGTAAAGTTGACGCTCAGGCAAATGAAACAAGCACATTACAACATCATCTGGAGCAGTTCAGAATCAATATTTAGCTAATAACATGACAAAAACATAAAACTTTTTAATAGAATACTTCTCACCAGAGATGTCAATTGCTCCTCTTCAATCAGCCATTCTGGACCCTAACTTGGCTTGTAGAACAGTTTTGCTCTGAACAACCAATCAGAGAATGGACAAATGCTGACATTATTGTAGGCTAGCTAGCTAGCTGTGAGGGGAATCTGAAATCTGATTGGTTAAAGAAACAGCCCCATTGCTAATACGTGACATGGGCCAGGACTCATGGTTCAGAAGTCCTTGGGCTGATTAGATTGACATGGCAACACATACAGCCATGGCCAAAAATATTGCTATGGCATCTTCGATATGCCAATATTTTTTGGCAATGACAATAGAAGCTGAAACAAAAAAAATCTAACACACACACACACAAACAGGAAGCAGTGCAGCCAAGAGACACGCTACAAAATGCAGAAAATAGACGGGTAGGAATAAATTAATACAATTTCACGGAACAAATACGAAAGACACACGTTGGCCTTACAGGACGACGCGTGAAGATGCAAGAAGCGCGTACGTTTGTCTTGCAACCTGAAAAAACATAAGCGCCCGTAGAGTTTCTTGACATGACAAAGAACTTCTGCGGCCAGCTTACGGCTCAAAAATCAGCACATCACACTCACACCCTCCATGGCTTTATTGCATTTTTTGCACGTAGACCAGTAGACCATACGGCCAGTTGTGTCCTCGGCTTTAATTGAGCTAGAAAAAAAACAAAACTATTCACAGCAAAGTCTTTTATTAAAAAAAAAAAAAAATATATATATATATAGATATAGATATATAGATAGATATATAGATAAAACTATGCCTTAATAGTTAATGCTCATTACATTCGATGGTACTTAGACAGCATTTCTTTATCCACATGTGAAATGAGAGGAAAGAGCCCCTCAGCATGCAAGCCACTGGCTGTACAAAATAAATCAGATTTGTTGGACTGTTTAGTTAAAGTTTGTCCAGCGCAGCTCTCGGGCTTAGCGTGAACTGAACGGAGATTAGACCAAACCCTTGACCTCCTCTGTGAGTTGTGTGTTTGTATATAACAACTGTACATTTTGACAGCATCACCAGCAGCTCTTTCACAGACGTATTTGTGCCTCCTCTTGCAGGCTGGGCGCTTTCTCCATCAATTTCCTGCAGCCATAGCTTAGCCTGACACACAGAGAACAGAATGAACACATGAGTTGGCTTAGATTTAATAAGGACGCATGCCTAGATTCACTCTGACAGCTGTGATGTTAACACCAATCAGATGACATGCACTGTCAAATGAGGCTCTATCTGTTAATTAACTTGAGTACTACAGTAATGAGGGTTTCAGTCATTTGCAGAGCACTAATTTGAGATAACGCCACAATTAGCACTCAATGCTGAGTCAATTGTCATTTTTAGTAACTTTGTATTTGTTTTACCTAAATTCAATTCAGGCTCTTTTGTGGGATTGCTTTTCTCCATTTTCTCCCAGCAAAGAATTCCAAATGTTAAAAGCCCAAAAAAGTTTCAGGAGTGTATCTCCTATGATGAGCAGACTTGACACTAGAAGACTTGATCACCTCTGTTGTTAACATGTGGCCCAAATCCAACCCCTCTTCTTTTTCTTTCATGTTTTCACTTTCCACTTCCCACTGTCTTTTATCTATTTCGCTTACTTTGCCAGCCTTTGTTCCTAGACCCACACCCACGCAGGGACTCACTTCACAGTATCTCTGGCATTATTTCCTCTCGTTCACCTTTCCGTCTTTTTCTACTGACTCCCTTCTCCATTTATACTGTGACAGTTAATGGATCAATCATAGCACTGTTGCTGTAGACTCTTATGTTGGAGAGAGATACAAAAATTGCTAGGTACACCGAGATAAAACGAATGCACAGCATTAAAGCATCCCTTTATTCTCTGTTAAATGGACTTTCAATTTGTGGCTCTTTTCTTAAGGAGGAAGAGAGGTCGGATATTTAAGTATTAAAGCTGCACACCTTCTGTATATACTCTATTAGTTCTGACTTGTTGTACCTAATCAATTGACTACCTAATGGGGAGGGAATCAGTCACGTACTGTATGGATGCATCAGGTTGTTATTCTACTAAAGGGGATGCCACAAAATATGTATATACAGATTTCCATCAAATTGATACTTAAAAAATACAGACATACATAATAATGTGATAATGGATGAGGTTTGTTAGTTTTAAGCTCCAGTAAAATGGAGCTTGAGGAAATGATGATCTTTGTGTGAGGGATGCAGTTAAAATCTCTATTTGAGTGGCATCCCTGTGTATTATTTTTGCTTTGAACCAGCTGTTTTGTATGAGCGTATACATGTGTGTGAGTGTGTAAAAGAAAGACGGTATGAATACATATGCGTGTCTTTGTCATTCAAGGCCCTGCTAAAGACAGCAGAGGCCACAATGTTCTCTAACAGTTGTTTCTCCTCCTTCCTCCTCCTCTGAAATGGACCTCTTACAGACGGAGGTAACGCCATCAGGGCTTATTATGTAAACCCTCTAACCCCAACACCACGACCCCTCCAAGGCATGCTTCGTCTATCTGTCCACTCTTGTTTGGTGGAGCGTCCCAATGTGTGGGAAACTGTCTATCTAGCTTTTTTCTCACTGAGTGTGCAGTGTGCATGTGATAAGGTCACACTCGTCATGCAAGGCTCTAAATATACATATGCTAACGGAAAAATAGTATTAGTTAACTGTGTACCTGCGTGTGTGTGTGTTTGTGTGTTTGAGTGAGCGCGTGCGTGCATAGGTGTGAGAAACCAAAATCAATGTTTGTATAATAATGAATACATTTGGTTTGTGATCCAGATGTGCTTTATTAATAGTGTGTTTGTGCTGCAGTTTTGTGATGTTTCCTCTCTTGTTATGTCAGTTTTCACACTGTGAGTACAGCCTCTGGTGTATGTGTTTGTACATGGACTAATTATTTGTCACCGCCACCCTCACCTGCCTGTATAGCCTTATGTGTATGCAGCACTTGCATGACTGATATTGCACTACGTCATTGTTACATATTCATTCCAATGCTCACTGGTTTCTGTAGAAAAGTGTTTTTTGTCTTAGAGGGTAGCTTATCTAACTCATAGATACAGTACATATTGGGAAACCACTAGAAGATTGTTTTTAATGTGTTTTTAATATGATGTTTTCCTTGTTGCCCACGGTGAGCAGAAGATAGCTCAGGAGAGGGAGAGGTTTGCAGATGAAGACAGCATTTTCTACTCTCTGGGAGAATGTGGCCTCATCTCTTTCTCAGACTACATCTTCCTCACCACTGTGCTGTCCAGTAAGTGTACATTGTTTTTTTTTACCGCCGTATTCAGCCTCTCACACTGTTTAAATAACAAACCAACCTCATTTCTTTAAAAAAAATAGTAATTGTTGGTTTGTTTAGCCTTTAGATTTGACATCATTTGGAAATACTGTAGCTCAAGGTTTCACTGTTATATGTACGAGTACAGGGTTTCCCCTAGGATTTTTTTTTTTTAAATGTGGTGGTGGACTACATGGGAGGGCAGCAGAGTTGACGCAGCTGGGTCGTGACAAATAACAGTTTTTATGACTTTTTAATTCACTTATTCATTTATTTATTTAACGTTTTTCAACTACCAGCAGAACATGAATGGAGAACTTTGCAAAACTGTTAATTTAATGGCAAAGTTCCTGAGAGCACTTAACCTGAGAGTCTGAAATGCCGAGCCTCCTTTTGTTACCTGACCTATTTAGTCAAGTAGTATTATGTGTGACTAGTACAAAAATAATACATTTGTACTATTTGACACAAACCTAAATTTAATTTCATGCCTGTTTTAGTGTAATACAAATACGTGGGAAATGAATTGTTCGATATATTTTCTGTGACAAGCTGTCGTCAATTGACTACACATTTTAAGGACTATTTTTCAATAGATAATAAGGAACAAAGTAAACCTCAACACAAGACGCATACGTTTATTTGATCACACATACGTAAGTGCCAACACGGCAGACTGGCGATTCTGGTGCAAATTTAAGCGCAGTGAAACATTTTTATGATATTTTTGAATTGTTTCTAAACTAATTGTGGTCAATATGTAAGCAAATAATAAGCCATATATGTACCTATATAGCATATACAGTATATACGTTCATTAATACAATATATTACTTAACATTGTTTTCAAGTTTTTAAAAAAATCATTTTTAAAGTGTGGCAACTTTTATTTTGTAGTGGCGGACCTCCACAATCAATTACATGTATATGGTAATGAAAACTATAAAGCTGACTTTCATTTCCAATATCCACTAAAATTTTATCCCCAGCTTAGCTTTCCTATTTATTCTAATCTGTTCATACGCTGAAAGTCTTTGCAGAAGTTTCCAAGGACTTGTCATTTTTAAGCAGACATGGCAGACCGCCTTTTAGGTGGTTTCAATCCATTTTACACGGCCATCATTGAAGGACATACTTTTAGCATTATGTAATGAACACATTGTCACAACTTGAAATTATATAAATTTGTCCTATTTTCATGCTGTGATACACACCATACATTGCTTATGGATGAAAATGGCTTGAGCCTGTTGCTGGGAACATTTCAGCACACAGTAAAAGCCTGTTATCGTGCAATTATTTACAAGAAAGATTGTGTTGAAACCTTATATTAGCACTATTTACATATAAATAGAACAGTTTAGAATGAATAATTACAACAAATTATTTGTATTTCATGAATATACAGGAAATTGATTTAGTGCATGCTTGCAGTAAGCTGTATTGACTAATGTTGGATGGTGCCACTATGTTGCACACTGTCAGTGTGTGCAGTGAGTACAACATTGTATATCGTTTACGCAAGCATTGTTCATATAGGGAACGGCGAGGCATAATAGGATTGTAGTAGTAATACACCTTATTAGTGTATTTTTGCATCATTAGGCATGGATGAAGATTGACTCAAGAGCAAATAAACTCTACAGCATGGGTGCTCACACTTTTTCAGCCTGCAAGCTACTTTTAAAACGACCGAGTCCTAAAGACCTAACTTCTACTGTAAACATAGAAAATATATTCATAAATATAATTTATTATATTTATGAATATGAGTATTTACCCATGTTGTACATGTATATCAGGGGTGCACACACTTTCAGCAAGGTCAGCAAGTCAAGACATGATCCATCTATTACTATAAAACATGTAACATATATGTAAAATCTAACCAGGAAACATAAACTACTGTACTAAATACTCACGATTAGTATTTCACATTCACAGGTAGTTCATATGATAATTATACGATATAATATACATATTGTATTACATCCAGTTAGCATTTCCTATCAAATGACATCTACGAAGTGACGTTGTGCGATTGGCCGGTAGCTTGCCATCGACGTAATGGGCTCGCCTGCTCTACAGTATCACTACAGTGACACTACACTTTCGCCACTGTGTTATGTGTCATTTTAATATTGTGTTACATTGACTTCAGACTTTGTTTCCCTTTGTCTGCGTCTGTCCTGTGGTGTCCAGCTCCCCAGAGGAACTTTGAGATTGCGTTCAAGATGTTTGATCTCAATGGTGATGGAGAGGTGGACCTGGAGGAGTTTGAACAGGTTTGTCTATGATCATCAGCGCTGCTTATAAAAGCTTGTCACACACTAAACGAGAACATTCAGAGAGCGTGGTCCTCTGCCAATTCTGGCACATCCAAAACCAATGAGATATAATTAAAAAAATTCAATTTTAATTAGTTAAGCAAATTACAACCGGGGGGGGGGGCACAACTTTGTAACAAGAAAAATAAATATAGGTATAGTAGTAATTTGAATATTCCTGATGTTAAGAAAAATAAATCATGATTGCAAGAGATCCTTGACAGGATCGGCTGTCTTGTTGACCTTCTCTCGACTTGCTTTGTAGAGTTTTTGTTGGTCATGGCCATGGCACAGCTATGAAGTCTTGAAGGTCTGGGCTGGGGTAATAATTTTCTCTCGGAGATGTTTATATTTGTATGAACAAAATGAAGTATGGTCTCAATACTGGACAATAATAGACCCATACTACAGGGCCACTGTTTGAGGTGTGCAAATATTCAACTAACCCATGCCGATCAGATTATTTTGTGATATTTAGTACTTCTGCCAAGAAGGGCGACAACTCCAAACATTCCTGATAGTAGGCTGCTTACATACCAGTAAGTAGTATCAGTGTTACATTTCTAGTGTTGTCATTATTCATTCACTGTCTCAATGTCTAGGTCCAGAGCATTATCCGCTCTCAGACGAGCATGGGCATGAGACACCGCGACCGCTCCACCACAGGAAACACTCTGAAGACAGCCGGCTGCAGCTCAGCACTCACCACTTACTTTTTTGGAGAAGACCTGAAGGGAAAACTCACCATTGGCAGCTTCCTGGAGTTCCAGAGGAAGCTGCAGCATGATGTGCTTAAGCTAGAGGTAATGTGATTACACTGAGGCTATTAATCCACGCAAACACAGCAACAATGTGCAATATAATGATTCTATTCATTAGAATGGTTCGTGCCTAAGTACTACCTCAATGGGTGGTGGCATCTGAAGGGAGTCAGATCTGCTATGTCCTAATGATACCACTTTGCATATGGAGTAAACACTACAGATAAGGTTCACACAGCTTACGTATATTGTGTATACTTATGTTCACTTTTTTTGTTTTTTTTGTTTTTGCGGCCTGTGTTTTTGTATATCTTTATCATCAGAAAGGTAGACACTCCATTGTGGTATGAAGGATCAACCCTTAAGTATCCCTTTCTGGCTTATGTTTTGCATAGTAACAAGCTGCCTCTCGGAAGTGCTACGAATTAGCATTTTGAGAGGTCGGCACATTCTTAGTGAAAGAAGGAAGGCCGCCGTGTGGCTGTCAAGCAGCTGTATAAATCGTCAGGATTGACCTGACAGAGCCAAGGCCCACACTACAGTACTGCTAAAACACGCTTCGCTGGAACATTGTGAAAAACACACACTGAGATTTAATGTCACCATTCCATTCCCATACCTGATTCAACTTGAAGCCTGACACCAGAATTTACTGTTTCTCATCATACTGTGCCGACCTATTAATTTGTTTGTTCCTGTGCATAGCACTCAGGCCTCATCACTCTCCCTCTTACGCTTCCCCATCCAGTTTGAGAGGAATGATCCAGTGGATGGACGAATCTCCGAGAGACAGTTCGGGGGTATGCTGCTGGCCTACAGTGGTGTTCAGTCTCGTAAACTCAAGCAGATGCAGAAGGGATTGAAGAAGATGTTTAAAGATGCACAGGTAGAGCCTTGTGTATGTTTATGTTTACATGGATCTCCTAGAGTAACTTGCTGGTGTTTCCACTAATTGATCTGAATGTGGAGATGTGTGACAACCTGTATGTGCCAAAGGGAAATGGAGACGTTTGAGTGTGTAGGAGAAACTACAACAGCTAATACAGACAAGGTTATCCACCTGTATAGCGTGTCAAATTCTTTTGGACTTAAGCCAGCCTACACTTGAAAAGGCCGAGAAGATCGTCAAGGATGCTTTATCAACTCAACTCCAGTAGATTTTCTTGAGTTTTATTTCACACTTCAACTCTCTACAGGAGCTTGTCAGGTTAGGTTGACAACCTTGAATCAACGAGGAATAGTATCAAATTACTACTCAAGACTAAACACAGTTGTATCTTAGGAACAACAACAGTTGGTACATGCCAGTGGTCTCTCCGGTCTTTTCTTATAACAATCGTTCAAGTAGTGGTGTCTCTTCCTTGTCCACTGAATTTACAAATTATTTACTCTGTACAATCACCTAATGTCATATAATGCATTTCATAAGTATGTCACATAGGTATCAAGTCAATTTTGTATCACATTTTTATCAGAGGCTTGAAAGACATGCATGCATTTTTTAGCATAATATTGACTTTCATACTCTTTGATGAATACAAATACAGTGATGTACAGTCATGTAATGCATATTTTTTAACAATATATTCTCAGAAAAGCCAAATTCAACTAAACACCGCCCACTTGACCTCCTGGTTCTTGAACCCAAAGAGGTCACACCAGGTTTTCCGAACTTCAAATTGGAAATTTCCAGCGGTTTGTTGGCACTGACGTGTCCACGCTCTTTCTTACTTGGCATCCTTGCGTCAGTGGGGCTCTCTTGTGCAAAGTTGGTCACCAGAAGGATAAATTGGATTTGTTCCCAAACCAAAACTCCATTTCCTTCAAGATTGGTGAGGGCTTGTTTTCCTATTTTGACTCAGGTCACCTTGGTTGCTCCAATCCAGAGGAGTGGGATTGTGTGATTGATGCTCCAAGATCCTGCTGATTTCTGTTTGAATTAATGTGTTCCATTCCTGATATCTTGAACAATGGATGTGCTGAGCGTTTTTTTAAACTTGTAAAGTTTCCCAAGAGCAAGTTTGGCTTCTCCAGTGTTTGTTGCTATGCTTGCCCACAGTTTGGAAGAACCGGTCAGTTATTAGGATCCTTCGTCAACTGAAGGATTCAGTGCTGCAACTCTGTATGTGTATGGGCTTTGACCCCCACACATTAAGAACTCAGTATCTTCATCTTTGTAGACCGCTAACCTATTGAATGTTGCGTTCGGAATGTCTGTTTTGTCCCAGGGGCCTTCCAGAGCTTTTTCTCGTTCTTCCATTGATGGTTTGACCTTTTGGACCATTTCTTTTAGAGAAATTGCCTCCCACGTTGGTTGAATGCATGTTTGTTTCCCATTCGTTTTGGGCCACTCTTTCACTCCAAATTCATTTTGCCATCCAGTTTCGTCAGTGCATCCGCTTGTGAAGTTGTCACATTGTTGAAATATCCTTGAATATCTTCCTGAACAGTTTGAATAGCTTCCTTCTGATTTGATGGTGTTAAGTTGGCTCTTGACATTACAAGTCATACAATTACTTTCATTTGTGTTCCATTTAAGGTGCAGGACAGTTCCATGGGTTTTGCTGCTGCCAGTGGAGAAAGTGATTTCATTCAGCCTTTCTTGCCAGTCTGGTATTGTGAAACTTGTGTGGAGTTTGAGTGGAGTTTCCACAGTTTCTTTCCTGAAGGCTTTGACATCTTGGCTTGGGAGAACAAAGATTTCCTCAGCTGTCTGAGCTTTGGTGTACCCTTTTCTCCCACTTTGTCCTGATCGGGCCCAATGTCTAAGGAAAAAGTATCCTGCCGCCAGGATCTTTTTCAATCTCTTGAAAGGTTTCATCAGGTTCCTCGTGACCTTCGGAAGAGGTTGGGAGTGTCAAGCTATCAGATACTTCAAGAACCCTGTGCTCTTGACCTACTTCTTGAGATCGCCAGAATGGTTTTGTCAAGTATTTCTTGACTGTTGGGAGGGGTCAAGATATCAGATACTTCAGGAACGTTATGTTCTTGAGCTACTTCAAGAACCTTGTGTTCTTGAATTTCTTGAGGGGTTGTGAGAATGGTATCCACATGGTTGTCTTCTTCAAGAACCTTGTGTTCTTGAATTTCTTGAGGGGTTGTGAGAATGGTATCCACATGGTTGTCTTCTTCAAGAACCTTGTGTTCTTGTCCTTAACTACTTCTTGAAGTAGATCCTCTTCCATGTGAGAAATGTTTACTCTTGTGGTTTCTTGTATAGCTGCCTGAGCAATGCAACTAGTTGGTCTGTCTTCAGTGTTTAGCAATGGTATTTCCACTTATCTTTGGTGTGTCATCATGCTCAATGGAAGTACATGACATACATGTAAATGCCTTTTGACTCCTTTAGCATTGTCAGGTGAAAGACAAGACAAGCGCTTTTTGACCACTTCTGCATCTTCAGGTGCCAATTTTGACAAGCATTTAACCTGGTCGCTGGTGAAGTAGCCAGCACTAATACTGTCTTTTCTTTTTCTACTGTTCTGTTTCTTTTCTTGGGCAAAGGAGGTAATGGTGGTCCCTCCTGCCCCTCTTGTTGTTGCAGAGGTACTCTTTATTGCAGTGCTCATCTTCATTGTGGCATCCTAGACACAATTCGTAGGCCCTTAATCTTGCTACAGGAGACCTTTTGTCGTGCAGTCCAAGACCTTTGAACTTCTTACAGAAGATTTTATCATGATGTCGGTCATCTCCACACACAATGCATGTGCTTTCAGTGTCCCTTGTTAAGGTTGATGAATTGGCAAATGCTTGCTTGTTTTGTTGAGCAATGTGTGTTAAATCGTTCGATTTCTTCAAGGTCCCTCACTCGACCATTCAGGAATGATAACAACTTGCTGAATTGGTTGAAAGTTGACACTTTGTTTGTAGGATCACCTATTGTTTGCAGGATCACCTACAAACAATAGTCATTCATTCTGGAGGAAGAAAGCCATTTTACTTTCCACTGACAGCACGGTGACTTCATCTTCTGCTGCACCATAATCTTCTAAATCCTTCTAAAGCTTTTTCTGTTTTTTTTGATAAGCCCAATAACTGTCTTGGGTTGTTCCCCCTAATGGTAGTTCCTGCAGTTCCCTCAGGACTGTAACGACAATGGATGTTTTGTTTCCATACTCTGAATATCTCTTCGCCATTACTGTAGAATAGTAGTCGAAGGCCTTTTATTATCTTTTCGTCTATGCTCTCAACTAACTGAGCTTTCATAACTTCATGTGATCCGTGTAGGTTAGCTTGTCTTTGCAGTGACTCCCAGGCTTTCTTCCATCTGTAATAGTCTCTGTTGCAACCACTGAAGATGGGTAGACGAGTTGATATTATCTTAGTGGACTGGGCTGGGACTGACGGTGGCTGCACGAGCGCTTTTTCTCAGCCTGTGGGCTGCAGAATTGGACTTTCTTATGCTTCAGGCTACTCTTCATCTCTAGGATAGTTTCAACCCTCGCTTTTAGTTCCTTCATCTCATTCCCACGCTGAGATAGATTCTGTTGCTTCAGTCACCTGATTTTCCGGGTCGTATAGGTGTGATTGGTAGCCATTGCGATTTATGTATGTCAGCAGGAGATAGCTGTATAACTATGTCGCAATCCTTTTCAGCCCATTTAATTACAGATGTAAGGCTGCTCTTCATATATCTCGTCACTAGACTGGTCAGAACGAGTTCCTCCATTTCCCTAAGCTTTACTTTTATTTTCCTCACGTCGTCTTCCAAGTGCTATATAAGCGCTATTTTCTCTTTCCCATCAGCAGCTTCGATTTCAAGCACAGTTTTGTAGCCTTCACTTGCATCTCTTACTTTGCAAATGTATCTGAAGAGCATAGTGAATTTCTTTTGAAGCTCTTTCTCCGTCTACCTGTCTGCCACATTGTGAATTAAGTTAAATTTCTTTTTGAAGGAACCTTTAGCAGCAGCATGTTTCCTTTTATCGCAAGTTCTGTGGTCTCTCCGGTCATCACTTATTACATTTAAGTAGTGGTGTCTCTTCGTCGTCCACTAAATTTACCAATAATTTACTTTGTACAACCACCTAGTATCATATAATGCATGTCAATTATCAAACAAGTGAATTTTGCATTACATTTGTATCACAGGCTTGAAAGACATGCATTTTTAGCATATTGTCATAAGAATTGTCACTCTTTGATGAATACATGTACAGTGATGTACAGTTATCTGATGCGTATTTTTAACAATACACTCCTGATCAAATCTTAAGACCAGTTGAAAAATTGCTAAAATTTGCATTTCATTACATTTGGATCTTAATGAGGTTTTAAGTACAGCTACAAAAACAGGAAGGGGGAGTGAGACAAAAAAAATTTGGAGCTTGTAATTTCAACAAAAAAAATAATAAATGAAATCGGTTGTTTATCACCTGATAAAAAGTTTAAGACCACATGCTATAAAAGCCCAAATCTGCTCAAAATGTTCATTTTCTGTCAGCCATTCACACTGTCATGCCCTCCTGATGGCTAAAGCTAAGAAGCTTTCTCTTATTGAACGTGGTCGGATTGTCGAGCTGCATAAGCAAAGCCTCTCGCAGCGTGCCATTGCTGCTGAGGTTGGGCGCAGTAAGACAGTCATTCTACATTTTTTGAAAGATCCTGAGCATTATGGAACAAAAAAGTCAAGTGGTAGACCCAAATGATATCATACCTGCGCTGAGTCAGAGGATCCAATTGGCTGTCCATCGAGACACGGGGCCGTCTTCGACCCAAATTAAGGCCCTTACTGGTGCCGACTGCAGCGCAATAACCATCGGACAGCATCAGCGGGAAAAGGGTTTAAAAAACAAATTCAAAGACCTCGTCTCCTTCAACGCGGCAAAACTGCCCGTTTCGACTTTGCCAGGGAGCATCAAACATGGGACATTGAAAGGTGGAAAAAAGTTTTATTCTCTGATGAGAAAAATGTAACCTTGACGATCCAGATGGCTTCCAGCGTTACTGGCATGACAAGGAGATCCCACCTGAGATGTTTTCTACCCGGCACAGTGGAGGGGATCCATCATGATCTGGGGTGCTTTTTCATTCAGTGGAACACTGGAGCTTCAGGTGGTGTGGGGTCGTCAAACGGCGGATGCTTACGTGCAGATGTTGCAGCGGGCATCCCTCATGCGTGAGGGCTCTCGTCTGTGTGGTAACAGCTGGGTTTTTCAACAAGACCACGCTGCAGTTCACAATACTGGCTTGACGAAGGACTTCTTCGGGGAGAATAACATCACATCACTCTCTTGGACCATCCTGCATGTTCACCTGATTTAAATCCCAAAGAGAACATTTGCAGATGGGGATTTGTTCTGGTTTGGAGAGTTTTTTTGTTATTTTTTGAGTGATGGTCTTAAACTTTTGAACAGATAATAAACAACCTATTGCATTTTTTTTTCTTTAAATTACAATCTCCACATTTTTTTGGTCTCCCTCCCCCTTTTTGTTTTTGCATAACTCTACTTAAAACCTCATTAAGCTTCAAATGTGCAAAATACAAATTCTAGCAATTTTTCAACTGGTCTTTTGATCAGGAGTGTATATTTCCAAAACAGCCAAATTCAACCGAACACAGCGTCCCTCTCTTTCCTCGTCTTCCATCATCTGCTTCTCCCTATTTCTTATGACCATTGGCAGAACATCTGTACTCAGAGTACGCAGCACAAGGGCGAGAGTCTCTTTTCATTTGTTTGCCTCCTCTGTTTGCCCCAGGGTTTTCCCATTTTTTGTTTTCTCAACTGCTTCTTCACTTTATTCCACTGAATTTCAAAATGACTCCACAAGGTTTTTTTACATAAGGGAATTTAAACTTTATTTTACCCAGACATTGGATGTTGAAGCTTAACACTTAAATTGACTGCTGAGAACAACCGGAGGAGACATAAAAACATGCAAAATATTGAAGTCAAATTTAGGATGTGCATGTTCTCTTCCTCTTACCAGCATGTTCCATGAACTGTGGTTTCGTGCTAGGTCCGCTTCACTTTAATGCGCCTTGCTTTAAGCATGTTATATTGCTGTTGCAGAAAAATCTCCTTTTTAAAGATAGCATACATCACATTAATAGCTTTCACAGATGGCAGGCTGAGCTGGGCAAGGCAAGTGTGACGGTTAATGCTGCAAATTAGCTGAGAAGACTTGGATTGAGGTCAATAATTTCTCATCTGACCATCTCGCTCTCTTGCTTTGCCTACGTAACGTTCATTTATCACCTGCATTGTTTATTTTTCTTTGTAAATGAGCAGCTGAGCAGTGTGGCATTCGGTTTGTATTATGCATGTGGGCCTGTTCCGCTGACACTCTGTGACACACTGCTCATCCATGCATGTCCAATGCCTCTGCCCATTTGTGTCACACTGCTGAGCTGTACCGTACTCGCAGTTCTTAGCAATATTTGGATGACCTTTTCATCATATTGTAGCAACCTGGTCATGACTGCTTTCATGTTGTGTAGGTTTTCAATTATTTGCTATAATTTTCAGCCGTGTTTTTCTTTGTGCAGGGTATTACATTTGAGGAAGTTGAGAATTTCTTCACGTTCTTGAAGAATGTCAATGATGTGGACACGGCGCTGAGCTTCTACCACATGGCTGGAGCGTCCATAGATAAAGGTAACACAGACTTTTCCTCTCCACTTCTCTCCTCATTGGAACATTTCCATTTCCTTGATGTCAGAGTTGTCAATTCCCTGCCAGCCATTATCTCTTCCCAGTTCTATTTGTCCATCAATTCATGTATCAGCTATTTCTTTAGCCACGCCTTATACCAGAGCACAGGCCCTGTGGTTACATGACACGTTCTTCGAACCTGTTGAATAAAGACCAAACAAGGGAATACAAATTTAAATTTGAGGTGCACTCAAAATGTGCTTATTTTTTGCAGTGTTCAATCACCACCACATCATAAAAGATTGCACAATTGTGTAATAAGTTTGCACAATGTTAAGTTAATGAAAAATAGTGGCAAATAAAACCTTGCACTCACAAAACATGTCAGTGGTAACAATTGTGCTGATTGGACTCCACATGATTTTTAGATATCAATAATAGGGGTGTCCCAATACAGCTTTTTCACTTCCAATACGATACGATTATTACTTATTATTAGTATGTAATATTACAAAATGCTTGATCAAGTGATATTACTCAAACAGACAACAATAGTCAGCAACAGTCGGTATGAGAAAACAGACCCATTTACTTCTTTATGCACCTGGGGTATACTTTTATCTACAATGTAGTGGCAGCTTGGCAAAATATAGCAAGGTTTGAGGTGCTTAATTTAGCATTTAAACTCGACATTAAAACTCCTGTGGGTTAAATCATCAATCCAATAAACGTTATCCAAGATTCATTTTATCATCACAATACCTCAATAATCAGTTAGAGCTATGGAATTTCCATTCCACCTATGACAAAAAATTTCAAAATAATACACATAGTATAAAATCCCTTGTAAAGATCTGTCCAGGTTCAGGGAACATGTGTTTAGACAGTAAGTGTGTGGTTTGTTTCTTTTTGTAAAAATTATTTAACATGTATAGACCAGCACAATGGATTTAAAGTAAAAGAATCAAGATATAATTGAAGTGTAAGCCTTTTATCATTCTTCTAAAAGGCTTTACTGGATTGGTGTCATATAAACTTTATTTATAATACTAATACAATGCTTATTGTTTATATTTGGTGAAGCTGAAATTAACTATACTTTAAACCCAGTCTGTGGATCAGTATGACAACATCACATTTGTGTGTCTATTCATATACACACCTAATAAAGTATTTATTGCAAGTGCACGACAGAAAAACGGAAACCTTTTTGGCATCTGCTTAATGAGTCAACATATTCTCCATTCAGTGCAGTGATTCAGCCTTTTTAGTTTTCCCTCCATATGTTTTCTGTCATTTATTGGCTGTGATTCACGGCTGAAACACTCACTGATAATAAGCGCAGGGTCCACACCTAACGTGCTTGCTTTCAGCTGCATGTTTTGTATACATACAGGAACTCGCCGTTGGAGAGCAATTGTGTCGTCTTGTCTGCGGCTTTATGGCAAGCTGTGTCTGCACATGATTTGAATCCTTCCAAGTTGTCTGACTGCATTCCCACTCTTCAAGCCTGAAGGAGCAATTATTGTTTCCTCTTTTGGCTTTTTCATATTCCTCCCGATCAGATGATTGAGATCATGCTAAACTGCACGCCCTTTTGGACAGTTTCCAGACTGTTTATGTGTGTGTAGGTGCACACATTGACTGTCTTGAAGGTGGAAAAAAAGGCTACTAATGGGATCCTTTTTATTAATATTATAGCAAACATTTCACCTTGATTCTTTCCTACTTCTCTCTTTCCCAGTCTTTATCAGTGATCGTACATGAGATTAAATGGATTTTCAATATTTTATCATCTTGCCTGAGGCTTTTTTTCACCCCCTGTCCATTTCTCCTCATACCCCTCCATCATCCTCTGTCAGTCATTCTCAGCTGAACCTGCTAATGCTGTCAGACTCTCTCTCTCTCATTTGCATACCTATCAGACTGTGTTCACTGTCAATGGCAGCATTTCCCTGCTTTTGATCCAAGGCAGCGATTCACAATGTCCTGACAGTTGTCCACAAAACACCATTATGCTTCTCCACTAATGAGTTTCTCAGTCTGTGGTTCTCTGTCTCCTAGTTACCATGAAACAGGTGGCCCGCACTGTAGCCAAGGTGGAGTTGTCAGATCACGTGTGCGATGTGGTGTTTGCGCTGTTTGACTGCGACGGTAAGCAACTGATCATTTAAAAGTCTGCTTCGGCTGAGTAACTCTTTTTCAGTCTTTTTGCATTTTTTCTACTCTGAAATATGGACCACCCTTCCCTACTTCTCCTCTTCAGGGAACGGCGAGCTCAGTAATAAGGAGTTCATTGCCATTATGAAGCAGCGGCTCATGCGTGGGCTGGAGAAACCCAAGGATATGGGCTTCACTCGGCTTGTGCGCGCCATGTGGAAGTGTGCTCAGGATACTGCCTGGGACTTTGCAATGCCAAAGACATAATGGGGCCCAAAGGTGACGTGCGAGTGGGAGTAACAGCACCATTAGAGACATTTTTCTCCAACTGTTGTAACAAATTTAAACAGTGAATACAACAGAGGCTGCAGCCCTGAGAAGCACCATTGTTCATGTTGGTGTCACTCAGGCCAACTGTAAACCGGAACCATGCATGAGTGCCCCATGAGTTTGCCACACATATTTGTATAATAAGCATATACAGCCATATATTTGATGCCATTGTACGGCATTCAACAGCATGTGACCCTTTGTTAAATGCTAAAATCAAGTAGAAACTATTATTTGACTCATCTCCAAAATGTTGCCCCTAAATATTAGTCAACTCCCAAGCTACTTCTACCACTTACATTTTTATTTTTCTTCATCAAGGATGTCACCCTAAGATGTTCAAAATGTATATTATTCTGATTATATTGCTCACTGAAACACTTTCTAAGATGAATGTTATGCAAATTAAAAGTTTGTTTTTATACTTGAATGGGACTTTTTTTGCCTGCTGGGAATAGGCGAGACTAACCTGTGGGGCAGCAAGGAAGTCATTTCTCGTGTAGGTCATCTAATTTTTAAGTAGCAATTGTACATATTGGCTTGGTGTGTAATGCTAGCATCACTTGGCTTACACCAGGGGTGTCCAAGGTGCGGCCCGGGGCCCTGAATTAAACAGGAAAATGTTAATATTAGTATTTGTCACCTTTAACACAAATCTGACATAAATTTTTCCATCCATCCATCTTCTTTCGTTTATCTGAGGTCGGGTGGCGGGGGCAGCTACCTAATACGAGAAGCCCAGGCTTCCTTCTCGCTGGCTGCTTTGTCCAGCCCCTCCCGGCAGGTGCTGAGGCGTTCCCAGGCCAGCTGAGAGACAGTCTCTCCAACGTATCCTGGGTCTTCCCTGAGGCCTCCTACCGGTGTCCTGATCACATCCCCAGGGAGGGAGGCGTCCAGCAGGCATCCTGACCAGATGCCCGAGCCACCTCATCTGGCTCCTGTCAGTGCGGAGGAGCATTGGTTCTACTTTTGACTCTCTCCCAGAAGACAGCGCTTCTCACCCTCTCCATCTCTGAGAACCCAGCCACCCTACAGAGGAAACACATTTTGGCCACTTGTACCCGCAATCTTGTTTTTTCGGTCACCACCCAAGGCTCATGACCATCGGTAAGGGTCGGAACGTAGCTCGACTGGTAAATTGGGAGCTTTGCTTTTTGGTTCAGCTCCGTGTTCACCACAATGGGCCTATGCAGAGTCAGCATCACTGCAGACGCTGCACCAATTTGCCTGTAGATTTCGCGTTCCATCCTTTCCTCATTCCTCAACAGGACCCCGAGGTACTTGAAATCCTCCACATGGGGCAAGATCTCATCCCCAACCCAGAGATGGCACTCCACCCTCTTCCAGGCAAGAACCATGGACTCGGACTTGGAGGTGCTGATTCTGACATTCTCTTTAAAAAAATATACCGGTGTATATACAGCATATAGCATCTTAGCATATCGACATGGGTTGGTTTTAGCCTTTTTACAAAATTAAAAATATCAAAATGGCCTGAATCCTTTAATTTTTTAGCATGCCACTCACAATATTGTCTAGACCAGGGGTCACCAACATGGTGCCCGCGGGCACCAGGTAGCCCCCCACGACCACATGAGGTGCCCGCACGTCTGCTTTTCATTCAGGTTTTCAGTTAAAAATGAAATAACAGTACAAAGAAATGCATTTTGAAATACAAAATGTGAGTTGTGGACAACAGCATTTTGTTAATGTTCTGGTAAAACAAGCATATTCGCTTTATTTGGGTTTAAAATAAGCTCTGAAAATAAATGTTACAAAAATGAGTAGCTCTTGGACATTTTCATTTTGTAAAAGTAGCTCTCACAAGGAAAAACGTTGGTGACCCCTGGTCTAGACTCAGGAAAGAGCTCACCCTGATAATGCTTTCATTGTTGCAGGTGCCGTGCGCAGTCTGTCCCTCTATATCAGAATATTGAAAGCCATTACAGGAATGAACTGGAAGGCTTGTACACTCCACTGCTGATTCCCGAACATGTGGCATGAAAGCACCGCCTGATGGACCGCTTAGTTCCTCCTGCATGACAAGTGTGACTGGGAAAAAAAAAAAGTCGTCAGCAGGTTTCATTTTGAAATATATCACAATTCTATACTTCCTGTGTGTCATCCCGAGGTGACCTGCAATCTGGCATAGTTAGAATGGAGGATTAATAATTTAGAGGCAACAAGAGCTTTCACTAGAGTGCAGGAGACTTCCACCACAGCTCAATAAGAATGACACAATTCTTCCTATAGCTAAGCTGCTGTTTATACTTTAAGAAACATTTGTAACACTATGGTGGTGGTATTTAACCATTAAGGTCTTTTAAATATCCTCACCGTCCCTAATGATAAAAAAGATGGTTTAATCTACTTTTCTTTGGCCAACTATTAAAAATATTGATTAGATAAATTACATTTACTACTACCAACAGAGGTTCTTTAACTATGCTGGAGATGCAATAAAAGGTCTGAACAATTAGCACACACTTCTCTCATGGCCTGTCAAAATAGAATGGCTTTGGATATGCGCTTAGTTAAAGGAGAAGGAGTCTGTAAAATCTTTTTCTGATGTACCTTCATCCCTATAAACAATGCCCCAGATGGAAGTATGAGTGCTCGGCTGACCTCTCCGTCAAATGAGCTCACAGAGAATTCTGAACGACCCCAGAACGACCCCTTCTGGAGACTTCTGCAGACTTAGTTTAGAATTAGAATTAAGAATTGGTTCATTTGGTGGTCAGGCCTAATTAGGGATAGCTACCGGTAGCTGTATTTACCAAATTCCGTTGATACTACCGAGCAGCGACTCAAGTAAAATCAAATGGTACCATGTTCTGGTAGTCTCCGTGGAGTGTCGTGTTCGTTAGTCAGTGATAATTCTACAACAACAGGCCGGGAGATTGCATAAAAAGTATGTGAGAAAGAATTCATAACCAGTGTATTTCATTACACTTTTAGTAAAGTAACACTAGAATGTCCGAATACAACAATTTAGATGTCACTGACATGTAATCCAGCAATTAAAAATTATACATACCAGAAAGTGTGTATTGAAACTTTTACTGTACAATCACTGACAGCAATCTACTAAAGTGGCAAATTTTTTTTCTCTACATCTGACGAGCACTAAATACAAGAATCAAGGCAGATATCGTTTAAACACACATTAAAACATTACCAACAACATGAAAGCACTATAGGAAGTTATATTATCCGTTAGCCCGACGGCGTCTGCATGGACAGCTTCACAGCTAAAAGCAAAAAAGTTTGCTTTCACTTTCATTTGCAGTTTGTACTACGGTACGTCAATTTGTAAAATATTATACCTTTTATTTTTTCACTCCATCCTCTTTAGCTCATTTGTTTTAAACTTATTTGTGTTCCTTGGAGGCACCGTGGCCTAGTGGTTAAATCTGCACTGGTCAACTTGCTCCAGTCTTCACTGTGAGCTGAAATCGATCTCTGGACCTGTGTAAAGTTCCATCCTACTGTAGACGCTCTACCATCATCCCAGTCGCTAAGAAACCTGCAACCACTGGTAGTGGCTGACCATCTGTACCCATAGGTAATTTGAAAGCCTTGTGTAAGACCACCGGAAGAGTGTCACAGGCCCCTTAGCCTTTTTTGTTTTGGTGTTGTATTTCTGTCTTATCCTTTTGATTGTTTTGTGTGGATTTACAGCTCTTCAGCTGTTTTGGAGCTGGACTGGGGTGGAGTTTTTTTTCTTTCATCATTTAAATAAATTTGAAAAAAAAAAAGACGATCTGAACCAGAGTCGTTCAAATTCAAAAGATGCCCAACCCTAGTCGTCCTTCACAGGACTGTGGACTTGTAAGATGTAAATGCCCTGTCAAAATGTCCATTAATGTTGTTACCACTCAAATGTTTATGGAAAGAAATTATAGAAAAATTCCACCCTAGTGGGAATTGTGGCCTTATGTCCCATCTCGAACAACAAAGAGCATTCAGTGGAAATCAAATGGCAAGTATAAGTCTTGATGTTTTTAATATTGTAATTACACTTAGGGTTGATAGAAAAAAGTGTACAACAATCTCAACAGATGTACGTTCTTAACAGTTGGTGAATAATACATTTCCAACAATTACCAGGAAAGACAAAAGATTAATTTCAACATACACAGGGTCCTAATTGGTGAAATTGAATAAGACTTGATACAGATCATAAAACATACTTATGTCCTTCGTGTGATGTTTAAGGCAAAACGAGTACAAAAAAGAAAGAAGCCATTAGACACAGAAAATAACACAAAACAAAGTGGTGGGTGGCTGTCATTCACACGTGAATTGAAAACCTGTTTTAAAAAAAAAAGGCCTGCATCAAATGTTCGTATTTACTCTGGACTGGTGGTCTTAACACACCTAATGGCTATATGTGGTCATTGTGCATCTTTGCTTCTTTCACCATTAATCCACTGAAGTGTTACTTTCAAAAAATGGCACTCATTAACTAATCTGTATATGCTAGCAGGTTATATGTTGCTTTTACGTCTGTTACCAGAGGAAGCATCCAGCCGACTGGCACCCTTGCTTCACACAGGCGCTGTACAGTGCAGGTGAAAGGAGCCAAAAAGGCATGTTGCTGTCAAACTTAATAAGAGTTAACTGTGGTAGAGATGGTGCCGCCACGATAACGTCCTCTCCTTTTCTTTTTCTTTTCATGGCAAAATGATTTGCCTTTAGTGAAGCGGTGGACATCGTTTGCTTTCTGGCTCCAGTCCCAGTTGGATCCAAACTGAATGAGCACAAAGTGTTGAATGGACAATTATTAGATTTACAGCTATGCAAAAAAAACAAAGGACATCCCATAGGGTCCCCTATGGATTGTGCTCAAAATGCATACATGTAACACAGATATCCTCTAACTTCTATAATCATTAGAGAAACAGTGATGGGCTATTAATTGCTAAGTCCTGCCTGTGCTCCTGCAAATAAGTTTGAGCTGAAGCCTTCCTAAAATATTCTTCAAGCGCCAACAAATTCAATAGGAAGTGCCCAGAATATGAGTTTAAATAATCATACAACCTATCATTTACTTAAATATGCTCATAAATCTGTGAGTTTCCCTTCAGTGTGTCATTATCCAATCCACCTGTCCATATTGCTGGGTTGCAACCATGTGACCTAAAAACATCCACGTCACTTTCGTTCCGATGCTTAGGGGGCACATATTCAATATGACAAGTACAAACTATCTTTGTGTAATGTTTGGCAAATGAAGGCGAATAACGAATGACATTGGAATTATTTGCTCCAATTGTGTGAGCCTGCATGGTGTGTTGTATAAAGACGTGAGATCGTCGTCAATAAGGCGATCAAACAGCCGTGAACGCTCATGTTCTGCGTCAGACATAATGAAAATAAGCCGATGAAAATAATGCTAACATTTACACCAAATCAGTCTGCATGAATGCAAGTCTTGGATGTGTCCTTCATCGCTTCGCTGCGCTGTTTTTCCATGAGTATAGCGTATAAACAAATAACACGATCACGGCCCTGTTCAGTTGCTTCCCAGTCAGCTGCAGCTGACACGGCCGATCTATGTACTGTATCATGGATGCCAGCCAGTGCGGCTGTGCGCGTGTACGTTAGTAAGCCTCACTCTCTGAACCTTAAGATCCGTGCTGGGCGTGGGGTTGTCAGTGTTGGCTTTTACCTTGGCGCCTAGCACTCTCAACTCTCATTCCCAAGGTGCTGGGTTTGAGCCCACGGCGGTGCGTGGGACTGACTGAACCAGGCAGGTTACACATATTTGCAAGTATGTATTACTTTGTGTCACGAGTCAAATATTCAACTGCTCCCTCTTTTACTTTTCCATCTTATTTTCTTACAGAAGAGCCGGCTTTGTAATCTTGGCAGTATATTTATAGTGTTTCATGAATACTTGGGCACTTATACAGTTGGCGCATTTAGATGAAGCTGATGTATGAGGAAATGAAACTATAGTTTTCTGTTGTGAGGCAGTTCTTTCTGTATTTACCATTTTCAGTAACATTTTTGAGTTCCAATAATATTTTAACTTTGGTTTTAATATAAAATTTGCTTGTTGTTTGTCCCTGAAACTTGGTCGTGTTCATACTCGGCTCCACTCGACAAGAGACAGATTCAGCAGCCACCTTTCTGTTTTTTGGTGGTTTCTTGAACTTTATTCCCTTTATGATGGACTATCTACGTAATAACTTTTCCCGAAAATTCAATTTGAACAATTTCCACATGCAAGAACAGCACATGTATGCGCCATTTTCGCTGACTTTACATGACTTCTAGTTACAAATACGCTTAATTGCCCCCCCATCTCTTTGAACCTGTGACACCAGCAAACAGACATGACGGCACACGGCCCAGCAATAAAGTCCACATCACTGAAAATCCAGTCCACGTACCTTTTAAGCACACACAACATACAGTATTAGCGGTGTTACGGCATATCGATATATCAAACTATTGCAATGTTTTACCTTACGATGGATTAAAATGGATTTAAAGTTATTAATAAAATATAGACACTATAAATGTCTTTCACCGTTCCTCCGGAGTGAGTTGAGTCACCATTTTACATGCCATCCACCTCCACTTTGGTGTTAAAAAAATCACTGTGCCAGGCGAAGGGAACCGCAACAAGGGGGCTGAAGAGCCAGCCACGGGTTTCCGACCCCTGCCCAAGACAGTATTCTAAAGGAGAAGTCCCAAAAATACTTCATCAGCTTACCTTAACATCAAACGAATTAGCTGCACAACGGGGATCCACCTCCATGTCTTCCTCCCGTATTCTTTCAAACTGTAGCAGATGAAAATAATGCTTCTAGCATTTACACCAAATCAGTCTGCATGAATACATTCTTGTATGTGTCCCTGTATCAGTAAGTTAAGTCACCATTTTACATGCCGTCCGCCACCACACAAAAATCACTGTGCAGGGCCAAGGGAGAAGCAACAGGGGGCTGACGAGTCAGCCGCGGGTTTCCGACCCCTGCCCAAGACAGTATTCTAAAGGAGAAGTCCCACAAATACTTCGTCAGCTTACCTTAACATCAAACGAATTAGCTGCACAGCGGGGAGCCACCTCCACGTCTTCCTCTCGTATTCTTTCAAACTGTACATTGGGCTGTAAACACAAGACCACAATTTATTTTTATGACTTGTTTCCTGCCAAATGAAAATACAAGAGTAGTTTTAGACATCATCGTGGCTCATGTTTCAGGCCTTGATGTTTGTCTGCTATTGTGCCACTAGGTGGCAGTGGTTTGAAAACACCGTTGGTGAAGCATGTTATCAGCCAGTCCATTTGGAAGGAAAGCCTCTTTTCTTCATTCATACGTTTGTTAGTTATTCAATTGTTTAAACTTTGCTTATGAAGCTAACTGTTGATTATCAGATTTTCCACGACTCTTCATAAAACCTGATGTTCCTACTTTCTTATTTGCTTTAGGAAACGTCTGTGGTGTAGTGGTTGCGTTCTTGTTTTTTGGAATCTTGGTTTTCGCCTCTTCCTCTTCTTCACTTTCTGATGACTTCTCATCCTTTTGCTTTCTTTTGGTGTCTGCGTACATTGGGGGGGATCGAATAGCTTGTCTTATTTTGTCAACCAAGTTATTACGACCTTGTACTTGGTTCTCCATCTCTTCACTTTTTGTTTTGGGAGTGGTGGGCGCTGAGCTGTCTGAGGAAGCACTGCTGCTACCTTTGGCTTTAGCAGCTGGTGGTGTCTTGGTGGATGCAGGAGGTGTGGAGGGTTTAACGGTATTTTTCCTAGTGTCTTCCTCTTCCTCCTCTGAACTGCTGTCACTGGATGATGACATTGCAGGCTTAGGTGATGCAGCTTTGGGAGCTTTGCCATTGGTGACAACAGTCTTGGCAGGGGTGGTCTTAGTTTGAGTATCAGAGTCTGAGCTGTCTGAGGAGTCTGAGCTGCTCTCCTGAGCCTTCTTTGCTACAGCTGCCTTCGCAGCTCCAGGCTTGGCTACCACTGCTGCCTTCTTGGCAAGTTCTTCGTCACTAGAGCTGTCATCACTGGACTCTGCTGCTGGAGCTTTGGTAGGTTTGTTGGCCACTTTAGGTGCTGCAGGTTTTTTGACAACAGGTTTAGCCTTGGCTTGAGCTTTGTCATCAGAAGAGTCAGAGTCTGAGCTGCTCTCTGCATGGGATATTGCCTTTGCTGCAGGGGTAGCTGCTTTAGTTGCAGCTGGCTTGGCTTTAGGAGGTTCGTCATCTTCTTCCAATGAGGAGTCGGAGTCTGAGCTGCTTTCTGCACCAGCAGCAGACTTTGCTGGAGGGGCAGCAGTCTTTACCGGTTTAGCTGCAGTTGTCTTAGATTTTGTTGGTTCTTCATTCACAGATGATGAGTCTGACTCCGAACTGCTTTTTTCTGCCGCTGACTTTGCTGGTGCAACAGCTTTTGTTACAGGAGTTGCTGTTTTTGTAGCTGCAGAGGCAGGTTTAAGCTTTGGTTTGGCTTTGACTGGTTCTTCCTCGTCTTCAGAGGAGGAGTCGGAGTCCGAACTGCTTTCTGCAGCCTTTGCGGCTGCCGCCTTGGAGGAGGCTTCCTTTGCGGCAGCCTTCATCACTGCCTTTGTGGCAGCCTTCGCGGCAGCCTTCGCGGCAACCTTCGCAACTGCCTTCACGGCAGCCTTCGCAACTGCCTTTGCGGCAGCCTTAGCAGCAGCATTCGCGGCTGCTTTCGCAGCTGCCTTTGCAGCCTTTGCTGGAGGAGTAGCAGCCTTTGCAACAGGTGTAGTTGTGCATGCCTTGGCTTTTGCAGGTGGTTCATCTTCAGATGAAGAGTCCGAGTCTGAACTGCTTTCTCCTGCCATAGCTAGAACAGACTTTCCATTAGGAGTGGCAGATTTAGATGTTTGAACAGCAAGCTTAGTTGGCTTTGCTTTCACTGGTTCATCTTCAGATGAAGAGTCAGAGTCTGAGCTTCTTTCTGCTGCAGTGGTGGCAGCCTTAGTAGCAGGAACAGCAGCCTTCGCAGCAGGCTTAGCTTTAGCCGCTTTTGTAGCAGGTTTGGCTGGCGCTTCATCTTCTGAGCTGCTGTCTGAATCTGTGAAGACAGTTTTTAAAAACTGAAATCCTTGTCAGGCATTTCACAAAAAAAGCAAATTTTAAATACAGTATGCTTAGAATCTGCTGTTTCTTCTGTAAACCATTGCCTCAGAACTAGGGTGATCAAACCCCCTGTTTTGCCAGGACATGTCCTGTTTTCACGTCATGTTTTTGTTTTTACAAAGTTTTGAAAATGTCCCAGTTTTCATTGTTTTGCACTGGCAAGTAAATTGAACGGCATCAGGGCAGTCCACACCACCATGTGGGTGGTTCTTTGAATCAGTGTTACCAAAAGCACGCAAAAAGCCAACGAAAAAGCACAACATAAAGGAGGAGTTAATCCTCTGACGCTTGCTGAGATAAAGTCTTGTAAAATTGGGGATGTCCTTGTGACTTTGGAGAGCACATTTAGAAATGGAATATTTTCATAGAGCACACAAAACCTGTTTACAACTAT
The DNA here is from genome assembly GCF_027744805.1 of Dunckerocampus dactyliophorus. Classification (NCBI taxonomy): domain Eukaryota; kingdom Metazoa; phylum Chordata; class Actinopteri; order Syngnathiformes; family Syngnathidae; genus Dunckerocampus; species Dunckerocampus dactyliophorus. Next base: position 12,384,059 of record NC_072832.1, on the reverse strand, counting down.
CTAAATAAGGTTTCTAACATTATTAGAGTCCTATAGACATCAAGTAACACCTCTATAGTCACCTTTATACTCGTCTTAGCCAATATAGTAGACAAAATAACAGTAAATAAGCCATTTGATACATAAATATTACTTATGTGTGTTTGTGTTCCCTAGGGGAGCCAAGTGGCGGCCAGACACAAAGAGATGTCGGGTGTCCGGAGTTGAGTTTTAGCTAGGCATGTGTAACGGCCTCACGAGGAGCCTGTGTTTTTATTGGCGTTTGGGTGTGTCGCTGAACATTACTGTAACCTTACTGACACATAGTGACCAGTGTAGAATACTACATATCATTCACAACGTCTTTGAATGCGTAGTTTATGTAGCCATTTTTATTCTAGAAAATGCTTGTATTGTATTGTATTGTATTGTATTGTATTGTACCTTATTTATCCCACAGCAGGGAAATTCACTTGTTACAGCAGCAAGCAAGATACGCAAGTAAAGAATACATAGTGACACATGGTTCAAATGGTGCAGGTGCTTGATGCAAAAAATACAATTTGCCTTACTATGCATATTTTTGACTAATAATAGGCCGTATTCAACCACGCAACAGCACGATTTATGAACATATTTTTTAAAACCGTGGTAAGAGTGAAGCCGCGAAATTCGAACCACTAAGACTGTTATATATAAAGGCCCGGTCACACGGCCCGAACTTTGCTGTAGCGTTCCTGGAGCGGTGAAAAAAAGTCATCACCGCTCGTAACCGTGCACAAAATGGGGAAAAAATCAAAAACACAGGCGTTGTCCTAGCGGTGCACCGCTGAAGCCGGCATTGCTTTAGTGTTGGTTTAACGGTAGCGAACGTTGGTTTAGCGGTGACGCGAGCATTGATAGAGCGGCGTTCTGCGCATGCGGGCTGGTGGCATCCTCATGAAGTGCTGGAAGGCTCGTGTATCCTCGTTCCTCAGCTCCACCATCAGCTCTGTCTCTCCTTCTCTCTCTTCTCCTTCTGTCAACAGCTTGTTGCAATCTGAGGAGGTTCTGATTCTGCTGCTGGACTAGTGCACCAATCATAGCAAGTCTCTCAGCATCCAGGGTAGTACAGTTTTACTGTGACTTTGAGCAAATTCGATATAACTGAGGTCTGTACTCAACGGCTATTCCAAATGGGCTCCTGGTCCATTTCTCCCCGTATTTATAGCCAAATTCTGGTCCCCCTCCGACACCTCCATACCAACGCCAAACCAAAGTTAATCACCGCAATGGATCGCTGCTTCATCACTGCTTCAACGCCTGACACCGTTCCAGCAATCGCGTGTCGGCTGGTAAACGCTTACAGCCGCTCCACCAAAGTTTGTGCAACGTTTAATCACCGTCCGGGGCAAAGCGGCAGTGGTCCAGCGTTCAAGATTTCTGCGTTGGCCTAGCGGACTCAAGCGTCCACAAACTTGCGTCTAGCGGCGCCAAACTTTGACTGGGCGCTGTTGGAGCGGTGATGAACTTTGCCGTGGTGGAAAATTGACCGCTCCTCACCGCTCGCAATATTTTGTGCAGCTCAAAACTTTCGGAGCGGTAGGAGGGACCATCAGCGGTGGCCGAGCGTATACGGCGTTGCCTTAACGGGGGCCAACTTCTGTTAAACGGTGATGCGCGATTACGAGCGGTGATGAATTTTTTTCACCGCTCCAAGAACGCTACAGCAAAGTTCGGGTGGTGTGACCGGGCCTTAAATACAACAATATAAGCCATCGACTTTTGGCTCTCATACAAATACATCCGAAGCCCTCCTGTGTCTAATAACTTGAGTTTATAAACAATAAAATATATATATATATATATATAAGAGAACTCAAAATGATTCATCCTATCACAGTAGGATCATCCGATACGACTGGCTTTGACACATCCCTATTTGGATCGATCCGCCCACACCTAATTGAGGCTCAACAATCAAGATGGCCGCCCTCCGCGTCTACAGTACAGTAAGTGCAAAAAATTAAATAGTTTAAATCATTTTTTAAGTGTTAAGAGGTCTTACTCACATACTGCCCAGCTTCTCTCTCCTAGCGCGACTTTAATGTGTACAAAATACAATGCCATACCGTATATAATCAAGTATACTGCTTTTTAAAAGACTTATCGGGGTTTGTTCATACAGTGCGGCTTCATCCTTCGGAAGTAACTGAGCGCCTTAAAACGTAATTTGATAGTTAGGACGAAGAACGACCAAAAGGGGACGTGTTTGTGACGTAACTTGACAGGTTAGTATGACGTTAATGTCGTTGAAGACTAGTCCTCCACACAATGGTGGACATATACGCAACTGTAAACGTACGTTTATAGTTGCGTATATGCTCTTCGTTAAAAGGACCATTTGTATTGTCACCACTCAATGTTCTGAAACGAAAATGTACAAAATTTCCGTGGTGGCAATTAAATGACAGCTATAAGGCTGTGTTTTTAATATTTTAATTGCAGTTAGGGTTGATAGAAAAAACGTATACAGTACAATTAATCTCAACAGAAACAAGTTCTCAACTGTTGGTGAATGTTACATTTCTACAAAGTATCAGAAGCGAGAAAAGCTGAATTTTAACATCAATACACAAGGTCCTAATTGGTGAAAAGGAATAAAATGTAATAAATACACATAAAACATACTTGTGTCCTCCATGTGATGTTTAAGGAAAAACTAGTACAAACACCTCTCCGATGTTCACATTACAGATGGAGAAATTTTACATAAAATCAACTGAGATTCCATTATAAAAAATTAACAGAACAAAAGGATGGAGATTAATGGCTGTCATTCATATATGAATAAATGGAAAAACTTAATTTTTTTTTCTTTTTTTTTTTTTTAAAGGCCTACTCAGCAGATTTACTATGGACTGGTGGTCTTGAGCCACCTAGTGGCTATATGTGGTCATTGTGCATTCTTGTTTCTTTCATCATCAGTCCATTGAATTGTTAATTTCAAACATTCAAGGGTCTGCATTGGATCAGATATGCTTGCAGGTTATGTGCTGCCTCTACGTCTGTTACCAGCGGGAGCATCCAGCCGACTGGCAGCATTGCTTCACACAGGTGCTGTACAATTCAGGTGAAAGGAGCCAAAAGGGGAGACACAGCTCAGTCGCTGTCAAACTTGATAGAGTTGACTGTGGTGGAGATGGCACCGCCTCGGTAACTTCCCCTCTTCTTCTTTGTCTTTTCGTGGCGAAATGATTTGCCTTTAGTGAAGCGAAGGTCATAGTTTGCTTTCTCGCCCCAGTCGCCGTTGGAGCCAAACTGAATGAGCACAATGCGTTGAGTGAACAATTATTACATGTAATACACACATCCTCAAACTTTTATACACATTAGAGAAACGGCCAATGACTTATGGACAACTAGTTACCAAGTCCCACCTGTGGCCATACATTTTGGTTGATGGCAGCCATGTTTTTCATGTGCTTCTCCGTCCATGTACATTTTTTTTAATGTCTGGGTGGACATAAGAGTTCTAACTTCAGGCCATAAATGTGTACAGGCTGAATACTGACTGGTGCCTGGATCAGCACGAGGAAGGCAAGCAATAGGGAGGCGGGAGCCTATGTGTGTGTCTGTGTGTAACCCGTTTGATTCAATGAAGCGATTGTTGATCGACCACCTCCTTGTCATGCTTCAACATTTGGACAAAAGCTTCATTTCTTTATCTCCAACACAAAAACATCACAATCCGGTAGATTTTTTTAAACTTCAGTCAGGATGTCTGTAGGCAGGACAATTTCCGGGAGTCTCCCACAGAATCCAGAAGAGTTGGCAGATCTGCTAAAGTTGTGCACATTTTGTGATGATTTGGCAAAACACCTGAAAGTTACAGCCTGTGTTTTATAGAACGCATCGAGCTGTGTGAGAATTTTCAAGTCAATCTGACTTTTGGGGTAACGGCGCCACAACGTCATAAATATATCACAGGCATCACAATAGGAGAGCCTATTTTGTGCAGCACTTCAGGAGTAGATTTTGCCGACACAGATATGTTGTGTAAAAAAACACAAAACTGAGGACACCCCAGACAGTATTCTTAAGGAGAACTACCACAAATACTTCAGCTTACCTTAGCATCGAAAGAATTATCTGCAAAACGGGGATCCACCTCCACATCTTCCTGCCGTATTCTTCGGAACGGCACGTTGGTCTGAAAACACAATATCACAGTTTATTTTCATGACTTGTTTCCTACCAAATCAAAATACAAGAGTTGTTTTAGACATTGTCATGGCACACATTTCAGTCCTTGATGTTTGTGGCAGTGGTTTCAAACCGCTATTGCGGAAGTATTTTATCAGCCAGCCCATGGCTGCATTCCAATTGCGGTTTAAGTCGCCTGGGCTGACTTGCCCTCGGGAGTTGGGTAAACAGTCATTTCCAACGTCATGCAGAGGACACTTGCAGAGCCAAAGGAAAGTGGATGTGGGTAGAGTGGAAGTGAAATGAAACGCACCTGACCATGTTTACTTTTAACCCAAGCAATCATGTTAGACCACTAGTTGTAGATGTAGCGGTATACTGATTCTTACAAATAAATACCTACCCATTACTATTTAGTTATATCATTTAGTAAGCCCTATTTGTATATTACCATTTCTATAAAAAAATAAAATTTGCTTATAGTCAGTATCTGAAGTTGGGATGTTAATTTCCATATATTTTTATAAAAGCATAAATGTATTTTTAGAAATGTATTTTTGTAAATAGTTTGCTCTGACATGTGGCCACTGCAAAAGTAGTCAAATATAATAATTACCATGCTCATTTTATGCATCTTCTTCCTAGGTGGTAAAACACCGGTGTTTGATGTTCATTACTGCCACAGCATGGATGTATTTTTCTTGCCCCACTGCAATGCATTATGGGTACTTTACAACTTGTGACCATCAATGTTGACTTGCTCCCTCAGCCCTCCAAAAGGTTGACCTAACCAACTTCACTTCAGCTTTTCGGAAAAACGAAACTTATGCCAGCAAGGATTCCCCTGAAGGAGAGTGCCGAGGGGAACTCAACATTGGTGACTTAAACCGCTATTGGAATGCAGCCTCTTCAGACAGAAGGATTTGGAAGGAAAGCTTCTTTTCCTCATTCATATTTGTGTATTTGTTTATTCCATTTTTTACATTTTGCTTCTGAAAGCTCATTGTTGATTTTCCACAACTTCATAAAATCTGTTGCTCTTACTTTCTTATTCTCTTTAGGAAACGTCTGTGGTGTAGTGGTTGCCTTCTTGTTTTTTGGAGTCTTGGTTTTCACCTCTTCCTCTTCAATTTCAGATGACTCATCCTTTTGCTTTCCATTGGTGCCTGCAAACATTCAGGAAGATCAAATTGCTTGTGTTATTTTGTTTGACAAACAAGCTATTATGATTCTCGATCTCTTCACTTACCGTTGGTTTTGGGAGTGGTGGGTGCTGTGGCAGCTCTTTTTGGTGCCTCGTCTTCTGAGCTGTCTGAGGAAGCACTGCTGCTACCTTTGGCTTTAGCAGCTGGTGGTGTCTTGGTGGATGCAGCAGGTGTGGAGGTTTTAACGGTATTTTTCGTAGTGGCCTCCTCTTCCTCCTCTGAACTGCTGTCACTAGATGATGACTTTGCAGGATTAGCTGATGCAGCTTTGGGAGCTTTGCCATTGGCGACAACAGTCTTGGCAGGGGTGGTCTTAGTTTGAGTATCAGAGTCTGAGCTGTCTGAGGAGTCTGAGCTGCTCTCCTGAGCCTTCTTTGCTACAGCTGCCTTTGCAGCTCCAGGCTTGGCTACCACTGCTGCCTTCTTGGCAGGTTCTTCGTCACTAGAGCTGTCATCACTGGACTCTGCTGCTGGAGCTTTGGTAGGTTTCTTGGCCACTTTAGGTGTGGCAGCTTTCTTGACAACAGGTTTAGCCTTGGCTTGAGCTTCGTCATCAGAAGAGTCAGAGTCTGAGCTACTCTCTGCATGGGATATTGCCTTTGCTGCAGGAGTAGCTGCTTTAGTTGCAGCTGGCTTGGCTTTAGGAGGTTCGTCATCTTCCTCAGATGAGGAGTCGGAGCTGCTCTCTGTAGCAGCAGCAGACTTTGCTGGAGGAGCAGTTCTTGCTGCAGGGGTTGCAGCCTTTAAGGTGGAGGTTGCAGGTTTAGCAGATGCTGCCTTTGCTTTTACTGGCTCGTCATCAGAGGAGTCAGAGTCTGAACTGCTTTCTGCAGCAGCAGCAGACTTTACTGGAGGAGCTGCAGCTTTTACAGCAGGTTTAGCTGTAGTTGTAGGCTTAGCTTTTGTCGGTTCCTCATCCTCAGATGAGGAATCTGACTCAGAGCTGCTTTTTGCTGCTGCCTTTGCCACAGGGGTAGCAGGTTTCGCTGCGGTCATCTTAGCTTTTGTAGGTTCTTCTTCCTCAGATGAGTCTGATTCAGAGCTGCTTTTTGCTGCTGCTGACTTTGCTGGAGCAGCAGCTTTTGCTAGAGGAGTGGCTGTTTTTGAAGCAGGGGTAGCAGGTTTAGCATTTACTGGTTTGGTTTTGACTGGTTCTTCCTCGTCTTCAGAGGAGGAGTCAGATTCTGAACTGCTCTCTGCAGCCTTTGCAGCTGCTTTTGCAGCAGGTGTTGCAGCCTTTCCTGCAGAAACAGCAGCAGGTGTCTTTTCTTTTGCAGGTGGTTCATCCTCAGATGATGAGTCTGACTCCGAGCTGCTTTTTGCTGCTGCTGACTTTGCTGGAACAGCACCTTTTGCGACCGGAGTGGCTGTTTTTGAAGCAGGGGTGGCAGGTTTAACCTTTGCCGGTTTGGCTTTGGGTGGTTCTTCCTCTTCTTCAGAGGAGGAGTCAGAGTCTGAACTGCTTTCTGCAGCCTTTGCAGCTGCCTTTGCAGCAGGTGTTGCAGCCTTTGCAGCAGGTGTCTTTTCTTTTGCAGGTGGTTCATCCTCAGATGATGAGTCTGACTCTGAGCTGCTTTTTGCTGCTGCTGACTTTGCTGGAGCAGAAGCTTTTGCGACAGGAGTGGCTGTTTTTGAAGCAGGGGTGGCAGGTTTAACATTTGCCGGTTTGGCTTTGACTGTTTCTTCCTCTTCTTCAGAGGAGGAGTCAGAGTCTGAACTGCTTTCTGCAGCCTTTGCAGCTGCCTTTGCAGCAGGTGTTGCAGCCTTTGCAGCAGGTGTCTTTTCTTTTGCAGGTGGTTCATCCTCAGATGATGAGTCTGACTCTGAGCTGCTTTTTGCTGCTGCTGACTTTGCTGGAGCAGAAGCTTTTGCGACAGGAGTGGCTGTTTTTGAAGCAGGGGTGGCAGGTTTAATGTTTGTCGGTTTGGCTTTGGCTGGTTCTTCCTCTTCATCAGAGGAGGAGTCAGAGTCTGAACTGCTTTCTGCAGCCTTTGCAACCTTTCCTGCAGGAACAGCAGCCTTTGCAGCAGGTTTCGCTGTGGGTTTCTTTTCTTTTGCAGGTGGTTCATCTTCAGATGATGAGTCTGACTCCGAGCTGCTTTTTGCTGCTGCTGACTTTGCTGGAGCAGAAGCTTTTGCGACAGGAGTGGCTGTTTTTGAAGCAGGGGTGGCAGGTTTAACATTTGCCGGTTTGGCTTTGGCTGGTTCTTCCTCTTCTTCAGAGGAGGAGTCAGAGTCTGAACTGCTTTCTGCAGCCTTTGCAGCTGCCTTTGCAGCAGGTGTTGCAGTCTTTCCTGCAGGAACAGCAGCCTTTGCAGCAGGTGTCTTTTCTTTTGCAGGTGGTTCATCCTCAGATGATGAGTCTGACTCCGAGCTGCTTTTTGCTGCTGCTGATTTTGCTGGAGCAGCAGCTTTTGCGACAGGAGTGGCTGTTTTTGAAGCAGGGGTGGCAGGTTTAACATTTGCCGGCTTGGCTTTGACTGTTTCTTCCTCTTCTCCAGAGGAGGAGTCAGAGTCTGAACTGCTTTCTGCTGCAGTGTTGGCAGCCTTATTAGCAGAAACAGCAGCCTTCGCAGCAGGCTTGGCTTTAGCTGCTTTAGTAGCAGGCTTTGCTGGAGCTTCATCTTCTGAGCTGCTGTCTGAACCTGTGCAGACAAATAGTATTTATTCCTTAAATCCTAGTCAGGGGTTTCACGAAGGAAGTACACAAACTCGCTTAGAATATGCTATTCCTTGCCTGAGCTTGACGAATCATCTTTTTTTGCTGGGGTCTGTTTCACCGGGGCTGCTTTAGCTGGTGTGACCTTGGCTGGAGGTTTTTTGGCCTCTTCTTCATCCGAGCTTGAATCTGCGAGGACACAAGATTTAAGAACAGTACAATGAACAGACTTAAGCCCTTTTAGGACAGTGATTTGAATCTTTGCTACCTGAGCTTTCAGAACTGGATTCTTTTTCTGCAGCAGGCTTCTTCACTATAGATTTAGCAGGTGCTGACTTTTTCATGTGAGCAGGCTTAGCTGGAAGGAGTACAACATAGTAAGAAACACGACGACGACATTCTGATTCCCAGAAAAGACAGTTGGTCATCTCTTACCAACTACTTTCTTCCCTCCATCTTTATTGCTGCTGTCTGAAGAGTTGTCCTTGGCCTTGCTGGCTGCTGATGAAACTGGAGCTTTCTGGACTGAAGCAGGAGGTGGGACTGCACTGTATGCTCCTACACATACAGAAAGTAGTGCATCAAGAGGACACATGGCTGAAGAAATGATAAATCAAGTAAAAAGAAGCAAAAAAAACCCAGCCTAACAAGACCGAAGCTTTAGTGAAAAAAACATTACACTTGATCCTCTTGAGGTCAACCACCGTCCTTTACAGGACACTTGCTTATTTGTCATTCATTCATATTGAAAATCAAAATTTCTCAAAGGAAACCAGAAATGAGTCAGTTATTACAGGGAAAACAAGTCTTAAACCAATAGTAACGTGCACTCATGTTCATCTCCTACATCACACAATTAGGAATGGAAAATGTATTGGGCTCCTTGTTTATGGTGGGAAAGCCATTCAATGTTGCAAAGTTGGAAAAAAAAAAACTGTAACAAACCTGATCTGAGTTTCTTGGTGGGTGGAGCCTCATCTTCAGATGACGAGTCTTCACTACTTGACTCTGGAGCTGCAGCAAGAGATTTCACTTGGGCAGGTCTCACTGGAGCCTGTGAAGGAAACGTATCTGCTTTAAACTAAAATGAAGCTGTGAAGGAAACGGTCTCATCACCGGGTGAAAGAATCAAAACATAACATCAAGGTTGGATTTAGATTTGATAGTTCAGTAAGCACGATTTTCTCTCTACGTGACCAAATATGTATTATACGGGTCTGAGTAAATATATTGCATCCACGGTGGAACAAGATATGGACAGACAAAAGAATGAGATAATGTGAAATTGGTCAATTAGACCTGCAGATGTTTAGTTTCTTCACCTTGGCAGGTTCCTCATCCTCAGAGGAACTTTCTTCACTGCTGCTTTCTTCCTTTCCTTTAGCTGCTCCTTTAGCAGGAGTAGCAGTTTTGGGCTTGGTAACAGCCACTGGCTCTGTCATTCACAATTCAATAAATAATGTTGATATACATTCATAAAAGATCAAATGAAAGGCCAACAACATGAGGCCCTGACACTCACTTGATGGCGGAGCCTTGGTGGCCTGCTCATCTTCAGAGTCTGATTCCTCACTGCTAGAACTGCTGTCTTTCTTCCTTGTGGTGCCTGCAGCTGCAGGGGGCTTCACAGGAGCCTAGATGACAAAAATTCATTAAATAAAATACAGAGCAAACACCAGTGTTTGTCAGCTAGGGAAAGACCGATTGCTACCTTGGCAGGAGCCTTGGATGGAGCCTTCTCTTCTTCAGAGTCACTCGATTCTTCACTGCTGCTGGACTCAGCTTTTGTAGCCGCTGCCTTCAGAGATGCCACCTTGGCTGTTTAAAAAAACATGCCAGATAAATACACTCGATACACATGGATGTAAAATCTATAAATAGTCATTAAAATGTGCATTAATATTACTAGCAGGGGTAGCCTTTTTTTGTTTAGCATCAGCTTCATCATCCTCACTGCTGGACTCTTCACTGCTGGAGCTCTCTTTGCTGGCTTTTGCCTTCTTGGCTGATGGGCCAGTGGCTTGGGTCGTGTCAGAAGATGCTTTTCGTTTCTTAGCTTCAGGAGATCTAAGTATGCGCAGAAATATATCATTAGAGAATGCCAATAAATGTCCTTGCTCCTTGAATCTGGGATGATTAAAGACATCACTCAAACAAGTGATTAAAATCTAAGATTGTTGTTTTAAAATGAATGCAATAAAGGTATATTTTCAAAAGCCATATTTCAAGACATCTAAACATGTCATAGCTAGTGGTGTTTGTGGTGCTTCACAATTTACTGTGATTCCCATCCCTAGTATAAGATACATTATTAACCAAACTTCCATTCCAAGTCAAAACACTAACGCAACTTTGTGTGCTTTGAAATTGTATCTCTGTCATAACACCTTGCACATTAGAAATTGCGTAAAAATATTCCACAGATCTTTATTTCCCACTCCGGATTAAAATTCTTCTTCCACAATCCATATAAGTACTACAGAAAACCACGTACTGTACTGTATAATACAACATAAGCAGCAACTCACTTCACCCAGAAATCGTATATGTTAAGAAGGCTTTCCTCATTTGGATCCTGTGGGCCCTATATATAGAAACACGAAAAGAGGGTAAATTCTCCTTGCACAATTCTAAAAAGTAAATTCATTCAGAATAAACAGGCAACAAACATGGCAACAGCATGTATGCACTCTGTGATCCACGTGTTAAGTGGCTACACAGGCACTGTGTAGTCACTGTGCATTTTGCTCATGACAAGTTCACGCCCAAGCTTCACCGAGTCAACAAATAGCAAACTACTTACCACTTTAATTTGTCTAACAAATTGTTGAGCCGCCTTAGTGAATTTGTTCTCCAGCAGAAATGAGTAGACGCATTTATACAAATCGCTCGGCACCGACTTGTGCTCCGCCATCTTCACCACGATGGTAATGGAAGGAAGTGACCTAAGATTTTTGAGCCCGTTTGCGCATGCACATTGGGAGGACTACAAAACAGTGTGATGTCTCACTCGTACAAAGCAGCAGACCATTCCATTAGCTAATAAACGAAGACATCATCGAGGTAGACAACTGTATAATTTTCGTTCTACAGAACATAAAAAAGTCCAAATTATTTTTTTAAAACTTGGTATGTCAGAATACTTTAGTTCGGTGGTTCCAAAAATTTCGTTACAGTAAAACCTCTGTCGCTCCATATTTTCTTTGTGGCGAACTATTTTTAATAAAACAATTTACTTGAATAAAATAAATAACATTTTAATAATATAAACAAAATATCAATAAACTATCAAGTAATTTGCATTTGTAGCGCCGTTGTTGTGCTTTTCCAATTGTTCTAGAAGAATATACACAGGCGCATGTTTTATACGTCATCACAAAGACCTTTCCTCTTCCTTTCACAACATGGTCGACATTGAACGCCTACTGGAAATGACAGCCACCAATTGAGTATTTTTTAAAATTTATTTTAAAACATCGCTTATCTTCGCCGAAATAATGCCTCGCTACGAACTGGCCCTAATCCTTAAGGCGATGCAGCGACCGGAGACTGCAGCTACTCTCCGGAGGACTGTGGAGACTCTGATGGAGCGGGGTGCTGTGGTGAGAGACATGGAGAATCTTGGAGAGAGACTTCTGCCTTATGTCATGACCAAACACAACCAGAGACACCGCAGAGGATCATACTTTTTGATTGACTTCTACGCCGCTCCCAGCATTCTCACAGGCCTACTCGATCACTTGCATCGTGACGTGGACGTGGTGAGGCCCACGGTGCTGAAGAAGGACACGCAGACTTGCAAACAAACGTGCTGTGGACCTCAACAGTAACTGAGCGTAAGTGGACGTTTCCAAAACCTGCTGGACGTGTAAATGCATGCTTTTTGGACAAATTTTCTTAGCCTTTAAAATAATGTTACGAACTCTTATTGCAGCTGTATCAATACATCTGCCTTTGCAAAGACAATCATGAGTGTCCAAAGTGCGCTGTTTTTTTAAATAGTTTTTACGAATTAGATATATTCTTAGATATTACACTAACAAAGCTAACATTTTAATTTCTCTGTATGTGGACGTCTGTGGAAAAAGGTTGGGCACCCGTACACTACATCATACAGTGGAACCTGCTTAAGTCTGTGTCAGATAAAATATGGACCCAAAAATGTGTACCCCTGCCAGTTTTGCGCATGCGCTAAAATCAGCGGTCCATATTTTATGATATTTTTATGACTGTGTACCCTAACCCTAACCCTAACCACTCGGCGTAGTACTAATAACCAACAAATAAAAAAATAAAATTGTAACTATTTGGTCATTGCGCCAATATCAAGTGCGCATCCGCATGCATGCGCCAATACCAAATAGGTAAAAATTTCACAAAGTCTGTTATTTATGCTACACCCACACCCGCATGTGGACCAGCAAGCCAAGTCCCGGTCCACAAGTTGTTATTATAAATAAAAAGTATCCACTTAAGTTTGGTTGACCGCATTTTTTTCCATAAAATTTGACCTCCAAAGTGGTAATTTCTATGAAAAATCGGTCCATAAATGTTGCCGTGTGTTTTGGTATTGTCAAGATCATGATCACAAAGCAGTATGAAAGTACAACTACTATACTAACTACTATCTACAGTAGTTACACCACATTTAAACATGGACACAGTGACTTCCTGTTCAGTGCAAAGTAAGCTTCAAAATAAAAGCATGGCATTATTAACCTGGATTCTACCACAGCAACTAACAAAGGATTAGCTTGTTAGCCACTTTTTAGCCAATCCCTTATTATCGCCCATTCTCATGCCTCTGCGAAAGTCACAAGTAATTGTGCAAACAGTGGTCACTTTTGGTTATGTCGATGTCATTTCCACTAAATTAGTACAGTTCTACATCACAGCAAACTACAAAAGATTAGCATTATTGTCTTTGTAAAGACAGTATTATTCATACACTTAAATGGTGCAGGTGATCGTGTCATAACGTTAGGGTCAGTCAGTTTCTATGTACAATGACAGTAAATCCGTTTCCTAGAGCAACTTATGGTACATAAATACTCTCATCATGGGAACGAATGTCATTAATTTTGGGCCCTTAATGATTTATCCAAACTGTTCTTTTTCTGTGGTGACATCATTGTACAACACACATCTTCAGTCATTTTTAAAAAGAAGATTTTTGTGTGTAGAAGTTAGAGGTTTTCAAAGCAGGGGCTTTCTTGGCAACGTGAAACTGGCTTTAATGTTGTTCCAGCCGTTTTCAGTTCATGGCAGGCTTGAGCCTTTATTGTTGTTCCTGAACATCCAGACCAATTTTCTTTCATTTGACGGTCAAAGTACGGTGTCACAGCCAAATAATTCTTACCTACTTACATACAAATGAGGCGATGATCTTGTAATTGCCAGTTGTTTAGAAATGTCTCCAAAAGGCTTTCCAAACTTATGTAAATCTACAGTTCTTCTTCCGAGATCTTATGTTAAGTTCCTTGGACTTTCCCATTGTTCTGAGAGTATTGGTCGATGCAATGATTGCTGTCAAACAAACCGCTCATCGCCATCTCTGCCAACAAGAGTCTTTAATAAATGTAAAAGTGATGTTAAATGTTCATTAATCCCTTTCAGTCGTCATATATATCATATATTTTGCATTGTTTTCTGCTTGTAAAACTGTAATTATTCTCTATAAAATGTGTTTTGTGTTCAGATTTTTGGGTGTCTGGAATAGATTAACTGGATTTACATTTATTTATTACTGGGAAAATTAATTTGCTTGTTGTGCAATTGCACTGACACTTTTGAATGGATTAATAACGAAAACCGAGGTACCGCTGTATGTAAATTTAAAAGAAAAAAGTAAAGCAAAAAAGTAAAATTTGTGCACTCAGTTTTTGTTATAAAAAATCATTGAAGGTGTTCATTGTTCAATCCTGGAAAAAGAACGTTCCAAATAAGTTATTCAGAGCCCCAAATTAATAAGACATTCAAACCCAAGTTGAGTGTATGTAAACTAATAACTGGAACTGTACATACAGTATCAAAAACAATTAGAGGGTGCCTCTTGGGAAACAATGTGGTTGTCCTTGAACATACATTTCTCGATGAGTGGCAATATGTTTATTATGATGGTTGTATTTTGCAGTGGAGTGGAACTGCATTGTGTTATACTGAGAGCTGTTTCTGAGGTTGATGCCCTCTTTCTGTTTATAGTGATTATGCTGTGCTGTGCTGACTAGGCTGTAACTTAACACTGTAAAATCTGTTTGTTGTTTTACAGGGCTTTGTGACCCATCTCCATAAGCTGTGCCGTGTGCTGTCTCTTTTCCATGGGCTTTGGACTGCATTTTGCTGTTATATTATAATAAACATTATTTCAAGTATGCTTGAAGTCTGTGGTTGTTATACTTTTCTAACACAAAAAGCATCCTATAAGTACTTCAGTGTACAAAAAGGGCCTAAGCCGGCTGCATTTCTTCAGAAGGCTTGGATCCTTTAATGTCTGTAACAAAATGCTCCACATCCTCTACAGGTTAGTTGCAGCCAGCTCCATCTTCTTTGCCGTCGTATGTTGGAGAGTTGGAGTCAAGATGAAGGATAAAAAAAAAAAAGCATATGAAAAAGGCTGAGTTTGATGTTTGCATCAGGCTGACTACATTGGAGGAGGTGATTAGAGACAGAACTCTGGGTAAGATCAGAGCACTCATGTCTTTCACCCCCTCTACAGCACCTTAGCACAGGGTGCACGCCTGGTCCAAAGTGCGGACCAGGCGTCATTTGTGATCCGTGGCATATTTCAAAAATATAATTTAACAAAAAACTTATCAAAAATACAACAGAAAAAAATGCAGCAGTAATTTTACAAGAATAAAGTCAAAATATTAACAGAAAAAAGTTATCTAATCTAATGAGGAAAAGTCATAATTTTGCAAGAAGAACATAATATGAGGAAGAATGACGTCATTTTAGTAGCATAAAGTTGAAATGCTAAAGAAAAATGATTTTTTTTTAGTTATATGAGAAACAAAACCTAATTTTTGGAAAATTGGGTTGGCAAAAAAGTTATGTCATGAGAATAAAATCAAAATATTATGGGGAACAAAGTCAAAACTAGAAGAAAATTTACAAGAAGAAAGTTGAAATAGTTGGGGTGGCGGGGAACAACAGCAGAAATGGAAAACAAACAGCTGTAATTTTATAAGAATAAAGCCAAAATATTATGAGAAAAAGTATTATAATGAGGGAAAAAAGGTGCAGTCATTTTAGTAGCATTGAGTTGAAATACAAAAAAACCATGTTATTTTTAAAAGCTGTAATATGAGAAAACAAAATAAAGTTGTCAATTGGGGAAAAAGTCTTAATATTATAAGGTTTTTTTACAAGACTAAGGAGAAAGTTGAAATATTTGGAAACTTGAATTAAGTTGAAAAGTGAAGTTGATACTAACATGCTTTTTCACTTAGATCACAAAGCTGAGATGCAGTTTTCTTTGATATATAACTTCTTAGTACCGGTATATCTGCTTTACAATACATCAATGGCCCTTGCATCCTTTCATTTTGCACTATGTGGTACTTGCTGGAAAAACATTCGGACACCCCTGCCCTAGTCTGAAGAGTAGACACCGCAACAGACTTTGCAGCCCAGATATCTGAAGGAGAACAACAGCAACTCCTTTCTGCCAGAGACTATCAGACTGTATAATTCACATGTAGCCTCCACAATCATGCATTTCCTCTTCAAGAGCATAAATAAAGTTGATCTTGTCTTAATCCTCCTTCATAATGTTTTACGTTTAATTTAATGTAGAAGCAAAATGATGAGAAGGATTGCATTATATCGCAATTGCTGTGCAGAATGGATGATTTGGAGCAGTGGAAGCGCCTGGACAATGGGATTGTGACTGGGCTACACACACACACAGGTCTTATGTCAGTGAAGCTGACAACAGAGGAGGTCAAGCTGTTGCTCTGGTGGCCAACTTTCTGCAGTCAAAGGGTGTGGATGTGGATGTCAACAAGAAGCATACATGCGTCCCAATGGTTGGCAGGAATAACAACACCACACCTGCCATCATCACAAAGTTTAACAACAGGAAAAATAAGGTAGTATTGCTTAGGCAGAGAAGCAAGGTCTACATCTATGAGCATCTGACAAAATGCAATACTGACATCGCAAAGGTTGCACATGGTTTATAGTGTCATTGTTTTAACTCATACTTTTCAGACATGATTAATTGTGCAAATGTAAAACACACAAATACAAACATACCATAACAAGTACAGAGTATACCCTCTTCAGGGCCAAAAAAAAATTAAGCTACGAGCCGCAAATGGCTCACCTGCTGCACTTTGGACGCCCCTGTCATACCTGAATGGGGTGTATGTGGCAATCTGACTGCAAAGGAGTCTGTGCCTCACGAGCTATGAACCTCACCGAGCGATATACTGGCATGTTTGGTACCTTAAGGAGACAAACTAGTATGACTTCTTTATTAAGAGACGGTGTTTCATCTTTACACAACGCATGCATGGCAAAGTTTGCCATCCCCATAGACAAGCAATGCAAAGTTTACAAAGAGAAGGTCAGACCGCAATATTGTTAATGTAAATGACATAACTTTCATTACTGACACATGATCACAGTGGGGTAGCTGTTGGAACGCAGCACTATAGTGCCTCTTTCATCTGTGATGGACTGCTAGAACAGATGTTTGAATAATAGAAAATATGCGATATGCGTGCATGTGTGTTTTGTTTTACCCATTTTATCAACAGGGGTTGATTTATTTTTTACACGCAAGACAGTTAAGACCAAAAACTTCAACTGTTGCGTGAAATGTTGCCTGTACAGCAGTTAAAAGTCCCCTATTATGGAAAACTGACTTGTTCATTTTGTTATAACAGTAGTATGTGTCCCAAGAGTCTGTTTATGAGCGCCACACATGAGAAAAATCTATTATTTCCCTCACTTGTTTGCTCTGCTTTTGAGACGAGGAAAGTTTAGAAGGTCCGGGTATTCATGACGTTATGAAGGAAAAACCTCCTTCCTCATGATGATACTAACATGATACATGATACTAACGAGCCCGCCCCGTGTATACATGTAACGGATGCCAGCCAGTGCGGCTGCGCAAGTGTACATTGGTAAAACCTCAATCCCTTGGCCTTAAGAGCTGCGCTGAACGCTGGATCGACTTTTGGCCCACTGGTCAGTGCTCTTGTCTCCCATTCTTGCGGTCCTGTGTTCGATCCCTGACGCGAGCAGTGTGAAACAGGAAGGTTACATGTAACCCGCCCTGTTTCGCACCGGGGTTCGAACACAGGACCTTCGCAATGGGAGGCGAGAGCGCTGACCACACGGCCAAAAGCCCGGGCTGTCGACCGTGTGTTCAGCGCAGCTCTTAAGGCAGAGGGAGTGAGGTTTACCAACGTACACTTGCACAGCCTCACAGGCTGGCATCCGTTACATACATACACACCACTTCACAGAGGACAGTGTCGCAAAGTAGGCTTTGCTACGCATCTTAAAATAATGTCTGGAGCTCTGCCAACAATCTGTCAGTCAGCTATACATAGGAGCTGTTTTATAATTTTTTTCTTCCGCTAATAGGCTAAACTAGTATGATAGCTTTTTACAATGTGACCATCATGTTAGCACTTTAGCTCACATAGCTGTGCTAGTGTTGCTAATGTTTGTGGCCTCCATCCCATTCTTTAAAGTGAAGCTATTGTATGTGATATATGGTATCCATCAAGTTGGGCAAGTGCAGCGTTACAGTATACTGTACAGTGTTCTCTGTTTTATCGCGGGGGATAGGTTCCCAAAATAGCCCGCAATATTTATATTTACAATTATTATATATGTTTTAAGGCTGTAAAAACCCCTCACCATTCACTTTATACACTTTTCTCAGGCAGGCAATGACATTTTCCCACATTTGTCTCACAAAAGTTGAAACCTTTGTTTGAATTTTAATGAGCAACCTACAGGTCGAAATTAAGAAATTATTAAGCGACTCACGCATATTTCACGTGACCTGCCTTTTCGTCCTGCCGCCATTCTGCGGTACTGTAGCATTTTTGCATCATTGTTAAAACATATTGCTGCAGTATTCCTGCTTCAAACAGAGGATTCATTTATAAGCTAGCTCGCAAACAAGTGAGCGATGACACAGGTTGTGAGACTTATTTCAAATTGTTGAAAAATATTGTAGTGTAATACAGAACCTTTAGTACGGTATCTATGGTGGTAGTTTAACCATAAATGATTCTTTCTACGGGGCCTCTTGCTTAATTTACTGAGAAATTACAAAGAATAAACTAATTAATGTAACTCTTGTCCCATTTAGAACATGTAGATTGCATAATGTAGTGCGATCTCACAATGATAACGAAAGTAAAATCAATCATGCATTCCCAAATGTAATCATCCACCCTTCCAAAGGTTTTGTGAAAATCGGATAAGTAGTAATCCTGCACACTAGAAGCAAACAAACAGCAAGACAGAGCCTCCTTGGCGGAGGTCACTAGTCAAGTGACACTGAGTCACATGTTATGCTGAGTGGTCAGCTGACTCACAGTGAGACTCTATTTAGGCTTCGACGAAAGCCTGCAGCTTGTATTCGTTGCACCTTCAGCGCGTCAGAGTGAAAGAGCGGAGTCATGCTGCTTCTAAGCCTCCTTTTCGTCTCGTCAGGTAATGTCTGAACACTAAATAAAATCAACATGGGTGTTATGCATATGTTCAAGTAGAATATATACGTTCTTGTAGAACGTCAGATCACATGATCGGCTTTTTAGTCGAGTTACTGCCAGCTATTTAACATGAAAAAGGCGGAAGCGTCTTAGAGTAGCTTTGGTAAACACCAGTCAAATGTTATTCTTCTAAGCGGCTACTGTCACCCACTCAAATATATTGTTTATAATAAAAAAATCGTCGAAGCGCATTTGGTAATTGTGTGAATAATTTGGGAATATTGTGCTCTTGACGATTGATCGTCGGCACTTCCTGTTGAGATAGCATTGTTAGCATGAACGCCAATAGCTAGTTAGCAGCCCAGTCTTGCCCTCATTATAGCTTTGTTTCTGTTTTCGGTGTAACTAATGAAGATTAAACTACGACTAGCTGCCGTATTCATTTTATTACATGGATTGTTTAATTGGGTCGTTTTTTCTGTACTAATACATGTGTACCTGTGTAAGGAAAGATTTGTTGTAAACAAATGTAACCTGACCTTATTCCGCGTGAGCCTGTCGCTAATTTAGGTTTCGTTGAGTTCTCTAAAAAGCCTAACCACACATTTTCGTTTCATCTTTTTTAAAGTATCACATCCCTGCACAGTTTTAGTTTAGGCACTTCTGTTTTTTTAATTCTGCTTTTGGTCTATTCCTAAATGTGCACTTCAGCCTTCCCTAAGGTGACGCTCTTTTTTGTTTTTTTGACAAAGTGGTCTTCTGCCGAAATTACGGTACTATATAAGGAGCCGGTTTATCGTTAGTTTGGTTCCAGTAAAACATTGGCTCTTGAAACAAAACATTGCAATTAGTGTTTACTGCTTGAATACAATCAATGGCATGTAGGCTTCTTGTGTACAGTACTTATCTTTTGCGGATAAAGTTTTGTTATGTGTACTTAGAGCTTTCACATTCTTGCATTCGCTTGGTGCAGAAAATCTTCTGAAATGAGTCAATTCAAAAGGCTTGGTGGCCTTTCAAGATGTTCACTGTCTTTTAGTTAAAAACCCTTTTTTATTGTATTCAACTGTCTACATACAAAATGTAGAGAATAAAGGCTGTTGTCGTTGCTGAACTTGTAAAAGCACATGCTGTAGTAGTGTTCATTTTATTTTGAAGTTGGAACGTTTTATACTGTGATTCCAGAACAGCTTGTTTCGTCTGACTGGTCAGTAGACTCAGTGGAAGGGGGCGGGGGGCAGGGCAGGGCAGGGTAGGGTTTCCGGAAGGTTTTGATCTTTGAAGAAGCTCATCTTTTACTAATCTTTCACATTTGCTACTCATTACAGTATTTTGGTCTGGCGCATACATAACACTGCTGTATTCGTATTGTTGCCTCCCCTTTTTAAAATGCATTGGAACCACCTCAGGTTGAACACAGTTTGGTTAGGCTGGTTGACCTCTGACGAATATTCCAAAACCGATTCAACCCATAGGAAATGAATGAATGAATGTGTTCCAGGTTCAAACTGGCACCATGGTAAAACATTTATAAATGTAATTGTCATTGTCTGGTGCCTTTTGTAACGTGGCGATACACTCTGTGTATCCTGTGTTGTGCTGACTGAACTGATTCCTGTTGACAGGTTGGTGCGTGTTTGTTACTCAAGTCTGCTTGCGATTTCATTCCCTGGGTATTGACCCGGAATGCTATTTAAAAACTGAGTATGCACCTCCAAAGTTCAACACAGACGGTGGTTGACTTTGAAGTATTGAATGACAGTACAGTTGTCCCTCGCCACATCACGGTTTGACTTTTGTGGCTTCGCACTGTCACGGTTTTTCAAAACTATATTGATAAATCATACCATTTTGTGGTTGGATACAGCCTGTTATTAGTCAAATATATACATATTGAAGCAAATGTTGCATGTTTTCTGCCATTGTCAAGCATAAAAATGGCTTAATGAATGAAAATACAAATATACATATGTACAATTATATTGTAGTATTATTTGAATGGTATATGAATTGTAGTCTTTAAGTGCAAGTAGCAAATTGCAGTAATCTAAAGGATTACGTAATTTGCATTCCCTAAATCAAATCATTCTAGCTAAATCAAAAATGCCAACAAAACGGGCATCTGCACACAGGACAGCAGGTTAGTCAAGTTAACAACCTAAAACAAGAAAATAATGGTTTGGAAGAGAATAATCTACAAACAAAGCTATTACCTATGGGTGATGTTGGTCTTAATTTTTTTTTCTTTTTTTTGCAGCTGTGGCCACCCCTCTCCTGGGCACGGGGCAGTGTGCTCGTGGACCCCTTTACTGGTGTCAGAACGTGAAGACTGCGTCTCTTTGTGGAGCGGTGACTCACTGCCAGCAGAACGTATGGAACAAACCCCAGATGGTGAGACTCCAGCTTCCGTTTTCCATTTATATGAAACATTGCCTGCGTTTACTAGTTTTACTAATAGGAAGTTCTAATATCAGATCAAAGTATTTAGCAAATTATATTATCTACAAGAGTGCCATTAAAAATAAGTCGATATCTTGTGTCCTGTTGTCTGTTTCCAGAAAAGTGTGCCATGCAACTTGTGTAAAGAGATAGTCATGGTGGTCTTACAGGTTTTGAAGAACAATGCAACACAGGTGACAAATATAAATAATTTTACATGTTTTTGTACCTATCCCACCCCCACAAGATGTATTATTTGATCATGTGATTGCAGGCTGAAGTTCTTGGCTACATGGAAAAGGCCTGCCAGCTCATTCCTGACAAAGGTTTGAGCGCAGAGTGCAAGGAGATGGTTGACAATTACTACCCCATTGTCATTGGAATCATCATTGGGGAGCTGGTGAGGGATTGCATGTCATACTGATTCACTTGTACATAGAAATATAAATGTCTTGTCAGTGAAGTGCAAAGAGCTGACTGTGGGCTATTAATGGGGAACTGGATTCAAGTTTAAATAGAAACAGAAGTCATTGTGCAATATGGAACCTTGTGATAGGCAGCTTTGCTTCAAATCACCTTTTTTTTTTGATGAACTTACAAGAACTTGGTCTTCCATGCGTTTGATACCCCCCCCTTTTTTTTTTACGTTTCAGGAGGATCCCGGTGTGGCTTGTGGAGCTATTGGCCTGTGTCGCTCCCAGCAGATGGCCCTGGCTGAGCTTCATGAACAGCTCCTGTCCAACGAGATCCCGCAAGTTGACCTTTCCCGGCAAGCAGCACCTTTTCTCCTCAATGTGCCAGAGCTCCTTTACCCACAAGAGACCCCCAAACCCGAAACTCCAGTAGAGGTACACTATCAATTACTTTACTCCATCAGCACCCATCATTAAACATTGCTTCCCCTCTTTCTCTCTCCTTAGGGAGCTGGTGATGTGTGCCAGGACTGCATCAAGTTCCTGACTGATGCACAAGCCGAAGCCAAGGCCAACTCCTCATACATAGACTCTCTCATTGAGAAAATTGAGGAAAAGTGTGAGGCGATGGGACCCGGTTTGTCTGACATGGTAAGTGCCAGAATTGGTTGTCAGTTATTTTACACTCCTCCCAATTTTAAAGCAAGGTTAAAGCAACATTTTTGCCGACCCTTATGCATGTAAAAAGTTAGTTAACCACTGTCATTTTAAAATGTTAAACATTTTTTTTGTAAATTAAGCTTCAAAAGCTGTATTTTTCTTGGTAATGTTGGTAGTTGGTGGTTTCACTGCTCTCCTCCCAAGATTTCTCACTGACTTTTTTTTTTTTTTTTTTTCCCCTCCATGCAGTGCAGGCAGTATATCAGCCAGTATGGCACCCTCGCTGTTCAGCAGCTTTTGTCCATGGTGAGTTCTCCCACGTGAAGTGATTTTTAAAAAATAAATAAATAAATCAAATAAAAATACTTAAGCAACATTTCCAATACGTCTATTCCTAAAAACTAAGAAGACTGAATCAATTTTCATATTGCTGACACCTTTTGCACCTTCAAATTGCTCTCCCCTCTACATTTCAGTTCCCCCCCTCATAACTGAGTTTCCTTCATTCATGTATTCCATTGTTTTTTTTCCTTCCCTTTTGGCTCTGTGCTGCTTCTCAGGAACAGGTAGGTCTTGTGTGTCCAGCCTGTAGCCTTTTTAACCCCTTAGCCCTGTTTAGTGCTAGTGTGACTTACCCCCCACAATGTAGAGATGCACATGGTTTGGATGTGCACTGCTATACTTAACCTTTTACATTTGGATGCTTTTAACAACCTTCATCTGCACATTTTACAATTGTGTGTCCTGATGGATTGAGCAAATGGAACGTATGTATGTGACATGTTCTTGAGCGTTGTCCTGTTTGACCGAATGCTGAGACTTGTGTGAGTTTTAATTTGCTGTACATTGGTGTTCTGGCTTGAGAAGCTGGGCTAATGTTGTTAAATACCGCTGTGCAGATGTACACTACCCAATGTTATTTGTGTGTCACTACAGCAAGGTATATAGACCTGTCCTTTTATTGATTTATTTTTCTTCTGTCCATAGAATCCCAAAGATGCATGTGCCCGTTTTGGGTTCTGTAGTGCCATGGAGAAGTCCACTCCCATGTTGAAGCTGCAGCCTGCCAAAATGTTACCTGCTGCCAAGACCTTGCCTGCTGTCAGTCTTATTCCTGCCACCAAGGTGGAATCTGCCAAGTCTGCAAAAGTAACCGTTGATGCCTTTCCCCCCCACTTTTGGATAAGATCTAATGTACTAGTACAGTTGACTTGTGTATATAGACATTTACACAATATGTCTTTGTGTTCTAGCGTATGGTGCGGGTTCGTGATTCCCCAACATGTGCAATCTGTGAGTTTGTGATGAAGCAGTTAGAAAGCATGTTGGAAGATCAGACAACTGAGGTAGGCTGCGTACCCCTAGCTGAACACAATGTTGTTGTAGTCTCCCCCCCACACACTTTGACCAATCTTCTACCATTGTTCCAGGAGGAGGTGATACAAGCTGTGGAGAAGGTTTGCACATTTTTGCCATCCAGCCTGACAAGCCAGTGTAAGGACCTGATTGAGACATACGGACAGGCCATCATTGAGCTGCTAGTGCAGCAGGCTGACCCCAAGACAGTCTGCACTGTGTTGGCGCTGTGCAATGATGCCAAGCGTGCATTTGTCAGTAAGTCCTTACTCTTCTCTGCATTGGACGAATAAATCTTTATTTTTCAACGTGAAGCCCATTTTAATTTACATTGGTCAGGACATGTACTCAGATTTTCATAATTTAATTATGTCCAATTTTTCTAGTCTAGAAGTAGAACAAGAGCATTTAACTTCTCTCCCCAGCTGCCCTTGACGTGACTGCCTTCAAAGCTGGTGGCTACTGCGAGGTGTGCAAGATGGCTGTCTCCTACATCGACGGCATCCTGGAAAAGAATGCAACTGAGGCGCAGATTGAAGAGGCAGTGAGGAAAGTTTGCAGCTTCCTGCCCGACTCCTACCAGAAGGAGGTCATGAGATGCACACTTTACACCCCCTTTGTGTAATCTTGGAACTTCTTTTTTTCGATCTGATTGTTGGAATAACCCGTGCGTGTCTGTGTGTCAACAGTGTGACCAGCTGGTTGAACAGTATGAGCCCGTGCTTGTGCAGGTACTGCTTCAGATGCTCGACCCTGACTTTGTGTGCATGGTGAGTACTTAAATACAAAACTATCTTCAGCTCGAGGTCAGGAAACTTTGCTGTGGGCAGGTGAAGAATCGTGTATGTGTGTGTGTTTTATAGAAAGTGGGTGCTTGTCCTGAAGCAGTGCGCAGGCTGCTGGGACCCGAGCAGTGCAGCTTGGGACCTTCATTCTGGTGCAGGAGTATTGAAACAGCTACCCAATGCGATGTGAGTCATATGGGACACAGAATTTAATAGCTTTACACTTGTCAAGATGATCTTGACACCTGTTTCTCTTTCAGGCTGTGGCTCACTGCAGGCGCCATGTTTGGGCATAGAAGACATCAGCACAAACCTTTTTTTTTTTTTTTTTTTTTTAGGGAATTAACTGCATTGCTGCTTCCTACTTCAACCATTTGTTCATTTCTCTACGTTTTGTTTAAATTAATTTGATATGATTTGTGAGTGACCTGGACTGTCTTCCCCCTCTGTGGCTGGGGGCTAGTTACATGTATACTGGCTTGCTTTCTGAAAACAGGACAGTTAACCACTGTAATGTTTTGCAGTTTAGCATCTTTAAGTTGAATTTTTGTGTCCTGCTTGCCGGGTCTGATTTATATGTAATAACAAAAGTCAAGTTTTACATGTAGTGCAGAGTCCAGAGCCAGCAGGTGGCTGTTGGGGCTTTTCTCTCTCAGTGAGCGCTAACAGAAGCTGTAGTAAGAATGACTGACAGATATAACCTTTAGCAGTGTGTTCTCCTCTGAAGCAAATGTTGATCTTTGTCAGTCAGAATGTTTTATTGTGAATTGTTTTTTTAAGGAGGTGATGATATAAGGTAATGAGATGGCCTTGGAGTGTTCCTCCCGTTGTTTGCACTTTCCCAACAGTTTGTAAGCGGTAGCTTTTTCTAACATACACAAAAGCATCTTGTGTTCTCCTTTTATGTCCTGAGCCAGCTGATGTTTGATCTGGAAATTTTAACGATTAAAATAATCCAACCCACTGCAACTGAGTGTCATTTTATACACTCCTGATTCAAATTTTAAGACCAGATGGAAAAATTGCAAGAATTTACATTTTGCACTGGTGGATCTCAAGGAAGGTTCTAAGCAGAGCTTCAAAATGCAAAAAGAAGAAATGGGAGTGTGACAATAAATGTTTGAGTAAGAAATTTATTGCGAACAACCGTTAACGTGAAATACGCTGTTCAACAACTGATCAAAAGTTAAGTTGACAAAAATGTGGATTCAATGTCATGATCTCTTGATGGCAAAGGCAACAAAGCTTTCTCTCTTTGAATGTGGTCTGATTGCTGAGATGCATAAGGTGTCTCAGAGTTTCATTGCTGCTGAGGTAGGACGCACTCAGTCATTTCAAAACGTCTTAACAGATCCTGAGAGTTATGGAACAAAATTCAAGTGGTAGAGCCAAAAAAAAATGTCACCCACCCTGAGATCTTCTTGGCTGTCTTGTCAAAACACGGGACAATCCTCGGCCCAAATTGGGTTGTTACTGGTGCCAAGTGCGGTCAAATACCCATCAGACGGCATCTGTGAGCGAAGGGTTTTAAGAAAGGCCTTGTCTGCAAGGCCACAAAATTGAGAGAAAACGTGTAAATTTGACAGTCCTGATTATTTCCAATATTACTGGAATGACAAGGAGCTCCTATCTGCCCACTTGGCACAATGGGGGGGGGGCATCATCATCATCAATGAGCTTCCGGTTGTGCAGGAGCGTCAAATACCAGCTGGCTATGTTGAGATGCTGCAAGGGTCATCAGTTGTGACTGAAGGCCCTCGGCTGTGTGGTAATGGCTGGGTTTTTCAACAGGACAACGCTGCAGTACAAAATGCCCGCCTGACAAAGGACTGCTTCCAGAGCAAAAACCTCACTGTGTTAGACCGTCAGCTGTGTGTTCCCATGATCTAAACCCAATTGAGAACATTTGGGGATGGATGGCAAGGGAAGTTCAGAAAAATGGACATAAGTTCCAGACAGTGGATAACCTCCGTGAAGCCATCTTCACTACAAGGAGCAACATTCCCACTAACCTCCTGGAAATACTGGCACCAAGCATGCACAAACAAATTTTGGAGGTGATTTAACAAGAATGACGCAGCTGCTTATTACTGAGTCCTTTTAAAACATTCATTTCTATTTTCTGGTTTGTTTTATTTTTTCGCTTTGGTCTTAAACTTTTGATGAGCTGATGAACAGCCAATTTCACCCTCAACTTAGAACTGCCTTAAGCGCCAACAATGCAAAATGCCAAGGCTTGCAGCTGTCCCTCATTGTCATCCCCCTTTTTATACTCTTTTACTCACTGTGGCAACTGTATGGCACTCGGTGATTCTTCCTGCTGCTGTTGGTCATCCCCTGTGCCATCCAGTCCAGCCTGGTTCTTCTGCAGTACCTGTGTTTGTGTTTTTGGAATTCATTTTGCTCAAGTTTTTCCGCGATGCCCTTTTGCTTTCCTTGGCTTTGTCGTCTTGTGTTCCTGAGCTGCATTAGAAGCAATTAAAGACTGTTGTGCTCACATTTGTTTCCCCTCTGCATACTGGGATCCAGACACGTGCACCACAAGACCTCACAGATACGTTCATTTTTCATTTTATTGCACCGTGGCAGGCCACTAAACTGACGTTAGTTGGACCAACTTAACTCAATTCAAAATATTGAACTTGACAAAGTCAACTTGAGTGCATTAACAGATTTTGTTTCATCAGCAAGAAATAATTGCTAAGTCCTTCTCATGCAAATGATAAAAAAGGGCTATTTCTTAATTTATTTGAACATATCAATGCAAGTGGGGATAATGACAGTGCTTATCATTGCTGCATTAAAAAAAAGTTCCAGTGTTTTGAAAATTAAATATGCCGTGAAATGTTAATGCTATTAATACTACAAATTATTTTTGTGAAAGCTTCTCTCACATGTACACAATTACCTTTGCAGCACTGTCAAGATACAGATGACTGCGTACACTTGAGCATATACGAGGTAAATTGAAGGGTTATTTTAAAAATGAATATTAATATATGTAGTAATGCAATACATTTGTATTTTACGTATCTTTATTACAACAAGTACTGTACTGTATAGCTTACGGAAGTTATAACATTTGTATGGACTAAATGAGTTGGTTTAAATGTAAACTTTGGCGACATCTAGTGGACTGAACGCACATTGCATGTTTGAAGTGATTGAAAATGAATTGGAACATTTCATACCAAGAAGTTAAGGCAGATACAGTATTCATTTAGTGAGTCACGTCTGCTGTTCTTTATTGGCTACATTGCACATATGTGGAAGTATGACCTGGGCATGAACAAGATGGTTACAAATATTGTAATCGAAAATATTTAATGTCTTATAAAATTGAAAAAAAATCTATGCAGAGCCATATTTCTTATTCTGACCCAGAATTTAGGGACAAGTTCATGTGCATTAATTTACTAGTTACTACAGTAGTAAATGTCTTTTACGACGACATTTTGCTGGAGCTATTTTGAAGGGACTTTAGGCTATAACAACAATACAGTTTAGTATTGTAATTAGTTATTTCATTAATTGCTTCTACTTTTGAAATGATGAAGACGGCTGATACGACAAATACATGAAGATGCAGAAATGCATGCTTGTAAGAAGAAAAACTTGCCGTATCGTTCAAAATATGGTAGACATAAAAAAGTGGGGCGTGAAATTTACAAAATGCCAAACAAACAAAAAATTCAAGTTCAAGTGACAGTTTTCAGGGTTTTTTTCATGGTCAGTGTTGATAAAACAGTATTATAACAGTGTAATATTTGAATATTTCCCAAAACAAGTAGAGCAAGTAGAGCTTTAAACCCCTTTACATTGTACATACTTTCTATTTGTTTTACTTAGAAAAGTCTTGCTCCTCTTACCAAAACCGTCGAAAAAAAAGATGGATGAAAGAATTGACACTAATACAGTTGTGCACCGCCAAAGACTACTAAAATACCAAAACAAAACAAACATTTCTGACAATAACTACTGTAGCATATTGTTTTCACCCAAGACTATTATTACAAATATTTTATGGGTCTAAGGAGGTTAAGAGCAGTCAAACTGAAACCATTACAAAAAACATAATTGAACCACATTTTTTTTAATTCGTCGTTAAACGATTAAATTAAATAATTTATTTTAGAACATCGCCACCGGATCTCTCCCACCAGTGCAACATAAGGTGCTACAGCGGCGATTATGTCATACAAATGTATCCAGTGTTCGGTTTTATGTTGTTTTATATCGTTACAAGAAACATTGTGAGTATATTGTTGAAAATTCCTACGTGAACAATTCATGTTTTAGACAGTGTTGAAGAGCAATCCGTTTTAATAGGTCTTATTCTGAAAAGACACACCGGAAATGTTATGGATGTTGCTAGTCAACGGAATGGATTCGTTCTTGTGTCTCCTGTTTGTCGCCACGCTTGAACAGAAAATGCGTGAGAACAGAAGGATAGTTGTGTCTCCGTGACAGGAGAACACACAAGGAACAGTGAAGGACTGGGCAACATAAGGTATGTTTGTATATTTATGTAACAGCGTCAAACGGGTTACCTGTATGTGTGAGAGTGTAGTATCCAAACGTGTTAGCTAGTTAGTTTTGTCGATGTAAAACTACCAGCACATTAGCATCGTACTTAAAAGAGCACAACAGCATTTTGTGTGAAATGTGGACGCAGTTGTCCTCACTCAGTGGAAACCTTTCCAAAGTCTGAAAGTGCTTCGTCTGCAGGCTTGAGTTAGTATGCTTGTCATTGCTTTTTCCAGGCGTCGTGTCATGTGAAGAAACTGCTTCCTCATTATATACATACACCGCTTGTGGTTTTCTATGTGCTTCCTTGCTATTTTCATTTCATAGTGAGACCCCCTTCCACTTTAAATTCTGGGGATGCACCGTGACTTACCTTGTGTGTGTGATGCTTGCTGCCCTTGGATTGGCGTCCCCCTCACACACTGTTGTCACAGCCTTGAGGCCAGGCGGTCCACACATGCAGTTGGTACAATGAGGAAAAAAAAACAATTAGTTGATGTCACATTCCTCATCATCACAACTGAGAGTGCTTTCCAAGAAGGACCTGTAACGATTCATAAGCTCTGGAGTCACACACAGTTGAGAATCATCCCTCTAGAGATTAAAGTGTTTGTGAATATGTGACGGTTCATGGTTAAAAATTCTCAGTGAGCTGGAGCCTATCCCAGCCGACCACGGGTGACAGGCAAACTAAACTCCGGACTGGTCGCCACTCAGTCGTAGGGCACAGTTTGACTCGGTCTATGGATGAGTTTTGTTTCGTTCAGGCGTTGTTAATGGGAACTTGTACCTAAATTATGCCGAAATTAACACCTACGTCACTCACACTGCACACAGAGCATGTGACATGGAGGACATATAAAATACAGTAATAAACTAGAATAATTAAATGGAATTGATAAAAAAAGACAACAACTCTTACTGTTAGCCTTGTTGTTGTCTTTCACACTGAAAAGGGCGTTGCAAGGGAGGGAGAGACAGGCTTATCGGGAGGCGGAAGTCTAAATAATGAGACGGTTATGCTGCTGCGTTATCACTGTCTATTTCATAGGAGCGGATCCTTTCACATGTTCAAAGATAACGTATTTAGTCTTGATGATTGTTGTGACAGTCGAGCGCATGCACCAAGCATGCAGCCAATGTTGGTCGGCTTTTCTCTACTTTCTGTGCATGTTACCATGTCTAATTACTAGGGTTGTCACGAGACACCCAGCCAACAAGACGAGACGATACATGATATTGGGTTCATGAGAATGAGACAAAATTTTAACATTCATTTTAAGAAAAACACAATGAAAAAAAAAATGCCTGGACAAACTTTTTTTATTTAGCCGAGTCACAAAACAATGCAGGTGTGTTTTGAAATGTTTATTGTCCGACAAATTGACACTAAACGATATTATTGTCAACATTTTTGAGGCAAAACACCCCACTAATATTATTGATGATTATAATAATGATAATAACGATGGCCGCACGGTGGCCTAGTGGTTAGCATGTTGACCACATAGTCAGGAGATCGGGAAGATCTGAGTTCGAATCGCCGTTGGGCATTTCTGTGTGGAGTTTGCATGTTCTCCCCGTGTGTGCGTGGGTTTTCTCCGAGTACTCCGGTTTCCTCCCACATTCCAAAAACGAATGTTAGGTTAATTGTCAACTCTAAATTGTCCATAGGTATGAATGTGTGTGTCCTGCGATTGGCTGGCGACCAGTCCAGGGTGTACCCCGCCTCTTGCCCCAAGTCAGCTGGAATAGGCTCCAGGCCCTAGTGAGGATAAGCGGCATAGAAGATGGATAAATCATAAGAATCATTAATATTACATCTTTAACATTGTAAAGTTGTGGAATTGCCGTTTGTGACAAAGTCTTTTTCAGAGGCAATTCGTACTGTCTGCAAATGTTTGGAGCATTTCTTGAAATGTTGGGTTTTTTAACTGCATTAAAGAGCAGTATCGCTTTTGCAATCTAGCAAAGCACACTTTCTGTTAGCGCAAATCATTTTGCTCTGTTCCGTGTGCAAACGTCTCAGTGATTGTTGACTGTCGGGACGAAGGCTGTGTACTTTTTTTCCAATGAACCAATGCACAGAGTGAACTCTCTTCTTGCCTGTTTGGAAAACAGACATGCACATGGCATTATATATATGCATTATATAAAATATTGAATTCATTTTCATTTATCGTATGACTAATTACTTATCGCAAGACAGTTTTTTTTTTTTAAACAAGAAATCTTGTCACGTTTCAATCTCGTGAGATCTTGAGACACCCCTACTAATTACACTTACATTTTCACCCTCACTTTTCTTTGATTCTGCTTAATCAGCCTTACACTTACACTACATGATGGAGGTTTAAGTTAACAGAGGAGAACAAAAGCGCCATTGTTCTTCCCCAGTGTGGTGATGCACGACTGCATATTCTTCCGTTGCATGTAACGAGTTCTCTTTTTGTTTTTGTACAGTATTAATAATGTATGTATTAATAATAATGTAGTGTAGTGTAGTAATAATGTAATGATAAATGGCAGGACATGATTATATATTTAACATACTGTGCAGTTTCAGATGAAATGAAAATACAAAACAAGCTATAACGTACTATTCACCATCAAATAATTTGTCTGTCTCTTTGTACTAGAGCTGCACAATCGAATTTGAATCACAATCACAAGTTTGGCTGCCACGATTCAATAAAGATGATCATCAACGGTATTAACTTTTAAAACGGAGGCAAATCAAGCACTTTAACAACAAACAGTCAGCCAAACCACCGGGGGTGATTAGGGCAACGATTAGGGCTTCAGTGGACTATCAGGAGCAGAGGGTGACAGTACGGCAGCTTTTGGAGGTACAGTGCTAGAACCTTGTGAGCGATCCACATCCATTGTCTGGAGGTGTTTTGGATTTGGGGCCAATGATGTTGACCAAAAATAAATTATATGCAGAGGACCATAGAGTTGTGTCTATGCCGCAGGGCAACACAACTCACTTGTTTTACCACCTGAAAAACTACCACAGTCTCAAAAACAATGAATGCATGAAGGCCAAAGCTAACGCTGGTCCCCTGAATCCTTCTGTGTCCAGCGCCAACCAACCAACACTGTATTTTTGACAGCGTTATTATTATTATTCATAGTATTAAGATAGTTTTGCACCTGCCGGTGACAGTAGACCACCCGACACCGCTCCACACCGTCAAGCTCTACCTGCAGACCCCAGCACAAGCCGCTAAATCGATCACCTTCAACCTGAAAGCTGCATCACGTGCATGACGCCATGTGCTCTCCATGATGAGAGCGTACTTACAAAGTGCAGTACGATTGCTCTGAAGCACGTGAGATGTCGCGAGACCAGAACGCGACTAAAAATTTGCCGCATCACTGTGTAAGCCGCAGGGTTCAAAGCATGATGAAAAAAAAATAGCGTCTGATACTCCAGAAATGACAGTTCGGAATTAGTTAAATTTCTTCTCTTATTTCAGCTTTATTCATTACAGTGGGTACAAGTTGAAGAAATCTCCCCAAGACCATGGTCCCAATACCTGCATTTGTTTTCCTGGACAAGCAATTAAAAGTAAGCGTCTTCATTAACATTTCAAGTTGATTTCACTTTGACTTCAACATGCCTTTCTTCTTCGAATTCGCAGATTTCTATGTGACACTTTTTTGGCCCATCTTTGTGAGAGTGCTGCATGTAGAAATGGTGCAAATGGATGGAACGAGCAGCCTCAACTCTGCCTATATACCAGTTCCCCTCGACAGCCACACTTCATCAGAGGATGAGGAGAGTGATGATCAGACCCTGGCCATACGCTACTCTCCCGATGACCGCTGCTGTTTGGTCTACATCATCTTCTTCCTGATGGGCATTGGCTCTCTGCTGCCATGGAACTTCTTCATCACGGCCAAAAGCTACTGGCTTTACAAAATGAGCAACAGCACTGAGGAGCAACGATCTGACCTCAGTGTGAGTGTGACCAATAGGAGGGCTCTATACTGAAACGGTATTCACAATAGAATCCTTGTGTGTGCATGTGTGTGTCAAAGGGATGCATGTGACTTTTGTGGCTGGGCAGGGTGTCCTTTGACACGTCACCAAAATGCACTGCAACACATGAATAACATTAGAAACACCCCCAGACTTCAGGACAGCTTGGTCCAACGCTTCAGTTGGACAATGTTGGCTATAAGCTAGGAAACCAAGTGTATGTATAACAGGGTTTCCCCTAGGATATTTTGAAGCTGTGGTGGTGGGCTGTATGGGACGGCGGACTGCCTCCGCAATTTAAATTGCACTTCATTTACAAAGCACATCTCCATCAGTGTGCTCATTTGTCATTAAATACAGGCGTCATGTTTAAAACACTTATTAAAAATACTAAGAGGTGACGCAAATATTCTTTAGTGAACCACTCAACATCAGCTGGTGAGCTACTGCTAGCTTACGTGCTACTGCGATAGCGTCACTGTCTAAAGCTGTGCACGCTACGTGTTTCTGTTGCACAACTTTGACACACAACTGGTGTTTTGAAGACAAGCCATAAGTATTATAATGATAACATGAGAGCAAGATTGTTAAGTGACACTTTCAAATAGTAAGGTGTGATGATAATTGATGATAGTCATCTCATGATGATAGGAGTCTCATACAATATACACTTTAAGTCTTGTCCAATGTTCTGTTTATTTACAACAACCAATGTTATAAATCTCCCAGCATTTTTATCACACACACCCGTCTTTGTTTTTGGGCAACTTGAAAAATGACAAATCTGGTCTTTTGGAGTGTCTATTCGAGCAATTAATGGCTGAGCAGTGTGCCGAGGACATGTTTTCAATGCAATTTTTCTTGATTCTGCCCCCATCATGGTGGCCAAACCCACCCAGGGCAAATACGGAAGTGGATGCCAAGTCGGCTCTTCTGTTGTATAATCTCCTTGGTTTAGAGCACGCCAATTAAACTACATGGTTTCTCCATTAGTAAATGTCTCTTATGGTTTTGACATTTTCCGCCTTTATTTGTGTGACACTGTGATTGTGATGGGGGAGAACTGTCAAGCAACTCCATTAATATATATACACTGTATATTTTTTTTTGTCTGTTCACAGGACTACTTTGAAAGCTACCTCACATTTGCCTCCACGGTGCCCTCAGTGCTGTGTTTGATTCTCAACTACATCTTCGTTAACAGGTCACTTGCATCAGCACCACTACAGTACATACATGACACGACACACTCATTTTACAACTACAAAAATCACTTGTGAGTCATCATAGGACTTTGCAACTACATTTTTTTTGTTTCAGCTTTTAAAGTAGCGACAGAATTGTTCAGGTACATTTTCTTAGTTGCCAGTTGCCAGGCAAAGTTCAATTTTAAGTTCCCTGCATGCCAGTTGAAAAAGTAGAGCCTGTCAGACAAAGCATATAACTGGAAAAAACCACTGCATGAACATTATTCTTTACAATTAAATCATATTTGTGTTATACCTGTACAGCCACTGAACTGTGTCATCACTCTGCTCCCTTTTGTATCTGTTGTTTTTCCCGCCTCAAGAGTCTCTCCAAACGTGCGCATCCTGTCGTCTCTCTTTGTCATCCTGTCTGTGTTTGTGGCGACCACGGTGCTGGTGAAGGTGGACGTTTCCCACTGCAAGGTGGAGTTCTTTGCGGGCACACTTGCCAGCGTGGCCATCGTCAGTGGAGCTTCCAACGTCTTCTGTGGCAGCGTGTTTGGAATCAGCGGCCACTTCCCCATGAGGATCTCTCAAGCTCTCATAGCAGGTAGTCTCCACTACTTACAGCAGGGGTGTCCACAAAGTGCGGTCATTTTTGGCCCACAGCTTGTTTTTTTTATTGGCCCTCAGCATATTGTAATGATTTCTATATTAATAATGACATATATTATTAGGTATTACCCCAATTTGTCAGAAAGCTAAGATGTTGATGTTTTGTTCAGATAGCTCGGCAATCATGGATCTACATTGGATTGCTTTTAGAATCTTTAGTGCACAAAATGTATTAAAGTCGGTCCCCTGCATTCTTCAGTTTTTCTGTATGCGGCCCTCGGTTGAAAAAGACAGGAAGTATGCTATCTTCACTAGCTCTACGGACAGCATTGGGAGTTAGTGTGTGTGAGTTGTGTGAGTGAGACCTACAACTAATAAATGGAAAATAAAAAATAGCCATTGTTAATTAGCATTTACATTAATTGTAAAGGGATTTTATTTGTATATTTCTTTTACCGCAGCGATTAAAAATAGTATGATAGAAATGCACATACTACAAGCATTACCAGTGAAGAAAGAAATCATAAGCATGTGGTTTGGTGTGGCATGGTTTGAGGTTTGTTGTGCCAATCTCAGATGGAAAACGGAGCCTTTGGTTCAGGTCTGCCACCAACTTCCAGTCGCTTGCCCCACAGAGCTGGCTAATGTCAGATGACTTCAGCTGAGGTTGCACCTTCTCGGATGAACGTTCTTGCAGATGCTGAATGGAGTGGTGGAGGAGGCAGAGCATTTATCTTTGGGCATCTGGTCTCCAGAGTAGATGGTTGTGTCGCCAGGTGTAGTGGTCTTGTAACAGGCTTGTGTTAGTACTGTACTGTATATCATTATTATAAATATACTGATAATTGCTTAGAGACTTTTAGTTAACGTTGAAATGCCATTTTAATTATTTAAAATGATTTAAAATAAATAGACTACAATAATTTTCACTATAAAGAGTTAAGATTAGAATCTTCCTAGGTGTGAGCAAGTACATTTCTAGCTTTCCTGTTGTTACTTTGTGTGTGTTTCTTGTCTTTTAAAATCATTTTAAATGTAAAATAATTTATTTACTGTATCTCCTAATAATGTGAGTTTGTTTTAGGACATATGTAATATTGCAATGCAAGTGAACACACCATTGTGCCTCCATGTCCAGTTTTCACTGCTCATCTTCATGTGTAGTATCTGTACGGTACATTGTTCATTCCGTGTACATTGTGTCTCAGGCCAGGCCATGGGAGGAACACTGAGTGCTTTAGCATCAGTAGCGGACCTTGCACTGGCAGAGGACGTGACAGACAGCGCTCTGGCCTACTTCCTGACTGCAGACATTTTCATTCTACTCTGCATCTTTGCATACCTGCTTCTGCCTAAGCTGGCCTTTTCAAGGTACACAGCAAACTAAGACGCTTTGTATTCACTGGCTTTCGTTCTCAATACACAGTTTTCCATTCAAAATCAAATGTGAATACTCAATAGCAGAGATGAGGTTGAGCTCACACTCTTAGAATCCTGAAGATAAGTTCATCCTTCATTAGTCACACAGTGGTGGTGGGGAAATTCACGTGTTACAGCAGCACAAGATGGTCACGATAAGAAACATTCAGCAGCCTAGTCCAGTCCAGTCAAGAACATTAACATCATTAGTTCACATGTTTATCACCAAACAATGAAAGGGTGATTTCACTCGGAGTCCTAAGGTGAAGTCAGTCCATTTTGTTGTAAGAATCGCCCATCCAGAGCCAAGACCTAACCCCAATGGACAAGAACACAAGGTTAAAATATAATAAAAGAAAATAGGCACAAATTTTGTTTTCATGAATAAAATAAAATAAAACCATGAAGTAACATAATATAAACTAAAATACAATAAAATAGATCCGCGGGGTCTTAAAAAGTCTCAAATCCAACACGGTCATCCCTCGCTACATCGCGACATGCCACAGCTGAAGGTAATGTCATATATTGTCATGTCCGATCAATCCTACGTGGAACTAACTTGTCTTTCAAAATATTGCCGTGGCATGTCCGACATGATAGAGTGAAATAAAGTTTTCCTCCCATTCTGTGTGGAAGTGGTAGGATTTTGTCTTCTTACTTTGTCCTTCTTCCCCACTCTGTTTGACACCCTTTATTAAATTTAGCACAAATAAATCGGAGCAGTGGCCGTCTCTTATGTCCCTGCAGTGATCCCGTAGCTCGCAATGCAGTGTGGTGTAAAGAAAGAATAATAGGAGTGTAAAGGTGACTATAGGAGTGTTCTTTCATGTCCATAGGATTTACTCCATCTACTCGATTTTTGAGGATGCTACAATGTAACTACGTACAAAACGGAGCTAGAGTACGTGTGCAGCCCCGTCAGAATGAATGGAGCGCAACCAGCTAGTGTGCTGTGTGTGTGCCGCGGGCCTCCGATTGTCCTTCATGACCTTTGTCCTTTTTTGCCAGTATGGATGTGAAATAGGTCTTAAATTGTATTCGTTATGGTCTTAAAAAAAAACTTGACTTGTTGAACCTCTGCACAGACCTTGAAAAAGAAAAGAAATAAGTTAGAATAAGTGGGGGCATTAAATAAGGATAGGGGAGGATTGAGACTAAATATAAAAATACTGGAGTAAATATATTTTGACCGAATTGCACAATTAATGAAACATTGGCTCAATAAATGAAAAGTATTGCTTAATATTGTTGAATTTGGCATAATCGTTGTTATTATTGTAGATTTATTATACTTGTTGATGACTTCAGCTGCCTCAAGTCTTTGTGAGTTCTCTTTTAGTTAATTCACTTTTGTAAAATATATATTTTGTTATATAAAATACCAAACTGGCCCCTCGCATGCTTGCATTTTTCAGAATGTGGCCCTTGGTGGAAAGTTTGGACACCCCTCAACTATGGGGTTGATGTGCAAAACAATTGTTTGTCAAACTCATTCTACAGTGTAACTTGATGGGATCCTCATCGTAACGCATGCTTTTGTTATTTATGATCCTAAATTCTAACTACTCGTCTCCTCCTCGTCTGTGCAGACACTACATGATGGTCGCCCCATACACCATTCCAGGAGAGGGCGATGAAGGAGCCGCAGCATTCCACATCCCACCATTAAAGCCAATCCTCAGGAAGACGTGGGTCCTTGGTCTGAGCGTCTTCTACGTGTTCTGCGTGACCATCATGGTGTTCCCTGCGGTGTCGTCTGGCATCCAGTCCGTCAACAAGGACAGCGGAAGCCCATGGACCACCACCTACTTTGTGCCCCTCACCGGTTTCCTCCTGTACAATGTAGCAGACTTCTGTGGCAGGCAGGCTACAGCCTGGCTGCAAATCCCAGGCCCCACTAGTCGAGTTCTACCTTCACTGGTGCTTTGCAGGTCCGCCTTGGTGCCACTCATCATCTACTGTAACTACCAGCCAAGAGACCACCTCCACACTGTGCTATTCCATCATGATGTGTACCCAATGGTCTTTAACTGCCTGCTAGGTCTCTCTAATGGCTACTTGGGTACTCTACCGATGATCTATGGGCCAAAGGTGGTTCCCCGAGAGCAGGCAGAGGCCACGGGAGTGGTCATGTCCTTCTTCCTCACTCTTGGACTCGCAGTTGGATCCGCTCTTTCCCTTGTCATTGTGCACGCTATCTAATTATCTTATTTTACTACACACAGGAAAGTTGCATCATACACGTGTGTTCCATACTTGACTACATGTGTTCTAAAAAAGAAATAAGTGCTTACTTAAAGAATTTAGACAACCGGGATCATTTTAACAAATGTTGGTTTGTTCCAAAGAGCTTTCTGCATGCTTATAAAACAAACAATGGGAGCTACACCCGAACACTCTGACCTCGTATTATAATCATACTATTAAAATGTCTCTTTCATTGGCTTTAAGGGAAACATGTCTCAATCCACGACATTTTCTAAACACTCGTCTATCATAAGACTTTATTCATCTCCACTAAAGTGTACAGTAAGTGTGCGAGCAGTGAAATCCATGTATAATATCCACATACATGCATATTGTTCATCATCAATGATTTTTGTTCATCTGTTGCCAAAGTGAAGCGTAGAACCACTGGAAAAAGTACGTGTACTTCCGACATTGACCAGTTGAGGGCGTTAAAGGGCAAGATTTGGAGGGCCATGTTCTTGCTCTTTTCCAGACTTCAATTTTTAACGCAGACTTAAACTCAGTAGTTTAACAGCAGGATGCCATGAAATTGTACATTGTGATTTTTTTTTTTTTTTTTACTTCTAGACAAGAGATGAAATTTTATGTCTATATTGATATACCAGTGTACTTTTTAAATATATATTAAAGTACTGGAGTCTTCAGTGTGAGACAGGGTACAATTGTGTTTACGTCTTTGGCACTAAATGATTTTATTTTAACATATCAAATAAAAATGTTCAATGTGCTTCTTCAGGTGCGAATTGCATATTAATTTAATAAAATACAAGAGAAAATCTAGTGTGTGTGTGTAATGTATTTTTTCTTTCCAGTAATGGAACTCTTTCCAGTATAGCCGCAACCGTGTTGATTACTGTGTACCTTCTCAATGGAAAATATTACAGAAATTGAACTTGAATATACCTTAGAGTAGTCATTGTACAGCTTGTATAGCAGTATAGATTTAATATGAGGCTAAAACATGACAAGATTTCCCATTCAGAAAAAAAAGTGGGTACTAGACCTGGGACGATAATAAATGAATGAATTACCATAATCGCACAATAAATGAAAATGAACTCAATAATTTTGCTGGCCTCAACATATTGCCATGTGCATGCGTGTCTGTTTTCCTCATTTCTCGCCTCCAAAAAGGCATTGGTTTCAGCACCTTGGTGCGTCTTTCCATAGAACAACCGCATGAACATAGTGAGCCCTTTTGTCAGTCATGCAGTCTCTGTCTCGGTGGGTGGAGGCGAGGCCGCTAGCATACACAAAGTGTGCTTTCCATATATTGTCATATGTAGTTTTAGATTTTTTCATTCTACTTTTTTTTAAAAAGTAAAGTAAAAATCTCGTAAAGTTAAAAGTAAAGCAAAAACACCCCTGCTATCCACTGAAAATAACTCAACTCACCGTCAATATTGTCTAAATATCGAGCAACACAAGTGAGCAACAAGATAATCGTGTCTTGCCTACAGCCAAGCATGGTGGTGGCAGCATCATGGTCTGGGGCTGCATGAGTGTTCCCAGCACAGGGGAGCTGCGGTTCATTGAGGAACATGAGAATGAACTCCAGCATGAACTCTAACAATCTGAAGAAGAATGTGGAGGACTGGAAGGTGTCTAACATCCACCAGCGCCACCAGTGATGTCATCATGGAGCCGTGGATGAGGATTCCATGCCCAGTTAGGACAGGCAGTGCTCGATAACAACGATGCACACACTAAATACAGTATTCACATTTTGGACGCAATTTGGACACGTTCACTGTGAAGTGGACTCACTTGTGTTGCCAGCTACTTAGACAATAATGGCTGTGTGTCAAGTCACTGTTTTGGGGTTGAGTACGGCCTACTATTAGTCATAAAATAGCAAATTTTACATACATTTTTTGACTAAATTAAACATTTTCAAGTATAAAAATGGCTAAATGAACTAAAATACAAATATAACATTCAGAAGACAGGTACAATAATCCCTAACACAAGCTACTGTTGCGGCCGTACCGTGCCTCTTCGTACTGGCGCCGTTTGGCTGTAGCGTTTTTGTATCAAAAAATAAAAAAATATTGGTCCTCTTGTTGTATTTTCCTTACATGGTTAGCTTCTTCTGTGTCTTCTATGGTTTACCTTATTGGCGGTTAGCAAGCAGCTCACACGGTAGAGATGGCACGAAGGAGATTGATTGACAATGGTCTACAGCCAATCAGGACGCAGATGACAATGGGAGCGAATATAGACGCAGCTGCCTCATGCTAAAGCACAGAACTACAACACTCAGGTTCCCACAATGCAATTCTTCTTAAAGGGCCAGGCTCGGCCTGTAACAGCGTTCATACACTATTTAAAAAAAAACACAAAAATTGCACAAAAAATCCACAAAACAACGAGTCCACAAAAGGTGAATCGTGATGGAGTGAGGGAACATTGTACTGGGAAAAAAAAGACACTCACTAAATGACAACAAACCACACATAATCCTTTTTTTTAAACTAAGAAATATAATTTATTGCATAAAAATTATATTTAGTTACAGGTAAGAAGGCTAGCTGTTTTATTTACAATTGGTACTTTACAGAGATAAAATGTCACTGAAATACTTTTGCTTTTCTTACAATTTTTTTGTAAAAATTATTATTATTATTTAAAGAAAGGCTTATTTCTTTTTGAAGGGGAGCAATCGAGGAGGAGTCCAGTCCATCTGCAGCAAAACCACATCAGAGCTACATTGAACGATCCAATAATAAATACTGGTCACACTTCCATTCCTGCACTGTGCTGAACTGGTTGTGTTGACAACGTCACAAGGTACAACACTTTTACCCTATTATGCTTTTTTTTTTTTTTTAAATAGTCATCCTCAATCCATCCAGAAAAAAAGTGAAGCATTCTTGTTTTTTGTTTGATACAAAATCAAAAACCCTGTCTTTTATGCTCGTATTTGAAAAAATAGAATTACTCTTCCAGGAAAGCAAAAGAAGTCCATATGCTTTTTTTTTTTCTTTTGCACTTGCATAGAGCACTTACCAAGATGCACGCACACACACACACACACACACACACACACACACACACACACACACAAGCAATCTAATGGGGTAATGCAAGTTTTTTTTCTAATGTGGCCCAGCCAAAATCTCCACATAATAAAGGTAGGATGTCAAGAGTTGTGCAGCACACACACACCCCAACACACACACACACACACACACACACACACATTTTATTTCCAGTTCATTCACACAAAGCAGCAACATGACTCGCTGCTGAGGAGGAGTGATACTGCCAGTGTTTTGGTTTTTGGGATTTCAAAGATATGAAGACTTGAGTGTGCTCTTTGTCCTCCTCGCTAACACTGCTGACGAAAATAGCTCGAGGAATCCTGACCACAAAGCAGGCAGATTAGGAAAACACAAACAGGCAGGGACTTCATGAGCTACAATGACGAGATTGAAACATTTTGCGTTGAGGTAAAAGTTATACACTCTTGCCGCCTTGCTTCTGCAAGGCGTAACTAATCGACTCAGCCCCGTCATGATTTCCACCGAAATGCAAACACATAAAAGTAGAAAACGGCGACTGCTGTGTTGTTAAATGTACGCCACGGCCGGCTTTAAAGAGGACAGCAATGACAAACAATCCACAATATGGATAATAACTTAAAAGAGCGTTCCCCGCAGGAAACTTTTAAAGGATGACCAGAAAACTCTTGCAATTTGTTGTGAGAGTCGATGGGAGCGCAGCATCAAGGAGATTACAGAGAGGCACCCCCCTTCTGCAAGTTGCAATGATGAATATATGCCGAGGCTTTGAGGCGTTTTGTTAGTCCAATAGAAAGAGTCGTTGGTTCGACTCGGAGAGATAAGCGCAGAGGCTTTCTCCCACAGCCCAAAGAACACTTCCGTCCTCGTTTGATTCGTCTGCAGCGACAAATCCGAGCCGATTAATGACCGCCTTGTCCGTGTGTTTTGAGTGCGTCTGCAGCCCGAGGCGGTCGCACGCGGGTTGCTTCCGCCCACGACGACAATGGAGATTTGCATTGGCGACGAAAACAAAAAAGCGACTGGCCCGAGGTGAGATGGCGTTCAATCATGCGCCTCCATGCTGCCGCTCAAACGCCAGTAATCCCACGTTCGCCGTTGTCGCTTTGTGCGTACATTCTGTTTTTGTTTCCTATACATCGACATGGTCACTTGCTGACTCGGTAAGGGGAGAAACTGCTTTGCAAGTTATGAAAAGCGGGTGGGTGAAGTGAAAAAGAGGTAATAGAGCACATGTCCAAGCAACTAAAGCGACATCTGCGTGTACATAGGTATTCATAGGCAGGTGCGTTATCTTCACTCCTGTTTGCCTTCCCGCTCCTCCGCCAATCAACAATCCCCATCTGTCGTCATGACAACTAGCACCTCGCTTTTCCCCATCTCTTCCAGCGCCGTCGCCAGAGAGACCAGGTCTGCGTCACCTTGGTGACAAGCTTCCCACAAGTCCAGTAGGACACCTGTGGGGCTGGGCTTTGTTGCAAAGTAGTTCAAATACCTGAGGAGAGGACAAAAGAAAGAAAACGACAGCATATGTCAGTAGAAAGTTTATTACTGGTAGTGCTAGTCCAGGGGTGTCCAAACTTTTTCCACCGAGGGCCGCATTCTGAAAAAGGAAAGGATGCAAGGGCCGCTTTCATATTTTTAAACCCACACATGGAGATATGCTAAAGCTAATATGTAGCTCAAGAAAAAACTGCATTTCAGCTTTGTAACGTAGGTGAAATGCTACTAAAAATGTTTTTTTGCCATAATAATAGTTTATTCCTGTAAAATTGTGACTTTTTTTTCCTTCATTCGATTATGACTTTTTTCTTAATGTTTTGACTTTATTCCTGTAAAATTAAAGCTGTTTTTTTCCATTTCTGCTGTTTTTCTGCTTCTTTTCTGCATTTATGAGTGTTTTTTCTCCAACTATTTCATTTCAGCTTCCCTCTTGTACATTTTCTTCTCGGAATTATAAGTTTTTTTTTTAAATTATGTATTTTTTCTTTATTTCAACATTGTTACTAAAATGATATTTTTTTTTCTCATTTTACAAGTTTATTCTCATAAAATCGCAACTTTTTTTCTCATTAGAAAACTATTTTTTTCTCTTAATATTTGGAATTTACTCAAAAAAATACATAAAAATTATGCTGTTGTCCATTTCTGCGGTTGATTTTTAATTTTTTTTTTCAAACATCTCAACTTTCTTCTGGTATATTTTCTTCTCCTAATATGTTGACTTTATTCCCATGTTATCTATT
Organism: Dunckerocampus dactyliophorus; assembly: GCF_027744805.1. Classification (NCBI taxonomy): domain Eukaryota; kingdom Metazoa; phylum Chordata; class Actinopteri; order Syngnathiformes; family Syngnathidae; genus Dunckerocampus; species Dunckerocampus dactyliophorus. The sequence goes on along the minus strand of NC_072832.1, from coordinate 12,340,435 downwards.
TTCCCCAAACCTAAGTTTCCAAAAATTACAACTTTATTAATTGTTTTTGACTTTAAAAAAAAACGACAAACTTTTCTTTAATATTTCAACTTCATGCTACTAAAATGACATTTCTTGACATCCTCATACTATTTTATCCTTTCGAAATAATGGCTTTTTTTCTTTGCTAGATTACAACTCTTACATTTTTAGACTGTGCTGCGGGCCGATAAAATCACAGCCGTGTGCCGCGAATGGCCCCCGGGCCGCACGTTGGACACCCCTGTGCTAGTCGGTCACAAAAACACTTTCAACTTTTTACTTACGAGACTTACAAAGAGTTCAATCTTGATACTTCTATGCACAACTTTTCTGAATTTCCCAAATCCTGACACTTTTTTAGCCTTGGGTGCACTCACACTTCCTGTCTCTGCTCCTGCCCCCGTCGGCCACACAATGATCTGTGCGCCTTAACGTCACGTCACATCGCAGCTGCAGCTTCCGTAACTTTGGGGCTTAATTGGAGTCTTCCTGTTCTCATGAACAACTGGCAGCAGGAGCAATTGCTCCAATTTTAATGTAAAGGTAGGAACCTTTAACACAGGTTGCAAGGGGGAACGGGTTAACAGAGACACATTACAGAAAATGAGCAGGGTCAATGTATGCAATGATCACTGTGCCTGATGCTGAAGTTTACAATAAAGTCGAGCCGTGCATTAAAAATAGCCATTTTTACGGGCATGCTCTCGGTTTTTCATCATTCGCTGGTGGTCCCCAACCATTTGCTGGTGGTGCTGGAACTTAACCCCCTCAAAAAGCGGGGATCTTGGCTTTTTAAATCTCGTCTTATGTCTTTACTATACTTAAAAAGTACATTACAAACTGTAGGGGGAGCCCTGGAGCACAATTTACACTGTGACTATGAACAGTGCAAATGTGATACGGTTCTACGTTACTGCTTGTTACAGACAAACGAATCTCACTGCTGACCTGTCAAAGCCTAAACTGCGTGCCAGTAGTCTCCAGTCACACCCTTGGGCGCTGGGTGCGTCCAAACTGGCGCAGATCTTCTGGCGGATGGACTCAGGCAGACGGAAGGCATATGGTCCTACTTGAGAAGACGGCAGGCAGGAGCCTGCAGAGGGGTGGGGAGAGTGTGGGGGGAGGGTCTTGGTTGGATGAGAAGACAGAGAGAGAGAGTTAAAAAAAGCAGAAAATGGCTGAGAACAATCTTTGTGATCAGCGTGCAGAGCGGCGTGCATGTAACGGCACGTCTTACCTCCTGGATGTCCGTGTGCAGCTGAAAGATTTGTCCTTCCCCTTCCACTTGTCGCACGCAGATTTTACAGGAAAGCTGTGACACGACCAGGCTGCTTCTCTCCAGGCTGAAGGTGCAGTGCAGAGGTCTCTGACTGCCACTCCAGATGTGATAGAAAGGGATCTCCTGATGAAAATGACAATAGAAGCTGAATAACAGACCTCTTCACTCTGATTAGGCTTTCTCCTCCGCACAGCACAATCAGCATGTATTTACTAGAGGATCAATAAGCGTCTTTTATTCAATAATAGGCACTATCAGATGGAGCTATTACCAGCATTATCTTTAGATGCCAGTCTGGGACTCACCTGGTACTTGGCCAGTAGTTTGCTTCTCCAGTGAGTGTGAGGGATGTCGTGGATGGACAGGCGCAAGTTGTGGTAGCTGTCTTTAAACAGCAGCGGCTTGGGGTCCTCCAGTAAGACGCCCCCTAGACTCCGCTCTAAATCCAGTACCTCCTGCACACATCAATGGTTGGGAGTTCGTTTGGTATGGCCCGGAACATTAGATACACACGGACAATCTAATCAGACGCAATACAAAAGCTGGATCACAGATTCAGCCTTGACACAGGTAATAATTCAAGAGATTCAAGAGATTCAAGAGAGTTTTATTGTAATGCTTGGATTGACACTGTTTATGTTTATTCTGAATATAGGAACATAACGTCACTAACCTGCACGAGACACATTCATAGTTCAGTAGCTCTGCACCAATTAAAGCCTAAACTTTAACAAACCTATCTTAAGTAATGTGTACAAAAGCCTGAGATGTACTTCATTAATAAAATAATGCACATCATTTGACTTGCCAAAATGACCAGTGGAACCTTGGTTAGAGCCTAACCAAAACATACATAATTGGGGTACGCCAATTGTCATTGGGGGTACGTGAATAAAAATGAAAAACAATTAGCGCCTAACGCTCACAATTACGAGCGCACCTGAACGCCTCATAGCACGAAGCGCACCGTCATAGCAGAAAGAAGGAAGAAGACACGGCAGTTCTTCATTGCTCTGCGTGAGTTATACTGTATGAATAAGTAAGTAAGTTTGATGATTATGTTGTGTATTAAGAGTGTTTAGTCTTGAAGGTTTAACTTATAATGGTGTTCCAATCCCCGCACTGTGAAAACCTGCCAATGTATGTGCGTGTCAGGATGAGAGAGTGGAGATTCAGCCTGAAAATGAGGCTTTATCGCTGTTTGTATGTATTTTTGTACTTTGGATACTGCTTTATCGTGTTTGTTCAACTTTCCCTTTCAATTTGGTATCGAATTTAATATGCAGATTTAAATCATAGCGACTGCAAGTGGACAAAAGTGAAGCTCAAGTTGAAGCTATTCAAAGCCAAGGATCCCAACATCCGGCTGAAATAAAACACATGTAGGACGAACACTTCCATACTTTATTTATCTCCAAAAGAAATTCACATCTTATCTATTTATCAGTGCTCATGTAAAACTTTCATCAAAATGTGACCATGCAAAATACAAATTTTTGAACCAGAATTACTTTACTATAAAATTAATCAATCAATTAATCACACTTAGTATTTCAATTTAATGAAATGTAAAAATGGTTGATGTTTTTTAAGTGTGCAGGAGTAGGGGGTCATTTGGCGCCACTTCTTGGTTTGCATGTACAGTATAACTCTCTGGACTCTGAATATAAGATAACCCACCATGAGTGAATGTAGGCTATTAAATTCTTTGTATTTTATTGGTTTATTGAAATAATTATAGAAATAAGGTGTGTGTGTGTATGGGGGGGGGGGATCTGTCATCTGCAAAGTGTGGTAGAAATGTGGCTAAAAGGTAAAGGTGGTTACAGCTATCTAGTGGTGAAAATATGTGTTTAGAAGTAAGTATTTGGCCAATGCACAGGCTGACTAATTGAGGCACGGCATGTGAGTGAGTGAGGGATAACTACCATACTTGATATGGATACCATAAAATGAGATAAAATGAAAAACGGTGTGACAAACTCCCACCTTAAATGCATGAGGTGTGTCATGGATGCAGTAAATGCGCAGGCTGTAGTCCAGGGAGAGGCAGGGTGCTCTGGGTGCAAACAAAGCCAGCTGAAGGCGCTTGCAGGCAGGCTGTGGAGGGCAGGATTGACCCACCAGGCCATACGTGCCCAGCTGCTCCATAAGAACATGACAACACTCCTCCTCCAGCTGCAAGTAGCATGGAGACGACAAACTTTCCTCTCCCACCGTGAGCACCTCCTGGGGAAAAAAGGATGTGTTCAAACAGTGTAGTCGCAAAGGAGACCACTGTGTGATACGAGAGTCTCACCTCCCATGCTCCCTGATGGGTCTGTGTCTTCAGCGTGAGTGTCCAGTCAGGTGTTGGCGTGTCTAACTGGGCACAGTGGGGCAAGGTAAGGACAACAGGGCGATTGAGCAGCAAAGCAGATGGACCACAGCTCACTGCAGGACTCAGCACAGTCTGACTGCCCTCAGACGGCAACCTGTGAACGTCACACAACAAGCCAAAACATCTCACTCCACTTAAAAAAGAACAGTGGATGAGTCACGCCGATGATGACACGCCGTTTCTGGCTGAAGTGAGGTTGAGGAGGATGGTGGCGAGATCATGTGACACTTACGTAGTTTTTTCCCATTTGCTGATGATGAGGTACATCTCATAGAACTTCCCCTGGGGGATGGTGCCAGGCGGGACCAGTAGACTCACACCTGAGGGAGAAGTTGTCTTATGTGTTATACTGCACGTGGTATTAGTCCTTTAATAGCCAAATCATACATTTTTTGGTGGTTTTGTCAGTTAGCAGCACACCGGTACGAAACAGTACAAAATTGTGGCTGAGGAGTTCATTTTCTTTTGAGTATTGGCTTTCTTACCAATATCCGATACACCGATATTGCCCAGAACTCCATTACCGATACCTATATAGGCAGCAGCTCTTCCCTCAAACTAATGCCAGGTCACATCTCGTGGAATGAACACATAATGCATCTTTTACTGTGATGCCACTGGATGCATTTCACAAATACTGTTTGTGCAAAATAAGACAAGTACTGTAATATGCAATGCAAGTTATATAGTACAAAAGTGCCATATTGCCATCAAAAGTCATTAAAAAGTCACGACCAATTAAAGGAAGACGCCTTGCTTCCTCCTCGCATACCCAACAGCCAATTGAAGGTATTTTTCCGAGAGCCTTATTTTGTTAGTTGCCGTCTGACAGGTGCAACGTTTTTATTGTGAAGGCCAGAAGTGTGCTTTTTTTTTTTGGCTTGGGCTCTTGATGGCTGTGGGATCTGACGGTGAGAGGAAGCTGCCTCCTGAGCTTCATGGCTGGCGTCCTTTCGTCGTGCTGAGCTTGTACGTCAGTGGACATCTTATTAAGACCTTCGGCTACGCATATTTACAGTCCAATGGCAAACATACTAATGAATGTCATCACTCGTGCGCCGATATCATTAGCTGCTAAAAAAAACGAGACCGATATGAACCGATATCTCATTTTCATGTGAATATGCCAATTATGCCAATCGACTGACAATATCAATCATCATAATGGAACTATCACACTGCCCCGGTATGCAAAGTAAGTCCAGGTGCTTTCATAGTCAAACACTGTGGGTCTCCCTCCAATATTTCATAACACTTCAAGGTTATTCTTATCAGTAACTATTGTTTCCTTATCATGTTGCAGTAATAAACCAGGAACTGGTCTGCTTACATAAACTAGCCCTTATAGACCAACCCACCGTCTCCCAACTCTAGAACCACAGGACTGATGTACAGGTTTTGATCAGTTGTAATGCAATGTGTGTCTACCTGTGTTGGGGATGGTGAGACGCCCCCCCAGGTGGCCCAAGGTGGCACTGGTGCTCAGGCCAGGCTCTCTGGACAGCGTGTGGCTGTGGAACTGTCGCTCCCTCCCCACAGTGCTGCCCACAGACTTCAGGCTGAGGATCTCACCGTCTGCTGAGCACATGTCCGCGGGGATCTCCAGTGATGAAAGAGTGGAGGAGTTGTACACCTTGATTTTGAGACTGGGCAAGGGGTCTAACAGCGGGGAGGTGGTCATGGGGATTTTGTGGCTGTCGTTGACCCCCTGCTGCAAGGAGAACAGAGGGCTGCGAAAAGCCCCTGCTGTAGCCGTCAGGTCAGGAGGGGCGGATGGATGCAGAGGGTGGGGGTTATCTGTGGACACACACATACACACACACACACACACACACAAAAGAGAGTGAGGCAAGTCTCTTATCTGCAGCAATAAGACGGGCCCAGCTGAGAGTGCAAAATGTGATGCAAGTGAAATGGATTAATGTTGCTAATTAATATTTGATGGCTAGAACAAGAGAAGAGATACCATGACAAATGCTTGAACTCTGAAAAATGTAATGCGGTAAAGAAGGGAGAACTGTCTACGTGCGAGGAGATAATGGTGTAACGGTATAAAAAGAATTCCTGATAAAAATAGAAAGCAGTGCTGAGAGTGAAATGAATGTGAAGACACGCTTTTATGATCAGAAGCAAAAAGAAGGAAAATAAAACAGGAAATCAACCCGTGTTTGTGTGTGTGTGTGTGTGCGTGTAAACTCACCCTGTCTGGGAGGCTTGTAGTTGCCAGGGTGAAAGGCAGCGGTGAGAGCAGAAGAAGAGTCAGTGATGTCGCCGTGGAGATGGCTGCATCTGCGGCGGTATGCCAGGATGCCCACGCACAGGACCAGTATCCCACACAGCAGGAGCGCCCCCACTAGGCCAGCGTAGACTGCCACACCCACATCGGGCGCTGGTGCTAAAAGCGGAACAAAACATTAAGATTGACATACTGTATACTAGTAGGAAGTAAAGTGAAAAAGAGGGTAACAACTAACAAGTGTTAATCAAGTGAGTACAGAGTGAATGAGTTAGTTAACCCAAAGCACATTTAGTTTTATTTTGCAGTTTATTCGCCAGTTGGTCTGGCTCAAGACTTGATCGTTTTCTCATGAGAGGCACTGAGTTGCGGCTACTACATGGCTGTGAACATGAATATTAATAGTGAAAATGTTTATTTTAGGTGACTAACTGCGGTGGAGCCAAATTAAGCTTTGGCTAAACTTTACAAAGTCAAAAAGAGAAATGAGGATTGTGTCGTCCATCTGTTACTTTGGAATCACATTGAAGATTGGATCACTTGAGGAAGAGATAGCCGAATTGTCCTAGTGACCTTTAACACTTCCAGTGTGCATATTCATATGTGAGTGTTGTTGATTTGATTTCAAGGCTCTGCCAGCACTCCTGCTGGGATGTTTCCAGTAGTATACTTGTTTAAGAGGATGATCCAGAAAAGCAACGCAGCCATACGCAGTAGGAGAATTCCAAGCATCATGGATGGTGGAGATGCTGGTCTACGTTCACCTGCTCCCCACTGGGCTCCATCTCTATAACTGTTGTTTTTCTTCTGCTGGGCTCCCGCTAAAGTTGCAAAGTGCTGTCCAGTAACAACCAGAAATCCATTCTATGAATTTTGTGGATTTTGTCTGCATGTAGACCAACATGTAAACCAAAACAACATTCCGTGTTTATCGCGGTGAATTGGTTCCAGACACGACCGAAATAAGTGAATTTCCACAAAGTAGGATTGAATATTAATAAACGGAACATTTTCGTAGTTAGAGCATAGAAAACCAGTTTATGACTTTCCAAATACAGGTTTTAACATGACTAGAGCCCTGCAGACCTGAAATAAAACCCCTATAGTCACTCCTATTAGTCTTTGTTTACACAGGCAACGGGATGACTGCCGCTAGCATAGCAAGCTACCGAGCTAACTAGTTAGCCTCTCCAATTGATTTATTCTAAACTTAAGAAAGTGTTTCAAACGGAGTGGGGAAAAAGGACAAAGTAAGAAGCCAAAAACTTACACTTCCGGATGGAATGGGAGGACAACTTTTTTCACTCTATCACATCAGATACGCTAAATGCTGACTTCATGCAGCGTGAAAGTAATGTAATGTAATGTTATGTCTCATCAATGTAACATTACTGACGGCTAGTGACCAGAATACTACATATACTGTAACTTGTCTTTCAAAATTTTGACTACAAAGAGGTCATAGTCAACCATGAAAGCAATCACTTATTAATTAATTTTTTAAAAATGCGATAGAATGAGGAAGCAATGTTCGAACTGCAATGCAGGGGGGGACTGACTCGGTGTACGTGCATTTGTTTTTCAGAGCGACTGCTAAATAACCCGTCACGGGGTCAACAAAAGTTGTGAGTGCCAGCAATATGATAAAGAAGGTGAGAAATACTATTTATTTCAAGAAAGAACTCATTGCAAAGTACTCCTTCCTTGCTCCTAGAGTCTTCAATTAAGGTTCAAATGTTCATTTATCCATTTATCATTTATAATTATTTTTGCATTGTTTCCTGCATGTAAACCTATAATTATTCTCGATAAAATGTATTTTTTTAGTAATATTTTTGGGTGTCTGGAACGGATTAATTAGACTGACATTATCTCCTATGGAAAAAACCCATGTACTGTAGATATGCAAAAACGTTTTTTATATTTAAAGAAAAAACAGACTGCATCTCAACTTTGTGTTGTCAGTGACAAAGCGTACTGGAACCCTGGTTAGTGTCATTAATTCATTCCTGAAAGACGTTAACCGAATCAATTTTGCCTTAAAAAATATAGAATCCCTTAAAAAAGCCAAAAATGTTGAAAACACAAAGCACTGTATTAGTATGAATTTTTTCTCATTTTTTACACTTTTTTGCTGTTTTTTCCTTTTTTTAGAGGATTTTTACAAACATTTCAACTTTTTGTCTCAACCTTTCTCTTACTGAACCTAATTTTCCTCCACATTGAAAAAAAAATTGGGGCTTTCTAGAATAGAGTAGAAAATTTATGAGAATAAAGTCATACATTTACGAGAAAAAGTTGTAAATTTAAGATTAAAAAGTCGTACATTTACGAGAATAAGGTTGTACATTTAAGAGAAAAAAATCCAAAATTTACGAGAAAAAAGTCGTAATATTAGGAGAATAAAGTCGTAAATTTACGAGAATACAATGGTAAAATTTGTAAGAAAAAAGTCGTAATAATAGGAAAATAAAGTCGGAAATTTACAAGAATAAAGTTGTAAATTTATGAGAAAAAAATTCTAAACTTACGTGAAAAAAGTTAAAACTTAAAAGAAAAAAGTAGCAAATTTAAGATTAAAACATCGTACATTTACGAGAATAAATTCGTAAATTTACGAGAATACAGTAATACATTTACAAGAAAAAAGTCGTAATATTAGGAGATTAAAGTCGTAAATTTATGAGAATACAATATTACGTGTCATACGTGTCAGAGGGAAAATAGAGCATACAGTAGCTCTTCAGGAAGGAGGGAAACTTTCCTCTTGCTTCAGACAAGCTTTTATTTATAACATGGCAGCAAAACAGCAATTGAGCACAAACAAATAGCATGTCTAGCCCTTCTCACTTCCGCCTTCCTTATCCCGCCCCTTTCCCTATGCCCAAGGCCAAAGGTCATATAAGTCCCCCCTTTTCATAGCTGTCTCAGGCAATGCCTGTAACATAAAGTTACGATTTTTTTCTCGTAAAGTTACAACTTTATTCTCGTAAATTGACAACTTTATTCTCGAAATCTCAGATGATTTTAATACTCTCGTCGTAACAGGCAATTTTTCGTAGTTTCTCATATTTTGACTTTTAAAAAAATTACATATTTTAGTCTTTAATATTTCAACTTTATGCTATTTTTTCTCTTAATATTATGACAATGTTCTCCTAAAATTTTGTCTTTATGCTCGTAAAATGTCTTATTTAAATGTATTTGGATTATTGGCCGTAAACGGCCGCACTTTGGCCACCCTTGACAAATCATTCAAGTGTATCATTCAGGGTCACCATTTCAGTAAAAAGACTACAATAAAACCATGTGTGCAATCCATATGTCTTATTTCAGCCTCAGATTGTCACATGGTGTTGCTTTACTGCAAAAGGGAAAGGTGGCTTAAGACAAACATTAGGGAACGGGACTGAAAAGAGTCAATTTGTCAAAAAAAATGGAGAGTAGATAAATATGGCTATGAATGGTCAGAAGTGAGGAATAGGTGAGAAAACAACACAGAACAAAAGCTGAATGAGACAAAAAAAAGATAGAGGAGGAGAGCCGGAGGCAAACTGGCTAAGAGAAGAGACGCTTCCATGCTCACGTGGCGCGATTGAACCAAATCCGACAGCCGTCCGCACTTATTACCACAAACGGAACAATAGGGAATTAGGTGCATTACCAAGGCTGCACTCCCCTCAGCCCATGTCACATTGCACTAAAGGAATTAGCATCACTTTAAATTTCAGACATGTCAAAGATTAGCTGAACAAAACAAGCATGCTGTCCTTCCACTTTACAATTCCAAGGACAGCCATTGGAACCTGATGATGTTCCGTTTAATTTACAATTTGTTGTTTTTCAGTTAATTGCAGCGAGGTGTTATGTGACAACATGGAGCCAAAGTGAGACGGAGGTGAGACATCCGGGATGTGAGATGACAAAGTGTGAACGCACAACACAGATGTTAAAACTCGTAAGGACTTCAGACAACACAAGTAAGTACGAAAGGAGGATGTTAAAGAGTGGCGCCATGACAGGGTGAACTTACGATGGCTTGCATGTTCAATAGAAACCTTTTTATCTGTTTGAACAGGAGAAAAAACACAGAAGAAAAAACAAATATGAAATTGTATCAAAGGTAAGATAGAAAGAAATGTAAAAATAAAAGCCCAGTAGAGCCTATCACATCTACTAAAATAAGTGAACAGCGCTACTGGCGGGCCAGTGACATGGTGTTTCTAATGTTTATAGAAAGTGGTCATGCAAAGAAATGGCTGAAATAGATGGCTATCATGTGAATGAGAGTGGATTTGGAGATGAGTGTGTGGTGTGCGTGAAGAGGATAAGATTGAAATCATGCTGTCAAGGCTGCAAAAATCTTTCGATACACCCTGCGGATGATGAGTATGAGTATCGCCTTCATCCCATGTTAATGAGATGTCTTGGAAGGAGCATTGTTTTCTAATATATTACATTAGCTACACCTGCATGATGTAATTGGATTCAGTACACAACTGTAACAAAAATATGCATACAGATGCATGATCACAGATGACCACCATGTAGCCCTCTGGACATCTTAGAGGTATTACATACAATGTAATACAAAAGTGAATGAAAGAATAAAAATAGTGTAATGTGCTTACTGGTGGCGAAGTAGCTAAAATGAACCTTCTATTTACATAAAATTTCACACATTTTTTTCCATATATGAGGAAAAAATACTATTAAAGTACTGCTGTGATGACACAAAATGATCAAGCTCCAATCAAATGTGCTGCTACAAAACATCCAGTGTATCCCACAATAAATACCAATTACATTTTTAGACAATATTTAAGTTACTTCTGCATTGTATACTATTAGATTGATCAAGTGACCGATGCTTGCTGAGAAGTCAACATCTCTAAGTCTCCTGTTCATCCAGCAGTAGAAGACACCAACTAAAAAGTGACATTTATGACACCTGTACTTCGGAATGACATATAATGAGAAAAAGGAGAGTCAAATAATACTGTAATGATGCCAAGTGGCGCATTCACAGATTTTCCATAGTGCTTGTCATTCCCTCTTTGTCACAATAACGTGAGTGCATCTTTTCCTATCGAGACTTTTGTGTTTTGTTGCGACAAAAAGTACATTTGTTTGATCTGCTGCTCCATGTTAGATGGTTCATGTCAGGAGTGTCGTGCACGTCTGAGAGTGGAAATGAAGCTCAGAGTTTCCTCTGCGGAAACATCCAATCCTCGTGTTGCATTTAGAGGGGCTATTTTGCGTATGTCTCTTAGTGTGTGCTGTAATACAGAATCAGCTGGATTCCTCCCAGCTCATCACGGGTTCCAAACTTAGTGTCAGCACTCATTTGAGTCACTCTCATATGCTCTTCACAGTTTTTTGACTCGGATGTGTCATGCTTGTTTGCCTCTCCTGTAGCCTGTCTCTCACTCGCCATCTGTGCTTTTTAGACGTGGCTCACTGGCCTTCTCCCTTTGCAAGCTAACACGGTCCTTCATAAAACATCTGTTAGTAGGATGTAGCTGTTTTTTCTTGCATCTAACTCAACGGGTGCATGTTCTACTCGTGCTGCTGCAAAAGGTTTCACACCTTGGGGTATGCAGATCTGTGCAAAATCAATTTGACGTGCAATGCATCTTATAAAAATGGACTTTCTGTGCAAAAAATGACTTTCTGAAAAATGTTTTATCATTATTTGAATGACCACCTGGGGCAACAAATATAATAGAAGGGGATTTGTCCTGATGGAGGCCTGTGAAACGTATTCTCTCAGATTCTAACTAATTGAAATCTGCTCTGGCAGATGATTTAAGGTAGAAATATATGCAAAAGTCAACATGAGGTTACTTACTGCGTGCACACAGCCCGTCAGTGCAGTTTTTACTCTCCATCATGCTCCCGCTGCAGTGCTTCCCTCCATTCCTGGGTGCTGGGGCCTGGCACTCGCGGCTTCGCCAATGGGTACACTCTGTGCTACAGGCGGACCACTTCGCCCATTCGGTCCAGCCTCCATCCACTGGAAAGACACACAAGATACATGAGAAAACAAACCAACTAAGTGGGAATTGGGCATGACATACACTCTTCATACCACATGATATATTCAATAATAGCATATAATAGGTAGAAGTGCGTCATTTAGTAATTTGGAGGTTAATTTTATGGTTTCATGCCTGACTCATGGTGGTCTGGCAGCCAGAGCAACAAGTGCCACAATTGTGTCTGACATTTAATTAGCACAGTGGTCCTTACTCGAGTGATGGAATCAGAGCAATTATGGATCATATTATACCGTGTAGAGGTTGATATGCAAGTGAGCCAGTCACTAACTTACTAGGTCCTATTAAATCCCACTTTGTCTTCCCCCAGTGACTGTCAGCAAAATATAAAATATACAGGCAATGACATATACAGGCAATGACATGTAACACTGACATACGTTAAAAATGTATACATAAAAAACACATGTAAACTAACAGCAGCCTATTTTAGACTTAAGGAAGACAATCTAAACCGAGCTATGGGAAATGTACAGTACAAGTCAAAGGTTTGAACACACCTTCTCATTAAAGTATGAGCAAGTGTGTCCACATTTTGACTGGAAGTGTAAAAAAATAAAATATTGAAGAAAATAACCGAAATTAAATTCAATTAATCACTATGGGCACTTATATGCCTGTGAATATTCTCATTTATCCAGGTCACTGTATTCTCAGTGCATTCAATCGATCGCAACTGGACTGTTCAGGTTGTCTTAGAAGACGTTTCGCCTCTCATTCGAGCAGACTTGGTCAGTTCATGCTCAAAGACTAGGTGGGACACAAACCAGTCAGACTAGATAGGACAGGTCTAGTCTGAGAGCCTGGTGCAGACAGGAATGGTTGGCTCTTTAGTGGTGTCAAATGACGATTGTTAGGATACAATGGAGTGAGGCCTCTGCCCGCCAACGATGGTCGTTTGGGTGGTATCACCTTCGTCAGCATCCCATTCAGATGGAATGATGAGTACGGGCACTTATGTCTATACGCATTTTATAGGTAGTGTATATTCTGTATAAGGTTGTAGGTTCAAAATGCATTGGTGCATACTAAGGGTGCAACAGTACAGGTAACCCACAGTACGGTCCGTACCACAGCTTTTGGGCTATGGTTTTGGTTCACTTTGGTACGTTTTTCGTGCGTAATGAGATAAACCTTTTAGTGTTTCACCTGCCATAACCAATAAACAAAATACAAATATTTATTTCATTTATCATACTTACATGACGGCATGTCATTTCTGTCTCTACAATCATTCCCTGCTTTCTTGTGCACACAGGAGCAATCACATTAATTATATGACATGTCAAGACTGCCGTGTGTTTTTGACTTTCTGGATTATTTCCATGATTCTATGGATGTGTTTGCCCATATCCCTCCACTACCCTCAAAGCTTTAACCCTTAGGGGCACACTGTTAATGTTTAGAATGGTATTCCATGTGTCATCTGAGAAGCAACAGGACTTCAGGGGACTACGAGAAATAAGACAAATGAGATGGGTCATTCTAACCTGGGCACAATGTGGTGCAAGTCACTCTCTGGAAGGGTGGGCCTTCACAGAAGGCGCCGCCATTGAGGGGGGCAGGGTTGGTGCAGCTACGTGTTCGTCGCTGCCAGCCCCGCCCACACTTTGTGTTACACTCGGACCATTCCGTCCAAGAGGACCATCCGCCGCTCACTGATGTTCAAACACACACAAAAGCGACATAAGCATTCTTTCACTTGATGACGTGATGAAAATAAAATCATACAAATGGCAGCTAAAAAAAAAAGGATGAGTGACAATTAAAACCCCATCACGTTCACCTAACTCACCCGTTCCCCAATATTAAATAGGAAAATGACACTTCAATAGGGACAGCTGCATAATCTAATACAAGCACTGTATGAAAAATTCTTCCTTTACAAAGACAATAATAATGCTCAGTTTTGATTGCGTGACCACTGGATTGTGTTACCATAAACAATGACAGTCGCTGTGCTGCTTCGTCTTTTGGCCACCACATTACGAGCCAAGCAAGTATAGTTGGCCGTGTCCGAGAGCCTGGCCTGTTTGATTATCAGATCGTTATCAATGGTGATCAGAAAGTTGGAGTCCTGTGAAGGGTCAATGGTGTCCTCGTTCTTCAGCCAGTCCACCTTAAATGAGACACAACATCAATATCCAAGCAGGTAAACAGAATATCACAGTCAGCTTACCATCCTATACTAACACTATTAACACAAAAGTATTGAACCATGTTCTTGTTTTTGTTTGTTTGTTTGTTGTTGTTGTTTTTCCTTTTTACAAAATCTGCCACTGTTAAAGACTCTGATTTGTATATTTATTTCTAAGTTTATTCCGCACTTTCTTTTCTTTCCATGCAACTTTAAATCCACTTAAACTGGTTAAAATCCTGCCAGTGATAAATGTTTCACGTTTACTTTTTTAATTACAACACAATTCGACACTGCAATGCGCACACACGTACACCGGCTCGCCTCGCGCTCACAGGTTGAGCGACAAGGACAGAGAGAGTGTCAGCGTGCAGTGATGTGCCTGCTCACACAACAGTAATTATTGCACGTTGTGGCTCAAAATCAGCCATTGCTACCTCAAAACAAGAACCAAATATAACTCCATAGATGTGCACCTCCAAAAAACGCTACTCATTTGGACTGACTGTTGTAACGCTGCCCATCTCCCCTCAACCAATGTATACTATGCACAAATAAATAATCTCTGTGGTGGTGAATGACTGTAAAAACATGATATGCCACTGGCTCCCCTGTTGGCATACAACATGCTGACAGGGATGATGATGACAGAGAGTTTTACCTCAGCAGCAGGCATGCCCTCCGGGGGGCGACACTGCAGGAGGACCTCCTGCTCCAGTCGTATCTCCCGCCCCAGTGGCTCCTGCTCGAAGTTTTTCCTCAAGTCTACAGGGGAGAAACACAGACGTAATCACTTGTTAGTGAAAGTTGCTTTGTGACGAGCGAATGACACCCAGCTTATCACTGACATATACAGTACATACACACTAGTCAAAAACCTCTGGCATGCTGTCATTTTTTTCCTTCACAACATGACTGTCAATCACACGGCAACACACACTGTCAGGCGTGATGACACCATATTAAAATTGCAGATATATTTAAAGGGATAGTTCGGATATTTTGACATGAAGTTGTATGACATCCCCATTCGCAGTGTAGTACATCAACAGTGACTCCCCCCCACTTGGTCCCATGAGTCTAATTCTGGTCGGATTTCCGTGAGGAGGAACGCAGTTCCGCTTAGTTGCTGGGACCACTTACTGTAAGTAAAGAGTTGGCTTCTCAAAGAAATATGCGTTCAAAAAGGTAATACATTTGCGTCACAAAAATGCCTCCTCGAAAAAATCAGACCTCACAAATCGCTCGGAGTTATATTTGTCTCCCAACGTCTCCCTGCTCACTGTCGCCTGTGCATTCTTGTGTATGTGATGAAAACGCTCGCATCTTTTTAAGCGACGGAGCGCCGCGGCCATCTTGTTTACGTGTGTGTTCCAAAGCGGAAGAAGAAGCGAGCGTCTTCATCACATACACAAGAATGGACAGGCAACAGTGTGCAGGGATACGGCCGAGCAATTTGTGAGGTCAGATTTTTTCAAGGAGGCATTTTCATGATGCGAATGTATTACTTTTTGAACGCATATTGTTTTGAGAAGCCAACTCTTTACTGAAATGACCCAGCAACTAAGCAGAGCAACATTCCTTGTCACGTAAATCCGACCAGAACTGGACTCGCTGGACCAAGTGGGGGGTGAGTCACTGTTGATGTACTACATTGCTGATGGGGATGTCATACAACTTCATGTCACAAAATCCGAACTATCCCTTTAAGACGACAAAAAGTTGCCACAGTACTGACATGCGATGCGGACGTAGGCACGGTTGCTCTTGGTGGTTCCAGCCGAGCTCCAGGCTACACATTGACACCAGTAGTCCTCCAGCCCAAACAGCTCCTCAACTTGGGTCCTCGACACCGAGATGTCCACCTCCCTCACCACTAGACCTGCAGAGAAATAAAGATAGAGAGCTCATACATATAAACAATGAGTTGGCTGCAGGCCAAATGCAGTTATAGTGCACATAAAACCTTGTAGGAGCTAATGGATCATGTAGTTGAAAATGATGTTTGTAATTGAGTATGCTGTTTAGGTCTGTAAAATACAAGGTGACATTGCTCTGTATGTATGAGTGTGTGTGTGTGTAGTTATGTTTACTGGATATCTTTGATCTTCACCTGTGACCTGGTCCAAGCTCTCTCTGGTGACATGGTCATTTTGATTGACCCACTCCCCGTTGCACTTGAAGTAGATCTGAGTAGCTGGTGACGCCCTGCACCGAAGCTGAACAGGCCTGTTCTTCACAATAAAAGCATCCTCTGGTTCAAGCAGGAATTCTGGGAGAGGTTCTGCTGGTGCTGATGGATAAGAGTCCGGGAGGACCTCGGCATCACTGTAGTCGCTGCTCTCTGAATACAATGACATGGAAAGTGGTGATTAGCATGATTGTTGCTCCTCATAGAGAATTGAGCTTGTAAATTTGGACTGTTGTGCTGTGGTTCAGCCTGCTAGAAATTTTGGCAGTAGAGACCTTCCAGACTAGAGCAGTCCATGTTTCCTAATATGAGTGGATGACTTTCCCTGGACAGGTCTGGACAGGTCTGGACAGGTCTCTTTCTCTGCTGACGTTATCAGGGTGACGTGATGTTCGACACACACACAGCCCTGACTATTCTGCAAAGAGCTTTTACTGGTGGAAGGGTCACTATGTGTCTGTTCTTTATACTTGCTATTCATCATAGACGTCATGTGCGTCTTTAGAATTCACTCCTCGTTTCCACAAGGTGGTAATTTTCGTTCAGTTTTGTATTGTATTGTATTGCGTTTCTACGGTCCCGGAATATCCAACCCACATTTTATTTCATAATTGGCAAATTAGAGTATTGATGATGCATTGATGATGTGAGTTGTACCGTGGTGGACCAAACTGATCTGTACAGCTTGGGACCGTGGAAATGTCAAACGGCATATTATCGTTAAAACGTTCTCAGTCAGTGCAAGCACAGTATTTTTAGCAAACTCCAAAAACGTATTCCTTATACTGCTCCAGCAGTGCGTGAACAACTCTGTTAAATCCATCTTTACGTGACCGTATTGAAGCATTTTAAACATGGCAGTATCACAGTGCCACAGCTTTAACCCCCCTATAGCACAACTTTATGGGGAAAAAAGTGTGAAGACAAATATTTGGAGGCTTTCAACAATGAGACCTGGGGCAGGTGAATTTGCATGGTATTATAAATGTATCAAGCTCAACGTGATCAGTTATTCCACAGCCTTAGAACAAGAGAAACTACTTAGAGATACCATCTTCTATTTTAGGAATGTGAACACTTCCCCACCAACCACCCTCTAGCCCATTTTTCCCCCGACAGACTCTTTGCTCAGACATTAGAGCAAAGCAAAGCGGAACATGGAAAGTGATGGAAAGCAGAATTGTAGGTTTGGGAGGCTCTTACGCCAACATCAGCAGGGATTTATGGGATTCTAATGAATAGAGGTATAGCAGAAGTTCTCTTTTAACCCAAAGTCACCCATTAGTCAGTCATTTTTTCAGAACCTCTCTTGACATAAACACCTCCATAGAATTCCGACACAAAGATTCAGCACTCACAGAATGTTTTCACTCACCTGTGAGTGCAACCTGAACCAGCGGGTGACACTCA
Organism: Dunckerocampus dactyliophorus; assembly: GCF_027744805.1. NCBI lineage: Eukaryota > Metazoa > Chordata > Actinopteri > Syngnathiformes > Syngnathidae > Dunckerocampus > Dunckerocampus dactyliophorus. The sequence goes on along the minus strand of NC_072832.1, from coordinate 12,322,722 downwards.
ATACCATGTGATGTGTCAGCTCCCATGTGTTAAAAAATGAAGTGGCATCATAAGCCACGCATAAAACATAGAATTTACTATCCTCATTTCATGGCACCCAAAAACAAGATCCGTTCAGCACATTTATAATGTGACACAACCATTTGGCTTGTGGAAAGCATAAGGGGACAAATGTGAAAAGGTGAGTGGGCCAGTGATGCATGGGAGAAATAAATGAATGATGTATACATATACAAGTCTGCAAAATAGCCAAAATATGCTATAATAATAAGAATAATTATAATGTAAACAACAATGCGTGTAATGTATTTTTTGCTTTAATATCACTACAGGTAAGTCTGAAAAAGGCGGGATAGAGATCTATACGCGCAAACCAGCCAGTGATGCAAAACGACGAGTCAGAGCTTTTCTTCCTGTCACTCACGCACACTACTGACCTGGAGTAGTAACAAAAGAAGAATAAGTACTTATTAGAGTTTAACACAAGGCTAGCTGGAACAGCATTACGGCAGAGGGTAACAGCTATAAACAGGAAATTGGCAAGTAGATTAAAAGAGAGAGAATAATACAACCACTACACAGACCAACTACACTGTGAACGCACACATCCAAAGGACACACAAAAGACAAAACAGATGACCTTGGTATTTTGTTTGAATGTGCCACGACTTTTTCTATTGACTCTAATTCATTACTTTTCTCTATGGAGATTTTTTTTACTCACTCAGTGATGACCAATTTAGCTATAACATAAGTTACATAGATTCAGAGGTCCACAAGTTATGTCATAAGTGAGTCCAGATGCAGGTGTACACAAGCATGAAAAAAAGTTAACGCATCTGAACATGGACCACAGTTGTCATGGTGCTTCTATCACACCCTCCGTCCTCTTGCTAGAATGTCGCCTCCAGCCTTTCAGACTTTGAATTCTCTGTCAATAACCAATTGTGTTGCTCCTCCCCACCCTTCACCCACGCTCTTTCTCTTTGCCCAGCATTGATTGTTCGGTGTTCAAACATCAGCTGTAAAACACAGCCTGTCACTCTTCAGACACGGGGAGAGGGGGCAGGAGGAGAATAAGGGGGTGTGGGGGGAACCAGAGACAGACGAACAGAGTGAGATGGTGTTCACTTAAGAGGACGAATGGGAGGAGAGCCCTGCGTATTTGGATAAACCTCTTACTTCATGTGCGTGACTGTGTTTGTGTGAATGCTCTGGAGTCTGCAGAGACACACTTTAATTAAAACACTTTTAGATTATGGAGGTAAGAGAACGACAGACAGCTTCTTTCTCTTTCTCTTGCCCCATCTCTCTCAGGGATAATGGAGCTGGGACATTTTAAGTGGACTCTGTATTTTTGGGCCAGTATACAAACATCCATCAGCCCTCAGCAGCCGGCAATTTTGGAAGGCGACGAGGAGCCTTCAAGAAAACAACTCTTTGCAGCGTGCACAACAAGACTTGTATTACTCTAATGATAGACAACAGACAGCTGGAAAGCACAAGGTTGTGCGTGCCAGCCTATGTTTATGCAGTCTCCCTTCTGATTTCATTGTATGATGGCCCATGTCAGTGTTAACCACAGGACTACAACCTATTTGTGATGGCAGGTTTTGTGTGTGTGTGTATGTGTGCGCGTGCGTGTGGGCTAATATGCATAATTGGACATGACCCATGTGCATGAACAGTAATTGTAATGGCCGCTATAGGAGAGAGGAACACACTTAAACAAGATGGCCATGCGAGCATCTTCATCACAGTCGACAGTCCGCAGGGACACGGCGGGAGACAAATATAACACTGAGCGATTTGTAAGGTGTGATGTTTTTGAGGAGGCATTTTCATGATGCAAATGTATTACTCTTTTGAACGCATATTGTTTTGAGAACTCTTTACTTAAATGACCCAGCAACTAAGCAGAAGTACTTTCCTTGTCACGGAAATCCGAGCAGAACTGGACTCGCGGGAGCAAATGGGGGGTGAGTCAATGTTGATATAGTCCAATGCTGATGGGGACGTCATACAACTTCATGTAAAAAAAAATCAGAACTCTCCCTTCAAGAAGCAGCGTTACGGTGCATACTGCCATTTACTGTATGGAGTAGTAACGACACGCTACATTCACAGACAGTCCCTTTATATTGTGTTCATGAGCAGGGCCGAACAGGTAATGCCAAACCTATTTCTGGCAGGCAAAAAATGAATGTATGGGAAACATTGCATTTGGACACAATGTGTCACATTTTTTTTATTGACAAAGGTTATATGAAGGGTACCTTTTTAGCAGTGCACCCTTGCATTACGGTACCGAACGTATTGGGTTGGGGCACAGTCTGATGATTGGTGGGTTGTGTGGCCTCTCCAAGATTAGAAATAAAATAGATCAACGAAAGTATGCGTGAAAACACTGTAATATGCACACAAGGCCTGTATTTGGTAATGCCACTTTGTACAGAAACACAACATACTGTATATATGCATGCATGTACCTCCATTTTTAGCATGTAGAGGAAAACAAGTGTTATTTTAAAAAACCTGTAAAAAAACCATTGTTAAACCCATTATTTAATCAAAATGAATAAGTAATATTAAGACCCTCTTAACAATAACACCTCATGGTAGGCAGAAAGACAAAAACAGATTAGGGTTTCCTATTCTAAATTGTACTATAGGATACTGTATCACTTGGTGGCCTATCTTAATTAAAGGTGAAACTAAGGCTGTGTGGCACAATGCAGAGAGTCAGTGCAGTGTGAGGAGCCTTTGTGTGACAGTAGTAGAGCACACCCATACAAGAAATAGGAGTAGCAGAGGGAGTCTGGACCAAAGTGACATGAAGAGATGACAAGACGTCTTGGTCAAAGCTGGGTCAAGAGCCACTACAGTGGAGCAGAGAGAGGATAGGGCTATGAGGAACCAGAGTAGAGTCTTTGAGCATGTGCTCAGCATGATGGTAAAACTGTTATCTTTCGTCTCAATGTCTCATGTGCACGTAAACGCACACAAGACAACAGTATTTTTCTGAGTGTCAGCATTCCACCCCACACTCAAATGTGCAAACTTAGAAGCAGTCAAAGAACAGTGAGACATTAGAGTAAAGAGCATGGTAAGTAGGTTTTCCCCCACTGTCATATTTCAGGTGTCCTGCCAGGGTGTACAGCAACACACAACAACAACACATCATCCATCTTCATCCCCTCCTCTTTCTGACATTAAAATGCTTCTCTTCTTCCTCCCTTGACTGCAGTTTCCCCTCCCGTCTGTTGGATTCAAAGCTTGTCTCAGCTTCAAATGGCTTCAGTAAACACACAAGCACACAAACAGGTACAACAACGGTCCGTGGCTATGAAGCACAAGTGACTCACTGAGGACAAACAGCTGTGTGGACAGGAACCCAAAGTCCCTGTTTCAACAAGCAGTACAGTAAGGTTTAATTTGATACAGTTTGTAACTTTTTGGTATTACCAAATATTGTGGGGAGCATCAAAAGAAGTGATCCATTACCACTTTCTGGCACACCTTTGCCAGCATGTTACAGCTTGAGTATTTTAGAAGAGTTGTACTTACACATTCATTATTATATACTATTGGGGCTGCATGATTCTACAAAATATGTGAAACACAATTTTGTGGCTTCGAATTTAGATCTCTGGGTCGATTTTTTTCCACACAAAGGCATGTATTATATATAATTATTATTATAATTATTATTACAATTCTTATTGCCTTGTTTTGCTTTACAGAAACTTCCAGTGGGCTTTCTGACATTCTTCATTGGAGCTGGGTGATGCAGCTCGTGAAAAAAATGTAAAAAAAATCTTCATCATTTTGAAATTACATCGTGTGTTAGCGTGAGTCGAGATCGCAATTTTTTTCCACCGCATGTGCAAGTAACTTATGTTGGAAATACTAACGTACAACTCCACAATGAAAAGAAGCGTATGACAATTTGGTCAAATGTAATTTTCCGCTTTCGTCCACACTTATAGTACATTTAGATAAACAGAAAACAAGGAAACAGGTGTTTTTGCTCAACTAAAGACGCTGCTGAAAATCAACAAGGGAACACGAGCACTAAGGTAGCTGCTGAATATAGAGCAGGCAGGTGGTGAAAACAAAAGCATAAACAAGCTCCTGATAGCCAAGCAGGTAGTGCAGATACTCACAAAAACTAGCGAGGTTGACCGGAGAGTAAGCACACTGTACAGCAACAAACTAGGCACAGAAATGTAGCAAGCAGGTGAGGAGCAGAGAACCAGCAACCAGTTTAAGAACAAGCATCAGGTGTGTCAGGGTGACTCCACCTCTGCGGGGAACAGCATGCACTGCAAAAGATGGCAGAGAGGCGGCAGCAGGTCGACGACACAGAGCATGACACTTCCTGTGTGCGTCGTATTCCGGTTTCCAAGGCTTATCTAGACTTACCATGAAGTGGAATTACTTCTACCAGTCACTTTGGAGAATAAGACAACAAAATATTAGGAGAATGTCAACTGGGTTGAGTCTTGTCCGTCCAATATTTAGATATTATGTTGGCTTGTTGTCAAAGCTCACTTCTGGTTACGTCAGGGGCGACGGGTCGGTGACGTCATTGTTTTTGTGTCGGCTGTCTAATACGAAAACGATAAGCCGGCGTTGTCAGATTTTCCCACGCTGGAAGCCGTTTTCAAAAAATACCGTTTCAGGGCACTCAGAACGCCATTTCCGTGTGGATGAGAGGCTGACACGATAAAATCCTTTGCTATTATGAACTGAAAAAACTGCAGTGTGGCTAGCCCCTTAGGATTTGGAGAGCAGGAAGTGTTTCTGCTCTGTGACAAAGCTTTGACGACCCATGGTTAACCACTGCCTTATGGTGACTTTCAAGAACCAGTACTGCTTTGTGACATATAGTATTAACCTGAATAATATATGTGTTCACAACTGATATAAAAGAACGTTGCTTTTAATGATAGTTACAGAATTTGGCCAAAAGGCTGAGACCCAGTAATACTTATAAGGAATCGCAGCGGAACACACGCCCACACGCACACACATTGAGACACACATAGCCGGAGGCAGATTGAAGGAGACAAGGATGGATGGAGTGAGACAGTCTCTCCTTGCCTTCTTTAAAGGACAATTACATTGAGTGATTGACATGCCAACTGACCTCATCATCACCAGCCTGTAAACAGTCTGCAGGGGGCAGCAACAGGAGGGAAACATATACCGTACGATGGAAAACTACAAGTTAAATTCTAAATGACGAATTTGAAGAAAAAGTACAATTCATGATTGTGTGTTGGCATCAGGCAGGGTGTGAGGTGACTTGAGAGCAGGTCGCACGCACCATCAACAAGGGCCGACCAAGTGTGAAGATTCATGCAGTTAGCCCATCTGACTGAACACACAATTACAGTTCAAGCAGCCCTGAATACTGGCAGGGAGCGGCTCAAGACATCTTTTAATAGAAAATTCACTAACAAACAAACACTTCATCATGGTTGCCGAGAGACAGCGGGAGGCGGGAAGTAGAATATGACGTCCCGCTACGAGTGGCACAGATCTAACACTGTGAGTCCCTGTGTAAATGTCTCTGACATGATGGCTTTGACAATTTCTTGTTTGGGTACTCTGATACTGTCACCAACATGAACACCACATGAGCACCACATGGCTCTTTCGCTTTGTACTCGCCACGATGGTGCCAACTAACAGACCTCATCTCTAGCACAGGCAGGTATACACATTAAACATGCCTTCAGTATGACTTACAACTCTTCTGTGCCTTTACTATAGAGTGGGAACTTCATCAAGTTCATGTTAGCAGTAAAATCATCCCACCTTTGAGTGGCTCTATCATGTTAATGAGGATGCATGCAGTGTGGTGTGTGAACCCCCATTGGTTGTTCAAGTAATGTGCGTAATGGAATTGGTGTGAGTGTGGGAAAAAGGCACACACTGGGACTGAAAAGGTATGTGTGTGCGACAGAGAGAAAAGAAAGATGGAAGTGACAGGAAGCTTGAAAGCAGATTGGCAGTGAGGGAAGGCCGAGCAGGCAATGGAAATGCAGAGTGACAGAAAGGCTTCACTCGTCTGTCCAGGCATGTCTGGGTGGTGAGAGCGTGCGAGAGGACACATACACACACACTGAAAAATCAAGAGCCCATTTTCAAATATGTTAGCTACAAGGTGTCTTGACCTTAACCAGGGTTCCAGACTGAATAAATGGTCGTATTTTGGGACAAAAATTTGAGACATTGCGAGTAAATTATTAATCTACTCGCACATGTGCGACCAGATAAAAGTATGCGTCCCGTATGGAGTAGACAAGGGACACACTTTGTCCCTTATTACCATGAGAATGAAAAATAGTCTGTAAAATACGGAGTCAATTGAGGAGGGCTTGCCGTCTATCAATGCCAGTGTGTGTGATCACTCACCATTCAATCTCATTGACGTTCGACTTTTCTGGCGTATTCGTTTACACACTGCCTTGCTGGCGGCAGCAAGCTAGGTAGCCAGTTTTTCAACTCAGCAACCTTTGGCATCAAAAAGAGGCATTTGCCTCCTCTTCCAGTAAAGAAAAATAGTCTGGGACTGCAAAACATTACACAGCTTATACAACTTTTAAAGTTGGAATCTTTTTCAATTTGACCTGTTACAACAACATCATTTGACTAACAAGTGCAGAGTGCATGTGTAGGCCTACTTTGAAATAATTGAAACACTGAGCTATGTAGGCCCGTATTTTGTATAAAATCATAACGATTTAAAAAGATCAGCATTCACAAATCCGCATATTAGTGCTGTCTGCTCAATAACATTTACATCACTTGACTCATGACAAGCAATTGAATAAGCTTGCGCTGAATTAATGTCATTAATTTGCCTACTGGTGATGTTTGTTGCCATTCTACTGGTCCTGTCCTTGACTGTCTTTGCAAAGAGAGGTTTTTCTTTTTCTGAATAATTGGAGAAGAGATGCTCTGATATTCTTATGAATGATTCTTTCATGTATTCTCCATCTGTGAGCGGCTTCTCCCTCCTTATGATCTCATGTGCAGTGACAACACCAGCAGCTGTAGTTGAGTTTGGAGTGTTCATTCACTTCTTCAAAGTATGTTTGCTCTGCTCAACCTTCCGTAGTAGTTCCAAAATCGCTCTCTTATGCCCATCTGCAGTTTTTAAAAAAAAGCTGAGTGCTTGTTTTGAAAATGTCTTTTCAACGTTACATTTTCTGTTGTTTGCTAATTTCTCGCCACATGTCAAGCACACGGATAAGCCAGTGTCACTGGCAGTGAAGGCAAAGGAATATGTCCTTTCAGAATTAAACTCTCTATTTTCTTTCTTTTTCTTTCTAGGGACATATTGATGGTTATGAATAGCTTACCGTGGAGGTAGCATACTCACATGATGTCTTTTTCGTCTCTCACTGCACACATTGGCCCTTGCTCATCCAATCAGCAGTCAGAATGCAGTCTAGATGCATTCATGGACTTGCGGCGAGTCAGATATTTTCAAACTTTTCAAAAATGTTCATTTCCTCCACTTCTGTGTAAAAAAAAAATCACTGAACTTGGCGTGGGAGCCACAACAGGGAGGCTTCGAAGCTGCACGTTACCGACCCCTGGCCTAGCCTCTGGTCTTTGGACTCCAAAAGTGACTTTTTCACCACAGTGACATTTTGTCTTTAAAACATACAAGCAATGTAGTTGAGTTCGGAGCTCGGTTTTGTCCCATGGGGAAGCTACAAGCGGCTATCTGAAGTGTCCCTTTACAACCTTGCTCTCTTGTTATCATTATAGTAATTATGTATTGTCTTCAAACCAATACTTGTCTCAGTTGTTTAACAAAGCACGTACTTCATCCAGCTTTAAAATAGTGGTGCTATTACAGGGGTGTCTAACAGGTTGCTTGTGAGCTAGCAGTAGAACGCCAGCTAATGTTGAGTAGATCACCAAAGAATATTTGCTTCCAGTCTTGGTATTGTTCAATCCGGACATGATTCTGGTATTTACTTTCCAAGTCGATTTCGGTATGGCTTATAAATTTTCTGCTTGCTCTCCTAAAAATGTTAAGTTAGGGGCCACTTTGCTCCTTGTGAAAAAAGTTATCATGGAGTCCTGCCTTTAGCACGGCAGTCACAACTTAAATAAAAGTATACCGAGGGACAGATTGCATCCCACCACATATTGAGCCCGGCTGTGTATGTTCTTTAGACATAATGTACAACTGTTCTTTATTTTTGCATAGCATTTCCCAAAATCTGTTTCACTGTGTCTCTAATAGGCGACGTCATTTTTTTCATGGGACACAGAATTCGTGGCTGCACCCCTGCTACTGGCTATATGGTATGATATAAAAAAAAGGAACCACAAAATCACCTTAATTTAGACAATTTTACTTACTTTTTCAAGACAACAAAAATCACTCGTGAAACTTACACAGGATGAAAGAGAGACTTTGGGTGTGAGAGTACATTGGTTGAGCTCTAGCAGGACTTCCAGGTAAGTGAGAAAGCACTTGGCGAACCCGGTGTTTTCCACCACTGAGAAAGGCTGGTCATCTCGTCCAATGAATTCAATTATTTTTCGGGTTATTTGCTTAGCCTTCTGTCACAAACATACGGGCGAGTGTTGTCCATATGGCTGCGTGAGCTGCCGTTTGACTGATGATCACAAACTCACCATACTCCGTCAAGTGTTTGTTCTTCAAATGCCATATTAAATTAAAGCTTTTTACCGTACTACCCCTGCAAGATAGTTTTCATGGTGTTGGCAGTTACGTTCCACATGGCATATGTGATTTGATGTTTTTGTTTGGGAAAGTGAGAGGAGGACGCTAACCAATACGTTAGTTAGGGCAAGACACTACGCACACAGAGATTGCTGCGGTCTGCAACAGTATTAGCCACAGGTGATCAGCTTTTGTGATCGCCGTTGAAAGACATCTATCAGCATATGCCGATCACGTCATTTTTCACGGAAATCGTTCGACTCTGATCGGTGGCCCTAGTGAGTAGTGAATCCCTAGTGAGTAAATTTTTAAATGTGTGAGTAAGTGAGACTGCAAGATTGGCAGCACTAAGGGGATTTGCGGTTGTGTTGTAGTGGGCCCAGTGACTGGTGCTACCAGTAGTTGTGGACGGTGCACAGGCATGGGGCGGGCTTCATTTTTTTTTGCCTGAAAGTGTGTTCTGTTGCGGCTAGAGGGCGCCACCCCTGCGGAGCTCATTAATCATAGCCCATCAAAAAGTGGCCCTGCGCTGTTTGTGTGTGTGCCCCAGAGACCTCCTGCTGCATGGGAACACGGGAGAAGGCAAGTAGCACAATCAATCACTATCCAATGTGGAGAGGGAGAGGCTGGGAGAGAGCGAGGAAGAGGAGACACACTGGGTGAGACAATGTTGTTTTCCTATTATCCTTTAGAAATTACAGAGCAATGTCGCACTTGGAGGTCAAACTACTATGTTAGACGTGTGTGTGTGTGTGTAGACATAACTGTACAGTATTTGTTGTGTGTAAGGCGCCACTGCTTGTCTCCTTCAGCACTGCGCAGCTGCCTGATGAGTGTTACACAGAGTGGCTTGTTGCCATGGTGGGTCTTCACATGGAGCCCAGTTCTCTAGAGGCCTGCAGTCTACACATCCATTAACTATAGCCCACAATTTTTTTTTTTTTTTCCTGCTTACCTTGAAAGACTTGATCTGTCTCTCTGTCATGTATTGTGTTTTTGAATGTTTGTGTGTGCACATAAACATGGTGAAAAGGTGAGTAGTACACTCAAAATTGGGGCCATTTAAATGGGAGTAATTAGATGAGAATAAGAGCTGCATTCCTTCCTAAGGGCAAGCTGATTATAGGTCTCTCCTTCTGAGCCCCTGTAATTACACAAATGCCCCCCCCACCCCACCCCACACCCCCACTCTGCTCCTCACCCACTGTCCCACTGTACTCATCACAGGCTCTGTAATAAAGGCACCCTCCACCACCACTAACCTATCTCCGTAATTCAAATACACTCCACCTGACCTTCTCTTACTCAAGTCACTTTTCATTTATTGCTGATGGAAAATGCTTGCACACACTGGCGCACACTGAGGGGACAAAGAGATATTATCAGGTGATTATGTCATTCTGATAATACCCACACCCATCCTCACAACTAGCACCAACACATCCGCCTTTGTTTATTGGTGTGTTTGCGCGTGTGTTTTGACAAATGTCAATCGGCCCCGACGGCCGCTGCCTGTTGACAACTCTTGCCTCGCAGGTAAATGTGTGCCGTTTCCCAGCCCACTTTGGCGTCCCTCAGCAATGTGAACACAAAGGAGGGGTGGACTTCACAGCACATGACCTCACAGTTTACAGACCTTGTCAAAACCAGTAAGTCGGGGATTCCAGCAAGATTGGAGACATACAGAGACAGCAAAATTACACATTCCTCACACTTGACACCCTAAATTGTTGCAAACAACCAACGGTTAGAGGTCCTGCTCCTCTTTCATTTGTCCTCTGGCATCAAATCAGTGTGGGACAACAAAGAGTGGGTCTCAGGATTGCGAGACGCTTTGGAATGACACACACAAGTGCCTGTTTTAAGTGTGTCTCAGCTGACTTGAACTGCTTTGATAAGCAGGTGATTGTATGCAGAATGCTGGTGCCAGCAGCTCATACAGTGGGTTGTACAGATAAATAAATACTGTACTCTCAATAGAATTTCAATTCAGGGGCTGCATGTTTTGATGTCTGCCCTCTGAGGGGTGGGGGGCATGACAGAAAATAATTGAGAACCACTGGATTAGACTGATTTTCAATTTAACTGGATTCCTGGAAACATTTTGGGGAAAGCCTTTTTCTTACACAGTGCAAAATCCATAAGTGGATGGATGAGTTTGGCGTAGAAGAACTTGATAGCCCGGACGTCAACCTCACCAACGCAACAAGCCCTGACCTCAACTCCATCAAACACCTTTGGGATGAACTACAACATTGTTGAGCCAGATCCAACCCGATCCAGATCATACCCCACAATTGTTATTTTAGATGTGTAACCCGCCCTGTTTCGCACCGCCCGCACCGGGGCTCGAACACAGGACCTTCGCAATGGGAGGCGAGAGCGCTGACCACACGGCCAAAAGCCCGGACTGTCGACCGAGTGTTCAGCGCAGCTCTTAAGGCAGAGGGAGTGACCAACGTACACTTGCACATTCTCACAGGCTGGCATCCGTTACAGATGACTAGACAAAAATGTTAACAAAGTACAAGAAAAATGACAAAAATGCTGTTAGTCAATGGAAAACGCTTGATATATTCTTCAGAGTAGTATTTGTGTCAGTCATAGGCACAAATATGCATCCAAACATGCACAAATATGTGAGGCAACGGCTTCAAAGCAATAGGAAATAAATGTAATAAATAATAAAATAACATATAATAAATACAATATGAAATATACATAAAATCCATCCAGCTGACTTGGTCCAGTCAACGCCCAACATCATAATATCTGGCAGGTGAACAAGGACGTCTGGCTAACTAGCAAAACAGCGGCGTGCAAGTCCAGGTGCAGTTTATGACCAGATGGAGCAACAGCAAGGACAGCCAATCACACGTTAGCAAGAAACGGCAGGGCCAATTGATGAGCTTGTGGGAGGGCTAAAGGTAAACAGTCTTCGGCTTCAGTGACTGTTTGACTGACAGTCACTTCCATTTGATATAGTGTAAATTGTTTTTGGACAGTAAAAACTGCAGGGGACCAAAAATGCCTTTTGAAAAGGTGCAGCGGACATGCCCCAACTATCCCCCTCCCAAATTACATCCGTGGGACCAGTCAGGTTTGTTGTTTTGTTGTTTCTTGTGTCCTCTGGGCTTGTGCATACCCAACACTTGGTGAAGATGTGGCTTCGATAAGACGCAAGAAGTGAGAGAAGGTTTGGCATAAAACTTCACAACATATGTGTTTTTCATTATTTGATGCTACAAATGTGTTTCCCCAATGATAGCAAGCCAACTGGCTCTAACTTCCCGTACAAATCACATCAGACAATCTGAACAGGTGATAATGAAGAAAGAGGGGACGTGTTGATTAATCGAAGGAGAAGACGAACGGATTAAAAATGAAAGGTCTTGATTTCTCTGAGCTTGATGAGGACGGATCCTCAGAAGGGAGTGGAGACAGAAATAGAGGTAGTCAAAGAAAGAACTTCCTCTAAAGGACGGGAAAATTTGAGCGATAAAAGGGCAAGTACAGGGAATCTGGTAGCTGGGAGGATCAGGGTGTAAGTGGGTGGGTATGAGAGGAAAGAGGGATGATATGTTGATGGAACAAGTGAGAGAAGAGACAGAGAGAGACAGAAACACTCCCTGGGTGCAGATTAAGTGCAACTCTTGATCACTCTGAGTATGTTTGTACTATGAGTATTGGCTATGGTTGCCACAGTGGCTGGTGCTATTAGAGAAGTCTGCGGCTGTAATGTGTTGTGACAGGGGCTGCTTCTTGTGACTAACTACTTTGGCAGGAGAGCTTCTCTGTCATGCTAATGAACAGATGAGCAGATGACCCGGATTGACGGCGGATCGACGTGTTGTGTGTGTGTGACAACCCAACACGCACACGCACACACAATCACACACGTTGTACACACATACATACTACAAAAAGCGCGGGTTAGGCAATGTGAGGAGCTACACGAAACGACAGCAGAGGGACAAACAAAGTGAGAAATAACACGCCACACAAACAGCACCGGGTTTGCGTCACTATGCTCCCTCATTACGTACCCTTGCATCAAAGAAATCCCAAGACACATTCATTTAGCTCCTTTCTGTGTGTGTGTGTGATCTCAACACAAACACCATCTACAGATTAACACACACATCCACACCCTTCCACAAAGTTTACTGACGATTTTTTCATTCATAATCCAGCTAACAGACCAACAGACATGCAGCAATTGAAAAGACAAGTGAGAAAGTGACTAGGGAAAATGTCAGTACTTGGAAATAGAAAATCAATGTGGCGGAGATAGATGTAGTTTTAGTGGGGAAAAACAAAAAGCAGAAAACGGAGAATGGAGTGATTCAAGCTCTTTGTCACACTGAACGCTGTGTGTAGTCCAGTGCTAAACTGATGTTTTTCGATCATTTTCCTTTTCCTCGTTATCATTTATTTTGCATCGAAAGAAGGATTGAGCGACCCCCGCCCCCCTTTTTCTTTTTCTCTACAAAAGGGGTGCAGAGGAGCTCATCTGCTTGCACTTGTTTGTTATTCTCTCGTGGATGTAAAGCTTTGTTCTTTATGTGGTTTGTCTTGCTTTTTTTAAGTTCTGGTGATACAGCAAGAACAAGATGCCATTAAAAACATCTCAACCCCAGGGGAAGTCCTACAAAGGGAAACAATAGCTAAAGCATCACACTGACTTTTAAAATGTTCATGGAAGAAAATCTGCATGCAAACTAAGATTAAGAACGTGTGAATTAGGGGCGTCACGACATCTCGTGTCACAACATCTTGCGAAATTAAAACCTGACGTTTTTCGTATGGAGAAAAACTGCCTTGCGAGAACAGGGCAGCCAGAAGCCAATCAGGCAATGCGCGAGGCACACTGGAACTGCACATTAGGTGCTTTACATACACTATTAACCTTGCAATCCAACCTACCCCGGTGCTCCCAGCATCCACAAGTGACGTGTGGCTGTTTTTTACATAGGAGTTGAACAGCTGCCGCCGTGTTAATTCTCCAAGTTCGTATCAGAAATGAAAGTCAGGCGTATCGGTGACTATCTATTGGAAGATAAAGGCTTAAGTGGGTGTCTTGCTTCATTAATAATGGTATTGTGGTGACCGTAACTCCGCTTCACAAGACACCTGATACGTAGAAGAGATCTTCGACACGGTCGCTATATTTAGCGAGTAGTAAAAGTGAAAGACAGAAACTGTTTCTAGCATCATGCATTTTTTCTGCACTTAAATACAAGGGTGAGCAAAGGTGAGCGGGAGTGAAGCTCCACCTCAATACCACCGTGCAATGCAGGTCTAACAGGTCAAACCCCTCCACAATGCAACCCAGCTCCTGACCAGCGACAGAGCCAAGAAGGCAGAGCTTGGACACATTCCTCCATCACCTGCCTGGCAGCACCATGCCTTACTGTCCTAACACACATGGGTGTCCAAAGTGTGGCTCAAGGGCCATCTGTGGAACATGGCTGATTGCAGAAATAAAACAAACAAAAACACAGCAAAAGTGGAAAAAGACCAAAAAGGCATCATGTAACTAGAAAAAAGTCAAAATGATGACACTAATAACTAATAAAAACACATAGATTTGTCTTAAAATATATGTATAACTTTTTTTTATTATAAATAGTTTTTTTTTTAATTATAACACACAAATTTGTCTTAAAATATATGTACAACTATTTTGTATTTTTTAAAATTTATTATAAATATCAAAGGACAGCTGAACATCCACGATGTGAATAGACAAAGACAAGTAGATAAGACAAAAACGGTGAGCTGACATTGTTCAACTACAAGCTGGAACTATTAATGCTGACACTCCAAGCATTTCAAGTAATGCTGCAAACATTTGACAGACTGAACGAATTGCCTGTGAGAAAATGCACGTCACGAACGGCAATTCCGCATTCTTACAGAGTGAAACATGACATATTATCAGAAATATTGCATTATTATGATGCACTATTATTTATTATTATCATAACATTAAAGGTTCATTTGGTCTCAAAAAATGTTGACAATAATATCATTCAACGTCAATTTGTGGGACAATAAACATTTCACTTGCATTGTTTTGTGACTCGGTTAAATAAAAAAGTTGGTTTTCTCAAAATGAATGTTAAAATCTCTTCTCGTCTCGTCCTCGCGGACCTGATCTTGTTCACCATCTCGCCTCGTGAGTTGGGTGTCTCGTGACACCCCTCGTGTGAACTGACAAAAACATCTATTGCATAAAAAGGAGCTGGTGACATCCCTGAAAAGGTGCCTGCAACTTAAATAGTCAGTGAATTTCCTCTAAACTTGAAATCTTGTTATGTTTCAGTTTAAGACATGAGTTCTTTCCCCCACTGTGATGAGTCAGCATTCAGGTGTCAGTCATTCATGAGGCTCTGTCATGCAGCTACAGAACATGCCCTTGACCTGGAGAAAACATGGACAACAAAAACGAAGGTGCTAAAGCCCATGTTCATTATCAGTACAGTTTGGGACAGACAACAATAATAGCAACAAAGAACAATGATCAACATACATGCAACACACAAATAAATAAATATACTAAAATAAATATGCAGGTGCCTTGTAATTGGCTGGCGACCAGTCCAGGGTGTACCCGGCCTCTCGCCCAAAGTTAGCTGGGATAGGCTCCAGCATAACCCTGCGACCCTAATGAGGAGCGGCATAGAAAATGAATGAATGGATATGCAAGTGACAGCTAAACTTGCGCATTCCAGTCACTACGGTATGTAATGGATGCCAGATTGTGCAGCTCTGCGAGAGTACACAGGTAAACCTCACATCGCGGTGACAGCTCAGACATTTAGCTCGATGACTAGCGCTCTCGACCCCATTCAAGCCCAGGCGGAGTGCGTGGCTAGCTGGACCAAGTGGGTTACACCTATGCCACAATGTCTCTATTTCGAAACATATTTAAGCCACAAGCACTTGTTCACACTTTTACTGCATACTTTATCCACCTGTCGACAAAATGTTCGTAGGGTGGATGTTAGTATGACTGCTGGCTTTGTCCGCTGTTACATGTTTTGTGTTTACACATTCACTGTGCATTAGTTTACCTGAATGTTTTCTGATCCACCGTTTCTCTCATAAACCATAGGTGGGCCAGAGTCGGGAGGTCAGTGACTCATAACAGCATTTGTTTTGTTTTGTTTATGCTGACAATGTTTTCAATAGAGTGTGTTTTGGCTTTGTGTGGCCTTGCAAGTCATTTTGTCTGGCTCCTCTCGGCCTGTCCCATTCTCTGTGCTGGTGAAGAGGTTTGTGCAACCCATTAGGATGATGAAGAGGCCTTTCATCAGTACACACCCTCAGGCCAGGCACTGACAGGAGCTTTACCTCGACAAGCCTCTCAAACACACCGCTCGACATGAGACAGCACCCAGTGAAGAGGTCCGCAGGCGATCCTCACTCACGGTCGGTCGTACACGTAAACACACACTTTCACAAACTCATACAGACCCTCAGTATAGCAAAGAAACAAAACCATTTTTGTTGTTTCTTTCCACCTCAACTCTTACAAGATGGGACACCTGGCACTATATGAGGGAAAAAAAATGTCTTTTGCAAAAGTAAATACATTACATAAAACATAAAAGCAAGACACTACTCTACTCTACTACTCCTTATCCGCAAATGTAAAAGAAAAAGTGTGAAGAAAATGTTCCAACGTGTGGTTGAGGCAAAAACACCTGCACATATACTATTGTATTGTATGATTTCATATTGATGCCTGAAAACATCATAGGCAACAACTGTCGCTGCAGACTTCAGCAGAGGCCATGGGCCAGGTGGTCCGACGGCATTCCGTGTTATGGCGTTTCGTAGTTTCAAATACACTCCCATTAATTATTTTAAAACTTAATTTTGTTCCGTAACACAAGACTTTCTTGAGAACGAGTTAGACAGCACGGCAGCGGCGGAAGAATACACTGTGCTCAATATTGGCAGCAGTTACATCAATCGCTCGACTGTCGCTACCATCAAGGATAACGATCGTAATGTAACATCTACGTGAACGTTGTAAGGATCACAAGGAGGTGGTCGATCAACAGTCCCCTTGTGGCAAAAATAAAGCAGGCTATTGTCAGCCAAACCACACCAAAACAACATCAGCAAACTGTCCTCTCGTCTTCCTCAACGTGCGCAGGCACACATACACATGCAAAAACACACACAGTCAGGACTCATGTCACGTTTACGGAGTCGTAAATCACAAAAATCTTCAACCCTACATATAGCTGACAGGTCCCTACGGTATCCTTGAGCATGTTAAAGGTTCTGCTCCTATGAAAACGACAGTCAAAATGAAGCAGCGTAGTGCTTTTTTGTTATGTTGTTTTTTATTACTGTGTCATTTAATTGTTGTATTGTTTTTAAGTCCGTATTTCATGTCCTTCGTGAGGTCTGTGTACAGTGTGAATGACTTCCTGTGTGTTAACCTAGGAAGGAGTTAAGACTTACACTAAAATTCGACATTTGCTGTAGTGCGTAGTGGATATTTGAAGTGGGACAAGGGCATGCCGCAGCTGTTCTCTGAGGGGAGGCTCACTGTCCCCACATTTGAAAACCTCTGTAATAAACCATTGTTCAGCTACAGTATATTCAATCATGAAATACTTTACTTTTTCTCAATAATATTGTCTATGTAGTGTAGTTTCTGAGACTGTGACAAATAGCCTTTGGTAGTGGTACATGCACTTGTTAGGTTACACTAGCCACTACAGTTCAGCCCGTGAGAAGGAGGACATAGGACGACTCCAGACAGAGAAAGTCTTGACTAATTTCTCACTCAGTATTCTGATCTATTTTTAATCATTTCTGCACATAGACTAATAGCATCACGGCTGGGTAGGGTTGGGTCCAGATGGGCAACGTCATTCATCAAATGGGCAGAGCAAGAGGAAGACAGGCCATGACGACAGGGCAGGAAAAAAAAGACAGGTATAGAGGGAAGGGGAAAGAGACAAAGATAAAGTGATGGTACAAGCGACGAGTGGAAAAAAAATGAGGGAGAGAGACAGAAATTGATAAAGACATGGGGTGAAAGGGAACATGAGCCAGAAAAGCCACAGGAGGCAATACGACCTGCTTTCATAGGAGCCGTATTGATTATTTAAGGATGAAAAGCAAAATAAAGGGCTCTGCTTAGAGAGTAGATAAATTAACTCACAATAGTAGACTTGCAAACAAAACTGGGCCAAAGTAATAAACAAAATATTTTGCTACTTTTCTTTAAATCTAATAATGGTGAAAGCAGGTGGTGGCAGCTGCTTATTCCATTGCTAGGATGACTAATAAAGTCTGATGGATAAAAGGTATGACAGGTCGGGAGTGGGACTGCCAGGCTAAATATATACACAAACAGCACTACCACATAGCATATGGGAGACTACTTGATCTGATTAAATGTTATTCTATGTGGGATTTATGGGACAGACTATGGATTATATACAGTATGGGTGATTTATTAGACAGACACATTTTATGGAGGTACTACGTTGACTCAAAATCCTTCCAGTGGTCCCATATTTGCTATTAATGTCTCTTCTGTTGTTGTTGCTTAATTTATTGGTATATATGTTTATGTTTCTTATGTTCTTATTCTTTCTTGTGTTGTCTTTCTTTTCTTGGGAGAATGAACAGAATAAGATTTTCATTGCATGGTATTACTGTTGTTTTACTATGCACATGACAATAAAAGTCTCATGAATCTCTTGAATCTTGAATCGATATCAACAGCAACCATAAACACAACTTGCTACATTGTTAAAATGAAGTTACCTGTACACCGATTGGCCTCTGTCCCAAAGAGCAAACCACCGTGCAGGTTCTTAACACTGTGCTGGTATGCAGTTTCCATTAGGGATGTCCCAATCTTGATATTGATATCTGATTCTGGGCCGATATCAGCAAAAAAAAATATCGGATTATATCGGCCTGCATCTCAAATCTCCAATATTGGCAAAATAAAAACTAAAACAATGCATGGTTTGTGCTTTTCCAACATTTCACACTACAAAATAAATAATAAAAGTTTTATGATTCGTATTCATATCAGATCGTTATCGGCCGATATTCAAGGCTGCAATATCGGTATCGTATCGAAAGTTAAAAATTTGTATGCGGACACCCCTAATTTCCATCGTCCACTTATACTAAAAAATTGTGTGTCTGTGTGTGTGTTTGTCTGTCTGGGTGGTCAACCGAAGTGTACAAAGCACGAGACGAAGCGCTCGTCTGTTGCACTACGGGTACATCATCAGTCCCAAATGTAAACAAACAACAATTTAACAAATATTAACAACAACAGCAGAAAACTCCACAGCTTACTGAAACTGAAGCATGACAATTCCATTCACGATCCACGATGAGGCTTGCTTATGTCGAAATAGCACCGGCGCCCTCAGAATATATCAACATATAACACAGCACATTACTTAGTACAAATCTGCAAGGTCACAGGTCACTGCGTTGTGTTAGCTCCACAACGCTCCACTGGCCAACATTATAATGCCTTCACGGTTAAGCTCACAGCATGCTGATGAAACAAACAAGGACGTTATCATCGATCGGAGGTACCTAAAGGTCTAGAAGCCTGTGCCGCTCAGTAACCCCTGACCTTTTATTTGCATGTTTGAGTTTGATAAAAAAAATAATTATTCTGCTTGTAAAAAAAACCACCAACAAAATATAAAGTGATTCTTTATCAAGCAAAGAACCTTGCTTAGTTGCTTCTGCACTTTCTGCTCATTAAATATTATTCAGTGTGGAATGAAATGACTAGGACATTAATATGCATTACATACTGTAGTCTGTAATCACTTTAATGGCAGCAGTGACAATGAATGCAATCAGTGGGGCAAATAAAAAGGAAAGAAAAAGGGACTGTAGGCATGGTAAACTAAGAGAATAAGATGAGGTGAAGCAACCCGGGTACTTGGAGGGACAAAAAGAAAGCACACACACACACACACACGCGCGCATGCACGGGCCTCTAGAGGAGTACAAAGTAATGAAAAGTACACTGCCGCCTGCTCTACCTTTAAGTCCCCAACAGCTAGCACAAACACAGCCCGACGTCTCCTCCATCTAACTCCCTTTACCTCCTCCGTGACCACATATGAGCAATAATTCCAATCTTTGCCTGCTTGTCCACTTTCCATCTTGCCTCCCACTTGCACGGGCTCTGGCTAAAGTTGCATATCATGTGGTCCATTAAGAGTCTGAGGGGTGTGAAGCACTGAGACCAAAATATCCACAGCGCACTCTGTTTCGCTCACCAACTCATCGACTGAATGCCTTGGGGTAATATCACAATAAGCTTTCCTTGTCCCTGTTCCCTCCATGCAGTTCTATAATTCATCTTAATTGAGAAAAACAAGCAAGTAAAGGGAAGCACTGGAAGGATGTAAAGTGCAAGCCATGTGTTGGTGGGACTAAGGGATTATGTGTATATTTTCTATCTGGATAAGGTGAGTGCGGGTGCTTAAAATTTCACAATATATTGACCTTTCGCTGTGTAGTAGGCTACTAAAACATATTTTCTCAGATGGGGCACAATGTACTTAACAACAGTCTTATCTGAAGAGGAGCTTTTTGTTTCAACAAAAACAATCGCTACTAGGGATGTCCGATATTGGCTTTTTTGCTGATAGCCGATATTGTTCAACTCTTAATTTCCGACTCCGATATCAACCGATACCGATACCAATATGATCACATTTCTTTTGTGTTCTAAAGTAACAATACTCTTAAATGAGTACGGTCGTTTTGTTGGCTACTCCACCCACCTCTGAGTAGATAATGAATGTATTACATATTTTATATAAGAATACATTTGTGTTTCTTGTGCCTTGATTTCTGTTTTTTTTTTAACTACTCAAGGGGGTCAATAAAGTTCTTATCTTAGCCATCTGAAAAGATCAAATACATTGTTTTTGGTGCCCAACTGTTTCCCAAGTATTTTAGCGCGTGTGAATGTATAAACGAGAGGCATTAACTTACATTTCTTTGTAGAAAGTCGCTTTATGAAAGTAAGTACATTTATTTGTATTAACTTACTGTACAGCGCAGTCTTGCCACATCCAATATGGCAGCATCTAATTGAGCTCGGTCATTACTCTGGTTGGAAAATAAAAGATTAAAAAAATGTTGACGGTAAAAAATTTATGTCGGCTTTTAATGTAGGGAAAATAACGACACCTGTTATACCGATAACACATTTTTATGTCAATATCCGGCCGATAATTATTGGTGGTCAATATTATCGGACAACCCTAATCGCTACTGATCAAGGGAACGCTTTGTACTCAGAAGTAATGGGCGACAGAAACGATATGCAACAGAAATGACAAGTAGTATAAATTTGGTCCATGATTTTAATAATGATTTTAATTCTATCGGCCTTTTGTGATAATGCATAATGTATTTTTGTACTTTGGATACTGTTGATTATCTTGTTTGTTAAACTTGTGTTAAACGTTCCCTTTCAATTTGGTATCAAATCAATATGCAAGCTTAAATCATAGTGAATGCAAGTGAACGAAAGTGAAGCTCAAGTTTAACCCGTTCCAACGGTAGTATCCCAACGTCCAGCTGAAATAAAATATGTAGGACGAATACTTACCTATTGATCAGTGCTCATGTAAACCTTTCATCAAAATTTGACCATGGAAAGTCCACATTTTTGAACTAGTATCACTTACGTGCTATAAAATGAATTAAGCAATGAATCATGTTCAATATTTCAAGTTCGTGAAGATTACAAAAGGTTTATGTTTCTTGTTTCTTAAGTGTCAGGAGTAGAGGTGACATGGCTGCAAGTCAAATGTCTGAAAGGGTACGTGACTGTAAAAAGTTTGAGAATCGCTGTACTAAAGGAAAGAAAGCTAATACTTGGACCTTTTCCTTTGAAGGCTCTGCAGCCAGTACAACTATTGTCTTGTATTAAATGCATCTGCAATATTAAGTTGTATAATTACTTGAATGTTACACTATAGACTGCATCCCTTTTTCTTAACTGTTTGGCTTTCCTTGGAGGCTTTGTAACCTGCTCTGAAGTTCTTCTATTATCATTTATATGCCAAAAAATATATTGTAATATATATTTTCATGACATGAGGCTCGTCCAATTATTTTTCAGATTTTTTTAAGTGTCTTCCTGCCCTTCTCCAAATAGTTTCTATCATCACTTTTGATATGTGAAACAATCTGCCGTGTCTGGTTACAACGTTCCAATAGCAAATAACACTCAGGATCAGTGGTCGATTGAGGCCCATCTTATATTTCAGCATACTCTTGGACATTTGTGACTACATTCCTGATGTTCAGTCAATACAGAATAAAGTCATGAAAGCGAGAATTTTTACACTAGCTGCCGCCGTGCCTGGCATCTGCTACAGTTCTATAAGTGGGTACATGTTTTTTTAAAAAATACAGTAGAGTAGCGTTTGTGTTCCTGAGTAATTTTTTTTTCATCCACGCTTCAAAGCCTGCTCTATCTAGGGCAGTGGTCAGCAGTTTTAATCAATTTTCCAAACACAGGAGCACTACGGCAGCCAGGATTTCCCAGCAGGGCTGTTGGGAATGGACATAGCAATAATAATAACACAAAATCTAATCTGAATTATGCTCTAAAGAGATTAGGTCAGAATAATCCCTAGAATAAACACAAATAGGGAGGGGGGTTGCCACTTCAAACACACACAAACTGCCTGTTTGTGTGTGTACTCTATATTGTGGCATTTGTGTTTGATTAGGAGACTGAGGAGAGATGATGGTGCTTATTTTACAGGGTTTTTGTTCAGAAGTATATTTTTACTGCACATAATAGTAACTATTAAAAATTTACATCTGCATTATGTTATGACCAAATATCCATATGGAAACTATGTTTATCTAGAGAGTTCTGATGAAAAAGCCTGGCTTCCACCAAGTACTGCAGTTTGCTTGGTTTAGAATGATAAACAATCATCTGTATTCTGTTTCCACTGTAAAAATAGTATGATTTCATAGCCACATGACGTCGTGTAACCCTCCAATCAATTAGAATGTAAAAAACAAGAACAAAAAGGATAACAACTGAGGCGATCCAACACTTCTTGGCATGTGGCAGTTTATTACAAAAAAAAGTGAAGCCTGGATGAAGATAAAGCATGATTTGTGCTCTTCCAATTCCATTCCCATTGTTGCACATAAGTGATCTTTTTTGTCAACCAATGAACAGACTCAAGTGTGAGGTATTGTTTCACTGTAGGTATTGTTCCACTGAAGTTGGTAAGGGAGAACACGGTTGGTTGTCACACTTTTTGTATGTGAATTGCTCTCCATCAAACAAATAGTCATTGTCAAGTTCTTTTGGACTTCAGCCAACCCACACTTGAAAAGGCAGAGAAGCTCGTCAAGGACGCTTCATCATCTTAACCCCAGTAGATTTTCTTGAGGTTTTTTTTTTTCACACTTTTTACAGGAGCTTGTCAGGTTAGGTTGATAACCTTGAATCAACAAGGAATAGCATCAAATCACTACTCAAGACTAAACACAGTTGTACCTTAGGAACAACGATAGTTGGTACATACCAGTGGTCTCTCCGGTCTCCATTTAAGTAGTGATATCTCTTCATTGTCCACTAAATTTACCATTTTTTTACGCTGTACAACCACCTAGCATCATACCATGCATGTCACAAGTATGTCGCACAGATATCAACCAAGTCAATTTTTCATCATTTGTATCAGGTGTGAAAGACATGCACTTTTAGCATCGTAATTGTCATAAGAATTGTCATACTCTTTGATGAATACATGTACAGTGATGTACAGTCACGTGATGCTTATTTTTAACAATATATTCTCAAAACAGCCAAATTCGACCAAACAGTCATTCTTACATTAAATTGAAGCTTAAGGTGTTGGCTTGGAATATGTTCCAACACATTGTAACAAAGGGGTAACTATCAAAGACATGCTGACACACTGCTGACAACCAACCCCATCACGGGAATGGTTGTCACACACTATGGGGTTGTTTGTCACAATGTTATTTTAACGGGAAACATCTTTTTCAAAAGGCTAAAAGGCATAACTAAATTTGAAAGTTGAATTGCAAGGACAAATTGCAAGTTGACAAACACATAATTTAACGCATCTGACCACAAAGTGAGCAAGGAACATGAACAACCATGTCCAACTATTTAGCTAGCTAATAACAATCTAAATCGGCTATAACTTTCCCTTCACCCTTTTTAAGGGTAACAATTGTTTTGTTATGAACCCATTGTGTAAAAGCCTCAAAGACAAAATATCGAGGAGCTCAATATTTAGAATTTGAAAGTCCCCTCACCTCAAGTTCAGCTGTTATACCAGAGAAGACTATGTACTTGAGCTCTGATCCCAATTTCGTTAATTTCTAGACCACATTTTAAGAGACAGAGGCCTCTTGTAGTGAGATATTTTAAGTGTAAGTGTGAAAACCACCCCGTGTGACAACCTCCCCTACCTCAGCAATGTGTGTCAAACAGTGGCACGGTATGGATCAATTATTTTTGGAGTCCTCACAACATTTGCTGGTGGAAAATGCTGGGTGCAAATGGGGCAATATGGGGAAAATTTACAAACTGTCGCCACATTTTAGTTAACAAGGATAAGGGTGGTATCAGTTAAGTGGTGAAACATTCATTGTTTTTCCACCTTCAACAGTCACATTTTTCTTGCATATTAGATCCAATTTTTCCTTGCTGGAGGTTGCACCTTTTGCACCACTTCCATAGCCTGTAGACCAGGTTTCTCAAACTTAGTAGTGCCAGGAACGCCTTTAAACAGGACTTAAATTTTTTTTTTATTTTTACAAGGATCGGCTTAATATCCTAACGTTACTCAAAAAAGGTTACCATTAATCCTGCTGGCAATTGTGGCTTCTGCACAGTACTATAGGTGCAATTAAGACGTGCCAAATATGCCTATTATACATTTATACAAGCTGTATCATATGACCATGTTAACAAATTGCATCTTGCATGTATTGATTGATTTGTGTAGCTATGGCGTTGCTATGCTGACTCTGTGTGGTCAGGGTTCAGGGATCAGTGTGGACAGAGCCCGAGGAGACCTTGAGGTCACCGGCTGCCTTTCTGCTGAGCCAGTTATTGTCCAGCATGCATGGCTGCACCACTTCATGTCTATTCAGAGTCTATTCAGCAGCTTCGGCTAAGTGCAACAGAAGAACCTGCTCCATTGTCTGACGCCAAGTCTGTTTGAGCTGCGCTCACTTCATCTCCCAGTGAGTTCAGAGGAACAGATAAGTCTCAAAGAATAGGGGCGGAATTACATGAGGGAAAAAAAAGACGTTGAACTCATTCAGGTTGATTTTAGCTCTCTACAAGCTGCTTGACCTCACTGGAGGATCTTTGTGTAAAGCCTCAAAAGAGAACAGTTACAAAAGGGAGAATAGGCTTCTCATCACCTATACAGCCTGTTGAATGTAAGCAAGTTGTCTAAGCTCACTTTAATTTAGTTCCCCTTCAGTTTCATTGGATACAATTAGAAGCAATAATATACCCCACTGTAATGGCTGACCAGAGATCAGTGGCATTGCTAATAAGCTCACAATTCCCAATATATTGCGTCAGTGTATAATCGTACAATGGTCGTATCACACTCAGTAAAAAAGACATCTGGAGGCATCAGAAAATATACTGTGAGCAGAATTAAGTCAGAGTGCAATGGCTTTCTCACTTAGAGGGCCTCTAAAGAGCACAATTATTACCTTCCCAGAAAGCAATTGTGCTTTGGGCCAATTAGAGGTTGTGTCAATATCAATGTGAGCTCATAAAAATCTACCCTTGGATCATTCAGCGACATGACTCACGGGTAAGCCTTTAAATGTGTCATAAATATGAGTCTATGTCTAAAATTAACGGTCAAGCTTTATATTCCATTCCCCTCGCACTGGACCTGAGCCACGCATTTGTTAGTGTCGACGCTGCTAATGAAATAAATAAACTTGTAATCACACTTGTTAGGGCCCCATAAGTGGCAGGTAAAGACAAGGGGCCTGCGGGGGATTCAATGTCTCCTCTCAGATCTTACCCCATCAAGAGGTATTTAGGGAGGTTAGAGGGGCTGCTATTTTGTTTGTAGAGACAGACGCCCTCATCCAGGATGTCTCAGTGTAATTACACGCTACAGAAGACCTTCATTCCTGTCTTCTTCACACAGAGAGATGAAAGACAAGAGACAGAGGCATGTAATCGCCCCTCTTTCTGAAAAAAAGGGAGTAGAGCAGACAAGGGGCAGAGAAAATAGAAGGATAAAGGCTTGGTGAGTAGCTGTGAGGTTTTAATAAACCTCCTCTGTCTCTTGTTTACAGTCTCTCAAACACGAGCTGCCTTTCATTATTCTTACAGTTTCCTGTTGTCCGCCTAAGGACAGATGTGTAAACTGTGCGAAAATGTAAGGCCCACTGCTGAGTGTTAAGGCGGACGAGATTTACACACTTCTCACCAGTGACTGTCGCTATGATAATAACACTCATCAAGGGCATTCAGAGGGACACCGTGAGGGACAGCATGTCATTCGCAGGTATCCAGAGGTGGACAATGAAATGCACACTAGCACACTGTTTCCAACTGCCTTTTGCCTGATTGATAACAGAATGTTGTGGAGTGTCTGACTAATTGTTTTCAGTCGAGGTCAAATTGAGTGCACTAATCAGCTGCAACCAGCAGAGGCGCTGTTTGTTTAGTAAAGCAAAACGATGTCAGCTATGGGAAGTCAAACCACAGACATGAAGACATCAGCCATGGATCCTCTGGGCTGCATTATTCTGCTCAAAATGACGCAAGAGTTCCGTTACAACCCCATTAATAATTGAAAGACAACAATAATTTATTAAAATAACAAATGTACGACTTTAGAAGAATATTTTCCCCCCAAATTTGGGCTGAATTCCGAATTTAAATTCAAAGATTCCTTTGTACTTTTTAAAAATTGATATTTTCTACATGTTTGTTCAATTTAGACCAAAAGTAAAGTGCAAAATAGCATATTGTTGTTAATGGAGGTTATATACTGATGATGGATTTTTTATTGGCAGGGTGTGGTAGAATGCTGGAGCCTCCGAACATCTAAGTTCCTGTGTGGCATCTGAGCCAACAGAGGAAATAAAAAAATCTAACATCCTGGAGTCTTGCTGTCACTGTGGTGCTGCCAGGAAAGCTTTATAGACTCCAAGAAGCAAATAAATAGCTTATCATCAATGGACACTGTATGCTGTAACTTTAGTTGGAAAATAGAAACCAGCTATGTGTCAATACAGTTTCTTGATAGAGAACAAATTATTGGTGGAGCTCTCTATTCCTTTTCATCTTTCTTTCCTCTGCTTTTTTTTTTTTTTTACTGCATATCCCCTTGCTGCCAACCCTGCAGGACACTGTGTTTGCCTGTCTATCTATCTGTGGTACAAACGCCTCGAGGGAGGGGACTACAAATGACCCATCTGCCAAGGAATATGCCAGTCCGTCTGTCTGGTTCTCCACAGGTATGTCTGTCCCTGCACGATGCATGTTGCATTTATTAAGGCAAGTAAGAGGAGGGCAGGAGTTGGCTGCAGCGTGAAGGTTGAATCCATAGACAGACACTGCTCAGTGTTTAATGACCCACTATAACTATACCTATTCATCTCCCGCATCACAGCACTGAAATACAATGGAAATGGTCCTCTGCTGAGCATATTGCATCATGTTCAATCATAAATCTTCAGTCATGTTTTTCTCATGGCCCTTCCACACATAACCACTCCCCTTTAAAAACACAAGGAAAGAAAGCGTATATGTTAAACTCATATGAATGCAAGCACAAATGTAGCAGCAGCCACTTCACAGCCTCCAGAGGAACCAATCAAGCATAAACAACACCGCATTCATCCCTGATTGATAAACATCCGTACCACATTAATTTGTGCAACGTGCAATCCCTACTTGCCACACACACACACACACACGCACACACACACACACACGTGCCTTAAACTGGCTCGCAACAGAAGCAGTCATTGAAGCAGAAACACCCAAAGTTAATGAACCTTCACCAGTCAGCATGGCTGTCCATCTGCTTTCATAATCCCCATTAACTGCTGGTTGTGGGTGCTACCCAATCAACATTATGAAACATACACACACATTCCAAAGCTATTTTCTGTATAGAATAAGATGTCTGTGGTAAGGTTGGGTGCTGTATAGGAGGGGTTGGTTACTGATGTATCTGTCACAGTGCCGTAGCTCAGCTCACTAGCTAATCTAAGAGTGGCAGAGGGAGGTGAGCGTGAGGTCGGCTGTTGAGCCCATCTGGTCAGCAGCAGGTAAGAGGCTTGAAACACACACACACACACACACACACACCTGCTGACACATTTGATGCGCACTTAAATCTAACCTTAATTACATGCAAGTACATCTGCCACATCAGGCCAGACCTTGTCCCGCGACTTCACATGCGATGCACATATTAAAACAATCCTTTAATCATCAATCAGGTGGATGTTTGTAGCGTGCGTCGCGCTCACCTGGCATGGCGGATGATGCAGGAGGATAAACAAGGTGGCCTCCTGTGCAATCTCAAAGTCCGATCTAGCAAGAAAGATGTGTCCGTGCGTGTGTGTGCCGCTGATTGAGATTGGGATTTGACCTTACCCAGACCTTTGCAGAAAAGGGAGTACATTAATACCTATGTAATACAACTGGCTTCCCATCAAGCGTGCAGCCATCACACACACACATAAACCACACAAACCAAGCCAAAATGAGCTTGTGATTAAGACCTGCATTCAAGGCCAGAGGAGTGTGTGTTTAGACTGTCCCAGTCAAAAAGTCCTGAAGAAGGAGTACGATTCGAGTCCTGGCAATAAAGACGGGTAGAGGAATTAAATGGTGATGAAGGGCAGAACTCATTTCGCTGTTTTATTTGGGTAGTTTTGCTCCAAGAAACATTGGATGACTTCCCAAAATGGAAGAGTCTGTGCCAGTGTGGGTTTTATATGTAAAAAAGCGGTGGGTCTCCACTACGACAGTACATACCAGGAAAACTGCAGTATACAAACTTTTCCTCATAAAAAATGAATTCAAAACTCTACATGATTTAAAACTCAGCTTAATACATTTTTAGCTATGAAACAGAGGCTGAATGTTCTGAACTCCAGCAGAACAATCCTGTCCCGAGAAGTTTCCATTGCACAGATCTGCATGGATGTACACTTCCACAGCGTCAAGACATCGACAATCAATTCCTGACAATCAACAGAATTAAATAATTAATAGATGACAAATCCTGTCCCTGTTGCTCCATGGAAACTTGCCCCACAAGGCAGAGGAACAACAAGGACAGGCAGCGAAGGCAAAGATAAGCAAACACCGAGAAAGTTACAACAGCAACACTATAAGAATTATGAACATTATTTGTATATGTTCATTTTGTAACTCAATGACTGCTTTGTCAGAAAAACTCAACTTCTTTCACTCAAGCAGCATCTGATGGATGAGGCACTGCCCCACTTGCCCGTAATACAAAATCACTATGTGCATGAGTGACGACATGCGCTAGCACCACCTTTGACTGCAGAAGAGATTTAGGTGCCTTTTTCTTTTGACCTCTGATTAAGTGGCCAATCAATGCTCCATTATCGACAGGCACATTGAGCAATGGAGAAACATGGTGCTTTAATTCCACCTCAGTCACCATGCTAACAGGCTATCCACACGCAAACCTTTTCAGGTCAAAACAGCAAAGTATTTTATTGTTTCAGCATCTCATCCACATGGAAAAATTCTGGGTGCCCTGAAACTGTATTTTTTTAAAAAACGGCTTCCACAGTGGGAAAATCTGAAAAACCTGGCTTGTCGTTTTGGTGTCGACAGCCAACACATATTACGGCAGCACACTGTTGTCTGTCTCATCACAGACGTTAAGTATCATTTGCCTTGATTTGAAAACACAGGAGTGCGGGGGTGGGGCTGATTATTGTAAGTTGTTTTGAAAGTCATGCTGTTGCCTGACTTGCATGCGCACAGACATGCACACACACAGAAGGATTCAGGATCATTTGCATCCTCGCAGCTGAAGATACGCACTCATATGCTTGTCACTCCGGGGAGGTCTGTGTGTCATTCCCCTGCTTTGGACACACCAGCTGCTCAGTGTGCGCTCTGCAAAGGAGCTCCTTCCCACCTCACAGGGGGCCACCCCCACTCCCGCCGGTTCCATCCACATCCACTTCCACACATGACAAAGCGCTCCCATAACACCCATGTCTTACCGACCCACTGCAACTCAAACACCCCTCACATTCAGCAGCACCCTCAGGGCAGCTGGGACCCTAATAAGCGTTACACTCAGAAAAATGGGATTCTTCACGGTGCCTTTTAAAGAGCAAATCCCCAAACTCTGACAGAGAGCTGACTGGGTAAAAAAAATGATGGTGTGAAAGAGATATTGATGACAGAGATAGGTATATGTGGGACTATAAAGCTATTAATACGCCTGATGAGACTATCATCTAGTGACGGGAGGAAGAGGAAATTGGGATGAGTGTAGGCAATTTAGTAATGTGGAGGTAGTGAAAAGTAGCTTTGAGATTCAAAGGGGTTTCAACAAATACATTAACATGTTTGTGTCACTTCCGTCTGTGTTTCAAATGCAGCACATTTGCTCTCCTGCTGCAGAGTATCTTATTAACATGCTTTGAACAGAGCTGCTCTGTGGTTAAGCCATGGCTCCAGACGCACTCGCATACAAACAGGCACAAACACGAGCATTAACAGATTGACTTGGGCCTAAGCTCAGAGTGAACTTGGCTTCGACTGCTTCTTGAAGACAAAAAAGCTTCTAATGCTAAGAAGATAAGGAGAAATCTGCATAGCCTGAAAGAACTGTTCGGGGCGAGGACACACGCCGAGTGCTGGACCACAGGACCAGCCAATCAAGTGCTGACAGGGCCTCTGATCTATGGATCTCACCAAGGCTGTGTGTGTGTGTGTGTGTGCGTGTGTGTATGAGTCCCTCTCTGGGAAGGGGGTTGTTCAGGATCAGGCATGGCCCCCTGTAGTGAGTCCTTATCCTATTGGTCACGATGCTCCGAGTGCTGCTGGGATCTTAAATGAAAATTCCTGCACTCACTCTGGAGTGTACCAGCAGGTCTCCCGCATTACACACAAATTCAACTTCTTCAAAAGAGGCGGAGGTGGCACTGTCCTTTTTATGTCATGTGTTAAGAGTCATGCCTTTGCATTTTAATAAGCAGGAGAATCTTTTTTATAAAGCATGCAGATGTGGCCAGTCCCTGTGAGTGTCTTATGCAATAGAAACAACTGTCAAGAATCTCCCACAAGTAAACATTGGTCCTGCAGAACTCGAGTTTTGAGTTTTGAGTGTGTGTGTGTTCTCCTGCCGCCACCCTTCACCCCACACAAAGGGGCAGAAAAAGCCCTACGGAGTCTCCTATTCATCTAAAGTACAATGGAACCCCACAGAGGTTTTCTTCCCATTTCCCTGTCTGCCCCACCCATCTCCCCCCACAGGGCAGGATAGAAGGGCGGTGGGGGACCCTGTCATGCCAGCCCCGCAGCAACTCACCTCCCATCTGCCACCGAAACTCCCCCAACCCCATCCATCCTTCCATCCAACTCTCCTCCACGCATTGGCATTTCCAAAAAGGGTGGCAAGTTCATTTTCTTAAGTCGTAAACATAGCAACATTAATTAAAAATATTTACCCAATTGAATCGTCAATGCACAGCACTCTTTTGATTAAATTGAAACATTCCAGTGCTGTAGCAACGCTTAAAATGAATGGTCTGTGGCACAAGAGACCATTTAGTGTGAAATAAAGATATTTTCAAATGAATTGTAGAGGTGTAGCCATTGATGCTCAGTCTAACCTGACTATATACATGGTTTTTGTGAAATCAAATAACGACCTATATTCTTCTCAAGTCTGTCTAGCTCTGTGAAACGCTCCTCTGCTGCTCATTCCTCTTTCAATTCTTCATTGTCAGCTTCCCCCTCCATTTACCTCGCTCTTTTGCTCCTTCTACAGAGCCCTTGCTATTTGCGGCAGATTTATGGTCCTTCCTAACATGCACAATATTGGCAAGGCATTAAACATGTCTACTCTTATACTGTGAGCGCTCTCCATCGATAAGAGCCTTAATAAAAACATCTCCCTGGGGGATTTGTGTATATGTCTTTTTCTGCCTCCCGCCCTCCTGATAATATCCTTCTTCTGTCTAAACTTTTGGTGCTTGTGCTGCTTTGCAAGCTCTAAAGCTGGTCTTGCCTCACATCACTTCTTTCCTCTTATTCTGATTCTAATTCACGTTCTCCTCCTCCTCATAGCCTCATTCTTCAGTTTGTGCCAGAGGTTTAATGATGCTTGAATGGCACGGCTATGGAATTTTCTTCTTCTCATTCGAAGGGTATTTAAAAGCCAAGCTCTGAGATATCGCTTTATCTCACCGTGTCTCTCATAGAGTCATCTCTTACCCATCTGAAATTTCAGTTGGAAGGCCTCACAGTGGAACCTTCAAATTCAAAATGCCCCAACAGTTGTGCAAATGGACCAAAATGTAAAAGAGTAAAAGTCGTACAAAAACTCTGAGGTCGATCTGTCATTATAAGCCGCCGGCATCAAAGGGTTTATAATTGCACCCTTTGCTTTTACTTTGGCTTTTTGCAACACTTACTCCAGAAAAACTGCCTCAGTGGAGATGAGTGTTTAAGTGCTTCATTAATACTTAAGTGTAAGAGCTGGAAAAATGACTTTTATCACACCCAGCTCATTTGTCATTTAAGAAAGTCTGTACAGTTTCGTAACATTACAGTGACCATTAATGTTAAAAATGTTACCTAAAACATTGCCCATGCCGCTATTTCCTAACCTGTTTCCAAATCTAAGGTAGACCATTGTCCCAGGATGGCTCATGTTCAACCGTGGAGGTTCCAATGTAGTATGCTTACATCCTCTGGGTGCAATTGACACACTTGTTAGAACAGCCACTCTTTCATCTTGTCTTTAAAAGCCAATTGGTACCCTAAAATCCTTCACAGTCCCCTGCAGCCCCCCTCGGGTCAGTTACGCCGATGAGAGCCAAGCAGCAGTTACGGTCCCACTTCTTGCTCCTTTGCTGTCCACAATGTGAGCATCATAAGCACATTTTTAAATATTAACAAAGACCACTTTGCACGTATGAATAATACAGCAGAGAGGCCAGTGGCTGGCCAGCGATCCCATCCCCTGCCGCCTGATGGCCATAAAACTAATGCATTGCTCCGGGACAGAACGTGCCCGTGTCTCGTCAATACTGACAGGACCGGCCTGACAAACCAATCTGGTTCAAGCTTAGCCCAAAGAAATCTTTTCTTGTTTTCCTCTTTATTCCCCAACGTACTCACTCACCTGTTGACTACAGTTTCACACACACACTTTGATCTAATCGGACATCACAATGTTGTTTTTTCATGCAACATTTATTTTATTCAAGTTCAAAGTTATGAAGCGCTTTCGAGATGAAGCTTTTCAGCACACTATAGCTGTATTTACTGTATACAACTATACTGTATACTGTACACACAAAATGACTCCTAACATGGGGAGAATGTTTTATTCTATTTTATTCTATTTTATCTAACAAGCTAACTATTCATTCAGATTTGTTGTGGAATAAATCAATAAGTACAAATAATCAAGCACTTTCAATTGAATGCTTGGTCTCACTTATAACACTTTATTTATCCATCCATCCATTTTCTATGCCGCTTCTCCTCATTAGGGTCACGGGGGTATGCTGGAGCCTATCCCAGCTGACTTCGGGCGACAGGCGGGGTACAGCCTGGACTGGTCACGAGTTAATTGCAGGACACACATATACAAACAACCATTCATGCTCACATTCATACCTATGGACAATTTAGAGTCGCCAATTAACCTAACATTCATGTTTTTGGAATGTGGGAGGAAACCGGAGTACCCGGAGAAAACCCACACACACACACGGGGAGAACATGCAAACTCCACACAGAAATGCCCAACAGCCCAGAACCCAGATCTTCCCGATCTCCAGATTGTGACTGTGTGGCCAACGTGCTAACCACTACACCACCGTGCGGCCCCACTTTATTTATCCATCCATCCCATCCATTTTCTATACCGCTTCATCCTCGTTAGGGTCGCGGGACTTTATTTATATAACAGACAAATCTTTCACCTTGTTTTTTTAAAGAACTGGAATGTAACAGTAGACTGTGGGTCTTCCACTGCACTGTAGATCAAGAAAATGAAGCTTGCCACACTTAACACAACAACAGCCCCGGCCGTATTCATCAAGCTCTTCAAGGGAGTGTCTGACATGTAACGCAGCTTCAACTTCAAACACTTCACTGCTATTTCGACACACTCCGCTTTGCTCTCCTCCTGTCTTGACCTGGTCAGTCCGGACTAGTCTGCTGGCCTTCCCTGCCCTCCCCCAGGGTCATCCCAACATTTAATCCTGATGTGCACTGCAAACAGTGCGTAAACACACCTCCCACATGCCAGCTCATTGTATGTGATGAAGTAACACTGATAACACACAAGTTATAATAGCTAATTAATGTGTATGTCAGCACTGAAAGACAATTGCAGAAATGTGAAAGACACGAGGAATATACAGTACGTCCCATCATGTATTTCCCTAAATATATCTCTGTCTCACTCTCTCCTAGACACAAACTGAGACACAAGGAGCTATTGTCCCCCAGTGTCCCCCTCCTCCCAACTCTGCTCCCCTAACAGGACCTCACTGAAATACTCCACGCTTAATATCAACAATTCTCATGCAAGGATTTCAGAGCGGTCTACAATTTTAATAAACGTAAGCTGCTTTTCTGCGCCGCCTGTTTAGGAAATAATGCACATACGTGTGTGCTGCACCTTACAGGGTGGGGTCAAGAATGACCACAAGCCTATTGTGACAATTGGGGTGTCCTAGTGCTGCTGTCACTAATATCAAAAGTAAACTTTGCAGAGTATTAATTTGAGTGGTGTTTTGGCAAACCTTCTGCATTGTTCTTTTTTTTTTCTTACTGTAAAGCAAACTTAATCCACTAAACCCTGGGATTTCTGTCTAGTGTTTCAATCTGAAAAGCAAGGGAGGGAACATCCAAGCTTCTATTTGAACTGGACTAACACAGGGGACGACCATTTCCACGTCAGTTGTCCAAGTCCCATTAGCTCATCCACATTGACCTGGCCTTTGTGCCAAGTGAAGCATCTCCATGGGAGCTGGCTGCTGATTAAAGCTCGCAACACTCCAACATAATCATGTATGAGCAGCTCAGCGAATTAACTTCATTACTCAAGTTGTTAAAAAGAGCAACTAAATCAAAATCAAAATACTGCAATTTTTCTTATTAGCTATAAGCTTAATTAGGCAATTTACTCTTGGGGAGTTACTTTTTTAATGTTCCATGCAGAAGAGATCTGTACTATAGAGTTGTTCATATAAATGTATTTCATAAAACATTGCATGTTCATCTTATGGTTTGACTTCTTAATTTATTTTTTGCCATGAATCATTTGGTAACAGTAGAGAACATTGAGTAATATAATTGTTGAACTTACCGGTATCACACACGACATATCCCCCGACCAGAAGCAGAAGCACGATGGGACCGCAAGCTTGTCCACGCTGCATTCGAAAAGAGAGCATCTTTTCCCGCTACGCTGCTGCCAAGCGTTCGGGGGTGTGCGCAGACACAGGTAAGTGTCTCTTGTCCAGAAAAGCGATATAACTATCAGAAAAATATCAAACACAGTCCGATCCCACCATTAAGTGTCAGTATGGTGTAATTTCCCTCCAGTATCAAACTTTATCACAGCAAAATGTCGCCAGTAATCCAGGCAGTTTTCGTGTTAACATCTTAATAACAGCCACAAAAAGTCACCAAAAAGTTTGAAGCAGTTGTCTGGTAAAAGAGTTAAAAAAAAAACTTAAAAAAAACAATACTCGCTACGATAAGAGATGTTGTCAGATAGCCCTGATGGAAGCAGACTGGACGCCCGAGTCTGCTGGAGGCACTCTGGACTTGCTTCCGGCCCGCCAGGTGTAAACAAGAAGACGCACGGACCAACACAAGCCGGACTAGCAGCTCCCGCCTGGCCAATCACATTGCATCCTCCTCCTCCTCGGCTTCATCCCAATGAAGACTGAGCAAGTGAAAGCAAGTTCATTGCAAGACAAGAGGGAAAAGATGGGCTGAGGAGAGAGAGAGAAAACCCGGACCTACTGTGGATTCTGCTGGCTCAGTTATAGAATGCCTTTATTGTCATTGTAAGAGGTACAAGGAAATTGTTGCATATATCTATTTCTCTATCTAGCTATCTGTCTGCAGGTATCCTTAACCAAACGTGCTTTTATGATTTATTATTTCCTGTCAATCCACTTTGCCCATAATAATTGTACCCCCGGTGGCCACAAGGGAGCACCCTTTCGTTAATGAGCCTCCAATGTGGATTACAATCCAGTGTACTTTCTGGTGTGTACTGTCATTAAGAGTGGACGCCACTAGGAAATGGAATTTGTTGTTTTAAGGACTGTTTAGACTGAGGGCAAAAATAATCAAGTGAAAGAATTGATAATAGGCTACAGACCGGACGTCCTCCCTTTTTTCTATACCACTTGTCCTCATTAGGATTGCAGGTGACTATGGGCGAGAGGCGGGGTACACCTTGAGCTGGTTTCCAGTTCATCACAGGGCCAGACGGGATGTTTTAGTTTGGATGTGATAAGTCACAGCTCAAACAGGCTCATGCTTATCAACATAATCTGTATTTTCATCAGTATCGTTTGGTATTAGTGATGGAAAAGTACCATTAAGCAATTTCAAAGGTACATTTTTAGCGAAGAGTGAATTTAGGCTCAAGTAAAATGAACTTTTACAATATTTGAAACAATATTTGTAGATATCGCTAGCTGGAGGCGACATTGTTGTATGATTTATTGTGTCAGTATACTCATCCATCGATCCACCATTTTCTATACCACTTGACCTTACTAGGGCAAGCTGGAGTCCATCCCAGCTGACTTCAGGCAAAAGATGATCACAGGGGTCATAGATACGTAAATAGACATAGACAAACAACCAGGAAAATGTTATTGTTATTAAATAATATTGGCTTTCTTAGCCATATCTTATATACCGGCATTGTCCAGCATTTCTTTACTGATGCCGATACAACTGATATCTGATACCAATACATTTTGTCTCAACAACATAGTTACTAAAAAATCATGACCAATAGTCAACTGCCTAAAAATCTTTTTAACATTATTAGAGCCATGTAAACATGCAATAGCACCCCTATATTCACCTTATACTCGTATTACCTAATATAGAAGACATGATAAGCAATAATAAGACATAATAACTCACCGTCAGCATTGGGAAAGCTCCTTGTTGTAGCTTCTCTAACATAATGTGGGTCGATCGCACATGGTATTAAAAAAAATTATCCATTCTCACTATGACGTTTGCCACTTGATTGATATACAGTAGTCATGCCAGTCTGACATGAATGTGGCATACATAGACATACACTCCGACACTACTGCTAGCTTTGTTTACATCACATTACACAACGCTAAAGTGCAAGTTACGGGATCTTTGAAGTAACACAAGAGATGGCTGCCGCTTTAAGCATAGCAATACACGGAGCTAACTAGTTAGCCTCCAATTTATTTATACGAAATGTAAGAATGGGCTTGAAATTGAATGTCAAGAAGGAAAAAAAATAAGAAGCCAAAAACATATCACTTCCACACGGAATAACAGGCCATGGTCAACCATGACACAGTGATCATTTATTAATCAATTAATATTTGAAAACAGCGATAGAGTGAGGGATCAATATTCAAACCTCGATGTAGAGAGGGACAGCTGTGTTGAAGGAACATGCCCTACTATCCCCTCGCATAACCAGTGCTGAACAGTCATTGTAAATTGCTTCTTTACAATCAGAAGGCAAAACTTGGAAATCATTCCAGACCGCGAACATACTGAGCAGCAACTTTGTTGCTTCGTAAAGTTCGGCACAGTTTGATGAGGTCTCACTGCCGCACAGAAAAAACAATACCGATCTGATCTGACATCTCATTTTTATGCCAATATCGTCCAATAACATCGGTTGGTGTGATTATACATTGCTGCTGAAGTAAGACACGAAAATCACATTGACCCCGCAATCCAAAAACTACAAATGGCTCAGTGCAGTTCATTAACTGTGTGAGACAGTTGTGCCTGCAGCACATCAGTGAAGTTCAGGGAACTTGCTGGCATCGGTAGTCATTGGTTGGTAGTTCATCAGAATGACACCCCATGGGCGGAAGTAATAACAAACTGTACTGTTGAAAGTGAGGGAAAATCACTGACTGCTGTTTTGGAGTTGGAGTATTGAGTTTGCATTTTTATCAAAAAATGCATTTTACTTGACTTTCTCTTGTATTTCTCATGAAGCCATAACACAGTAGACATTTACAATCAACATATACAGTATGAGATACAGTAAGGGCATAATGTGTGCATAACTATAATCAGACTGTAAAAAGATTATGACTACAATACTCTACATGGAAGTCATGGAAATGCCATCATTTTGGATTTACTTTATAAAAGACCCCATAGTGCACATGTCTCAAACTCGTGCCCTGGAGGGCCGAGACGCTGCAGGTTTTCTCTCCAACCAGTTTCTTCAGCAGGTGATTTAATTGATGAGCTCCTTCCCTCAAACTGAAGGTGTTGATCATTAAAATCACCTGCTTTAGTGACTGGCTGGCCTCGGGCCTCCATGGCACGAGTTTGACACCCCCGCCATAGTGTGTTCTTGTTGATGTATGCGGACACTTTCAAACCAAAATGCCCTTTTCTTTTCTAGTATGACTGCACTCTAGTGTACAAAGCAAGTTGCATAAAAATATCCTTGGAGTTGATCTTGGTGTGCAAGAACATGAGAGCCCTGACCTCAACCCCATCAAACACCTTCGGAAAGAATGAAAGGCTTCTTTGAAATGACGAGAAATTGGGAACTTTAAAATAAAGAAACCAAAAGGGAGACTGTAAGACCTAACAGGGCATTAACTATCTCGGTGGCGACACCTTTTCTAATTCAAAATGTAAAAGTCAAGGGCACCTACTGTATATGTGGAGAACGGTGCAGGCTACAAAGCAATGAAAAAACTAGACTATTGTTAAGAACATAAAGTGTCATTGTTAGGTATCACAGACCCTCCAGTGCATTGTGTTGCAGCCTTGGCATAAAACAGTGCAAACTGCATATCTCAGAAAAACAGAGGAGCTCTAAAAATAGCAGGCACGTTCCAAAAGATGCCATAATTGAATATTATTTTCAGGAATGATTAAGTTGACCTATTCAGGAGACTAATTATTTTTTTTGCAGGCCAGAGGAGAAATTGTTTAATAGATTCTGGTTGAAGTGAATAAGGCAAAATAACAGCACTAGCCTGCAGGCTTTCAGCCCACCACAAAGACTTAACCTTTTATAAAATGAATACTACCACAGACAATAGGGTGTCTTTATGTTTGGTGTGCTGTATAGTTTGAAAGTTTACAGCCACGTAGTTTCAGTCACACACTTTTCAGAAGTCGACCAGTCCCGGGTGTAGTTCACCTTTCGGCCAAGGTCAGCTGGGATAGGCTCCAGCTCCCCAGGACCCTGAACAGGATAAGTGGTAGAAAATTATGGATGGACTTCAGAGATCTATGTCGGGATGGGCAAAGGGATCAATGTCTTTGGTTGACGATGTTGAAAATGTAGCGATGGGAGAATATTTATCTGAATGTTCTGAACTCCTGTTTTCATGCCAGACACAATGTGTCCCAAACCCTGAGGCACTTTTTTCCAGTGTGTCTCTGTGTCACAGCTGCATCCCTCC
Organism: Dunckerocampus dactyliophorus; assembly: GCF_027744805.1. Taxonomy (NCBI): domain Eukaryota; kingdom Metazoa; phylum Chordata; class Actinopteri; order Syngnathiformes; family Syngnathidae; genus Dunckerocampus; species Dunckerocampus dactyliophorus. The sequence continues at coordinate 12,283,007 of NC_072832.1, read as the reverse complement.
AGGTCACTGGTGTGTGTGAGTGGCAAGAAGAAAAACTCTGACTCACTTGGGGAGAGGTCGTTTGGCGCCACCAGCTGGTTTATACGAATGACAACCTATCTTTTTTTTTTTTTTTTTTACTTTAATGTAGGAAAAAAAATACATGCCACGATGATAGGCTAAAGACAAGATAAAAGCTCATATTTGAAATGACAAATATGTGGTAAGAAGCTATATTACGTATAACAATAATAAAGTTGCTGTAGCAACAAAGCAAGTGCTGGTCCACCAATGTTGTAGAACAGTACTGTGAAGTAGGTGATCCAGGGCAATAACATCCAATTGTCCTATTTCATTGTGTGATAGAAATGATTTAGAAGCTGTCGTGCTAATACACATATTGTTGTTTTCATTGAGAAAGAAAGTGACAAAGCAAGGACAAAGTGGAAGAAGTGCATGATACAGCATGTTCGGTCCATGATAACTGTGTATTGCAGCAAAAAGGGTGTATGTGTGTTTTGAGGATGTGTGTGGCTGTGCGTGTGTGTCCCTGTCACTTTTCATTGACTTCACCTGTCCTCCACCCGTGTAATCCCTGGACACACCTGGGCTGATTGGCTTCAGGGCTTTTAACAGATTGCATGTGTCACACTTAGGACAATTACACTGATTGTTGCCCTAGAAACTCTGCTGTCTCGCTGCCTTCAAGTGAAAGCATGCAGTGGGACAGTTCACAAAAGGATTGTGTGTTTTTAGCCAAAGAGTAAATTTGCTTTAAAAATGAACACAATTTACTTAAATTCATCATTCATTCATAATGGTGAGTCCTCTGTAGCAAACAGCAGTTGATATGATTATTGGGTAGGTATTGTAGCCTAATAGCCTAACATTCAGCATTACACGCTAATGACCGTGATCAGACTGAGCTGTCCTCCTGGACTGGCACAATGTCATTAGTAAACAAACACCACAGTAACAACAAGCACAGGATCATAATTGTCACTGGCGCTGAATACAGTCGTCCCTCGTTTATTGCAGTTAACTGGTTCCAGACCTGACATTATACCACTTATACTTTATCAATATTATTTATATTATTCATTTATATTATTAATAATCATATAATTCTTAAGACTTGTTTTCATTTCAGGACCTTTTAGCTATTTATTGTTTGTTATTTGCACTTTATCTGCATCGACAGCAAATGTAATCATTCTATTGAATAATTAGATTATTGATTGGATTGGATTGGATACATAGCGCTGTGTATTTCAGGGTGGGTGTGAATGTTAATTAAACCCAACATTTACAGGAAGTAGAAACTGTGGCGGATGTTGGCAAAACTCAGTATGAAATGAGCACATTTTATTGATCCATGTTTAGGTTAAAACAATCCCGTAAGATGAATCAGGCTGGAAATATGTTTTGCTTGTGGGAGTATGCAACCCTCAGTGGGCCTGTGTCAGGTAATGTCTCAGTCTATTAGCCTTGACTTGAACTATAAACCAAAATTTTGTTTATGATGAGGGGCATCGGAGCATTGTTGAGTGATGATATTTCATAAGGGAAGCATTATGTACACTTCATAATATTGGCTGCTCAGCACATTTGCTCTGCTTGTCCGGTCTTCTTTTTTATGGTTGCATCGGGCTTTAGGACACTGTAAGTCAGTGCTTCCTCTATGAGAGCAACATTATGACTTTATTTCTCTACGCATATGTGTGATTCATGACCACAGGCATTAAGAGTGACATCAGACTGCGTTTTACACAAATAACTTACCTTTTTTTGGATGATATAGGGATATGCCTGCAGGTGGAAACACTTTTTTTGCTATCCTTCATCATCCATCGTTCCTGTTCACCTGTGCCACCTCCCTAATGATTGCTCGCTGGCTGTGAGTGAACATGCATGATTTACCATTAGCTTTCGAAGGTGCAGGATGAAAGAGAGGAAAAAGAATATTTTTTGTCTCATGCAAGATGCTTTAAGGAGAGCTACAGCAAGGATAAGAAGCACGCACACACACACACACACACACACACTAGGATGCAAGCACATGCTCACAAAGGCAGTATAAAGGTGTAATGGGAGAAAGTGAGGATCGGCTGGAGGGGAACCAGGAGGCCCATTTTATTAATCACAGTCTTGATCTAGAGGGGAACACCGACAACTCTGGACAGAAATAATACTCTAGAGTTGCCACCACTGCACTTCTGACGACCATGGCCAATGGATGGAGGCAACACACATCCCTAAAAACAGAGTGCAGTAGAGCCCATAAAGTCAAATACCCCTAAGGTCGCACAATTCAGAATTCAAAATTAGTTCAAGTTTCTTCAAAACTTCAAAGTTTGAAACACCCCTTGTGACATGGTACAGTATCACGTGAAACCTCAGCAAATAACAAGAGACCTCAGCAAATATCGCAAGATCTCAATTTTGTGTATGTGTTTTGTAAAACGTGACGATATTTCTTGTGTAGAAAAAAGATGTCTGGCCAGAACAGGGCAGCCATAAGCCAAATCAGACTGTGAACTATGGCATCGCTACTATGAATGATAATACACGTACTGTAATGTGGAAGTGGCAGTGTGCGAGGCATTATTGGAACCGCACATCGCATGCTTCACACAAACTATAAACCTTGCAATCCAACCTACCTCACTGTTCCCAGCCAGTGAAACGTGTCTGTTTTTTTCCATCGAAGTTGAACTGCTGCTGCCGTGTTAATAGCCAAGCAGAAGCTGTAGTAATTGCCCTGTGATTGGCTGGCGACCAGTCCAGGGTGTACCATGCCTCTCGCCCAAAGTCAGCTGGAATACGCTCCAGCAGACCCGCGACCCTAGTGAGGATGAGCGGCATAGACGATGGAAGCTGTAGTAATTCTACATTTGATCAAAGTTACTTAGTTTGGATTTTTTTGACATGAAGTTGTATGACGTGCCCATCAGAAGAAGGACGCATACGCAACAATGGACGCGCAGTGATACGACAGGAGAGAAAGTAACGATTGTCAGGTCAGATTTTTTGGAGGAGGCATTTTTGTGATTGAAATGTATGACTCTTTTGAACGCATATTGTTTTGAGAAGCCAAACTCTTTACTTGAGTGGCCCCACCAACTAACCGGAACTACGATCCTCATCAAAATCCGAGCAGAACTCTGCTCACGGGAACAAGTCGGGGGTAAATTGATGCACTACACTGCTGATGGGGATGTGATACAACTTCACGTCAAAACATCGGAACTATCCCTTTAATAGCGGCTGACTTCTTTTTACACTTGTATGAAAATAAAATGGTACCTTTTAAAAATGTTTACTTTTAGTTTTTATGACAGAAAGGGAAAAAAAACATGAAATTCAACTCACTCACTGAAACAGAACCTGGCTGGACAATGTACAAGAAAAACATTGGTTATTTGTCAGTTTGGTTTGAATGTGAGAGGTTGTTTCCAAGTGTGAGCAGAGTGTCTTTACAGGATTTGAGCAGTCACTGACTCCCAGAAAACCTGCAAAAGATAATCCAAAAAGGAGCAAATACTGTATAATCATATAGTCCATGTGCAATGTAAGTATTTCCTATTTTGGAGGAGTTGTTACACGCCGGTGTCACTATTTAATACATTTTCAATTTGGCACAGGAGGGCTCACCCTGGGAAAATGCATGATAATTGCATCCAAGCTCATAAAGCGGCAGTATATTTGTCGATATAATAAAACACAAAGCAGCTACAGCAGCTACATAAAACACAACGAAACAAAAGCTTCATGAAAGGTATGTGGCCTAAAAGAAAAAGCAGTAATATCGCAATGCTGAATTGCCGTTTTATATGTGCGTATGATGAATGGTTTGATTAATTATATCATTATGTCACTTCTAAAAAGCCTGTGTATGTAATTTATTTATTTATTCACTTTTATAGGCTGCAAAAAGTCAATAAAGGTTTGAGTAAATTGATGTGTCAAAGTGTTTACTATGACTGGCCGCCTTATTAAATAGCCAATTAAGTTGATAATAACAGGATGGCTTTCTGCGGTCTGGGCATGGGGAACATAGGGGAAGACCTCGCAGTGCAGCCATCCAGCCAGCCAGCGGTCATCTTATTAGCCTCAGAAAAAAAAAGCTCAGGTGTGGGAGTGCGCTTTGTTTGCCTTCACATGGTCTCCCATCATCGCAATATCGCCTTATTTCTGGAGGTGGCAGACAACAGCAGCAGGAAAGAAGAGAAGAGAACAAGCAGAGTGAAGAGAAGGGGAAAGGAAGAGGTTTGCGGAAGAACTAGACAAATATAATATCTCATATTGGTGAGTTAGTCAGTCCCTCCTGAATTTCGTGGGCTTTTCTGTGTTTGTTGTGGCCTAAAATGGCTGATTTCAACGCAGCTTTTTCACAAAGTTGCAGCAAAAGTTACAATGTTTCGGGGCTTATTTTTTTTAATAACATTGCATCGGCTTGTGATATTATGACTAAGTTATCTGTGTTTAAAGTGTAACATTGTCACATTAACATAAAAAAGCACAGGATTTAACAACTCGAAGAAGTTATTTGTATATTAAACTTATGTGCGGAGCACATTTTGGAACACTGACACCAGTTGCCCCAGGACCTTGCAGGCCTGCTTGGTTTTGATTTTGCAGAAGTTTTTCACAAAAATTGCAGTGGAAGTTGTGTGTGTGTTTTTTTTTTTTATTTATGTGTTTGTTGTGGGGCCGCACGGTGGTCTAGTGGTTGGCACGTTGGCCAACACAGTAACAGCCTGGAGAATGGGAAGACCTGGGTTCGATTCTCCCCTGGGCATTTCTGTGTGGAGTTTGCATGTTCTCCCCGTGTGTGCGTGGGTTTTCTCCGGGTACTCGGGTTTCCTCCCACATCCAAAAACAGCTTAGGTTAATTGGCGACTGTAAATTGCCCATAGGTATGAATGTGAGTGTGAATGGTTGTTTGTCTATATGTGCCCTACGATTGGCTGGCGATCAGTCCAGGGTGTACCCCACCTGTTGCCCAAAGTCAGCTGGGATAGGCTCCAGCATGCCCCCGCGACCCTCAAGAGGAGAAGCGGCCTAGAAAATGGATGGATGGATGTTTGTTGTGATAAAATTGTCATTGTCGCAACATCACAAAATCCTGGAGGGTCTGGTGGGGTATAGGAACTCGTGATATCTTTTTTAGGAAATTCAAGTCAAACTATGCACTTCATTGTCCTGGTGTGAATTTGAATAGTAATCAGACTCACAATAAGAGAGGTCTTTGTGGTGTGCCGGTTGAGGTGCTTTTACTTTTCATTGGATGCAAAACAAATCCATGCAAATCATGCCGTCAGCTGAGACTGCAGCCACAAATTAGGGAGTGGAAATTATGCAATACTGTATAAGGTCATTCAGCCAGAATGCATTGTGCTCTGAGAGGATTTTTTGTTGTTGAATATAATGCCACAAAATGAAAAAAATATATATCCTGTTATGAAAAAAGGCAGAGCTGACAATTACATACATCTAACCCTTATACTAATACTTAGTATATCTTGCTCCAAGTGCATAATACGGTAAAGTCATTGATATGTGCTTAACATTTAATTTATTTATCATTTTTCATTTTCTTCTTCTCCAGTAAGGACTTGATTTCACAGGTATTTGTTTTTGAAATGTTTGAAAATATATCAAACTTGTTTTCAACATTCTGTCTTGTGATTTTGTGTATATCTCCCACACTGTTGTGTGATATACATCCATCTATTTTCTATGCCGCCTATCCTCATTAGCGTCGTGGGGGTGCTGGAATCCATCCCAGCTGACTTCAGGTGAGAGGCCAACATTGATGGACAATTTAGAGTCGCCAATTAACCTAACATGAATGTTTTTGGAACGTGGGAGGACACCGGAGCACCTGGAGAAAACCCACGCACGCAAAAGGCGTACATTCAAAAACCACACAGAGATTCGAACCCAGGACTTCCCAATCTCCTGACTGTGTGGCCAACATGCTAACCGCTAGGCCACCACGCAGCTCTCTACAAGTAACTTGCCAAGCAAAATTAAAGTATTACAAGTAAACTAGTATAAGTTATGCTATAATAAACTAAAAATAGGGACTCAAAGTCTATAAGTCTTACAATGGCAGCATATAGATACAGTAAGTATACTTGTGGTATACTTTAAGTATACCAGAGGGACATATGTATTTTGCATGTGTATTTTGCAAATTTAAAATGAACTTTAAAAGTATACTTTTATAAACTTTAAATGTTCCAATTTAGTATGGAAAGTTTTTACTTAGTATACTTTCTAGAACACTAAAGTACATGGTCTGTAGTATACTTGCTATACTTATACTGAAGAATACTTAATTAAACAAACTTTACTTTTTGCTAAGGGAAGTCCAATGGAATTAAATGTTTTCTGATAATTTATTGAGAATGTCACGAGCTCATATATTGTATATTATTGCTGTATGTTGTTCAGTCAAACTAGTCGCAAACACTTCATGCATGGTGCGATACTGCCTTGTTGAAAAAAATGACAGCTTAACAGTGCAAAAGCGCCACACTAATCAGAATCCGAGAACCTGCAAGAGACAGAGGTCAAAAAGGGGAAGATTTGATGCTATAGAGACACATCTGCTCCATTCGTCGTCTATATGTTATTTTGAGAACAACATCACTGTCTCTTGCAGCTGAACAAAAACTCATCTCTGCGAGCTGTGACCTCCTTTGTCGTGCAATCAATGTTCAACCATTTCTACTGAAAGTAATCTCATAAGGGCAAGAACTTCACAACCTTCAGACCAGAAGTGCTGCTGCTGCTGCAACATCTCCCGTGTTCTTTAATTTAAAGTGTGACGACGAGAGACAAAAGAACAATCGCACAACTAACACTGTGTAAGCATGCTCCCGGGCCGCCACATTCCCTTTGGAGGACACATTGCAGCCTTTCATCTGTGTATGCATCCTCTCATCTCTGTGCTTTATTCTCTGCCTAGTGAGCAGGGTTCAAACACTGGGGACCAGTTTAAATACTGGAAGTTCCCACTGCAGCGCTCCAGTGAACTAGATCATATAAAGAAACATAAAAAGCCCAGGCTTTTGGCCGTTATTCCACTGTCTAGGTGGTGGCATTGCATTTATATGAATTGCTCCCTTTTCTTTTAATTAAAGGCATATTGAGAGCTGTTGTTACACTGACCGTTAAGTTTAAAGTGGAGGCTATTAAGGACCAACAGAGGATGGATGCCGAAGGACACAAATGGTCAAAGCTAGAATATGATATACCAGCACAATGCGAAATGTGTAAATCAATACACGGGGAGGGGGGGAAAGGAAAAATAAATGAAAGGAGAGAGAATGCACCAGGGTCGATACATGCAGGTGATTGAGAACAAATAGGAACCCTGCGTGTGTGTTTATATTTTGTGTACATTTGCGGTTGTGCTACAAACCTGCACCGACCCTTTGCCGTGTATTTGAGTATGAAGAAAGGATGTCTTGTTCTTGTGGTGGATCTTGTGGCTGCTGACCTCTAGCCTGCTATTGACTCCTTCTCTCTTCCAGTATTTTTCGGGAAAAAGCTTCTTGACATATAAGAAAAGAAAGCCACCAGATCATAAATAAATTCAGCACTTTAAATGTGGAAAGACACTCCGTAGAAGCACTCTACTACTACTTCCTGGTTCATGGAAAATGATGATATGAAGATGTTACAAATAGTGCAACTCTTCAAAGTTCCGCATGCACCACTCTCCACTGGACCTTTTGGAAGCATGGGAATTTTACAAAAACCGGGGCCTTCGAAAACCAAGGTTTGATTGTAAGTGAAATTAAGACTGAATCCCAATTCTACAACTAAGCAACTAACGCTACGTCCGTCAACAACAGCAGAGAGAGAGTGTTCTGTGTTTGCTGTGGAAAACTTTGTGAGGGACAAATGAGCATCCAGGACCTTATGTATCTTATATATCTACACCGATATATGTTTTAATGTTCCAAACTCAGAGGCAATACAGCAGCACCTCCAGTAGCTCCAGTCGCTCTCGGTAGTGGCCTGAGGTGCTATGAGCAAGGCGCTGTAAAATGGAGCATTGTTGACAGTTTTCAAATGTTTTTTTTAGAGGGCTTTATCGGCGAAATAGTGGAATACCCGTCACCTGCGTTGTTAATCAAAAACTGTCAGCACAAGGCGGTTATTTAGAACGCACAGAAAAGGGAAAGACGTGTGCTCTTGTCTCACATAAGGATTGTGGAAGATGGGCAAAATGTCCCCTCGAAAAATGCAGTTTTCCTTAAACTATCTGAAATGGCGTGTAAGACCATACTGTTCCTGGTTTCTGGTTAGTCACTGCTGTACTCGGCCCTCATGGGAGCGGACGGCAAAAAAGGAAGGAAAAGGATTGGGTCAGAGTAGTAAAAGACACTAAGGGAAGAAAAAAGAAGTTGATACTGTTTATACTGATGTAATTCCAAGAAAAAGCATTACCAATCAATGTATTGCTGATGTTAGTTTATAAATGCATCCTCCACCAGTCTAAAAGTAAGTGCCATGGAAACGGGTAGTGTCGTGTTCCTGCAAATAAACACAAAACAACATGTAATCTTCTATTAAATCGTCATTACTTTGATTAAGCAACTGATACCTAATTTCAATTAACCTAATGTTGCACTCCCAATATTCATTGCACCAGCTGTGTGTGTCCTACCTGGCTGACGGGGACATTGTGCCAAGAGAAATTACATTACACAATCACAAATGTCCCAATCAGGTTTCATGCATATTTTATCCCCTAGCTATTTGCCTTTCAGAATTAAGTAATTACCAACACTAAAATAGACCATTGCTAATCCCCTAGCCTCCCTCGGGGATTCCCAGTAGTGTTAGACATGTTCTGTCCCACGATACACTGCAGCCATCCTAAGCAATATTGTGGGCCATCACCATGGAGTTAAATCTTCTTACTTTTTGTTTTTGTTCACTTCCATGATGTAGGTTGGGAATGATGAGTCCAACCGTGTTTAGGCAAAGAGTTTCAATCCCACTGTTTAACAACCTCGTGAAACGCACGGCTTATCTGATGGGGGACAGTCGACAAACGATACCTGCTTGCATAATCCCATGAGCAAAAAATGGCACTCTTCTTTTTTTGCTGCTTCTTCTTTTTCCGTTGTTCTTTCAGCGGAGTAACAAGATGTCTCATGCACTCCGTTTGGCCTGCAGGCAGATTAGGAAGCAAAAGGAAAGCTTTTTATATGCACTCCCACGTCATGTTTTTGAATACTCACAGCGTGGAGAAAAACAGGGCAACGCAACATTTTTGTAGAGTGTGAGGATATTAGCTTTCAGTGTTGAAGCACTGACGGCTCATAAGGAGACATTTCGTAGCAGTGATATAGAGCAATTAAGATACATTTACATTTATATCAACATTTATATGAACAACGATAGCCGTTTAAAGCTATATTAAATTGCTGGGATGAGTTTTTCTTCTCAAGCTACTTAATCGCTATACAAATAAGCGAACATAGCCACACTTATTTAATCACCCTTCCGGAGGCGCAGTGGCAGTGCCAAACAACATCAATTAATGGAATTATGTTAACCAAAGATGTGAGTTACTATGAGTCGTTCCCTAGCTAGCTCCCATTGGAGGAATGTTGCATCGCTTTTTATGCTGTACTTGATAAGGCTCTGCAGACACAAATACTTTATTTGATTAATTATATGTCCACGGGGACATGAAGTCATCCCATATGAGACTGTGTCAACATCCTGCAAAATAACTGGTCACCTGCAGCTCCGAGTTCCCACAGTGGGACATTAGTGAAGAAACAGAGCACAATCTAGACAGGGAGAAACAGCAAGAGACCACAGAAAGACTCCAAACACTCCAATCATTTTGACTGACTCTGGGCTAAATCCATGTTGATAATTATCACAACTCGTTGGGTGGTGCAAGATTTCCAGTGTAGGTGCCTAGAGGCTCTTGAGGGACTTGCACCGTCTCTTCCCCTCATTAACTCTTCTCGTCCTCTGCCCTTGTCCGACTGATCCTGCGAGCAGCCGGGGCTGCTGGGTAATTCAGTCTCCAGTCTCTGAGGTGCAGCAGTGCCGCGGGCTTGAACCACACGGATGTTTAACCTTTGTTAGATGCCGTTTTTTGCAGTTGCTTCCAGGACCAGTGCTTGTTGCCAGTTGCTACTTCCTGGCTATGTTTGCGCTGAAAAACAACTCTCTAGTCCGTGGATTCTTGTCAATCTCAGATTTGTGAAACAATTATTAATTAAGATAAACTAAAATAAATGGTAGCATAGAAGAATGAGATCCGGGTTTTAATCTCTTTTCGGACAACTCTGTGTGGAGTTTGCATGTTCTCCCCGTGCTTGCATGGTTTTCTTCTGGTCCTCCAGGGGCTTACTACCATACCCCAAAAACAACAGAACTAGAAATGTTGCAAAACAGCCACAAAAAGCACCCCCCAAAAAACAAAACAAGTGCCCAGAGTTGTGTGACTTCAGAATACATATCGTAAAAACAGAAGATTGTGTCTTTTTCTTTTGAAAAAGTTCCAAGTTCAGACAGCAGTGTTTTTCAAACTATCCCCATTCAAAAAACGCCTGAAGACGCCGTCGTATGCATACTGCGACACACATGCACCAACTGCTTATCCTCTCTCGCTTATGCAGAAGTGCATTTTTTATGCTACGCTGCATCTAGACCGGTCACAGTGAATGTCCACTTTGCTGGAGAAGTGCCACCAAGCTCATGTTATCTTATTTTACCTTGAGTTGCACACGTGCAACAGCTATTCAAGAATCGATGTGATCTACTCAAACACGTCATGCGTTTAAAAATTGAAAAATGTCATTGTTGCATAAACCGGCAGCCAAAATGACAATAATGGATTTTTGTGTGTGGTCACGTACTGAGACCGTAGGGGCATTGGACTTTAAGAGAGACCTATTATGCTTTTCTTCTTTTCTGACCTATAAATGTTGTACCAATGTTGTATTCTCATGTTAAACGATGCCAACGCGGCAGATAATGAGGTTTGTGCATTTGGAAGTGAGACCTGAAAGCAGTTTTGGACGGCTCTGTACGCTGTGTTTTACAGTTAGTTTTTTTAAAAAATGAGTTCCGTTGACATCATTGCAACCTGGACCTCATATGGCCATGCCCAGGCAAACACTGTAGGCCTGCCCTCCCCCAGCTCTGCTTCGCTCTGCTCTGTTCAGCGTATCGGCACTTATGGCTCCCATGAAATGTTTGTTCAGGTGTGCCTAAAGAGGCAAGCATCAGGCAGAAGTGGCTGGAGTTGCTGATTCCCGGCCAGCAAGTGAAAAATGTGCTCATCTGTCAAAGTCCGACGCCTTTCCAACGTTACTTGGCCGTGTTGAAGAGTCAGAAGAGCAAGCCGTAAGTAACAATTTATCAGTGTCCTAACTGTGTTTGTTTTATGTAAGTCATCGGACAAAAGGGGTTCGGCAGCTGTTCGGAAGTCCTCGGGAGCGCTTTGGAGTGTCACCAATCACTGCGGAGTGGGCTCGGCGGGAGGCTACCTGGAGGAGGGCCGGTGGTGGAGTAAATTACACAGACCGTTTGGGCGGGAGGCAGGAACACTGCAGTAAGAGGTGCAGAATCTGGAAGATCTCAAAAGCTTTCTGTGCGGGTTATCGTGTGTAGCTGCTCTATGGGAGTCCAGAACTCAATACAAAGGCCCCAAAATTTGTACAATAGGCCCCTTTAAATGTTATGATGCAATCAAATATAATATTGTCTTTCTGTCATGAATGTCTGTATCTACATTCAAAAGTCAAATTTCACCCCACCTCAATGTTTGCAGCTCTTTATGGCAATTCTTAGTTGATTGCTTATTTTTATTTAGAACAAATTCTTTTATGAGCATTGGATGTGCATGCAGGGGGCATATAAATGTAACCCTCCTCTCCTGTTAGCTCATTAGAATGTATTACATAGCTTTAGTCTGAACATTGATTTTCCTTTTGTCTTCAGTACTGCAGCGTTGAACCTCCCAGGATGAGCTTCGTGTTAGACAGCTAAAAAAACAGGAGTCAGGAGGTCCTATAGAGATGAGGTTGAAAAACATGATTCGCAGTTGTCATAAATTTGATAAGGGCCGTGCAGGGATGCTGGCCTTCACAGAAATCCACCCACGCATGCATGCACACATGAACACAGTAATGAGTTTGATTTCACATTATGATTTTGCACATAGCCATTAAAGCTTGGCTACAATGTAATTATTGCCTGTGACAAATGAAGAGGTTATATTCAAACTATTAAACAGCTCATAGCTTTTGATGGAAGACATATATGATCAGTTAAAAGTGCTTCAGGCAGAAAAACGGTTCTGTCTACTTTCGCCCTTTCTGTCTTGCTGTAACACTGATGATAAATACTGTACATCTTCCTGCCACACCAAAGATGAATACAACATATACTTTAAATAACGGCAAAATGCAGGTTTTGACGCAAATATTATAAACGTCTCCCATTATGATGCAATGCAGTCCTACATGACCGCACTACAGTAATCCCTCCCAGCTTCACTCTATCAAGGTTTTTCAAAAATATATTAATTAATAAATCACGCTCAAGCTAATTTTACGTATTTTTGGCCTAAATTAAGCATTTTCAAGCATAAATGCCTAAATGAACTAAAATACAAATATAAGGCATTCAGAAGACACATTCAAAGATGTTGTGATTATACGGAGCAGTCTACAAGACTTAATTGCCAGAACAACAGGCTTTTATTGCAGGTTTGAATTATCTCACAACGGGCAAAATAATCTCTGATAAAAATCCCTAATAAATCATGGGCTACTGTTGCGGCCATAACCCATGCCAAGCTAAAACTCAACTCTGAACCCGTGACATCACTTCCAGGGGGACCCGTTTATAGCACCACATACAAGCACAAGTCTTATTTGTATCTAATATGTCTTATTTTCTGTTATTATGTCTACTATATTCGATAATACGAGTGTAAAGGTGACTATAGGAGTGTTAGTTCATGTATAGAGGGCTCTAATAATGTTAAAAACTGTATTTAGAAGGGCGTAAACAGGTTTTCTGTTTAAACAGGTTTACTATGAAAATATTCCAATTATAAATAAGAAATCCTACTTTGTGGGAATTTGCTCATCACGGTCGGGTCTGGAACCAATTAACTGCGATAAAGGAGGGATTACTGTACCTCTAACACTGTCATTGTCTTTGGCTCTCATTTGATCATAAAAGCATACATCATGTTGCGTTTGTGTATATGCACACATATATACTGGTGCATTTCAATACGATTATCAGTAAATATCAATGCAAAAGCAGGTAACATGATGACAGGTGCAATACACTTCACGTAGCTGCTTTGCTGTCTGACACATTGTGACAAGGTGAGCTGGTCTAGGCAAAGCGAAGACTGTCACCTCTAATCTCCCAAATCCAAGCCAATATACGCATACACACGCTTACAAATGCTACCACAGCCGCCGGCACTAAAATATGTTTCTGCCTCGCACCCTGCAATCTTGTCTTCTAAGGAAACACCTAGGGGGGATTAAAAGTAGACCATGCTCCCCAGAGATCCTTTTCTTCCCCCTAGTGCATACACACCCAGAGGACTGTCCCATCTCGTTCTGGCCGGGCCCAGGCAGGCTCCTGCAGGCCATGCTTTGATGCCTTCTACCTCTCTCCATTTAGGTGTGGCTGCCATCAAAAAATGAGAAAGCGGGAGGTGTGGAGATTAGCATATCAGAGGTAGAGATTAGTCATTCTGTGGTGTGTGCATGCACTGACAGAAGGTGGTAATGATGGAAAAAATGCCCCTTCTTCCCCAACTCTAAATCTGTTAAACCCCTGGTGTAAGCGAAGGAGTTCAGTCGGAACGATAGATAAAGATGCAGGACCTGAGCTTCTTTATCTTCTCTTTTCAGGAAGAGTGACTGACCGTGTTTCCTTTAGTGGAACAGGCTGCAAAAATGCTTTCAAAGGCCATGCCCCAGTTTGACTTCATCGTGTTTGAATCCAATATAAAATAACACCTATCCCAATTAATTACAACTGTCATTACTAAACGTTCTTGGCTGAATATTCTTTAAAGTGACAATTTGACCTGCCTGTTTTGGGCAAGATGTGAATGATTCCTATAGTCATGCATCAATGGCTTGTGCCTGTGGTGTCGTTTGTGATACAGGAGACATGACCGCTGGTGCCCTCTTTGCCACAGGACTGATGCAATCTTAACCCAATGGATTTTTTCATTTGTAGATCTCGCAGAATCAATGTTTTGTTTTGGCTTTCTCAGTCGCTGACCATGGATCAGGACGCAGGAGTATTCGGGCCATGCTGAGGGAAAAAAAAGCACTTGGAATAAATGTTTTGGCATATCAATAACATCATCAGTATGAACACTGAAACATTTGTGACTGTTCTTGGGAAAGAACTAGACACAATGAAAACATCTCTTTTGTTGGGTTTGTTCCATCATCAACCACAATTGTTTTAAACAAATAATTATTATTACTCTATAGAGAGACAGATACTTGCGCTTGAATTGGGAATTTTAACATTCAATCATTAAAATGATGAAATTCTGACATTTTTATCATAATATATGACTTTATTAATGTAACATTGTGACCCTATGCCTGCAACAAACATTCTCACTTAACTAGTTTGTAAGGAAACTAAATACAACTAAAATGAAATAAAGGCACTTCGCTTTGGAAGACGTGTGACCGACAAGTAGGACGTACTCATTAGGTACATCATGACGCCAATCGTACCGTGCCTGGGCCTACTTCACACCTAAAAGTCCGGCGTATTTGGATTGTGCACGCGCGCAACGTTATGGAATGACCTTGATGTCATCTCTCTTTGCAGGTTGTTTTTGATTAGGACACAGTTCATGATAGAAATAAAATACAAAGACTCAAAATGAATCAAAAGTCAAACCCACAGCTCGCTCGTAATAAAATGTGCCTCATGAAGACGTGCCATTTAATGAATGCGATCGCTCCTCTCGCAAGCAATTAATCACAGTCGGCACTTTCCACTGTAGAAATAAAAACAACACAAAATAAGACCGGAAATAATTTGAGGTGTTGGGAATCGGTACGAATGTCCAAGTTTTAAGTGTACATTAACAATAATAATAATAATAGTAATTTGTGTGTACTACGGGTATTTTATTAACTACATTGTTCAAATTGTACAAAGCAGCCAGACTTTTTCCATTTTATCACCATCATACTGTTTTTCTTTGCCATCACTGATACACTTCTGTGGTAATTTGTCCAATGAATTGTGTTATAAATATTTTGTATTATTCGAATTCACATTTTCTTAAGTAAAAATTGCTGAATTTGTACATGTCCTGATCAAATTCAAGAGCCTAACCTCTGTCTGCGCAATCCTTCAGAAACTGGGCTGGATGGCACGTGCTCACTTCTGTGCCAATATGTTTGCCAAAACGTTTATTATATAGTCCTGGCCAATGGTTGTGAAAATGACACCAGCGTGATATGACGTTATATTGACAGTTACGTTAAGTCTATGTGAAGAGTTAATATTTGCAGTCTTGACCCTTTTTCAACGCACCCTGGCATGCTGTCAATTCACTTCTGTGCCACATCCTGACTGATGGCAGGCAGCCCATTCTTGCGTAATCAAAGCTTGGAGTTTGTCAGAATTTGCAAGTTTTTGTTTGTCCACTCGTCCTCTTGAGGACTGACCACAAGTCCTCAAAGGGATTAAGGTCTGAGGAGTTTCCTGGTCATGAACCCAAAATGTCAATGCTTTCTTCCCCAAGCCAGTTCGTTATCACTTTTACCTCATGGCAAGTTGCTCCATCATGCTGGAAAACGCATTGGTGCTCATCAAACTGTTCTTGAATGACTGTGAGAAGTTGCTCTCAGGATTTTTTGGGACCATTCTTTATTCATGGCTGTGTTCTTAGGCAAAATTGTGAGTGAGCGCACTCCGTTGGCTGAAAAGCAACCCCACACATGAATGATTTCAGGATGCTTTACTGTTGGCAAGATACAGGACTGATGGAAAACTTAAAGGGATTCATCAGACAAAATGACTTCACCCCCGTCTTCAGGAGCCCAATTCCTGTACCTTTTGTCAATACCAGTCTATCCCTGATGTTGTTCTTGACACCAGGCCATCTTCCAAAAGTATTTGCCTCACCGCACGAGCAGATGCACTCACCCCTGCCGCCGAGCAGCGTCTGCACTGGTGGTGCCCCAATCCCGCAGCTAAATCAAGGACAATCCTGATGCTTGCTGGACTTTCTTGGGCACCCTGAAGCCTTCTTCACAACAATTGAACCTCTCTCCTGGCTGGAAGTTCTTGATGATCTGATAAATGGTTGATTCAGATGCAGTCTTACCAGCAGCAATATCCTTGCCTATGAAGCCCTATTTGTGCTAAGCAACGATGACTGCATCAGTTTCCTTGCAGGTAACCATGGTTAACAGGGGAAAATCAACGATTTCAAGCACAACCGTCCTTACCGTTATTCTAACTCAGTCAGCATAACAGAGTCATCTTCAGCCTTCGTCCCTGTCAACACTCTCACCTATTTTAACCAAAGAATCACAAACATGCTGTCAGCTTGTCCGTTTGTGGCAGGGCTGAAATGCCGTGGAAATCGTGTTTTTGGGATTAAGTTCATTTTCATGACAAAGACGGAATTTGCAATTAATTGCCATTCATCTTATGACTCTTCATAACATTCTGGACTACAGTCGTCACTCGTTTATCGCAGGTAATTGGTTCCAAACCAATTACCAGACCCGACAAGAGAATTTCTGCGAAGTGGGATTCAATATTAATAAACGCAAAATGTTGTATTTAGAGCACAGAAAACCTGTTTATGACTTTCTAAATATGTGTTTTAACATTATTAAAGCCCTGTAGACATAAAATAACACCCCAATAGTCACTTTTACACTCCCATTATTCTTTGTTTACATCACACAGACTTCATCTACAAATAAACGTAAGACGACAAATGGTTTTCAGTTTTATAAACAAAAATAATTAAACGGAACTAAGAAGTATTTCAAAAAAATGTGTTTTTACCCAAAGTGAATGCTCTTGTTTTTCTTGTTATCTCTCTTAATGAGCAACCTGTGTTGCCTTTGATTTTAGCACAATAATTTAAAGTAAAACAAAACTGGCGGCATTACAAAAAGCCAACGAAAAATCCAAACACATTTGTCTAGTTAATCATTTAGATGCTAACTGAGCTTAAGTCTGACAAAATGTACTCATATCTCGCATGATGATGGTTTGAAACGTTTTTTTTTTTTTTTTACTTTTGAGGAATAATTTTCCAGAAAACTTTTGGGGTATTCGACTTGGGAGGTTCCACTGTAACGTCTTCTTTTTTTCCCCCCAGTGTGGCACTCATGCTGCCTCATAGACTTTAACAACCTCGTCTTTGTCCTGTACAGGTAATTTGTTTTTTGGTGTACAGATGAGTTTTTATATCAGTTTCATTTTCTCAGTCCTGTTCATCTCCCAAAATGACATTGCCATACACGCGGAGATGCTAGTCAGATAATGCTTTTTGTTTTAATCAGCCAAGCAACCCCAAACTATCTATTTATTTACACACACGTTTTAGCTGGAACCATTCTCTCTTAGAGGCCTAGGGCAGCAAGAAAAAGCGCTGAAAAATACAGCGAAAGCTGAGGATAAGTAGGACAAGAGTCCCTCTTTGACAAACGAAACTGTCTGAACCATGCTTTAAAAGCACAGTGTGGGCCTTTTGTAAAATCACCACCTGTTCTCAGTTGGACGACAAAAGTAAGATTTTTTTTTTGCCCAAAAATAGCAAGAATGTACAGAGTGACAGTAGATATACAGTGTATGTCAAAAGTATCGGGACACGAGGTCATTCCTCTAAAGCAGTAATTCTCAACTGGTGGTTAAGTGGCGGGTCTTTGCCTGGACAAAAGAAATATGAAAATATTCTTGAACCGAAGCTGATTTTTTCATGCAGTGGAGAGTCGTCTAGTAACACCCCTTAAGGTGACGACAACGCTCTTTAGTGCTATTTGAAACCCCCGTCATAGATGAAGACCAACAACGTTTGTTCGAAGTCTGCTGCCATTATGTTGAACGCGCCAGGCCTGTCTCTACCGGTCAAAAGTTTTAGAACACCCCAATTTTTCCAGTTATTTATTGAAATTAAAGCCATTCAAGTCCAATAAATAGCTTGAAATGGTACAAAGGTAAGTGGTGAAGTGCCAGAGGTTGAAAAAAAGGTGAGGTTACCAAAAACTGAAAAATAATGTGTATTTCAGAATTATACAAAAAGGCCTGTTTCAGGGACCACAAAATGGGTCAACAATTTAAAGCTGTTTTGCAAAAATGGAGGTTGATCAAGCCTTGGCAGTTGGTGCAACTAATTCCTACAGGTGTTCCAAGCTCTGGAATACTTACTACCTCCTCTGTCTGCATAAAATCAGTGTTCGGAACACACTGTGGTACTACAGTATATCCTCGTGAACATCAGATGAACAGCTTTGTACTGGAGAAAATACGGCGTGTGATCGGCGTTGAAAGGAATTTATGGGGCGATGCCGATCACGGATATTGGCCGATATTGCTTGGTGGCCAATCGATTGGAACATCCCTAGTCCTAAGCAATGCTAAAATATCGTAATAGCTGAGTGTATTGTGACACCCTTAAGTTGTCTATTTCATTGTCATACAGTGGAACCTTGGTTAGTGTCATTACTCCATTCCAGAAGGTCTGACTCTAACCAAAACTTACTCTAACCAAATACATTTTTTTCCCATAAGAAATGTCAACCAATGAATCCATTCCAGGAAGACAAAACTGTTAACACAAAATGTGTTTTAATTCTAATTTTGCATTACATTAAACGATGAACGATGAAATAAAAACGATTGAATTCAAGCTATAACACATAACAAAACACGGAGGTGGTGTCCGTGTTGATCTCGCTGCCATATCATGTGTTTGTCAATAACACGTCTTCATTGAAGGTAAGCGCAGCCTTAAATGTTCATTTATTCCTTTCATTCACCATGTATATGTATGTATAATTCTTTTCTGCATGTAAAACTATAATTACATTTTTGAGACTTGGTGTAACTGTGTTAGTTAGCAAAGAACTACAAAGTCAACCGCTAATTACATCATGTATTAGCGTGTGAAGAGGCTGCTAGCATGGATGTTTTTGGATTTTAAAAAAACAAAACATCAGGAACACAATTGGACTCATGCAGTGTATTAATAACACGAAAAGACACGTGCCATATTGTGCGCAAACCAGAAAATGTACACAAACAGAGGGAAGATTTTGGCGTAAATTTACTACATAAACCAAAAAACTTCGCTAACCCAGGCATGTAAAATTACTAATGCTAATCACAAGCACGTATATGGGATTTTCATTGTAAAATAGCATCAAGCTAGCATATTTGTTTAGCGAATTGTGTGGAAACGCAAGGAAATGTAGAGTTGGAACTAATCCAGCTTTTTTTTGTCCATTTGTGAGGTGTGAGTTCACCGATGTGGAACCTGGGAAAAGGTCTCACCCACAATCTATTTGAATTCACCCCAAATGGTGTCTTTCTTGAACACCAAACACATCCAAACATGCCTTTATGGACCTTGCTTTGTATGCAAAAGGATTTTTAACAGCAGCACCCATATATTTTAGATATGCATCGTTACATAACTTGTTCACAAGAGAGGCTTATTGACAAGCAGAAAATGCAAACCAATCCTTTTTGTTGTCTTTTATACAAAAAGGGTCTGGCAAGAGACGTTAGTGTCACTGCGGGACTA
The DNA here is from genome assembly GCF_027744805.1 of Dunckerocampus dactyliophorus. NCBI lineage: Eukaryota > Metazoa > Chordata > Actinopteri > Syngnathiformes > Syngnathidae > Dunckerocampus > Dunckerocampus dactyliophorus. Next base: position 12,263,185 of record NC_072832.1, on the reverse strand, counting down.
GATAGGAGAGGTCAAAGGTTCACCACTGTGGTCAGTACATCAGTTGCATCCAAGCAGCCATTTCCCACTCTCAGATGCCAACATTTGGGTCATTTGCTTAGAATTGTAACTTCTCTCATCAAGTAGGGCACATGGTTTATGCTGGCTGCCGTTCCAACTGTGCTGCATTATGCACTGGAAGTCTCCCACACTGCACTAATTACCATTCTCGAAAGGTTGAGGAGGCGCAGTGTAAACAGTGAATGAAAGTGAGGGATTTAATTGAACAATTCGGTGATGCATATTTTTATTTGTTCAGTGGAATTAAATAATTATATGCTATTCACTGCAGCAAACAGGCATAATGTCTGAACTTCCATCGCAGAAATTATAATCATACTTTTCATATACTGTTGTAGTCTTTTATGTCACCCCCCCCAAGCTTACGTCTTTGCATTTATTGCTTATTTCCCCTACAATGAACATTCATTTGTAGCATTATGAAATCAATATGTCTCATGGAGATGCAAACTAAAGTCACACAGCAGGAAAGTTTAGCTGCTTAGCTCTTAAAGGACATTTTTAGGCTTCCATATTGTCTATAAAAGCTGTCACAGGCAATAAAAAGAATACATCCACATTCACACAGGGGCAATATTTTGTCCTCTCTTTCATATATTAGATTTTGTCATTCCCTTGGTTGGTGTAGCATATTTTTGTCTCTCCCAAAGGTGTGTCCTGTCCATCTCACCCATCCCGTCTGTAGATTATTTGCACTGTCCTGTTTTGTTATGCAGCACGCTCATGTGCTGTAGCAGCCAGATAGTATCAGCGTCCAGCTTTATTTCTATGACTCCCTTCTCTGTAGCCAGGGGAAACGTTAAAAGCCTGGGCAGAAAGTTATGCAGGTCTAGCTTCACCTCCTCATACTGCCTCCTCCACCAGATATTAAAACCCACCCACACCCTTGGAAAGCAGAGCGGCTGTAAAAAAGCACCGCGAGAGGAGGGAGGGAAGGAGGAATCATTACATGCAATTTATAAACCATTAAAAGCCCTATTAAAAAGCCTGCAATCTAATTCATCCAGCAGTGGGCGCTGGCAATGATGGCGGGTGAGGAACAGAATTCAGTCGTTCATTTAAACGGTGTGTTTGGCTACTGGTAGACGGGTATCTAATGATGTCTCTGGTGTCATTGTGGGCCGTATATGGATGCCCAAGTCAGCAGAGGGACGACATAAATGTTGACAGACAGAGAGAGAGATGGATGGCAACTCGTAATAGTTACGTTTCCGACATACACTAACACTTGATTTACTGTTCCTTAGTGGAAAAGACAAGAACACCACAGTACCAGTCTATGCACAGTCAACTGGCATGAGTGGGACTTTCACTGCTCAGAAGTTGTTTTAGAAAACGGAATTTTTAAATGAAAATGGATACAAACTACATATAAGCGTGCAGGGGCATCAAAGGAAATTGATGTGGTGTACCAGGGGACCCCTGGGCTTTTGTCAAGTTTTGAAGATTTTTTTCCCTTTTATTTAAATGTCAAAAATAAAAAAACAACGTCATGAATGTAAGATTTTGATTTGATTTGATTTGATTTGACTTGATTTCATTTCATTTCAGTATACATCACATATCACAATTCCTCATGTTCAAAAGGAGTAGGAAGAAGCAGAGCTTATTCAACTCTAGCCCCTCTGTTCCACATCTGTTGCGAATACATTTGTTCATTTCCCATTCAAAATGTTCCCTTTGCCAGCTCTGAATAACCTGTGAATAACTATGCTCATTTTAGTGCATTGTTTGAGTTCCTTACTCAGTCCGTTTCCATAATTTGATTCCACAAACTTATATAGTAAGGGTTTGTAGCGTTGTGCGGGTGTACAGGTGTTTTCAATTACATTTTTTCCTTCTCTTGATGAGAACTGTATTGTGTTTTTGGGTAGCTGGATATTTCTTGCTTTATGCATAATTTCAGCTGTTTGAAGGTTTACCAGGTCAACAAATCAAATGCATTTTGCTGTGAAAGTTGAATGTCAGTAACGTTGCTTTAATCAGATTAAGAATGTCTTAGACTACCCGCACCCGCACCGGCATAATGCTTCATCCCACGGTAAAGGTTGCTTTTGCAGCCTATTGCTAAGCGACTCATTCGTACACAGTGCTCTGACCGACACAGCATCATGCCCATCATTAAAGGAAAAATGAGGCTACCAGAAGAGAAAGGAGGGACAGGAGAGGGAAAGACAGCGAAAAGTACAGGAAACCAAATACTAAGCACGGGAAACGGGACTCAAAAATGCCTTGGCTTACTCGTGTGCTTTACTTGAGTATTAGAAAAAGAAAAGAGAAAAAGAAGAAAAGAAGTACAGTCCTTCCTCGTTCATCGTAGTTAATTGGTTCCAGACTTAACCGTGATAAGTGAATTTTCGCGAAGTAGAATTCTTCATTTATAAATCAAATACTTTCGTAGTTAGAAAATAGAAAAGATGACCTTCTAAATACTATTTTTAACGTTATTAGAGCTAGACATGAAATAACACGCCTGTAGTCACCTTTACACTCATATTACCCAATATAGAGGAAGAAAGACGTATAAGACATAATACAAACACACACACACACACACACACACCGGTGTTGCCAGGCCCACTTTTTATAAAGGACATTGGGCTTTTTTTTCGCTTGCAATATGCAAGTTTCCAAGTTTCGCTTGACATGATGACGATTCTATGTTAGATAAGCATATCCAGGCCTTTGTCTTTGTATGCGTGAGGACAGTATGTCTTCTAAATGCCTTATAATAGCATTTTAGTTCATTTAGTCATTTTTATGCTTGAAAATGATTTCGGTAAAAAATAAGTCAAATTTGCTTGAATATGCATATTCTTAACTAATAATTGGATGTAGTCAACCACGAAACAGCAAAGATTTTTTTTTAGCAAATATTAGGGTTGTCAAACATATTTAATCGGGATTAATCACATTTGTCCATAGTTAACATGTCATTAATCACAATTCATCACAGATGGAAAGACATTTTTATCTCTAATAAATGTACCTTTTGAAAGATAATTTTATCGTTTTCAATACACATATCAATACGAGACTGTATAATGTTTGCTTGATGCAATTTTTTGTTTATTAAACATTCTGCTTTTTTTAAACAGTCCAACACAAAATGGACCTCAATGTATAAAAAACAGACACAATGTACAACAAGTAGACATTGGCAAGGTAAACTGTCTATCACTCAAACATCATTCTCTTCAAGCAAGTCATCTCACAAAATATAATTGTGACTAACATTACAAATAAAGACACACACACACAAACACTCTTTTGCACACACTTTTCTTAGTCTGGTGACTTCAACAGCGTGGAAGTATGACACTGCGGGTCTTGCAACATGCATGTTTTATTCTCTCCTCTTTAACACAGCCGTTCAAGCACAAATGCTGATGAATCGCTGATAAATAATAATAATTACGCTAATAAATTCCCTCGTGAGCCTTTACTGCCAGCTCACTGAGCACTGTGTGTGTTTGCTCGCTTCCGCCTTTGTCCCCACATACTGTATTAAGGTGACACAAGCCCTCCAAATAGCTGTCATCTGTTATGCGTGCCCGTAACTAGCAGCTCGTAACCCAAATTTTAGCTCGCAGCCAAGAGACGGCCCGTATCTATAAAACACTCTATCAGTTGGGACACTTGCATGCCAAGGTACCACTGTATAAATGACAGTAAACAATACCTGCAACCCTTCAGCACATTCTCTAGCTTCTTCGGTTTCTTTTCAGGTGCCAATTGAGACTCAACGTACTCCAGGCTCCTGACAATAAACAGTAGACACCCTTTTATGTGTCCATTTCTGCTCAATATTCGTTCCCACTTGTGGCTCAACATTAACTACAACACTACTGCATTTCTCAAACTACGCTGTGGGCGAGGGTCAAACAGGACGTATGCATGTTAATCACGCGTCAAAATAATGTTGTTAAAGGAAATTTCCATGAACTCGTCATTAATGTGTTAACTTTGACAACCCAAATAAATATATTTTGAAGAAGCCGTAAAAGTCGAAGTGCCAAGTGCCGCGGGACAACAGTATTTTTATTACAGAGCTCTCGTATTTTTCCTTACAACGGTATTCTGAAGTAAGTTCTAAACAGCAAAACACTACTGTAAGAAAATTGCGTCGCTCCCTCCTAATTAGGTCTCGTCTGTGTGCGAATACGTCCATGTTGTCACGATCTGGAGCTGTCGGAAGCTTGACCCCCGGTATGCAGAGACAGAGGCGGCGGCGTGCAAATAAGAGTCTTTAATAATGCACGAGCAGGTGCAGGTACTCACAGTTGTACAGGAACAAAAAAGGCGACAGAGGGAAAGGCTCTGTGAAAGAACTCAAGTGGTAGTAACAGCAGGTAAGAAAACCTCTTACGTAATAGCACAGGCCAGGTGACCAGAGGCAATGAACTAGCGTCGTACTCGAGGCGGTGCTGGGCTTTTAAACCCCACTAATTGTAATCGCTGCCAACTGCGACCACCTGGAGTGAAGCGGCTGCAGTTTCCTCCCAGCAGGAAGTGCAGCACGCCAAAGTAAGAGCGCAGGACAGGAAGTGCTCGCCCCTGTTCTGCGCAACATTCCACATGTGGTCAAGAGACGCAAGTAATGCACACAGTGTCTTTAAGAGAATGCGCCTCTATGTACGTTGCAGAATCAAACGATTTGACATGACTTTTAACAATCAGTATAAATGTAACATAATTACTTTAATTTACTTGGTCTCCATCCACTGCATTGTTATTATCATGTTATGAGCTAATTGTGGTTTTTAAGTGTGCCAGAGTAGGGGGTACATGACTGCAGCTCAAATGTCTGAAGGGGTATGGAACTGTGAAAAGTTTGGGAACCACTTATATGTTGACTCATCTTATGTGGACACTAACTCGATACTGATATACAAGCTGTACACTGACTACTCCAATGTATATCCAAGTTTCATTTCTATACTATTGTCCCTTGAGAAGACATACTGTAAAAAGAATGGTTGCTGAAATGTGAGGGGTGTTCTCACTTTTGTGAGTCTATCTAGACACTGACTCATAAGTGACGTCTGATTTTCAGTGCTCGGTGTCGTATGCAGCTGAATGGACCAACATCATCAGATCGACAACAAATTAGACAAACATCCACCACCAGTCTGTTTGATCATTGCCAGGTACAATCTATGCTAAAATATATCCTAAAAACCTCATAGGGCTAATTATACTCCAAGACGACTGTCTGTAGGACTATAATTGTAAAATGCAGGTATCAAGGGGACAAAAGCACAATATTGGCAATCGTTGGTACGGCAAATGCTGCTGCTGCTGAATAGCAGTAAATCATCTTAAATGTAGTTTGAGAGGTCAGGACTGGAAACATTTCAAATGGGCCTGTTTCAAGTGCAAACAATCTGGTTTCGCTAACACAGAACAAACACTGATAAACGGTGTATTAATATAGTGAGAAGGTCAAAAAGGTCAATAACCAGAGAGCGTCTGCCTGGAGCCTGAGGCGTCATCCACTCCCCTGCCCCCCATCACCATATCATAACAACACCACAGTCAATACACTCCAAATTGAGCCCTCATGCAGAACACAGTGGAAATCAATATTCTTAAAAAGGTAACACGTCAAACTATTAAATACTGCATTGAGCTATATGTGATATGTAGTGCCTATAAAGAAATCTATAGTCATGTTAGCCCTGTTCAAAGATGCTAAAGTAGTAAAGTAAGCTTTAGTTAGATGATTTTATCAAGTATCACATGACAAAGCAGGTTTAAGAGAGACACATAACTTTTATTTAGTGTTTCTGCATGCTTCCTCTTCCTCTTTTTAGACAATCCCATCGCACTCAAGTGCCAAAATGCGACAGTTCACCGTTTCTAGTATTTATTGATATGATGTTCTCTCCCATTCATAAAGACAAAGACGTGAGGGATATGGGACACTTCCAACTCAGCACTTACGTAAGCTGTGTTAAGAATATCTCAGCACAGAGGCTGCACATCCCATTTGAATCTGTTCATCTTTTGTCTAACAGTTGTCAACAATTGGAAGGAAAGCAGCCCCTCCAAATGAATAACAGACAATTGCAAAGCATCAAAAGCTAAACTCAAAGCTAACTCAAACATCTACTTCTATTTCATATGCCAGGCACTAGTTTAGCTCAGTGGAGAACTGCACCGCATCAGCAGCTGTTATAAGGCAGTTATGCCGGTGTGTTGGACGCAGACAGACAAAATAATATAGGCCTACAGTATTTGCTGTATTCAATTTTTACGTAATTCTGTTTAATTTGGAGTCCAGGGTATACCCCGCCTCTCGGCCAAAGTCAGCTAGGATAGGCTCCAGCATACCCCCGTGGCCCGAATGAGGATTAAGCGCATAGAAAATGAATTAATGAACGTATTTACTTTTAACTTAATATTTAAGTTTAATAATAAAAAGTGCACTACTAACAGTGGAGGTATGCATAAAAATTAGTGGTGTCAGATTAGTGCATTAATTGTGATGAATTAATTTGTCATATTTAATGTTTTTTTTAATTGTGTTAATCAAATTTTTAATGTATTTCAGAAAAAAATCTGTTTTTATGCATTACCCTTCTTGTGCTTGAGTTGTTGGGGGTAGAAATGGGGTAATTCACACCCTAAAGTGGACATTGATTGGCTGTCATTGTGTTTGAGCTTGTTTCGCATAGGCCGATAGAGCCCATTCGATTTGGGAGGGCAAGGTGAGGAGCGGAGAATAGTGGAGAGGATATGTGAAAATGGAGGAGCATGTGAGAGTTATCGTCCAATGAATGGGAATTTACGTCTCAGAAACACCCCGACAGCACCACTGATACAGGTAGAGTGGAATGCTTTCTTTGTAAGGAGTTTGGATACCACTGAAGCAGCTCGAGTTTAGCCTACCACATCAACGCAAAGCACCCCGTCGCAATCTTTTGATCTGCCACAGAAAATAGTTCAAAGTGAAGTCTTTTCTCAGCAATTTTTAGGTGAGATTAAACAAGATTAATTACATCAATTAATTAAATATCATAATGACTTAATCTCTTAATTTTTTAAATCTCTTTACAGCACAAATTAAAATATAACAAAAAAAAAACAACAAAAAGGTGACAAAAATTAACAAGATCCAAAGTACCACAAAATGTGAGCGAAGCCATGGGCTTTACCAACACCACAACTAAGAAGCTACACAGAATATTGCTAAAGCAAGTAAAACATGCACGAAGCGCAAAAGGTTAGCAAAGCCAAAAATAGCAAGTGCAAAAATGAAAGCAGCAAGCACGAGCAGGAGATGACACACATAAGCAAAGACAAGAACACAGTCTGAACTCAGACTAACGTGCCAGCAAGGCTTCCATCCATCCATTTTGTATACCGCTTCTCCTCTTTAGGGTCGCGGGGGCATGCTGGAGCCTATCCCAGCTGACTTTGGGCGACAGGCGGCGTACACCCTGGATTGGTCTACACCCTGGACTGGTCGCCAGCCAATCGCAGGGCACATATAGACAAACAACCATTCACACTCACATTCAAACCTATGGACAATTTAGAGTCGCCATTTAACCTAACATGCATGTTTTTGGATGTGGGAGGAAACCGGAGTACCCAGACAAAACTCACGCACGCACGGGGAGAACATGCAAACTCCACACAGAAATGGCCAGGGGAGAATTGAACCCAGGTCTTCCTGATCTCCAGGCTGTTACTGTGTTGGCCAACATACTAGACACTAGACCACCATGCGGCCCCGCAGCAAGGCTTATGAAGGCCTCATTGACAAGTGCCTGCAGGTGGGGACGGGTGGCTTCGGACAGAAACACCAGAATCGAGCTGTCCTGTGGAGCATCATACACAACTGTATTATATTAATAATAATAATACATTTTATCTAGAAGCGCTTTTCTAAAAACTCAAAGACACTTTACAATAAATAAAGCAAATGTGTAAAACAAAAAACACTACAATAGAGCAGTAAAATAGAGAAAAATCAATCCTCTGGAAGGTTACCTGAGCACTGAATGGAATGTGAGGATTAAACATTTTAAATAGGTGGGTTTTAGCATGGGTTTTGAAGGTGGACAGGTCAGTGCGGTTACGGGCGGGTGCAGGGAGAGAGTACCAGAGGGAGAGGGCAGCAAAATTAAATCCTCTGTCCCCCCCAGGTGCTTGGCCATCGGGGGTGGTGACAGGAAATTGGCGTCAGATGAGCCAAGGGGACGGTTTGGCGAGTGAAGGTGGAGAAGGTCGGTGAGGTAGGGAAGAGCCAGGTTTTGTAGTGCTTTGAATTCTTTGCTTTGAACTGATAATTCTGAACCAGTGGAAGTTTTGAAGGACGGGGGTGATGTGGTCAAAGGGGCGAGTGTGGGTGAGTAAGCGGGCAACGGAGTTCTGAATATACTGTAGTTTATTGAGGGGTTTTGCATGCAAGTCCATAGGAAAATGCTGTTACAGTACTCGAATCTGGTGGTAATGAAGGCGTGGATGACAGTTTCAGCAGCAGGAAAGGAGAAGGAAGGACAAAGACGGGCGATGTTCTGTGGCGCTCAAAGCAGAGGGTGGTGTCGAGGCAGACGTAAGGTGAGGAAGGTGTTGTCAACGTGGAGGGAGAAGCTGTCGGTTGTGTTTGTGAGGGATTTGGGACCAATGATGATGGTGTCTGACTAGTCACAGTTCACCACGTGAGGACGTTGAGTTGATTGATTTTATTTCATAGAGGCAGGAGGTGAGAGTGGTGTGTGGGGGGGCTAGATTTGGTGGCTATGTAGAGCTGGATGTCGTTGGCGTAATGGCAGATGATGTTACCAAGCAGGAGCAAGTACAGAATGAAGAGGCCAAACACCGATCCCTGGGGGAACCTTGGGACAGGGGGGCAGTGGAGGAGGAGCAATGGTTGATGTGTATGAATTGATGACGGTCGGTGAGATATGATTGGATCCAGAGTCAAAAAACAATAGCAAATACAACAAAATGGTTTTCCTTGTATAGTGGCCAGGCATCTATTAGGGGTAAGGCGTTTTTAAAAATATATATACAAAATTAGGCTTGAGCAAAACAAAATGCAGTGTATAAATGATTCTTGGCTGGACGACATTGGGTATTCGAAATGTGGATGTTTGGATATTGTGGAAAAGAAGGATGTCAGTTTAGACACAATACAGACATCCAATATTGTGGTGTTATTTTCTGTATTTTATATTATGTATGTATTCAGTTTCACTTCAATCATTTTATTCAGGCAGTTATGTTTCTTAATAATGTTCTTTGAAATGCACTTTGCACATGTAAATTATAACGACTGTACAATATCAATTATAAAATAATGTTAATCTATGGCATCATATAAAAAAATAAATGAGCTTGGTTTGGCTGTAATCCAGGGTGAGACCAGTTGAGAACCCCTAATTATATTTGTCAAGTAAACTGTAGTTTTAAGCAAAAATAACAGGACTACAGCCATCCCTCACCACTTTGCGGTTTTGTGGTATAATTGTGGTATTAATATTATTAATAGTAAAAATCTATTTTTTTTAAATATCATATTTAAGCTAATGTTACACATTTTTTGCCTAAAGAACTTTCAAGCATAGAAATGGCTAAATGAACTAAAATACAAGTATTCTACACTAGTCAGGAGGTGTCAGGAATGTTATGAATTTATTTACTCCTATTAAGTCTACTATATTGGGTAATACGAGTGTAAAGGGGTGTTAGCTCATGTCGAGAGGGCTCGGATAATGCTAAAAAACATATTTAGAAGGTCATAAACAGGTTTTTTATGCTCTAACTACAAAAATATTACATTTATGAATGAGGAACCCTACTTCACGGAAATTCACTTATCACTGTCAGGTCTGAAATGAGGGATTACCGTATCGTCTAAAAGACGGAGAAACGGCAAGAACAGATCGACGGAGGCAGACAAACTAATCTAGAGGCATGTAGTTCACAGACAAACAAATTGGACACACAACACTACAGAGATCCATGTTTTAATCCAAGAGGGTGTCTATGTGCTGTGGTAGGTGCTGCTGTTTTGTTTAACAAAAAAGATCTATATGTGAACAATGGCATCTATTAACTATGGTAATTAACACCCTTTTCCCCCTTGGGAAAGGCACTGTTTTGTTTCAAATGGAAAACACAATCAGAGAGAGCAGCTATTCGAGTAGAGGCCAGTATTTGAGGTATTTGCAGAAATATTTCATGTTGTGTGGCACATTATGTGGAAAATGTTAATCGGGAAATTCAGCAATACTGATAATGAAGGTGAAACGCGCACAAGCATAGAAAAAAGTGCAAGCCAAGGAGAAAATTTTAAGCATCAGCTGCCAGAAAAAGGTTATCTGGCATTATTGATGCACCACAATTACATGTTATTATTTGGGATCAAATTATAGTGAGTGGCATTCGCTGGTTTGAGAGTGTATTAGCCTTTTGGGGCATTAGAGCAGGAGCAAGAAGATCCCATGAGGGAGTGGAAATGAAATTGGCGAGGAGATGCAGGGAAGTACTGGAGGCAGTTATGAATGCACAGTCAATAGAGAGACTGTGAATAGGCGGACGAAGAAAAATCGAAAAAGGGCATAGCGAAGCAAAGCAAAGTGAGTGGGATCAGGACAAAAAGGGGTGACAATGAAGGATGGAGGCAGTTAAAGATATCTGCAAGAGTGATCTGCTATTACACAAGCATGGATACAGACTGCAGTTTTGTTTTTTTGCAAAATAAAGACACTCATCAATTTAAAATGTCAAGGACCTCACCTTAACATTGTTGGGCGCAGGGCGGAGAAGGCATGTTCACCCACCTTCCCGTCCATTCATCACACACAGGAAGAAGACACTCCTCATGGGGAATTCTGGGTAATCTTCCGTGGCCCAACAGTATCAGGAAAGGTGGCCGTGGTGGAAAGGATGGCAGCCAGGCTCTTTGTTATTTACTGCTCACTTAGCCCTTCTGCACCCCGACACACACAGAATTTATGAGGACAATTGTAAGGCCTGCTGCGCTCCACTGGAGCACTTCCTGATGGATGTACGGGGAGCCACCAGAGGAGAGGTTGGTGGTGTTGGTGTATCCAGTGGTTTTCCCTCACCGTAAACTGCTGCTTGAGCTTTGAAAGAGTCCGATCAAAACAATGAGTAATGAAGCTCATTTCAACACAATATGCAAAACTTATACGCACTTTGTTTAAATGCATCTGAGGTCTTCTTTCACGCTAGACGTGATGCGAGCTAAGCTACCTGCTCGTATGTCTTGCGAAATGCCACCGATACACCAAATGTCACCAGAATGTCAGCGGTTTTGACTTTGTGTTGTCATTTGTATGCATTACTTTAATATTTTCTCATACCTACATCACCTCCCCATCCTTTAATCAGCATTGTAGTGTGGTTTAGTGTAGAATATTTGAACAATCCTTTAAAAATAATTACTGATAACAAGTCTTTCTCATTGAAGAAGTCAGAGGAGGAGTCATGACTTATTCATGCTTAACACTACTAATGTTCTGTAAATCAATAATCCAGCAATAATGTTCTTTAGTGGGGGCAACAGAGTCTTAAAAGCAACATCCCCCATCTCATCATGAGTTATCTGACCCGCTCCTTTGTTCGCTATAAAGCTGCCTTTTGGGACAGCTAGAGCCAAACAATTATTTTTAGCCACTTCTGCTCAGACTGGTGTGAAACACCACAAGGAAATTGCTGATGTGAAAAAGAAGAGACGTGAGTGGAGGAAGCCATAGTTTGTAAAGGGAAGGGGTGAACATGAATTACACGAGGAGGTGATAAGATCGCAGAGATGAGGATGGAGCTTTTTTTACATGCCTTCACATTCATCTACTGTACATCTTTATCGCTCAGTCTCATCAAGATAACTTATTTAAGTGATTCTTTTATAGTTTTATCCACAAAGGGTAAGGAAAGTGATGCCCTTTTACATTTTCTGATAGATTAGATGACTGTGATATTCAGATAAAGTCTCCTTCATAGTCAAATGCAGGTCAAAAGTGCAAAGCTGCTTGCGCGTGGAACTTATCATATAGGTCTTTTTGTAATATACGGTACACTCAACCAAAATATGAACTAGGGGTGTAACAATTCGTTTTAATAACGATTCAATTCATATCACGATTTGTGTTTGCCGATACGATTTAAGTATGATACTGGTTCAGTTGGAATGATATGATCCGAAACGATTCAGAAACATGAAATCAATTCAGTAACTTTTTAGCCAAAAATTTAACCAGAGTGACTGCGAAACAAATACCCGGATACTGGACAGTGCAGGTGAAGTTTCCTAGATTCACGTTGTTTTTTGTAGGGGAATCTGTTATAAATTCTTAATAATGCTGACATACTTAAGAATACATTTTCAAAGGCTACAAAAAATTAGTTAAAAATGCAATACAAAATCAGGATGTACAGAGGGTGGTATAGCTTGCCATGATTAATTATTTTCTGTAAATAGTGCAATCCAAACCTGCATTTTGCACCCAACGGTGAGGGACATTGTGCAAATTCTTCAGCAAATGAATGTGGCATGGTATCTTCAATTAGGTGTTGAAACTTTCTGTATGAACATATTATAACTAACGCTTATATCACACTTACTCACCCGGTCACAGCTTTGCTAGTACAAAGTAATGTCAACTATCGCACATTCTTAATCTCATCACTCCACATTTGTTCTGCCAGCACTGTGTGTGCCTGTGTATGCGTGTGTGTCAGGGATAGACATTCATGACTGACGTGTGTATGCCAATATGTCTGAAAATAGTGACAGAGTGGGAGATGACAATGAATGAATTGTACGCGGGAATACAGTGTTTCCCACAACGTCTGCAAATTATGCTCTCAAAACGATGTTATAATGGCCAAAACATGCAGTCGATGGGCCAAATACTATCAAAGGTAATTGTTAAGTCTTACCTGTGAAAGGAGTCATACACTTCCATGCAGCAGTAAGCCTCAGCGTAAGAAGAAGAAGCGAATCAACTGTGTTTCACGGGTCCACTACAACTCCCATGACCACCGCATACCTGGAAGACCACGACCTCACAGACAGGCAGACTGAATCAGTAACATTTAACGTCTTTATCATTAAAAGTGATTAAAAAAAGCACACACATCCTTATAAAGCCTGCCGTGCTTGAATCCAATGCTTTATTTCCTAGTATCGATTAAATTGATTACTTTTTCGATTGATTACCTTTTAAACAATGTTAGATTGATATATATGTCATCCTTAATGCGCATAAATCAAAGATCTAAAACTTTTTCTATGTACACCAAAGCTCTATTCCTCATAAATATTGTTCACAAATACAGTGTATATAAATCTGTGTTAGTGAGCACGAACCATTTGCCAAGATAATTCATCCATATTACAGGTGTGGCATAATCAAGATGCTGATTAAACAGCATGATTGTTGCACAGGTGTGCCTGAGTCTGGCCACAGTAAAAGGCCACTCCAAAATGTGCCAGTTCTGTCACACAGCATAATGCCACAGATGTCTCAAGTGTTGAGGGAGGCTAACTAGTTAGCTTGCTATTAATGATGCTAAATTCCTTTTACTGATTCAAGTCAGTAAAGCCAATCGAGTACTTGATTCACTCAAGTTGGGCGTCACAGTGCGCATGCGCACAACAACAAAAAACTCCCATGGAGACTCCCATAGACATATATACGCACTAAGTAAACACTGCATTGAAATGGTTGGCCTGTTGCAGCGACACGTTTGGATATGGCAGATCTGTTCCTTAAACAAATGCAAGAAAATGGACCAGAGTTTATAAAGCGACTAATCTACACAGGCTGGTTTCACAGGGGGATCCACAGCCTTATAAGTCAAAGTCATCAAATTCTGTTTGTAAAATAATGTTATAATGGCCAAAAACAATCAAAACTATTTTTTCAGCCTTACCTGTGAAAGGTAATCCAGTGAGCTCTTGTTTGGACTGTAAACCAGTTGTCATCTGAATTAGGCATCTTCCCCGTTCTCTCTTCCCACATCCAATATGGCGGTGACGTTGACATATGATTCAGCGGTCCATGCAGCATCTACATCACCTGAGTCCATCTACCCGACTCACTAAGCTTGTGAGCCCAGCACGACTCACTTAACCCGTGAGCCCACATCAGATTCACGATTGACTTGTCTGCTCCCTCATGCCGGCGTTGACGAGTGAGTCTAGGTTCGCGAGTTCCCGGGTTCTTTGAGTGCTCAGCTCGGCATTAGCGAGCGAGCCGCTCAGCCAGGAACAGTAAGTGAAAAAGAGAGTTGATTTGAGAGGAGGAGCAGATCTGTTGCTTTTTCTACAGGGCTAATACCTTTATACAAATGCAGTTATAGTAACAGTTGCACATGTTACCTGGTTTCCTTTTTGGAAGTGAACGAGTTAACAGGGACAAAGTCCTGGTTCAGTAAAAAGCTTGCGGGTTTTGAACTCGAATCATACAAAAACAGGGTATTCGCAAACCAAGGTTCCAATGTAAATATGGAAGCAGGTTGGGCATGGTTGATACGTATGTTTGTATTTGCAACAACTGTGATACTGTGGGTTTCTCATTAGTAGAGTGCCAATAAATGGTAGGGATTATGGTAAATAGTTAACAACCAGATCCCTTTGACAGCTGGGGTGATTCCTCAGAGCGAGCAATACTGACTGGCAGGCATGCGCACAGACATTTTGGGGGGGCAGGTGCTCAAGCCAGAAAAAAAGGGCACCCACCGCAAACATTATTAATATTATGATAAATTATAATAATTATATATAAATAATTAATAAATCATAATACATGATTCTGTACAAGAGAATGTTGTTGTGCATCAAAACATATTTGGGGGAAAATTATGAATTTTTATTCTTAAATGAATGAAAAACTAAGTTCCAGCAGAAAGGACAAAAGGGCAGACGCTTTTTGTCATTAATGTTGGCTTAGTATCCTGCTGCTGACTATTGCTTTGCCCCATTTGTATTTTAGCTGACACAGCCTCCACAGTCCTCAGGTGCCATGTTTACAGTGAAGCAGAGCAAGGAAGGTGATATTATAATAGAAGGTACCTTGCTCAGGTAAATGAAACAATGAAAGTGTAGTTCCTCCACTACAAATATTATCTTTCCGCATTACGCAAGTAAAGCAGATTAGAAATCGCGTTTTACTCCTATTACATAAGATAATGGGCTGGAACTGTGTTGGGAATCTGAGGCGTGCTATTTAATTGGAAACACGACTTCATTAGAATAACTGCCACCATATTTGCAGGGATTTATCGTATATTACCATAAAGTGTAGCATTTTAAGAGTGCAACATAAGTTCAACATTCCCAGATGAGCTAAGGATAAGACTGTAGTAAGAATGAAGAAGTGCCAGAGGCCATCTGCACGTGCTATTAAAGCACCCATTGCATTGCACTAAATCCCAGCAGTGGAAAGAGTCCAGCAATCAAAGCACATATGGCCAGCGACTGGTGACTGAATTATCCTTCAAATGTAGGTTAATGAATTCAGTGGCAGACTGTGCTTGTGAGCATCGCATCTTTAACAACCTGACAGACATACCTGCCAGTGGGGAGAACCGGGGGACATGGGGGTGGTCGAGAAGGGAGCGTAACTATCATAGAGAGGATCGATCGGGGTAGTCTGTTGGGGGCCTCGGACACCCAGGGAGAGGCCATTCACTAGAGGCTATCGGGAGCTAATGAAACACACTGAAAGAACGATTAAGACACAGACGCCTACTATGTGATCAGGCACGGGGTCCTGGTACATTAATCACCATCATTGTATACAATTCTTCCACCCCACTCTGCTGCTGTGTGTGCCTTGTGCTCTAGTCTTTGGGTCAGCAAGCATTTGCTAGGGAAATGCATAGGCAAGGTTCCATTGTCCTCTGTCTTTCGCCTTTGGAAATGGTCCAGCATCTTTGCAGCTGTGCCAGTAAATGATTATGAGCTTGATAATGGTATAAAGACAAGAGGTGGCTCCCCTATTGATCATTAAACTACCTGAATAATAATAGTAGAGTGTACCCACAGAGCAACTGGCAGAGGACAAATTCTGAATTTGACTTATAAATTAAAGAAAAAAAGCAGAGGCACTTCTTTCCGCCATTTCTTTCTGCGCCTGTCTATTTTGTAGACAAATTGTGACGTTTGCTGCCTTTTGATGAAACAGAGTTCAGATATACAAGACCCGATCGTTCAGACTACAGTAGCATGTTCAGGAACAGCATGGCTGCGTGCCTGCCTGCTTCAAACAATTCATTTTTAGGCAGAACTCAGCTCTTTGATTTAGGTAGGAGGCAAGTCCAGACTGTGACTAATATGGCATGGCCTAATGGAAATGCAGATGCTTATGCTTAGATAGTGCATACATCATGTTTTTGAACAGTTTACTTGATGAGCTTTTAACAAAAGTAGGCTCATATTGATGTGAAGATTAAGGTGAAAGCCTGGAGAGGATATTAGAAAAGGGATCTCCATGTCTACATATTTTTTTATTTGGTAATATTTAACTTATCTAAATTATTTACATTTGTCATGGTACAGGTGACTTTTTATGTTTTGGTCCTTGCGCTGTATTAAAAATAAAAATGGACACAAGGAAGTAACAAATTATTCGAAAAATGAGTCTGAAGATTAGTTGTTGGAAAATTAGTCGTTGTAGTGGCAGCACAAATTAGAATCATGAAATTGTTCATTTTTATCTGATCCTTGCCGACCCCCTGAATCCAACCCCTTGGAGTTCCATGGGCGAGAACCCGTGTGCGATTATTAAATTAATTAATTAACTAATTAATTAATTAATTTTGTTTTGCTTTCCACACACCTTTAAAATTAGGTCTTTGTGTACAGTGCGAGGTTCTCTGCAGTACATCCAGATGTCACTGCTTATTACAGCCAATTGTATATTCACAATATGGGCAGTGTACTGTATGTACGTGGACCAGCAGATTGAAATATCTGAGACCAAGCAGCAGGCTGTGTGACGCTCACATTTCTTTCTTGTCAGAGCCAAGATGGACAACCACTGAGCTACAGTGAAGCGCAAATGAAATATGAATAATCCCTGGGATGACTCACGGTCTCTTATTATGTTCTGTGTGTTCTTAACCAGACCAACCAGTATTATGACCTGCGGACTGAGCAAAATATCTCTCTCTCTTTCCATTCTGTCCCTTCTTCAGACTCACTTCTGTTGCTGCAAATGGGACAGCGACCAAGGGGTCTGCACTACAAGCTGCAGATTAAAGGATTACCATTAATTAGATGTCAGGGACAGAGAGGGGCTTTGCCTGTCTTGGCCATGATACAATATCTGTTAATCTGCTGTGCTGCTCGATAAAAAGGAATCAGTCCATTGACGGGAAAATTGGGGGAAAAAAGGGACGGGACCAATGACCAACAAAGAGGTAAAAGAGAAAGGTGGGTCTACAGATATAAGAAGGGATGAAAGACGTAGAACTTATTATGACTGTGGCCCACTTGAAGGTACACAGGGCTCTTATGAATGGAAAAGCAGCAGGGGATAGTGCGACATAATAGATCAAAGTGAAGAAATTACATGTTGAAAAAGGACGAAAAAGCTTCCACTTTTTTTTCCACTCTTTCTAAACCGTCATTTTTCATCTTAGATGGAGTACGCTTGGGTTTTGTCAGTTTTTTCTATAACAAAATACACCGGAACCTCCAACAAGGCACGCATACTGAAATGTCCAGACTATAGAGTGCACCGGTATTTAAAGAAACTCAATTTAAAGAAAAAAAAGCATGCAGGTGCCCACGTCATGGACACCTGCAACAAAGCTTTTTTTAAAGCTTTCTGTGGTTAGCATGTTGGCCAGACAATCATGAGATCGGGAAATCCTGGTTTCGAATCTCCGTTGGGCATCTCTGTGTGGAGTTTGCATGATCTCCCCGTACGTGCGTGAATTTCTCTGGGTACTCCGGTTTCCTCCCACATTCCAAAATCATGTTAGGTTAATTGGCTACTGTAAATTGTCCATAGGTATGAATGTGAATGTGAACGGTTGTTTATGGTTTACATGTGCCCTGCCATTGGCTGGTGACCAGTCCAGGGTGTACCCCGCCTCTCACCCTAAGCCAGCTGGGATAGGCTCCAGCATACTCCCACGAGCCTAATGAGGATAAGCGTCATAGAAAATGGATGGATGGATGGAAGTGTGTGAGGCATAGTTACCTGGACTATACTTCCATTGCAAATGAATGAAGGCAATTGAAGAGAGAGGCTTCTGGAGCTGAATCTAATCCAGTCATTCCAACAGGCATTTTATACAAAATAGGAGGACAACATCAAGTTAGCAGGGGGGTTTTGAGGGGTAGGAACGAGCTGTGTGTTAAAAATAGACATTTCTGTGGGTGTATCAATTACTCACGGATTTTCGCCTCTCGCTAGTAGGCGTGGAACGTAACTTCTGCGAAAAACGGGGTTGTACTATACAATAACACAAGAATGAAGAAGAACTCAGCCTTTTGACGACACTTGAGTCATAATGGAGAGGAAACATGAAGGTGTCCGCCGCGCAGTACTGTCACTTAGTGGTGTTTAATAGGTACTGCTGGAATTATTACATGTATGTTAGTAGGCAGCATGAGAACGCATCTTGATCGTTGCTTCATTGGTGTTTTATATTCAAGTATTTTTATTCTACACACAATTTTGAAATACAAAAAAAAATAAAAACACGCTATTCAGATTAGCATCTGCTCAGTATGCCCATTGAGATCAAAGAGACCTGGCTGGGAAGGCGGCAGCAGAATTCAAAACAAGGGTGGATGCATTCTTACACAAAAAGTTCAATTTCCGGTTCTATGGCTCTATGGCTATCACACTGTTCCTCTTTAATCCTTTACAGCCTGGTTGAGTTATGAGATATATTTTTCAGGAAAAAAAAATCCACATTGTACCACTTGGGTGTTTGGACGTTCCTGCATATTCCTTAAAAAAAAAAACGGAGAAAATTGAGCAGCTGCTTCTCACTGATACGTAGTTCCTTTGTGCTTGTGTAGTTTTTTTAATTGAAGACCCCTCAGATGGGCAGCAGGTAAGTAAGTGAGGTGATTGGCAGATGACTGGTTCTAGTTTGATAAGGCACAGGTCCATAATGGAAATGCTGACCCTTATTTTTAGTGCTATTAACCCAGACCGGACTGCCTGTGTTTACTTCATCCTCTTTGACAAGGAGTTTGATGCGGTGCCCGAGGCCCACTAAGGAGCCTGTTAAACGCCACCTATAACCACGGAGATAACAAGCACCCTGCGGCCACTATGACTTTGGCTCATGCTCTCCTCGTTTGGACAGATCAGCCACTGAGGCATAAGTTGGTTCAATGCCTCAGGGTGAGTGTACATATTTTTATTTTATTTTTATTTTTGCAGTGGGTAGCACCTCATTTGAATCGTAAGGAGGTAATTGATGGAGAGGCTGTGGGACACCACCTTACATAGGGCATTCCCTCTATTTGAGGAGAGTGGCTCTGGGCGCCCCATGAGCCCCTCTCGCCTGAGACTCTAATTACATTGGGGACCTGGAGAATTCAAAGGATTTAGATACGGGCAAAAATGAATATCCAATTTACTGCACCACTTGATGTTTGTTCTCGTTTGTGTCATAACTTGTGCTTCAGGAAACACTCGCAAAGTGCAACATTTGTGCATTCTGATAAAAGCTGAACAATATTAGAAAGCTGTCACGCCTGTTTTTATCTCTAGGGAGTGTCGGGATAATAATCTCCTGGACAAACACATTTACCCCCTACGCTTCTACAGCTATCTGCAGCTCACAAACCTCTACCTCAATTTGAATCTCTGGTCATTATTGAATGAAACTAGCCAACACTCATCGATGCATCACCATGATTGTCTATGATGGAAAAGCACATGAATATAATTTGAGATAGAATCACAATGCATTGCTTCAAAAGTCATCACAATTAGTAAGGCAGACTTGCTTTCTTATGTAACTGATATTAAAAACCATCTGGCTTTATTAGGCTATGTGTACTTCAACAGGTGTTTTTAAATATGCATATTTTTCCCATGTGTTTTGGTCTTTTGTCCACACGCAGATGTAGGTTTTTGTCCTCATTTAAACCTTATTTAACAACAGAACGCAAGTACAGTGGAACCTCATTTAACGTGTGTCCCAGTTAGTGTGTTTTTTGGTTAACATAAAAAATATACTCCAAAATGTTGGCTTGTGTGTATACATTTTCCGGTTAGCTTGTGGTGTTATTCATACACCGCATGAGTCCAACTGTGTTCTTGATGTATTTTTATCACAAAATGTCCTTGTTAGCAGCTTGCTGCAACATGGAAACAAGAACCAGAAGTCAGCTCAGTTGCCCATCTGTGATGTCATCAGTGGTTGGCTCTATTTCTTGCTAACTAACACAGTTACGCCACAAGTCTCAAAAATGTTAACACAAAACTCGTTTTTATGCTTTTGCAATTATAGTTTAACATCCATACAACAGTTGTAAATGCATATACATGACAAATGAAAAGAATGTGCTTGACACGGATTGAAAGACACGGCGTTGTAGCAACATCAACACGGACACCACCTTTGTGCTTTGACATGGGTTGTTTCTTGAATTCCATAGTGTTTCTCAACTTCTTGATCAAAATGCTGACACTTGCAATTTTCTTAGGCTCCATTTTGGGTTGTTTTTCAGCCATGTTTAAAAGAATAGCACAGACTTGAGGTGAGAAACGCCACTGAATTTAATAAATCACCCAAACATCTCGCTGTTGCATCGCGTCATTGGCAACAATCACATCTTCTATGAGAGTGAAAGTAACCGTAAATATTCATTTATCCCTTTCATTCATGGTTTATATGTATTTATATGCATTTAAAATAGTTTTATGCATGTAAAACTATAACTGTAAAAGTACAAAAACTTGTTTTTGTACTTGCGGCCCGGTACCGGACCGTGAGTCATTTGGTACTGGGCCGCACAGAAAGAAAAAGTAATTTCCATTACTTTTTAAAATGTTTTTGATGTTTTATTTTGAAAAGTGGCCGGATTCTCTGTGTAACATCTGTCTCACTTGACGCATGTCCATTGTGCGTGTGCTAACTTTATCTCATGCCGCACAGATGGACTACTACTGTATTTTTAGCATTTTTCTTTCACCTCATATTTGGTGTCAAATGCTGATACTATGTGGGAATGCATAAAGGTAAGTTTTGATGACTTATTGAGCACTAATGTGCACATTTATCTCAAGTTAATTCATGCTAGCCTAGTGCCTTTTACCACACACGTCAAACAGCGATGTAATAATCTCTTTGGAAAAACTCCAGGCTTGAACTGGTGGATGGTGGGTCGGCATTCATTTTGTGCTTTTAATTTGATGTTATTCATGTCTTAGTTTTACACAATACATAATAAATAAGATAAATTGGATCGCACACACTTCTTGATTTCGCATGCTGATTTCATTTTGTGCAGAGGTAGGCGACTAAAAATTCATGTTTCATGTTTCCTGTACGTGCCAGTCTACATCAAATGTATCACTATATTAATGGACATGTGCAACCAAGTCAGCTGTGGCTGCTTTTTCAGGCTTCTGATTGGCTGTAGGCCGTATGCGGACAGAGATTTTTTTTTAGACATCGTTCTGTTGCATCTCAAATCATCCCTTCCATCCATTTTCTATGCCAAGGGAGAATCGAACCCAGGTCTTCCAACATGCTAACCACTAGACCACCTTCTCAAATCATTTACGTGATAATTGGAGTGAGTCGTATTTCATTGGGAGTTGCTTCATCTTGTATCTATCTATACGTCTCTATATTAAAACTGGAGTTCAAACTGCTGTT
The DNA here is from genome assembly GCF_027744805.1 of Dunckerocampus dactyliophorus. Lineage (NCBI taxonomy): Eukaryota > Metazoa > Chordata > Actinopteri > Syngnathiformes > Syngnathidae > Dunckerocampus > Dunckerocampus dactyliophorus. The sequence continues at coordinate 12,241,273 of NC_072832.1, read as the reverse complement.
ATGCATGATGTGAGACGTCAACAGAGACTGTAGTTCAGCGAGCAATTGCCTTCATTCATTTGCAATAGAAGCTAACACTGTAAGATAGAGTGTTTTATTGTTTTTACATTGTAAATCAATAGCCTTGGTGGTGTAATGGGTCACGCTGTTGCCTTTTGTGCACATGGTGCGGGCTAATTTCAGGGCCCTGACACCCAGCCATTGGAGAGGTCCGGTGCCGGTCCCTAGCCCGCATAAATCGGAGGGTTGCGTCAAGATGGGCATTTGGCGTAAAATACTAAGCCAACAAATCGTGCAATTGAGTGGCGAGTTTGACCCTGGAACAGATTAATCCGAGCTTCATTATTTTTGTTTCCAAATGCAAACAAGTTGGAGGTTGAGCACACCTCAGAGTTTCCACTGCACATTAACCTGAAAAGTATAAAGGCAATTTAATTTCTTGATTGAGTTGTACATTCATTAGAAAATCGAAATAATCCCAATTTGAGTTGCAATGTGCGTATGCCATCTCTGAATGCTCCGAACGTCTGCGGCTTGCTCGGTGAATGATTTGTTTAATTGAAAATTGTGTTTTCATCTAGTTAGAATGTTGTAATTAAATTCAACTTTTCAGAAGTATGGATCCTTTGCTCTCCCCTTTTCCCATTAGTTTCCAGCTTAGATTACATTTTTGCCTGACTGAGGAGACTCCCCTGAGGACTGTGAAAGGTGCTGTCTAAACAGTTTAAAACATGGTGTCCTTGACAACAGACCCCCTGAAGCATGATAATCACAAACACATTTTGGTTATGAGGTCAAGCGTCAATAATTGCCTGGCAGGTTGGTCAATTAACACATTTCCCTGCACACGTGTCCGGATCTGCATGTGCATGTTCGTATTGTACTTTTACTTAGGATTTCCAAAGAGCGTTAATTTCTTCTGTGTGCATGAATAGTCAACACACATTAGGGAAACAATCATCACACAACAGGATACTACTTTAATGCAGTGTGCATGCTTTTCATGCACACTTTGAAATTATTAGGCCATAAAAGCAGTAAGGGGTTTAATTTAATATGATGGCATTGTTGACTAATAAAACCTATGAGAAAGTGTAGAGTGAAATGCTGAGAAACATCGCAGTGATTCCATCTGTGATCATCTCTATCCTTTCATGTTTAACAGGGATCATTTGCGGCCGCTCAGAATGGCGGAGACCAGTAAAAGCGTAATGTTTTATAACTTCTGTGCTCAATGTTGACAAAGATTAGGCACCAGAGAGGCAAACCAGAAAGTGGCAAATTCATACAGGACGTCGAGTTTGCCTTCGCTCAGTGATTCTACCCAGACAGATTCTAGAAGTTAGTGGTAGAACGCCACACATTACCTCTTTAATTGAGCAACCGATGGGCGAGATCTTACCCCTCTGGGGTGACATATGTTCAGCTTTGTGTATGTGCGTCTTACCTGTGTGGGAGTGCAACGGACCACAGCAAAAGATGCTGGGAAGACATCAATCCAGTTAGGTTGTAGCCTTTTTTTTTTCTTTGTGGAACGCTGCCGCAGGGTCTGGCCGAGGACGAGCCAAGGGAGCATGGGAACACGCTGGCAGAAGCCCCGCGACACTGGTCTTTGCTGTCTTTTTATGATACATGACAAGAAAATGAGTCTGTAGCACCCCTGAAATCGTTCCCCCAAGGTGTATTACTGCAGTGTGGTGGAGATTCAAAAGTGCAAAGGCGCCATTAGTTTAGCTTTGATGATACTGTACATGGGGTGCTTTAGCTACAAACACGCTGGGAGAAATTGTCTCTAGACTGCGGCTAACATTTCCTACAAAAAAATAGATTTCCGAAGGTGCCACTGCCATAATTATAACTGAAAAAAGTGTCTCTTTTTTTTCCTAAACCATGCAATGCATCCCATTCTAGGCACCATTTCATTGGGCCGAAGCTGAGGGATCAATTTTTGAAGCATGCTGCCAGTAAATGGTGCCAGAGTGCTGATATCGCTCATGAGAAAAGCAGCATCCAGGAAAGACTCCAACTAACGGCAGCTCCAGCAGCACAATGACAATGCACGATCTCCACGGGAGATTTGAAGGTGAACAAGAAAAAACATTTGTAACACATAGAACGTCATCAGTGCCAGTAAAACCATGGTCAATGAAAGCTGATGAGAAGAACAGGCTTTATGGATAGTGAAGATGTCATCGTTTATGTCGGTGGGTGCAGCTGGCAGAAACAGACATTGTGTATAGTGTATATTTATGTCAAAGTGAAGGCATGCCTTTTGACTAAAATTACAGTTCGCTCTTTCCACAGTACAATACTCATCGTGCAACGGCACTACTCAATTCATAATTGACATTTTTCCACTGACAAAAGCAGTTACAAGTCCTTTTACCCAGTCGATCGCGTTTCCAGGCACATGCAACTCTTTTGTCTGCGGGACCCACCATTATCCTTCAATGACAAGCGGCGACCCAAATTGCAGATTTTTTTAACGCAAACTTCTCAAATTTCTTATTTACATAATAAATGACATTTATGTATTTACATTTTTAATTTAAACGGACTCTTTGCAACGGTCACGCGTCTGCCCAGAGGGTGCTAACTTGTTGCAAGCATTATATCCCGCCCTCTTCCCGCTCCAAGCATATATGCTGCACCCCAGGTAACACACACATGTGCAGAAAGAAGCTTTTTGGCGGTGTAATTTTGAGCCAGTTGCAAACAGTCCCTTTAATGAAAAGACATTAAAGTGCAGTTTGTATGTGAGGTAGTCAAAAATAACACGTTGTGCCAGCACAAAACAAGTTTCATGATCATTTCAGGAACAATACGTTTTTAGCCACAAATTCAAAAATGATTTGAACAAAAAGTGTCTGGAAAGGTTTTTCAGTACATGGTGTGTTTGAGGAGTTGAATCAAAAAATTTGCACTTGAATCTGGTTGAGAGGTTATCTTCAAGAAAATCAAGCGAGCCCAGTTGCTCTGATTCAACACGCAGTACGTTATAATAGTGTAACGGATGCCAGCCTGTGAGGCTGTGCAAGTGTACGTTGGTAAACCTCACTCCCTCTGCCTTGAGAGCTGCGCTGAACACGCAGTCAACAGTGGGGGCTTTTTGGCGAAGGTCCTGTGTTGGAGCCCCGGTGCAGGCGGTGCAAAACAGGGCACGTTACAATAGGACAATTTCTTTTGGAGACCACACCTCTGCCAGGGTCAATAGAGCGAATAGGGCATGAAACACCTCTCAGTCCTGTCATACTGTACCTGATAGTCTTCATCGTGGGTGGAATTCCCCCATACGGCACAACGTGAGCTGCAGGAGTGAGCACTGTCTTTATGGCATGTGCTTTTTCAGCAGAACATCAGATATCAGCAGCTGTGTGTCAGATGGATGGCACGTTAAGTCCACACTCAATGTCATTCCCCTGCCACTCAAGCTTGACCAAGTCAACCATTCACAAGACACGCACCGGGTCATGGCGTAGCAAGCAATTAGCAAAAGTGCAGGGACATCCGGCCATTACAGTTTTTTTTTGTAGACCCACTGAAATTGACTCCGGGTCATGACCCAACATAGAATCACTATAAAACACTGCTGGTTGCTCATTGGGCAAATAGATCCATAAATGCTGCATCTGATACAACTAGAAATGAGAAAAATTCACACACGCTAATGTCAGCTTACCTTGTTCCACAGTCTCCACTCGGCTTTAGCAGACCATTGGCTTGCATTTCTTTTCTTGCCCCAGTCTCTTTTTGAATAAAATTCTTTCTCATGGCAAACAGAGAGAGATGTAAATACACTCGTTGTCCAAATTTGTTGTTTCTTAAAGTGTCTCAATGGACTGTTGTTGATGTTGTTGTATAGCTGAGCGGAGCTAGTACTGGGCAGTAGAAAGGTATTCTTTGTCTCCCAAAGCGACTACACACCTCACATTTAGCAATCATTCTTATTACACCGTGTCTTCATCATATCTCAAGGGACAATACACGAGGTCCCCAACTTACGAACACCCGACTAGCGAACACTTGTGGATACGAACACAAGCCGACTGGTCTATATTTTATTTTATTTTGCCTTGTAGTCGCTCAATCAGTATGTTTACTGCTACTGTACATGCTTGACCAGTAGAGGGCACTGTGACACTGCTAATGGGACCAACAGAGGAAGCCATTGAGCTAATGAGACCCACAGAGGAAAGCTAAATGAAAAGCTAAATTATACAACCCGGACAGAGCATGTGATTAAAGTTTATGAAGAGTTAATAGGCTTGCTTAATTCCACACCACCCACAGAACACTACCTCTAACGACGACGACAATTTGTCCCTTTTTTCAATTACTCCTCCTCCAACTCCAGCACAACGACATATGCTCGACCACTCCTCTTCAAAGGTAAATAACATTTATCATTACGTATTATTATATCATTTTTATTACTGTTATTTTCATTAATTATCCTCGTTTAATATTACTACTGCATCCAAACTCATATTTACATACATACACATATACTGTATATGTATACACGTACATGTAGTACCTATATCATTGGTAATATTATCTTTTCCCCGACTTAAGAACAATTCGACATAAGAACGGTTGTCTGGAACCAATTGTGTTCGTAAGTTAGGGACTTAGTGTACTATTAAAATGAAACTTTGATTATATTTAAAGTGGTCTTTGCACAGCAGTATAGATTTACTATCCACTGAAAATAAGACAACACACAGCCATTATTGTTTAAGTAGCTGGCAGCACAAGTGAGTACCAAGATAATTGTCTTGCCTACAGCCAAGCATGGTGGCAGCATCATGGTCTGGGGCTGCATGAGTGTTCTCAGCACAGGGGAGCTGTGGTTCATTGAGGAAAATGAGAATGAACTCCAGCATGAACTCTAACAACCAACAGTCAAGCATGGTGGTGTTGGTGTCATGGTCTGGGGCTGCATAAGTGCTGCTGGCACTGAAGAGCTGCGGTTCATTGACCGAAACATGAATTCCAACATGTACTGTGACATTTTGAAGCAGAGCCTGAGCCCCTCCCTTGGAAACTGCTTTCCAACATGATAACCATGACAAGCTGAAGGTGATGGAGTGGCTAAGTATGTCTCCACACCTGGACCCAATTGAGCACGTGTGGGGCATCTTCAAGCGGAAGAAAGGTGGACGAGTGTAAGGTGTCTAATACCCACCAGCTCAGTGACGTCATCGTGGAGGAGTGGAAGAAGACTCCAGTAGCAACCCGTACAGCTCTGGTGAATTCCATGCTCAAACATTGGATAACAATGGTGTTCACACTAAATATTCACACTTGTTCCCTGTGAGGTGTGCTCAGACGTATTTAGACAAGCTTTTTTCAGAGAGCAGCAAAACAGAGAACAGTGATATCTGCTGTAAAGGCTGTACATTGACTACTTTGACTACTTGGCATTGTCCTTTGAGAAGATATCATCAAATGGTTGCTGAAATGTGAGGGTTCTGATCATTGATTCCTGCTCCTCATTCCTTTTTCAAGGTACAAAAACGTTCATGCGGCTTTGTGGTTGACATTGTTGTTGACTTTTCCACACTCTCGAGCTCCTCGTGACAACTATCGTTTTTTGGGTGTTTTGTAGTCTTGCATTAGTCAACATCTAGTCATATAGCTTTTTGTTTTAGACTGCAGTTTTCAGTCTTAAATACTTTCCCCAATATACCCAACCCGTGCTAAATGTTTGGCGCTGATTCGAAAAAAGAGCATCTATTCAAGCATTATCTCCTGAGCTTTAGGAACAACATATTTATTAAGTCTTTAAGATAGAGCCTCTGGTTATTTGGTTGGAGTTAACACAGGTCACAGCCTCATCAATCTCTCATACCCCAAAAGGCCAAAAAACTATCATTTATAGCAAGTCCGCATTTCAGCAGCACCTCATTTTCTTCTAAATACGTCATATTTTCCTCCCTTCTTGAGTTGGCTCCCTCAAACAGACATGAGAGTACAAAGTGGATTCATACTCCGGCCTTTAGTTGAAAGCAGCCTCCCCTCCTTTGGTTTTCTGTGGAAGCTGTGGCGAGCTGCAGGTGTGCTGAAGGCCGTTCACTCACAGATAGGGTACAAGGATTACAGCCACACTAGATTAAACCACCACCGCTGCCTTCTGGGAATTCTAACAATGATTAGCCTTGTGCTTCAGGGATGTGGGACTGACAGGGGGGACAGGAGGTCCTGGGGTAGAGCAGGAGGAAGCCATCCATTGGGTTGTCATGAGGCTAATGTCTTCATCTTCAACACCAGTCTGCCACATTAAGATAAACAGTACCTGGAGGGTAAATGTATTACAGATTAAACAGATTGCTCAAATTCGGCGAACCGCAGTTTGAAATGATGGCTTCCACCATGCTGTGTCGTGGCTTAAGAAAACCCTGCTGCTCATGTCCTTTTGTTTCATCCGCCATCCTTGTGCACAACACTGGTCACTGCTGCTGCTGCTGCTGAAAATGTACAAGGTAAGTGCTCCCTTTGGCCGCCCACTCCAAAGCAGGAGTCATTTTGGTGCCTCTTGTAAAATGATGGGCCCTTATGATGGCATGGAGGGGAGAATGGAGGGCCCGAAGTGAGAGCAATAAACCAACATATGCTGCTTCGCTGCATTTCTGCACTTAAGACACTCTCCGGCTCCACCCTTTTCTCTCAACTCCACACTGTGATACCCCTCTGTTCAATTCCCACTTGCCTACTTTTAGAAAGTCATTGAGAGTCTTTGACAAAGACAGGTTGAAGTGAAAATGCGCCCCTGGCCTTATCGTCTCCATTGTGAAGCGGGCCATCTGACCACCGGCAGCAGTTTGGGCCAAGCGGGGCCATTAGACCAAACCTGAGAGAGTTGTGCAGGCACCACTGCCAAGCTGCTTCACTCTCCTTCAAGCTTCACACGACACTAGAAACCCCCCCTCACTGCAGGTGCCAACTCGTCTGCTCAGCCAGATCCCACTGGAACACAAGGAGGAAATCCAGTGTGTTTGTATGTGTGTTGAAGGGGGCAGAGATATGAGAAAACCACCAGTGGCAAAATGGGGCTTGTAAGTGGAGGTGTCAGAGGAGGTTCAGTCCCAGGTGGGCTAATTTTATTTGGTTGGCCAGGTGACCTTGAGCTCGGGTACCATGGAAACGTTTCTCCCTTGACTTTGCAAGGTGTCTTGATGGCGCCGTGTTTGTGTCGCGACAGAGCCCTCCTCACCTCACAACAGAGGGAAAAGAGGGCAAAATGCTGCAAATAATAGGTGGACACCTTGAGAGGATAGAATTGTAAAAGTGTTTCTTTTGTTCTTCTGGCTCCATGACTGCTCTTCAGATAGGTAGCCTGATTGGACATCTATTAAAGGCCTGCTTCGGTCAACAGAACAACACAGTAGTGACGCACAGCGAAGGTGGAGTAAGTGTGTTAATTCATTTCTCTTTTTGTTGAGTGAGTGTGTGTTTTAAGGAAGGGGAATGAATCAATACAATTTAAGAGATTTGTTTATACACTTACCAAACGTAACCATGCTATGCTCCTTGATGTACTTTGTTAAGCATGTCTGAAACAAATAAACCACACCATAACGTATCACGTAGTGACTGAGATCAGTTCATTACAGTAAACAAAATATTCCACTTGAAACATCCCACTTGTCACTACGCCTTTGCTGGTACACGTTAGTACGCTTGAACAAACCATTGAGAGTCCATTGAGTGAATGAAAAGAAACTAAAAAGCACCACAGTGAAATAAGATTACTGACTAAACTACAATACAGTCTTGACCACTTTGCGATTCCAATTTTTACTCTATCACCATTTTTCAAAAATATATTAATGAATAAATCATGCTGTTTTGTGGCCGAATATGGCCTATTATTAGTCATATCGAAGCATATTGTAGGTATTGTTTGCCGAAATTAAGCATTTTCAACCATAAAAATGGCTAAATTAACTCAAATATAAGATATTCAGAGGACTCATTCAAAGACGCTGTCAACGATATCTAGCTTTCTACATCCTTCACTAGGTGTCAGTAATTTTTCTGTAATGTGAGGCACACAAGCACCAGATTTGATCACCAGAACAACAGGCTTCTATTGCAGGTTTGAATGATCTCACAACAGGCACAATAATCTCGAATAATAATCCCTAATAAAAACATGAGCTACCGCTGCTGCAGGAACCCACGCCAAGCGAAAACTCAACTCTGAACCCCTGACGTCACGTCTTGTTCGCCTGCTACTCAGCTCGCCATTAGCTCTCAAAAACCAAAAACAACAAAATCTAATGAATCAGATTCAACAACGAAAATCCTTGGCCAAAGACAGCCCTGGGTGGATGCATATTTTGTGTTTTTTATGGTTTTGTTTCTGATATGTACTAGCAGGGAATGACGGTATTTGCATAGTAGTGCGGCTTAAAAACATTGCATTCATTAGTATTCAGCAAATAATTTGATTTGCATGTGCTCTGAATTACAGATGAAGTGCACTTGCCGCTACACTTCCTCCATCACATCATAGCTCATTGTCATGAAGTGCAGCTGGCGGCCTGTAGGAGGAAGAAGAGGAAATGCGTTCATCTTTCTTTGAGCTACATCCCGCCTACCCTTTATACCACTGTCTTCAGCTCAGCCCGTCAGCCTCCTCAACAGACACAACCAGAGGGAAACACGGAGAGATTACCTTTGATTTGCTCACCTTTTGCTTTGATTCGGTTGTATAATGGAGAGAATGAATGAACCGATGAAAATGAAGCATTTTTGTTTGCTTTCCTCTGGAAGGAAGTTGGAATTTGTGGATAATTTACCAGAAAGCAACTCCAGTAAACACTCGTGTAAATAGAGACTAAAGAGCTTTGCATGGTTGTTTAGTATTAACACTGAGCAAGCATCCGGAGCCCGTGAGCTGATATCTCCGCTCTTGCAAAGTGCCCTTGGAACCATGTCTTTTATATCTCAATTAAAGTGCTTTCCCTGTGCTCCCTTTGCTCTGAGCACGGCCATTATCACCATGGCTCCCAATAGCATAATTATGCCCCCACCCTATCCTCCTCCATCACCTCACTGCGCCCACGCATGCTCCATCTTGCACCTTGGCAAGCTTACCTCCATCTCATTGTAGCAATTGCAGCAGCACAATGTGTCATCATTAGAGTTTGGCTGCATAGTTCTGGGTCCTTACTGCATGGGAGGTATTTGTGAGACGCCACGGGGGAAAGTCAGGCCGTACTGGCTCAATGACCTTTGACCCTAGTCATTTCAAACATTTTCGGTTGCTGACAAAGCCAAAATCAAAACTAACAATTGCTTGCACATTTACTTGTGACTTTGGTCAGACACACTCACCACTTGGCGGCCCGAACTTCACGGCTTCACTCTATCACATTTTTTAAAAAATTAATAAATCATGCTGTCTTGTGGTTGAATACAGCCTACGATTTGCATATTTAAAGGCCTAAATTAAAATTCAAAAGATGCTTTCAAAAACATTGACGTCACTAGTGGCTAGGTGGCAGTAATGTTACTGTAATATTCGGTGAGACACACCATCACCACACCTGACTGCCAGAACAACAGACTTTTACTGCAGGTTTGAATGATCTCACAACAGAAACATTAATCCGTAATAAAAACGCTGGCTACTGTTGCGGCCGTAACCCACAGCAAAATTAAACTCTGAAACCCTGATGTCACTTCCTGTCCGCCACTCACTCTGCTCCCTAACACATTTATAGCAACACACATGAGCATGATTCTTATTAATGTCTTAAATGGCTTATTTACACTTATAATGTCTACTACTGTGCAATGTGGTGTAAACAAAGAGGAAGCAGCGTATGTTGAAAATTCTCTGATCATGGTCGAGGCTGGAAGCAATTAACCGTGATAAACGAGGAATGACTGTATAGTGACTGGCCGAGTTCTGAAATGAAACATACTGACTTGACCTTAGCTCATTTATGACTTAAAATCAATAAAGGTTCTTACTTGGATTTATAGGAATAATACCTAAAAGCTTAAAGGTCACTTAAAAACTGCACCCCGATAGAGGATTGACAGGAATTACTGATTACTGACCAACCTTGTACAAGTAGGGTTGGGCATTGTTTGAATTTGAACGATTCCGGTTCCGGTTCCTAACGATTCTTGAGTCTGATGCGTTCAAGGGGCAGTGTCATAAAAGTTTGCTTGGTTTAAATGAGGCTTACTAAGGGTTACTGGGGGTTACTACTACTCTGCTAGCTAGAGTTCTTTTTGAATGAAACGTCTGAACTTCTCCATGAATTTTTTAATATGATGTTTTATCAACTTTACTATGAATTTCTCACAGATCTATTTTCACAGGAGTACACTTTCACAAAAGCTGTTTCTTTTTAAAAAGAAGGCTTCTTCTTCATTGATCTTCACGGCTATTTCTCCGTTCGGCAGACTAAAAATTTGAACAATCCAGGGAGAATTGGAATGTTAGTCCATCAACGCTTGAGACTCGATGTCCAATCTTATGCATCCGTCATCAGAGTGTTAGAATTTAAGCTAATGGATTTTTTGAAGCCACAAGTCCAAGGTAATTATCGAGCTACACATTGTCGGCACAGAGAGAACATTCAAGACCTTTGTTCATGTAAATTATCCACCAGTAGCAGTCAAGTACCTATTCTTGCTGGCTTAAATGCATTCTTTGGGGCAATGAAAGGCTGTTATTTGTGGAATAAGTTGCCACTGATTAACAAAGACCAACCTGGCATGCCTTAGGACAGACTTTTCAGACAGATATCATTTGTCACTTTGGTCAAAGCTGTCTCAGTGCTGTGGTGGGGCCTAAATCTTGTTCGGAAATGATCAAACACATTGTTAAAGATGTGAAAGTCAGTAAGCTGTTTGTATACAACGTTTTCTAAGACTTTTCTCAAGAATGGCAGGTTTGATATGGGGCATCATATACCGTGGCATCAAGACTGCTCTTCTTCAAAAGAGGCTTAATGACAGCAGTTTTTAGAGCCTTTGGAAATATTCCAGTCTGAAGTGAGATGTTAACTAGATGAGTGAGTTGTGGTGGCAAACTGCTCAGAACAGACTTTAGAAATCTAGTGGATAACTCATTAGCGCAGCACATTGATGGACGTAGACTGCAGATGATCTCTGCGACTGTTTTGTCAATGACAGGTGTGAAATGTGTCAGCTGAAGGTGTCTGGCTGGCTGCAGAATAGTTATTGGCGTTGTGAAAATGATGCATTGTTTATACCTTCAACTTAGATGTCGAAATTGGTTGTCAGGGCAGCGAAACTGGAGGCTTTGTTAATCTGTTAACTGTAGCAAACAGTATACGAGAGTTGCTACTACGGTTGCTTATGATTGGTTCTACGCAAGGTTTGGTTGAAAACACGTAGCTTTCTTTGTAAACCTCATAGTGAACCTGGAGCTTTGACTTGCACTGTTTCCGTTCGTCTCTCTGGCACTCCCTTTTCTGTGCCGTGACAGACCTTTTGCCTACTTTTAACCATTCTAACCTTGACAGGAGCAATGGTAAGCAAAACATTTACAGCACTCAACAGATCATCATCGATGGAACATGGTGAGTTTTCAAACCTAATCCTTGCCATAAACTGTGACCCTGTGCCGTCATTAATGAGTCTTCCATGAACAACTGCTGGTTTGGGTGTAACAAACAGGTCAAAGAAATACGCAACAATTTACAAACAAAGGAAACCTCTGGTTCTCAAATTGTATGTTGAGAATAGCGGTCGAGCATGTATGTCAATGTCAACTTAAGCGGGTACCTTTTAATCCTACTTGTAATAATAACACATTGGACGAGGGTAACACTTTACAAAAAGGTACACAAAATTACAGTAGTTAATGAGGAACTAACCTACCTAACCCTAACCCTAACTATTACTCATTAGTTACTCATTAGTTCCTCAGTAACTACCGGTAGTCTAAATTTATATGCCTTAGTCATTAGTTCCACATTAGTTCTTCATTAGTTCCTCAGTATGCATCAGTATTGTTACACTGATGAGACATTGTTTTAACACTGCATGGAGTCAGCCATGGCATTTCCGACATGCCATAATGAAAAGTTATCCTCCCATTCCGTGTGGAAGTGGTATGTTTTTGGCTTCTTACTTTATCCATCTTCTCCACTCCGTTTGAAACCCTTTCTTAAGTTTCGAATAAATAAATTGGAGGCTCACCAGTCAGCTTGGTTGCTGTGCTTAAAGCAGCGGTCGTCTTTTATGTCCCTGCAGTGATCCCAAAGCGGATAAGAGTTGCGCAATGTGGTATAAACAAAGAATAATAGGAGTGTAAAGGTGACTATAGGGCTGTTATTTCAGGTCTACAGGGCTTTAAAAATGGTCAAGGTTGTATTTACAAAGTCATAAACAGCTTTTCTATGTTCTGACTACGAAAATAATCTATTTATTAATATTGAGTTCTACTTTGTGGAAATTCACTTATCACGGTCGGGGCTGGAACCAATTAACCGCAATATATGAGGGATGACGATATATTGACTGGCCGAGTTCTGAAATGAAACATACAGAGTCGACCTTTCACCTAAACTTATTTATGACTTAAAATCAATAAATGTTCTTACTTGGATTTATAGGAATAATACCTGACAGTTTAAAGGTCACTTAAAAACTGCACCCCAAAAGACCATTGACAAGAATTACTGATCTGACCTTTAAACTGACCTCAGCCAACCTTGTATAAGTCATCAGAGTGTTAGAATTTAAACTAGTTGATCTTTGGAGCCACAAGTCCAAGGTAATTTTCGAGCTACACTTTGTCGGCACAGAGAGAACATTCAAGACGTTTGTTATTGTAAATTATCCACCAGGAGCAGTCAAGTACCTATTCACGCTGGCTTAAATGCGTTCTTTGGGGGGAATGCAAGGCTGTTATTTGTGGAATAGGCTGCCACTGATTAATCAAGACCAACCTGGCATGCCTCTGACACACAGGACAAAAAGAAATGTACCTTTTACATAAGTGGAGCTTTAACTTAGACAATTGCTGTTATGATTTATACTTTGCTTGGTAATTATTTTGCACAGAATCAGATTCCGCATTCTATTTTGTGCATTCAACTTCCAAGTCAAAACTTGTTGGAAGGAACAGTGGAACATGCACAGAACATCTTGCCTAGCTCATAAGAGCACAAGAGGCTGGTTGTAAAACCAACCATGGGCCACATATGGCCCCAGGGCCGCACTTTGGACACCTCTGTTTTTATAGCTCTTTGTCAGTTTTGAGTGCATGATGTGACATCCACTCTGTGAGCAATCACAGCTCTCATCAACTATCTAGCTCGTTATCTTCCTTTGTAGCGAGCGAACAATGGTAATTAAAGAGGGAAGGGAACTGTTACTGCAGCTGTAACTAACTGATGCATTTCAAGCCATTTTTATTGCAAATGTAGATCCAAAATCAAAGGAGAATGCGTTCGCAAAGGTGGGGTGTATGCCCTCTGAGCGAGTCGTATACAGACAAGAACTAATGTACAACAAGCTGACCAATCACAACCTCAATGGTCCAGCTGGAAGAGTTTTTTGGCACATCACACTACGCACAGAGACTGAGCCCGAAACTGAAACTGGCAAAATGCAAAAAAATGCATACCTGGAGAGCAGCAAAGTGTACAGGCGTATTGAAGAGGCAAGATGTGTGCCTTGTACAGAAAAAAAACGCATAAATGTTTGCGGGTTTGCAAATTCTTTGTGATGCCAACATCTTTCAAATTAAACAATGTGCAGTTTCTTTCTGGTGTTCCCGAAACCACTTTGTAATTCATTTAACAGTGCGGAGCGTGGCATCATCATCTCGCTCCATGTGAGCGTGGCATGGGAACTGCCTTCGCACCACAGGGTGCCCTTCCTTCTGTAAAATAGCTCCATATTCTGTGGCTGTTATGCAATCTTGCAACGTAATCAGCAGACCTAATGATCCCCAGTTGGTCTGCCTCTTCTATTACATTTCCGCCGCCGTGTTTAACAGTCGGCAACAGGCATTGTATGTTGAAAGCATCATTTCGCTTTTCTCAGAACCTCAAGAGGATGAAAGATGACTCATAAGATGATAGTGGTTGGCAAATTGCTTTGGCGCTGGATGTAAAGCACAACACGCATCTTTATATTATGGCTTTCAATACTTTTGTGCTAGATTTGCATGTCATAAAATGTTCAGTTATGACAGTGTTTACTAACTAATTAGGGCCATGGTTATTTTTATAAATGGCATACACGATACAGTAAAAAAAATAATGCATGTGAAACTATAATTAAAACTATAATTATTCGCTAAAATGTATTTTTTGTTAATTATTTTGGGTGTCTGGAACGGATGAATTGGACTTACATTATTTCCCATGGGAAAAATTGCCTCGGTTTTTGTATGTTTCGGTGTTCGTCTGTCCTTTTGGAACAAGTTAAAAACAAGCTAATTATTCCCTACTAATGTTTGGTACGTCATCTACACTCTTGCAAAGCCGTTCAATTTTGCACTTGCCGCACGACTGTAAACCATACTGATGTGCATTTTGTCATACGTTTCATGAAATGATTTGTCTTTTTGCTGGCTGTTTATAAAATGTATTTTGTCAGTGCTCGACAGGCTGCAATGGCTTAGGGCAGGGGTCTCAAACTCAATTTCACTGGGGGCCGCTGGAGATAGGGTCTGGTTGTGGCTGGGCCCCATGAAGTATTGGGAATCTCAGGGTACCCCACAATACGGTATGACACGCGATGCATGGCTCCCGGTAATGATAACATCTCAATGCAGTGATAGGGTGAAACAAAAGAATAAATACATTTCATAGTTTGTATTTTGTTGCATTCAGCTGGGATAGGCTCCAGCATACTCGTGACCCTAATGAAGACAAGCGATACAAAAGGGGTGGAATTTTTGCAGCATATTTTAACCAGACTACAAGCAGCAATGGTACAAAAAGGATGAGGATGTTTTAGCAACATAAGTGTAAACAGGATTTTAGTTTCGGTGTCTGAAAAACAGTAAAGCTATTTTAAACTCATTCAGAAAACACAACATCTCATGTCTCTCAAGTAGATCAATGCTATAAAGTAGAATCATATGAAAAATAAATATTTTTTATAGCATTTACACTACTCCTCCATGTCTAGTCGCGGGCCGCAAAATATGACCAAGGCCGCGAGTTTGAGACCCCTGGCTTAGGGACACAATCAGTGTAAATGTCTATGCCTGATAGTGTATTGGTGAAATGATGACTGTCAATTAGACAATGGTGATACAACACAGATGCAAGCGTACATGTCCCTGTTTTAATGCATTATGTAACAAAGCAATATTATTTACTTTGCGCGACCATACAAATAATTTGACAACAATTTAGTCTGTTAAACTTTAAATGTACACGACTAGATACCACATTAATTCTAGGCTGACATTTCTATGTGAGGGCCTTTAGGTATTGTGGCCCTGTTAGCCTCAGTAAGTTTGTTGTCCGCACTGTGGAGCAACACATCACTGCTCACACACACTGCAGACACACAACATCATTAAAAGTCCATCCGTCTGCACAACACTGTCTCTGTCGCTTTCCCCTCGGGTCATTGTGAACCATCCAGGACGGAGAGAGAGAGCGTGTGAGAGAGGAACTCACGGAAGTACGTTGTAAAAATTTAACATACTTTTGTGTCACCAGCTATGATGCGTCCATCTTTCCATTTAAACAGTTTGACTGATTTGCTCTTTATTTTGTGTTATAAAGTTATTAGACATGTGTTTTCTACACGTGTTCGCTACATCTATCCACATGTGTTATCAGCGGAAAATCTTGGAATTTCATCTTCAGGTTGCTCAGCCCCCATCACGTTGTACTTGGTATATTCATAAATAAAACAGCAATGCCATGCAAAAGAAATAACGTCATGCACCTGAACGTGAATCATCTTGGCAGCGTTGCCAACTTGGCGACTTTGTTGCAAAATCTGGTGAGATTCCAACATATTTTTTCAAAAGCGACCAGCGACAAATCTAGCTTAACCCGGTTTCCTCCCACATGCATGTTAGGTTACTCTAAATTGCCCATAGGTATGAATGTGAGCGTGAATGATTGTTTGTCTATATGTGCCCTGCGATTGGCCGGCAACCAGCCCAGGGTGCACCCTAAACTTTTTAAATTTATTAAGATGTTGTTTTAAGCGTATGTTTTGCTCCGCCAGACTATTTTTTTTAATTTTTTTTTGTTTTCGAGGGGGCATAATGGCTCCTTTCAAAGTAAAGGTTACTGACCCCTGTGTTAACCGATAAATACGCTAACCGGGGCGGACGCTAACCGAGGTGCCACTGTATTTGTAAAAATAGGATAAATTCTTGGACACATACACTCTGTTGGAGACAAACACAACTCATTAGCATTAGAGCTACAGGCTTCCTAAAAGCACTTTTAAACTGTTTAACACTTTGAAAACACAATCGTGAGACATTTGGTTGAAAAAGTACAATATGGGACCTGTAAAGGGTCTAAATAGGCTTCTTTGTATTTATACATCAGGCTAACAAGGATGTCAAATTTCATTTAAAAGTCACAACCGTGTCCACAGACTGCATGAATCACTCAGCATGTTTTGAATTCCGCCAACGATTTATTCACTCATGCTCAGAACTCAATTAAGCCGTCACCATACCAAGGTGGCTGTATGAATAAACATGTGAATTAAGTGAACTGATACGTTTCGCTGAATATTTTCTGTACAGTCACAGAAAGAATAATAATAAAGTGAGTACGAAGAGACAGAATAAAGGCGAGCTTAGACAACCAATTATGCAGACGGCCAATTAATGAATTCCTGTTTTTATGTGAGACCAATAATGATTAGGAATGGAACACAATAATAACAAATTTGCAGACAGGGGACCAGACAAATAGCACGATGTATCTTGTCATCAACAATTAAAAGCACAGCAAACCGCTGTTGTCTTATCACATAATTCACATTGCTGACTCGTGAACTGGCAACAAACTCTGCGTGCTGATGAAGAGAATGCACTTGAAAAGCCTTTTTCATTATGCACGAAAGTATGAAATGCAAACGTCGTAAGTATTTTGAGTGTGATTCATTATTACAGCGTGTTGATTGTGAATGTTGTTCATGGAAATCATTTTAATTTGGGTAAATAAACATATAGTAAAAGAAATATAGGGATAGAGCTTATATGTACTGTAAAAGCAGACACGTCCCTTTGCTGCTGTTTGGGCCTGTCAATTCGAGTGCTCATGACACCAAAAAAAGTTTAAAGAAAAAAAAAAAGTGCTCACTTAACAAAACATTTTTGTCATATTGCTGTCATAGATAAATAAACAACTATGAAATAAGACTGAAATGAAGTGGTGATTTGCTAATTGATTGACTTAATTTTATGAGTGTGCATAACATACCTAATGTTGAGGCCACTGAGGGTTTTATAACCATCTGGACTAACATGAGACGTCCCACAGAATATGTTCCACTTCATCACCTTGCTGAAGTCGCTCATATTTGACATACAACAGCATGGTGGCCCGTCAGTAAGTAGGACACATGATCGATAAATTGATACCTCACACTCATGGTTCCTCGCTTATGGACAGTGTAAATTGCCTGTCAGAATGAGAGACATTGAATGGACGAACCGAGGTAAACGAAAAGTGAAGAAATACAAGTAAAAATGAAACGTGTGTGCGGTTGTGACACAGTAAACACTCAACACAATACATGTCCTGTGCATTCGCTGCTTTCAGCAGTTAACCAACAGTTTTTGGTTAACTCTTTAATCTGATTTATCAAAGGAAAGCATTAGGGTGGTGTCGGTCGATATTATTAGTCAATATTGCCATCATTTTTTCAGCCGATAATGATATTAGCGAGCGAGTGATGACGTCATATTTCACATAGCAACAAACATGCTAGCTCAGTATATCCATGGTCTGGAACTACAGTATTTCCAAGTTTGGCCTTTGGATTGTACATTGCTGGGTTTCACATGACGTCACAAAGAGATACAAATAAGCGTATTTGTAACTAGAAGTCATGTAAAATCAGAGCAAAAATACCACATACATGTGGAAATATGTATTTCGGAAACGCTATTACTAAGATAGTCCATCATAACATGAAAAAAGCTCAGGAAACGCAGAGAAGCCACCTTTCTCTGCGTTTGCTAACCAGATGTCGCTTTCGTTGAGTGGAGTCAAGTAAAAACGCCCCAGTTTAGAGTGACCAACAAGAATCATAATTTATACTAAAGTTAAAACATTGTTGGAACTCAAAAATGTGAAATGCAGCCACCTAAGAATGCTAAACGGAGAGCTTGTGGCTTGCTGGCCAGCTAGCTCGCTTCAAGCAGACAGGAAATAGTGCGTAAAATCCGATTGAAACTTAGCTACGGCGCTCACACTTTGCCGAACAGTGCAGCGAAACAAGACGGACATATACAAGAATGTATTCGCGTGGACCGATTTGGTGTAAGAACGCAAACATGTTACGAGCATTATTTTCATTATGTCTGACAATGAGATAAGCTTCCATCTTGTTTTCAACTATTTTATGTCATCACACCATGTACACAATTGGAGCAAATAATTTCAACGACATGCACCGTTATTCACGTTAATCTTCAAAATATTGCACAAACATACTGAGTGTGTCTGTGGCCGTGCCTCTCCCCGTCCGCTCACCGGAAGTCACGTGGTTGAAACCCAGCAATATGCAAATTGCACTGACATCAGAGTGCTGCCAAAAGGGAGTCACACGCAGCTAAAGTAGTGCACCTGCAGCAAAATAATAAGGACCGATGCTGAATGAGGTCAGTTTCATACTTTGCACTTTACTCCGTTCCTATACGCATGTTTGCGCCACATAGAAATGTGCAGCTTTCCAAATTGTATCGTTGCCAGCATTATTTCATTGTATTCTTATCTGTGATATTTATTAAGACACAAGACAATTTAAATTAATGCCTTGCATTAGAATAGATTACATCGCTGTATTTATCTTATGTTGCACAAATAGTGTTTATTTGTGAAACGCATCCGGTGGCATCACGGTAAATGAAGTATGATGTGTTCGTTCATTACACGAGATGTGACCTGACATTAGTTTGAGGGAAGAGTTGCTGCCTCTATCGGTATCGGGTTGATATTGTTAGCGGAAATGAAGTGCATAAAGAAGAAAAAAAAGGAAATGAAGTGCTGGGCAATATTGGTATATATAGGATATTTGTAAGAAAGTCAATACAGAGCGTCTCTTTTAGGTGTTTGACGGGTACAAAAGGAAATCAGGTTAGCTGATGGACCGATCCCACCCTGACTGCTTTGACACGCCGATCTTCTCTTTGACTGATGGGCCAGTCTTCGAGGAGTGATGGGTAAAGACTACCCCCTCATGATCACTGCCTCATTACTCCCAAAGGTATGATCTCCAAGGTAAAGAAGTTGCCAGAGAGGAAAAGAAAGAAAGAGGTGACGCCAGTCAGTCGAAAGAGAGGAATTTATCATCCAAAGTGTCAGTCGGGTTGTCAGTCATCACATCCTGAGGTGAAACGTCAACTTCTTCCAACAACGCTCTATTCTGATGATGTGCCCCAAAGTGACACGTTTGAAAATACTCCGTATCAAACCACATTAAAAACAACTTGAACTTTTTCTGAGAAGAAAGCAGCAAAAAAGGAGGGAGACAATGCCTGGTGAGGGTTGGGGGGGAAAAAAGAGTGTGTGATGATTAACAGTGAAGACAGTGGTGCTATAAAGGTGTCTTTATGGCACGTCACGCCTTCACAGGCCTCGCACCTTCTTTTTACATGCTCACGCATCATCGAGTCTTTGCTTCAGTCGCACTTGTTTCCTTCTCTGCTTAAACGTCAGAGTTTCAACTTTTAACAATCCTCCATCTAATATCTAATAACATTTATGAGGATTTATGATTGTAGGGTCTACAATCACCCAGGGGAAAGGAAGTGATTAATATGTTCCAATGGATCCGTCTCAAAATGAAAGAAACTGAATTTTTTTTTCCATAGGACACAATGCAAATCAAATGAAGCTGTTACAGAAACCCGAAAATATTAACCCAAACACTTTTCATTACAGATGTTGACCTTATTTATCGATGGGAGGTCAGAGGATGAGCACACCCGATCTTTACCGGCAGCTGCCGTAATGTGCTTTGTTTTTGCAGCAGGCCGGAAAGTAAAACGAAACCAGTACTTCTGCACTATAAGTGAAAACAGTCCTACAGCCACTTGCAATGTCTGCAAAATTACAAGTGGTGGTACTCGCACAGCTGCATTCAATACTACAATGGTAATACTTCATTTGAGGACCAAACATTAAACGGAGTACGAAGCTTTTAGCAAGGCCACCAACGAAAAGGCTGCTATGGCAGAGCGACAAACTCTGGCCTTTCGGAGGAAAGGTAAATATCCAAAAGAGAGCGAAAAGGCAACGTGGATCGCTGAAAAGGTAAGCAAATTTATTACTTCGGCCAACCAGCACATCTCAATCGTGGTGAATGTGGGGCTTTGCCGTCTTTTAGAATGTATGGAGCCACGCTATGCTCTGCCATCATGACACTACATTGTTGATTAACAACAATGCCAGCAAATTCTAAATTTAATGAAATAAGCTTTGTAAAATTTTGTGTTGTGCTTAGGAAGACGTGTCGGTGGGAAAAGGCAAAGCCCTCAATTTACCGGTCGATCTACGTTGCTACCCTCACCTATGGTCATGAGCTTTGGGTAGTGACCGAAAGGACAAGATCAAGGGTACAAGCGGCCGAAATGAGTTTTCTTTGTAGGGTGGCTGGGCTCTCCCTTAGAGATAAGGTGAGAAGCACTGTCATCCGCGAGAGTCAGAGTAGAACCGCTGCTCCTCCGCATTGAAAGGAGCCAGATGAGGTGGCTTGGACATCTGGTCAGGATGCTTCCCGGACACCTCCCTGGGGAGGTGTTCACGGCAAGTCCGACCGGTAGAAGGCCTTGTGGAAGACCCAGGACACGTTGGAGAGACTATGTTTCCCAACAGGCCTCGGGATCCACCGGGAGGAGCTGGACAAAGTGGCCGGGGAGAGGAAAATCTGGGCCTCCCTGCTTAGGCTGCTGCCCCCGCGACCCGATATCGGATGAGCGGTAGAAGATGGATGGATGGATGGATGGTTATTGTGTTTATTTTAGTTACTTGCTAAAAACATTTTCAGTTCCATAATCTGCAATACCATTGTCTAGGTGCTGGATCATGACCCAAAATCAGATGCCAAAAAATCAGATCGAGATCGGAAGGCCAAAAATGGGTCAGGACATCCCTATTAGCACATCTCCCTTATGGGGATTATTACGAAGTATTTAAAAAAACACAAATAGATATTCTTCACGACCTGTGAGCTGGAAGACAAAAGGTCTTTCCATCAATAACCTGGTGAAAAGTGCAAATGTTGCTGCACAGCGGAACAGTCCCGGTGATGCTTGGGTACTTCTATCCCCACAGCGCCTGTCTGCCCCCACGGGACCAGCAGAGAAATAATCAGTCATTAACTTGTGCAGGCCCAGCCTCAGCTCCAGAGTGCCATGTCCCTGGGAGGATCAATAGTCCAGGGTAATTAAAGAGCTGGCCAGGGAGGGAGGAGGGCATGGGGGGGGGACATGTTGCCAGTAAATCCACCGCAACGACAGGATGCCTGCAGCCACAATGACTACAGCGCTGACACTGAGAATGCCCCTAAAGGGAGCTTGACTGACCACACACATAAGAAACAAGACACATGAACTGAAACATCACACTCAAGAGACCCGAGCATAATCCAGAATTCCTTTTTTTGAGATTTTTATTATTGCAGAAGGGGCGCCGAGCGATTTAGCACTAGAAAATGCTGTAAAAATTGGCATTGATAATTACTGTGATTTAGACTTCTACAAGCACACAAACGCCCAAAGATGAATTGTGTATTCTTGTGTATCCAAGCAGAAGCTCAAATCTGTTGAGCTGTGAGGACACATGGTGATTTAATTCCACTAAGATCCATATTTTGATCAGCTGATGAACAGCCTGTTTCACAATGGCTGTTTGCTATAAATTGCTGACTAAAATGTTCCCTTTTTTGTCTCACTCCCATCTCTTCTTTTTAAATTTTTGAAGCTCTACTTAGAACCTCCTTAAGATCATCACAGTGCAAATTGTAAAACCGGAATTGAAAATTTGAATCGGGAGTGTTCAGCTATATGACAAAGCTGAGATGCAGTTTTTTCTTGAACTGTATAGCAAATTTACATGTAGGAGATATAAGAACCTCATAAAACTCAGCAGATAAAACAGTTGTGCGTGATGTTTATTTGTGAGGTAAAGTTGAGTTTGTGGTCTACAGCCCACAGCATTTGCATGCTGAATCTGTTCCATTAGTGACCCTCACGTCTTTTTAATAAGTACACCCAGGTCTTGCGTTGTTGTGAAACTACCCATGCTTTTCAAATCCGACCTGCCCTTTAGTTTACAGTCATCTACAAGAGGACAAATTGACTCTTCAAAAATTCAGGCGCTTTGTGTATGATGAATAATTAACTCATACATCTGGTGACATATCAGCTTCCATGTAGGGAGCATTGGCTTGCAGATGTCAAAGGTGAGAAGGCACATACTTTGTCACAGGAATTGTCAGTCATCACTAATTAGCTACAGTCAGTGAAGGAAGCGATAGAGACAACGTATGATTTGGGAGTTTTTATTGTCTATGACTGATTTTGTTTAGTAGATTATGATGTTAGACTTGCACGGATATAATACAGTCGTACCTCATTTTTCATTATTTTGTCATTCTTTCTCAAAGGTCTGACAAAAACTGAAACATGAGAAAACCAAAACAGTTTTTCCCATAGAAAATAATAAAATGCAATTAATCAGTTTCAGACACCCAAAAATACATTTTAAAGAGAAAAATATAATTTTACATGCAGAAATGAGTGCAAAAATAGTTATAAATAATGAATGACGTGGATAAATGAAGTTGGCAAGACAGCGAGCGGGGTGCGTGGGCAGAGGGGAGGGGGGTTGGTAGACAACAATTTTCACAATTTCACACCTTTACCCCTTTCACAACATTAGGTTCCTTGAGTTCTTCTTTATTCACCAGGATGGAACTTATTGTTGATGTGGCAAATAGACTAGCTAGTGCAACATTCTCATTTGAGTTTGCCAAATGAATGTGCCTTACAGGAGTATAATAGTACAATAATCCCTCATTTGTCGACCATGACCATGATATCAACTTGACCATGATAAGTGCATTTCTGCAAAGTAAGTCCTTAGTATTTATAAATGGAATATTTTTGTAGTTATAGAAAACCTGCTTACAACCTTCTAAATATGGATTGTAACATTATTAGAGCCCTCTAGATGTGAAATAACACCCCTATAGTTACCTTTACATTCGTATTACCTGATATTCTAGACATAATAAGAATAAACAAACCATTTAAGTCATAAATAAGACTTGTGTGTATTACTATAAATGTGGTCCCCTCTGGGACCTGAGTGAGCAACAGACAGGAAGTGATGTCAGGGGTTCAGAGTTGAGTTTCAGCTTTGCGTGGGTAACAGCCATAACAGTAGCCCATGTTGGTATTCGGGATTATTGTGCCTGTTGTGAGATAATTTAAAGTGGCAAAAAAATGCCTGTTGCTCCGGCGATGATGTCTGGTCCTTCTGTGCCTCACCAAACATTACAGTAACATTACTAAAACCACTGACACCTAGTGGCCAGTGTAGAATACTATGCTACATCAACACCTTTGAATACGCCTTGTGAATGGCTTATATTTTTATGCTTCAAAATGCTTAATTTAGGCAAGAAATACCTAAAAATTTGCTTAAATGTGCATATAACAACAGGCATTATGGTGGGTAGCCGTGGCTCAGGAGGTAGAGCAGGTTGTCCATGGTGAATGGGCAGCACATGGTCTTCATACACCCCGCCCAGGCCTGCGCCCTGCCCTTGGGTGCGACTTGTGTCTCTCGAGACAGAACCACAAAACAGCATGGTTTATTAATGAATATATTTTTGAAAAAACGTGGTCGAGAGAAACCGTGAAATTGGAAGCGCGAAGTGGCGAGGCACGACCATATTGTCTAAATTAAACATCACAAGATTTGGTGTTGGGTGTGTGATCCAAGATGGCTGAATAAACAAGCAATGTCGGGACCAGTCCATCCACATCTTCATTATTACCATGAGATTCAGCGTGCCAAAGGGTAAAATATAAGTTTGTTACGCACCATTTTGTAGCCTGACAGACTGCTTGACGCAAATCTGGGACAGTCGTTGACAAGGAGTTAAAATCCCATGGCAAGTTTTTTATAGGTACCAAAAAGTGGGCATGAGCTGAGAAAAGACAGGGGTCACCAGAAGGTTAAAATGCACTGTAGCTTGCATGTACAGTATGTGGAAACACAATTGCTGCATGCTGTTGTTGATCTCTCCCTCTGTTTTTAAAGCTTGTTTTTGGATGCTTTTGGACACTTTCATCTGATTAATTGAGCTTCTCATCCTCTTTTTGGTTAAAAGGTAAATGTGCGTCACATTGCTACTCCTCAAAGCTTCCCAGCGGAGCTCTTAATCTCTGTTATTTTGTTTGTTTAATCCTGGAAGGTCCATTTAGAAAATTAGAGTTGATGTGTTTGTCAACTGTGGTGGTTCTACCAGTATTTTTAATAATAGACACACTAATGGACTAAATCAGATGGGGACGCTTGATGTTGGAGTGGCTGGAAGACTGCAGGTTCAGCCTCGGTTCCTCCTCTTTAGTGTTAAGGACAATGATGGTAATCGAGCTGTATTCTTTTTTTTTTACGTCCAACCATTGGGGCAGATAGTATTGTTGATCGAGATGCCCTTACCTGCTAAACAGATTGACATTTTGCATGTATTCTATCTTAACCTGGAGTGGTACAATAGACCATGTTGAATAGTGCCATACCCTCAGTGCTCTTACTTGGAAGATGTATTAGTTCAAGTTCAGGCAGGTACTGTACTATAGGTAGACACATAACAAGTGTGCGTTTTGACATACCTTAGTATTTACCTTTTATATCTCACCTTAAGAATTGTTTATCTTACGTCAGTTGGTTTCCTTTTTTTCAGTACAACTTTGTGTGTGATTGTAGTTATTTATTTCATTTTGACATAGTGTATTCACACGTTGGACCTAAAATCACACAAAAGCCTGAAATGCAATAGGTGCAAAATGTTTATTTGTTTTTATTATAAAAATCTGTAGTGTAATGCAAGTGTAATGAACCCTTCTTATAGCTTAAAATGCAATTATAAAATGTATAATTCACAAAGTCAAGTACAAAAGCACACAGCAAAGTTAAATGTAGTGAAATATGTATAATAATGGTTTACCTTCAAAGCCAGGCAAAGGCCCCAGGCTGTTACTACTGTATGTACACAACCCATCCATGCATCCATCCATCTATTCTCTATGCTGCTTATCCTCATTATGGTCACGGGGTTAACCTATCCCAGCTGACTTTGGACAAGAGGCAGGGTACACCCTGGACTGGTCGCCAGCAGGGCACATATAGACAAACAACCATTCACGCACATTCATACCTATGGACAATTTAGAGTCTCCAATTAACTTAACATGCGTGTTTTTGGAATGTGGGAGGAAACCGGAGAAAACCCACGGGGAGAACATGCAAACTCCACACAGAGATGGCCAAGCGGAGATCAGAACCCAGGTCTTCCCGATCTCCTGACTGTGTGGTGCTAACCACTCGGCCACCGTGCGGCCCTATGTACACAACCAATAATTTAAAAAAAAAGAAAGCTTTTGTCCACCTCTAGAAAGATGAATATAGCATTATAACACACCCAGAGGGGAAGAGTGAAGCCTGTGTAGGCCATGATGCACGTCTTCTTGTCAGTTGATGGCACTGTTGGCCTACCATTCCCCCTGTCCCCCTGCAACCAAACTGCCTGTAATGCTTTGATTGATTGATGACAAGCTTTTCCCTCCACCAATAGGAAGATGGACTTTACTTTCGCCTTCAAAGCGTCCCGCCCCGAAGGCGCTTAGAAACGAGCATTAAATGTGACAACACAATTATAAAATCATGGCTTTCAATCTGGTTTTACTTGACCGATTTACACTGTTTAAAGAGCGTTTGCGTGGCTGCGCCATCATGCTGCGCAACCACTGACTGTGGATGAGGTTGTGTTCAACATTAGGAATATAGTCTATAACCCAAATTGTTCTTTATTCAAATTAAAATAAAAATGTCAATAATGATCTTGTTACCTTTAATGACCTGCCATACTGAGGGTTTTTCAAGCACAGAAGCTGACCCTTTAGTGGGCTGGTCCTTCCAGGGACTCTATCGCACCTTCTCTCCACAGCTCATTGATTATTTGAACTATTGATCGGACTGATGTTCTTTTCATTAGGATGTACAGGAGAACTTTGTTCAACATTGAAGGAGGCAGTGAATGAGTTAGACGGCGACTGCGGGAGCAGAAGTCTATTGATTTTGCGGGACAGTGACTCTGATGGCTTTGAACAGCCTTGGATCGACAAGCCGTCCCCAGGCGAAGGATGGTCTTGATCTGGCTAAGAAAAAAAAAGCAGCCAAAGGGTGTGTCAAGCAGCAGCAAACATTCCAAAGCTCGACAAAAACAGGAGTGGGTATTAACTATGATAGTCATCGATCTGTCAGCAGCACTCGGTCAGAGAGAGGCCTATTCGATTTGTGTGGAGACAGGACCTGCTGTAATCACACACAAAAAATGGACACGACAAACAAACAGGACATTTTCACCCTGAGCACATTTTTGCTGTGTCTATACACACTGGATGAAAAAAACAGCGAAATGACAAGAGGGCAATATATCAAAATACAAACAGAGAAGTCCATTGAGAATGTAAAGTACACAGCTCCAAAGGTGGTTGATCCAGGCAGTGGTGAGAAAGACTCCCACTGTGGGTCATTTGCTCCAACTACATCAATCAAAAGCACATTTATTAGGCTTTGTCCATGTGTACAAGGCTATTTGTTTATCAACACACCTCTGTACAACCCTTTCAGTTCACAGCCGAAGCCTACCATACAAAATTAGGCCGCACTCACACAACTGTAGGCAATCCGTGCCGGGCTTGGGCACGCTTGACTCCCAAAGTCCAGTTCATTTGTCTACTGAGCTCTTAAATCCACTTCCCTTGTCCCAATAAGATTTGGAAAAGGTTCCTCCAGCCAGTTATCAAAATAACCACCATGTCTCATAGATAAAAACACGACAGACCGGAAATAAGCAGTATTGCAGTGACGTGCGGTCAGGTGACCAATTTTTCTTAAAGGGATACTTCGGATTTTTTGACATAAAGTTGTATGACATCCCCATCAGCATTGTAGTCCAAAAACAGCGACTTACCCCCCACTGGGTCTCCTACGTCCAGTTCTGGTCAGATTTCTGTGATGAAGAACGTAGTTCCGCTTAGTTGCTGATGGGGATGTCATACAACTTCATGTGAAAAAATATCACTATTTAACTACCTAACTATCCCTTTAAGTAATCGCTGGTGCACGAACCGAGCCACTGACTTTGCAACATAGAGTGCACTGAGTTGGATGGCGATTTCTGTTTGTGAGCATGTCACCAATACAATGTTGCAGAAACATATATAACAGACCATGGCTTTCTATAGACAGTGCAGTCAGGGCCAGCAAGGCCTTCTCTGCTGGCCTAACCACTACCTGAAACATTGACCTACATTTCTAAATTAAATTGTAACATTTGTTCCATTAAATGATATTAATTGATTCCTAACAGTCCATTAACTTCATTTCGTAACATGTATCTTGGCTGCAGTGCTTCCAGTAGTATACTATGTGTGTATGTTACATTTTTTTTTGTCCAATCAGATTTCATGTTCTATGTGTTGACATGTCAATGTAATCTGCCCTGTGACCTCAGGATCAGAGTGTTGGTCATGTCACACACACACTATTAACAATTTTAGCCATTCGGACTTCTGATTGGCCTCTCAGGGCCAGCTCTCAGGCCCCTACTTCTGATTGGCTGATTAGAACAAAACAGTTCAACAAGATAAATTATGCCCACAATGGCTGACTGAGGAGGAAATTGACATTTCTGGTGAGTACATATATTTTACTGAAAAGGTTTTGTCCTGTTAATAGATAAATATTAATTGTGAACTATGTTTGCATGGTATAACTGCTGTTTTACCATGCACATGACAATAAAACTCTCTTGATTCTTAAATCTTGAATCTTGAATCTTCAGTTGATGCTGTAGTGTAGATGTTTACAGTTGCTTGAACCTTTAGTCACTGGACTGTTCTATTATGCTTGTGCAGATTTACATGCACTGGTGTACCGCTGAGCAACGGTGAAAAATAGTCACTAACTCAAAGTTATTAGCAGTAATGTATGTTGGGCGTGTTGGTGACTAATTATCCGAAGATAAGTTGACTTACACCACCGGTCAAAAGTTTTAGAACACTCCAATTTCTCTGGAGGAAAGACCTACATTTTTAAGTGTTAAGATGGTCTCTCTCTCTTCCATTGTTAATTCCCATTTTTTTGCCATTTTTGTTGAAACAAATTACTTTCTCCAGTACAAAGCTGTTAAACTGATGTTCACCAGGGTATAGTACCACAGTGTGTTCCGAACAATGATTTTATGCAGACAGGTGAGGTAGTAAGCACTCCAGAACTTGGAACACCTGTAGGAATTATTTGCACCAACTGCCAAGGCTTGATCAAACTCCATTTCTGCAGAACAGCTTTAAATTGTTGACCCATTTTGTGGTCTCTGAAACAGGCCTTTTTGTGTGGAGTTTGCATGTTCTCCCCGTGCGTGTGTGGGTTTTCTCCGGGTACTTCGGTTTCCTCCCACATCCAAAAACATGCATGTTAGGTTAATTGGAGACTCTAAATTGTCCATAGGTATGAATGTGAGTGTGAATGGTTGTTTGTCTATATGTGCCCTGGCTGGCGACCAGTCCAGGGTGTACCCCGCCTGTCGCCCGAAGTCAGCTGGGATAGGCTCCAGCATAGGCTCCCGCGACCCTCAAGAGGAGAAGCGGTATAGAAAATGGATGGATGGATGGATGAATAGGAGTTTTTTTTTTTTAAACACTGAGGATGTTGACTTCAAGTTGCATCAAGTCATTGTGAGTTGTGTCTTTAATTTCCTTGTATTCAACATTAATTTTCCTGTTTCTTTATAAGTCGCGTGCCTTCTTGGCAATGTCAGCGTTGCGTTTTGTCAGATGCTCATTGATGTAGATGTTTGATTCTTTCAGCTTGTTTCTCTGCCTCAGCAATGCCACCTTGTTTTTTTTCTGTTGGTGAACTTTATGCTAATAACAGGTGTGGTGTTATTATTCCTACCATACATTAGAATGCACGTATCAATGTTGCTTGACATTCACATCCACCCCCTGTTCTTGTCCTCTTCCACTGTCAGCTGCACTGGCATAAGACCTGCGTGTTATGTGAACCCAAGTGGCCATCACAATGTTCAGCCGCGTCGACTGCTCCAAATCATCCATTCTACACACCATTTGCGGTATAAAGTGATCCTTTTCATTATTTAGCTTCCACTTTTCCTTCCAGCACATCAATTTCTTTACGAAGTGATGCATTTTCATTCTTCAAAACATGTTTTTTCATTAAAGATGTAGCTTCTTCATGCTGTTTATCTATTTTGCTGTTTGTCATTCAACAT
Organism: Dunckerocampus dactyliophorus; assembly: GCF_027744805.1. NCBI lineage: Eukaryota > Metazoa > Chordata > Actinopteri > Syngnathiformes > Syngnathidae > Dunckerocampus > Dunckerocampus dactyliophorus. The sequence continues at coordinate 12,211,513 of NC_072832.1, read as the reverse complement.
CATAATTATCTGCCGGAGTGTACCTGGTCCCTGGCTTTCTTCCACATCCTCCTCTGTTGCCAGAAGCAGAAGCCTTTTTTTTGCCCATTATGAATGTTGGTAATGTCAAGATCAGACATTAGCAACAATTAGCTTGTCTTGTTAGCGATTGTCAGTACTTACTCCCTTTTTCAAGTTAGTTCCTCATGCAAGACGGTTTTCAAGGCAGTGGTGCCACAGATCTGTAATTGTGGTTGAGATCTGTGGGCAGGAAAATTGCCAAAATAGTTAAAAACTTGGCGAGCGCTGCAGAGGTCCATTCAGCCCATACATGACGAGCTTTCCTATACAGGATACAGCATGCATGTTAAAAATAAACAAGTCCCCAAGAGGTGAGTAATTTACTACATTGCCATGGAAACTGAGATGCTGCCAAGTATACACAAGTGAAAATGAGAAATGTCTTAATTTGGTGAGTGAGGAATACGTTTGTGTGTAAACCAGTGCCAACAATAGAGGATATTTTAAGGTGAATTTAAAGAATTTCCATCAAATGATGTATATAAAGTTTATCAGTGCTGCTTTGTATTAAAAAGCGTGTGAATTATTACACCGTTCAGAAATGCTTTCATTTCAGAATATTGTGTCATTATCTTGTTTCAGCAAATTATGTAAATGCATTCATGTTTATGTACAACAATATAATATGCTCTGCAGTTGTCTCGTTAATTAACTGCATCGCATGCTGGCACACACACACTAGTACATTCACATTCATGCAGAATATTTTCACCAAAGTCTGTCTTCTCCGTAAATGATCGCCATCCGCCCCTCTGCTATTTCCCCCTGTATTATATGATTGATTAATCAAGTCCACATGACTGAAGTCACCACCCACATCTTGTGAAATGTTTGGGTGAGTGAGCGCAATGACAGTTTGATGAAGAACCAATCTGGCGGACAGACAAGAAAAAGGTGATTGAAATTCATTGCTTTTGAATGGCTGTCATTTTAGTCCAGGTCAGATTTTTCCACAAGCACCGGGTTCTTCCCAAAGCTGCAATTAAAGAAAGGGGGGCCATGAATCACTGCAGCAATCAAACTCAGCCAGTGACTCTCTAATTACATATATTCAGATGTTGAAGAATGGCTTTTTAATTCAAAAATGGGAAAATTGTGAGTGAAAGATCACACTTGAAAAGTCAAAGTCATATCACTGACATTTCTTGAGCTTTCTCTGTGCTTCCTAACAACAAGACTGCCATTAATTGGACATTGGACGCTTGCAATGGGAGGCAAATATGAAGTAAATTTGGTGGGGGGTTTTCAGACTTTGTAGGACTGCAGTACAGGCCGCATACTGAAAAATGAAATGATACAAGGACCACTAAAGCAACACATGTAGATACGCTAAGAAGTTATAGATATTTCAAGAAAAACCTGCATCAAAAAGTGTATTATTACGATGTGTGAGTGTTTCCCTCTTTTTTCCCCATTTTTGCTGTTTTTTTTTTTTTTACTTTTCCAAATATTTCAACTTTCTTCTCAAATGATCTTTGTAAATGTTCTTCTCATAATATTATGAGTTTATTCCCATAATATTTCTACTTTATCCCCATAATAACCTTTTCCCCAACCTAATTTTCCAAAAATAACAACTTTATTTTGTTTTGTTTGTTTCTCATAATATATGACTTTCTTCAATATTTCAACTCTATGCTACTAAAATTACATAATTTTTCTTCATAATATTATATTATTCTCATAAAATGACACTTTTTCCTCTTTATATTTTGACTTTATTCTTGTAAAACTACTGCTGATTTTTTCGTCATTTGTTCTATTATTAGAATTTTTTTTTTTATTTAACAGGTTTTCTTGTCAAATTATATTTTTACAACGTGCAGCAGGCCGCAAACAGCCCCCGAGCTGCACTTTGGACATCCCTGCTCTAATATATCAAACTAAAAAATACAAAAAGTGTTTAAAATATTCCTACATCCCTACCTTTAATTCCTCATTAACGTGCACACATGTCTGGGAACACTGCAACACACACACATACTGTAGGTAGATAGCAGCTGCACCAGGAATGATGTGTCCCTTTGTGACATTGAAACTCATAATTGTAATCTACAATCACTAATGGGTCACTGGATTTCTACAGCAAAGAGGGAAAAAGGCCGAGAAACAGATTAACAGAGCTCCCTTTTATGTTTTATCACTGAAACACACTCACAGATGTGGCCAGGTTGCATTTAAATCATTGAGTCAATTAGTTGGTCCATATGGTGCAACAGTGATTTGGGTATGAAAGAAAATCAGAGTTGGGTGTGAAGAGAGTCTCCTACCCACCCCCGAACTCGTGAAGGTCCCTTAAGGCAATCCTTGTGAACACCTGACAGACTGATTTGTGGCTGTGTGCTGCTTGTGATAGCTTCAGCGGAGGTAAAGGTTTCAAATGAGAAGGGGGACAGCGCACCTGATCCAAGACCAGCTGTTAATAACTTGTGAGACGCTCATTATTAGATTTACTTCGTCGCACATTTGAAGTCAATGTACCAGAACATTTCTGGTAGATGTTCATGCTGTTTTTTACTGAACAATGTGATAGAATCATCCCACGTTTGGGAAACACTGGTTTGTCAACTCCCTGAAAAATACCAAGGGACACCTTGTTGCCAGGGCTGGTTGACCAGTGTTTTCTTTTTTTGTTTTTTTTTTGTGTGAAATTAGTTGTATGATATCCGCAAAAGGTGAATGGAGGCAACTGTCCTCTTCTTGTTTGTTGAAGATGCTCGACCTTTAATCCAAAAGGCTTCCCATTTATGTCTCTGGTGATTGTGACCACCAATAGAGTTGCTGTTGTGGTTGTTGCTGGGCGTGGTTGCTGAACAACCTGCATCACAATAGGTTGGTTGCCTCCCTGGTGGCCAAACAAGTCATTAGTGGCAACTCTTCTTGTGGAATGAGACAATCTTTGGGAGTAATGTCAGGACATTGTTGTAAGCAGACGGAAGGTGATGCTTTGTTTAGATAGGGCTTTTCTCGTTTGACGAAAATGGATTGAGCAATCCTCTCTATCTGGGATTTGGACATCGTGCTCAAAGGAAGGTTCCTTCTTTTTGAGATGCAAAAGAACTGCTGACTCTGAGCCAGAAGAAACTGCTCTCCTATGTGCCAGGTGTTTGCATAAGGGTTGCATGGTCTCTCCACTGTAGGGGTCATTGCAGTGGCGGTTCTGGCTTGAATGATGCCCTGGGCAGATCGAAGCTGTGGCGTCCCCAATTTCCCCCCACCCCGCACAAATTCTCACTATTACAAACTCTCAATCAAGAAAACAAATGAACAGCAGTTAGTCTGTAGCCACCAAGTAACGTTAGCTTATTTGATCATACACATTCCATAATGTGGTCTACACAAAGTGGTGCTATAGCTCCATACCTTTATCTTCGGCCCGTTTCTCCTCTCCTTCTTTCCTCTTCTTTCTAAATTGTGCACCTGATGGCTTGGATTTTGTATTTTCCATGTTTTGTTGACGTAAATTAACAGCACTTTTATCATCATCTCCCACCATCACCCAACTTGCAGTCAAGGCTAAACCAACTCATATGAACTCAGGTCCCTCCTTTTTATTTCACATTTTCCTGGTGAAATAACATGTCTGAGACTCTTGGTCTCCGATATAATTCATATAATATAATATTAACAATCAAATATGTTTTATTTTTGAGCAATTACTGTCGTAATTCACGTTTTTGACCTTGTAATTAATCTGAGGGCTGAGGCCCAGCGCCGCCCGCCCCCTCGCTTCTTCTTTGGTACACGCTTGTTATACAGTAGATTGTACTCATGCAGTAAGAGTTACGTTAGTGAGCAATAAGAATGTCGGCTTACTATTTTCTTTGTCTTTCTGTTTATTTATTTAGTTCTGCTTTAATTAGTGTTTTATTTATGTCATCAAACCTCACTTTTATGCATTCACATAAAGCATCATCATTTGGGAACAGTGAAAAACGTATTTGTGGCAGCGTCGAAGAAAGTAACACATAACTTTTACTCGCAGCACACAATGGTGCGTTCAAGGACCGTTGAACAAAGTGGGAATAAACGCGCGGCGAAACATAAAGAAACAAACATTTACATATGCATAAACTATAGGGTTTCTAACAGTATATTCTATTTACAATAAAATACTAGCCAACTAGCTTTGACATAAAAGTTGATTTTTTTTACGTTTTTTATCATCATTGCTTCTGAAATTTTTCTTGTAAGCCCTCTAATGGTGTGTACCAAATTTTGTGGTGATTCGGCTGAGCACCCTGAAGTTACAAGGAGTGTTTTGCAGAGTGCATTGAGATGTGCGGAAAAAGTTCAAGTCAGTCGAACTTCTGCTTAACTTGAAGTTTTAATAGAGCTCCACGATGTGGTGCATTTTTCAGAAAAATAATAGCACAGGTAACACAGTAGGGGAGTATGTTTTGTCAGATTTTTTTCCTTTTGTGTTCAGCGGTTCAGGAGTTGAAGAGATACATAGAAGCATGATTATTCATCATTCATGAGCCATATTCAAATTCAAGTTCTGACAAGTGGAGGTGTACATTATGAAAGCATGTTATTATCAAGCTCTAGCTGGCATGGTTGCTATGGATTTTATGCACTAATGCACTCTTTTCATTAGTTCATTGTTGTGAGAGACGACATGGGAAATTATTGTAAGTGCACTGGGTTTCAAGATTTCCACATATTTGAGTGTGGTATCACCCCTCCATATATTTTCTATGCCGCTTATTCTGTGTGGTATCAATTAGTGCAATATTAAGTGAATATAGGATTAGACATTGTCATATACTCTCTTAAAAAGGGGAACCACCACCCAGGTCTGCCAATCCAGAGGCACCGCCCGGTATGTCTATGCGACGCTGCAGAGTCGTGTCAACCAAGACACGGCCACAGCATCCAAGGCCTTAAGGAACTCCGGGCGGATCTCATCCACCACCAGGGCCCTGCCACCGAGGAGCTTTTTTAACCACCTTGGCAACCTCAGCCCCAGGTATCGGACAGCCCACCGTGGAGTCCCCAGGCATTGCTTCCTCATTGGAAGACGTGTCGGTGGAATTGAGGAGGTCTTCGACGGTACCCGTCAGCTGCTTCCAGAGTCCCATAGGCCAAAAAGGCCTGATAGGTTTAGAAAAAGTTTAGCATAAGTAAATTGGAGAGGCTAACTAGTTAGCTCAGTAGCTTAGTATGCTAGCGGCGGTGATCTCATATGTCGCAAATGTGGTGTGAACAAAGAATAATAGGAGTGCAAAGGTGACTATAGTGGTGTCTACAGGGCTCTAATAATGTTTAAAAATGTATTTTGAAAGTCATAAACAGGTTTTCTATATTCTAACTACAACAATATTGAAACCTATTACTACTACGAATACTACTTCCTACTTTGTGGAAATTCACTTATCGCAATCAGGTGGAGAGCCAACTAACCGTGATAACCGAGGGATGACTGTATACAACACACTCAAAACTACTGCTAATGGTGATGGTATGTTTTGCCTACCACAATAATTAAAAAAAGACTCAATCTACTATAAGATCAAACATCCTTTGATCCACTGACAGGATGTACATTTTTTGAAAAATGACATTTTCAATGAACTCACTTGTCCATTTATATCAAATACTGCAGAAAACATGATCATTTCAAACTATTGTGTTTTGAGATCTGTCTTTTATGAGTTTCTTTTTCTTAGCATCCTGACATCGGCTGCCTGGTCAATATGATCCAGTGAGCTTCCAGACAGATGTGAATAATCCAAGTCATCAAGTGGTCTTAATGCAATATGAGAGCTTTTTAAAGGTCACCTGCAGATCTGTCGTTTCTTCTAAGTCCTGTCGCCTCCTCTGGCCTGCCAGCCGCTAAAGGTCACAGCATACTACTCTTTTGCAGACAAAGAAGACAGCGAAGGTCTCTGCCAGGAGTTTTCATCAAACAAGAGCACCCACTTCCATTATCACACCATGACGTCATTCCAGATTCAGAGCGAGTGAGCTGGGTTGACGTGGTATGAAGGTTTGCAGCCGTGCCTCGATTATTAGTGTTTTGTGAAAAGTTAGCTATTTTTGTTAGGCAATGATAGCATTTGTCAAAATAAAAACAAAAATTCAAATGTTAGGCTTATGTGTACACACACCACCTCACAACAAACATTCATAACCAGGTTTTTTTTCATCAATCATAATGTGCTGTAACATTTGGGATGAACTCACCTTTCTTTGAAAAAAAACGTAATAAGTATTTGGCTTTTAGCTTTCTTTTTTTTTTTTTCCTCTCCTGTCTCTCCTTTCTCTTCTGGCATCCTGATTTTTTCTTTCTTTCTTTCGCTGGGGGACCAGCCCGAGATCCCTGGTCTTGGCCATAAACCTCGGTAAGGTCAACTCTTTATTGGTTGTTGATGTCAACATGTCAGCTTTTTCTCATTTTTGGGCTTTTTTTTTGCTCTATTTTTATCATTTTTGCTGTTTTGTTTTTTTTTCAATTTTGTTTCCGCAGTGTGTCTCGTGCCAATGACAATGACCCCTGCTTTTGTGGCTCTTTGTCTGGCTCTGCGAGCAAACCACAACTCTATTTGGCTTGATGGCTTCCTGTCACGGGCAAGCGATGGTGGTTGAGATGCAGTCAGCATTAACAACCCAAAGAGTTTTTGGGAGGTGCACGTCACACGATGCTTGTTGCTTGTGGGGCGAGGCGGCGGGTGTGCCCTGCGCTGGCACCTACGGCCTGGAGAGCGACGAGGCGTACAGACGTGTTCACGGGTCAAAATGCGTGCCTGTTGGTCACACTCCGGGAGGGGAGGGTACTGATGTGGTCATGCATTTATCTTTTTCTAATGTTTTCATGATCGTCCCGAAGATCAACTAGTCTATCATGATCGACGGGTTGGCGACCTCTGCCTTAAAGAAACCTTTACCTTACACAAGTCCTACCTGGTGGAACAGGGGGGCTGCCAAGAATTCTGGGCCCCATGAAAAGAAAATCGCATACTGTAAGAGCCCCCCTTCGCAGCTGGAATTTTTGGAACTTTTCCCCCCTGTATGGTGCCCCCCCCTCCCCATGCTTGAGGGACTGGCACACATTCCAATTCCCTCCCACTTCAGTGTCCTGTTATTTCACATCTAAAGCTGGGCTCTGTCTGGCTTTTTTTTCATCATTTTGTCCCCAAATAGCACATTTTTACATCTTTAAATTAAATAACGTCATGAGTATCACAGCCAACACGCACGAAGATCAAAGAGGAGCTGTGGAATCACACAATCTAACTTTGTTTCTTGAAAACACAAATCAACAGCGGCACTCAGAGTGAAGTCCCTCCACGGTTTGCTATAGTAAACACAAGCGCCAGCATTCTCATCTGTACTTTGTGCTTATTTCCACATTCTCTCAAAGCATCCGCCTGTAATTGAGGTCTGGGGAGTCACATTTTATTTCGAATTACCATTTCTAAGAGCGAACGGTTGGCAAAATGAAGTTCTATCTTGACTGGAAAAAACATTTCATATGAAATTGGGATGAAACACCTTTTTTGCAATTTCTTCCCTGGCATCTATTTGAGAGGAGGGCCTTTATTTGTTCAACTGCTTATGTAAGCGTTGAAGGAATCCGTTGATCGTCTGTAATGTGTGACTGCCTCATATTATGAATTTCTACTCATTTGGCTTTCTTCTTGGTCACTAATACAATCAGTTTTATGCAGTATAAATGGTGCAATGTTTCCTCGTTGGTTTTTTGATGGCATCTGCTAAAGTAGAAGTCTCTGCAGTTGTTCAGCAAGATACAGTATTCCAGCAAAGTACTGTCTTCTGATGGTCAAGGGTTTGACATTTTGTGTATCGCTGGGAAACCTGCTAAATCTGATTTTAGGGTCCCAGCTTGCACCAAAAATGGTTCCAAACCCCTTTTCGACTGGGGTATGGCGGCGTATTGGCTGATCATCCTTTACGGCTGGAACCCTGTGCAAAAGAGGCTCAGGATGCCCTCTTATTCACACCTGAGCTATGAAGCTGAAAAAGACAGTTAATCCTCCAAGAAGGAGTTGTAGCACATGGACTGACACATTTTTCCAGGAAAACAGTGTCTGTCTTCCCAGCACTTTGATCAGCGTCTCTTCAGACTTCCTGCTGAAATCCAATGTGGCATCTACAATTTCCATAGAGTGGCGCTTTTAGGGCGTTGTAGTTGTGATTATAAGGTAACCGAGTTACATGAAAAGCTGCAGCACTAAGATGCTCTCAAGGAAGAGTGACACACATACACAAACCCTTCTCAGGGCGGACTCGAGGAAATTTATGGCCGGCACACATGTGCACTAAAAATTCTCACAGACACGTACCCAAACGCATCTCTCCTGGGCTCAGAGACATTTATTATTAATAGAGGAAATCACAGGAGGCTTTTAATTGGAGATGCTCTAGTGGGTGTCTCAGAGGTAAGCGGGGTGCTGTCACTGTCGATCTGCAAACCATCCCAGCTCTGAGGAAAGCGACGGGATGTCGCACTTTCATGTGCACCTCCTGTTGACTGTGACGGATGTAATTTGAAGACATCCTTTTCCTCTCACCACAGCTTCTGATTAGCAACCCCCAAGTCCCAGGCTGGAGCATACTAATTTGGGAATGGCAGCCTGGGAATCACCAGAGGCAGGTATAGAGTAAACGGCACGATATGCAAATGAAAGGAGAGAATCACCTTGTCTGTCAATCACATGAAGACCAGGATAAAAAAAAAAAAAAAAAAAAGCATGGCTGCTAATTATGACTCGCCTCACCAGAGGGAGAAGCGACGTATGGGAAGGATACATTAAAGAGCATGCAATCAAAGCCAACTGGCCTGCACATATGTGAAGGATCTGATCATTGTAGGCATCCAGACTGCTGGCAGTAAAACTCAAAGATATAAAGTAATTTTCCCATTTCCGTTCTTTCATCTTGACATCTAACAATGCGTAATCTTAGCTGAAAAATTCTGAATTGGAAAAAATGGTGAAAATCCGAACAATCCATGTACTTACATTCCTGTCTTGCTTCCTCTGCTGCACTTGAACACAACACTATTCACACAGCACTGTATTCAAATCTTACACGAGAAGAGCTGCCTTTTTGATTCTTTAAGGACAGGACAAAATAACTTTACTTTAGTGGATTGGTAGGACAACGTCACGACTGTTTGTTCCATCGAACATTTCCACTCATGTGCACACCCACACAGAAGAAGCAAGTCCATCCATCTATCCGTTTTCTACAGATTTTCCTGTTCAGGATTACAGGCAGCTGGAGCCTGTCCGAGCTGACTTTATGCGAAAGCCGGACTACACGCTGGACACAGGACACATACAAACGGACATTCACACCGTCACTTAGTGGGGACCGGTGACGTGCAGTGAGGTTCATAGTTGGTGACGCACTGACTCCTTTGGAATTTTTTTACGTTAATACAGGTTGCTCGAGAATGATTCACTTTTGTTAAAAAGTTTGTTTTCAAATACTTTTTTTGTATTTTTTTTTTTTATAAAACTGAAAAACATTTGTGGGCTTGCCTTTTATTTGTACACAAAGTACATGTACCCGATCCACATCCTGTCTACTTGTGTAAACAAAATAAAGGTGTCATAAAAAATATCTTACGTTAGTAACGCAATTGGAATTGAATCGGTGACTACATCTTCCTTAACCACACATTCGGGCATTACAGTTTGTTGATTTTGTAGCAATGTGGGGAGAGGCTGACATCCCATTAGAAAAGTTAGCCAAGCTACATCCGGTTCTGAATTACTGAGCAAAATTTGCCACTGATGTATTGTATGAATAAATGTAAGGATTTTTTAAATTTAATTCATGGACATTTTATTCACAAAAAATATTCCAAAAAAGCACACACTCTATGCTAGTAAAATAAGTGGAATAGGTAAAAAACGGAATCCGAAAAATTCCATAGGGGTCTGTTTTCTCACTGCATCTCTGTCTACGCTCTTGAATAAACCAACAGCCACATGTAGCGTCATGCCGTTTTCCGCCATTTTTATCAATTGCTAGTGTGTCTGGCTCTGGCTGACGTGGTTTTCAGTTTGCCGTGGTTCTATTTTGAAGTTGAAATCTGAAGCAAGATGAGTAGCACAGGGAAGAGAATATCAAGTACCCGCAAAAGAGTCAGTAAAGTCAGTAAACTTTAGGGAGTAGTTTGGTGCCACGGATGCAATGGTCTATCACACTGCGACTGCTGGCATGATGATCTGTGAGTCTCACATGTCTGTCACTTATTGACCCACTTTGCCTGACACACATAGGGGCAATCAGGTTATGTACGCTATATGTGTGTGTCTGCGTGTTTTCACACCCTTTCATGGCATCTCCTCCCTCGCATGGCCCACGAGAGGCTTCCAGGGCCTTACCTCATTTGCACTCATCACAGTAACTTGGGACTGGACTGACAGGCTCATTTCCCCACTCTGCATGGAGCAGCTCAGCAGCAATGCCTTCGAACAGAGTGGTTTTATAATTAGCTGCTTGCGTTCTGCCTCTAATGTGGCAGTCTCTCTCTCACTCTTTGCAAGTGCATATTGGCTGGCAAACACAGCATATGCAAGCCACCGCTGATGATAATTGTAGATGTATGGTGTTATATGTTGACTTGAGTTCACAGTTACAAGCTTGAAGTGAGGTGACAGAGGGAGGAGGCGGTGGTCTCGCCATCATGTGTTGCTAGCGTTCACCGTCTCACAGCTCGGTGAGTGAGAATTGTTTCCTGGGGCTGTTGGCTGATTGCGTGGATGTGAAATAATTGTGTTTTAAGTGGCTCTGAGGTGAACGCACTACAGGCTTGGCAAGAGCGACCGGCTTAGGTGAACCAGTGCTGCACTCAGAGGCAGAGGGTCAAAGGCCACATATAACTGTTGGTCCCTATATGTGTTATGGGGGAGTGACAATGCTCGTTACACCTGCAGGTACTAGCAGCATATATGAAGGCCTGCTCTTGGCAAGGAGGTGAAAATGAAACAGGGGGAGGTCTTTTTAATGGAAGGTTAGTTAGGACACATTCCGAGTTATACAGTCTCCCAGCTGAGCAAAATAAATACAGTGAAACCTGTGTGGACCATATCTGTCAATCCTCCCATTTTCACAGGGAAGCTATCATATTTGCCCTTCTTTCCCGGCGTCCACCCGTTTTAATAGTTTCCCATATTTTTCCCATATTTTAACTTTGATGGAAAAAAAAATCCTCTCTGGTTCTACCAAAGCAGCACAGCTACGGGTCCACTCGGCAACACTCAGGCAACATTCTGTACTATATTATATTACTACTGTTTGTATCATCATCACACGGCTACATTAGTTGTGTGTCTGCACTCCTTACCCAATATAGTAGATACAGTATAATAAGAGAAAATCCATCCAGTCATTTTCTATGCCGTTTATCCTCACTGGGGTCGCGGAGGTATGCTGGAGCCTATCCCAGCTGACTTTGGGCAAGAGGCAGGGTACACCCTGGACTGGTCGCCAGCCAATCGCAGGGCACATATACTGTAGACACCAACCGTTCCCACTCACATTCATACCTATGGGCAAGAGTCTCCAATTAAGCTAAAATGAATATTTCTGTAATGTTGGAGGAAACCAGAATACCCGGAGAAAACCCACACACGCACGGGGAGAACATGCAAACTCCTCACAGCGATGCACAAACAGAGATTCAAACCCAGATCTTCCTCATCTCCTCTTTGTGCGGCCAACATGCTAACCACTAGGCCACCGTGCAGCCCATAATAAGAGCTAATAAGCCATTTAAAACATAAACACGGCTCGTGACCGTGTGGGTTGCTGCAAATGTGTTCCAGTGCTAGGGGAGCCGGGTAGGTGGAGGACAGGAAGTGACGTCGGCGGTTCAGAATTGAGTTTTAGCGTGATGTGGGTTATGGCTGCAACAGTAGCCCGTGTTAGGGATTAGAGTGCCAGATAATTTAAACCTGTAATAAAAGCCTGGTGATCCGGCGATCAAGTCTGGTGCTTGTGTGTCTCACCGAACATGACAGTAACATTACTGACGCTACACACATACTTCCCCACATAACTCACTGATTTAGACAGTGATGGTGATGTCGGCAATATGTCAACCTGTTCGCTATTTTAGCTAATAGTTTCATGACCACTGTCACCACTAATAAGTATGACTGTTCCGATACAGTATTATCACTGTGGCTGTTGATATTATTATTATTGCCATTATGGTCTTTATGATTGTTGTAGACATGTGCTGATGTAGTCCTGTTGTTTGTTTCTGTTGCTTTGTTGTTGTTGTTGCGATTGTTATTATTGCCGGTGTTGTTGTCTCCGTATTGACCCACCACTTGTTCCCGCACTCCCCCCTCTGTCCTCTTTTCTCTTCTTCTCTATCCTTTCCTGCTCCGGTCCGACCGCTCCAAATTTGCATAACAATAAACATCAAATAAAGTCAAATAAAACCTGTGGAACAGGAGAAGAGTATCTTAAATTAATGTTCCCTGGCAGAGAAAATCTGTTTAGCATGTAAGGGCATCTAGATCAACAATATTATCTGCCCCAATGACTGAACAGGACCAAAAAAAACCATTTAAAAAAAACATGACTGACACCTACTGACCAGTGTAGAATACTACATACCATCACAACATCTTTGAATGTGTCTTCTAAATGCCTTATATTTGTATTTTTTTTTTAACAATTAGTAGTCGTGAAATACAGTTTATAATTGCGTGAGGGCTCGAGTTGTAACGTATATACTGTTGCTTTGTGTTGCATCGTCTTCTATGTGAACGCAGGATCATGGATCATGACAATTACGAAAAGAAAAAAGAAACACGATGCAACAGACCTGTACACATTTTTCCCCAATTGGTTCCTCGGCCCAATTAGGTCTCTAATCTCCAATCAGTAACCTCGTAAGCATAACTCCTCATCAAAGTTAAGTTTCGCTTGTTTTAACTTATTTTTACACTTGTATGGCTATGATAAAGCATTGCATGTGCAGTTCATAAAGGTTGGAAACAATTTAACCCTGGAAGTGATCATATCTACATGATCTATGAGCCTTGTGTGTTGCTGTAGTGTATTATGAATTTCAAATACAATTATGTTGTAAACATGAGAGCATAATGTGTACTAAAACAGCCTTCATCAAAGCGAAGTGAGATTTTTAACATGGCAAGCTGTATGATTAACTAGATTGTAAGCAATGAAGTCGCATTTTTTTCTACTTTCCTTCTCCTTTTCGCTTGCATTATGAGACAGACAACATCTGTTGTTCAGCCACGCAGACACAGAGCTTAGAACATCCGCTGAGTGTAGAGGTGGAAATGGAGCGATCAATTAGATTTTAAAAAATGACTCTCTGTGTATTACCCAGCAGCTGTTAAATCGGCCAACCCTAGCACAGCCCCATCTCCGAGGGGCGGATGAGAGGGCTTGTCTGCACTGCATGTTACACCCTGGAAAACTGCAAAGAAAGTCAGATGTTGCCTGAAGCTGGAGTTTGCATTGTGCAGCCTCGCTGTGGACAGAGATGGAGAACAGAGGATGGAGGTGGGTCAGCAGGACGCCAGGGCCCCCAGGAGGGATGGTGCGGGACTTGAGGTCAAGAGATGGGCCCGCTACAAATGGAGGTCCACAGTTTCCTCAGGCCACTGTCTACGTTTTAAAAATCTATAAATTAGAATGGCAATCAGTGGAGGCCAGACCTTCGCCAAGTTCCGAACAATCCTAATTTGGATCATCGCAAAAGTGTACACCTTCAGCAATAACCACCACTACATACTTTTCTGAAATGAAATGACCTACTCCGTTAATGTTTAAAAAAAAAAAGAAGCTAAAAACATCCACACCTGCACATTGGTACCTTGGTTTTTGTTATCAATTCGTTCCAAAAGGTGCAATGAAAAGCGAAACATACGAAATACGAGGCAATTTTTCCTATAAAAAAATAATTTAAATCCAATTAATCTATTCCAGACACCCAAAATATTAACAAAAATACATTTTATAGACAATAATTATAGTACTACACACAGAAAACAATGTAGAAAAATTGTAAATGACAAACAACAAGCAACTTGTCAACATCTAAAATGGTTTGTGATCTCTGTTTCGTTAACACCTTTTACAATCCTTGATTTTGGCTTTCTTCACCTGGATGGAATTTATTGTTGATACACACTTCCCATACATCCTGGCGAGATCAGCCTTGCGGACGCCATCAAGTTTCAATACATAATGAGGATTTTCTGTCACGATTATGGATAATGACGAGCTGGACTCGTTTCATGCTCGTACTCGGCAAAAACACATTATCCTTAACGGATACTCATCTACAACGAGGAGAACTCTTTTTCACTCGATCATGTCGGACATGTCCATGGCTGACTACATGCAGTGTGAGGGTAATATATTATACAGTACGCATATTTCCTGTGTTAGATGTGTCATCCAGTGTTGATATATTTACGTTTTTTACACTTTTCGTCACTGAACCAGTAGAAGATTATTTCTGTTGTTTGTTATATATTTTGTATGTTTTGCTGTTGCCTGTCTTGGCCAGGTCTCCCTTGAAAAAGAGGTTATTAATCTCAATGGAATAATAAAGGTTAAACAAAAATAGAACGCCTGTTCACATTTCCAAAAGACACCATTTGCCGCGTCAGATTTTTTGTTATGGTATTTCAGTACATTTCAAGGACGGTTGTTTAGATAATGTGCCTCAAACAAAAGAAAGTTTGGGACTGAATGTGTATTACTGGAGAGTTTCTCCATCAGCTGTCCCGGCTATCTTTCTTCGAGCTAGACCGGGGAAAACACAAGCACTGACGCAGATGGAAATAAATAAATAACAATAATAACATGGGTTTGTGTGCCAGATTTCAAGGCCAGCAAACCACGATCGCTGCTCACTGTCTTTTATCAATCTGTTGGTGTCAATCACAGCCATTCTAACAACATACTTGTGGCCGATTGTTTCGTGTGTTATATCATACTCATCGCAATACAATATCAGCAAGTTATTATTGTGTTGTTATTGTGTATATTTCACTCTCTTTGCTGTGCATCCATGGCTGTGTTTGGTTGGTGACGTCACAGCACTCTTTGGTAAAACAAACTGAGCGGAGGTGCGAGTTGCAAAGCATCAACAGGTAATTGTTAACAATAATAAATCGTATTTCCATTACTTTATTGGGCATTTAGAGACGTCGTTTTGACAGAACATGGAAGAAAATTCAGAGATTTCGTCATGTTGAAAAGTCAAAAGCCTCATTGGACAGAAACAAAACTAATAATTGACATTCAATGCATTGCATTATCAAGAGAACTGAAAGGAATTTATTTTTTTTTAATGTCAACATGGTAGTACTTGCATACTGTAATCCTGCTCATTATCAAACCTCCTTGGCAGGTAATAATAGTTGCGTCTGCACTAAACTCTTTTGAGGGACAGACCTACATTTAGTCCTCTCCATAACCTCATTCTTTCAAGGGGACAGCCCAGAGAGACAGCCCCCTAAATAATGACGTTTAATGTCCAACTCGCACCGCCATTGCCTCAAAAGAACATTTTCGAATGGCTTTTTAGAAACCTAGCGCTGACACACTGAAGCGGAAGCGGGAACAAAACCCAGGAAATAAAAGTCTTTAACGAGCACATGTCAGAGCCAGAAGACAGAAGGAGACAGGCAGGTGGCACACGAGGTGTGGTTTCATCTGCAGGCATGGCTCCAACATTTCACTTGCTTTGTGTTGTCACTTGTAGCTTTACTGTACGGAGAGAGAGTTATTCACAGCTTCCAGACTGGGTATGTTTGAGAACAAAGGTGTGATGATGCAAGGGAAAGTTAGTCTGCATCATGCATATCCAGACTAACCACCCTATAGGATTTACAAGTCCCATGTCCTCACTCAGTTGAGCATCAGAATTCTCAAAATACACAACAGTTAGAAGCCGCTTGCTCAGTTACTGTTGACCGTCACATGAGTAGAACAGAACCACAGTCCCATCACCACATGGGCACTGTAATCACTGAGCACAATGGAGCAGAAAGCATCTATTTATGGAGAGCACAGCATAATGGCAGAGAGGTTGGTTGAATTAAGCTCTCGAGAGATGGTTGCCATGCTAACAGATGGTGACAGAAAGCATTCAGTCTTTTGATTGCATCTGTTATTAACTAATGAGACAACATTTTGCAAGTATTTGGAAAGGTGTGACAGCAATAGTCGTTACATGTAGACATTTGTCAAGCTAGTGCCATCATTTGATTACTCTATTACTGCTAGTGATTGGTCAAACTATGGCCGCCTTTGCAACGTAGTTTCAGGCCAGCCATGTACAGCAGAAGCTCTGACATCCACTTTCTACTATCATTTCATTGTTGACTTAGCCATAGTGTACTCATCAGCCAGGGCAGACATTGCAATAAAACTATTTTTGCCTTCATTAGTTCCTTTTGACCCTGCTTTTCACAGCCTTTTAGAGTGTTGCTTTTTACTGAAGTGAGTGTTTTGGACTTCTTTAACAAAAGCTACATACGGTGGTTGGTGGCACACGCTCCCGCCCTCCGAGTGTAACGTATTTCGCTCGTAAATGTCCTTGCAGTCATCTTATTCCTGCGATGTCTTATGTTTCAATTAGCACTCTAGTGTTATGAATGACTGAAGTGAGGTAGACTTGCATTCTTTACAATTTGGGCTCTCTGACATTTTTTTGGGTCTACCACTTGACTTTTTTGTTCCATAAGCACTGTATTCAAATATAAAACAGTCCAGAGTATATATAAAGTTTATAACAAATACATACATTGGCTTTCAGGAAAATACATACGTAGATATGTTTACATATGACTGATATTATATGTATTATAGCTATGTTTACATATATACCATACCCATGTTATATACTACACACATCATGTCATTTTTACCGTTAGCATGCTAACATATGACCAATATATCCTTTCGCACGTATAAGAAATGCTTATTTTTGAGAAAGACTACAGTGAAAGAAACAAACGCCACCAAGAAAAGATTTTTAAAAATACACACAAGAGTACATTAATCCCTCGTTTATCGTGGTCAATTGATTCCAGACCCGACCGTCATAAGTGAATTAAAAAGTAAGCTTCCTTATTTATAAACAGAATATTTTTGTCATTAGAGCATTGAAAACCTGTTCATGACCTTCTAAATAGTTTTTAACACTATTAGAGCCCTCTAGACATGACATAACACCCCTACAGTCACCTTTATACTCGTATTACCCAAAACAGTAGACGAAGTAACAGGAAATAAGCCATTTAAGACATAAATAAATCCCATGCTCGTGTGTTGCTGTAATGTGTTCCG
Organism: Dunckerocampus dactyliophorus; assembly: GCF_027744805.1. Lineage (NCBI taxonomy): Eukaryota > Metazoa > Chordata > Actinopteri > Syngnathiformes > Syngnathidae > Dunckerocampus > Dunckerocampus dactyliophorus. The sequence goes on along the minus strand of NC_072832.1, from coordinate 12,194,122 downwards.
GTGCTAGGGGAGCTGAGTGAAGGGCGGACAGGAAGTGGCGTTGAGGGTTCAGAGTTGAGTTTTAGCTTGGCATGGGTCCCAGCTGCAACAGTAGCTCATGTTTTTATTAGAGATTATTGTGCCTGTTGTGAGATCATGCAAACCTGCAATAAAAGCGTGTTGTTCCGGCAATCTGGTGCTCTGGGCCGTTCACAGCACCTTTCAGTGCATCGTCTGAATGCCTTATGTTTGTATTTTAGCACATTTAGCCATTTTTATGCTTGAAAATGCTTAATGTAGGCCAAAATATGTAAATTTAGCTAAATATGCACATTCTTGACTAATATTAAGACCCTATTCAACCACAAACCTTAGATATATTATATTAATTTATGAATTAATATATTTTTGGAAAACCCTAAGAGTGAAACCATGAAATCTGAAGCACAAAGTGCAGAGGAACAAATGTCATAAGTAGCCGTGTATACGTATTTTTTTAATTTGCCACTGTATCTGCTATTACAAAGGACAGTATCTGACCCTTTTCAATTTGCTTTGGAGGTCACATTGGAATACAGCCGTGCTAGAACCAAAACAGCCGCAGTTAGAGGTGAGCTGTGCTTCTTCCTACTCCTTTTCGGGCATGTTGCGTACATTTGTGACATGTTTGGATTATACTGGAAATGTTGACTTCTATTCCGCTTTGGAAATATTTGATTTGATGTCCGAAATAATAAACCTTCAAAAGAAAAAGAAAATTTTAGTTTAAGTTGGCGTCATTTGGTTGTTGGGAAAATGAGCTCTATAACTTTGTCTAAGGTGCTTAAAACAGTAATTTCTAAAAACAAAGTAATACCGCATTGACTCAAATATAAGACAACCCCTATTTTTCAACTCCACTTTATTGGAAAAATATTTTAAGTTGGAATTTTATTTTTTATTTTTTTTATCAGTTAAATACTGTAACTGGCAGATTGAAATTAAAAAATGATATCTTTTTTTTAGCTGTTAGTTGTTTTATGGCTTTCATTGAAATGATCACACATTATGGGATTTGGGAAATTATTGATCATACAGAGGGTGAAATGATTGTACAAATATGATCATTAGCGTATGTCTGGCAACGCTGGAGTTGTTATTAAATGTGGATGACTGGCAATGAATCATTGTTACACAGACATCTGAGAGAAGCAAATTAAGAGGACGTTTCTAATAGAACCACATTTGCCAGCGGTCCGTGGAGTTGTAGCAGCACAAAGAACGTCAGCAAACAAAAATGTTGCAGTGACACAATCAGATAAAGGGACGTGTTACTTGGATGAGACACACCTTTATGCTCTGCATTCATTTCCACAGCAATTAATCTTGATGCTTTCTATAGTCTGCTCATTGGTAAAGGTGATGTAAAGAAAAAAAAAATTATTCTCTTTTTAATTTAGTTTTTTCCAATATGGAGTGCCCCTTGGTTAGTGACATTCAATAGCTTGTAAGCTTTCAGATATTAAATAAATATCCCTTTATTGTGTTTCGCAAAGGTGAGGCTCGTGTATTGCCTCTTGTGACAAATATCCCTTTTCTTATCAGTCACCAATCCCCAAACCCCTAGAACCCGCAGAGGAGCGTTTCTTAATTAAACCTTTATTTATCTATTTGATTGGTATATAAGGAGGGCAAGTCTGAGTTCTATCTCATATATGGCCAAGAGAGCTTTAGGGCCCGAGGGAATAGGTCTTCATAATGTGAACATCAGGCCCACTGAGGACTGCTGTTTTTGTCTGCGTCTAAGCTGAAGGCATAGTAAGGAGGAGATGAGCCAGTTGTCATGTGAATAGATGGAAACTAATGAGATGAACTTTGTGAAACAGGAGGGGGTGAAGCTGCATGAGTAGGTGGCATGATATTGATAAATAAAACAAGCAACTCACAGCTTTTACATCTATTTGCAGGAATTACATGCATGTGTCTGAGGCGGAATCTTCCTTCTAGCCATGTACGAGTTTACGGAGGCCAAATCCTTATTAACACAGACCTTTAGTTTCAGCTGCTGTGCAGAAAGCAATTACTGTAACAGCAGTCACAACAAATATTTTGAAGGTGAATAACACTGTGTTTCATTATCCAAAAGTGAGGAGTGATGCATTTCTTTCCACTAAGTCATGAGACTGCAGCATATTTATTTGTGTCTACTCCTTCACATTTCCTTGCTGCGTTTCATGTGTTAAATGTTACTTTTTTTTGTTTGGGCTTAATCATACTCCTTCACCAGTGAAATGGTCCTGAAGAGGTCACAAGACAGCTCCAGTGTGAATACTCAGAGACAAGCGTTACACACTAAAACCATTATGTGTCTAAAGCATTGAAAATGAAAATGACTGTTGAGACCAGGGGCGGGCATAGGACAAAAATTCCTTGATCCTCTATCACAGTGGTCCCCACCCCCCGGGCAGCCGTGGGTCAGTTGGTACCGGGCCGCACAGAAAGAAAAAATAATTTCTATTATTTCATTTTTCTTAATGTTTTATTTTGAAAAGTGTCCGGTTTCTGTCTGTTACATCCGTCTCACTTGACGCATGTCCATTGTGCGTGTTCTAACTTTATCTCGTGCCGCACAGATAGACTACTATTACTACTATTTTTCTTTCACCTCATATTTGGTGTCAAATGCTGATACTATGTGGGAATGCATAAAGGTAAGTTTTGATGACTTATTGAGGGCTAATGTGCACATTTGTCTCAAGTTAATTCATGCTAGCGCACTGCCTTTTACCACACACGTCAAACAGCGATGTAATAATCTCTCTGGAAAAACCTGGCTGGAACTTGAACTGGTGGATGGTGGGTCGGCATTCATTTTGTGCTTTTAATTTGATGTTATTCATGTCTTAGTTTTACACAATACATAATAAATAAGATAAATTAGATCCCTATAATGTACAGTTTTGCATCTGTTGGCGTACAATATGGCTGCTCGTCATTGCTGTCTTTATCGACAATCGAGTCTTCAATCAAGGTAAAAGTGACTTCTGCCTTTCATTTGTCATTTATATGCATTTCGAATTGTTTTCTGCATGTAAAACTATAATTGTAAAACTATTTGAAGAAAAAAAAAGTGTTTGTGTAAACATTTTTGGGTGTCTGGAACGAATTATTTGGATTTACGTGGTATCTTATTTCTATTGATTCAGTTGGAGTCGGACCTTCTGGAACAGATGGTTCCACTGTTTTTGCATTCACTGTACTTTTTGTTTCACAGTGTGCTCACAAACTTACATATAGATAGAACTGAAGTAAATTGGAAATAAAATGATATCATGAAGTAATCCCTCGTTTATCATGGTTAATTGGCTCCAAACCCGACCGTGATGAGTGAATTTCTTATTTAATTCCTTATTTATAAATCCCATATTTTCGGAGTTAGAGCACAGAAAACATGTTTGCTACCTTGTACATATGGTTTTGAACATTATTAGAGCATGAAATAACACTCCTATAGTCCCCTTTACTCTCCTATTACCCAATATAGTAGATACTATGAGAGAGAACAAGCCATTTAAGACATAAATAAGACTTGTGCTCGTGTGTGTTGCAATAAATGTCTTCCGGACGTGTGGACAGGAAGTGACACCAGGGGTTCAGAGTTGAGTTTTAGCTGGATTATGGCCACAAGAGTAACCCATGTTATTATGATTATAATTAGAATTATTATGTTATTATTGTGCCTGTTATGGGATAATTCGAACCTGCAAAAAAAGCCTGTTGTTCCGGGGATGAACTCCACGTGTGTTACTAGTTACACCTAGTGGCCAGTGTGGAATACTGCATTTCATCAAAGTCTTTTAATGCTTTATACTGTACTTATATTTTAGTTATTTTAGCTATTTCTATGCTTGAAAATGTTTAATTTAGGCCAAGTGTATGTAGAATTTGCTGGAATATTCATATGCTTCGACTGATAACATGCCATTTCATTAATGCAATTTCTCCACTCAAAATAATACTGGAAATAATCCACAAAGTCAGGGAAATTGCAGCAAGACAGCAGAGTACTGTACATGTGGCCTGGTGTGAGTACAGTACGACCTTACACACTCGTTCATTCAAACACAACATGCTCTCTTCTTTCACATGCATTGCTAAGAAAACTGAAGTTAGATGTGCAAGTTTTCTTTATTTTTCTCAAGCTGCTGCCCTCACACGTTGAAAACCACTTAGCTAACCAGAAGACATTGCAAAACTGATTGAATTTTTACTGAAGAATACTACATGCCATGTCATAGTACTAAGCGACAATGGGAAGGGAAATCAATTCTGTTCAAGTTCTCCTTGACTGCGTTAACTGAAATATCCCATTTCAACAATACCATCCGCAGTGGCGGGGTACACAAATGACACTGTGCACACATGGAAAGCTTACGTTTAAACACATTTTGTAAAACGTATAGTCGGGAAGTAGAATTATTTGAAGGCAGTATGTTTCCGCTGCTTTGAGGAGCAATTTATTCTGCCTATCCCAGATGAAAAACTATTCAAATAACCAATAAATCAAAGATCCCAGAGCATAGCTCCAAAGAGCCAACCATTATCACCACTAATAGCTGAGACAAGCATTTATATTGCATTACACCTCTTAATGAGGACTTGTTGGTCAATCAAGCGCTGGAAATAAGACTTTCTTAGATGAAGCATGTAGGTTGTGCCCCCTGGAGAGCGCGTTGTAAACTGCATTACACCTGGTAATACATATCAAATCTCTTCTCATTAAACATTATTCTTTGCCCCCTCCTTCATCCTCCTCAACCCCCCCACCGGGAACAGCTTAGGTCATTACAGTCTGCTGTCAAAACCTGTGACCGCTGCGTGTTGGAGCTCAGGATTAAAGGCTGTGAAAACAAGAACAAGCAAGGGAGGGACTTGAAAGCTGACAGAAGGAGCAAGGCCTTAAATATTTTCTCTTTCTTTCCCTGTTTTTTTCCCCTTCAGCTACAGTTGACCGCATGCTGATTCTCGCAGCTACTTTGCAGAGAGCCGCACTAATGTGACGGGATATGGAGTCACATGGAAAACACGGAGAAGAAGGAAAGCGGTGAGGCGAAAGTGAAGACTCCTGCTTGTTCAGTGAGGTGATCACTGCTTCTTGCTCAGGACTTTTAGCAACTACAGCCTCATAGAAATAGAGCAAATCTAGCGTACTCGAAATACGCAGGACAAATAACAGTAACTTTGCATTACTTGTGTGTTGATGCGAAATTATGTCAGCATGTCAAGCCAGGCCATGCAGGACAAAAAAAGAAATTATATAAAGATGATTTATATGAAGAGGGTATACATCAGACAGGCACTACACATCAGGTTAGTGTAGCATAATGCCACAAAGGATGCTACTGTGTTGTATTTTCAAATTTGATGGAAAAATGAATGTGGGTAATAATATTGATATTGTAAAACAAATTAGAATTAGAAAATAAGCATTGCAGAAGCCAAAGAAGAAGTCACACAAACGTCTACATCAGATGTCACCAACCTTTTTGTGCCCAAGATCCCTGGCCTCGGATGTAAACCTGCGCAAGATCTACCCGCCAGTACGATAGCTGTAGCACTGCACTGCCAAAAAATTGAACTCTTATGGGCTATTTTTGTTGTCATTGTTATGTTTGTCCAAACGAGGGTACCTTTAGTTGTATCAGTCATTAAAATGAACAAGAAACGCAAGAAACAAGGGTGGTTGAATATTTTTTTCCATGACTGTATATCAGGGGTCACCAACGTGGTGCCCGTGGGCACCAGGTAGCCCCCCACGACCATATGAGGTGCCCGCAAGCCTGCTTTTCATTCAGGTTTTCAGGTGCAGGGTCGTCAAACAGCGGTTGCTTACATGCAGATGTTGCAGCGGGCATCCCTCATGACTGAGGGCTCTCGTCTGTGTGGTAACAGCTGGGTTTTTCAACAAGACCACGCTGTAGTTCACAATGCTGGCTTGATGAAGGACTTCTTCAGGGAGAATAACATCACTCTGTTGGACCATCCTGCATGTTCCCCTCATTTAAATCCCATAGAGAACATTTGGGGATGGATGGCAAAGGACGTTTATAAAAAATGGTCATCAGTTCCAGACAGTTGATGCCCTTCGTGAAGCCATCTTCGCCACTTGGAGCAATGTTCCCACTAGCCTCCTGGAAACACTCGCATCAAGCATGCCCAAAGCAATTGTTGAAGTGAGTAACAAGAACGGTGGAGTTCCTCATTACTGAGTCCGACTAAGAAAATTTTTTGGTTTGGAGAGTTTTTTGTTGTTTTTTGAGAGATGGTCTTCAACTTTTGATCAGCTGATAAACAGCCTATTTCAGTTTAATTGTTGTTTTCAATAAATTACTAAATTATTAGTAATTTGTCTCACTCCCCCTTTTTGCTTTTGCATATTATAGTTCTACTTAAAACCTCGTTAAGATCCAAATGTGCAAAATGCATATTTCTAGCAATTTTTCAACTTGATCAAGAGTGTATATAGGTTCCAATAATATTTCAATGATAACGCCAGAAGAAACAGGTCTCATTTCATGCTGTTCAATACCAGCGTTTCATAAAAATCCAGCTTTGTCTTCGAGCAGTTCTTCTCAAATAGTGTGGCGGCCCCCACCCACCCTCCCCACCCTCAGAGAGGACTTTCAATACAAGTGTAGACCTGCCAACATGTATGAATTTGTCGTACTCAGCGTGCAATTTGACTCACATACGCTTGTATGCTTCACCGCTCTCCACTTTGTTGCATTTCACTGGTTTCGGTTTCGAGTTGAGTCTCTACAGTGCAGATACATAAATAGATATTATCATTGTCTCAATAGTATTTCAAATCGGGGGGGGGCGTGAAAACATTTCTATCCCATGACATAAAATAATTGAGAACCATTGATCTATAGTCAGGATGTCATAGGCTTAAAAGATAGATGATTTTATCTCGTTTAAAAGCAGACACACACTTGCGCCGACCCAAACAAAGAAAAGGAGAGTGAGGTGGTATACAGGTCCGTCGTCATGTCACCTCACTGCTACCCCGAAAAGAGGAAAAAAAACACAACACTACCCCTAAACAAAGCAAACCCGGAAACAAGACAGCCGGTCACACCAGGACAAACAAGAAACTAGAAACTAACAGAAGTAAAGTAACAGAAGCTATTTGGAAAAAGCAGAAGGGATACATGTGACTGAATACAAATTAACGGAGTGGACATTGAAAATGTGAAGGAATATAAATTCCTGGGGGTCAAAATAGATGAAAAAATTAGTTGGAAATCTCATTAAATATATACAACAAAAGGTGGCGAGAAACATCTCTATACTCAATAAAGCAAAATATGTTTTTGATCAAAAATCACTCCACACTCTGTATTGTTCCTTAGTATTACCATATCTAATGTATTGTGTGGAGATATGGGGTAATAATTACAAAATCAATCTTCACTCACTCACTGTACTGCAAAAAAGATCTATTTTTAAAATCACAGATATTAAAATTTGAAGATTTAGTACTTTTTCAAACCGCTAGAATAATGCATAAAGTTAATAATAACTTGTTACCCAAAAACCTCATACAGTATTTCTCTATCAGAGAGGAGAAATATGATCTTAGAGGAAAATTAAACTTAAAACGCGAGAACTACGCTGAAAACCCACAGCATTTCAGTGCGTGGAATTAAATTATGGAACGGATTGAGTAAGGAACTCAAACAATATACAGAGATGAGCAAATTCAAAAAAACAATATAAGCAGTTGGTGTTTGCCAAATACAAGGCAGAAGAGTCTTGATCATCACAATGATTGTTCTGTCAGGTTTGGGTTTTTTTTTTAAGTTTTGCTTTTTTTTTATTTATATTTGATGGATAGATGGACAGATGGATAGCTAGATAGATAGATATACTTTTTTGTCTTCTTACTGTTATTTATTATGTATTATTATTCTGATTATCATAGAAAACATGACATGGAATGCAGGAAGTGAACTACATGTACTGTACAAGATGTGGAATAGATGGGGGGTAGGATTAAATAAGCTTTGCTTCTTCCTACTCCTTTTGGACATGTGGAACTGTGAAAGAATGATTCATGAGATGTATTCCATTGCAACCTTCATGTTCAAATAAACTAAACCAAACCAAAAAAAAAACCCCAGGCTGCTGCCCAGCGAGAAGCACCTGGGTGGCCCGGGAGAATGACAAGGAGGTGGAGACAAGCCTGCAGCGGACAAAAGCTGCACGAACAGACCAGGGAGCAGATAGAGAGCAAAGCATACCTGCACATGTTTATATCCTCCAGAGAGGGCGAGGCCAATCAGCTCATTCCTGAAAACACAAGGGAAAAAATCAAAAGGGCGAAGCACTCAAAGAAAAAGTGCCCATCCCTATAAAGCGCTCACTTTAACTTTTTTACCGCAGCTTTTAACATGCATTTTAAACGTATTTATTTACCAACTATGAACTTATTAACACTTTTTAAACCAACCCACAAATCACATGAAACTACTGTCTTTGACCAAAAGACATGACAAACATTTTATGCTTTACTATCATGTATTGATCATTTTATTATCGACTTTGAGGTGTGTTTTCTACATATAACATATCATACATATAAATTTCACTGATCATTATTCCTAAATAAATGCTTAGTCTACACTTTATCCTGCATTTATGAATGCATTGTTGAATTTATTTCTCTTTCTATCTTTTATTTATGGAATTTCAGGAAGTGGACTATCTTTTTAATGACAAAATGTAAACACTTAAATGATTGCCAACATATTTTCAAAAAATGACCGGCATTAGCTGAGGCATGGAGACGGTGTAGGATTAAATAAGCACTGATTTTCCTACTCTTTTCGGACATGTTGAAAAGTCAAACTACAACTGTATTTGTGAACATTAATTCAAAATTAGTATGTCATTGTGTGAGTGTGTGTGTGTGTGTGTGTGTGTGTGTGTGTAGTCACACAGCAATACTGCTGAGTAGGCCTGTTGGTGTGTTATTTTCTCTGACATCCCCCCAGTCATTTAATCCTCTATTGGGGTTCAAACACCTTGTTGCTGTGCATGATCAAAGTGTCTCCACGGTGAATGCTGACAGATGAATATCTATCAAGCTGCCAGTGGAGCTGATGTGGCAGGTCTGCTTCCTGACAAGTGTCACACGTAATGGGATCAATAATGTCGACTCACCCTGCTGTCTTACTGAACCCCTGTTTGTTAATTTGCCTGCCTTCCTTTCTTTGTCTTCATTTTCCTGACTGCGTGCTAAGTAAAGTTTGCATAATTATCCCACTATCTCACAGTGTCCGCCGAGAAATATTCAACAAATGTGGTTGATGACCCCCAGCAAAGAAGCACAATCCAGGTTTAAGCCCTAAATATATCTCACATACTTATTAAACACATTTAAAATCATAAAATGTATAAGTATTCACGACTAATGGATGATAATGAAAGATGATCGATGAACAAATGGAATCGGAGTTACGGTCTCGCCTTTAGGCTGGTGATCAGGCTGGCTCTACGCACTTCTGTTTGTTGCGGCGCTGCCTCCGTCTCTTTCTAAAGTGGCTGGCGGCGTCATGCGACCCCGCTGCTCTCCGGCTAGCTGTCAGAGAAGGCGTTTTTCCAAGCTGTGCCTACAGTTTACCTGGTGTAATCCCAGTAGCGACTTAATGAAAATGTTCACTTTCACTTTTATACAGCGCCAAAGCACTTTACACTTGGGGCAGGTCTAGAACCACGCGCCTCGTACATTAAGGAGAACCAACCGAACCCCACATGAACAAGCACTTGGCGACTGAGGAAAGGAAAAAACCTCAAACAGAAACCAGACTATGTGGGGCAGCCATATTTGTAGACCAGTTGGGTTGAGATTGAGAGCAAGAGTGGAGGGACAGATGGTAGATAGAGATGGAAAAAACAGGACAGAGGGGAGGACGGGGGAGGGTGGAGAGAACAGTGGCTTTATCAACAAAAGTAATGGTCGCATGACAGCAATGATGGTAATGGTTCACTCGGAGAAGGGGAGTGTGAAGCTCGGCGTGTAAATCGAATATCCCTCCCTCACTCTGTCGCGTTTTTTCTAAAATGAATTAATACATGATCACTGTTTCGTGGTTGACTATTATTGTGTGTGGAAGTGGTACGTTTTTGCCTGCTTAGTTTGTCCTTCTTCCTCACTCGGTTTCAAACCCATTCTTACGTTTAGGATAAATAAATTGGAGGCTAACTAGTTAGCTCGGTATACGGTATCGCTATGTTTAAAGCAGCGCCCATCTGTTGTGTCACTTCATATATCCCGTAGCACACAAGCGGTAGGCAATGTGGTGTAAACAAAGCTAGCAGCACTGTCGGAGAGTACGTCTTTGTATGGCAGATGCATGTCAGACTGGCATGACTACAGTATATCAATCAAGTGACAAACGTCAATAATGAGGATGGATGGCAGGCTGATTGCCATTTTTTTTTTAATGCCATGTGGCATTTGCGATACTACAACAACAACAAGGAACTTAACCAATGCTAACGGTGAGTTGTGTCTTTTTATCTAAGGTGACTATAGGGGTGTTATTTCATGTTTACAGGGCTCTAATCATGTTAAAAACGTTTTGAGGTCATAAACAGATTTTCTATGTTCTAGTAAATATTCAATTTATCTGTATCAAATCGTACTTCGTGCAAATCAACTTTTGTGAAGCCTGTTTTTTCAGAAAAAAAAATAAAATAAAAACAACAAAAATTTAAGTAATTTTTTTTTTTTAAACAAAAATCTGCAAATTTGTAGGGATGCGAATGCTCAATCACAAATATGCAAGCATCCACTGTGCTGTCAATCACACTCGTTTTTTGTTTTTTTTGGGCCCCCTAGAGGCAGGAGTATATCACTGATTGGGTTCCAAAGACCCATCAGGGTCATGAGCAGGCCCCCCCACCTCGTCCTTCATCCTGCCCCTGAATGGTAGCCCTGATTATCTCATAGTTTTGCTGGATATTCCCTTGTCTCGACTCTAAAAAGGTCTGCATTATTTCCAGCTCTCCAAACTTGTCAAAACCAATTTACTGTCCTATTATTCCCTCAACTGATTTCACCACCACCCCTCCTCACAGCCCCTCACTCCACAAATCCTTGACCCTGCGTTTTTCCTCAATCGAAACTCCCAACACGACCCGTGCAACCCCGAAACTCCCTCCGTCCCCGTCATGTGGACTCCAGTGTTGCTTCAAAACCTCTACCTTTTCTTTTCAGGGTAAGTTCTTTCATGTGAGGGCAAACGATGGTGGATCAGCCTCTCACACACATTAACGAGCCTTTGTGCAAATGAAAGCAGACAGTGAGTCACTGGCGAAACTAAATAAAACCTGTCTAATAGAGAGCAACCAAGCTGAAAAATGTGTGCAGCACTTCTATCATCATATCCTGCACAGCCCCTCGCCGCCCTCCATGCCTCTCCCATCAATTAGCGCCTCACCAGTGACAACACAGAGGATCTTCATTAGTGGAGAATGCTCAATTATATCAGTTGATATTGCTTTCCAAAATTAATTATCCCACTTGCATGGCATGGCTGACTGAGCCTGCCCCCACCCCAGGGCGCAACAGTTACTGATGCGATTTGCTTTTGGCTCCAAAGTCTGCTTCCCTCTCCTCGCCTCGTGTTACCCTTCTTTTCCTCTGCACTCATTCAGCGCAGTCAATACCATTGATCACCAATCACAGCAAAGCCACCCTTTTCCACAGCACCACACGGAATTTGGGAGCTTCAAATTGTTCACAGAGATTGCTATACTTGTATTATCCGGCTTTTCCACACACAAAAAGTGCTCCTCCTGTAAGACAGATAGAATTAGTTCTACAAAAAGCTCATCAACAGATCCCTTTCTCTGTATAATCCCTGATCCTTTGCTCATCCTACAGGGAATAACAAAAATAGACAGCCTTTACCTCCTCCTGAGAGCAGACTGCGAAGGAGGTGCAAGCCGCAGATAAGGTGAAGCGCTGGTGTCTCAAAACTATGTTTACTTTTGCACTTCGTACCCAAATGGATTGCTGCGATATCTGAAATATGTTTTTGTGATGCATGCAAATCACCTATGTTGGTCTCAACACCTTTTTCTGGAAAAAAAAGGAAAATACTTTTTTGGTTGGTTTAAGGTAATAATGCTAAATTCACTTCAGTGAAAACAAAAGGGTTGAATGCAATCCATTGTGGGACGTGGGTGCACCTCAGATTTCTTCAGATTTCAAATCAATTGTTCCCTTAGCAAATAACGGAAATTGGATTAATCTGCTCCAGTGTCAAGCTGCTGCCATCAATAAACCTGAAACCTTGAAACTTGTGTTAGTATTAGTATGTGCTGTGCGACAACGCTGTACCTCACCAACGAAAAGGTCATTTTGAATGGCATGTTTAGCTTCAAAGCCCAACAAGACCAGAGTTATATGTGTCTGCTGTCGCTGTGGGATGAGTTGTCACGGAGTACGTCAACTGCCAGAGAGAAGTGAAAGGGTACTGGAGCACTACCGGTAATTTTTTTTATTGTCATTTATACAATGCTACCTTGGCAAAGGAGTGTTCCAACTGTTTTGCGATGCGAGCTGTCTTTCAGCTGATTTTTTGCTGCGAGCTCAAATTTGGATTACGAATTACTAGTTTCCGGCAGGCATAGTCGAAGACATCTATTTGGGGGCTTGTGCCAGTGTGACCATGACTGAAAACGGGAATGGAGCAGCTCTAGCATTAGCAGCGTGCTAGCTAGTCAAAACATACGTACATTATAGCAATCTCGTTTATCTTATTTATTATGTATTGTGTAAAACAAAGACAGCAACATCAAATTAAAAGCACTAAATGAATACAGACCCACCATCCACCAGTACGAACCTGGAGTTTGCTTTTCAGAGTGGTGCACCGCTCAATAAGGTCACCAAATCTCACCTTTATGCATTCCCACATAGTATCAGCATTTGGCACCAAAAATGATGTGGGAGAAATGCAGTATAGTAGTCTATCTGCGCAGCCTCAGAGAGAGTATGATGGTGCGTTCAAGGACCGTCGAACAAAATGAGACAAGGTAGCCCCCCCACGACCACAAGAGGTGCCCGCAAGCCTGCTTCTCATTCAGGTTTTCAGTTAATAATGAAAGAACAGTAGAAAGAAATGCATCCTGAAATACAAAATGTGAGTTGTGGACACCAGCATTTTGTTCATGTTCTGGTAAAACAAGCATATTCGCTTTGTTTGGGTTCAAAATAAGCTCTGAAAATAAATGTTACAAAAATGAGTAGCTCTTGGCTATTTTCATTTTGTAAAAGTAGCTCTCACAAGGAAAAACGTTGGTGACCCCTGCTCTACATCAACAAATTTAAGCATTGAATCGTATCGCTTCGTATCGTTTGTGCACTGCACCGAATCATTCTGTTTTTAACATATATCGTTTTTGAGTCGTATCTTAACCTGCGTATCTAGATGCGTATCGAATCGTTTACCACAAAGAGATTTACACTTATTATAGATTAAAACGTCTTTCTGTCGGCAATTAATTGTGATTAATTATGAGTTAACTATGGACAAAATGTGATTAAGTGGGATTAAATATTTTAATTGATTGACAGCCCTAATACATATTGCGCGTGTGTGTGTGTGTGTCTATACACACATATTTGTGACTGCTCTTCAATCATAATTCCAAAGAGGGATGCACTGACAGAGTCAAACATTAGGCAAGAAACAAAAGAAGACAGAACATTACGAGGAAGACACTGCCTGAATATAAAATAATACCTATAGCAATTAAATAGCCGCTTGCGCCACAGCTCACATTTAGCAGCAATGCAGTAGTGTTGTTTATGGCTTTCTGCACTGAATTAAAAGAAAAGACAAAACATTGTGATCCTGGGCCTAGTATGTCCAAGCTAAGACAAATAACATCACAAAAAGCAGTACGTGGGAACTTTAAAAGAAGAAATAGTTTTTGAATGGAAAATTGTTATTTCTTATGCTTACATGGTCCTTTGGTGGTGGGTATTCCGATGACATTGCAATTAACAACGTAAATGTTAGTTTGGAAAATTCATCAATGCATTGTCATAATTGTCCAAGACGCAATTTGAGATAAAAATCACAAATAAAAATATTTTTAGGCTTACTGTTGTGAAAAAAAATATTTCTTGAGAAAACAAGGTCAGACAACATACAGAGTGCATGGCGGTCTGCAGATGTCGGGCCAAGAGTGGCCTCTGACTACAACCGTTACTCCATTGCATGCTAATGAATTACTTTGTAAGAGAAAGGAATGACTTCCCTGATGCCACTTTGTCAATTGCATCAAAATGTAATACTTGGGTGTCAACAGATGTTTTCAGGACCCCCTACTGGTACTTACTGGGGAGGCAGCCTCTGGGAGATAACCTGATCAAACAATGGTGTCCTGGTTGATCCTGACGTAATTGAATTTACAAGAAGAGACAACCTATATTGAAATGGAACACTCAGAGCCCCCAGACAGTATACAGAATCAAATATGTTACATTTTTATCACAAAACGTCCTTCCTAGCTTGTTTAGAAAATGGCAACCGGAACAGGAAGTCATCTACGTTACATCATCTATGCCTCATTAGGGACTTTGGGTGAGAGGTGGGGTACACCCTGGACTGGTCGCCAGCCAATCGCAGGGCACATATAGACAAACAACCATTCACACATACCTGTGGACAATTTAATTCCATGTGGAGGAAATCGGAGTACCCGGAGAACATGCAAACTCCACACAGATATGCCCAAGCGGAGATTCGAACCCAGATCTTCCTGATATCCTGACTGTGTGGCCAACATGCTAGCCACTAGGTCACCGTGCGGCCCTTGCATACACTTTATTTCCGCAAATTTTTGGTTGAACAAATTGTACAACTTTTGGACAGTCCTGCTGTACATGGAAAGTTAATGGACTGTATTCAAAGGACAGTGTTACTGCAAAGGCCACTTGCACATGCTAAATTACAACTTTGAACAACTTGCCACCATAAACGCTACAGTTGACAATATAACAAAAATGTACTGTGGAACAAAAATGATGATATGTAGTAGAATCAGGCAGTCTTTGCCCTCTAGTTGGCCGGCCTCACAGAAGGTGGGCCAGTTAGTTATGTTTCAAAGTAGCTCAGGCAGGGGAACACACTCATTAAACATCATTCTTCCTCTCCTCTCTTCATGATGGCCCCTTTCTAGCCCACCCTCTCTTCCTCTCTCTCTGTTTCTCCTCTTCCTTGTTTCAAAGACTAAAAAGCCTTTCTGCTCCTTCGTCCGGAGGTAGATCACTTTAATTCTGCTTCACAGATCTTTTTCAAAAAGACCCAAGACCCGGGGACCTCAGAACCGTTGACCGTTGGATGAACTCGGGCCGACCAGCCAGGTCCTGGACGCTTGTAAACACGGCCATCGTCTCACACGCTCTTATTGCCCCCCAAAGCATGTTGGGGTTTTTTGTTCCCCCGTGCCTCCAAAGGCATCAGTATTTGAGCACTTGCAACCACTTGTCACACTGTCTGCTCTTGTTGGCTGTCACTTTGCACAGAGAGGCTGCTTAATGATTTAAAAGTACATGACAGGGAGTGCATTTTGCATCGCCAGCCAGGCTGTGACTTGCCCCATGAATGATTTTATATGAGAAATCAACCCTCGCTAAAATATACATCATTTATACGCGTTTATTGCCGGTGTTTATTACTTTACATTGACTGTGCTATTACTCGCTGTTATCACAAACTGGCCAGGTCTATAAACTGGCGGTTAATACAGGAAGAAAGATGCAATCCCTTGACTTCTATTTTTCCACTTCCTTCCACAAAGGGCAGGCGCATGAAGGATTTGTGGTGATAATGTTTTCAGGTGCCAGAGATTAGGGATTAAACACGTTCCAATATAAAGAGCACAACTGCTATGGTGATGACCTTTGCTTAGATGACATGTATGTTTGGAGCACGCTGACATTAATATTGCTCACTGATTCATTCATTTGTGTTTTTATTATTGAGCGACAAATGCTTTGAGAGATCTTGCATTCCATTAAAAATTCTAACCATAAAGTCGGCTCTCAAAATTTGAACCCGCCCAAAATCGACCAAGATGTTTTAACAGGACTCAGGGAAGAGGCCATGTGCTAGCACCAGCCACACGCTAGCAGATACCGTAGTTGCTCCAATTAACACCTTCATTCTATTAACCGCAGAGTATCTTGTCGCTGGGGGTGTGGCCAACAAAAGCAAATAACCACCCAGGTCTATAATTAGCGTCTGGTCAAAAAACATTGGCTTAAGATCTGTGGCTGTAGGCAACCCCTCGATGGAGTTTTCCTCAACTCATGTGGGCAGAGAGAGCCAATTATTCAGATTAACGCTCTGTCCGCTTTGTCGCCAACTGACCTGTTGATACCAGAAATGCTCCAATTAAGGCTTCTAGTCAGTTAACCACTGAGTGACCTGTAGTCGCCAGGCGTGTGGTTTACGAAAGCTGATAACCCCCAGGTCTCTAATTAGTGTTGGGTCAAAACAGCTGTGGCTGACGTAGTTTATTAATTCCTCAAGACAGCAGTCGCTGCATTTGAAATATCAGAAAAAAAAACGATAATAAAATAAAAATACTTGAGTAAAAAAAAATGTGAAAATGAATGCTTTTTTTCCCCATGAGGGGTCAGCATTCGACAGCTTTATCTACTTCTGCATGCGCTTAAAATGTTGGTGCACCACACGGCTACATTACACTCGCCTTACTGTTGATTACGATAAAATCAACTTACTGTTATTACAAAATTGGCTCAATTGCTGCTGTGTTGTGCAATATACTTGCTAATATGTCACCATGTGGTCAAAGAGAGCCAATTATTCAAATTAACGCCCTGTCCTAGTTGCGGTTTAGGGGAATAAATGCCTAATTAGAGCATTTATGGTATACTTCTCAGCACTTGTCATCAAAGGTAGAGTTAAGGTACAAATGTATGACACTTTGCATTACAATAGTAGCTCATTTCTTTTTACACTTGTGATATAGCTGCCGTTAACAGCGACATGCACTAGGTGAGTGTACAGTATGAAAGACTTTTATCACGCTCTCCGTATTTGCTACGACAGTTAGTGTTGGGTGGTTACATTTATATAGTCCTTCAAGTTCAAATGTTACTCAGGAACATCGCCTGTACCGCTAATAAGACTAAAGGGACGGCTTGACCTTGAAACAGATTATTTTCACCTCCATTACTTCCTTTTAGGATGGTTTTTTTTTTTAGGCTTTATGTTCAACCATTAAAGAAATCTTTCCAAAAAAGCTAATGAGTGCTGACTTGCTGCCAATCTCTTAGCTGTCTGTGGACATGAGGAGACACAGCAGACTGAGCAGGCCAACAAAACTCACGGTTTGGGGTCAGTGTATACCCCCCTACAGGGCAACACCTGCAAGAGTCAAAGAAAGAAAATGATTTTGCACATGCTGAGCAATTACATAAGGGGAAATATCACAATTGGCAACCTAAGCAGTAGTCCAGAGTCAACTGAAATTTGAAGAGTGGTAGATGATTGGAGGCACTATGGAAGTCAAGAGTGTGGTTAGACTGCCACCCAGTGGTGATTGTGTGAACCTACATGATTGGAAATAAAGGTTTTTCTTAAAAGCCATTCTAAATACTGTAGACTGACTTTTATAAAGAAATGTTATTAATAATTTGTATTTATTTGTATATGCTTTATTACATTTATTATTACAAAAAAATCATATTATCTACTTTACATATTATTATTATATTCTGTTATACAGCTTTATATTGCATTATGTTATATTAAATTATGTTATTTAATCCTAATAAGATTTGTGGATTTATTAAAAAAAAAAAAAATTAGGAATTCGGCGTTATAGTGACTTTTTTTTCAGCTTTTCTTGATGATCAGGATATCCACCAAATGTTTATTGCAAATAGAACTGGTCATTATTGCAGTAACCAAAAGTAAATCGGCTGATTTGATTGAGTTTTAAATATATGTTTATTTGCAGTATAAATCCGTTTTGGCTCATATGAACCACAAACAATTATTAAAAAAATAAAATAATAGTACTATTAATAAGAGAGGATTTGCATGTAGTTTCGTTGATGTAAAGATACATTTACAGTGCATAAAATGAGTTATGTGTATTTTAGGGGTAAATAAATTCTTTATTCTTATATGTTTTAATAGATAATACAAATAAACACACACACTGCACACACGGCAGGAATGTCCACCAGAGCTGTTGCCCATGAATTCAATGTTCATTTCTCTACCATAAGCCGTCTCCAAAGGTGTTTCAGAGAATATGGCAGTGCATACACCAGGCCTCACAACCGCAGACCACGTGTAACCACAACAGCCCAAGACCTCCACATCCAGTATCTTCACCTCCAAGATGGTCTGAGACCAGCCACCTGGACTGCTGCTGCAACACTTGGTTTGCATAACCAAAGAATTTCTGCACAAACTGTCAGATATCTTCTCAGAGAAGCTCTTCTGCATGCTCGTCATCCTCATCAGGCTTTTGACTCGAATGCAGTTGTCATCGTAACCGAGTCGAGTGGGCACATTCGATGCAGTCTGGCACTTTGGAGAGGTGTTCTTTTCACGAATGAAACCCGGTTATCACTGTACAGGGCAGATGGCAGACAGAGTGTATGGCGGCGTGTGGGTGAGCAGTTTGCTGATGTCAACGTTGTGGATGGAGTGGCCCATGGTGGCGGTGGGGTGATGGTTCAGTATATGCAGGTTCATCCACGACCATCACTTCATGTTGCACCATGATAATGCACGGCCCCATGTTGCAAGGATCTGTACACAATTCCTGGAAACATGCCCGTTTTTGCATGGCCAGCATAGGAACTGGACATGTCAACTATTGCGCATATTTGGGATGCTTTGGATCGGTGCCCATGACAGCGTGTTCTACTTCCTGCCAAAATCCAAAAATTTCACACAGCCATTGAAGAAGAGTGAAGTGAAGCGCATTCCACAGGCTACAATCAACAACTTGATTTACTCTGTGAAAAAATGTGTTGCACTGCGTGGGGCAAATGGTGGACACGCCAGAACCTGATTGGTTTTCTGACACCCCCAAACAAATGTTGTGGCATTGCAGAACGTTTGTGGAAAAAAATAAAAGCTAAAGTCGGTCCAGTGAAATATTAGAATGTGCAACCCTTTTTGGTCAGGCAGTGTAGTTATGTTGGCATATTCAGGCCCCCTGCTGTATCACGCTGACTGCAATCATTCCACACAGCATAACCTCGCTATACACACACTAACAGCATTAAGGCAGGGGTGTGCAAAGCACGGCCTGGGGGGCACTGGTGCAGCCTGCAGCTGTTTTTTTTTTTTTATTGGCCCGAGGCACATTCTAAAAATATTTAATAACAGAACAGAAAAAAAGCAAACAGCAAAAACTCTGCTGTAATTTTAGAAGCAAAAAGCTAAAAACATTGAGATGAAAGTTGTAATCTAATGAGGAAAAGACATAACTTTACCACAATAAAACATTTTTTGAGGGGAAATAAGTAGCATAAAGTTGAAATATTAAAGAAAAAAGATTTTCAAGTCGTAACAAAAACAACAACTAAAGTTTTTAATTTTTAGAAAATTAGGTTGCGGAAAAAGTACCGGTAAGTCATTTTAGTAGCATAGAGTTGAAATTGTCATGACTCGGCATAAGCCGGTGTTTGGATCCCAAGATGCAGAGGCAACACAATCAGATGTGAACAAAAAAAGTTGAATGCAAAATAAACTCCACAGGAGTAAAAACGTATACAGAAATGTTGAGAGTCCAACAACAAAAAGACACAGGGCATAAGCCAAAAAGGCAAAGGCAAAGACAGAAGTTTGCAAAGCGGAGATGCAGTTTTTTTCTTGAAACATATGTAACTTCTTAGCATATACTAAGGGTGTCTCGAGAGCTTGCGAGATATAGTGAGATAATAAATAAATACAGACAAACAAATAAATAGATAATAAATAAATTAATGAAAATGAACTGGATAATTTTGCCCGCCTGCATATATTGCCATGTGCCTGTGTAGGAGGTTGGAAATGCTGCACGCAGAACTGTAAATTCATCAGGCACCCCCAAACAATTTTGGTTAATAACTGAATCTTACCAACTACTATTTCCGATGTATTGGACTATTCCATTTTGACAGTGTAATGACATGTTTACGCCAGCAGATGGTGTGTCATGGTGCTGAGTGATTCAGTAGCGGGACTGGCGCGTTAGCTTTAGCCATGCACCGCTGATTAATAAAGGAGCTCAATCATGAGAAGGTGCTAACTTTTGATCTCTCTCCATTGTTACACTCATTTTTACTGGTTACACAGTGCACCACAGCCTGTGTAACCTGTGTTATTGGTCCAGATTCCATATAGTCTGGTGTCGGTAACATGTGCATCTGTTTTCCTTGTCGTTGACCTCCAAAACGGCAGGAAAAGGATTCACTCTACACATTGGTTTCAGCACCTACAGGAAAATGGTGTGCATTCACAGTGTGTGGTTTAATACAGTGATTCCCAACCAGGGGTATGCGTACCCCTAGTGGTACCTGAACAAATTGCAGGCGGTACATGGAAACATTTAATTTCTAACACAAGTAAATATTCTCAGTCGTTTCTATTAAGCCAGACAATGAAAAGGACTGTGTGCGTTACAACGAGTTTCCCCAGGGAGACAATAACCTGTGCCAAAATCATAAGTTGTGTTACATTCTACTTTTGGAGAATTATCAACACATATGAGTGAAGGGGTACTCATGGTATGACAAAAAGGCTCTGGGGGTACACAATAAAAAAAGGTTGGAAAACACTGGTTTAACACATTGCAAAAAAAATGCTGCTCTTTAATACAGTTGAAAAGCCTGCATATCAAGAAATGCTGCAAATGTTTTATAGACAGTAGGTATTGCTTGTGAGAAAAAGCATGATATAAACGGCAGTTCCACAACTTTAAAATCAAAGATTATATGTTAAAGGAAATATTGCATTATTATGATATTTTATTATTATTAAATATTATAACATTAGTGCTTTATTTAGTCAAAAAAATGCTGACAATAACAATCCTTTATTGTAAATTTGTGGGGCGATAAACTTTTAAAAACACACCTGCATTGTTTTGTGACTCAGTTAAATAAAAACGTTTGTTCGTCCAGTCAGATTTTTCTTTAGACTTTTCTTAAAATGAATGTTAAAATCCTGTCTTGTCTCGTTCTTGTAGACCCAATGTCGTGCATCGTCTTGTCAGTTGGGTGTCTCGTGACATCCCAATGTGTGTTACTTTACAAAATATCAAAGTGCCCCCGCAAACTTGACAAATAAATCGAACAAGTTTTTTTTTTTTTAATAATAATAATCCAATTGTAATATGTTCAAACATTTAAAATTAGACATCTTTATAGACCCAAAATACACAGTACATATACATACACATAAAGGTTCATTATGTTGCACCACATTAACAAACATCCTATCAAAATCATTGATTCTTGCATTCAATTCTTTGCTTCGGTTTTATATCCACGAATAAGTATTTTTTTAAACCTAAAACAATGTATGAACATATACAAAAAACATGTATTATCTCCATGTCCATCCATCTCTGGATGTCTACAAACATCCACTAAAAGGGAATTCTTGCATTGCTTAACAATAGACTAGCTACTTCCTGTTGTAGTTTGACAATGTATACATTTATACATAAAACCTGGGTACTTCTGCACATTATTTGCAAAATCTTATCTAACTGATTCTTGGATTGATCAGGAACAGACTAAGTCTTTCCTGGTATTGTATTTCCACAAATAAGGCCTTTTGTACCCCAAATCCCTGATATACAGTGCATTAACATGCACATACTGTAAGAGGTATGACTTACTGTATAGCCACCAATCAAATGGAATGATTTCTGAATTAATCAGGAACCTACCAGCTACTTCCTGTTGCCGGATATTATTATTGTTGTTCATTGATTGTTGTTGGCTGATGTCTGGGACTCCTTTGGCTGCAGCGCTGCCCACGGATCCTCCAACATGGACGGACTGAAGTACTTCTCCACTGAATCAGAAGAAGGATCCTGAAAATAACGATACACATCAGAATGGGCTGTATACATATCTCATCATATCCATAATTATATCTGTCAGGTGTCTTAAAAGGGTGTTTTACTTTAACGTAAGGTCACCTGACCTATTTGAGCTTTTTGATTGGCTAGCTCACCTGTTGTGTTTAAAATGTACTTGAAATCATCTTCATATATTAGATGTAGCACTTACGTTAAAATGTCGTATTTTTATACTCTAGTATTTTGTTTGGTGATTGGACTGAGGAAAATAATAATTCACTCTCAAATAGTCAAATATGTAAACCAGGCGCCATTTTTTTTTTAACTTATCTGCACCTTCGAAGCTGATGGACTGAAGTTTCGCGGCCACTCAAAACGGTTTCCTCGTCTTTGCGTCCTCTCTCCGAAGTCGCGACCCCCGCTGCCGAACACCGCCGGAGACCCTCCGAAACCCCGTCCTCTACAACCGGACCCTGCTTGAGGGCCGCCCCAGTGTCCACGGTTAGAACCAGGGGAATACATGGGAGAGGTCGGTGAGTACGAAGGGTAGCCCCGGGCAGAAGCTTCTCGATGGCCCCTGTAAGGGGGACGAGCCCAGCATGAAGGCGGGGAGGGGAAACTGTCATTCAACTGTGGTCTTGCAGGGAGTCGATCCATTTTAGCTGTCAATTTGTTAACCGGATGGAGAACCGGAACCGGAAGTAGTGCTCTTCGTTTGTCACTGCAGCGCCACTCATCGCTTACTATTATTAATATTATTATTATTATTAGTAGTAGTAGTAGTAGTATTTATTTATCTATAATCTATTTTATCTATAATCTATTTATGAACGTTTATGCAATTTGTCTATTTATATAATTATATTTGTATTTCAATGTATTTTATTATCATATTGTATTATTAATTAATCACATTTCTGATTTATCACTTACTTATTTTTACTTATTTATGTAAGCATTATTTTAGTATTATTTTTATAAACCATTTATTAGTTGGTAAACATTCTCGATTTTTTTTCTCTCTCAATTACAAAATGTTAACACTTAAACACAGGAAGTGAACAAACTATCAGTAATTGCTGAGAACTGGAGAAGGGGTAGGATTAAATAAATTCTGCTTCTTCCTACTCCTTTTCAAACATGCATTGAGCAAGGGTAAACATGTGATGTTCCTCAATTTAACTTAATTTGCTGAGCATGTTTGAAACAAATAAACCGTAACCAAAATATGAATACCGCCAGCTAAAAAAAATGAAACAGAAACGTATTTGCGTTTTTTAAAACTTCTTCATGTAATGCAAAATTGCAGTTTATTCAGAAATTGTGAGTGGCATGAAATATGATTTCAAGACAAAATGCAAATGTGCCTAAATAATTCAAATACAGTAAATAAGGATTTGAGTGTTTATTTATTTTATCAAATAATCCAAACTGGCTATATTGCAAGATGTTTGAGTCATCACTTTCGATCATATTGTATTTATTCCAGTCTCAAGGAAATAACCAGTGTGAACCCTCTGGTTTGTATTGCCATCTTTTATTGCACTTTGTAAGCAGATGCTGTACAGCAGCTGTGCAGACATGTTAATCGTCAGTGTGACACAACCACCCAAGCAGGACCGGGACACATCTGAATACAGCCACAATTTGTTTATATCAAAATAAAATACGAAAAATAAAGTCCCATGATCTGATCAACACAGCTATGACAAAGTATGACAAGTATCTACAAAGTTACATGAGGAGAAGCACAATAACTGTTAATAACTGTGACAAATTAATAGTCACCTGTGTTTTACACAGTGGGCACGTAAAAATGTGAATGAGTCTTTTCTACATTGTATACAAAACAGACAAGGTTTTCTTTCTCTCTTGCATGCAATAAGCTATAGTGATTTTTTTTTTATTCTCTTAGTGCTGCATCACTCTATAAAAGTATCTGCGGCTCCTTTCTCAAAGGAGGCATCACAAGGAGTAGGTAAACAGTCTTCTCCCTCAGTGGCTGTCATGGCAACATCATAAACAACATTAAACCCACAAGAAATTCCCATCATCACATGCTCTTTCTCGCCGTCTTACTCACACACACATACACACACTCATTAATCACATGGTGCGGTTTCTAAAATTTTAAACCATACACCCGACACTGTACAATACAATAACACATCAATAATATACAGCATGATTAAGAGGATCCTGTTTACACAAGGTCAGTAGAAAATTCAAGCCCAGTGTGGCTTTATGAGTTCTTGGAAGAGTGGTAACATATTCCTACTCCTGTTCATTTTACAAGCAGATCAACATCTTTTTTTGGTTTTGGGTGAACAAAGCTTGTGTAGGATTGAACCGGATTGGCTGCTAGCACTTTCCCATCTTGGCGATCAGCTCGTCGCAGATCTTTGTGAGCTCCTCAATCTCTTTGTTCTGTAAAACATTTCACTGTCAAGAAGCAATAATAAAGCCTAAAACATTTGCAATGTGATCATTTACAACCCAGGACCTCAGATGGTGAATCGTGAGGCGTGAGCCTGCCGTGTTCACTGCTTTAATGGGTAAAATTCAGAGGTCCAAGTTGTACATAACCATAAAAAGTGTCTAATATATATTAATAGATAATAATAATATGATACATCGTTCGACTAAAGAATAAAGTCGTAAAAAAGTCGTAATATTTCGAGAATAAAGTCGTAAATTTATGAGAACAAAGTCGGAATATTACGTGTCAGAGGGAAAATAGAGCATAGCTGTTCAGGAAGGAAGGAAGGAAACTTTCCTCTTGCTTCAGGCAATCTTTCATTTATAACGTGGCAGCAAAACAGCAACTGAGCATCGATAAGCAAGTCTAGCCCTTCTCACTTCCGCTTTCCTTACCCCGCTCCCTCCACATGCCCAAGGCCAAAGGTCACATAAGTCCCTGCTTTTCATAGCTGTCTCAGGTAATGCCTGTAACATAAAGTTACAAGTTTTTTCTCGTACATGTACGACTTTATTCTCGTATATATTACGAGATTTTTCTGGTATATTTACAACTTTATTCTCGTAAATTTACGACTATATTCTCGAAATCTCCGATTACTTGAATACTCTGTCGTAACAGACTATTAAGAGTACAAATTGAAATACATAGGCATTCAAAATGTATCCTCTTCACGTATTGAATCATAAGTATGGTATTTTTGAGCCCGAATTCTATTTAAAATATATATATATGCATTAGAAAATATTTATTTCAAATATTGTTATATAAATTACTTTCATTTATATATTATGTTAATATTATATATTATATTATATGTATACTATATGGAAACATTGTTTCTACTAAGCTGTGTGGGATTCATTCTGTACACCGTTATGTTACCAAATGTGTTTTCTTGCCAGATAAAGGACTAATCTGACTGACCTTTTGCTCCAATGTGCGCTCCAGTGAGTCCACCTTCATCTGCTCCTTCCTCAGACTGGCTTGGTGGGCAGCCTGCTCCTGCTTGGACTTGGCCCTCACCTGAGCTATCTCTGCATTGGCCCTGGAATCACAAAAGACCTCTAGAAGACATCTCACGGTAGAAAAGCCCCAATCTCGGAAGCAATTAAATGTTCAACGGAAACGCTTGTGTCCAACACTTCACCGGTGGAAGAATTCAGAACGTTACATAAAAATTCAAGAAAAAGAAGCGGAACCATCATAAATCTCATCCTTCTTTCATAAATGTCAGACTTATTGCAATATTGGAAAGGGCTATAGCAGTCTCCGTCCTGGATGCTTAGTACAATATGGCTATGTCACCAATAACGTGACATAATTACTGCTAATTTTTCTCTCACGCTTTGAACCCTGCGGCTTAAACAATGATGTGGCCAATTTATGGCTAAAGGAACTACAGTTCCCATGATGCTTAGAATGCCAAAACAGAAAGCAGTGCATTTCTGCAATAGAAACTAATATCACATGTTTTGAAGTCTTATGCAGCAATCCGGTTTTGATCTGACAAATCTTAAGTAAGTTTGATCAAGTGTAGAATTCCTACAGCTTCTAGCATTGGGAAAGCTTCTTGTTGTTCTTTTTATACTTCCTGTTGCATACAGTACTTCCTGTGGTGGCTATACAATGTAACATTACTGACACCTAGGGACTAGTGTAGAATACTACATATCATACAACATCTTTGAATGCATTTTGTGAATGCTTTATATTCGTATTTGAGTTCATTTAGCCATTTTTATGCTTGAAAATGCGTAATTAAACTCAAACCTGAGTAAAATTTGTTTCAACATGCATATCCATTCCAGAGTGAAGCCGCGGATTTCTAAGTGCAAAATGGCGAGGTGTTATTGTACCTCTAATTCCATGATTTCAAATGGGATACATTTATTTTGACACCAAACAAAATGGAGGTTGACCAGTATCCTTGAATACATCGTTTGACTTCAGAGGTTCCATTGTTGATGTGTTTTCCTAAAAGCTAAGGTAGGAAGGTTAAAAAGACAACAAGAGTGTGCATAGACTCACTTGTCTAGTTTCTCTTCTGCATGAATCTTCAGAGCTTGGTACCGCTGTTCCTCTTTACGGACCCTTGACAGGTACTCCTGAGCACATTTCTTCAGAACCTCTTCATTCTTCAAAGAGGGACAGATCGTTATCAGTCATTTGGGTTGTCAAGCGACCGAGTCTGTCTCTTATAAGGAAAGAAAAAAAAAGTTACCTTGCGGAAGCCCTCAAGCACATCTTTCATCTTCTCATAGCGTCGGAAGAGGTCGGCCAGAGACTTTTCCACAGAGTTGAGGTCGGCTAAGGCCTGGTCCTTTTCCACAATAAGCTGCTGGATGGTGTGGTGGGAGAGAGACTTCTCTTTCTGGTCATCCTCTGACACACACACACACACACACACAGATAGAGGGTGCTTCAGTTTATTTAGTCTAGAGATTATTAAATTGGGGACGGGTATAAAATATTATATGGATTTGTGAAGTAGAAGATTATTTACACCTACACTGTTGTTTATGTGAACTACATAAACACAACAATGGACCACAATGAACAATGAGTTTTGTTAAGGTTAATTTCACTGTCAAAGTGCTTCCAATATGTCACCACCTCCTGCCTTTGTTGTCACCAGCTTGGATAGCCAACCTACAAAACCAACTAATTAACATGAACGACTTTGGTAACCATCTAGATTTCCACAGCCAACTAGTGCTGCATTGTTGGAATGGGCAGCTGGTTCTTCTTCTAAACTGCACTTAATCATATCTTTGGTATGCCTGAATTCTGAATTGTAAATTTGACCCTCTGCACAAATTTGATTTGTTTTCCAACTTAGAACATGACTATTGTATTTTTTTAAGCATACAATAGAAATGTAAAAATATTAATACATATTGAGTTACTGCCAAAATGTTTGGCCAGCCTGTATTTGCGGGTAAGGGGCAGTGCCCCACCAGATGGCCAGACTATTTTTTTAATAATTCTAATATGTATGTTATATTGAATAGTGAATACAGAGCAGTAATTGGGGATTAATGTGTAGAAATAAATGAATACATCTCGTAATCCTTATAGTGGTGTTTTGGAGCATGTCTGACATACTGTACAGTACTGTGTGTCCTAGTGAACTTGGCAAACGGCAATTTTTTTGTAAAGAAAATTGTTGATTCATTTGCATAATATGCTAGATTAAAACATTTGATTTTAGCTGTGAAGTATAGTGGATCCCGTGCGTACTCATTTGATATATAAATTATGTTTTTTTTTAAATCTAGGCAGTTTTTTTCTGCAGAAAACACATGATACTCACCCTAAGTCGGTAATAATTTATGCCGTACATACAGGTAAGAGCACAGCATGTATGTACCAGCCCACAATTTTTACATGTTTATGTCTTTATGATTAACTGATGCTTTTCACCAAGCGTTAAAATGTCACACTTTGTTCGGCAGTCCTTGAACGCACCATAGTTGTACGCTACAAAGTGAAACTAATATATAACTTCTCCGACGCTACCACAGTTTAATAAATCCATATATTCATCTATCATATTACATTGTCATTCAATAGTGGTGAGTACCTATACGTGTCAAAAATACACATTTTTATGGGGGTTTCAATTACTTGTGGATTTTTCACCAATTGATGGTGGGTTCGGAACTGAACTCAACCAAAAAGTGGGGATCTACTGTGTTATAGTAAATCATAACAGAAGCTATTTAATTTCTCTGGTATTTAGGTGTCATAAAAGCACCACTGCTATAAGCATAACAGCAAACTGAAAGAAAACGCCATGACTGCTATTCTTACAGTACACCAATGAGTTCACATGAAAAATGACACGGGATAAAGATGGGCGAGCAAACGTCGGTGGACATGAGACAGGCCGTGAGCATGTTTGCTCCCCACTGTGACAGACGGATGGATGTGAGATGTGAGCAGGCACAAACAAGTTGAAGCACAAGTCTGCATTACTCACCTGGCATGCCTGTCAGGGTTATCAAATAGTAAGGGGCAAACATGGGAGCAGAACAGAAACAAAAAGGGACTGTGTTAAGTCAAGCCGGGACATCAAGGCACGTGAGAGCCGAGCGTTACAAAAGAATGTGACCTGCAGGTTTCTTGATTTTAAAAAGTCCGGTGAAGAAGGTCAAGAGCAAGCAAACAAGCACATATCAAAGCTAGCTTTCAGCTGAAGCACCTTGAAAATCAGTGGCAATGGGTTGGCATTGTGTGCATCTGTCTATTCTTTCCTCAGTTTGCAAAGAGAGTGCAACAAAAAGCTGTGTCAGAAATTGTGACTGACAAAAAATGATATTAATGTGCACTGACAGTAAATAGCCTGCAGTTTCGTAATGAACTATTTGAATTTAATGAAGAACTCACCTATCATCTGGGCAATCGTCTTCTCATACTCCGCAACAATTCTCCTATAGATTACAATACGGATGTCATTAGAAGGTGAATTTCCTCACTCAATGCCAATAAAACAGGAGTGTTGAGAATGTTACCACTGTGGGCCGCATACACACACATTTACTATAGACACACTCAAAGCAATCCACTAATGGTCATGATGTGCTATGCAACTGAACATATTTAAAGAAAAGTAACAGCCTCCACAGATGCATTATCCTGTAGACAAGACAAACCGTTTCGGATTTTTCAGGATTTTCAGGGTAGACGAACCAAAACTAACTCAACCATTGTTTGATTTTATTTTCAGAACTAAATTATGGTCCCCAAATGGCCGACAGGCTGGACTTTGGACACACTACATTAAAAAGTTTTGCCCATTAATTAAAAAAAAATCACCTTTTCAGATAAATATGCATTTGATTTTCCAGATCCTAGATTCCACCCTCTGACAGTAATTTAATATTGCTTCAAAATGCATTCCTTAGTCTTGCTTAGGGAAAAGCAGGTTAATAGACATAAGAGGGTTGATTAGCCAGGCCCCTTCCCTTAGCCTCTTAGCCCATCTTTATCCTGAGCCCAATCAGTCAAATGAAGTAAGCTCAGTCTTCTGGACACTAATGAGTACGTTGCCAGCTGGACTTTGATCCACCAACTAACAATATAATGAACAGTACAGCCATAAAACTGCACGAGCAGGCATTTGGTGGACATTTGATGCTTCCCTTGTAAATAAATAAAATGCAAAGTGTTTTCAACACATTCCTAGTGTGTCAAACATAAAGGTAGGCATGAAGGTACAAACTGGGGGTGCTCCGATCGATCAGCCATTGATCAGTATCGGACGATTTCTGTGGAAAAAGCATGGTATCGGCATATGCCGATACTTGCTTTATAACGCCGATCACCTCTGTCCCCATTGCAGCATCCAGCCTATAGCGACCATCTCCCGCCCACTTTCCTTTCACAAAGCCAAAACAAGCATGTCTGCCATTGTGAGAGTGATGTAAGTTTTGCACCCTGCAAAACATGCCACAAAAAATGTCTCGCCAGAGTGGCGCGTTAAAAAGGTTTAGTTTGGTGCGGCATTTGGGGGGCGGGCACTTGGCAGGGTGTGGTGAGATTTCGAGGCTCGCGATGTGATCACCCATCGGGCTGTGGCTAATTGGTCAAAACACCGTGTGTGCGTGGCAGTCAGGGGTCTAAGGCAGATA
The DNA here is from genome assembly GCF_027744805.1 of Dunckerocampus dactyliophorus. Lineage (NCBI taxonomy): Eukaryota > Metazoa > Chordata > Actinopteri > Syngnathiformes > Syngnathidae > Dunckerocampus > Dunckerocampus dactyliophorus. The sequence goes on along the minus strand of NC_072832.1, from coordinate 12,163,894 downwards.
GCCCGAAAAGTGGTTGGACTCGTCGAACTGGAGGAAACCGGGTTTGCCTGGGGGGTCCTGCTGGAGCGCCATAAAACTGCTATAGCATCCAGATTCTCCTTAAAGAAGCCGTCTGATCCTCTAAGTTTCACCAGTGATTTTGAAAAAGTAAGTCAAATATGTTTTTGTCTAAATTTTATGGTTCCCCTTTCATATCATATAGCCCAGGGGTCACCAGCGTGCATGGTGCCCGCTGGCAGCAGGGAGCCCCTGACAACCACATGAGGCGCCTGCCAGCCTGCTAGAAAGAAATGCATTCTAAAATACAAAATGTGAGGTGTGGATACCAACATTTTGTTACTGTTCTGGTAAAACAAGCACATTCACTTTGTTTGGGTTGAAATAAATAAATGAAAATAAATGCTACAAAAATGAGTAGCTCTTGCCATTTTCATTTTTGTAAGTAGCCCTCACAAGAAAAAACATTGGAGAACACTGATGTAGCCGATAGTAAATAAAAAAATGTACACTTAATCTATGTGATCAGTATCGGCCGATTTCACTCATGTATGATCGGTATTGGTATCGGCAGCATTAATACCGGTAGCGGTATTGGAGCTTCCCTACTACAAACCAAAGACATTTGATCTATTATTTTTTAATTTGCGAGTGACAATACAGCTTACCTCATCTCTGCCACTTCCTGTCGGCTGTCTTCGTATTTCCTCTGCCACTCCAGCACCTCCCTTTCTTTGGTTACAATCTTGGTTACAAAGAATAATGCGTGAGATGCGCATGCACTTGCACAATCTTAGATCAACACAAGAGCTACCATATATTAAAAAAATCTGTAGCTTTTGATCGTCAGAGAGGTATTCATTTAACAGTGTTAGAACTTATTTGTATTTTGGTTACCTTATTGAGCAGCAACTTTTTCAATGATGTCATAACAGTAATATATGTCCCTACAGCTTAGGGTCAAACATGTAAAAAAAAAAACAATTTTTTGCATCTATCTCTCACTTGTGTGCTCCACTTTAGAAAAAAGAGGCACCCAAACTGTCATTTTTGCGCTTTTGAAGTTCATGTTTTCATGATGTCATAAACATAAAACCTCCATCACGGGTATGATACCGCCCACCACCACTTCACGGAGCAGACAGCTTTGATCAAAGCAACATATCTACAGTACATATCTACATATCTTAAAGCCTGAAGTTCTGCCAACTACCAGGCTGTCAACTACAGACGTGGGAGATGTAAGTTTGATCATTTTGGTTTTCTTCAGCAAATACAATAACCTAGCTACATTATGTTAATGTTCCATTGTTGTATGTGATATACTTACTATGTGGCATCTATTACGTTGGACAAGTGCTGAGTTACAATGTATTTGTAAAAAGTGGCCAAACACCGCTTATTTACAATGAAATTACAGACACCGAAAACATGATGTAGTGCTTTTTAAACTGTCTAAACTCCACCATCAAGGCTAGACACACTTCCAATACACTATCGTGAAACCTAGTTAAATTTTAAAATTATTTCTAGTTAAATTAACAACCACCAATGTCATGATTTTGCCATCATAGCAGAATTGTTCTCCACACAATCAGGTCTTTAGTTTGACAACTCATAAAAAAAAAACACAAAAAAAACAGTATTACAGATTTTGCTAAATTAATACCTCAATTTTTTTTAGTATTTTAATATTTGAATTGTATTTTAATATTTTGTATTGGCTGTCATTGGCAGTCGTGAGTGGATTTGCAGCTATAATTTCAGGTACCTCTTCTCTTGCAATTCCCAGCGAGTGGTCCAGATCTTTGGGAAGGTGTGGACTCTCCCCGTCGATGTAGCTGGCGGCAGTCCGGGCGTACAGCGTATTCTTGGACACAGAACTCTCTGATGGTGAAGACACATCTCTGTGCTGCTTCCAGGATCCAAAGGAGAGGAGGGTGAGGAAAGGAAACATAGCCAGTTATATTCCAGATAGGCTGTAAGACACCTGTACATGCCGCCTCAACAGAACACCTGATCCAGACTAGGAGGGGGTATCAAACTACATTAAAAGGTACCACACAGCAACATCAATATGTAAATGAGGCAGGCTATAGCGGTGTTCCCGAAGACTTGGTCAGCTGCAGTATGATTGGATGAAGCAGTCTTCATGTAGCCAAGGGATTGGTTGATTAGAGAGCGTAGCTTGTTTGTAACTGGTCCAGGCAAGGAGGGGGGGATGAGAACAGAATACTGCAGGAATGGGGTAGCATACTGGATAGCATGGCAAAAATGTTAGTCTTATGTTAAAGCACATTGCAGTTGATTTAACTCATTTCACCAAAATCAAATGCTGGCAATGTGCTTCCATCAAGATGAGATCAGACCCCAACACTACAACACTTGAGGTTTCTATGTTTAACGGACGTTTTATACAAAGACAAATGCGAGGCGAACCTTGCACAGTAAAATAATGATAATCTTTCAGGATATCAATGGTCCCTAAAGCTTTGAGAAGGATTTATTCATTCAGCCTGGATTAGACGCTGACCACAGGGAGCAAAATGACTGAGACTGACTAATACTGTACATGGAAAGCAGAGTGAAATGATCAGTCTGGCTGGATCAGTACGTTAAGACTTGCGTACATTCTGAAATGGTCACCTTTATGTAATCATGCTCCTTTTATTACAATGTTATTACAGTGACATTGCAATGTTAGTGAGTAATATGAGCGGGAATACAGCTTAACGGTGTCTCACGTCACGGGAAGTACATGACAAACACGTTATACCACAATCAGGACTCAAATCCATTTCCATCGCATACTGTTCTTACGTTAAGGTGGAAACCCCCACTTCTAGTAGCGGGGCTGGTATTTAAACAGATAGTTAGTGACACTGAACATTCAAGGGATGAGATGACGATGAAGAACACAAACAATGTCAAAGAACACAACAACTCTAAGGGTTCTCTCCAGGAGGCCTCACAACTAGTCAACTAGCACAAAAAAAAACCATCCTCACCGCTAGCTAGCTACACATTACTGATGTGTCTACAGGAGCTAGGGGATACAGTGCAGTCTCTTGGTATCTGGACAGTTGTTTTAACTCTGGATAGTGGATTTAAGCGTAAAAGTCTTGTACTCAAGTGTTTTACTTTGCTTCGATTGAATAATTACTTATTGTACATTTATGCCAGGTGATGTGTGAAGAGATTATAGCATCATCAGCACTTACTCTGCACATATCTGATATTAGAATGTATTGACGACCTTTATATTAAACTAGCAAGACAATCAGCATCGGAACCTTGAGTCCCTCAACAAGAAGACACTTTTGTGGATGTTTTAACATTTTTTCATCCATAGCAAATTGAGTGTTACTGTTGTATTATGCTCTTCTTTCAGATCCAGTGTAGTGAGATACAAATGAAATGTCATACTGTCAAAATATCTTAAGGACTGAGCAAAACATGTGTTACAAGGGAAGGTCACATGGGTGGGTCCTCTTACTTTGAGTAAGGGTGAACCGTTGATGTTCCACCGCCGTGTGCTGGGTTTCTTGAGGCGGGACTGTAAAATGTGCGGAACAACTGCTTGAGACATGGATTGGTAGATTGACTTGAAGCACCCAGAGAATGTTCCATGACAGAAGTGCTCAGCAATTTAACCACTGAAAATCGACAAACAATGGCCTCCTCTCTAATAGACGCCATCCCCTATTTAATCGCCCAAGAGAGATCTCCTTTTTCCCATCGGAAAAATAAATAAGTTGTCACGAGTGGTATAATTACTATTTTATATGATACCACAAAGGGTTTAAAGAGAAAGCGCTGCTGTGTGCAACACAATACAATATAGAATAAAATACGGCATATTATTTGATAAAAGATGAGTAAATAAACATCTCCTGCCATTCTATGGGTAAATATGTTATCTAACTAACAACCTGACTTTGAATTCCAACCCTGCAGACACCGACCTGCACTAAACAAGAATGTGACCGTTTTTTGTTTTTTTTTTAAGATGAACAGATGTAACTCAGGGGCAGGGCATTAGGTCAGACATTACCCGTCGCATTCAAGCCTCTCATGAACAGGCAACATGCAAAAAAAGAGGCAGGGGTCAAAGATGAATTAGCACTCTGTTCCTTGGGTAGGTCAGCCTGACAGAGTTTACTGCGAGTCTAAAGCCGTGTTAGAGATTTTGGATGGGGGGACTCGTATACTGTAGGTGACAGGGCTGTCAATGCAGTGGTGCAGCCGCCATGTTGATAAGGCCATGAGTTCACTCAAAATGGTGTGTTTAAGGAGGGGGATACTCATGCACCATTTCTACAGTCCTGCTCAAGATGCACCTCTATGGCAAAAAAACACAAACACACACTTACAGCAGGGGCAGGCTAAATCAGCGCAGTACCTGGGGGGTTACATTGGAGAGGGAGGGGCACTGAGAGATGTTTTTGGCTATTTGCAGGGCCTCTATCCTCAGGGCAGCAAGCACCAGCTCCTCCTGGGCCGCACAAATTGAGGGAGGTGGGATGCGGCCCAAGGATGAGAAAGTGAAGGAAAAGCATCATATAGAAAACTTAGGATGATCATACACCACACTTGGTTGTGTCTACATCTCATTCACCAGCTATTTCACGCTCACGCAACGGGAGAAATGAAAAGGCAAGGACGTGAAAAAACAAAACCACAAGCCATGAAAGTTCAACAGGTTGTTAACACACCTGCAGTTTTTGGGCGAAAGCATTAGGGTTGGTCTCAGCGAGGTCAGGCTCCAGGTACTGCACAGGGTCGCCACACTCAGACAGCCTGTCTAACAGGGGCATGGTCAGGACTGGAGCAGGGGCCCCTTGGCTAGTGAGCTACAGGGGGGTTGACCAGGAGAGGGTGGGCACAGGGCGTAGGGGGGAGGAGGTCAGGGTCAGCAAGGCACAGCAAGCACTCAGTGGCTGAACTTCTTCACTTCATTGAAGCATGTCCCCCTATCAGCTAGGTGTATATATAGATGGCGTTCTTCCTGGGGACTTAACTTAGTGTGAATCGTCTACGCATTGTAATAAACAGTGACATGGTGTACATACTGAAAATGAAATTGAATGACAATGAAATGACATTGACAGTTTTACATACATACATACATACATGGTCATGTGATTACCAGACGGTCATATACTGTTTGGACACACCTGCTCATCCCTTTCTGTGCTTTGTGTTCGGCTAAGTGCGTCGCTTTCTCTTTTCCTGCCCTTTTCCCCAGCAGAACCCTCAGGACCAGGCCTGGAACTCAGGATGGGGGTCTTCATGCCTGCTGTTATCTGGGCCTCCATTTCCTCAAAACTCCTGAGGAGAACGGGTGGAAAATATAATATGATTAGCTGTCGGGAAAAGTTTGGTCAAATGCAGAGCAAACATGCACAACACGATATTTGGATTTTGTACCCTGTGCAGGGGGAGTTGGGCTCATGAGTGTCCTTGGTCAAGTTGTCCGACAGAGAGTCCAACTTTAGGTATAATGATGGTTTCTTCACAGACAGTGGCTACAAGAAACAAGTGATAGAAACATTTAGAATTTTGTTCACTAAACACTAATTCATGTAAAATGTGCTAATGTAGTTGATATACAGCAAGAACTTATTCAGGTCAAATACTCACAGGCGAAGAAGAACCAGTCTTCTCCATGTACTCTATTTCATAGTCTTGCAATGACACAGAAAGGCACAAAATAAAACAGATTTAGATGCAGATGAAGCATGAGGGTAGCTGACACGACAGTCTGTTCTTTCATATCCATCACGGATGGAATGTGCTAGGCAGCTGCTAATACTATGTACTAATGTCAGTCACCCAAATCAATAAAGAAAAAAAGTTGCTCCACATAGCAGTGTATCCGATATATGCACTAGATCTGTTCTGTACAGTATGTCTCACCTGAAGGCTGAAGACTGCTTTCAACAAATGATGTCAGATCAGAAGGGTGAGGGAAGTCCTGCTGGTCCGAATTCAAATCTGCCCACTTGTGGCTGGTGGTGGAGGCCAGCTTCTCCTCGTCCGTGGCATGGTCATCCTGTGGATGGAAAGAGGCGGGGTCATCCGCGTCCTAAAACACAAAGACGTTGCGTTAAGACAGAACTCATAGATTCAAGAGGGTGAGAGATGAACAAATGAATTTTGTACCTGTGAGGGGTCAGACAACGGTGATTTCTTTGGTGACCTCTTCACCCTGAAAGTGTTACTGAGAAAAACAACGATCATTAATTATCAGTCATACATTCAGTTCACAACCTGCTAGCCTAAACTAAAAATGTAAAAGGTTTGTATTTTGCCTGAACAGTTGTGGTCAACATTAGAATTTAATGTGACTACTTTGTGACTACGGTGATAGGGTGACCAAACGTCCTGTTTTGCCGGGACATGTCCTGTTTTTACATCCTGTCTATTCCTGTCCTTGCTGTCCTGGATTTTTTTTTAGAAAGTCATGAAAATGTCCTTGTTTTCATTGTTTTTCCACTTGGCCATTAAATTTAAAATCTAATTGCCATTTGTTCATATACTAAATATTATATTATTTCATATCATTCAGTTATTTATTTGACTAGTAAAACCTCAAAAGAGGAGTTTGAGTACTTCATTGCCGGGCCGAGTGTCCTGGTTTCCAGGAATCAAACTATGATCACCGTATAAAATGACTACCCAATCACATGGGAAAAAAATGTGTTAATGCAGCAGGTTGGTTAGGAGGTCTTTCAGGAAAATGTTTACAACATGATGGCAAAAAAAATGTTCAATATTAGAGGCTGTTCTGTGCATTCAAGTTGACAGCAAAATGTAACATACTTAAAATAATCAAAGCAAAAAATAAATATTGATGATTCAAATAGCCTGCTTAAAACAGCAAAGTTAATTTCATTTACTGAATATGTAACAAAGAGGAATAAGAACTGAGCCGGAAGAAGGTGAATCCGCTGCTGAGACTTTTTTCTAAGGCTTGCAGAAATGCAAAAAACATTTAAATGATCAATACTGGAAGTAATGCAGTCATACTATTAGCAGTCTAAATTAAATAAATGCATTCATTTGTTTGTTTTCTACCACTTATTCTGTTGAGGATCACAGGCAGACCGGAGCCTATCCCAGCTGACTTTGTACACCCTGATCTGTTCACCAGTCAATCACAGGGCACAGTGAGAAAAGACAAGCATTGCCACTTCCCCACTACACCATTCACACCCCAGGTATTTTTTATCTTAAGAAAAGATGCTATGTAGAAGTTTTCAGTCTAATGTTAAGAAGATGGGTTGGAAGTAAAATATGTAGTTTTTTCATGACATTAGGTGTTGGGAAATTAAAGTTAAAAGGATGAGTGATGACAAATGACATGCTGGTTTACAGGGATCCATATGGAACTGCGGGTAAGACAGGGTGGATATTTGTGTTGTCCCTCTACTTACAACAAACAACACAGAGTGGACACACCTCTGGACTTCCTGTGACATATGAGAATACATACATACAGGTGACAGAGAGACAGACACAAGGCACTGACTAATAGAGAGGTGGACACATACAAACACTTATCAATAGGGCCGTTTCAGCTAGGGATAGGGGATAGGCGCTGAATTAAAAATCGATTGATTAATTTTTATTAATCATTTCTTAAACTATCATTATTGTTCTGAACTCATGCTTTGGTGACAATGTAGTGTTTTGCACAATACTGTAATGTCATGGATGATGTCATTTTTCAATGAGCTAATTAGCCTGAATCACCAGCGGCTCTACTAGCTGCAGCCAAGTAGTCACCTCAGTTGTACCTCAACTTCTTCAAGACACATCAACCAGCTTTAAATTATTTAGGCAAAGAGGACAGTGATCATTGAATTTGACCAAAACAAACTTACGATTTGATAGGAGTCTTCTTCTTTTTGGCTGGTTTGTTCTGATTTTCATCTCCTAGTTCTCCAATGTTGTCATTTTCCACATCTTCGTTAGATGACAACTCAAAGGAGGCAGAGGCCTTAGGAGGGGAGTTAGTCATTTTGTTGGAGGATTTAAAAGGGTCTATGGAGTCATCAAAGTCAAAACTGTATGCAGGCTCGGGTGCTTTGGGAGAGCTGGATATGTGTGTCTTTGTTGAAAACGGATTGAAATTTGGATCCTCCCACTTATCAGATTCAAAGTTGTAAGAACCTTTGGAAATAGGGATTTCCTCCTCATTGCCATTATGTGTTGCTGGAAGGTCATTGTCCAGCTGCTCAATCGGTGCTGGATGAGACTTCTTTAACCCCAACTTTGGTTTTCTCAGAGGCATCTTGGCACCAGACTTCTTGCCCACTTTTTTCGGTGGGGGAGAAGCTGTCTGCGATGCCTCACTATTCTCCTCTGTGTAATCAAACTCCAGCCTCACCGACTCACGTTTGGGAAGAATGGGTTGCTCTTCAGGGTTGAAAGGTAGTTCTTCCGTGGAAGCTGCCGGAGGAGGTTCTTTCACAGCAGAGATAGGAAGGCTTTCTGGGGGGGAAGCATTGGGGGCACACACAGGACCTTTACGTCCCAGAACAGGTGAGTTGGCAATTTTACTTCCTCCAGTCTTGAAAGGGTCTATGCTGTCGAAGTTATCTGGATCCCATTTATAGGAGGCACAGGGAGGAATTGGGAGGTCTTCTTTGACAGAAGGACTAGAAGGGAGGTGGTTTTCCTCCTGGCACAAAGGTAAGGCAGGAGCTGCAAAGCTCCCCTCTGGTTCTGTATGATTGTTTTCTTCTGGTAGGGGAGGAGGAGTATCCACACGAGTCTTTCTAGTCTTTCTGAGGGTTCCTGTGGGACTTGTGGTAGTAGAGCTACCTGCTTCGACCTCCTGAGTCACAGTTTGTGGTTTTGCTCGCTTAATGAGCTCTGGAGTGCTACTAGTAGAACTTGGCCTCTCTGGGTTAGAGTTCTGTCTAAGGAGAGGTTTCTTTTTTACAGATCCAGTACGGACTTTTTTAGGCCTGCGGAGTGTCCCTGGGGCACTCTCTGTGCCAACGCTGAAGGATTCCGAATGTGGACGGAAACCTTTTGTTACAGAGCCATCCGACAGGCCAGTAGTGTCAAGTTCTTCTCCCTGGAGGCTGAGAGAACGAGTCAGTGGCTGACTTGTTGACTCTGAGGCAAAAAGTTCAATGTTGTATGCGCCACTAGCCGCGATTGGCCTGTCCTCGTCAAAAACGATGGATGTGGAATGGCAAAGTACATCAGAAGTCAAGCCAGATGAGTCCTTCACTGAGATGTCTTTTACTGTAAAAGATGGACAGAAGAGCGCAGTGGAGATGTTAATTCTACTGTTAAATTTCACCACTTAAATTTCACTTATCAACTGGTGTGAGGGCAGTTAAGCTCTTCTGAATTTCTCTCTTACTAATTTGTCTTTAACACAGAGCAGTGACTCACAAGATAAATGTGTAATAACCCTGGCAATCCTAATGATGTTGTTTTTTGAAGTACAAAACTTTCTTCAATGGGCTTTGGGGTGCAAATGATCATGCTGAACAAATTCTGCCTAGCAACAGCTTGTGCAAATGAGATGACCACGAGGAAAATTGAGGACTGATGCTTCTAGACAGTCAGTCACCGTCACTGCCCATGCAACCCTGAACACCCATCCTGGATCATGGCCCGGACGAGATGGTGGAGGAGGCCAGGGGCGGAACCGGCGGGGAGCCAATAAGGTACATCTCGGTCAGACGAGTCATCTAAATTGCATCTGTGAGACAGTGACTGTAACTTCGCTTTCAGGTGTGGTAAGTAATACAGTATAATGAATCTCAAAGGATTTATAGTATGTGGTATTTATGAGCACCTCAATACAATATGATCACATTATTTTACCAACATTAATAATAGTGTTACAATCTAGAGACAATGCAAAAGTCGATATATCAGGGAAAAAAATCTTTTACATCACAATATCCATGCAGTTGAAGGGCATGCACATTAATGTCAGTTGGACAGATAAATCAATCAGAAGATTCAGAATCAATCCACCCAGCTATGGATGGATGGAGAGAATAAAGAAATCCCGAACCCCTTGCCTCAATGATAAAGCAGAACAATGTGATATTCTCAATTCCACTGGGTGGTGAAACCCGCCAATCCCTTTGACCTGCTCTTTGTCTGACATGATGGCGAGTTACTAAGAAATCTGACTTACCTTTGTCATCAATAGTTGGTAATTGGCTCTGAGGATCGGCGGGAGCCTTTACTGGAGTTGTGGATTCAGGGGTCTCGAATGCTCCATCAGAGTCAGAGCTCCTACAACAAACAGGAGGATACTGAGTCAAGGCTGCTATGAATCATCCTGACATCACCTTGGTAGCGAAGTAACGGTTTTGAATGGTTTACCAGTTTCCCGTATTAACCAGGGAGAATATTTTACTGACACAACCCAAATATTAGATAAGGGCCATAAATATATATACAGGTAGCTATAGACCACCACTTGAGACAAAATATCACAACTATAAAACAATCTAAAGCAAATACCATTACTGTACAGTGGTTCCTCAGCAATAGACACAGCACAAAAAAACGAGCTGTATGTTAAGCTCAATTCCCTAATGATCATCAGTGTGTGATTCAATAGGATGTTGCTCTCACATTACATCTCGTCTCACCTCTGTCTGACCAGCTCCCCTGCAGTCTTAATCATGTTGTCATGACGTGAGCTCCAGGAGAGACGCCCAAAGAGCCCAAAAGCCGGATCCAAGTCTGGACTGCCCGCTGCCCCTCCCAACAGACTGTCCCAGCCCCAGCGAGCCCACTGCAGTGGAGAAAGAGCCTGCCACGCACTCACCGCCATAACGGCCAGCAGCTACAATGCTAGTGTCTGAGACACAGGTAGACACCCACTGTCTTTTCCGAGACAAGTCTCCTCCCTTTTCACTGCTTCCTTTTTTTCTTTTAATTCAGCTTCCTTCTTGATGCTCATCAGTCCCATTCCTTTCACATAGCATATCTTTTGTCATCTGTAGCCACCGATCAGGAGGAATTGATGTCTTCCAATCTAGATGAGACTGACTGCAGAAGATTACTGCCTGCACACAGCTTGCACTCTCTCCCTTCTATGAGCCTCCCTCTCTTCATCGACTACCCCCCTCCCTGAGAAGAATTCTCTCAAAGCTTAAAAAAGTCTGTTTTAATAAAGTCATCATAGCTACATCTGTCATATCTGGTCAAATGCTTGACTTTAACCATGTGACAGTGACTACATCTTCAGAGCACACACACATACAGAATACAAGAGACTTGAGCATTCAAGTTGAAGCCATTCATCAATTAAATGACATAAGAATCTGGCAACACATGTCAGAGTGAATTCAACACCCCGCACTTCTTACTAGACAAGTACAGTATATATAGTATATAGTATATATAGTATATATATATATATATAATCTGTGGCAGACTTAGCAATTTTGGGGCATAAGGCGAACACAGCCAGGGGCCCTCTTCATATGTTCTTTTAACACAAAAAAGCAGGAAAGGCCGCCTCAAAGGCCCCTATCAATATACAACCTTGCACTACATGAATATGGAGTGAACAGAATAAGAAAGTTTCACATAAAACCAGTGTCAAAATGCCAGATATTTATTTTTGAACAAAAACAACCCAGACATCATCACAACAGATGTGTGCGTGTGTGTGTGTGAGAGATTATTTAGACATGAATACTGTGAAGCAACTAAAGTGTAGAGTGCTTCAAAATATGTACAGTATGTCTAAATAATTACCATTTCATTAATACAATCTCACACGCATTAGTCGTTGACATTTTTTCTACCGACACCGTGAAGAATCTTGAGACCTTCGACAAAGAGGCAATATATTTTTTGGCGTCCTCTCGCCGTTTGCTTCTCAAACCCGCTCTGGTAAATTCGCTTCATTATAAGTAGCTTCACACTTGGCTTCTCACAAACGCGCATTACCGCCGTCATCATGGAACAGTCCATTATAGTGTGGGGGGACAGGGGGGTAGATAACATGAATTTAGCTTTCAGTTGGCTTTCTTTTTTGTTATTTGTTTAGTATGCTAACATAATTACACATTAATATATATGGCTGCTGCTGGCAGTGGTGGCCCTGGCCCGTACTGGTTGAGGTGGGGGCAGCTGGTTGGGGGCCCCCTAACTACCTACTTTGCCTTAATGGTAGGTCCGCCCCTGTATATAATAGACGATTTATGACAAGAGGTAAAACATGTGTTCCACATGTGTTACTTGTGTTATTTTTGGTTGCACCATGAGTGAGGGAGGCGTTTGGGATGTATGGGATGTCTGGATCACGGTCTGGGATGCAATCTGATCTGTAGTATTGTATGATGCTGTGGGGCGTCTTCTATTTCATCAAATATCAGAATTCAGTACAGTTACAAGTGTACAAAGATCCAGTATCATCCAAAAGACATGATATTTGGATCCAATAGGGCTGCTTTCTAAAAAATCTGACAATGTATTTAGTGAAGCAGTGCAGTCTCCCACTGGTTGAATGATAGCAGACAAAACACGAGAGAGGAAAGGCAGAATGTCAGTAAACATTGTGCCAGGACACGGGGGAAAACCTAAGAGAGCAGCAGCCAATACTGAGAGCGGAGAAGGCCTGCCTGGAGACAGACACTCTGTGGTGGGAGGTGCTGTGTTTCAGACAGACAGATGAGACAGAGCCCCCGGCCAAATACACAACCGTAACGGCTTTCGCAGCATTGGAGGGAGAACTATTACTATAAGATTCAGAGCTGAAAATCCAATATTACCTGTCTGATTTGCCCAAGATGGAAGCTATATCATGGTTTCGAAGGGAGTGGGGATGAGCGGGATGAATGGCTGCCTGCTGCAGCTCTTCAGACTGATTACCTCGAGTGACTGATACTCAGAATCTTTCCAAACCACATCTGTCTGGACCCTGGTGGTCATTTCACAAATCCAATTTCACTCCCCCTCTATTTCCCTTATGCCCCACATTACTCTATCCATCCCTCCATCTAAACATTGTTTTCTTTATATTCCCATTACCTCTTCCCCCAGAAAGTAAGCGACTCATTGCGAGTTATCGCAAACGCTTGATTGCAGTTGTTGGTGCCAAGGGCGGCCCAACCCTTTATTAGGGCCATGTAGGTTTTGATTTTTTTCTCCCTTAATAATAAAAAGTATCATTTAAAAACTGCATTTTGTGTTCAGTTGTGTTGTCATCGACTAATACTTCAAAAGAAATCAGGAAGGGAGGTCAGGAAGGGGGGCAAACACTCTTTCACACCACTGTGTGTGTGTGTGTGTGCGTGTGTGTGTGTGTATATATCATCGCTTTCAATCAACCTTGATTTAAGTGATCAGCTGGTCAGTAAGAACACCTAAAAAGCACAGGTAACATTTTACAACAAGGGTAAACATATTACATTTACATACACTGATTTTGTGGTTTCTTAGACTTCATAATTTGCCATAAGTCAAGTTACGAGAGAGCTGCTTTCAATATACAGTTTAGTTCTAGTTACAAATGGTAGTGGTTAATAAATGATGGAGTAGCTTGAATTTGCCAAATAGTATACCTACTGCTGAAAATATATTCAAGATATTTCTTAAAAACATGTATAAACCCCTTTATAATTACTGTCCTAAAATTGAGAGCTGTGTAATAATATCATATATTATGAGGTTCGCATTGCATTGCATAGATACTGGATATAGTTATTCATTACTTGGCCTATGTTAGGCCTATAATGACCAGCAGAGGGAGCTGTTGTGTTTTTATTTGTCTTAAATGAGGTGTCTGTGTAAGCATGACGTCATGAGACTGTACTTTATGGGAAACAGCCTATTTTGTTTTTCAAGGGAGGATTAATGTTCTTTACAGGTGTCATGGACTACACTGATGCTAAAAAACAAGAATCCCCTAGATTTCAAGGTTTAAGAATGAGATAATCTCATGACCTATCTAGATTAATCTGACATACTGAGAGCAGGCAGATGGTACACTGAAAACAATGGTGAGATCTTTTCAATAATAAGATCGGATACAAGATGCATTTAAATCAAATCATCTTCATTAACTGGTTGCTTTTTGTACGTACATAGAGGAGCAATGGAGCATAGTAAAGCAAATTGTGACATGTACACCAACAGGAAAATTCACAACAAGAGCTGATTTTTTTTTACTGAAGCTCACCTGCATATTAACCATTCATTCCTACATTACGCATAACATCTCCTATGTCACGCTCCTCACTCTTTCTGCACAGGTCCTTGCTCCCCAGTGCAGCTGTGTGTCTGAGCTATAAATAACACAAAGTGGAGCACTCTTGGTCTGTCTCTAACTCTCTCATCCAGTCATATAGCTGCACACGGTGCTCCACTTCAACACTGGCTCCTGCTCCCAGCATGACAATGGTGTCCTCCTTAACACAGAGCACATCACTCCACCAGCTTAAACTCATTGACTCCATCTGGCTTCCATTGTCAACGGCATAAATACTTAGCACTTGCACGTGCCTGCGCATGAGCGTGCACATGTGCTCACATCCCTTTCATTGTTTACATCACAAAAGCAAAACGACTACAAAGATCACATGCTCAAATGGCTACAGTGGGATGCTACACTGCAAGCCATGGTAAGATCAGAAGGAAAAAAATGGGACAATGGGACATTATTCATTTGCAAAAAAACAATAAGATTACTCATAGGGAATGGCTGTGTGCAAAAAAGCACCACCGTGCTGATTATTTCTGCATGGAAGGCTGATTCAACGCCATAAATAAAATATACACATGACAGCAGAGCGCAAGCAGCTATTTCCCTGTTCTTAATCTGTTATGTATATACTTCATTTAATTTCATTTGCTACAAGAAAGCATTTGATTTGACACTCACATGTGTTCTTGAGTCAGACAGGAGGTCTGTCCTTGTTCCAAGGATTCGTTGGCTCCCATTCTCAGCTAACTCTGCTGCCCCCCACCTGCACTCCAGCTACCGTCCACATCCACCTGCTCCCTTTTAAAACTCCTTTTTCTTTTGGCTGTTATCCTGTGCCAGAGAACGCGAGGGCGAGCTTCTAACGCTGCACTGCAGAGAATAACCACGTCCTTGCATCAAATCAGCGGGTGATTAGATGCTCATCACTTTATGCATAGCATCCCTGTGGATGTGGATAGTCCTCTTTTTCCGTGTGCTTCATCTGGAGAGTGATGCTGAGGCATTGAGGCAAAATGAACAAGGATAGATCATCCAAAAGGACGCCGCAATAATCCTGTGTTCCTGTCGTCTTGCAAGTGTGTATGAGGTGCCTCCTCTCTGTTTGGATATGGCTGAACTGTGATGCTGCACACCCTGCCTCCTCCCCCATTCAAACGTTCCCCCTCAGCGCCAGCCGCCTGTGTCTTTAAAAAGACAAGCAGCAGTTTCTAGACGGCTACCACAACCATGCGAGGGGGTCAAACAATAGAACCCCTAACATTAAGACACAATATCCTCCTTCCGCAATTCTACACAATTCCTACCTCTTGTCTTTCTCCTATCTGGATCCACCTTTATTATCTAGGAGCTGCATGGAAACATGCCTTTTATGCCCCTTTTTCAGACAATGGAAGCTTCCAGCACTCAGTGTTACCAACCACAGTGATGGTGGATGTAAACAAAAGAATAGTAGTGATGCGTCATTCAACTCTGACCCCATTATCCCCTTCGACATCTACTCCCCTCCCTTCTGTCACAAACTTAATAATATCATGTACATAAGATCAAAATCTATTTTGTTTTATGATGTTTTAAGCATCCACATTGACACAGCCGTGAGTAGCAATCGTCTGGTGAGGTCTGTATTTTATTAGAAGACAGAGAAATTAGTGCATATGAGTATAGCAGAACCTCTAAAGTGGGATCGTGTTGAGGTTGTACAATTCGGAATTCACACAATATTTTTAGGAACTACAGTACGCTGTTAAAATATTCTAAAAAGAACTACAGTAAACTGTTAAAACGTTCTAAACAGGCAGGAAGAGAGTTCACACTGTGCATTGGGTTCAGCACCTTGGCACGTTTGTTCTATAGAACAAAGGCATGAATAAAGTGAGCCCTTTTGTGAGTCACAGAGTCTTTATGTCTCGGTGGGTGGAGGCAGGGCAGCAAGTATACACACACAGAGTGCAGAAGAGTGTAACGTTTTGAAATGAGTAGATTGCAATATATTGCCATATATTTTTTTAGGGCTGTCAAAAATAGCGCGTAACTAATTTATTTAATTAATTACACTTCATTTTTGAGCGCAATTAACGCATACACATCCTGCCAAGCCACGGCTCTCTGTCACGACGACAGACGGCGGCACAGTGTAGCTCCCCACAGAGTCACACAGAGTCTCTGACGCTCTTTTATAACTTTATTCTGACCTGAACGCATCAACAGCTGTGCAATTCCAACACCATATATGTATCTACAACTCCAAACAAACATATCTCTAGTCCATTCGTCATTGCAACAACACTTCCTCATTTTCACTAGACAGACCGTGAGATGCATTCAAGGACACTCGGAAACAAGAAGGTCGCTATTATGTGAAGAGAATGCAAAGACAAACAGTAAGTGGATATTCTTACCACTCACTTTGTAACTATTCATGTAGAATTACAAATGCTGTATTTAAGTATTCTCAGAAATCCCACAATTCACGCAATTTGGGCACCATTTACAGTATGCACTGGCACAGTTTAAAAAAGAGGGATTCCGCACCGGCATTAGATAACATCTGTGTGTGACATTACGAACATACACAGGAAGTTATGTTTTGCTTTTTCTTCGGCTTTTTTTCTGGCTTTATGTAACACTGTGAAAGTGCTCTATTGTTTTCCCAATTCACAGTCTTTTTACATTCAAACTATCTTTGCATTACACCTGCATTCTTTATCCCTTATTACTTACAGTATATATAGTACATGTGCTGTATGTACATGTTAAGTTATAATTAAAGGTTAATTATGGAAAGAGTTTGACTCTTGAGCAAATTATTTCCATTATTTATTCTTTTTTTTATCGTGGTAAAAAAAAAAATGTTAAAAATTCCAATGAATGTGCATTTGGGTGGCAGTGTAATTTACTGACAACCACACCAACATTTGAGTGGCATTAGGAGGACCGTTATTGATATTGTGGACATCCAATTTGTCATTTTTTAGACATCTGCTCTAGAATGAGTCCTATGGGGTGAAATAGGAGCAGGAAGAAGTCCCACAAAGTTCCTATTGATTGTCTGAAGAGCAATGAGGAAGGAGGAACCTCTGAAATATGAGGAAGAGCTTATTGTTCACTCATGGGAAAATCTGTGAATGAGGGCTTACTATAATAGACAATACAGCCTGAAGCAATTGAAATCGTAGTAGAGATAAATACTTGTGACAACTGAAAGAAATGGAAAACTGGTCAACCAAGACATGCAGCGTTCTTCATCCAATGGCAGATTTGTTTTAAAAAGATGGGGGTTGCATGTAAACCATCCATTAATGGATGTTCCCAGGGAATATTAATGTGATTCTGCTCTCAAATGGGCCAAATGGTTGCTTTTTAACAGCCAGAGGGGAAAAGTAAAATGCAGCCCAGTCACATGGTCCTCTACTAACGGAAAAATATTGATTGGTACTGCCAGATCCATGTTCATAGCATGCAACAATGCATGTACTGCATGTATGATACTTTATACGTAAATGACTCCGTCTATATCATCTTGAGCCTTGCACATTAGTCTGATACGCAAATTGGAAGAAGAGATAAAAATTTAAATGCACTTAGGCAGTGAAAAATACACCAATGGCAGCGTTTTCCTGAAAGATTTATGACAGGCCCCAAGTAGAATCAAGGTCACTACCAGAAGCACAAAGAGGCTGAGTACTGCGTGTGATTGTAACAGAAATGCTTCTCAGTATGTAATGAAAGGGGTGACTAAACCTAACCTCTGCAGAATGTATGTATTTTAAATTAGATTTTCTTGCATTTGAAATAATGCAATTTCTAGTCTTGGTAAATATATTAATCACAAATAGTTACTGGAGACTTCAAAATAACCCACATGCCAAGCTACCATGAGGAGAGACTCTTTCAGCAGCATTTTACAAGTGTTCACTAACTAGGGAAAAGAGCAAATTCATGCATGAAACTATACCACTACTACACATCATTGACCACAGAATAGCTCTAAAAAAACACCATATCTCAAGAGAACTCATAATGAGGTCACAGCAAAAACAGGACAAACTACAGTGAAATATAAACACAAATCAGCTGCTCTGTAAATAAAATACAAAGATGCATTCAGGGAATTTTTTATATCTGTATAACTGGGTGCTGAACTGCCACCAAAAAAAAAGCCAAGACCTCTTTCATGCATCCCATTAGCAATATGGCTTTGTTTTCACAGCAAATGACAAAAACTAGCAGTTAGTGGAGAAATAATTTAGCAGTAAATGTCAATATATTGTATTGTGCCGAGCCTGTTGTATAAAATATTTTTTTCTGAATTGTTCAGCGTTTAAGTGAGAATCTATTGTACACTATTATGATTACTGGACTGTGTGCAAGACGCCATCTGCTGGGGATATGTAACACTGCACTTTGTAGTGGCCAAGTCATTCTTTGTTTGTTAAATAGCAGCCTTTATTCCACATAAGACATGAGAGAGTGCTTGTAAAGCGTACCAATTTGACAGTGACGATAGCTTAGTCCAAATGATTAAATATTGGACAAAACACAGAAAAGCCTTACCTAAAATGAGCATGGCAAGTGTTGCTCAACACTTCTAAAGTAGATTAGTGTGCCAGATGTCCATTTAATGGCTTAATTTGTCCTGGTTGCAATTGGGCGGATAAGGGTATGGGCAATTTTCATCAAGCAGGCTAAAAGGACTAGTGTCAGATAAATAGGCACGTTGATTTGAGAGAAGAGGCATGAACACTGCTTAGATCCCATGGCATGACACAAACAAATGCTGTTTCTCTCACACCGAGAATAGCGATGAAAATTAGGCAAAGGACAGTTTCAGGAAGAACTCATACCTTAGAAGGAGGTGGCAAAGAGGTCCAGGGGTTGAGCCATGGTCCTCCTGCTGTGGAATAGAGGGGGGAGAGGGGGAAGCGGGAAGAGGAGGAAAGTGGGGAGATGCAGGTGGTGTCTTCTCCGGGGATGCAGGTGGAGAAGTGGAGAGGTCAGGAAGGGGAGCAGGCAGGGGATGAGGTCTAGGTGAAGTTAGGGGAAAGACAGCGCTCCTCTCTTTGTGTTCAGTGAGGGGGGGCCTGCAGGGTGAGGGTGACACAGAACATCAACAGACATCTCCTCTACAAGACTTATCCGACAACAGTTCTCTGCTCTGTGACGTCACCTAAAGCTAATATTGACTTGATGAATGACAAGCTTGCTCCCACCATCCCAAGTGGCTTTGGATTAGAACGGCATGCAGCTGGAACTCTTCTTCTTACATCTTCATAGTCAATGCTTCCCTGTGAAGTTTAAATGCTTGGACGGCCAGCCTGCTCGAGGGTGTCGGACTCATTCGTCATTCGCCACCTGGGGGAGTGGATTTGGCCCTGATCCAGGTTCATCTTATCAGGAGTGATGCGTTCTAATCTGACAGGCAATGAGACGGACGCCTATGCAGCTGCTACCACTTGGGACATGCCTCCTGCTCAGCTCTAAAAATATGCCCAGAGTCTGCAGAACTAACGTTTCGAGTAACAGAACATCATCTGAGCCCCCAACTAGTCAATAAAATCTGTATTTTACATGAAATTACTGGCGCTGTACAGAATTGTGTTCGTTTGACTGACCACACTGCAATCAGCAGCAGTTTCTGCAATCAGCGGTGTTTGTTTGGTTGAGAACGTGGCAATATAAGGCGACGAATGATTTATTTTCTTAATTTCCTTATTTCATTTTTATTTATTACATTACATTGACGTAAATAAAGAGATGGAAACAAATATTATATATCAAATCATAAAACAAATCAGGGGTGCACCATAAGTATCGGACAGATATTGTTTGTCTTTAAGATTAGATGGATAAGTTTGCAGGCTACTTGCTGGTTCATTGAGAATGAATTCCCTTGTAATCAATCCCGGGACAAGTGAACTGTTCTACGGTGACTTAAAACAAGGAAAAGAGAAACTATTTCCTCTCTTTGAATTGTTATCCACATTTGCACCAAAGTTCAAAACAATAATGCTTGTAACTATTCCTACCACTATTCCTACAATTATATATCTTAATTTTTATTTGGCCTCCTTCTCATTATGAACCCTTTCATTATAAAAGCCACATGCTGCATGTCATCCCTGGCCAACACAGCAAATGCATGCTGGAAATAGAATGAAAGTCATAACAAAATGTCATCCAATACACTTGTGGCACCAAAGTCAGACAAAAACAATGCAGGTATACAAAACCAGGTTGGGAAGACGTCTGTTTGTTTCAGTGTACGTAACGTCAACTGATAGTGTTAGTAGGTTAACAGCTGGCCACTTCTGACTCGGCCCTGATTCAGCGGAACAAATGAAACAACGAAGAACATGTGCTCCTTTTCAGTGACACACTGTAAACATAGTTGAGGTCTTCTTTACACCTGGAGCCTGTCAGACCTCCGTTGGCAAAGTTGATTGCCGGAAAGCTCACGAAAAACAGATTTCTTAACTCTTAACTAGTCTGTCAGGCATAAATTCAAAACATGCACATTATTATCAATCCTGTAATTCGGGGAGATTAAAACATGATCTAGAGCAGGGGCAGCATCAAACTTGTTTTGAGTGTGGAACACATGGTTGCCCTCAGAGTGCTGTCTGTAACTGTGAAACCATATACAGTAAATGTATGATTGTCTCATGATAATATTACACATTTATTTACATTATTTACTTACATTATTTGTTTACTTACATTGAAATCAGAAGTTAGGGTGCCAAGCAGATATTTGTGTATACAACTATTGTATGATTCTGTTAAATGGGGTTTGACAACACAAAAACAAGAAGCTCCAATTGCAAATGTTCTGTCGAAATTGACAGAACAAATACATTTTTCAAGAAAGATTATGCGTCTTTTGGATCATTTAAATTATTTTTAATTTAAAATATATGTAAATATATAACAATTAACTAAAATCCTAATAATTAATACACATAAAATGATAACATAATTTTTAAAAATATTTTTTAAAAAGTGTATTTTGACGTGCGTAATTTCCAGGCTTTCGCGGGCCACATCAAACGATATGGCGGGCCAAATCTGGCCCCCAGGCTTGAGTTGGAAATGTGATCTGGAGCCTCGAGGTTTTTGCCGAGTTGAATAAATTACAGCCATGAGATTATCCACTTCACTTGTGCCGGCTGAAGCATGTGCACCTACAATTGCCATGACAACCGGTCTATTTACAGTTCCATGTGGGTTCTAGCCCTGCCTGCTTTTCACTAAACACACTGATGTGTTTTTAACATAGAACACATCACAGTTTGTGCCATAAACCTCCAAAGTTAGTGGCAGGATGCTGAAAGGAAGCTGGATCGTTAGAAAATGCAGCAAGTTGAGGAGATATGTTGGCAATTACCAGTTATTTGCCATTTCAAGCAAGGTAAGGAGGGTAAAGCATGTTGTAAACGTGTGTCTAATTTCTACTCTTTATCGCCTTCTGTCACCCCATCTCTACTTGTCCCACCCTTCCATCCATCTGGTGAGGTCAGCAGAGTGTAAGAGTTACCTCCAGACCATCTGTTATGTCCACCTGGAGGTACTTAAACAAGGACAATATACACATACACACAACTTTCAAACCAACTCACCCTAACTTGCGCGGTGAAGGTATCTTAACTTTAGGGCTATCTAAGTGATGGAAAAGCTTCTGTAGAATTCCTGCTGCAAATCCAAAACACCAAAGGCACTTCGCAAAGTGTGTCCCAGTCTCCCCTCGCCACTCTCTCACCGAGGCAGTCATGCACGCTCAGCACATAGCACATGCTCAAGTGTTTGTCTCAACTCTGGCTTTTGTTCAACTGTCTGCTCTGTGCAAATGACTTCGAAGTACGAGAGGGCAGGCTGAGGCTGTACAGGCTGGGGAGGACATGCCTGCTAAGGGCGGGGTAAACACTCACAGCGGGTACTGTGAATTAGGGCGGTGGGGGTCACTTTCTTTCTACTATGTGATTCAGTAGTAAAATTATTACAACTTGACAACATACACTGGGATGTCACATTTTTCACTATGCGAGTTACTTAAATAAATAAAATAAAATAAATAAATAAAATAAAAACTTGTGTTTTATAGGATAGATGCGCATAGCTGGAAATGCGGTCACTTTCGTGAGGCGCAAACTTTTGAAAAATGATCTCAAAGGCTCTCATTGTCATCGTTTGATACAAAAAACACTCCCTGTTGCTATTTTTTCCACCGCTGCAACCGAACAATAACAACTTGTCGCAATGTTTCACTGATAAATAATT
Organism: Dunckerocampus dactyliophorus; assembly: GCF_027744805.1. Lineage (NCBI taxonomy): Eukaryota > Metazoa > Chordata > Actinopteri > Syngnathiformes > Syngnathidae > Dunckerocampus > Dunckerocampus dactyliophorus. Next base: position 12,141,414 of record NC_072832.1, on the reverse strand, counting down.
TGCCATTTTCATCACTCTGTAGGTAAAAAATTGGCAAGATGGCAGCGATGCTTGATTGGCTACAAAAGTACAAACACACCTAATGCACATATTTGACATTTTGGCGAGCGACAGGTCTCCTGTAGGCGACCTGTTGGAGATCGCTTGCTACAGTACACTTCCTAACACTGTATAGGTGGCTGTCTTAGCCCCTGTCGATGGTGGTAATGTGTGTTACCTGTTGCCAACTATCATGAAGATGGAATGCCAAGTGTGCCATGAAAAAAAAAAGTCACATTTGAATTATCCTAACTTTTCCTAACGCTAATGCTAATAACAACGCTTGTTTACCTTATTATGTTTGCCTTTAACTATGCCTAAAACTCCAAGAAAAAGCTTGCAGCTTGTCATTCAAGGATAGTGGATGTGCAATTAAGTGATTTTTTTTGCCTAGCAACAAGTGGCCAGAAAAACATTTGATTAACCAAAGCAGTTCTATGTATCATTCCTGCATCGTTCATGATTTGAATTTTTTATTTTTATGAATTTGTATTTTATCTATAAAATTCCCTTTGAAAGAAAAATTTGACTTTTTAAAAAAAACATACCAGATACTAAGACAGAGTATACCGGTAATAGTTTTCCTTTTAAGTAGCCTACCCAGTGCCCAAAATTTAAGTCACATAATGACGATAAGTGCAGCCTAATCTATCGGTCATACCTAACTTGCTAACCTAATATTTATGTCCCCGCCAGCAGCAGAGACAAGACAAGTGTGCTGTGACTGACAGGCAACAAGTGCTACTCTGGCATGTCACATGGCTGCTGTTATCAGAGTAGTGAGGCAAGACTCACTCAAATAAAAGCAAGCGAGAAGAACAGTTGGGATGGTGATACACATAATTCATCATCACCACATTATTTAGGCTGAGAAAGAGCTGTTTAAACATGCATAAATTAAACAACCAGCATAGAAATATCTTTTTGAATAACCTTTATTCTAATCCTAGGTGATGTGCTGTCTTTAAATGCTGTGCAAACATGATCCACAAAATGAGGCATATAAAGTAACAATGCATGCCTCAATGATGGTTTAAGGCCATGCACCGGAGGGATTACCAAATTCCATTTAGAAGGCCATGTGTGACAAGCAAGGCAACATGTGCAAAAAAAAATGTCCCCTGGAATCTACCTTTTAAACTATCAGGCCTTCAAACATGAAGAAAATATGTAAATGAATAAAATATATAAATCCTTATTTAGAGCAAATTGCCACTTGTTCGTATCCCTTTAAATGTAACTGGTTCCTTAGTGAGAGTTTACAAAAATGTGACTTTGCCTCCCCTTGTGTAAAAGCCTGATTGGGAAGCATGGCTCTACTGTTTATTCTCAGTTAAAATAGGTGTTAAGAACAAATGACACTGACAAGAACAAATGATCCATCAGGTATGTTTTGTAGTAAAACTACTGCTACTACGAAAGAAAGCTGTTTGTTGTTGCTATGAGTCTGAAATATTGCAGTTTTAAACAATTTTAGAGTGGGTAGAGATGTTGCTTGGTTTGCTGCAGACACTTACCCACTTTCCTGCAGCACCTCACTAGGCTCTTGGGCTGTTCCTGCGGTTTCCTCAGTTGGGTTTTCTTCAGATTTCTCCTCAGGATGGTCAGTGCTTGTCTTCTCTGGCTCTAGATGCTCTGTTGCCCTCGGAATTACATCTGACACCGCTTTCGTTGTGGGTTCAGAGAACTCAACTTTATTCTGCGTGAAATCTACAAGCTTATCTTGGATTGTTGCTGGTTCTTCAGGCTCAGCTTGATGCACAGCAATCACCGGACTTCTTTTTGGAACTGGATGCTCTTCAAAGGACTCCTCTGTTTTTTCTCCTGTCTCCTGTGTCTGTTCATTAAGTTCTTGAAGTTCTGCAAGATCCACTTCAGGTTGTAGCGTTGTGATAGCGGTATGCTCCTTTGTGATCTCCTCTAGTCCCAGAGGAGCAGCTACCTCCTCAGTAAGAGTGACAAACTCTCGAGGAGACTCCAGAGATGGGAGGGGTCTGAGAAAACAATACAAGAAAAGAAGGGGGGTTGGGAGAATAGTTTAGTTTTGCACCACATGTAAATGGAATGACTGACAAATGACAAACATGTGTGTTTGTCAAGGTACAGCAGACTGGGGCGTCTGTTTTTAGTGTTTTACACAAGTGCTGTATGTAAAAGTGTGTGTGTTGCATGGAGTGGGGGGGGGAAAAGCCCCATTCTAGTCGTGGAGCGATGTCACAGCTGATGTCATCCTTTCCAAATAAAGGGCTGCATTACTTCCATCAGGCCTCAACATCTGACCCAAGCTCCACTGCTCCCGTCAACACAAAGTGCAGCAGTGTGCTTACCTCCTCATTCATATTCATTGTCAGCCTCTTCTCTTCAACAACACGCTAAACAAGTGTTCAACACGGTGTCACTGGAGGGCTACGTACAAGTACAGCCACACAAATAACTTTATAAAGACCATGATCATTGTGAAGACATTTGCTGTTTTTTTGTTTTGTCCAGTGGTGCCTTATCGTCAAACAATTAAAGGCTGTTCAATGCAGCCACACACTAATCATTTCATTAGGTACACACTGCACATGCTGTCTTTAATATCAAAATGCTTTACAAAGACAATAATGGTCATCTCAGATGAACACAGAGTTATTCAGCAATATGTGTGTTGTGGTTGCTGCATCATATATAGCGCTGTTTCTACAGTTTATATTTGTCAATATACTGTAGTGTCTGTACTGTACTGCTAAATAAGGTAACTAAAATGCAATGTTGTGAAATGAACAGCTCTCTGATGGAAAACTGAGCATATTTCTCTTTGTAAAAGCAGAGGTTTTTCATATACTGTAGCATTTGTGCTGGATCTCATTAGACTGTGCAATTACACCTAATATTGTGAGCACTGAGTCAATAGTCTCAGTTTGCTGTATGATTATCTTGAGTAGATGATATTTAAAGATGTGCTACATGTCAAAATGGCTTGAATGAAATGCATATAATAGCTACAAAGCAAGTGTTTTCCAAGTGTGGCACAGTGAGCCTCCTCTCACAGAACATAATACGATGAGCGCGTATCCTGCTCCCTGAAAGACTAAGACTTTCTGGAGCATATTTTGTGGCTTTTTAAGCTCAGACAAGACTGTTTACGCTCACACCACAAGAACTAAAAATCTATTCATTTTGCCTTTCACCGTAACGCAACACAGAAATTAGCTAAGCAGGTTTTAAAAATGTTTCTACACCTCTGTAAAGTCTCCTGGCACCTTCCAAGGGAGGACAGGCCCACCCCATACTTTGAAAAAGGCTGCTACAGAGCGTTCAGTGCACGTATGTATGTGTGCATGGAAGTAATTTCTCTTCTGAAGTAAAAACACATCCCCCTCATGCGCTTGTGTTTACCTGCTTATGTCGATTCTCTCTTGTTCACTCTGAGGGTCAGAAGCTGCTTCTCTGAGAGCTTGTATCCAGTTTGTATCCGGTTCTTGTGCCGTGAGTCCAAAAGAAGAGTTCTCTGACATATGTGAAGACTCCAAGCTGCAGGCTGGGTTGTGTATCATATCATCAGCTGGTGAATTAGGCAGGGAGATGTGATCAAGACGTTTGTCAAATTGGGATAACTCTGCCTGAGAGAGTGATGTAATATCTTCTTGGCTGGGCGTATCTATGGCTGTGTTGGGTTGTGGCTGGCTGGTTGTGTCAGTTTCCATATTTTTCAAAAGAATAATGTTGCTACCAGAGGGACAAGCAGTCGTTTCGGTGATGCTTTCAGACTGGTGTGAAACCTCAATTGATCCTGGGTCTTTGTCTTTAGGAACCTCATCTTTGTCCATTGCTTGACTGTCTGTTCCTTTTATCGCCCATGTTCCCACTGCCTGGAAACCATCCATTTCTTCATCTGTAGCTGCATTGTTTCCCCCTGCAATCTCCTCTACATGAGGCCCTTTTATGGCCGTTTGTGTTACTGGACCATTTTGTGTGGCTGGGCTTTTATTGGAGCATTGCGGCTCAAGAGACTCACATATTGTATCCGGAATTTTACACTCTTCAGTTTCACTCTTGTGGGTTTTCCCAGTCTGAGCAGCACTGTGATCCTTTTCTACTGCACTGTATATTTTGTCAAGCATCTTGTCATCCTGGTTGACACTTGGACAAGAGGCGGTATGAATGCTGTGACTATCAGTACCGACGTTTGCCAAAACAGAAAACCCCAAAGGTAAAATGTCATAATCCTCTGATAAAGACTCATCGGTAACAATGCTTTCTCTAAAGGCCAAATGATTTCCCTGTAGGTCTGCAGAAGACTCTGACTGGTTGTTTTCTGGCTGACCTTTACTACCCAGACAATTCAGAAATTCACGGTCATGCATTAAATCTGTTCCTGCTCCTTCTCCTCCTAACCCACAGTTTTTATTCTTACTCACCTCTTGCTGCAAAGCTATTTCTGTTTTTTCTGAAGCGACAATAGTTCCTCCAGGAACATCAACCGTGTCAACACCTGGAATGACCTCATTCTTTTCAACGTTCTCTAGAGATACCACTTGTTCAGTGGTACACTTGCTGTCACCACTTGACAATACATTCTGCCTTTCTGATGTCTCCAAAGATCCACTGTCCTTGTCTACAAGCTCTTTTATTAAAGAAGCTGGTTGACCCTGGCTGTTCATCGTTCCTTCCTCTTCAAATGTCTCCACACAACCACATGTCAATCCATCTGTTGAATACTTGTGTCCCAAACTTTGCTCCTGTTGCTCCTGTTGATGATCCCAACTGCTCAGTTCAATATTTGAAAAATAATCCATTGATGTGTCCCTCTTTTCCTTGGGCTCATTCGTTTCCGTTAAAGTCTGGTGAATATGCTGGTTGGAAATATCATGAAGTTCATACTCTCCCGTTTCCTCTTCAGCATCTTTATCTGACTCTTTAGCGTGTTGTGTCGGCGCATTTCCTGTCTGTAGTTTGCTGCTGTCTTCTGTTTCCTTTTGATTATCAAGTTGCCCATCTTTGTCGCTGAGCGACACAGAGGTTTGGTTATCCATGTTCTGTTTCTCTTCAATACTGCACATTTCAATTGTATCACAAGTCCCACTGGAAGGCATGTCAGAGCTGAGGGGGCAGTCTGCTTTATCTTGACTCATTAAATCATTCGAGACATCATTTGCAAGTACACATTCAGCTCCATGAGGTTGTTGTCTCTCTTGTGAAATTGTAATTTTATCGTCAGATGGCAAAGAGATAATACACTCATCAGCATCCATGCTATCCGCTTGTGTCAAGCACTTTTTTCCTGCTCCATCATTATTCTCTTTGTGATCCTCTGCTGAATACGTTGAGGTATATGTTTTATTGTACAAGCTATCGTCACAGTCAGGAAGAGCAACGTCACAAACATCAACCACCTCCAGGTGACTCATCATTGGGCCTGGAGGATGCAGCATCAACAGAGGATTACTGGCACATTGCTCACAAACAGGAATTGACCGCTCAGCGGCTCCCACCTCTGATATTATTGACTTATCCTTTATTTGCTCAACAGGTGTCTCAGACTTTGAGTCCTTCCTAGATTCAATTGGATCTGCGCTAACTAGTGTATGAGACGGTAGTTTATCAAGCTCGGCCAGAGGCTGACAGCTGACGTCTCTGGGCTTTGTCTGAGGAGAAACTGAGCAGGTCAACATCCCAGTTTCAGGATTAGAATTGCAGTTCGGTTCAGTTGAGAGTTGTCTGTCAGGTGACTCAGTAAAGATATCATCAATAGGCTTACAGGGAACATCGCTGACAGCAGGCACATAACTTGAACTTTTTCTTTCACTGACCACACACACGTCACTTTTTATCCCCTCAGGCTTGTCAGGTTTGCTTGGTTCTATGCTGTCCACGCTAAGATCACACTTTTCTCTCACCTCATCTTCCTGTTTTGTTGACACCTGATCAGGACTTTCCTCTAGGTGCTCCCCGATTGACATCTCTGGGTCTAGGTGCTCTGTTGTCATGTGACTTTGCTCCGATGGCTCCTTCTTAGTTGGTTCATTGAAGGCTACTTCATTCTTGATGAGTTCTATAGGCTTCTCTGTGTTTCGTGCTGGTTCTGTTGGAGCTATGGCTTTTTCAAGAAGCCCACTATGTTCCGTATTAGTACGATTTATTTCTGTTGGTCTTAGAAGCGATTTTGAGTTGTCTTCACCTGACGGTTTTATGTCAACATTCGTGGTATCCGCTGCATCCACATGAATTTCCTTCTCTGGCTTCGGTACATCTCCTGAGCTTTGATTAGCTCCTTCATCCTTGGTTGTTGTCACCTCTGTGCAGGTTTCTGGATTCTTTAAGATGAGGTAGTCTTGGAAAATGTAGCTGGCCTCAACAACAGGTTGATGCAAACGCTCATGTACCGTCAATGGAGGCAACGAAGCACATCCTGAAGCTGGCACTGACATATTTCTCACCTCAACAGTGGCACTTTGGTCTTCTTTGACGCTGTCTGCAAAGCGAACTCTGTTACTTCCTCCACTTTTATCACATGCAGACTTACCCACACGATGACTCACACTATTGGTTTGGTTCTGAGCCTGTCCTTGAATCGTGTCTGCTTTCTTAGTTGTTTCAGTGGTGATACTTTCAGGATGCACCTGTTGATTGTTGGTGTCTGAAGTCAGTGAAGTCTCAGCGATGGCCGACTCTTCACAAGAGCATCCAGAAGTCAGCAGCTCCTTGGAATTCAGATTATGTTGGACGCTTTCTCCGCTCGCTTTATTGCTTTGTTCGCTGTGAGGTGGTAGAGGTGAAAATGCTGCAGTAAGCTCCTCCTCAGTGCACAGGCTCTCTGTGGCGGTAATGACTGTCTCGCCCCTGTACGGTGACTTCAGACATGACTCGGCAACATCGGTGGGAGGATGCATCTCTGTCTCAGCTGCCAACACCCCTCTAGCAGCCCCCTCCGGAAGGCTGAATGAACTGCGCTCTGCTACTCCTCCTCCCTCCACTCCTGCAGCACTATCATTGAGATGATCAGCACCAGCAAGTATCCCATGGGGTGAATTATTAAAATTGCTTTCAATCCAGAGTGTCTCCTTCTCTTTATCGCCCTCTTCTGCTGGAGAGATCTCTGCTTCTGCATTGCCCGCCTCTCTCTGTCCTTTTGAACAACTCTCAACCGAAGTGTGTGGCATGTTGCTGTTGCAGCTTTCCTCACTAACAGCCCTTATGTCTTCGTTTGAGAGGCCAACTGAGCCACAAACAGATGAGAGCTGAGAGGTACTATCCAGGAGTCTTTTTCTCGCTTTGTTCCCTTCCAGATCTGTCTCCGTCCGTCCTTTCCCGATGCCTGCAATGGGCTCAGTAGCTACTCCCTCCAATGAATCATAGCTCACGCTTTCTCCCTCACTTTTTATCACTTCTCGCATCGTGGGTGTTGTTAGTGGCAACGCAGCAGCCTCCACTAAAGCATCTTCAATGGCCCTCTCCGCGCAACTCTCTCCCACACGAGCATGGATAGTGGAAAATAAGCTGTCCAGTTTATGTATCTGTGCTTCAGTGGTAACATTATCCTCATGTGCTTGTGTATCTGATTCCTTATCTGGAACATCAGCTGCAGTTTGGACAAGCGTTATCTCTTGCTTATTTTGCACGTTGTTGTTTTTGCCACACTCCGCATCTGTTACATTTTGGTTATCAAACTGATTCAAGTGTGTGGGAACATTATTAGGCAGTGCTGCACATGTCATCGTGTCTGTGCATGACACCCAAAGTGCACTGTGATTCCCCGTATTTATAAGTGGGACAGCCTGTAAATCATTTTCAGCTTGTCTCAGTGTCCTGGCCTCCGCTTCAGGTTCTTTGTCCTTCCCTGCTTTTTTCTTTTTCTTGTTCTTCTTTTTGTCTCTTTTTTTTGCCCTTTTGTTGTGCACAGACTCACCCTGTGCAGACGTTGTTTGTGTGTCATCCTCAGCATAACTATTTGACCCTGCTTGTTGTTCTGAAAGCATTTCCTCAACAGCTTTATCTTCGAAATAAGGTTCACTAGACTCAGATAATTCTTGAATAGAATCATTTTTCTTTCGGTCAACCTCACTAAAGTTGATATGACACTTTTGTAAGTCTTTCGCATCTGTGTCTTCCTCCATATCCTTCCTTTTATAATCTTGTGGGCTAATTTCTTCAGAGACGGCATTAAAATCAACACTTTGATCATGTCCCTCACTAAATACAGCATCCCCAGGCATTGTTGTTTCTAAATGAGTATTTGGCCTTGTTCGATTCTGCTGATCTTCTTTTATGGTTTCTACTGTTTCAGCTTGTGGGTATTTATCCTGCTCCCCTGTTGTTTTTATTTCACTGTCTGTCTGAGGATTCTCAGTCCCAAGTATGTAGTCCCTGAAACTAAACACAACTGTATCCCTCTGCCTGTTCGCCGTCTCAGTGTTTCCATGTGTATTTTTGTTTATGAGGTTGCTATGTCCAGACTGGTCTTCAACTTGTGGTTGTGATGATGACTCATCATACTTTTTAACAGTTGCTTGCCCAGTTTTCCTATCCTCTTCGTTGGCCTTTTCAGACTCTGTGCTGATGGGCTCTTTGAGTTGAGGAATGCCCAGCAAGGCCATTTGTTCCTCACATTCCTGGAAGGCTTCCTGAAGCTCCTGGTCGAGAAGCGCGCACAGAGGGGGGATCAAGGGTTGGCCATCTGGGTGAGGTGTGGCAGTGGACTGAGGTGAGGGCGAGGCATCTGTGAGGAGCGTGTCGGAGGTTTGAGGCCTGAGACGAGGGTAGGGTGACATAGTTACGAGTTGCAGGCAAACAGCTGGTCATTCCATGATGCCACACCACGCTGCTTGTGGTAGACCAGAAGCCTCATGCTCAAGCAGTGCATTCACACTTGTGCACGCACAATGCAACTTTATGGCAGTCCCGATACAGTATCTGCATTCTGCCATAAAAATGTAAGACCAGCTGTTTCAAAGCAGTTGGTAGTAATTAGCATGCAGATATGTGCTTCCACCGTGATGCTACATGTTGTGTAGAATGAGAAGAGCATTTCATATAAAGTACACTTAGAAATGTTACATAATCATGGTCATGTATGATACCGTATGTATGTATAAGTACTGTGCATATATCCATCTACCTAATATTGTATGTCACAAGATAATCCAAACTACATCTGTGCACAAATATCTAAGTTATTAAAGCACTCACCGAAAACACTTTGATACGTGTGCAGCAAGCTTAATAAGGCATAAGTGTCTGTAACTGTCACGTCACATCTGAGTCGTTAGGATGTGTGGGAACATAATCTATACAGACTGAGTGGCAGTCGTATGTCAGTATGATAGTACAATCCAACTTTGCAAAATGGACGACACTCAATGTAACATTAATTCACCCGAGCATGAAAAGTAACTCCAGATCTGCTTTGACATATACACACACAGCAAATAAATTCGTCATGATTCGAGTTACATTTCTAAATCACACCATGCATTCTGATTATATGCTTCATTCCAGATGCTGCACAGAGTACTACCTGTTATCTAGGACTACTAATGGATGACTGACTTCCATGTGATGCTGCAAGCCGGCCAGGAGGGCGTTCTCATGCTCACCCACCCTGTGTCCTGAGCTAGTCTTTAATCTGATGACACATCCCAACACACACAGAGAGAAAACAAATAAAGATCTTTATATTTACTGCAGCAAGGCCCCAATAAACCATAAAGAATATTCTATGTAATGTCTTCGATAAGTATGTACTGTAACGCCCATCTGTGAAAGAGTGATACAGTATATGACTACTGACCACTCGCATCACAAACCGATGAGATCGGATACAAAAAAACTGTTTAAAAAAAGAAAGCAGTGCAATTCCAACACCATATATAGATCTTCAAATCACGTCGCTAGTCCTCCACGGAACGACACTTCCTTATTGTCATGAGACAGCCATGAAATGCATTCGTTGACACTCCAAAAATTACAATAATATCTTAATTCTGCATGTATGTGTCGTCTAAATATACAGAGAGACAACTATAGATAGATAGATACTTTATTAAATCTGCAAGATAAGAAAAACAATTAAGTGAATATTCTTATCACTCACTAAACTAACTATTACTGCGGAAGTACAATTTGATGCATTTAAGTTTGCTTGGAAATCCCAGATAATACAGCGACACTCAAAATGTGAATTCAACTTAAATTACTTGGTGTCTTTGAACGCAAATCTTCTTGGCTCGTAATAACGCAGTTAAAGTGTGATTCAAATGTTGTGCTACTATTAAAAGAGACTAGTGTTAGGAAAATTGATTTTCAGATATGTGTGCTTTCGTTTAGCTTGAGTAAAATTTTCGGTTCATTTGGAGCTGTTAATACATACAAATATATATGTAATTGTGTCCCGTCGTTTACCTTTTTGTTCATAAAATACAGTAAAATTTGCATACATAGTTGCAAATGGTGAGTCATCTTGATTAATTAAGTGGAAAACTGATTAATTCGATTAAAATTTTTAATAATTTACCATCATTATTCAAAATGAACGCAGAGGCCTTGATGTGCTATGTGTGGGTGTGTTCTGTGATAAAATCCTTTTAAAATGTGTCTTTTTTTCCATCTCACTCTCACCCTAGTGAGGACTCCCAGATGTTGAGTTCACTGCTGAAGTCTAGATTGGGCAGCAGGTCATGGGGAAATTCCAGCTCCTCCTTGTCCTCGTGGGCTTCTTCTGCAGCACCTCTGCTCTCCTCCACACCGGTGATGACCGGGACATCTGGGAGAACTGGTTGGGACAGCAAACTCTGTTGGCTGCTGGACGATGCAGTCAGCAGCACTTCGGCATCCCTTTGGATTAATTTCTCAGCTTGTGCTTCGGCCTGTACGACACAAAAACACACTGATGGTGAGCGACAAGGCAAGACATACAAGACCCGTGTCCTACCAGGGCTATCTTCAAAATGTCCTCTTCAAATCTTAAAAAATGTAAAAATTACAAATATAAAATCCTGAGCTACACCTTCACAAAAAAAAAACAGTGACTTTGATTTTCCTAGCAATAAAATAAATGTAAAAAACAAGAGAAAACATACATTCCTGCAGCACTAATTATTGGAGATTTGTGCTCCAGTGCTCCCCCTACAGTCATGGAGGGTAATTTCGTTACTGTGGTTAATAAATTGGCAAAGCTAACTTGCTAACTGAGCTAAATGTATATAGTTAGCTATTGGATATGGGATAAATATTTGCTAGTAAAAAAAAACAAAAAACGGTGGCTATTTTGTGGCAAGTCTGTCTGTATATTAATTAGTAGGGATGCCCCGTTCAGGGTTTTATGCTGCTGATTCCGATACCGATCATCCATGAGTGAGATCGGCCGATACCGATCACATGAACTAACTGTACATTTTGCAATGTATTTATGATGAGGTTTATTGGTCAGGAGCACTGTTAGACCATTCCAAAAGCCCTTGGCAAATAGGTAATTATTAAAAAATAAACGTTTGGGCGGATTGTCTTTTATTTGCGTGAAACGATTTTTGTACTATTTGACACAAACCCGATTTTGTAGGAATACGAATACATGGCAATTAAACTGTTCAGTAATAATTTTTTATCTCAACATAACAAAATGAACAGAATAAAATCATACAAATAAATATTTTTATTAAATACAAATCTGTCATGCTCAACTTAAAACAGAATAGTGTCCAGGTTGCGGGGGTGTCAACTTTCATCACTATTGGAGCTGTCAACTATTTGTGTTTGATTTATTACTGGCAACATTTTAAGTTGCACACTACTTTATATTTACCAAGGAGATCTCCACTCAGACAGTGTGGCCATCATCTTGATGCTATTTTGTGATAATTTGTCATTAAAAAGGCACAAAGGCACAAAGTCTGAATTGAATAGTTATCATAAAAAACTACTAAGAATTCAAGAAAATATTCTTTGACCCTTCATGAGCTACTCAAAATGAGCTTGTGAGCTCGGAGACCCCTGTGATAGCATCACCGTCATGACGCTGAACACACTATGTGTTTATGTTCATTAAACAACCACACACGAACAGTGTTTTGAGGACAAGACACAATTAGTATAATGACAACAAGATAGTAAAGTTGTTCAGTGACACTCGAAAAAGTTCGAACGTGATATCCACTTGTGGGTTCCCCGTGGGGCAAAAACGAGCTCCGAACTAACCGTATTGCTCTCCGAACTAACTGTATTGCTTCTTTGTAATTGTGCTATAAATTATCGACGATAATCGATCATTTCAACCTTTTTTTGTTTTTTAGACCATATTATCATGAAGTTTATCATTCAATGATCACTGTGTCATGTCACATTTGAGCCACGAGATGGCACTCAAGTGTAGTGTATCTACGTGAGGCAAAGAAGATGCCTACTATAGCACTTACGAATCGCAGGGCGTCACCACTTCACATACCCTGGGTATCACAAGCTCACGCCGCCCGGCACTATACATTCACTTCGCCGATCAAGCGCCCCAGAAAGCGCCAACCGCCGGGTTGAATGCCTCACGGCACATCCACACTGGAACTGTGGCATTTGGCTTAGAAATCACTTTTGTGCTTTCATTCATATTAGCGTTTGCTTGCTAACTGCTAGCTAGCACTCAGCGTGCTCAATCACTACGTAGCTAGCCCCCCGCCTCCACGTACTATGCCAAAGACGCTGAAGAGCTGACAGGAGGATCACTCTTTGAAGTGAAGCATCTTGTCATCCAGCCTGTGTGCTACAGCAAGACGAGGAAATACGTAAAATAATACAAACAGGCATACGTCCATGTTGCACATGTCAATTCATCGAGGCATCAAAATTATCGACCTCATTTTTTTTCTATCGTTCGATTAATCGTTTTATCGATTATCGTGACAGGCCTACCTCTTTGTTTTAAAACAAAATGTCACTGTGGTAATAAGTCACATTTGGAGTGTGAAGACCAGAAGTTAGGCGGCTAGCGCTAGCTATGCATAGCTGCTGCTGATGCAAAGTACAGCCAGTGACAGCGAGGCAAAGCGTTTAAACAAAGATGCAGGAATAGTCGAACGGAGATAGGTTTGGTCAGGCATTGAACAAACACGCTGGCATCGATTGGCGTAGCCTGTGGCAAGCTTAAAACGAGACACGTCTTTTTGTTGAAACCTACGCGACGCGGCAGACATGCAGCATTTGTTGCAGCACACTGATCGGATTTTGTGATCGGCTTTGAAAGATCGTTCATCGTCATATGCGGATCACGTGTTTTTTTTTACGGAAATCAACTGATGTTGATCAGTGGCCGATCCATCGGCGCATCCCTATTAGTGTTTGATTCTTTAAAAGTGATCTTAGTAATTAAAATAAAGATTATTGAATACAGGGTCACAAGCTAAAGAAGCCAAGAAGCTAATGAGTAATAGCCATGCAGCTATTGCTAACACAACATGAGAGGCAACGCAACACAATGACACTCAGCTATTGTACAGTAATAGTCGCTTTAATAACATTTCTAATAAAGTTAAAGCTCTTTGACAGTAGCTGTCAAAAGCACTGACACAGCCGTAGCTTGGTAATTCCCTCAAAATCTTTCACATACTGTACAGCGCTGTAGTCTGAAACCGGTGTTGAAACGTGTTGTTGCAGGAAATGTAAAAAAAACAAAACACCTGCAGAATTAAAACTGAAAGTCAAACAAAGACGAGCAAATAACCCCACCCACGTCTTAAAATATATAACACAGGGTTGGGTGTCACCTTCAGAGACGCACAGCTAATATTTAAGGATGACTGATACTTCTCTACACCTTCTCCGTTTGCTTTTACTGCAGCTCTAACATGCCGTACAACCTTCTGCAGAAAAGCACTTTTTAATTAAATGACATTGGTACCTAATTATAGCAGCACATATTTTCTTTTTTTCTTTTTTCCCACTGCACTTTTCAAAGTAGTCTCTTTTTTTTTTTTATACCGAGTAAGCATAAAAGACAAACCAGTCCAGTGAGGAAAATCCCTGACTAGACTAGATTGTATCTTAAATGCTGTTATTTGGAAGAAACGGTAAGGACATCTATTTAAAGTCTTTTTAAACTCGCTGTATAAAGGTCACCTGCAGCCTTACGCCACAACATTTGGCTATGTCACCGTGTTCGGGCAACACTGTCAAAGGAAAGGTCAGACATAAACAGGCTCGCGAGTGCATTAAAGCACATTACGTGCAGATGTACAGCAGCCATTTTCCAATCAGTATATCGCAAATAGCGACGCGGCTACAATGCTATGCTACACTTCAAATTGCTTAATTATTTATGAACGTTGAAAAGCACAGACAGCATACACCACCAACTACTCAAAAGCATGTTCTACTTGTAGCGCTGACGTATTTGTGTTTATCAACTTACCATTTCTAAAGTGTTGTTGCGCATTTGTGGTAACAGGTGGTGAGTTGTTGTGTGTAAATATGCAGTACAGTTTAGGTGGAGCACAGTGAGCCGTGAGGTGACTGGCCTCGCCTGTATTTTTGTCACCACAATTATTTACGTCTCATATGAGCTGTACATGTTCATGAGCGCATATGCAGATTTTAGATTTTTACTGTTGCATTTTTTTTTTTTTTTAATGTAACACCTTTTTCAAAAGTCAACTGTTCAATTATTTGGTTTTAGAAAAAAGACATAGGATTATTATTATTATCATTAAATCTATTCATTGTTGCCATTATCAGATATACAATTCATGTTTTTAACATATTTGTATATATTTGTACATACTTACCAATAATCTACATTATAATAAAAAATACTGATAATTTTCTTCTTAGTATTGTTATATAATGATCTGTATTCTTATCATTAGTATTATTATTAGTCGTAGTAGTACTATAGTAGTATTAGGGTCAACATATCATTAAATGAAAACAACTCATATTTTTAACATTATATTATTCTGAATTTACTACATTCTAATTAAAAATACAGATATTGCTGGTTATTATTAATATTAGTTATTTCCTCATTATTACCAGTTTCTTCTCATAATATACACGTCTTATTATTATTGTTTTATAATAAAATAAATACATTTAGAAATCGTATAATTCTGACAAATAATAATTACTTTTTAAAAATATTTATTATATTTTTCAGAATGATTGTATGATTGGTAAATGATTATTTTCCCCGTTATAGGTCAAAATATTAGAAACAAACTGCAAACCACAACCACAGTTAAATGAATAACTCTATACAGAAACAGTGTCAATGAAAACTGAGCACTATTGTCTTTGTAAGAGCAAACTGTTGCAATTAGCTTGAGTGCAGGTGTACCCACCGAAGTGTCCAGTGAGTGAATGCTACCGCTGTGCTAACTCTCATCTTCCTGAAGCTAATGTCACAGTGGTAACTGTCCACTCAGCACTATGAGCGCTATAAACAAGGTTACTGCGATCCAAGTAGGCCTTTAAATTAAAGTGCCATTTACTAAATAGTCACCATAATGTATTAATCCATTTGCAAGCTTGGTGAGTGGTGGTGTAATAGCACAGCTCTTTTTGGTTACTTATTAACACAACTGAAAGCACATCAGTAGGACTTCAAATGCAATGTGTCAGTGGCCGTGCAATGTGATGTTTCACACGTTAGTGTTGGGAAGCAGAGGCAGGCCCTCACTTGCACAGCAGACACTTACAGAAATCATGAAACCAGAACACATCACAGTGCATACAATAGATCATACGAGCCTACAAGTTATGTTGTACTCACTCACTATGTTGAAGGAAACTCTCTTGCTATCCCTCCACTGTGCAGGCCTGTGTGCTGTTTGGGAACACTAACATGCTGCAACACATGCAGCGCCGAGAGTCAGACCTCTTCCTCCTCCCCGCCTTCTCCTGCTTGCTGCTGCCGCCTCCCTCCTAGATTTCCATGCACCTCCTCAGGCTCTTTACTGTGCTGGCGTGCGTGTTGGTAGTACAAACACTGCTGCTGAATCACTTAGCTGGCAACAAGGAGGGGCTAGGAATTCTCCTCCTCCCCCCACCTTCCATCTTACCACTTGTCCCAACTACTCCCTCCTCTTCCACAATCTGCCCTCCCCTTTTTGCGGTCTCCGGGTCCCTCCCCTCCCACCTCGGCACCCTCCCGTCTCCTCCTAATGTTTGTGTCATCCGGTTGGATGCACCGACTGACAGTGGTGCCGCTGCAGGTGAATGTTGGGAAGTAGGCCAAGGGGCAGGGCCTGTGGCGACCTCCTCAGAGAGGATCAGGTTACACTGCAGGGGGCTTTTGGCACACTAATACACACTAACCATCTCTTATGGGCCTCGTGGTTGTCAGTATGTGACATCATCACACACTACGTCATTACACTGACATGACAACAACATTTCCCACATCAATACACAACCAGTGTCAGGATACAACTACAGTATATTTGCCAGGAGGCATGACTGTAAATAACATTTTTGGCGCCCCCTATAGGTTGTGCTCAAAATGCTTTGGAAAACGTACTACCATACATCCTCAATGTTTTACTGTATAATTACATTAGACAAATGCAAAGACATTTTGGTTGATGGCTGCCATGTTTTTCAACCAATCTTGCTCAAATTTTACAGACACGTGCTTGTCGGACTCCTAAAGGGGCGCACGGAATTTTACGGTGATTTGTCTCAACACCATAAAGCTACAGTGGGAGTTTCGAAGCGTGCGTTGAGCTGTGTGAGAAATTTCAAGTCGATCAGTCTCACGGGGTCAAACTTTGCAGTGTAATAACAGCGCCACCATGTGGTGTATTTGTCAGAAAAATAACAACCCAGGCAACATGCTTTTGGTGCACGTTTTGCCAGATGTTCACCCTTTTATGTGCAGCAGTTTGGGAGTAGAAAAGTCTATAAACAGATGTATTATCTGTATTATTGATAGCCACACTGCATCGCAATGAAATGATACTGTGATAAATTAGCTTGTTACGGGATTCCTTAGAAGACAACTGTAGATTATTTAAGTTACAATTGTTTTCAAATAAATATGGCCCGTGTTATTAATGTATTATATTTTTCTTGTATATTATTATGCAATTTGAGGGGTATTTTGAGATATCCAATATCTAAAAAGTCCTAACATGTATCTTTCACACACACAAGCCTATTAGTAGTCTCTGTACTGCACAAAACAGTTTATATTCAGTAGTACCTTCAAGGGGTCGCTGTGATTTTCTTGGGGTGGAAACAGAACAACGTGTTCTGGAGCGCCCTCTTCCGGCTGTAATTATAAATTGCAATCACAGGTTCAAGATAACACTTCTTTTAGAGAACATGCTGTCATTTCATAGTTAGTAATATGGACTAATTAACAATCTTTTGGAATATATATAATAACTACGCTATACCAAATGCGACTGTCAGCGGCGGCCTCAACTCGTTAAGAGTCACATTTGCGTTAATCTCTTTAAAATAATGAAAAATTCCATCTGGGAAGGGCTTGACCCAGACATGGTAATGTTTGTATAGCTTCGACAACATACAGATAGGTATAAAAAAAAGAAGTCTTGCAAAGGCTGTAAAATTTTACATTTTGATGTTCCACAAGCGGCCAAAACATGTGATTCTAAACCGATTTATTGCTTCAGTAAGACAGTGCTTCGTTAAAGCCTCTATAGTTAGTAGTTTGGTTAGTGCTCTGTGTAGTTAAAAGGCGACATTATTTATATAAATGCATAAAATCTTGGTTTTGTTATTGTTATATATTAGTAGTCGTAGCAAACAGCATCAGAGCAATGGTGTCTCTTCTTACCAAAGCCTCAGTCGTGCTGCTCTCGTTCCCCATCTCTCATCAGGCTGAGTGACTCAAGGACCCTCCAGGCCTTCCCAGACTCAACAGAGAGAGACACAAAATGTGCCGTGGAGCTGAGGTCTTTCAGTGGACTCCTTCTCCACAGGATTAGAGTAGCAGACAGAGAATGGTAAGTATGTATGTACACGTATGTTATTTTAGAGATTAGAAACTTGTGATGCAGCGCCTCACGCTATAGGTTCAAAGTGCAGCCGCAACCACCCTTAATATGAGCTAAAAGCCAAAGATTAGAGGTCCACTTCAAGAAAAACTTTTTTTTTCTTCCCAATCACAGTTAGTTACGGTTGTAGTTTGTCGTGGGATAGAACTGCACTCAATCATACTGGGAGCAGTCTTATTCTAATTTCATTTACAGTATATCATTTTATATTAAGACACCACTGCAAACCACAATATTTCCATCCATCCATCTTTCTATGCCGCTTATGCTCACTAGGCTCGCACGTATGCCGGAGCCTATCCCAGTTGACTTTGGGCCAAAGGCTGGGTACACCCTGGACTGGTCCCCAGCCAATCGCAGGGCACATTCACACCTATGGACAATTTAGAGACGACAATTAACCTAACATGCATGTTTTTTGGAATGTGGGAGGAAACTGGAGTACCCGGAAAAAACCCACGCAGGCACGGGGAGAGCATGCAAATTTCAACATAGATCTGATCGTGCGGCCACAATAATTGACATTGTTAAATTCATGTGTTAAAGGCATGATTATCTTTGTAAAAGCTGAATTTTGAATACAGTTCTTGTGCTGTATGTCAGAATGTGCAGGCGAACGACATGTTCTGACTTGTACTGCTATCATAATAAAACATTGTGTATGCAGCAGTCCAACACATTCAGCAAGCTATAGAAATAGCACTACAAGTTCAATAACTTATGCATTATACATCATACATTGTTTTACATTCATATAACTGTGCAGCTATAATACCACAGGGAGACCATTTGTGTAGGGCTGAAACTGTTCGAAGTACGCTTGCACAATTAGAAAGCACTGACCTGAATATGCAAGATTTTATAAATAGATAAATGTGCTCTGGACTGTGCTGTTTGTCTTTTTTTTCCCCCGTTTTTTTTTTTTTTTTTTAAACAGGCAGACCAGGTCTTCAAACACTGTTCATCTTGCAGTCTAAGCTGTTTAATATGATCCAACACGAGAGCTGCGCAAAGAAAAATCTTCTTTTACCAAGATAATAATCGTCAGTGACATTGAGCACAATAAGAGGCATATTCCTAAACTAGTACCTTACTGATCGCGTCGTCATAGTTTTAAAAGGGAGTATTTTGGATGCAGATCTCTTACTGGATCTCATTAGATTGTGGAAATATCCATTAGATGCTGTGGCCAGTGTGTTTAAATGTAATCGGAAAATTATAATGTGTGTTTTGTGCTGTGTTTACTGTGGCATGGCAACACTGCTCCACTCTACCCAGCCTTGCTGTTTGGATGAAAGGGATGTAATTTCAACCTCCAAGCCCTAATTGTGTGCGTACTTTAAGTAGCGGTTGCATTTCGGGGCTTTTTGGCACAGTACACAAAGCACAACAGCATTAAATAGTATAATATGGGTCATCATTCTACAACCTGAGACCCAAACATGGAGTTGGTATTGGTATTTACATGGTATTGGTATGGTATTTACTGCCCTACGTGTGACCCCTCCACTTGCGTAATTATAAGACATCTATTTATAACAACATTCTTATAAAAATGCATGTATTTGATATTAAAGTCTGTACAGTAGTCAGCATTTAAGCAAAGTACCATTTACCTTCACTTCTCATCAAAATGAATGACCAACAATTAAAAAGCAGCACTCACCACAGCTAAGAAGAGAATATACTTCTCCCTCAAGCTCGGACAAGCTCCTCCAGTCTGTTTACAGTGTGACTGAAGTTGTCTCCTCTCCTGTGTTTCTATTCTTGCATTGCACGTGGATTGAGTAGGTGGGGACTGGGTGCTAAAAAGGGGGCTGATAGGTGGCCCGAGGTGAATGCTGGAGGGGTGGACACAGTGGGGAGACAGTACAGGAGGGAGGGGACCGAACCCGAGCTGAAGAGGCCATAACTTCTCAAACTGGAAGTGAGAGGTCGCCTCCTTTTGACACACTCAGACTGGGGGACACTTTGCTTGTGCTTTCTTGTACTTTATCCTCCGATTCATACGCTGATAGTGGAGTACAAAGTCTTGGGACATGCCTGTTATTAAAACAATTAATCTATGTGTACATTTTGCGTATTTGATTGTCACAATACGCAACATATTAGTCAGTTTGTTTTTAATTTTTTTTTTTAATGTCATGATCCTACACTGATTGACAGGGGCCAACGCGCAGCAACATCCTGAAATGATCCAAAACCAAAAACACCGCAACAGGAAAATGCGGCAATCACATAAACGCTGCTGCAGGATAAAAACAAATGCAAAAGTGAACTGCTGTAAATGCCAAAAACACAAACCCCCAAAACAACCGCATGAGAGAAATCCTGCAAAATGGACGTTAGCCAGGCTAGCATGGGCGCCACGCTATTTTTAAAGACATGAGCGGGGTGTCCAGAAGAAAGTTGGCGGAATTAAAACGGTACATTTTTCTTTGCCTTTGTTAAACACTTGGACGTAAAAATCAGGTGCCCCGTAGTACTGCAAAATATTACGAGCGTAAAAATCAGTTGCGGTGTAATACGGTGAAATATTACAAGTGTTTAACAAAGAAAAATGTGCATTTTCATTACACCAACTTTCTTTTGGGTTTCACACTCATGTCCTCCACGACGGACATCATATCAACTCATCAATTAGGTCTGGTGTATGCAATCTACAGTTCCCCACCTGTAGCTCTCCATCAATAGTGTGTCCAAATATTCATTTGACCCTTTGGCAGTATGGATTGCTCTGTTATATCCAGCATGTTTTCAATAGACATCGGTTAGAATGTTTATCCTTATCTGTGAGGAACCTCCATTCTCCGGCTGCCTTCCAGTCTTTCATTCTCTCCCATCTCCCTCTGGCTTCCCCACATCTGATGTCGCACTTCCTCCAGCGTAACGACACTGAGTCTTTGCCTTTAAACTACAACCATCTAATCTCTGCTATCTGCACAGATATTGATGCTACACGGCACCCCATTACCTGTCTGTGTGGAATTCCGATGCAGCCCCCCATCCTGTATTCCATGTCCTCCCCTGGTGAGGTGACTCTGGCACTGCAAGGCTGGCAGAGGACCCTCCTGCAGAACTGCATCCTTGTTCAGTCACAGCATCGCAGAGGCAGCGAGATCTTTGCAAGCGTGCGTGCCTGAGTGACTATTAAATGCACTGCCTGTGGTACATTCCTTCAAGCCATCATTATGTGAAAAAAAATAAATCTACATTACGCAAGAAATCCTACCTAATTAAATGAGCGTGAGATGGTAAGGGATGCTTTCCAGCCTTGGATGTATCTCATCCAGGGATGAGCATAGAAAGGCACAGCTTTGGATGGAAAATACACAGGGAGCGAGAGAGAGAGAGAGTGAAAGTCAGGAAGCAGAAATGGATGCCTGTCCCTTTAAAACGGTCAGGAGACAGAAAATGATGGCGGCAGTACATCATCATGGAATGCAGTCAATCTCTCATCTGTGGTGGCACTGACTTGCCTTTTTTTTTTAACTTGTGCTGTAGTCAGTTTTAATACAGGTTACTCATTAAGAGGATCATAAGAAAAGGAAGAGAATAATTAACTTTGGGTAAAAATATTGTTTTCAAATACTTCTTAAAAGTCACTGCAACAACTCCCTCCAAATTATTTTTTTCGAAACCAAAAAATGTAAGACCACCACCACTGGCTAGCATATGTTATGAATAATGGTTTAAAGAACAGATTGTACAAAAATGTCTACCCTTTCACAATTTATTAATTAAACTGCATAAGCGGTATAGAAAATGGATGGATGGAAAAATTCATAAATTTAGAATCTGCCTGAATACAATAACTAGGGTTCGTGGCTGTTATTCACGTACAGTATATGCCCGCGGCGTGTACACAAACAAAAGCGGTCACACAGAGGCGACTACATTCAAGAATAGCTAACATTAGTGGGTAAACTTTGTCAAATTGCCATAATTACCTGACAACAAAGTGTGCGCATGCATGTGTTACATCTGCACAGCTTATACAAGATACAAGATACAAGAGAGTTTTATTGTCATGTGCATAGTAAAACAGCAGTTATACCATGCAAGTGTACTTTGTATACACGCCCTTTAACCTCTTTTTTTTTTTTTTTTTACTGAAAACCATTTGTAGTTTTACCCTTATTTGTACACAAAGTCCATGTAGCTATCATCCTCCCAATGGAGAAGCCAGAAATGTTTCATTGGGGTGGCCAAGTTGAGACAATTACTCATAGGGGTGGCAATAAGTTAATACCTGAATTGTCTAGATGGCCAGTGGAGTGGCCGCAGTGTGACCAGGGGTGGCCACTGCCTTTTGACCATCTATTGGAGCCAGTAATAGCTGAACAGTGTGCCGAGGACATGTTTTCAATGCACAGCTTGTGGATTCTGCTCCCCATCATGGCGGCCAAACCCGAGCTGGGTATAATACGGAAGTAAATACGGATTGGCACTCCTATTTTAACTCTCGACTCCTTGATTTAGCGATGCAAAAAAAAAATTACTGTGCATGCGCGCTTGATTTCGAGAGTCAGTGGGGACGTCCTTAAAATGCTATTTTTTCATAGGCTATCAGGTGTATTTTAATTTGTTTACATGTTATGTAGGTTGCCTCGTCCTCTTCCATTTAAACTGATTTAAACTGAGTGCTGGACTACATCGACTCAAACGAATGCTTCGAATGTTAGGTTAGCTTTAAGCCTTTCAAATTCATGGATCGGAGGTTCAGGACAAGATAAAGGGTATATACTACATGTCGCGGTTGCATTGTCCTATTTGCAATATGGATGCCTTGATTGTAACTAGAAACGAATGTAAAATATGGATAATTTAGATATAACAATATTATGCTTAACAAACACAGATTTTCCCAGATATGGAGTGGATGATGGATATTACTGTATACATTCCTGCTAACTAGGTATTTCTTGTGGTTAGTGTGGGGTAAAAACGAATACACAGCGTGCTGCTGCACTGCAGTGTGAGGCATATACATGGACTTTTTGATTATCACAAAATGTTTAAAACGTGGTTACTATGTTGACTTTTAAAACAGATTTTCACCGTCAAAGTTGTTCGGCAGTTTGGCAGTCCGTGGGTCGATCACAACATCTGCTTTGACTCAATGTTAAAGCAATGGGGACCAACGGCACAATTTTCCGGTTTAAAATCTACTCTAACGTCTTTAATATTTGGGGTAGAGAAGTGAATGAGGTATCAAATTAAAGTCCAAGTCATGCTTTATCAGATAGAATCAATCACAGACTTGATTTTATATACAGTATTTCAAAATAATGTAACAGTGCTACTCGGTTTACACGCCCACTCTTGCTGCTATGCAGCATTTCCATTATTAACAGGTTTTTGAATCACGCTTCAGAATTTAAGTCAAAGTCAACGTAGTGAGAAAACTTTACCGGAACCGACCAAAGTAATCATGGAAAACTTACCTACCGCTTGCACTCCATGCAAGACGCGTTTTATCGACAGCGCCTCCACACGGAAAGTTGTGTGCTGCAGTAAAATGCGTCCAAGCGGAAACTGGGGTTGGGCTGAACTAATGTTCTGACCCACTGTCATACAGTATATCAAGTTTTTCACCTCACAATAGTAATTGAGGCGAGGGTGTATAAATTAACTTATTTTGTCAGATTGACTTGCTTGACTTTTCTTTCAAACAAGTACTACAGAATTCTGTAAATGTACATTTTGGAACAATTACAGTGTTGGTGAAGAAAAAAAAAACACATTATTTGGATGATTTGATCAAACCAACATTGTTTTGTGCCATTTTTACCAAAAGTAATTTGTAATTTGGCCTAATTCCAGTCAGGGTGGGTTTGTTGCGAACCTAACAAAGTAGGTATTTTTACATATTTGTGCATTTCAGTTCTCCAAGAATTTATTATCTCTGAATTGAATAATTTTGAAAAAGAAATATCCAACAAAGTCCAAAAATAAGTCCATCTCATTAATGTTAATAATAAATAAAAACAGAGCCAATGTTTTGGCAATTTGCCTTCTCTTTTATTATTGAAATTACTAAAAGCTTAAAAGTAAAACAAAGGAATGGTTTGGATTTTTTTTTTTTACATGAAACTGTACGACATCCCCATCAGCAGCGTAGTGTATCACCTGACTTACCTCCCACTTCGTCCTGTGAGCCGAGTTCTGGTCGGATTTCAGTGATGTGGAATGTAGTTTTAGTTATTGGGGTTACTTAAGTACAGAGTTTGGCTTCTTAAAACGTGTGTTAAAATGTGTTCCAAAGAGTAATATATATATATATATATATATATATATATATATATATATATATATATATATGTGTGTGTGTGTGATATATGTGTGTGTGTGTGTGTATATATATATATACACACACATGTGTGTGTGTGTGTGTGTGTGTGTGTGTATATACACACACACACACACACACACACACACACACACACAACAATGAACTGAGCAGTGATACGACGGGAGAGAAAGTAACACCGAGCGATTGTGAGGTCAGATTTTTTCGAGGAGGCATTTCTGTGATGCAAATGTATTGCTCTTTTGAAAGCATATTGTTTTGAGAAGCCAAACTCTTTACTTAAGTGACTTCACCAACTAAGTGGAACTATGTTCCTCATTACCGAAATACGACCAGGGGGCTACACTCCTGATGACAACTTAAAAAAAACCAAACTATCCCTTTAAAATAACCTTGTTACCCTTTACATTTGTATTATTTCAAAAAAGGTTAAAAAAGTAAGATACCTAAAAAAATGTTAATTTCCTTGTGCAAATTGATTGGCCAGTCACTGAGTCTGTGTGTTTTGAGGCGGAATCATGGCTTCAGTGATGTCGAAGGCGTCTACAAGCTCCTTGAAGAGAAAAAGATTACAATCAGCAACAGAGTCTGACTCAAGGTGTGTGTGACAGCCAGAAATAAACATAGGCGGTATTGTGCTGCATTAGGCCAAGACATGTTCACCTTCCATGACCTTGGACTGATAGAAATAATGCACTGATTTTGTCTGCCTGATCTTCCAGCTTCCATCTCCACCTCTTCCACAGGAGCTAAAAAACAACAAGAAAATAACATAGTAATGTACATAAGACAAACTAGTTTCTTTTTGTACATGAGTCAAATAAGTGGTAAGGACTTACCTATACAAGGCAACTTGTAACTATCCAGACACATCTGTGCCAAACCATCCTGTAACACAAGAAAAATCACTAGAGGGCAGGCAAGCGTATGTTTAGATGCTTTTACAAACTCAAACTCACCCTGATGAGAAAAGACGTGTGGAAAATGTTTTCCACTGTCCGTGAAAATGAGTTGGGGTCAATAACAAACTCGTAATATGATATTGGCAATGATGCTGTGGTTAAAGAAAAGTTGTGTTACACAAACAAAATAGTATTTACACAAGAATAAGGTGGTCCGCTTTAAAACTCACGGTCATCTTGATGGTAACTCTTCAAGCAGGCCAGGATCCTTTCCACCTCTTTCTCTGTGGCCTCTTGATGGGACTCTTCCAATCTTTTCAGCTGACAGTGCAAAACATACACAACAAGAGCGGTGTATGGACATGTACCACAGCTAAACACCTACTGTACATCATGCAAGTATTGATAATGGAAAGTGGTAGGTTTTTTTTGTCTTTATTTTTATAATTCTGTGGTTACTACAATATATGACACTGCTTAACATTTTTTTAGAAGACTGAGCGTGCTGTAGCTACCTGAGTGGGCATGATCCTTTTAGCTTCCGCACCGGGTGCCTTCCTTTGTCGTTCTATCCTTTGCTTTGGAGGCGGTGGTTCCGCATGGAATGAACCCATCCTGATAAATCCAAGATGAAAGCTGTGATGAAAACATCTTCCTAGGCAGTACGTCACCGAGTACCATCAATGAACTGTTGGAGCACTCACATGTAGTGGAAGGTGGGCGCCGTGCTAAAACAGCTCTCCGCTCTCTGGGCCAATCGGTGCCAGGCGTCGCTGGGCAGGTAGCCTTCGACTTGATCTCGTTCCTGCTCTTCATTCCCATTTTCCAGCCGGTTGAGACCCATGAAGGACAGCTGAAGGACAGCAAGAGATTCCTCAGCATCCATTTGCAATACAGTGTTCCGTTGTTAATCACAGGGGATAGGTTCCCAAAATAGCCCGCAAGAACTGAAATCCATCAAGTCACAACTTCATTTTTTTTACAATTATTATATATGTTTTAAGGCGGTAAAACCCCTCACCATACACTTTATACACTTTTCTCAGACAGGCATCACCACTTTATAACATTTCTCTTGTTTAAACACTCTTAAAAAAGTTCAAACCTTCGTTTGAATTTTAAAGGTCAACCTACAGGTCAGACACAAGAAGTTATTAAGTCACTCAAGCATATTTCACTCATGTGACTTTGCCTTTTCGTGCTGGCGCCGTTCCGCTGAACTGTAGCGTTTTTGTATCCTTGTTAAACATACTGCTGCAGTACTCCTCCTGTTGCAGTCCACCTCCTTCGAACCGAAGATTCATTTAGCAAGCATGCTAGCGATGACACAGGGGACACGGCAGGGCGGCACAAAAAAGATTGACTGACAATGGTCTACAGCCAATCAGGATGCAGACAGATGAGCGAGGGAAGAGAGAGAGACACTCAACTTCCCACAATATATGATTCAGTATGTATACAATTAAACAATAAGAATATAAGAAAATAACCTGCAAGTGTGGGTAGGACACACATGACATCATTCATGATCATTCCATGTTGATTTTAAAAAATCAATATTTTTTCATGACCATAAGGAACAACAGAAATTTGATTTAAAAGTAATTATATTATATGGATATTTACACAATGCAACATTTATTTCAGTAATGGCATTGTTCATACATTTGATAGACTATAATTTAAATCATCAACTAATCACCCAGAGAAACAAATTAGCTTCAAGCTTTATTGTGTGAGAATCCCATACAATATACACTTTAAGGCTTGTTCAATGTATTTTTTATTTACAACAACCAATGTTAAAAATCTCCAACATTTTTATCACACATACCTGTGTTTGTTTTTGGGGAACTTGAAAAACGACATCTGGTATTTGGGAGCGTCTATTAGAGCAATTGATGGCTAAGCAGTCTGCCAAGGACATGTTTATAATGTAATGTTTCTGGATTCTGCTCACCATCATGGCGGCCAAACCTGCGCAGGGCATAATACGGAAGTGGATGCCGAGTTGGCCCTCCTGTTCTATAATCTCCTTGCTTGTGACCAAGAGGAAGCACATTTAATTCCTTCGGCTGGCATAAGAAAACCAAAACAAAATGATGAGGCAAACATCTCTGTTGTGATTTTTAAGCCAACTTGTTATGTCAGCATTGGTTCATATAGAAGGTTGTTTAGCTTGACAAATGAACTGACTGTTGAATATATTTTGAAAATAGCCGCAATATAAAAACATTAGGTGCAACAGTTTTATTACTTTTTTTTTTTCTAAGAGGAGCCAATTGGACATAATTAAAGTGTGCATGGTAACTTTTGCACTGACTAACACAATGAGGTGTCCAAGCATGTCCACCGTTATTATACACCAGGGATCACTAACTGGCTGTCCTATACAGATCTGGACTTATAGTCAATAAAATATTCAAGTATTTTAAGTGTTGACTGGGCAATTTTAACTTTTTTAGACTTTACAGTACTGGTTGCTCACATCAGGAAATCCACTGACCAATTCCATGCGAGTTAGGCCATCCCACATGATAGTATAAACAAATCTATGCATTCCAGGCGCCAAACATGACACCTCTAAACACAGACAGACGAAGAAGAGACAAGCGAAGCCAATGACACGAAAGAACAAGCGAGAGACACGGGGGAAAAAGAGCGAAATGAGTGAACATACGGAGAGCGAGGACAGAGAGAAGAGTGAGATGCGGGGAAATAATGTTCTGTTCACACTGCAGGGTATGATTATGATGCCCAATTTGGATTTGTTTGTTAAATCACATCTTTTGATGTTCACATTACGTCCAAAAAAATGGCACTTGTATTCGTGTTTAATGTGAACTAAATGACGCGCATGTGCACAAAACACAAAGTCTCAAACGGTTCACTATGTTTAAGGACGTAAACGTGGCCTAATTTGTGGTCTCAGTCCTGGCGCATTTGTGGCAGTTTCAGGATTTTGTGCTAACAGAGTTAACATTTCTTTAACCAAATTATTTCGCATAGGAGATTAAGAAGGAAGAACCCAAGAATTTTGCCTATGGCAGTTTGTGGGGCACATGCTGCAATGTCTGTTTTGAGGAGGAGGAGGAGCCAGGAGTGGTGGGACATTCAAGTATGCCGCTTCAGCTAATTTTAGAATGACAAGAGGAACTTTTGCCTACATCTATGGAGTACCTATCCCTAACTCTCGCACGCCTTTCGATGACGTAAAGGCAACCAAAAAGTATTTTTTAAATCATCTATTTATTGTTTTACTGATCATTTACCCCACAATCAATCAAGTAAATCAAATGCCCGACACTATTTAAGAGAGATCCCACTAAATAATTATCATATATAACATAACCTCTCACCAGATGCTCAGCAAAAGCAGCGGGGTCAAAAGCGGTGCCCTCAGCAACCAGCTGGCAGGCCTTCTCCTGCCCCAGGTCTGTGGCCACAACAAGGAATTTAGAATCCAGCGCCGCCTCTCTTGTTTGCCGCACTGTCAAACAACAAATGTCCTGTTAGACAGAGGACTACCATGCATAACAACTGCTTTGGGTTACATTACTCTGGAACCAAAATGCACACGCAATCTTTTATAAATTAATTTTAGGATTTCTGACAGATCAAAAAAATTGTCGACATTTGCAATAAAGTAGTAAAAGTAATCCCACGTACCATTTTCAAAAAGTGTATCTGCCTCGTCCAAAACCTCTGTAAGTTTATTATTGAAGGGGCTCAGTATATCTTCTCTATTTCCTTTGGGAAAAAAAGACAAGTTAAGTAGGCAAAGCAAGCTGCCACTCCGTCTAAAGTCACCTTCACTCACGCTGGACTAAATCGATGAGGTCTCTGTACTTGCTCCTTATTTCCCTCCTGAAGCCCGTGTCATTGTCGCCATCTTGGAGGTCCACCGACCCGACAGAGGATGCCCCATTGCTCTGCTCTCGGTCTTCACTCCTGTGGTCTGGAGTGCCATTTTGCTGGGACGCTTCCTCATGACTACAGTCTCTGAGGCGCTTCATGAATTAATCTGGAAGTGTATGGCAATAAGTAGAAGTGTATTGGGTGAGAGGTCCCATGGCAGTCCCAAAACCAGCTAGCATCTGGTATGACCACCATTTGCTTCAAATACCGTATACACCGATCCACAGCTTCCCTAATACAGTTAAATTGCACATTTTAAGTGGCACACCTGTGCAATAATCATGTCGTCTACACAGCATCTTCACATTTCACAGCCGTGAGGTGGATAAATTATGTATTATGAACGGATTTAGGAACAATATTTGACAGAGATAGGCCTTTATTGTGCATAGAAAAAGCTTTAGATGAGTTCATCTTCCGTCTAGACTGTTGTTAATAAGCACACTTTATATTCAAGGTAGCTTAGCAGTTAGCATGGCTTCTGTCTCAGCTCAGCTATTCCTCGTCCTCTTTTAGTGATAATGATGCTTGCAAGAAATGCAGTTATTTGCCACCATGGAGGCGTGGGTTAGTAACTTGGAGGAGTGGCCCTGCACATAGTTTAGCCGAGCTAGCTACAGTGTTACATTACATCAGGGGTGTCCAGACTTTTGCCACTGAGGGCCATATACCAAAAATGAAAGGATACAAGGGACACTTTGATATTTTAAAGTACAAGTGAGTTCAAGGGAACTTCCGACAGGCCGTTCACACGCACAGTACGGATAATGACGCCTCATTGGAGTGTTTTTTTCTAATTATCGGTTATCAGACCCATTTTTAATGTTACCGTATTTATCGGTATGATGTCATAATTCCCTGATATCGGCTCGATCGTGCACCCCTATCATTTTGCCATCTTTATACTTAGAAATGCTTAATTTAGGCCAAGATTAAGTACAATTTGCTTAAATATGCACATTTTTACTAATAATAGGCCATATTAAACCACAAAATAGTGATCATTTAATTTATTAATGAATTAATTTTTGAAAAATCGCAAGAGCATGAGAGTGACATTTGTAGGGACGACTGTAGTGCAGTTCTACAGTACAGATGAAGCTGAGAGTGACGCTTTCCATCACAAAAGTGCGATTATGAAAGTGGTGAACAATATGAAATGTTGCTTAATGTTCTTATCAATGACATTAAAAGTGTTGAGATGATTCACTTGTAAAGGTAATAATAATCCCCCAGGTGGATTTTAAGCCCCTTATCTAGCTCAGGAAGTAGAACTGTCTCATATTAACACTTGTTTGTAGATGATAAACAATAATTAAAATCGTTTGGGGGGGGGGATATAAACATGGCTATATAACCAGCAAATCAGGCTGACTCATAACTGTGATTTAAAAAGCATATTTCAAAGTGGCCTTCACCTTAACCTTAACATCCTTGTACTGTACGAGGTCCCCAATGACTGGGGTTGCCTTGGGCCCATGACAAATGTACATGCAATTAAGCAGTAGCAAAAGAAAAATAGTTACCACGAATAACAAAAGTAGTCACATTACAAGGCAGGGTAAGTTCATCCCGCCAGTGACGACCACGTAAACGCAACACAGCAGCTAACAGTAGAACATCTTCCTCCACACTGATAGCAGCTAGCTAACATTAGCCACGTATCAATGCCTAACAACACTCATATGTCAACAGTTCATACTTCACGTCGCACTATGGCAGCCGGCTCGGGTTGTTGTTGTTGCTGCTGCTGTTGTTGTTGTTCGATTAGCAATGATCCAATCGTCCAAGTTAAGCTTCAGGGTCCTCCTTGAGCTGCTGGCCAGCGCGCCTCACACATTTCGTCGTTACAGCCAAGGAGTGTAGAGTTAAAATCGGAGTGACGAACACTCGCAAATGAGTGGAACAGAGCGTAGTCAGCTATGGAGGAGAAAGTCCGCCATGATGGTGAGCACGAGAGGTGGGCGGGGCTAGGCGGACAATTGTGTATAATGTATTCGCTCGCTCTGAGCTGAGTATAAAATAAAGTTATACATGTCCACAGTGGATTCTGCTCACCATCATGACGGCCACACCCCCGCAGGGAATACAAAAGTGGATGCCGATCGGTTCTTTTATTGTCTTCTTTTTATTGTTGGCGAGCAGCGTTTAGGTGTGCATTACCGCCACCTTCTGAATAGGAGTGTGTATCAGAATCTGACCTACTCCATGATCTATAAAGTCCCGTTTTCCTTACAGTAGAAAGGCAAATATATACTTGTAAAGAACATGTCTTGTTGTTAAAGTCAGGCATTAGTGTGGCTTCCAGTGACGTCACTTGTGTGCGGAAATGAAACAGAATAAAGTAATTCAGAACTACTTGAGTTGCAATAAAAATTACTTTTTATATCGACACTGGTCCATTTTAAGGTAAAGACCAATGTTCCAAAGAGATTTTAGAGTAACCTTGGTTTGTTAGACGTTGGTATAGATGTGTGGAGTAATTACAATGAAAAAAAGCTCAAACAAAAACATGACTATCTATAAATTACATCTAGTTAAAAGTTATATTAAAACAGATCTAAGAAAGACATTGATGCAAATTGTTTATGTTCTGTAATGAATGCTCTGAATCTATTTTGATATTGCTCAACTGCAAAACATTTTTAGTCACAATATTGACAAATATTTGTCTCGTCTTGGTTGTATGCAAAAAGAGTCATTCTGTTTGCTGGCAGCTCGTGGCAGAAGAATTGAACGAAAAACATTTTCATCATTGAATTAGTATATATTTATTATATTATTATATTATATTTATTATATTATTTATATACTGTACATTGGTTGATTTACATAATTCATCAAACATAAAGGTATAGATATACTGATTATTTTTGTATTAATTTATTTACGTAAATTTAATTGTGCTACAAAAAAACATGATAAATATCGCAGTCCTCCAAGGATCCACTGAACGTAGATGTCGCTGTAACAACAGTAGGCTCGCTCTCGCGACAACAGAAAGCTGCTCTTTGTTTTACGTTAGTTTTCCCTGCCACGGCAACCACAAGTGTCACATTAATCACTTTCAGCTGTCAGGCGTCTGTAGCTATGTCTGCTATTTTTGTGTTGAGGTAGTTTGGTATTTATACTGTGTATATAGCGGTACAATGTCATTCAGTAAAGTAGCCCAGTGTGTTTCCAGGTAATTTCCAGTAGAATTGCATGCAATTGATGTGAGCAATTTTTTTTTCAATTCATCAAATTTTTCTCTTAAAAAGATTACAAGAAAAAACTTGTCATAATAACAATTAATCACAATTTACTCCGACACTGCTTTAACATGCAGGACATATGCTTTTTTCTTCCCTATTTTTTGCTTCCTGATTTTTTTTTTAAACACTAACTTCAGCATTTTGAATCTAGACATAAACTAAATGCATAGATCTTTTTCAGATAGGTTGAATGGACTGATCACATGGACTAATCCCCTCATGACCCTGCAAGCTGGACAACTAACTGACTGAGCGGAAGTCCATTTTGAAGCCATTCTGGACACCTTTGCTATCTGTCTTGTTTCCATCATGGGGGAATGGAGGTCATCTTCACCTGCACCTCACTTGGATCTAAACAACTTTGACTCTGCTGAGGCAGAAAAGAGCAGGTATGTTTTAACCAGCCCCCGCTCCTTGGAGTCCTGTGCACGACTGGGCATCAAACCAGTTGAGCTTCTCGTGAAATCCCTGAATGATTTACTGTCCGAGCAGCGTGACGTGCCTTTGGAGATGGTCAGAGTGATGCATGAATCGTATGAAAAGGAGAGAACCAAGTTATTGCAAATGTGCCGAGATGAGCGGGAGAGGATTATCCAGCAGGCTGCCAGGTGGCCGAGCGCTAACAAAGTCTCAAGGCTGGGAAAGCAACATGACAGCAAGTTGAAGGATGAACCTGCTATGGATATTCCATATGCAGTCCTATGTTCTAAGGAGAAATCAATGAGAAAGACACCCTGCTCTGCTGCAGACAGGAGCACCATCTGCAGCTTAGGAGAGCTCAGACACTCCCCTGCTATTGAGGTGAAGCTGCAGAAGCTCACCGACGACATCAGAAGGGAGATGTGTGTCCCGATATCACAGAGAGACCGCAAGATTGCTGCTCTCATGCTGGTGAAGCACCAGGTGGAGGAGGACCGCCTCAGTAATATGCAGCAGGAGGAAGAGGAGCGAGGCGAGGCACGTAGACGAGAGGAGGCCCGGCGGGCACAGGCTGAGAAAAGGAGAAGAAAGAAACTGATGCAAAGCATGCAACGCTGGCATGAGGAGCTGGAGGCCCGCAGGAGGCTGAGATTGCGTCGGGAAGATGAGAGAGTAGGACAACTCAAGCAGGAGGTGATTCTGCAGGAGGAGCGCTGGAGGAGGCTGAAGGAGCAGGTGGAGGCTCAGCGGAGAGGGAAGACAGCAGCTGCACAAAAGGAGGCAGAGGGAAGGCGATGCTACCAGGAGAGACTGCTGAGAAACTTAGAGGAGGTGGAGAAAAAGCAGCAAGAGAGGGAGAGACAGGTGGCAATGAAGAGGGAGCAGAAAGCAAGCAGGAGTAAGCTCCAGCTTGAGAGGAAGGAGAAGAAGCGTCTGCAGGAAGAGAATGGCAGGGAACTGCTGCACCACCTCCTTCTCAAACAGCAAGTGGAGAAACACGTGGAGGAAGGTGAGTCACGTTTGAGGGAAGCACTGGAAAGAAAGATGCAGCAGTCTTGTGAGAAGCACGCCCGACACGTGGAGGCCCGAGTGGCAGAGCTGCAGGAGCGAGCGGCTCAGGAGGAGAAGCAGATACAGAGAGCCCAACTCAGGGCCAAGCTGCAGAGCATCCAGCAGCTCACACACAAGCACCTCCTGGTCAAGGTGAGTCAGCAACGCACCCTGAGGGCCACCGAGCACACATTGGCCCACCACAGGAAGAGAGCCCAGCAGACACATCAGCACAACAAACACAGGCAACTCCGCCACCAGAGGCTCAGAGAGAACGTGCAGAGGGAGGAGGAGGCGGCGAGGAGGGCCAGGGAGAGCAGCATTGCCATGAAGGAATGGAGGCGTGAGAGGCTGCGCAGAGAGCGAGAACACATCCAACAGGAGGCGCACAAGCAGGCGCTGGCATCCTTTCACTTGCGGGAGAGAGTGAGACAGCAGACACAAAGGCGCTCTTTTGCGCACATGGCTCAGGAAGCTCAGCTGGCTGCCTCCATCAGCCGCTTGAACCTCTGATAACACATCATTACAGTTTATGGTCCATCAAGAGATGCTGAGACAGCAGCTCAACTTCAGTGACCTCTGACCTTACAAGTGTTCTTACGGATCAATGGACAAACTCTCTATGAATCATTAACATTACAGTAAATTCAGTGTTCAAAGTTAACAGTGTGCCATAGAACTTTTTTTTTTTTAAACGAGAGCAAGGGTAGCCATTGTGCGTATGGGGGGCTCCATTTTTATAAGGCAAATGCACAAAGGATGGCCATTGCTGGCGTGAACCCCGAGGCAGGAGTGGGGGAAAAAAAGAGACAAGTAAAATGCCACAATGATTGACAGCACGAAGCAGAATAAGACAATAAAATGGCAGAAATCACCCCCTCATCCGTCAGTGCCTGGTGGTGTAATGCTACAGCTGCTGCCTCCAAAATAAAGTTAGTGTCCCAATTTGGCCTTGGGGGCCTTGGACACAAGTACTTTGAAACTACAATCTTGCCCCCTTGAGATCTTTGAGATCCATCAGTCTGGACAAGGTTATAAAGCACTCCATCGAGCCACAGAGAGAGCCATTATCCACAAATGGTGAAAACATGGAACAGTGGTGAACCTTCTCAGGAGTGGCCAGCCAACCAAAATTACCCAGACAGCACAGCAACGACTCATCCAAGAGGTCACAAAAGACCCCACAACTACATCCGAAGAACTGCAGGCCTCACTTGCCTCAGTTAATACATCTTTATGGTGAAAAGTACAGTACAATTAAAAAAGTGCAAATAACATGGGACGAAATGTATTTTTAAATCTTTTATAGACAGTTGCAGTCAGTTTATGTAACTGAATAAGACTTGGCATTACTGTCCTCCCTCGCCACTTTGTGGTTTTTCAAAAATAAATGATCGCTGTTTTGTAAAAAATATAAGTCATGTAATATTCTGGTCACTAGGTGTCAGTAATGTCACATTGATGAGACATGATCTTACATTGCACTACCTTAACACTGCATGGAGTCAGCCATGGCATGTCCAACATGAAAACAGGTTCTCCTCCCATTCCGTGTGGAATTGGTAAGTTTTTGGCTTCTTACTTTGTCCTTTACCTCCCCCCAATTCTGTTTGAAACCCTTTCTTAAGTTCGGAATAACTATATTGGAGGCGAACTATTTAGCTCTTGCTGTCCTAAAAGCAGTGGCCATCTCGTGTCCCTGCGGTGATCCTGTAGCATCGCATTAAAGTTGCGCAATGTGGTGTAAACAAAGACTAATAGAAGTGTAAAGGTGACAATGGGGGTGTCATTACATGTCTACAGGGCGCTAATAATGGAAAAACATGTATTACAGGTTTTCTATGCTATAACCATGAAAATACTAACGGAAATTCACTTATAGTGAACAGAAGAACAGTTCCAAAACGCTTTTTCTGCATTCAGCCTAATCCTGCACATGCACTAAGTTTGCACTATGCAAATATCATGTAGAAAAAAGAAAAACCTGAAAGGCAACAAATGTTTAAGTTCTTTTGGACTTAAGCCATGCTCGATAGCTCGAAGCTGGGACAGGGGCCTGCTGATCTCGACTGAGGATATAGTCGGACGGTGGAAGGAATATTTTGATGCCCTTCTCAATCTCACTGACATACTGTACCTTCCATAGAGGAAGCAGAGTCTGAGGACACAAACGCGGACAGTTCCATTATTGTAGCTGAGGTATCTGGGGTAGTCAAAACGCTCCCCAGTGGCAAAGCTCCGGGAGTGGACGAGGTTTGCCCTGAATTCCTCAAGACTCTGAATGTTGAGGGACTGTCTTGGCTGACACGTCTCTTCAACATTGTGTGGAAGTCGGGAACAGTACCTCTGGATTGGCAGACCGGGGTGGTGGTCTCCCTTTTCAAGAAGGGTGACCGGAGGGTGTGTTCCAACTATAGGGGGATCACACTCCTCAGCCTCCTTGGGAAAGTCTATTCCAGGGTGCTGGAGAGAAGGATACGGCTGTTCGTCGAATCTCGACTACAGGAGGTGCAATGTGGTTTTTGTCCTGGTCGCGGAACACTGGACCAGCTCTTCACCCTTGCAAGGGTCCTGGAGGGTACTTGGGAGTTTGCCCAACCGGTCTACATGTGCTTTGTGGACTTGGAAAAGGCATTCAACCGTGTCCCTCGCGGTGTCCTGTGGGGGGTGCTCCGGGAGTATGGGATTGGTGGCGCGCTACTACGTGCCATTCAGTCCTTGTACAACCGGAGCAGGAGCCTGGTTCGCATTTCCAGCAGTAAGTCAAGCCTGTTTCCGGTGAACATTGGCCTCCGCCAAGGCTGCCCTTTGTCACCAATTCTGTTCATAATTTTCATGGACAGAATTTCTAGGTGCAGTCAAGGTGTCGAGGGAGTCCAGTTCGGTGGCCTTAGGATCTCGTCGCTGCTATTTGC
The DNA here is from genome assembly GCF_027744805.1 of Dunckerocampus dactyliophorus. NCBI lineage: Eukaryota > Metazoa > Chordata > Actinopteri > Syngnathiformes > Syngnathidae > Dunckerocampus > Dunckerocampus dactyliophorus. The sequence continues at coordinate 12,104,619 of NC_072832.1, read as the reverse complement.
AGACGATGTGGTCCTGATGGCCTCAATGGACTGTGACCTTCAGCGTTTACTGGGACAGTTTGCATCTGAGTGTGAAGCTTCTGCGATGAGACTCAGCACCTCCAAATCTGAGGCCATGGTTCTCAGTCGGAAAAGGGTGGATTGCTCCCTCCGGGTTGGGAATGAGGTCCTACCCCAGGTAGAGGAGTTCAAGTATAAGTAGGTTGGCGCGTGAGGTCGATAGGCGGATCGTCGCAGCGTCTGCAGTAATGTGGTCGCTGTACCGAACCGTCGTGGTGAAGAGAGAGCTGAGCCGGAAGGCAAAGCTTTCAATTTACCGATCGATCAATGTTGCTCCCGGGGCAGAGGGTTTTATGTTTCACAGCTGGCCTGGGAACGCCTTGGTGTCCTCCCAGTGGAGCTGGAGGAGGTGGCCGGGGCCCGGGTAGTCTGGGCTTCCCTACTGAGACTGCTGCCCCCGCGACCCGGACCTGGATAAGCGGAGGAAAATGGATGGATGGACTTAAGCCAGCCAGCACTGGAAAAGGCTGAGAACATCGCTTTATTGGCTCGAGTAGATTTTCTGATTTTATTTCACACTTCAACTGTTTACACAAGCTTGTCAGGTTAGGTTTTGAATAAAAAAGGAATCGCATCAAATTTCTTCTCAGACTAAACACAGTTGTATCTTAGAAGCAACAATAGTTGTTACATACGAGTGGTCTCTCCGGTCTTCTCTTATTATCAACATTTGGGAAGTCCTTGCAATGACATTCAAGTAGAGCCCTTTGTTGCCAAATTTTTCAATTATTTACTTTGTACACCCACCTTGCATCACACGCACATCACAAGTCAATTTTGCATCATGTCTGTGTCATCATAGTTGAAAGAAATGCATTTTTAGCATCATAATCGGCATAAGGTGATAGCCATTTTTTCACTTGTGTAATGGAAATAGTGCACTAGTACAACGCCCATTGGAAGGCTCATGTAATCCACAACAATTACTGTCCCTAAGGAAGTGTTCCACTGAGATCAAGTTAACCAGGGTAAGCAGGTTCCCATGGTGCATGCTTTTGTGCTCTATTATTGTGTGTCACGAGCAAATGCAAAGTAAACATGTTGATTGAAAGAACAAAATGTTCATCATGTTCAGGGTGTCTGAGCTATTACTTCTCCCACTGCAAACATTTGCACATTTTTTTCCTACAAGGTGGTGAGGTTATGAACAGAAAAGTAATGATGACATGGCATTGCCCCCAAGCACTTAGTGGCATTTTTATGTGAAAATAACTGGCAGGGTACCAAACATTTAGGTAGGCTCCCGCTATATAATGTATGAATACAGTGCAGTACTGTCAGTTGTGCTTATTTCAATCGTAATATCGCATACACCCACTCAGACAACAAATTATTCATTAAATAAAGCCTATTTATATAGGTTGCGACATTTTCCCTCTTTTAGCTGGTCATGTCAAAATTTCACATCACGGCCTGTTACTAGGCAGAATTCCTAGGGGTTATTTGTCTTTTTTTTTTTTTTTTAAATGCCAGTCATATCAAATTTGGGGAAAGGACAGGGAGAGTTGGCAGGAACACGGTCTGACAGACACAAGCGAGGAAGGAAAAATAATTAAATATGAAAAATACGAGTTTATTCAAACAAATTAATTTAACAATTTAATCTCTACTGTGTAAAAAAAAACGTTTTACTTAAAAATTCTGCTGGATCAAGTGGCGTACTGCCCCTTTTCCACTGCCTGGTATCGGCTCTATAGAGCTCTACTCGCAATTGATGCCAACAATTTTCCGTACCTGTTCGAAATGAGTTCCTAGAAAATGCAAAGCTGATGCTCGTTCATTTGTCATCACCGCATCCTAACATTGAAGAAAAGGCAAAACCATACATGCTAATGTTAGCTTACCCCGCTGTTGTACCTGAGCTCTGGATATAGCAGTATTAGTTCTCCCTAGTCTTCACTTCGCTGCAGCGGCCTTTAGTCTCTTCTTGAATAACATCATCTTACTGTGGGCGACATCCACAAGCAGAGAGGTAAACACAGGAGACTCATTCTGTGCCGCTGTTGTTTGCTAGCGCGTCTTCTTCTAGCTGATGCGTTCAATGTTGCAAGCAGATGGTTCCAATACGCTTCTCAGAACATTTAGGGATTGCTATGGTATGCTGTGATGTATCATCTAGTGGTATAGTCCTCAATTCATTTTTCTTTGGCATGCTGGCTCGGTGACAGCATCTCTCAGCTTGCACACATACATTAAGGCCTTCTCAGTCATCATGAAGTCCCAGAGCAAGCAGCACAGGAAGACCCACCCCGAGAACAAGAGTGAAGCTCTCCTGAAGGCCTAGGTGGCTCTGCTGCTGCTGCTGCTGGAGGTGACTGGAATGTTGGCCTGCCAAACTGTGACTACTGCTGCTGCTTATAATCTCAGGCAGAACGTGCACTGTGGCCACAAAGAGGAAAGTCCCAGCCGAGAAGAGCATTCCCACGCCGGTTGCAGTGAGCTGGTTTTCAGAGGAAGTGCAAGACTGGAGATACAAAGACATTCCCAATCAATGCTGCAGTCTTGATCGTCAGGAGATGGTGTGTGCTATCTTACCGCGTGCAATGTGAAGTATGTGGCGATGGCAGTTACTGGTGCTGCAGCTGAAAAGGCCAACAAATGTCCCTGGATGGACTTCTTTTCCAGGCCTGCATGCATCAGGAAGGCAACCAAACCAAAAGCTGCAGGGGCCTTGGAAACAAGGGGGAGATATTTTTAGGCGCTGCTTCCAAGGTTATTTGTGGAATTCCAGGATACTGGGAAGTCAAAAATTGCCTAACCTCTGACAAAGAAGAGGTCGCATTGTTATACCTCTCCTTCACCGAGATACACAACAATGGCTGAGTCCACAGAAACACAATCAAAAGAATACAAAAACTATTTTTCTCTGTTTTGTTTTACACTACAGCAATTCAACACAACCAGTTGGTGTCACTATACTTACTGTATTGATCCCAATGTTTTTCTTTGTGAAAAAGTCACTCACACCCTGTCAGTCACACGTAACAGCCCGCTTGGAAAGAAGTGTCTCAAAGTTTGGGCAAGTTGGCAAACAACAGAGGAGTTATGAAGCTAATTTAAAGATAATGATGATCAATGAAGCAGTCATCAACTGTCAACCAGCGAAGAATTTTTTTATTTGTTTTTATTGTGACGTACCTACAGTAGCTGTCATTGGCAATTTAAAAAAAAATCGTCTTTGTAATGGAATTTTTTTACCACTTGTATCAATAACACTGATATTTTTTTTCTCCAAAGACAGGTTGTGAAAAACAAAGATTATCTTATATTCAGGGACGTCTATATACTGTATCTCATTTCCCAGCAGTCTCAAATGCAGCATATAGTACTCCATTACAGTAATATCCTCACCTTGTGTAGAATCACAGCAAAAAACACAATGATTTGCACAGTCACCTGGCCCGTGGCCACCACTGCACCCAGAGCGAATCCATCGGCTGTTTGCAAAACAAAACACAAACACAAGTCACGACAGGAGCACTCAGAGGGCACCCGACCTCCCCCAAGGCCGAAATTCAGTTAGTTTACCAATATTTTTGGTGTTTTTGTGTGCTTGACAACACAAAGACTATTAGTGGATCTACACCAGGGGTCTCAAACTCCTGATCCCCTGAAAGTGACGGTAAAAACAAGGCAGTGTATTGGTCTTACTACAGACATGGAAAGGGTTCTAGTGTTGTGGCTTTTATTTTGTTATTACTGTTTCATTTGCCTAGCGGTTAGCATGTTGGCCACACAGGTGATCTGTAAGATCTGAGTTTGAATCTCAGTTTGGGCATCTCTATGTGGAGTGTGCATGTTCTCCCCGTGCATTCATGGGTTTTCTCCTGGTAATCCGGTTTCCTCCCACATTCCAAAAATATGCGACCCTAACAAGCGGCACAGAAAATGGATGGATGGATGTTTCATTAAATTCTTGTATTAAGTGTTTATTACTGTATTTTCTGTCCGTGTGTTGTGTGCAGTGTTAGTGACTTAGGTACGACTTACACCACAGTGTGGGAACGGAACTTGTACATAACCGAAGAACCACCTGTACTGTTCAACTCCGCAAATATCACTTAAAAAGGGTAATATTACGACAAACTGAGTTTTTAATTGCTTGTCTGCACACACTTGGGTCTCTGTGGTGCCTGCTCAGCCATCAAGTGTGGAATTACACTATGACGTAATTTATAGTGTTTCTAATGTTTGCCATGCAGTATATAATTTTAGCAACTAACCAATGATTTGCTCTTTTTTCAAGCACATGAATGGCACAAAACTCCTAAGGCTTTAGATGTGATTAAAGTGCACATGGTGAGTCACATGAGGTCTCAGCAGTGCTGTTTGCGTTAGTGTACTGGAATTCATCACGATGTGTTGTTGTATGCCTTGAGGAAACACAGCTAACAGAAGTGTACTTGGTAATATCACATCTACTGAAAAGTGAAAGGATAGAAGGGCCACGTTTGATATTTTTGTATATGCTTAGAAGTTAATAGAAATATATTTAAAAGAATAAAACTGCATCTCAGCTTTATATTTTGACCTTTTACCCATGTGATAACTTTTCCCCAACGTCATTTTCAAAAAATCGCAACTTTATTTTGTTTTGTTTCTTATATTACGGCTTTTTAAAAAAAGTCGTAAATTATTTTTACTCACAACATTACAAGTTTTCAGGCCGCCACAGTAACAGCTTGGAGATCGGGAAGACCTGGGTTCGATTCTCCCCTGGGCATTTCTGTTTGCATGTTCTCCCCGTGTGCGCGTGGGTTTTCTCCGGGTACTCCGGCTTCCTCCCACATTCCAAAAACATGCAGGTGAGGTTAATTGACGACTCTAAATTGTCCATAGGTATGAATGTGAGTGTGAATGGTTGTTTGTCTATATGTGCCCTGCGATTGGCTGGCGACCAGTCCAGGATGTACCCCGCCTGTTGCCCGAAGTCAGCTGGAATAGGCTCCAGCATGCCCCCGCGACCCTAATGAGGAAGAAGCGGTATAGAAAATGGATGGATGGATGGACCTTACAAGTTTCTTCTTGTTTCTCAACTATTCCCAACTATTGTTTTCCTTTTCTGTGATGTCACTTCTTGTTTCACCGTCTAGTGCAGGGGTGTCAAAGTCGTGCCATGGAGGGCCGAGACACTGCAGCTTTTCTTTCCAGCCAGTCACTAAAGCAGGTGATTTTAATGATCAACACCTTCAGTTTGAGGGAAGGAGCTCATCAATTAAATCACCTGCTGAAGAAACTGGTTGGAGAGAAAACCTGCAGCGTCTCGGCCCTCCAGGGCACGAGTTTGACACGTGCTCTAGTGTGAGGAGCTAACTCGTTTCAACTTTATGCTACTAAAATGTAATTTGGTCTCATAATATTTTGTTATTATTGTAAAATGACCACTTTCTCGTTAGATTACAACTTTTTTCTCTTAATATTTTGACTTTACTCCTGTAAAATTACTGCCCATTTTTCCATTTTTGCTACTGTTGTTTTTTTTTTAATTTTTTTGTTAAATTATATTTTTAGAATGTCCCACGTGCCAATAAAAACACAGCCGCAAGCGCCCCCTGGGCCTCACTTTGGGCCCCCTGGTGTGAGTACAACAGTACCTGCTGCATGAATCACCAGCCCTAATGTGGCTGTGATGGCGTTACTGTTTGGCGACGTTTGTCCTGAAATGACAAATGAGGTCGTCAAAAAAAAAAAAAAAGACAATTACATTTGGTGACTGTGCTGCAAAACGTAAGCTGCCAACTTGCCACACATGGAAAAGTAACTTCCTAGTTGATCCACCATAAACATGAAGGTGAAGCCAAACGTTAAAGCCACCCCCATGTACAACTGAGGTGAGGGGGCTCTTCCTGTTGAGGTGGTATTGGCAGCAGATGAAGAAGCTAAAAGAAAAGAGAGGTTGGTTACGTGGTTACGTAGGTGATGAAACGGTATTATGATATGCTAATGACCTTGCTCATGTGTCCATGCCTCTTGCAGTAAGCCCACTCCTTCTGGGATGGTGATGGCGAGGGCTGTCCCACACAGGAAGCCCGCACCCAGGATGGAGACAAAATGCAGGCTTCTCTGGAACAGTATTTTACGGGGTTTTTTTTTAACTTAGTTGAAAAAAAAAAACATTTCCACCACTCCAATGACCAAATATGGGCATGGCTCTGCCCACTTGTTTTGGACGTCGGAGCAATGGAGGTTAACACACGGATAGAGAGACTATTACACAACTTACCTGTGAAAGTCGAAACAAAAGAGGGATGAATCCGAGTAGGAAACAACCGACAAACATTACGACCGATATCATAGTAATGCTCAATCCTCCGTCCATTTTGACGACTTATTTTAAGAGCGAGCTATTTTCTTATTAAGCAGGGACTTCGTGCACAGACGCCTTCATTTAAGGTGACAACGTCCCTCCATGTCGCCTAAATTGCTTCTAAAACATTCGTTCATGCCATTCTTGTCTTCCACGTCGCTCCTCCGTCAACCACCTCCTCCTCCTCCTCCTCGTGCCTGTCTCTGGCCATCAGGGGCGTACACAGAATTTTTGGACTACGGGTGCTCTAAATAGAAAACGGGCACCGATCTTATACTTTTATTTTTTAAATTGAAAACTATATGGAATACATGGACTTTGTAAATTTAAGTCCTGCACTATTTTTTTTTATTTTTTAATTGTACTGTGCTTAAACACCAAGTGTAATTATAACGACTGTACTATTCATTTTTTCTTAACTATTACCTAGGAAAAGTCAAATGGTTTTTTGCCTTAGAGCGACTCATGTCACGGTTTTCCCCTTTTTTTCCCCAAATTTTGGTTTAAAATCCAGTCCAATGCATAGTGCTTTGCTTCACATTTTTCAGGAACTTATTTAAAACCCAAAGTATTACTTATTTGGCAAATAAACCACCAAATAGTCCTTTCCCCCCACATGATGCCCCCCCCCCCCAAAAAAAAAAAATAAAAAAAAATTAGCATTTCTTATGGCCTTGACAACAGCTTGCCAGAAACAAATGTTCAGGAATACAAATAAGCAATTATAATTAGATGTACGTTTAATCATGAATAATCGCCATTAGCAGCTATGTCTGACATATGCCAACTTTTACTGTACTTAACTAATAGAAAGATAAATGACAGGACACGATTATATATATATATTTGTATGCGCAGCTCAAAATTAACCGAATATGTCAATCGAGCTAAAAGATACCACACAAGTCTAAAAATCCGAAACACTAGTTTCTTTAATGGCAGCAGAACATTTTGAATCACACGTCAACCGTGTTATGAGCGAGCGTTGCGTTCAAAGACATCACGTAATTTAAGGTAAATGTAATCGTTTTCAGTGCATTTTCCAGCATACTTAATGTAGCAAATTGTACATCCGAGTTACGAAGTGAGTGATAAGAATATCCACTTCATGGGTTTCTTTATCTTCCTGTTTTAGATAAGCATATCCACTTCATGTTTTTCTTTATCTTCCGGTTTATTCACACACACGCGCGCGCGCATTATAGAGCCGTTTATGTGATGTTCGGAGTATCCCTGAATGCATCTCGCGTTCTTGTTATGACAATGAGAAAGTGTAGTACCCAGGATGAACGGGTTAGAGACGTGTGAGTTGGACATGCATACAGTAAATGGTGTTGGAATTGTGCTGCTGTTGATGTGTTTAGGTCAGAATGACGTTAGGAAAGAGCGTCACACTCTGTGACTGTGTGGGGAGGCTCCACTCTGCTTCCGTTTGCCGTCATAACAGAGGCGTGCTTGCTCTGGTACGCATGCGTTAATTACACAAAAAAAATTAAATTACACTCAAAAAACGTAAATAAATTAGTTACCGCCGTTATCGCGTCATTTTGACAGCCTTATTTTCATTTGTAGTTTTTAAATTTTATTTCTTTTATTGAGTCTAATTACTTTTTTTAAAAATTAGAAAATAACTTGATCAAAATATGTAATGTATTGCCATACCATAGACATATACTGTACATTAACCAAGAACAATGAATTACAGCAAACATCAGTCCAAAAGCCATGTTGTCGTCTTGAATCAATCATCAGTGAAATATCTTACAGAAGTATATATTATGACCAAATTTGGTTCAATCCTGTTTTTTTTTTTTTTAAGTTCAATTTCTGTGACCCGGAGTAAGTAAAAATTCAAATAATTAAACCCGTTTTTCCCCATTATTCCATTATTTAAAAAGAGGGATGCTATATTTAAGAATTATCCATACAAACCAACTTACGTTAGTGTATATTTATGATGAATAATGTAGCTAGCTGTACAGTATAAAAAGCATGCATCTCCAATTATGTGTTTTTTTTGTTTGTTTTTAATCCAAGAAAAGAATGGAATAAACACATTCTTGTTTTTGGATTAAAAAAAAAATGATAAAACCTTCAAATCACCCCCATAACCCGCATTGTTGTCAAATCTTAGCTGGGTAAACATGATAGACAGTATATGTTGGATACAGGCAGAATCATCATACAGAATGCATTAATCATAATTGAGAAAACATTTTACACTTGAAGAGATCATCTTCGGTCTGAGTCTATCTATGTGCTGCCTTGATGAGTTACCCAATATATTTCTAAAGTCTGTGCTGAGCAGTTTGCTAACAGAACTCACTCATGTAGTTAACATCTCACTCCAGACTGGAACATTTCCAAAGGCCATTAAGCCTCTTCTGAAGAAGAGCAGTCTTGATGCCACAGTACTGAACAACTATCGGCCGATATCAAAAGGTTGTATACCAACAGCTTACCAACTTTCTCCTCTCTAACAATGTGCTTGATACTTTCCAATCAGGATTTAGGCACCACCACAGCACTGAGACAGCTCTGATCGATGTGACAAATTCCATCTGAACACAGATACAGGCAAAGTTTCAGTTTTAGTTCTGCTTGACCTGAGCGCTGCCTTTGACACAGTTGACCATGTGGTCTTATTGCAGAAGTTAGAAAACTGGGTGGGAATCTCTGGTACTGCTCTAAACTGGTTCAAGTCCTATCTGGAGGACAGGAAGTACATTGTTGGAATTGGTAACTGTGTTTCAGACCAAATGGCTATGACCTGTGGGGTTCCCCATGGGTCAATCCTGGGACCTCTGTTGTTCAATGTACATGCTTCCTTTAGGTCAGCTAATACGCAACTGCAATGTGTCCTACCGCAACTATGCAGACGACACTCAGACCTACATGTCACCAACGGCAGGTGAACATGGTCCTGCAGATTAACCTTGTCACTGCATCAAGCAGACCAGTTTGTGGATATAAAACGACTTTCTCCAGCTAAACTCAGACGAAACTGAAATAATTGTCTGCGGCCCACAGAAACAAAGTGTTATTAGTCACCTTGAGACTTTCTAGAACCTAATCATCAGCTTAGAAATCTAGGGGTAATAAAGGACTCCTATCTGAAATTTAGCAGCCACATTAAATTAATAACATCAATAAATCAATACCACCTGAAAACATTGCCAAAGTTAAGGGAATAGTGTTTAAGACAGATGTAGACTAATCCATGGCATTGTCTCCAGCAGGCTAGACTACTTCAACGGCCTTCTCACCGGGCTTCCTAAACCAGCTATAAAACAGCTGCAGTACATCCAAAATGCTGCTGCTCGAATCCTGCTTAGAACCAGGAAATACGACCGTATTAGTCCCATACTCAGGTTTCTGCACTGGCCTTCTGTTGCTCAGAGAATAGACTTTAAAACTACTCTGCTCGTGTACAAGTCTTTTCATTGTCTTGCACCAAAGTACATCTCAGACATGTTAGAGCCACATGAACCATCTCGGGCTCTGAGAAACTCAGGGAGTGGTCTCCAGCAGGCGCCCAGAGTCAGGACTAAACACGGTGAGGCTGCATTTCAGTTTTCTGCTGCCAAAATCAGTAACAGTCTTCCAGATGTGCGACAATCCTCAACTCTGGCGATGTTCAAAGCCAGGCTAAAAACGCATCTATTCAACTGTGTATATGACGACTGAAAACATTTTATCTGCACTCTTCAATTTTAATTAATTTTTACTTTTGTTTTATGGAACGATTTTATGAAGTGATTTTACCCTTCTTTTTTTGCCCTATACATATACATGCTTTGCCTGACCACTCTTCTCTTGCAGATTAATAAAGTATATACAGTATATCTTCAGAACAGAGCGAGCTCACAACATCATTCATGAGTGCTTTGTTGTTTAACAAAAAATACTACAATTTTATTGCCAGTGAGTCCACAAATGTATTGAAGAAGCGGTAAGAGAACATGATTCACAAATGTGGATGAATGATTCACAAATGTGGATGAGTTAATACATGGATGCAAGACAACTGTAAAATGATAACACTTGTCTAAAGCGAAGAGACTGTGACACACAGCAGAGGACAGAAAACACCTGTCAGTTCAGTTCTATTACAAAATAGCACATAGCTCACGTATGGTTTGTTACTTATCAAAGTTGCGGAGGTCAGCTCCTGTACATTCAAAGTTAAAGAAATAGTGTTGCCAAAGCCCCCACCAGTTCAGAGATTTCAAGACATGTTAGAGGTATACAAACACTGAGGTATGACAAATAAAACAATCTTATTACAAATCACACGAGAACGCCACTTGAAAGATGCCAGACAGTTCTTTTGTAGTACCAAAATGATGTCACAGGGAGTCAGTCTTGATGAATCGATAAGGTTTGTGCGCACCATGGCTTTGTGAGCAGCTCTTTCATAGATTTGTCATGGTGAATGTAGTGGTCTGAAGCACTAGCTTTATCAAAAACTACAACAATGGCAGTCTCATGCTGTCATCTCCATGAGGTTATAAAATGAATGCAGTGTAAGGCCACAATCGTGTGTGTGCGCTACTTTGTGTGCGTTACTTGGTTAAAGGTAAAGTATTTAGACATCAGACGCATCTTACCACAGCTGTAGCTGTTAAGTTCTTGTGTGATCTGCCTCACATTTTTATCATAGATATGACATGTTTGGAGATAAATAATTAACAAATCAGCTTTGGGAGGCTGTAACATTGCTGCCAACAACTTATAATAATAATATATCTCACAGGAGCTACACAATCAAGTGCCTACACAAAGACGACAAGAAAGACATTTCCAGTCACTACCACTTAAAATTAATACAAAATGTCCGAATCTGTGCGTAAAATGTAAACCTATGGGCAATATACATATATACTGTATATATTACAGTCATGGAAAAATTATTAGACCACCCTTGTTTCTTCAGTTTCTTGTTCATTTGAATGCCTGATACAACTAAAAGGTACCTTTGTTTGGACAAATATAGCAATGACAACAAAAATAGTCCATAAGAGATTGATTTTTACAATGCTGTAGCTATTCATTTAAGAACTTAAGTGATTTTGGGTATTATCAAGAAAATCATAGAAGTTGCTAGATACCAGCTCTTAAATTAAGCTATATTTGTTATTGTCATATTTGTCCAAACAAATTTACCTTTAGTTTTACCAGGTATTAAAATGGATCAATAAACTGAAGAAACAAGGATGGTCTAATCATTTTTTCCATGACTGTGACTGTGCATGTGTGTGTGTGTGTGTGTGTGTGCGTGCGTGCGTGTATATGTATGAAGAAGACAAAGAGAAATAATGACAATGAGTATCATAACAGACGGATGCACCAACCTTCCTCTCCGTACTCATCAACTCAAAGTCCTCTTGTAGCAGCAGTCCAACAGCAGTCCCACCTGGCTGCGTGTCTTCTAACGTAGTGTGCTTACATATCAGGTGATCTACCACACTGCACTAATGTCTTCTCATAAATGCCCAAAGAGGCTGTTTGTCAACAATGTGCTAAAAGAAAATAGTGCTCTGTAGAAATGTTTCTTCTTTAAGGCTTCTATGGGATACGGTGAGCATTTTCGAAACATCTACACCATCTTTGAACGCTGTTTTCCATGTGAAGCATGTTAGGGCAGGACTTGTAGGGATGCTACTCTTCTCATCTTTTCAAAAGCGAAGACATTCCGTATGACGCCGCCTCCACGGAAGTCTAGCTGACTGGACAAGTCTCTCTTTCTCTTTTCAAGTGCAACAATGTTGAGAGAACCAGCAGAGCATCACTTCTCTTCTAAGAGAGGCCCAAAGACTTCATAATGCATGTGCTTCATCTGAGCTGAGGGACTTTGCAGCACATGCATTGCTTGTGCAGGTAGTCGTCTTTGATACGGACCCGGTGAAGTACTGTAAATGAAAGAATCCATGTAATCATTAGTAGAAAATACATGTCTGTTAGTTCCTCGAGTCCCTCCATCAAGGTTGGGATGCTTTGGTGAACTTGTTTCCTGTTAGTTCATTTATTCAGTGCACTCTTCTCAAGTCAAACATCTGTTGCTCAGTGTCGCACTTCGTTATCAATGAGGCTGTCTTCACCAGACTGGAAGTCCTCGTTCAGGCCATTTTCCACATTGATTATTTCCTCGTCCTGTGACGACCCCTGACAGTCGTCCTCGCCACTACCCGATCCGGCCTCCTCTGAGTTTCGATCTTGCAGAACCAGAGCGATGTACATCTGCTGTAGACAACAAATTGTTTTGAGTTTGGATGTTGACAAGTATATTCAAGTGTGTAAACAGTGACGGTCTATTTACTGTAGCATCTATTGTATCTTCAGTAACAATATTACTTTGTTGCTTAACTTTTAAAATGGGTAAAGTTGCACTGATACATCCTCTATCTTTATATGGAAGACCTTTTCTCTAAGATAGAATTAGCTCATTGCTCCTCACATGCCAATTGCCAATGAATACAATAATGCTGGCCTATTAGGGTTTCCCATTAAGTTGATACACGCATAAAGAGTAAAAGTAAAAGAATAAAATATTAGTGAAATACAGTTGAACTCAAAATGACTCAACACCCACTCTAAATTGTATTCATTTGCAAAATGGAACAAGCTTACAGTAGTTTGCAATACTGCATCAGTTTCAGGACTTTCCAATGCGTTGATATTCTATTAGTATTTTATAGATATTTTATGCTTTTGGACACCAGGAGGAAGCCAGAGAAACTCTACACTACCGATATCATGGACATAACAATGAAATGATCCGTTTTTCTGCTGATAATGATATCACCGCACAAGTGATGACGTTCTCCAAGTATGTACGCAGTCTGGAATTATTTATTAAGTTTTGCCTTTGGATTGTAAATATGATTTACTGATTGTATTATTCCAGAGTGTCATGCTTTACACTTTACCTTGTTCTTATACGGACATTTATGCCACATGGAAATATGTAGCTTTCCAAATTGTACTGTTGCCAGCATTATTTCATTGGATTCTCATTGTTGAATTTGTCTTACTTGTTGATAGTAAGAGAACATGTTATTTTAGTTGACTGTTGGTCATGGTTTTTCTAACGACAATTTTGTTGAGACTCTTTCTATAACTTACACTGCATATTGCTGTATTCATCTATTCTTATTTGTGAAATGCATCCAGTGGCATCATAGTAAAAGAAGCATAGTGTGGTCATGCATTACACAGCCTGTGACCTGACATTAGCTTGAGGTAAGAGCTGCTGTCTATATCGGTATGGTTTGATATTTGTATTGGAAATTAACAATATTTATATTAACAATATCGAGCATCTCTACTCTAAACAGATTGCACCCAGCTTTATGAAAACTGTATTCTTTTATGACCGTTAGGAACTAAGAAAAGTAAACAGTACTTACTGCTGCTTTGTTGGAGTCAGTAGTGCACTCTGTACGCCCATTCTCAGTCACCTCCAATTCTTCAGTGTCAATCTGAGACACAAAAAGTGCATAAAACTCAAGTTAAAAAAAGCAACAAATACAAAAATAGTTTTATTTGAAAGCCTTGTTACCTTATAGTTGTGAGCGCTGAGATATTTGAAATGTCCAAAGCAGACATGCGAGAGGCAGACAGTAATGGTGATGATCAAAACAATGAACGTGAACATGGAGATTGCAGCTGAAAAACCTGAGAACGGAAATTGGGGTGAAAATTTATTAATCACCTCCATTTTAAAAAAGGAAAAGTGCACTTTTTTGGGGGGAATTTTGCCCATCATCCACAATCCTTATGTGAGACATGAACATGCGTCTTTCCAAACTCTGTGCATTTAAATAGAAAACAACTGCTCACACAAGGCTGCAGTGTAATGGGAATTCACATATTCCGCCTATAAAGCCTTCTTAAAATAATATAAAAAAAAAACCCTCCAAAAATGCTCCATTTACATAACATGCCCTGTAAGTTAATTCAGCTACGGTGGCATGTATATTGTTGGCGCTAACACCTACTTTTTTGGCATAGTGACACATCGTCTTGCTCACAGCTCCACTACCAAGAGGTAACGCTAGCTATTGGAGCTGCTGTTACATCGCCTTTGAGTTTGGAAAAGTTACTGTTAAGTTATAAATCATGTATATCACAGCATGTATATAAAACAATAAAACGTTGTCAGGTTAGGGCTTTAGAGGTGGAATAGGTGAATCCCAGTGCATGCATTATTAGCTGCCTTGTGATAGCAGTTTTTCAATATTTACAATGTACAGAAAAGGGAAAGATGCGTGTTCATGTCTCATAAGGATTGTGGATGATGGGAAAAAGTTCCCCAAAAAAATACAGTTTTCCTTTAAACAGTCCCAGACAAAAAAGAAACTGGATTATGTGTGTCATAGACATGTATGGCCTGTAGATGGCACGCTCCCCTACCAGAACGCATAGTGGAGAAGAAAAGAAGCCAAAAGAGACAAAGAATTGGAGCAGCCACCACTTGGTTGACAGCTCCAGAATGGATCTTCTTGTCCAGTTTGGAAGGGAGGTAGGCATAGTACATGTTGTACCTGTCTGCGAGGTGTTTGAGAAGCATGTACATCAGCCCTACACAGAGAAATGGAACATGAAGTCAGTGAAACAAATCCTGTTAGGGTGGCTGATGATTATCTATATAAAGAACAGAGCAGCATAATTGCATCAGGCAGCGAGAACAGGGCAGTGCAAATGGGAAAAAAAGGCAGAACTAACCGAAGGGGACAATGATTGGGCAGGTGATGCTGTAGGTCATAACCACTGTGAAGACACACATCATCCAAGCATAAGCCGCTCCAAACTGGAACTCGTAGGCTTGATGCTACAGAAAGACAGGATAAAATTAATCATATCATACTTGTTAATTCCTACATTTATTTATTTCATCCTTTACATTATTTTAATACTTTATCAAAAAAAGTGATTAATGTACAATTGTAATGGAAATATGTACATTATGTAAAGCTATGACTGTTCAGAAACAGAAAATCATGAGCAGTACATGCTTATGTGAGGGTAGGTGTTGATTAAAAGCTACATTATACTTCATAAAAATATCATTTTAATGCACAGTTGATAAGGCAAACACATACGAACCCTCTTGACATTCCTCCGCTCAGCTGCAGATCGAGCTAGGCAAAGGCGGATCATGTACATGAGCAGGCCAGGGATCCTGAGCAGGTCCATGGCATTACCAATGAATGCAGATGCAATAACATAGTTCACAAAGAACGCTCCATTGTCAGGAAGGAACACACACCTGAAAAGAATACAAAAGGCTATTTTTAAATTAGGTCAATTCTGAGCTAATATATACCCATTCATTTCTAATAAATAACACAAGACAGCTTTAGTTTGAATTCATGTGTAAATTACATCATTACTGACTACTACTATTACATAATATACTCTTCAAATACAAGCATATTCATTCATTCATTCCTTTTTAGAGTGCCTCAATCTTTGCAAGAGTCTAAAACAATGTCCCCCTCTAGAACAACTTAAAATATATATATTTTCTGTTAAAAAATGACTGCAAGACCTAATGGGGTCCGTAAAAGTGAGTGACTTTTGCAAATCTTTATTCAAACAATGATCTGGATGGTACAGTATTTATGCCACTTACTCAAATCTCACTTTGGCATCTGCCAAGAATCTTTTGTCAAAAAGCCATCGGAAGAAAAGATCCAAACTGCAGAGCAAAAACAGAAACGTGGAAGCACATGAGCCGAGCTAAGCCTTGCCTAGTTCATACGTGTATATCACTGGACTAAAATAAAATATATACCTGCTTAAACCAAGAGAGGGCAGTAGAAGAACCATAAAGATTAGGAAAGTGTAGCATTTATGCATAGTAGTTCTGTTCTCTCCAGACCTGCAAAAAGAGGAAAAAAACCCCGATCAATATCAGTAGTAAAATAAAATAAACAGGACACTTGCACAACATCACAACATTTTAAGCCAATGATTTAAATAAATAAGAACCTTACCTGGTCCAGTGGGCTTCAAAGAAGGCAGAGTAGTAGACAATGGTAGGAAGTAAGGCAGAGAAGGACCACAGGAGGAGGGTAGGGAAAAACTGAGTAATAATTGGATTCTGTGGACAAAACAGACACTGACATGTTGGAACTTGGCTAAATGGAGCTTGTAAACTGCTGTTAAAGGTTAGTTCAGTACATACATGTTCAAATGCAACTTTTAGTCAAACTTCTTCAACGTTTATGAATTACTGTGCAAAACTGTTGATATATCTGAGGTCAGCCAAATGTATATATGCCTTTATGGTCAACTGTCAGGTTCCAGTTTATATTCAAAGTATTATTATTCAATGTAAAAGCACGGAAAATGTAGATTTCAAATGCTATCTTACTCTAGCTGCTCAAGATAACTAGGGTTAAGGGTCATATCAGTACATACAGTATTTGTCAGCACTCTACCAGTTGCAGTTTTAAACACATTTTCTTGACTGATAATCAGTGATTGCGTCATGGGGACTACACACAGCCATCTGCACTCATTTTTCAGTTGTACTATCCTGATATTGTTATTATTCTATCACACTTGCAATATTTTCAGGGAAAAAGTAGTTGGATGAGTGGTGGTTGGAGATGACAATCCGTCACAAACGATACAAGACATGAAGAGTGCCGGGAACACACTGGCTCACGTTTAGGTATTCCACTGGTTTGGTAACGTTAAACTTGTCCATGGTCGAGATAATGATGGCTGGGGTGGTGAGGAAGAAGAGGAGGAGGAAGAGGACACAGTTGATGATCAAGCAGCGGATCCACCACGAGAATCCTCCCAACGACAAATGTTCCCTACAGAGATCAAGGTTACATATCGGTTAAATGGACATTAGCCAGATGGACCAACACAGCTGTCCGTTTAAGTGATATTGCTGATGCTGCCACTTTAATTCCCACTCACCAGTAGACATTGTGCGGATCAGGGGCGTAGCTTACAGTCCAGTTTTGTGTCTGCAGTTTCTCACTGAAAGGAGAGCTCTGAGGTTCTCTGCGACAGTGGCAGCCTTGACATTTGCAAGCATTGAAGTCCTTCAAGATTCTGAGATGAACCAACAAAAACGGTTAATCTGCATCTACCACTTAAAAAAAAAAAACATTTAACTTACATAGCAGTTATGGATTCGTTTTGAAAGGTGACAAATGCCATTCCCAAAGGTTTCCTGTTGACCTTCTCTCTCTCCTTCCTGTAGCCATCTTTTAATTGGGCCTCCAGCTTGGTATAATAACTCACAGCTTCTTCCTGTAAGAGACATGAAAATCCAAAGAAAATGGGATTCATATATAGTTTAGGACAAACTTACTTAAGCCAACACAGGACATATTCCATCAGGTCATTTCAGTGGTGCTTTTAATCTTATAACAGCCCGCAGTTTCTATGTGTCCACATAGACACATTGGGACAGAAAGATTTAAGTGTGTTATTTTCAGATAAAGCAAGGCAAACGTCGCTCCGACCTGCTCGCAACCTTTGATGATGCAACAGCAAAGATGTCCGCAGGGCTTTGGGTTTATCATTGTGGTTATGTGCTCTTTGGCCTGCAGATCAAGGAAGAATTTCTTGCTGCGCTCTGCCTTCTTCCTGCATGCAAACAAATACTATGTTATGCTAAGAAGGCACAATAGGCACAATTTTAATAGAAGTTAAACACACATATTCCGCTGTGTGGAAATGGTACCTTTCAGAGTTGAGATACATCAGCCTGGCTACATTGTAACAGATACGGGCTTCTAGCACGGCACAGTTTTCATACGCCTGCCTATTAAACAAAAGGGAGAGACAAAATTGAATTACAACAATTGCAGTCTTCAATGGGCTAAAAAATGTACCAAAAAATGAAATGCTGCAACATTAAAATGCTTACTGTTTGCAGGAAGGACATAACATACTGGCTAATGAAATGCTGGTGGGATAAGGGTCAAGCTCCCCCTCCTTACTAGCAGCAAATGACACATGACTTGCATAATTCTTCTCATCTGGCTACTATTATGGACATTTACACTTATAAGCGTACCATTGTCTCCTAGTTGTGGAAATGAACTGTATTAAGAGGAAAAGTCATGTCCCTCATACACCCTAATACTGTTACAGAGTACATATGCAGGCAGGAAATGAGAATCTATAGAAGTGATTAAATGTAAAATTACAAAACCAGCAAACAAAAACCCAGGGTGCTTACTCAAAGTGTTGCTTTATGTCTGTCTCCTCTGCATATTTGGAGATTCCATTGACAAATAAAGTCCGTTTTACCTGTATTCAAGTGGAAAAAAGAATTAATAAAAGGTCATGTGTGTGTGTTGAGGGAATTTTGTGAAACAGCTGCCGAAATCATGCCACCTACCAGATCATCCTCGCGGTAATGCATCTTGGATGTGTGTCGTCTCATGCTGTATACTGTCAGTAACAGGTAGAGGAATGCAAATATGGTGTGCAGCCACAAAAGGGCATCACTGGATAAGACAAACAGTGTTAGGCAGCAAAGGCTGTAAACACTGCTGGTGCGAAAATGATAAAAGAAAAAAAATCACTCACTCTGCATCCAGATTTGCTATTGTAGTTCTGCCGAAACTATAAGCATTATTTTCTGAAAAACAAAAATCCAATGACAATGATTTCTTTAGAATGCTCCAGCTGACATGCATTATATACTGTAGAGTACAGCACAATGTGGAATATTTTGGACATTTTGAAAAACATTAAAAAGAAAACATGATCTCTTAAAGGGGAACTGCCAATCCATGACACAAGATGGAGACAATATAGCAGCATATTGTCTACCTTGTTCATTGAACAGGCAGGTTTGTGCAGCAGGAAGCACTGCTTAAATTATAATGCCTTCCTTCCTGC
Source organism: Dunckerocampus dactyliophorus (assembly GCF_027744805.1). Lineage (NCBI taxonomy): Eukaryota > Metazoa > Chordata > Actinopteri > Syngnathiformes > Syngnathidae > Dunckerocampus > Dunckerocampus dactyliophorus. The sequence goes on along the minus strand of NC_072832.1, from coordinate 12,085,367 downwards.
ATAACCATAGTGTACAAACAAACTAGTAAACCAGCTAGGAATGTGATGACATACAGTGTCTGTTGACTCATCCTTCAAACACAGTGAACTCACCAAGTAGGTTTCCAGAGAAGTTTACAGGCAGGACGATGCCCACAGAAAGCACTCCCACCACTACGAGTAGACCGATGATGTGGCGCTGGAAGGACAAATAATGTACTGCATCCTCGCCACATTTCTCCCTTATCTCATCGTCCCTACAGGCGAATCACACCAAAAAATATATCATTATTATTGGGTATCACTTGATCAACTGAAGTAGCACTTTAAATTGCTTCTGTTTTCTTATATCTATAGCAATAGAGAGCAGCCTGACTCACTTGATGCGGAAGATGGCAGTAAGCCAGGAGCAGAAGCCCTAAAACAGATAACAGTAATGTGAATGAAACATGGCAGAAAGGACACCATTGTCCACCCTCTAAAACAGGGGTGTCAAACCCGTGCCATGGAGGGCCGAGACACTGCAGGTTTTCTTTCCAGCCAGTCACTAAAGCAGGTGATTTTAATGATCAACAACTTCAGTTTGAGGGAAGGAGCTCATCAATTAAATCACCTGCTGAAGAAACTGGTTGGAGAGAAAACCTGCAGCGTCTCGGCCCTCCAGGGCACGAGTTTGACACACGTGCTCTAAAAGAAAGCGGCATTCTTACTGTGTCTCTTTGATCTATGTCCACTGAACTGGAAACTGAGGTGAGGCGCTCATAGCGTTCAGGTGTCTCTGTCGTCATTGCAGCGGACACGCTGTGTGAAGAAACCACAACATGAAGCAGCTGCATGGTTTAACGACCTAAAATGTTTGTGTCAACGCACTGTGACTGCTGTTAGTAGTATGGTAACACTGACACCACACACAAACACATACAGTATAAAGGAATGCAGTAACACTGGCTACACACATAATGTAGGTCAATAACCACAGGAGCTCCTGCTTCAGTCCTGCTTGTAAATTTATGATTGTGTGGATACAAGAGGAAGATATAAGAAGAAACCCAGTGATCAAGAGGCAGATCACTTTTGGGTTTGTGTCCAGCAGAGCCAACTTATTATCCCGTTTAGTAAAAAGCATCTCTTTTTTCCCCAGACGTTGTATAAACTGGTAAACGTGAGTGCCAGATTGGTACTTTTTGGACTATTTGAACAGGAAATGGGCTCTGCTAGAACTCAAACCAGGTTTATTAGAAGAATGATGGCACCTTGCATTTCTCATTTCAATGGGAGACTGGAGAGGGTTGTTTGAACTGTACGATTCCACATGAAGTGTAGAACAAAGAATAAAGCATGATTACTCTACTCTGCATCCTCTAAGTGCATCCTCTCTGTGTGGCAAATGGAGTGTGAACACACAGAAGGAGGCCATGCTTCATAAAGAGGTTAATACAGAGATTAGCACAAACAGATCTGATTAAAAACAAGGACGCCTCAGCAGCGCAAGAAAGACACTGACAAGGAGAAGAAGGAGAATCATTTAGGAGCCTGGCACTGACTGGGAAACACCCGGAGTACAAATACTAAACCACCAAGAAGGAACAAACCTACAGCAGTCCAAGTAGAATGAACAAACTAAATTAACAACAGTGACATAATATACAAACATAACATACTATTCCCGTTCATCCAGGCGACTGTAACGCTGATCCATTCTCCTGGTAAAAAGACAGGCAGAACAATGTCAACTGGATATGTGGCAGCCCTGCTTGCTAGTACAGGCTCAGAGCTACATTGGAGAAACATCTCACACCACAGGCATACTGATGAGCTTCTCTATGTGTTTTGGTACAGCACACGCACACATGCAGGCACACTGTCTCTTACCATGAACAGATGTCAAACTGCAAATTTTTGTTTGTGACATTAAGTTTCAACATTGAGAAAACAGTCTGCTAATAAAATAACATTTGACAAATGACTTGGGCAGCTGCCACCCCCGCTTATCATCCCGCTACGCTGCAACCCAATTTCAGTTTAGGTGCAGCTGCAAAAATAGTGACGCTGTAACATCCCAAATACCGCAGCTGCAGTTAATGAAGCAGTGTGTCGGGGGTGAACCCTTTCGCATTCATGTAGGTCTGTAGTTACCACAACATCTGGTAACATATCTGATAAGAGAGCAAGGAAAATCAAATCAGACTGCAAGATGTATCCGCGACAGATATAAGAATGAAGTTGTAATTTATGAGTAGTAATTCAATTGTTAGAAATGGAAAACTACATTGACAGAACTCACCGATTATGTTGGGTTTAACCAGAAGTGTTTTGACCAAATTCTTCATCATATTGGTTTATTAATGTATGGCAGGTCTCTAGAGACAACACATCATAAAAAGTTTACATTTTGAGGAAATTTAATATTAATATTATTACTTTAATGTTGTAATACTGCCTATGACTATTTCTGTAATACATCGGGCTTTTTTTTACAACTTTGCTTTCAAGTAGTACTATTTTTCTCAAAAAACTGACTTTATTCACAAGATTTCAAAATGTTTTCTCATACTGTTATGACTTTATTCTTGTCAGATTGTGACATTTTCTGAATATTGTAAAACAATAATAATCATTTTTAAAAACATTTAATAATATTTTAATGTATTGTGTTAATTATATTTAGTAGTTGTGGCCCTAATATTCATTTGCAAAATTTGTCCAAGAACATTTTAAAAGCTTTCCAAAGCTGTGCGCCATAGAAAATACTGGGAAACCACTCTAGTAATCTACTGTTTATTATGCAAGCTTGAATGAAGACAGAAGCTTTTTCAGTGTTTCGAGGAAAAAGGTCACAATTCTTATGATGTTTTTAAAAAAAAAGTTTGTTGATACTGTAGTTACCCCTTACTATTCCCTCAGCTTCAACCTTTAGGGCTCAGACTAAAAACCAGACAAGTCAAGTGATAAAGCCTGACAGATCTGCATGCATTCATTGCTTAAAAAGGACAGCTGTAGACATTAACTTCCTGTCTGTGGCAGAAAACCTTGTGAGATTTGTTTCTGAGGGAAAAGCTCTCCTTTCAGAAATATTTCTAAATTTTGCAGTGTCAAATAAAAACAAAACAACTAAAACTAAAACAAAAACAAAAACAAATTCGAACAAGAAATTCGCTTCCTTTGGTGCAATTTTGTCACTGTTCAAAAACGACACCTCCTGACTGTGGCTTAATCATATAAAAGCATGACAATGGCTCTGTTTCAAATCAGGTCCTGGGTGTCTGTCTGCCACACAGGCACTATAGAAAATGTCTCCCCGATTCTAACTAACATCACATGTGTATTTCTTCAGCAATACTGAATAAACGGCTTTTTCTAAATTCCATTTATTTCCCATTATAAGACTGTAGAAGCCAGCATTTAAACTATTTAAGGGAAAAAAATGTATAACATTTTTAAATGCCTTAAGGATATTGATGAAATCATCACAAATGTAAGTTTGCTTACTGCTTCAACCTCTACTTAAAATGATTTACCTGTCAGCATCAGTCACCAGAGCGAGGCGTCCATAGTCCCATGCTACTTTTCGCAAGAAGGAGAACACAAATAGCAATACCTGGAGGCACAAAATAAAATTTAACTGAATTATGATGTAAATATAATACATAAGGATTACATTAAGAATGTCACAACAACTCACCAAAAAGCACATGAAGTCCAGGGCGAGTACAGTCGGTACGCCACCAAAGGGTAAGCCCTGCAGCACTGTGCTGCGAATTCGGGCAGAGTAGCAGTACTCTTTGGAGGTAGAATTGGGTGGCATCATTGTCGTGCAGGTCTGCGAGTCTGAGCAAGCCTGCGCCCCCAAGATGGCCATCCCTAATATCATCGCTTGCATCGCTCACTGCAACATGCTGACAACCTGTGAAGAGAGGCCAAGCTGTTTAAAAAAAAAAAACATCCAGTAAAGAGGATAATTCAGGTTAACTATCACTAATGTACAGAGAAAATAAGTAAGACAGAAAACATCTGCCAAAACAGAGTGAACCAAATGTAAGAGGAACATCACTGAATTAAAAGTGTCTGTCTTCTTTGACCAGAGTTGACATTTTGGTCTTGTCATTCGTCACATGCCTGACTGCTGACAACTCGTATGATAACTGAAGCACGCTTGTTTAAATCAGCTTTCTCTTCCTGTTTTGTGCTGTTAAAATACATTAGTTGTTTTTTGTCCTCTCTACAATGTTCATATACCCTTCCAGAGGTAAACATTTTCAGTATCACTCACAGAACTTTGACTGAACCTTACATAAACCAGTACATGAAAATGATGATCTTATCTTACTTCACTTTTTATTTTCTTCATTACTGGAGATTGTAATATACTACAAATGAACCCATGAACCTATGAAACCAGCATTTATCAGGAGATTCAAGGATATTCAAGCTCATGGGGAAACCTCTAAAATAAATGAAACCAGATAACTTAGTCAAAGACGGGTTTCTTTGACTATGGTTGATGAAGATTATACACATTAACATGCTGTATACAAATGACAAAATAATCCACTATGCTTCTTTCAGTCAGGGCGCACCGTGGCCTAGTGGTTAGCATGTTGGCCACAGTCAGGAGATCGGGCAGATCTGGGTTCAAATCTCTGTTTGCGCATCTCTGTGTGGAGTTTGCCTGTTCTCCCCGTGCGTGCGTTTTCTCCGGGTACTCTGGTTTCCTCCCACATTCCAAAAACATGCATGGTGCATAATATTATTGTATATTGTATAATATTGTACTATTCGACTAAATAGGCCAGGTAACAAATGGAGGCTTGACATTTTAGATTGTTCTCACTTCATGTTCTGCTGGTTGTTGAAAAAAGTTAAATAAATAAGTTATTTAATGACATATAGCCATCATTGAATAACGCTTAAAAATTTCACACTGAATTCCCCCAGTGATTCATTTTCTACATGTTAAGCAAGCATGTCATAGAAAACACCAGAGCTCTTTGATCGCCAATGTCCATAAACATGTGGACGATACTACGGTATCCAGTGAGGCACATTGATTTGGCAAACTCAAATGACAATGTAACACAAACTAGTCCATTTGCAGCGGACTCACGTACCCAAACAAAGAGCGGCTACAGTGGTAGCTCCGCCTCACTGTGCCCGGACTGCTGTGTCATGGTGCGGGAAGCTGCCGGGAAGTGCCGCTCTAACCGCTGGTTGTTTACACGATGGACCGTCATTAAAATCCTATTGCACCATTTAGGCTGGATGAGTACAGTATATTTTCACCGTATTGTGTTTTACCGCTTTAATGTAAGAACCATTTTATCATTTTAGAATGCCCACTGACGACGTGCAGGTTCTGAGTGAAAAAAAGATGAGGCGCACATTTATTCTTGCACCCAGCTCATATCAACCGTCAATTGCAATTCATAACACACGCAACACACTTCTGGCCTTCAAAATAAGAGCCCTCTTTGTCACATTTGTCTAATTGTGTAAACAAAATAAGGGTGTCATAAAAATATCTTACATTAATAACGGGAATTACATCTGTGACTACATCTTCCTTAATCACAAGCACGGGCATTACAGTTTGGTGAAGATTTTTTAGCAATATGTGCTGAGGCTGACGTCCCATTAGTAAAGTTAGCCAAACTATGTCAATTTCTGAATTACTGGGCAAAATGGGCCATTGATGTATTGCATCAATAAATGTAAGGATTTTTGCATTTTTATTCATGGACATTTTATTCATTAACCCAAATAGCACAGACTCTATGCTGGTAAAATAAGTGGAAAAGGTAAAAAAACGGAATTCTAAACAATTAAAACGGAATTTGGGAAATAATACAACTGAATTCATTTTTAAAAGACAATGGTAGTTATTGCAACGGGACCATATCTTTAGCAATGTGACAGGACAACGCTTTAGTAATAGCACACCACTTTTCCTTTCATGTGGAACGCAACGGGAAAAGGCGCAAGTAATGAGCTTTGTGTTGTGGCAGGAGCTTTGTGAAGTTGTGCAGCCGGTGCTGTTTCAGCCGCAGCTTCGCACACTCGTACTGGAGTTTGTGCCACGTTTTAAGGTGGTGAAAAAGATTTGTAGTGATTCCGCATTTGTCAGTCACTTTTTCGAAGTACCTCCAAATTATTGAGCCACTGCTTTTTCTTTTCTGACCTGTTCCACCACCGCAGACGTTGTCACTTCCTTCACGTTAATTGAAGACTAATAGGGTCCTATATGAAATCCGTTTTATTTTTCTCAAATTCTGTTTTAATTTTTCCTAATTTCCATTTTCTCCCATTTAATTTTTTTTTATTGCGTGTTTTACTTTTTTACACCATTTTACCACTAGAGATTGTGAGTTTTTTAAGATTGTGAGGAGCTAACTTTTCGTTGCTACAAAATCTTCAACAAACAATCATATCCGTGCATGTGGTTAAAGATGACGTTGTTGCAGATGTAATTGTTATAGCTTTATTAATGTTAGCTATTTTTTATGACAACCTTATTTTATTACCACTACAAGTATTAGACAGGATGTGTGCCGCTCTTATTTTGAAGGCCGGAAGTGTGATGTGTGTTTTGACTGTTACTAGTGCGTCTTGCGGCCGTGGCTGTCGTCACTATTTCACAGAACTTGCACCAAGTCAGCGGCCATCCTAAAACGCTCGGTTACATTAACAAGCACTAAAGCACAACTCATACAGCCTCAGTGGCGCGCACACACACAGCCGCATTAGCATGCGCCGTTAAACTAAGCCAACCCAGCTAGGTTACACTGGCTATTGCTGTACTGAGCTAGTGTTTCCGGTTGCCGCCTCGACATGTTTAGTTCAGGACGGAGGTGGTTAGTGTCTGTGAGCACATGCCGCCATGAATGAGCGGTCCGCTGGGGGGTAATATTTCCCCACAGTAACGTTCCTTCTCCTCACGATTACAGCATTTCATTCACACTGTCAATTTCTGCGAGATTTCGCATTTAACACTAGAGTCCGTTTTTATTGGCCAATTCCCCAAATCTGTCCGCAATTCCGTTAATCATAGGGCCCTAGATTGAGTGGGGCTTCTGCTCCACCCCTCCTCCATGCACGCTCAGTGACGCTCTCACACTCACACACACACACGCACGCACGCACACACACACACAGTGCAGAGTGATGAGTGATGTGTGAGACCTCCGTGTCAAGATACCAAGAGTTACAGCACAAATCCAGTCTATAGTGATATGAACGATATGTTTGTTTTTGATATCGTGCTTAAAAGAAATATCGGTATATTATTAATATCGAAATATCGCCCAGCCCTAGTACAAGTTCAAGAATACTTGAGGGGAGGCTTACACAATCCACAAATACTGTTGTGGTAGAAGACGACCATCTGTTTAATAGAAAGTATTTGTGTAGTAAAGGTTATCAGTTTGAGGGTCACATATTTTTGGTAAGATCCAAAACACAACACTCGTCTCCTGGAGAGTGCTGGCACACGTGTTTACTCAGTTGCACTCCTTGATATTTGCCCTTCGACCCACTCACTATTAGCAGCATTCACTATGCTGCTCATCTGCCCTAACACTAAATCGTTTATCCGCTCCCTGGAATGCTGTGACATCACTGGAGCAAGATGCAGCCAGAGTGCAACAATAAACCGATAGAGACAGCAGGGTTCAAATGGGCCGATGTGAGCCCAAGGAGGACACAGCATAGCCCACTGTGCCTTCATCACTGCGGCTGCACATCCTGAACCCCATGGCACACTTTACCCTGCTTAGCAGTCTTAGTCAGCCGTTGTAAAGAGAATTAAGCAGATCTACTCTACACCTATTACAATGCAGTTGGTATTGGGGGGGGGGCAATGTCAGGAGGTTGTCTCAGGATTGTATTGATAACGTCAAGTTGTCTGACGTGAATTGCTGATTCGATATGGTCAAATTCCTACAGACAGAGAAAGTATAGCTACATTACCTAATAGCGGTCTCTTTACAGCGTCCCCAAACACACGCAATCTTCATCAGCTGACAGACCACAGACGTCAACAGTTGGAGTTTAAGATACGTGTTATAATAAACATAAGTTATTATGAATTTATCATTAAAAACTATTAATTCGAGTCTAGGATGATGTACGGGAATAGTTTATGATGCGGGGATACCATTAATATCACGATCTAATCCACAATAACAGCTAAAAAAGTTTCCTTGTAATTACATTTTTAATGCGGATATGTGGTATTAGTTAGCCTGCAGCTAACGCTAACGGTATCAGTTCACACAGTTTACTTATTGTTCTGCCAAGCGTGAAATTCACAGCGAAGAACCAAACGGACACCTTTAAACTTCAAATATTGACGAAGAGAGCGTTAATGAACAAAACTCCAGACCGGCAAACTCACCTTCCAAAGTAGGTAGAGGTGATGAAAACGGTCACTTAGTCAATGAGGACCAGCAATCGACCATAGCGTTGACGCTAGCTATTAGCTGCTTGATGTAGCATTAGGCAGGTGGAGACTGTCGAACTACATCGAATTAGTGTTTGTGAAAAAGAACAGTTAAAAAAGCCCTCCTCCCAAGCCACAGTTAACAGTTAAATAAAAGTTGAATAAATGGTCTAACATTAAGCTGTTTACAGCGATACACTTTGTCAGCGTTGTGACTAATGCGAGTGTCAGACAGCCGGTTGGACAACTCTCAAGTCTCGCCAGTCCAGCGGGTTGCGACCGCAATCATGTTTAGAGGGCGGCACGTATAGAAGTAGAACATCTAGAATTTCAACACAACTTCACTCCAGTGTCGCTACCCTGCCTCTATGCTGGGGCTATTTCTATTCTATTTATTTCTATGTTGACAGAAGCGCATGCGTATGACGTAAGGGAAAAAAAACATGCTGTCTTCGCTGTAACCGCCACAGTCCATATTACAGATGACAACAAATTTGCTGTTTGCGCACTCGTGTGTTTAAAAGTTACTTTGCATGCAGTGAAGACAAAAGGGAAATATGCAAAGACAAATTTGTGTATTTCCAGCATTATACAGCTTTTAAAATGTAAATATCACAACTAGTTTGTGCTGGTCGCTTATTAGTGACGTCACGCATGTGACATTGGCATGGGCTGCTGAAGAAAGGTAACAGCTAACGCAATTTAAACTTACTTACTAAACATTGGGATGTTCATAGTCTGATGTATTTGAACTGTAATTGTTGAGATTGTTATGGCGAGGACACGGTAGTCTACTGTGTGATAATAAACTATGCGATAATTCTCGATCGCCTCCACATACTTAGCCGATCTGCTAATACTCTCTCCTATGTACCTAAACAGTATCCCTGCTAGTTATGGCGATGCATCTGTTTACAAGGCTGCTCCCTGGGCTCCTCGCCGAGAATTCGTGTTTAATTCATCAGAGGACATTCAGGTAAGTTTTCTAGTTATTTTACACAGCCTTGCGGATTGAGTGTATGTTATGGTGATTTCTTTGTACTGTTGACAGATGCATATGAATGCATAGGTTTTCAAATACCTTACACGTCACTCATATTCAACAAAATAACAACCTCAACATCACAAATACACAAGTCTGAGTATTTGAACATCGCTAGCAATATACAGTATGTCGTTTTATACACACACCAATATAGGTACATCCCAAATAACTGTATATTGTATAAAAATTAAATTATTGTATAAAAATTAAATTGTGATATGGTTTTTGTACATACATAACAAGTTACACGAAGGAACATCACGTTATTACATTTGTACAATTCAACATGTCCAAAAAGGAGTAGGAAGAAGCAGAATTTCTCCGCGTCTATTGCTGATAATTCACTCACACCATATTTTTCATATACATTTTGTAATTTAAAGATTCTGTTCCAGTGTTTAAATGTCACAATTTTCTAATTAACAGAGAAAACACAGAATGTGTCCCAATGGTTAGATAGCTTATGCAGTGATGAACAAAAGAAAGGAAGGAAAAGCCTAATGACGATAAGCCGCAGTGAAAATGGATGGATGGATGGATGGTTGGCTATTGTCCCAGCAACCCATCCTGCACACCGTTTTAAATATATTTGTCTCTGTAGTGTGTCAGCTGTGTCAGCCGCCATTCAGAAGATGACCAGAGTGCGAGTGGTGGATAACAGCTCGCTTGGAAATACACCATACCGTCGGCCGCCGAGGGTGATCCATGTATACACCAAGAATGGCGTCGGAAAAGTTGGCGACAAAGTATTGCTGGCCATCAAAGGACAGAAGAAGGCAGCACTAATCGTCGGTCACAAAATGCCCGGAAAACCCATGACTCCGCGCTTTGATTCAAATAATGTCGTTCTGATCGAGGACAACGGGAACCCGACAGGAACAAGGATTAAGGTCCCCATACCCACACATTTACGTAAAATGGAAGGGGACTACTCAAAGGTGTTGGCAATTGCAAGTTCTTTTGTTTGAAAAAAAAGTCACTTCCAAACCTCTGTTACATCACTATGTAATAGGCTGAAGTTTTGTTGACAGTGATCTCTGTGCTTACAATAAATACGACCTTTGCATGTAGGTCAACTCAATGTTGTGATGGACACAATGAACAAACCTTAGAAAGAGTGATGTTAATGGTAATATTTATTGAAGGCACAACACACATTCTCAACACAAAACACAACTGGCACATTGTAATTGCTAATGACAGGTATAAGGCGTTCAATATTGTGATCCCTGTGAATGTTAGCGACAGTGTTTCTCAATGTGAGGCATCTTTGCTAGCAGCTTCGACTAAAAATTCAGTGCAAAATAAAACCATAAGGTGAAACTTCATCGATCAGCTGCTTGTTTTTAACAGGAAAAAAAAGAAAAATTGAGGAAAAAGTTTTAAGATCAAGTCTGTACTGCCACCTATGGATGAAAAACTGAATTAACACCATCTGTTAACTCAATAAAAATCAAATGAGTGGGGAAAAACTTAACATGAGTACATGAGAATGGTTAGTAGAAACAAGACAGTCACTATTTAAAGTACTAGCATAACAATGATCCGTTTCATTTCAAAATAGTTCAGCAGGCTCTTGAGATAGCCAACCTAAAAGATATACTGTCGAATGTATTTAGCCATCACCATGCAAATAACTTGTGATTCTGTGGTTATGCATACTGTATATTCGTGCAGGACAGAGGTGACAGTGATAGCTGCATACTTTAGGTTTGCATAGTTTCAAGTGTCTTGTTGGAGACACTTTGCTTGGAAGGACTTTTGGATGTGTGTGTATACAGCTCCTTTGCTACTTTGGGTATGCTTAAGTGGGAAATGTTACTAGATGATCAAGGCTGAGCGTTAAAACAATCATGACAGTCTGCAGGGCGCTGCGTCTATGCCATCCTTCACCCGGTAGGTATACAGCTGTCTTCAACCACACATGGTCATGTAGAGCCACTAGCAATGAGATTTGAGAGGAAAGAAGTGAGAAAGGTTGGCTGTTAAAAGGTCCCCTATTACGCAAAAGTTTTTCATGTTATAGTAGTAGCATGTATCCCTAGACCAAATGTGAGGAAAAAGTCATCTCTCTCACTTATTTGTTCCACTTTGAGAGAAGATTTGGACTGTTCAGATGTTTTCATAACGTGAAAGTAGGATTCCTTATTTATAAATAGAATATTTTTGTAGTTAGAGCATAGAAAACCTGTTTAACCTTCTAGGTTTTTAACATTAGAGCCCCCTAGACATGAAATAAGACCCATATAGTTACCGTTACACTCCTACTACCCAACATAGTAGACATATTAAAAGAAAATAAGACATATCATAGACTCAAATTAGCATTAGGAGAGTTCCTTCTTGTTCCAGTGGCTATTGTCTCACTAATGTAGCATTACTGACACCTAGTGACCAGAGTCAAACACTACATATCTCAATGTCTTTGAATGCATCTTATTAATGTCTTGTATTTGTGTTTTAGTTCATTTAGCCATTTTTATGCTTGAAAATGTGCTTAAAGATGCATTTTTTTTTACTAATAATTAGCCATAGTCAACCACGAAACAGCAATTATTCATTAATATATTTTTTGGAACTCCAAATAATTTGAACCGCAATGTGGCGAGGGCCGATTGTACTATGTTGGACAAGTGCAGAGTTCAATGGATATGAAAAGTCCACAAAAGTGGACAAACCGCTCATTAGCATGAGAGCTACAGATTAGGGCTTACTAAAAGCACTTTTCAACTGTCTAAATTTCAGCATCAAGGTTAAACTTTGGGCAAAACACCTCAAATACACTCTTGCAGGATGTCTGAAATTCAAACTGTTAGAAAATACCATAGGATAATACACTGAAAAAAAAACAAAAAATCACCTCTGTTAGAGTCAGTTCAGCAACTCCCGACGCCTCTTTGTCAAACTGCTGGAAAGACCCTGTTGAAAATGATGTCGATTATATGTTAGAAGATATATAATAAATTATATATATATAATATAACACACAATGACATCTGGTACTCACTGAACATGGCCTCCAGCTTGACTAAGCAGCAGATAAAGTTATCAAAGTCGATCATCTCATTCTCTGCATACCGGGCTACAAGAATCTGGTTCAGTTTGTTGTTTAGTTTAAAACCTGGAAAGAATGGCGACAATTACATGAGGTTATGTTACACTGCTCAACTGGTAAGTATCACATGAATGCAAAAAAACCCCAAAAAACAACAAATGAGCATTTTCACCTGCTCCCTCCACCGCCAGACGCATCTCATAAGAACTCATAGCGCCAGACTTATCGAGGTCAAACTGTCTAAAAACAAGCTGTGAATAAAATGCAGACATGTGTTCAGTGCAGCTAAACTAAAAATGCTCGTCATGCACATTTTACTCACTAACCAGCCACTTTCGGATCTTATTCCAAAGGATTTGGAACTCCACCAGCCCCAGACGAGCACTTCCATCCTTCTGATGAGCATGGCGTCATGGTGTTTTAACAACAATCAAGCGCAATGCTAACATTACAACACAGTCAGAATGCTTTTTTTTTTTCTATTCATTCCTGAGGATACATCCATGAGGTTGACCATGGTTCTGCAGGATTCCATACTAAAGCCATCCGTTTTCAAATCTTTGTCTGAAACAAAAAAAAAAGACGTACCCTAAGTGGAGAGGTACACAGCTATTCCAGGAAATAGACTGTATACACAAAAGTGGAAAGAGGCTACACATGCATTATGTCAAGTGTTTAGCTATCAATCTATCACTGAAAATATACACAAAACTCACGGCGGGTCACCACTCTGTTTAGAATGGTCCTCAGCTCCCGAATGGAGATCTCCATGTCCTGACACAGACAAATACACCATTTTAAATAAGATATATTAGTGTTTGTCTTAAGGCATCTTCTGGCATTGCCTTACATACAACCCAGCATAAGCAGGGCAGTGCAAATATATCATATACATAGTAATAGTAATTAAGGATGTGTGATAATGGCATAAAAATTGGATATCAGTTCATATCCGCAAATGATATCGGCGCGCGAGTGCTGAGGTGCTCCACACAACAACAAGCTTGCTATCGCAGTACGTCCACGGTGTGGAATTATTTCCAAGTTGTGCCTTTGGATTGTAAATATGGAATTGCAAAATAAATATGCAATAAAAGCGCTGATGTGCGAGGGAGGAGAAAGGCGTCTTCCTTACTTTTATTATTTCTACAGATATTAGCATTCCCTTCATGCTATGTTCATGTGTTACGTGCTGAATGAGCCCAGTTTATAATTTCACTGATTTAATTGGATTGTTATTTGTGAATTTATTCATTTGCAGGCGACTTCACAAAAAAAAAAAAAAACAAGCCCAAAGAGTCACATATAATAAGCAAACTTGGCAACACTGATAAGCATACCTCTCCTGCTAGTTGGGCAAACATGGACTTGAAGGAATCATCGATGTCATCTTCAGTTATTTCATCCTGTAGGGAAAGTCAGTTGTTATTTGATAGCACGCGCGCAGTAAATTAGCAGATCCTTTGCAATTCCTTCCGATATAACTATTGCAACTCATACATACATCTTCTCCAAAATCAGCAGAGATTTCATCGTCCAGCTCTCTGCGAGAAACAACAACCACATCACTCTTTGCTTTCTACACACGGAACATGTCCTTAGAAGCAATCAAGCAACAACACTGTGAGGAAAGAAACATACTCCGTTTCGGATTGCTTCTCGGTGAAGACTCGGAGGACAAAATCGGCCTCTTTTCCGGGCTCAAAGGTGGAGGGGACGATGAGGTACTCTCCAGGAGGTAGACGGAGACGTGTGCTCACTTCCCGCAGGTTAATGAATGTCTCAGAGCGAGCACACGATTGATTGCTCAGGAAGAAATTCTTTTTCAGGTGAACATTCTGGCAGCCTCGAAACTGAAGGAAGTAGGAAACATGGGTTTTATTGGTCTTAATTTATCAACTAAAATCAGATGTGCTAGATGCACATTACCCCTTTTTTTTTATAACAGTATGAAATAAAGCTGTTTTTGAAATTGTATCTATAGACATAATAATGCTAATAACCATACTATTAGAGCCATATGAATTCAATAACACCGTATCTTGTGGTTCTAACTTTCAGGAGCGATATTTTGAGTAAGGTGACTAAAATATTCAGAAAACCGTAAATTGCGGTGTATAAGCCACACCTACTACATTTAGAGGAAAAACCTGATTTGTCATATACGTATAAGCCGCGCATGTCCACGTCATAAAATGACATAATGTAGCATGAACGAGTCCGTGAGGACCAGGTAGGTCTTTATTTGACGGGAGCCCATCATGAACTATCACGAGAAGCTTGTCAACCCACTGGAAATTGCAGGAGGTGATTACTCAATATAACAATCTGACTCAAAGTTTCATCTTACTAACAACATTAAACTAATCACACAGCAACTTAACACTCAACTGTTCTACCTCAGAAATATAGAAACATGTGCAAATTTACAAGTTTAATATGAAAAAAACCCCAACATTTAGAAAGTTTTCCCATAATGCATTTCACTTGAGAAAACCATTTCATTGGAGGAGCGTAGAAAGCATAGAAAATGGTGGATGGCGCGCCAATGCTGCCTCTGTCCACCAGAGGGAGCCAGAGGACCCGGAGCCCAAAGCCCAGAGGGAAGCTGACGTCATTGCAGCGCCCGTCAGTAGCCAACCCATCCCAGAAACGCAATCGGTTCTACGTCACTTCCTTCCTGAGCAAATTTTTACGACAGCGACGTCACGTGGTGTGGTAGTTATTGTTTTATTAAATGTATGAACATAAACTGTCAATAACCATATATTGGGGGGTTGTTTTATTAGTGATTATTATTAAAAGAGTTCGTTGGCATGCGGTTGTTTCTATCGTCTTATGACTTCCACCAAGACGGACGTACGTACGTAAAAAGTTACACAATGCACCTAGCGCAGACGTGAACGTAATATCCGGTTAAGTAAAACAAACATAAATAAACACAATAAAACATCAAATGCAGTTATATTTGATTGTAAACAACCAAAGCAGAGTGCAATGGTGGATTAATGTAGAGGATTCAGCTAGAGTTTGCTTTCTAAACAGAAGTACCATCCATCCAAACAGATCTTCCTAGCAAATGCTTTTGTCTGTATTCTTTCAGTGACAATTTTTTTTATATGGAACCAGGAAAAGAGGGCTTATAAATTATCCACTTGCACCATGGACATGATATAAGAAAAAAAAGACGGATTATGTTGTAATTTTGTTTTTGGGTGAGGGTGTGGTGGTGGGTGGTGACGTATATTGCTGCCGATCGACAGATAGCGTACATTACACATGACTAACGTGTGACTGCCGAAAAATAGGCCGACCGGATGTAGACGAGTTCTGCACATGCGTAGAACCGATTGCGTTGCTCAGACACAATGCCTTATGGGAAAACGTTTAAATGCTGCGGTTTTTAAAATTTTAAATAATATTGGGACATGTTTATATATCTCTGAGGTATACCTTTGGAGTGTTAGGTTGCTGTGTGATGAATTGAGTGTTAGTAGAGTGTTCTTTGAAAGATGACGCCATGAGTCACACTGTTATGATATATAATGACCTCCTGCAATTTCCAGGGGTTTGACAAGTTCATAGTCAGTGCAATGATAGCTTGTGATTGGCTCCTGCCGAAGAAAGAGCTATGCTTTCCTCACTGACTCGCGAGTGGCACAGTGTTTACACAATTAGTAGTAGTTCTGAAGTAAAGGAGATGTCACAAGATTAGAATTTAGCCTTATATTAGGCGCACCGCTGTATAAGCTGCAGGGTTCAAAGTTTAAGAAAAAAGTAGCAGTTTATACACCGGAATTTACGGAAATGTCATTATGTTATGGTGCACTTTTATACTACTGCAAACTGCAAACATAACAATGTAGTCTATAAGTCTTTATTACACTATGATGCTGTGTGTGATGCCGTGCTTACCTCCTCTGGAATCTGCAAGAACACACACAAGACAAAAAAAGACACATGAAGCTGAGTTAATAGCAGCTTTCTAAAACCAAGGAAAAAACAGATCGCCGTCACTCTCACCTCATACAACGCAAAGCCGATGGTGTGCATATCCTGACCGTGGTGCCGATATCTGCGGCGGTCCTTCTGCATCAGAGCTACCAAGAAACTACATGCGACATCATCATCCTCGGGGTCATCATCTTCTTCCAGCAAAGTGATCTTATACTGAGGGTTGATCCAGAATGTGTCTACAAAAGCCGAGCCGTTGGTGTGAAGATGATATCATGAGAAAGAAGCTTATGTGAAAATAGGGGCTCACTGGGATGGTTCCTGCAGCCACCGGCGGTGCTGCCTCTCCTCCACGTGCCGTGAAACTTGATGGTGTTCCAGTGGCTGAGAGTGTCCTCCTTCAGGGCGTCAGGAGTCAGGTTGCAGATTTCAAGACGGGAAAACTGCCTGAGAAACTCACTGAAGGCCATCCTGCATGAAAAGAAATAGATGTTCTAATTGCAATCAAAAGCGTTTTCTGACATTTTTGTATAATTCTGAAATACACATTTTTCAGTGTTGGGTAACCTTTGTACCATTTCAAGCTATTCATTGGACTTGAGCAAATTAAATTTCAATAAATAACTGGAAAAATTGGGGTGTTCTAAAACTTTTGAGCAGTAGTGTATAACATAGTATTTAATCTTTTTCTTACTGTATTTTATATGTCCTTCATGTGTTCTGTGTACAGTGTAAATCACTTAGATGTTAATAAATTCCGGCTTACGCAAAAACTCAGCTTACGCTGCAGTGGTAGGAACAGACCTCATTCATAAACCAAGTACCATCAGTACCAGTACCATCAGCATACAATCAAACGCATTTATTTACGGTACGTCTTTTTTTTCCATTTTTACGACATCTTTTTTTTTCATTTTTATGCCATGGTCTTATTGGCTCACAGTGAAGCCATTTAGACTTCAGTTATCAAATAAGGTTCCCTGCCGGTTAGAGCTAATCCTAACGCCGATCTAGCTTTAATTTTGTGCGTTTACGATAAGCATAGTCGTAGGTGAGCTTTTTATTGTACCATCACACATACCAGAACTCTCCATCTTCCATCTGCAGATGCAGTTCATCTCGTTCAGAAGCGTCAATTTGTTCCCATTCGGAGGAACTAAACAGAGCAAGAGGGCAACATCACATGTTAGTATAATCATTGCATTATTGCCGCGTAAAAAGGGTACGATTTGAACATAGACAGACTTACTTATCACTCCAAGCGCCGGTCCACTCCACCTGGCCCCAAGGATTACGAATTCGGATTAAACGCTCCAGTCTTCCACGGTAATCCACCTGTGTGAGACCGAAGTGATGAGTAACCCGCGACCTTGAATGTCATGGCACTGGCTGGCGCTGGCAAAAAGGAGTTCCATGCAGACGTACCTCTCTCAATCCAGTGACTGAATAGGCGTGGCCCTTCACCAGCTTCTTGAATGTTACAGCCTCCATGTCAAAAGCACTCGTGATCTGTAAGAAAAATGATACACAACAGTGTGACTTGCTCATATAGAAAGATGTATCGTGGAAGTGCTTTCAATGGAAATGGCAAGAGCCATACTGCTAATTTACAGAACTAGGTCTGCTTGATAAATAGAACTGTGCAGGGAGTAGTAAACCTAACTCCATGACGCCTTAAGTCAACAGTTCTCCATAGTTTTTTGCACCATGGACCGGACTGGCCACCGCCCATGCATAATAAAGGAAATGCATAGTTAATAAAACAAACCACAACACTGAATAAGTAGTAGCCCAGAGCTTGATCCTTGTCAAAGTATGTTTTGAAGGCATCAGTGGGACTCATTGTATTGTCCTTTACATTCATCTTTGTTTTTTGGAAGTAGTACTAGCTCTTCAGAGATATTTGTAAACTCATTCGAGCTGGGGTTAGACACGAGGGACAATTATGCGTAAAAATCACACACAAAAGTGGTGTGAAGATGGTCTTGTAATATTTCCCAACAAAAGAAGCCCTCTGTGGGCTTGCTCAATAAAAAAAACACTATAATAGCAGAACACCACAAAAGCCTGTTATTATCTATTTGCTTTTCAGGCAATCATCTGGTTCATTGAGGTGGCATAAGCACTTGGAGGACACGTTTTTATTGTTTCCCTGCAGCTCATTACATAATCAATACCAGATCCATCGTGCATAATCCTTAAAGGGCACACTAGCAACTTGTGCTATATGTTTTAGTCTTCTTGTGCTGCATTTGAGACTGCTCGGAAGTCCAAATACACTACTCACAACTTAAAAAGGTCCTCAAAAGTCAAAAGTAAACAAAGCATATGGCTGATGAATGCAATTACTTAGTGTTTGCTTTGCTTGCGATACATTACAGTACATTTTACTGAATGACTTAATGCAGAGATGATAAAGTAATATATCTACACTAATTACAATGTGAAAAAGTAATATCTAGTCTAATCAATACAGATAAATATACAGTAGTTTAGTTTATTTTATTGAGTCTCTGTGGACACTGCTTTCATTGTATGACCTCGCATTACTGCATCTTGGGAAAGCTGAAGTGCTGATTTGTCCGAAGCCTAACTTTGAGCAACGTGCCAATTACCCCGACGTCCTAGTTTCCTGGAAGGCATCATTAGATACAGTGAGTTGAGCACTTACATCAATTGAGCAGCCCAGCAGGGAGCCCCTCTCTAGAGCTTTGCCCATGATCTTGTACAGATCTCTGGGAGCTTTGCCGAGATCGTACATCTCAGACACACCACCCGTGAAGTCCTCGAAACCTTCAGTGGTGCTTCCTCCAGACAGAGCCTCATAAGAGCCATTCAGCCTGATAGAAAGAAAAACAACACTGTCAGCATTGACGGGAAACGGCAGCACTTCCTGATGCGTTTTGAGATTTACACTTTGCTCTTACGGCACATGCACTCAGCTTAATAATTTAAAGCCCAAGCATGCTTCTAAACTACCTACTTGGCATAAGCCTTCTCCAGCAATGCACTCCAGAACTCATTGCCCTCAGCAGAATGGACAAACATCAGCTCGCCCTCTTTGACAGGCAGTCGGTCATCTATGACAACATCCACCCATTCGCCAAACTGCCAGAACTATCCCAAAAAATATTTAATTAACAAAAATCAACAACAGCATCTTCCAGTCAATACTAAGAGAGAAATAGTATGTTTGTTATATACCTGAAAGTGGAAAATTCCAGCATAGTTATCGTGGAAGGACTGGCCATGTGGAACAACCCGATGAAGCAGCTTATCGTTTAGGGTGAGAGAGCCAATAGCTGCCAAGAGCCAGCAGTCTCCTACCGACCAGGAAACACAATCACAGCGAATGCTTAACGTCTTTATTTAATCATCCGACCAAGTTGTCAGATTTCTGAAATAACAGCCTCTCACCCCGTCCTCTTCGCTGTTTACGCAAATAAAGCATTTACTGTACTTTGGAATCGTATAGTATAGTATATTAGTGTGTAAGCGTTATTTTGATACCTGTGTAGTCTGTGTGGTGCAGTTGCGTAGCATGTTCCATTTGTGTTGACTTGACGGTTGGTTTTGTTTGCACTGTGAGTTAGATAGGCGTCCGTGTCGATGACATCCTGTCCCTGACCCACTCGTTGAGCATCACTGCTCTTCACTATACCACTGATACTATCCTCCAGGTGGGAGCTGTGATTCGGATTCATTTTATTTAAATATGTTGTACTGATTCTAATCCCTACACTGTAAAATCAATTAGTTAACCTTACTTAAAAAATAACATACAAACCAATTGCCTTGAAAAAAACAAGTAAATGGAACTTAATAGTTATATTTGACCACAATAGATGTTTACCTTTTACCTGGTACACTCAAGTGAGATGAACTTCTTTTTTTTTTTTTTAATAAGTTTGTTCTACTTATGTATCTGATTTGACAGTGCTATTGGATTTTACAGTGTAGAGAGGAATTCAATTTACATGCTTAAGCTGTAATTTACTGCCATCAATGTGTGGTACAGACCGTTGATGTTTATGTTTTAAAGAATGCCTTATTAAGTAAGTAAATAAATGATGCACCTCTGGCAAAAAAAAAAAAAAAAGAAACTATCTTCATGCAAGCAATTTTTTGAGGTCTTAGAATGTTAGTGAGCAAGGCTATAGTCACACTGCAGGGTTTGATGCCCAATTCGGATCTTTTGTTAAAAAACGATCTTTTAATGCGGCCTTCGCATTACACAATGCATTCAGAAAGTGACGTGCATGCGCACAAAACACAACGCCACATGATCTCAGTCCTGGAGCATTTGTGGCAATTTCAAGGATTTTGTGCAGCCGGAGTCAACATTTTCTTAACCGCATTATTTCGTGTAGGAGATTAAGAAGGAAGACAGCAAGAATTTTAACTCGGGTAGTTTGTCGGGTGCTTGTTACGACGTCTGTCCTGAGGAGCATGTGTGTGTGACCGTTTTGGGATGGCAAGAAGAACTTCTGTCTACATCTGTGATGACGTACAGGTCGGATATACGAGACCCCAAAGCTCCGACTGCAGTATTATCGGATAAATATCAGATTTATATCTATACTGTATATAAAAGGGGCCTGGATTGCATTTGAAAGAAATAACATCTGAATTGTACTGTTCACACTGACATGAATAAAAATCAGATACTGATCACATATGAGCAAAAAAAACCAACACAATTGACCTACAGTGTGTATGGAGCCTAAATACTTTATATTATCCTCTATTTATATATATCTCTATGCAGTTTGCATCCTGCTGAGGTGTATGTTTTGCTATGAAGTGATATTTAACTTCATTTTCTACTCTTCTGTGTCATTAAATAAGTAAAGGTTACACCCTAAAACATCTGTATTACAGTAAACTCATGATTACTTACATTTCCTTTGCTAATATACAGAGTGGTGTTAGAAAGTGTTTGCACCCTTCCTGATTTCTTATTTTTGTTGGCATGTTTGTCACACTTAAATGTTTCAAATCACCGAACAATTTTAAATAGTAGTCAATAACAATGCAACTGAACACAAATTGCAGTTTTTAAATGAAACCTTTTATTATGAAGGGAGAAAAAAAATCCAAACCTACATGGGCCAGTGTGAAAAAAGTGACTTATCTATCCATCCTTCCCTACAATCAAACCATCAAATACAATTGCTTACAAGCAACACTGTAATGCGTACCTAATGGGATTGTGGTTGAATACATTTGCAAAACTATCAGCATGATGCTGACGTTCTGATCGGGGGCTGAACACAGGACTTGACAAGGTAATTTGGGAAAGCGGACTCACCCAATGCTCCCTGACAGATGTCCGTCCTGGTGGCACCATCTACAATGAACCGAGGCTGACGCACTAGTTCCTTTTGGGGAAATGAAAAATGCTTGGTTGGGAACAAATAAATGTATGACATTCACAGATGCATGACTATCTTATATAGAGTACACTAACTGAAACACAGTACAGTACATACAAGCCTACATGTGTTGGGATCTTGCCAGCATACTATTCTTGCATCTTGACTGCCAAGGACTAATTCATGTAAACAAATGTCATGGCGGGGGAGTGGTCAGAGAATGCAGACAGCTGCAGTGGTCTGACAGACCCCTGCCGCAACTTGTCCTATTCTGTCTGCATTTTCAGACGTCCAAAAAAAACAAAAAAAAAACATGTCACTGATATGTTGTTTGCTGTGATTCCAGTCATCACCATAAACAGTCACGGCTGTTGCGCAATGTTATTTGAGACATGGCATTGACTAATTAGAAACATAAGTAGAGGTACGAGTAATGAGCAGTACAGTCATCTGAGCAATGATATACTGTAATGACCATATATAATAATTGTCGGCCGGTATTTATAAGAATATATATCAGAAAACACAATCAAGCATAAGAAAATGATGCTACAGGTCTAAAACCTTAGTGGAATAGAACTTACTGAAATACATGGTTGTCGATGACCATGCTGTACCCCGATAGAAAAAAGCTCTGCTTCTTCCTACTCCTTTTTGGACATGATAAATGATGCAAGTGTAAACATGTAATAAACTTCTCTAAGGTAACTTTGTTAAGCGTGTTTGAAATAAACTAAATGCTAGGTTCTCAAAGTGGGGTACACCAATTGTCATATGGAGTACGTGAATAAAAATGAAAACCAATTAGCGCCTAACACTCATAATTACGAGTGCGCCTGAACGCCTCACGGTGCAAGGACAACAGAGTGGAAGTTGTTCATTGCTCTGTGTGCATTATATGAACAAATAAGTAAGTTTGATGACTATTTTGTACATTAAGAGTGTCTCAACTTGAAGATTTCATTTATATTGGTGTTCCAAAAGGGAAAACCTGTCACTGTGAGCGGGATTCCCCCCCAAGAATGAGGCTTTATCATTGGTTATATTTATTTTTATACTTCGGATACCGCTTCATGAGGATTGTTAAACTTTCCCCTTCAATCTGGTATTAAATTCATATGCAGACTTAAACCACAGCCTTCGTGAGTAGATTTAAAAAACTGATGCTCAAATTCAACCTATCCAAACGGAAGAATGCCAACATGAAACTGGAATAAAAGATATGTAGAATGATTCGTTATCTATTTATCAGGGCTCATGTGAAACGTATCAAAATGTGACCATGCAAAGTACACATTTTTGACCCGGAATTACCATAAAATGAATTATGTTCAGTATTTCAAATTAGTTAAGATAAAAAGGTTTATGTTTTTTAAGCGTCCAGGAGTAGGGGGTACATGGCTTCAGGTCAAATGTCTGAATGGGTACGCGACTGTAAAAAGTTTGGGAACCACTGAACTAAACCCTCCTTGCCTAATTGTTTATGACAGTAGTTTTCAAAGTGTGCCAGAGTGAGTATCTCCTCAGATAAAACAGTAAAATATGGCAGGAGGCCTCACTTACTCCCCAAGAATGGACTTTCTGGAATATATTTAATTGCCTTTTTGGTCGCCCCAGACTTTAATCTCTCACTACTGGAATTAAGAGTCAATTCAGTTTGCCTTTAAACATAACTTACCTTTTAAAACGATGTTTTTATTTAATTTTTCTGGGCACCTCCCCGGGAAGCAGTACATTTTGAAACTGCTATATGGTATTGTATGTACAGTATATGTTTCAACCGTCAGGCTTCAAAAGTAAGGTCAACTCACATGAAACTGTCAAATGTCTTTGAATGATCTTAATCAAAAATCATAAAAGGTACTAGGGTGTCTTACTGTGGGTCTCATCCACTCCACATCTCTGGTTTTTGCAGAGTATGGGGCCAGCTCCTTGAAGCCAAGCGATGGGGGCTCGGCGGGGAAACAGGGGTCTTCGAAAAGGCAGCCCGACTCCACGCACTGTTGCTTCAGTGCCTCATAGTCCTGGTTGGCAAAGTGCACCGCGTTCTCGTTGGAGCCCATGCCTTCTGCTCGCAGCCGGTCGGCGTGTATGCTTGCAGATATCCCTCCAACTGGATACATACTGTTGCAAGATAAAAATATGGAAGTGGGTGGTGTTGCCCTGGGCTGACTCTATTATTAGTATCAGCGATACACTCTAGTCAAAAGCCCACAGCACCACATGTGAAGAGGAAACATACAAATGACTTGTAGTGACATGTTTGTTCTATACAGTTTGTCTTCCTAAAATTAGACTGACGCCATATTTGGGGGGAAATTCATATGGACCACTTTTAATCTAAACATGAATGAAAACATGTTTGAGTTTGAACCCGCCACCATGTGCGACCTCACAGGAGACATCAACATGCCTCACTTGACTGAGAGCGTGAAAGGATGCATTTTGGATTAACCGTGCATATATTTTGCTTTTTCTTGGGCTTTCTGTAACGCTTATAACCGAAGGATCAGTTTCAACGAGTGGCGTTAAGATGAGAAGAATGGGTATACCTGGGTATTTACAGTACGTGAACTACAGTTTCAAATCATAATTAAAAGCGTTGAACGGGCCCTCTCACGCCCACGTAACTCGAGGTTCCGTAAGTAAGTACATTTTACTTGTCATTTCCTGTTGCACTGTGATACATTCAGGAAGTGACCTATGCATAGCGTCAGGGTGTCATCTTCTTCATCCGCACCAATTATGACGGAGATCTGACCTTGTGGAGCAGAGTTATTAACGTTTTTTTTGTGGCGACCCGTCAGATTGACCATCAAAATTTGCCGCCATGCCCCACCCACATTCTGTGACGTAGACTAAAATGCTTTGCAATTTGTCTTCGTCCATCTGTCAAGTATCTGTGATTTTGATTTGGGCTCATTTGGTCAAGGAGTTTGTCAAACGACAGCCTCTGATTTTGGCCCAAAATTGTCAGTCCAAACCAACAGGGCCAATATATAATTATAGTGGAGTTCAAGTTCAGGACTTTTAAAATACCTAATATTTTCACCGGGCGTGATGTGCTCATGCAAGTCATAGCACCCAAAATAGGAAAAAATGCACTGAATAATAATAATAATAATAATAATAATAATAATAATAATAATAAACATAGCAGTTCAAATTAGGCCTTTAAACCGCCATCGCTCACTGCTGGAGCCCTGCTAGTACAGTATTTATCTTATTCCCAGTCTTTTATTTGTCAAAGTGTGATTAGCCTCTGAGAGTCCAGTGTGCAAAGAAAAGTTGCACAGTGTGCTTTACGGTCCTACGTCATTTATTTTTCTGTAACAAAACATGGCAGAAGGCAAATCAATAGATCAAGTGATCTAGATACTTTTGCTCCAACATTGACGATTGCGCTTGGTTTAGTCAAAACGCTGTCTCTTCCGATGTCGTCGTGAAGTTCCACGTCGGTGTTGAACGCATGTCCTGAGTGCTGAGAGTGTGAGAGTCAACTCAGTGAGCAACTTCGGCACTCGTGGACTATTAAGCTTCCTGAGTCACTTGCCTTAGGAGTGAACGATGGGACTGAGGAGAGACGGAGATCGTTATTGGAGCTGGAACTAATCCATGTG
The DNA here is from genome assembly GCF_027744805.1 of Dunckerocampus dactyliophorus. NCBI lineage: Eukaryota > Metazoa > Chordata > Actinopteri > Syngnathiformes > Syngnathidae > Dunckerocampus > Dunckerocampus dactyliophorus. The sequence goes on along the minus strand of NC_072832.1, from coordinate 12,059,905 downwards.
GAACAAGTGTCACTTTTATTGCAAATGTTGATATGAAATCTGAGAAGACATTTGAAAAAGGTGGGCTCTACGCACTTAATTACCTACCGGAAATTAAATTAAAAGTCAAGCAATTAAAACCCTTACTGTCGACATCACTGCGTTTTTTAGGTGCGCATCCAGCAGCACAAGACAATATGGAAGGGGAGGAGCCAGCCGGCCCTCTTGAGGACTGTCGCTTGAACACAGACCCTTAAACCAAACTTTACGGTCAAAGTCCGGCCATATTTTCAGGAAGATGTGAACAATATCATGATAATATTGATAACTGTGTTGCGTTTTGTCCCAATAATTCTTACATTAAGTCTTTCATGTCTCACACGAAGTAAGCAACTGACGTTCGAAGCAATAATTTGGGTTGTCACTTGCTGTCAAGGTCAAGACAGAGCTTAACAATTTGCAGTGCTTAAACTCTTTTTAAGCAGTTTTTAAACGACGATATTGCGCTTTTGTAAAGTTATACAAACAGACCAATTTCACACTTGCAGTCTCGATGCACTTGTATGAGAGTTAAGAATGTTATGTAAAACATTGATCCCCAACCCTCGGACCGCGGGTCATTTGGTACCGGGCCGCACAGAAAGAAAAAATCATTTCCATGATGTTTTATTTTGAAAAGTGGCCGGAATCTCTCTGTTATATCCGTCTTACTTGACGCATGTCCATTGTGCGTGTGCTAACTTTATCTCATGCCGCACAGATAGACTACTATTACTACTATTTTTCTTTCACCTCATATTTGGTCTCAAATGCTGATACTATGTGGGAATGCATAAAGGTAAGTTTTGATGACTCATTGAGTGCTAATGTGTACATTTGTCTCAAGTTAATTCATGCTAGCGCACTGCCTTTTACCACACACGTCAAACAGCAATGTAATAATCTCGCTGGAAAAACTCCAGAGATAAGATCAAATTAGATCGCTATACTGTACGAACCCCAACCACAACGCGGGAGATTTGTGGGAACACAAGCCGGTCCGTGGGTCAAAATAGGTTGGGGACCACTGACGTAAAACATTGCCTGCGCAGTTACATTTTATGATGGTGACGGCTTGACCCTGGAACAGATGATTTCTTTTTCAATCAAGTCCCTGAGCCAGACAAACCGTGAGGGGCATCTCCATCCCTGAACAGACTGTATTTGACTGTAAAAGATTCCAGATGTATACTTTGGGTTCACGAAAAACTTTCAAAATGTGTAAAATCAAAGTGAGCAGATACAGAATAGGGAAAAACACCCCAAAACAAAACAAAAACAGAATGCACAAAGCAAAAGAAACTACTAAGGTTAATAACACACATCACAGGCACGTTGATCATAATAAAGAAGTTAGTAACATGATACCTTGGATATGCAGACAGGCTGAGAGGGAGAGCGACACAAAAAGAAGAAAAGAGAAATGTCATTCAATGATTTTGTAAAGAAAAAGTGACTTTTTTTTTTTTTTTTGCTCCTCCCTAAATGCATTGACTTGATTTGGAAAGATTTACAAATCTCTAAAAAGGAGGAGATAATAGCGCTGCAGGACAAATGAGTCAGGCAGCTAGTTAGTTACTCCTTCGAAATGTGCTTCTCAATCAGTACATTCACATTCGTTTATCTTTTTTGTGCTGCTCTGCACTCAACTGAATCCTAATGAGAGTGAGGGTCAGTTAAACAAACCAGGCACTTGTGAAAAGGGATGGTGCTACTGTGGACACTAGTGGCAAAAAGTCACCTGAAATGGGGAAAAGAGCTGAGTTTTTTTTTTCAGTGAAACAGGCAATGTTTTTCACACAAGCAATGCAGCAGGCAATTACACTGTTTATAGGAGACCCACCACTCCCAGGCTGAAGCCCCCACTCTGCTACAGGAATGTTCTTGTAGTTCTAGTCTGGATAATGATGGACTCTAGAACTCCTGCACCCCACAGTTGCAAGCAAAAAAAAGCTGATCCAGGCAGTTCTATGTAAGTGATGTCATCGCGGGGCCTCCGCAGCCTTTATCAAACTTCTGACCAGGAACTCTCAATATACACTCAAGCACTGTAAGATCTCATTTAAGGCTTTTTGGCTGCTTGATGTGATTAAAAAGTCAACTGTATGCCAGGCATGTTCTGGCTCACATTGTTAAGAGCACCTGTTCACGAGGCCTTATGTGTGTGTGTGTGTGTGTGTGTGTGTGTGTGTGTGTGTGTTTGTTTTGACTACCCTACAATTCAATCACACTAAACCGTCGTAAAAAGACAATAGCACAAAAAGTGACGTCTTTACGTGAGCCCCGGAGTGCCAACTCATGTTGCTCATTAAAGGAAATGCAGCTGCAGTGTGTTCAATCAAGCCGAAAGCTCGTTCTTGTGCAAGAGCGCACCGTCAACGTCAAAATCACAAAATATGCGCGTTACATGACAATGCAAGAACGATTAACCAGAAAAAAAAGCACAATAATAACACTCACCACCGCCTTAAAAACGAATCGAGGATTCCTCAACGCGAGTCGATTAGTGATAATCGTGTAAATCTGGGAAGTGCGGACTAGCGGTTTGGGAGGCGGTAGGGTAGGTCCAGCCCTCTCTCACATTGTGCACATACACAAGCCCTGCAATAGGAGGGGCCACGTCACACACGCATATGCTGCACTACCTTCACGCTGCCACTAGAGGCGCCAGTGTGACCTCAAGGCTGTTTACTTGATTAGTTTGGCGAGTCGGTCCCATTTTTGTAGTGGTGGGATGTTCGGCTCGTTTCAGAGAGACGCCTCCTGTGGCTCTTCATTTAATGTCGTGTGTAATCTCATATTTTTACATGATTAAATACGAATGGTTTGCATTCAGTGTTTTTATGGTAGGCCTTGCAATTGCCTCATTTTGTATATTTGTTCTGTTCGAAAAGCATTTACTTTTGTTTAATATTAAACTCAAACGTTTAATTGCACAAAAACAAATGAACAAAACACTGCCAACAAATCCACAGTACCAAAAAGTGCAAGTTATATGCCTCAATTTTTCTACGGGCTGATGAGACGTCTTCTTTCCGAGAGCATCTGCTGCCCATTTTTAAATGATTCTCCTTCTACTTTAACATGGCATGAACCATTTAAAAAGTTCTGCCCCTGTCCGCAAGGGAGCAGCAGAGTCGAGCGTCTTCTGCAGTGGACTATTTAACAGGCGCCAATTGAGCAAGTCGTGTCTTTTCTACTGTTTTACTGTATATACAATGTAAAGCAGTTTCTAGCTCTACGTGCCTATATTGTTAATGTTCCAAATAATCACTTAAACTTTTCTTGGTTTTGGCATTTTGTAAACGTCATGCCACACATTTGCAGCTATATTGTGAATGATACAAGCAGTTTTTCTTCCTGGTTCCACATATGCAACTCTGCATCTTGCTGAATTTGTTGCGTTCACCATATTCATTATTTTACATGAAAAAGTAGTAGTGGTAAGTCATCATGTCCAACTTTGTGTAATCAGTGCAATTTGAGGGGTATACTATTCCAAATAGGTTTTAAATTCATTTGTATTTGATTGAGAGAAATAAGTATTTAATCCCAATGCAAAATGTGGCTTAGTACGTTGTGGAGAAACCCTCCTTGGCAAGCACAGAGGTCAGATGTTTCCTGTAGTTGGGCTCCAGGATCGAACACATCTCGGGGAATTTTGGCCAGAAAAACAACCATAAAGCACCTCCATGTCAGACTGTACTGATGGTGTTGTTAGGCTCATATTCAACATTTCTGTGCATCCAAACACACTGAGTCAGGGTGACCACATCAAAGTCTCCCAAGCCTCATTCGAGCCATTCAGGTGTTGATTGGCAAACTTCAGACCCACCAGAATCTGCAGAATCACAAGCCATTGCAGCAAAGTGTGTTACTAATGGTTTCCTTGGTGACCATGCTCCCAACTCCCTTGAGATCATGAACCAGATCCTCCCTTGTAATTCTGGGCTGGTCGCTCACCTGTCTCAGAACCAACCTTACCCCATGAGATGAAATCTTGCATGTGGCCCCAGAGCGAGGGCGAATGCCTGTTATCTTGTATTACTTGTATTTATGCATTATTGCACCAATAGTGGACTCTTTCTCAGCAGACGTCTTGCTGATGGTCTTGTAGCCCAGTCCAGTCTTGTGCAGGTCTACTGATAATACAGACGTGTGTTGTTTGCCATTCACATAAGCTTTAGGTACAGAGGCTGAGACCGCTTTGATCCCATTTTGCTCTTGTGAAGGCATCTGAACAATGATTTACCTGCAACAGACACGGCTCACAACAAATACAAAGGTTTTGTACCTTTGTTGATCAGTAGAGAAATTCTAACTGTATAAATAAGGATTAGCATTGCTGTGTTTAGCCTGCAGGATGTAGAAACGGATTAAGGACACATACATACGGATAAAGGATATACAGTACATCTCCAAACAGGATTGTCAAGAATATGACACATCAATACATTAGATTAAACTGTTAGGCCCAGACGGTCCCAGTGGCTCGATGTTGCAGGGAGATTCTTCTTTATTGTAACTATTGCTTCATTACATGTGTCCTCCCTGTTGCGACTTTTATCCCGAAGTAAAACATGAAATCCCTTCAATTCATTATATGTATTATTTTTCTATGTCGCTTAATCGGTACAGTCTAGAATCCTTTTTAATGTCCTTTTATTTGTGTTGCTCCAGCATACTTGGCTGAGCTTTTAACTGTCCGTCACCACTCCATGGCCCCGCGCTGTTCTCAACACACAATAGTAGAAGTCCCAAGGATGAAATACAAAAAATTGGGGGGATCGCGCTTTTGCTGCGTTTGCCCGCACACTTTGAAAACTCCCTTCCACCTGCGCTACGATCTACTACAGAGTTGTCAGTTTTTAAATCTCTTTTAAAAACTCATTTATTCAGACTGGCTGATGAAACATGATGATTATATGCATTTTAGTTGTGATTCTGTGCTTGTATTTTTATTTTTTATTTTGTTTTAGTTGTTTTTATTTCTGTCTTATTCGATCCTACCCTGTTCTCATTTGCTATAGCCTGTTTTTACTCTTGTGAAGCACCTTGGGCGCCATTGGGATGTTGTAAGGTGCTATACAAATAAACGTTTTGATTAATCCTCATTAGAGTCGCGGCGCACGCTGGAGCCTATCCCAGCTGACTTCGGGTGGGAGGCGGGGTACACCTGGACGTGTCGCCAGCCAATCGCAGGGCACGTATAGACAAACAACCTTTCACTCTCACATTCATCCCTTTGGACAATTTAGAGTCGCCAATTTACCTAACATGCATGTTTTTGGAATGTGGGCGGAAAACCCGGAAAAAACCCACACATGGGGAGAACATGCGAACTCCACACAGAGATGTCCAACGGGGACTCAAACCCAGATCTTCCAGCCCTCCCGACTGTGTGGCCATCACCGTGCGGCTATTATATGCATTAAAAAAGCAAGTGATTTGATTGTTAATACGCACTATTTAATGCATGATATGTGTTCCACATGCATTATATACTGTGTATTAACAATCAAATCATTGGTTTTTACCACTGAATTGAAAGCAGATTACATGTATTTTAAAACTTACCTGAATTTGCCTTTAGGTGTGTCTCTGTTTGCCTTCCAGTTGTGGTCACAAAGCCATCTCTCTGTACATTTGCTCTGTTGTCTGATTTGTTTGCATCACCTGCCCAGTAGGAGCCCCTCCCTGTCTGAACCAGTACTCCCCTCACTATAAAGAGGATGGATTACATTCAACTCACAAAGAGGGAAATCCCATCATCCTGGTATATGTTTCAGAGGTGAGAATGACTTCCACGGCAGGTCGCCTGGCCCATCTGCAGGAGAGGAAGCGTGGCGTTGGTACTAAGCAGCATGCGGTGAAGTTCTACCAACAGAACTATGAGAGTCTACGTCGGCAGTGTTTGGAGAGGGGACGTCTGTTTGAGGACGACCGCTTTCCAGCTGAGCACAAGTCACTGGGCTACAATGAGCTGATGAGTCCGTACTCATCCAAGACACGAGGAGTAGTTTGGAAGAGGCCAAAGGTGAGAAGCTGCTGACAAGAAACAACAAAAGATACAATGAGCAAAGGATGTTATTACAGTGTTGTTGTGACATTTACGTTTCCTTCAAGGAGATTCAAAAAGTGATTCTTGCATGACTCTATACTCATGTATTATATCATACTATTATTACTATGTTCAAAGTCCATTCATGTCAAAGTATTACAAATCAAACCTTTTTATATTTTGAATAAAATGCGACTGAAACATGCACGAGTGTAGCCAATGTCTCGAGAGAAAATTAAGCCCTAAGATCTGGAAACTGTAAACATTGCACTGGTTTGTCTCTCCTGTGGGTGGAAATGGATTTGTTTATGCCTGAACTCCTTTGCATCCAGTTAAATTAGAAAAGGAAAATGGGAACAGGATTTGATTTGGGCACATTTAAATATAAAACATTTGAACTGTTTTTGCTACAAGCGTTCAACAGTAGTCATTTCATCAGTCCCCTTCAGACTTACCAAAGCATCAGATTGTTGTTTGTCGAAACGTCATCGTCATGGTCCTCCATAGGAGCTGTGTTCCAACCCCATGTTCATTAATGATGGCGCCACAAGGACGGACATTTGCCAAGGAGCTCTAGGTAAGAGACAGGCGTGAGGATGGAGAAATATACGATGACTCGGTGACAAAACCAAACAGACATCCTGACTTATCATTTCTATTTGCTCGGATTATGCAGGTGACTGTTGGCTTCTTGCGGCTATTGCATCGCTGACCCTAGACCAGAAGATTCTAGCTCGTGTGGTGCCACCCGGGCAGAGTTTCTCTGAGGGATATGCAGGGATATTTCACTTCCAGGTCAGAGAAAGTCTGACCCCTACGAGGAATAACAGTATTACTGTTTTGTTCACTTATGTTTCCACATTCTGTTAACAGACAGACAAGCTTGGTAGTTTGGGAAATGTTCATATTTTTATACTAAGCGTAAAAAAATGGTTAAACAAGTAATGTTATTACAAAATTATTAATGATCAATTAAAATTATTTATTATATTATTATTTAATTATAATCATGAGCTCGCGGCATTCGTCATGTATCACATATGACTTTTATTCAAAATAACTGCCATTGGCTGCCCCCTTCTTGTCAGAGCACTCACAGCTGGCTGCAGAAAATGCTGCTCGCTACAATGTGGTACAAATTCAGCACTGTGCGGTTTCTTTTCACCCTCGCCAACAGTTCTACACTCGACTAAGTGCTATTCTAGTTTTTTCTTTCTGTAATCCACATTTTCTGTTGTGCACAGGGGAACAAAGGTTTTGTGATGATGGGTTTGCTATTTAAAACCCCAAAAATGCATCAGCCAACACAATGCGGCATGTGATGTTTAATGAAAAATGTCTTCTGTGTATTTCTGTAAATGTCCCACTAAAATGCCTTGCAATTTTCTAACAAAATGGTTGTTTTTGACATAGTGATTCTCACCAATGTAGTGTTTTGATCAGTCGCAGATTAGTAACTTTAACTGTCATTATGCAGAACAGCAGTGTTTTTAAACCACATGTATGATTCATTTTTGGACCGGGGAATGTTTTTTTCTAGTTCTGGCAGTTTGGCGAGTGGGTCGATGTGGTGGTGGATGACCGTTTGCCCACCCGAGACGGGAAGCTGCTATTTGTTCACTCGGCCGAGGGCTCGGAATTTTGGAGCGCACTGCTGGAAAAGGCCTACGCCAAGTATGGATTTGCTTTGACTTTATGAAAGCAAACGTCTGCATGACTGTGGCGATTATGTTTTTTACACCACTGCATCTGACAGGGTGTGCGGCTGCTACGAGGCTCTCTCAGGTGGAAACACTATTGAAGGCTTTGAGGATTTCACAGGCGGGATTGCGGAAATCTACGCTTTGGACAAGGCACCACCTCAACTCTTCCAAATTATGAAGAGGGCGCTAAAGCTGGGCTCGCTGTTGGGCTGTTCTATTGATGTAATTTCTGAATGTGTATTTTCTGATTTCTGAACTTCATGAATGACGACTGACTCTTTTTGTGTCTGTTGCTTTCAGATCGCCAACGCTAATGAGACAGAGGCTGTTACCGCTCTCAAACTGGTAAAAGGACATGCATACTCAGTGACTGGTGCAGAAGAGGTACACATTCTTTTAACTGTTTACAAACAAGGTAGTCATATTACGTGATGCGGGGTGTTTCTAAAATTTCTATGGTCTTTTCTAGCTAAATAATCTAATCTCAAAATGTTAGAAACATCTTTCAGTACAGTATGATATGAGATGATTAAGATATATTAATAAGATTAAAATATATAATATGTCAGTGAAAACTGAGCTTTATTATCTTTGTAATGGCAGAATGTTTCATACTACTCTTTTACCAAAACAAAGTAAAGTGCAGGAGTACCCAAAGGGGATACGCTGTTTATCTTGGTCCCAGGTTCATTTTCGAGGCAGGCTGGTTCAACTCGTACGCATCAGGAACCCATGGGGGCAGGTGGAGTGGATTGGGCCTTGGAGTGACGGGTAGGCAAATCTTTTCTAAAAAAAAACAGAATCGTATTGGGCATTTTCTCACAAGAGTGGTTCCTCATATTTAGATCCAGTGAATGGAAATACGTCAGTGGAGAAGACAAATCTAAACTGAACCATGTGGCTGAAGATGGAGAGTTCTGGTTAATGAATACACATCCGTTTATTTAGAATTGAATATTAAAAAATATATATCTATGATAAATGAGGGAAAATGGTTTGCTCTTATCAGGATGTCCTACTTGGACTTCATCAGACAGTTCTCCAAGGTAGAGATCTGCAACTTGACACCGGACACACTCATGAGCGATAACATTGGCCACTGGAAACAGTACCAGTTTGAAGGGATGTGGAGGGTGGGATCAACTGCAGGCGGCTGCCGCAATCACCACGGTAACACAAACATCATACATACATACATCGACAAGGCAGGTTTCTTTATAAGTCATTGGTAGTGTAGTGGTTCACGAAGTTGGGGGCCATTCCAATTGACTCACTGCCCAGTAATGAACAGATGACCGTTGGTGTGGTGAGCCTCAACAGGATAAGCAGTACTAAAATGGATGGATGGCAGTTTATTTCATACATATGTGTGGCTTTTCGCTCAAAATTGCCCATGGTACTGTATGAATGTGAGTGTGAATGGTTGTTTGTCTATATGTGCCTTGCGTTTGACTGGTGGCCCGTCCAGAGTTACCCTGCCTCTCACCTAAACTCAACTGGGACAGCTTGCAGGCTCACCCATGAACGTGAACAGGAAAAGTGGCAGTAAATGAATGAATAGATCACAAATGCCCTTGTTAAAGGATATCCCACCACAATAAAAGGCCAAATAAAACAATATTCTGTATACTGAGCGACTTTTAAACCTTAACCTCTTTTCCTTTGAATTTTACTGTCAATTTCGATGTTGTTTGATGTTGTTTTTGTTTGTTTTTAAACGTCCTTTTTCTGAAAAGGTATGAGAAACATTGGTTTGGACAGTATTACTTGACCTTAGTGAAGTGTCCAACTGGGAGTCCATCAGTCATTCTGAGTATACAGTACATCAACGCTTTTCGTAGGGGTTACTTTACGGACCACCATCACACATGGTTCGCTCGCCACACCCCCAAACCCTCCTGTTAGCTTGACATTGATGTTGCTCTCTAATTTTGGATCAACATTTGCAATAAAAGTTATGTTATCATTCAGCTCAGCTCAGCTGCCCTTATCTCCTCGATTGCTATTGTTCACTTGAGACACAATCCAAGTTTAAGCCCTAAATATGCCTCACACACAAGTATAAACTCTATAGGTACTCACCACTAATGAATGATAATATGAAACGATGAAAAATAGACGTTCATGATGTAGTCTTTAGCCTGGTCAGCAGTCTAGCGCTAGACGCTAGAAGGCGTTTCTCCAAGCCGTGTCTACATAATCCACACTTCCTGTTGTAATTTCAGTAACGACTTATGATTACGGACGTCTTGAGGCGAGACTGGCTGTTGAAGCGAGCGCTTCCACAGCCAAACCAACTTTTGCATCTCACAGCGCAGAACTATGGTGCATTCAAGGACCGCCGAAATAGCTGTGAAATCTCAAACTTTGACGAAAAAACTTTATCAGTGCATAAAGACGTAAACATGTAAAAATGGTGGGTCTTCTAATAGTGATACATGCATGCTGTACGTTCTACCTGTCTTACCACGTACAGTACTTATAAATGATCGACTTATGGTGAACGAGATGTGTTTTCTGTGGAAAAAACGGCCTATTTTCAGAGGGAACAAAAATGTGAATGCTGAATCGTGACTGGGCGGGGATCCACAGTGTTTTGAACATGGTATGTCATGGTGTCACATTTTATGGTGGTTGTTTAGTGTGTTACACTTACATTTGTGTGTCCTCCAGCGACCTTCTCATCCAACCCTCAGTTTGTGGTGCGTCTGGAAGACGTGGATGATGATCCTCTGGATGGGAAGGATGGATGCACCTTTCTTGTGGGGCTGATGCAAAAGGATGGACGCAGGCAGCGGAGGCTCAATCGCGATCTTCAAGCTATTGGTTATGCTATTTATGAGGTCCCAGATGAGGTATGCCTTGAATCCTGCTTAATCAAGAGTCAAATTCAAAACATCACATATTCACTTTCACATGAATGATACATTCATTAATTGTGCTCTTGTATGACAATGCAAAGTACAAAGGTCGCAGCAATGTCCATCTGGGTCCGGACGTGCTGCTGCGTCAGAGAGCTGTGGCCATGAGCAGCACCTTCATCAACACGCGAGAAGTTTGTGACCGCTTCAGGCTTCCTCCGGGAGAATATGCCATCATTCCCTCTACTTTTTACCCTCACAAGAATGGCAGCTTTGTTCTCAGAGTGTTTTCAGAGAAACAAGCCGACACTAGGTAACTGCTACCTCAGAGCTTTGGCCTATACCGCTATCTAGTGGACAAGGATTCTGACGGCAAATGGGAGCACGCCAGATAAGGGAAATGACATCGGGCAAACAACTCCACATGACTTCGGGACATTAGGATTTAGTATTTTCTCCCTTTCCTGGACATTTTGACAGCACTGTTAGCTGGATAATGTCATTGATCATAAGCAAATTCAACTTTTGTCTCTAAAATACACCATAATTATTACTGTTATTGATTATGCAGATCCGTGTGGTCAGGACCAGCTGCTCTCTGGCACAGGCCTGTGGTCACCACCACGAGGGGCGTTACAGCCACTGGAGCCACTGAACAATGGTCACTGTTCGATAGTTTAGCTTGTTTTATGGTCTTCCTGACACATAATGTTTGCTTATGCAATTTCTGAATACATAACCAATATATTTACTCATTCTAAACAGTAAAATATCTAATCATGATATCTAATCATGGACAGACCACAGAATCGGCTACAACCCCGTCTCTGTAGTCTGAGCTGCCAATTATGACGATTGTGACGCCTAATTAGTTTTTCTTAAAAAACATTCTGATATCAATCATGTTTGTGTCGGTATTACCAAAGAAACACTTCCTCTTCAGGCTACTTTATTCAGCTAATCCAGTACTGCATGTTATTTACAAGGAAGTGTTTTTTTCCCATTTGAAAGGAAAAATCTGATTTGGTAGCCCAAGTAGCCACATATTAGCCCCGCCCCTGCAGTTTGGTTGAATTTGCATATTTTTTGCCCCTTCTCAAGTAATTTGCAGTATGTGTTTATGCAGATAAGACAACCATGACGTGGCGTGGCATGGCTTGTTAAACACAGACTTGCTTGGCTCGCATTTTCCTAACATTCTTACAGTACGGCCAAAAGAGTCCAAAATACTTCATGCAGGACTTGTGGAAGAGACACAGGGAACGCGACGGGTTGACCGGTTAAGCACAAACACTTGGATCACCCTGGCCGTGTTACACCACTGGTGTCTGATGAAGTCTTTTTGCCTAACAAATGCACGTTTACCACTGCTGATTTGTGTTTCCCATTGCGATTTCAATGCAAATTATACTTCATGTGAGCTACTCAGTAAAAAAAAATGTGATTATTCCGTAAATCGTTTTGGTTTATTACCATTTAACAAGGGTGGAAAACACACCTAACATCTAAATTTGTGTTTTAGTCCACTGGAGGAAGACATTGACGCTGAAATGGAGGAGGTAAGAAAAGCTACACAACACCATGACATGCGCATCTATTATGCTTTAGTCGATGACCTCATCATTTTGTGTCTACAACAGGAGAAAATATCTGAAAATGATGTGGATCCTCATTTCAAGTACCTCTTCAAGAAGATTGCTGGAAATGTTGGTATCATGTAAAATGAAACATGATCAACTTTAAGCTCCAAGTGTTGAAATACTGTATTCTCTTAAATAGGACACAGAGATCTCTGTCTTTGAATTGGTTGACATTCTGAACCACGTGGTTTCGAACAGTAAGTAAAGAGAACAGCACTAAATGTTGTTGCAGCCAACGTGATCTTCAGCTATACCGCTAGCTAACGTCAACATTTTCCACGATTGCGTCCTCCAAGGAACAGGCAGGATTTAATTCAAGAAATATCCTTACTTGTAAAACTAGAAAGACTGAAATCCAAGCAATAAGTACTTACAATACTATGTAACTACATTCACATATAATATATTCCGTTCCCAAAAACTAATTATCACACACCGATCACGCTGTCGTGCATGCAGAACAGAGGACTTCCTGGTTTACGCTTCCTGTTATTGCTTGCTATTTTTAACCCACCACCAGATGATGCCAAAAACACATTGATCACTTTTGGACTGAAAAGTTGGGAGTTGTTTTCTTACAGGGAGGGACATCAAGACAGACGGCTTCAGCCTTGAGACAGGTCGTCTCATCATCAGTCTACTGGATGTATCCTCTTACAAATGAACAACATTGAAGCCACACTCATTTAGCATGCACTTTAGCGAGGTTTTTTTTGCAGTCACACGTGACTTGTAAACAGTGGCATTCTATTTATTATTACTCAACCTTGACATACTACAGAAGGACGAAAGCTCCATGTTGGGACTAATGGAATTCCATAAACTTTGGAGTAAAATCCAGAAATATTTGGTAAAAAAAAAAAAAAAGAAAGAAAAATGCAAATAGGCCTGCCTTTGTTTGATGACTCACTGTTTGCTTTCTATAGGAGATCTTTAGAAAACATGACCAAGACAACTCTGGCACCATGAGTTCCCATGAGATGAGAGGTGCTGCCACTGAAGCAGGTAACACACTCAATTTCGCTCAATTTCCATTTGAGCGATATGGTCACTTCAACCTGAGGTTGAAATCTGATTGAAATGCCCGCAAAAATGTACAATTAGACTTTGAATACTCAATCCACCCTTTTCCAACTGAGGACCATGGCCTCGGATTTGGAGGTGCTGAATCTCATCCCAGAGGCTTCTCACTCAGATGCAAACTGCCCCAGTTAACGCTGAAGGTCACAGCGCCATGAGACCATCAGGACCACATCTTATGCAAATAGCAGAGGCGAGGATCCTAAGGCCCCTGAACTGGACTCCCTCCATGCCTTGGCTGCGCCGAGAAATTCTGTTCATGAAAATTATGAACAGAATCGGTGACAAAGGGCAGCCTTGGCGGAGGCCAACGTTCGCCAGAAACAGGCTCGACTTACTGCTGGCAATGCCAACCAGTCTCCTGCTCCGGTTGTACAAGAACCGAATGGCACGTAGTAGCGCGCCACCAAGCACCCCTCACAATAACCTCCCAATATATTACATATAAGGTTATTGACCATTTGTGTTCATACTTTTAAAAAATAATACAGTATCTACCACGCCACGGGACGTCGTAGAAGCGCTGTCGTAAAAATGTACTAAATGATGAAGTGACGTAGGTCTGGCGCATGCGCAGAACCGATTGCGTTTCCGGTACGTATTGCATAGTGACATGTACTTTTGTAGAGTTGACGGTGCCATCTTTGTTTCAATGTGAGCCGCCGCCTTATACTGCCGTTTCATTATGATGTGTGCGCCTCACTGTTGCCCCATGCAGCGCGGAGGGGCATGCATGAAAGGGCACTTCTCTAGTTCGAATGAATGGTTTGCATTATTTGGGTGATGTTTGGCAGGCCAAATGAAAAGCTTTGGCAGCCTGGATGTGACCCGTGGGCCGCCTATATATATATATATATATATTTTTTTTTTTTTTTTTACAACAGCCTATTTACATATTTTTTTCTGACTCTTACCTGATATCAGTATTTTTTTATATTTACTGAACACCTGAATGCGTGAATGAATGCAATCACGGCCCAAAACACATTTGGGCACTACACAGTCAACATCAGACAGTGACAACATAGAAGTACGTAATTACCGATATGGGATTTTTATGCACATTTCCTTCCATTTCAGTCTAAAGCAGGGCTGTCAAACTCGTGCCATGGAGGGCGGAGATACTGCAGATTTTCTTTCCAGCCAGTCACTAAAGCAGGTGATTTTAATGATCAACACCTTCAGTTTGAGGGAAGGAGCTCATCAATTAAATCACCTGCTGAAGAAACTAGTTGGAGAGAAAACCTGCAGCGTCTCGGCCCTCCAGGGCACGAGTTTGACACATGTGACCTCAAGATATAAAATTCCATGCTTTTTTTCTCCTTACCCTGCCACACACCATATATGAACTGAAAAAAAGGTACGTGACACTTGAACCCATCGTGTAAATGCAGTCTAAATAAACACTTGCAAATACTTTGATATTGAACAGCGACAGTATCAAATTCCGATGTCGTCGTATCAATATCGTAACATGGAATTTAAATATCTTATATTGCCACAGTGATACAGTATATATTGTCCCACCTCTGTTTTTTTATTCACTACGTGTACACTGCTGGTTGACCTCTGTAGTTCTGAAATCGCTTTGACTTACGTTTCTAAAAGGCCAAACACCTTATGATTGGGGAAATGAGCGATGTATCAAAGCTATTATGGACTTACAGTGATCGGCCCTGCAGCTCGCTGACTCACTCAAGCTGACAATGTGACTTAGTCCAGCAGTTGAAAGTAAACTGGATAAACCGGACGGGGGTGGAGCACAAGTATAATTCTTTCACTCGCCACTGGAACAAAACAAGCATGGGAGAGGCGTCGCAACTTAACTCCAGTTATATGTGACACCCTGTAGGTAATCCGCGAGCGCTGACGTTAACCTCAGCACTTTGTCACAAGTGACAGTTGTCTTGCGTCCACAGGTTTCCACATCAACAGCGCTGTGCTGCAGGCCATCGTCTGCCGCTACGCCGACGCTCGCTATGCAATTGATTTTGACAGCTTTGTAGGCTGTCTCATAAAAGTGGAAATGCTGTTCAGTAAGCATATACAGACACATGCCAATAATGATTTCAATCACACAGTGTAACACCGATCTTCACCAAAGCACTTTGCTATGACAGCCTCAATATCTGCATTTTTTGGTTTCCCAATCAGAAATGTTTAAGGCTCTGGAACAAGCAGACTCGGGGACGATAAACCTGGACATACAGCAGGTACGCTGGACACTAGTTGGTTTTAACGTCTTATTCAGTTTGTTGTGTGAATGTGTTGTTCCCTTTTACAGTGGCTGTGCCTGGCGATCTACTAGCTGTGGAGACAACACAAGCAAGGATGTTGTTGATAACTTCTATCATTTAAGTCAAGTAAATATATTGGGTGATAGACAGCTCTTGAAATTAACTTATGTAGTATTATAATATCATCAAAACATTTAAAAAAGACCTTAAAAATAAAGCTGGTGTACAACATAACATTGTAAACGTCGATAGACTTTTGTATATGCTGTATGGAAAAAATAAAGGGCTCACACACACAGACATGATGGAAAACATCAAGTTGCTTTTGATTAGATTTGTATCAGGAAGATGGGGCTACAAAGCCCTCTGGGAGGAAAAAACAAAGGTGTGGCCTCAACTGAGCTGTGCATATAGTAACCAACACACCCACCAGCACGCTCACTCTAGTACAAGACAGTCACCCGAGACGACCTTGAAAATGGCTGGAATTGCATCAAAACTTCAGCACAACCGAGACAAATTGCACGGGATTGGAACTAACTCTCACGCGGTGCCATACCTCAACCAGGACTTTGAGTCTCTGAGGAGAAGCTGCCTGGAAAGAAGACGCTTATTTGAGGATGAAAGCTTTGAACCTCTTCCGGCATCTTTGGGCTTCAATGAACTTGGACCCAATTCATATAAAGTTCGAGGCGTCAAGTGGCTGAGACCCAAGGTGGGTACCGCAGTGTCGATAACGGCACTGTTTCGTGTTCTTCAAGGAGGCACCATAGAATTCATCGTAGGCATTGCTATTTTTTTCATGATTAATACTGATTTCGGCCAGCTCATGAATTGTCCCAATTGTTTTTGTGCTGCCAAGCTTCTGCATCTTGCAATATTAATGCCAAAAAGAGGCTTGAGGTGGTTGCTGTAGGTGTGTCCGTAAAAGGAACTGAAAAGACTCAAAAAATGTTTATGCCACATGATCTCATATTGTTATGTTGTGTCGTTAAGTACTCCAATTGTTAACAATAAACACTTGTTTGTCCCAGGATATTGTTTCCAATCCAAAATTTATCCTGGAAGATGCTACCAGGACTGATATTTGTCAGGGAGCACTTGGTGAGACACACACACACAAAAACACCTTTTGAAAGACTTTGCATGCTTGAGAAACTTGAAAATCTACAAGTGATTCTCCTCCTCCTCTGGTCTGTAATAATTAAAAATAATCCTGATCGGACCAAACGCCCTATCCTAGTAAATACCTGTGCAATGGCATTAGCCGTCATTGTGTACAAAATATGCTTGCATGTTGCCATGCTTCTCTCTGTCTACACCCTGTCTGGGAACAATGTGAACATGTGTGGGTGGGGCTGGGCTGTGGTGCATTTAAGGTGAAAGACAAGTCGAGACGGTAACTGTGGTTTAACTGAGACATTCAGTACAGTATATATGTTTTTGAAAACAGTATCATGTAGATCAGGGGTCACCAACCCGTCGATCGCGAGCAACTGGTCGATCTTTGAGACTTTGCCGGTCGATCGTGAGAGTATTCCAATCCAATCCACTTTATTTATATAGCACGTTTTATAAAGACTGTTTCCAAAGTGCTGCACTGACTAGTAAAACCATAAATAATAAGTAAAAGTAAAAATTACTACAGTAAAAACTAAAAGATCAAATCAAAACAAAGAAACGTACAACAGTAAAATATTTAAAACAAGTAGTAAAAACAATAAAAGCAAAAAATCCAAGAAGTAGGTACAAAATAAATAAGTAAATTAAATTAAAAAACTAACATAAATAAAACCATTACAACTAAAAAATAATAAGACAAAGAGGACCACACGACTCATGCTGAGTATTAGGAAAAAGAATGTATTATTACATCAGTGCCCTCCCCTACTGGAGAGTGACCCGCAGGCACGCATTTTGACCGCTTAACACACCCGTACGCCTCGCCGTACAAGCAAGGGAGAGAGAGCGAGTGACAGAGCGCAGCGATGTGCTTGTACACACATCAGTAGTTATTGCACGTTAATCTTTCTTTGCTACCTCAAAATTAAGGCACAAATGGACGTGCACCTCCAAAAAAACCCTTCGAGCTGCGGCCCCTTAGGGACGCATCGATCAGTCTCTCCCTCCTCAACCCACTCGCTCGTCCACGACACTGAGCCAACAAGCCGAGTTGAAGTTTGCTTATGGATCCGACGCCGCAAGCCCGACCCCGAGGAAGACCCATGAAAGCAGGGGTGCCCAAAGTGCTACACGGGGGCCATCCGCGTACTGTGGCTCATTTGTCATTGCATCGCTGCAGGAACAAAATCAAATTTAAAAAGCAGCACAAATGGTAAACATAGAGCAAAAGACACAATGAGAAAAAGCTGAACGCCCAATAACAGCACAAAGCTTTTTATTTATAGACAAAGTTTGAAATATGTGTCACTTTTTACTGTAGTTTATAGACAATAAATCAATATACTGTATATATCTATAATTGAATATACTGTATAATTTAAATATATATATATATATTTTCTTATAGGCACATATCTATAGACACTGTATATCCTGGTTTGGGGGGGGGAATCTTGCGCAGGTTCAAGGCCATGCCTACTCTGTGGATCGTGGTCTCAAACAGGTTGGTGACCACTGATGTACATAAATATTATTAATATTTTCAATTTTCTGGTCAGGTGACTGCTGGCTCCTGGCAGCTATCGCCTCCTTGACCCTCAACAAGCAGATTTTGTCCCGTGTTGTACCACATGACCAAAGCTTTGACGAGAACTATGCTGGTATCTTTCACTTTGAGGTATATTCATCCACACACACGTACTACATTCAAATGCCGTGTAAGGGTTTTGCATAAAATCTCATCTGCGATAGGATAGCCCAAAATCTAAATAATACAGCCTCATTTGTCTCTATTCAAGAGTTGGTGAGCCTAGGGGACTCTAGTGGATTATATTTATTGCCACCCCTATGTGAGTAATGGTCTCACCTCGGCCACCCCAATGAAAAATGTCTGGCTCCGCCACTGGCCACAAGATAACATACCCCTAACTCTGGGGTATTAACTGGACTACCCCAGATACCCTATCTCTGTGGTAAAAATTGGTCTAGGCCCAGCATAGTACATTCCATACTAGCCCAGAATATACCCACACCTTGCTGAGAAACTGAACTATCCCAGAATATACCCAGACCTCAGTGATAAACTAGATTAGCACAGATTATACAGTTGTCCCTTGCTCCTTCACGGTTCAAACATCGCTCCCTCACTCTGTTGCGTTTTTGCAAAAATGTATTAATAAATTAATGATCGCTGTTTTGTGGTTGACTATACCCTATTATTTGTAAAAAAAAAAAAAAAAAAAAAAAAAAAAAAGCATATTTAAGCAAATTGTAACTAAATTAAGCATTTTAAAGCATAAATTACATAACTAAATGAGCTAAAATACAAATACAAGGCAGAAAAAGCATTCTAATTGTGAATGTAGTACTGTATTCTACACTGGCCACTAGGTGTCAGTAATTGTTAGGTGAGACAGGCACTAGACTCGTCACTGAGGTTCCGTAGGGAACACAGTTACCGTGACACTGCTTATTTACTCTTATTTTGTCTACTATATTGGGTAATACAAGTGAAAAGCCATTTAAGGTGCCATTACAGTACATAACAAGGTACTGCTAATGTGTGATCCGAATGTGTGTTATCTTATCCAGAATATTCCATTACACTGGGTTAAAAACTGAACAAGGCCAAAAGATAACTCCACCCCTGGGCATACACTGAACTAGCCTACTCGAACGAACCTACCTACTCATTCGGGGTAAAATTGGGCTAGCTCCTGTACAGCATACAGTAATCACTTGTTTGTCGGGGTTAATTGGTTCCAGACCCGACCCTAAAGCTGATGTAACATGAATTACTACTGTGTGGGATCAATAAAGTTCTTACACACGTCCCACGTCTTCTGAATGCCTTACACAGTGTTTGTATTGTCCATCATTTAGCCATTTTTATGTTTAATTCTTAATTTAGGTGAAAAATATGTAACATTTGCTAAAATATGCATATTTCTTTTACTAATAATAGGCCGTAGTCAACCACAAACTTAATTTATTTTGGAAAACCGTGATGGAGTGGAGCGACGAAATTCTAACCGTGAAGTGGCGACTGTATACTCTAAATTAGCTCAGAATACACTCTGACGCTGGGCTGGAAACTTGACTGCATAATGACTATACAGTATATTGACCCCAGGGAATAAATTGGATGAGACCTAAATATCCGAGTGTAAAATTTAACCCCGGGGAATAAATTGGACTGGGATAAGTAGGTGTCACTCAGACCTTGGGGATAAACTGGACTAACCCAAAAGATACGTACCTCAACCCAAGGGCAGACACTGAACTAACCCTGAGGTAGGTAGGTTGAAAAGACTATCCCATACTACAACCCTGGTGTATGATGGCCACAGAATGACTATGTTCTGAACAGACAAGCATCTGCACCTTGTCCTCTTTTATTGACAGTTCTGGCAGTTTGGCGAGTGGGTGGATGTGGTGGTTGATGACCGCTTGCCTACCAGAGATGGAGAACTGCTGTTTGTCCATTCAGCCGATGGATCAGAGTTTTGGAGTGCACTGCTGGAAAAGGCCTACGCCAAGTATGAGGGAACATGTTTGGCTTTCATTCTTCCGTTTCTAGATCCTTACGGCCGTTACTTTTACGCTACAGGCTAAATGGATGCTACGAGGCCCTCTCCGGAGGAAGTACTACTGAGGGTTTTGAGGACTTCACCGGAGGCATTGCTGAGCGACATGAACTATCCTCGGCCAATCCTCATCTTTTTAATATCATTAGGAAGGCCCTGGACAGAGGGTCACTTCTGGGGTGTTCCATAGATGTCAGTTGGAGTGTCTCGCTTCTCCCACATTTATATTGGTTGGTAAACGCTGCTGTTTTCACTACACTGTTCTCCATCTTAGATCACAAGTGCAGCTGACTCTGAAGCCGTCACATATCGCAAGCTGGTGAAGGGCCATGCCTACTCTGTGACAGGAGCTGAGCAGGTAAAGAGTCCGCCCGGTAGGGTTGGTCATGCCTGAGAGTCAACTATCAAATAGCAAACATACCTAAGAAAAGAAGCTCTATTTAAGTAACTTAACCCTGCTTAAATTCTACCCCATTTTGTGTCAGGTGGATTACAGAGGAGACACGCAACAGCTGATCAGGATCAGAAATCCATGGGGTCAGGTGGAGTGGACGGGAGCCTGGAGTGACAAGTGTGTAACTAAACCTCAATCACATAAATGAAATCTATGTATTATTTTTTTAGATCAGAGACAGGCTAAATCAACTAAATCTTTTTCATCGTATCCAGATCAAAATTGCAAATTTGCACCAAATACAGTAGTTATATTTGTCAACTGTATTAGACTAGGAACAACGGGCTCAACTGGCTTACGGACTGCTTGCATGGATGTTTGTTGACTTCCTTGAATGTCAGCAATCCTCATGAAACCTTTTAATCTATACTTTGCACTGTCAGTCAACAGCTAACAGCCTGCACACAAAATATTCAGTGAGAACTTCAGAGTAGTTGTATACGTCACATGGTACTCAGAGCTAACCTGAAGAACGTAATGCTCATTGTTCTAGTTCCTCTGAGTGGAGACATGTAAGCGATGAGGACCGCCGAAGACTGACCAACCGGCAGGAAGATGGGGAGTTCTGGTAACCAATCGCGCACGCACACATTGACTGCAAATGAGAAAGGCAGTGACTTAGCTGGGGGTTGCCAAGGTGCCCCATGAGCCATGATGCTGAAACACTCATTGGGTCTCTTCCATCTCCTTGTGTTCGGCAGTACGGAAATGAGACAAAAAGGTGTTGCCGGTTTCTATGTAACGAGCTACATCCCCTTTGTTTGTTGCATCGCTCTCTCTATTTTCATAGACACATGATGCAAACATCAAAAGGCAATCTAATGAGTCGCTCTTCCCACAGGATGTCGTTTTCCGACTTCCTGCGAGAGTACTCCCGCTTGGAGATCTGCAACCTCACCCCTGATGCCCTCACAGGAAGTGAGTACAAGAAGTGGGCGGAGACGGAGTTTGAAGAGACGTGGAGATCCGGCGTGTCTGCTGGTGGCTGCAGAAACTATCCAAGTACTTCCACAATGTTCTCTCCTGATTTTTGGTTTTTACAAATAATGTTCCTCGAATTTGTTTTTTGGTAGCTGCAGTTGAAATGCGGTTGTACTATGTTTGCTTAGATTCCTTTTGGACGAATCCTCAGTTTGTCATCAAACTGGATGAGGTGGATGATGACCCCTATGATGGAGAGGATGGATGCACATTCATTGTGGGCTTGATGCAGAAAAACAAGCGCAGCAGGAGGAAAATGGGGGAGGATATGGAGACCATCGGCTTTGCTATCTACGAGGTAGGCGATACTGTGAATAAAAATACACTACAATTTAGTCCTTTTGCAACTTTTCTCAAGTGGATTTGTTTTGTCTTTTTCTTACAGCTGCCTGAGGAGGTATGAGTGCAAAGGAGGAAACACTTCACAAAGTTCTTGTTGGAGAACACTAGCTGATATTGAAAGCACTCCATTTCTGATCTTAAAACAGTTCCAGTTTCCATAAGAAAAAGCGTCAAATTTTTATACAAGTGTATCAAAGTCGTGAAAGCAATAAAGGCTTAAATTCAATGACAGAAAGGTAACAGTCACACAAGTGTAAAAAGAAGTTAATCACGGTATAATCTAAAACACCAAGCCAGACTGCCTTAGCTTTGATAAAAACTGATGCAGTACGTTGGACACGAGAGTTTTGTTGATTTGAACGCAAGTCTGCTTACGTTACTTCGGGTGTACAGTCACGGCCAAAAACACGATTCTTCTTTTGGAACAAAACGTGTTAAATTGTCACTCCAAATAGAATTGATCTACCCTCGTGTGACACTTCGACATGTGTGTCACTTCACAGTACTCTGGTGCGAAGCAAGTGCACCTGAAGAAAAATTTCTTTTTGCGTAACCGCTCAGCCGCACGCTCCGAGACCTTCATCAATCTACGAGAAGTGTCCAACCGCCTCCATCTACCGCCTGGGGAGTACCTCATCATCCCATCTACCTTTGAGCCTAACAAGAATGGAGACTTCTATGTGCGGGTGTTCTCTGAGAAACAGGCTGATTTTCAGTATGTACAACAACAGCACAGTATGGCACCAGAAGCATTATCGCAAAAAGTAATGTAATGATCTGTTGCGGCCTTTAGGGAGATTGACGATCCAGTTGACTGCCATGTTAAACAGGTAATGTCTTCAAGCATCCGTACAGTTGTGGCAAGAAAGCATGAGAAAAGGTCTGCAATTTTACTGTTAAATCCTTAGATTGATATCGATGAAAGCGATATTGATGATCGCTTCAAGAGACTGTTTGGACAACTGGCCGGACATGTGAGTTATCAATGCATTCATGTTTCATCTTGAAGTACTTCTGATTTGTAAGCATTTCAATATGACTCTTAGGATGTGGAGATTTGTGTGTTTGAGCTGCAGAAAATCCTCAACAAAGTGGTGGTAAAGAGTAAGAGAAACGATCTTCTTTTGCGAAGGAAATTCTGAATTACATCCATGAGAAATGCAGAGACTTTTTAACCATTTTTCATTTTCAGGAAGTGACATCAAAACCAACGGGTTCAGCCTGACTACGTGCCGCAACATGATCAATCTGCTCGATGTATCCTTTGTATTTTAGCCATGATTCCAAGTTCAGTTCGGTTTGCGACGGTCTGGTTCGATAGACTCCGATCTGGGTTGTGTTTCCGGCTCGAGTTGTGTGCTGCGTCAGCTACATAATTAATGTGACATTTTAGAAGCATGAGTGTCTAAGCATATTATGAACGCCAATGAAAGGGTGCTGAAAATAGTTCAGATACTTCAGAACCCTTTACAATGGAAACACCAAAGAATGGGTACTGTGGGGCTTGTCTCCTTGCTTTAATGCAGTATTGAGTTGTTGACAATGTGACTCGCCCTCAGTGGTGCTCCGTCCCGCAGAGGGATCCGCAGAGGGATACAGTGCAAGAACCCGGCTCAAAGTATGCTATGTTAAATCATGTTTACTGTTCACTTTAACCATCTCTTCAAAGAAAGATGGAAGTGGCAAGTTAGGATTGGTGGAATTTAAGATTCTGTGGACCAAGATTGAGGAGTACTTGGTAAATTCTCTTTTTTTTCCACACACTCGCCAATCACAATGTTACAGGTACACTTGCCAAACATCCAATGCAAGAGCTGTATCCAGCTCTTGTATTGAATCTCAAGCTTTTGCAGGTGTTCCTAATGTTTTGGCTGGTGAGTGTACCGCATCTTCATTCCGGAATTAGTTGGTGTTAGCATTAATAACGTGTTGGGTTGTTCCTTTTAGAAAATTTACAGAACAAGAGATGCAGACAACAGTGGCTGCATGAGCTCTTCTGAGATGCGGTCGGCAGTAGAAGATGCTGGTGAGTCCATTCCAATGAATATAGGACACTTTTTTTTTTTTTTAAATAGAGCATGCTAGCATGAAAGAATTCAAACACAATTAGCACGTCTAATGTACAAAAGTTTACATTGATTTTGGCGTGTGTACTTTGTAGGAGCTGACTTTCTCCTCACGCTCTTATTTGATGTTATTCCTCTTTGGCAGGTTTTTCTCTCAACAACCCATTGCATCAGATCATTGTGGCTCGCTACAGAGAACCAAGCTACAGCATTGACTTTGACAACTTTGTCTGCTGCCTGATCCGCTTAGAGTCACTCTTCAGTGAGTTCTTGCACTGTACATTTTTGTTTAAAATACTGTGATGTACAGCTCTAACAACACTTTTCTTTCACAACAGATACATTCAAGACCCTGGACAAGTCGGGGTCTGGTGTGATAGAGCTGGGTTTTATGGAGGTAAGAGGTCCTCAGGGATGGAGTCAAAATACAAAATGAAAATTTGCGAATAACGTATTTTTGTGTTTTTCTGTTTTTCTTTACAGTGGCTTAATTTGGCGATGTTATAGAGGAGCTGCTCAGACTGTTAAAATGGAAGACTTAAGTGTGTGTGTTGTTGCCTGCAGTCAGACCTGAACGTCTTTTGGGTATGGTGTAGAAGGTAATTAGTCAAATCAAGGGAACATGATTTATTATTGTTGTATAAAATATTGAATCTATCGCAAATATAAATCTGTTTGTTCAATAAAAATATGATTTAAAAACTCTGAACATGTGTATTCACTCCACTGATAAGGTTCTACTATAATCACTGGTCGCCTCCTGGTGGTTACTACGGAAATCCCATCACTTCAGTGTTGACAGGGCTGAACAAAGAACACCCTATGTTTAATGTAAAGTAATTCTTCAGAAGTACTTTAAATACACATTTAAAAAAAATATTTACCTGTAAAACCAAAGTTGACTACATTGATTTAATAATTTGCCCGACTTGTGCTAAAAAATTCATACATTTTGACTGCTCCATTGCCAAACTTCCGGTTTCACAACGCACTCCGCCCCCTAACCAATAAGCGATCATAACGCTAATGACGTTTTGCCTAGTGCTGACCAATCAGTTTTAGTTTTTTAACTCCACACAGGCGGAAACGATCATATTTTTTCCTACTTACGCTGGAGTCAGTGTGGCTTATAACAGTATAGTCGCATAGTAATCACATACTTAATTAAAGCCGACACGTATCATCTGGGTGGTGGCTCACTTGCGCACACAAACGGTGAGTAGAAGACATGTATATGTTGTTGTTCTTGTATGGAGACGTTAGATTAAAAGTTGGGCTGTTCCAACTTCCGGGATCGATGTCGTAACCGTAATAAAGGCTGACTTAGTCCCGTGATACAACTACATTCTCACAGTAAACAATTCAACGGAATCATAACCAATCATTGGTGAGTTACTGACAAGCTAAATATGTACTCTATTTAGAATTACACTGCATTATACTATTTTTGTTTTTCTACCTACACGACAGGATGACAAGTATTATAAAAAAAAAGAATGTACAGTAATAGACTACATGGGTATATGGTGCAAAATTACCATCGTTATCTTAAGGCAGATGTATTGATGCCGCTATAGTTCTGCAGTTATTTTTAGAACGGTTTGCTACGTTGCAAATTTTACTTGACACTGCCTAAAACATGACAAGGAATGGGTCTGTTTCACCACTTAAAAAAAGACAGAAAATGACAGATTTTTAAGAAATTGAGGTGTCAAACTCATTTGCTTCATTACGCTGTAGCATAGTGAAGCCTTTATACTTAGCATTTTGAGCCTATTCACACGAGAAGTAAGGCAAAAATGCAGTTTGTCGTCAGTACCCGGATGTTGCACTCGACGCGCCCCACATGGTGAGTGTGCAGCGATGGCGCCATACTACCCTCTACCATCGCCATCTTGGCTACATAGCTAAGGGGAGGGGCCAATTTGAGTGGTTCCTATTTCCAGTCAAAAAGGAGAAAAGAAGAAGAGGAAGTAGATAAATATTGCGATCATCATTTCCGGTAAATGCGCAATGGCAGTAATCGATGTGGCACAGCACTACACTGTCAAGAATTCAAATCGTCAGGAATTAAGTATGCAGTATACAAAGTATACATATTTAAGTGTATGTGTGGAAGTGCACAGATTGAAACACGGCCATCATTTTATGTGGCCTGTAAAATGGAAAAGGAGCTTCTCCCTAAATTAACACCATATAAAACACAGTAATTAAGACATCAAATACAAGAATTAAATGAAACCATGCTAAAAATGGAAAGTAATTTACTGCGGTCACTGGAAATGATGTGACAAGTGAGGTAGAGACAAGCATTTTGGGAGGAGAAAGTCTTTATAGTGAGACCAATACACTGCTTACTGCTTCACATTTCACTTAAATTTTCTTTGACGTACCGCAATCAGAGGTCTAACTCATGATGGAGAAACATAATAAAGGTAAAAAAAGTTAACTGTACAGAACAAAAACGACGTCCTTCTTCAGTGCAGTGACGCCCGACTACGTTATTGTACCACCACCGTATCCTTCTGCCGTGTGCATATAACCGCTTCTTTTTCTTTTACAGTATTAATAATTTGACTGTTGTTGTCCCGTGGGAGTTTCCCGTGTAATGCTGCTTCAAATGCGCAATAAAGTTGGTGATATTAAACTTCGCCCGTTCTGTGCCGCCACAGGAAACTTGGGCGTGACAAGTGGCTTTTTTTGGACGTTAATGAAAAGTACACACAGCCAACATCACCCCTACTCCATGCTTAACATGTTAGCACACGCTGTTGTTGTGACCACGTGGGCTCTATCCGTCCGCTGCTGGATAGACGTGCTGGGGCAGAGTCTGGAATCTACTGCTTGTATCGGAGTGCCAATATCTGACATTTCAGATGCAGGTCTATATAATCCGGGACTTGTCTTTTGCTGATATCGGCCCGATATCAATATTTTTTATTTTAGTTTTAGGGCAACCTAAGTATCATTGTTCGGTAATAGGATAGCTGTATAGATAAATAGCAGTAGGTAGTTAAGTAATTGTCTGAAAAAAGTAGCACACAATGCAACAGAAGTGGAAGAGACCTAATATCCCAAATGTGTCGGCCGTAAAGTGTCAACTCTTTACTTCTTTAAGTACACCTGTGTTGAGCTGATACAAAATATAAATTTGTCAGTATGATGGAGCACAGAATGAAATAACTGTTGTTGTACCAGGAGTTAGCTGAGTTATTACGGCTTTGGTTGCCATGCTCAGTGGGTGGATTGTGGCCAAACAAGCAGTGTGATTTGCAGCAGTTCTCATTGCTTCAGCCATTTCCTGCCTTGTGTGTTTCAGCGGTGCAAGCCCCACCCCATTTCTTTCTTTCCATCTGTTTTTTGGAACAGTCACAAGTGGCAGCCTCATGTTGCATCAGACCTTCTCTGATTAAGAAACTGTTAACTCTTTGATGGGGGTTGTGTGTGGATGGATTCAAATCTTGAAAGTATCAATACCAAAAGATATTTGTAATGCTTTTCTATGTTTATTTTCACAAATATTCTTGTGAAAAAAAAAAATTCTCCTCATTAGACACCACAATTTTTCATGTAAAGCAAGCTGCAAAGTGTAATTGCATGCTCGGACGTGTGCTGGCATTCAAACAACATTTTTGTTGGAGCGGAGGTAAGCTCAGACGGTTGTGGGCCTCCAGCAGCCTGTGAGCCACTGCAATATCACATGCTTGCGTGATGTAGACACTACAGTCGTCCCTCGCTACGTCGCGGTTTGAAGATCACTGCCTCACTCTAGTGTGGTTTTTCAAACATTAATTCATAAATGATGCAGTTTCATGGTTGACTACGGCCTATTATTTGTCAAAAATATGCATATTTAAGCAAATTGTATGTATTTTCTGCCCAAAGTAAGCATTTTCAAGCATAAAAATGTCTAAATAAACTAAAACACAAATACAGTGTAAGCCATGAAGACCACAACTTGTAAATGTAGTATTCGACATTGGTCACCAGGTGTCAGTAATTGTCCGCTGAGGCCACCACCAAAGCACCAGACTTGGATCAAACGGCTTTTATTGCAGGTTTAAATGATCTCACAACAGGCACAATAATAATCATGATACTAACACGGGTTACTGTTGCTGCCATAGTCCACAACAAGCTAAAACTCATCTCTGAATCCCCGACGTCACTTCCTGTCCGCCATTGATTCTGCTTTCTCCACTGTATTGGGTAATATGAATGTAAAGGTGATTATATTGGTGTTATTTCATGTCTAGATAACTCTAATAATGTTTCCCCTAAAAAAGTGTATTTAGAAGATCGTAAGCAGGTTTTCTATGCCAGAACTACAAAAATATTCTCTTTATAAAGAAGGAATCCGACTTGGCGGAAATTAATTTATCGTGGTCTGGTCTGGAACCAATTAACCACGATAAGCGAGGAATTACTGTACTTTGTAGAATAGCAGAGTTTCTATGTCCAAAAAAACATCAAAATAATCTCTGGATCACATGCTAGCAGTGATAGCTCTTTTGAAGTGAACGACGAGAGCCGCCTCCCAATCAGGAGCCAGCATTTTTTTTCTTAAGCATTTTTTTTCTTGTCTGGTTTTCCTGTTAAAGCCGCCGCACGTGATTGGTCAAAATGTGTGACGACATTGAGCAGAAGGGGGAGGGAGGGGTTACACACACAGCACAGCCGTGAGCACACAGAAAGGAGGGAGGGAGACGAGAGAGAGTGAAAGAACATTCTTGTGTAATTTGAGACTACATGCTGGAAAGGTGAGCAAAATTCAAGATTCAAGAGTTTTATTGTCATATGCGCAGTAAAACAGGTAGTTAAAATGAACAGCAGGAAACAAAAGCTTTGTGTTTCTGAATGCCAATCTTCACTAAAGACTAGCAAAAACTCTTAGCTGGATGCTGCTTTGTCTTTACATTTTGCACATTTTAATTTACGTTTTGATGTGTCTTTTCACTGTGAATAGTTGGAAATTTACAAGTACAGTAATCCCTCGTGCATTGCGGTTAATTGGTTCCAGAGCCGACTGCGATAAGTGAATTTGTGTGAAGTAGGATTAATTCGGTATGTATGGAATATTTTTAGTGTCGTGTAGAAAACCTGCTTATGTAAAAAGAGCAAAGAACAAAGTTCATACTGAAAATACACGTTTTCACCTATATCACAAAGATGAGGTGTAGTTTTTAAAAATAGATGTTCATACTTTCTTAGCGTACAAAACATCAAAGTGGCCCTTGTATCCTTTCATTTTTCAGCGTGTGGCCCTCGGTGGAAAAAGTTGGGCACCCCTGATTTAGGCCAAAAATACATCAAAAAGTATGCATATTTTGTAACTAATAATAGGCCGTAGTCAACCACGAAACAGCGATGATTAATTAATATATTATGAAATTTTAAAGCACGATGTGGCAAGGGAATTGACATATACAC
This sequence comes from Dunckerocampus dactyliophorus, assembly GCF_027744805.1. NCBI lineage: Eukaryota > Metazoa > Chordata > Actinopteri > Syngnathiformes > Syngnathidae > Dunckerocampus > Dunckerocampus dactyliophorus. Next base: position 12,030,323 of record NC_072832.1, on the reverse strand, counting down.
AGGTGATGCACACAACACATCACATTGGACCTTTTTGTCAAATTGAGAAGTTTTTTTGTATTTTATTTTGTTTTTTGTAGCAGACTGTTCCTTATTGAGCACAGCAAAAAATAAATATGTCATAAAATAAAAAAAAATTTTTTTTTTTACATAATTATGTTTCCATGTTCTGCTAAATCCTTTTGCCAGAACTTTGTCCTCATCCTACGTTTTACCATATAAGGTCACTGAATGCATCTCAGCTGCAGATCAGATTGTGGGACAGGTTTGTTGTCCATATACGGGCGTCATCAGAAGCCACACCCACCATGACTCCAGCTCACCTGGGATTTTGCCTAAAAAGAAAAGTCCCTACCTCTAAAAAGCAACGCAAAAGGACGACAGTGTTGATGCTTGAAACATGACGCATAAAAAGATGTGATTAAAGCATGTACTTGTCAAATCGTGTTTAATCCGGAGTGTTTCTGCTAAAACCACACACCTGAGAAGACAACCTGTGGAGGTGTGCTTATTTGTGGCTCCGCCTTCACAAGTTTAACCCACTCTCCTTCCTTATAACCCTTCACAGGTTTGACTGCTGCCATCTTCTCTCTGCCGTCTGCTGTCTTCACACAGACACAACTCAAGCAAAAATGGTGAGTAGCTTTCACAGCACGTAACATTTCAATGCCTCACTGCTTCTTTGTCACCTTCCCCCCCTTACACTCATCTCAAAATGTACTTTTCCAACATAAGTCTCTGAAGCGCCATCTAGAAGGCAATTTTCTATTTGTGTGATACAAGGAAGTGACTTTCTCAGCTTAAAACAAAAGGGGTTGGTTGGTGTGTTGAATGGGTTTCTTCTTCAAGGTGTGGTTTTGCAAAATGGAGGCAGCTTTGTTTGAGCTTGAAACTTGTGTGTGTGAGTTAGTGTGTGAATCCCTCAGGGCGGTCTTTCTAGTGCTGGCTTGTTCCATGACAGGAATGTGACGAGAGGGAGCTGGAAGGAAGCTTCGGCCATTTTATGTGACTGCTGCCTTGTTTTTAACTTGTGGCTTTTATACTGAAAGTGTTTGCTTCAATTCAAGGACAGTCTGTTTTGTTTTAAAAGATTATATGCTGAATTGAAAGAAGTCAACGGTAGTTATTCAACAGTAAAGAACCATTTTTTTTTAATTTGTATTTTTTACGTCTGGCTATTCTCACTCCACCTTTTAGGCACACTTGATACCAAAAGTGAGGTTTGGTTGACTAGTGGTACACATGGTATGCTTCCAGGTAGGCCTGGGCCTGTCCTAACGTCAGTCTGGTCGTTTGACCCGCCAGTTATTCATGGTAACAATCAGCTTTCATAATGCAAAATAACCAAAAAGACTCAAAAGTTGCACTTTCTGACAAAGTTGCGCTACTAGTGTTGCATTATGACAGATCCTGGCCCACTTTCAGTACACCCCGAAGCCTGGATTATGCGTTTATACGGTCTTGATCTTTTTGTAGCTCCTCATCAGTGAGTGCGTGACGCGCAATACTCTTGCAGACACGCTTCGGGCCGTGTTAACTCATCAACCACAACTCTCATTGACCATTGAGTTTGTTAGCTTCCTTCTTGGCGAGAAAACGATAGTAAAGAGAGAAGGGAGGTGTTATTGGAGCTTGGAACTATTAGATGTTATAACGGTCACCCCCCCCCCAAGAGAGAGAAGACATTTGACCTGGGCTGAACGCTCATATACACACAGGAAATAATGTTCAATAAATAATTGTTCAAATGGGGGATTTTGACTTGCAGTGCCAACATGTTCACCCAAGAACACCAGTAATGTGCAACAATGAATGGCTGAATTGACGATTAATCAATTCATTTTTGATTTATAAATGTAACTGTACTGATATCAGCCTCTCAAATGTGAATTTTTTTTTTTTTTTAATTCTTAGTCATTCATGAAGGTAGACCTTATATTCTTTGTATATTAGGCAACATAACATTCACACTCATCTGCTTTGACTATTTGGTAACTGTGTGACATTTTAGCCTCTTTGCTGATATGTTCCAGACCAAACCACTGTTGGTGTTTGGTTCATATTGATTTGGACAGATTACTCCATGAATGGACTAAGAAAGTAATGGTTAGTTGCAGCCCTACACATGTCAATTAAACACTTTTTTTTTTTTTTTTTTTTGTGCGCTCTTTTCAGGCATCTGGAGTAAAAGTTGATGATGTGGTGAAAGAACTCTACGAAACAATGAAACTTGAAAAAAATGAAAAGGAGCGTATACGCCTGATGGTGTTCGGAATTTGTGATGACCTCATTAAGGTTAAGCAGATTTTCAGGCAAAAGGATCTGAACGAGATGAAGGTGGATGCCTTCAAGTTGTATAAGGACCAAATGATGACAGGCTGCTGCTGCTACTTGCTCTATGACTGCCACTTTGAGAAGGCCGAACAAGGAGGACAAGAGGATCTCATCTTTACCATGTGGTAGGTGTTTGCATTTTGCATTGCAACGACAGCATAGTTGTGTGTGTGTGTTCTGATGCAGTTCATCTAGCACAGTGGTCTAGTAGGTTTTATTTTTAATTTTTTCTTCCTTCCTTGAAAGCTACTTCTGACAAAATGAAAGAGCTACTCATTGTTGTAACTAACTAATTTTCATAGCTTATTTCAACCCAAGCAAACCGAATATGCTTGTGTAACCAGGACATTAACAAAATACTGGTACACATTTTGTATTTCAGAATGCATTTCTTTCTACTGTTCTCACATTAACTAAAAAGCAGGCTTGCGGACGCACCGCGTTGGTGCTGTTAATGTGAGGTTACCCTTCATGGCACTGATAAATGTTGTCTTTCTACCAGGGCCCATGACGACGCACCACTCAAGATGAAAATGGTATATGCCAGCTCAAAAAACACCCTCAAAGATATCTTCAAAGGTGAGGATTTTATTTTTTGTCCCTCAGCACAAGACCATGCATCTCCAAAGTTTTGTTTATTAAAAAAAAAAATAGCAGTCCAAACACAAATGATCCAAAAACACATGCAACGGGAAAATGCTACCAATTTAAAATGGCTGCAATCACATAAATGCTGCTGGTTCAAAAACAAATGCCAAAGCAAAATGCTACAAATGCCAAAAACATACACATGAGATGCTGAAAATTCATAGAACAAAATGGAAGTTAGCTAAGCTACCACGGAGGCCAAACCTGAGGGGTATGTGTCTTTTTAAAGACATAAGCGGGAAGCCCAGAAGAAAGTTGGCGGGCTGAAAATGTTTATTTTTCTTTTTGTCCTTGGTAAACACTTGTAACATGTTATAGTATTATGGAATGTTATTTCACAGCTAAATGTTTAAAAAAAAAAAAAAAAGTACATTTTCATTTGGGAATCTTGCTAATGTCTTGAACTACGGATACTGATATCCTCATGTGACGGCCCAGGTAGCCTGGCTCACTCTAACTTCAGTTTATGTTCCATGAACTGAAGCATTTTTCTTGTGCAGTACTCTTTTGGGGTTTGCATATGTGTTGGGCAGTTTTTTATAATGGTCCGTTTTGGTTTTGAATCATTTGTTTGGATGTTGTTGCCCCTGTAAAGATGGGATGGTATGGTTCAAAGTATACTTTTGTGGACTTCTTTTTTTTTTTTTTAATTGACTTGTCTTCCACAGGTATCAAGCATGCCTACGAGTTTCATGACTGTGCAGACTGTTCATGTGAAGCGGATCTGGCAGAGAAACTTGGAAAAACTGTAATGTCAGTTGAGGGCCACAGCTGCAAACATACTTAAACAGTTTAAAGTATGCATGTTTTTCCCCCAATGTTTGTTTTTTTTTTTGTTTTATTTTGTAAATGTTTAAACAGATCTTACAGATTGGGGTTTGAGCTTTTGGGTGGGGTTACATTTCTCATGTTTGTACCCTACTTGTTGGTCTGAGTCACTTTGTCATTCACTTTTTTTTTTTTTTTTTTCAGTTCAAAATATCCCCCCCCCCCGAACTGATTATGTACTTAAAGTGGTCATCCACTTCTGTCCTGCAATAGATTAGATCAACTACGACACACTCGCTGCATGCAACATCTGCTTACTCAGTCAACTCATTCAAGCTTTGAGAGTTCTTGACTGTAGCGCTTTGGTAAAATACCTGTGGTAAATGTCAATGTATTGCCAAAAAAATAAACTAGTATCAAACATTTGAGCTTTTGTGGCAGGTTTTATAAACCTAAAATGTGCTGCACTTAAATAGTGGACATTTTTTCCCTTATCTTTTACTCAGTTTTGTCAGAAGGGTATTAACTGAACAACATGTTGTGATGGTTGAACTGCATTTATTAAAGCGGACCAATTGTACTAATTTTTGGGCCTTTTGTATTGAGTGCTGGACTCCTACAGAGCAGCTACACACGCTAACTCACAGAAAGCTTTCTAGATTTTCCAGACTCTGCAACTCTTCCTGCAGTGTTTCCTGCCTCCCTCCCAAACAGTCTGTAATTTACTCCACCCCCGGCCCTCCTACAGATACGCCTCCCGCTGAGCCCACGCCCCTGTGATTGGTGACACTCCCAAGCGCTCCAGAGGACTTCCGGACAGCTGCCGAACCCATTTTGTTTTTTTGGAGGTTTTTTTTTTTTTGTCCGATTACTTGCACAAAAGAATCACAGGACACTGATACTGTTACTTAGAGCTTGCTCTTCTGACTCTTCAACACGACTAAGTAACTGTTGGAAAGGCGTCGGACTTCAGCAACAGTTTGGCGGATAATCCAGCTTCGACTTGGCCCATGTTCACAAAACAGCCCAGTATGAAGTGCTGTTGAGAGTTGGAGCATATTTTTCTTCTTCCTGGCTGGGAATTGGCAACTTCTGCCTGATGCTAGCCTCTTCCGGCATACCCGTACAAACATTTCCTGGGAGCCATTGCTCGACGTGCTAACACCGTGCACAGAGCGAAGCAGAGCAGGGGTGCTGGGCATGCCCATATAAGGAAGTCCAGGTTGCATTGACATCAATGGAACTGTGTTAAAAAAAAAACAAACGGCATGCATAGCTGTCCAAAACCGTTTTCAGGTCTCTTCCAAATGCGCAAATCTCATTATCTGACGCGTTGGTATCATTTAACAAGAATACAACATTGTTAGAACATTTATAGGTCAGAAAAGCATAAAAGATCCCCTTTTAAAAGTTTCCAGGCCTGGCAACAGTGGCGAGGATGGTTTAAAATAGCACATCTCTGGGGGGGGAAAGTGATTTTAAGATTAAGTACAGTAATCCATTTATCCGAGTGAGTTTCTGTTAAGTAGGATCATTTATAAATTGGATATTTTTGTAGTTAGAGCATGGAAAACCTGCTTGCGACAGTCTACATACAAGTTTTAACATTAAGAGTGCTCTAGACATGAAATAACATCCCCCATAGTCGCCTTTACACTGAAATTACTTTATAGTAATTTCTCTTGGAGATATGTGAATTTTATTTTGGAGAGAAAGTATCTGATCTGAACAGAAAAGCAATTTAAGACGTAAATAAGACTCCTGCTTGTGTTGCTATGAATGTGTTTCCTAGGAGAGCACATGTCACATGATCCTTACCGGAAACCTGGCCGGTTCTGCGCATGTGCAGCACGCATCTACATCTTGTCGGCCTACTTTTCGTCAGTCACGTGTTAGACGATTAGTACGACGCATGCGTAAACATTACATTGTAAGCATCAGGCAACATGATTTGTACTATGCATTTGCAATATACGCCCCCCCCCACAACAAAAATGTTATTTATTTTCAAGAAATGACAACATAATTGATCTTTTTTTTAATCATATCCATAGTGCAAGTAGAGAAACCATAAACCCTCTTTTTCTGGTTGCATAAATTATTTTTTTTGCCACCACTGAAAAAACTCCAAAAACATTTGCTAGCATGATACGTTTGGATGGATCCATCTTTGCACTCTGCTGACAGTTGCTTTACATTAAAATATCTTATGTGTTGTTTTAGATGGTTTATGTATTTGTTTGTATTCATGTATATTATAAGTGAACGGATATGAACGGCCGCGTCGCATATCTGCATGCGCTACGTGCGTTGTAAGTTTTGGGTCACTCTTGGTGAATAAAGACTATAGAAACATCCGCAATCTGGCGAAGTCTAATACGAGTCACTAAGAAAAGAACCCCCAATATAGTACATATATGACGTGTATTTATTGACTAAAATGTAAAAGACGGCACGTGACGTCACAGAAGCTGTTCTAAAAATTTACGAGGAGGAAGTCGAGCATCGAGCGCTGAGCCGTACGTCAACGTCGCCGCCATACTGGATATGTCAAGGCTCCGCTCTAAATGAATTCAAGTAAATGTACTTACATAGAGCGCCTTGACATTTTCTAGTATTCATTTACAGCGCAGCCTTGACACATTGTTACAAGTAAATGTACTTACATAAAGTGCCTTTACATCTACTCATTCATTTACAGCGCAGCCTTGACACATTACAAATAAATGTACTTTCATAAAGCGCCTGTACATTTACTTGTATTCATTGACAGCACAGCCTTCACACATTATTACAAGTAAATGTAGTTATAAGTAAAAGTACTTACATAAGGTGCCTTTACATTTACTTGTATTCATTTACAGCGCCGCCTTGTCACATCCAATATGGCGGCAACGTTGACGTATCGCAGCAGTGGACAAACCCACTCGTCTGTCTATGGAAGGAAATGACATACGTCTTGCGCATGTGCAGAACCGATCATATTTCATGGACGGATCATGTAGTTACCATGACAGCCGCAACAGTAGCTCGTGTTATGGATTATTGCACCTGTTGTGAGATAATTCAAATCTGCCATAAAAGCCTGTTGTGACGATTAAGTCTGGTGCTGGTGTCTCATCAAACATTACAGCAGTGGTTTTCAATTATTTTCTGTCATGCCCCTACTGGGGGACAGAAATATTTGCTTATATATGCTTTCATTGATGCATTATCATCAATCTCTACAGGATTATATAATTGTATTTTTTCCCATTCAAATTAAAAGTGTTTAATATGTCAGTCTCACACTGTCCTATATTTAAAACTACTTGAAAGCCTCTTAAAAGGCCTCTTCTCCACTCTTAGCCCTTCTTACCTGAGCACACTGATGTAACTTGGGGCTCTAAGTTTAGTTTTTAAAAACAAATGTAAACAATGTTATGCTATATTAAAAGGACATCAGTGAAGCACTAGGACCAAGTGGAAAAAGTTCACTCAAGCGGAAGCCTGTTTCCCTTTGGTTAGACCCTCCACAAGCCCCGTTAGCTCAATATTAATAATACAATATCAAATAAATACAATATAAATAATTAACATTCTCTTAAAGAAAAATCTCTGTATTGTTGCTTTCTACATAGAGAGATACTGTATGTTGTTTAAGCTGTCAGAAGAATAGGCACACCGTGACATAGTTACACTGTAGTTTATTCATTCATACAAATTCAATGAGCTGGTGTCCCGCTATGGCAGGAAGCCCAAAGGACTTGTAGTGTCACCGTAAAGTGTTCCCATCAATCAACCACATTAAAAAAAAAAAAAAAAAGTAATTGCACAAGTTGATGTACGTTTGACGCACAATCGGTTTCCCTTTTAACACTGGACCATGGGGAAATGTTTGGCTATAAGGCGGTGAGGGGAGGGGACTGTAACATCTTCTGACATAGCCAGAATTGTTGATGGAACGTGAGTGTCAGTCAAGATTGCAGCAGGATTTCCTCCTCTAATCTTACCTGGAAATATTTGATCACTAGCTTTGCAAAACAAATGCAATTAACTACAGTACAATAAAGAAAGTTTTGGAATGCATAACTATGGTAATCGTAAGGCATATTTGGTTTTGGTGTCCACATGTAGTGAGCTTCCTCTCAGACGGACGTTCCCTCCTTCAACTCCACATACTCTCCCTTGACAGGAGAAATAAGAACAATTCAGGCAAATTGAGCTGACTTGTTGCATACAGAAATTTGTGTGTGTATGTGTGTGTGTCCTTCTGTCACCTTCCCATCCAGGTGCTCCTGTAGTGTTATCACCGTCTCTCTCTCTTTGGTCAGCTGCTCCTGAGTGGCTTTGAGAAGTTGCTGGAGTTTGGTGGCTGCCTGTCCCAGATCTTTGGACAGCTTCTTCTCTTTCTCCAGGCGTTCCTGTAGCCACAGCACGCACAAACTATTTATTCATTTTCTACTACTTATCCTATAACTTATCTCAGATGCATGCTTTAACTATGGACAAGAGAGTCAAGGTGTCTAAAGTGCGGTCTGGGGGCCCCATTTGTGGCCTGCGTGTTTTTTTTTTTTTGTTTGTTTTTTAATTGGCCCACGGCAGATTCTAAAAATATAATTCAACTAGAAAAACAGTAGTAACTTTACAAGGATGGAATCAAACAAGAAAAAAGTTGTGATCTAAGAAAAAGTCTGAATGTTACGAGAAGTATGTAATATGAGGGAAAATAACATCATTTTTGTAGCATAAAGTTGAAATGTTAAAGAAAAAACACAATTTGTTTTAAAAGGTCATAATACCAGAAAGAAAGAATAAATAAAAAAAAGAATGATGTTGTGGAAAAACTTAGGTTATGAGAAAGACATCAACATATTATGGGAATAAAGTCATAATTACGAAAATAAAAAAAAAGTTAAAATAGTTGGAGGGGGGAACAGGAGAAATGAAATAAAAAAACCCAGCTTTAATTTTCCAATTCTGCAAAGATGAGTGGGCCAAAATTCCTCCACAGCGTGTAAGAGAGTCGCTTCAAGTTATCGCAAACGCTTGATTGCAGTTGTTACTGCTAAGGGTGGCCCAACCAGTTATTAGGTTTAAGGGGCAATCACCCCCCATACACACAGGGCCATGTACGTTTGGATTTTTTCTCCCTTGTTTGATGATGTGAAACATTTAAGTGTGACAAAAAAATAAGTTATCAGGAAGGGGGCAACCACTTTTTCACACCACTGTGTATATGTTATACTAACTATTACATTGTTTAGATGGTATAATGGATTACGACCACACCTTGAGCTGAGCAACATCTTCTGCGTCACCTTGCGGTGACTCTGCGGAAGCCTTCAGAAGATCTAGTTGAGCCTGAAGTTCTGTGATAGTTGCCTGTGCCTGCAAGTTGCCAAAACAGCCAGGTGTTAGGAAATGAGTTGCTGCAGCTATTAAGAGTCATTTAAGTTGTTTTAGGTTAAATAACAGGACTAAATGTGAGCGAGATTGTGAAATTCCACAAGCAATTGAATGATAACAATATAGGCCCTTTCACACAGCCGAGAAAAAAGCAGGCTTTTCCCCCCCAGTGTCACTGCTTTGTATAAACGGCACACAGAGATTCCACAACATTGGCAACAGGCTAAATGACACCCTGATTCTAGCATGGTGGAATACCTTTTACACATTCTGAAATGCCAGGACAGGAGACCCTGTTTTGTTAAAAGCAATTGTCACTCTCTGACAAGTAGTTTATATGTCACGCGTGTCATTATCTGATTAAGGGGAACCATGTCGCAGTATGAAAGTGAACAAGTTACAGCAATATCTGCATAAAAAACACACTGTGGAAAAAACAGCTGTAATTTTACAAGAATAAAGTCAAAATACTAACAAAAAAGTATATAATATACTCAGAATATTTTGAGGAAAAATAATGTCATAACATATTATGGGAAAAACTAAACAAAATAAATTTAGAATTTTTGGAAAATTAGGTTGGTGAACAAGTTATATTATGGGAATAAAGTCAAATATTATGGGTGTAATGTCATAATATTATGAACATAATTTACAAAGATTATTTTAAAAGAAAGTTGAAATATTTGGAAAATTTAAAAAAAGAGCAAAAATGGGGTAAAAAAAAAAAAGAGCAAATATCAAAGTTCATACTAATAAAATGCTTTTTCCACCTACAGTATATCACATAGCTGAAATGCAGTTTTTTCTTGAAATATATAACTTCTTAGCATATCTACATGTGTTGCTTTATAAAATATCAAAGTAGCCCTTGTATCATTACATTTTTTAGTACGTGGCCCTTGGTGCAAAGAGTCTGGACACCCCTGATCTACTGTATGTGTTTTTTAGCACGTTGAATGGGTGCTTCCTTGGCCTATTTAGATGTGGATGGACACTTTCCTTTATTTCTTGGTGAATTATGCATTTCAAATTCAAAATCAAATGCAATCGAAAAGTACACACCCAAAACTTGGGAGTCGGATCTTCTACTTTTTTTCAATACAGAGAAAGACCGCTACCTGCTCAAATTCTTCCGAGAGCTTCTGTCTCTCAGTCGCCTCCCCTTCTAGTTTCTCAGTTGTCTGGTCCAACTTGGACACAACCTGGTGACACACAAAAAAACTATAAATATAGACACCTCTAACACAGGCGTGCTTGTGTGTGCGCAAACATTTTTGTGCCAAACCAGCACCACACACCCACACACAAAAGATGCTCAACCTGTTAGTTTTGTCTTCAAGTGAAAGGCTCGGGTTAAACAACAGCTCAGATGCTGTTCAACATACAAGAGGAGGAGAAGATAGCATGCAAAAAAAAGAAAGGTGAGAAAGAGTCATGGTTAATTGTGAGCTCATGCCACAACAAAGGTTAGCTAGCATAAAGTAGTACTGTGTCACAGATGTACTGGACAGGCTGGAACCGCAATACTGGTTTGGTTAGTCATGTGGATGTGCATCCGTGTTCTGACTGCCCAGTACTCTGACAGGAAGTGCCTTGTGCCCCAAGGGTGCCTTGTGACTGTCGCACCCTGACCTGACTGGGATGAGCCTCAGTGGGGCCATTCTGTTCTCGCTGACCGCTCATGGTGATTTGGCTCAGTTGCTCTCTGACCTGAAATAGGAAGCTGTTGCCAGTCACTGTTGACATAATCTCCAGCCGCAGACGCCACCGGCACTCCGGGAAGCCGCTTGTCCACATTTAGGAGGGACCTCTCCAAGGGTGTGTTCACACCTTACAGGTTTGGTTTGGTTAAAACTCTGGTTTGTTTCATCATGCTTGAATGCTATCCAAAGCAGACAAGCACATTTAAGCTAAACTTAGCCAAACTGCATTAGAACGTCAAGTTTCATCCCTTTAAGCGGCATCGGTGTTTGGTGGTGTTTACACTTGCACGCATTTTGCCTACGCATTGTCTTGCAATTTACCGTGGCAATGTGTGTCATTTATTTATTTATGGCACGCCTGAAATGCGTTCCTGGCTGAAAATTGTGCATATTGGCATGCAATTCCTGACTGAAAATGGTGCGCTTTGGCAAAAAATGACCACGCTCCCGCACGACTTATTTACACCTTGACAAGTACTGTTTATGTCTAGTGCATGACAATAGTATGAGCGATGCGCATTGTCACCAGGAACCAGGAATCACCGCTAGCTTCATTAATTCCTCTACTTGCAGAGGACCTACAAGAACTCCACAGAAGAAGCTCATGCAGAAAAGAAAGGTAAATTATCTTACAACTGCAGAAAGTCAAAATGTACGTCAAACAGGCCAACCAATCAGGTTGCAACTTTACTTTTTATGGAACAAATCTGATGTTAGTGTAATGTACAATGTAAAGTCAAACCTAGGTTTCCTTATAATTTGGTTTTCCTCAAAAAAGTTCACCCAAATTTTGCCTTGGATTTTGTACAGTATTGCATTTGACAAACTTGTCCGTTTGCCTGTACTGTATCGTTCCAAGAAATGGAGTGCCCAAACAAAGCACCTTGCGCGCTGCTGACATACTGTCCATGCATTTTTACACAGCGTCTGCTAAATAACCTATCATGGGGCCAAAAAAAAAAGTTGTGAGTGCCAGCAATTTGAAAAAAAGACGGTGAAAAACACTATTGAATTCCATCTCGCTAGGATGTACGGGGACATCCGCATCAACAATGAGTTTCACCCATTTGTCATTATGAATTATTTCACATTATTTTCTACATCTGCATATGCGTCTGCAGTGATGCAAATTCTGCATTTGTCTGTTGTGGTAAAGAGGGAGCTGAAAGGCAAAGCTTTCAATTTACCGGTCACATCTACGTTCCTAACCTCGGCTGTGGTCATGAACTTTGGGTAGTGACCGAAAGGACAAGGTCGCAGGTACAAGCGATCAAAATGAGTTTTCTCCGTAGGGTTGCTGGGCTCTCCCTTAGATATAAAAGGTGAGAAGCACTGTTATCCGGGAGAAACTGCTCCTCCACATTGAGAGGACCCAGATGAGGTGGCTTCTAGTCAGGATGCCTCCTGGGCGCCTCCCTGGGGAGGTGTTCAGGGCGTGCCCGACCGGTAGGAGGCCTTGGGGAAGACCCAGGACACATTGGAGAGACTATGTCTCTCAACTGGCATGGGAATGCCAGGGGATCCGCCGGGAGGAGATTGACGAAGTAGCCGGGGAGTGGGAAGTCTGGGCTTCCCTGCTCAGGCTGCTGCTGCCGTGACCCAATCTCGTATAAGCGGAAGATTGGATGAATGTTTTCTGCATGTAAAACTATAATTATTCTCTATAACATGTATTTTTTGTTAATATTTTTGTGTCTGGAACTCATTAATTGGATTTACATGATTTCCAATGGGGAAAAATGTCCTTGTTTTTTTGTACATTTTTGTTTTCGTCAAACCTGTTGGAACATATTAATAATGAAAAACAAGGTTCCACCGTATAATTTTCTGCTTTAATACAAACCAGAGAACCAAATTATTAGTGTGAACACACCCGACATGATCCACAAATGTGCCAATGTTTGACAAAGTACAACAAATCACCTTTGAAAGCTCCTCCTTTTGCGCCTGAGCCTCCTTGCGGGCCAAGCCCAGCTGGCTCTGACTATCAGACAGCTGCAGTCTTAGCTAAACACAGGACACATCATATAGTTAGATGTATGAAGATGTAGAACGGCTTCTGTGTACATATTTTGGGAAAACTACCTGTTCCATTTCCTCTGCGATGCAATGGTTGTCTGACTGCTTCTCCAGCTGTGCTTCCAGTAACATCATCTGCTCTTTCAGCTGCAAAAGACAAGCAGTTTCCCACTGAAGGATGCATCAGCATTATTTTCAGTTTTAAAAGGGAAAGATTGTGGTGGGGGAGTCCAAACCTGCTCTACATTTTGTTTTTCTGACTCCATCTTGTTGACCTTCTCCAAAGCCTGGTCGCAAAGGAGAAATGTTACAGTAAAAAGAAACAGTACAGAGGTAATGTTGCAGCTGTTCAAAGAGGGCAAAGGGGTTTCAGGTAAACATTTCTTACTGCTCTCAACTGCTCCTCTGAGGTAGCCATCTTTGATTTCCACACCAGCTCCTCCTCCTCCACACTCTTTTGCAGATGTTTCAGCATTCCTTCCTGAAGGAGAAGGAGAGGGAGAGGGAGAGGGGGAGGGGAGGATGAGACAAAATAGCCAATAAAACCCTACCCTGTAATCACACATGTTGCAGTTGAAGATATTATAATCATTCCTTCACCGTTTCAGCCAAAACCGTCCTGTACTGTTCACATTCAGCTTGCAGGGAGCTGTGGCTCTCGTCAGCCTCTTTCAACTTTTCAAGCAACTCCTGAAACAAATTCATAACATAAAATTCATACGAAATCAAGTGTAGTGTCAATGATTGCGGCTTACAGGTGATGTTTGACTTGAATGAGATTGTTGGCTCTCCTGCTGGTTGAGAACCTCCTGAGCTTTCTGCGTAAAAGCTTGTAACCAATTTGGCTAGACAAACAGAAAAAGCACAATAAAGTAACAATATAAAAATCAGAATACCAAAATAAACACTGCTTTGGAGGCAATCGGCTTTGTATACCTGTGCTGTCTCTAAGGGTACAAGTGGGAAGAGTTTTTGGAGAGATTCTTTGGCTTCACTTTGAAAAGCTGTAAGCTGGACTGTGACAGCCTAAAAATAGATAACACAGTCAGCAAGGTGATAGAATGCAAAGTGATCGAATTGAAGATTCTCACTTCATTTTGCTTGGCTTCCCTCAGCTGCTCCTGTAGTGATGTGACTAGGGCCTCCTTCTCTGTCAGACTGCAAACAAACAAACAGAATACATTAAAACACGCGACTGAGCTTTTCATGCTCAAGTCATGTACCTGCTCTTTATCTGTTCCATGGAGCCATTTGATTTCTGAAACAGAAAGGGCACGCAAATCAGTCAATATGATAATTTCCTGTCCTGCAGGGAAGACAGCAATGTGTACTTACTGCTGTGTTCTTAAGTTGTACCGTCTCTTCTTTGAGGTTTTTAAGTTCGTCTTGAAGCGAAGCGATAAGGCTGGAATCCTCACTAAAGAGATAGGGATCATGTCTAAACAATCAGTGCATAAACAAAAGGTGGATGAAGTACTGGTCCAAGTGTACCATACCTCTTATTTCGCTGCTCCAGCTCAGAAATGGTGTTCTCCTGAACAACAGTTTGTAATTAGCAAAGCCATTGACAATTTAATGATTTGAATAAACTAAAAACTGTTCTTCCAATGACTAAATGGGACATTATTGATTAAAGATCACAGTCTATTTCAAAGACTTACAGCAGCCTCCTTCTTCATTTGCAATTGCTTCAGTTCCTCGTGGAGAGCAGTCAACTGGCTGTCCCTCTCCTGAAGACTGCACAGGACATATATGGTTAGGTCCACAAGTATTTGGAAAATGTATCATCCAACTTTGACAAAATATGCCTATATTCACAAGTAGTAGTCACTTTCTCCAAATACATTTGAGCCCCTAAAAATAAATGGTTTTAATTCCTGCATGCTAAACACCACGTTTGTGAAATTTCAATATTAAAGCTGAAAGTCTATACTTCAAATCACATCAACTCCATTGGAGAAAGGGGAAAAATCATAAGCACTTTGTCACTGCTAAATCCAATTTTATATACAGCTAAGCAAACAACTATTCATTCATTGGTTATTTTTTATTTGTTGACTTGTGATTTGACAAGCCAGGCTAGAAGAAAGTAGCAAAAAAGACTAAGGAATTGTGTTAGAGATATTAATGACAAACATGTAATTTTTTTCTACATTTTGAAAACCTTAAGAAATCATGGAAACAATATCTTTTGCACCATATCTGTTTTTGCAACACCTTAGTCTAATGCCATTTTTTTGTGTAATTTCCACCTAAAACATGCCCATTCACCCCCCCCAAAAAACAAACACTTGGGCTTAAATTGCAGGCAAACAATATACTTAATATATACAATATACCCAAGACCAGTTGGTTATAAAATAAGGATCAAACATGTACCTGAGCTTTAATTGTTGTAGTTCTGCAGCATTTCCCTGAGTAAAAATTCATCAAAATAAATAATTACGGTTCAATGAAACTGCTGATCAATCACCAGGAAAGTCAACTTAAATAAATAAAATTCTAACCTGATCAGGTGCCTGCTCTTTTTTATTCTGACCGGCCTCCAGTAATGAGTTGATGGATGTCAACTGCTGCACAAGCTGCTGTTTCTCAACCCGTGACTCCTCCAGCTGAGCTTTGAGAGCATCCACCTGAGCAGAGCGCTCCTTGACCTCAGCCTGCAGGTTGCCCATTCGCACCTCAAACCCTGCATGAAGAAAGACTGTCAATAACTTACCGTATTTTCTCAAATGACCTTTGTTTGCCTAGATGTGTCATCCATTTGAAATGCTAATGTAGCCTCTAATCTGACCCTCAATAGATGCCTATTATGCTCTGCAGTTGAGTAATAAAGCAGCTATTACTTCTTTTTTTATGTTTATTCTTCATGCATTCAATTCATAACCTGACCTGAGAGTGCGCCGCTGTCCTGCTGGGCCTTTTTCAAAGAGTCTTGCAGGTTGTTGTTTAGAGTCTGTGTTGTTCTTAGCTCCTCGCACACCTCCTCCAGTTTCCTCTGCAAGGCCTGCTCGCTCTCGGCGTGACTGGCCTGCCAATAACACAAACAATTCAAGGTGAATAAGCAGCAGGAGGTAGCAAATATTCAATGCATCCTTCCTCTATTCAAACTCAAGCACTAAAGTAATTTGGAAGCTTTTTCTGCATCCAACATGCCGGGTGAATTGCATATTTGTACAAACAAATACTTATAGAATGAGCTTTGAAGAGAAACATAAACGGACATTGACTTTTATGCCAGCATACTAAGCATTGACTAATGCGATGACTCATAACATAATTGTCTGTTTAAAGACTTGAAATTTGTATAAGGGGTGGAGTTAATGACGACTGAAACTAAACACCTGGGTGCTGGGAAATGCTGACTCACTTGCGCCACATAGACAGAAACTGGCAGCATTTCTAAAGTAGGTGACTAACTGGATGACAGATCAGCAGAATGCACAAGCACAGCTGAACGTCACCGCACACTGTCATGATGTTATGTTAGTGCTCTTATACGCTGAGGTACAGTGAGCTTGTGCAGAGAGATGCTCAGACATGCACACATTCCAGCTGGTGGAGACACATTTTCCCTGTAGTCTCAATATTTTTGTGCTTGCATTCCAGCCCAGCCTGAGATCCGTGCTTGAAGAGCAATTAAACTTCCCATAACATTCCAAGGTTTATCTGATCCTGCAATAAATAATAAATCCTTCATTTAAATTACAGTATTCCCCATGTAAAAATTGGACTATTACAGCTCCACTGTACCAGAGTATATACAGAAATCCTATAGTTAAATTTAATATATCTAGTTTAAATGTTTAAAATTTAAAAAAAAATGAGTTGCAGCTGTTTAAACTGCCAACTTTTACTTTTCTTATGTACTTACGCTGATTTTGAGAGTCATAAAACTACATAGTCTTGGCCACCACAACCAAATCTAAATCGGAATGATCTCTAAATATAACATCAATCGCCGAACTCTTTTCATACTTTTAAATAAACTCTAAACTTTAACAGATTAGCTTTACAGCACAATGGGAATATAGTTTTAAAAAATTAAATGCAATACCTCATAAAATTTGTACTTTTTAGCCTGTTTAGCCTTTTAATGTTTAGTGTCATTATTTTAGTGTGCTTGCATTCCAGCTCAGCCTGTGATCAGTTCTTCCAGAGCAATTCAACTTCCCATAACATTACAGTGTCGGAGGACGGGAGGAAAAGGTCTGGGCTTGTTGAGATTCAGAAAACAACATATTAGAAATGACTTAAATTAACTAATAATGGTCTAACCTGCAGCGCAGAAAGCTGCTTCTCAGTGGCAGAGACCTTAGCCTCCAAGCCTTTCTTCATGTGTTCATCAGCATGCAGAATTTCAGTCTTCTCTCCAAGTTCCTTGGTAAGTTTTGCACATTCCTGATGCAGTTTGGCTAGCGCTGCATTTTGTCTGGGGACAGAATAAAGGTTGAGAAAGGCATTTCACAACACATGTTTCTTGAAAAGCGTGGAACTCCAAATCGACCCTGTACATAATGTGCACTTACTTGCTCTCAGCCTGACTAGTGGCTTGGTTGAGGGCGTCACGGAGAATGGAGTTCTCCTGCTGGAGACGGGCCAGCTGGGCATTGGGACCCTTTTCAAGTTGGTCCTGCAGGCCAAGGATCTAGCACAGAGTTTCAAAGTTTGATTTTTAATCAGTCATGCTTGGTTTGTGAAACTGACCTTTTTATGTTACTGAATCTTTATCAAACTCAACCTTGACTCTACATTGGTAAATTACAATATTATGTTAGATGACTAGCCTTTGCATTGAGCTTCTGTGTTTGGGCTACATGGTCCTGGTAGCTGGCCTGCATGCGAGCTTGCAGGGCAATCATTTCCTGCTCCCTCTTGCTTAGCTGGGAACTCAGCCTGGTCTCCACACTAGCTACCTTGGACTTCTCAGCAGAAAGCTCCTAAAAAGCAGACAAAAAATTAGGATGCATTCATCTTTCTGATTAAGAAAACATACTTAAAATTTAAGGCCCGTTTTCATCAAGATTATGTCGCCTCAATCTTCCTCTGCTACAAATGATGTTGCATGTTGAATGTGTATGTATTATACACTATAACAAAACTGCACAAATCTATGACATTTAGGACATTAAATGACAAAAACAAGTAGGTATCGAATCAAAAATGTGTGTTGTGAACAATGCATACTTTGTGCACATTATATTGTAAAACAAACTTGGTAGACTTCATAGGAAGAATCACATGCTGTGTCCAGAAGCTCCTGTCATAGTGTCCTGTCATAAATCAACGTTATCCTCAAGAAGACTAAGGTGAGCATCTTCAAGGTGCTGGACAAATTATTACCATTCCTCTAGTGCCACCTAGAGGACAAAATAAAGCCATCAGCAAGCCAATGTGTGCAAACAGTTTATAGATACAATTGAACACTCACCACCTTTAAAAATGTATTGTTATTGTATTGAACAAATGCATTGCTTTTATTGTGTATTTATTTTCACAACTTTTAAGCTGTTTATATCTAACACTCATGACTTTACATAAAACTGATTTGTTGTACTGCCGCAGGTGAAACTGGATCCCAGAATTTCCTTCAGACTAACTAAAAAGCATCTACTAAACCTATACAGAATGGGGATCTTAATGATGAGATGACACTCGTACCTTTGTGAGATCTCTCACACGGTTCTTTGCAGCAGAGGAGTCCTCTTGTTCAGCTGTCAGCTGCTTCTCCTTCTCCTCCAGTTGTTTCTTCAGCATAGCCACTGGGTCTCCTTTCTGAGTGGCCTGCAAACGCACATGAAGCGAAGAGCTTTTAAGTGTCGCCCTTTATAAGCCAACCAAGCATTCAGTACACAACTTCTCGTTCCTTACCTTATGCCAAGTATCCTGGATGATGCCAGCTTTCTCAGACAGCATCTCGATGAGCCTGTGGGTTTCTGCTTCACTGAACACCATGCTGCTGATGGTGGACACCAAGACCTTGTAGGGCAGGTGCAATGGCGCCTCAGATGAATCCACTGCAGTCACTGTACCAGACAAAACTAAATGTTTAAGTTCAATAAAGTCAAAGTCAGAGAAAGAGGGACTGCTTGTTCGTCAGGTCACTGCTACTTTGGTTTACAATGACTGATGGAGCACTGTGGCATCAAGCAAACACAAGCCTGAGGAAATAATAGAACCGCACCCTCCTCAACCAATTGTTCAGGGCACTGGTAGTCTTTGCTAGCTGGGAAAACTGGGCAGCCATGTTAAGACAGGCTCTGTCCACCCACGTATCAGAAATGACCTAGCATGGCACTGACAGGGCATTACTTCTGAGTAATGTGAGCGTATACAGCATGTTGTAAGACATGCTCTCATCCATACCTCCTCCAGTGTTATTATACTATACAGTCGATATAAAAAGTGAACACAAGGTTAAGTCCAAGCTTTTTCAGAACTTTAAAAGCAATAATGCAAAAAAAAAAAAAAAAAAGATTTTCTTCTATTTTCAGTGAAGCCATTCTTTGTGAAATGTTCATCTGACGTCTTTCACTGAAAATTACAATGTGCTGAAATATCCAGATCAACTCCCATTCAGTAGAATGGACCACTAGACCAGTGTTTCCCCAACTGTTTTTGTCTTGTGTACCCTCCAAGCCTTTTAGTCATACCATGAGTAACATACATGTTGATAATTCTCCAAAAGTAGAATGTAACACAACTGTTCTGATTTTGGCGCAGCTGTGCCACAGGTTATAGTCTCCCTGGGGAAACTAGTTGTAGTGCACACGTTCCATTTCATTTTCTGGCTTATTCTGAAATAACTGAGAATATTTACTTAACTTAGAAATTAAATGTTTCGACGTACCCCCTATAATTTGTTTGTACATCTACCCTGCACTAAACTGCTGATGACGGATGAGTTGAATTTTGCTACCTGCCCCAACATTTTGCAAAGCTACATTTGGAATTTTTTATTCACAATGGAAGAAATAAAATACAATACACTAAAATTTAACTTTGTTTATGATTCACTTACAAATCTCCGACTTTTTCTTGGAGGCCTTCTTCTTGGGATCCTGGGATTTTGGTGCAGCAGTAGTGGTCTGCGCCGATCCCACTGGGGGCACGACCATGATGGGGACATCTTTAGTTTCAGCTCCAAGAGGCGGGGTAGACTTGGTAGATGCTGATGACTTGGTTTGTGCTGCTGAGGCCTTGGTTGGAGCAGCAGAAGACTTGGATGGTACTGAGGTGGACTTTGCTGAGGGAGGGGCAGACTTGGATGGGGGAGGAGCAGACTTGTCTGCCGGCGCGACAGACTTGTTTGGGGCGGGGGCAGTCTTGTCCGGGGCGGGGGCAGACTTGGCCGGGGCGGGGGCAGACTTGGCCGGGGCGGGGGCAGACTTGGCCGGGGCGGGGGCAGACTTGGCCGGGGCGGGGGCAGACTTGGCCGCTGCTGTGGCAGACTTGTTTGGGGCGGGGGCAGACTTGTCTGACGCGGAGGCAGACTTGGGAGAGGCAGGGGCAGACTTGTCCGCCGCCGCGGCAGACTTGTTTGGGGCGGGGGCAGACTTGGCCGGGGCGGAGGCAGACTTGGTTGAAGGAGGGGCAGATTTTGCTGAGGGAGGGGCAGACTTGGAAGAGGAAGAAGCAGATTTGTTTGAAGTAGATGCCGGGGAGGACTTAGCTGAAGCAGGGGACGCCTTGGCTGGACCAGATGCAGTCGATGGGGCAGCCATTGTTTTGGTCTGGACTAGTGCAGGGGCTGGCGAGTGTTTGACCGGTACGGGAGCGGCAGCGAGTGGACTAGATATCTTGTCAGACTCGGTCCTGACCGACTTCTTCTTCTTTTTGTCTTTAAGTGAAGGTACAGGTGAGGGCTGAGCAGGAGTCGGGGTTGGTTCAGCAGCTTTGGGCTGTCGGTCGGCTGGTGCAGGTGTTGCATTTGGCTTCACCTCAGGAGCTGGAACAGATTCGGGGGCAGGAGCAGGAGCAGTAGCCACAATTGGGGCAGCAACAGGTTCAGGGACGAGATCAGCTTGACTGGTCTCATCTGTTTTTCCAGATTCTGGGATCATTCCGTTGGGTTTTTCATCCTTCTTCTTTCCACGGTTCTTTTTGTCAGCTGTTTTATCCTTCTTCTTTTTCTCCGTGCGAGATGACTGTATATTACCTAACTCCCTACGCTGTTTGGCCAGTACCTCTTCATAAGAAGTCTCCTTCATAGAAAAGGTGGAGACAAGAGCGATACCAACTACAGAGATCACCATGAATCCACCAAAAACCATTATCCCGAGGGTCTGGGGGTCATAGATATCCATTGTTATATTTTTTTGTTCACCTAAAAAGAGAGAGAGAGACTTTTCACCGTGGACTGTAAAGACAAAAATGAGTGGTGCAGAAAGACCAAGACCCCCAACGAACCACAAATAATGAACACACCAATAAAAGCCTTAAAAATGTCTATTTTTTTAATAATCTGAATGCAATAATATACCTCACAGTGTATTGTGTGTTGTGTGTTTACACTTGTATAACAGTTAATGTAAAATGAATAAAAAAATACTCAAATGCGCTTTTGTTATGCCCTTCTTATTGCCTGTGGATATTCTCATTCATCCAGGTCATTGTATTCTCACTGCATTGAATCAATTGCAGCCCCTATTTAGGCTTATTAGCCTAAGTAGGGCTAAACAGTAAGAAAGTTACATACTCTTGCAACCAAAATCTAAATGGGAATGACTACTGAACATGACATCAATCGCCAAACCACAGCCGAGACTGCCTGCGGTGCAACAAATGCTGAATACTGAATAATTCTGAATTCTGAATACAAATTTTGAATGCTTCTGAATACGTACTTTTAAACAAACTCGCAACACAATACGAAACAGTTTGAAAAAAAAAAAAAGCAAATGTAATGCCTCGTAAAATTAAACTGAATATCTTTTCAGATACCTTAACTTGTGCAATTTTCTTTCCACCTACAGATTGAAAGCTTTTTACCCCTAACTGTCTTAAGGTGTCGCTGTTCAGCACTTTATAAAACTCTTGCCTTGAGGCTACCAAATCTGCTAACTGTGAGGCAAATGGCAGCAAGTTTAAGTATCCAACTCCTCTACTAAGTGGTCCCCAACCTTTTTGGATCCACGGACCGGGTCGTGTTCTCACATACAGTACCTCTGGCGGACCGGGTTAGGTGTGATGGGGCTGGGTAATGTACGTTATAGCGATCTCCTGCTATTTATTTATTAATTATGTACTTTTTACAAAACTAAGACAGGCGCAACATCAAATTAAAAGCGCAAAATGAATACTAGCAGTACAGGCCTGGAGTTTGTTTTTCAGAGAGAAGACAGGCAGTGGATGTGTGGATGACAGGCAGTGCGCTAGCATGAACTAACTTGAGGTCATGCACCAAACAAATGGACACATTAGCACCCAATAACGTCAACAAAACTTACCTCTATGCATTCCCACACAGTATCAGCATTTGGGGGACAAATATGAGGTGAAAAGAAGAACAACAAAATACAGTATAAATTAGCTAAAATAAGAACGTTTAGCTAGATTAGCTAGATAAATAACCAAATGTGGTTAACATTTTCTGCCAATTCAGAGAAATAACTGCAGCACGAAGGAGTGCATATGCTTTTGCTCCTTTTTAAATGTGGATAGGGACTTTTTTCTTTTTTCAAAAGTACATAAGGGTAGAGTTGCTTGACGGTGTCCATAGGCCTTAAAAGGTCTACAAACTGCTCAAGAGATGGAGAGTCATGAGTTTCTACAACTTCCCACTTTGTCACGTACCGTATATTAGGGAATACACACACATGCACACAGTCTACTGATGAATGTACATTTTAAAGAGAATATTTTTCCCCGGCAGATTTACACTATGATCATTGACTCGAATCTCACAATCTGCATTTATACAGGATCACGCGAGTGAATTCGTTGATTTTAATGTCTTCCATCAGCATTTTCGTGTAGATAATTAGACGCTGAAGTGACAAACCACCACATACAGGTCAAAGTGTCTGTGCGTGCATGTGTCGAGCAAAGTCAATACGTGTACGTTGCACACAGCAGCAGCAGCAAATTTCACTCACACACACATTTGACGCATTGCTAACACTGGACACTTTTTATTCTATATTTGAACAAAAACGCATCCAAGACTTCCGCATATTCATTCGATATCTGTGTATTCCTGAATGACTGTACAGCACCGACTAAAAATACTGCAAAATTGAGGACAAGAGCAAGAGCTCTATTAGTGTCAAAACATGCTTTTTTAAGCAAACGAGGTGTGCATTTGAGGAAACAATACGTGCGTTACATGCTTTTAATCACTAATTTGCACGCTAGCATCTTAGCTAATACAGTGAATCAATGAACTTGGCAAGCGTCTTGAACTTTTTTAGAATGACGTGTCAAAAGAAAATCATCCAAAATGTTATGATAGCTGGTGCGGACGAAACAGACGGCGGACAAAATCGCCAAAAATCCTTTATATGAAGTTTAAAATAGCTTATGTGCACAAGTAGGCAGCTTTAGGGTTAGCAGCAGATAGCCTGCCAAGCTAGTACCGTAGTTGTCGCTGGCTTTATGAATGTGAAAATTCTTATCCCCGCACTTACCTCGCTAATGATGAGAACGTTGTCTGCTCGGCTCAAAGAAAACTGAGTGACGGAAGACTGCTTGCAGTTTAAGATGGAGCAGCTTTTGGGTGAAGTTTCCGGTATTTGCAGCGGTCTAGCTTAGTTGCTTTTTCCCAGATATCTCCCCCTAACTCCACTGGGCAATCGCTGGACTACTGTGAAGTCGTGGCACTTCGAGCTGGCTAGACGTGCTGGCCCTGTGCCCCAGATAGCTAGCGTTAATCCAGGAGGCTTCCGATTGGCTGGAAGGCATTCATACCGGAAATTAGAAAGCTGGGATTTGTAGTCTTTAGATCGCTTGCCTTATGAATAGGCTTACAGTTCATACAGTTCAGTTCTGTCAAACAAAGGGCAGCTGTTTAAAATGAGAAGGGATTTGCTCAAGTCGTTGTAAGTTTGTATGTCCGCATCTTTTGTGAAGAATCGTATTCCGTAACTTTAAAAGGGAATGTTTAGACTTAGCAATTACTGATACCCTTACAGAAAATTGTCAACATACTTACTTTACTATGCTATTAATAAAGGGGTGGAAAGAGTCCTAAACTATTGCAAAAAATCGTCCTACATTTGGTGCATTTTTTCTGCATATGAAATTAATATTGAATCAATTGTATTGGTCATATTGTACCGGGGAGTCAGATTTGTTCTATATACCGCAATAAATTCTCGTTCTATTATACTGTATGGTGATCATTACAATGATGGATCAAAATCCAACTTTTATTTGACTTTTGAGAACACTATTCTTTGGAAATCACCAACCAGCAGTCTTTCCCTCACACCAGCTAAGCTGGCCAAATTGATCAAATGTGCCTTCAGTCTGCTCTGAAATATAAACAAGTATATCGGAATACAAATATTGTGTAATAAGATTAAATATTTGCCTTGTTGGTGTTAACATGATGATCATTCAGAATTTGAGCTGTGTTGGATTGCGTGCCTGCGAAAGACAGGACACACTGACCTGGTCAAAGCGTACACTTAAACCTTCACACACATTTAGCATTTAGTGTTTAAGACACAATTCTCATGAGGATAGAAGGTGGTAGAAAGATTAACGTCTGTACTCAAATTTGACTTGTTCAATTTGATTTGTTAATTGTCCATGGAACCAAATGTCTGTTAAGTTATAATAAGAAAGATAGAAACATATAGACCTAACCTGGGAAAAAAAAAAGTTAACTAAAACCTTGCTTTATGACAGTACAATATATCAACATAGTGTAAGTATCCAGATACACAAGCCAACACAAGAGCAGCCATGGTCTTTGGACCATAGTCCCATGCTATCTAAAGCTGTTTGCTCTGAGGAATTACACTTGCCAAACTTACCTGTTTGTACTGATAAGGTGTAAAACGCCCATTGGCTCAAAACATCTGTAGTTTTTAGCCAATCAGTGAAAACTTACAGGTCACTATGACACGACTGCAAGACAGCTGGCTTGTGTAGAGTAACCTGTCATTGTGGCCGATGTGTTTTGGATCATTGTCCTGCTGCAGAACTCAAGTTAGTTTCAGCTTGCGGTCACGAACAGATGACCGGACGTTCTCCTTCAGGACTTTTTGGTAAACTGCAGAATTTATGGTTCCACTTATCACTGCAAGTCTTCCAGGTCCTGAAGCAGCAGAACAGCCCCAGACCATCACACTACCACCACCGTGTCATGTTGGTTTGATGATCTTTAATGGGAGACACACCTTCCAAAAAGTTCAACTTTTGTCTCGTCAGACCACAGAGTATTTTGCCAAAAGTCTTGGGGATCATCAAGATGTTTTCTGGCAAAATTGAGTCGAGCCTTAATGTTCTTTTTGTTCAGCAGCGGTTTTTGTCTCGGAACTCTGCCACGCGGGCTGTTTTTGCCCAGTGTCTTTCTTATGGTGGAGTCATGAACACTGACCTTAACTGAGGCAAATGAGGCCTGCAGTTCTTTGGATGTCGTTGTGGGGTCTTTTGTGAACGTTTGGATGAGTTGTCACTGTGCCTTTGTGGTAATTTTGGTTGGTGTTTTCGCCAATTTTTGGATAATGGCCTCACTGTGGTTCGCTGGAGTCCCTTTAAAGTCTTTTAAATGGTTGTATAACATTTTCCAGATTGAAAGAGGTGGGGGGTCGGGGGGTGGGGGTTTTGGGTGTTGATGGAACATTTAGGTGTGGCAAACATGCAAAAAAAAAAGTTATTTTTCACACCACTGTATATGTTTAGTGTTGTACTCTTGTTCTACATGTGGAAGTTCCATGTCATCAGGGTGATGTATTTTTACCTGGTTTCATTTTTATGTTACTCCTAAATCTTGTGACTGGTCGGGTACGAGAACATCACAGGATCTTATGAATGCGATCTTATGAATGTCACGACTTTACAAAGTCCATGTACAGTATCTTGCCAGGATTCCAGCGGTAATCAACGACTCTTGCTCAATACTGTTGCTTGCTTTTTCTACAAAATGGCTGCCACAGTGTTTTTTCAGATGTAACGGTGTATGTGAACCGGAGAATGGCAATGGATGATTTTTTTGGTTTTCAGGAGCGACCTCAACCCATGGTCACTGCTCTTCTGCTCTCTTGTGAACAAAGCACAGCCAGACACTGGATTCCTCAATATTGAAACAATTACATACAATATAAAGTTTGCTGTTAATTACCACATAGCCAGTTTAGGGGGCCTCACGGCAGCAGTGCACGTTATTTGCGCATTTGCTGAGAAACAGTCCCCATACGCAAAACATGGGGCCCTACACAAGAAGGGTGGCTCTGGGCATAGCGAGGGAGGAGGCAGGGAAATCAAAGCAAGTCGGCCAAGTGGAGAAGAATGCAGATTTAACCTACACACAACGAGATTTATGGTGTATTTTATTAAATGAACATTAGTGCCCCAATGGGATGCAATATCATTTTAAAAGCCCCTGAATTGAGCAGGATAGGCCCCTTTAAGGGTTAAGCTTGTACCATTCTGCCATAGGTAGTCAATTTGTGTAAAGGATGTATCAGAGTATTGAAATTTGAGAAATTGATAAAATTACAATAAACAGAAACGTAGCAATTAATTAAGGCAACTATAAATATTTTATTCTCACTACCTGTAGTTGCGGGTTGAGTGGTTAGCATGTTGGCCACACAGTCAGGAGATCGGGAAGACGTGCGTTTGAATCTCCGTTGGGCATTTCTGTGTGGAGTTAGCATGTTCTCCCCGTGCATGCATTTGCAGGTTTTCTCCGGGTACTCCGGTTTCCTCCCATATTCCAAAAGCATGAATGTTAGGTTAATTGGAGACTCTAAATCAGGGGTCACCAACGTTTTTCCTTGTGAGAGCTACTTTTACAAAATGAAAATGGCCAAGAGCCACTCATTTTTGTAACATTTATTTTCAGAGCTTATTTTAAACCCAAACAAAGCAAATATGCTTGTTTTACCAGAACATTAACAAAATGCTGGTGTCCACAACTCACATTTTGTATTTCAGAATGCATTTCTTTCATTATTAACTGAAAACCTGAATGAAAAGCAGGCTTGCGGGCACCTCATGTGGTCGTGGGGGGCTACCTGGTGCCCGCGGGCACCACATTGGTGACCCGTGCTATAAATTGTCCATAGGTATGAATGTGTGTGAGAATGGTTGTTTGTCTATATGTGCCCTGTGATTGGCTGGCGCCCAGTCCAGGGTGTACCCCGCCTGTCGCCCGAAGTCATCGGGGATAGGCTCCAGCATACCACCGCAACCCTAGTGAAGATAAGCGGCATAGAAAATAAATGGATGGATGGATACCTGTGGTTGCAGTGGCCAAATACTTGTCTACAGATCAACAGTGCCATAGCACCATCTAGTGGTACAGCAGCTACTTCAATATTAGCCTCAAACAGGACCCCACAGTGGTTTGTTCTTTTCATTAACTTGCTTAAAGAATTTCACAGCAGACCAATTTTGGGAAAGTAGGATTTATTCAATATTGCTACAAATGTATAAAATGCTAATGTTGCGTTAGAAAAGCATTGCATAAGGAAATTCACTCTGTATCAATTACAAATACATTCTTTCAGAAATCTATCATGTATTAACACACCACTGTGCTTTGTGATGATTGTGAAACTTGTTGTCTTCATAGCACACCTTTTCATAATTGTTTCAATACCTGGGAAACATAATGGGCCTACTACATGAGACCCCATCAAGGCGATAGAAGATATAGGGCAAAATAAGGTCAAAATATCAGCAACATTGTAAATGGAACGATTGGCACAGTTAGTAGGGAAGTTGCCAACAAAATATGTGAATGATGGTATTTTCAAAATGCATGCGTATATAGGATGCCGTGCACTAAAGTATCATCTAGGATTGCTGAGAATGTGTTGGCAGACCCTAATTCAAAACTATTCTGATGAAAATAATCAAAATCGTACAGATGTGTCAGACTACTCACAAGAAAGATAAATGAAAAAGTAATTGCGCTGAAGCATCAATGAATTGGGATTTCTGTTGTCAAAATAGTATGAAAATGAGATGTTACAAGAAAAAGAAAACAACAGTGATAGTCAATAATATTGGGTTGGGTGTGAAGAGTATGCGCTGCGGACCAGAGAACATGGATTGAGTAAATATAAGAATGCTGTGCTAAAGCAATAGGTTAAGAGGCAAGTGAAAGCCAAGATGGGGTCTGTGTGAGGCCCCAGAGACGCCAGATTTCATTGGCCATAACTGGTCACATGGCAGTTAGGACAAGAATACTGTCATTTGCTGTCAGTTGCTCTTAAGCAGTTCAATACACCCCTGCAATAGTGTCACATTGCTCTGTGGAAGAGGAACAAAAAAATGCATTTATTCTTTCTTTATTGGGTAGCAAAACATTCAAGATGAGAATACAGCCACAAGGCATCCAATTACTCAACAAAAAAAGATGAACTAAATCCGACAGTTGCATTTCTCCTCACACAAAAGTCTGTTATGCGACCCATTACACTACCAGTGGCTTTCTGTGTTATGTTTTGTATTTATCAACATTAGCAAACAATCCTAAAGGCTATGACCTCGAGGAATATTTTTAAGGCTTAAGTCAGCTTCAAATGATGTATTGTAAAATTAAAGGCCATTACATGTTATCCTTGCCCCTTGTCTCTTTGAATGTCTGCTTGTTTTTAGTAAAGAATGCCTGAATGTATCACACTATTGTGTGATGGTACTGTATGTGAAAAGTCAGTCTGTACGCCCTTACAGTTTTTCACAAAGTGACTGCTGAAAATTGAAGAGAAAGATTAGACTACTCACCTTGGCATGTTTAATCTCCAGTTCGGCCATCTCGATGAGATTCTTTCTAAACGCCACAACTCGCCTGCCCTTGAAACTTGTGAGCTCTGCAACACACACAATGAGGTTTGTATTGTGCATAATAATAATCACACAAGAACAGCTGTTGTGTGGGAAAAAAAAATCATTCCTTTGCAAAAATAATAATGCTCAGTTTTAATTGACACTGTCAAGAGAGGTATGCTTTTTTTGTTAATGAAGTGGTAGTTTTCAGTAAGAGGTGTTTCTAGTATTTCGATTACCTTATTTAGTTACATGAGGTGTGCAGGTGCCTTGACAGCGAACATACAAAAACAACTGTGCAATGAATTCAATGGTCTCAATTAGGGCTGCAACTAACAATTATTTTCTTAGTCGATTAATCTGAAGCTTGTTGTTTCGATTAATCGAGTAACTAGTTAGGCCCCATAGACGGATCAAATCAATATGAATCAAACCCAAACAGTTAGTGCTTTGGTGCGTAACATATCAGAAAAGAGGCAAAATTGTTGATCATTGTTTTCCAAAGTCAAAGCTGATGTGGGTGAATATCTTGCTTTGCCTAAAACATAAAGACAATAGATCTGCTTTCATGGATGACCACAACATTTTTTAAATATTCACATTTGATTTTTCCATATTTAAATAAAAAACTAACTAATTGAATACCACAATAATTGTTGATTAATTGGATAATCGATTAATCAATTTGATTAACTGTTGCAGCTCTAGCCTCAATTGATTCCATATGGATGCACAAACCTTTCTTCCCAGACTCTGAGAGCTTGTCAAATTTCTGTAGACACTGCTGCTGGTGTTCCTCCGCCTGAGGAATGTCCTTACTTTTCAGTCGAGCCTTATCCAAAGCCTTATTGGAGTTCTCATAGTCGACCAACGCTCGAGCTCGTCGGTAGAGAAGATCCTAAAATATGTGTTATAGACAGGGCTGAACATGAGAACCAAAACGAGATGTATTTACAAAAACAAACAAAATATTTCAACCTTTCTCCAAAAGACAATTAAATATGCAGAAATATAAAACTAGAACATTTATTTGAAACGTATTGTGTTAATATTTGCTTTGAGGCACCTAATTTTTCATTTGAAATTTTATTTTTTTATTTTCATGTGGACAGAAGGTGTGACTCATCACTTACTTTTGCTGCCTGAATGTCTCGCATGTAATATCTTAGTAACTCTGTGAGCTTGAGCTCCTGATCAGACGCTACTCGTCCCTCCACTTTCTGTGGAGAAACAAAGAAAAAAAAAAAGAATAAAATACAAATATAGTTCATGGTCAAAACAGTGTGTACATTCAGAGATATACAGTATATAAACCGTATTGACCCAAGTATAGGGTGCCATTTTTTCCAATAAAAAGGACAGAGTACAAGCAGCATAACCATGTGACATCAGTGCAAGATGTTGGCACCCACTGTTGCTAAATAACCTATTTCAGTTTAATTGTTGTTTTCAATAAATGACTTTTTCAAAACACTTTTTGTCTCACTCCCCCTTCTTGTGTTTGCATATTGTAGCTCTACTTAAAACCTCATTAAGATCCAAATGTGCAAAATGCAAATTCTAGCAATTTTTCAACTATATATATACACACACACACACGCACGCACGCACGCACGCACGCACGCACGCACGCACAGCATTTAATGATACTCACTCTGAGCTTCTCAAACAGATCTGACAGCTTCTCCATGTGCCTGAAAACAAATGAAAAAAAAACTCAATCCAATGTTAGTGATTTTAAAAGTGTTTTGAACATTAACCTTACATGCACTGTGTGCATGTAAACACAATGCAACCGGTATTTATTCATTCATTGTACAATTTGCTGCACCCACTTCCTATTTGCTGTACTATCTTCAGCAGAAAGTGTGCTCAGAGTGGCCGAGATCTGAATGTAATCCTCTGCTATATCTGAAACAATAGAAAGAGGCACAGGAAATCTAATATTTGAATAAAGATTCTGTAATACTGTGATTCATTCATTCATCCTCCATCAACTGAACAGTCAAAAAATTAAGAAAACCCCCATACTTTTGTGTGTGCGGGTCATTTTCTCGGCTTTGGCAGTGGAATCTTTAATTTTGCTGTAGTAGTCAAGAAGGAACGTCTTCTCCTGCTCAAAAAAGTCATCCACTTCCTGTGTGGGAAACAACAATGAAAGAGGAGATGGTTAGGACTCTTTTTGGCTGAAAAAGATTTTATCGATTCAGGAAGATCACGTCGAAGCCAAACCTTTATTCCTGAGATAAGGACTTCGTCAGCTGACTTCACCATGTTTTTAAAGAATCCTCCAAACATCTCCTTGGCATTCTTTCTTCTGACACTGAGCTAAAATTAGAAAACGTGGGAATGTAAATGCACATCATCCTGGTCGTGACATAACATATTTATTGAAGAAATTACTATGTAAATAGGACATGACAAATTATTCAAAATAATTGAATTTAAGTATAAAACAGTAAAACACACACATTCTGCAAACACACCGAGGAATGAAACTGTCTCCATAGATAAGCATGACTGCTGATCACAGCAGGATGGTGTGTGTCACAACTGTCCCGTAAAAAACAAAAAAAATACTTCCCCTCTTTCCAACAGACAACTGAGAAAAGGAAGTCAGCATTATACGGTACTTACATCCTGGTCATACTCTAGGAAAATCTGGAAGTTTCGGTCTTTGCTTAGAGTGGGATGAGAGGATAGCCTCTGCAGGAAAATTTCATGCACTTGGACAGTTTTCTTGAACACAGCCAGGTACTCACTGAAAAGAACATATATGAAGAAGGTTGAAAAGCAATCCAGTTTTGCCAAGCGTCTATAAATGATATAATGTAAAAGTCAAGTTTAAAAAATGAATCATTAATGTGACACTCACGCTTCCAACTCCTGCTTCATTTTCGTGTACTCTTCCTTGGTCATAGTGGCTTCACCTTCTCCCAGTTTGTGCATCTTCTCTCTTGGACTTTCAAAGTCAGGCTTTGGGGGTGCTGGGGGAATCTAAGGATAACCATGACCATGATAAAATGGATTATGGTCTTTTCCCCGTCAAGATGATTCCCCACCACCAGAAGTCGATTCCCCGTCAAGCATTCGCCCACAAATATGGCAAGATGTTTCCCTGTCAGTATAGAGTCATTTCCCCGTCAGACTACAAGACACAAACTTACCGTATATAAATCGAACAATATCACCATCATCCGAACCAACAACCAGGCTCGCCGCGAGAGACTGACCTTCTCCTTATTACCCCAAAGAACACTTGGGGTGTGTAACTATAACTTCCACACGAATAAAAACGATTGTAAATATTTATGCATACTGGTTATGCCGTAAGAACGTACATACATGGGTCAAAGCCTACTTTTTGATTTATATACATCTGTGTCTTGTTGTCTGATGGGGAAATGTCTTGCCATATTTGTGGCTAAATGCTTGACAGGAAATCGACTTCTTATGGCGGGGAATCGTCTTGATGAGGAAACGACCATATACCTGATAAAGTCAATGTCCCTGTTCCCCATAATTTGTAAAAGAACAAACAACAACAAAAAAACTAAAACAAAACATTTTATTACTCACTATAAGGCCAGCATAATCTTCTGTCTCAACCAGAGTGTCATGTAGCCAAATGAAATCTTCATGCTGCCTGGGAACAGAGATTTCTGGCTTCTGGAAAGTGGTAAGTGTAGTCTAGGAACAGAATTTATTGATCAGTGCTTTACAGGAAAAGCTTTCACCATTGTGACTCTCAGATGAGATGTCATAGTAGAAGTGAAATGTTACCTTTGTGTGGACCGTAAACTTGACTTTGTCCCTCTCACAGAGGGCATCAGGAATGTCAATAAGCAGAGACACATCATTACTCAGGTCCACAGACACTGAGCGCATCTATGGAGAATCAACAGACTAATGTAACACCAATCCTAACTAAATACATTGCAGCAACGATTACAGAGTGACAAAGTCTAACTGTGTCAGATGTTATACATTGTTCCTCTGTTGAATTCTATCAGTCTTGAATAACTGTACAGAGCACCAAGGGCAACTTTAAAAAAGAAAAAATGCATGCATCAGCATTTCTTGAACTGTTTCTATGAAAACCACTATACAAGTGATATTAGCCGCTGTTAAAGATAGACACATTTCGTTCATTGTCACTACAGTAAAAGACATGTTTGTACCACTGTTAGAAAGCACATTCAGTCTGTGTAATTCACAACGACGCCTTTAACTTTTTCTTCATTCATAGTCCCACCTTATGCTAGAGACATTTGAACTAGTTTTGTAAATGAGACGATGCTAAGCTTACAGCTGGTGGCTAATGGGAACAAGTTAGCAGTGCTAGACACCAATCGTTTATAAAACTTATTTTAGCACGTGAAATTCCACAATAACGTCCATTTTCTGGCTGCGATACGTTTGACTTACCTTTTCCTTGTCGGTTTGGTCTAAAGTGCCTGTCATAGCTGGAAAGAAGTCGAGTGAAGAAAAGTGTCGGCAGGGCAGGAAGCGTTGTGTATGTGTAGTGAGCAGCTAGCGGCTTGACGAGCTGTCAATATTCTTCCACTTCTTCCACTGTTGATTGACGAATCGGACACCGGAGGATTTTTCACTGTGCAGTAATAAAACTGACAAACGGTACTTCAACTATATCATATTTCTATATATTTGTTCAGACGTTAATTAAATTATTTGTAAAGCAACCATTACTGCTACTGTTTAGTTACCACAAAGTGATGGTAACAAGAGGCCGACAAAATTGTAACAAAACACCATATCCTCCCTATTTTGATACTCTGGCGGATGTATTTTAAGGACCTGAGCATTGTGGATAATGTAGTTTTCGCTTTGTATAAACGCTGTTTTTTGCCATGCTGAGAACTACAATGCCCAGCCATGTTTGCTGTGCAACTTTCACAATCGTTGCCACATGGTGGCGTAAGTACACACCAAAACGGTGTGCCGCCAGGCACCTACCATAATAGAAGAAGAAAGTTGTGGAAACCTTCGTGGCGGGCAGTTAGATCACCTGACTTGGGAACATGTTGAGACAAGTCCTGCTATAGAAATGCAAGTATCCCGACTATATTCACAATATGTACATCTAGGTAACAGTCAGATATAACACATGGTGTAAAGACGTGGAAAAAAATGTTCGTTCTTAGACGTTTGCCATCCGCTAGAGGCATTTCTGCCCGGATGCTTCAGTACACCTCCCTCACTTTCGGCTTTTTGTCAGCCAGTCATCGCCCCAGCTCCCGCAGGGGGCCGAGTCCATACAGCTCAGTGGACAGTGAGCGCTACTCTTCTCTTGTTAAGTCTGTCATGTCTAAGAGGGTCACGTCTCAAACACCCGAGACAATTAAAGCTGAGGATGAGCACATGTTCGGACCTGTTGTCAAGGCTGCGTCAAGACCAGAAACGAGGCTCCCTAAAACCATGCACCCATTCTCACACTGCGAGGACACTCCAGAAACACTGGATCTCGAGTCAGAACCTCCAATCCGGATCGTATTAAACCGGGATCAAGGCAGGTCGTCAGTACCGAGTGTGACCAGGATTCTTCAGGCAACACTTTCATCAGAGCAGCTCTTCTACCTGGAGAGATGGAAGAGGGGGATGGTGGCAGAACTGGGGGAGGAAGGCTTTAAAGAATACACTAAAAGTAGGTTTTGGAATATGCTGCTGAAAATTATGCTCACTGTGCTTTGTTACATCAAATTTGGTTTTTATTCAGATTTGTTTAGACAAGGGAAACTGTTCCATTCTGCCGTGGAGGAGGTTCTGATGGCAGGGAAAGAAAGACAACATGCACCACATCCAACGGAGGTGTTGGGATACATGGAGAGCATCTCTCACATACTGGAAGATGTTAGTGCTGCAAGAGCTATTGAAAGCACTGTGCAGCATGACACTCTCAACTATTTGGGAGTTGTGGACTGTGTGGCCCGCTACAAGTGAGTATTTGGTACACATTGTCAGTGTGTCTCCATGTTGGATTCACTTATATGCCCTTTCGTCCTTAGAGGGGTTCTATGTGTTATTGACTGGAAGACTTCGGATAAGCCAAAACCATTCTTGAGCAACACATATGACAACCCCATTCAAGTGGCAGCCTATGCAGGAGCCTTGAACAACGATGGCAAATACAAATACCAGGTAGTATCTTCTATTCTTATAGAATGTCTCACAAATGGGAGCAAACCCCTCACATTTCAGCAACCATTTCATTATACATTCTCAAGGGACAATACCGTAGAAATAAATCTTGGATATACTTTAGACAAGTCAGCATGCAGCTCACATAGCAGCATATATTTACTATCCACTGAAAATGAGTCAACACACAGCCATCATTGTCTAAATCGCTGTTGTTGACTTGAATTGTTGACTTGACGACTGTCAAACACGGTGGTGGTGATGATCTGGGACTGCATGAGTGCTGCCAGTAGTAGGAAGCTGCAGTTCATTGATGGAAACATGAATTCCAATATTTACTGTGTACTCTCTGAAGCAGAGCATGAGCTCATTTTTAACATAAGGAGAGGCCAAACACACTGGGGAACGTAAAAGTGATTGACTCCACACCTGAACCCAATTTAGTACCTGTGGGGCACCCTCAAACAAAAAGGTGGAGGAGTGCAAGGAGTCTAGCATCCACCAGCGATGTCATCATGGGGGAGTGGAAGCGGATTCCAGTAACCTTTGCAGCTCTGGTAATTTCCATGCCCAAAGGATTAAGGCAGTGCTGGATGATGCTGCCCACACTACATTTTCATCGTTTGGACATGTTCACTCTGAGGTGTACTCACTTGGTGTATGTTGTGTGTTGAATGGACAGTAAATCTATACTGCTGTACAAGCTGTACACTGGCTACTCTAATGTGTTTTCAAGTTTCATTTCTATAGTATTGGCCCTTGAGAATATGTATTAAAATGGCTGCTGAAATGTGAGGGATGTACTCACTTTTGTGAGATGTTATAAGTGATTAAATTATATTTAAGTGCAGTTCATCATTCCCCACTCTTTGTTTTTTCAGGTGGAAAATGGCCTGATTGTTGTTGCGTACAAGAATGGCACACCGGCCCACGCACACAAATTGAACCCTGAGCTTATGTCAGAGTATTGGGAAAAGTGGTTGATTCGCCTGGAAGAGTATATAGAAAAGAGGTGAAAGCAGGTTAAATTGTATCTATATTTATGTGGTTGATTTAAGGATGAGCATAAAAATCAATGAATTAGTCTTCTCACGGCATTAAATCGATCAGGTTGGACTGTTCAAGACAATCTGAACAGTCCAGATTAGTGGTCGTCCGATATTTGGAATTTTGACGTATATCGGTATGGGCCTTTTTATTTAAATCCGACAGGCCGATATCAAGAAGTCAGTTTAAAACTGCGTTATTTCAGCTCAGATGCAGCTGTGCCACTCTTCTCTCTCTCCTGCCGGTTGCGACTTGTCTCCAGCATTGCTCCACCCAGGGCGCCATCTGATTGGTTAAGCAAGCCACAGCACGCGTTAGTGGCGGAGCCAATTTAAAGCGGACGCTGTCCTCACACAAACACACACGTGGCTGAGAGGGAAGTTTTCTCGTGTGGAGAACGTCCTGAGAGCAAACAAGGTCAAGGTAAATGCAGAAAACTCTCTCCAAATTGCAATAAACATCCCGGTGCTGTACATCTCACAACTACTAATGTTACAATAAGCAGCAGAATAACAAGAGCAAGAGTTACGATTATCGGCAGCTCTGTTAGATCGTAGTAACTCCCGACATGTCTGTGAATTACTTGAAAGAAGTCTGCTGATAAACCATCCATCTTCTATAGGGTCGCGGTGGCATGCTGGAGCCTATCCTAGCGACAGGCGGACCCTGGACAGGTCGCCAGCCAATCACAGGGCACATATAAACAAACTCACACTCAATTTAGAGTCGTTTTTGAATGTGGGAGGAAACCGGAGTATCCGGAGAAAACCCACGCACGCACAGGGAGAACATGCTAACACCACACAGAAGTGGCCAAAGGAGAATCGAACCCAGGTCTTCCCAGTCTTCAGACTGTTACTGTGTTGGCCAACATGCTAACCACTAGACCACCGTGCGACTAGATAACGTGATCGTAAAAGCGTGTGTGATTGAGAGAGAGAGCATTAAAAACTCAATTCACTTGTTTTATTGGAGGGAAGCACGCCAAGGTGGAGGCTGGTTAGTGTACCATAACAGTCTGCCGGTCTGGCTCTAAAGGCTCAGCAGACTATGTATTAGCAATGGGGAGAATGTATGTAATGTGGAGAATAGTGTGTGTTTGCGTGAAAGTCACATGAAAAACTGTACAGCTCCTGACGACTACAATAAAGGAATCTTAAGAGTGCAGTAAACACAAGCGGCAGCTCTGCAAGCTCGCAGTACCTCCCAATATGTGTGCGAATCACTTGAAACAATGCTGTTGGAAATATCAATGTGGAAACAGTCTGTGATTGCAGAAGCCTGTGTGTGTAAGAGAGAAAGAAATACAGTTCAGTCTTGTTTTATTGCAGGGAAGTACGCTAAGATGAAGGCTGAACAAATTCAGGAAGCTATTATATACGTTTTTATTTAACTTTACAAGAGTTGCTGTAGGGCTTGTCAACTACCTGTACCTTTTGTTGTACTTGAACATAAAACAAAAATAAGTTATATCTGTAAATATAAACGTTACCTTATTGACTATGGAAACATTTCAGGGATCTATTTATTTAAATTTTCATTCAACTTCTAAGAGATACTTCTGAGTCAAGGAACTCCATGCTCTTCTGATGCTTTTCTTCTATTTGGTGAAATAAACATGCTTTAGGCAGTTAAACGAAGTTAAGTGTTTGTATTATTCAACATTTTACACCAATTTTTACACTTCTACTGCAAATGAATATTGGCTCCAAATATCAGTTATCAGCCTCCGTAACTACCAGTAATCTGTATCAGTCATGAAAAACCCATATCGGTCGATCTCTAGTCCAGATGCAATCGATTCAATGCCGTGAAAAAACAATGATCTGAATGAATGAGAATGTTCACATGCAATTAAGTAGTCAGGGGAGGCACAATGGAACACACTATTTGGCTGCAGCCAGTAGAGGCGCTGTTGATTCAGTCTTTATCACGTGCGCGAACGTTCTATTATCAAAGCTGGCGGTTATCAAATGCTTGGATGTGTACGCATGTTTGTCAGTGTTTGTCATCCCAACATAATTTTTCCTTTTCATTTCAGCTCTAGTGAAGTCTCTTCCACTTCTTCAGAGAGAAGGTGAAATCTGGACAAGTCCATTTATTAGGCCATTGAACATAAACTTGGTCATGATGACAATTTTTCTTTAATCCCACCAGTTTTCTTATAGATGAAAACTTTATTTTCTGATGGTAAAAAGAGGGCAAACACACTAGGTTGTCTTTGAGGACTTTTATTTTCCATACTCTGGTCAAATTGAACCAAAATTGAAAATCAAGAATGTACACACTTTTCCAAATGGCATGTGAAACTTAATCACGTCTGAATACTGATAGTGTAACACATGTGCTGAAGATATCAGTAGAGAGTATCTTCTGCTGGTGGAATTTGTTGGAACTGCAGTGTGTGTATAATATACTGGTATTAATTTATCCTGAGGCATGCACATGTAACATAACTTCTAAATACTTTGCCAAGAAAATAAGTTGGACTTTTGTATTCATGTAATGGATATTTATTTCACTATTTTTGAAACATTTCTGTTAGCTTTGACTCATTGTAGCAAAGTAATGCCCTACAAACATCAATAAAGTTTTACAACTAAAACTGCTTGTTTTTCCTCTCTGTGTGTCTAGTGTTACATAATGCATAATAGAGAAGCATGTTTTTTTGCAGTGACTTTTGTTGATTATCTAGTGAAGAAGTTCTCCGTAGTACTTTATAATAAATTCTATCATGCATAAATGAAATAGTAAGGTTTTCTTCATACCAAGAGTTGGGTACTCTGATTTTTAGTACACCATGTCACAATAACTACGTTTATTTGGTTACACTGCATGATTATGCACATTAGGTTACAAAAAATGATTACTTTAAATTTCAATGTTACATGAATAAAAGTGTATTGATGAAGAAAAATTATATTAAAGCTCAAGTCTGAAGGTATAACGTACGATTGTATGTGCGATAGCTATGTTAGTGTCTTCAGACAATATTCTGTAAAATACTGTAAAAAAAATATTTTGGGTATGATTGGAGAAGTTATACTGGTAAGCTCAATGTAATGAAGTGCAACAAATTAATATGAAATGATAAACCACTTGAAAAATTAAAAACAATAAAATTTTTCAGTGTTGGATCTTAAGGAGGTTCTAGGTTGAGCTTCAAAATGCAAAAAGAAGAAATGGGAGTGAGACAATTTTTTTTTGAGTAAGCAATTTATTGGAAACAACTCTTAAAGTGAAATAGGCTGTTCATCAGCTGATCAAAAGTTTAAGACCGCAGGATTTAAAAGCCAAAATCTTGTCAAAAATGTGGATTCAGTGTCATTTTCTGTCAGGCATTCACACTGTCATGATATTTTGATGGCAAAGGCAAAAAAGCTTTCTCTCTTTGAACGCGGTCGGATTATTGAGCTGCATAAGCAAGGCTTCTCGCAGAGCGCCATTGCTGCTGAGGTTGGATGCAGTGAGATGCTCATTTTAAACTTCTTCAAAGATCCTGAGGGTTATGGGACAAAAAAACTGAAGTGGTATACCCCCAAAAATGTCACCGTCCCTGAACCGAAGGACCCGATTGGCCGCCTGTCAAGACATAGGACGATCCTGGGCCCAAATGAAGGTTGTTATTGGTGCCAAGTGCAGTCCAATAACAACCAGATGGCATCTGCGAGAGAAGGGTTTTAAGAGCAAAAAACATCTTCAAAGGCCTTGGCTCCTTCGACGCCACAAAATTGCCTGTTTAGAATTTGCACGAGAGCTTCAAATGCGGAACACTGAAATGTGGAAGATAATTTTATTCTCTGATGAGAAAAA
This sequence comes from Dunckerocampus dactyliophorus, assembly GCF_027744805.1. Classification (NCBI taxonomy): domain Eukaryota; kingdom Metazoa; phylum Chordata; class Actinopteri; order Syngnathiformes; family Syngnathidae; genus Dunckerocampus; species Dunckerocampus dactyliophorus. The sequence continues at coordinate 11,990,493 of NC_072832.1, read as the reverse complement.
AAATGCTACCTTAACGGCCCCGATGGCTTTTTTTGGAGTTATGGTCTGAAACCTTTCATCAGCTGATGAACAGCCTATTTCAGTTTAATGGTTGTTTCCAATAAATAGGTTACTATTTTTTTGTCTCACTCCAATTTCTTTTTTGGCATTTTGAAGCTCTACTTAGAACCTCTTTAAACTCCAAGAGTGCAAAATATAAATTCTTGCAATTTTTCTAAATTTTGATCAGAAGTGTAGGACCTTTGCCAAGTCTCAATGGGGGTTACTACAAGCTATAGACTTGACAAAGTAACAAAAGAAGTCATGGTTGAATTTATTGTCTGCTTTATGCTGCGTTGGGAGTTTTTTTTTTGTGCTAATGCCGTTTTGTTTTCCAGTAACGGGTAATCTATTTAATTACTATTTCAAATGTTACATAAAGTGAAATGTGGCACGTTATTATGCACTGATATCTATAACAATGATTCAGGCTCCGTTGTTTACTGCTGCTACACAAGAAGCTGGTTAACAACAGTTGTGGTTGCTCACGCTCAGTACAACACGAACCCCTAGTGTTTTGTACAGAACAGCAGGTCACGCGCTCAGGTTAACTATAATCTTATGAAGCATCTCTCAACGGCATATGCCGCTACAAAGCTACATCTGAATTCTTTTACATATTTGAAGGCATTTCAAAAAAGTAACACATAAAAATTCATCCCTTGTATCTCATAAAATTTATGAAGGAGTCATTTTTGAAGGAGTATTGATTTACCAAGTTTAGGCAGTGGTGAACAGTCATATAGTGCAATTATTAAAAGTGCAAAAAGTGATTTACGTTGCCACAAGGTGGCATGTGGCTCTCTTCAGGGCTGGGATTTCATCAGTCAGGACAAGTTTATTAAAATAGGACTTCATTCTCATTGTCAATTCTGTTGACTGGAGACGATGTTGGTCCCCTGGTTGACAAATTCACAATTGTCTGATTATAGTCACTCTTGGTACAGACAATTTACTCAGCTATGTTACAAATTATCTTTTGCTGATCACATGTAAGCTGATTTTCAAAATCACATGTTAAACTCAATCCATTGTGCTCTGTATGTGGGATGCTCAATAAAGCCCAGGTTTTTAAAAAGCTTATATGAAACCGTGTTTTCCACCTCAATGTAGCAGAACACTGGGTAACCTTGATCAAGGAGCCTCTGAGCCATGGTGTGGACCACCGCTTTGGCATAACCTTTTTGTCTGTGCTCAGGCAGAGTATACAACATGCCTATGGCCAAGTATTCATACACAAGGATCCATGAAACGGGCTGGCCCTGATCATCAGTGATGCAGCATGAAGGCAAGTTGCTGACCTGGAATTTAATTCTGTTGTACCCTTGTTCATTCCCTCCAAACTTCCAGGTTTGATTCACCAGGTCAACGTTGGAAGGAATGAGAGATGAAATCCTTGATTCAAGCTCACTGTAAAACAAAATAAGAATGTTAAGTTTGAGAAGATAAGATTATATGAAAGTATATGATTAAAGTAAAACTAAGTAATGTAGGTGTTTGGATGATATTTTTCTGAAGACTGACAGGAAGCTAGGTAAAAACTAAACTCTGTAAAAGTATAAAACAAAGCACTCACCCTTTGAAAACTGTAAATGACATTTATGGTGCCCCTTATGGGTTTTGCTCAAAATGTATTACAGATTTCCTCAAAGTTGTATAATCATAGGCCAAATGATAAATGATTCTCTACGGGCAATTCGTCTTGCTGCAAAGACGTTTGTGTTTTTAACCAATGTTGCTAAAATTTTACAGACGTGTGCCTGTCAGTAAAGGTGTGGACCAAATTCTGTGGTGAAGTTACAGCGAGTGTTTTGTAGAGCGCATTGAGTTGTGTGAGAAATTTCAAGTCAATCTGACTTATGTGGCGACATTTTAGGGGTGTAATGACAGCCACCATATTGTGGCATGTAGACATGATGATGATGATGGCATGATGACATGTAGACTACAGTTCATCAACATCCTATAATCCCTTAAACTGTATTGGTATTTTAGTTCATTTAGTCATTTTTATGATTGAAATGCTTTATTTAGGGCATGAATACGGAAAATTTAATATGCATATTTATTTATTTATTTTTTTTTACTAATAATAGGCCATAGTGCCCTGCGATTGGCTGGCGACCAGTCCAGGGTGTACCCCGCCTGTCGCCCGAAGTCAGCTTGGATAGGCTCCAGCGTGCCCCCGCGACCCTAATGAGGAAGAAGCGGTATAGAAAATGGATGGATGGATGGAATAGGCCATCGTCAAACACAAAACAGCAGTCATTTATTAATTCATACATTTTTGAAAAACCGCGATAGAAGGAGGGTGTGATGTTCGAACTGCAAAGTGGGAAGGGACAGCTGTAATTGCATTTAGAATCATTTTCTGCATTTAAAGTTATAAAAACATGTTTTGTGTTAACATTTTTGGCTTTACGGAACTGATTAATTGGATTTACATTATTTCTTCTGGGAAAAATTGATCTGGTTAGCGTCCATTCCGTTCCAACCTTCTGGAAAAAAATTATGACACTAACCAAGGATCCACTGTCTCGGTCAAATGTCACATGGTCATATGTTTGTGTCAGTAATTCATATACAATTAATTGCATTGTTGAGCAGCGAGACCCCTTCCTGTGTCGCAGTAATTTCCATTTCTGGTCTATGGGTGTGATCACACTTTTCCTGTTTGCCATCAATGGTGCATTCCCACAAGATTTGCCGACACATGACAATGGTTTAAATTCCAAGTGTTGTTTGACTTTTGAAGTATGTTTTTTCCAGAAAATCTGGCTTCAGCTCCAAACAGTACTACATGTGAGGTGTTCCACTATCATTTAAAAAGGGTGAGTTCACTTTCTAGCTCCACTATAAGGCCTCACATGCTCTTCTTCTGATTGGTTTGTATGGTTGAAACTGTCCTTATTTTTTCCTTTACTATGGCAAGCTGAAAGCCCTTATGTTGTGTGCATGTGTTTGCATCACGGTCTGTCAACCTGTCAAATGCTGGTGTGATCAGATGGCTACGATCGGGCAAATACAGAAGATGGGCAGTTGTCGTGGGTTTGTAGCTGACTTGTCTGCTAGATGAAACCTCTTTGAGCATGGGGGTATGAGAGTGGTCATAGCCTGAAATGAAATTGCATCTACTGTTACCATTTTCATTTACTTTTCCATGGGAAATACAGTTACTTTTTTAATTTAATTCATCCAAGCCTACTTTTAGATGCATGCACTGTTGTCCAGTATACATTTCCACACACAATACTTACACAATAGTGTCTATTATGGAACTGGATATTTAATGTTACTATTTTTGAATGTTTTTTAATTTTTTTGAGCCCCCTCTTGAATGACTTTTACGAGACATATTGTTGACTATAAAAAAAAATACCTCCAAGAATAAAAGGATCGCTCCAGTCAAATAAATCCTTCTCCAATAACATTTTCTTCAGAATCTGCTCATCCTTGCAGTAAAATGTTATCTTTTTTGTCCAATTCAAGGCTAGCTGTGAAATAAAAACAGTTTTAAGGTCAGGAGGAATGAAACAAAATATACTATATGCTGTATATACGGTGGTGTAAAACAGTGTTTGCCCCCTTCCTGATTTCTTTCTTTTTTTGCATGTTTGTCACACTTACATGTTTTAGATCATCAAACAAATTTAAATATTAGTCAATGACAACACAACTGACTCCAAAATGCAGTTTTTAAATGAAACATTTTATTACTAAGGGAGCAAAAAATTCCAAACCTACATGGCTCTGTGTGAAAAAGTGATTGCCCCCCCCCCCTTGTTAAAACATAACTTAACTGAGATTAATTGAGATCTATCAGTCTGGAAAAGGTTATAAAGCCATTTCTAAAGCTTTGGGACTGCAGTGAACCACAGTGAGAGCCATTATCCACTAACGTCAAAAACATGAAACAGTGGTGAAAACTTCCCAGGGGTGGCCGGCCAACCAAAAGTACCCCAAGAGCGCAGCAACGACTCATCCAAGAGGTCACAAAAGACCCCACAACAACATCCAAAGAACTGCAGGCCTCACTTGCCACAGTTAAAGTCATTGTTCATGACTCCACCATAAGAAAGACTCTGGGCAAAAACGGCCTGCTTGGCAAAGTTCCAAGACGAAAACCACTGCTGAAAAAAGAACATTAAGGCTCGTATCAATTTTGCCAGAAAACATGTTGATGATCCCCAGGACCTTTGGGAAAATACCCTGTGGTCTGACGAGATAAAACAAACTTTTTGGAAAGTATGTGTCCCATTACATCTGCGGTAAAAGTAACACTGCATTTCAGAAACATAACATTTTACCAACAGTAAAATATGGTGGTGGTAGTGTGATGGTCTGGGGCTGGTTTGCTGCTTCAGGATGTGGAAGACTTGCTGTGGTAAATGGATCCATGAATCCTGCTCTCAACCAAAAATGTCCGGCCATCTGCTCGTGACCTCAAGCTAAAACGAACTGGGGTTCTGCAGCAGGACAATGATCCAAAACATACCAGCAAGTCCACCTCTGAATGCTAAAGAAAAACAAAATGAAGACTTTGGCGTGGCCTAGTCAAAGTCCTGACCTGAATCCTATTTAGATGCTGTGACATGACCTTAAAAAGGTGCCTCATTCCGCAAAGATGAGTGGGCCAAAATTCCTTCACAGCGCTGTGAGAGAATCAAACCCTTGATTGTAGTTGTTGCTGCTAAGGCTGGCCCAACCAGTTCGTTATGTTTAGGGGGCAATCACTTTTTCCACACATGGCCATGTAGGTTTGGATTTTTTTCTCCCTTAATAATAAAACGTTTCATTTAAATACTGCATTTTATGTTCAGTTGTGTTGTCATTGATTAATATTTAAATTTGTTTGATGATCTGAAACATTTAAGTGTGACAAGCATGCAAAAAAAAAAATAAATCAGGAAGGGGGCAAACACTTTTGCACACCCGTGTGTGTGTGTGTGTGTGTGTGTGTGCGCGCGTATATATATATATATATATATATATATATATATATATATATATATATATATATATATATATATATATATATATATATATATATATATATATATATAGTGGAATACCTCAGGATCAGGTCGACAAATGATGACATTAAAATCAGGCCATGTATCAACAATGAACTGTCTCTTACTAGGTTTGTTCCTATTGTAAGCAGACAAGAATCCATAGACCTACAAAGACAGAAAATGAGCAGCAGCAGTTAACAAGCATAATGATTCATGCATTGCTCCAATAAAACATGAAAGTTGTTTTTACAAATGTTTGCAAGTTTACCTCAAAACTCTTGGGTAGGTCTTTCAGCAAAACATTCTCAGCAGCCATGACCTCATCTTTTTGTAGGACCTTCATTTTAGGGGAGCAAAGATTCCGTCACCCGCTGCTGTGTGCCGTTCAAGCTTCACTTGCAGCTCATTTCCCCTTGAATGATTTCAAAAACTCAGTCTTAATAAATCATTTACAGTTAATCGTCACAACTCACCTCCCTTCTGGGCCATGCAGCGCTTTTGAATGTTATAGTCATCATATAAAACAAATCAGGATCATTACGCAACTCCTGTGGCATGCAGAAGGACACACAATAACTCAAGAGTGAAAACACTTAAGAATTTAAAAACTCACAATTTAGTGTGCATGAACAAAAAAACAAGCACTTCACTTGAAGTCATTTAGGGTGTGGTATCACTAGAGTCACAAGATGGTGCTCCACCATTGCAAATGCTGCTCTGGAATAGCAACGTTTTCAATAAACAGAAACAGCTCTTCAGCAATAACTTAAATGCGTATTTATTATATTTATATTTAAGGTATTTTATTTTCACATGTACGGGTTAGAAGTGTTTTTTATGTTTTCAATATTTCAAAATTCTAAATAAATGTAACATCACTATATTAAATATTAATTAATTTAGTTAGTTTGATGGTTTATTTCAAACATACATAAAAGGTTACATTGGAGTACATCTTATATTTACAGTTCCACAATTCAACATGTCTGAAAAGGTGTAGGAAGAAGCACAACTTCTTTAACCCTACCCCTTTCCATATAACAGCAATCATTTCATTATTAACATTATTATTATATTCTTAATAGGATTTATTTTTATGCAAAAGGGTTACATGTTAAATTTTTTTACCCAGGCAAGGAGATAATTTTTTGGCCCTCCAGGGTTGCCACATCTACAAAAAACAATAAAAAAATGTTAAGTGGTTGCCAGAACATTATTTAGTGTTTCTGTTGTTGTTTTAGTAGATGATAATTCTATTTAAAATGAATATATTAAATGTGTTAAGGTGGCTTAGTCAATTTGGTCATTTTATTTCTGTGATGTCGTATTTTTTTTAGAAGAATACTCTAAAGGAGTAGTAAATTTGTATCGGTTAGGAATTTTGAGTTTCCGCTACGTGGCCAAGATGGCGACTATTGGGGGTTGTAAGGGTCTGTCATGCACACTCACCAACATGGGGGCGTTCTGAGTGCAACATCCGGGTACTGTCACTGCACTACATTTTGCCTTAGTACTTCTCAGTGAAAACGCACTTGTGCACTCAGAAGGCTAAGTGTAAGTACGAAAGTGCGCGAATTGAGATAGCCAATGTTAGCAGTGCAAATTGAGCTGACAATGTTGTTTGCCCCAGTGGTGTTATTGAAATAGCATTTTCCTACCACAACCACATAAAAAATCCCAATGCGCTGAACTTGATGAAAACTAACACAAGCACACTTACATATTTTAAGTGAATTATGTGAAGCCTGTGACATTACTCAGAAATTACAAGATCAAATGTCTCAACTCACCTCTGGTAAATTAAATCTGTGTTCCTTAAAACATGAAGCTAGCGAACTACTGAGAAAGAGGAAGTGATGTCCAGTTGGACGTTTGAAGCAACACAACTGAGGAAATATCAAAATAAAAGCGCCCCAGTACCATATTCACAGAGATGGGCGTATGTAAAATAAATAAACAAATTCAATAACAAATCGCCAAAATAAGAGTAGACTTATGTACAGATTGACTACGCGAATGCGTTTTGTGATGTAGATGTGCCTGACACATCTCACTTTAACAGCATTCAATCTTCTAAAGTCTAAAAACAATTAAATAAAGACCTTTACTTTGACGGCCAGTGATGACTTGCAAGTGATTTTCACTGTAAAATGCGTTGGTTGGTGACACTGGAATTCCAATGTAGTTAAGCTGCACATTTCATTTTGGCGTGTCCTTTTATTGTGGTCACCCGAAGACACACTTGTGCAATAATCGTGCTTTTTTAATCAGCTACGTGATATGCCACGCCTGTGAGATGGATGATTTACGAAAGCTCACGGACACAGACACATTTGTGACCAACTTTGAGAGAAAATAGGGCTTTTGTCTGCATACAAAATTTTAAGAAATTTGAATTCAACTCGTGAAAAATGGGAGAAAAACAAAAGTGCTAAATTATAGTTTTGTTGAGTGTAGAAAATGTAAATGTAAATTTAATTTTAAAAATGTGATTTTTTTTATTCTCAGTTGTATGAATTAAATTTTGCAAAATAATATCCAATAATTATATTGAACATGTTTAAAATGATTTATTTCATGACTGATTTCGGTATTATTTAATAGCATTTTCCATTTTTGAAAGGCGGATGGACGTTACTCAAATACAAAATATCCCTTAAAATACACCTAATGACCATTCCTTGAGTCACCAAATCTTCAGGAACTAACTAAATATTGTATATTTGGAGAACAATGTTGTACAAGAAAAAGAGTAACTTTACTCTACTCTTTTTCAATCTTTAAGAATGCCTCTCTTATTGACAGCTCTTTTATTATAATTTTTTAAATCTTGACAACCAAATCAGTTCAGCGATCAGTTCAGGTTAGCGATAAGTTCAGGTCAAAACGGCTAAATATTTTATCGTTTCAGCCTCTCATCCACACGGGAACGGCGTTCGGGGTGACCAGAAACTTTATTTTTTTAAAACAAATTCCAGAGTGGGAAAATCTGAAAATAAGCTTTGCTTTTTCCTACTCCTTTTTGGACATGCAAAATTGTGAATTGTACTATGTGATGTGCTACTGTTTGACTCATGCATGTTCAGGATTAAAACCATGAACCATGATAATAACAAGCCTAGTAGTGCTGCACAACTTTTATCAGCAGTCCGCAGTGCCCTCTACTGGTCAACATTATTATTATTTTTTTTCCCTTTTTTTTCCTCTACTGGTCAACATTCAAACTGGACGCCAACCTGTCTATAGAGGCCACCTGTCTATAGCGGCCACTTTTGCAGACTCCCTCTAGTGGCCGCTATAGACAAGTTTGACTGTATATAATGACTCGCAGAAGTAATTCCACTTTCCAAAAGTCTTCATGTGCCTTGGGAAGCGGAAGACGACGGACTTATGCACATGTGTTCTTTCTTATTCTACACTGTCAAAAAATGTAATTTAAATTCACAGTAAATTACCGGTTAATAACTGCATGACTTTTAATAACATTAATTTGTTGTGAATACCAATACAGGTTTACAATACAAGTTTACAATAAGAAATCAAAGCTATTTTAACTTGTACCCACAATCCATTGCGTCAAACAGAGAAGTTCATTGGCCATTGGCTGCCAGCTGTAATATTTTACAGTGTACGGTTTGGAGTGTCACTTGGTCTGCATGTCTGTTCGCAGCGCCACATGTAGGTGTGCTTTGTGTATTACATTGTCTTCAATCAGTGATACTTTCCCGTCTGGATGCAACTACATACTAATCCGGCACAGTGTGGACGCGACTTTTTTCAACCCGCCAAAAAAAAAAAAAAAAAATCCCAAGAACGTCCTCGTGTGGACAGGGCCTTACCAAGGTGAAGTCGTACCTACCCATGAACCAATTTGAAAGGGTCTTACATATGCTCATTTCCTCATGCCTGGGCTATTGTAAGTCCCTTTACTTTGGCCTTGACCAGTCTTCCATTCGTAGACTTCAACTGGTCCCAAATGCAGCCACTTGCCTGCTCACGGGCAAAAAAACGAACACATTACCCCTTCCTTCACTCCACTGGCTGGCTGTTGTTTGTAGGATTCATTTTAAGATTTTATTGCTTGTTTTTAAATGCCTAAATGGGCTAGCCCCCTCTTATTTTACTTATTTGCTGACTTTGCACACTCCTACTAGAGCACAGACATCTTGCAACCAGTCTCTCTTACATTGTCCCAGGACTAGACAATATAAGACAGAGCTTTTGCAGTCGCAGGCCTTTCGTTATGGAACTCTCTCCCTTTGCAAATTAAAAGATGAGCTCAATATCTTGAGCTCATCTTATTCTTGTTGTTAAATAAGCCCTCATTCAGATAATGAGAAACATTCCTGCAAAGTAAACCTTTTTTTAAAGTCACAATGCTGAAAAGGCACCAAATTGTAGGAATGACCCAAAGATGACCCGAGCTGCTTTTACAAATTAGATGTTTATTTCAAACGACGATGCCCTATATGAGGGATCCTCAATAAAGCCCATACTTTTGAAAATCTTATAAGAGACTGCGTTGTCTTCCGTTATGTAGCAGAACACTGGGTAGCCCTCAGCTAGGCGTCTCTGGGCCATGGTGTAGATCAACACTTTGGCATAACCTTTACGTCTGTGTTCGGGCAGAGTATACAAAACGCCCAATGCCGAGCATTCGTACACAAGAATCCATGATACAGGCTGACCCTGATCATCAGTGATGCAGCATGAAGGCAAGTTGCTGATGAGGAATGTGATGTTCTTGTGTGTTCGTTCAGATCCACCCAAATTCCAGTTCCGATTTATCAGGTCAACATGGGAAAGACTGAGAGATGAAATCCTTGATTTAAGCTTGCTGTAAAAACAAAAAATAACGTTACCAGTTACAGTGTCTCATTAAAGTGAGCACACCCCTCACATTTCAGCAGACAATGCCACAGAAATGAAACTGGGATATACGTAAGAGTAGTCAATGTACAGCTTTTTAAAAATAGAAGTAGATTTACTATGCACTGAAAATAAGTCAACACACAGCTCGGCGTGGGCTGGTTACCGGTTTCAAGGTAAAATGGTATAAAAAAAAGTCAAAAGTTTGACATATACAAAAATTTTCCATCTGTGGTTGGAGAAAATGTGTAGGTCCACTTAGAAATACTTTGTCATGTCCTGTGTTTCCTCGCAGTCGAAACTGGGCTCTGATGTGTTGAAAAGACGGGTGTGGTGAGACGTGTGCCCTCGTAGAGTTCCCGTAGCGTGTGGATTTCACCTGGCTTTGTAGCTATCAAACTAATTTGTAAGCACATAACGCTATACAAGTGCATTTTTGACATATTGACATGAATATCATAACCTAATAAAGAAAAAAATGGCACTGAATATTATAGTATAAGAGTGAATGCGATACGATGATCGGTATCAGAATCGGCAGCATTAAACTCTGATCGGAGCATCCCTAACTGTGACATTCTGAAGCAAAACTGTCACGTGTCTCAGTTTTCCAACATGATAGTGAACCAGCAGCTCTGTGATGTCATCATGTGGAAGTGGAAGAGGATTCCAGTAACAACTTGTGCAGCTTTGGTGAATTCCATGCCCAAGAGGATTTAGGCAGTTGGATAACAGTGGTGCTAACACTAAATATTCACAATTTGGACATGTTCACTGTGACGTGTTTAGACAATGAATCATTTTCAGAGAACAGTAAACTTAATACTGCTTTGCTTTCCAAGCTGTGCACTGGCTAATTAATCTAAGTTGTATCCAAGTTTCGTTTGTTACTATAGTAATCAGTGACGTGCGGTGAGGTTCATGGCTGCTGAGGCAGTGACTACTGTTAATACACGTTGCTCATTAAGAGAATAACAAGGAAACGAAGATAATAATTCACACAAAAAATGTCAAATACTTCTTAGTCCCATTTATTATTTTTTTTATGAACTGAAAACTTTGTGGTTTTACCTTTTTTCTGTATTTGAAGCACATGCATCCTATCCTTCTCCAGAAAAAGTTCTGACACTAAGTCTGATCACCTCCTGGTGAGCTTGGGTGTATAATCCTCTCCATCTTGGCAGTCAAATTCATTCATTCATTCAGCAGAGCATACAAATATGTTGTGTTTGACTTGCTGCTCTCCAACTCGCACTGCCGTCAACAAAAAGAGAAGAAAACACTGGCTTTTCCTCTCTATGGAAGAACGGAAGTGACAAGCACTATGCACGCCCCCCACCTCTCAGGATGAAGCGAGTACTGCAAGCGCAGTTTCTCTACATTTTATTGTCCGGTTAGCAAGAATGATGATGTCACGCTTACATTAAAGGCATTAGATGGGCTGTAGAAAGCCATGGTGTAAAACAAATGTTTGTGCAACATTATATTATTGGAGACCTGCTGACAAATAGAAACTGGCAGATGCCATGATCAAACTGAGTGGAGTCACTGAGTGCACTCAGCTGAGAAAAGACACTCGCGACAGCCACAGTGGCGAAGCTACGTGGTGGCCAGGGGTGGCCAGGGGTGGCCTCCACTCTCCGGCCACCTCACTGGCCATCTAGACATTTCAGGTATCAACTTATTGCCACGCCTATGTGAGTAATGGTCTCACCTTGGCCACCCCAATGAAAAATTTGCACTGCTGTCACATCTAAGGTTTCTGGCCTGTATTTCATCGTGCAAATTCAGCGATTTTTACTAAAGTAAATGTTAAAAACGGAATCATACAGAAAACATATTCATAGTACAGTTCAATGGACGAATATTTATTTTTTGTTATCATTATTTGTTTTTTAATTTTTCATCATGACAGCTGAGGCTCTGCCTCACTTGCCTCCCCTGACAGCACATCACTGATAGTAATGTCCCATGAGAAGATATACGTAATATATAATATGGTTAATAATGACAATGGTTGCTGAAATGTTGTAAGATACTGTATTTGAATTTGCATGTGTATGTGTATGTGTGTGTGTGTGTGTGTGTGGTATCATCTACACACCTATCAAATGTTGGTGTGTCCAGATGACGACTATCTGGCAAATACAGAAGGTTTGTCGAAGCCACCCAGTGGTAGCTGACTTTTCTGTTCAATGAAACTTCTCTGATCGTGGAGGTGTGAGAAACGTCACACCCTGCAAATAAATTGCACATTAAATTATATTACTTTAAATACACTTAGTCATTTATGCAATCATTACACATGTACTAGACACATTGGTTTTACATTTGTATACATTTCCCCCCCTTTTTTTAGTGCAACAAACCTCTTTCTTGCAAAGATGCAAGGTGCATCTCAAAGCATGGACGTTGTTAGATATGTTTTAGGGGGGGCTGATATTAATTCAGGCATGCGTTTAACACAAACCAGCAAGAACATGAGCCAAAACAAATACCGTAAAAGTATTGATCAGTAGATGATGCAATGTCAGTAGACATTGCATATGAATGCGGAAAAGCTGAAGCTAAACTGACATGCTTTGAAAAAGGTACGAAAATCGAAAATTGGAATGAACACTGGAGCCATTCGGAAGCTGAAGCTGGACTGAAACGCTGTGGAAATGTGTCGAAACATAGAATGAATGTCAGAATAGTTTGGAAGCTCAGCTCAATGTATTTTAGAAGAAACACTAAACATGGTAAACAAATGTAGTAAAAAAAAATTGTTGGACCTTGATTCTGGAAGTGAACCAACAATCTCCTGATAAGGAACCAAACACACTACCAGCTAAGCTATACAACTGTTATAAACGCTCCTGAATGGGTGTAGTAGCACCAGTAATGGAAAATGCGAAACACAAATGGGCCCACACATGTACGGGGAGAACATGCAAACAGATGCCCAACGGAAATTCAAACCCAGATCTTCACAATCTCCTGACTGTGTGGCTAACATGCTCACCACTAGGCCACCGTGCAGCCTAAATTTTCAATATTGATTCTATATATTCATATTCATTTGCATATGGCTTGAAATTAGATGGCTGCAATCAGAAATCAAAGTTATCAAACATAATTTACGGTCTTCTCAGTCAAACCATTGCCCCTAATATTCGACAGGTGGTGCTGATTGGAGGACAGTGACATAATATAATTTTATACAACACAATAAATGCATGCACAAGAACTGAACCTTCAACTTTAGGATTGGGAACTAAGTGCACTTACTACCTAAGCCATGTTACAGCTGTAAAGCTGTGTTTCCCAGCGGCTGGCATTAGGACCTGGGCAGAAACTGCCCATTATTGCTTCTCCATTCAACAAATGTAACTTGAGAGTCGTTGCCAAGAAGCGGACTTAATTACTAGTAAATTATATGCGTAATTATTAATTGCATAACCTACGTCTAGTGCGTTTACTAACTGTGCTTGTGTGGGTTTTCTCCGGTTATTCCTCCCAAAACATGCATGTTAGGTTAATTGGAGACTCAAAATCGTCCATTGGTGTGAATGTGAGTGTGAATGGTTGTTTGTCTATATATGTGCCCTGTGACTGACTGGTGACCAGTCCAGAATGTGACCCTAATGAGGACAAGCGGTACAGAAAAGGAATGTATGAACTAAAGGGAAGACAGGGAAGGAAAGAACGAGCCAGATAACAGATCCTGATAAATGCTCTTCCGATAATTAATTAATTTATGAAGTCCATGTAAATGAATGAATCATTTCTGGTGCGTGCACATTCCTAAACGGACACCCAATGGATAAGCCCCCCCTTACTTTCAGTCCTAATGACGTCTGTATCTCAAAAGAATTTGTGATTGAAGACGCTTTTTCTTCGGTGCGGTGAAATTACCTCCAAGACGAAAGTAAGAGCTCCAGTCGACTGCGCCCTCCTCTGAGAGCATTTTCTTTAAAATCTGCTCATCCATGCTAAAGATTGCCACCTTTCTTGTGAAGTCTTGCTTTTTCTGTAAAATACTGAAGTGAGGTGGGGCACTAACTCTAAAAGGACGCAAACTCACCTCTGTGTCAGGTCGGCAAATGAAGACTTTAAAATCAGGCCATGTATCAACAATGAACTGTATGGGATTTGGTTCATTCTTGTTATAAGCATATACCAATCCGTAGAGCTGCAAAGACAGCAAAGGCATGACAGTGGTTCACAAACAAAACAATGTATCAGAGCCGGCTGGCCCATTAGGCAATATGGGCAAGTTTTAAGGGTGCCGGGGCCTCCAGGGGGCACCAAGAAAAAAATTAGAAAGAAGAAAAAATTATCCTTTAATTTAATTATATTCAAATACATTTTGCTGTGAACTTTTAAATGGAAAGGCTCACATTAATTCAAATGTAAAGCAATGCCCAATTAATATTACTGCAAGTACATAGTTTTGCATGTAGTTTTATAGAGGTATTTTATATACAGCAGCTTTTGTTTATTTTTTGTATACAGTCATTGCATAGCTTATAGAGTTGTATGATTATTTAAACTGTTTGGTGTTGTTGTAAGGTTTTATTATTATTATTTATTCCCTTATTTAAAGGATTTAAATTTTGCAGTAAGGGTATTTATGTTTATTTGAGATTTTTTTTGTATTTATTTGTCATTTGTTAACCATGTAAATTGGGTGAAATGTTACCTTGCAAATGAAAGACAATATAAACCATAATCTTGCCTAGGGCATCACTTTGGGTTGGGCCGGTTCTGCAACTGACTTCAAATTCAAACCACAAATTGCTTCACGAAAACATGTAACTGGTTCATGAAAATGTTAAGGCGTCTGCGGATCTATACCTGAAAAGACTTTGGTAAGTGTTTCAGCAGAACTTCCTCAGCAGTCACTAGCTCGTCTTTTTGTAGGATCCTCATTCTTGGGGACAAACGAGTCCTCTCTATTGCAGTGCGTCCTGCCTTCACACTGAAATCTTGAGTTCAATCCTCATCAGTCATCAACACAGGCAATAATCACATAGATACATATATTGTATACACATACATGTATTTTTATATCAAATATGTAATACATTAATTATCTACTCAAAAACAACAGTGTTGCGTTTACATTTTTGTTGATTATATATAGGAATGCTATAGCAACAGGAATGCAATTATCCGACAAACTGAAAAAAATGGGTCGCCAAAGAGTATAAAATGAGAACACAAAAATGACTTAACGTCAAAATAATTTTTTTCCCAGCCAGCACGGGTCAGATAAGACAGTTACAATAAATGTCTATAATGTGACATACCTTATAAACCAGAGCAGAATAAGGGGATTCTTCTTTCAACTCTTCCACTCAGTTTCCACTCATTGCTGTGAAGGCAGTGACAACACCCATTGCTTGAATGTTCTCTTTTCACTAATGTACTCAATAAAACAGTATCATGTTTGACTACGTATCCTTATTAGGCTTATTACCCTAAATAAACAAAATAGATGTCAGGCCCATCAAATTAAATAAATTATAAAAAGCTACAAAATCTACAAACAAAGACTTGGATATTTACAAAACATATATGCATAAACAACCCCGCCTCTCGCCCGAAGTCAGCTGGGATCAGCTCCAGCATACCCCCGAGACCCTAATTAGGATAAGCGGCATAGAAAATTGATGGATGGATATGCATAAACATACGTGCATATTATTTAACGATTATTATTATTTAACGATTTTATTCACTTTACTTTTTTTTTTCAATTTACTAAATATCACAGAATCAGAGGTATCGCACACTATTAAGTTACTTCAAATGTAAATGTAAGCTTAGCACAAAATTATTAATCTGCCCATTTCACAAAAAATGTTCCCAAGTGTGGAAACCCGCTGTTGTCACTCCCATTTTTAAAAGTGGAGACTCTCATTCTATGGCAAAGTACAGACCCATCAGTATATTGCCCACGGTGTCCAATATTGCAGAGAAACAACTATTTAAACACCATTTAAACACCACACCCTTTGCTCTACACCCCATGCAGTTTACTCCACGCAGGCTGCTACTTGTTATTTCACGGCAAACATCAGAGCCATGTTAGACCGAGGTGGGGTTGTCGGTGCTGTGTTCCTGGGTCTCAAGAAGGCATTTGACACTATCAATCATAAATCTTGCTGACAAAATCATGTAATTTTGAGTCATACCGCACTGAGCGCTCCTATCATGTCAGAGTCCAGTCCGTTAAATCAGTAGTCCTCCGTCTGTCCACTGGTCTTCCTCACGGATCAAATTTAGGACTGTTCTTGTTCTCACTTTACATTAATAACCTCTCATCCATTTGCGTTGATGTGTGTCCAAACGTATGCTGATGACACTGTAATTTACGCTCATGGTCGCGAAATCTCACAGGTGGTCGAGAAGCCCACTAACTCCATGGCGAATATCACAGCTTGGTTGAAGCAATCCTGCCTGCAGTTAAATACGTCTAAAACAGGAGTCCAACAAAACTGAGCCGGATGTTTTTGGTTTCAGGGGAAAGACTGCAGACTGGTCTCTAACACTCAGATTGGACTGCAGGTATATAATCGAATCAAATTTAACATCAGTAACTTTAGACACAGTCACCATCAAATGTCCACACAGGCAGCAAAAATGTACATGCACGCCATGATCTTCTCACAGACTACTCAGCTGGGAAAACATTGCCAAATGATCACGGTCTTGCGCCACATAAACCATTTATATATAATTTATAGAACCTAAACACCCGATCCCTGCAACGTATTTACACGACTTTTAAGTTTTTTGCGCCAGGCAAAAAGAGGTTATTACGCCACTCTTCACTAATGCATTTCACTTCAGAGCAATTTGAAGCCACAAAAATGGCCACAACGGTGGCAGAAATACATTTGATAAAAGCTCGGCAGCTCGAGCTGTCTCTTTTTATGTGTCTTTATAGCTTTCGAAAGCACAGAAAAGAGAAAGACGTGTTCACGTGTAATGTGGAACGTCAATAACGTCTGTCACTGTGTACCCCTAATGCTCTAATTAGTGTGACACCTCTTACAAGTTTGGACCACGCCTTTGTACTTCCCTTTTTGTTCGTGATCTCCATGTGAGAGGGCCACATCGTGACGGCATCATTTGTGTTACTTCCATCAGTAAAACAAAGTGCAACCGCAGCAACCCTGTGTTTGTCGTCACTCCTCATCCTCAACCCAGAGAGACAAACACCACTGGTTACACATGTCTCACATAAGGATTGTGGATGATGGGGACATTTTTTTTAAAGTGCAGTTTTCCTTTAACGTGCCTGGAAGCGACAAAACCATATTCAAAATCATATTCAGTTGAATGTTGTTTTGTCTTCTGTTCATTCTGGTCTGGGAAGTCATTTTCAGTGCTGCAACTTTAACATCAGGGATTAACGTCAAATCATTTCTCTGAGGGAACAGGCTTAAAAATAAACTTGAAGGATGCCATGTTGTCCATATGATGCACAACACTTAGACAAGCTTTGTTAAGAATGTGAGATGAGAAGAATATCCATTTCAAGCTTTCATTTAAAGCAAAAAGACTAGGAGCAAAATGTGTGCCAACACAGCTCACAGCTAAATGGAGAGAATGAACAGTGATTACCTAATTTTTCACTTGTATGATGTAAGAATATTAAAATTTTACTTACAATATTGCCCATATGGTTAATAAAAGGTTTTATCAAGCAGCGCTTTGACCCTGAAACTGATTATTTCCATTTTCATGACAGTAATCCCTGGTTTATCAAGGTTAATTGGTTCCAGAGCCAACCAAATTGAACTTCCACATAGCATAGAAAAATTTACACTCATATTACCAAATATTGAAGACTTAAGAGAAAATATATAATGTACGCTTACACATTAGGATATGGAATCACAGGAGTGCCAAAATTAAACGGCAATACGTGTGGAAATACAAAGGGAATCAATAATACAAAAATATACAAATGTGGAACTACAAAGAGAATATATAATAAAAAAAATATACAAATGTGGTCATATTTTTTTACTATTTTGTCTTTGTTTTTTCCAATTTGCCGTTGTTTTTTCTGTTTTGTATTTGTCTTTTCCACTTGCGTTTTGTCATTGCATTTGATAATACCATGCAAATGCGGAAGAAGGCTGTGGGCGGGTCATTCTGCCAGGATGACGACCACTCCATACGTGATTACACGATTTCTGCTTACAGTGGCTATGTAGTTAAGGAAACTCCGGAACCCGGAAATAATGTCACGGACAGAAAGTAGACGCAAATACATGTTTATCAAAAGTAAACGGGGAAATTTTAATATGGTGGACGTGGACGAATTGAGAAGAGGTGTTCAGCGAGAATTATGAGCAATTGCTCGGTTGCTGGAAAACGTCATGGAAAGTTTTGATTAAAAAAAAGTCTTTAAAGTTTTAAAGGCTAACCCTAAAGGCAAAAGCTGTGGGCGGGTCAGTTTTCTGCATTTGCATGGTATTATCAAATGCAATGAAAAATGCAATGACAAAACGCAAGTGGAAAAGACAAATACAACACAGGAAAAACAACGGCAAATTGGAAAAACAAAGACAATACAGAAAAACAAAAACAATATAGTAAAAAATATGACATTTATATATTTTTGTATTATTCTCTCTGTCTTTCTGCACGTATTCCCTTTTAATTTTGGCACTCCTGTGATTCCATATTATGAGAGCTCCTTGTTCCTTTTTTGCTCCCTGTACTTCCTGCAGTGACTATTGTCTCATCAATTTAACATTACTGACACCTAGTGACCAGTTTTAGAATGCTACATATCACAACATATTGGTCTTGTGAATGGCTTTTATTTATATTTGAGTTCATTTAGCTATCTTTGACTGAAAATGCATAATTTAGCCCAAAAATACGTAACATTTGCTTCAATATGTTTTTTTTTTTTACTCGTAGTCAACCACAAAACAGCGATGACTTTAATACATTTTGAAAAAAACATGAAGCCACAAAATTTGATGTGCGAAGTGGCAAGGGACGACTGTATACATATACAAAAATCGATTTCAAATTTCTCCCACACTCACCATAAAATACTAAAATAATCATTATACATTTCACTGTACTTTAAAAGATTGATTCACACAGGGACACAATTGTTACAAGGTGCTTTAATTTAAATTTTCAAAATACTGTTTTTAAAAGGCTAATTAGCAATGAAGTGCACATCTACTTGTTAGCTTGTTTCACTATAAAGATGAAAAACAACACAATACCAGATAGGTTCACATCTATTCTACATTCTAAAATACTGGGGTTTGTAAACTATAGAAGTATTTTGCCGTTCAATTCCTGGAAACAGTTTTCTTATGTAGTTCAGGTTGAGCACTTTTCTTCCGTCAGAATCAAGGACTGCAACCATGGGCGGCTCCACACCGTGAATGTGCACTGGTAAGGCTGAGGAAACAAAATGTGAAATATAAAAGACGTGCTTTGTCACTTCCTCTTTTTCACTCATAAATAATGTCAGACAAACGTCAAACTTTGTGTTTGTCATCTTGTTGTTCCCTATTCACAATGTTCTAAGTGGATTTACATGTCAGACAATGAAACATCTTGTTCAATAATGATGTTGTGAGAGTGATTTTTAATCATCACTTGAATGCTAAGAATTTCTCATTCAACTTTCAAAACTCCAGAAACAAACCTCATAACGGTCAGCACTTGTAAACACAGTCGAACAATTTGTTCAAAACCTTGCACTGTGTACCATGTCATTGAAGAAAACTTGCACTTCTGAATCGTTTGTTCAAATGACTAACCTATCATGAAATACTGCAGGGACACTACTTTAGATCACCCACCCACACACACACACACACACACACACACACACACACACAAGATACCAGTAGCTCCAGTGCCAAGTTGTTTTTTTCAGTCCCTTAAATTACTGCAAAAAACACTTGCATGTTTCAATAAGGTTGTTTTTTGTGCTTCTAAACAGTGGACTCATTGAACAAAATGAGCAATTTATGTTTGAAATACAACAGCAATGGGTTTATTTGAGGAATGGAAAAGAAAGGTAACCATAATTCCAAAAAGTAGCCACACAAGTAAATGACACAAAACATTTTGATGAATCTGTTTTCACAACATGAAACTGAACAGGAGACTTGATCATTAAAATAACTATATAATATATTTAACCTAAATATCAAGAATCGTACCTTAGCCATTACTGGGTCTTGGAAAATGTCGCACCGTTCCTCTGAGCCGCCTTTCCTGCAAGAGGTCTTTGCCAGTTTCACAGTAATGACGTACTTCATGCCGCTGACTACCTGCAAGAATACACAATGACACAAGTCTAATGGTGAATTTTACAAATGACGAGACAATCACATGACAGAACTACTGTACCTACTGTATTTGTAAAAGCATAATCCATACAGAAAACACAAGTCGTGGCTGTAATGTGAATAACGCCAATGCGAGTAAGGAGTGTTTAAATTCTATAAACACTTCAAATAAAGTGCTATAATCTGACTTCGTGCTGTGGGTCTTACGTCACTTACCTGCCGCTGAACCTTCACCACGTCTGTCTTTTGGCTGAGGTACAAATCGTTCGAGGCCTTGTTGTGTTCGGTAATGGCAAAGTTCAGGGCGTTTTGCACTTGCTCGTTATTGCCATCCACATCAGTGAAGCCCCCGACGATAACATCAAGACCGACGGCGCAAACTGCCCCGGAAATAAGGAAAACAAGCCTCCAAAACATGGCGAACTTCTTGTCACTCGGGAATCTCAACAACACTGTGCTCGCTCTTTATTATACAAACAACTGCGTCACGCCATGTGATTGGCTCGCATGTTGACCAATCAACATCGTGTTGACAAACTTGATTTTGGGTTTGTGTTTGTTGGCATATTAGGTGGTGTTCGTTTGGTTTTATTGTTTTATTATCCGGCATCCCCGTCGATGTTTGATTAGTTCACCTAGTATTTGGTGAATTTAAACTGATTCTATTAGCTGGCGATCCCTTATTTAGTCTTGCGCTATAATAGACATGCGTACATTCTTTCGTTTTTGTTACATGTTCTCCACTTCAAATTATTGCTGAATCACACTGGGCGTTCACCGAGCAACGAGTGCAGTTGCTGAAGTAAGTGAACTTTCACCCGCAGCCAGGGAAGTCACTAGGACTGAAAAACAAGGGTGCTTAGTCCATAGACATTGATAGACGCCGCATATAGTGGGTTTGTCCACTGCTGCGGTACGTCAACGTCGCCGCCATATTGGATGTGTCAAAGCTGCGCTGGAAATTCATAAAGCGCCTTTCTACAAAGAATCGTCTGTGTAGGCTCTCAGTCGTACAGGAGTTGTCCATCGAGGAAAAGGCTTCTTGAGACGTCATCTGTACTTCTGTGTAGAAGGTGTCGGACGTTTCGGACGAATGGTGGTTTGAGGTTTAATTTGGACCCTGTGTTCAGCAGGTTACTGAGACCAAAACCCACAGCTCTTAGTCTTGCAAATGAGGTGAAGGCAGGGCCGAGCCAGAACAATAGATGCTAACAAGCCAGTATCAGAGTCGTTCATACCCAATTCAGGGAGCGACACTTCCCCTTTTATCGTAGGTGTGAATAACAGGATAGGATTATACCACTGCTCCGCCCAGGCTTAGTGTAACAAACCAATAGGAGGAGGGTGTTGGCACACCAATTCCGCCCACTCTTACTGTATTTAAGGCCTAAGCTACCAGCACTTATTAGTTTGCTGACGAAGCTCTTCGGATGAGGAGCGAAACGTCCGACACCTTCTACACAGAAGTACAGATGACGTCTCAAGAAGCCTTTTCCTTTCTACAAAGAAATATAATTTAATTCCTCTCGTTTATACATTCACATACGCACTAATTACTGTTTCCCAAGTATATTAGTGCGTGTGTGAATGTATAAACGATGGGAATTAAATTAAATTTCTTCATTTACAGCGCAGCCTTGACACATCCAATATGGCTGCGACGTTGACGTACGGCTCAGCGGTCGATGCGGCGTCTATGTCTAAAGCCCGTTTTATGCTTAGCAATGTAGAAAATGTATTCACTGTACTTTATGGTAGAAAACATTTATTATGAACAATTTAATTGTCTCATCTACCTAGTCACAGCTTGAAAGCAGTGGAGAGTGATGACATAATGACAATCAAGTGGCATCAAAATGCTTAGTGGCTTCTTTCCCTTGGTCCTCGCTTTTAAGGGGTAGGGCTAAGACAAAGGGTAAGGGCTACGGGATGGATATTCTTCAAAGACACTGAGTCACCACTGAGTGGCATTTGACCAGTTTGTTAGGTGCGCTGTCTGGCCGTATCATATAGGAGACATTTTTGGACATCATTTTGACTAAAACCGAGTGTTCACTGCACCCAAATTCTGATTTAGTCCCGTATTTTAATTTTTAGTACAAAAATACACACGTGAAACAACCCGCATGCGCAAATGTCAACAATGGGCAGAGATAACATGGAGGTAAAAAATAATAAGTAAAACAAATATTAATTATATTGTAGCCTCGATGTCTCATTCTCCATATTGTGCTGAGCAGTCAAGGATAGAAACCACTTTCCTACATTGCTATAAGTTCGAGGAAAAGGCTTCTTGAGACGTCATCTGTACTTCTGTGAAGAAGGTGTCGGGCGTTTCGCTCCTCATCCGAAGAGCTTCGTCAGCGAACTAATAAGTGCTGGTAGCTTAGGCCTTAAATACAGTAAGAGTGGGCGGAATTGGTGTGCCAACACCCTCCTACTATTGGTTCCTTACACTAAGCCTGGGCGGAGTAGTGGTATAATCCTATCCTGCTGTTAACACCTCCGATAAAAGGGAAGTGTCGCTCCCTGAATTGGGTATGAATGACTCTGATACTGGCTCGTTAGCATCTATTGTTCTGGCTCGGCCCTGGCTTCACCTCATTTGCAAGACTAAGAGCTGTGGGTTTTGGTCTCAGTAACCTGCTGAACACAGGGTCCAAATTAAACCTCAAACCACCATTCCGATTCAATGATGGGTTCTGTTGTTTGACAAAAATAGCTTCCTTTACTCCTCTTTCAAACCATCTGTTTTCTTTGGCCAAAATCTTTACCTCGCTGTCCTCAAAAGAGTGATTGGTAGCTTTAAACAACCCGAGGGCCCTCCGAGAGGCGGGGTGGAAGAAGGGCCCACCAGGACGGACCAAACGGTAATGAATGGAATGGATAATGACTACGAGAAGTTCCTCCGGAAGTGTAGTTGTGGGTGGCAGAAAGTGACCTCACTAAGAGGCTTGCATATCCATCAAGGAAAGATGAAGTGTGGCAGGCAGCCCAGACAGCACAATCGCACTGCTTCGGCAGGTCAGACGAAAGGGACCCAAAGCCAGGGAGCAAACCACAGTGTAGCAGGACCCGACAGTGCAGGAAGGGCAACAGCAGAGGAAACGGGGCAAGAGATGGAGACAGCAAGCCTGGATGGTGGACACACTGTCCCTACTTCAGCCAAACAAACAGGAAGTATGCCCAAGCAGCTAGAGCAGCGTGGCAGGATCAAGTGGCCAACTGCAAAGGAGAGAGGCGCATGGAGCAAACTTGACAGAGACCTGAGCGGCATCCTTTGCGGCAGCATTTGCCGCTTTCCTCGATGGACAACTCCTGTACGACTGAGAGCCTACACAGACGCATTGCTATAAGTTACATTTCCAGTTCTGTGGTTATCATCACATTTTCCCTCTTTGCCATCATTGGTACCCTTTTGTGTTGGCATTTTTCCAGAAAATTTGCACTGAACATTTAACTTTTTTCTTTGGTGGTTCCACTGTATATGAGTGTGTAAATGCATGTGAAGTGTAATAAGCATTAACAGGCTGTGGAGGACATTAGTTTACACGGACATTTAGTTCTCCGATACTAGCAAGATCCGGTACTAGCAAAAGTATTCAATCAGCACCGGCTTCTTTCTGTCCTTTTATTTTGATACCCCAAAATTCCCTCCAAATCTGACAGCTAGTCAAAGCCATTAGACCACAAGCCCAGGCTTCCCTCTCCCTGGCTGCTTTGTCCAACTCCTCCCGGCAGATCCTGAGTCGTTCCCAGGCCAGCTGAGAGACATATAGTCTCTCTAACGTGTCCTGGATCTTCCCCAAGGCATTCTACCGTTCAGACGTGCCCTGAACACAAAGATGTCTTCTCTCTGTCAGTCAATGGGACATGATCTGGACTGGTGCATGTTTCCCCTGTCTAAAACATTGTCCATCTTCTTGGTCTGCAAGGATGATCTATACTGCCATGGCACTAACCCTTTCAAAAGCAAATCTGTCTGAATTATTTGGCCAAAGCACAAAAGAAGTCCACCATAAACCTTACAAAAAACACAAATAAGAATGGAATAACTTTCAACTACTGAAGATAATCATGAGCAGGATAGACCTGTAGGACAGCCAAACATGTGGTACCGCAGATCACTGATGGCCTCCAAACCTTCTCTTTTGGAATCCTGCACCTCATCTCTGGGCTCATTATTTAGCCGGCCCTCCAGCTTGATCCTGTGAAGAATGCTACATTGTTTTGTGACATGAAATCATACACGTGATAAAATAAATATATTAAAGCTTATAACGCAAGTATATTACTCTTGTTTAATTTAACCAAAGTCAAATTTCTTGTTTGTGTAAGCATACTTGGCCAATAAAGCTGATTCTGATGTATTAGATTTGCCTCTGATCTGCAGATAAATCTCTCAATGGAAAGGCTCTCTCCTGTAAAACATAAATAGAAAAATAACCTTTTCCCCTTTACTTTTTTATGTTTTTGCACTACGTTTGCGAACTTTATAGAGCTAAGTCACCGTCATGACGTCAGTGTAAATATGGTAACACGTGACACAACCAGGAAGTGTGAGGAATGCTGGTCGCCGCCTGGTCGCCGCTGGAGGAGGAACCTCCGGAAGTCTGGACTTCGTCGACCGAGTAGGCTGGGTCTTTCGTCAACTGCAGACCCTTGGACACAGTTTTTTATTTCAGTGGTCTTTGGGCAGATTAGTGGTGCACGTTTTTACTCGGGGAAACCCCGTCGATTTTGGAGGAGTTCATCAACTAGTTGGCGCATTTTAAACATCTTGCATTAGCTGGCAATACCTTATTTTGCCTTCCGCAAGAAGAGATTTGCATAAATTACCTCTGCTCTACTTGAGATTACTGAATCACACGTGGGCCTTCGCCTTTGGAACAAAATGCAACGAGTGCAGTTTGTGAAGTAAGTCAACGTTCACCCCCATCTAGGGACGTCACTAGGATGGAAAGACAGGGTTATTAGCCCCTAGATCAGGGTGTCCAAAGTGCGGTCCCTGACTCTAAATGGGCCCTAGACACATTATATAAGTTAAATTAAACAAAAAGCAAAAAGACACAATCATTTTCAGTTAATAAAAGTTATTTTATTTCCATCCATCCATCCATTTTCTATACCGCTTCTTCCTCATTAGGGTTGCGGGGGCATGCTGGAGCCTGTCCCAACTGACTTTGGGCGAGTTATTTTATTTCATTTGATGAATTCAAAAAGTGAGATTCTTATATTTTATAAATTCACTACACGCAGTGTGAAATATTTCAACTGTGTATTTTGTAATAATTTTGATGATTATGGCTGACGGCTAATAACCCCAAATTCTGTATCTCATAAAATGTGAAAAATAGTAATAAAGCAGAATATTGTAAACTGCTGGTTCATGTTCTAAACAGCACATGAACTGCACCTGAGCCTTTAATTTGTCTCTTCGTCTGAATTAAACTCCTGAAATCAAATAACTTTTTCATGATATTCTAATAAGGGAAGCAATGACATGCAGCTTCCGCCTAAAGGACATCTACGATCCTTTTAATCCAATACTAACAATTTGTATTATTTATTTTGATGCGTTTCTTACATTTCTTACATGAAAAATTAGCTAAAGTTATAAGGGGCACCCTAAAACAGACTGAATGATCCATGTCCCCAACTATGCTTCAGTTGATATAAACATATTGAATCACAGAAATGCTGTGTTTACTCCTCCTCGCATTTTGTCCTGCAGAGACTCGTTTGCTGGTTTGGATGCTTTCCAAAAGCAGATTCTGATTGGGACAGGTGTGGCTGCAGGGGTTGCGCTGGTGTACATTCTGCACAGAAGATGCCAAAAAGTCCGAACTATTCCTCCTGGTGAAGGATGGTGGGGAGCAGGCAAGAGGCCGCAGTCAGAGGATGACAAGATCTATTCCTTTGAGGTGCAAACCTCAGATGATGAAATTAAGGTACTTGTTTATGAAACATGTTAACATCTTATAGTAGAAAAAGCTCGACTAGACAGCAAAATGTGTGCAGTAATGTACAGCATGCCAATTCAACAGGACCTCCATGAGCGCATTGACAAAGCCCGCTATGCTGACCCTCTGGAAGACAGCGCCTTTCAGTATGGGTTCAATTCAACGTATCTTAAGAGTGTGGCTTCCTACTGGAGACATGAGTTTGACTGGAAAAAACAAGTGGCGGTGCTTAACAAATATCCACACTTCAAAACCAAAATAGAAGGTATTTGTTTGATATACCTCAAAAAGGAGTATTAGACCACTGCGCTGAAAAAAACACAGTTGAAAAGTTGCTATAATATTTTTTTTCCTTGTCAGGATGGTCCCAATACTCCTGGTGATATGTGTACATGTTTTCCAGAGCTATTCCTCAATTTTGCCCCTCTCTCAATAGGAATAGATGTGCATTTCATCCATGTGCGTCCTGCTCAACACAAGAATCAAAAGGTTGTCCCACTTATGCTTGTTCACGGCTGGCCAGGCTCCTTCTTTGAATTCTACAAGATCCTGCCACTCCTCACGGAGAACCACAATGGTCTTACCTTTGAGGTCATATGCCCATCTATACCTGGCTATGGTTTCTCTGAGGCCCCTCATAAACAAGGTATTTGTCTATAATAGAAAATGGGCATGCTGTTTGTATTATATATGACAGACTGTTGCAGCATTTTTTGGGGACACTCTGTATATTGTAGGTACATCTGAATTTTAATATCGTGCAAACGTTTTTGGTTTTGGGATGTCAGTTCAGACTAAGATACTAGTTAAAGACTCAGGAAGTTATTGCAGTGCATTTGCAAAGCTTAAACCAGTAGTTTACAATATTAAACTTTATTCTCACAATTTTTTTTATTGTATGAGATATTGAATTGTTTTTTTTTTATCAGCTGCAAAGTATTAAACCTGTAAACCATTTTAATACTCGTCTATGTTTTTGGTTTGTGTGGTGTTCACAATTGAGCTCAAGTGAACTGAACCATGCCGGTGTTCACTTGCGAGATCTCTCGAGTCGTCTTGGTCTAGTTGGTGCACACCAGGGTTTTCAAGATTCAAGATTCAAGAGAGTTTTATTGTCATGTGCAAGGTAAAACAGCAGTTATACTATGCAATGAAAAACTTATTCTGTTCATTCTCCCAAGAAAAGAAAGAAAACACAAGAAAGAATAAGAACATAAGAAACATAAACATATACAGTATACCAATAAATTAAGCAACAACAAAAAGAAGAGACATTAATACAAATAACATTTGTATTTGCATTGTATTTGTTTTGAACATGTACCAGAATTTGGATTAACCAAACCAAGAATGACAAGTGTGAACACACTCTTAAAAATTTCTATCTTTATGCTTCTGTGTAGGCTTTAACACTCTGGCTGCTGCTAGAATTTTCCTGAAGCTGATGGAGCGTTTAGGATTCTCCCAGTTCTATCTGCAGGGAGGAGACTGGGGCTCCCTCATCACCACCAACATGGCACAGATGAAACCTCAGTAAGTAAGAAAGTCTGCGAAACAGCAATTTTCCAACAGTTGACAATGTATTGTCACTGCATTGGAATGTCTTCCACACAAGCTACCATGGTGACAGTACTGCGACATTCTTATCCAAATTGAGTAGTGCACACTGTGCACAAAAGACACTGATGCTGCAAATTCCTCGATTGAAACTTGTAGTGCTAGTCACTTCAGTGGTTTTGTTTTGGTAAACTCTTGTCTTTTCCAGGTGTGTGAAAGGCCTCCACTTAAACATGTTTACGTCAAGAAAAGGGTTTAAAGTGATGTTGTCCCTCCTGATTGGCCCTTACCTGCCCTTCTTGGTGGGCCTGAGTAGCGAAGATGTTCGCCGCATGTTCCCGTTCTTTGAAAAGAACGTGTGGGAAATCTTGAGGGAATCTGGGTACTTTCACATTCAGGCTACTAAACCCGACACAGCAGGTAAGAACATGAGTGCTTTAATTTTAGTTGAATTCGACCCAAATTTTCTGCAAAATGACAATCAATCAAGAAACCTCTCTTCAGCAGACATCAAAGTACTAACTCGCTTATGTTTTTCTTCTCTTTGTTTTTTTTGAGACACTTATTATCACTATCCATTCTTCAAAGAGACTGAGTCACCAATGAGTGGATGCTTTGATTGGGCACTTGACCAGTTTGTTAGGCACGCTGTCTGGCCGCATAATAACCGAGACAATGTACGAAAACCAAGACATACTGTATTTTTGTCAATAATTGTCATCGAAAACCGAGGTTTAGTCCTGGATTGAAATGTTCAGTGCCCAAGGATACGCTCGTGAAACAACCCGCATGCGCAACTATACAAATGTCAACACTGGGCAGAGATAACATTGAGGGAAACAAAAATAAGTAAAACAAACATGAATTGTATTCTAGCCTAATTGTCTCTTTCTCCATATTGTACTAAGGAGCCAGAACAAAGATGTCAAAGACGACAATACGTTACATTTCCAGTTCTATGGTTATCGTCACATTTTCCCCCTTTGCCATCATTGGTACCTTTTGGGTTGAAGCTTTAACTTTTTTCCTTTGGTGCATCCACTGTGTTTTGGTGTGTAAATGAATGTGAGGTGTGATACGTATGATTGCTTGTTTTAACAGGCTGTGGAGTGAATGACTCTCCTGTAGGCTTGGCTGCATACATTCTGGAGAAGTTCTCCACCTGGACTGACCTGAAGAACAAAGACCTGGCGGATGGTGGACTGAAAAGGTCCAAGACTACATTTGATCTTTTTTTTTCCAGCAATATTTATGAGGTCTGTTATAGCTATGTGCATGTATGTGCATTTGTGCAGGAAATATAGCCTCGATGACCTCCTGACAAACGTTATGATCTACTGGACCACAGGCTCCATCGTCTCATCCATGCGGTTCTACAAAGAAAACTTCAAGGAGAATCCAGAAAACAGGGTGGATTCAAGGCATGTGTCTTCATCACCATACTAAAGTGTTTTTTAGAGTCATGTGATGAATACTATGTTTTTTGACAGGACACGTATATATGTTCCTACTGGACTGGCTGCCTTCCCTGGGGAGCTGATACACTGCCCTAAATCGTGGGCCCAAATCAGGTTTCGTAACATTGTGTCCTACACGTTCATGCCTCGTGGTGGTCACTTTGCTGCCTTTGAGGAGCCTCACCTGTTTGCCACTGATCTCATTCAGTTTGTTCAAAAAGTGGAGACGCTTTGAACGTGCATGATTTTGAAAGGGTTTACTCCCATATTTGCTTACCTTGTATAGCAGGGGTCACCAACGTGGTGCCCGCGGGCACCAGGTAGCCCCCTACGACCACATGAGGTGCCCGCAAGCCTGCTTTTCATTCAGGTTTTCAGTTAATAATGAAAGAACAGTAGAAAGAAATGCATTCTGAAATACAAAATGTGAGTTGTGGACACCAGCATTTTGTTCATGTTTTGGTAAAACAAGCATATTTGCTTTGTTTGGGTTTAAAATAAGCTCTGAAAATAAATGTTACAAAAATTAGTAGCTTTGGCCATTTTCATTTTGTAAAAGTAGCTCTCACAAGGAAAAACGTTGGTGACCACTGTTGTATAGCATTGTAGGTATTTTTATACATATTTTTAAATTTCCACAGTGGATGATGTATAATTACTAATGGGAAAAAAATCAGTCATAAAAATTGGTTGGATTATTAGTATCTACGAAGGTATACTATTTGGTGTTGATCCGAATTTGGATTGCTTGGTGTTAGTGGACATTTATTGTCAAATGAGTGCTGTAGGATAATATTGTTTTATTACACACATATCACCAAAGAATGAAAACATAAGATATTTTGGCACCGGTGGTCTGATGAAAACTGTTATAAAAAGGCTTAGGGGACTAGCGATGAGGGCTGCTGGTCAGGAAGCCACAGGAGGACATTAGGAGGGACAGCTAGCCCGGATATCCGAAGAATGTGAAATTATTCTGACAGATTTATTTTTCAGTACATTTTGTAAATCTAATACCAGTGTGTGAGTCTTTTTTCCTTCTCCTAGCTGGAGAGTAACAGACATGTAAGGGGAGGTCAAATTGGCTTAATGAATTTTCTAAAGTTTCTTACTTTGACCTTTAGTTGGTTGCAGAGAATTTAATCTCCAACAGTGCCATTCGAGTTGGTACGTTTTTTTTCTTCCTGATTGGTAGATGTCCCTAATGGGTCCTGTACGCTTCTTTGTTTCCAAGATCATCTTTTACACTACCATATGCTATGAAATGTACTCTGGACACAAAAATGTTAGGTGCATCCAAATAACAGCAATATTATGCACTGACACTTTTACATTCTGGTTTAAATTGTAATGCACTAATGTAATTTATTTTTTCATTGAATGTAAATACAGCACTTTTTCAAGAAGTTGCATTTCATTTTGCGTTGTTTTGCACAATATTGAGTATCTCTAATTCTAATCTATAAGAATGTTTCAAAGCAGAGAAGTAATTTTCACAGTAAAAAAAAATCAACATTTTCTGTATCTTTGGTTTTAGTGATTTTACAATGTGTTGATACCACATGGGGAGGGGGGGGGAAACAAAGTAATCAGCGGTTAAAGTTGAAACAGGAAGCGAATACATTACACAAAAATGTGAATTGATAATTGTTAGCTTTGTTCATTGCGCTGTATGTATTTGAAACAGGTTTCACACTGTCACACATAGGGTCAATAGCCTTCAGGGGCCTGTACTACGAATCAGGTTTAAAGTGCATATGACACAAAAAATGGTTGAAAAAAGCAATAACAAAATAAAAGTACTGACTTAATCAAATGTTTTTGTCATACTGCTGTCATCCGCCAGTAAACAACTACAAAATATTAGTGAAATGAAGTCGTGATTATCAAATGTTTCCCCTGCGTGGTTTCTCGGCTTTGACGTCACATCGAGAGCCAAACCAAAGCCATGGACGCACAGCAAATTGAAGAAAGAGAAATATTCACAATAATAACATTCACTGCTATTGTGTTGTGATGGGTATGATATGACCCACATGAAAAAATTGGCCACAGCAGGTATGTTTGACCGGCAGTTATTGACTGAGAGATGTATGCAGGAAGTCATGTGCAGTCAGGGCCAGCAAGGCCTTCTATGCTGGCCTAACCATTACCAGAAGCACTACTATTTCCAGCTTAAATATTAGTATTTGTTCAATTAAATTATATTAATTTATGCCCAACAGTCTACAGTATTATCTTCATTTAGGAGTGTGTTTTTTTGCTGAAGTGCTTCCAATAGTGTATGCATATGTTAGAATTCTTTTCACAGATTTCAGCTTCTATGTGTTGTCATATTGCCCAGGGCCTTCAGAATCAGGAATGGTGGGCCCTGTCACATACACACTATTAGCAGTGGGACTGTTTTTTTGCCAGTGCAACTTCTGATTTGCCTGTCACGGCTACGTTGCAGGCCCTCCAGTTCAGAAGATAATTTACATTTGCCGCCTTAATTGCAAAGACTCAGGAAAAGGGAGGATATTGTGCCTTACAATAGATTTCTTCCACTTCATATTAACAGTCTAAAGTACAAGCATTTGTAACTGGCTTAGCAAATGGCAGCAAGTGCCACATTTTACACATGAATTAAAATAAAATGTATCCGAGATCGGGTCGCGGGGACAGCAGTGGGCTCTCCTGGGACCCCTATTGTTTAGTGTGTACATGCTTCCTTTGGGCCAGCTAATAGGCAGCTACAATGTGTCCTATGCAGACGACACTCAGATCTATGTGTCACTGACAGCCGGTGAACATGGTCCTATATCAGACAGATCAGTGTGTGGATGCAAAACAACTTTCTCCAGCTAAACTCAGACAAAACTGAAATCATTGTCCTTGGCCCACAGAAACAAAGAGAAAGTGTTATCAGTCACCTTGATACTATTTCTCTAAAACCCAATCATCAGGTTAGAAATTCATCTGTCTATCCATGTATTTTCTATGCCGCTTATCCTCCTAGTGGACTCAGATCTGAACTTTAGCAGCCACAAACCAATAACATAATCAGCTTTTTACCACCTAAAAAAAGCATTGCCAAAATCAAGGGAATAGTGTCTAAGCCAGATTTAGAGAGACAGATCCATGCCTTTGTCTCCAGCGGGCTAGACTACTGTAACAGCCTTCTCACCGGGCTCTCTAAACGAGCAGTAAAACAGCTGCAGTACATCCAGAAGATAAAGATAAAGTTAGCACAAGCACAATGGACATGCGTCAAGTGAGACGGATGTAACAGAGAGAATCTGGCCACTTTTCAAAATAAAACATAAAAAAAAAATGAAATAATGGAAATTATTTTTTTTTTCTGTGTGGCCCGGTACCGGGCAGCGGCCCGGGGGTTGGGAACCACTGCATTAGACGACAAGCCCAGGCATCCCTCTCCCTGGCTGCTTCGTCCAGCTCCTCCCGGCAGATCCTGAGGCGTTCCCAGGCCAGCTGAGAAACGTAGTCTCTCAGACGTGTCCTGGATCTTCCTCGAGGCATTCTACCAGTCAGACGTGCCCTGAACACCTCCCTAGGGACATGAACTATTTGCATATTATATTAAACATGATAAATATTAGCTGAGTATGACTTCATGGTGGTGTTGCTGAATGGAATCCAACAACAAAGATGTCTTCTGTCTGTCAATGGGACATGATCTGGACTGGTGCATGTTTCCACTGTCTACAACCTTGTCCACCTACTGGGTCTGCAAAGATGATCTACACTGCCGTGGCACTAACCCTAACCCTCAAAAGCAAATTTGTATGAATTATGTGGCCAAAGCACAAAAGTAGTCCACCATAAACTTTGCTAACATCACAAATAGAATGGGATAACTTTAAACTACCAAAGATAATCATGATCTGGAAGGACCTCTAGGACAGTCAGACATGTGGTACCACATGGAGCACGACCGATGGCCTCGAAATCTTCTCCTTTGGAATCCTGCACCTCATTTCTGGGTATATTATTTAACCTGCCCTCTTGCTTGATACTATGCAGAATGTTACATTGTTTTATGATATGAAATCATACTGGTGATAAAATAATAAATATATTAAAGCTTAAAACGCAAGTATATTACTATTGTTTAATGTACTGGTTTAGATTTGCCTCTGAGCTGGAGATAAATCTCTCAGGGAGCCTCTCTCCTGTAAAACGAAAATTAAAAAAATAACTCTGCTTCTATACCGTCACATTTTGTTGTTCCCCGCCTCTTTGGTTATGTTTTTGTGCGCATTTTGCGACCCCTATAGCAGCTATGTCATCGTCATCAAGCTAAGTACAGTTAAAACAGGTGGCGGAGTCAGCAAACACTTCATTATTACACCCTGCGCGGGTTTGGCCGCCATGATGGTGAGCAGAATCCAAACGTCCTCGGCACACAGAGCGCCATTAACTGCTATAATAGACGGCCCAAAAGACCAGATTTGTCATTTTTCAAGTTCTTCAAAAACAAAGACGGGTGTGTGTGATAAAAATGTTGTAGATTTATAACATTGGTTGTTGTAAATAAACAATACATTGGACAAGACAAAGTGTATTATTGTGTCAGACTCCCGCACAGTAACTTAAAGCTAATTTGTTTCTCTGGGTGATTAGTTGAATTAATGATAAGTCAGTGATGATGATGATTTAGATTATAGTGTATCAAATGTATTAACAATGCTATTACTAAAATAAATGTTGCATTTTGTAAATATCCATATAAGTACTTTTAAATCAAATTTCTGTTGTTCCTTATGGTCATGAAAAAATAGCCAGATTTAAAAAAATCAACTTGGAATGGTAATGAATGATGCCGTGTGTAATCGTACCCACACTTGCAGGTTATTTTGTTGTATTGTTATTGTTTAATTATATACATACCGAATAATATATAATAATGTTGCTTGTTAAGCCTTAGTAACAATATAAGGAGGGCAAAATAGTTTTTTTAAATTTATTTTTACTAATATTTATTTCAATAATTAAAATTTGTATGATTTTTTTGTTATTTTGTATGTAGGTAACAATGTAAAGAAGAAACAAGTAAAATGAAGGAAAAAAATTAATTTCATACTGCTGCTCAGGTTTGTACTGACATCTACCTGTAGTGCAGTGTAATGGATTTACAGATTTACAGATTTTATATATACACATATATTTATTGTTTTTAGTAAATAACATTCATCCATTTTGTCAGAGTGTACGCGCAGCGTATAACTTTATTTTGTACTCAGCTCAGAGCTAGTGAATACATGGTACATTATTGTATGCGTGGCCCCGCCCACACGTCGTGCTCACCATCATGGCGGACTTTCCGCGCCATAGCGTACTACACTCTGTTCCATTTATTTGCGCTAGTCTAACTGTAACTCGAGTGTCCTCGATCGCAACCAGGAAGTGCGAGGAATGCTGGTCACTGTTGGAAGAGGAGCTTCGAAAGTTTGGCCTTAGCCTTAGTGGACCGAGTAGGCAGGGTCCTTCGTTGGCCGTAGACCCTTGGACACAGTCATTATTTCTGTGGTGTTTGGGCAGATTAGGAGTGCTCGTTTTTACTCGGTGTAACCCCGTCGATTTTTGAGGAGTTCATCCGTTACTTGGCGCTTTTTAAAGGGATTCCATTTGCTGACAATACCATATTTTGCCGTCAGCGAGAAGAGGTTTGCGTAAATTACCTCTGCTCTACTTACGTCGGCGTTTTCCTTTGGGTCAAAATGCAACGAGTGCAGTTTTTGAAGTAAGTCAACTTTCACCCTCTTCCAGGGACGTCACTAGGATGTCAAACAGGGACAGGTTATTTGCCCCGAGATCAGGGTGTCTAAGGTGCGGTCCCTGACTCATTTATTATTGTCCCGTGACACTTTGTTAAAGTCAAATTAAACTAAACACAAAGACCAAAATATACAATGTAAAAAGAAAAAGCAGAAACATTGATGCTAATAACTAGTAACACAAAGCTTTGTCTATAAGTGTACAGGTGTGTCTAAAAAATACTTTGAAGTTATTTTATTTAATTTGTTCAATTCAAAAAGGGAAATTCTCATTTTCTCTAAAGTCTATATATAGAGAAATATTTCAACAACGTATTTCTTAATAATTTTGATTATTATGATATACAGCTAATACAACAACCAAATTCAGTATCTCATAAATTGTAAAAAATTGTCAAAAGGTAAAATATTGTAAACTGCTGGTTTGATCGCTAAACAGGACATGCACTGCACCTGTGCCTTTAATTTGTCTCTTAGTTGGAACTGAACTCCAGCAAACATAATTTTTCCATGATATTATACATTGTATATCCTTTTAATCCAATCCTAACAACTTGTATTGTTTATTTTGGTGCGTTTCTTACATTTCTTACATGAAAAATTAGCTGAAATTATAAGGGGCACCGTAAAACAGACTTAATGATCCATGTCCCAAACTATGCTTCAGTTGATATAAACATATTGAATCACAGAAATGCTGTGTTTACTCCTCCTCGCATTTTGTCCTGCAGAGACTCGTTTGCTGGTTTGGATGCTTTCCAAAAGCAGATTGTGATTGGGACAGGTGTGGCTGCAGGGGTTGCGCTGGTGTACATTCTGCACAGAAGATGCCAAAAAGTCCGAACTATTCCTTTTGGTGAAGGATGGTGGGGAGCAGGCAAGAGGCCGCAGTCAGAGGATGACAAGATCTATTCCTTTGAGGTGAAAACCTCAGATGATGAAATTAAGGTACTTGTTTATGAAACATGTTAACATCTTATAGTAGAAAAAGCTCGACTAGACAGCAAAATGTGTGCAGTAATGTACAGCATGCCAATTCAACAGGACCTCCATGAGCGCATTGACAAAGCCCGCTATGCTGACCCTCTGGAAGACAGCGCCTTTCAGTATGGGTTCAATTCAACGTATCTTAAGAGTGTGGCTTCCTACTGGAGACATGAGTTTGACTGGAAAAAACAAGTGGCGGTGCTTAACAAATATCCACACTTCAAAACCAAAATAGAAGGTATTTGTTTGACATACCTCAAAAAGGAGTATTAGACCCCTGCGCTGAAAAAAAACACAGTTGAAAAGTTGCTATAGTATTTTTTTTCCTTGTCAGGATGGTCCCAATACTCCTGGTGATATGTGTACATGTTTTCCAGAGCTATTCCTCAATTTTCCCCCTCTATCAACAGGAATAGATGTGCATTTCATCCATGTGCGTCCTGCTCAACACAAGAATCAAAAGGTTGTCCCACTTATGCTTGTTCACGGCTGGCCAGGCTCCTTCTTTGAATTCTACAAGATCCTGCCACTCCTCACGGAGAACCACAATGGTCTTACCTTTGAGGTCATATGCCCATCTATACCTGGCTATGGTTTCTCTGAGGCCCCTCATAAACAAGGTATTTGTCTATAATAGAAACGGGGCATGCTGTTTTTATTTTTACACTGCGTTCACACTTTTGGTTTGGTACTCTGGAGTGGATTAAAACAAAAAAAAAAAAAACTTTGGTGCGAACTGCAAGTTCGCTTAGTGTTCACACAGTGTTCACACTCGTACTACTCGTACATCCACTAAATTTGTACTAAATTCAGAGAAAAAACACGTCTTACAAAATTTAGAGAAAAAACGGATTGAAAAAACAGATTTGTTCTTATGTAAGCCGCAGTGGCGTATAAGTCGCACATGCATATGTCCACTTAAAGTGCCGCACAAAAGTCCATGAGAACCAGTCAGCTCTTTATTTGACAGGAGCCAATCATGAGCTATGAATAAACTCACAACAATCTTGTCAGTCTATTGGAAATTACAGGAGGTCATTACTCAGTATATCATCTTACAAACAATATTAGCATAGAAAATGGCGCTGCAATGCTGCTTCTGTCCACCAGATGGGGCCAGAAGACATCCCAAAGAAAAGAGAGGGAAGATGACGTAATTGCAGCGCCCCAATGATGCTCAGATGCAATGCCTGATGGGAAAACTTATTTTCACTCACACAGAGGGAGAGAGCAGAGCAGAGCAGTGAGACGACACTTCAGACATATTTTTGGTTACATATAGGTGCATGTCACTTTGGTTATCGTGCAAAAGCTTTTGGTTTTAGGGCGTCATTTTCCAAGCATTTTTCTAATTTTTCATGAGTATTAAACAATTTTAATACTGGTCTAAGTTTTTAGTTTGTGTAGTGTTCACAATTGAGCTCAAGTGAATTGAACCACCCAGAGTTCACTTGTCATTCTCAAGTGGTCTCAGTCCATTTGGTGCACACCAGAGTTTTGAACGTGTACTAGAGTTTGTTTCTTCAAATGAAGAATGACAAGTGTGAACACACCCTCAAAAATCTCTATCTTTATGCTTCTGTGTAGGCTTT
The DNA here is from genome assembly GCF_027744805.1 of Dunckerocampus dactyliophorus. Taxonomy (NCBI): domain Eukaryota; kingdom Metazoa; phylum Chordata; class Actinopteri; order Syngnathiformes; family Syngnathidae; genus Dunckerocampus; species Dunckerocampus dactyliophorus. The sequence continues at coordinate 11,952,903 of NC_072832.1, read as the reverse complement.
AACACTCTAGCTGCTGCTAGAATTTTCCTGAAGCTGATGGAGCGTTTAGGGTTCTCGCAGTTCTATCTGCAGGGAGGAGACTGGGGCTCCTTCATCACCACCAACATGGCACAGATGAAACCTCAGTAAGTAAGACAGTCTGCGAAACAGCAATTTTCCAACAGTTGACAATGTATTGTCACTGCATTGGAAAAAAAGTACAGTGTTCCATCGCTACATCGTGTTCATCTTTCGCTGACTCGTGGAATTTTTTTAGTTTTTTTTTTTTTTTTAAAGCGTATGCATTGTGTTCTGCGTCCTGATTGGCTAAGGGAGAACCTATACGTTGTGTCTGTGTCCTGATTGGCTAAGGCAGAACCCACAATGTCGACGAAACGTTCTGCACCGTCAAAGGCACCTGCGGTCACACCCAAAAGGCAGAGGAGGATGCTAACCATCGCACAAAAAGTTGGACTTCTACACATGCTGAAAGAAGGTAGAAGTTGCAGCTGTAGGGCGCCATTACAGAATAAATTAATCTTTGTTTTGGGGAGGAGGAGGAAAATATGACGACAGGAACAATATGTTTCAACAAGGATACAAAAGCGCTACAGTACAGCGGAACAGCGCCAGGACAAAGAGGCACGGTCAGAGGAGTTTGCAGGTTTGAACTTTTTTGAGAGTGATTTAAAATGTGAGAAAATCTTAATGCCTGTCTGAGAGAAGTGTATAAAGTGTATGATGAGGGGTTTTACAGCATTAAAACATGTAATAATTGTAAAGAATAAAGTTGGCTACTTTGCGGATTTGACTTACTGGGGCCTATTTTGGGAACCTATCTCTCGCGATAAACGAGGGAACACTGTAAGGCAGTCTGCGAAACAACATTTTCCAACAGTTGACAATGTATTGTTACTGCATTGAAATTTCCTCCACACAAGCTCCCATGCTGACAGTACTGCAACATTCTTGCAGTGGTTTTGTTTTGGTAAACTCTTGTCTTTTCCAGGTGTGTGAAAGGCCTCCACTTAAACATGTTTACGTCGAGAAAAGGGTTTAAAGTGATGTTGTCCCTCCTGATTGGCCCTTACCTGCCCTTCTTGGTGGGCCTGAGTAGCGAAGATGTCCGCCGCTTGTTCCCGTTCTTTGAAAAGAACGTGTGGGAAATCTTGAGGGAATCTGGGTACTTTCACATTCAGGCTACTAAACCCGACACAGCAGGTAGGAACACGAGTGTTTTAATTCAAGTTGAATTCAACCCAAATTCGCAGCAAAAATCCGCCTCTAAAGTCAGGCAAAACTTTGGCGTTCAAACTGCTGTCCTGTGTGACGTTACACAAGACTTCACCATAACCACAGTCAATCAAGACACCTCACCTCAGTAGACATCTAAGTATTAAATTGCATAGGCTGTGCTGCTTTGGCTTTTTTGTGACACTTATTACCTTTTTGGTTTAAGTTTTTAAACTTTTTTCATCTGGTGCTTCCACTGTATTTTGGTGTGTAAATGCATGTGAGGTGTGATAAGCATGACTGCTTTTGTTTTAACAGGCTGTGGAGTGAATGACTCTCCTGTAGGCTTGGCTGCATACATTCTGGAGAAGTTCTCCACTGGGACTGACCTGAAGAACAGAGACCTGGCTGACGGTGGACTGGAAAGGTTGAAGACTATAGTTGATCATTTTTTTCAGCAAAGTTTGTGAGCTCCCTAGTTGCTGTGTTTGTGTTTGTGCAGGAAATATAGCCTGGATGACCTCCTGACAAACGTTATGATCTACTGGACCACAGGCTCCATCGTCTCATCCATGCGCTTCTACAAAGAAAACTTCAAGAGCAATCCAGAAAAAAGAGTGGATGCAAGGTATGTGTCTTCATCACCATACTAAAGTGCTTGTGCGTTTGTTTGGAGTCATGTGAGGAATGCTTTATTTTTTGACAGGACACGTATATATGTTCCTACTGGACTGGTTGCCTTCCCTGGGGAGGTGATGCACTGCCCTAAATCGTGGGCCCAAATCAGGTTTCGTAACATTGTGTCCTACACGTTCATGCCTCGTGGTGGTCACTTTGCTGCCTTTGAAGAGCCTCACCTGTTTGCCACTGATCTCATTCAGTTTGTTCAAAAAGTGGAGACGCTTTGAACGTGCATGATTTTGAAAGGGTTTACTTTCATATTTTCTTACCTTGTATTGCATTGTGGGTATTTTCAGACATTTTCAGTTTCCTCAGTGGATTATGTATAATTCATAATGGGAAAAAAAAATCAGTCAGAAAAAATGGGATGCGTTCGTATCTATGAAGGTGTACAGTTTGGTGTCGATCCGAATTAGGACTGCTCGGTGTTAGTGGAAGTTCATTGTCTGAGTGCCATTCTAGTTGATATCATCTTTTCTTCCTGATTGTTTGATTTGATTGTTGATTTGCTTCCAAGATCGTGCTATGAAATGTACTCTGGACACATGAAAATGTTTAGCGCACTCAAGTGCATCCAAATAACAATAACATTATGCACTGGCACTTTCACATCATGTTTTAAATTGTAATGCACTAATATTAAATGTAAATTTTTTTATCCGCTCTTCTTGAAAGTTATTTAATTTAGCACAATTATACGGGACAAAATAGCAATTTGAAACTGAAACGTCATGTTCACATGTTTTCTCTGTATTGTAGAAACACAGTCTGTTCATGGATGTTGGTCTACCTCTGATTTGTTGTGAACGGAAAAAATCCAAAAATCTCTGAATAATTGAGACACCCATAAAAATGTCTATTTTTGACACACGACTCATTTCTCCTCCTCCAGACCATCCTGCTTTTCTGACGTTGATGTTAACATTTGCAGTAGGACTGCTGCTGTTGTTACTGTTCCCTGTCTATCTACGATATGCCTCACACACTTATTCAACGCATTTTAAATTATAAAATGTATAGGTACTCGCCCCTCACGATTGATAATGTAAGATGACTGATGAACAGATGGAATTTGAGTCACGGAGTACAAGGTACGTATATATAAGTTCAACTTTTACATCTCACAGTAACTATGATGCATTGTAGGGTGCCAAACAAAGTGAAATCTCAACGATTGACAAACATTTAGCAGTCAAGCATAAAGACAAATATGTAAAAATGGCAGGATTTTTTTTTTTTATCATATACTCATATGCACACAATATATTACATCATATATTGTGTGATTTTATATACAATGTGTTGATACTGTCAAAAAAGTTAGACTTTATTGATCCACAAGGGAAATTGCTTGGTTACAGTAGCTCAATTGCAGAAGAAAAAGACAAACACTCTTAAATAAAATGCAATGCGATATGAATAAAATACAAAATCAACAAGATTTTCCATATTTATAAATAGTTTGTAAAAATATAGTAAATACAAGTAAATTTACACTTTTACAAGGGACGGACAGTACAGCACAATAATGTTGTGAATTATCTTTTACAGAGGTATAAGGTATTGCAGAACTGGATGGCGTGTGGAATGAATTAAGTCCTGTAGCGTTCACTGTGGGAACGTAACTGGAGGAATTTGTTGGAGAATACACTTTGCTGCCCCTCTATTGTCCGGTCGGTGGGGTTTGTCCATGATGGAAAGCAGTTTGTCCAGTGTCGTCCTGTCTCTCAATGTTACAACACTTCCAATTGAGTGCTGATAAGTTGTTCGGCTTTCCGGATTAGTTTGTCCATCCGGTTTATGTCCTTTTTGCTGTTACTGCTCCCCCAACAAACCACAAAGTACAGGGCACTGGCAACCACAGACTGCTAGAAGATCTCCAGCAGCTTGCTGCACACATTGAAGAACCTAAGCTTCCTCAGGAAGTAGAGTCTGCTCATGTCCTTCTTGTAGACGGCATTGCTGTTGTCCTTCCAGTCCTGTCTGCAGTTCACGTGGACTCCCAAGTACTTGTAGTGGTCCACTACTGCCATCTGGTGATGGACTCCACTGGGGTCACCTTCCTGCTGAAGTCGATCATCAGCTCTTTGGTCTTCTCCACATTCAGGTGGTTTGACTGGGACCACTCTACAAAGTCAGCGATCACTGTCCTGTACTCCACCTCCTGTCCATCTCAAACACCCAACCACTGCAGAGTCATCACAAAACTTCTGCAGGAGGCAGGACCCGCAGCTGTACTGGAAATCACAGGTGTACAGAGTGAACAGGAATGGAGACACACCTACATTACTGACCACAGTGTTAGACAATGAGCTGCCCAGCTGCACAAAGTGGGAACTGTGAGACAAGTAATCAGTAATCCAGGAGACAGTGGATGAGCTGACACACATCCCGAGCAGCTTCTCGCTCATTAGAAAGGGCTGGATGGTATTAAAAGCACTAGAGAAATCAAAGAACATAATCCTCACAGTGCCCTTCCCGCCATCCAAGTGAGAGTGAGCACGATGCAGCAGGTAGATGACAGCATCATCCACACCAACATGAGGTTGATATGCAAACTGTAGAGAGTCCAGGGAAGAGCCAGCATGAGTCTCTCTAGGACCTTCATGACGTGTGATGTCAGGGCGATGGGTCTGAAGTTGTTGAAGCCAGATGGGATGGACTTCCTGGACACCAGCACTATGCAGGATGTTTCCATGGTGTCAGTAACCTTTCCAGCTTCAGACTCAGGCTGAAGATGAAGTTCAGGTTCCCAGTCATCTGAACAGCACAAGTCGTCAGAACTCGAGGATTTTTCACTTGGACAGATGTCAGAGTCACAGGGCTAATTTCCTCAGTGGGGTTTGGATTAGAGGGGGTGGGAAGCAGCGGTGACATGAAGGAAGGTGTCAGTGGTGGGTTGTGGATTGCTAGTCTGGGGGAGTGTGAAGACTGGAGTGGGGGGGGGCAAATGTTATAACACCAGGTGAAGTTGAAACAGGAAGTGGGAACATTACACAAAAATGTGAATTGACTGTTGGCTTTGCTCATTGTGCTTTATCAATTTGAAACAGCTTTCACAGATGTCAGATATGGTCTATAGCTTCCTGAACTGACATTCATTAGTCTTTTAGGCTAAATCACCAACAAAGAAAAATGAATGGGTTGTTTGGGGGGGGGGAACAAGTCAAAATAAAACAGATTAAGCATTAATTTATTTGTTTTCATACATTTGCGGTAGTTACAGTAAACCTAAAAAAGTCTTAATCCATTAAAATACATACTGTGTACATACATCAAGTCTTAAAATAGATATTCTAAAGGCGTCCAATTTAAAAAGCAGCATACAGAATACATTTCAGAGACAAAAGCCTTTGATGGCAGTGGGTGCTTGAAACCAAACATATTCCTGACAGTCCGTGTCTGTCTTCGTGTTCTTGCAGCTGCATGGATCACTTGAAAGTGCAATGATTTTGTTTTTTACGCAAGTTGGTAGTTTAAAGTGCAGTTTAGGGTGGAACCAACCTACCCCACAATCCCTGTGGGCCAGTGCTAATACTGCGGTTGTCGTTAAATGGACCGGTCTGGTGTCAGACAAGAAGTCAGCAACAAAAAGCGTGCGGAAGAGATGTCTCAAGCATGATGACACCCGGAGGCATTGATCCCCACTGTCCAATACCAGCTGCTCCATGTTGATCTCGTAGATCTCCTTGGGAAGGACGACGGATCCACCAATGAGCAGCAGCACCCGGGGAACCTTGCTCAGGGAGAACAGCACCTCCAGCTGCTGTAGCAGCTCCTCCAGGTCCTGTAGCGTCTTCTGACACTTTCGCCACTTTAAATCAGCAAAATACGTTTGTCTTTGCCTCGCAACAGCTTTATCCTGTGAGGATACAAAACAACCACATTCACGCATAATTAGAACTAATGTGTACATCTTTCTATGCTTTCCATCATAGAAAGATGTACACATGATGTACGCATATGCAATATGATCTGACATTCACCGATATTGAGTCTTGCTGTTTCCTCTGAGAGTATACCAGCTGGTCAAAGGTCATGGGCAGTTGTTGTCTCTGATATAATACACATTTGAGGACCTCGCTGACGAAACGGCAGCAGCCTTCCTGGGTCACGCTTCCTGGGAAGACCACATTCACGCAGCCCTCCTCCTCTGCCCTTCTCGCCATCTCTGCGTCGCCCTCAGATGTCTTGCAATGCTGACGACTGGATGTTTCGCTGCCATCGTCCTCTAGTTACCCGTCAAACGCAAGAAACGAATGTGATTGGTATGACCAGTGGACCACTTTCCTAAACTCAAGATAGCTATTAACGAGAACATATAAATATCCAGAAACTGGCGGTGCTCGAGGGTGCGCAAAGTACTGTGGTCACCAGTGAAAATGCAAACAAAAAAGTTGATAGTTACTCATCTTTTCAGCCATAGTAACCTTTCAAACAATTTTAAGGAAACTAAAAGGTTGATTTGCAACACTGCACACTTGTAGTAAATTGCTTGAACACTGGGACATGGTGTTAATCTCCTTTTAGACGCCGTGAACCTGATCACGTTTCTCTTAGTCGTGTTGAGGACGTACTTAAAAAAAACAAACATCAGATTTACCTTCGGGGTAACCGTAACATGTTGAATCCTCAGGAACAGTTAGCGTCGTTGCTGTTGTCTTACCCATTTCTTCAGCTTTGTTTTTAGTAGGCGGAGAGGAGGGCTGTTTCATTATTAGGATGTTATCACTATTATTAAATGTGATATTTTCGGAAGAGCTCCAACACTCTTGCACACATTTAAAATTCGCAACCGGCCGCCGCAATGCATCATGGGACAATTAGTGTAATGGTGCATTCAAATTTCATCGGAAGTGTGGGATTTCCCAGTTGCATACTTCAGAATACGAGCGTACTCTACGTGTTTATTTTCAGTAAGTAAACCATTTAAAGATTTCATTCTCTACTGAATGACAACCATAAAAAACGAAACAATATTGCAGGAGTTGATGGGTAAAGGAGAATGGTGTTGCATGACATGAAAAACATATTAATGTGATATGGTCTAGCCAGTGCAGGAATGTGTCACTATATTTGTTATTTTGTTGAATGAAAATGAAAGCAGACAACATACACATTTGCTAATAGCAGGTAAAGACATACAAAACGAGCATAAGCACACAAAATGTGAATTTTTGTGTGTGATTTGAAAGCAGGGATCACACTGTAGTTTGTAAACGGCGACCTCTGCTGGAGAACAGATGAATGACAACTAAATCATTTCTAAAGAGGCAGGGCACAGGTGGTCTAATTGAGTTTTGGTCTGTCGGAGTCATATGCTCGTAGTCCCTGTCCCCACGCACATTTTCCACACGGAAGGCCGCAGCCCTTTCTGCCGCCATGGCTTCAGTTCGTGTCGCTGTCCGAGTTCGTCCCCTTAACAAAAGGTAAAAGAACACACAGTGAACTACTTAGTTTAACTTTAACATGATTGCTTCTCCACAGAGAACAGCAACTGGCATCCAAGGAGGTGACCCATTTGGATGGGAACACTATATTTTTGTATAAGGTACTGCATATTTTAAGCAGCAATGCGGCACGAGACGGATGTTAATGTCAAGTAATATGTGCTTTTGAAATCTCTAGCCATCATCTGTTCAAGAGAAGAAGAACACAAAGATCTTTTCTTACGACTTCTCATATGATTCAACCGACAGAGGAAGATCCTCATTTGCATCCCAGGAGACGGTAACTATGAAGTTTTAAAAAAACCCATTGTATCCACTGTTGTCTGCATAATCGTTCTTCTCTGTAGATTTTCAATGATTTGGGGCATGACGTCTTGAAAGCTGCTTTTGAGGGATTCAATGCCTGTGTGTTTGCCTATGGACAAACGGGATCAGGGAAATCCTACACAATGATGGGTCGCACTGTAAGGCATTTCATTCTTCTACTACTGATTATTTTTTATTATTTATTGTTGTTGTGCACACCTCTCTGACAGTGTCAGTCAGCAATAAGCATGTGTTGAACTACACTGTGCCATACTGAGAGATGTTTTTCACCCTCTAAAGTAGTTAATTAATTAAGGTAAAATATTCTCTGTATGATCCAGTGCATTTCTAAAATCACCAAAAACAAACGATATGGACAATGCCGCACATTGATCTTTTTGATCAAAACATCATTGCCGCTATTAAGACAACATTTCTGATGTGGCTTTTGTATTGGAACCTAATCAAATTGTGCAGGTGTGCCTAATATTTCACTCGCCGATTGTGCATTTACTGAATCTAACATCCACATCTTCTAATACAATAGTCAGCAACGAGGCGCTTCCCCTGCAAAACTTCCTGGCAGCGCTGACCCAGCATGAGCATAACACTGACACTTTGCAACATTACAAAGTGACCTCATCAGACGTTCCTCCTTTGCACTCCATTTGTCTCAATGTTTCCCTCCGCTAATCAGAAAACGTGATGAGTGCAGCAGCCCGTAGCTTTTCCATTTCCCACCTTGCACCCTCATGTAGATTTCACATTACCAAGAGGTAAATGAATGTCTTACCAGGACAGCATCACAGCTGCTGTCAACTTCTGTGATAATTGCATAACATTCCTAATGCTTGCTATCTGCTTCTGTATAATTAAAACAAGAGATCGAGAGATTGCGCCCAAGCTTCAGTGGGTTTATATTGTGTTGCAAGGTGTTCCACTGCCTTTCCTTGCTGCTGTTGTGTTAATAGCAAGGCATTGGCACTCACATTTAACAAGTAAAGCGTGTCACCCACAGCGTTTTGTTCTAAATGCAACACTTTCTCCCATTTACTGCGGCAGGAGGAAAAAGGTTTAATCCCAAGGATCTGTGAAGGCTTGTTCTCCAACATATCTGAAAGAAGCTCGGTCGACTATAATGTGTCATTTCGCACAGAAGTCAGGTAAGGCAATATCATGCATCTTTATGCACTTTTATATAGGTACAAAGTATGAAATGGGGTAATTTTACCTTATTAAAATAATGGCTTAAGTCATATTTTCAAGTTTTTTTTGGGAAAACCGACTCCGAGTTCTCAGAGAAGGAAAGCTTGTACTTGGAACTTGCCATCAGGGCTAAATTGAAGAGCTTGCAAATCATGTACAGTTGCGTCTCCTGCCTTTTTTTAGCCTGGTCTGATACTTGAGAAGTAAAATCCATTGAGTTTCATGTTTCATCAATCAATCGATCAAAAATGTTGACTTAGGCAAAAAATAAAATGGCCTAAGTCACCCTCTTGACATAGACCATTGTCCTATAGGGCATAAAGTGCATGATCCTTTCAACTAAGGATTTAGGCAATTTCACCAGACATGGCCAGCATGATCAAGAGAGGATCTGTTATGACTGGATTAAAACTTGAAAGCAACATATACTGATTTGACATTTTGACCATTTTTACAGTAGCTTGTGTCAGTTGTCATAATTACATTATTAAACTCCATTGGGAAATTAAATTTACACTGGATTTTGTCTTTTTTATTAATACGCAACAGGGTTGCACTGTCCAAATTACACATACATGCGCATGCACATTGATGTATTGCACAGCATGCTTCAAGGACTGTGCAACTGTATCAAGGTTGGCGCCTTTGCCCAAAAGCACCTCTGCAGCGTTTAGGAAAGAAGCTGGCATCAACTGATCCAAACTGTCACAATGGTTTGCAGAACCAACATGAACACAAACTAACTCTACTAATACAGTGAAACAAGAAAATGTTTTTTTGTTTAAAAAAAAAAAAAAGTAGCAATTGCGCCACTTTACACCTCACTACCTGCTGAGTACCCTCGTGGTGCACTTTGCCCTACTCTCTATGCCTCTTTTCGCTTGCAAAGAAGACTCGTTGTGCTTTTCCCCCAGAGTTTTACTTTTTCAGTGCCTGATGTTCAGTTGGTGTCAGTTATGCTTCGGTTTCATACGCATTGTCTAAAAGCAAACTCTAGTAAACAGTAATCTTTCTCAAATTGAGGTAACCAGTTGGTGTGTGTTGACTGAGCACTGTCGCTTCAGCTGTTATGTGCACTATAAAATCATTTGTTGGAGCTGGGATATGTAGCTGGCTTGTTGTGGTTTAAGCAGCTTTTGGTTCTTTTGGTTTGTAAACAAAATCTAAAATTTGACCTTTTCGCTTCCTAATGCAGAGCCAGAGGCTGCTGTACTCATTCACACAGGGAACAATCCTGATGAGACCTGTCCTTTCTCTTCTATTGCTTGCTGCACTGCAGTATTTACTGTAATGTGTTGAGCCAAAACCTCCATTGCATATGTTCCATCACTGCTAGTGCACTCCTAAATAACTGGACTTTAAACCTCCTGTGAGCTATTGAAAGAGTTCTGTGCTCTGTGTTCTTGCTTGGTTCTGTCATTAACAAAACCCTTGGATGTTGCCTTTTTGGTTGTTTGTGTGGACGCCAGCTTTATGGAGATCTACAATGAACGTGTGCATGATCTTCTCCAAAAGAAGACTCTAACCATGGAGGGTGGAGGCCTAAGAGTGCGGGAACACCCGAGGGATGGGCCATATGTGGAGAGTAAGATTTTTATGATCCTTCCCCTCCTCCTTTCTATTATTGCTGCTGAATTGAAGTAATTTCCTATTAAAAAAAAACAAAAACGCTTCAACTTCTTTGCTTAGATCTATCTAAGCACTTGGTACACAGCTACAGGAATATGGAAGAGTTGATAGCTGTCGGGAACACCAAACGTATCACTGCCAGCACAGGGATGAATGACTGCAGTAGCCGCTCTCATGCCATCTTCACCATCAGCTTCACCCAGGTGGGGTATGGAGGAGGCTTGCCCATGTGTTGAATTGGAGTACATTTGAAAAGTTTCTTTTAATTCTTTGAAGGTTAATAAAGGCCATCTCACAAGAGTTCTAATTAAATCTGCTTCTCTGCTGGGTGTCCTGAACTTTTTTTTTTTTTTTTAAGGAACTTCAAAGGCTGATTTTCCCGTCATAAGCAGCTCTTTTGTTGTCACGCTGCAAGTGCTCGAGTATTCCTCTGTGATACTTTTCCTTGCCACAGGCATGGTTTGATGCTGAGTTGCCGCGCGAAATGCTGAGTAAGATCCACCTGGTCGACCTGGCTGGCAGCGAAAGGGCGAACGCCACGCGCACCTCTGGCATCAGGCTGAAGGAGGGCGCCAACATTAACAAATCCCTCGTCACCCTCGGCACGGTCATCTCAGCTTTGGGTAAAAGGCTCTTTTCATTATTTAAGGTGTTATTTGTTACGCCAGCACACTCATTGACTTGAAATGACTGACACCCTGACCACAATTTGTGTTACCGTGATATTTTACTTGATAATTACCTTTCTTTTAACTGGAAATGACACAAAGTGGCAAAGTATTGTGGTGTACATTCTGCCAAAAGGTTCAATTTCTAAAGTATATTCTTTCTCAATTTAGCCATGTCTATTCTAAATATATAGTAGATTAAAACGCTATAGATCAGGGGTGTTCAAAGTGCGGCCCAAGGCTCTTTTATTAGCCTGTGGCAACACTGTCAAAATAAAAAATACAATTTAACAAAAAAAAGGGAAAATAGAGCAAAAAGGCACAATGTAAAGCTGAACTGTTGATAGAAATAACACTAACGGTTTTATTATTTTTATGCTAATGTACATGGCATCCTTTTATTTTCTGTATGTGGCCTTCTGTGGAAAACGTCTGGACACTGCTGCGGTTTGAAGAAGCTCCAAGCTATCCTTGTAACTTCTAGTAACAAGGATGCTTTTTCCTTGATAAGATCAGGGATGTGAATAAAATAAAATGGTTTTATTCATGTTTCTAACACACCTTATAGTTGTTTGGTTCTTTCTATGTAATGTCTAGCCAGAATGTACTCATTCAACAAATTTGCTTTAAGTTGGTTTTGTACATTTTTTTTTTTTTTTTACACTGAAAAAAAAAATCGAACTTTGGATCCAGACCACTGGAAAGAAGGAAATGGTATTTAATGCTACTGTGACAAATTTCATTTAAGGGGCATACTAAAAAAAACTGGCACAAATTGTCAATATTGATTCAACACTTTCATGTATTCATGTGCGTTTGTGTGAACTTCTAGCTGACCTCAGTGTGGGAGAACCGACAACCAAAAAGATGATCTTCATCCCTTACAGAGACTCTGTGCTGACATGGCTGCTGAAAGACAGCCTGGGTGGAAACTCAAAGACTACCATGATTGCAAGTACGCACTCTACCTGTGGATATTTGCTAATCTGGCATGTACTGTAGATAATTTTTTTTGTCATGCTTTATTTAACTAATGGCCATCTACCTGTGCATTTCCCCCTGGTGACCTTTCCTTGCAGCCATATCCCCTGCGGATGTGCACTATGGCGAGACCCTGAGCACATTGCGCTACGCTAGCCGGGCTCGAAACATTGTGAACTCCCCGACAGTGAATGAAGACGGCAGTTTGAAATTGGTCAGGGAGCTGAAGGCAGAGGTTACCAGGCTCAAGGAGCTACTAGAAGAAGCCAAACGGGTCTGGTTTGGTTTGCTTTCAGTTTTACTAAAAGCACAGTATTTGCAGGTCTTTTGCAAAGGTTAATTCTCATGGGTCATCTCCAGGTTTCTCACAGAGGGCGGTCTTCCTCATTGAAGGTGGAAGAGGAGCTGCATCAGACTGAAGAAAAGGTGAGTCACTTAGTGCTAAATTAAGGACAGTTTTGGGGTGCTTCCTTGTAAACTCCCGCAAAACTTTTAATTTCTGCAGGTTTGTACACTAACCAAGGAGTGGACCTGCAAATGGGAGGGGACACGTGGTATTCTGCAGGTACAACAATTGTTACTGAACATACGTTGTTGCACAAAATTACAGTAGTTGAGGAACGAACCTACCTAACCCTAACTACTACTCATTACTCATTAGTTCCTCAGTAACTACTGTATTTTTGTGTACCTTATTGTAAAGTGAGACCATTAAAGGTTACGTGTAAGGAAATGTAATGTAGTAAATGTAATTCCCAGTAAACCTCCTCAAATATGAGACATATTACTTATACTGTACTTATGAGACATGAGTTAGAAGGTGGAAACATGACTGAGGTGCAGCAATCATTTTATTCTTGATTTTAAACACAGTGTAAACGTTTGTAGTCCATCTGTTGTTTCACATCGAAAAATATACAGTAGTGCCCTCAAATGAGTACAAGTTTCTTGAGCAATCATCGATAGTTGCTTGGATTATAGCTTAAAATGCAATGTTGGCTTCATGTTCTCTACTCGCTACAGTAATTATTTACTTCAGCAATCTTTCCGCGCCGCAACGCTTATGGAGACACTTGTGGTTGCAGTCAAGTCACCTCACCAGTTGGTGTCCCTGCAGCGCCTGCAAACAGCCAGAAATGTTGGAAGTGTTAAGCAGTAGAGGGAGAGAGAGAGAGTCAGCCTAGCATGAAATATAATGTTGCATATTTTAAGATTTAAATGACACCCAAAAGCTGAGTTGTTGAAATACTCCTCAGGTGAGAGTGCGACAGTGTTTGGAAGCCTGGCAAAGAGAAACCAAACTGACATGCCCTCTCTTGCAACCTAATATTGCTTCTGAGGCTGTGAGCATCCAAAAACCCTGAGGTGCTTGGGGAAGAAAATGCTAGTGTTCAACAATTCACAGCGAGTGCTGAACAATTTTCATCTGGTGAATGTGTGCCAAACCTCCCAAATCACACCAAATGTCATCATTTTGGGCCTCATCATAGTTAGCCAAGTACTGCTGTAGGCTGTTCTATTATGCATACACTGAGAATCGTGCCTGTCATGAGAAGTATGGGTTGATTTATTGGCCAATATTAAGCACTAAATGATATACTTTTCAACATTTCACATGTTTTTGGTTTTTCCACACTGCTGCTACTGATATTTTGGACAATGTCAATGACAATTTAAATATTAACTGGGTGAACCCACAAGTGATTTGGTACATTTTTGGGTCTATACATTTATGTGTCAATATCACTAATGTCACTTATAGACTGTGTGTGTAATTGGTATAGTATTATATAAGATGGTTAGCAGGTGACATTTGGGGTCTTGACAGCCTACCATTCATAACAATGTATTAGAAGTCATTAGCCGTTGTCACTGCTCCTGATTAAGAAATCTTGATTATTGACCTGTGGCAATTTTATCTTGCACTGTCAGGCACGTTTATGAAAGGGCTTCATATCGGTATTATCTATTTTTTTGAGGTAAAAATGGTCGGTTTGACAGTAATATATGCAATATGTTTTGCTTCCCTGCGGACACTTTGTGACATCTCAGTGAAAGGCCACCGTGCTGGTGACCAGCAGGTGCTCTGGTGGAGCCAAAACTAGGAGCATTTGATGAACGACTTTATGGATTTGACATTTGTCTCCCAGTACATTTGCATTTTGTGTGGGTGAAAAATAAGTGGGATTTTGTTACGGAACACTCTGGCAGACAACGGAGGTGGAGTTGCTGCTTAACTGGGAAAAGAGAAGCTCAATCAGCTGCATCTTCACACACCACTTGACAATTTTTAGCACATTGGTGGAATGTATGCAAACTTTTTCTTTATTTATTTCTTTCTTTATTTTTTTAAATGTTCCGCTTCCATGTTCCACCTTGACGCTAGAGTGAGAGTCCCCGTGTTTCTGTCATATACTTCATCATTTAAACAAACACTTGTCACACACCAGTTTTTTTGTTTAATTCTATTGCTGAAAACATGCTGAAATTCCCGATAGGCCTATTAAGTACAGGCTGACTAAAAGCAATGTGTATATATTTTGAGTTCTGTATTTAAATTGGGGTCAGACTGCAAAGGTATAAAACTATTAAACCTCGTAACTATTCCATCCATTTTCTATACCGCTTCTCCTCTGTAGGGTCGCGGGGGCATGCTGGAGCCTATCCCAGCTGACTTCGGGCGACAGGTGGGGTACACCCTGGACTGGTCGCATATCCTTGTTTATACTCAGATTTTAGTTATGTTATTGTACAGTCGTCACTTCAAGTCTATCAAGTTTTTTACAAAAATGACGAATTATGCTGTTTTTAGTAAAAAAAAAAAAAATAAATAAATGCATATTTTAGCAAATGTTTATTTTTTGTCTAAATGAAGCATTTTCAAACAAATGGTGAAATGAACAGCGATACAAATAAGGCACTCAAACTCCAGACTCTTGGATGATATGTAGTATTCTACACTGGTCACTGTCAGTAATGTTTGGTGAGGCACAACAACAGGCTTTTATTGCGGGTTTGAATAATCTCAGAACATGAACAACCATGCCTAACACGATCTACTGTTGCAGCCATACCCCATGGCAAGCTAAAACTCAACTCTGAACCCCCAACATCACTTTACACATTTACAGCTTGTACTTATTATGTATTATGTACAGCTTGTACTTATTTATGTCTTAAAATGCTTATTTTCTGTCTACTATATTGGGTAATACAAGTGTAAAGGTGACTGTCTAGAGGGCTCTAATCATGTTGAACTGTATTTAGAAAGTTTTCACTTATCACCGTTGGCTCTGGAACAAATTAACCACGATAAACAAGGGATTCCGATATTCTCTCGTTCTCACAGAAAGCCTTTGTGGTACCTGAACAGCACAGGAAGGGAAGAAAAGTAACAGGGAAGAAAAGTGTACCTTCCGCTTTTTCTAATTGTATATCAGAGCTTATTAATGTATTGTGCTGTATCTTTTTGAATTATCATTTTTAGTAACATCTTTTTTGCATTCTACTCCACCCTGATATTTGTTAAATTTGTCAGGATTTATTTGCAAGTTTGTCACTTCTTTTTAAATTGAAAACATTGGCCACAATTTGTCAACTGTCAAACAGCTGATTGCCCGAGTCTTCGGTGATGCGTTGCACATTGCACAATTAAATATATATATATATATATATATATATATATATATATATATATATATATATATATATATATAAAATATATATTTTTTTTTATATAGTATTCAATCTAATCAATATTTTGATGGAGGAAAGCATATATGTTATTTTTGGGGGATTTGAAATTCATTGCCGATGTCAGCAGAGCTGGCAAGTTGCTCTACCTGACAAGTCTGATGGGTATATTCAGTCATTAGTTGTTTAATATGTACTCTATATTTGTAACTTAAAGCTGTCAAAGTGTTGAGGAGAAACGTGCCGAACTACAGATGATAGCAAACGGCAACATTAATTACAGTACGTTCGCTAGCTGCTTCTGTTGAAAAGCAGATTCTAGGTTTTTTTTTGTTTTGTTTTTCCTTTTGGTCAGCATAGCACACTGACTGACTGACCGGGTGTAGATCAGCTTTCCCTGCCACATGCCCGAATGTGAGGCGAATCTGTTCTCGGTGTCCGAGGAATGTGACACCGTGCATTAATCTGTTTGGTTTTGCCCAACTTCTAATGAAGTCCGTGAAGAATCTCTTTTAATTAAGTAATGGACTGAGGTCGATACCTCTCCCGAGGGATTTCTTCAGTCTTTGTCGTGGACACATCTCTGTCACTGTCCAATTCCCGCAAAAGGTGCAGGATGGGAACTGAAAGAGCCAGGAAGTAGTTGTATCGAGTTTACAATTCTCCATATGCAAGGTTTCCTGCTTATGGTAATGTGTAGCATTAGTCCACTATCTTAACAGAGGCATACCTCTTCTAGGGGCACTGTAGACTCTGGATTAGTGTTCCATAGCCACAGCCCTGGGGGAGGTTATTCGCCATGAACACTTGACTGAAGTTAATTTTCTCTTCTATGGTTTAATACTGTGTGCCCTTTTGAACCCAGTTTAAATTTAATTTCTTGTCAAATAAGTGGATAATTACTTGCTGAACAAATACTGTATGCAGCCCCTCAGGTCCTCTCTAACCGTGTTATCCTATCCTGACATAAAAAAAATGTTCATCACTCTCTGATGATTTGACTTTTCCCTAAATACAATTGTTGGATGTAGTCAAAGGAACACTAGAGGATTAGCGCTTTTGTATTCGACTATAGAATTAGGACTGTTACTGATTAATCTGAAGCTTGTTTCTATTGAGTAATCGGTTAGGCCCCAGACGGACCAAATCAATATAAACCTAACACAAACACTTTGTGTGGTTTGGTCCACAACATATCAGAAAAGAGGCAAAAATGTCAATCACTCTTTTCCAGAGTGTGTCAATATCTTGTATTGCCTAAAATGCAAAGATATTGGGTATGCTTTTATGGATGACTAAAGAAGTGAGAAAATTCACATTTGAGAGGCTGAAATCAGAGGATACAGTCTTTCCTTGTTTATCGCAGGGGATAGGTTCCCAAAATAGCCCGCAATAAGTAAAATCCGCGAAGTAGCCAACTACGGTATATTTTTGTACAATTATATCTTAAGGCTGTAAAACCCCTCACCATACACTTTATACACTTTTCTCACAGGCATCAACATTTTATCACATTTCTCTCTTGTTTAAACACTCTCAAAGTTCAAATTTTGTTTGAATTTTAATGATCAACTTATGAGATTGGACACATAAGTGACTCACTCCTGATCGTAGCTTGTCCTGGCGCCGTTAGGCTGTAGTGTTTTTGTATCCTTGTTAAAACCTGTGCCTCCTCGTTGTCCTCCATGAACCGAAGATTCATTTACAGTATTTCGGGTACAGCTGCGTAACTTCTGCCTTCATTCAGAATGTATGATCACTAGCAGCTGGCGATCATACAACGGGAAACTGGCAGTCCTGCACGAAGGAGATTGATTGACAATGGTTTACAGCCAATCAGAACGCAGAACACAATGGTGGGTTCTCCAGTAGCCAATCAGGACTGTTGTGGCTCTATACATAGAGACGAAGTGGACACATCTTCAACTCTCAGATGAGTATACAGCACCCTCTACTGGCAGCAGTAGTAAATACAATAACAGACCCATGCAACAGAGCACCAATAGATCACTCTAATACACCACAAGGATGCAGAACACAATGCGCGTTCATACGCTGTTAAAGTGCAAAATTGCACTTAAAAAAATCGGCTAATCTGATGAAAGATGAACCGCAATGTAGCGAGGGTATTTACATTAAAAAATGAAAAAAAAATTATTAAATGCCAAAATAGTTGTCGATTAATTGGTGCAGCTCTCTATATGATTTGCTAACAATATCATGTCAGGAACATTTTAGTTCTTATCAAGCCAGTGTGTACTACAGTAGAACCCGGAAAGTCCAACAGTCTATTCTGCAATGCTGGTCGATCTGATTTGCTATGAGGTGTTTACTCGAGTCACACGACTTGGACTTGAGTCAAACTAAATATAGCTGGTTATTTGGCTTCAATACAGCATTCCTTTAGCAGACACCATCAATGATGTGGAATAAGTTTATTGTGACGCACATATTCAGGCTTGATAATGTTAATGACAACATCCAGGCTGTGATGGTTATGTATGACTGGTGGCAATGGCGCATGTTATACAAGCCATTGTGTAGAGACAGCCGGTGGCACTTCTTTTTCGCTTGGTGAACACAATGTACAGTTTGACTCTCGCCACGGTAATCTGAATGATTTATCGCGTCTCTCTCGCCGTCAGCCACGCGACTGTTTCATGGCAACACATGGCTGGAACTGGGCTATTCTGCTCTGGCCTTCAGGCTAGGAAGAGCAGTCATAAAGAATTTAGTTTTCTGCTGGTTGCCATTAAATGTCTGTCAGCTGTTTTTTCATTATTATTGTGGGCCATTTCCTCTACAGGCTATCGAGAGCCTCTCTGTCCTTCTCAGAATGATCTCTTGTGTCCCACAGGAGGAGGCGGTGGCTCTGAAGAAGGAAGGGAGTGCGGTGGTTTTGGACTGCCAGCTTCCCCATCTGATAGGCATTGATGAGGACTTGCTCAGCACTGGCATCAGTCTCTATTATTTGAAAGTGAATGGAGCATTTCATCTTAACAATTCTCACAATCAGTCAGCTTTTTTTGTTTTAGAATTAATCACCAGCCACGGTCTACGGCTGTTTATAATTACAGCAGAACAATACCAAACATCTTAGTTCAAACATATTGTCTCCTGATTTATCACCACTGTAGGAAGGCAAAACCCTGATAAACCCTAACAAAGCATCCTGCGGTGTGGATATTGGTGAGTCAGGGTTACTACAGCATATTGCATGTTGCTGCATTACCTATTGGTTTGGCTGAAGATAAACATATTTTTTCTCCATGTCTATGCTGTATTGCAGCAGTTGGTGCGAGCGGGCTCGGCGGTGAGCACTATGTGTTTGAGAACCACGCTGGGATTGTGACTCTCATCCCTCAGGAGGGTGCAGTGTGTTCAGTCAATTGCGCTGTGGTAACTCATCCCTGTCAACTGACTCAGGGTAAGCTCACCTTATATTCTCTCAAGAATGGGAGAGAAAGGAATAAAAGGTTTTCCTAGTTACTATTATAAAGAAAGCTACATCTGATATTGTATGTTGTATGTTGTCCCCTGCAAGCATCACATGCTTGGCGTGGGTGCATTCTGTACACAGCTCTTCACAAGACAGATGCCGTTTCTCTTAATAAACATGCTGAAGAGTGAGTAGCCCTGGACAAAGCCCTAGGCCCATTTTTAATTGGCAGATGGATTAGATTAGGGCCCACAGGTTTCAAGTGGTGGCCCAGCATTACCCTTTCAAAAGACGGAGCCAAGCAGAGGAGCAACTCCTAACCTGACGGGCGTTGCTCGCAGGGGCTTGGAGCCTTCTGGCTTACTGCCTCTTCCTCCTCCACAGGGCTTTGCTTTTTTTGAGAGATAACAGCACACTGATTTGAAAAGCGCAGCGCCCAGCTATGCTAGCCTCCGTTTTTTATATCCATTTCAGCTGATCCAATATCCCCTTCACAAACAGCTGTATCTGAAGGCATTTTCTTGAACAAATGGTAGTAATTTTCAGTCCAAAAGCTGCTGGAATCTATCACCGGCTGCCCTCGCAGGTGCTTTGTCACTCGTCTAAGTCATTTGTAGTTGCAAGATTAGAATTTGCTGGAGACAGCCAGGAGGTGGAGATTGCAGAGGAGGCCTTGAGAAAATCTCTGAATGTGACTGCATGAGTGTGGGTTTGATATATAAACCCTAATATCACATCAAGTCTATCACTATTTCAGAATTATCAAGCCCATTTTCTCTGGTAGATCATTCTGTGGTTTAGGTCACTGCCAATCACTTTGGAAATTGCTTTCTTCGTGGCAAGTTGCTCTCGTTTGGCGAGCTGAGAAAATGTAGGCCAACTTTTGCGCCGTTTATACGCTAGCGAGTTTTGGTGCAGACACTTCACTGCATTGAAACATTGACAGGAAGGTTTCCATCGGCCAAGTCTGTGCTTAGTAACTTTTCATGCATTATGGATAGTGTTCTGACACTCTATCATTACTCTGTGGCAAATCATGTGAAGAGCCTCAAATCTTTAATTGCTGCACCTGTCTTAGTAGGGCTTGCATTATTTATTTCAAATACTTCAGGTAGCTTGGTGATTTGCCACTCTCAAAGGTTTCACCACTTTCCCTTCAGGTGCCATCATACAGCTTGGGAGAAGAACCACATTACGCTTTAACCACCCCACCGAAGCTGCCCACCTCAGAGAGCAACAGCAGGTGCAGATGGAACCTGACCACAGCAGACATGCACTTGTCGGTGTGCTCTGATGAATTGGACTGTCATTGGAAAAACTTTTGAACGCCACATTCAGAATTTAATTGCCTTCTGCTAATGCAATAGGGATGTCATTTTTTTTGTTCCTTTCTTCCTGTTTTTTTTTGTTTGTACAATGTACTTCATTTTTTAATGTGTCAAAACATAAAATGTTGCTATTTAGAATCTAGCAATGAATACAAAATGTATAGAAAATTGAAATTAATTAGAATTCTCAGTTGAATGCATAGCATTGAGGAGACATATAATACTGGTGCTGCACCAACTGTTATGTAATTATAACGAAAGAGTGAATGAAAATGTATCCAGTCTATAATCACAAATACTGTAAGTACATTTTTCTGTAAGATTAACATAATTATTTACCACTTTGCTTCAATGTTTGAGCACACAATTAGACCAGCTCAACCTTTTCAGCTGAACGCCTAGAATTCAAACATTTATAGGCTTAGGCCAAATGCAACAGAATCAATCAATTTGTTATTGACTTGTTTTCATTAGTCTTGTCTCATTCTGATCTCTACAGACTGTGCGGATGTCGAGAATCAGCCTGTGGCCAAAATTGGAAACGCAAAATCCCTCCAAGACCATGCTTGCCACTCCAAGGTAGGAATTGAAGCATATATGCACAAAACCTCTGAGGTGAAGAAGTTTCAGTTGCACCAAGTTTACGTCGCGACATCTTTTCTAGCAGAATGTGTCGGCGCAAAGTCAAAGCAATAAATCATGGCAGCATTTCAATGTGAAGTGAGAACATGCAAATGAACACGGCAACCTGAAGTACTTCAAGCTGTGCCAGTGTAAATCACAGCTGGTCCAGACAGCTGAGGGGGCGTCCCAGGTCGGCATCTATAGTTCAGTCGGTAGTGAACTGCGTCGTGTCCCATTTCTTTAAAAACATCACTCTTCACTTGACATTTACCTGCCCAAAACCTTCTAACTATGCTCTTTGAAGATGTAAAAAGAGGACATGATGGATGTGCAGATTACCGTGTTTTTGTCTGTACTAGTGTGCAAAGTAGAGTCCAAATGCCTGGACAGGGTATTGCAACATGTGCCCTTGCAGTTTTGGAATAGGTCACAGAAGCTTTGGTTCTAGAATTAATAAGGATATTTTAAGATTTCAGGTACTTCTGTATCATAGCCTGATGGAGTCGATGCTCCCCGACCTGTTTATCCGTCACAGCGGTCGTCGGCTATGAGGTCTACACACGGTCCTTAATGAGCTAATTTTAGTTGTCAAACGTATGTTTACAGCAGAGCCGGCTGACCCATTGGGCAATATAGGCAGATGCGAGGGGCGCAGTGGCCACAATGAGGGGGAACCAAAACATCGAGGAAAATGTCACCTTCAATATAATTAAAACTAATAATCACGATGAACTCTTAAAATGAAAACGCTCACATCGACTCAAATGTAAAGCAATGCCCAATTAATATTACCAGAAATGATAAGATAAGCCTCATCATTTGTGTACAGTTTAATATACTGCATATCGGTATTTTATAGTTTACTAGGTTTTGTAGAAAGATATTGCATAGTGTAAATGTATTGTACTTTATTAATCCCACAGCAGGGAAATTCACTTGTTACAGCAGCAAGCAAGATACGCAAGTAAAGAATTCATTGCTGAATAAATGTAGCTAATGTACAAAGTTATTGTGTGCAAACTTATTTATAATTTATTACTACGTTCCTTTCTTATTTTACAGGATTTTTAATCGTGGTTATATATGTTCAGATTTTTTTTTTTAACCATATAAATTGGGTGACATGCTATCTTACCAATTAAAGACAATGGTGAAAACAATGCCATTCAGCGTCTTTTGCAAGGCGGGCTCTGCTTTACAGTATTTGTGTATTTAAATGGACAGTGACGCACAATGCTGTGGCCTGTTAACACAAAGTTTTCCAACCTTTTCCGCACAATAGTAAAATGTTAAGCTTTCATAGCAGCCTAAATTAAATTGCCAAAAGTACTTTTCTAAAGTTTACATTCTCTTACAGTCGACCTTAATCACACGTCAATGCTCAACTGTAATGGAAAACCTTTTATATGCTTCTATGCCGGGAAGAAAATATACGATTTTTTTAAATGTTTTTTTTTTCCACAGCTGGTAGTGTCTCTACTCTTATCCAGCAATTTTGACTCTTTTCCACCAACCCAGGCTGCTTTTTGTGAGGGTTGTTGCAGTCATAGCTGTAGCCATAAATTTAAAGTCTCTCGTTTCACACCAATTAATGACATTTAAAAAAAAATGCCAGTTCATGTCAGCATGAATAATTGAATTGTTGATTAATATACACTTTAATATGCCTTTTTTCAGTGTGGTTGATGTACTTACCTCAAGGACAACGCAGTCAAAACTGGTGACTTGCTCTTCTGACTTAATGACAGTAAGTGTACATACTTCCTACATGTACAGCAATTGCGCTTCATGACGATAAAAGAAACCATAAAATAAATGTGTAGAAGGATTTTGTGCTGCAGTGTCTTGAGATTTATCATCCACTGAAGTGAGGTGTATTTGCAAAACAGAGTTAATGCTAACACCTATCCCCACTATAGCTGGGGCCCAATACATTTTTTTTATGAGGCATGAAATTATTTTTCTCTTAGCTCGTTCTGGTTGATGAATATGCACATGTTTACACCTTATTACACTCTCCCACGGGGGTTTAAAAGAAATGATGCATTTGGGGGGAAAATATTGCATCAAGGGCACTTTTGAAATATATTTTCATATGTATTTTCATGTGCATTTATGTAATGCATTTCTGTATAATTGTATATTTTGTTGGTAGCCTCTACTGAAAACTAATTATTGTACTTTGCATGAAAGAAACACAAAATCTTACTTTTCTCTTTTTGTCCACCTACACAATATAAACTAGGAAGTACCTGGAAAATGTCCTGTCCCTCCGACTAGTTTCAATTTGGAAGGAGAGACACAACGGAATGGGGTAAGCACCAGGGGTGACCTGGAATGGGAGACGGTTCGGTGTCATAAATCACGGCCAGAGCTCATGTCTGAGCACCCTTCGAGGGAAGCGGAGAACGTGGCTGAAGTAGCACGTTGCACAAGAAAGGAGGTGTGGTCAGGGGATGCCAGCCTCCAGCAGACAAGTGTCCTGGGCCTAGGTGATGGATGTGTCATGAAGCCAGAGGGGAATGCTAATGAGATCCAAGGAGTTGTGGCTCAGTGCTACAAGGGGAGACCTGGCTCTGGTGGGAGCTCATTAGGCAACGTGTCCCACCTTCAGCATACAGGGGGAGATAGCTCCATATCTTGCCCCCAACAGGCCAGCACTCCTCAGCTCAAGGAACATGCTCTCGGCAGTCAGGGATCCTGCCCTCTATCTGAGGAAACTATCTTGAAGGCACGACTGGGCTGTGGAGACTTGACAGACTGTGAATGTTTGGAGCAGTATGCAACAGAGGCCGAAGTCCCTGTGGGAGCTGAAGTTCAACAATCAGGATTGAATGCCTTTGTCAACAGAGTGAGTTGGATTGCCCAAGATGCTCGGCATTTCCTTTGGAGTATGGCACTGCAGCCGCTTGGAAAGACAGAAAAGAAAGACAGACAAAAGCCTTTTGTGGCCTGCTGGTCCAATCATCTAATTTCTCTCGTCAGGGAAAGCAAGGTCATGTCTGTAATTGACAGCCAAGTCTTCCCTCTGGTTCGAGGGAGCTATGTCTTGTCACGTTTCAAAGGTAGTCGCATGTATTCAATGGTCAAAGATCTACCACTGATACAGCACATCCAGATGGAGATAAAGGGCCACCTTTGGGCAAGTGAAGCTACTAGGATTATGCAGGACTACGATCGTCAAAACGCCACACAACGCCCAGTCTTGTCCCAGACACAAAATAACATCAAATCGGAGTGTATTCCAGATCTGCAGTTACAAGAGCAGGACATGGATATTGGTTTAATACAGGAGGAAATAAGTACTAAATTACTACCTGTGAAAGACAAAACAATTATTCATGCACCCACAGACGAGCAGCAGGCATTCGATAACTCTGCATGTGGTCAAAAGAGTGAGGTCCAAAGATTTTTTCTGATGTTGATTGACTATCCCCTTCCCCTTGCTAACCTACAAAACCTCTCATTGAGAGACCTGAAAGCCTCCATACAGTTAGCTCTGTCCAGCACACTGCTGGATAGTCAGAACATTTTAGCTCTCTTTTGGATGAATGCAGCCAAATGCAGCCAACCTGAACCTTGTCCTGCTCTCCTGGTCCTCTTGGAGGCGGGTCTTTATACACTGACTGCGGAATCTGGGCTGCTGGTGTTGTTCCATCAGCTCCCCTTCTTGCAGCTGAAGGAGTTGCAAATAAGCTTTGCAGGCCACGGTTTGCGTTTAATGGGCTCAACAGAGGAAAGCATCTTGGGTGTGTACACTCACAGCCGGAAGCTTACCAAAGAGGTGTGCTCAGCCATACTAGGGGTCATACATCCTGGGGACAGCAGAGTCTCTCAGCACCCACTATTTGATGATGACTGGAGGACACTCGGGGACAGATTGTCGTTTGACTTACAGGCTTCTGTGCCAGACCTTGTGCTGGATGCTGGTCTGCGGGTGTGCTGCCAGTTTCAGAGGAGTCTGGCAGATCTGGTTTATCTTCTTCACTGCAACATGGAAGAAGAAACTGTCATTGCCCTCGGAGAGGTGCAGCTCTTACTATACACAAGCGTAAAAGTCTGCATTAGCTCCGTTAGTGACGCTGAAATCCTGGCCCAGCTTATACTTACCGATACCCACCTAGGTCTGGTGCAGGAGGAGGTTCTCTTTCATCCAACCCCACGCTTTGTTTCTATACAGGCCTGCCATCCCCAGTTCCGCAACTTGCGTCTTCGTCAGCGCTCAGATGTGCGCTGCATGCTGGTACATGATGAAGACGCGTGCGGATCTGTTAGACTGGAGTTAATCCTTTCAAATGTGAGGGACAGAGGTCACCCTGAAAGTGTGACCAAAGTAGCCAGTCTGCTTGCCCATGCTTCTAATTTATCTCCACAGGCAGAGGTGTGGAAATTAACTTTCCTTTGCTCCACCGAGGCTGCATGCCTGATTAATCATTTGTCAAATGTCTGAACAACGGACAGACAGTAATGAGCTGCTCAGCTTGAAGACATACTGAGAATTCCCAACCAGAGCGAAAGACACCTGTGACGATGAATACCATGACCGATTTTGATGTTTGATTCTTCTCTGCATAAAATTGAAATTTTATATAACACGACTTTAGCTTGTACAATTTTAAAATGCTTGAACAATTGTTCTTTTCAATTTGTTTTAGCCACCACGACTACCCCCATGTTCTTTTACCATACTACACAATGGTGGTTCAGTAGGACCATAAACTGTATGTAAGTTTAGTGTGATAGATACTACAATATTTACTATTTTTTTTAAAGGATTTTAGTTATCTTGAATAAATGTTGTGATTTAACTTATATATGCTTGTCAGGTTTTTCAGATTGAATATTTTATGTAATTGTAAACAGTTCTGTTGTTTCTGGGAGTATGTAAATAAAAGGAATGTGTAATCCCACTGCTCCTTTTGGAGTTTATTTACCACAGACCCAAACAGCTTGTGACTGTTCAGCCTACAAATTGGGAAGCAAATTTGATTTCAAATTCATTTCACTCCTTTCTGTGTTTTTTTTTTTTTTTTTTCTTCCCCCCCCCAGTCGTCTAAATCAGACTCTTTATCACCTCCCTCTGATTAGCTTCAAGGCCCTATCCTCAGTACTGTATTTTGCATATTAACTTTGCAGTTGAAGTACTGTATATTTATTCTGTCTGAGTTTATAATGAGCCTATTCTGTACTTGGGCTATTCAACATTTGCACATCTGCTAATGGTGACATTGCCCACTCCAGGATAATACCTACTCAATGTAAAGAGCAATCAAAAGGATGCTCTAAAAGGAAGGATGTGATTCTCTGTATTCAGAGGCGAAGACTCTTCTGCCACAATTCCAGCCCAGAAAAATGCTTTTTTTTTTTTTTTTTTTTTTTTTTAACAAAATTATGACTAGAGAGGCTCTATATTTGCTTTCTTTCTGCTTTACAGTAATGGTTTAATTGATTTTGAACATGCATACAAGTTACATTGGAGTACATCATAGTACAATTCAGTTCCACATATCCAAGAAGAAAAGCTCATTTAATTTAATCTGCCCCCCTCCCCATATTTTTCACATCAATTACAATACATTTGTACACTTCCTGTATTTTAAATGTACTCTTTGCCCATTTTAAATACATAGGAAAATAAGTCGGTATACCAATGTGGTAAAATAGGTTTCGAGGTTTGTAGTCACTGTAAATATATGCTGTGTATATACAGTATATATAACCATCATAATAAATATATAATAACTGATGAAAGGGTTAATAGTTGACAAAACGTAGATGGTTGAGTGAGTACAATGTTCCATCCATCCATTTTCTATGCCGCTTCTCATTAGGGTCGCGGGGGTATGCTGGAGCCTATCCCAGCTGACTTTGGGCGACAGGCGGGGCACACCCTGGACTGGTCGCCAGCCAATCGCAGCACAACGTTCTCACAAAAAATGAAAAGTAAACGCAAGGGTGATTAGGCACAGCTTTGTATGTACACAGTGGCTCGGTACTCTTCTCCCTTGCACTTTGTAAACAACTGCTTGTACTGTTTTTTTTAAACGCTCATTTTAGGGCATTAAGTTCTTTACTCCGTCTGTTCCATAATTTGATTCCACATACTGAAATGCTGAAGGTTTTTGGCGTTGTTCTCGCATAAGTGTTCTAAGGGAAATTTTTCCCTAAGGTCATATTTCTCATTTCTTGCTGAGAAAAATTGTATAATGTTTTTCGGTAGCAGTTTATTGTTTGCTTTATGCATAATTTTAGCAAATTTACTAGATCATTACATTTTAATAATTGCGATTTTAGGAATAGAGGATTTGGATGTTCTCTATAAGCGGTATTATGGATTATCCTAACTGATCTTTTTTGTAGCACAGTTGCTAATGAAGTGTACTTTTATAGTTTTTTATATATATATATATATATATAAATGTTTTTATATTTCCCCCATATCTCCACACAATAAGTTAGATATGGTAATACCACAGAACAATAGAAAAATACGAAGTGATTTTTGGTCTAGAACAAATTTTGCTTTATTCAGTATTGAGGTATTCCTTGCCACTTTATGTCGTGTATTTTTAATGTGAGATTTCCAACTCATATTGTCATCTATTATGACCCCCAGAAATTCAGTAATCTCTTGTTTATCATGGTTAATTGAGTCCAGACCTGCCTGTGAGTGATAACTGAATTCCCGTGAAGTAGGATTCCTTACTCCTGAATGAAATCTTTTCATAGTTAAAGCATAGAAAACCTGTTTATGACCTTCTAAATGAGTTTGTCATCAGAGCCCTCTAGACCTGAAATAAGACCCTATAGTCACCTTTACACTCATATAACCCAATATAGTAAACATAAGAGTAAATAAGCCATTTGAGTCATAAATAAGACTCATGCTCATGTGTGTTACTGTAAATGTGTTCCCTAGGGGAGCGGCGTGACCGGTGGACAGGAAGTGACATTGCTTTGCGTGGGTAACGGCAAAAGAGATTAGTGATTTTTATTAGAGAATATTGTGCCTGAGATTCAAACCTGCAATAAAAGCCTGTTGTTCTAGCAATCATGTCTGGTGCTTGTGTGTCACAATAACATTACTAACACCTTGTGACCAGTGTAGAATACTACGGTACATATCATCTTTGAATGCATCTGTTGAATGCCTTATATTTGTATTTTAGTTCATTTAGCCATTTTTATGCCTGAAAAGTGTTAGTTTAGACCAAAAAAAAGTAAAATTTGCGTAAATGTGCATATTTTTTGGGGTACTAGGTTTCAACCATGAAACACCAGAATTAATACATTATTGAAAAATTGTGATGTTTGAAGCCGTGAAACTGGGCCAACTGTACCAATATTGGCTAGCACATTACTTTTAATGTGAGATTTCCAACTCATATTGTCATCTATTATGACCCCCAGAAATTCAGTAATCTCTTGTTTATCATGGTTATGCATACTAATAGCGAAATTGGCAGCACCTCTTTCCACATAATGTTGTATAATGAACACATTAGGCAGTATGAACGCATTTCACAAATTCACTGTACACGGTTTGTGTAAAATAAATACTACAATATAACATATTGTAGTATTTATTTAAAAAAAACTGCCGTATAAGATTTTTGTCTCAACAAAATAGTAAAAACAAAAAGTCCTTTGGAAAGGACACATTTCTATGTGGCACAAACATCCACATAAGAAGAAAGTAAAGTGCAAAGTATG
Source organism: Dunckerocampus dactyliophorus (assembly GCF_027744805.1). Lineage (NCBI taxonomy): Eukaryota > Metazoa > Chordata > Actinopteri > Syngnathiformes > Syngnathidae > Dunckerocampus > Dunckerocampus dactyliophorus. The sequence continues at coordinate 11,923,973 of NC_072832.1, read as the reverse complement.
AAACTCGACGGATACAGTGAGCGAAATTATAAACTGGGCTACTTCAGCCCTTCTCCGCTGGTTGCTTATTATTTTGCTGCATGAACCCTGCATTAGAGTGATTTTTCTTGAGCTGGCAAACGTTGCTCAGTGGTGCACTTTAAGCAGGTCTCACTCACGGCAATATCAATATCGGCAGAAAAACCCATACCGGTATGATCCGATACATCATTTTATACCAATATAAGTCGGACAGTGTTATCAGACTTCCCTAATTATGACACTTTCGCCCTCTTTTTTTTTTTTTTTTTTTAAACCTTGTTTTATATTTTATAAGATTAACAAAGTGTGCTCAAATGTCTCCCTGCTTTGGTCTGTACTTAAAAGCCAAGGATTTGACTCTTGCTGCTTTATATAAAAGAACATCACTTGGATAACATTCTGAGATCGCTCACTGGTTTGAGAGGGGAAAGAGACACGAGCGCTTGCTGGGTTCCGACAGCTGAAAGGGAAGTGGTCGTTTTAGGACAGACGGCAGATCCACTGGTGGGCTCACTCTCTAATTACCCCTCGTGACTTCACTCTGGGTTCCCTGATCCGAATACCCTCCGTCATTGACGGCCCATAACCGCATAATTTGTTTACCTCCTCCTTTGGAAGCATGTGAACGTGACCCAGTCAGTTCTCTCACTGCTTAGTTGTTGATGGGATAAATCTTTTTGAGCCAATCTTAATCTTTCTGCCTGCCTGCAGTGGTCAAAGTGATTTCATGATTTACCTTTTCTGCAGCGGTGTTGAGGAATAAGACTTTCCCAAAAGCTGTTGCTTCCCTGGAAATGGGTTTTGGTTATGTTGAGGCAATCATTTTTGCATGGCCTGTAAACTGATTGGAAATAAAATCATCAGGTGAATGTAACATGAAGCTAATCTTTTAAGGTTGCTGATCAAGTCAACACAGATTCTGTTTACTCCACTGCAGAGCATATGAAATATTTATTTGAGTAAGCCATCTATTTGTGTATGAGTGATTCTCCAACTATCAACTGGCAGAAATAATGTCTTTTCCGCCACGCCATTCTATCGCAACGCATTTTTACAAGGGGCGTCCGATAATGTCGGTCGGCCGATATTGGCATAAAAATGAGATATTGGTTCACATAGAGATGTTTTTTTCTGCTGATGGTATCGGCACGAGTGATGACATGCGCCACACATCAACAAGCTTGCTAGCTCAGTTAGTCCGTGGTCTGGAATTATTTCCAAGTTGCACCATTGGATTGTAAATGTGCAACTTGCAAAGAAGCGAGGGGAGGGAGTGTACGGCGTCTTCCTTTAATACTTCTAAACCAGGGGTGTCCAAAGTGTGGCCCGGGGGCCATTTGCGGCCCGCGTCTGTGATTTTATCGGCCCGCAGCGCAGTCTGAAAATGTCATTTAACAAGAAAACTAAAACAAAAAAAAACACCACCAGCAAAAATGGGAAAGTTGAAATATTAATTGAAGAGAAGAGTTAATTAATCTCACAAGAATAAAATAGTATGAGGATGTCAAGAAATGTCATTTTAGTAGCATGAAGTTGAAATATTAGAGAAAGGTTTTTGGTTTTTTTTTTTAAGTCAAAAACAATAAAGTTGTAATTTGTGAAAACTTAGGTTGAGGGAAAATTGATAACATGGGAATAAAGTCAAAATATTAGAAGAAAATATACAAGAAAGTTGAGATATTTGGAAAATAAAAAAAATAAAAAATCAACAGCAGAAATGGAAAACAGCAGAAATTCTACCAGAGTAAAGTCAAAATACTAAGAGCAAAAAATCGTTTTCTAATGGAAAAAAGTTGTAAAATGAGAAAAAATATCATTTTAGTAATAAAGAAAAAATACATTATTTAAAAAAAAAAGTTATAATTACGAGAAGAAAATTTACAAGAGGGAAGCTGAAATGAAATAATTGGGAAACCCCCCCCTCCAGCAGAAATGCAGAAACAGCTGTAATTTTACAGGAATAAAGTCAAAATATTAAGAAAAGAAGTCACAATCGAATAAAGAACAAAAGTCGCAATTTGACAGGAATAAACGCATATTATTATGGAAAAAAAATCATTTTTAGTAGCATTTCACCTACATTGCAAAGCTGAAATGCAATTTTTTCTTGAGCTACATATTGTTGATAATGTTAAAAATGTATTTTGAAAGGTCCAAAACAGGATAATTGCGTCACAACGTGCAGTCGGATGCTGAACTTAAGATGTGAATTGTACTGTGTGATATGTCTATTCAGGTTTGCACTTGCTTCACGGCTATAAGACCATACTGATGTTTTGGTGATCGCTGTCTTGCTAGTGTAATTGCAGTGGGGGGGTGAGAAATGAAGCATCTTATCAGGAAGAGATCTCATTTGTAAACTTTGTTCATTACACCTGTGACTTCCCCGCAGTGACGCGTGCGCCATGCTTCATGTGAGGATTGTTAAATCACGGCGCTGACCTGAATCTCCACGACGAGGCCGCATCATATGCTGCACTCACTGCTGGTCCGCTCCCTCATGCAGCTCCCCTGCTGCGTTTGATGCGTGTGGCTCTTTGTTTGATGTTCTCATGCTACTGATTTATGGAATGCTATATTAAACCAGATGACTTCTTGGCGTTTATATAATAATATTGCATGTTGTTTTGAAGAACATGTTGCCATACGGTGAAGTCATGCCTTTTGTCACACTCGGGCAACGTATTACAACTAAAACTGCAGATGGTGGAGCAGCTTATTCTACTGCTGTGCAATGCAGCTTGTCATGACACGTAGCCATAAAAACAAATCCAGGCCATTAATCTCATATTTTCCATGTACATATAAAGAGCTTAATACATAGATACACCATATGGACACGCGTATTATAACATGACATGCCATGCGGACACCATTATTCAGAGGTGCTCCTATGCCCCTTAGTACTTCATTCACAGCAATATGCTTCCTGCTATTTGGATACGCTTTGGGAAAGCTTGGTTAGAAGAGTTTTGAGTGGAAGAACTTGACCTCCTCTCCTTAAAACACCTTTGGGATGAACTAGAACAGAGATTGTGAGCCAGGCTGTTTCTCAGGTCCAACGTCACTGATCGCTGATCTCTCAGAAATGTCGTTAGGGTCGCAAAGGGTAAACTTACTCTCTAATTGTATGTTTTGTATAGCGGAGCTTAAGGGTTTAAACTGAAAATCATGTTTTTAATGATTGATTTACTCAAATGTACTTGTTCACTTCTCTTATGATGGCTATTTTATATCAGAGGGTGAATCTCCAAAGGAGATGACCTGGTTGTCACAAGTGGATGTCACAAGAGCTGCCCTCATTTGGGAATGTTTCTGTCCAATAGAACGATGAGCTTGTCACACACTGTCATTTTCAAATTGGACTCCATCTCTCCCCGTACAAGAGCCAGGGAGACATTTACAAGTACTGTCGCGAAATCGCATTTTTTCAAGTTGCTGAAACGACACTTTTCCAGCCCGGGAGGTGGGTGAAACCCCCCAAACATTCATCAGGGGTCCCGGCAGGACTCAAAGATTGCAAAAAACCCAACTTTTCCAAGGGGTCGATTTTCGCTCGTTTTTTCAGTGTCGCGAAATCGCATTTTTTCAAGTTGTTGGAACTACACTTTTCCATCCTGGGAGGTGGGCCAAACCCCCCAAACATTCATCGGGGGTCCCAAAAGGACTCAAAGATTACAAAAAACCCAACTTTTCCGAGGCGTCGATTTTCGCCTGTTTTTTCAGCGTCACGGTCGTGAAATCGCATTTTTTCAAGTTGCTGAAACAACACTTTTCCATCCCGGGAGGTGGGCCAAACCCCCCAAACATTCATCAGGGGTCCCGGAAGGACTCAAAGATTGCAAAAAAACCAACTTTTTTCAGTGCCCGTTTTTTCAGTGCCGGCACTGTCGCGAAATCGCATTTTTTCAAGTTGCTGAAATGACACTTTTCTATCCCGGGAGGTGGGCCAAACCCCCCAAACATTCATCGGGGGTCCCAGAAGGACTCAAAGATTACAAAAAACTCAACTTTTCCGAGGCGTCAATTTTCGCCTGTTTTTTCAGCGTCACGGTCGTGAAATCGCATTTTTTCAAGTTGCTGAAACAACACTTTTCCATCCCGGGAGGTGGGCCAAACCCCCAAACATTCATCGGGGGTCCCAGAAGGACTCAAAGATTGCAAAAAACCCAACTTTTTTCAGTGCCCGTTTTTTCAGTGCCGGCACTGTCGCGAAATCGCATTTTTTCAAGTTGTTGAAACTACACTTTTCCATCCTGGGAGGTGGGCCAAACCCCCCAAACATTCATCGGGGGTCCCAAAAGGACTCAAAGATTACAAAAAACCCAACTTTTCCGAGGCGTCGATTTTCGCCTGTTTTTTCAGCGTCACGGTCGTGAAATCGCATTTTTTCAAGTTGCTGAAACAACACTTTTCCATCCCGGGAGGTGGGCCAAACCCCCAAACATTCATCGGGGGTCCCAGAAGGACTCAAAGATTGCAAAAAACCCAACTTTTTTCAGTGCCCGTTTTTTCAGTGCCGGCACTGTCGCGAAATCGCATTTTTTCAAGTTGTTGAAACTACACTTTTCCATCCTGGGAGGTGGGCCAAACCCCCCAAACATTCATCGGGGGTCCCAAAAGGACTCAAAGATTACAAAAAACCCAACTTTTCCGAGGCGTCGATTTTCGCCTGTTTTTTCAGCGTCACGGTCGTGAAATCGCATTTTTTCAAGTTGCTGAAACAACACTTTTCCATCCCGGGAGGTGGGCCAAACCCCCCAAACATTCATCAGGGGTCCCGGAAGGACTCAAAGATTGCAAAAAACCCAACTTTTTTCAGTGCCCGTTTTTTCAGTGCCGGCACTGTCGCGAAATCGCATTTTTTCAAGTTGCTGAAATGACACTTTTCTATCCCGGGAGGTGGGCCAAACCCCCCAAACATTCATCGGGGGTCCCAGAAGGACTCAAAGATTACAAAAAACCCAACTTTTCCGAGGCGTCGATTTTCGCCTCTTTTTTCAGTGTCACGGTCGTGAAATCGCATTTTTTCAAGTTGCTGAAACGACACTTTTCCATCCCGGGAGGTGGGCCAAACCCCCCAAACATTCATCGGGGGTCCCAGAAGGACTCAAAGATTGCAAAAAACCCAACTTTTTTCAGTGCCCGTTTTTTCAGTGCCAGCACTGTCGCGAAATCGCATTTTTTCAAGTTGCTGAAACGACACTTTTCCATCCTGGGAGGTGGGCCAAACCCCCCATCGGGGGTCCCGGCAGGACTCAAAGATTTGGCAAGCCCATTTTCTTCTTAGGTCTTAAAATATAGCGCCTTTTCGCTAATTCCTGTAGGCATGTGGTAATTCCGAGATGCACCTACAGTATATGATTCACAGTAATCCCTTGTTTATCGTGGTTGATTGGTTCCTGACCTGACCGTGATAAATTTCCTCAAAGTAAGATTCAGTATTAATAAACGGAATATTTTTGTAGTTAGTGCATACGAAACTTGTTTATGACTTTCTAAATACAATTTGTACCATTATTAGAGCCCTCTAGATATGAAATAACACCCCTATAGTCGCCTTTCCACTCATATTACCCAGTATAGTAGATATAATCATAGAAAAAATAAGCCATTTACAGTAAACATAAATAGGACTCGTGCTCGTGTCCATCCATCCATCCATCTCCTTATCCTCACAGGGGTATGCTGGAGCCTATCCCAGCTGACTTTGGGCGAGAGGAGGGGTACAGCCTGGACTGGTGGCCAGCCAATCGCAGGGCACATATAGACAAACAACCATTCACACTCACATTCATACCTATGGACAATTTAGAGTTGCCACTTAACCTAACATATTTGTTTTTGAAAACCCGCACACGGGTTCGGGGGGAACATGCAAACTCCACAGAGAGATGCCTAACAGCGATTCGAATGCTCGTGTGTGTTTCAGTAAATGTGGGAAGTGACGTCTGGGATTCAGAGTTGCATTTTCGCTCGAGTATGGCATATAACAGTAGCCCGTGTTATTATGATGATGATGATGATGATGATTATTATTATGTTGTTGTTATTGTGCCTGTTGTAAGATAAATGATGATAAAATAATAAAAGCCTGTCGTTGGCAATCAAGTCTGGTGCGTGTTACTAGTGACACCTAGTGGCCAGTGTAGACTACAGTTCATTAGTGTCTTCTATTACCTTAACTGTGTTTGTATTTTAGTTCATTTACAACATTTTTATGTTTGAAAATGATTAATTTAGGCCAATTATCATTTGCCTAAATATGCATTATTTGGACTAATAATCGGCCATTGTCAAACACAAAACAGCGTTCATTTATTAATTCATATTTGAAAAACCGCAATAGCGTGGGGGAGCAACGTTCCAACCGCGGTGGGACAACTGTATCACCTTTGCTCCCAGTGGAACCATCCCAGAATTCAAATGTCTGCAGCAGCATCGTAGTTACCAAGGCAAGGCTCACCAATAAATATATAAATAAACAAACAGCTGTCATTATTGCCATTGTTGATCCTCCCACCGGGAAAACGCACGGTACTCGCGATGGCCAGTCCGCCCCTGGTGGTGTGGAAGTATTTGCAAGTTTCGGAACTTGATTGTAAAATATGCAATTTGCAAAGACCGTAAAGTGTTGAGTTTTGCTCACTGCGTGTAATGCGGCTCCACCTAAACAGTAGCGCCGACTACTAATGAGAAACGGGTACGGCTGCATGTGCATCCCAGCAAACGCAAAGCAGCTGCACATTGCCCCAAACAGGAAGTACAAAACCAAAATAAGAACACAAAACACCAATTTGAAAACGAAGGAAAAAGCCAAACTAAAGTCCAATCTGTGGTCATGCGGGGCGGGGAGTAAGACATCTTCCTTCAACACTTCTAAGCAGACGTCACACCTCAGCAAGAATCACGAGGAGTCACATGCGTCGTTTTTGGTACTTTTTTCATAACTTGTCCTGCAAATTGCAGTATTTCTTTTATTTTGCACAACAAGTGTTCATTTGTGAAATGCATCTCGTGGTATCAAAGTCAAAGAAGCATAATGTGTTCATTCATCGTTTATTTTTGATAGTTTGAGGAAAGAGCTGCTGCCTGTTTCGGATATTGGTTAGAATGCACGTTTGCTTTTGTAATCTAACAGTGGTCAATGTAAATTGTCCTTTGCCACGAGTCCACAGCTTATTGTCAAGTTGGTTGTTTCAGGTCCTTTGATCAGGAAAATCACATTTCACATTTTAGAATGAAAGCTTTAGCTTTTTTGCATGGAAATCTTTAATGTGCACCAGACTTTCTAAAGGGCTACCCATCAGATATTCACTATTGACACCAGTTGAATAGTGAGGGTCTGAAGAGATGTCGGGTTTGAAAGCAAGAAGAGACAGGTTGTTTTTAATTCATAAATGGAATGAACGCGGTTGCTGACCTGATTCCTTGGCAAAGCAAGTCATTTTCTTTTTGAGTGATGGTGAAGCTGCACTGCTGTAAGATTTACTAATGATCTTGAAAGAAGGGCTGACGCTGATGCACAGCGGGTCGCTCAAATGATTGGATACTCTGCGTGAGAGCGCTTTCACATGGGACTCCTTAAATATGGGCAACTTCAGACGTTCATGTTGAGTGATGAACAAGTCTCCTCACATTGCAATTTTAATAAGGATCTGAGAGATTTGAAAATGGATGTCCTTAAAACCATTGCCAATTGTGTTTCTCTGGAAACATGCACTCCTGGATGCATAACACTTACGTAAATCGTGGATATAAATACATACTTCACAGTAGTTTGGCAATTAGAACGCAATGTAAAATGAGGTACTGATTTGTACAGGTGATCCTCAGTTTACGGCGTTCCGAGTTTCGCTACGTTTCATTTTGCAAGTTTCCTTAATTATTAATATTGTACAAGAAGAAAGAACTAGTTACACGCACACGGAGCAGTACTAAGTAGGCGGAGGAACACATATTTGCGTTGCTACACTGAGAGGAAGAACACTTTTGTTGTTTTTAGTTAACTACCGTGAATTCCGGTGTATAAGCTGCACCCACTAAATTTAGAAGAAAAAACAGATTTGTTCACATATAAGCCGCACGGGTGCCACATGTGTCCGCGTCATGAAATGACATATTGTGGTGCGCATGAGTCTGTGAGAACCAGGCATCTCTTTATTTGACAGGAGCTATGAAAAAACTTGTCAACCTATTGAAAATTGCAGGAGGTCATTGCTCAATATAACAGTCTGACTCACGGTGTCATCTTGCAAACAACATTAAACTAATCACACAGCAACTTAACACTCAAAAGTTACCTAGGAAATATACAGTACATTACAAGTACCAATACGAGTTTAAAAAAAAAACAGCAGCTATTTTAACATTGACCCATAATTCATTACTGCCAGAAGAGCAGTTCTTTGGAAGACAAGCAACATAAAAAAAAATGGTGGATGGCGCTGCAATGCTGCCTCTGTCCACCAGAGGGTGTCAGAAGAGCCCGGAGTCCAGAGGGAGGCTGATGTCATTGCAGCGCTCCAATGAATGCGTTGCTCAGATACAATGCTTTATGGGAAACTCAATTTACATCCCAGTCTAGGAACGGAACTCCTACGTATCCGGAGGACCAGCTGTATTAAAAAATCTTCATGTATTCTGTAAGTATACATACTTCAAGGATATTGAATGGATATTGAGTGTCCAAAGTGTGGCTGTTTTTTATTATTCTAAAAATACAATTTAACATAAAAACTTTAAAAAACAACAGGAAAAATTGAAAAAACAGCAGTAATTTTACAAGAATAAGGTAAAAATATTGTGAGAAAAAAGTTGTACTCCAACAAGAAAAAGTCGTACTTTTATGAGAATAACGTAATATGAGGAAAAATAACGTAGTTTTAGTAGCATAAAGTTAACATAGTAAAAAAATTAAGACATTTTTTAAAAAAGTGAATTATGACGAGAAACAAAACAAAATAAACCTTTTTGGAAGATTAGGTTATATTTGGAAAAAGTAGAATAAAGTAATAAAGTAAAATATGAGAATGAAGACATGATATTACGAAAAGAAAATTTAAAAGAAGAAAATTGAAATCGTTGGACAAAAACAACAGCAGAAATGGAAAAAACAGCTGTAATTTTACAACAATAAAGTAAAAATATCAAGAGAAAAAAGTCATACTCGAGCAAAAAAAAAAAAGTTGCAATTTTAGAAGAATAAACTTGTAAAAGGAAATATAATAGAAAACATTTTAGTAAATTGGAAAAATAATGTCAATTTCGAGAAAAAATATGTCTCTTTAAACGTCTTCATATTATGAGAAACAAACAAAACAAAATAAAGTTGCAATTTGGAAAATAAGATTGGGGGAAAAACTCATTATTATGGGAATAAAAGTCAAATTATTATGAGAATAAAGTCCTAATATTATGAAAAAAACCTTTACGAAGCCTATTGAAGAAGTTCATACTAATAATATGCTTTTTCACCAATATCACAAAGCTGAGATGCAGTTTTTTATTTACCAACGTACCCTTGCACAGCTACACCATTCACAATACTCCATTGCACATACGGATGATTTACATTGTTCGTACACCTCTTCGCTCTGACGAAACCCCCCAAATCAGACCATTTTTTGTGTGAATGTTGAGAGGGGTTCATGCTAATAAATCATATCACAGTAATCAGCAGATGTTATACAAATATGTCACTACTACACTAGTTGGTGCGTCGTCGGTGATCTGGTCTTTGGGCAATTGCTTTTGCTTCAGACAAAAAAACAGTTATGTCACATAGACAGTTGCCCAGTTGTACAACATGCAGTGAAAACAACATGACAAAGTTAAATACAAGACAATGTAGGGAAAAAAAGTTGTAATGGAATGGGAAATGTCACTGCTGTTAAAAGCCCTTATGACATTATGCACAATAATAATCTAAATGAACGATTTTCTATTATTCATGCTCCTAATGACATGTAAATGATTATTACCTTGCATTACAGTAAACCATGCTCATCTGGCACATCTGATGAATGTGAGTGGCACCAGTAGATGACAGGTACGGTGGTGATGAGTGCCCTCAACACATCTCTCTCCCGGCGAGGGCCTGGCGAGTGCATTATTTACGACAATCCCTGTACAAACAGGACAAGGCTGTTTTCCCCAAACCTGCTGCATTTTACTTTTATGGGAAGTTGTGCAGAGCGCTGACAGCTTCAGAATGCTGATGCAGGCGATGCAAGCTCCTGTTTGTGGGTTTACAGCAGCCTGCATGGCGCGATTAATCAAAGTTTTGGGAGTTAAGTGTGAACAGGAAACATTGATGCATTATAAATTGTATGAGAAATATTTACCGTGATCAGCCAACAAGAAATCACAGTCAGCATTTATATATTCACAAATTTGCAGATTTTTGGTCCAAAAAACTTTTTTTTAATGATTTTTTTTCTACAAAAATAGGTTGTTTTTTTGCAGAAAGTACATCTCATTCACCATAAGTCGCTAATCATTTCCAAATATGTGCTAGTAAATCATAAAGTATACTGCAATGGTGTCCAAAGTGTGGCCTGGGGGCCATTTGCGGCCAGCGGCGTTTTTTTTTTATTTGCCCGCGGCATATTCTAAAAACAAAATTTAACAAGAAAACTTAAAAAGAAAAAAACAGCAAAAATGTAAAAATCAGCAGTAATTTTACAAGAATAAAGTTAGAATGTTAAAGGCATAGTTCGTAGTTTTTGACATGAAGTTGTACGGCATCAACACCCCACCAGCAGTGGAGTACACCAACAGTGACTTACCCCCACAATCGGTCCCATGAGTCCAGTTCTGGTCAGAGATCCGTGACGAGGAACGTAGTTCCGCTTAGTGGCTGGGCCATTTAAGTAAGACTTTAAGACTTTGGCCTCTAAAAACAATAAGCGTTCAAAAGAGTAATACATTTGCATCACAAAAATGCCTCCTCAAAAATATTAAACCTCAAAAAACGCTCAGCGTTATATTTGTCTCCTGCCGTATCCCTGCGCACTGTCGCCTGCGGACTCATGTGTATGTGATGAAGACGCCACTCTTCCTCCGCGACGGAGCGCTGCGGTCATCTTGAAGATGCGAGCGTCTTCATCACATACACATGAATGCACGGGCGACAGTGCGTAGGGATAGGGCGGGATCGAAAAATATAACGCCGAGCGTTTTGTGAGGTCTGATTTTTTTTGAGGAGGCATTTTTGTGACGCAAATGTATTCATCTTTTGAACACATATTGCTTTGAGAGGCCAAACTCTTTACTTAAATTGCCCCAGCAACTAAGCGGAACTCGTCAGGGATCTCTGACCAGATCTCTGACTGGACTCACGGATGGGGGGGGGTAAGTCACTGTTGGTGTGCTACACTGGTGATGGGGATGTCATACAACTTCATGTCAAAAAATACAAACTATCCCTTCAAGAGAAAAAGCTGTAATTTTTTCAAGAAAAGTCGTAATTTTATGAGAATAATGTTGCAATATTACGGGAATAAAGTCATAATTACGAGAAAAAAATTTGCGAGAAGAAAGTTGAAATAGTAAGAAAATAAAAAAAAACAGCAAAATGGTAAAAACTGCTGGAATTTTACAAGAATAAAGTCAAAATATGAGAAGAAAGTCAAATTCTCACAAGGAAAAAAAAGTCCCAATTTTACGAGAATAAACTATTATGAGGAAAAATAATGTAATTTTGGGAGCACAGAGTTGAAATATATTTTTAAAAAGTTTTAAAAGTTGTAATATTAGGAGAAACAAACAAAACAAAATAAAGCTGTCATTTTTGGAACATTAGTTTGGAGAAAAAGTTCTAATACCATTGGAATAAAGTAAAATATGATAGGAATAAAGCCATACTGTTATGAGAGGAAAATTTACAAATACTATTTATGAAGAAAGTTGAAATATTTGGAAAATAAAGACACAAGTTCCTAATAATAAAATAGTATGCTTTTTCACCTTATCACAAAAGCTGAGATGCAGTTTTCTCTTGAAACATATATACTGTATATCACTTCTTTACATAGCTACATGTATTGCTTTACAAAATATCAAAGTGGCCCTTACATCCTTTTATTTTTCAGTATGTAAAAAGGTTGGACACCCCTGGTGTACAGTACAGCATAATAATATGCTGCAAGATGAGGGTGCTCCGGAAGCACAACTTTCTACAATCCAGCCTCATAACTTAAACTAGTTAATATATAGTTCTTGGAGAAATGCTTTCTCCGACAGCTAGCTGGGAGGACCCAGCGGCTTGTAGAGCAGCGGCGCTGCATAGCATGTACTAGACTGACGACCAGGCTAAAGGCTAGACTGTAGATCCGATTCTATTGGTTCAATCAATTATATTTCATTATCATTCATGAGTGGTGAGCACCAGTGACTTGCAGTCAACGGAGCAACCACACCAGTCTGTCCATCCATCTATTTTCTATGCCGCTTGTCCTCATTGGGGTCGCAGAGGCATGCTGGAGCCTATCCCAGCTGACTTCGGGCGAGAGGCGGGGTACACCCTGGACTGGTCGCCAGCCAATCGCAGGGCACATATAGACAAACAACCATTCACACTCACATTCATACCTATGGACAATTTAGAGTCTCCAATTAACCTAACATGCATGTTTTTGGAGTGTGGGAGGAAACGGGAGTACCTGGAGAAACCCACGCATGCATGGGGAGAACATGCAAACTCCACAGAAAAATGAGAGATTCGAACCCAGATCTTTCCGCTCTCCTGACTGTGTGGCTTATGTGACTGTGTGCTAACCACTCAGCCACCGTGCGGTGACCTACCACACCAGTCATGATGAAAAATAAAAAACAAATAAGGTAAAATAAATCTTAATATTTGTCCACTGAACTGTTCTAAATGTTACTTTTGTTACTTTAAATGTTACTTTCTCTCTGATTTGTATTGTTTTTTAATATTCCCTGATATAAAAGTGTCTGCATTTGCACATGTCCTCATCAAATACGGGGCAGAAACCTAAGATGAGGCAGCCGCCAGCGTCTCCTCTCAGCTTAGTGCGCAAGCCCTGCCTACCGTCTGAGTGCACTCAGTGAGTGCACTCAAATAAATAATGGGACTAAATATATGAAAACAAGTTTGAAAACATTTGTTTAACCAAAGTTAATTATTCTCTTCTTTTTATCGTTATTCTATTAATGAGTAAACTGTATTAACATAAAAAAAACTCAGAAGAAGTCAGCGTGTGAGGCATATTAAGGGCTTAAACCTGGATTGTGCTTTTATGCATTTAGCTCGTTAGCTTCCTTTGCAACGAGCAAACAATGGAGGTTAAAGAGAGACAGCTAAGGTTCTGGAGCTGACTCTAATCCAATCATTACAGTCACTTTTATTGCAAATGGTGATCCGAAATCGGAGGAGACCATCAACATCGAGCCAGCAGGACGGGTTGGAGGTGGAGGAGCGAGTATTGTACGGCGGCACCAGCGTCGTAATCAATTATCCAAGTTGATTTGCTATTTGTGGGTGTTTCTATAATAATCACTGCTCCCTCATGTTATGGCAGGGAGTCCAAATACTCTGGAATCCCTTTGGGACGCACTATCAAGCCATACCCATCAAAGCTTTTTTCTGTATGCCAGGCACTCCTTCCATAAACCTGTGATTTCTTTCGTAACTCATAAAGCTGTGTGCACTTCTGAAAGGTTTTCACACTTCCATGCAGGTTGACACAGCTCTGTGCTCCATATTTCATCTGACTATTATGAGATACCGCATCTGCTTCAAACTCAAATAAGGGAAACTCGCTCATTACTCCCCAAGTCTATCTTTGCGACATTAACCCGGGGAGGGACTATTTCCATCTAATTGGTGCTGATGTTGCTCCTGCTGCCATTTAGTATTTTAATATAGCCCTTCCTCCTCAAGGAGAGGAGCACCATGCAAACTTTCCCCTCACGACAGGCGGCAAATTACTCCTTAGAAGTCAACACACACTCCTGCGCAGTGGCTTGCTGTTAAGGCAAAACAATTTGTCCAACATGAATAGGCTCCCTGGAGACTGTCTTTAAGTGCTAAATGACCTGGTTGAACCCAATACTAATCCACGGCTGGGAGATTTTTAGGCTTGGATGGCTCACACTTATACCCTCGGCGCAGCCATTTGAAGACTGTTTATGCAAATTCAAGGTGATCCGATTTTTCTTGTGGCTTCGTTTACTATCTCTCTCGGCTCCCCCAAGGGATTCCCACGGTCACTGCCAACAGCGTGGGCCTACACGGGCACGTCAGTGGGAGTGACTATGGGTGTCACATAATACACTGGGGCTATTTATAGTATATAAATGAGGCACTTTTGTAGTAGTTCAAATTGGGTTGCGATGTTGCTTGCAATCCCACAAAATGTGTTTGTGTCCTGGCATGAGCGTCAAGAGATAATAACAGGCTATCAAGACCAAGCGCCACTGTGACGATGCATAATGCTACTGATGTGTGTTGATGCATTTAGACGCAAAATTAAGACCCCAGGCTCAAAGAAAACATCAGTTTTGCACTATTAGTAACATTAAAAACCTTTGGGGTGACTCCTCTTGGAATACTGTTGCTTGTACGTTAGGGGGCAGCAGTGTGCCACAGTTGTCCCATCATTCTCCCCCCCCCCTTTTCACATAAATAGGATTGTGGCCTGCCCTCCAGACATCTGCTTGGTTGTAAAGGGAACAGATAAATAAAAACAAAGGCCTATGAATGAAGCACCAATAATTTATGTGCCATGCAAATATATTTTTGGTTTCAGTACTATAAACCTTATCGGTACATTTATTGTTCATGTCATCGTTTACGTTTAGGCTCATTCTGCTGTGTTTTTGTAAAATAAAAACAAGAGGTCATTCAAGGAAAGGCGAGGAGTAGGGAGGAAAGTGAGGAGGGAGTGAAGTTGCCCAGCAATCAGTACGATACACGGACTAGATCGTTAATTAATGCTGCTGAGGTTGTGAAGTGAATCGATTCACTGCCGAAGCACGGCATGCACAGACGCCCCCATCATGCGGACGCTTTGTGGGACAGCGGTGCTGCTGCTGGTGGGAATTCACTGCCCCCTTGACAAGTCACCTTAGTTTTAATCACTTCTAATTATATCCACTGCTGCACAATAAACATGCAGACAGAAAAAAACGCACATACCCGCTGGCTCTTTTAATCACAATCCTTTCTCTCCTTTATGTTGCGTTTATTTTGCTGTCCCTCTGTGAGTGCATTGATTCAAGTAGTTGCTGTAACAGCGGCTTTTGGTTCGATGTGTGCCATGAGCGTACACATGGAAGACAGTGTGCGCTCCTGTCAGGGGGTGACAGCTGCTTCTCTCTGTCCCAAAGAGACCGGGACTGCTGGAGTGTGACCAGCCTGTAGGCCGCCTGCCGGTCTTACAACCTGCACACCCCTCTCTCCTCTCCGCTCTCCAGCCTGGTCGGCCCTGCAACTTTGCCTGTGGCCCTCTCTCTTTTTACATCCATGAAAACCCGCTCAGCCCAATTATAAGCGGCCGCCAGCTGGGCTTCCCTCTCCATTCTCCCATCCTCTTTCTCTGGCCCTGCTCGTCTCCAGTGGTTTCACGCTCCAGCACGCCACAATCAGAGCTTCTCTCATGTCCGTGATATTGCCAGGCTGATGGGCACACATGCCCTGGGCTGGTTACAGCATTTTGGGACACACCTCGTCTCTGCCTGTGAACAGACAGAGGTCACAAATGTTTGGGACTAAAGAGCCCAAAAATATGAAATGTCTGTAATTGGGTTCATTCTCAGTGAATGGACTCTAGTCTTTTCTGTCTCTAGTCTGGCTAAGCTGACATCCATCATGAACAACACCTCTCACCCGCTACATGACACTGTTGTTTCCCTGAGCAGCTCCTTCAGCAGCAGACTGTTACACCCACGGTGTAAGAGGGAGAGGTTCCGCAGGTCCTTCATACCGACCGCTGTCAGGCTCTACAACACCTGCACCACCTGAACCATGTTGTAGTCACTATGCATTCTTTACACTGTTCTCTTTACTTGTCTTGCTTGCTTGCTGCTGTAACAAGTAAATTTCCCTGCTGTGGGATAAATAAAGTACATACATACATACATACATTTTAGTCTGGCTTCATGGACAGAGCAGTGGGAGGAGTATAGTATAAAAGTAGCAATTAGAGCAACTTTTCCCCCTTTTTTTTGGCTTCATACACATGGGATATAGGATTCAATGTTAATAAATGGAATATTTTCATAGTTAGAGCATACAAAACCTGTTTATGACTTTCTAAATATGTTTTTTTTAACATTATTAGAGCCGTGTAGACATGAAATAGTAACCTTTAGTAAATAGTAATAGTAGATAGATAATAACCTTTACACTCCTATTATTCATTGTTTACAACACGTGGCGCAACTCTTATGCTACAGGTACTCGAGACGGCCGATAGCTAGCCAGCAAGCGTCTAGCTAGCACGGTAGCGAGCTAACCAGTAGAATAGATTTTTTATGAACTTAAGAAGCCACTTCTACACAGAATGGAAGGAGAACCTTTTTTCACTCTATCATATCGGACATGCCACGGCTGACTTCATGCAGTGTTAAGGTAATGCAGTGGTTCTCAATTATTTTCTGTCATGCCCGCTCTACTGTTTTCAGACCCCCCCCGATTTGAAATACTATTGAGAAACTGATAATATCTATGTATTTATCTGTATTGTTCGCGAAACGTTTGACTGGTGGGAAGTTTTGTGTCATTACTGCTGCCCAGTGACCAGCATACTACATATCACTTGTATTTCAATATGTTTTGACTAATAACGGACCATAGTCTACCACGAAACAGCAACCATTAATTCATAGCGAGGCAGCGATAATCGAACCGTGATATTGCGAGGGACGACGGTACTGTTTTTACGAAACAACGAAAAAAAGAGGAATATTAAAAATGATTTCATGATTCAAGCTGTCAAATTGTACTTGAATTCCTGAAAAGAAAAAGTATCGCTAGTTTGTGGTTTAACAGGTTTAAGTTGGTTTAGTTTTACACATTTTTTAGTTTTTCTTGTTTTTATAAGACATTTGTTAAGCACTGTACAATGCATCCTCTCATTGTTCCGTGGTGAAAAAAAGTTGCTAGCACACACAAACACTTAATAAAATGAATATATTGGTTTTTCGCACCATATTTCTGCATGCTATTATATTATATTATATCATAGGCTATGATAAGATTATAAACGGTCAGGTTTAAAGTATCACACGCAATCACACAACACAGTCAACCATATCGCATTAGGATGTTAAGAGGTATTCATGGGCGGAAAAAGCCCGCTCGGACCAGGATGAACCAGCATAGGATGCCCTTCCATGGAACCCCACTCCAAGTGGGGATATGGAAGGCGTTCCCCCTTTCTTGATCCGAGGGAGACATGGACGGTAGAAGCATTCATGCAAACAGGAGAGTGGGGACATTTTGCAAAGGAGCATGAAGGGACAAGATGTTCCTTTCCGAGGCAACTGCTACGGAATTAGAGTATATATTTTTGCATCAATCAATCACACTGTACAATAAAAGTCTGAGATCGACCGCCGCTCTGTGAGTTGTTTTTTTTTTTTTTTTAGACATAAACAAACATTGCCTTTTCAGTGCTTAACGGTCACTGATGATGGCCTCTTCGTACATGAAAACGTTGTTTTGGTGGCCATGATGGTTGTGTGTCAGATTGCTTTCTGTCCTGTCTGTAATTGTCTGGAAGCTTGAAGGTCCTTTTTGTGGATACCGTCTGACGTGACTTGTGTCAAGCAGAAGCAAAGGCCATAATTGATTTCTCTCTGCTCTCTGATTCCGCCGGTGTCTCTCAGACGCTGGCTGCGTTCCCCTCAGAGAAACTGATGAATAGCAAGACAGAGCGTGAAGTATATAGCCAAGAGTTGGTGGCACTGGCAGACGGTCAAACCTCATGTTATCAGGGCCTGATATAAGTCTGGAACATGGTGGTTAGCTTCTGAATTGGCTTGTGAAAGGAATCGGCCACACACATACTGTATATATTAGAGTGGAGAGGACTGGGGAGGAGGAGAAGGGTAGATAGGACGTATTAGGGAGCCCAGACATGGAGTGTGAGGTGGTCCTAAGTTCAAATCTGACAGGCTACATTTAAAGATTGCAGAACTGATAGATGCGCAAAGAAACGGTGAAACGAATAACTGATTCAGCCCCAGAAATTGAATTTTCAATCCTTTTGCTGCAGCTGAAGTTGTTGCAAATGCTCAGATGTGGAGGCAATTGAGTAAAGCGTGTCGCATCGCGATGGCACATTAGGTACAGAAAACATACATTTCAAAATGGAGGTTTTATGAAAATGGCTTTATTGGCTCGCAACATATTATAGAAATAAAATTAAAAAATGAAAAATAGAGCAAAGAAGCCTAATGTAATGAGAAAAAGCTGACGGGGGGGTGTACTGCGAAAGTGGTTCAACAAACCTGGGCCTTGTGCTCAAGATGCAGTTCAACAAAACCCAAGTTCCCCAAACAAAGTTAAATGGTACTGCAGCAGTGGTTATCAACTTACTTTGTCAAGACCGGTTCTCGGCTTTGTGTTCAGTGCGCGTTCACATAAAATGGGGGGGGGGGCGTTTGATGTCATATTATTCTACTTCACCTCAAAAGCGAAGCGATCCCAGCCAGTCTATTTTACACAAGATGAGCAAGTAATTATTATGGAGCGTGATGAGGAGTTGAAAAAGATTATTACTGCCAAAAGCAACACTGTTGCCGCCAATAGAGCAAGGGAGGACCGCTGGCAGAATAACGCTGAGCGTACAAATGTGCAAGTTAACACTGATTATTACACTAACTACACCCGGCTAGTGTTTCCATTGATCAACACTGCACAACTTTGACATATTATATATAAATTGGAGCAACAGCTGCCGTTTTCATCTTTGAAATCAAATTCCAAACTCTAAAAGATAAAATGCTGTGTGTCATTGTGACCACGAGGTGTTGATGTGTTTTGTGACAACCTTTTTTCCTTTGTGACAATTTTTTCCTTTTTGTTAGAATAAAGAAGTGTTTTGTTGCAGTTGATTCATGCCTCAGAGTGCGTATTCCTCCAGAAAATATTGTAATATAAGAAGACTAACGGGCTGCGTACTCATGCAAGCGCTACTGTGACATATACGTCTGCAAACATTGGCCGAGTTAATATTTCATATTGCATTTTATTCCTGATGCACGGCTCAAAAAGTGACCAAATGTAGTGTATTTTCTTGGCTGAATCTCTCAGTGGTACTTCGGTTTTCGTTATAAATTAGTTCCAAAAAGTCAAACAAAAATTTTAAAAACACATACAAAAAAAACATACAAAAACTGACGCAATTTTACCCATAGGAAATAATGTAGATCCAATTAATCTATTCCAGACACCCAAAATTATGAACAAAAACATAAATTTTATAGAGAATAATTATATTTTTACACAGTGGTGTGCAGTCATAGCCAGCAAAGCCTTCTCTGTTGGCCTAAACATCATCAAAAGCACTGACCTACAGTACATTTGTAACTTAAATTCAAGTATTTGTTCTCCATCCATCCAAACATTTTCTATGTCTCTTGTCCTCACTAGGGTTGCAGGGGTATGCTGGAGCCTATCCCGGCTGACTTTGGGCGAGAGGCAGAGTACAACCTGGACTGGTCGCCAGCCAATTTGTTCTGTAAAATGGGATTAATTTATTCCAACAGTCAATTATTTTGGTTTGGTAGCATTGTCGTTGGCTCCACTGCTTCCAAAAGTGTATGTTAGATTTTTTTACTGAATCAAATTGCAGCTTCTACGTGTTGCCACATTAATGTAATCTCATTTTGCAGGGAACACTGTGACTTTCCGTGAGAGGAAAGCTTCAAAAGCGGCATCTATTGAAGCCTCCTGAGCGAGTCAGATTTAATAATATGACTAAAGCTGATGTGCGAAAAGAAATGAATCAACACCAACGTTGCGGATTTGGCACCCGTGAAAGTTGCGTTTTAATGATAATAGAGGATTAAAGGGCTGAGTTATTCAGCGTAATGAGGCTGACACACACATAAGTAGCAGGAAGCATTAGGACTTGACAATCAACAAAGACACTCCGGCCCACCTTCTAACACGTCCTTCACCCCACATCAGCCTGGCGGTAATGACGAGTATGCCCATCAGCATTTATCCAGGCATCAGCTCTGAATGATTGCTCGTCAGACGGTTCATGTAAATTGCGTGCTGCGTTGAAGAGATGTTCCTGCCTACCTTGACTCGCATTCTGTTATGGAAATCTTTCGATACATTAACATAACTAGCAGGCGCTGGGAGCAGAATATAATGGCTCCTGGTGGGAAGGAGCAGGACACTGCGCTCCTTGACTCCTTCACTTATGTATCTTCGGGTTCATGCCACGTACATTGCAACACATGTTTGGACGCTTAGAAAGCTTTGGCCCATTGTTAAGTCAGGGATGAGAGCTTGATATAATGCCCCCCCCCCCACATGTTAACAATCACATGGGGTGAAGGGACACTTCAATGGAAATTACACATTTCTCATTTGTGACTTACAGGCTACAGTATACAGTAGTAATCATTAGTCTATTAGATGACACAAAAGACAAGCTTGAACATTTTTGGAGGTACAAAAAATGAGCGATAGCTGTAATCCGTCCACCTGATTGTGTCCTCATTTACCATACAGCCTGTTGCTATGGCTACAATTCTCAGTCACACTGGAGAAAAAGCTTGGTGCCGTCAGTCAGTGCTAACAGCCAAGATGCTGGAATGCAATCAAGTATATCTGTTTTCTAGGGATGTGATCTCAGGTTTGTTGTGGAAAATAATCACGCTGATGTAAGTCTTCCCGCCACCGTCAGCAATCAAAGTAAAAAGGCAGCAAGCATGTTGAATTTCAGCAGACTTTTCACTAAGTTTGAAGCATCGTTCTTGGCGACAGCGCTCGGTTGTGGCGGCCAAGAACTCGTACAGTGTGGTCGGCTTCATCACACACGCGGGCGTTTGATCCGGGACTCATTTGAATAGCTGCAAGACTCATTTTGTTAATTAGAGCCGTGGGTTTGCATGACCGCAACCAAATAAACCCCCACCAGTGCGTGTAGTATGTGCCAGGGAAATTCACGAAAATATTAAAATTCAAGAATGAGCATCCTACAAGTTGGACATTGCTGTGATTTGAAACACATCATGTCAGTATGATTCATACACACACAGTTAAACCTATCGATGCCATTTTGACTGAAATGTGCCCTTTCATGCAAAATACATTTTTTAATGATGTTCTCACTAATATGTGTTCCTAGAGCTTGTTTATGACCACCAAATGTGAGAGAAATGTATCCTCTCCCTCCTTTTGTTCCACTTTTGAGAGTAGAGAGTCTCACTCGGTTGTGAAGTTCCGTGTTTACATTTTATGAACAGATTTTGTTTTCCTCGCAGACATGATACCAACTCTGACCCCCGCAGCTAAAAGAGCTAGCTCTGCGCTTAAGTATTTACAAAGTGGCAAAACAAAATGTAAGGGTAACAGCACAATAAGGTACACAAAATTACAGTAGTTAATGAGGAACGAACCGACCTAACCCTAACCCTAACCACTACTCATTAGTTCCTCATTAGTTCTTCATTTACCATGCACATGACAATAAAACTCTCTTGAATCTCTTGAATTAGTTCCTCCGTAACTACTCTACTCATTAGTTCCTCATTAGTTCTTTAGTTCCTCAGTAACTACTCTACTCATTAGTTCCTCATTAGTTCTTCATTAGTTCCTCCGTAACTACTCTACTCATTAGTTCCTCATTAGTTCTTCATTAGTTCCTCCGTAACTACTCTACTCATTAGTTCCTCATTAGTTCTTCATTAGTTCCTCCGTAACTACTCTACTCATTAGTTCCTCATTAGTTCTTCATTAGTTCCGCCGTAACTACTCTACTCATTAGTTCCTCATTAGTTCTTCATTAGTTCCTCAGTAACTACTGTATTTTTGTGTACCTTATTGTAAAGTGTGACCAATTTAAGAGATAAAAGATTAACAAAATTCGTTTCATTACTTTTTTTTACATTAAGACAAAAAAGTTCTATGGCCAAAGTGATTCATATTATTTCCCAATACAGGCATATCCAATTATTTCATTTCATACTTGATTAGAATGTGAGAATAGGTTACAATTTATTAGGATTCTTTAGAACTGTGGAAAAGATTCAAATGTCTTGGAAAAGCTTTTTAAAAGGTAAAAAAAAAAAAAAAGGCAGATACTGTATGTTCCATTAATATCTGGAACACAGCTGATTGTGGGCAAGAGGCGCGGTACACTTTGTACTGGTCACTAACACTGACATGCGTTGTTTACAGTCAGAGCTGCTCCATAATGGTTTCCTTACCAATATCAGATATACGGATATTGTCCAGCACTTCATTACCGATACCAAGCTATACCGATACAGGCAGCAGCTCTTCCCTCATACTAATGTCAGGTCACATCTGGTGTAATGAATGAACATATGCTTCTTTTACTGTGATGCTAATAAATGTACAAATAGGAATCCAATTAAGGCTGGTAAACCCTCCACTGTGCCATTTTGAAAGCGGCACATGTCTGTGCGGCACAAACATCCGTGTAAGAACAAAGTGCAAACTATGAAACTCTGATGATTAATATGATTGATATGAAACTCTATGATTAATACAGTCGGGGAAATTATAAACGGCTCAATCAGCACGTCCTCGACATTCGATTAGAAGTATTAAAGGAAGACACCTTACTCCCCCTTCGCAGAACCAGCACTTTAAATGCAAACTGCGTACTGTATTTCCAACTTAAACGCGAAATTTGGAAATTATTAATGACATGTACGCCCATATAATTATTGGGGAAAAAACAATATCGATATGAAGATATTAACTTTTTCTGCCAATATCGGCCGATAATATCGGATATCCTTATTTAGAATTCTATACACCTTCAGTGTCTATGAAGTCATTGCAGCCCAGGTGGTCTCCATTACACTATAGTAAACAGACATAATAACTAAATAGCATACCAGCAGATTGCCATAATATTTTTTATTGACAACTGGCAACCTGTAAAGAAATGCACATTAAATCATGCCACCTCCACTGCAGTGCATAAAAGATTTTACCTTAAACAAATTGCAATTACATTTTTGTTGCACAAGTTTATGATAAGAAGTGTCATTTATGTATAATTATGAAAGAAGCTATTACATATTGGGCACATAGACTCCGGATTTACATTTTAAGACCAGTTGAAAAATTGCAAGAATTCACTTTCTGCCTTCTTGGATCTTAAAGAGGTTCTACAATAAGTAGAGCTTCAAAAAGCAAAAAGAAGAAATGGGAGTGAGACAAAAAAAATGTGAATACGTAATTCAATGTAAACCACCATGAAAATGAAATAGGCTGTTCATCAGCTGATCAAAAGTTTAAGACCACAGCTAAACAACAACAACAAAAAAAAGAAACCTCGGCTAAAATAAAAAAAAGTACAATTATTCTTAAACACCTCACAAACTGGTTTGATGCAAGTGTTTCTTGGAGGCTAGTGGGAATGTGTCCCGGTGGTGAAGATGGCTTCACGGACGGCATCCACTGTCTGGAACTGATATCAATTTTTATAAACTCCCCTTGCCATAAATCCCCAAATGTTTTCAGTTGGCTTTAGATCATGGGAATACACAGGATGGTCCAAAAGAGTGATGTTATTCTGCTGAATTGTCCTTTGTCAGGCGGGCATTGTGAAATGCACTGTTGCTCTGTTGAAAAACCCAGTCATTACCGCACAGATGCCCCCTGCAACATCTCCACATAGCCAGCAGCCGTTTGACGCTCCTGCACAACCTGAAACTCCAATGTTCCATTAAAGGAAAAAGCACCCCAGATCATGATGGTGCCCCCTCCAATGTGCTACGTGGGAAACTTCTCAGGTGGGATATCCTTGTAATGCCAGTAACGTTGGAAGTCATCAAGACCGTCAAGGTAAAATTTTGTTCTCATCAGAGAGTAAAACTTTCTTCCACCTTTCAATGTCTCGCGTTTGGTGCTCTCGTGCAAATTCCAAACGGGCAATTTTGTGGCATTGAAGAAGAAGAGGTCTTTGAAGATGTTTTTTGTTCTTAAAACCCTTCTCTCGCAGATGCCGTCTGATGGTTATTGGACTGCACTCGGCACCAGCAACAAAAGTCGTCCTATGTCTTGACGGACAGCCAAACGGATCCTCCGGCTCAGGGTCGGCGACATTTTTTGGGTCTACCACTTGACTTTTTTGTTCCATAACCCTGAGGATCTTTGAAGAAGTTTAAAATGACCGTCTTACTGGATCCAACCTCAGTAGCAATGGTGCGCTGCTTATGCAGCTCAACGATCTGACCGTGTTCAGAGAAAACTTTGTTCCCGTTGCCATCAAGACTTCATGACAGCGTGAATACCTGACAGAAAATTACATTGAATTCACATCTTTGCCAAAATTTTGGCTTTTAAAGGCGGTGTTCTTAAAGTTTTGGCCAGTTGAGGAACAGCTTATTTCACTTTAATGCTTGTTTGCAATAAATTGCTGACTGAAAGTTTTTTTGTCTCACTCCTATTTCTTCGTTGTGCATTTTGAAGCTCTACTTAGAACCTCCTTAAGATCCAACAATTTTTCAACTGGTCTTACAATTTTGATCAGGAGTGTACGAACATGTGCAAAGCAGTTTTTATAGGAAATCACAGTAGTCAAGGCTAGCATGCCCACTGCAATCAGGTCGTTTAGTTTCATTGTCATATCAGTGTTCTCTGAATTGACAAAACCACTGAGCCTCATCAAGCACAGAAGAAGAGAACACAACGATACGCTGCAATTTAACCTGACGCTGTGATGACAGGCGACGCTCTTTAACAATGACACTGATGAAGTAGATGTCACTGCTAAGTTAAAAAGGTGACTTTATTCTACTTTCACTGACGTTTGACGTAGCATTTGTTATTTTAAGTCCAAGCCCTGTCATATGCATTTCAGTGTCGAAATAAGAACAGAGAGGGGCCACCTTACGTATATGACGTTTTATTAGGAAGTTTATTAGGAAGTTTACCGTCTATTAGAGCAATTGATGGCTGAGCAGTGTGCCAAGGACATGTTTACAATGTAATGTTTCTGGATTCTGCTCACCATCATGGCGGCCAAACCCCTGCAGGGCGTACTGCGGAAGAATTGACAGTCCTACTCAATTCTAATGTCCTTGATGCTAACCATGCTAACACTCAGCAACTCTACAGTAGCTATCTGATGTCACACACGTCACTTCTCAGGCCCCGCCTCTTAAAGGCACACACAACATCACATCTATTACACTACATATAACATCTTCTAAATGCCTTATATTTGTATTTCTGTTCATTTATGCATTTTTATGATTGATAATGCTTAATTTGGGCCAAGCCTACATCATATTTTCTTATATATTCGTATGTTTTGACTAATAATAGGCTGTGTTCAACCATAAAACAGTCAGTCATTCATTAATTGTTTAATTTGTGAAAAAAAAACCTCGGCAATATCATGAGGGTGCAATGTTCGAACAGCGATGTAGTGAGGGTGTAATACTCACTATACACTAAATATTTAATTAATCTGTTCTTAAATTCTTGTGTAAGTAACTAACGTGTTGGCAGGTCTTTCAACAACATACTGTGTCACACATGCAGAGAGACTAAGGTGTCGTTTTATAAAACTGATGTAATTCAAATAGAACTGCATGAGGTTGATGTGTGTTAGTTCACTTCCAAAATATAGACTGGCTGTTTTCACAGGATAAAACTTCACTATTTTTATTGGACTTTATGAAACATTGTTTTTACAAATTGACCGCTGCAGCTTCCCAACTGCTGTGCTCGTTTCCATCCTGTTAGTGATTGTACTTAAGTGCTTTGCCATTAAGTGGCTGGAGTGGAAAGCTGCAGGACTCCAGGAAAACCTCTGATCTTCCCGCAGCGTGACTTGGAAGTTACTGCTGATTCATTCTCACCGTCCCTCAGACACGAGCTGATAATTTGCTTTAATCAATGAGAAAACAACATCAACTAATCACACAACGTTCTTCTAAACGTGAAGTGGTGCAGATGACAGTGTGTTGTCCTCATCACTGATTACCACTGAGGAAAACTGGTGGAAAATTGAATTTACATTCAAACGTATTTGTTTTCTTGCTTTGTCTGTGAGCATTATTACATAAAATGTTGGAAAAGAAGTGTAAAAACGTAGAGGGTAAAAGTGTTACATGGAAATTGTACTGAAATGTAATGGAACTTTTGACTTCAAGGTTCTTTATTGTAGTGACATGTAACTACGGTGAGGACTGGGGATGTAGATCTCTTTGTGATAGACCATTTGATTCGAATCTAGATACACAAGTTATGATACGATTCAAAAACGATAATATTTTAAAAACAGAATGATTAGATTCCATGCGATTCTATGGTTAATGTTTGTTGATGTAGACATTAACCTTACATTATAAAATAAAGATCCCAGTTATATGAAAGTGGCATTCTTACCATATTTTCTAATGTGTAAAAGAGCACATCTTATGCCCAAGCAAGGCAGTACGGCAAGTAAGGCACTGCCAAAAATAAAGTCAACAGAATAACATGTCAAATGTATTTATTGTTTACATAGCGAATGGTTGTTTGTCTGTATGTGCCCTGCGATTGGCTGGCAACCAGTCCAGGGTGTACGCCGCCTCTCGGCCAAAGTCAGCTGGGATAGGCTCCGGCATCCCCGTGACCCTAGTGAGGATAAGCGGCATAGAAGATGGATGAATGGTCATTACCAAGCTGTTGTTAGTTCATTGTTCACCATTATCTAAAAAACTGCATCACAGCATAGCAATATATTTGGTTACAGCGCTGGACTCTTTGCATGAAAATTGAGGAAAGAACCCAAAATCAAAGTACACAGAGTAAATATAGCAGCTGCCGCACCCCTCTAGAAGTGAAACTTAAGCTTGTGTGCCTGGAAATTGACAGTTACGTTTGTGTGAAAGTGAGAGTTAAGCTGGTGCGATTGAGAACAATGCATCTATTTTGTGTCTCCCAGCAGTTTTCCATCAGCCATGTATACATGTATACAAGTTATTTTCGGACTCAAATGCACAACACCACTCACGAGACTCAGATCCCTTTGTTAAATAATAGCTGAGAGTCTTATCAAGTAAATTGATGAAACATAATAAAATACTGTATCATCATATCAATATCATCAGATTTCATCCATGTGACAGGTGAGGGTGATGTCCGTCTGGAATGGCACTGAAAAATGCTGTAATGTTGGACACTATTAGGACGTGCTGGAGTTTAACTGCTTTGAATGTGATCGCTTTAGGAAACCCTGGCGTAGAAGTGAAAACTTGAAGAAAGGTTGAGAATAGAAGAAGAATCCTTAGGGGCTGAGGCTAAATCCTCATTAGCGGGGATGCTTTGAATCGTTGTAATCATGGCTGCTCTTCTTTATTTTATTCACTTCAACCCATAAAACAGATTCTTAATTTTTCCCGACAAACAGCCACTGCACACACATTAGTTTCATCCCCTGCTGAGTTTTTGTATTTCCTTTAAATGACTACGATCAATGTTGCCAGACGCACGATAATTATCCTATTTGTACTATGATTTCACCCTGTGCACGATGTACGATCAATAATTCCAAAAATTACATAGTGTACAATAATTTGACCACTTTAATACCTGGCTTTTAGCAAACACAAACAAGATACATCCTGCGTCTGATGTTTTGCATCGTCTCATGTGCCTTATTACTACAGCCCGACTGATATGGGATTTCTGGGGCTGATGCCGATACTGATATTGGGGGCTGAAAAAAAGCCGTTATCCAATATATTGGCCAAAAACCGACATATCGGCCAACATACGAAAAAAGAGCATTGAATGTACACAAGATATATACTGTACATGAACATAAATTCTAATCATATCCAAAATACGCAAAGAAGCAGAAGACTACCAAATGAAAATAAGGAAGTTTAATTAGGAAGACTGTCAACATAAGGACGTGCCTCTTTATGATTTACTTTTAGGTGTTGCCACAAATTTGTAGTTTTGGTGCTGGAGCCCTGGCTAACTTGCACACTGCACATGTTGCATTTAACGTAACGCCTCCACTCTTCCCTTCTGCCTGTCAAATGAAAATATCTACATTTAGTGCATTTTGCTCATTAGCCTGGGATTTTACACTACAAAATAAAAAGAAGTGGCTGCAGTGGGGGCCGAGTGGTTACCATGTTGGCCACACAGTCAGGAGATCGGAAAGACCCGGGTTCGAACCTCCGCTCGGGCATCTTGTGTGGAGTTTGGAGCATGGCATGGTGTGGTTTCTTCCCACATTCTAAAAACATGCATGTTAGGTTGATCGGAGACTGTAAAATTGTTCATAGTTATGAATGATTGTTTGTCTATATGTGCCCTGCGATTGGCTGGCAACCACTCCAAAGAGTCCAGGGTGTACCCTGCCTACCCCGCCCGAAGTCAGCTGGGATAGGCTCCAGCATACCTCCGCGACCCTAATCAGGATAGAAAATGGAAGGATGGATGGCTGCATTGGGCTAATAGTGATAATACATAGGCCAATGTGAGGTGTTTTTCAACTAATACATAATGCGTTTGTATATTGGATATTTACATCTTCCCAATATCAATTAGTCATATTTACTAGCTACTGAAAAGTTCCATCTGCAGCCACTGAGTATTTGCAAACAGCTGCTGAAAACAAACGCTGAAACAAACGTCAAAAAGTGAAAAAAAGTTGACGACTTAATACAAGGGACTAAAAATTGTATGGAACAATGTAGCTGCTTTCAAAACATGCAATATACCAAATGACAACTAAATGCATGACTTGAAACATTTTCAAAATGATCTGAATGAAGGCATTAACTTGTAAATGTATGAGTTGTTTTTTATTCCTAGTTTCGATGCCCACTTCACTGACCGGAAGAAATAGCCGCGAACACCAACAAAGAAGAAGCGGCTAAAAAGTTTGGCTAAACTTCATAAAAAAGAGCGGTCGGCTCAGTGCAACATTTGGGGAGGGTGCACGTCCAACATGATCAAACACCTCAGGATTCATGGTGTAGAATCTGTGCTGTGCCGGACTTCCTCTCAGTAGTCAGAATCAGGGAAGTCAAACAATAAATGACGTCTGTCTCATGCCAATGTAACCAAGGGTTTTTTCCTCTTCATGATAAATTTTTATGATTGATGCGACTTATACGCTACAGCAGTGGTCACCAACCTTTTTGAGACCAAGATCCATGGTCTCGGCCGTGAACCTGCACAAGATCCATATATGTACTGTATATCTGCCGAGAAAATTATACTATATATACACAGTATATGTACACAATATATGCTTTGTGTTATTATTGGTTGTTGGTTTAAACCAGGGGTCACCAACGTTTTTCCTTGTGAGAGCTACTTTTACAAAATGAAAATGGCCAAGAGCTACTCATTTTTGTAACATTTATTTTCAGAGCTTATTTTAAACCCAAACAAAGCAAATATGCTTGTTTTACCAGAACATCAACAAAATGCTGGTGTCCACAACTCACATTTTGTATTTCAGAATGCATTTCTTTCATTATTAACTGAAAACCTGAATGAAAAGCAGGCTTGCGGGCACCTCATGTGGTCGTGGGGGGCTACCTGGTGCCCGCGGGCACCACGTTGGTGATCCCTGGTTTAAACATTTCAGCTTTTTACTCATTGTGCCTTTTGCTGTATTTTTTTCATTTTTGCTGTTTTTTAAATTTTATTTTGTTTCTGTAATGATGCAGTGTCAAATGAGCCACGGGCCGCCGATGGCCCCCTGAGACGCATTTTGGGCACCTACTTTTGTGTCTCTTGGTCCGGGGGTTTGGTTTGTGGCGTTGGCTCCATGAGCACACCACAACTATTTGGCTTGTTGGCTCACTGTAGTGGATGAGCGATGCAGATTGAGGAGAGAGGGGATGGTCAATGCGCTACAACAGTCAGCCCTTAACGAGCGGTGTCGTTGCGGCTCAAAGATTTTTGTGGAGGTGCACGTCTAAGAAGTTATATTTGTGCCTTAACTTTGAGGTAGACTTAGAGCCCTATTAATGTGAAATAATTACTATTGTGTGCGCAGGCACATCGCTGCAGAACTCTGTCACTCCCTTCCTCTCTCGCTCGGGCTTTTTGATAGTGCGAGAGGGTGAGTTGATGTAAGAGGTTAGCCGGTGTACCTCCAGCCGGGTTTTGGGGACTGGGCTCTTGCTGGGGCTTGTGGTTTGCTGCCTGGATAGCGGCGAGGCGTACCGGCGTGTTCAGTGGACAAAATGCGGGCCTGTTTGTCGTTCTCCGGGAGGTGCCGGCACTGATGTGATAATACATTTTTTTCAAAATGTTCTCGCTATCGACTGATATGCTGTGTCTCATCCTGCACCCCCTACAGGTGCAGGACCTGTTCTGCCAGTGGCAGGTTTTTTCTAACAGTGCTGTTAGTTTATTCAGGTAAAACTGCACTATGAGCTGTACTATACACACTCTGTGGTTATGTTTTAATGTAGCAGATGGTCCAGACTATTGGTACGTACGATCATTTTCCTCAAAATACCATAATTTTAAGCTTCTGGTACAATAATTTGTCGTTTCCCATTTGGCAAAACTGACTCCGATCCGAGCTTGGTTGTTCTTGACAGGAGCGAAGTGGATTCAGGTGCGGGTGTCAATCTTGTGCATCGTCACTAAATAGATTTTTGAAGCAAACAGATGGGTAATCATTGGAGCAATCTCCCAAAACTTACATTGCTGCTCAGTGATGAAATGCATTCAAATTTATTTAAACAAAAGAAAATAAATCCGTGCGACGCTTGCTTTTATCTGTGCTGTTGCAACAATGAGAGGGAAACTTTGCTGTTCACCTGAGTCGGCACATTATCAAGGTGACAATTAGAGCAACAAAAGGGAAACGGCCAAGGACAGAATTAGTTTATCTAATTCTCTTTCTCTTGTATTGTCACGAGGGGCCATCAGTACCAGACAAATGGTTTTCTAGTTGCACAATAAATGTGATGTGGGTCCTGTGCTGCTGGAGTTGAATGGACATTATTCATTCTCTCCTGTTCAAAGCAACACTGGAGGTCCTTTGAACGTTTTCACAGCGTCTCCCCACCTTTGAAGACAGGCATCTGTAATGAGTGCCGTCAATTTTCGTCCCAATTAGAGTGTTTATCTCAGCTTAGTTCACCAATGGTTTTGCCTTTGCCTCTTGTGGGGCGCTGATGAATTTTCATGAAGGACAAACACTGTAGTTCAGATTTTAAAAAAATAAATTAAAAAAACGCTTATCATGCACCGGGATTTAAGGCTTTAGACCTGGAATTATTTCTCCCCAATTTGTTTGTGCCATGTTAACAGCAAGTGAGGCGCCCAGTCGGCATAGTGATGGGGTGTGGGGTGGGGTGACTGGTAATCCATGTTTATGTAAGAAGGGGCTCTCGGAGCTTTCATGTGGAAAATGGAAGAAATGGCGCACATCACATATCATCCCACGGCACCTCGATGAGACCCCTTAGATAGAAAATGACACAAACATGGCCGCTACACACGTCAATCAAAGCTCTGTCACAAACATGAAAGCTGTGCTGCATTCATGGCGAGGACGTATTTAGACCCCATTTGTTATAGTCAATGTTAGCACCCCTAAAATACCACTGGTTCCAATACTGCATCTTATTATTCTTTTCTAATGTGATGCACTTTTATTTGTTAACATGTTAACAGGTTTCCTTTTTTAATTTAGCTAGCGCTACCAGGGCTGACTAAGCAAACGAGTTAGCGGTACCCATGAGTCCCGATTCAGTAAAAATTGCAAGCTTTGAAAGACTCTTTTGTGACTCGCACATCTCTAGCTAACATGACAAGTCCCAGAATGCATTGCAATATCTGCTGACACAAGCGTAGTCACATGTTAGCGCTCATGTGGTAGCTTGTGGTCTTCTTATGACACAAATAGATGCAGTTTGACCATTTCACAAATGGTCGTTAGCGGCTATTAGCTTACATGGCTAGCTGGGTTATTGTGGCCTTGTCAGAAATGGCTTATTTTCTCTTATTATATCTACTGTATTAGTTAATTGGCGCATAAAGGTGACTATAGGGGTCTTATTCCATGTCTAGAGGCCTCTAACAATGTTAATAAAGCGTATTTAGGAGGTCATACACAGGTTTTCGACACTCTAACTACGAAAATATTCCATTTATAAATAAGGAATCCTGCTTTGCGGAAATTCACGTATCACGGTTGAATCTGGAACCAGTTAAGTGCGATAAACAAGGGATTACGGTATATCTACCGCATTGAAGTATGTGAACATGTGTTTTGAATGATTCTTAGACACTAAAATAGACAAATCTGACAAATTAGGTTGATTTTAAAAGTAATAATGCAATGTGTGTCTTACTGACGTGTGACAGCTGCAGACAGAATGCAGCCAATTCCATAATGTTATTTTTTATAAGGTGCTGTATGATCAATATTCCAACTGGGGTACACCTCAAGTTCGATGATGGTGTATTTGAACATGCAGATCCGCAGCATTTGTGGCTGGCATTGCTGTTATTCAGCGACGGAAGAACAGTTTAAGCCACACAACTCCAGCATTGGCGGCTGGAAAGAAAGGCCACGGGCTGTTTTTGTGGAAGAGATGCTTTGTTATTGTACCACTGAAGTGGCTGTTATTCCAAAGAGCCGGTGCTCAGCAGCAGCAGGGCGATGGAGCCGTTTCCCCTGACACTGATCTATGGCTCCGATTCGGGGAACCCTCAGCTCTGACATGCAACATTTAAATGAAGTCATTAACATTTAAGCTCTTTTTCTTCCAGGGACAATCTGTCCTGACATCCGCTTGGCCTTTCAGCAAGGTGGTGGATACATACGGAAGTTGCTGAAGGGGTGGGAAAACTTGTCAGCGTTTCACCAAAAACCTGTTGGAGGACATTGTGATTTTATATTATCTATTAAGACACACTAGATAAGTAATTGTGTCGGTATTAGTCTCCGGGCTAACCACTATCCATGGTGGTGTATTTGTTTGCCCCTTGACAGAGGGCATGGGCTCGATTCCTAGCTTAGAGGCAAAACCCCCCCAAAAACATGTTAATAATTTGAAAGTATAAGTCGCCATTAGATTGGAAAGTCTCCCGTCACAACAATATTTTGTGTGTCCATCCGCTGAACGAGCACTGACGAGGAATTATGGTTGCATATATAAAATAGATGATGCGAATGGATTCTGCCCCTCAGACTTTGTTTGCGACAACAATGGAAACTTATAATTGCCCGCATCAACACGTGTATGGATCAGCGATAATTTGACTGTAAACAGCAAGACACTTTTCTCCTCTCGTATTGTTGAATTAGTAGAATTAGTAGACCCTGCCTGAAGTTGGTTGATCAATGCGTGCATTGATCTTTTTTCCACACTTGTGTGTTTTGGTTACATTACTTTTGCAATTGTTCTGTTGCTTGGGTTTGTTTTGCTCGTACCTGTAATGTTGAACTCTGTAGGACAGTAAATCCTGCATACGCGTACATAAAATCTAGGTTTCCAGCACAGAAAAACAAAAAAACAAAGCTTTTTGTGGTGGCTTGCTGTCATCTGTAGAGCTCCAGTGTCTGACGGAGCCGGGGCTCAGACAGATGTTTTATTAGTCACTTGCACTGGAAAGCATCACCCTAATGGTAGTTTGTCATAAAACCTAATCATCTTCTAATTCCTGGTTTTAGTAATGTGCTTAAAAGAAGCACCGTCTCTCAATTTTATGACTCCCAGACACCAAAGTGTTGGACTTTTTCCAGAAAGAACGTCGAAGGTGAGCTCGTAGACACAAAATCAATGATGACATGACATCATCTCAAAATGCTAAATGCCCACTCAAATAGGATGTGATGTCATAGACCCACTTATCACAAGAGCGCGGGGGGGGAGACGGTGTGGATGTGTTTTACATTTTTTTCGTAACAACCCCAATTTTGCATAAATCTGCTGAGAAATGGAGGCACTATGTTGGCATTATTTGATCTCCTGTGGAAGCTCAGGTTTTATTATTAATCCATTCCAAAAGGTCAGACAAAAAAACAAATAATGTAAATCCAATGAATCTGTTCCAGACAAAATGTTAATCACAGCTGCGTACTTGCTCACTTGAACTTTATTGTAAACTTCAGCAGGTACAATCGTCATTGGCCCGGCTCACTTTCTGTCTGTCCGTCTCCGTCTTTCCCCTCTGCAACGTGTGTTAAATAGGAACCTTAACATTACAATCCTATTGTAATACTTTGCTACGGCTTCTTTCTTCCTTCAAGTGCTTCACAGCTTCTTCATCAAAGTTGTGTCATTTGAAACTTTTTTTGCAGCCTAAATAAAAAAAAAACACCCACACATTCCTCTTTACGTAGTGCTCTTGAACGTCTCATTAGTGCATGAAGCAGTGCTTGAAAGGGGGAAGGAGACAGGTACAGAGTTGTTCATCAATCTGTGTGCCTTCTATGAACAAATAAACCACACACACACACACACACACACACACACACACACACAATAAAGATGATTAAAGGATTCCCTTTAACTCTAAAAGATCCACTATCCATTCTTCAGAGAGATAGAGTCAACAATGCGTGGATGCTTTGTTTGGTCAAACGGACTAGTTTGTTAAGTGCTCCGTTTGGCCGTATGATAACCGTGACAGTTTATGAAAACCCTAACATTTGTGGCAATAATTTTCACCGAAAAACCAAATCCTATGAAAACTGAGGTGTACGAAAACTGAGGTTCCACTGTACTTTCTTATGTTTGTTACATAGTACTGGATATTACCAAAATAATAAATCAAAATCTGTGGATAAATACAATAGGTGTGTTGGTGTCACATGATCAAATGGTGGACGTATCGGCAGAAATGAGTACACCCGGAGACACGTTTTACAATGTGGCCTTTTTCCATAGTGCCCGTATCCTAGAAATGTGACTTGCAGTGAATTGGGACAGATAGCAGTGAGAAGATAGCATATTAGAAAAAAAACAACTTTTTCCCACAGTCTGTGAAGCACTCACTTCTACTTCACTTCATTGACCTGCCAGCACTCTAGCTGGCAAATATTGAAGTTAAAGTTGCATGAACGGTGGTAAAGGCGTGAAGAAAGCACACACGCAAACGCATAAACTCTGCAGCTTTTTTTTTTCCTAGTTTGATGATGCGACAACCCTGTTGATGTTCAACGCAAACACCGGAGGCATTCATGTCAGGGCTTAGCGTTTCTCAGCGTGAGGTGGGGGGGTCTGAGGTGAGAAGGTCTGCCACGCATCTCGTCTCATCCGATTCGGGAGGGGGGCCTGAGTGGTAGTGTGCAGGAGATCACAGGACGCACTAATTGTTCCTGACTACCCCAGAGAAGCAGACTGATTGCTCTGTTACAGCGGCTCGAGTATAATGTATGAGCTGAGCTAAAGCTAGCTGTAGCCGCGGCAATCACAATTAAATAAAACATGAGCTCCTGTCATGGTGCAAAATTTGAAGAGTGACATTGGAAACCAACACATGGATCTCACTTGAATCTTTATTAGTTCTTTCAGTTATATTTTAGCAAAGCAAACATCAAAGTATGAAGGCATCATTTCATAGACTGTGACCCATTTGATCTTCAGTGTGACACCACTGAAGTTAAGTCGTAAATCATACAGATCATTAAACTAAAAAACTCATAAATCAACAAATAATAAGCGTTACATGTATTAAATGATACAATCTAATCTGGAAACACAACCTAGGATTCATACTTGGACCATCTCCTTAAATCTGTGATTATGATTGGATGTTTGATGTGAAATAAGGCAGATTCTTCAGTATAATTAGACAATCTGATAAGGAGACACGCGAAAGCCGAGATGATTGTAACTTTTGTTCAAAGCAATCTGCTGGCATGCACCGAGAATGGTGAAGAAAAGAAAGTAGGGTGGAGGAGGTGTTTGGAAAGGGAGCGGGCTGGGCTAGTCCATTTGTTAGAAGACAATCACATCGTTTTTAGTGTGAGCGGATGTTTGATGAATTTGAAGGAAAAAAAAAAAAAGTACAGCGGTGATTAGTGAAGCTCCGTAGTGGTCTGAGAGAGAGACCTTGGTATCATCATGGTATCGGCTGGTTTGGCTCAACAAGGTAGCTTACGCTGAAGCATTGTTTATGGCATATGTGGAGAGATGAGACGTGAAGCATCACCCTGCCTGGAGGGCCAGCATGCAGTCCTAGTGGGCGTGGCTCTGACTAAGAGACCTGCTTCAACTGATGACATTCGACTGGCACAATAACAATGTGATGACACAGTGAGGTATGGCTCATCTTTTCTGGTTGATATGTTCAAGTCCTGGAAGGTTTTGATACACACATCACTTCAGGGCTAAAGGACGTATTGACAAATAAGAGCTAAATGAAACTGGAATTGTGAACGGTGACTGAATGTCCTGGACATGTGACAGCACCCGGACCGCCATTGGCTGTGTCTGACACTGTTGTGAATGGCCTTCGCTCTGTTTGCTGGCTGTCAGATGAGGTTGATTGTCCTTCCCCAGGCGGTCATTCTTTCTTCTCGGCGGCGTCTGCACACAAAACCAAGTTACTGTGTTGTCTGAATTAGAATTTTTGCTGGGTTTCAATTTTGGTTCCGAAATGCATTTATATGTCCAATATCGATGTGTCTCTTTTTTTGTTTCTCAAACAGAAGTTGCAGATATGAAGTCTGGCTGTCTCAGTGCAAACACAAGTCATTCAATGTCACTTTCAGGAGTTTGACCAGTTATGTCCAAAATATTCATACCCTGACCAAATTCTGAGTTTCAGTATTTTTTTATAAACTGAATGTTTATCTTTTAGCTGGAAATAACACATTAAAGTATGTACAATGGTAAATATTTTTCTTTCATTTTTCCACCAACTCCAACATCTTTTGCCATTTTTGTCATTTCAAGCAACTATTCAACTCCTAACAAATCATTCCAAATCACTTTAAAGGGATTGTTTGGATTTTTTAACATGAAGTTGTATGACATCCCCATCAGAAGTGTAGTACATCAACGGTGACCCCCGACGATGTGTGTGGCTGTAGGAGGATGACAGTTGAGTTGGCTAAAAGTAGCCTGCTTAGTTTTTGCCTTAAAGAGATTGTTGATCGACCACCTCCTCCTCATCGTTACAGTGTCTGGGTTGACGTTAAAATACGATCTTTAGCCTTAATTATGGCGGTGACCATCCCCTGTCGATAGTAGTGTAGGTGTACGCCAGCGGCATGCACTGGTTCTTGAGCGAGTCTTGTGTTTAAGTAGTAAGTATTGGCCTCCAGAATTAAGTAATAGTGTGTATATAACCACGAAAAGGCGGAACTCGGAAGGCTGTAAACCGAGGACCACTTATATGAATATATTTCCACGTTTGTGGGAAGAGTTTGAGGAAGGCCCTTTGCTGTCCCGGCATGATTATGCCCCAGTGCACCAAGGTATGCTTAGATGCCTTGCACAGAATCCTGACATAAAGCCCATCAAACACCTTTGTGATGAACTAGAACAAAGATTGTGAGCCAGGACTCAGTGAAATCCCCACAGACATACTCTGAAAACTTCCCAGAAGAGTGGGAGCTGTTTTAGTCCCCCCCCCTTGGCAGCTATTTCTCTATTTTCTTCCATTTTACCTCTTTAAAATCCCGCCTTCCAACGCCAACCTGTGTGTCTCTGCTAATTTACTTCAAATGCTACTCGTCTGTCATATTTATTTACCCCAGACAAACTGTTCATATTTGCTGCCGAACATTTTTTCTCTGGAAACCGATTAAATCAGAATCACATTATTTGATTAAAAAATGAAAGCGCAAAACGCCGACCACATGCAGACATTCAAATTGTAGGCACTCTGCAGAGAGCTACATTCCCATTTCATGCCCGGTTATTATGTCCAGAACTCACGGGGACCCCAGTTTAACAACAGTGTGGTATCCTTATCAAATATGATTTATTTGCATGATTATTGCCCCTACAGTCTGTCTTGTCTGCATCTTGAAATAATATGTACTGCACACTTGATTTATTGAACGTCTGATAGTGGAGTTTGCAGGCCATTCATCACACTCAATCTCCAAAGACGTGCTGACACATTTATACCTAAATATCAGGGTCATAGCTGCGGACCTGAAATGAGGGAGGGGGAGCGTTTACAAATGCATTTGGCCCTGAAGGTAGCACGTACAGACTGCCTGCCTGATGTCATTGCCTGCTAAGATTCCAAGATGGAGACAGATGGGGAGGAGAAGATGAGCTCTGCAGGAGAGACGGCACAGAGAGACGAGACGAGGAAGGTGAAGTTGTGCCGCACTCGGCTGCACAGCAGGGATCGGCTCATTTGGCTAAATAATTTCAGGGAATCCTTGGGATGAAGCAAATTTTAAATAGCAGCTGTGGCCTCTAACGTACGTCTTTTTGGATTTTTGTGAATGAATGTGAGTGCATCCTGCATGCTCTTCTTACCTTTGGACTTGATGCTGTCAGTCTGAGTGGATGGAGGTTCCTCTGAGCCCTCAACTTGATGTTTTATGCCCTCTAAACAAGAGTATGGGTGTGAAAAAAATATAAAAGAGGCAACGTTATGTGTCTTTACAGAGATAAGGAGGCTCATTCACAAACAGCTCCGAAGAACAAATTTGCCATGAAGTTCCCAACTCACTAATGCATGTTTTCTTAATTAAATGGATGCCAGCTGGTACATGAGAGAGTGTGTGCGAGTACACTGGTAAACCTCATGTCTTAAGAGTCGCGCTGGACATCTGATGAATGTCTGGGCTTTTCGCTTGACGACTATTGCTCTTGACTCTCATTCTGCAGACTCTGGTTCCAGCTTGGGCAGAACGCGGGGCTGGCTGGACCAGGCGGGTTACAATACAACACATTTTAATGTGTTGGGATTGAGCAGCATAATTGTTGATAACATGGGATTTCAAAGTGTGGCCCAATGAGGCTCCCTAGGAGAACATAAAGTGCCTGGGAGCTCCACGACCACCTCGCAACAAACTGATATACAGTATATATTGTATTCAATTTACCTCAATATTTTTGGATTGCGAAATGTGAGCAGGGAATGACTGAAATATCAATATTGAGATCTGCAGAGAATCCACCCACACAGACCAGCACATGCTCTTAGACGCCCATCACCCACCAGAACACATGCTAGGGGTTAGCAGAACCCCACAGGACAGATCACAGAGGAGCCCGAAGACACAAGGAACAGTTCTTTCTGTTTCTAAAAATGCCCCAACATCTCCCCCCCAAAGATTGTCTCATTCCAGGAAGAGTGGCCACTATTGAGCTGTTCTGCCATCAGGCAGACTAACGACCGATTGTTATGCACACCCGGCAACGACCATGACAACAACTCTATTGTGACCACACCCGCCAGAGACATACTTAGGAAGTCTCCACACTTAAAATGTAGAACTGGAGAAGGACAAAAGGCAAAACATCTTCAACAAACAAAAAAAGTCCAGTTGCTGCTATTGAACCGTTGCGGATTACCACGACCCGGATGACTGAGATTCTACACATATTCATTTTAGCTTCACGCTGACACATTTGATCTCTTTCAATGTCGTCACAACTCTCAACTCTCACTTATACAGAAGACTCATTTCTTTTTCGGATGGGGGTTCCAATTAAATTTTGCTCCAAATTTTAGTGAAAAATGTGAATAATGGAAATTATTTTAGCTTATTTTCTTTCATCTGTGAGTCAGCTGTGACCTTTTTGCCAAACAAAGCCTGTCTAATACCCAACAAACATGCCTGCAATGTCGCACAATAGCTGTGCAACTTGCCAGCATTGGGGTAAACAAAACCCCAATGTGCAGTGATAATGTGGTTAAACTACATGGTCTAACTAAACACATACAGAGACAGCCCTCCTGGAACCATACAGGACAGTTAACCTGGCCATTGGTAGCTAGGACCATTTTCTTTGGTCTACACTCTGGCCAGTCTTGCTTGGTGCATACACGTTGCGGGGGTTCAAGCTAAGTTCAAGCAGGGACCCGGTCTTTCAGAGTACAATGCAAACCCCTGGTCAGGGGTACGACCGAAGGCCGCAATGGCGGAGGATCAGGCGGAAGAGGTGTCACCACACAACTGCTGTAAAGGCAGATGAGAGCGTTTGCTTGCCTTGTGCTTCTGTAGGCAAAGGCTAAGGAACCTCGTCCCAACAAAAAAGGCATTATGTCCTCAACAACTCATATCCAAATGCATTTATATCTGCAAATGGAGTGAATGAATAGTGTCAGAATTTCCAAACCCATGTCCATCACGCCACAATGGTCTTTGAATTTGGCTGACTTTGAATTGCTGAAGTGCAATCATTTGTGCAGCACAGAAGCAAGGACGTGGGCAGTGGACAGCAGGGGAGGTTTGTCTTGAGAGCCAAGGGCCGTTAATACATCACTTCACTTATTTCCTCACCTCCATTGCTGGCGTCAGTCTCGGCGGTCTCAGAGACATCTGTAATTTGAAGCACACACATAAAAAACATGTTATTGTAAGATGCTAATTTGTGAAATGCATATGGTAGTAAATATCGCCTATGTTCACTTAATGGCCTCTCATGCCTGGAAATAAAGTGCTTTCCTTGATTTGCACTTAAAAAAAAAAAAAAAAGAACAAAACATACTCGAGACGGGAGAGAGATGCGTGCAAAATTAATTACAAACTGACATCCCTGTAAGGCAGCCTGAGAGCCCCCCTCTGCACCAATCCTCCCTCCACATCCTCTATACGGCCTGTTATCTCTGTAGTCACACAACTCCTTCCTTCTTCCTCACTCCCCGAGCAAACCTCGCTGCTTCCCCCTTTTGCAGCAACAATCAGGCAAACAAAGCACACCATAAAAATACCCACTCTCCCCCAGCGGCCTGGTGGCGCAGTGGCAACGTGAAATACAGCCGTTTAGCTTTGTAAGAACGGATAGAACTGAAAGCATTTTGCAGTCTGCAGTGAAGGTCAAAAGAAATGCAAGGAGCTGGGCTGCAACCTGTGTAAGCGAACTGCCGTGACGGTGCTACGGGATGCAGGGAATGTGGTGTAAACACTGATATAATGCAATGCACCTCTTCTATCACATCTTTGCTTCTTTGTGTTTGTTTGCTTTCAGCCATCACCTGTCTGCTTGTGCCAGGTTGCATCATTGTTTGACATTCAGCCTTCTATTCTCTGGAAATCTTAACCTTTATAGCTTCCAGCTGTCTTGTGCTTAATCAAAAATACTTTCCCCCCAAAACAGAGTGGAGTTTATCTGATGCAACAATCTGAAGTAAAGTTTCTAATCCCTGATAGTCCAACAGCAGGAAGGGTGAAGCAACAACAGTCCTACACTTTTTGGTGTGTGTGTGTGTGTGATTTAGTTTTAAAGCACAAAACTACCCTGAGGGATTGTAACAATCTACAAAGTAAGTTTAGTGCTGACGTTTTAGAAAGGCAGCGTCATTGCTTAAAAAGAGGCCAAATGCAGTAGGAACTACAATAAGTGTCCATGCATCAATTACAATTACAGCGCTATACTTTCAGTACTTCAGATGTAAAATATTAATAAAAAATAACATTTTCTTTTAACTGGGGCTGTCAAAAATAGCACGTGTAGTGTAGTGTCCCCACACAGTCTCGCAAAGTCTGACGCTCTTTTATACAGTAACTTTCTTCTGACCTGAACACATCAACAGCAGTGCAACTCCAACACCATATACAGTATGTATCTCCAACTCACACAGCACGTCTCTAGTCCTCCTCGGCACGACACTTCCTCATTGTCACGAGACGGCCGCAAGATGCATTCATGGACACTCCAAAAAACATAAAATCGTCTTAGTTATGCACGTATGTGTGGTCTGAATAAACAGAAATTCAAAGAAAAGCAATAAATGGATATTATTATTACTCATTAACTTAAATCTTAGT
Source organism: Dunckerocampus dactyliophorus (assembly GCF_027744805.1). Lineage (NCBI taxonomy): Eukaryota > Metazoa > Chordata > Actinopteri > Syngnathiformes > Syngnathidae > Dunckerocampus > Dunckerocampus dactyliophorus. The sequence goes on along the minus strand of NC_072832.1, from coordinate 11,881,854 downwards.
GCGGAAGTACAATGTGATGCATTTAAGTATCCTCGGAAATCCCAGAAAATACATCTACAGGTACACTCAAAACGTGAATTCAACTTAAATGACTTGGTGTCTTTGAACGCAACTCTTCAAATGTTGTGCTACGACTAACGAGTGTAGTGTTAGGCAAATAGATTTCCAGACGTGTGTGCCATCTTTTAGCTTGAGTTAAATTTTCAGTTCATTTGGAGCTGTCAATACATACAAATGTAGATGTCATTGTGTCCTGTCATTTATCTGTTTGTTCATAAAATACAGTAAAAATGGGCATATTTCACACATAGTTGCAAATGGTGATTAATCATGACAGATTAATTACAAAACTGTGATTAATTTGATTAAAATGTTTAATCATTTGACAGCCCTACTTTTAACGTAACTTCTTAGAGGCTTTGGTTGTAGCGGATGAAATGAACACTTCTAACACGTCTATCTGCATTCTTATACAAAATGAATACATATTTGGATGTGTCCATCGTTTTGCTGTGTTGTTATTCCATGGGAGTGTCGCATGTGATCATTAATTTGTTGTAAACTGTATTGATAGTATACACAGTTCATATTTCTGGAGTTTCACAGTATGGACCGGCTGAAACATTATCACGTCCATTATCCGAGATTTGGTACATTCCACTTCCAGTTTGGGTAACTGGAATTTGTTTCACTGTTTGTTAAAGTGTTTTGCACTCCTTGGCCACCTTAGAATAGAGACTGTTCAGAAATCAATGAGACTCAAGCAAAGTGTCTCAGTTGTCACATACTGCTAAATTGTGCAGCTTTGCATTTGCTGCTGTTATTAAATTTGATGGTGACCCGTGCGGATATTGCAAAAAGAGTGGGAAGAACTCTTGTGTCATGTCTGCCTTATTAACCAAGCTAGCATGGCATCATAGCACGCTACAAGATGTGTGCAGGAGCAGCGGCAGCAGGAGCTCACAGAAGCATTGGCTTTATTCCAGATGCTCCCTTCTCTCTGCCCTCTGCTTTCTTCACAGCAGAAACAACACTGGTGTAGCAGAATCCCCTTCTATAAAGCCAATTAGTGATTGGAATAAAAGCAGGAATTTAATAATAATCTCTTTGTGGCACTGTGAACCTACCATTTCCCAAGGCAATGTTCGTCTGATTTATACTACAATTTGACTCCTGTGTGTGCTGACACTAGCGGGACCATCATTTAGAGGTGTGTGTGTGTGTGTGTGTGTGTGTGTGTGTGTGGATTGTGGTAAACACATAAACAAGATGGGGGTGAGAGAAAAACAGTCTTCTGTCAAGGTTCTAGTGAAGGAGAGGCCCAGTCCACAGAGGGCTGATAAGAAAAAAAAGTAGAAAAACAGTACACAGAATTGACTCCCTCAGCAGGAAACTAGACCGCTTACACTAGTGCTTCCAAACACCAGGACCACGGACCCTGAGGGGTACTTGAAAGCGTCTCCCTTTTTCCTTTTTGGTATGTAAATTGCTAGTATGTGTGGTGAAAGAATAGGAGTTAATCTGTGGCTCTGCAGAAAGACGCCATAAACACAAACAAACTCTGCAAAGATGAGCAACAACAATTAGATGCTTGGTGAAAACATCCACAATGGAAAATCGATCAATAGTTCAAGTGCATGCACTCTTATTTGCATACGTAAGACAGAGGAGAGGAAGAAAGAGAGTTGGACTTAAGTCATCCTCATATGCAGACAAGCAGAAAATTGCATCCACCCCCAATGTCCATTCATTTATTGGACAAGAGGTGGCAACAAGACATGTCTGCGTGAGTGCACTGCAGCACGGTACTCAAGCATTGCAGTGACATTGAAGTGGACAACAGCAAGTTTAGAGTATATTTCTATGTATGGTATATTTGATGTTACTAGGGCAGTTTTCAATGGGATTTGTTTAGGGTCAGCGGTAGTATACCACTTATCATGCTCTCATCCAATGGTGTTTTTTCGATTAAAAAAGAGTGGGGTACCAACCCCTGATATGCTCCTTTTGCACTGCTCATACAGTAGCTACTCTATTATTGTCACACTAATGACAAAACCAACGATACACCTCAGTATCGTCTTGAATGAAGCTTCTCTCCTTATGGTGACCAGCAGTCAAAGGTGACCCTCCCTCTGGTTCCAACTGATTTGTTCTGTTTTAAGGTATAACACCGACTGCCTCAAACAATGATTGCTAGTGCAGAGTCGAGCAGGTTCTGCGCAGTGGATAAGAGGCGTCGTACCTACATAGTACAAAGTACATATACTCTCCGTCTGCTATTTATTCTGATTCCAAAGGCATTCTAAATGATGTCCCTCATATCATTTATGCTTCATTGTAAAACTTCACAACTGACATGAAAAAGCAGCAACGTACAGGACATATTTGCTAGCAATCATTTTCCTTGTCAAGTCACAAAGTTGCAAGACCACATTTTGCTGGGCAGAGTTCCCGGTGGTCGATCACTACCCCATACGCAAACAAGCAATGAAATAATTTGTATCCTGTTCATCAGTAATGCCAACAAGGTTTGTAGAATGATGCATAAACAGGAAGTAGAAAAACCAGCACTTAAGCATCATGACATACAGTGTATGAGACATTCATTTTGCATTTGTATTGCTGGTCTGTATTAAATATACCATTCATACCCATCTGCAGGATCTCTGGTGAGGTTCCTGCCTCTCATACTCAGAGTAACCACTGTTCTTGTCATTCTAGCCTCGTCAGCCCAGAGTGGAGTCCCTGCAGGTTATCCAACAAAGCAGCATGGGAACAGTCTCTGCTTAATGTTCCAGACAGAAGTCTCGGCCAGAACAGAAGGTTTCTTTTGTTCCACAGGCACAGGACTTTTTGTTGTCTGGGATCCCGTTTTCTTGAGAAGAGGTAAAGGTAAAAATTGAAGTTGGGGTGTCTGCAATTTCTTCAACTTTTGGAATGTTGCCCATCATTCACAATCCCTATGCAAGACAAGAACACTCATGTCTTTCATTTTTCTGTGCGTTCTAGATAGCCGCCTCATGCTGGCAGTTTTTTCACTAGCAATGCAGGTAATGGCAATTCACCTATTCCGCCTATAACGCCCTTTAAAAAACCTCCAAAAACCTCCAACAACGTTTTCTCTACATAGAGTATCCATGCAGTAACAGGCGCATTCATGATAACATGAAACTTACAGTATAATGTCCAGTATTATGGTCATTTTAAGAATTACCGTAACGTCTTTCCTGGGTGCATTGATTTCACAGCGCATAGCAACTAATGCTACTTCGGTCAACAACAACAGCATAAAGAACATGTTCTGTGTTTGCCACTAATCATGGCAGACGTCTTGAGAGGTACTACTACTTTGGGACAAATGGAGCGTTGTTGGTGGTTTCTGGATGTTTTTTTTAGAGGGCTTTATAGGTGAAATAGGTGAATCCCCATTACCTGCATGTACTGCCTGGATGACGCAGCTATTTTGAACACACAGAAAAGGGAAAGATGTGTGTTCTTGTCTCACATAAGGATTGTGGATGATGGGCAAAATTGAAAAAAACAAAACCAGAAACTGAATATACTGTATTACACATGTAAATCAATTATTGACCAAATTGGTTTGATTTCTGTATTTTCTTAAGATGGCGATCTGGTGAAGATCCTAATGTTTTGCAGCTTTAATAAAGCAGACAGAAGGCCATTGATTGCCCAACAGCACTTCATTTTCAGACAATAAGAGAGGGAAAACGTCAAGGTCAGTACCGCAGTGTTTTTGCATTGCTCTCAAAGTCCGAGAGAAGAATTCCTTTCCAAATGCAAAGCGGGTGGTCTTTGAGGAACTTGGTCCTGGTCTTTGCAAGGCCATGTATATTAAACAATCATCAAAGAACCCTCATTAAACTTGGCATGGAGTAATAGCCAAGGGTCTGATAAGCCCAGTGGAAAGATAATTAAATACATCACCCCACTTAGGCTAAACAAGAAATGGTGGGCCTCAACAGGTGCCCAACCAAAAGAAGTAATGAGCGAGTAAATGTGGAAAGAAGCCCATTTTCATATGTTAATGTTAAGTTTGTTGTAGAAGCTTCTGCAAATAGCTTAGCTGCTCTCAAAACAAGAGGGGGGGAAATAGTTTGTGTCCAAGGGGGGGCAAGTGTTTCATCACTGTTGAGTTTTCTTTGCTGTGAGATGGAACACTGTCTAACAATCTGAGCCAATTAAGGAGCACTGAGCTGTGACCTGCAGGCTCAGGAGATGAAAACAAGCCTGCTTTGTAAACTCTGTGACCGCCTCTCTCTCGACTGCTATGCCCCTTAGAAGCCAAGAGTCTTCATTTATATTCCGCCTTTCTTCTCCCCAAGAAAGGCCGAGGCGTTGTGGACGCTAAGTAGCATTGTGCACCCCTGCGGGTGTGGGTAACCTTGCGGCGGCAATGGCAGCGGCGGCGGCTGTAGCGGCCGTACCGTCGTGGCTCAGAGTGTGGGTGGGGGTCCTCTGAAAAAAGCTCTGAAAAGTCCAAGCTCATTACACAGGCTTGGACCATGCTTGGCGAGATGAGAGAGTATTTTGAAGGAGTGAAACACAACAGGACAGGACACCATCTGCTTTCGGGTTGCGTAAAAGAGAAAGAGGAGATGAATGGATGGCAGATGAAAAGACACAGTTGACAACATAAACTGCCAAAGATAAAGGGAAAATTACCATTGATGAACCTTTGATTAGATGAAGTAGAGTCAGTAAAGTGTCTCTACTGGCTATGTTGATCTCTCTTTCTAGTCATTTTTAATCCACTGTCCAAAATAGTGAGAGACAACCATTGTGGTTTGTCAAAAGACACGAAAAGAAGTGGATTTTTTTTTTTTTTAAATGAGCAAGAGTTATGCAGAGATGAGAAGGTGTAAGTGAATACCTGATTAAGTGAAGAACTAAAAGAAGGAGATGACACAAAAATAGACACAGACGAGGGGAAAAATGCAAAAGAGGCCTCCCCCTGTGTGACCTACATACCTGCTGTCAGTGGTGGCCTGCTCCTCTCTCATCACTTGCTGAATAACTTTACATAATCTCTCCCTGCGTTTGTTGCACAAAACTGAATGCTGGTGTCTTCAGTCCTGATTGTGGTTTACTATATCAATCCAGAGACGGTCGGGGGAATGCTTAATTTGACAAAGAGGTGATGTAAAACCTGGGCTACATTAATAGGACAAACCACAGGGATGAATGCGTAGACAGGGAATGTTTGTATGTGTGGCAAGAGGCTGTGGCTCGGGCCTTCATTTGCAGTTAGGAAGTGATGCCTCCTCTGGGCGGCTCATGGTTTTCCACAGGAGATTATGCAATGAAGCGGTCAGTGTAATCAAAGTGCTTGTCTTGACTGCAGTAAAAACCAGGAGCAGTGGCAGACTGCTGCCCATCTTCGGAAAGGTCAGTCACATAGGGCAGACCGATTGGCAGACCTCAAGAGAACCATGCACATAACGGAGATAATATGAAAAGCACAAAAAGTGAATAACATTGACTTTTAGCATCTTGTTACAATGGCAGCTGTCAGCAAATAGAAATAGAAAGCAAGATTTACATTTACGTTTGATGTGCGAGAAGCATTCGAAACAAGCTGGTTGTGAAAGACCTGTCAAGTCCAAAACAGTGCAGTGCTTCACCGTATGATTAGTCTGTGAACATACTGACTGCAGCGTGTCATGTGATGATTAAAACGTGACGATATCTATCTCGTGGGACGAGGGCAGCCAGAAGTGAGCTATGGCATCGCCACTGTGAATGATAATACACGTTATATGGAAGTGGCAGTGTGACAAGCAGGATTGGAAGCGCACAGTAAGTGCTTTACAGACACTATTATCCTTGCAATCCAACCTGCGCTCGGTATTCCAAGCGTTACTCACTCACGACGCGTCACTGTTTTTTCCGTGGGAGTTCAACAGCTGCCGCTGTGCTGTCCAAGCAGAAGCTGTAGTAATTCTGCAGTTGATCAACGTTACTGAAGATTTGTCAGCTCAAAACACAATTGCTGCATATGGCTTCAAGACATGTAATAGTAGAGTCTACTTTGGACCTACTTCTGCACTATAAGCATCATGGGAACTGTGGTTCTTTTAGCATAAACATAAAGTTATGTGTTGTTACATAACTACACATCAACATAAGTGATTAGTTGCAGCAGCTAATTTTTAGCTTTTGTTTCAATTTGTGGAAAGAAGTACAACAGCTTAGAGCATCATGCTTAGGTCATACATGCAAATATATATACATATATATACGTATATATATATATATATATATATATATATATATATACATATATACATATACATATATGTATATATATATACATATATACGTATATATATATACATATATACATACATACATACATATATATATACATATATACTGTACATATACACATATATATACATATATATATACATATATACACATATATATACATATATATATACACACATATATATATATATATATATATATATATATATATATATATATATATACAGTATATATAAAAATATATAACAGTTATGGTTAATTTGGTCTCAAACAATGTTGACAATAATATTGTTTATATAATAATTTGGGGGACAATAAATATTTCAAAATGCAACTGCATTGTTTTGTGATTTAGTTAAGTAAAAAAACGTCTGTTCGTCCAGTCATAGTTTTTCATTGTACTTTTCTTAAAAATAATGTTTAAATTTCCTCACATCTCGTTCTCCCAGACCCAACCTCGTGCATCGTCACGTCTCGTGAACTGAGTGTCTTGTGACACCCCCTAGTTCTGATCTGTTCCAATACACTTCCCTTGTCCTGCCCATGTCCCCCAATGACACTGACCTCAACCCTCCATGTATCAAAACCCGAATGGGATTACAATCTTTGTGCAATCAAAGATGTACATATTGCATGTTGCATACGCAGGACACTGGTTTATTGAACATGGTGTTTTCTATTGTTGTCCGTTTTCATTTAATTATTGCCCTATTTATACTTTTAATTCCTGTCCTGTTTTTGCAGCGATGCACCGTATTTGTGGAGCACATTCTTGGCGATAAACTGGTTTTGCAAACACTGAAGTATAAACAATAATGCATACATTCATTAATGTATTTCATGTCCATTATGTGTTGTGAGCCGACTTACATCAAACTCGACTTACAGTTTAGGAATGAAACTTGTACATAACACGAAGACCACCTGTCAGTATTTTCGACCTCAATTTCAGGTATTTCCGTTTTTTTTCCCCCCAGAGTTATCGGAAGAGGGTGCGTTTATTGTTTTTTTTTTTTTTTTTACTTTTCACGTTCCGCTTCATTGTTTTGGACCAAGTTTTTCATACTCTGAGAGCCAAGTTTCTGAGAGCACAGACAGTTGAGGCATCTCAACTAAATTATGACAGCAATGTCGCTGATGAATCCCATTTTCCTCCACAAGATCTGAAGAGGCAGTGCATGTGTGGTAGGCTGTGTTTACCTGGGGAACAGATGGCACCAGGATGCACTGGAGAAGAAGGCAAGCTGGTGAGACACTTACACTCTGAGCTATTCTCTGTGGGGAGACTGAGGCTCTTGGTATTCAGGTGAAAGGTACTTGGAAACATATGTATCTAAATATTGTTTCACACTGGGTAAACTCTTTCATGGCAAACCTGATGGCATTGGTCTCTCTCAGCAGCATGACATGCTCCGCTACACTACAAAACATGCTCATGAACGGCTTAAGTCTTGAACTTTTTCCCCCCAAAAATGGCAGACATTTGCTTTATTCTACTTTTGTTTGGGCCCACTTCCCACATAAAGTCTGGCATGTTTGGCTAGCTTGTTCAGCACACTTCCCCTCCTTTGGCACGATTGGAAGAGGTGGGCCAGGGCACAGCACGACTGTGGGCATAAGCATATGCATGCGTGCAACGTAGTCGAGTCACTGGATGACTGTAATAACGTCTCAAGTTCATTTTTGTTTTTGTTGCGATTGTGTTTTTAGACTCATGTACTGCGTAGCTCACCTTTTAAGGGAGGCAAGTCATGGCAAAGAAAAGTAGCAGCTATTGGATAATGCATGGATTTGATTTTAAATTCATATTCTATTCTTCTTATGTCACATATACAGTTTTATTTGGCCTCAAACCTCGTGTTATTTCTTTGTATATTCTTTGTCGTAGCATATTGCAATGTTGGGAATTACACCATTTTTCCATATGCTGTGCATTCTAAGTGAACTACAGACTTGAAGTGGATCCGTGTTTAAAAAATATGTTATACCATTTGTAATCCAAAGAATGAAGAATTTATCATGTCTACTGTGATCTTTTAGTCTCAAAGACAACAGTTGTCAGTCAGCATGTCACTTGGGGTTTACTCCTTTTTCCATCTGAAGCGGCAGCACCATCAGCTCTTCCCCGCTGCCTCCAGGAGACAGGCAGCCCATACAGACATCACTCAGACGCTGTCTTGGGCTTGTGTGAGCTTTTAAAGCCTGCGTGTGTGTGTGTGTGTGTGTGTGTGTGTATGCACATGCTGGAGAATGACAAAGATGTGTTCCAGACGTTTCAAGCACACATCTGCTGCATCTCGCCACTCGCTGATAAATTCTCACTCTGTTCAGAGTTTATTCATTTGCAGTTTTTTGTGAAGCAAACAGATGGGCAGAGATAAGAAAGCTGATTAGAAGAGGAGCTTCAAAAGGGAAACAGAAAAAAAGGGTGTCCCTGTAGCGCAACACGACCCCTCCCTCTTTGAGGCAGACTTGCAGGCTAGAGCGATGACCAAACATACTGCCATTTGTGCACTCTGGGGCTCTATTCTCTATCTCCACACTGACTTCAACAGGCTGCGATTGGGTTTCTGTGTTATGAAAAGCATAAAAAAGGCCCAAATTCAAATCCAGCATCCCCATATTAGCATAACAAGTGAACACAGGGCGTCAAAGAAAGTTTAGAGCGAGAAGCGGAGCCAATGGAATTCAACGCTGCATGAATGCATGAAAAAGATAAAAACTACGAGTCGTCTCCATACTCCAGATTCCTCAGCAGGGTTTCTCAGTGTAAAAAGCTATAAAACACACATGCATACGCCGGCCATCAGCCACATCATTCCCAGAGGAGGCACTCACTACTGCCAAAAGTTAATTGTGTGCTCTCTATAAATAGATTTATATCACCAGTGTCCTGCCGCTCCCAGAAGCATTGTAGCTTGTCAGTACGCATGTCGGCAAATTCCAGTATCATTTTTTCAAGATGACTTGAAAGTGTTCCCTCGTTTATTGCGGGGGATAGGTTCCCAAAATAGCCCGTAATAAGTGAAATCCACGAAGTAGCCAACTTCATTTTTTTTTTTTTTTTTTTTTTTTACAATTGTTATGTTTTAAGCCAATAACATTTTCTCACACTTCTCTCTTGTTTAAACACTCTCAATAAAGTTCAAGACACACAGTAAATTATAGTACTCCTCCTGTTGCAGTCCTCCTTCGAACCGAAGACTCATTTACAAGCTGGAAAGCAAGCAAGCAAGCTAGCGGTGACACCGGAGACACAGCAGGGCGGCACGAAGGAGACTGATTGACAATGGTCTACAGCCAACCAGGACGCAGAAAATAATGGGCAGTGCAGACACTGACACTCAACTTCCCACAATGCAATTCTTCTTAAAGGGCCAGGCTCGGCCTGTAACAGCGTTCATATGCAGTAATAAAAAAAAAGAAGCACATTAAAAAAATTCCGCAAAACAGCGAGTCCGCTACAGGTGAACCGCGATGGAGCGAGGCAACACTGGATTTAAATGACCATTCTGGGATTTTCTTGCTTTCACAGAAGGGTTTCAGCAATTTTCTCCACATTCATCTAATAGTGTCGTCCTTTTCATTTACCACACAGAAAATAGGTAAACTGGTACATGTTAAACACGGGACATGACAACTATCAGTAAGTAAGTGCTGAAAAACGGAGAAGGGGTAGGATTAAATAAGCTCTGCGTCTTCCTGCTCCTTTTCGGACCAAACCATTTCCTTTACCATACTAACTGCTAATGTGGCTTTGAGAGAATATGTGTATCTATATACTGTATGTATATAATATGTATAAGTATATGTATAAATCTGTCCAAACGATAACAATACCATGTCTTTTCCTTTTACATTCAAAGGGAATTTAATCAGCTCGTGAGTAGACAAACACGTTTACATTATCTGTGTACACTGAATGAATTAATAAATGATTGCTGTTTCATGGTTGACTATGGCCTATTCGTCAAAAAATAGTGATGGAAAAGATATATCGTTATACTGTATATATGTATTATTCTGGTCACTCGGCGTCAGTAATGTTACATTGACGAGACATGATGTTATATTACTTTTCCTTCACACTGCATGGAGTCATGACATAGTGAAAAAACGTTCTCCCATTCCATGTGGAAGTGGTAATTTTTGGGCTACTTACTTTCACCTGCTTCCCCAGTCTGTTTGAAACACTTGCTTAAGTTTAGGTTAAGTAAATTGGACAGGCTAGTTGGAGAACTAGTTAGCTCGGTAGCATGCTGTGCTAGCGGCAGTCGTCTCTCATGTCCTGCAGTGATCCCGTAGCCTGTGCAATGTAGTGTAAACAAAGAATAATAGGAGTGTAAAGGTGTCTACGGGGGTGTTACTTCATGTCTACGGGCTCTGATAATGTTTAAAATATTTTGTGTTTATGGTTGTCTTTTTGTTTGAGTGAACTCGAGGTAACAACATGTTCTATAGAAGTAGAAAGAATCACTATTATTATTAATTTTTAAAGATTATTGTGCTTGTATACATTTAGTTTAGGCATTGTTGTTTAAAGTTACTTTGCCGTAACTTAAATGTGACTTTCATAATCAAAATACGGTCACGTCATAAAACAAGAATATGTCAACGTGAGATTCTTTATTGCATAAGAGCAACCAAACACCCTCACTGTGCTGTGATAGTTTAGTCTACCTTGACATCAATAAAATGCCTGCTGGATTTCCGTTGAGCCTTTTGTGTCAGCTTGTTGTTGTACTCCACATAAATGTTACCACTGAAGGAGTCAAATATAAACTGAATCAATAACAAGCTCTCACATAACACCAGCAGGCTTGAGAATAAAAGTGATTCTCATAACAGTTGTTCAAAGGAGATTCATGGCGCCTCCATTTTTTGATGCACTCTTTTATTGTGTGGATGGATTTTACAAGCAGGGGAAATAACTACATGGTGAGGGTGTGTGTGTGTGTGTTTTGTGCTCAGTGACATTGAGACAATAAGCTCTTGTAGAGTTTCAGTACTAAATGAAACCGCACTGTCCAGCCCCAAGTGTCAAGAGTCGGGAATTTCCAGTAAGACGAAACCAAAGCAAGTCAAGGGAAGCATTGGGAGTGACGGCACAGGCGCCTTGAGGCTATTGTGATGGCCTGCTGGGGGTGTCTTTGTCCCCATCCTCTTCCTCACTGTCTCCTCTGCAAGACCACTCTTCCCTGACTTTGAATGCATTACAGGCGGTTTCCTGCTTGCCTGCACCCAACCATATCCCGGTAGAGGCCCAACACCAAGCACATAGTCGGCTATGAGGTCCTTTACATCAGCAGCTTGGTCAAATATTTCCCTCTCAGTTGTTTACAATAAGCATGCGCATATTGTGTTTATGTGAATTGCCAGACATGCACATTACCTGTGCATGCGAGTGGAAGAATATCTATTTGCATTATGTGTGAATGTGTATGGACATACATCTATTTAGTGTTAAGTGAATTGTCAGACATGTTTGCATTGTGGGCCACACGATAGCCGAGTGGTTAGCATGCTGACCTCACAGCCAGGAGAGGGTTTGAATCTACAGTCTTGGAAGAAATCATTAGACCACCCTTGTTCCTTCAGTTTCTTGTTCATTTGAATGCCTGATACAACTAAAGGTACCTTTGTTTGGACAAATATAACGATGACAACGAAAACAGCTCATAAGAGTTACATTTTTTGGTTTATTATCAAGAAGCTCTTAGATTAAGCTCTTAAATGAAACTCTTATGAGCTATATACAGCCATATCCCAGAAAATTCACTCAAAACAGGTGAATTCAACTTAAATGACGTGGTGTCTTTGAACGCAACTCCTCATCATAACGCAGTTAAAGTCTGATTCAAATTTTCTGCTAATAAAGAAACCAGTGTTAAGTAACTAGATTTTCAGACAAGTGTGACATCTCTTAACTTAATTTAAATTTTCAGTTCATCTGGCGCTGGTAATACACACAAATATATCAGATTGTACTTTATTTATCCCACAACGGGGACATTTCAACATTACAGCAGGAAAACATATACAATCCTGCCCTGTCATTTGTTTTTCTTTCAATAAAATACAGCGAAAACGGGCATACTTCAGACATAACGTGACACGGTGATTAATCACGATTAATTAATTTGAAAACCGTGATTAATCTAATCATTTAACAGCCCTGGTTATAACGTTAAAAGGTTTTTCAGTGTTGTCACCGGTAGGGTTCTGTCGTGCCTCCAACCGTGCCTATGAGGGATTCTCTATGGAGAGTGCAGAGATCAACTTTAATCGAAAATAGGACAGAGTAAAACATGTATACTTTTAATATTCAGACACAATTGCTGGGTTGTCTGTGTGATGCATATTTATGAGGAGCATTCCAGGAGGAGGGTTGTATTTGGAAACATTATCAGCGAGACAATAACACCTATTTTCAATGAGCATTATTCTAATATGTGAAGGGAAAAAAAAACTTGCTAAAAGTTTGAATAGTAAGAATGATGATGCCGTACGTGTGTTTACTGGGATTGAATGTACGCTGCCATTACATCTTACCTTCGGAGCAAAGACGATAGCTATTGACTTCTAGCGGAGAATCACAGTGCATGAAGGAAAAACAATTTCTGTTCACAACTCACATTTATTTATTCCTTGCTTAAGGCAAAGAGCGTCTTACGTTAATTTATGGGTGCTGCATGAGCTTATTGAAGCGGGTGCCCACTCACAATTCAGCAGAACAAGGCTGAAGAGCTACACAATAAGAATGCAGCCTCGATTTCCATTTTTAAAGTATGTTATGAATATTCATAAATAAAGGATGATTGGATTCTGATTCAATTTAGTGAGCCTTTATAAGCACAAATATCGGGCTAAGAATCTCATTACCTGCATGTGCAAGGTGATATTGAACACATATAACTCAAATAATAGAGCCCGCACCTTAATTTAAAATACAAATATTTCCGCTGCCTACCATCTTTCATATCTTTTCTCCACATGAATATTCTAACACACAATAAAATCCCTACATTATACATTGTGCATTGTTGTATTACGCCTGTTTGGTCATGTATATAGCTTGCATAAAATGGGACCCTTTCTGCTCAATACTACACAAAACCGCACCAATATATTTACTGTTTATTAAAATACCTGTGAATTATTACTTTCAAATGTTGGTAAGAGAAACTCAGTACCAAAGCAGCATCTAAAATAATCAAATGTGCACACAATCAGAAATTATAAAATGGTATCAAATGGTTAGCTGGGACTAAGATGTTTCGCTGTGAAGACACTTCCATATGTGCAATGGCTGTGTGAGGAAAAACAGGGTGTTAAGACAGTGGCTAGAAATGTGTAAATGCAAAGGGAGGCATTTGGAATGCTACTCTATAACACTCCTTGCAAGGTGGGATCAACAGCACACATACACACTGATAGAAGCGTATTGTGATGACAGTGTTAAAATAACTTAAAGAACTGTTCATGCGTTCACATTTTTACCTGGTCGGTGCCTTCTGAAGTTGATCATGCTTAGTTACCAAATATGTCAAGAGAAACAGGCTGAACACATTCAAATATTGTGTACCACAGAGGAGCAAATGCTTTTAGAATAACGCGGTATTAAATGAGGATGAAGTTGTGTTTTTTATGTTGTAAATCTATTATTTTTAACAGTAATGCAAAAATAACAATACAAAAACATACCTTCATCACCATTATTGCTATCGTCAAAAGACTGTTTGCTGATGCGTGACATAAACCTCTCCACATTTAGGCTTATTGTTTGTCAGATCCTAACACTTTGTCCAGCGTATCACTTCAGATTATGGAGTAACTCCATTATTACTTCCGTGACGGCAAAGAGGAAAAGTGTGACCGTAAGGCCACATATGCTACCTACTGCAGTGGCGTACCAACGATACGGCATCTCTATTAGCATCAGTAATCATAGAGGAAGTGAATGCACACCACAAAGCCAGCTATGTTTCGTGTTAATGTAAAGACACACACAGTAACACCGCGTAACGTAGCCTGTGGTTATTGTAGATGAGTAGAAGACTTTTTTGTTTTTTGTTTCTGTTTTTTGTTACTACACTTAACTTCTTTTTACACTTAATGACAATTAAGAATGGTTAAAAAAAAACAATGCAAGCCTCCCTCTCCATGTCTGTATGCACTGTCTGGGTCACACGTCATCAAAAGGCAAGAGGTTTTATTTTATTTTAGTTTTATATTTTTTTTTTTATATAGACCGGTTCACTTACTTTTTATTGTAATTCGGGATTTTTTGGGGCTAAATCGCTGAAAGAAGTCGATCTCAACGTAAATGTAAAGCTATCCTTGAACTATTTGTCATACAGCCATGGTTTTGGGCTCTTTTAAAAGCTATCAAGCTGAAATGTATCCCCCCCCCCCCCCCCCCCCCTATTTGTCATACAGCCATGGTTTTGGGCTCTTTTAAACGCTATCAAGCTGAAATGTATCCCCCCCCCCCCAGACAGAATCTGGGTAAGGTGAGTTTGAATACACTGAAAAAGAGGGATTTTTAGGTTTGCCTTATATACAGTATATTTTTCATGTAACTTCAAAATGACTAGTTTGGTGATATGCACTGGGAAACACAGTGAGGCCACAGCCTTTGTCAAAGTCTTCACTTGAGGATCATGAGGATTGGATGTAATTGGCCTGAGCCTATCAGAAGAAGGGCTGGTATTTCTTCACGCATGGACATTGATTGGCCATTGTGCCGCAGTCGACCAGCAAAAGATTGATCTCTTGGTTTGAGTGTAGTGTCGTCAAAAGTTTGACATTCAGAGTTCTTTATGACGTAGCTACTGTAATACATCCATGCTGACCAGATGTGATTGATGTGATTGATATGCGCATGTGACAAAAATAAAGAAAATCATGAATGTCTTCATGGAATTTAGGCTTGGTGTAGACTAACTATCTCACTAGGGTATATTTACTAGCTTATTGTCAATATGATTTAACCATTTCCGTGGGCGGGCATGTTAAGCATGTTCAAGATTACACATACATTACCTGCACTATTCATGTACGTACTGCAGGCTTTACGATACAAAAAGTGGAACATATCATTTCACTTTAGATTATCAACATCCCACAAATCCCACAATGGATTGTGGTCAATTTTAGAGTGTAGCTTGCGTCATTGCTCATTCTTCACATCATTACGAGTCATTTTATTCCTCCTTCCAGTGACTAAAATCTGAACTGTGGCCATGAGCAAAGAGCCTAATTGCAGATTTTAATAAAGGGTATTTGCTCTGGAGCCGCTTGTCATGTGATCAGTCAGTTTCACTTGGATAAGCCTGGCTCTGCATGAGATTCAAGAGCCGAGACCATGCCCCTTCACACGAAATGCAATCGGCCTGCAATCAGGAATGACACCACTGTTTACTGCTTGACAGTGCCACCCCCACAGCCATCCCACAGTAACCCCAAGCTGTGACAGACGATGGCAGGCTCAAGCGAGACACGATCAATGTGGTGGAGTGTAGCTCTCCACTGATGGAAAGGCTTGTAGTATTTGCGGGACGTATTCCAATGGCTTTTCAGAGACGATGGAGAAGGCTCTCTCAGACAGATCTATCTGGAAGGTTCACGCTCACCCTAAATTAATTGAATGTCACTCAAAGAGAAGGTGAAGTTGTGAGAAAATGAGACGAGAGAGTCACTGGGACCCTTGTATTAATGCAACGGTGGTGGGAGCAACGACACTCAATTTATCCTTCACTTCATTTGTGGCTATGAGGACCAAATACAATTAGGACTATTCTGAGACTTTCAACACTTGCCGTGTTGATAATCAACAGTCTCTTGCTGAGGCTGCCAAACTACAATATTTCAGCAAGAAAATGAAGAAAGTTCTGATCCAGTTGCATGAAATGAGGACACCCTCTGCTAACTATTTGAGCAATTAAAGATTAAAGATCACCCAAAGAAAGTCTAACAGCAGTAAGTTCTGCACAGTATTTGTTTATAGACAATAATCAGGCCTTAATTAGATCATACAGTGTGTGTTTGTGTGTCCAGGAGTTTGGACAATGTACCGTCACCCCTCGTTTGTCGCGGTTAATTGGTTCCAGACTCGACCATGATAAGTGAATTTCTGCAAAGTAGGATTCCTTATTTATAAATGGAATAAATTCATAGTTAGCGGAGAAAACCTATTTACAACCTTCTAAGTATGAATTTTAACTCTATTAGAGCCTTCTAGACATGAAATAACACCCCTATAGTCACCTTTACACTCATATTCCCCAAAATAGAAGACATAATTAGAGAAAATATGACATAATATACAGTATGTTAGTGTTGGAAGAGTTCCTTGTTTCTATTTTTTTTTTACTTCCGGGACTTCTTGCCATGGTGAACGTATTGTAGCATTCTTATAGAATCACACAGAGTTTTTAAAAAGATTATAAAATGCTGATGAATCAAGAAGCTGTATCAAATGAGGATGAAGTTGTGTGTCTATTATTAGATAGAGTGTTTAATTTCAACACAAACACAGTTGAGCTCGCACGCTTGCCTCCTCTTCACCCTCTCTCCCGCAACAACACCACTTCCTCCATATCCACCAGTAACATTAACTGAGAGGTGGGTTCACCAACATCAGACTTTCGAACATGACCACCCCAACAGGTCGTGACAGTAACACTCCCGACACCTATGAACCAGTGTAGAATGCTCCATATCAACGTGTCGTTCAATATCTTATGTCTTTCAATGTCTTATAGTTGTATTTTTGCTCAATTAGTCATTTCTATTCTTGAAAATCCTTAATTTAGGCCCAAAATGCGTGAAAATGAGCTTAACCATGCATTGTTTTATCATTAATAATAATAATAACAATAATAATAATGATAATGCGGCCATGTGGCGAGGGCCGACTGGAGCCAGATAAAATCATGTTTTACCTTCCATCTCTACAGTGGACTTTCCTGTGTCTTCATCATCTGTTTTTGTAGTATTTTGCTCTTCTTCAGCTGCAAAAAAAGAAGTAACATTGGTCTTATTTTATTCACATAACGGGAAGTGACTTCATTGCTACGTGGCGATCAGCATAAAACACAAACTTTTGTGACAGATCAATTTCGCATTGCAAAATATGAGTATTTAAACGGCCACTCGGCTGTGATATGTTTTCAATATTGGCACCATTAAGGTAAACTACTATATGGAAAAAGGCATGAAGGTACCTGGCTATCACATCCACACAAAGTAAAAGGTGTTGTGCGGCTTTAACAGCTTCCACTCTATGTTTTCATGTGGGGCAATTCACTTGCGAGGTCACTGATTTTGGACCTGAGAAAGGGTCTGCTGTCTCACAAACAGTTTTGTTTGTTTTTGGGATTGAGGTCAGGGCTCTGTACTAGCTCTTCCACAACAAACCTATCCAAGCATGCCTTTATGGACCTTGGTTGCACTGTGGCACATTCATGCTGGAACAGGAAATGGCCTTTCAAAGTGTTTCCACAAAATTAAAAGCATGGAATTGTCTTGGTAAGATCCTTAATTAATTGAACAAGATGGTTGTCCCATTACTTTTGACTTATTGCACGTATGACAGCATGTATAAAAATAAGTGGACTCTCCAAAAAGTAGCCACTAAAGTTCCAATTGAATATTTTCATGAAATGTCTTTATTTGCATATCTTGGTATGGACGTCATCCTTCGGTCCGTAACAAAATGTATCACTGAACACAGGCCCGTTTTCCGGTGGGCAAAAACAAAAATTTCCTCCAAAAAATTAAAGGGTTAAAATAAAAAAAAAAGTCATAAACTGTAACGCAAAATGAGAATTTTTGTTCTTCTATGCTGCAATACCCAGATTATTCCGGCAAGATGGGTGTTGTTGGAAATGGTTTCATTGTTGGAGCGTACTTTTCCCGCAACAACATCAACGGTGACGATTATCTCCGAATGTTAAATGAGCGTGTCGTTCGTACTCTCAGAGGAATGCCGCGTTTTCATCTTCAAGGAAAAGGTCTGTTGGCACCTTCTTGGTGGGCCTCAGATGGTGCTCCACCACACCGGAGGAGAACTGTAACTGATCAGCAGAGCTGTTTGGTGATCATGTTATTGCTTTGAACCACCCAGTGGAATGGCCCCCGGGGTCACCAGATTTGACACCGCTGGACTTTCTTCTGCGGGGCCATTTCAAATCAAAAGTGTATGTGATACCACCACGTGACCTCGACGACACTGAACAGCGAATCACAGGGGAATGATCAGGCGAGCAGTGCAGGACATGCGGAGGAGAGCGGAGGAGATGCAGGAATGTGCATCCAAAGGAACGGAGGTCATGTTGAGGACTAAGTTGACAAAAACGTACATCCAGTACCTCGGTGCAGATAACGTACAACAAAGGGTTAATGTGGGTATCGCAGCGTAGAAGAACAAAAAATCTCATTTTGCATCACAGTTTGACTTTTTTCCTTAACCCTTTAATTTTTTGGAGGATTTTTTTTTTTTTGCCCACCGGAAAATGGGCCTGTGTTCAGTCATGCATGCAATCATACAATAAATGTTGTTATGGACCAAAGGATGACGTCCATACCAAGATATGCAAATGAAGACATTTCATGAAAATATTCAATTGGAACTTTAGTGGCTCCTTTTTGGAGGGTCTACTTTTTTTTGACACACCCTGTATATGTTGCTGGTCTCATGCCAGTGAAAAACATCAACATCACACAGACCCCTTTAAAAAAAAAAATCAGACCACAAAAACACTTCTAATAATCACATTGAAGTAAGCATGCGTTGTTATGCACCTTCATCTTTATCCTTGCCATCAAAAGTCGTGTGTTCATCATTTTTATCGATGCTGGTGTGATCGTGTTTGTCTTGGCTGTTATTCTGATCTTCATCTCTCTCTTGACTCATCTCCTCGTGGCCCAAATCTTCATCTTGATCAACATCAAAATATAACAAAAAAACCACAACATTCAAATGTCAAATCTTCAAATGAGGACGTAAACAGTTCAGTTTCTCATGTGGCTTAGTTCATCTAGTTGATCTGTTTACATTTTCAGATACCGACGTTTCATATGAACAACATTTGTTTGGTGTACATACAGTATATGGAATTATGGAATGCCATGATAGTGGTTAAACATTTCCAGATCTGGAAAAGTATGGGAAATGGAAAATCAATTATGGACACATATCCATGTTTCCAAGACTGTTACCACTGTTCTGTTTTACAATTATGATACAATTATGAATAATAACGAAAGAAGAAATGGATTGATCTGTTTTTCTAAGGTGCTCGCTAGGGCAGCTAATATGT
Organism: Dunckerocampus dactyliophorus; assembly: GCF_027744805.1. Taxonomy (NCBI): domain Eukaryota; kingdom Metazoa; phylum Chordata; class Actinopteri; order Syngnathiformes; family Syngnathidae; genus Dunckerocampus; species Dunckerocampus dactyliophorus. Next base: position 11,862,238 of record NC_072832.1, on the reverse strand, counting down.
TTGTGTGAGAGCTCACAGTAGGCGGCACACATCCCGAAAACATTTGGTAAAATTGATGAGTTGCATGGTCATCCCTCTGCTCTTATCCTCCTCCAAGCCGTTTTAAGGCCCGCCCAGATGTCGTCACGTTTTACTGCTGCTTCAACAGACAGGTGATGTCCACACACATTCTGTCCCCATCTCAGACAGAACTCATGATGGGCAAATGTAAATTGTCTGACGACTGTCTTAAAAAGCCCAAATGTTAAGACTGCTTGTCTAATGATCTCCAAAATGGGGGTTGCAGCAGTTAGGAGTCATATGCGGAGTATCACTGCATTTTTGACTCAACCCAGCATGAGACCAAGTCAGACAATATCTGTGTTTCGTTTTTCTTTGGATGAGCTGCATTACCAAGCTAATTATATGGTGACATAATGCCATACTGTATGTATACAGAATCAGGAAAACCAACGATTAATTCCATCATTTATGGACATGATACACATCTATTTACTGAGTCTGGAAAAAGTATGGAATTTTGGAATGTCAAATCTGTCGGAACCCTGGATTTATACTGTATTTTTTTTTTTTTTGCTTATTGTTGCTCTTACCTTTCTCTTTGTGTCCCACAAGAAGGTAATTACAGATCTAAGGCCTTGGATAGCAACCCAGGGATGCATTTACCACTACACTCTTATTGAATATCTACAAAATGCATGTTTGGAGAGAGACTGTCTGCTCCATCTGTCAAAATGTTGTCAATGGAATAGTGGGATTTACATAAAAGAAAAGAAGCGAGGCGATGCTTTCTGACAGCAATGCGAATCCTGAATGTTAATTATATAGGGAGGCAGAAAAGTTCAGAGAAAAATAAATGGTTCTTGCTCTCAGTTAATGGTTGCTTTTTGTAACACACACACACGCAGACACACATGCAAGAAGACTACGTGGATGCACATAAGCCTCTTTGAGGGGCTGCTGGACCACATTTATATAAAGCTGCGCATGTATGAGTTCTTAAATAGGGTTGGGTAACATTTACCGGTGCCAAATCTGTACTGTTGCCCGAACCGAACCGGTGGTTCAAACATGGGAAAAGAGAATAGTAATTTCGCGCGGTGGCCGAGTGGTTAGCATATTGGCCACACAATCGGGAGATCGGGAAGATCGGGGCTCGAATCTTCACTTGGCCATCTCTGTGTGGGGTTTACATGTTCTCCCCGTGCATGCGTGGGTTTCCTCTTGCTTCAGGCAGGCTTTTATTTACAACGTGGCGCAAAACAGAGCAGTTGAGCATTCAGCATTTAGATTAGCACGTGTGGCTCTTCGCACTTCCACCTGCCTTACCCCGCCCCCTCCACATGCCCAAGACCAACGGTCACACAAGTCCCCCCCTTTCATAGCTGTCTCAGGCAATGCCTGTAACATAAAGTTACCAGGTTTTTTTCTCGTCAATTTATGACTTTATTCTGGTAACATAACAAGTTTTTTCTCGTAAATTTACGACTTTATTCTTGAAACCTCAGATTATTTGAATACTCCGCCGTAACAGGCATTGCATGAGACAGCTATGAAAAGGGAGGACTTATGTTATCTTTGGCCTTGGGCAAAGGTAACATTATGACTTTTTTTCTCGTAAATTTACGAGAAAAAAACTTGTAATTTTCTTTTCAATGGTGCCCTAAGACTCCGTCGTACTGTGGGGATGTTGCATTCCCGACAAGACGTTACAATATCACCTTCACTGCACAAGTCTGCATTGATTTCGCACCGAAATGAGGCACTGATAGCCACTTTGTTTTTCAAGTCAGATAACTACCGTTTACTTACAGTAGGCACTGGTGCCATAATGATACTGACTTTTGGTACGGATCCCTATTGTTAAGCTTGCAGCTTCACACGCAGGTAAACACATTCTCGATAGATAAATAATGAAGTGAGTATCACTCCGTTGTGTTTGTGTAGTGGAGTAACACAGCCCCACAAATCGAGGCTTTGTTTACAAGTGTATCGTACCTGGGTTCTGACTCTCCATCACCACGTCTTCAATTCCTTCCACATCTAGAAACAAGAGGAATGCAGAGAAAGTAGAAAATATTTGTGCCTGGAGTCAAACTCAGCTTTCGATATCACCTCAAACAGCTTTTTCATTCCATCGCTTTATGTCGCTTTGTCTTTGTACTGCAGTGTGAGAGCAATGGAACCACAAAGGCATGCATAAATTAAGTGGCAAAAAGAAGGAGAAAAGAATGTCACTTCCAAAGCCATACATAATTGAGGGATTTCTTTGTTTCATGTGTCTGTGATAAGAAAACTTTTTTGTTTTTTTTTTTGCAGTTCTCGCATGTGGAATGGAAAGACTGAAGTGGAGGGAATAGTAAATTCAGTTTTTGATGACAAACGACATCAAGAAACACTGGCGGCGCCAAGGGGCTGTGAGCGTGTTAATGAGCCGTAAAGTGACATTACCGTTGTCACCCTCGTCTTCATCACCTGCTTCCCCTTTTCCTAGAAGGGAAAGAGAACAAAAGCACGTCACACACAAATCATGGAAAACAAAACAGACAAAGATTGCAACACTTTCTGTAGGTAAATGATTCACGTTGTGAGAATTAGCATCACCGGGATAAAAACATGAACTTCCTGTTCTAACTTGTGTGTCACAGTCTTAGGCCATCGGAACGGTGATGGTATTTTTACAAACATCCACCCATCTTCTATGCCGCTTATCTTCACCAGGGTCACAGGTATGCTGGAGCCTATCCCAGCTGACTTCGGGCGAGAGGCGGGGTACACCCTGGACTGGTCGCCAGCCAATCGCAGGGCACATATAGACAAACAACCATTCACACTCACACATTCATACTGATGGACAATTTAGAGTCGCCAATGAACCTAACATGCATGTTTTTGGAATGTGGGAGGAAACCGGAGTTCCAGGAGAAAACCCACGCATGCACGGGGAGAACATGCAAACTCCACACAGAGATGCCCAACGGAGATTCGAACCTTTCCCGATCTCCTGACTGTGTAGCCACCATGCTAACCACTGGGTGACCGTGCGGCTTTTTTTTAACAAACATGCTAAATAAATTACATTGAAGTACATCACATGTTTGCATGTGCAACGTGCACTTCAACGTGTCCAAAACGGAAAAGTGAAGATGCCGAGTTTATTTAATCCTACCCTTCCATGTCCACACGCATGCAGATTTTTTCAAAAACACATACTTTTGTTTGCCTTTTAGCCACATGCAAATGAGTTTTGTTCCATAGAAAAGCTTTTGGAAAACTCCAAGCAGGCTGAAGACTTTCCACAACGCTACTTTTAATGTTTGTGTTTTGTTGGGGGAGGAGTGGATTCGTACATTATAGCGATGTAATTCATCTCATTTATTATGTATTGTGTGAAACGAAGACATGAACAACATCTGAATGCCGACCCATCATTATTATATCGCTGTTTGACGTGTGTGGTAAAAGGCAGTGCGCTAGCATGAATTGACTTGAGGCAAATGTGCACATTAGCACTCAATAAGTCATCAAAACTTACCTTTATGCATTCCCACATAGTATCAGCATTTGACACCAAATATGAGGTGAAAGAAAAATGCTAAAAATACAGTAGTAGTTTATCTGTGCAGCGAGAGAAAGTTAGCACACGCACAATGGACATGCGTCAAGTTAGACGGATGTAACAGAGAGAATCCGGCCACTTTTCAAAATAAAACATCATGGAAATAATTTTTTCTTTCTGTGCGGCCCGGTACCAAATGACCCACGGCCCGGGGGTTGGGGATCACTGCTTCATACGGTTAACCTCAATAAATTTGTATTTAGCAACAAAACATTCTCACATTATTGCCTTACATGTGCTGATAGATGCGTATGAGACTTATAACACAGGCAATATAACCCAAGCTCCATGTAGTCAAGTTGAATTCCAACATAATGTACGCATACGTGCTTCAAATATGTCACTATATTGATCACTAGGCAGCTGATACAGGCTTATTACAGGCTTCTGATTGGCCATCATATGCACAAAACTGTTTTTTTAGCCCGTACGTGGGAAAATATTCATGTATGTGAGGACTTTAGCCTAAAGAGCTGTACAGACCGAACTGCTTGGTCAAACTGTTAAAAACGGAACTCAAAGTTGACGTTTTCAGAAACAGTTGTGTTACTGTTCTGTTGTTGTTCTAAACATAAAAAAACTCTGCTAAAACAGAGGACGTGTCACATTTAATCATAAATGAATGAACACAGGGTTGTTGTGTGTGTGTGTGTGTGTGTGTGTGTACATTATTCTCTGACTAGCTGATACACATTACTTCCATAACAAAAATTCTCTACCTAGATATACGCCAAGTATTACTTTTGGGTACGACCAGGAGGACAAGCAGATGGTGCGCATGTGTGTGGTACTGGCTCGGCATGCAAATTACTGTGTCTTGATGGCTTTTGCAACTTTGTGTGAATGCGGATTGTGAGAAACATGCATTTGCATATTGCATGAATTGAAGGCATGTATATGTTTTTCAATGGACAGCAGCAACATGGAGATTTCTACAACATTTCTTCACTAGCAATTTGAATGTGCCTCGTCTGTTTTTCACATAGTTATTTTATCTCATTTGAGATTCATTTGTACCAGGCTTATTTTTATTGATGTGGTGCAACAAGGAAAAGAAAGAGCATAACGTATCTTAAATGGAAGCAGATTACTTTCTTCCCCAATAGTTGTCGTGTAGATGTGATGTAGTTTGTTGTTTAGTTTACTGGCAGCTTAAAAGCATTAACCACTTATTTCAGGTGTTTATGTTTTTAGAGGAATCCGATTGATGACGCCTTTGAGGTGCTATTACTACACAGCAGTGCTTCTCAAATAGTGAGGGGCGTGGTGGGCCAATGAGAGTCAGGGGGGACTTTCAGTGTTAATTCTTCATTATGCTACAGCGTCACAGCGCTGGCCTAAGTGACGTCGGCTGGCTCCTGCCCCTCCAAAGCCTCCGACGGAGCTTAACGTGCACCTCCAGGCATGCTAAAATGAACACATTTTTCGTATTCTGTATGATTTTTTAAATACACTCGTACATAAAAAGTCCCGTGCTAGCGTGGGTTTTCTCCGAGTACTCCGGTTTCCTCCCACATTCCAAAAACATGCATGTTAGTTTAATAAGTGACTGTAAATTGTCCATTAGCATGAATGTGAGAGTGAATGGTTGTTTGTCTATATGTGCCCTGTGATTGGCTGGTGACCAGTCCAGGGTGTATCCTGCCACTCACGCAAAGTCAGTTGGGATAGGCTACAGCGCACCCCCACGACATACGGCATAGAAAATGAATGAATGAATGAATAGTTGTATGCCATACAGGCATGGCCAACAACATTGGTATCTTTGTCATGCCAATAGTTTTGGCCATGACTCTATAAAAGCAGTTGAAAGACCGGACCAGGGGGGCCATTAGCAGCCCGTGGCTCGTTTTTTATGGCCCATGGCCAAACCTTAAACCTTTTTTTACTAAATAAAAAATATACACCAGTAAATAAAATGAGTGTCGTTTTAAATAACTTAGTGGCTAAACTAAACTATACCAGCCAGTGATGACGTGATCATAGGAGTTGATTGTAATCGCATTTTAAATGTAGCTCCTAATTACTGACCACAGTTTGGACAGTAGAGGTTTGTTCACACAATGAATGACAGTCACCACTACGATTGCAGAATGTGACTTATGTGTAAATAAAAGGCACATTTTGGTTGTGACATCAAATAAATTTAACGTTACTCGTTTTTCTACAGACATGCACTGCATGTGTACATGAATGGCATGCAGGACAAAGTGTGTAAATGAAAGCCATGACACCAATAAGAGAACATGCTCCACACAATGGCTATTGTGCAGATGCTATAATTGCTTTTTTTTTTTTTTAACAAGCTGCAGAGAGAAACCACTTTCCATATCTATGCCATTTTGCCCTGCACCCAGAACAATAAAAATAGCAGCCTCTATTAAATACACAAAAAGTGTAGTTCTAGCAGCACCGCGCTGAATGTTTGCGCGAAGTGCCTCTGTCCATCATGCAGAATGCCGGTGACATGCAGTCGATGACAATCCTCTCTATTAATCATGACTGACATTTGGAGATAGCGCCTCATTCACAGAGGGCCAAAAGAATACTTGAGAGGAAATGGCTGAGGTCACACTATGACTTGAAAATACCCCACCGACTGTCACAATTGTATAAAATGATGCCAAACAACATGTCAGATGTGGCAAGAGGCTGCCTATGTGATATTTGATCATTCATATTACGCTTATTGAAAAGAACAGTCTTCCATTTGCAATAATGAATCCTCCACTCACGCTGCATGACAAAATGTCCTATATAGGGCAGCTGTGATTTATAATGGCTCTGAGATTAGTAGCATTTAGAAGGGTGTCTCTCTACAACGTAAACCTCCTTCTCACTCATGTGTTACAAACAGCAGGTGGCAGCATTGTCACAAGGTTCCATGCAAACATTAAGTGTACTTAATGCTTCCTTTTCATTGGGAATGAGGGCCCAACGTACTTGACTGCTGCATCACCAGCTACATACAAAAAGCCCACCAGCTCCAATCTACTCCTCAACATTCAGCATTAATGATCTGCCCTGAATTTCATTTTTAGAAATGTCAAGAGGTGAGCAGCCACACTAAGGTGTTGTGTTAAAAGGCATGTACATGATTTATTGACGACAACAGCAGGGGTTAAGTATTACAAGGACATAAAGAATTTAGAAGTTGATATGCAACCTTCCCACTGTGTCCTACTTGACCGGAGTGGGTATCTTACATGATGGATCTAGTACTCGGGGAATGAATGGAAATCAAACACACTCTTTCCACTGTCCTCTCATCCACCCCTTCTATTAAAGCTAACTGGAGCAAAGAAAAGAAAAAATTCACGAGGCATGCGTAAAAAGGCCTCTGGGATGACCAAAAGCTCACTTTTTGCATGTGTCGGTCAGCAATGCCTGTGGAGTGGCTGAGCGCTGGCCTACTCAGCGTTATTTATTTCTATGTAGCACACATGCTCGCCATTCCTCTCCTCCGCCTCATTCCCAGAAACCTTAGCAATCCCGACAAACACATTCAGCAAGACATTGATTTCTGGCGCAAGGTTCGCATTTTATTGTGCCCAGTGACACCCACTAATCTCACTAATAGTAAATACTGCGGGGCTGCTCGCCAACTCAGGTGATGCTTCTATTGCAAAGTCTAGGCCTAGCTACTCTTGAAAAACAAATATATCATTTTCGGCTTGCATGCTCCATGAACAGAGGGATCACGCACAGAAGAATACGTGATGTCAAAATGTGAGTTTGGCTATTGCATTACAAGGTGGGGTGGTAGGATGTAGTTAGCTCTGTTCTCATTCACATTTCATAGAAATGTTGGTGATTTGTTTCATTTTAGGCAAAATTATTCTGCGGCTTCACTCTATCCTGGTTTTTCAAATATACATTCATTAATAAATCATGCTGGGTCATGGTTGAATACAGTCTATTATTAGTAAAAAAAATGCATATTTAAGCTAATTGTATGTATTCTTTGCATAAATTAAGCATTTTCAAGCACAAAAGGGGCTAAATGAACTAAAATACATATACAGTATAAGGCATAGACGCGGTGAAGATATGTAGTATTATACACTTGTCACTACAGGCGTCAGTAATGTTACAGTAATGTTTGGTGAGACACACAAGCACCAGACTGGAACAATCGCTGGGAAAAACAGGCTTTCATTGCAGGTTTGAATGATCTCACAACAGGCACAATAATCCCTAATAAAAACACTACCGTTGCAGCCGTAACCCACGCCAAGATGAAAATGAGCTCTGAACCCCCTGATGTCACTTCCTGTCTGCCCGCCGGAACACCTTACAGCAACACACACAAGCCTGAGTCTTGTTTATGTCTTAAATGGCTTACTTTCTCTTATTATGTCCACCATGTTGGGTAATACGAGCGTAAAGGTGAATATGGGGTGCTATTTCATATCTAGAGGGCTCTAATAATTTTAAAAAACGTCTTTAGAAGGTCGTAAACAGGTTTTCTATGCTTTAACTACGAAAACATTCCATTTAGAAATAATGAATCCTACTTCGCGGAAATTCACTTATCACAGTCAGGCCTGCAACCAACTAACCGCGACAAACGAGGGATTACTGTACTGTATCTTGTATTTGAAGCATTAAAGCTGCTATCCAACCATTGGCTACAAATTCAAAATGTTTTCACCCAAAAAATGTTAGCACTCCACCACCAGCTAGCATGTTACCAATAATGATTTCAGAGAGCAGATTGTGCAAAAACATTTTCATATTCTTCACAATTACGAGTTAAACCGAATGAGGTTTATTGTTCGGCCCGGCCCGTAAAGAGGGACTGGCATTAATGACTGTCACACACTCGCGCAGGCGCATGTCCGGAGTGTGTGCGCACTTACACGTACACGCAGCGTCAGAGAAGTCGTCCACAATTAGCAGTCATGGCTGAGCAGGAAGGGGGCGGGATATTGTACGTAGGAACGCTCGCGCCCACATTGCAGTGCCAACCATGACAGACAGCAACTTTAATGGCTTCTCCTGAGTTTGTGTGATGTTTTGGGGATGTTCTGAGATAATTCAAGCCAGCATGACAGCCATGTTTATTCAGTAAATACCATCTGGCTGCTGGACAAATTAGCTATTGTAGCTCGCCTGTACTTGTTGATTTGGGGCCGCGGTTTGATTGACACTTGTGATGTGCAGGTATATTTGCTGTGATTGTTAATATTGATACTTAGTTCACGGGCATGTGAAGTTTGCTTCAGGGTGAAGACATGATCTTGTACTCGTTTCAAATACCAATATTCAAATAAAATACATGAATATAAAAAATAACAAATATGTAAATAAATAAATAAAAATAGCACACACAAAAAAAAGAAATAACTACAAAATGTGATGATAAAATTCAAATAGAAATGATTAATAAGCCTTTGTAACAAAACAAAAAAAAGGTTGGGTTGCTGCCAGAGCAAAGTGCACTAATTCAAACATCATGTATGCTTAAATCGCATGTGATTTTCTTTTCCCTTCATGTGAGAAAAGGTAACGCTTTCATATAGCAGCTGGTGTTTGTTTGGTTTAGCGTTTTCTCCCTCCACGTAAGTAACACCATTATGGTCCTCCTCTAACTAGTGTATTTAGAAAGAAACTGCACCGGAGTGTGTAGAGTGACTAAAAGCCACTCATTGCTGACCCACTGAGAGGGGAGCATGCCGCCCTGAGTAGTGTGATGGATCACACCGAGGCATATTGACAGACACTCCACCAACACCACCGCAAGAGTGTAATTTATTCGAAAGACAAAGACTCCACATGTCAACAGCAGCCAACATACGACCTGCGGTAATGACACATGCTGAATTCCGTTTTTTTGAATGGAAGCATTTGGTGCCGATAGCAGACTCATGGATCTTGAACTCTGCAAAGATGACATCTCCTCTGCTCAGCGCTATCGTGACATCTCAGTGTTTGCTATGATTAATCCCGCCTCTGTGCTACATCCGCACCTAACCTTTTTACAGCGGAGGCACTACAAAATCATTTCATTCCCTTCTTGCGAGAGAGGTTGTCTCAAGGACTGAGTGTTCCCATGCTAGAAAGCTGTGCCAAGGCCTTTTGTGAATGGATTAGTTACTATTAAGCTGCTGGGCCTGATAAATTAGGATTTATAAAGATTATTACAAAATACTTATGCCCTCCTAATGCTGCTGATTGAATTTGCGAATCATATTGAATTGCGGCTGCAGGATTCTATAGAAAGGTATGTTGAACAGGCAAGCAGAAATGACTGTGCTTTGTTTAAGAACACAGAATTATTGATGCCCTTGAAGTGACTGTGCTATCTAGTCCAGTCTCTCACCATCAGCGAGATGAGCCATGTCCCCCAGAGAAAACAACCATGACTGCTATCTTTAAAAATTCCCTGCAACCTTTAGGCTCGAAGACAAATGGATGGTGTACCATTTTAATTGCCTACTAACACCCTCCAGTGTAAGAATCTAATTATCTTTGGTCCATCGTATCGGAGAAGCCTATAATTGTTTCAATATTACACATCCAAAGGGGCTGAAACTGCAGAATAGCCAGATAATGGCTTCTTAAACAAGTTTGCCTGCAAGAAAACATTTGTTTGAAAAGGACCAAGCTTCATGTTGTATTCATTCCCCCAAAGAGGAACCTGGGACTCGTGAGTCATGACCATCAGTTGTGCTTGTTGAACAAGAAAACGTTTCATAAACGCAAAATACATTTTTTATGTACACACGCAATCTGATGTTGAGATAATTAATGGCACCGTGAGACAAAATAAACAAATATTTACACCAATCGGCCACATTATTAGGTATTCCTGCATAGAGATCCAGCACTGAGCTGCATTAATAATGTACAAAAATAATAATGCTGGTGTTCCTGCCCATGTAGCTAAATGTAAAAGCCTACTGTGAATATGATGCAAAACACCCCAAAAATTGCACAATTTGAAGTTCAACCAAAAAATAGGCCTCAAACTCAAACATAAGCTAATGTCATACAAGACGTGGTCATGCAAATTCTGGGAGACTTCAGCTCAGTGAGGATCTAAGAATTCACTCCACAAGTGTGTTTTCTGTTCTGTGTGATGCCACTACAGAAGGGTTTTTGTGACGGGCAAAGAGGAAAAGTGTAATGATAACCATAACTTTGAATTTACTACAAAATAATAGCATCTGACTACTTGTATGTGACTATGTACTTGACTATGTATGTGTTCCAGAGCGGATGTGTTTCATCTGCCCATGTAAACCACTGTGCAACACATACACAACAATGGACAGGCGATACGACGCAAGAGAAAGTAACAGCAAGAGATTGTGAGGTCTGATTTTTTTTCGAGGAGGCATTTGTGACTCAAATGTATTACACTTAGGAACGCATATTGTTTTGAGAAGCCAAACTCTTTACTTAAGTGACCCCACCAACTAACCTGGAACTACGTTCTTCAACACCAAAACCCGACCAGAACTCGGCTCACGGAATGAAGTGGGGGGTAAGTCACTGTTGATGCACTACACTGCTGATGGGGATGTCATTCAACTTCATGTCAAAAAATCTGAACTATCCCTTTTAGGTAATATAATACATTATTTACTATAAAATAGATTTTAATATACACAAAAGTTGAGTTTTCGTCAACAACCTTTTCCCACTGACTAAAAACAAGCCAATAACTAATCAAAACAAATGCACGTTGAAAAAAATGCACAGGGCAAAAACAGTGATGGAATTAACTGACGGTGTCGTTGTTGAACAAAATTGAGACGAAAATATTGACAGAAATGAAATCCAATTATATCGAACTTCGTCTGGTGGACGGGTGAGCCGAGTCAGGAATAAATCCATTCACAGCTACTTTAGCCGTGTGTGGGACAGAAGGTGGGGGGGTGTCAGTTAAGGAGGAGATCCAATCAGAACTACTCTCTCCGTGAGGTAGGGCTGTTGTATTTTCCGCAGCAGAACCATACCATATTAAACATATAGACACATTTTACGTTTGACGCTATGAAGAACAAGACGCCGTGTAAATTATGTGAGGAATTATCGCCGCTAAAAACGCAACTAACTCAAAGCAGCATCTGCAGGTGATAAGTGAAGCGAAGAGAAGTGACAATTTGCATAATCATCTGTTATTATTGTCATGTTATGTTTGCTGTTTTTATTGCTGAGAAAGAGCAGAGATGCATTGCAGATGCCGACAGTGTTATGCAGAGTTGATTTACTGTATTTATTATTGCTTCATACAGTAGATGTACTGTGTCCTGTTAGTCATATAATAGTAAATCAAATATCACACTAAGGTTAGTGTGAAATGATTGACTTATTGATATATTCACTGAGCACAGGTCTACTTTTTGTTATGCATTTTATTATTGAGATGCTTTGCAGGTACTGTAGCCTAAATAAAGGTGCTTTTAAGGAAATAATTAAAAAATGCCTTATCCTTGATGCTTTATGTTTTAGTTAATTGAATTTACTGTCATTTTAGTCAACTAAAATATAAAACTAACTTCATTTAGACGATGAAATGAACACTGATTCCATCAATACCCATTAATGCACCACGAGGTGCTAGCATTGCTTTGTAAACATTACTGTATGTGTCTGTCAGCTGTCTTTAAATGGTGAGCAGTTTTACTTTTAGTGTTATTATTCAGTGGTTAACTGCCTCCAGTATTATTAAGGCTTCATGATGGTGACAGTTTGAACCACAGGACAAAATGTGTTCGGCTTTCGACCCTTCAGTACGATGCAGGGCAATTCTACATCACTGAAAACTACCTCCACAATAATAAACGCATTGTTGAAAGAAAACCTCCCTGACAGTGTCTATTGAAAGGAAGATCGTCTGTCAAGGTAGATTATGCACGTGCACCTAATGTTGTGGCCGGTGAATACATGCAACATACAAACAGACCGACCTTTGTTGCTGTCATCATCCTTGCTTGTTGATTTTGTAGATGGTGGTGTGTTATCTGCAAGAAAGGAAACCAGTGACACAGAGCTGACTGATTCGTTCATCAAATGGTCACGGTGTACCGGGCGTGACAGCGTCTGAATTCTGATAAAAGAAAAAAAGTGTTTACATGTGATGGTGTCAAACCTCCAGCAGCATAAGGGAGAATTGTGTGGCTCTTACATGCTGTTTGTCTTATAACTGCCTGGCAAAAAGTGACTCCTGTGGGGGAATGCGAGACTTTGAGAATGACCCCAGAGCACAGTCGGGGACAAAAACTGCCAGAGAATGTGAGAACAGCGGCCATTTGAACCTTTGAATAGACTCCATGCAGCAACTGTCCAACTGACTCTGATGGAACAAAATATGGGGCCAGCACCTGGCACTGGAGCAAAGCCCCATCAAAAAAGGCCCAATTGCACCAACACAGTGCTGGCATTACGATACACTACAATGTGGAACTATCAGGGGTTACTAAAATAGCATGATGCTGTCGGGTGATGCAACATCTGGTTAAAGAACCAACTGCAAACTACAGAAAAAGTAACTTGCCATTTGGCAAATGTTCCTATAACACTAAAAGTATGCCGTTTTACTGCATACATTGTGTTCCAATGGGATCTTAATAAAACACATGCAATTCAGTGGAAACCCTCGTATTAAACTAGAATAGCTAGCACTGAGTAGAACACAGCCCTCCACCAAAAATATTTGGCTTTGTTTGTTGTTTCTGCAATCAGCAGCGTGCACTCTGACAAGAACGAGGCACTATCGGGCATCGACCGACCTTTGTGGCGAAGCCACAAACAAACCCCCCTGTACGGTACAACATTAGGTCATTGAAACGCGACATTAGTCAACAAAACAATTATACTCCTGACTCTCAAACGTCATATTGTGTGGTATATGAAAGATGATGGAAGCGCAACATTATTTTTTAATTTATGGGGTTTGGCAAATGCTTTCAAAAGGGGGTAAAACGTCTAAAAGTTAAAAATATTCATATCACAGTGTGCCATATTTTTTTCTTTGTGCAGCCTAATAAGGCGGCTACTTTCTGGTTCCTGGAGAATGACATAGGATCCTGGATATGGACAGGTGGGTCTCTGCCATTTGCATTCTATGGTAGTGGGGGTGGTGGTGGTGGTAGGATATTACTTAATGCATTTGCAGATATATTTCATGACTTCTTGTTGATGCTTTCTTATTTAATGGTAATGTGTGTAGTTTTATTACATAATCCAAACTAACTAACTGCTCAGACAACTCATCTGTGTTTGGCGGAGGTAACAAACATAGTTCTCAGTTTAGTTGAAAGTTTCTGTCTATTCTCATGTGTTATTTGTTACCCTGAAAGAAAACTCCCAAGGTAAAAAAACAAAAATCCAGTTTAACTTTGTCTTTATTATCCCTATTTAGGCAAATAGTCCATGCAGCTTTGTGGTGGTGCCAGTCTTTATTCAGGACATCAGTGTATGGACAAATGTCAATAGTTAAACACTATAAGCAGTAACTGGGCGCTACAGGCGACTTGCCAAAATGGAGCAGTGATAAAAGCACGACGCGCTGATGGTTGTGTTTGTTCTCCAGCCTAGCACACGCTGCGGGGAGATGTTTCTTTGCCACTCACTTTAGGTGGTCTGGAGGCATGGTGCCAGTGAGCCGCATGAAGAGAACGGCGCTGGGATTTAGCTGTGGACATAAGCTCTTGTAATGCAGTGTACAGTACCTGGCATGAAGTATTTTTAATAGCAAAGTGTCAAAGCTTGATTCAACTTGTCAAACAATGAATAAACATTCAATTTCCTCTGCTGTGTTAAAAAAAAACCCCCTCACAAATCACTGTCACAAGTTAAAGCTTTACCACTCACTCAGGTTGTGTGTGCAGGAACGGAAGGTGTTAAGGTGAAAAGGTAACCATGAAATATTCTGTCACTCACCTCCCTTCAGCTGCTCCTCTGCATCCTCCGTGTCATTGCCTGGGAAAGGTGGGAAATAACAGGCTGTCAAAGCATGTTGTTAATACAGCGTGTCAATGTATTCACATGTCTTTATTATCATATTTAATGCAAAATTACTGTATATATTGCTTTACAATTTCACTGGAGAGTGCCATTCATATATGCTCTTATTGTGATGGGTTGTATTCAAATGAAATCATGACAATAATACATATGTCCAAGGACATTTTTTTTCAATAACGCTCTGACCTCCTCCTTCCTCTCACACCAGCCCAGACATTTCACAACAGCCTCACTCTGCTGCACCACCTCATGTTATTACATCAAAATGACTCCTTATGTGTGTGTGACATCCAGCAGACATCCTTTTTCAATTAAATCTATAGCAGTTGGCTCAGCATACATTACAGAAAACCTCCCATTTCCTCCAAATACAAGGAATGTAAGCCAGGTTGGACAACTGGGTTTTAAAAATCCCTTTGATTTTCTCTGAGTCTGACGGAGTGAACCAGAGGTATTTCTGCTTGGATGAGTTTCGCTGCAAAGTGGGAGATGAGAGGACGGCTTTGGATGTTGCTTGAAGAGGCAGATAGAGAGAAACTGTGCCTGGCTCCCATTATGCAAACACACACATTGATACACACACAGATGTAGCTATAGACGCTCTGAGTCATGTGACACTATGTGCTGCCTTTAAAATGACACACACAGTATTAGTTAGTACACGTGAAGGCGTATGTACAGTGCGGCTGCAACTTGTGTATGTATGTGCCATGATTGCACCTTCGTGAGCAAGCAAAAGCAAGCATCCGATGTGATGAAAGGCTTTTGTCATCTCCTCTGAGCGCATCAGATCTCCCAGTGGAGTCAGTGACAGCCTTTTTTCCGATTGTATAACACGGAATAAAAGGCTACAGTGCATTCATCTAAGCGTGCTTTGGGAAACATGGGGAGTCTCAGCGACTGTCACATGCTATCACGTTATTACCACTCATCAACGCTGTTTGAGTCTTTGTTCCCCCCTTCCCCTTATTGTGTCAGTCACTCACTCACTCCTTTTCTCCCTTTATTCCTTCCTTCCTTCCTTCTTTTAGCCTTAACTTGCCCATTAATCAAGACAATTTGAAAGAGGTGTGAACAGAATCGAGCTAATCATCTAAAAGTCAAAATAGTATACCTACAGGTGCTCTTAAAGCGAGGTAAACGAATGATCAATGGAAGAGACGGGCACATACAACCATGAAACAATACATACTCTTGTGGTGCCCCTTACAGGTTGTGGTCAAAATGCTTCGGAAGACCTGCGGGCATGCATGTAATGCACATATCCTCAAAGTTTTAGAATCATTAGACAAAAGGTTAATGAATAAATGGCAACGAGTTGCTAAGTCTCGCCCATGACATGTTCCTTGCTAGCAGCCATGTTTTTCAGCTAATCTTATTTAAACTCTACAGACATGTGCTTGTCAGGGCAATGAGTGCGGATGCGGAATTTTAGGAAGATTCGGCCTAAAGTTCCACTCGAGCACATCGAGTTGTGACACAAATTTTGTGCTTAATAAAAGATGCACCATGTGGTCTATTTGTCAGAAATATACTGTAATAGCACAAGCAACATGTTCACAGGTTGGACTTGGAGTTTGGGTTTCTTTAGTTTCCTGTTTGGGACTTATTTCGTATACACATTTCCTGTTTGGTACTATAGGCGGCACCTTCACTTTTAGCCTTGTGAACGCAGCTGGGTTTGATGAGCAGTCTGTGCTTCTATTTAGTTCCGATGGGTTTACAGCAGGGGTGTCAAACTTGTGCCATGGAGGGCCGAGACACTGCAGATTTTCTTTCCAGCCGGTCACTAAAGCAGGTGAACAAACACCTCCATCAATTTGGGGGAAGGAGCTCATCAACTAAATCACCTGCTGAAGAAACTGGTTGGAGAGAAAGCCTGCAGTGTCTCGGCCCTCTATTGACACATGTGGTCTACAGCTCTTTGCCGGTTATTATTGTGAATGTTCCGACCCATTCCTGCAGCTTGTGCTTGTGCCATGAGGACTCCTGGCGTTCCGTGCACTCCGCTGAGCCGCCCGTTGCTGTTCCTGCGGCCAAGCTTCTAAGCTCCCTTTGTGTGATTCCTACACTCACTTTTTGGTTAACACTTTGAACTGCCTTTTTCTGTCTTCCTGCCGTGACTTGCTCACCTGTGAGCTGTCAGTCCCTTGTTTGGAAGTTTGACTTTTGCCTACCTTATCCTTTTAAACCCATTTCTACGGTGCCTTCTGTTGTTTTTTTTAACCCATGTTTTTAGCCGTCTATCTTTTTGGGAAGCAACATTTTTTGTATCCTGTTGGGGTTTTTTCCTGTGTGCTGCATTTAATTAAAGACGTTATTAATCAGAATCAAATTTAATGACTTTTGGATTGTAGTGTATATTGTCACATTTGGTAAATGGCATAGAAATAGACTACATTTATTAGTTCAGATTTACAACACAGTATATTAAGGCCAAAATACTGTATATTTAAGCAACCATGTCAAGAAAGAAACATACATTGTGACAAGGTAGTTACTGTATGTATTTGCACATGTCCATGCCTGTGATATATGACTGAACGTGTTCACAGATGTGCTTGAAGTGCATTCTCATATCTGCCAAAGCTGACTGAAAGGGTGTGATCCAGCCAGTGCGCTTTCTGCTGATCACATCACTAACACACTGTGGTCTTCTCATTTCCCTGCCCTGAGGGAAAGCCTTGTGAAATCAACACAGACTTCATTTCACTCCTCACAGGGTTGCTGCAGCCTCTCATATCCTCTGTCAACATATTACGTGTGTGTGATACAAGTGTGTGCGCAGTGCAGCTTTACCGCTTCCACAGCAGCAGGGGGCAAGGAAGAGGGTGCTTGTATTACAGACATGTGGTTGTGGGTGCATGGAATCAGGAGAATAGAGTGTATTAACAGCCATGTAAACAAATGTCAGTCGCAAAGTCAGTGAAACAGTCGGAGAGAACACAATAGCCCCTGCAGAGCTGAGGGCTGGTTTCATATTGTAAGCACTGGGGCTGACCCGAGAAAGAGAAATGATAGAAACCAGCTTGTGGGCAGTCACCCAGGTCATATTAGTAGAGAAGCGTAACCAGAATCGATGTCAGTGTCGTTGTATTATCTACATACAACCACAGCTGCCTCACTGCCTCCATTCTTGCAAAGGCAATCAAGAGCTACCGTGTTCAAGATGAAAGGTTTTACTTTCATATGTTCTAGTTAAATGGTTGCCTTGTGTTTGGAATAACATACACTGGCATGTGTTCTTTAAAACAGTGGTTCTGTGGTTAATAATGTACATTTATTTAAATTGTATGTGTAAAAAGTCTGTTTGCAACAATTATGTGGCTGCCTAGAGGGCGCTAACTTTAGGACATGTTGCAAGCATTATATCCCGCCATCTTCCTGCTCTGAGCATGTAAGCTGCGCCCCAGGTAACACGCACATGCGCAGGAGCCTTTGCAAAGCGCTGGCGACGTCATTTTGAGGCAGTTGCAAACAGTCCCTTCAATGAAACGTCAAAATGAAGTTTGAATTTGAGGTGCTGCAAAATAACAAGGCGTAACTGCACAAAACAAGCTTCATGATCTGTTTGGCAAAAATACATTTTTATCCACGAATGCAAAAATGATTTGACAAAAAAGTGTGTTTAAAGGTTTTCAGTACATGTTATACCTGGGGAGCATTTGCACATGGACCTGGATGAGGGGTGAAACAAGAAGTTAAAACTCAAGCGAGTCCATTTGTTCTGATTCAGCACTCAGTAGGTAAGTTTAATAATAATAATAATAATAATAATAGGAGGACCATTTCTTCAGTAGACCACCCCTCTGCTTGGGTCAATGGATCGACTTGGGCATTACAGTTGTTCCTTGTAATATCCTGGTTCGATGATCTCTCCCTTGCTCTATCGCGGTTTTTCAACAACTAACTAATTAATAAATGATCACTGTTTTGAGGTTCACTATGGTGTATTATTAGTCAAACAATATTGGAAGACAAAGGTGTATTTAGTATTCTGGACACTAGGCGTCAGTTATTGAGACCTGACATTAGATTACCTTCACACTGCATGGAGTCAGCCATGGCATGTCTGACATGATAGAGTGAAAATACGTTCTCCTCCCATTCCGTGTGGAAGTGGTAGGTTTTTGGCTTCTTTGTCCTTCTTAGAGAAATTGGAGGCTAACGTTAGCTCGAGGCTAAAGTTAGCTCGCTAGCTTGCTAATGGTTAAAGCCATGGCTGTCTCTTGTGGCCTTTGCCTTTGCATTGCATTCCATCCCGTAGCCTGCAGCTGAGCAATGCAGTGTAAAGAATAATAGGAGTGCAAAGGTGACTACAGGGGTGTTATTTCATGTCTTCAGAGCTCTAATAATGGCAAAGATTGTATTTAGAAGGTCATAAACAGGTTTTCTATGCTCTAACTACAAAAATGTTCCATTTATTAATTATAATCCTACTTTGTGGAAATTCACTTATTGCGGTCGGATCTGGAACTAATTAACTGTGATAAACGAGGGATGGCTTTAAACAATACTGTCACACTATACCTGGTAGTCTTCATTTTCCCCGCGCAACACAATGTGAGCTTTTGCTTTATGCTGTGCGCTTCTCTAGTAGATATGTAGCTTTGTGTCGTAAAGACAGCACCTTAAGTCCACTCTCAACGTCCTTCCCCTCCTGTCCAAGTTCGACAGTGTCGTCCATAAACATGGCTTAACCTCATGGTGGCGTAGCAGGCAAATCGGAACCAACGCAAGCTGCGTTAGGTCATTACTCTTTTTTTTTTTTTTTTTTTTTTTTAAGCAAAGACCCCGCAACGCCCCTCAAAACGACTCCGCAATCCACCTTTGGGTTGGAACCTACCAGTTGAGAATCACTCCTTTAAAGCAATGGAAGCGCTGATGGCCCTCAAAGCAAGCTCACAGTAGATTCATTGGATTTTATGCATGTGCTTGAGCTCTGTTCGATTTTGTCGCTTTTTGGTTTGTTATCTTCAATGCTTCCAAATAAGTCTCAGAAACGATTGCTCAATTTTGACAGTTCAATGTACCAGGAAGAACGATACACAGCTGCGGGGACTTGTCTTCCACACGGGGGCAGGAGCGAGTCCGAGTCACTTCAGGTCAGATGTAGCTTTTTATAGCTCCGCCAACCCGCGCGCAGGCGGGCAGGCCAATCCTGACGTATGTCAATATGTGTGTGACGCAGAGGTCTTGGTTGGTTGGCGCTGATTAATCCTAAATGTGCCAAGGGTTGTGATAGAAGAATGCAAGTGAGTGAGAGATAGTGTGACCAGAGTAGACTGACTGCTGTAACTAACATGTGCCAAGAGAGGCCTATATGTAACTACATCATAGCCCACCCCTGCTGGAAAACAGTTAAGTTATAATATTATATTTTCTCAAATAGCGGCCATCCATGAGGTGCATCGGTTTGTCATCTTAAAACAAATAAGCACCTCCTGCTTCCCTTTTCCCATCCCAAAAAAACCCCAAAAGCCGTGACTGTAATGACCTTGGTATTGTTGACATACAGGCATTAAAGAGCTAACTGCTGAGGCCATTTGAACCGAGTTGCTAATCCTGACCAGCAGCACCTCCCGAAACACATTAACAGTCCCATATGAATAGTGTGAAAAGTGTGGGGTCTTACCATATGTCGTAAACTGAGCATTTTTGAAAACATGAGCTTATGTTATTTTATGGACGCCTTACACACTCTGCGACGTTGTGTGCGTTGTGTTCTTGATAGCTATTCACATTCAGATTTGTTTCTCCCAGTCTGCCCCATTTTACTGAGTTTCTCCATTTTGTTTTGATTTAACCTCCAGTTTCATTTGACATACAATGTAATATATGTAGCCGAGTGAAATAATGAAGTTATTATACTTCTACAGTGAAGCTGCAATTAATCCCCTTTTTGCCTCATGTGGATTCAAGTGTTTCTCCGGGTACTCCGGTTTCCTCCCACCTTCCAAAAACATGCATGTTAGGTTAATTGGAGACTCTAAATTGTCCATAGGTATGAATGTGAGTGTGAATGGTTGTTTGTCTATATGTGCCCTGCGATTGGCTGGCGACCAGTCCAGGATGTACCCCGCCTCTCACCCAAAGTCAGCTGGGATAGGCTCCAGCATACCCCTGCGACCCTAGTGAGAAAAAGCAGTAAAGAAAAGGGATGGATGGATATGTTTACAAAGTGCCCAGCGAGTGGCACTGTTAAGTAGTATGGTAGTCTACCCTCAGGTGAGTCGTCACTCGCACATGTGACGTCACCACTACACGAGAGCCAACGGTCACACAGCAGCTGGCAGAATAACGGTGCGTGCACGTGGAAAATATGTCTTTAAATAGGTAATGTGACCTAAATCTAATTCTTTTTTGGCAATGCGGCAATAAGCCTAATGCTTTCTTCCATCCATCCATCCATTTTCTATACCGCTTCATCCTCATTAGGGTCGCGGGGGCATGCTGGAGCCTATCCCAGCTGACTTCGGGCGACAGGCAGGGTACACCCTGGACTGGTCGCCTAATGCTTTCTTTTGTTTACCTATTCTTTTACAATTTATTTGTTCAGACGGGAGACATAGTGTCGAGTGTTCCTTGGGAGCGTGTCCGCTTCAATCTGGACAGGCTGTCGGCCATTTTCAAGTGTGCTGATGTAATAAACAGAGTATGAATTGAATGTGATACGTTTTCAGAGTATTGTTTACACAAAGTGGTATGTTTTGTGAAAATCTGATTGCCTATTTATGGTGCTTTGTCTGTGCTTGTATGATAGGACCACTATTATAAGCCCACTGTCATTACTTTTCATTTCCATGGGAGGTTGTCAAATTGTGTTCCATTCCGAAAGAAGCCTTGATTAATCTGAGAAACTGTGATTTAAGTTTATGGACACGTAAAGCTATTTCTCTGAACCAGACAAGACAAGAAACTGTATTTTTTTTGAATGCTTGAAAGACACAAATGTTTTTTTAATACGCCAAATCAAACCAAATTTAATGCTGCTCTCATTCCCAGGACAGTCGAGAAATAAACTGCACATTCATTTTTGGGAGCTGTTTGTGTCGGGCTCATTCTTCTACTCTTGGCCACATTTATTTATTTTCATATGTAAATACAATTTTTTATTAGTGAAAAAAATGTTTTGTATAACATTTTATGTAAATCTGTAATAGGGACCACACGGTGGACAAGTGGTTATCGTGTTGGTGTAGTCAGGAGATTGACGGTTCAAATATCTTTTGGGGCATCTCTGTATGGAGTTTGCATGTCCTCTCCGTGCACACGTGCATTTTATTCTACTCCAGCTTCTTCGCACATTCCAAGAATATGCATTTTATGGTAATTTGGCTACATTATCCACAGGTGTGAATAGGAATATACACAACTGATCAAAATTTTAAGACCAGTTGAAAAAATGTACTTTTGTCACTGGAGGTTCTATATTAAGTAGGTCTTTAAAATGCAACAAAGTTTAACAAGTTTAAGACCACAGGCTTTAAAAGCCAAAATCTTGGCAAAAATGTGGATTGAATGTCAGGTATTCACACTGTCATGATCTCTTGATGGCAAATGCAAAAAAGCTTTCTCTCTATGAACGCGGTCCAATCACTGAGCTGCATAAGCAAGGCCTCTCTCGGTGCGCCATTGCTGTTGAGGCTGGACGCAGTAAGAAAGTATTTTTTAACTTAACAAAACACATTCCAAAAACTTGCATGTTAGGTTAATAGGCGACTCTAAATTGTCCATCAGTATGAATGTGTGAGTGAGTGTTAGTTTGTCTATATGTGCCCTGCGATTGGCTGGCGACCAGTCCAGGGTGTACCCCGCCTCTCACCCAAAGTCAGCTGGGATAGGCTCCAGCATACCCCTGCGACCCTAGTGAGGATAAGCGGCATAGAAAATAGATGGATGGACAATTTATAATAATTTTGCATACTTTTTCCAGTGCAAAATTCTTACAATTTTTTAACTGGTCTTAAAATTTTGATCAGTAGTGTATGTAAATAAATAAGCAGTTGTCCCTCACACCTTTGCGGTTCGAATTTCGCAGCTTCACTCTCATGGTTTTTCAAAAATATATTAATAAATTATGCCGTTTCGCGGTTGAATGCAGCCTACTGTTAGTCCAAAAATAAGCATATTGAAGCAAATGTTATGTATTTTTGCCTACATTAAGCATTTTCAAGCATAAAAATGGCTAAATGCACTGAAATACAAATATACTGTAAGGCATTCAGAAGACGCATTCAAAGCCGCTGTAAATGATAAGAAGTATTCTACACTGGTCACTAGGTGTCAGTAACGTTACTGTAATGTTCGGTGAGACACTCAAACGCCAGACTTGATCGCCGGTACAAAAGGCTTTTTTTTTTTTGCAGGTTTGAGTTTGCTCACAACAGGCACAATAATCCGGAATTAAAATCCCTAACGAAAACACAGTCTATTGTTGCTGCAGTAACCCAGGACAAGTTCAAACTCAACTCTGAATCCCTGATGTCACTTCCCTTCCCTTCGGGAACTCTTTTATAGCAGCACACACAAGCATGAGTCTTATTTATGTGTTCAATGGCTTATTTATTCTTATTATGTTTACTAGATTGGGTAATACGAGTGTACAGGTGGCTACAGGGGTGTTATTTCATTGTCTAGAGGGCTCTAATCATGTTAAAAACTGCAATAAGAAAGTCGTAAACAGGTTTTCTATGCTGTCATTACAAGAATATTTGAGTAATAAATAAGGAATCAAACTTCGCGGAACTTATTACAGTCGGGTGTGGAACCAATTAACCGCAATAAGCGGTTATTATTCCCTTTGCCCCCCTCTCTGTTGATCAAATAAAGAACCCAGAGACTATATAAATAAATACAGTATAATATAGTGCCAATAATTTTATGGTTCATACTAAATTATTGTGAGACAGGATAGCATATTTAAGATGAAAGAACAAAAGATAACTTAATTCCACATTTCCAGTTCAAAATATAAACCATCAAGATATACCATTATATTTATTAAAGCTACATGACAACATAATAAGAGAGCTCGATAATGCAGGAAATTGAGGATGAGTGGCTGAAGTGGCATGAAAACAAGGAGAGGAGCAAGTGAGAACGAGTGAGGACCAGAGAAGAAGATAACAGGGAGCATCCATGTGATGTGACACATCAAAAGCTCAGTGATGTCAGAAGATCCGGGAATGTCTCAGGTGTACGGTTGATGCATTGCAAAAACGACCTGATTGTCTTACTCCGATCATGTGGATGATGAGATGTTCTCTAGGACAGCTGCTGCCATTCTTTGTTAGGAATAAATGTCTTCCAATATTCTGCAATCACACCAATCAGCATCTCTTTGTCCTCAGAACCACAGCGTTCCCAATCACAGCCCAGATAGTGTCATAATTACATTCACATTCAGATTTGTTCGAAGAGCGAAAGTTGTCAGTGTGATTACATGTGGACATGTAAATAATGTGAGAGACTGGAGTAAGTGTGGACAAATGGGCAGGACGTCATTTGGCCCTTGGACGATAATGGGAGTAATATCCTTTCCTGGCAGCAGTACCTACTTCAGCAGGCAAAGGTCAAATGCTGGCAAAAAAGCACCTGGCCTGGCCTTATGGCACGTGAAGTGGTGGCATTTCATTGTAGCAAGCAGGATCCTTTTTCATCCCCATTAATTTTGAATGGCTTATCTCATACATTACTTTATAGAACAATACAACCATTGTAATGTCTATGTGAACATCGAGATTGTTATTTTGTTTCTTTACCACTGCCGCTTATGCTGCAATGTATTTAGAAGGGCCACTGACAGCTCTTGTAAGTGGCTGGAGTGATAACTAGAGAACAACAGCTCCAGATTCTCATCTCAGAGCACTAATATGATGAGGCAGACGCTGGGTACACGAGGGCAGGCAATATAATTAAGGTCTCTCCACACAATGTAATCTTTCAGGAAGGAGCTCGGGCGAGTGGGACAGATGATGGGAGCACACGGGGAACAAAACACTCTCCATCTGGGAGAAGCGAGACGCAGGCCTGAGAGCTGCTATTCCGTTGGGGAGGTGTGGGGTGAAAAGTAAGGTAAATGGGAGGTAATGCAAGGCTGGTAAAGCCAGACAGCCTCAGCTCAGTGGCTCCCAAGCTATTCAACTCAATCCTCCATGGAGCCCCCATCAGAACTTGTAACGCCTTCTGCCCTCGCCAAGAAATAATGCTGCTCCCGGGGATGGGAGGGTGAGCGAGAGAGCCGTAAAATAAAATTGGAACAGAAGATAACAGATGTTTATCTCACATATAGAACTGAGGCGCTCTAACCAAGGATTATCAGTGGTTGAAATGCATTGCTAAATTTGGCTCTTTCCAAATGAATATGCAGCTGAGGCCCTGTCATTTAAATCTGATATTAAAGTCTCATCGGAATATCAACAATTATGTTTTAAACATCGGTTGGTGCTCCACTGACAAGTGCTGAAAGTATTCCCAACCTTTTAAGGAAATCTATAAACACTTGTTTAACAAACTGTCAGCATAAATTCTCACTGTTAATCTCCCAGAGGGTACTGTGGGTGTATTGAAATACATATGAAGGTGTCAGAGACAACAAGATGCTGCAGATATTTCTTGGCATGCACACTGGAGCAGAGCGACCCAGCTCATCTCAAACGTTCAGTTTGGTGAGTGGAAACATACAATAAATAAAACATCTTCAAAAAGAGGAGAAGCGTTTTACAGTGGCACCTCAACTCTCTTGCATCATTGGGAGTTCAACCCAAATATTGGTGGTAAAAATATGCCTTTAACATTTTGGACATTGATGTCATAATGTGTTGCATTAGCATATCATGCAAGAATTCAGAACGGCTTTCTGAACCTCAGTTTAATGAGAAAAATGAGATGATGATAAGGATTGAAGCCATGGAGATGACTGGGCAGCGCTGTTAGCTCTGTTTACGGCCATTACTGGTTTATTTCGGTTATACAGTGGATCCTCCGCCTATTCGCGATTCAGCATTCGCGACGCCGCAAATTTTCAGATTTCTCATCGAAGTGTTATTTTTTTTATTTGTGGGAAATCCGTCCCTCATGTGCTTTTAATATCCATAATTAGGAATGTGGCAGCGGGTAGTTTGGTAGAAACCCATCTGATTTCTCCTAAACTGATGATAATCTGTAATTATATGGTGAAGAATTACATAAAGTCAGCACAGTATGTCCTGTAACTGCATTAAAAGGCACAGTGTGGCAAGTCTGCGTCTGAGAATAAAAGGCCACTCCAAAACGTGCTGCCACACAGCACAATGCCACAGATGTCGCAAGTGTTGAGGGAGTGTGCAATAGGCAAGCGGACTACAAGAATGTCCGCCAGAGCTGTCGCCCGTGAATTAAATGTTCATTTCTCTACCATAAACCCAAAAGCATATCTGAATATTTGGCAGTCCAGCCAACACGGAACCACAGAGTGTTGTACATCGTATGTAACCACACCAGCCCAGAACCTCCACATCCAGCATCTTCACCCTTCATGATCATCTGAAACCAGACACCCAGACAGCTGTCGCAACCATCCGTTTGCATGACAAAGAATTCAGTACAAACTGTCAGAAACCGTCTCAGGGAAGCTCATCTGCATACTTGTGGTCTTCATTGGCACTGGCACTTTGGAGAGGTGTTCTCTTCACGGATGAAACTCAGTGTACAAGGCAGGGCAGGTACCACTGTACAGGTATATTAGTATGTAAACGTTTATTCCCACATAGTCCTTGTGGTTACACTGTGTGTTCCACATGTGCTACACAAGGTTCAGGACCTCCTGTTGGTTTGTGGTGCGTGAGTCAGGGTGTAAATGTCAAGCTCAAGCAGATTGATGTTATGTGCAGTAGCACCTAGACACAGCGGCATAACCCAGGCTTGATTAGGGTGTCAAAAATAGACATTTTTATGGGCGTCTCAATTAGTGTTTTTAGCGTGGGTGGTCTCAAAACAAACAGCGGGGATCTACTGTATTTCTAGTTCATGTTTTCTTTGTTCCCCTTCCTGCTTGTTCTGAGCAAAGAACTTTGTTTTCGATCTTATCTGACTTGTGTTGAGCCTTGACCTCTTTACCGTTTACGTGCTGTTTGACTAGAAAGAGAACTGACTTAAACATGTACAGTATGCTGTGTACACTGCCTACACAGTTCCTGAGGAGTCAAATCTGGACAATCTAGCGTTGCCCTGAATCGAGTACTGCCATTGAGCACAATTAGCAGTTAAAACTAGTGCTGTCAAATGATTACATTTTTAAATCAGATTAATCATGGGTTTCAACTGAATTAATCATGATTAATCAACATTTGAAATGATGTCTGAAATATGCCCATTTTTACTGTATTTTATTGAAAGAAAGATAAATGAATTATATATATTTGCATGTATTAACAGCTCCAAATGAACTAAAAATTTCAAAAAAGATAAAAGATACCACAAGTCTTACAATGTCTATGTACCTAAAACTAGTTTCTTTAATAGTAGCCGGACTATTGAATCACACTTTAACCGTGTTATTGTCAGCAATGAGGAGTTGCGTTCAAACACACCATGTCATTTAAGTCGATTTCACATTGAGTGAATTTTCTGAGCATACTTAAATGCCTCAAATTGTACTTGCTCATCTAGAGTTACAAAGTGAGTCATAAGAATATTCAGTTATTGCTTTTCTTTGTCTCTCTTTATTCAGACGCATAATAAAGACGTTCTTGTGATGTTCAGAGTGTCCCTGAATGCATCTCGCAGTGGTGTAGTGACAATAAGGAAGTGTTGTTCCGACGACGAAGGGACAAAAGACAAGTTGGAAATACATATTTGTTGTTGGAATTGCACCGCTGTTGCTGTGTTCAGGTTAGATTGAAGTTATTAAAGAGCGTCAGACTCTGTGAGACTCTGTGGAGAGCTACGCTGTGCTGCCGTCTGTTGTCATAACACTGAGATGTGGCTCGCCATAAGGTGTATGCGTTAAATGCGCCAAAAAATGTAACGACATTCATGAAATAAAGTAGTTACCGCCGTTAACGCACTATTTTTGACAGCCCCAGTTAAAACACTTACCTTGAAAGACAGCAGACATCTTCTTCTTGTAGATGGTAAAGTCAGTTTCAAGGAAGACACAGAAAATAACTCGCGTGATCTGCATGGAAAGAAGAGAAGGAAAAACAATCAATTGTAAACTTAGTGTGTTCAATAATAGAGTAACCAACCGGAACATTTTGGTTATTAAAACTTTGTGCATTAGCAAGACGCAATCAGCTTCGTTCAGGAGTCTGATTAGGTACTAGCCCTATCGAGACCGCATGAATTAGTCATCGGAGATCGCTTTGAGCAAATACTACAGCGCATAACAGGAATTAGCATTAGTGAATGGGTGCATGTTACAGCACAGCAATATCCTTCAAGACAACAAACGGAATAAGCAATTTAGAGTGCTTTCACTGAGCATGCAATTTACAAAATTAAAATGGCAACTTCATTTTTTTTAATGTCACTTCTGGGTGTAATAAAGCCATAATTACATTGATATTGCTATCTTTAAAAAAGTACAGCGGCCTGAACAATTTCACTAAAAAGAAAGTTAAACAAGCGTCTGTTTCACGTTTGTATTTTAAAATTTGCACCTGTGTTATAAATGGCCAAATGAAAAAAAACATTGCAAGGACACAAATAAAAGAAAATGATTGAGCTATAAAGTCAATATAATAAAATGCTGACTGCCAGTGATCCTACATTATCACTAGTAAGAAGGAGAAGTTGACCTAGAGTGGAAAAATTATGCTCAGTCAGGGAGAAAAAATGGGATAATTGAACTCTAAACGCCAACCACAAGGCAAATAGAGTTGTTTCATTGACAAACAAAACCTAAAACAGCAGCATATACTGTAATACAGTGCCATCAATATTGCTGCCTTTGGGGGTCTCAGTCCCCAACAATGAAAAGCTGATATTTACGAGATGAAAAATAGCAATTTTATACAACAGCCGTAAGAGTAGCATAATAGCTACTATTATGGCTATTGGGTGGTACTGCTATGGAAGAAGAAAGGGAGCTTACTACCTTTAGTTCCATTCTGGACCCTGCTAACAAGGAACGGTTTCAAAGAGACCCCCTTCTGGTTTCCAAACAAACATAGATCCATAAATAGTTTATGATCAGGGCTTTGTAGTAAATGTTAGGGGTCACCTCAGGATGGGAACGTTTTACTTTGCTAGATGTCTAGAGGGGGCTTGTTCATAAAATGAAATGAATAATAAATGACAATTCTAACATTGAGAGGCAAAACAAGCTATTGGAGTTGCACAGTCACTAACAAACAACGTGTGAAAAGTGATAATATGCCATCATAACGCATATGACGATGCGCTGTATGGACAATGCCGCAGGACAGAAGCTCCCCAGGAAGTTCCATTAGTCTTTTATGGAGCTTGGTTCTCAAAGTGATTGCCCACTGTGAAACAGTACAAATCATGAAACCCGACCTTATGGCAAATCACAAAGACATGCTGCTACGAGCCCATGCTTACTGTCTGTAATGAGATATTCTGTTCGTTACTTAACCTATTCATCTGGTTCACTTCAGTCCAGATAGACCCAGTGGCACAGATAAGGAAATAAACTTGAGGATGACAAAACACACCACAAGAGAATGTGTTGCATTGTAAATTAAATAACTGCAAAATTTAACTGTACAAAAATGTACAGTTAGTGCAGTGCTTCTCAAATATGAACTGTCAGGGGGAGTGTGAGAGGCAGGGAGGACTGTCAACATTCGTGCAGGCCTGCCAACATGTATGAATTAGTCGTACTGAGCGTGCAATTTGACTCTTAAATAAGCTTGTATGCGTCACTGCTCTCCATTTTGTTGCATTTCACTGGTTTCGGTTTTGAGGTCAGTCTGTACAGTACAGATAAATAAATAGATATTATCAGTTTCGCAATAGTATTTCAAATCCAGTGGTGGGCTAAAACATTTCTGTACCCCAGTGGGGGCATGACAGAAAATAACTGAGAAGCACTGAGTTACAGTGACCATATTTTGATGAGCAAAAACCAGGACAATTAGATCCACAAATGATACTGGAAGTTCACACAAAAGGTGCCTTATAGTTTCAATACATTTAAAGTACGCCTCCTCTGTATGGATAAAAAACTGTTATATTACAAAATACGACCTATAACCAACGACACAAAATTCCAAAGGAAAATTGGCACAAAAATGATTCCAAAAACAAAACGAGACAGGAGCCTGAGGTCAAATGCTTGTTAAGTTTTCGAACGTAACCAACATTTTTGGGAAAAATTGGGAATTTGAACCGCCGTTGTGCACGACGTCCCCGATTTTACGGGACTTCATCCCGGCAAGCGTCACAGGATGAATTCAGTGCATATGTTTTGCTTTTTCTTTGGCTTTATGGTAGCACAAATTCAAAAGCCGCCCACACAGTAGCCTCTCAGCAAAGTGCCCTAACGCCACTCGATTTAACGGCCCAATGAAAAACAGGACATTTTCATCACTTAAAAAAAAACAACAAAAAAAACACTTTTACTTAAAATGTCCTGCATAAAGTTTGATGATGGACACTATTTGGATTTACATTATTTTCGATGGGAGAAATTGTACTAGAATTTTAACAAATTGTAGTTCAACATGCATCAATGAAAAAACTATTTGGCATAAGGGGTTATTATATAGAAGCATGCTAATGACACCAGCTATGAGATCACATCACCACTATATCACTCTTTATGATATTAGCGTTATGATTGGACCATTTTATTTTACTGCATTAGTCTACTGATATCAGAAAAAAGATACTAATTAGGGTGAGAGTGGGCATAATTTAACTCAGCAATGAAGATTAGAAAACGCTATTATTTCACTTTAGATTTAAGACTGGAAAGAGGGGGACCAATACACGTGCGTGGAGGTAGGTACGTGTGTACCCCGCAACCATCAAGGTTATAAAAGTTAATGGAAGACTAATTAGAAAGCTGGGCTCCCTGCATGCCACCTTGCCTTGTCATTAGTCTTCCCTGATTGGAGCGTCTTTGCCAAAGTGTGAGCGCAACATGACTGGATCCCCTGGCTGCAAAAGGCAGGCACGGTCAGCTTGACAAGAGAAAAAAAAAAAAAGTATTTCACACAATAAGGTGAGAATCTGTACTTCATCACTTCAGTGTTGCAGTCTTAGGCCCGGAGGGCCGCAAGACCACATTTATGATCAGCTGAGGACGCCAGAGATATTACTGTTATCATGAGATGTTGAGTTCAAATACAGCTTCCTACCACTTGGTGGCAGCAATGCATCAGTCAGTTGCTTTATAAGCAGAAGAAGCCAGACGCAAACATGTAGTGAATGTTATGGAGAAATATTTAAAAGCATTTTAACGCTGAATCTGTTGCTGGCGACAGGATTTTCAATGATATTTTTAAACTACCGTAAGTCTTTTGAAACTACTGACCGCACTCCCCAGTGATTAAATGGATCAGCTCTGAGAAAACGAGGCTTTGATATACGTCAGTCTTTGTGATGAAGCAGTAGTAAGATGCATTTTATCGGACATCTGTGTTATGTCGTGTTTTTGCCGGGTTTTTCTTTGATTTCAAACATATTGAGGAGGTCACCCAGGAGGAACAACACCCAGCAGATTGGAGCATGGGGGGAAAATCATCTGAATCCCATACAGTGGAACCTCGGTTTTTAATTTGGCATTAAAAAAAAGAAACATAAAAAAACACAAACAAACAAAAAAAAAATAATTATAGTTTTACATACAGAAAACAGGCCAAAAATAAATGTAAAATTGATGGAACTTATTGTTGATGCAGACTTCTTTACCAAAGTGCTGGCACTCACAACTTTTTTTGGCCCCATGGCGGGTTTTTCAGCAGTTGCACTCAATAAAAAAAATGCATGGACAGTGAGTCATCAACACATAGGGTGCTTTGTTTGGGCACTTGAATTTGCGGAACAATACAGTACAGGGAAAAAAAAATACTTTATTAAGAGCAATATTGTAAGAAAGCCAAGACTGGATGACATTTTTGACAAAAAGTGAACGAAAACTGGGACGTACAATAACCAAGGTTTGACTGTAGTAAAGACTGTTAACAGCTTTACAGTTCCCGTTTCACCTCCTCTAGTTTGCTACTTCACTCAAATATTTCAGCTTCAATTAGGGTTGGGTACCTTTCACATTTGAACCGATACCGTATCAATACCTGGTACCTGGGAATTGGTACCAGTATTTAAAGATACCCGTTTTTGGTACTTTTGTGTGTGTTCTTCACTTCTTTAAAAAAAACAAAAACATTACAAACGCTGGGGGCCGTCATTATGGTCATTGAATTGCTTTGTGTGTAGAAGAAGACGAAGCTACTACATGCTTTTAGCTATATAGCTACCCTTGCAGAAGACGTCGGTCGAACAATTAATAGCATTTTCTACAGCTCTTTCGTGTTGTTGGTAATGTTTTAATGTGTGTTTAAATGACATCTGCTGAGGTTCTTGTGGTCGTCTGCTACATAGTGAATTATTTTTTTTAAATTGCTGGATTACATTCCAGTAACATCCAAAGTATATGTGGAAATTCCAGGCTTTCCATAGCAAATAAAGTATTAATAAAGCTGTCGGTTTTCAATGTTCTTTCTAACATACTTCTTACACTATCAACAGAAGTGTTATTGTTGTTGTACACTTACCGCTGATTAACCAAATATACATGCATGATATTCAGTCTATTCGAATTTCAAAATTTGTGAATTCAAAAATCTGTTTGATCTGTTTCTACACACCGGAATGCGTCCTGGCATTGTGACATTTATTACACAAGTGGGTTTTATTGTATCCATGTACTTAAAAGGTAAGGCTTATTTCAGCTTTTGTAGCTTTACTTTGACTCCTTGTTGGTGTACACATTGCCCCCTCCTTCTTAGCTTGTGAATCGAATGCCACCATGACACTCCACGAAGACTGTTATTTAGGTACCGAAACATGGTACCTTTTGATTTTGTGTGAATTGGCGCTCGGTAGTGCAGACAAAATTCGGTCTGTGCCTATAAAAGCACCGAATTCCGCACAATACTGCACAAGACGATTTCTTAGTGGCTTTTTCCAATGTATTTTGTCCTGGTGGTTTTCAACAGTGTGACATGGAATATTACCTTCTTTATTTATTTGTTTACTTACTTGCTTACATATTCAGTTATTTGAAGTAGTCTTGCTTTTCTTGTGATTGTAGACACTGTTACATTACTTTATTCCCCTGCTGCTGTTGTATTTTATTTGATATATATTTCTTAGGACATCTGCTGGTCAAGTGTATACTGGGAAGTGTCAGGAGTGCAACAGGGGAACTGCTTTTCGGTGTTCCACCAGGGAGAGAATACTGATCTGGAGAAATACTGGACCACAGTTCACATACTTGTTCATGTTCCATAGTGTTTTATAGTGCACATTTCACATCCAAAATCCTATACATAAAAAATACATCAGGATAGATGTACATTTTGGGTGCCTGACGTCATTAAGAACAGCTATGTGAAGGGCGGTAGTAACTAGGCAGAGCCAAGAGTGTGCGTAGTGTGGGCCAACGCGATCCACCGAAGCACTTTGAGGCCTTCAAAACTAAAGCGGCATCTACAAACATTCAACACACGGGGAAAGCCGGTGGACTTGTTCAAGAGAAACGCAAATGGGCTACAGATCTGTAAAGTCACTGGGGTTATCTGCGGTTTTAGCTTGTTACACTGTAAGTGGGTTTGGTTTAGTTATCGAGTACAAACCAAACCAAAATCAAAATCAAACATTGTTCAGATTTTATTGGGCCCTGGGCCACTTTGAACAGGGAAAGTTGGGCGCCTAGGTCAAAAAGGTCATAAACTCCTGTTATAAGCTGTACATAAACTCCAAATGTTGCGTTTACAGTCCAGCGTCTAGCAGCTAAGAGCATATTTACATGCATTAAAAAACAAACAAACCAAAGTGCATTTACCAAACTAAGTACAGACCTCCGACAAATGTTTTATTTTCATATAAAGTCTGTCACAACTAATGAAGCCTGAGCTGCGTTTACTTGCTCACTGTAGGAGCTAAAAATCTATTCTTAAGTTAGCTAAGCAGGTTTAACCAATGTTTTTTTCATTTAATTTTTTCATTTTTCTCCCTGAGGTCTTCTGGCAACTCCTTAGGCACGCCTGTCTCTCACGTTGAAAACTGGCCTGTATGTTCAAGTCAACTCCAAACTAATGTATTTCAATTGAATGATATGATGTACAAGTACACGATGTCCACATCGAGAGGCCATTTCCAAGAGTTTCCATGCAGAGAAAAATGATTTGTGCTTTGATCAGGACATTAAATGACTTCGAATGTTGTTGTTTTGAGAGAATATTCTACTGTAAGCTATTTTGATGTGTGTGACTCAGTGGCGCATAATTGCGGTGCAAGGTTCACTGTGTGACCCCCGACTTCATCTGGCTGGCAACAGAAGAGCTGTCACCACCCATGCCCATGATTAAATTGGGGGCACTGGCAGCGGAATAAGACATGCAAGTACAATTTTATGCAATTTTTGCGCCGTTGTAGTCCTGTTTTGATTCTTTCACAAACGAGAACAGGGACTAGTAGTTGACCTTGCATGCTTACTCTAGCTGTTGCTTGAGCCCAATAGAGAGCTGCAACCACCAATCCTGCACTTCCTTGTTAAAAAAGCATCAGCTGAAGCGGCATCCAAACAAAACAGATATACATTATTGATGTTTGCTGAAATTATTAATTTATTTGCTTTCTTCAAGGTTGTAGTGAGCAGATATCATGCACTGGGTGAAAGGGTAACCTTCGCAGGTCATCAAATTATCACAATCACTTAATATAGTGGACATTGTTTATAATGCACTCTCCAAACACCCAATTAGATGCACAAGCACGGTCTTATGAGAGCCAATGTGCCGGTAAGTGGTGCATCAAAATTTCTGCGCTTACAAAGATAACTGGAATGACAATCATAGAGTGCAGACCTCTGCAGAGGCTAAACAAACCTGAGCATGTCTTGAGTTGTTTCAGATATTCTGATGTTCCAGGTGATACTGTTTCACTCCGGTTCTATAGGCGGCAGTAACACAGAGTGAGCGCCCACCGACACACATCGCAATTATTTTTTCTGCAGCAGCTGCATTAGCTTACCCGTAGTTTTTTTCTACAGTGGTTAGCTCTCCCTACTTGTCTGATAGATAGTGACGTTCAAAAGTCACTTAAAACACCAACTTAAAAGGTAATAAAGGTTTTAGAAAGGTGACAGTTTCAGCTTGGGAAATGATCACTATTTAATGTGGGAAAAATGTTTGAACAACTAAATTAGAACAACTTGAAAGTCAACAAGCATTGCGGAACTGATTGTGTTCGACCTTGTGTATTATTTCTTGTAAAGTTTGTTCATTCTTGACATGGCTTGCCGTATATGACAAGAGATGCGTGTGATCATACATGGGTTGTGCGTGTCATCGTTTTAGAGAGACTGAATAATTTCAGCAAATTATTCTGCAGCCAGAAATATCTTCTCCAATAAATGACTGCATCATCAAAGGCATCATCAGCAGGAGTTGGCCTCCTTTGTTGTCTACACTGTAGGTTTGGTTAGAGGGTTCACTTTGAGGCAGGTGGACGGCGTCCAGGCCTTATTGCTGATGTAATTACACACACCTGCGTCTCTTGGCTCACAGCGCAAGCAGCCTGACAAACCTAGGCGGAAAAAAACTTTTTAAAGGCCACATTATAGGTAGAGTTTTGTAGACCCTGCTTGTTCGGGTTCGCTCACACTTGCATTTAGCTTTCTGAATCAGTTGGTTTGTGAACTTGATCAGTTGTGGTTTAAGTGCAACTGAGGGGTTATCCCCACGGAAACGTTTTCAGGTCAAAACGGCAAAGTATTTTATCGTTTCAGCCTCTGATCCACACGGAAACGCCGTTTGAAACGGTATTTTTTGTAAACGGCTTCCAGAGTGGGAAAATTGTCTTGTCCTGACTTGTCATTGCCGTGTATGCAGGCAACACAAAAACGATGATGTCACCGACCTACCGCCGTCACATGACCAGAAGTGAGCTTTGACGACAAACCAACATGTGTGAATATTTTCTTTGTATTTGTCTTTATACTCCATAATGACTCACAGAAGTAGTTCCACTTCTCGTAAGTCTTGGAAAGCGGAAAACGACGGATTTATGCACATGCGTTCTTTCTTCTTCTATGGTTTGGTGTGCCACGTCGTTCCGACCGTGTGTTTGTTCACAGTGCCACACGTAGGTGTGTTTTGTGTATTACATTGTTTTCATCCAGTGATCCGTTCCCGTCTGGATGCAACTATTTCCTAAACCGGCACAGTATGGACGCAACTTTATTTCAAGCCGCCAAAAAAAAAAAAAATCTCAGGAACGTTCCTGTGTGGACAGGGTCTGAATGCCGCACAACAAATCATCCTGTCTCTTGTCACCGTCTCTCATCTCTCTTGCAAAATTTACACAGGAAAAAGGAAAGTTGGTATGGACTGGCGAGCCAAAGAGTGCTGAAAAACAAAACATGGAGGAAAGATGGCAAAAAAAAAAAAAGACCACAAAAATGTACACCAGAAAATAGCCAAGCTCGGAGTTGGTCTGGAACAGGTGACTTCGGTTACTGCGTTTAACGAACTTCACAAAAGGGTAAAACCAACTAGTATGATTCAAATGAAACAGAGAGTGCTACAGTAAGTGTGAAAGCACAAAGGGTTTACTCACACTCGAACAATGGTACCGTGCTGGATATGGGCACGATTCTCCCTCCCTCCTCTCCTGGGCCCCGCTGACTTTGTGGATTATTGTTTTTTTTAAATACTATATTAGATTCAGTCTATCAGCTCAGTATATTTTCAGTCTAATAACTTCTCATACAAGGCCTTCTTGAAACACACAGCACAATCAGAGTTGCACAACACCAAGATATGACTCATGCAAAAATACTGGGGGGCACCCAATAGATGTATTGTTCTTGCTCCCACAAGCTTAACTCTCACTTCTATACAAATTTAACCTTTACTTTCGATAGGTGTGCGGCAACTGCCATATAGATTCTGTGTACTTTCATTCTCAGTCCAGCGCTGTAAGCAAATACATTGCTCCTATTTTGTAATACAATCTGAAAACCTTTTAAAGTTACTACCTTTCCGATAGCAACTTTGTCCAAAGGACCAGAAAGAAAGCTTCAAGAAATAGCCAAAGATGTTATAATGCACACAAAGTTATTAAGAATTTGTTTGAAGCAATTGCACTTTGGTGATGTTATGACTCGCCGATGTTGCTTGCATGCGTGTGCGTGAGCGTGGACTTATGCTGTGCCTGGAGAAGCAGAGCGAAGTGTGCCTTGTATGATCAGTGTGCGTGCCGTGCTTTAGATGTGAATCGGGCACAGTACGATTGGCATATTGAGAATGTATCCTAAGACTCCTTCATGAACATGGCAGGAACATCTACTCATGTGCATGGTCTGCTGCTTTAGAAGCCTCTCATCCCAACGACACGCTTCAGAGAGGTGATGTGGCGTAGGCCGACAGCAGCATCAACCAAGGCACTGGCGTTGGCTTCTCGGGGAAAGCTGTGAGCAGCTCCTCCGCTTGACTTTGATTGACCCCGAGCAGAAGCTCCACCTGCAGCAAGCTGGAGCATTATCATTTCAAAGAAGGGCTCAGAAAAGGTTGTCCCTTTGAACAAAACGCCTCCATCCATACATCAAAGCCTGACATTGGACTCACAGAAGCCACGGTTACCACCAAAGCCCTAGAAGAATGTGCTGGACCCAAAAATCTGAACTCCCAAAGCCGATCGATGTTAGATACTGAATAAATCACAGTAAGGGCAGTAGGACGGTCAGTGCAGTCGGTTAAATATTGCTTAACAGAAGACAAGAGTTTTGTAAATGCTTATGTACAAAATTATGCATGAGTGCTCAGCGCAGTGTGACTAAATAGAAGTGATAACATTCTGCTAAGCTGCCTGCTTATTTCATCAGTGTAAAACATCACAAAGCGGCTTCCAAAGCTGCATGTAGCGCAGAATATCAAACATTTTGACAGGAAAATGCTGTCTCGCCAGATTTGAAAAAACACATACGATAATATATCAGCAATTTGTATGTTAATTCAACAAATGCTCCGAGTGCGTCATATTTTTCCACACATTTGAGCTCAGCTGGAGTGAAGCACGTATGAGGCATCAAACACTTTATTGCTCATTTTCAAAGATGATTCTCTGAAACTGAGAGAACGGCTCCTGCCAACTCCCTCCTCCCGCCAATAGCAGCTACCCCATAAAAATACAGAAATGAATTCAGCTGGAAAGTACATCATGCATTTGTCATTATTTTATTGTACCCTCTAATATGAATTTTGAATATTTCCATAAAATATACATCAGATTTTTGAAAAAGAAGGCCAGGCTTTATGGATTTGAGATGCTTCAGTAGAGTTGAGCCAATGTCAACATGGAATTTTTCCATTAGCAATGTGGCTTCATCTACATGAATGAACACGTCAATAGCGTTTCGCAATGACTGCACATCATGTTATCACCGGGCAGAAACTAAGTGTTTACAAATCATTAAGAATGACAGAAGGAAAAATGATTCCCTAGCAGCAAACAGGATGTACTGTATCTACACGGGGTCCTTGAAGGATTCAGCACACTACAGTGTGTGTGTCACCACTGGTCCATTAGATTTGTCAATGAATATGGATGCTCAAATGATGATAATGATTGAATACTCATGCTTGAGACTGTGGGGAATAGTACGAGTGTGAAGGAGAAATATTGGGTCATTTTCAAATCATGAAGATGAGAGGAAGTGCGGCTGCGGACAAGGTCAGGAAGGACTAATGTGAGGGCTGTATCTATGATCCATGACTGCAACGGTAATGATGTGGCCTCTGGTCTCTGGCCTACAGCGCTCACCACTGATGAGGTAGTGTAAGTGTCTCTGCATGTGTGTGTTTCAATTTATATATATACAGTATATATGTATATATATATATATATATAGGTGCACACGGCCATTACAGTATGGAATCTCATTGGATGAATCTCATGGATTCTGCAGGTGTACTGTACCTAATGCTGTGGCTGATGGGTATGTACGAATATTTCGTTTCTTGACCTGGAAGCGATTCAGCATACAAACCCCGCAGAACATATGCCTAAAAAGGCAGTATTCAGATGTTTGCTATAATCTTCAACAACACTGCAAACCTGCATTGTTTGCTTTTCTCAACACAAACATTCATGTGATTGTCTGCCTAGTTCAACTGTGATTGTGAAGGTACAGCTATTAGTCCACGGTCAAACTCACAAAAATGCATTGTTCGCCTGCCAAAGGTAACAAACTCACACGGGTACAGTTCCCGGTGGATAGAATTGTGGAAAATGTAGATTCACATGAGTTAGGCCACGCAACTAAACTGGCCACTTTGATTCAACACAAAAGCTGCTGGACTGAGCATGAATATTTTTGCAAAGGTGTGCATTATCATAAAGCTCTTGTACTGAAATAATGTTAGTGAGGCTCAATGCACTGTGTTCATACTCAGGTGAAAACAGAAGCGATAGGTGTAGCACTACAGTGTTATTGCTATTTACTAGGATGTTGCAATCTTCCTCTCTGAATGACGTATTGAACTGCTCTGAATCAATAACAGATCTCTTAAACCGTCCTGGTGCTCCCATTGACCACCAATAGGCAATATTACATGTCAGGTTGAAAAATGGGTGCTTCATACTCATGCGTCAGGCTCTGTGCTGGATCTTCTGTGCTCTACCATCGAGCACCATCCATTTTGTGGGGCTGTCAAATGCACTAAACTTTTCATTTCTCCTGTTTCTCTTTAGTCAATACCTGTTCAGTTTCTGGGATCAGGCCAATAAGATGCCACCAGGGCACCTCGGAGGCACAGGCGTGCTTTAAGCTCACGTGCATGACAGTACTCTGTGTGAAACCTTTTTTTTTTTTCCACACAACTGCGGCAAAGTCTTTGGGGCAGAAAACCATAAACGGTAGTGGAAAACACAAACGAGATGCACGGATGTGCTTGAAGGAAAATACAGCGCTAGAAATGTCTTTTTTATTATTCACATATAAATCACTTTTGATATTTCCCTCGAGTATACTGTATGCAGGATATGGAAGATTCAATCTGTGTTTCTGTGTGTTGGTTTTCCACGTCCAACTTCTCCTTCCTGCCGCATGTTTGCCCAGTCTAGACTCCACTACTGGCCATCTTGGGAAATGTGTGGTATGAGCTGCCAGACAAATGGGAATCCAATCACAACTCCCACTTGCAAAACTACACAAACTACTTGAGCATAAGTCTGATTTCCAGAGAGGATCACAAGATTAGAATCTAAACCGTCAATAAAACATAAAAATACACAATTTGCCCTTATCTACCACAAATCTCATCGTGTCTTAAGGAAAACAATTACACTGCAATCATCATCTTATGCATCGTTATAAACCCTAATCATAAGGCTGTGGACATACAGTCATGGACAAAATGATTAGACCACCCTTTTTTCTTCAGTTTATTGATCCATTTTAATGCCTGGTACAACTAAAGGAACATTTGTTTGGACAAATATAATGATCATAACAAATATAGCTCATAAGAGTTAACAATTTTTCCCTGACTGTACTTGAACATGCCAAAGCAAATGAGTGAAGAGTGTGTGTGGGAAGTACTATTGTTTACTCACTACCTTGATATCGTAATAACTTTGTCAGGTCTTTTAATGCTTTATACACATGTGTTTTTTTTCCCCTACAGAGCTTAATGTCATAAGGTTATGGAAGTAAACTCATTAGATAGTGCCTCGCACACTTTATTATGACAATTTTATGACAAAGCGGCGGAACTACGTTCACACACAAAGCAGATGCACTCTCTGCATATGATACACTTGAGGAACAAGTTTATTGAATTCTTTTTTTGCTGTTCTCAAAGCAATACTGCGTCCAACCAGCATCTACCACTACTGTATCTATCCGGCATATTTATCACAAAAGTTTTGAGGTAGCCGAGGTCAACAGACCTGTCAAACTTAAAGGAGACCTATTATACTCATTTTCGGGCCTTTGTATTGAGTTCTGGACTCCTATGACAGCTACACATGCACTCAATAAATAAGCTTTCTACATCTTCCAGACTCTGCAACTCTTCCTGCAGTGTTTCCTCGGTTTCCCGCCTCCCGTCCAAATGGTCTGTGTAATTTACTCCACCCCCTTCCCTCCTCCAGGCACGCCTCCCGCCGAGCCCGCTCCGCTGTGATTGGTCACACTCCCTCCGTTCGCTGTATGCACACTCTAATGCTACATAGACAACCGCTTTTGTGCGATTACTTACGCAAAATAAACACAGTTAGGACATTGATAAACTGTTACTTACAGCTTGC
Source organism: Dunckerocampus dactyliophorus (assembly GCF_027744805.1). Lineage (NCBI taxonomy): Eukaryota > Metazoa > Chordata > Actinopteri > Syngnathiformes > Syngnathidae > Dunckerocampus > Dunckerocampus dactyliophorus. Next base: position 11,821,149 of record NC_072832.1, on the reverse strand, counting down.
TCTTCTGACTCTTCAACACTACCAAGTAACGTTGGAAGGGTATTGGACTTCAGCAATAGTGTAGCGGATTGTCCAGCTTCGTATCAGCCCATGTTCACAAAACAGTCCTTTGTGAAGTGCCGTTGACAGATGAGCATATTTTTCTCTTGCTGGCTGAGAATCAGCAACTCCAACCACTTCTGCCTGATGCTTGCCTCTTTAGGCACACCCGGGCATTTCGTTTCCTGGGAGCCATACGTGCTAACACGGTGAACAGAGCAGAGCGAAGCAGAGCGGGGGGAGGGCAGGCCTACAGCATGTACCTGGGCACGCCCATATAAGGAAATCCCGGTTACATTGACGTTAGTGGAACTCCGTGTTAAAAAAAAACAAACTCTGTAAAACACACCATGCAAAGCCATCCAAAATTGCTTTCAGGTCTCACTTCCAAATACACAAACCTCATTATCTGACGCACTGGCATTGTTTAACACGAGAATACAACATTGTAACAACATTTATAAGTCAGAAAAGAGGAAAAGCATAATAGGTCCCCTTTAAAGACATGAGTATTTTAGGGACTCTTCAGTCCACAAAGTCACAACCATTATTATCAGCATCAAACTCAGCGCAAGAGAAACGTGAGCTTGGCTTGTGTATGTAAACCTAACGGCAATGACATAACTCACTTCCAGCTCATGTCTAACACTGGTATTCCAAGTTGTTCACCCTTTCCCCTGCCATCGATGCAAACACACTTTCACCTTCGTTTGACTTACTTTCATCATAGTCACCCATTGTCTTGTCGTGCTTAGATGTCCATGCCACCACACATACTTTTACGTAAAGTGGGTCAAATGGTTGTAAATACAGTCAAACCTTGTTTTTCGTATGCCGCAGTTTTTGTATGATTGGGTTTTCGTTGAAAAAAATTTTGCCTCCATTTTCGTATACTGTCCCGGTTTTTGTGCAATATTAGGGCTGCAACTAAGGATTATTTTTAGTCGATTAATCTGAAGCCTGTTTCAATCAATTGAGTAAACATGCATGTAACTGCTAAACAACCCGCCATGGGGGCAAAGAAAGTTCCAGCGTTCCAGCTATCGAATTTGATCTCACCAGGATGTACAGCAAGGTCGCATCAACAAGTTCCATCCATTCGTCATTTATAAATATTTTGCATTGTTTTCTGTGTGTGAAACTATAAATATTCTCTATCAAATGTATTTTTCTCCATATTTTGGAGTTTCTGGAATGGATTAAATAGACTTGCATTATCACCTATAGGAAAAATTGTCTCGGTTTTTGTACGTTTTGTTTCGGTCAGACCTTTTGGAACAAATCAATTAAAAAATTTTTAATTCCACTGAATAATGAAATGAAATATGACATCATGGGACATTACCTTTATGATGCTGTCAAAGTGAGTCCTACTTCGTGGTTCTTCAAAGACATTGTAATGCTGCTTCAACTATGACTGAAATGGATGGATTGATTTGTAAAGAACAACATCTGAAGGCAAGCAAAGACGTCAAACATGGACGCTAATATGTTGTTGTACATTAACCACTTTGTAACTGACATCACCGAAGACCTCGAGGCCAACCAAACTCGCCTCCTGTCCTGTAAGCCACAGGAAAAAGACGCCCTAAGAAACAAGATGGATGTCCAGGTTGCTGTTCTGGAATACCTCCATGGAAAGAGAACAAATGAGGCGAGCACATCGCAGCTATGGGCAGAGGTCATCCATCTGAGAGCAAAGCTGAAGACGTCAGAAGAAAGGAAGCAACATTATGCTGATAATTTGTGTGCCAGCTGGAAAATAATGAAGGACCTTAAACTCCAGCTTCAACAGAATCGCACAAAGGAGACAGCCAAGGCAGAAGGTGCGAGGAAGACCATTCGGGAGCTTCGCTGGCAGCTGAGAGAGGTTATAGTGCCTGTGCACAAGATGAAGGCGCAGCTGCTGAACCAAGCCACTGCCATTATTTCCACTGAGAGACAGGGTGAAATGTCTGCATCGGAGTTGGAAGAAAAGCTCCAGGTTGTACAAACATGCATGGATCTCTTTGACAAGCTGCAGGAGGTACAGAAAGGCAACAAGAGTGGCCCTTGCAACACAAACTGTGAACAAGACGCCACACAAACTGCAGAGGCTAACAGTCCCACAGAGTCAACTCATTCAGAACTTGAGCAAGAAGATGACGGAACTGACCGAACCAATCACAGCATGACAGAGTGCCAACCTTTTTCTGATTTTACTCAAAATTCAAGTCCAGATGTTCAACATTCAACTGAATTCGATGAACAGGAAGAAAAGGTGCAAAAGGCAGACACTTTTGCTGATTGCATCCAAGAGGATGAACCAAGTGAGTCACAGAAGAGGTCAGAAGCCATTTTGGAGAAGGACAGTGTTACTGATGAAGCGTTTTTAGAGCAAGAACAAATGAGCGAAAGACCAACAGAAAGAACCAACCAGAGGAGCAACCGGTTTCTAAAGATGTTCTGTTGCGTCTGTTGTAGTACACACTCGGTCACAAGCAGGGACCGTTCAGTCGAGTTGACAGATTTCAGAAAAATATATTATTGACTGATAAAAAAAACAAAAAACACTTAAGTTTTTCCCTTGGTTGTTGTTTTTCTTTGGGTGTGACTCAACAACGTTGTGCTTTACTGATCACAATTTTCAGTCACATGTTCGAAAAGATGAACATGTAGCTGAATCTGTACTTTTTTAGTCACCTCTACTTTTCCCCCCATATTGTTTAAGAACAAGCAAGAACTTGACTCATTTTGAATTACATCTGAACCAAGATGCCTGAGGTATCATTCCTGGAATATGTTTTACGCTAAAGTTGACCGTATAAATGCATTTAAAGGTGCTGCAAGGTTTTGGCAGATTTACACACAGTTAAAGACAAAACAAGACTGTAATGTCAGGAAATAGGAAAGAAGAAAAACCCTCAGTGAAGTACCAGGTGTGTGGGAAGTGAAAGAAATGGTCTGAAATCAGAGGTGCTGTTTGACATATCGCGACGCAGAAGTGAATAGCCACAGAGATCCAATGTGTGCGGACGTGTCAAGCAGACCCCTTGTCAGATGAGACCAGGGGTGTCTGAAGTGCAGCCCGGGGACCATTTGCTGCCCTCAAGACATTGTAAAAATATGATCAAACAAGAAAACGAACAAAAAACAACAAGAAAAATGGGAAAAAAAAGAGCAGTGATTTATGAGAATATAGAACAACGTCAGAATACTGCATTAATATAAACAATTGTATTTTGGAAAAATTAGGATGGGAAAAACCTGTAAATTTACAAGAATAAAGTCAGTCTTATGGGAATAAAGTCAAAGTAAAAAAAATGACAAAAAGCAGTTGACACATTTGTAAAATTGAAAAACAACAGGAAAAGTGGCAAAACAAGCCATGTAAAAAACGTAATAATACACTTTGTCACCTACAACACAAAGCTCACATGTAGCTTGTTTTTCCTTTCAATATTTGTAAAATGTAAAATATTAATGTGGCCCTGTATCATCTGATTTTACCTTATGCGTCCCTCGCTGGGAAAAGTTTGCACACCCCTGGCTTAGACGCAGGATTTGAATTGAGACTACAGCGTCTGCAAATGCACACTAATGAGAAAGGTTACAGATGTTGGTATTGTAAGTAGATGGAAATAAATGATATGTGTTAACGGCATGTCCCAAACAGTCCTTGAAAGCACCCTGTCTGCTGTTTGTGTCTATTTAACTCAGAGATTGACAGGAGGTGCCTAAAGGAGTTTGCTCAAAATCAAAAGATCTGTTCATGTATTGTAAATGAAAGTTTGCCACAAGGTTTATAGTACATTCACTGACCAAATAAGTGTGTAAATTTGTGCCATCTACTTCAGGCTTGTACTTTTTTGGGGGGGATGGAAAACAGCTGCGTAATAGTAGACTCAAAGGCCCAGTTACAGGCTGACACAGTGGTTACCTTAGCATGAATCTCACATCTGGACCCCATTTGAAGTGAACCTGACATAAAAACACTGTCACAGGAAACACACTTTACTTAAAGATCTCCTATTTTGCAAAATTGACTTTTTAATGATGTAATATGTGTCCCAGGAGAGTGTTTATGACCACCAAACGTGAGGAAAATCTATCATCTCCTTTACTTGTTTGCCCTACTTTTGAGAGGTCACTTTTTGAAATTCTAGGTTTTCATGATATAAAAAAAACTAGATGAGTCCGCCCCGTGTATATGCCCACTACAAAAAACAATTCACTACTTGTTATTTGTATTGCCCCTCTCGCCCAAAGTCAGGTGGGATAGGCTCCAGCATACCCCTGCTACTCTAGTGAGGACAAGCGGTAAAGAAAATGGATAAATGGATGGATGCCTGTTATATAGCATCAATATAGCATCACTACAGACCCTCACTTGATCTACATGCAGTGTGTTCGTTGCTACTTGGAGAAGTCAATTAATGGCTGCTGTAGCCTTTACTCAAATGCACGCATGTGTGTCATAAGTGGTGGGGTGGTGGGAGGATGAAGATCTATAATTAGTTTCTAATTCCCACTTTTATTAGATGCTGAGAGGGCCAGAGTCCTGTCAAGCTGAATTTGTCACAGCTTATGAAAGAGGAATTATAAAGCTATTGATTTATTTGAGGAAAGGAACAAGCACTTCTCATTGAACTACATGACCTTAGTTCAGTGTCCTCTTGTCAAGGAGATATAATTTAATATGTGAGGAAAACAAATGAGGGGGAGATATTGGCATCGTAATGTCTATATTAGAGCAGCAAGGAGGAAAAAGGTTATTCGACCTAAGCTTGATTCCATTCGACAACATTACACCGGTCTAACTCATGAAAACAGGACTTCATAGAAAGGCTAAGGTTTGATTAACACTGTGAAAAAAGTACTGAATTAATGATATGCTTGTGGGATTATGGAGAAACGACACTACTCAGTTCCAGGACACTCGGTGTATCGGTGGCAAGTTTGCATAGCATAAAACCAGTAACGTTTGGCGCATATTGGAATAAAAATATGCCTACAGGATTTAGAATGCAGACCTCCATCAAGAGCTGAACATCGCTCATATGCATTAGCACCAAAATCTTCAATTTCTCAAATGGTCTTAAAATTTCGATCAGGAGTGTATTCAGATGCAATACAAATTATTATTCCTTGATCCATTTCTTACTCCTCAGTGTGGTGGAAATGCTCATTCATTTAACTTATCCTACTCATGATCAAAGAGTGATGAAAACATAAGTTCCCTTGGTGGGGAGGTTACTAATTAAAATTAAATATTATGATTGTAGAGAATTATTGATACAGTTCTCAATTGTATTTTATGTGTGTACCTAATCAAGTGTCCTTCAAGTGTGCACTCTTTTCAGAGCGCTTATGACGTTGTGCTTCACCTCATGTCTCAGGGGCTATCCACACGGAAACGTTTTCAGGTCAAAACAGCAAAGTATTTTATTGCTTCAGCCTCTCATCCACACGGGAACGGCGTTCTGGGTGACGGTATTTTTTGAAAATAGGGTGGGAAAATCTGAGAACACTGGCTAGTCGTTGCCGTGTGTTCAGGCGATAGGAAAACGATGACGTCACCGACTCACCTCCGCCTCGTTGCCGTCATGTGACCAGAAGTGAGCTGTGACGACACACAACATAAAATGTGAATATTTCAACGGACATGACTCACGCCGGTCAACATTCTCCTCATACTTTGTTGTCTTACACTCCATAATGGCTCACAGAAGTAATTCTCCTTGTAAATCTTGGAAAACGGAAGACGATGGTCTTAAGCGCATGCGTTCTTTCGTCTTCTATGGTTTGGTGTGTCACGTGATTCCGCCCGCGTGTTTGGTCACAGCGCCACACGTAGGTGTGCTTGTGTATTACATCGTTTTCACTCAGTGATTCATTCCCGTCTCGATGCAACAATTTACTAATCCGGCACAGTATGGATGTGACTATGCGGAAATGTCAGGAATGTTCCCGTGTGGACAGGGCCTCAGCCACATCCTGCTACACACAGCTAAAGCCACTTAAACAAGACGGGATCCCTGTAAAGCCATTCATTCTCCATTGAGATGGCCTGATGTGAGAGCTCATACAATGGAAGCATGGAGTGTTACGAAAGTAGGGCAGTCCTGTGCTTTTCAGAAACCAACCCACTACCCAAAAAGCATCCAAAAGATCCCCAGAGTACCAATAAAATAGCTTAAGTGTGTCTAATTAGCATGGTGAGTGGATGAAAGAACGAGCCGCTTCACTTGTTGGCAGATCAAATAAAAACATGAAAAACAAATACCAAATGACTTGATGGCTTTAATGGGATATGTGTGGGTGAAAAGGAGAATAACACACTCATGGATGGGAACTCTTGCAGTTAATACAAGAAAAAACAAAACATTATAGTAGCAAGTCCTGAAAATCGTGCCTTATGACAACAACATGGCCTTTCCCTTAAGTCTTGTACCCAAAATTGGACATATTATGGATATGGAGTTTCTAATTGCTTGTAAACACATATTTGGATCTCTGCAGTGACTGCCCAAACAACAAGTGTGAAATTATACAACCAAGTAATTTTTACCTTAGCTGCCTATGTCAGAAAATGTGCCCGTCAGCAGGCCGTTCATGTTTGTGTAAAAGGCAACCACAGAGGATAAAGCAAAGTGGATTCATTTTATTAACGATTGTTGGCTGTAGTTCCATATACCATGGTTGGGAGCTCCATCTGCTGCTCTAAAGCTGAGGTCTGCAATATCTTGACTTGCGGGCTAATCCCATTCTTTCCCACTGGTGTGGAATTTTTTTTATATTATTTATATATTTACTCCGATATTTTTTACTACCATGCTGTTTTGTTATATTTGTACACAACTTTAGGGCAGTAGTCGCTGTTTTAAAATGTGCTATATAAATAAACCTTGACCTTGACCCTTGACCTACAAATAAGACTCGGGCTGTTGTTTTCTGGCTGAAACTTTTATTTTAGCATGCAACATGCGCCGAGCTGCTCTCTCAGACCGTGTCTCTCTCTGTACCGGTTCCTCACTCACTTGCAGTCGCAAGACCTTAACTCAGCTAGGATCAAAAGATGAACGGTGTATGGTTTTTACTTGTTCTTTGGATTTTTGCGATGCTTATTCCAAAAGACGCATCGACTTACATATAAGGTGTTAAGAAGAACGGCTGAGTAATCACAGAAGTGAAACTCTGCGACGTTAATCATCGTTAAACTTAGTTTTTTTTATGTCCTTTAAAACGGTACGAACTAGGGCTGTCAAAAATAACACATTAACAGTGGTGACTATTTATTTAATTCATTACGTAAACATTTTTAGCATAATTAACGCATGCACATCATGGCAAGCCAAACCTGTCTGTTATGACAGCAGACGGAAGCACAACGTAGCATCCCCAGTATTATGCAATATTGTTCAAATTGGATGAAAATTCGGAAGAAAATTCGGAATTGGAGACTCGCAGAAACGTATCAATCGCTGCCAACAGCTTTTGCCCGTGCACTGGACTGGATGCTAAAAATTGAATAACGGTAGACATGGAAATTAGGATAATTACCTTCTCATATTTGATCACAATTTATAAATAAATTGTACACCATTTCACCCCAATCCCGACACATTTGTGCTTTGTTTAAAGCAACATAAGAGCAGCAAAATCAAGCACTGCAAAGCACCTACTCTTCTCACCTCAGAGGTGACTCAGACGAGATGGATGGGACTTAATTAACTGTTGCCATAATTAATAACACCAACACAACATCACCTTTTACAAGTATGTGCACTAAGAAAAAGACAAACAAGGATAAGTAGAAGAAAACACACAGCAGAATGGGTATGATAAATGAGCAGGCTTTCCAAGTGACTAATACCTGGGGATGAGTAGTAGCTCCCGCTTGTTGTTAATACTCAATAAACAAGAACACTATTTTCAAAGTAATATACCCACTATAGGATCTAATTAATGTCCCTGATAAATACAGGCCGTTAAAGATGTGCCAAGGGACTAATTATATCACCACGACAAGAGTCGCAAAGCATGCTGTGATGAGGGAGCACCTACTCTATCATGAAGGCGCAGACCCAATCAGCTTATTTCCAAGTACATCCTCCAAAGCCCATCAAGAGGGAATCAAGCTCTGACTTGATAATGCACGTCAACGTCCAACATAACAGATCTCTATATGGCCAATGGCTTCTTAAACAACATGTTAGGTGTCAAAAGAAGCACGGACGGGGCCTTGGAGGGGCTAGGAGGGAAACATCAGGATGGTGCGTGGGGACACACCGGTCTCCAGTAAGCCTGTCTTCAGTACACTTCTAACCAAGTCCAGGTGGACGCACTATCACTGCCAAGTACACCAAAGTAGGTCAGCCACAGCAAGGGGGAACGCTCAAGGAGTTCCATACATTCAATGAAAATGCTGTTTATTTTTTGAGCATATACTGTAACACAGAGTAGGTCCTCACCAACTGCAACATGCTTGGAGCCTGGAGTGACCCTGTAACCTCCATTTTAACGCACTCCTATATCACCATTCTGCATGCCTGTATTTTGACCTTTTCAAATCTCACTTTAAAGGTTGGATGTTCATGCGTCTGTGGGCTGCGCAGGCTCTGCAGGAGGAGCCGGCTCGGGTGAGTGCAAGTCTCCTAGTGACCTACAAAAGCTATTGTTTGAAAGGAAGCGTATTTATCACAGCCCACCACACTGCTCTGTACAAGCTACTATGTGAGGAAGAGAACCCTTCCTCTGACTCAAGTGCTGCTCAACTCTGCACTTTGAAAAGCCTTTTAGGCGCAATTGGTTCGGGGGATCTCTGAAAACGAAGCCCATTGCTTGGCTGCTTTGAGAGGTGAAAATGGTGTTCAGGAGCTATTGAAAGTTTAATCAGTCTGTGATATGTCTGTGTAGGCCTGAAACAGGCTGAGCTACTGACTGACTGCTGAACTCCACTTGGCACTGATTACAATACTGTATGTCTAGTTTCGAGACTATCCTTGTTGGCATAAGATCTGTAGTGTCACACCATTTTCTCTGTAATTATTTAATTACAACATCATACTATTTCAGTATCGGGATATCGTAGAATTTTTTTTACTTCAACTAAAAAATATTTTAAAACAATGTCCAAAAGAAGCCAGATAGGTTTCATTGAATTGAACTGTGAAAAAAGTGGTTGGCAAGTTAATGCACATTTTGAGTAATGTGCAAATAATAACCAACAACCAGTAACCATAACTGTACTTAATAGTTACTTTCTTGCTGTGAAATATGATGATTGTTTTTGTTACTGTCTGATAATGCTGCTATTGGATAACAGAACCCTACCAGATACCAGAAGTTCCTACCAAACCCAACTGCATATGAGGTGGAACCTTGGTTGTTAGCATCATTAATCCATTCCAGAAGGTCCAACTTTAACCGAAACGTACGGCAACCGAGTCAGTTTTTACCCAAATACATGTAAATCCAATTCATCTGTTCCAGAAAGCCAACATGTTAACATATTTTTACAAGCTTTACATGCAGTAAAAATTCTAAATGCTGAAAATACATATAAAAGATGAATGAAAGGGATAAATGAACCTTTAAGGTTATTTTTTCACCTTCATTGAAGACATGACTGTTCCCAAAGACACAATGTGGCAGCAAGATCAACACGGACAGCACCTTCCTGTTTTGCCATTTCTTGAATCCAATAGTTTCTCACCCCAGTGACCCAAAATGTGCCAGCATTTGACAAAGAATGTGAGAAACACTACTGAAATTAAAAAATAACTTGTAGCAAAACACAAAGGTGGTGTCCTTGTTGATCTCGCTGCCACATTGTGTCTTTGTCAACAATCAGGTCTTCAGTGAAGGTCAAAGTAACCTCAAATGTTCATTGATCCCTTTCATTTGTCATTTATATGCATTTATAAGTGTTATAAAAATGTTTTCTATGCTCTAACTACAAAAATATTCCATTTATTAACATTGAATCCTATATCGCTGAAATTCATTTATCACGGTTGGGTCTAGAACCAGGCCGCACAGTGGCCAAGTGGTTAGCATGTTGGCCACACAGTCAGCAGATCGGGAAGACCTGGGTTCGAATCTCCGCTTGGGCATTTCTGTGTGGAGTTTGCATGTTCTCCCCAGGTGTGGGTTTTCTCCGGGTACTCCGCTTTTCTCCCACATTCCAAAAACATGCATGCTAGGTTAACTGGCGACTCTAAATTGCCCATAGGTATGAATGTGAGTGTGAATGGTTGTTTGTCTATATGTGCCCTGCGATTGGCTGGCGACCAGTCCAGGGTGTACCCCGCCTCTCGCCTGAAGGCAGCTGGGATAGGCTTCAGCATACCACCGTGACCCCAATTAAAATAAGCGGCATAGAAAATGGATGGATGGGTCTGGAACCAATTGACCACTATAAACGAGGGATGACTGTAATACATTTTTGCACTTGCAATACGTCAATCTTTGAATATGAATTATAATTTGGGGATTTCAACTTTTAAAGGCCATTTTAACTTTTTTTTTTTTTTACACACAGTACACCATTACCAACATCATTAGAGACATCATTTCAGTAGTAAGGCTCCCTTGCAGAAGACAGCAAAAGATGAGACATTTTGCGGAAAAAGTCTGTTGGACAAAGATAAAATAAAAATCAATTCAAAGCCAGTCATCCAAATTGAAATCTTAACATAAATGGTTGCATTTTATGTTAAGATAAATGTTGGATAAAAATGGCATTTTCAAGAGTTGGAGTAAACGTGTAGGAGCAGAGATAATCATTCTAAAATGTTTTAAAAATGACGATCCTCGGTCATACTGTATCTGTTTTCATTCAAAATGGCTTGGAAAAAAATAACAAAAACAAAAAAAACAATGGCACAATGTTCCCAGGATTCTCTTCGGGGTTAATTATATGGTAAACCACAATTTGTAGAAAAGATAGAAGTTAACACTGGAACTGTGTGAAAGAATGACAGCCTCGCCTCTTTATTGGTTCGCGTGGAGAATGACAATCATGCAGTGTCTGTCATCACAATTGGCTGTGGCGCTGCTTCTGTTGTCCTAATGTGTTTGTCTTCACAACCTGAACATGCCGAAGGAATTACTGACAACAGTCAACACACAACAACAACATGCTGTCACCGCTTGCGTCTTGCTGTTTTTTCTACGGATGTCCAATATGACCGTGTGTGGCTTTGCTGCAGTTAAAATGGGCTTGTATTGTCAGGAATTTTAATAGCAGGTCTTCACTTCCTGCATGGCGCACAAGTATGTCAGCGGGGTCAACAGACAGCTTTGCAGGCCAGGAAGAGAGAAGGTCACCGTTTCATCAGTAAGACGCATTGAAAAGGAAGCCAACAGATGATCACAGCAGCACACGGCAAGGCAGACCGGAAAGTTTTATATCTGCTGCTTTTCCTGATAAGAAGCTGAGCATGACAGCCATTTCATTTCTGCTTTCTCACTTATTTCATTTGATTGAACTTTAATAAGTTTTAGTGGATAGCTTTTCCCTTTTTCACTATTTTTCTAATTAAGATTCATAACACAGGCAAAATGAAACCAAGCTTCTTTTCTTAACAGGAGGGCAGCCATTAGGAAGCGATTCAGTTTAGAACCAATCTTGCAGTGTTTCACTTCCACCTCGGGGCTTTTAGAAAATTTAAATAATCTGTTTTCTGTTTCTAATTGGTTATTACCTTGAAATAAGAAAAAAAAAAGGCCCCCGAAACACACAAAGCTGACAATGTGGTGTAAAGTTACAGTACAAGAGTTCAAAGTAGCTTCACTGAGACTCTGTGGGGGGGGGTTGTCTGTGTAATTTGAAGAAGAAGCCTGGCTGACTGTCATTCATTGGAAAATGCATCAGTGTTGAAGTATTAAAAAAAAGCCAATATCAAGAATGATGTTTTACTTCATGTTTTGCCTTTTTGCTCGTCGTCTTACCTCACTGTAATGCTATAATTGGCACAACTCCGTAACTACTACCTACTGTGTGAATTTGAATGAATACATATATATTCTAGGTTTCAAACTAGGCATATGCCAATTAAATTTGACATACTGTATAAGATGGCTTTGGGATGGAAGTTTACACGTTTATGAATATGTATTCTTTCCCCATGTCAATTAAGCATTGGATAAATATCTATGATTTTTTTTTTCCCTGGCTTAAGAGTAGTGAGGCTACATCTAATTAGCTGGTTTATATGAGACGTTGAGATTAAGTGTAAAGCTGTTCCATTGCCACAAGGCTATTAGGCCATATGTGAGAGCGAGGGCGTTTTGAAGGAATAATAAATGCTCTCACATGTGTAACACTTAAGAGGCATTCATCCTTCATGGACTGCTCGCCAAAATTCGCAAGGAGAAAAATGAAACACACGCAGACATCTGTAAGATATTTCCCACGTTGACTGTGTCAATTGGAAGGTTTGATTTAAGTGTCCCAAGTTACTGACAGGAGAAATTCTCTGCTGGCTCGGTGACAGGAGACCGAATGAACTTTCAGAGGTTTTATGAGGCAGAAGAGGATCTAAAAGTTTCAAGCAGAGACGGAAAATGTGCGTGAAAACCTCTCAACCCAGTACAGCGGGAACACTTCCAGAAGGAGGATTATGGTTTAACTTCCACCTGCGTGATGGACAGATGTGGAGTACTTAGTGCTTAGCAGACAATTGTAATCCTTTAAAAAGCTAATAAAAACACCAACATGCTGTTTGAGCACGAGGACCTACTGAAAACAGCTACTGGCCTCCTATTGGCTGTCTGCTGAGAATAGGTAGACATTCTGTCCCTGACCCTTTGGCAAACTCGGGTCACAAGCACAGCTTCCATGTTTGTCCTACATTAATTACAGTGGAACCACTACATTAAAACGCTCATAAGACAAGAGAATTTTGATCATTTTCAAGAAACAGGTCTCTAAAGTCTTCAGAGTTAGAACTGCCATGATGCACGATGTCACACAAGACATCATCCAATCATCTCGCAAACCGTCTGTTTTGCTTTTTCTTCAGCTTTGGTTGCTTTTTTTTCGACCATCCAAAATCACAATTCAGGTGCTGTTTGTCGTGGTCGAGTACTGCAGTGGGGGCGTGAGCATTCGGACACACTATATTCCGTCGTCTTCCTGCTCAGGGAATGCTAGCCACACCCAGCGTAGAACACGCACGCACAAAAAAGGCAACGTGATCAAGCAGCAACCAAAATGCAGTCCAGTTGTCCCTCACCACATCGCGGCTTGAATTTTACGGCTTCACGCTCTCATTGTTTTCAAACATATCATGCTTGTTCATGGTTGAATAAGGCCTATTATCAGCCAAAAAATGCATATTTAAGCAAACTGAATGTATTTTTTGCCTAAATTTATCATTTTCAAGCATAAAAATGGCTAAATAAAATAAAATACAAATATAAGCCATTGAGAAAAGTAGGGGTGCTCTTGGCCATCCCCTGGCCAACAGCAGCCATTATAAATAAAGCAAGAACTGTATATGAATCCATGTGATGGGTATTGGCTGATTTCAGTCCTGGATGAGCGGTATGAGGAATCGGCAGCATAAAACCCTGATCGGAATATCCCCAGAGAAACGTATTCAAATTGTGAATGTAGTGTTCTACATTGGTCAATAGGTGTCAGTAACTGTTGGGTGAGAGAAGCACCAGACATGATCGCCGGGATAACAGGCTTTTATTGCAAGTTCAAATGATCTCACAACATATATAACTCTTAAATGCCTTATTTTCTCCACTTATATCTACTATATTGGGTAATACGGTGTAAAGGTAAACATCCAATATCAACTGTAATGATTTGTTATTAGCCAGTTTTAGCTACATTATGCAACGCTAGCCATTCAACAACATACAATGTTTCTCATTGAGGTAGCCAGAGAAATAAGAAACAGTGAAAAACATAAGAACATGGATGTCGTTGGTGGTTGCATTTAGGCTGTAACAGATGAGAGTAAAATGTGTTTGCTGTCAGCTAATGGTAGAAAGTTAAGGAAACAACATTAGCTATCACTAAATGTATAGCCTACATACATAACAACAGCAAAGACTAATTTGTTTGTGGAATCCAAGACAAGACCGTATAGTCGTAATACACAGTAGATGAGGAATAATATGACGTTATGCTACAAAAGAATATGATTTTACTCACGGGGGCTACAGGAATGTAGCAACTATCTGTTTTTAACATGCTTTCATTTTCTTACTTTCTGTTTTGTCCACTTGTTGGATGTACAGTACTTTGAGTGGCAGAGATGCATGAAGGAGACAAACTAGTGTGGGCTTATTTCTTATTTCACTGCCATGCCAGATGACTCGACGTTGAGTCAGGAGTTGGCTGTCAATAAGCCCAGCAATGAGTACCATGAAGACGCGGAAACTGAACAGTTGGTGCAGTGCAGGTCGTGAAGTAATTTAGCATGGAGGTTTCATTGTATTTATGATACTTAATTTCTTGGAACAGGCTTTTGTTTTTACACCCAAAGTAGGTCTTTTTTTTTTTTAAAGGCTTGGTGCTAATTAAAAAAAAAAAAGTGTATTACATAAACTTGTAGAGACATGAGATGAAAACTGGACCACTTTGTAAATGCTGAATAATCTGACATTCTTTCATCTACTTGGATTTCTAGATATGAGGACTTCAGGGACCTCATTAAGAGGACAAAATCTCATCATCTCGTTATCCAATAACCCTCCAGCAGCACACATGATCCACCAACAATTCATGCTGCTCGATTCATCTACTGTACATACATACGGTAAGTACAGCAGGGGTGCCCAAACTTTTTCCATTGAGGGCTGCATACTGAAAAAGCAAAGAATGCAGGGGCCATTGGGACGTTTTATATTTTGTAAACCAACCCATGTAGATGTTAGGAGAAATGTAATATATTTAAATTATATTTTTGTGTTGTAGGTGACAAAGCGTATTATTAATATGAACTTTTTCTCTTTACAGTACACTTTTGCTCATTTTTGTATTTTTTTTCCCCCCACATATTTAAACTTTAATGTGGTGGATCTTTTTTCTGGTAATATTGTGACTTTATTCCAAAATGTTTAGCATATTTGATTTATTATGTATTTAATATTTTAACTTTGTGCTTCTAGAATAATTTCCCCCCTCATGTTCAGACTTCATTCTTGTAAAATCAGGACTTTTTCTTGTAAGATGACCACTTTTATCTGCCATTATTAGAACTTTATTCTGCTCATATTTTGACATTATTCTCATAAAATTACTGCTCTTTTCTTCCATATTTACTGTTGTGTTTTTTTTTTAAATATTAGTTTTACAATGCGCCGAGAGCCATGAAAAAAAACCTGCTGAAGTCTGCCATGATTAGTAGTAGCAAACAAACACGTGCTTGACACGCTGCTGTTGTTGACGAAAGTAGCACTATTTCCTGTCTATGGGCTATGTGACGTCAATGCGCCCAGGAAGCTCCGGTAATGTTTAAAATGATCAAAATACGGCAAAACACTGTACATATTGCATATTATCGTGAATGTACCTGTTATATAATGGTCACAGCATGAATATACACTAGGTTCCCAACTTACGAACACAATTGGTTCCAGACGACCGTTCACAAGTCAATTTGTTCGTAAGTCGAACAAAAGGTAATATTACCAATGATATAGGTACTACATGTACGTGTATACATATACAGCATATGCGTATGTATGTAAATATGAGTTTGGATGCAGTAGTAATATTAAACAAGGATAATTAATGAAAATAACAGTAATAAAAATGATATAATAATACGTAATGATAAATGTTATTTACCTTTGAAGAGGAGTGGCCGAGCATAGTCGTTGTGGTGGAGTTGGAGGAGGAGTTATTGAAAAAAGGATAAACCATCGTCGTCGTTAGACTCTTCTAAAAGAGGTAGTGTTCTGTGGGTGGTGTAGAATTAAGCAAGCCTATTAACTCTTCATAAACTTTAACCACACGCTCTGTCCGGGTTGTATCATACAGCTACAATTTAGCCTTCCACTCACTCTCGTCTTCTGTTGGTCCCATTAGCAGTGTCACAGTGCCCTCTACTGGTCAAGCATGTAGCAGTATAAATATGGCGTTACTACAAGGCAAAATACATGAAAATATAGACCAGTCAGCTTGCGTACGTATCTCCGAATGTTCGCAGATCGGATGTTCGTAGGTAGAGAACCTAGTGTAAAACCATAAAGTGTTGTTGAAGTTTGTGTTTTTTTTAGAGGGCTTTATAGTCGAAATAGGAGTGTCACATGACGTGCATTATTAGCTCCCTCACGCCAACTGTTTTTCTCTCTTTAGAATGCACAGAAAAGGGAAAGACGTGCGTTCATGTTTCACCTCAGAATTGTGGATGATGGGCAAAATTCCCCCAAAAAGTGCAGTTTTCCTTTAAAGTATTAATATATTCCTACACAACTTGCTTTTAAGTGGTATGTTTTCCAAACGGTCAACGACAGGCCAAATTCGATTTTAAAGAAAATACTTGGCGCTCTTTTGGTTGATTTGGTTGGTGAGCCTCCTGAAGACAAAGGGTTGGAAATAAGCCATCTTATCAGTGGTGTCCACTGGGGGAGCTGGGAGAAGTTGAAGATGCATCTGGAACCAGACTGTTTCTATAGCGATAAAGCCATTGCAAATGTTGTGGCTTTATCTTGACTGTTGGGATAATCTCACGCTGGATCAAAACATATACAGTATGTTCCTGCTGTTGGTGGCCATTAGAGATGGAGAAGCACAACAAAGACATGTCATACATGACGATAGCATGCAACAGATCTGCCTTTTGCAGCCTGTTACATTTAGACATAAACCAGTGACACCATGCATATTAAAGGGTGAATCCAGCCCATCTCTGCAGCTGATATGTTTTAGTTAGTCCTTTCGATACCTTCTATAGACAATGAATCACAAAGCAATTCCTTGAAGAAGGAAGAACCTGAAGTGACAGCTCGTTAAGTTTGATTCATTCCTGTCAGACTTCATGTCACGTCATGAGTCATGAGCGGCACAGTAGGCAAATAAGCCTGTGTTACTTTCTGAAAAGTGAATTCACCCCTTGAAAGACATTTAACGCTTACCTTTTGAACTTTAGAGGGAGAAAAGATAAATGGTGTCAGGTGTCACGACAGAAGACTTTATAATACAGCCTGTTATGGATTTAGCAGTTAATATTCTTTGATGGTCTGCGTTGTTTCTCAACATAGCAACTAACTCTCATTTGCAAGTGCAGTGCAAAATAGAAGCCCTAAAAACGGCAGGTCCATATAGAACCGATGCATTCCGCTGTGATTATAGGGTTTTAATGCAAAAAGTTTATAAGCGTATACATGCCTCTGCTTTTTTTTTTATTTTTTTTACTTACCTCATGAATGTGTTTCAAAAGTCCGTATTTGTCCAATTACTAACCTTTCAATGATTGCATACAACTTATGGTGTAAATAAAATGCAGTTCATTATACATGAATATGTTCAGTCTTTCTTCCATCTAATTCCAGGCTGAGAAGAACTTTAACGACAAGACAGGTTTAAATCCCTGCAATTCCATCCACTGAATGCTTTTGAAATTACATTAACCTTTTTAGACACATTTTGAGATGATTTTGAAAGAAGCCAAGTATCACAGCACTAATTGACTCCTAAGGACAGGAAATGTGGTGGAAAATGAGAATGTAATGAAGTGCCAAAAAGAGGGCACGCAGATAACACCTTTTAAAAAAGCCCAAATAATCGCTTAAACCTCCCGTGCGAGGCATCAGACTCAGCTATCATATGATCTTGTCCACTCAGACAAGGTTAAAGTCGTAAGCTCAACCACATGATGCTGGTTACGTTGTGCATGAAATTATGGGCAGAGTTGATAGGATCAACACAGGCTTCTTATGTTGCCTGGTGTGTAAACATGTTAAATTCAATAAAAGCTTGATACTAAAAAACAAAGACACAAAGTAATTGAACTTTGTTTTTCTTGCGCAGAGCCCCGCAGATCACATTTCTCAATTGAAGGTATTTTTTTTGTAATATCCCCCATCGCCTGCAGGAAGACTTATATGTTTCAGTAGGCTTCTTGGGTTTAAGTTCTGTAACTCTAACCACATGTGTATGACTAATGCCGAGTGCACAATAGAGAGAAAAACACACCTTATCTCCTCATACAATTGTTCCTAATGATTGCTAAATAAAAGATGAAGCCAAAGAGTATTACTCAAAAGTTTCAAAACAAGCTTGACACAACTCTCAGAACTTTAAAAACAAATCCATACCAAATAGTACAGCGGTGCATTTTGGCTTTGTCTGTTAAAAAGTTAACTATGGAGTGGACGCTGTATACTTGCTCACTTGAACTTTATTGTAAACTTCAGCAGCAGGTACAATCATCATTTTACACACACTGGCCCGGCTCACTTTTGGTTATGTGGCTCTGTTAAACCGAAACCTATTAAAACGGTTCCTACCTTTACCTTACAATCTTATTGTAACAGATGCGATGCTCATACTTTTCTATGTCTTCTTTCTTGAATTCAGTAGTGCTTCTCACTTTCTTGATCAAAGCTCGGGCACTTGATCTGTATGAAGTGTCCCAACTCTAAAGGAACTATGATCCGGTCTTCACATAGACTGAGTCATGCGTAGATGCTTTGTTTGGACTCTGTTTGGCCATACCATAACCGAGACAGTGTACAAAAACCAGGACATATTTTTGGCAATGATTTTCGCCGAAAACCGAATCCTACGAAGACCAGGGTGTAAGAAACTTGAGGACCCACTGTATGGCATTTTCACTATTGATGGTGGCGGCGCATGGTAAGTGACTGTGACTGAATTCTGTTTGGATGGTTTTGAAGTGTGAGGGGAGTTTTCAGGGTAGGACCAGCAATTTGAGGAAAAAAAAACCCCAACATATTTTCCAAACCTGCTTAGCTAACATCAGTCATGTTTAAAAACT
This sequence comes from Dunckerocampus dactyliophorus, assembly GCF_027744805.1. Classification (NCBI taxonomy): domain Eukaryota; kingdom Metazoa; phylum Chordata; class Actinopteri; order Syngnathiformes; family Syngnathidae; genus Dunckerocampus; species Dunckerocampus dactyliophorus. Next base: position 11,802,157 of record NC_072832.1, on the reverse strand, counting down.
AAATTAATAGATTTTTAGTTCCTATTAAGGATGGATCGTAACCCATGGTACGGTCCGTACCTCGGTATTTGGGCTACAGTTTCGGTACATTTTTGTGTGTAGCGAGAGCAATTTTTTTTCATATTTGGGAAAAGCAAATCCAGTGTATACTATATTATAAGCTTTGTCTTAGAGGAAGGTGCAAGTGCAACAGTAAGAGTTTAAACAACGTGATGATTATTTTATTTTTAGTCACGTTCTTTGAGTGAAGTCCAGCAATAATAGCGCCAGCATTCATCACCGTTCTCATACTGAACAACAGTAGCTCGCTGCTTTCATCCTATGTACTCATCTTTGTCCGTTTAAAACAGGTGGACCACACCTCGACATCAGGGCCAGGAGGCGGAGGTATCGGTGGGCATGGGACTGAGGAGATCCGCCAGGTACGGGGGGGCTACGTGGCTTGCTTTACTTTTTCATCCAGTTTTAGGCAGACGGTCCCTCACTTGAAATATGTACAGTGTGAGAAATGGGACATAACGTCACAGGGAGGACACAATACAAAATGTACCGCAAAACCACCAGTCCATAAGGTGGACTGTCCCGTGCAGGGCGGATGGTGAAGCCGTGTACCGTTAAAGAAAGAAAGTCTGTGTTGAACAGAAACCTCCACAAAAGCTTTAGAGGCCTCAGCTGTGCCATGTTCTCTGATGGGAGGCTCATTATGCCACAATTTAAAAACATGTGGTTTAGAAGTTCTTTTTTTTTTCCTTTCCAGATACCAACAATTTGGGTGACATTTTTGTTTGGCAAATTCTGACCAAGGGACTTGTTACTGACGTCACTGTTTCCTCCCATTGAAAGTTGCTGAAGTCACTCAAATGAAACACTGTTAAATGACAAGGAACAAGTGTGCGTACAAGTCCTCGCTGCTCAGCCTACCTCATTGTTTGATATGCTACACTGCACAAAAACACAGGGCCAACGCTTATTACACAGTACAAACACCGCTGCCGGTGAAAAATGGCTCCGGCATATAAAAAGATGCACTAATTCTGAAATGGGGCATGAAATACACAGGCCTGCAGATTATTGCTGGTTATGGAGAGCTAATAAGCTTGGCAAATGACTGATGAGGAGAGTTGAAGCGATGCGTCTCTCTCTCTCTCTCTCCATTACTCGACGACACGCTGAGAGGCTACCTGGTGTGAACACACAGACTTCATGCATGTGAGGTGGGCGTCGGAGCACGCTGGGCATCCTGCGTGCATCAGATAATTGGAAGAACACCACCATGTGAAGCGGTGTGCCGAGAGGCTAGCACGGAGAGAAAAGACACACAACTTCAGCAGATGGTTTGTCTGATGAATAAACAGCATGCAGACACATGCAGAAGAGGGAGGATGCCTGTCTCAAAATATCAGGAAGCGGAGAGGAAACACAGACATGTGCGTCGCGAGTGACAAAACATGGAAAAAGTGGAAAGATCTGACGCTGACTGACAGCGGCGTCGTTCATTATCACACAACATTGCATTCTATCAGCATTTCTTAACAATCGCAGGTGTCAGAAAATCAAAAAGCAAGCGAGCAGCCACACAGAGACGAGGATGTCACAGTTAGAACAAAACACCATATATTGGGCTTTTTCCGACACAATAAACAAGCAAGACGAGAAAAAAAGGAGCGAGAGGTGACTGCAAAATATAGTGAAAAGGATATCATTATATCCCTTTGGTGGCTTATTCTACAGTATGGGTCAGGCGAAAAACAAGCCAACAGGGCTGAATCAATGTGACAAGGTTAATGACTGTTTCTCTCGTCTAAAGTCGGGATATGGAGCAGCTGGGCCTGAGGGACCCCAGGTGACAGTTAGATTCTTGTCATCGCCGCCCAGTCACACTTCATTTCTTCACCTCGCTTTAGCATCATGTGGCCATGGGGCCCCTCTCCCTCGGCACCCGCACTCAACTATGGTGCGGCGGCTCCTCATCTGCAGGCCTCCCGGGGCCTCAGTACACCCAAATCAAAAGCGGTTGATCATTAACAACCATATCACTTAGCTAATGGAGGACAATCAGGGTTAAGTAAAGGAGCGCTTAAATATAATTGTTTGTTTAATATTATGCCAGCAGGGTGACATTTTACACTCTCAGAATAGTAAAACACATCAACGTCTAATTAGACAAAGTTTAGTATGTAACACATACACTCACTGGCTACACAAAATGCAATGAGATCCTCTTCAAAGGCTGCTTGACTTCCGCCAAGGCCAAACAATAATCAGTAGATATCATGTTTGGCAATACTGTTTCGTCCCAGTCCTGTAGGTGGCGGAAATGTACATTAAAGAGTGGGTTCCATCTGCTACACACAGCAAATCTTTTTAGCGCAAGCTCTATCTGCTGGCTCTACCCTGCTGTACCCCAGTGCAAGTGGATTGGAATACATAGAAAGGGGAAAAACAAAACCCATACCTTCATTCTCTTCACATAATTTATTCTTGATGGTCAGCTTTTATTGACACTGTCAGTGGAGAGGCCATTAAACATTATTGTTATTATCGTGTACAAATGTTTTTAAAATGCTTCACTTCCGTTTGCAGCACTAGGAAGGCTGCCATACAAGTGTTTGTCTATATCTCACTGACTGTTCACTGCATTGTCAATGGATGAATGATAAGAAGTACTTAGGTGGAATAGTAATGCAGAGAATACAATCATGTCTTCCTCAATGTATGTGCTTATCTACCTTATTAACATTAGGACTGTCAAAGATAATGCGGTAATAATGAGTTAACGCAAATTGACAGTAACTCTACTATTTTTTTTTTAACGCGTGCTTAACGTGCACACGTCCTGTTTGACCCTCGGCCCATACCGTAGTTTGGGGAAATGCAGCGGTGTTGCAGTTGATGTTGAGCCACAAGTAGGAACGAATAGCAGAAATGGACAAAGAAAAGGGTGTTTTACGTGGCAACTAGCCTCAACGCCCTGGAAGACAGGACACGTGATGAGATGGAGCAGCACCCTGGAGATGATCAAGAGTGTTCATCGAAATCAAGAGCCACTGAGAGATCAGCGTCATTATGCCCACACTGCAGCTGAAACTGAAGAAGCTCTAGACAGTGTTGGAGAGCTGCAGGTCATTTTATTGCCATTTAGACAGTGGTACCTTGACATACGAGAGTCCCAACTAACGAGTTTTACTTTTACACATGCTGCTGTTAAAGTCGTGTGTAAAAGGGTGTTTCAAAGTATAATCTATAGCATGACTGCACGATATGGGCTTCTGTAAACCACTAACTGTCGTTGGGCACTTTATTTTTTGTAAGCTGACATTATTTATGGGCCGCACGGTGGTTTAGTGGTTAGCATGTTGGCCAACACAGTAACAGCCTGGAGATCGGGAAGGTTCGATTCTCCCTTGGGCATTTCTGTGTTGAATTTGCATGTTCTCCCCGTGCGTGCGTGGGTTTTCTCCGGGTACTCCGGTTTCCTCCCACATTCCAAAAACATGCATGTTAGGTTAATTGGCTACTCTAAATTGTCCATAGGTATGAATGTGAGTGTGAATGGTTGTTTGTCTATATGTGCCCTGCGATTGGCTGGCGACCAGTCCAGGGTGCACCCCGCCTGTCGCCCAAAGTCAGCTGGGATAGGCTCCAGCATACCCCCACGACCCTAAAGAGGAGAAGCGGTATAGAAAATGGATGGATGGATGGGACATTATTTATTTAACACTCTGTTTTCATTTCCCTTAGTTTTATATATATACTGTGTATATATATATATATATATTTATGTGCATATATTTCTGTGGCATTGAAGAAGAACAATGAAAGAACAATGAAAATGCATTGGAGCGTGAATCAACTGCATGTTGGGGTTAATGTCCCTTTCTCACACTGTATATATAAAGAAAATGCTGATTTGGTGCAAAAGGCCACCTGCACCCTTTTCTACTGACCTTCACGGGGATATTGCCGTATAACCTCCATGTCATACAGTATATGATAAACGGATAGACAGACAGACAGATGTACGGACCTTCTGTCTGGTCACAGAGCTTTCAGTTCACCTTCCACAATCCAGTAACACATCAACACCCAAGGACAATCCACCTTCCTGGCTAGTCAGGCAGAACCAATTCCGAATACAAAACCATATTCACAGCCATCTGACACGACTGCCCACCAGAGGACGGCCATGACGCAGCACAGCAGGGATGAATCCTCCTCTGAATCCGCCTTTCACTTGATGAAACAGCGAGCTGTTGCCCAAGGCCATTGTCCAGATCTCACTTTATTTGTGCTCAAAATTCACCTCAAATACCAGCCATCTTTATTCATGAAAATGACCTGAGACAGAGCTGTGATCTTAGACTGCACAGGACATGTAAACATGAGACCACGGCAGGCAGAGTGCTCTCTTGAAGATGTGACCGAGTTACCCCGAATATCCCTACTGAGAGCTCGAGAAGGAGCCTCTAGAATGACTTGACCCGGGCCTGGCGGTGTGCAGACTGATTCCCAGCTGTACTGCGAGTGAAAGGGGTTGTCATCACTGCTATCATGCCCTGAGGGCACCACAACATAACCAAGTTGCTGGTCCTCTTTGATGACTGGGGCAAAAGCCTGTCCACACAGCTGTTGTGGAGCTAAAGACAACTCATGCATAACCACTGACATGCAAACATGCCAAAGAGAGAATATTTTGACATTCACCAGAAATACATAAATAAATGCATATTTATATAACCATTGCTTTGAGGCTTTTTATTTTATTATGACATATTTGGGCTGAAATTGAGATCAATATACATATATCAGAAAACAAATGATTTGAACACGCTGTAAGAACAATAGGTTTAACCCACACCCACTATTTGCTCTGAAATCTCTTGCAGTTACGGAGGGTTGAACAACTATACTGTGGCTCAGCAGTTACATAACAGCTGGAGCAGTAGTTGGGTGCTTTTGGCACCAAGTGCATTTTTTCCTGAGGTTGTTTCCAAATGTTTTTCATGAATATTACAGAACAACTAAAATTATTTATTTACAGTACAGTGTAATCTCGGTTTTTGTAAGCCCCGGTTTTCATAGGATTTGTTTTTCAGTGAAAATGAATGAAGAGAAGTGTGTCTCGGTTATCGTACAGCCAAAAAGGACACCAAACAAACAGGTCCATTTGCTTGTGCATCATTCCGCGGAATCGAGTGTCCAAAGCATACGCACGTTGGTGACTCAGTCTCTGTGAAGAATGGATCATGGTTCTTTTAGAATTGGGACACGATAGACAGACTTCGGCCAGGAAATCCTTTAATCACCTTTATTTCTCCTGTCTTTCTCCCATAAATAACTGTGCACCCTGCACTGATGAGGTGTTCAAGTGCACTGCGTAATTCTGAATGTATAGGGAAAATAGGCTTTCACTTTTTCTATGGAGTACGGCTGCAAAATACCCCACCATGGGGCCAAAGAAAGTTCCCATTGCCAGAACTGGATTGTGATGTAAAGGTTCCTCGTTAACACGTGTTGCAGAGGAAACGGTTAAAGAGAGACACATTACAGAAAGTGATGCGGGCAAGTGTGTGTAACGATGATTGTACTTGCTGCTGAAGTTTACAATCATGTTTAAGTCAGCAAGTCTACAGCTCTAACCATCCGCTCTTTAAAGTTCGGTTTGTGGCGGACTAGAATGAAACAGCGTCTATGTGGCTATTCGCCTCCCCTCTTCCCACCCCCTTATCACCGTGTTCACCAACAAGAGTCTTCAATAAAAAAATAAAAGTGATGTAAATGTTCATGTATCAATTTAATTTGTCATTTATATGTATTCCCCTTTGTTCCCTGTATTGTAAACTATAATTATTCTCTATAAAATGCATTTAATGTTAATAATTTGGATCTTTGGAACAAATTAATTGATTTTGTATTATTTCCTATGGGGCAAATCGATTTGGTTTTCATACGATTCTGATGGGCCTTTTGGGACGGATTACTAAAACCTGTATGCACTTTGCAAATGTATTAGGCCCCCTGTACATTTGTTTTTTTTTTAGCAATACATTAGTGACTATATAAAGCTAGAATGTCACTGAATAGAACACAGACCACCACCAATCTTGCTATAAATAAACGCGTCAGTTTTTCCTCATTCCTACTATTGTTGACTATTGTTCTGTTTGAGTAACGCTCCATCAAGCCTTTTCTAACATTCCACACTACAAAATAAGTTTAAAAAAAAAAGTATGTCTGAATTGTGCTGATATCTGATTGCTATCGGTATCGGCCAATACATGCTTACATACACCTTAGATATTTAACTGCACATGTGCAAATAAATGTCTGTACGTGCCCTGCGATTGGCTGGCGACCAGTCCGGAGTGGGCCCCGCCTCTCGCCCCAAGTCAGCTGGGATAGGCTCCAGCATACCCCCGCGACCCTGGTGAGGACAAGTGGCGTAGAAAATGGACGGGTGGATAAGCAAATAAACACATACAGAAGCTGTCTTTGTTTTTTACAGCCTTAAAATGGACTGAGCTGCTTGCTTGTGCGATATGACAAAAAGTTGCAATACATTGTACATCGCCTTTAATGCAAGAAGCACCGGTGAAGCTGGTAGCCGTCAAATATTAGACAATAAAGGCAATGCATTTATGCATATTGGATATCATTACTATCCCTACCTCACTGGTTATATGACCTTAGCTTTCACAATCAAATGGCATCCAATACAAAAACTGCATTACATTTTGCCATTCTGACACTTGGCCATTTCTGTCATTACAGCCTGCAGCTTGATTGGAAAAAGAGTGACAACACATTTATCCCAGTCCGTTTGAAATATTGACTCACTGAGGTTTCAGAGTCTACAGTTGCACTCTATGTTTCACTTGACCACAAAAGTTGATTTGGACACTATTTCAAAACTGTCACCTGTCCGACTGCGTCACCCATTCTGTCACAATGTATGTGAAAGCAAGTGACAGGCAAAAGTTGTTTGATGGCGGGACACTGCCTGCCTTCATTATCAGCTGCACACAGCCATCGGACATTTCTGAACAGGCCCGTTTCAACAGCTGCTGCATGCGTTGCTGATAGAAACTGATGAAACTATGGTATCCTGTCAGCCACAGCAGATGAAACCTGTGTAGACTCGACTTTCTTCAGGGGTTGTGGTGGTGGCAGTAAAAGATGGCATCTGTCACTCTGATATTGCTGTGATTAAGCAGTTCTCGCAGCTCTGATACAGCTATCAGCGTTAATGCTGAAAGCTGATGGAACAGCCTCTCCAGCTCAAGGGGGAATAGTGTGGCTGATGGAGTAGCTCAGCTCCTAAGGCAGCTGGAGTGACATTACACTGACACTGTGTGCCAGGGCACCCAGAGATGCTGTGAGGAAAACAACATCATTGCAAAATGAATCACATTGGTCAAGTTGCACAGAGTGAAAGGCAGACGTTGCTAATAAAATCACATTCAGCTTGAGAAGAGAAAAAAAAAAACATTTACTGTGATGCGGGCAAGAGATGATATTTTCAAATTTGTCACTCTTGACATTCTCTAGCTGTTATATGTATTCCATCTGGCATATGAAAAGGAATGAATGTAGAATGAAAATTAGGTTACCTTTTGAGTCAAAGCTGTGGTGTAAAATGGCATTATAGTGATACATGGAAGCGTATTCACATTCGGATTGAAAAAGAAGTGATTGGTAAAGATGCACATCATCTCATGAATGGATTTTCAACAAAGAGTGTTTTGTTGTGTGTGCTCCTTCAAAAGGGACAAAATACAGCATTGCAATCTATCAGCGCTTGGCTTGAATAGAAGGACAGCACATTTGATTTATTATGTAAACTATTTTAGATTAAACATAGGGGTACCCTTTTAAAATGCTAATTATTTCCCTCCAAATTCTCTGTATTTCAAAAAGTCAAGTTTGCTAATACTTTGCTGATTACCTCTCAACAGTACTTTGTACAGAATTCGGACTATTTCAAACACAAAAAGACACTCATTTGCCTAGCTGAACTTCTTTAGATACAATTAATAGTTTTGCTCGTTATCTGATGCTGCACGGTGAACACTATGGTCATTATCCATCGTCCAAAAGCAATATGCTGCTGGATGGTGCTCCAAAACAGGGTACGCTGAGCTGAACTGCGTGGGGATTATCAAACAGAGGTGAGGAAAGATTCTAACAAGCAGGAAATTTAGTAAGACATCCCAAAATGTCCGAGTCTATTCTTCACAGTGTGTAAACCAACAGTCACCGAGTGACATTATTCTGTACTCAGAGGACAGACTGAGTAACAGCAGAGGACAAGATAAGAGCAGCCCTGCAGGTCCTAAAGTCACAGTGGCTGTCCTCTCTTTATCTCCATCTCACCTGTGGCCCAGACACTTTCATCCAACCTGCTCTGTGTGCCTTTCTAGGGTGACATTCGATTAGTGGCCCAATTAGAATGAGCTTTAAAGCGCCCCCCCATCTGCCTGAGTACCATGCATTCATTGCAGCTTGATAGAGTTCATTTGCTACTACTACATGTGCACTTAAACCTGAGCCTGCCAAAGTAGAAGTCAGGAACAAGAGCACTCAAAGAGGGCAGGTCTATGCCAAGGTTTAAGTGTTTATAGAGAGAGATTTGTCTAAAGAGGTTAAATCGATGTCAATCTGTAATTGCTGCTAAATGACAACTGCATCGTCTGATCTTGCAAACACATGAATTCCCATTAAAGAAGATTTGACATGGATAAAATTATTTCTTGGTGGTTGGGATTTTAGGGAACATGCCATCATTAAAAGAAACTGTAGGCAAATTCATCAAAACTTGTAGAGAGGATGTGACACAAATAATAATAAAATAAATCGGTATCCAATAAGTTTGCTGTTATATTTTGCCGTTGTAACACAATGATGTAATCAAGTTTTAAGCTACTGTTATATCGTACTATATATATTAGCGCTGGCAAAATTAACGCATAGGAACAAATATTGAGGAGAAATGGGCAAGGAAAAAGGTATATTGAATGGTAAGTTTAGTTTTAAAGCTCTGGCAGAGGGCTCTCGCAACAAGACCAAAGTTATTTGTACATATCTACTTTCGCTGTGAGTTGAGTTGTCAAGGTCGACTGCCAGTGAGCAGTGAGAAGGTGCAGCACTGCCGGTATTTTTTTATTGCCATTTACACAGTGGTACCTTGGCATACGAGTGTCCCAACTAACACGTGTTTTTTTAGATGCAAGCAGTCTCTTGGCTGATTTTTTCTTTGAACTGCAAGCTAAAATTTGGGTTAGAAGATCCTAATTACTGGCAGGCATAGCCCAGGACAGCTATTTGGGGGATTGTGTCAATGTGACCATGGCTGAAGATGTGAATGTATGTAAATAGCATTAGCAGCGCGCTAGCTAGTCACCGGGAAAGATTTTCAACACAGCAAAACATACATAATGTACATCATAGTGATCTAATTTATCTAATTTATTTATGTATCGTGCAACACTATGACAGGAACATCATCAAATTAAAAGCACAAAATGAATACAGATCCACCATCCAACAGTACGAGCCTTGAGTTTGTTTTTCAGAGAGGTGCACCACACAAATATGCACATTAGCACTCAATATGGTCATCAAATCTTACCTTTATGCATTCTCACATATTATCAGCATTTGGGACCAAATATGAGGTGAAAGAAAAAGAGGAAACATAAAGTATCGTCGTCTATCTGTGCAGCGTGGGAGAAAGTTAGAAGGTGCGTTCAAGGACCGTCAAACAAAGAGGGACAAGTCGCCGGTTTAGCTTAGTGTTAGCAGTTTACAGAGTGCAAGTGACTGGAGTGAGTTGTGGCTGACAGCAGCTCCTGTGTGAATGTTTACTGCATGTGTTCTTCGCTTGTTAATAAAGTAACTGAAGTGCATCAGCGACATGAGTCCAGGCGGAAGTAACGTTACATTGATGAGACACTAGCCACCGCAGGAAGTACGCCGTCACTGTGAGTCTATGTTATGTCATATTTATGTCTAAAATGTCATATTTTCTATTATTATGTCTACTATACTGGGTAATGCAATGTAAAGGTGACGATGGAGTGTTAGTTCATGTGTTATTTTTAATGTTGTAAACAGGTTTTGTAAGCTCTAACTATAAAAATATTCCATTTATAAAGAAGGAAATTCACTTATCAAGGTCAGGTCTGGAACCAATAAGTAAGTCATCAGCAGCATAGACACATAAGTTCCACACACAAGTTGTCCTGCCTCTTCTCGTGCATTGAAAACTCAAAAGCTGCAAGATTTCTTTGGAGACGTACTGACTGATCATCTGGCCCTGTGGCAAGAAGTCGCAGTGGACGATGCCTCTCACATGGAATAATGGGATCAACATGAAAAGTCCTGGAACTTTTCTGACACGTCTCTTATGATGTTGTGTACCCGAAAAATGATCATCAATCTGTTCTCTTCAGGTGAAATCACTAAACATTGTTGTTGTAAAGACTACAAAGGGACATACAAAAAACCCAGAGTTCAACCAGGATGTTTTGTTGCTTCAAATGTACTTCAAAAACCAAACAAAGAGGTTGAACCGCTATCTGGTATAATGTGTCGTGAGATGTCAGCATATCTCACGGTACACTCTATGTCACCACAACCATGTTCTCTTTATACTTGTATGATGATTAGGAATGTATGGACGATATGGTCTAACTTTTGTCACAACAACCTCAGAGAAGCAGGGTGGCACGCACTAAGTGTCCAGCAGGCATTTGCCGACTTCGGGAAAAGACCATTAACAGATGCTTAACCTAAAACTGCGTGAGGAAAATAAGCTGCTGGTATGTAACTGATGAAAGACATGTTTCTACAGTATTTCCTCCGAGACTATAGATTTTCTTCAAAGAAGGGAGCCATGCATCGGTTGCTGATATCTTGAACACAATTAGTGAGGCATAGGTAGCAACAAATCACCGTCACTTACTTAGGCTAATTGATTTCTAGTTGTTGTAATTATGATCAGTTTGTTGTGAGTCAGAACATCAAGCAGTGGCTGCAGGTTTCATTTAGTCACACTCAGTAGGCGAGCATCGTGGTGAAAAAGGAGCGACCCAAGATCTCTCTCATCTATCCCTCTCCCTCTCACACACACACATACACATGCACATACACACACTGATTGGTTGGCTGAGCTTGAGTGGTTTCTCACCAAATTTGCAGGGACGTGATTTGGCATATGGTCCTGCTATGGCAAGGCGTGTGAACAGGATGGTGTGAATGACTGGAGACTCAGCAAGGTACAAGCAGCACCTTCTGTCACCATCTCCACTGGCATGATCAGCCTCAGAGCAATCGTCGTTTTCTGGGTCATCAAATCACACTGCTTTTACTAATGGCTTGATCTGCACAGGCTTATTTCATGTCACTCGTATGTCTTTGATGGAAAATGGAGAGAAGCTAACATTATTGCTCAGACTTAGATTCACTGGGAAGATTTTTTTTTAAGCTGGAACAAAAGACTTGATTACGACGAGGATGAAACAACTGCCCTTTGACAGAGGCATCATTTCTAATATTAAACACCAAACTAAATTTAAGATTGCAGTAGCAGGGAGAAGTCACGTTTCATGATGAAGGAAAACAAGTTTGAAAGCAGGGCTGAGTCAAATTAAGACACCATTCACCTTCAAGCTGTCATTTTGGTGGCATAGTGAGCAGAATTGATCTTTCTTGGCTAATTGTCTACCAGGGCAGATGAGGCCTCTATAGATGTTCTGTAGAGGGAAGTCCTAATGCACTGTGGGAAAGCACCCCGGGTCTTTGGAGAGTGACAGGCGCTAACACACACTTGTGCAGTGTGCTCTGAATAATGCAAATGATGTCAGGCCTTGCACACATCTACCTAACAAGACTCTGGTGGTCTCACACGACATCATCTTGATCTGTGACAAATCCCAGTGTGAAACAAATTAAAACAGTATAGGATTTTTTTTTTTTTTCTGAGGTGGACCACCATTGCTGGCTTGTGTACCATTAACCTCGTATTCCACCACAAAACAGTCATGATTTTTTTCATTAATGTGTGTTGCAAAACCAAAGCCACAAACTCTGAAGCGCAGTCTGGCTAGAGTCATACTTTGATTTAGTACGGGTGTGTTTTTTTGTGAAGTGATGGGACAAAAAAACTAGGATTGGAGGCCAGCAGGGGCCGCAAGAGGGAGCTGAAATTGCGCCCAAATCTAGCTCCTGGCCTAGTGTGAGTACATACACTCACTTCATTGACAGGTTATATCCAATTTGGCCTTTATGCTGTAGTGTTATTGGCAGAGTCCATTCATATCCTGCTTTTATTCAAAATTGAAAGATGTTTCTTCTTTACACAGCCATGACTCATATCGCTATTGGGCTACACTGGATAAAAAAAAAAAAAAATTATGTCACGTTAACCTTGTAGTGTAAATCCAGCCTGAGTCTCCATTCAGACAAATAAGATGGAAATTTACAACCTTTCCCTAGGGAAAAGTACATCAGAATGTCACTCAAAAGTCAGAGTTCCTACTTGTGAAGTCAGGGTAAAGTGTTCCAGCCTTATATATAAAAAATAAAACAAGAACAGCCAAGCAGCACAATTCAGTTTGTCATTTTACGGTTTGGAGACTGACTGGTGGACAGCCTGTCCAGTCTGACTGTAGCTCAGCACTATTATATATTTTATTATTTTCAGTATATACTATATTATATATAGTGGTTATGCCACTTCTTTACCACTGCGGTTGATAGTTGGATGGAGGCTTTTCTCAGTTTTGTTAATGAAACTGCCAAAAATGTCATATTGTACCAAACTCATTGGAATTGTGCCTGGTGGAAATTGGGTTTTATAAGCCAGGGTTCCTGGGCTTCTCACTACTGCTGCTCCAGTCATCCGCTCTCGATCGGATCAAGGCCTTTATCTGCAAAGTCGGAAATTTGCCAGCAGGGACGGAGGCTGATGATATGTGCCAGACACACACACACACACACACACACACACACACACACACACACACACACACACACACACAAACACACATACACTCATGCCATGGTACAGCCAAAGGGGTGAGTCATACTACAATTGGAGGACTGATCTGTGAAAGTAATATTGTTCATGTAACAGAGACATGTAACATGGCAAAAAAACCATCAAGCAAACAGTCGTGGAGAACATTGCAAGAGAACAAGTCCTGTCCTTTCTGCAACCTCCAAGCCACACATTTTCTGCAGTGACAGATAACAACATGCCATTGTAGCGCTGAATGTGATGATGCTTTGTCCCTGTGCACCTCTTGTGGGGGATTGGTAAGCATAACAAGATGATATGTTGTGCTGAACAGTAGTTGTAGTGCAGTTCCTGCCTCCCTTGGGTCATATGGGAAGCTTCAGCACCGTAACTCACTAAAGGCCATTTTTTCACACCACAACATGATGAGACAATCCATGCATGATAATGGTGTGTGATTCTACAAGCAGCAGGGACGCTATTAAGTCAACAGAGTTTCAGGCTGCCAATTGATGTACCCATTTTGGTGTGTCTGTCATTACATGATTTCCATTTGGCTGGTTTCTGACATTGTGACCCTGGAGTTGGACATACCAATGACAAAGTGGGCGCCACCGCTTTTAATAAAGTATGAAACAGGAAGTGTTAAAATGTAATTATTGGTCTAATGCATGAGATGTGATCACACAGGCTCGACCGATGATGAGGACATCATCTCCCATAAGACTTCACATTGATAATTACAATAACATTAACCTTTGCCTTGTTAATTCAGGCCCTCATAGCAATTCATCTCAGGTTAGAGACCTATCAGAACAATTCTTCACACTGGTTTTGTCAGATGGGAGGGGAAATACTGAGGCATTGTGGACAGAAATCATGCCAGAACAAGCTCACTCTGTTTATTTCAAATGAATTAACATGGAGTGTCATATTTGTATGAGATAATAACCAAGATGGTAACCAAGTCCCATGTGGATGTCGTTTTATGTGGGAGAGTTTCAGACATTTTTCAGTCAATATCATATATTACTATATACTTTATTGTACAATATAAGAGAATAAGAGTTTCCGCCATACACAAATACAAACAACATGTTCAATTGTCTATAGTGCTGCTAATTTTCTAAGGACTAATCTTTCGACACATTTTTCAAATAGTTGATTAATCTAAACAGCTAATTTTAAAAAAATGCTGTTTATTTCATTATTTTGTCCATTTTTATTTTGAATACAACTCAAGGGCCAAAACAGAAAGTGTCACCTAACCGTACCAAATGTAAATAATATAAATAACTTTTATGAGAAGCTAATTTAGTAAGCTGTTGTGTATGCACGATACAGGCATATGCATCTGCTTTTCAATTAGACTATGCCATATTAGTCAGAGTTTGAAATAGCCTACTACCTCAATCAGGGTATTCAATTAAAATTCAAAAAGGTACACATACAACATTTGTTGTCAAGCTGATACAGGATACAGCCTGGAGGTCAGAGTTGTGGCTAAAGTTGCTAATAAAGAAGCTTTCGTGTGGAATACGCCTTGTGGTCTGTTTCGAACCCACACATACTGTAGATACAGCAGAACCTTGGTTGGCATCATTAATCCGTTCCCTTCGTTATTTCCTGAATTCAGTCGGTTTTCTCACCACTTATGTCTGCTTTTGTTTTGATCACAGCTGCAAAATAACCCATAATGGAGGCAAAGACAGTTGCAAGTGCCAACACTTGATAGGTGAGAACCACTACTGAATTTAAGAAATAACTCATGACAAAACACAAAAGGTGGTGTCCGTATTGATCTCGTTGCCACATCGTCTTCTTTGTCAACAATCACGTCTTCAATGATGATGATAAAAGTAACCCTACATGTTAATTTATCTCATTTATCATTTGTATGTATTTTGAAAAGTTTTCTGCACGTAAAACTACAATTTGCGTGAACATTTCAGAGACTTGTGGTGTAAGATGTCATCGATGGACAATGGAGCTGACTTCAGGTTCCCGTTTCCTGTATTGGCTAGCTATATTAGGCTGCTAACAAGGACGTTTTGTGATCAAAAATAATAAGAACAGAGTTGAGTTGCGCTCACGCAGTGTATTGATAACATGACAAGACACAAGCCACATTGTAGGCAAATCGGAAAATGTACACGAACAATGGCAAGATTTTTATAGAAATCTTCAACTTTAACCGAATGTTAACTGAACAACACGCTAACCGGGGTGTATGCTAACCAAAATAAATCAAACTTTACAATGAAATACTTTATATAGACGTCCAGTTTGGGAGTATGCATGTGCTTGTGCATGAGCAACTCAATGGCTCCCATCAGGATAGGTATAGAAAATATAGGAATCCATTGAATGTTCTTTTTTAATTATATGTTGTTTTTTTTTTTCTTTGTAGGATAACCTACAAACTACTCATGACAACGGGCTCGGAATTTCTACGGTTGGAAAGCTGATGTGATGTGTCATTATCCATTAGGCATCCACACAATGTTCCACGTTAAATGGTGGGAAAGCAGTTCCATTGTCAAAACAATCACTCATACTTGGCACTGCACAGTTGCATGATTTAGCATGAGCTTATTTACCAGCCAGTCATGCCTGGTTGCCTTCCTGGGTTTTCCAATCCTGATAGAGTGAAACAATGAATCTCCATGTCACCGATATGAGTACAACTAACAAAAGTAAATCATTGTAAGACAGTATATCTTTTGTTAACTGTATCTTGAACTTTCAGCTCTTAGTTGTGTCAAAGCTAACAATTACAAGGTATCATTATGATTCAGCAAGATTATTACTGTGGAAAAACATGACTAAAAGAGACCCATTGATGTATGAGATGCGTTATATACTGTATAATAAAAAAGCTTCGTTTGCTAACTATGGTCAGCATCTTAGAGCTCAGAATTCATCATGAGAATTGCACGAAACATCTTTGCTGGTTTAACCTTTTGGATAATTAAAATGACACCTAACTTAATTGCCATTAGATTATGACCGATTGTAGCGGCGTGTTGGAGATTTAATTAATCAATTAAGTTATGACACCATGCCACATCATGCGTACATGCGCACACTCACTAAACGGGGACATGCACTTATTCATTTCCCGAGTGGGGATTGCTGCATGTATTTACAGTTACATTGTTTCTTTATCAAAACAAATAAATTACAGTTGGACCTCGGTTTTCGTACACTCCGGTTTTCGTAGGATTCGCTTTTTGACAAAAATTATTGCCACAAATATGTCTCGGGTTTTGTACATCGTCTCGGTTATTGTACAGTCAAAGAGTGTCCAAACAAAGCATACATGCGTTGGTGACTCTGAATCTCTGTGAAGAATGAATAGTGGTTCTTTTACAGTTGGGACAGACAGATTCTTGCCTGAGAATCTTTTAATCGTCTTTATTAAATGTGTGGGTGGTTTATTTGCTCATAGAACGCACACAGAGTGATGAAAAACTGTCTCCTTCCTTCCTCCTATCTAAGCGTTGCACTGTGCACTGATGAAGTGTTGAAGCACATCATGCATTTGTGAGTGTTAAAGGAATGTGTGCTTTTTTTTAATTTAGGCTGCAAAAAAAGTTATAACTTTGATAAAGAATGTGACAAACACTATTGATTTCAAGAAAGAACTCGTACCAAAGTACGAAGGTAGCATCTGTTACAATAGTATGGTAATGTAAAGGTTCTTTAGTTATTAACACAGGTTGCAGGGGAACGATTTAATGGGGACACATTACTACGGCCCTGTGAAATCTGTTTTATTTTCCCCAAATTCCATTTTATTTTCTTTTTCAAATTTTGTTTTTTCCGTTTTAATATTTTAGAATTCCGTTTTTTTACCTTTCACACTTATCTAACCAACACTTTTGTGTACTTTTGTGACAGTAAATAAAATGTTCCTTTATTAAATCCCAAAATCCTGACATTTACTGTTGCAATACATCGTTAGACAGTTTTTCCAAGTATTTCATAAACGGATGTAGCTTGGCTAACTTTTCTAATGGGATGTCAGCCTGTGCACACATTGCTACAAAATCCTCAACAAACTGTAATGCCGGTGCTTGTGGTTAGGAAGACGCAGTCACCAATGCAATTCCAATTGTGTTATTAATGTAAGATATTTACAATGTGACGCTCTGATTTTGAAGGCCGGAAGTGTGTTGTGTGTGTTGAGAATGTTTGTTGACTGTTAAAACCAACTGGGTGCATGAATAAACATGCCTCTCATCCTTATTTGACTCAGAACTTGCACAACGGGCATCCTAAAACACTTGCTTCCATTAACAAGTGGTAAAAGACAATACGGTGTAAAAACACTCATGTAGCCTGAGTTGCACACACATGGGCGCACCAGCTCTCGCTCCGCTAAACTAAGCTACCCCAGCTAGCTTCCATTCACGCTCCATAAGAGCAGTTTCAAAGTTTTTTCACATCGCCGTTTCGACATGTTTAGTTCGGGACGGGTTCATGTTTTGTGATGAGATTCCACCACAATTCAGTGGTCAGCCAGGAAAATACTTACTCACACAAGCATTCCTTCTCCTCAGAATGACAGCATTTAACGCAAATTATGTCAATTTCCGTGAGATTCCGCGTTTAAAACTAGGTTCCGTGATTCACGGAAATCATAGGGCCCTACATTACTGAAAGTGAGCCTGACGACTATGTGTAATGATGGTGGTACCTGCTTCTGAAATGTACAATAAAGTTCAATTGTACAATATATATAAGTATACAGCTCTAACTGTCCACTCCTTGGAGTTAAGTTTGTAATGAACTAGAATGAAACAGCGTCCGCGTGGTTCTTTCGTGCCTCCGCTCCTCCCTCCACTCATCACCGTGTTCACCAACTAGTGTCTTAAAGAAAGGTAAAAGTGATGCTGAATGTTCATTTATCCACTTCATTTGTTATATTTTTCATTGTTTTCTCCATGTAAAACTATAGTTTTTCTCCGTAAAATGTTTTGTGTTCATATTTTTGGGTGTCTGTATAAGTAATAAGCAATGACATGATAGACTGGCCACTAAACTGAGACAGTATTTACCCTGATAAAGCTGCGGGTTATGGAAAAAAAAAAAAACATTCAAATGGAAATGTGACTGACAACATTAAAAACTAATCACATTAACATGAACAATTTACATGACTTTTCAATCAGCATGATGATTGTTTGCTCTTCTTGACAAAGGCCAAATGAGCTAATGTGTGTGGGTTGGCATGTTCATGTTTTATTGGTAAGCACTTGCAACAAACATTAACAATAATGATCCCGTGGATAGCAGGGTCGGGTGTGCATTCAGCACAACATGCCCTCTGATTTTTCCCGATTTGCATGTAGATAGCTTTATTAATGAATAAAAGTCAAGTTACCTGATTGCATGGCAAAGTGGAGAATCGATTGGCAAGCATGAATAATTATAAAGGGCACACCCCTGCTGCTTAACGCAGCTTGAAAACCATATCCCTTTCAATATTTGGCTCACAAAAAACCCCTCTAAAATGTACCACATGCTGGTATGCTACGCACATTTAGCACATTAATGACCTTTTAAAAGACCGAAGGGTCAAAGTTTTTGTTTGTATCTAAAAGTCAAATAATGCAATTCCCAAACCTTGTAAGAAAACATTGTTCAGAATTTGGCTTCACACCACCACCAAATGGAATGGTGCGGTCAAAGGATTAGTTTCTGCACAAAACGTAACCTCATCTAACCTAACCTTGACCTGTTTGGTTATGATGATGACATCATCATCCACACCACTCCCCCGTCACTGTGTTTCAGCGTTTCTAAATTGTGCTGACGACCGTTTTAGCCACATAGTTGAAACAACCCTTAACCACAATAATAAACATTATCCTGACGAACAACCATTCATTTAATACCTTTAATTATTAGTGTATTAAATGATGATGATAATGATTGTTATTATTGCTATTTTGAAGGCTAAACTTTTCTTGTATTACTTCTTCTATTTCAGGTTTGTCCAAACTTTTTCCACCGTGGAAGACATTTTATTTGATAAATTTGACACATTAAAGATGCTAAAACCAATTCAGTGAAGGTCAATATACTCTAAGCTATCTGAACAAAATGTCATCTTAGCTTTGGGTTATAGGCGACAAAGGGAATTAGTGTAATATCTAACAATATATATAATGAATTTTATTTTTAGAATATGTCGAGGGACAACAAAAAAACAAGCTTGTCCCTGGACCACACTTTGGACACCCTTGTTCTATTGGCTCTCCTTTAATAGCGACATTTTTGATCTCCTTAAAATCCACACTGGGCCTTTCCTCTACATTCTTCCTTGCATTCTAATAGGGCCATAGCATCAACATAGCATGATTGTACTTTGATAGTTTCAAGCCCACTTCACGAGCGTATGCCGTGTCTGCTAGTCCTGGTGAACTGAATCAGGCCATAATGGCTTCATTAAAAATCACCAAGACTGCAGACAGACATTGGGTGGAGTGATTAGTGTGATAAGCAGGCGATATGAGCTTAATGGAAGAAGAGGTGGTTCACCAAGATTAAAAGCCTTTTCCACATCACTGCCATTTTCCCTCCAATTCAGCAAATCACTTAATTGAATTTCTTTTAATTTTCTTTTTAATTTTCTCTACAAAACCCCTCTTGGAATTGCAACCCCAAGATGAATGGCGGACTGAGGTACAAATGTGAGAGGTATTTTATTAACTCTTGGGCCACAGTCTGACAAATGGTGACGTGGTCATTTACGGAAAATGAGATCACTCCAGAACAATCAATATTTTGCTAACAAATACTGAATCTAAAAAAACAACAACAACACAATAATACCGTACAGTTAAAGTCTTTGTTTTGCCGCTTTTACTAAAATCTAAAATAAGGAATTTCATTACTCATTAACTAAGCATACGCCTCCAGACAGTTATTTGTGTCATGAACAGACAACAATGTTGTTAAATGAAGCAGCCTCTCAGGTCAAACAAAGAGAGAACTCGGGGTGAAGGCCTTTTGTTGTACAAATGTGTTAAGTATTATTATTACACCTTTAGATTCAGTCTATTAGCGCAGTGCATTTATAGGCTGATAGCGTCTCATAGAAGGCCTTCTTGACACTTTTACTTCGTAAAGGGCCGCGGCGACTGCTTTATATGTTCTGTACACCCATCATTCTAGGCTCTTTGTCCATCACCCCTTGTAAAGCCCAGCGCTGTGACCAAATACCGTATATTGCTTTCATTTTTTTAATACAATTTGAAAACCTTTTAAATTGTGTGATCATTGACTACTTCTTCTGTAGCAGTCCAAAGAACCAGCAAGAAAGTGCTAAAGAGAAGCAATAGCCTTTACAAATACAGTATGTCTTATAACATTGTTCAATAATATTGCATTTTGGCCGAGTGGTTAACATGTTGGCCACAAAGTCAGGAGATTGGGAAGACCTCGGTTTGAATCTCCGCTTGGGCATCTCTGTGTGGAGTTTGCATGTTCTACCCAAGAGAGCATGGGTTTGCTGAAAGTTAAGTGAAAGTTAAGCTTGTTTGAGTAAGTGAGAACAATGCATTTGCTGTGTCTCCCCCAGTATTTTTCCATCAGTCACATGTGTTGTGCGACTCCGATTGTGCTATGTGAGTGTGTGTTTCATGGAAGATGAGCGTGTCCTGAAGGTCCCTAAGAAGAAGTTAGTAGACCCACAATGCACTGAGCTATTAGACTGAATCTGGAAGTGTACTACTACTAATAATAATATCTAACACTGTAATGACACATTACTGCTTCAGCCCGTTTATCCAGATCTTTGTGATTTGGTGGAAAACAGTTTAGTATTTTTGGTGTAATCAATTATCAGTTTTACTGTGTCAAAATGCACAGTACTATACAAGCTTGAAGCAATTAAGAATCAGCTGTACTGTGCCTAAACAAGTAACACTATGAAGTACAGCAGGCACGTATAGACATGCTCACACGCAGTCACAAAGGACACTTATTAAAATCTTGAAAGGTCCTCTTTACAAGTTCCATTAAGAAATTACCTTCGTGATGACTTCAGAGGATGAGCCACTACTGAACAGCTGAGCTCTCTGTCAGCAGAGCCTCTAGACAAGAGCATGTCTGAGGGCCCAGTGATGATGTGACAGGCTGAATGTGGTTATGGTCCAACCCCTGGCTGCCTTCTGAGGCAGACAGGGTGAATGAGGTTCTATCAAGCTGTGTTGGGGGAGCTAACAAAAAAAGAGGCTCAAAGCCCTTAAGAAATCTCTTTCTGTCAGATGAGGATGAAAAGTGTCTGTGCTCATGCTCGACGATGCTCACACTTTAACGTCATTCACTTTGTCTTGGCAGCTGACGTAAAGTGGGCAATTATTTTGTATTGTACTTTTCTTTAAAACAAGGCTTGTGTATAAAATGAGTTAAATAAACAGTGCGGTACAAACACATCTGAGGACACTCTGCTCAAAGAGGCTGTGTCAGAGAAGCACTGGAGAATGGAGACGGTTCAAGTGTACTCCGAGCCCCGAAGCTCATGACTCATCACTGTCTATTTCCATTCCACCCTTTCTGTGTTGTACTATACACAGCACTGCATCAAGCACATTTGGGAGAGGCTGGCAGATGGCACGTTTAATATTTCTTAGACTTTGCTCTGCTTCTCTTTTGTTTCATGAGACTGAACTCCACCTTCATCATTTGTAATTTAAGGAACAATTTGACAGTATGTATAACTGAACTTCGTGCTGCCACATCTTGACTCATAAGGCCGTTTAGTTTCCCAAAAAGTCCACATGAGTCATTGGAGCGCGATGTATATCTCGCTCTCTCTCTCACCGACTGGATACGAGAGGCAATATATACATTTCTTACCCAATTAAAGAAGATCATAATGCTCAAAAATAATAAAGTCTCCGTAGAACCTCAAAAGGGATTCAAGCTACACATTCACAGTTAAGCTTCCCCACAATGATTATTTTCTTCAAAGCCTCTCCAATTTTCACATTGCTGTAATAAAAATATACATTAAGATGGTTATTCATTCTTGTTAATGCAACAAATGGGATTTATCTCATTTACTTTAATTTCTTCTGACATTTCTACTACTGCCCGAGACTACTGAATAAACAGCAGTAAAATCAATCAAACTTTTAGCTTCTAAATTTATGGATTATATGGGAGATGGTAAACATAGCACACGGCAATCCAAACACTCCACAACAGTCACATATGAAATGAAGAAGAAAATATTGAGTGGAGATTCAATGTTTAGAATTGAAGCACGCCAGAATCTTACAATTTGGCAGGAATACTTACAAAAGGTTGAACTTTCAAAAAATCATAGGTTTGACCATGCATCAACGCTTCTTAAAACTTTTCATACACCCCTCGTACAATCCGTGAATTTCCACAAAGTAGGATTCCTTATTTATGAATCCAACATTATCATAGTTGAAGCATAGAAAACCCATTTATGACATTCTAAATACGTTTAATATTATTAGAGCTCTCCAGACATGAAATAATACCCCTATAGCCACCTTTACACTTGTATTACCCAATATACATCCCTATTTTAAAATACCTATAATTTATTCCTATGATTATAATATTTTTATTTTTTTGTGTGCATGTTCAATGATGTATGGGAATTAAATTTATGCTCTTATTTTCTTTTCAGATCAATTATTTTGTTTGAAATTTGGCGAATACAAGACGTTGTGTCTTCTATCCCTCAAGAAAAACCAGTTGCAAGGCGGCTTGAGAAGCTCGTGGCAAATGCAAATACTGGCGCCTATATTGAATTTTAAATACAATTCCATGCTAAACACTTTCTTGTCATATTCATTTCTTATAAGAAGTACAGTTTAGAAATCAATTACAAGTACTTAGAAATGGGGAGTTACTTTTCAATCACCCTGTGGTAGACATAATAAAAAAAACAAGCCGTTTAAGACTCATAATTAGACTCATACTCGTGTGTGTTGCTGGTAATGTGATCCGGTATTAAGGGAGCTGAGTTGGGCGAGGACAGGAAGTGACGTCGGGGTCAAGTCTGGTCTAGTGTCTCAAACAACATTACAGTAACATTAGGCAAAAACGTCTGCAAAATGTGCTAAAATATGCAGATTTTTTGACTAATAAAAGGCTCTATTCAACCACAAAACAGCATGAGTTATTCATTCACGGTGAGAGCGAAGAAGTGAAATTTGAAGCGCAAAGTGGTGAGGGAATACTGTATATGACAACTGCAATATATATAATATAAAAAAATATACATATAAAAATATACAAAATATAAAGGTCGAGGTTTGTTGTCTTTAGATGAGAAAGCAGCGTAACTGCAACACAACTCAAAACTCAAGATAAAGTTGTCTTAAAACTTAAATCTGTCTCCTAGCAGCTCAAATGGAAACCCATCATACTCTTCATATTAAATATGGAGTGCTCTTAATCCCATGACACTACTGTAAACACAGATACTCGATGAATTCATAAAGTCTTCAGCTTCACTTCAAAATTCAAAAGACACTGTTATCTGATTAGAAAAAGGCACACAGCTCGTTGATTTGTTTTGGAACAAAAACTAAAGGAAACCAGGGTCCTTGAATTGCAACTCAGTGATACTTGAAATATATATGTTTTTTTGTCTCAGTTCTACACTGTCTGCTTTAGCTGTGAGGAAGCCAGGAAAGCAGAGGACATGTGAAACAAAAGCTACACTATTTTAGCGATGCAGGTTGAACAGGGGCAGACTCTGGTGTGCTGTGAAAGTTGTGCACATAAATAGTAATTCAGTGCTTCAGGCCATGACAACAGAGGAGTGTACTGGGGACCTCTCTGCAGGACGACAGCTTTTTAACTGCTTCCCCTGAATGAGAAATAGGGACTCCAGAGTGATAAGAAAAGGTTGGGGAGCATCAACTGTTCTCTTTAATAAGTTTGTGAGAAAGATGAATTTGGGAAGCCCCTTTTTGCCCAGCATAGCAATTTTCCTGTAAAAGCAGGTGAATTTCATGTAGGCACAATTTGAATTTAAGACATACAGTATATAAGACATAATATAGACTCGCACATGTTAGCATTGTTGTTTTTCCTTCTTTACTTCCGGTTTCTGTAAAGTACTTCCTGCAATGGCTATTGTTTCATCAATATAACATTACTGAAACCTAGTAACCATTGTAGAATACAGCAACATGTCTTTGAATGCGTCTTCTGAATGCCTTATATTTGTATTTTAGTTCATTTAGCCATTTCTATGCTTGAAAATGCTTAATTCAGGCCAAAAATACGCTACATTTTTTGACTAACAGGCCATAATCAATCACAAAACAGCGATGATTTATCAATATACTGTTGTTTGAAAAGCCGTGATAGAGTGAAGGCACAAAATTCGAAGCACAAAGTGGTGAGGGACGAATTTACTAGTTTTCTTTGCATACTCAAATTCAGTCGGGTTAACACTTAAGGGGGCCCAAAGGGGGCTTGGAGTGATGGTGTAGGTGGACCTGGTTCCACCAGTGCAAAGAAAAGAAATAAACATTACCGAGGAGCGAGGAGGTAATATAAGACATTGGCCTGAGAGAGTATAATAGAAAGGGATTTGTTTTGTCAGCCTCTCATGGTGATAGAATGGCACCCACTCTCTTGTGACAGTGTGATATTGGCTTGGCACCAGCTTGATGAATGTATTAGCCACAAGTCAGACAAAACGCTGCCCTTCCAAGATGTTTATGCAGGCGCATGGAGACAGCCAGTTATAGTAATAGGAGTGGCGCTATTGTCTGAAATAGGTTTATGTAAAATGGCAGCCCCAATTCAAATTTTTGCAATTATTTCAAACGGAATGGCATGACTATTTTAGGTTAGCTACACTTCTGCTGAGAAAATAAGATGAGCATTTGGCTGGGGTGACTTTGTGGCACCCCTTGAGAGAAAGCCCCACAACATGGACTGCAACATCCTGGTGTTTTCTTGTGGAAAAAAAGTAAAGGGAGAGAGAGGAACATGAGTGGATGAACAGTGCCATTTCGGCGGGCAGGTGATGACCTGCCCCAGACCACCTGCTGTCCTGCCAGGGCCAAGCAATTAATGCTGCCTCCTCAACTGATTACCCCAGACAGCCTGGGGATACAGCAGGGAGCAGATAATATAAAAGAGTGTTTGCACCAAGCAATGCGGAGACAGTTCTGATGAAAGTTCAAGCTCGGGTCACATATTTAACATACACAGCCGTTAACAAAACATCACAAAAAGTAAGCCTCTTTGCCTAATTATTTTGCATTTGCATACTGATGCTGCATAAACACATTTGGTTGTCTTAAGGCTTTGTCAAACATGTCCACAGCTTCAGCATCCTCACCTTCACTGCACTTATTTTTACAATTTACAGGGATTAAATACAAACTTTCAGGCAGCAGGTGTTTTGCTTCAGGTGTAAACTTCTTTCTATTCTTGTTTATAACCGTCCCTGATAACTCCAGTGGAACTTCTAAGGTCAAATACAGTCCCTTCCAAAATTTGAGAATTTAGTCTATGGCACGGTTTGAATGGGTCGAGAAATGTGAAACATATGGAACTTTGAAACATTCCCCATTCATTTGCGGTGGGAAAAACATCACACGAATTGTAATGAACGAATACGCAAGAGGGCTTAAGATCAAACCCTGCCTATATGAGGAGATGCCATATGAGTGAAGCAATTTTGTGCAAAACGTATTGCGGAGCAGATAGATAGATGCTTGGTGCCGCTATTTATAATATAATGTTACTCACTCAAAACTGAGTTTTATTTTAGATGGAAATTCATTTTATACTTTAGCTTGCAAGTGATACCTTTCTTATGGTACCTTGATTGTGAGAGAGCACCTTATAATTCCTGAAATGTACTGTAATTATTTTAGCACAGACGTGGGCAAACCCTGGCCTGTGGAACATACAGTATACGGCCTGTTAAGTTTTTTAAATCAGGCCATTTTTCCAAATAATTTCTTTTAAACCTTTCACATTGATGCTGTAGCCGTCAACAGGATTGCAGTGCTATTTTTAAATCACATCATAAGTCCTAAACTATTGAAATTATTTCAATGGTCTCTAAAGCGAGAGACTCCACGCTTTCTAGTGATTCACGGGTCGTTACAGTAATCGTAGGGACTATGTCACAGCAGCTTCAGGAAGATGAAGATGGAAAGTAGAGTGGGTGTGGATATGTGTACAGAGCGGCTCAAGCCCATGTTGTACTTCCGACGACAAAGTGATATTATATATTCTGTGGGTGTTTTTTAACGTTTGTTTTTGTGTTTCGCTGTGTTGTTTGTCGTTCTTTTGGTGTTCCTTGATTGCAAAACACGTCGTCAAGGAAGTAAACACAGAGACGTTCACATAAAATTGATATTCAATGTTTTATTTCTTTATTCATTTACACTCTGAATGTCTGATTCTGTAAAAGCAAGTAAAATTCAATTCCGTTTTTTAAGGTGGTCCGTCATAACATCTTCAGCATGCAGTGATGCAAAGCAACCTCTGGATGCTTAAAGTGCGCCTGAAGATAGGGTTCCTTTGTAACCCAATGTGGCCCGCGAGTCAAAAAGTTTGGCCACCCCTGCTTAAGGAGACGTTGTTTTCGTGTTTGAAATGAGTCCAGTCACAAGTGTAAAATTAAGTCAAGTATAAAAAAAATCTATGTAACATTTCTGACATCAGGTGGCCAGAATACTACATATAACTTGCATTTCAATAGGTTTTGACTAATAAGAGACCATAGTCTACCAAGATATAGCGAGGGAGCGATAATCAAACCGCAACATTGTGAGGGACGGCTGCATTAAAATGCACCAATCTACAACCTTTATCACCTCGAAATGTGGCAGACTTTGTTTTTGAGCACAGCCTTGGGCAGAAACGTGCCCCAATCAACTCATTTATGTTTTGAAACGTAACATTGACTTTAAATGCACCAATGCCTGAAGCAATGCTCTGAGGCTGATACCACTCCCCTTTGAGATGGTCTGACCTATTCCCCCCTTATAACATGCCAGAGACTGCAATCACAAAGCAGCAGTGTAGGTAATCACTTCGGTGGTCTTGTCCCCTCTTCCCTGAGGCGAGTTGGAACTCGTCCATCATTGGGAACATCTCTCTTGCTTTTTTTTTTTTTTTTTTTTTTTTTTTGAAGAGTCAAGTCATGACAGTTCTCATATATAGTTCTCTCAAATTTGCATCGTAAGCTATTGTTTCTGTTTGAACCTCTAAAGTTGAATGCAACCATTTTAATTTCCATTGTTTGTTATGGGGAAAAACAATTTCCGAACATCCAAAACGCAAATATATTGAACATAAAAATAAGAATTAGAAAAACGGGAACATATTGGAAATCGCCAATTGTGTCGTTTGAACTTGAGGTTTTGGCTACATCTGCATTTGCCATGGTACATTACGTTATCAATGGTGACGTGCAGTTTTTCATGAGGCAGAGCCTCACCTGCATCATGATAAAATAAAAAATAACCTCAAATAAATTGTATTATTTGTCCATTGAACTGCATTGTAATTGTACTTTTTGTTTAATTCCAATCATTTTTAACCTTTTCCTAAGTTGGATCGTGGTGATCGTGGTGCGTGCAAGTTTCTGTTTGTCAGCACGTTGCCAATCATATAATGTTGCAGAAACATTTATTACACACCATGACTTTCTATGGCCCATGTAATGTATTTAATGTAAGCATGACATCATTGTTCATGTGCTCATCGGAGAGTAAAATATACAGAAATGCCATATGCGGAGGCTTGTGCAGTGCTCGCTTCATCCTGACGGAGTTGGGGGCGTGCGTGAGCTGGAAAGTGCTTGTCACTGCTGTCCTTCCATAGAGAGGAAACGCCAGTGTTTTTTTTTTTTTTTTTTTTTTTTACTGCTGTAGAGCAGCAAGTCAAATGCAAGATATTGTTATGTTCTGCTGTACTTCATACACAGTACGAATGAAAGGTAAGAACACAGATGTTTTTCATTTAATAAAGAAGAATTTGAAAATATTTTTTAACCAAAAAATAAGTCAATAAGTCAAACAAACTTATTTGACTTTGATTATCATCTTTTTTTTTATTATCCTCTTATTGATCAACCATAATGAGCATATATATAAAAAAAAAAAACTCCAGCCATGAACCTCACCATATATCACTGGTTTTCAACTATTTGGCTTTAAAAGGGTATGCTAAAAAAACATGTTTGTATTTAATCATCTTTTTTTCCTTTTGTGTGACAAATATTCAACAGACTAACTGAGCAACCACGTTTTACTGGTCATAAACATGAACTTGACACTACGTGTCACAAGCAGCTTTGACACAAAAGTGTGACAGTGCTGTGATTGAATTGGCTTTTAATTAACTGGCCTGAAAATGTCAACACTTCCTGGTTTGGAGAATCTGCTCTAACATAAAATGTACCATTGCTTGTATGTAATAGTAGTAGTTATAGCAGTAAATAGATTCAGTACAGAATTTAAAGTGAAATTGGAATACCAGCACTTTACAAGACTTATGCAAAGCAAGGTTACTTGAATGTCCCCGACATTATGGCTTAATATCAGCTCAAGTGAGTGACAGGATGTTGGAGTGGTCATAATGGTTTTCACTCACTATCTGTTTCTGCAGGCTATAGATAGACTACATAATTAATGGTGGTGATGAGAGCTCGGGTGGTAGCCCGTCTTTTTTTTTCCCTATATGCACATCTTGCTATGACTTGAACAACATATTGATTCGTATTTCACGTATAACAAAAAGGCTATGTTCACACAAACACCGACGTTTTCAAAAATAGACCTTTCCCCCAGTTATGTCTTTAAAAACTCTCCATCCCCACAAGTGGAGACAGTGCACATAAAAAAAAAACAAAAAAAACATTCACCGGGTCTCATGCACATTATGGCCAATCAGAAGCCTGAAAAAGCTACCACAGCTGACTCGGTCGTGCATCGACACCTCTGTTCATCAATACAATAATCCCTTGTTTAGGATTTGCATTTGTGTATTTTCAATAAATGTCTTCCAGACGTGTGGACAGGAAGTGACATCAGGGACTCAGAGTTGACTTTAAGCCGGATTACGGTCACAACAGTACCCCATGTTATTATTCAGATTATAATGATGATTATTATTGTGCCTGTTGTGAGATAATTCAAACCTGCGATAATTGTTGTTGATCAAGTCTGCTGCATATTACTAGTGACACCTCGTGGCCAGTGTAGATTGCAGGTCAGCAACGCCCTTAAACAGTATTTGTATTTTAGGTCAATTAGTCATTTTTATGCTTGAAAATACTTAATTTAAGCCAAAAAATATGTAAAAATGGATTAATATGCATTTTTTAAAACCAATAATAGGCGGTAGTCAACCACAAAAGAGCGACCATTTATTAATTAATTTTTGAAAAAGTGCGATACAGTGAGGGCGTGATTTTGGAACCGAGAAGTGGCAAGGGACGACTGTATAGTGAGATACAGTATTAGATGTACAATGATGTGTACATTATCTTTAAAGTCAGCGCTAAGAAGAAACTAAATGAATGTTTTATTTTTGTAATCGCCTTGCGTGCTACAAGAAGCCGTTGGTGGACATCAGCAGGGAGGGATTCTGAAGCTGAAGCCCATGGGACTCCGGAGGCAGCCGACAGGTACCTGCAGGCCAAGCGGTTTGCTGCTCTGGTGGTCACTGAGGCAAAACCTCGGACATGGGAGGAGTTGGGGGAAACCATAAAGAACGACTTCTGGACGGCTTTATAGAGATTCAGGACCACCATCTGCCGTCTCAGGAGGGAGAAGCAGTACGCTGCCAACACAGTGTATGGTGGGTATGGTGTGCTGCTGACTTCTAACTAGATGTTGTGGACCAGTGGAAGGAATACTTTGAAGACCTCCTCAATCCCACTGACACGTCTTCCACGGTGGTCTCTACTATCTCTAGGGCTAAGTTTCCCGAGGTGGTCATCCCCGTGGGTGGATGAGATCTGCCCTGAGTTCCTTAAGGCCCTGGATGCAGTGATTGTGCCTTGGTTTACACAACTCTGCAGCATCACGTGGACAATGGGTGCGGTGCCTCAAGATTGACAGACTGGGGTGGTGGTCCCCCTTTTTAAGACATTACTGGCAATAAGTCGGACTGCCCTTTGTCACTGATTCTGTTCATTACTGTGTATGGACAGAACTTCTAGGCGGAGTCTGGGTGTTGAGTGAATTTGGTTTGGTGGCAGCAGGATTGTGTCTTTGTTTTTTACAGATGAAATGATGATAGTTCTGCTGGCTTCAATGGGCCGTGATCTTCAACTCTCACTGGATCGATTCACAACCAAGTATGAAGTGGCTGGGATGGTAATCAGCACCTCCAAGTCTGAGTCCATGATTTTCACCTGGAAAAGGGTGGATGTGCCATCTCTGCGTTGGGTGATGAGATCCTGCCCCTGGTGGAGGAGTTTAACTACCTCACGTCTTGATCACACGTGAGGGAAGAATGGAATGTGAAATCGACAGGCGGACTGGTGTGGCGTCTGCTGCGATACATCCGTTTGTTGTGGGGAAGTAGGAGCTGAGCCAAAAGACAAAGCTCTCAATTTACCGGTCGATCTACGTTCCTACTCTCACCTATAGTCATGAGCTTTGGGTAGTGACCGAAAGGACAAGATTGTGAGTACAAGTGGCCGAAATGGGTTTTCTCCGACAGGTGACTGGGCTCTCTCTTAAGGTGAGAAGCACTGTCATCCGAGAGAAACTCAGAGTAGAACCGCTGCTCCTCTGCACTAAGAGGAGCCAGATGAGGTGCCTTTTGCATCTGGTAAGGATGGCTCCCGGACGCCGCCCTGGGGAGGTGTTCAGGGCACGTCCTACTGAGGAGGCCACAGGGAAGACCCATGACATGTTTGACTGGCCGAAGAACGCATTGGTATCCACCGGGGGGAGCAGGACAAAGTAGTCGGGGAGAGGGAAGTCTGGGCTTCCCTACTTAAGCTGCTGCCCCCGCGACCCAAAATCGGATAAGTGGAAGAAGATGGATGGATGGATGGCGTGTTATAAGACACACGCACGTGCCTCTACCGTTACATTAAATAAAACCAACACCCGTAAATCAATAACTTCATGTTCTGTTGTTAAATGAGCTTTAAAGACATGACGTATTAATGCACATTTCTTGTGCAAAATGGTCAGTCTTACCCGTCCACACAAATGCAGAAGCCAGATCTCCAAACTAGCTGGAGTTTTCCAGAGGCTCGGATTTTAAGAACACCAACCAGCTTGCCCAGCATGTGATGCCCAAAGAAGCGAGTGTTATGCAAAGAACTACTGAATATGTCGAGTATAGCAGTGAGGAGAATGTCGTCTTAAAACATGCTTCTTGCGGCACGCACTGGGTTTACTGTATTAACAAAAGGAGTACAGTGATACACACACACACACACACACACACTCCTTCACAGTTAAGGTCTCCATGAATCAGCATGGGGTGCAGCAGTGTAAAATTGTGTTCAGAGAGTGAAAGAGCTGCTTGGAGTTTGATGAGTCTCCTGTCCTCTTCTAAACCAATGGCTCGACCCACTCTGGCTTTATCACGGTGTGCCAGCCTACTGTTATCTGCGCTACACTAAATCAATTAGCATGTCATTAAGATAGCTGGTTCCAGCACAGTAAGCGCGGAGGTGGGAGTTGAACTTAAAGGGCATCATATCTGGGTGTCTGTGCGTTGGTGTGCAGTAGGTGTGTCTCGTATCGGCAGATTCTGTTGTGTACAGTAACAGCTAGATGTGGGGAAACCTCAACAACTAAAGAAGTCTTTCATACATTTCAAATTAAACGCCAGCAGCCTGCATCTTCTATACGTGCAAATCATACGTAGCTCCAATTGTTTGTTTCATTTTGAGTGCCTGTGCAATCTTTAATAACGTCCACAACAATTCCACTTGCTGTTATCACAAACAACTTTTCATTTATTCCGCCTTATCTGAGTAAAGATTGAATTCAGCAAAAATTAGATTTACATCATTTTCCTTCTCTTCATTTCACATAGGTACACAATGCTACAAGAATATTTTATGTGTTTCCCTCATGGTATCTCTTGGAAAAAAAGATCTATGATGAAATGTATTTAAGAATTATTAGAACTATTAGAGTCTTCTCACTCGGCTTTACTGTATGACAGTTTTTCACAATATATTAATGAATAAATCGTTCCTGTTTCATGGTTGACTATGGCCTATTACTCGTGAAAAAATGCATATTTAAGCAAATTGTATGTATTTTTGGCCTAAATTAAGCATTTTCAAGCACAAAAACAGCTAAATGAACAAAAATACAAATATAAGTGAGGTAGAGGACATACTGTACTCACGCATTCAAAGACAAGGGCCTAGGTAGGCGTACCTAACCTAGCATCACCATCATCATCATGGAAGAAGTTGCAGTATTTTCACAGGTTAGTGGTTGTGTGTAAGAACTGTGTGTGTAATTCAAATGTACACGTATGTACTGTAAGTATTATGACCATATATGTGTGTATTAAGCATATCAAATAAAACAAACCATAGGCTAGGGGTATTTGTGTCCGTGTTGCCAGAGATATGTTCTCCCCATACGTGCGTGTGTTTTTTCCGGTTTCCTCCCACATTCCAACAACATGCATGTTAGGTTAATTGGCGACTCTAAATTGTCCAATGTGAGTGTGAATGGTTGTTTGTCTATATGTGCCCTGTATATATGTGTCCTGCGATTGGCTGGCAGGGTGGCTCCAGCATACCCCCGAGACCCTAGTGATAATAAGTGGGGACTTGAGTACTTTTATCTCGGTAAGCATGGCAAAACACGCCTTTCGATGACGTATAGGTCGCATATATGCGACCGGATCGTTCAGACTGCAGTAGCATCGCATCAATATCGGGTTTATATGTGCATACAAATGAGTTTGCATTTAAAAAAATCTGAATTGTGCTGTCCACACTGACATGAAAAAATCAGATACAAGTCACATACGAGCAAAAAAATCGAAACTGAGCTGCAGTGTGAACATAGCCTTAGTTACTTTACACTGTGTTCCTGTTAATGATATACATTACTTCAAATGACAAAAGTATCAAAAGTATTGATATTTTTTATTTGAGAATCAATTTTAGAGCACAAAGATCTGGTATCAGAAGTATCAATATTTCAGTATCGATCTGCACATCACTAATATACGCAGAAGTTACGTGAAGTGGACCCAGATCACAGCAGTAAAAACCTAGCTTTGTTTTATGCAGCATCAGTTCTTATAAAAGGTGGAGGTTTTTTTTTTTTTTAGTTTTTACATTCACATTTCCAAGCGATTAACTTCTTTTTTCACTTCACATGTTGAATGTTCAAAAGTGAGATTGATTCTTTCAAATTCTGAGCAAATTGGGGGCCACTCTGCCTCCTGCAATGCACTGTGTCCAACATCAGAGGTTGCACTCTACTGGCTGCGGTAAAAAAAGTTTGTTCGTTGTGTAATGCAGTGTGGTGATTTTCTTAACTAAAGATATACAGAGGAAGTTAGCTCCACCACATGGAGGGGTCAATGTAGACTCCTGCAAAACACCCACAGTTGTGTGCTGCCAATTGCTTTAAACTTTTCTACAAGGGTTATGGACCAGTTTATTAAGAACTATCCATGTGTGCATCCATGTTGTTATATAATAAAAAGAAAAAACGGTATCATAGGGGTTGGTAGCACTAATGGAGCTGAGGCCCAATTTATTTTTTTTGGTTCAGGATGATGGTCAGCAGGACAGAAAAACAGGGTAAATGTCTTTGCTTAGATGTGTTTTTAAGGGAAGGTATATTATTTTATCTATGAAAACAACCTTTAAAAAAAAAAGTTTCTTTAACAAACTTGTTTATCACAGAGAACAGTGCCAAATAAGACATGAAGCTGCCGCACAAGTTTTTATCTAATTGCTCGCAAAATGACAACAGAATAAATTGAACAGTATGAAAGCAGAATTCAATAGAGCATCCCCTCTTCACAAACCCATACGATCATTGTGCTGTGATGAAACATGTTGGTGTTTGGACTTGATAGAGAGATAAAAGCTTTAATCCCCATTTTGGCAAAAAAAAAAAAAGATTTCATTCAAAGACATAATCAAATATTTCCTGATAAATGTGGAAAATACTGTCGCATTACTGCTTGCGATAAACTTTTCTTTATCTTTTACTGAACACACATTTAATCACAACCGCTATTCATCTACAGATAAAATGAAGTGCTAAAAGTTACAACATTTTAGAAATAACTTTCACCGGAATCAGTTCTGTAATTGAATCCATATCTTTTTAAATCCACCCAAAAGACTGAATTTCCTCTCGTTTTTAACTACACCAAGTGGAGGTCAGGGGAATCAGAGACCACACGTCATATTATTCAGAATGAGGCAGATAAAACCCTCAGATCATAAAAGCCATAAAATCCCCACTATGCAGCCTTGGGCCAGTGCCACTAATGTATCACACTACATAACATACATTAGGTGTTGGAGAAAAGTAAATGGCTGCCAGAGAAAATTGCAAAGGTACAATGCTGCCAAACAGAGAGGGTACAGTCTCGTCAGGTCAAACGGTGTGTCACATACAATGGGTGGAGGCGGAGCTAAATGTTTAGTCATGCTCTCAACTGTTGATTAGACCGCATCTGCCTAATGCTTCCAGTCACAGCGGAGGATTCAAATGTTGCAGTCTCTCACTTCAAAAGAGTAGCGGTGGCTTTGAACGCCATGCCAGTTGCACAAACCATCAGAGAGACATCAGCATCCTTGAGGCACGCATGGGGAAAATAGGAGTCTCCCACACTCGCAAATGACACCCTTTGGCAAACTCTGGTTGGACGATATATGGAGCTTCACTGCCTCCCTCAAATTCTTAATTTCACACCTAGATTATTATTGCTTTCAATTACAAGACCATTCTACCTTGGTGACCCCGGACTGGTTGCCAGTCAATCAGAGTCCATAAAAAGAAAAAAAACATTGACATCTAAGTCAGTGAACGGGAATCAATCCCACCCTGGCTGCACTAAGTTCAGCAGTGTCTACCGCTACACAAGCAATTACCCTCACATTACTATATTGTTATATTCTATTTTATAATTACAGTGGAACCGACGAACGTACGAAGAAACCGGAAACGTACGCTAACCAAATACATTTTTCACATATGAAAATAAATATAAAATATAAACAAATAAGTAATATAACAACATAAATATATGTATAAAATATATGTATAAATGTGTGTAAAATATAACGACAAAGAATTTGTGAGGTCAGATTTTTTTCGAGGAGGCATTTTTATGACGCATTGTATTACTCTTTCGAACGCATATTGTTTTGAGAAGCCAAACTCTTTACTTAAATGGCACCAGCTACTAAGCGGAACGACGTTCCTCGTCACGGAAATCCGACCAGAACTGGACCCTCTGCACCAAGTGGGGGAATAAGTCACTGTTGATGTAGTGCACTGCTGATGTGGATGTCATACAACTTCATGTGAAAAAATCCAAACTATTCCTTTAATGTCCAGAACACGTTTTACCTCCTTGCTGCAAAGACCATTTAATGATCAATCTTAACTGTGTAAGATCCTGAAACAACCTGCAGGATGTGAGAAATGCTAACTAGAGTGGTAGATTCCAGATAGACTCTATAGGTTGTTGGATCAAACTGAGGGTGTTTGCAAGTGCCTTTATGACAGCTTTACTAAGCTTTGATTGACACCATCTTCGAGAAAGTACTTATCTGTATATTACTGTGGATATACTTTCAGAATTGTAAATAACTCTAGAGGTGTTATATTCCGTCTCTCATATGTACGTATAATTATGGTCAATTTAGTTAATTTATTTGACAGACCATTCAAAAGAATATTACTGTAAAGCCATAATTTTGCATACGGCTCTTGTACTGGTATATGTAGATGAATGGGAGACACTGTGGGGAAGGATGTTATTGTAACAACACAGCTGCTCAAAATATGGCTCCCCTGAAACCATTTGTGTTCTTCAAGGCTATATTTCATTCATTTAAGCAGCAAACATCAGAAGCATAAGTTGATTACCAGTTTAGCGCTGCAACAATACAAATATAATTCATTTTTTCGAAAGGTGAAGCCCAAAATATAGACTAATATCAACAACCATCCATCTTTCTCCGCCACTAAACTAATAACCATTCACAGAATCATACAAAACACACCATATTGTATTTGTCCCTGACAGTCGCTTGGCATTTGTCACAAATCCCTTTTAAATCTCCAGCACAGGTTTAAGATTTAGTTTACTATCTCTTGTCTACAAAGATTATCTGATCATTGAAATGAAAGCAAAATTCATGTCAACAGATTATTTGGAAGCATTACAAACACAGCAGAGTTTTTACTGTTGTTAGGTGCAATCTTTACACTAGGTTGACCACATTTTGATTACCGATGTTATATTATTATTATTATTATTGTTATTACACTTTTAGATTCAGTCAAATAGCCTAGTGCATTGTGTGTCTAATAAACTCTCATAGGGGCCTTCAGGACACACACACAGCACAATCAGATTTGTACAACACATGTGGCAGATGGAAAAATACCGGGAGACACACAACAGATGCATTGTTCTCGCTCACTCACTAAGTTTCACTTTCACACAAACTTAACTTTCACTCTCTAGAGGGGCTCGTCAACTGCTATATAGATTCGGTGTACTTTCATTCTGTGCTCTTCCTCGATCTTCCTCAGTGACAAGAGTCCAGCGCTGTAACCAAATATATTGTCCTTATTTTTTAATACAAGAACCTGAGAACCTTTTAAACTATGTAATAATTGAGTACTTCTCTAATAGCAATGGCGTTCCAAGAACCTGGAAGGAAAGCTAAGGAAAATAAATAGCCTTTAAACCGAAAACCAGGACACCAGGAAGTTTATTCAAATCTGCTATAATATCAATACAATATACCTCCTCTGTTTGGATAGAAGATATTACAAAATGCTATAGATAACCAAAGACACAAAGAAAATCCAACAACGATCGAACCAAAAATCATCACAAATGATGGTCAAATGCTTAAGTTTCAGAATGTAACCAATATTTTCGGGTAAAACGTGCCCTCGAAAGATGCAAGAACGTGGTCATTTGAACAGCCGTTGTGCATGACGTCCCCAATTGTACGAGACTGCAACTCGACAAGCATCAGAGGATTAACTTTGATTTTCTTTGGCTTTTGGTGGCTTTTTGGCAAAATGAATTCAAAGAGCTGCCCAAATGGCAGCCTCTCAGAGATTGTGTCACACGCAGCAGAGTGCCATAATGCCGCTCAATTGCTTGGCCCAATGAAAACCAGCACATTTTCACCACTTTCTAAAAAAAAAATCCAGGACGGCCAAGACAGGACATGTCCTGGGAAAAGAAGAAGTTTGGCTATGTTAAATTTTGTCCTGAGTGGAATAGCAGAGCCTATTAAGGTCTACCAATCAATCTAAAGTGTTTAGACTCTGTCAGTGATAATGGTGACTGCTGGGTTGTTGAGACGCTTCATTAAAAAGCCTGGGCATCCAGAACACACCCCTGGTTGCAAAATAAAGTGTCGGATCACATTTTTCATCTGTAAATTAAACCAATGTCAGGCTGAATTAAAGCCATTAGATGGGAAAATAAGAAATAACTCAGACCAGATGAGTATTGGGTTGGGCTGTCAGTCACTCTTGAGGAAATGAGAGTCCTCCACTCTACCCACAAATGCTATTCAATGTCCTGTAGAGGCTGACCCCCTCCATTCTTTCATCTATTGTGATCTAAAGAATCATTCCTGCACTCAGGTCTTTCTAGATTAAAGGGCCCTGCCACAGAAATGCTGTTTATTCTTCTTCCACAATGGAAGCCTGGGTGCTTTTAAGAGTGAACTTCACATTGACATTGGTGCTCTTTGGTGAGTGCATCAGTGTGAGTGTGCTGGCACAGGAGATAAACACAAGGATAATCAATCACAGTGTGTTCTCCATTTTTCATTGCAGTCTTGTAGAAGCAGCAGCACACTGTAGGAAACAAACGCCTTTGACGCAACAGCATCTTCAGACGTAACATGCATCTAAATAAGTGATCATGTGCATGTGACCTGCTAGAATGGTGTGTGGAACACACACAGGACAGAGTACGACTGCACATATGCAGACCAGAGTTGAACTGGACCCTGCCACCCAAGTGCTTCAGATCCTTTGCCAGGCCATTGTACTGATTTAGAGCTACAATAGCCCAGTGTCGTCCCCTGAGCAGAGAACCTATCATGACACTGAAATGAATCGTCTCTGTGGAGGCTGACAACATTGGCTCTTCAGACAGAGCACGCTGAGCTGCTGATGAACAGGCAGGCTAGGTCCTACTGGTCTATCCCTCGTAGACGATCGAAGCAACAACATTTGTGAGGAAATTTCCTACTCCACATCGCCGAGATCACCTAAGTACCGAATGCAGCAACACAATGTTTGAAACTACAGATTGTCCTCCGTTTACGGAATTTGTATCATGTTGTTTCCTGGTACGTCGTTTCCTGGTTACGTATGTGCTCCCATACATTGATTTAAAACTTAATTTTGATCCATAAACATGAGACTGGCTGCAGAACTAGCAATAGCGCGGTGTGCCGCATAAGACCGGACTATGTGCACAATGGCCGCACTTCTTTCAATCGTTTGCCTGTTGTGACCATCATTAAGGATACAGATCGTATTGTAATGTCTACCCAGACGTTGTAATGATGACAAGAAGGTGGTCGATCAACGGTCTCTCTATTGCAAAAACAAAACAAGCTATTGTCGGTGGAACCACGGCGAAAAAACATCAGCAAACTCAACTATCTTTCCTGCACATTCAGGACACTTGTCACATTCACAGACAGTCGCAAATTACAACACTACAGTACAGCTAACTGCCAGGTCGCTGATCCTCTGAAAGCGGCAGTAATGCTTTGGCTTTTATTTTTATTTCTGTTTCATTTACTTCTTGTATTTAGTGTTTCATTACTGTATTTTATGTCCTTCATGCGTTCTGTGTACAGTGTGAGTGACTTCGAAATTCATTTAAGTATAAATTACGTGTGAGATCCGACTTACATCACAGTCTAGAAATGAAACTCGCACATAAACTGCGGACCACCTGTGTCTGCTAAATGGCGTAAATTGATAACTTTTTTGGGCTGTACTAGATTATATGGTCAGTAATGTATGCGTTTCTCAATCTGTCTAAATTTACACAAAGTTATACAGACACAGAAGAAGAAAAAAAACACTCGTGTGGACACTGCAAATATGCAATTATGATGTGCAACTCTTAACGCAGTAAGACCATACGTCTTTACAGCTCCTGTGCTCAGTATGTATATAGTAATGTACATACTGTTGAATGTTAATATCAAGATCAGAATAATTGTTTGGAAGCCGCACATTTGAATATGCACCTTTGGCTCGGTGGAGATTATTAGCGACTTCAGAAACTTGACCTATTTTAGCCTCTCTCCTCTTATTTTGTCAAATTGTCTTGGTCTGGTTAGCAATTAGGATCAACCTACTGTTGCCTCCTGCAGTTGATTGATATCATCCTCCGAACTGCAGCAAAACTGAGTAATGAAAGTAATCGGTTTATCTGAAAAAAATATATATACATATAGTGTATACATAGTTTAACATTTGCCAGAAATGTATTATTTATAAAAATATTATTATTAGTAGTAGTAGTAGTACGAGTAGTAGTAGTAATAGTATTTCAACAAGATGTTTTATTATGGGAATAAATTCTTTCAAGAATGTGTTTGGTTACAATTCACACATTACATGCATTTTTTTCACATTGCGGTAAAATCGTATGGAATCAGAGTGGAATCTGCGATGTGTATGGTGAGTGCAAACCAACTTTGGAAATGTCAGTTTAATTTGTTGATGTTGTTTTGTGCTTGTGTAGGATATTCTATCTATATTTACTTGGTTTCCAATACATTTCTAGATATGGATGTAACTTTAGGATCCTTTCACCTTTAAGGTCTACATTGCAGCTGCTCATTTACTGTTCTCGCAGGTGACACATGTTGAAGCGTGACAAAACTCAGTCCTCTCCATATCCTCTTGTTTTTAAGTCTCATAGTGTAGCCTCCGCCGTGGATGTGAAGCACAACAACAAACAAGTCAGCTTTGCTCATTAGCTTGCTATTTACAGTCACCAGTATTCTATGTGAAAGCGTGTTACATCAGAGTGTCAACACATTCCCCAGATGCACCTTCCAGCAATCATCAGGTAAAGTTTTGTCACACATCGGTTGCAAAGTGATCCAGCAGCATGTATTATTTGACTGCTTGTTCACGACATCTGTAACACCAGCTGAGAGATGCTGGAGCACATGAAAAAAAACTGACTCAACCCACAGTGACAGGAAGAACAGTGTCACAGTAAACAAAGATGACCTCTTAGAGTCAACTTATTCTTGGACAATGATAAACATTCAGTGTTACAGCAAAATCCACTTCCATTTCATTATTATACAAAAAAAACCTCCAGGTATAGAACGATAGAAACAGAATTTAAAAGCACCCCTAAATAGAACTTCACATGGCTTTTAACCTGTGTAAGATGACTTAATATAATACATTTACAGTGGCTTCAAATGAAAACTTTTTTAGTGTAATTGATTTATGTGATGGCATTATTTCTTTTTGTTGCTCAGGGGACTGTGTCGATCAAGTAGCTATGGCTTTACAACATTATTGTCCATCCCATATATTAAGATATATGCATCATTTCAAGTCCCGACATGATTATTATTCCAAATGATGAATAATTCCTGAAGTACCTTGGTACTGTAATTACAAATGATACTTTCATCACTACATCTATTCAGTTTCACATGTTTTTCAACATCCATTCCACTAAACAAATCTTCAAGAAACATAAAAGGTTTTGACATTTCCAAACTTTGTGGACTTCAGTCCACAGGGAGGATAATAATGATGAATTGAATACAAAAACCCATCATAGATTATTTAATCTGATGTGTTTATGTCCGTGGGTATGATGGTATGATCCCCAGCAAAGACCAATTAAAGAGTCAACAGACCATTTAAGGTCTGGTTAGTCTCAGACTGGCTTTTAATTTGATATGCATGCAGACCACAAACTTGATGGTTGATCAAGTGAGGCAGATGGATGAGATGTCGGCCTGATCCAGGGATGCATGAAAATTAGTGTTTTGTGTCACTGTGGTGGTCCAATCATCCTCACTTATAACGTGTCAAAGGAAATAGATGGTGGAGGCCTATTTGTTTGGAATGCAGATATACAAGCATGTCCTACCGTATTAGGATTCTCTTCAATCCATCGCTTTACTGTGTTCAGAGCGATGTCAGCTGCAGGCTCATTGGGAAAGCCTAGGGAAGGAAAAATAAACAATATGAATAGCAGCTGTATGAAGAAGCAAACTCGAACGATACAGTAAAACACTGACATATTCTGTAGATGTAAACTTAAAAGTGAATCAAGAGAAGAGGCCACCCAGCCAACATGGGCACTCTTCCATTTAATAAGCCCTGCATAAGCGACCAGAAATTGCAGAGGGCACTATCTCGCTGTAATGACAGAGGTCTCGACCTCAATTTCAACCCAAATCATCTGGTACAAGGGCCATGCCACATTCGTAGCTGGTTGGTTATTGCACAGGTCACTTTCTCGGATCTCTTTTTCTTCCGGGGTCATGGCCATGGATATAACATAGTATGACCTATGAAACAGGCTGACAAGTGCTGCAAGGACATTTAAGGTGGATGTAAAGAAAAACGGGTAGGCGAAAACAATCAATCCTTACATTGCCTGAATGATGTCATCTGACACTTGACAGCGCTAGAGGTCAAAGTCGATGAATAACTGTTGTGGAAAGTTTATAGAGTTGACAGTGAAAAAAAAGAAAGACAAAAACACCATTACCTCGCTTCAGTCACATTATTGATGTGTGTCTATGGTTTTGTTTTTCCTCTCTTTCTTCCCCTCTCTGCCTTGCAGGAATAGTTGAGTTTCACCAAGAGGGTCTAACATGTTGCTGATCTCCTCTACAAGCAAGGATGTGAGCTGCATGCGAGCCAGCAGTGACTGTGTCTTCTCGGAGGCTGCATTAGGCTGCGTGTTTGCCGACAGTTCACTGAGCATTCAGCCCTCAAAAACTTGGCCGCAAGAACTTTGCTTTAAGAATCTAATCCAGCACACCAAATCAGTTTGCAAGTCACCTGACTCCTCTTGTCTCCATCAATGCACTTAACCTTAGCAGCTGTATCACCTTTTTTTATAATCTTTTTCCACACATTTACAATTATAGACCAGCATGTCAACTCACACTTCCATGTAAGATTAGTGAACAGATGTGAGGAAGACAAGAAAGCTGAGAAAAATAACCCACAGAGAGACAACCAGCTGTCTAGGAAGAGGGTGTCGTATAAATAAAAAGAGGAAAGGCAATGAAATAAATGAGTTTAAGGTCCATATTTGGGCTTTCTTAAGAAAAAATTAAGTGAAATAGGTTGAGACATTCTGAATGGATTTCAATCATAATAGAGCATCTGGTCACCAGGGGCGAATGTCATTGGGTACATTGAAGACATTCGGTGTGGAATTTCATTGTATTAATATATAATATTAATATTAATTAGGGATGTCTAATAATATCGGCCACCGATAATTATCAAGCCGATACTGGCATAAAATTCTGATATCGGCCAACATCCGTATCGTTTTTTTGAAAACCAATACACAGAGCTTTCAGTGCCAACGCCGCAAATTTGCAACATTGCAGAACTTGCTGCATCGTGTACTTAATACGATCATTGGACATCATCTTACTCACAATGTTTTTAAAGAAAGAGCTAAAAAAAAAAAAAAAAAAAAACCCACACAGCAACATGATAGGTAGATAATAACAGACAAGACACTACCACCAAATAATGCTGAATAACCAACACCTATGTGAGCTCTAAACATGTAACTTAGCAGCCATTGACAATAACAGTACAGCAAAGCACGCTGGGAAACAGGAAACACGGTTGTCAAAACCATAGACATAGATGCAGCATCGAAGGCTGAGCCTGACGTCAACGTCGCCGCATGAAGAGTGAATACATAATGAGGATTTCCCGTTATCACGATTACGGATAATGACGAGCTGTACTCATTTCATGCTCGTACCCGGCAAAAATGCATTATCCATGACCTGGTTATTCCTCATTTGTTCAATGGTAGACGCTGTTTGCACCGTGATATTGTATTGTTGTGTGCCTTAAGCATCAAGTCGCTGTGCTGGTTACAAACTAGTGACCATCCCTAGTGAACACTAGCTATAACATAATACATGAATAATGTGTGCTGTAGAATAATTGAAATTACAAGAAAAGAGGGAACCAAATCAAGATTACATTAAAAAGAGGGTCAGTACTTGCACAATCTAATTTGATGCAAGAAGTAGGAATCTAAAGGGGTCAACTTTATTTGAGTAGCTCTTTAAAAAACAGCAACCACTGACCAAAGTGTTCGTACAGTGGTATAAAATTATGCAAAATTCTTGGGAAACCATTACCTTTGTTGTTCTTGCTAGAACTAGAATTTCACTTAGCAGAGCACAGACCTCCGCCAAGCGCCATTGTTTCCCCCCATTTTGTGATTTACACCAAAAATATTAGTCCTACATTTATTTTATCTATTTAGATTCCTTGACCATGAAAACATACCATCAGCAATTGGATTCATAATTATATCAATATTAGTTCAGTAGTTATTCACAAAAATTGCATTTTCCGTAGTGGTGGTTTTCTTCTGGATCCAGCATCATGCTTTTGAAGATACAACAATAAAACAGATTCCACAGTGTATGTCTATATATAATTGTGTTTGTTGCGTGTTTGTAGCTTCATTTCTTGTCTTCCTGTGATGAAAATTCCACAGGTCCCCTATGTTTTCATATTCTGGATCATAGTATCCGGAATTATTCCATTATCCGGATCAGTCTTTGATATTTTGCAGAACCTGTTAGAAACGTGTCCTGTAGTTTTTTTCCAAGTGCTCTGATCATTTTTTTATGAAGTTACAGTATATGCACAAATGCCAAGAATGGTCCTCTCTAGCAATGTTAAAGAATCCTTTAAAAAAATTCCCGGAGCCGGACAGTGATCCAGATCACCCCCAAAATTCAATCAGTTCTTCCATGTCCCATTTCTGACAATTCCTGAAAATTTCATGCAAATCCATTCAGAACTTTTCAATTTATTTTGAACACAAACAAACAAACAAACAGATACACGCCAGCAAAAACATAACCTCCTTGGCAGTGGTAATAACACTATATCCCTGTGTTAGCCCCATTAACCAGATCCTCACAGTATTTATCATACTAACATCTTCCTTGGTCAATATGCCACCCCTCTACAATCTTTGGTGGCTA
Organism: Dunckerocampus dactyliophorus; assembly: GCF_027744805.1. Lineage (NCBI taxonomy): Eukaryota > Metazoa > Chordata > Actinopteri > Syngnathiformes > Syngnathidae > Dunckerocampus > Dunckerocampus dactyliophorus. Next base: position 11,757,641 of record NC_072832.1, on the reverse strand, counting down.
GTCAATTTGTATTTTTAGTGTAATCCTGCTATTTCTGTCTTTTCTACTATACTTACTGTATTATTGTGTCTAAATTATGTGACTCAATCATGATGTCATTCCAGTGATCTTTGAAAAAAAACAATAACCACAATAACATCCGTGGTGACCTAAGGTGACCTACATGTAAAGTTTCTTAAATAAATGAACATTCCTGATGGAAGGTGCATGCTCAAACGATGTACTGTGCATATACATTGTGTGATTTTAACTTTAAAATTACTGTTAATGAGCAATCTGCTATTTTGCAAATCTTCAGGTTATTCAGGTTGTAAATCCCCATATACTGCTTCCTGTTATAATTTTCATGAAGTGTCCCATCCAAAATATTGAAAACACCTATCAGTATGATGTATGGCAAAAAAAAAACAACAAAAAAAAGAAACTGCTTTCCCATTGTCACTATAAGGGGAGATTTTTTTATTTTTTTATTTTTTTCCCACTGCTCTAGTATTGGGTCTCATTTTGTTGAGACGTACCTAATGTTGTGGCCAGCGGGTGTTCAGCATTGTTCAAACAAACAATCCAAAAAGTTCTACTCCTACATCGCCTCAACAGCCCTCTCTCATTCTCCTTTTGCTCTCTGTGGAGTGTGAATGTTTCAGTGCAAGCCAATCTGTCAGGAGGTGGAGCGCTGGCGTCAGGTGCAGTGATGGTGGGCCCTCCAGGGTCTCTGTGCTGCTTGGCTCGGCTCTGTCCTATGTTGGGAATATGGCCGATGCAGGGAGATTTGTCTTCGTGAGGTGTACTGATGGGATATGTGCTGTGCAGTGGCGCTGATGAGGACTCAGGTGGTACAACATTATTTGCGCTGAAGGGGCTCCTCTACTTCATCACAAAGTAAAGTGGGGGGTGCAGTCGAGGGGGTGGAGTTTTAGGACATGCTTGTTAAAGAGAAACTAAGGCAACATTTACTAACATAATGTTTACATAATGCATCCTGCGGTGTGAAATAAAGGGACGACAGGGAAAGTGACCACAGCTAACGTGTCAAATGTGTTAAATTAGCACAACCTGACCTTTTCATCAGCATGTTCACACCATTTATTAATTCGAGACAAAAATTAAAAGCCTTATCAAATTAATTCGAGAGGTTAGTCTGTGTATTTTTCCCGACTAAGTGAAGTTCCAACAATGTCTCCATCCAGTATTAAAAAGGAATCCATAGATGTATTCATATTTTTACAGCCTTGTGCATGTGGGATCAGTGTTCATAAAAAGACAGCCATACGCAATTCCCTGATGCAACACACAGACAAGAGCGTTTGTTTGATGTACAACACCTTTATGAGCACTGTGTGTGCTCTGGATGTTAAAGCTGAAATGTCCAAGTGATTATTCATTTGACACGATCCCGCTTGCAGTTTACATATTCAATGTTGTTCTTTCCTGACGGTGAAGAACACCCTTGCTAGAATAAACAAAAATGTAACAATTGCTTATATCGAACTAGAGCATGGGAGAAAATAAATGCCTTGAGAACTTTTTTGTCAGCGTTGCACCTCTCTCACTTTCCTACGTCTACTGAGTGAACTTTCGCAACAAACTTGTATAGCTCATGTGTTTTTTTTCTTTGGTGAGAAGAAGTGAGAAGGTGCTAGTGCACCACCTGATAAAGTGCGAGGAAGTAAGTCATCAAGCAGGATGCATGTACAGTACGTGCAATGAAACATCTACATGCCCTCTTTGCTCATATGCCAGAAGGCACATACTGCGGGGAGTACACTACCCTTCTTCAATGGTTGCCACAGTCTACTGTCTACTGTTTTAAGGGCTACATTATATTTTTTTTACTCCCTTGGAGTATTCTCTGAGAATGGAATCCTTGTTGCTTTCTATGAAAATACAAAGATCAACCGTTCCTTTAGTTGGCATTGGTCAAGGTCTCAACATGCTATTCATTTTGGTGAGCAGGCTACCATAGAGAAACATACACCATATGTTCGACCAAAAGTATTTGCTCACCTGCCTTGACTGAGATATGAACTTACTTGGCATCTCATTCCTAATCCATAGAGTTCCATATGACGTCGGTCTACCCTTTGCAGCTATAACAGCTTCAACTCTACTGGGAAGGGTGTCCACAGGGTCGTTTATGGGAATTTTTGAGCATTCTTCCAGAAGCGCATTTGTGAGGTCACACACTGATGTTGGACGAGAGGTTTACGTGACCGACCACTTTGTGACTGAGTTGCTGTCGTTCCCAAACACTTCCACTTTCTTATAATAAAGCCGACAGATGACTGTGGGATATTCAGGAGCGAGGACATTTCACGACTGGCTTTGTTGCACAGGTGGCATCCTATCACATTTCCATGCTGCAATTCATTGAGAGCGACCATTTCTTTCACAAATGTTTCTAAAAGCAGTCTGCACGTCAGGTGCTTGATTTTATACACCTGTGGAAGTGATTGGAACACCTGATTCTGATTACTTGGATGGGTGAGCAAATACTTTTGGCAATATAGTTGTTTTGCCAAAAGCTGCAGTATAAAAAGCTCATCAGAGGCATCTCAACTCGAATGGTCAAAAGACAAAAACCATGAAAACACTCTTGAAAGTTATTTACATTAATCTTTCTAAATACACAATGGAACCTCGGTTTTGGTAATTCATCTGTTCCAAAAGGTCAAACGAAAACTGAAGCAAAACAGACAAGCTTGTTAGGCGCACTGTTTGGTCGTACAATAACCGAGACAGTGTGCAAAATCAGGGACACATTTTTGGCAATCATTTTTGTCCAAAAAAAAATCCTATGAATTGAACTTCAGGGTAGGCACAACAGCTTGATCTACTTAAAGAAAAAACATTGTTAAACCTACTATGCTAACTTAATTCATGTTAAAAGTCGTTCAGATAATCTAAGATCAGCATGGATGAGGGCTGCACAACCTGAAGCCAGTGAAGATGTCCACTGGAAAAGGAAGAAAGGACAGTTGAGGTGACCCTGGGTAAAGGACAGAGAAGTGCCCCGAGGACAGATGCCAATGTGTGGGTATCAAATAGCCCCGAGCTACTGCTCTGTGCTAACACCAGGCTGTGACCATGACCGACTTTACAACTCACAGAAGGAGAAAGAGACAAAGAGAGGTGGAAGTATTTCATGTAAGACAGTCAGCAAATAATGTAGGAAGAAAGGGATCAGTTTTTATGGCAGAAGTGATGACCTTTCTTGGAAACGCTCCATGGAGGTGACGCCCGGCTTTGTCCTATATGCTAAAATTAACACTTCCTTTTAAAAACATGGTAACGAGCACATGATATGTTTAATGCTTGAGAAACTTTTCAAATGCCAACATCTTTTGATCTGAGTTTGGGATATTGTTTTGGGAAAAATCTGCTTTGAGATAATCATTTTCTTCTAAAAAAAAAAAACACACTGTACACAATAATGACCCACTTCCCTTGTAAAGGGTCTCGAAATATCACTATATTCACTTTTCAGCACACTTTTGTTGGTGTACCAGGCGTAGTATGTGGCACGTTGCTGTCTGTTGACTGGTCGACAGAGAATTACTTTGTAACACTTGCTTGTTACCATACAAATGTAAAAGAGAAAAATCAATAATTGTTGTTATAACGGTATAGTGGATCCCAGGATATTCATGATTCAGAATTCATGACCCGGGCAGTCGCATATTTTTGTTAAAAAAGATGCCCATAATTTAACAGATAATGTATAAATGTGTGATAATAAAAAATAAAATGCACATACTGTACATACAGTACAACATACATGTAACAACATAATGACATGGCGGCACCCTGTTTGTGTGGTTACAGCAATATTACTGTAGCTACGACAGTGAACTTGTTCTTCAATCCGGCCTCAAAATTTGAAGCGAGGTGAACGCAAGTTAATATAAGACCTCCAAAAACCGGCAACAACACACCATTTACATAATGTGACCTGCATATTGCGACATTGTTATCATTATTATTAAAAGAACTACGTTATTGGCATAGTGACACCTTGCCACACCACAACGGCTAGCTACTAGCCAGCTAGCAACTAGCTCCACCACACACTTGCTCAGAGCACTCGCAATGTCTCAAGCCACTGCCGAAAGGTAACGCTACATATCGGAGCTGCCGCCACTGCTGCTGTGTTTTTGTTTTTGAGTTTGGAAAAGTTAATGCTATGTGTAGAGTTCATTTCTATGTTGCTATGTAAAATTGATGCGCCCAGGAAGGAAGTTCCGGTAATGCTTAAAAATGACCAAAATACTGTAAGTATTACATGTTAGTATGAATGCACCTATTACTATATTGTAACAGCATGCTTATAAAAAAAAGAAAATGCTGTTGGAGGTTTTTGGAGGTGTTTTAATAGCGGCCTTTGTAGGCGGAATAGGTGTGTCTCATTGCATGCATTAATGACCTGCCTCTTTTTAGCTGTTTTTATATCTTTCGAACGCACAGAAAAGAAAAAGACATAAGCGTTGTTTAACGATTGTGGATGATGGGCAAATTTTTTTTTAAAGTGCAGTTTTCCTTTAAAGCTACAGACACACAAATTTCACTCATAGTACTTTTTGTAAATCCCAGCATCAAGGCTAAATTTGGGCCAACAAACTTCAAATATATTATTACGGTACTTAAGAGACGTAAAAATTGTTGAAAAATACCATCCACACTAACCTAGTTAGAATTGACTCCACTTACTGTACATGGCAAACTGAACAGTTCTACTTGGAAACATACTGTAGCTTTAAATGCACCTGTGCTCCTCCAATCCAGGTTAAACTCACTGTAGTAAACCTTCGCTTTTGCCAGAGGGAGGGTACCTCCCTGGCCATTGCTGGCCAACAAGTAGCATGATATCACAGTTGAAAGATAAGGTGTCATAAATGTCTCCAAGCTTCCTAATCCTAAAGGGATGAAGACAGCTGGGTTGGAGGAAAGAATCTTTAGTGCTTAACACCTTTGATCTGGACGGAAGAGGAGAATGGCAGCATGGACAATCCAGTAGAATTTGGGTGGATTACACCCGCGTATCTCCCACAGGCACCAGTCAGTGCCGCATCTCTTCTGTCAACAGTCCGCACATTTATCACGGAAACACATGAGGTGGAGGGCGAGCAGTGCATGGGGAGATATTTGTTCTCAGAGGAGCAGCTGGACTGCTGCACTGAGGGTGTCTCACTGCTTTGATGGGGTTATAAATGCAAGTGTGCCGTTGCATCTGTCAGGTGAATTGCAGACATAACATCAATGTCCTTGCTTTTGCATCCTATCAGTAGGACCCTGGTTCTTTGCTAACATTGATCTGAGCAGATGTCTCCTTAACAAATCATTACAAGGCTGGTTAAAAATGCTTTTTCAGCAATGCCATGATCTCTCCAAGGCTAACTTATCCACAACACATCTTTAAAGTACGCTCTGTATGTGACTTTGCTGGTATTGCAGACAGACGGACGGGAGAAGGGATGAAAATCATAAAAAAAGAAGGTATAGGAGGGAAGACAGGTGAATGGGATGAATAAAGACAAAATGACCTCTCTAAGTATAGGTAGTCGACTTTTGGCACCAATCTTGTGAGACATTAAGAAGCGCCTCCACCTTGGAGGAGTAATCCATTTACACACAGGTCACATGGCTATGATGGATGTGCAAACAGGAGTAACACTTAATAACCTCTATCATGCTAGGTGACCCCATAGCCCACAGTGGGTACCAGTTTGTTTACGGGTGGTACTTCCAACACGCTATCCGTGCCGAAATTCTGTTGTGGCTAATGGGCCTGACTGAGGGATTAGACTGTCAGCCTAGTGTGAGCCCTCATTTTTCTTCCCACGCATCGAAGGCACCCCCTGTGCCCCCCTGCTTCACCCAACCTTCCTGCTCTGCCATCATCTGTCAGTGGTGACTGAGTCCTCTGGAATATCGAGGCACGAGAGACAGTGTCAATTAGCATTAGCTTTCTTGACAAATATGTGTTTCCCACCGCAAAAGCCCTTGTATAACATCTTCCAGACTGTTTTCTGTCACAGTGTTCAGTGTTCAGAGAATTACCAATATCTGCGTGTACAATATGTGATATTTGCTATTTGTATAAAGTATCATTTGTTTGCTGCTTCAATGTTTGCATAAGATTGACGTAATTTATTGTTTTACTTACCTGACTGATTGGAAGATGTCCGGCATAGCGCGTCAAAGACAGGGCACTCTTCTTCGTTGGTGTTATGCTGTTATTTTTGCCAGTCGACAGGCTGGTCAAACACTGAACGTAGGCATCAAAATTAAAAAAAATGAACGATTTCGGGAGAATCGGAATGTTAGTCCCGGTTCCCATTGATGCTTGATGCCCAATACTTGTGGTAATGCTTGGCAACTTCCGTGGAAAAGTTTTCCCAATGCAGTGGATCCCTAATATTCCTGGGGATTACGGTCCGAGACCACACGCAAGTAATTGAGAAGCTCATAAAAATGTTATACAAGGCTCGCTCTCCGTCCTACAAATTTTCCTGCTCACTTCACATCGACATTCTTCTGTGATTCGGGATCAACATGACCACTAAAAGTGACTGTTGTAATTATTAGATTAGATTCAGCTACATAACCCTCCCAGTCTCCCTTCAATTACCATTGTTCACTTGCGACAATGGAAGCTAACAAGGTAAATGTATTGAAGCACAATCCATGTTTAAGCTCTTATGTTTATTTCTTGTGTACATTTCTTGTGTACGTGTAACAATATCTCCACTCTTTGACTCAACTGCACAACTCTTATACTCACTCATATCTCAGACAGTATCCCCTTCTGGTTCCAGTCTACAGCGCTAAGCCTTCTGGGTAATTTAGTACTGCATATAAACATTTACCAAACAGCCCTAAATATGCCTCACACACTTATTAAACACATTTTAAATGATAAAACCACCACTAGTGAACAATGATGATGATAGATCGATCAGGTGGAATCGGAATTATAGTCTAGCCTTCAGCCTGGTCGTCAGACTAGCACTACAACCAGTGGTGCCACCTCCATCTCCATCTCTGCAGCATTGCTTGCCTGGTGTAATTCCACTATCTTATGTTAACTTGTGTTCACCTTGCTGCCAGTTTTGAGGTCGGAATGTAAGAACAAGTTAACTGTGAATACGAGTTAAGTTAATACTACGCACAAAAAGGGCACCGCCATTTTGCACTGATGCCACGTCATTATGTCGTTCCATGTATGTTTTACATACATACACGTACACACATTTCTTCTTTATTATCATCCATCCACTTTCCATGCCGCTTGTCCTCACTAGGATCGTGGGGGGTATGCTGGAGTCTATCATTTTTGGGTGAGACTGGTCACCAGCCAATCGCAGGGCACATATAGACAAACAACCATTCAACTCACATTCATACCTATGGACAATTTAGAATCTCCAGTTAACCTGGAATGCATGTTTTGCAATGTGGGAGGCAATCAGAGGAAACCCACACATGAGGAGAACATGCAAACTCCACACAGAGATGCCCAAATGGACATTTGAACCCAGATCATCCCAACCTCTTGACTGTGTGGCCAACCTGCTAACCAATAGGCCACCGGGCCTCTTTATTATCATGCATTTATGAATTATTACCGACTCAGGATGATGAGATGTGTGGAAAAAGCGGCCTATTTTCAGGATGGAAAACAAATAATTAACTAAATAAAACATTTTTTAAATACATTTTTTTGCCCCCAAAAAGCAAATTTATGGGCTGCAAATGCTGAACCACAAATATGCGGGGGTTAACTGTACATCCATCCATCCATGCTCCATACCTTATGTCCTCATTAGAGATGTGGGTGAGCTGGAGCCTATTTTAGCTCACTTTGGCCGAGAGGCTGGATCTAACCTGGAGTGGTCACCAGTCAATCACAAGGCACATATAGACAACCATCCACACTCACATTCACACCTATAGGCAATCTACAGTATCAAATTAGCCTAACATGGGAATGTGGGAGGAGGCCACAGTACCCGGCGAAAACCCACGCACGCACAGGGAGAGCATGCAAACTCCACACAGTTCCAAAGGAGAGTCGATCCTGAATTTCCAGATTGTGAGGTTGACGTACGACGTACGACGAGGCCACCGTGCAGCCCGGTTATCTCAATTACAACTTCAAAAAAGAAAACATTTCGTAGATTCACTTTTCAGATTCACACCAAAATAAAATGATTAATTGGAAATAGGCTTAGTGTTTCAGATATGTGGGTAACATGAACACATTCAAATAAATGTCGTAGAAACTACAAATGGTACTCAGGAGAATGCAGACCGCAGGCTGACTGCTTCTTGGTGGTATAACAGTTGCACTCAAAATGATTCATCCCCCATTCTAAATGAAATCCATTTGCAAAATGCACACAAAATAGTGACCGCTTGTAACATTTAGTGATTGAATAGTTTTGAGTGTAACTGTATTAGCCACGATGATGACTGATGACTTATTATAGCACAACCGTGGCCAAAAGTTTTGCAACTAACTTAAATTTTGTTGTTCAATAACTTTGCTGCTTATGTTTTCATTTTTGTGATGCACACAACAAATTACAGACACGTGAAATGTTTAAAAATATATATATACTGAGGCTGCAGAGTTACTGCAAAACAAAATTTAAGCCATTCCCAAACCTTTAGCCACGACTTTATTTTTGATAGAGTTGTGCTGGTAACATACACAAATATAACTAAACCCATTGAAGACATCCTAACCTTCAGCCTTGCACTTTAAACTGAAGTAATAAGATACATTGGTATGATGTAACTTTCACACTTTAGTTTACAATTCTGGAATATAAATTGTCCATAAAGGTTATCTAAAGTGCACAAAAACTGCCAAAAGCTTGCCAGAAAAAGAGTAGAGCCCTTTTCTGAGCCGAGCAGCACAGGAAGAATGCATGAAGAGGAGCACAGAAATACGGTACACTACAATGCAGTTCCTTTTGGAAATCCATCCTCTATTTGCCCTCTGCTGTGTTAGGATCTTCAGCTTTAATCAGCTGCATTGTTCTGTGGAGATGCAGTTATGGGAAGTGCTAAGCTGTTTATTTATTGAAGAGGCTTTAATACCTCCCCTCAGCAGCACGCTTGGCTCGCCACAGCCTCACACTTTGAAGTAAGGGGCTTCTGGCAGAGTGCAATGACGGGCCCCCACTGGCAGTGCAGCACTCGACATCACAATAAACACAGTGAACTGCAATAAGCTGTGCCCTCGTCAGCCGCATACAGTAACAACAATGAACTCCCCTCTCCCTACATGAATGTCTCTGTTGCGCTTCAACACAGCTGTTTAACAACAAAAGGCCACATCCACTTTGAAAATTGGCCTGCATGTAATCACTTCCATTCTTTTATAGCACCTTGTATATGAACAAAAGAGCCATCAACACATTTCTTAATATTCTACTGTTTATCCTGTTCAGGGTCAAGGGTGAGCCGGGCCCTATCCCAGCTGACTTTGAACAAGAAGTGGGCTACACCCTGGAGTAGACTCCAGTCAATCACAGGGCACATTTACAGGGTGGCCCAGAAAAACGTATACACACTTTAAATAATTGGAAACTAGTTCTTTACAGTTTTATTGTTCTTTCACTGCCTTTTCTCAAAGTGATGTCCCTTATGATCCAGACATTGCTGACAACGTGAAGCAATGGAATCGCACACATCACAAAATAATTCCATTGGTATTTGCGTGCATTCACATTCAATGGCTGCTCTCAATGCAACGACTGCAGATCTCAGACCGTAGACTTTGTCTTTCAGTTATCCCCATAAAAAATAAAAGTCTAGTGGTGTGAGGTGTGGCGAACTCGGAGGGTATTCAATCAAACCCCTCCCTCCAATCCACCGGTTTGCCAAGATCTCATTAAGGAACGATCTAACATTGCGATGGTAGTGTGTGCCCATCTTGCTGAAAATAAAACTCCTCATCTTCAAAGTCTTCTCTAATACTTGGCATGACAGACTTTGCAGCAAGTGTATACATTTTTTTGGGACACCCTGTAGACGTATGAAGAAACTACAGTCTCCAATTAACTAACCTTCATGTTTTTGGACTGTGGGAGGAAATCGGAGTACCCGGAGAAAACCCATGCAAGCACTGGGGAGAACATACATGTTTAAAATCTACCACTGTGTTTACTGTATTTGCTTATGGCACAGTATTGCCGACAACAGAAAAGATGTCCTAGTTTAAAGATCTGGAAAATGCCAGCATAGCATTATGGCTTCCTACTACAGAAGTAAATTTACATGAGCTACTGAATATGTGAGTTTTTGTTTCTTTGCGCTTTTGAAAAGTTCTACCCAAGGCGCCCAGGTTTCTAAAACGATGCCCATTCACCGGGAGCTGCTTAATCGCCTAAAGAAACTGTGATTTGCATAGCTTACCAGTACTGCGCATACTAACCGCTTGTACTCCCAGTCTTATCCAAAAGCATATTTTGTAATACTATGCTCAGTGTTCAGTATATTTTGATTGAAAATGTGAGTAAATGGAGTAAAGGTCACTTTTATGTGCAGCACACATACGCCAACAGCCCTTTTCTACCATTCATTCCAGGAAAAGACGCATCTTAAAGTGGATATGGAAACGATGACACAGTAAGACCACTTGGACTGAGCACTTTCAAGCCTAGATTATGACAATAACACTTATAACACACGTAATATTTGAGTCGGATGAAGAGCTCCAGGTTTTTTTCAGCAATCCTGAACACTACTCGCTGCATTGTGGAAAGTATCCAATCACAGATCAGATTGTAAAGCCCTGCAGAGAGTAATCCATGCTGGGGAACGATGCTGCATATTAGCTGTACAAGACACCTATGGCAGGAGAGGTGGGAGCACAGCAACTAAAATGATCAAGGACTCATCCCAGCCTGCATATTAGCACTTTTTTTTGACTCAATGGCTCAAATGACTCAAAAACATGTTGGCTTCAGTGGCTAAAGTACAGTCACACTGCTTTAAAAGCCAACAGAGCAACATGTGACTGTTTTCTGGGATTGTAAACCAGAAAAACCATATGGTGGTGGTTGTCTTTTCGGCTTCTGCCATCAGGGATCGCCATAGCGAGTCACTCGCATGATTTGTTTGGCTTAGTTTTTACACCGTTGCTGATGCAACCCTCCCATTTATCCGGGCTTAGGACCGCCACTTGGGAGCTTCAATGTGCTGAGTGCTGAGGCACTGGCCGGAAATCAAACCCACACCAACTGCACAAAAGGCAGCAGCATAAATCAATAGTGCCTGAAAAATAGTGCCTGAAAAAACATATGGAATTAATTACAGATATATTTGGGCCACTTCAATATGTGCCACTAATTCCGACACAGTTGGAATATTCTACAGTGCAGCCTCAATCTGTATTATCAGACTGAAATGTATTACTGCCCGTATGACAAAAAGGCTTTGGGGCTAAACAAGACAAAAAAAAAGGTTGGGAAACACTGCTGTAGGTGACTCAACAATCAATCTTATTAATTGAATTTTTCCAAGAGATGATAATAACAATAATTGATTTCCATTGATTTGCTTTTCCAGACACCAGAAGCACTTTATACTGAGAGCCCATTATTTATTCACTCCACAGTCAAACACTGGTGGTGGTAAACTACTTCTGTAGGCGCAGCTGCCCTGGACTGACTGCCTGACAAAAATGTGGCTGCCAATTCACACCAACGGCTTCTCTGATCACCACCAAACTTTCATTCACATTTAGTGTGGGCTGGACTGGACACAACAGCGGTGACTGGTATGGAGCAAGTGCCAACCCTCCGGTTTCTGGACGGCCTGCTGTACCTCCTGAGACACTGCCGCCCATGATGAGACTATGACAGATGATGAGTGGTGCATTAATCAGTTCAAATTGCTGTAATTTCAAATGGACACTGTATGAACCAAGCATACATTAAATGTACAGTATCATTATCAAGTACTACAGAACAAAAACATGAAAGTTATGTATTGGACAATGTGACCAAAGATGCTTGGCCACTTGGGCGACTGCCATGGAATGATCTGCACATGTTGCTAAAAAATATGTCAATGAATTACGGTACTCTAAGGTCCAATCAATTTAACTTTTAGAGGGATAGTTCGTATTTTTTGACATGAAGTTGAATGATATCGCCATCAGTGACTGTGACTGTTTTTCATATGTTGGTTTGTAAAGACATTACAAAAAAAAAGACACACACATATTAGTTTAAATGTACAAATGCAGACGTACCAAATTGTATGGTCAATTTCCCTGTGAGCCAAAGACCATAAGGCTAGTCAGTGCCATCTCAAAAAGAAAAGAATCACAAAAAAAAAACAAGAGACAATTTTTGTTACACCGGTGAAACACCACATTGAAAACAGTGTGACGGGAAAGTGTTTGTACATTTCTATCAACAACATACTGCCACAAAGTTACAGAGGTGCAGGGATGACAAAATGTGATGTCTAAAGCGAGGCGGCATGTAGGACGGTGCCCACAGGACGATTAATATCTCTGAAAGCCACAGAGCATGGTCTCATCACTGTATGAAGGACAGTCCATCTTTTCCTATTGGTGTTGATGGAGATGTAAAACCCTTTCAGGATTTTTTTTTTTTGGTATGGCTTGCGAGGCCAAGGGAGTGTCGGGTGGTTTTTGGTGTTTATGAAACTGTTGCTCACTGGAGTGTTACCACTGCTGTTAATGTATGGAAGAATAGCTTGAGGGAACAGTGTTTGCACCATAGGTACATAATGCTACTGCTAATAAAAAGTGATCAAATCACATAGAAACTCTTGTGAGACAACTGTGCTAGCAATTACAGGTCCCAGATCGTGTGCAATAGTTGCTCACAAACACACTGACTTTATTTAAAACTTAGAGAAAAGCAAGTGTTCTGCAAAAATTGGCATCTTGGTAGTCTTAAACTCTTGATATAATGTATTTACAGGAGTTGCTACTATAGAAGCACTTTGTTTAGAAGCAAATGCACATCAAAATGTGAATTACAACTTAGGTGCATTGCTTATTACAAGGCAGGCATGTGGAAAAACTCGATCAGAATGGGAAAAAAAAACATATTTACTTCTCACTCATCACCCTGCTTCATGAATCCCAGCCCAGCAGTTTCCCCGCATCTAGCACCTTTTGCTATGATAACTTCAAAGCCTGTTTATGTCAACAAGTTTGGCATATTTGCAAAGTGACTTTGTTTAATGAGCACAGCGGTTCGGTGCCTGCACGGTTCATTTGAGGCCAGCTGGTCCCATGTGGCATTCTGTTAGCCTGATTCAAGGCTACTGTCAATGAGTAACATCCTTTAAGGCAGGGGTGTCCAAATTTTTTCCACTGGGGGGGCCACATACTGAAAAATGAGAGGATGTAAGGGCCACTCTGATATTTTGTAAGTCGGCACTTGTGGATATGCTAAAAGGTTATATATATTTTAAGAAGAAGCTGCATCTCAGCATTGTGATACAGGTGCAAAAGTGTATTACTACTATGAACTCTGGCCTTTGCTTTTTTTTCCCCCATGTTTGCAGTTTCTTTTTCAAATATTTCTATTTTCTTCTCAAATATTTTTTTGTACATTTTCTTCTCGTAATATGACTTTATTACCATATTATTATAACTTTTTACCAACCTAATTTTCCACTTCATTTAACACCTTATTTTTGTTTTGTTTGTTTCTCATAATATTACGACTTTCAAAAAATAACATTGTTTTCCCTTAATATTTCAACTTTATGCTACTAAAATGACATTATTTTTCCTCATTATATAGTTTATTCTCGCAAGGAGAAGAGGAACCTTCAGCTGGAAAGCAAGAGAGAACGAAGGAAACAGAGACTGCAGAGCCAGGCCTCTGCACAGCCGTCCGACTTTGCGCGTCACACCTGCGGCAGAGACTGTCATGCCAGAATTGGACTGCTGAGCCACACCAGACGCTGCTCTCAACAAGTCTGATTATTGACCAACCGGGGCGCTACCATTGTCTATTGAGACAGAATCATGCCAGAGACTTTACTTTATTTTTACTTTATTCTAACAACAACCTAATTTTCAAAAAATGACAACTTTCTTCGTTGTTGTTTTGTTTTTTGTCCATAATATTACGATATAATACACAATATTACGATATTATTGTCGTAAAATCACAACTTTTTCTGGTGAGATTACAACCTTTTTCTATTTTGACTTTATTCTTGTAAAATTACTACTGATTTTTATTTTATTTTGCTGTCGTTTTTAGTTTTCTTGTTCCCTTTTATTTTCAATATGTGGATTTGGACCACAATTTCGACAACAATATTCTAAGGTAAGGGTGTCCAAACGATTTCCTCCGAAGGCTGCATACTGAAAATCAAAAGCTGTGGGGGGGCCACATTGACATTTTATAAATTTTTACTCTTGTAAAAAGGCTACAAAAAACCTTTATATATACTTAAAGACGTAGCTTTGTTTTGTTATTCGTTATTATTATCAACATTTCAGCTTCTTCTCTTTACATTTTGCCTTTTTGCTCTATTTTTCTCACTTTTGCTTTGAGTTTTTCTGGTTTCATTTTATTTCCACAACTTACCGCGGGCCAATAAAACACAAGCTGTGGGCCGCAAATGGCCCCCGGGCCACACTTTGGACATCTGCTCTAAGGTGTTATACTTGGTGTTATATTTCACCATAGTATTATTTCATGAAGTGTACTAATATAACCTGGCAAATTGAATTATAACATTGCAACACATTGCTGTGCAAGTACATCAAGGATATCTTAGTTCAACCAATCAATTCAATTACGCCAAATAAAATTGACAAATAATAATGATAATCTTACCGTAGATTCCTGTGGATATACATGGGAAGGCCTGTGGGAAAAAGAGAAAGAAACAACGGTCAAAAGATTCACAGTCAGCAAGCATACGATATAAATCCTTAAATCAAAGAAGACATCAGTGTAGACATCAAAAAGGCAGAAATAGAAAGAGGGCAAATTTAGTGAATACAAATATTTCCTCACAAGCCAAACTGGAAAAGCTCCATACTGGTATATTTGTGTCTGCCTTCCTAAAGTGACCACATTGTAATAGTTCTTGGTTTGGAGCACTTTGCAGCAGACATATTATTCAAGCATGGCTTTATAGCTTAAAATAGTACCATTATTCTTTACTTGTGTCGGCAAATATATTATGATACATAGGCCTTGCTCTGAGCCTCCCTATTTCACATTTATCTTTTTAAGTATATTAATAAACAGTAAAGAGAAAGGATTTTTTTTCCCCTCCAAAAGGTTCCATTTGTCCTGAAAAGCAGCTGAACTGGTGCTTTGGTTCCTGCATTCATCAAAGGGTGTGACCAAAGCATTAATAAATAAAATGTCACTAGCAGCTCACTAATGGATTAATATTACAAGCACTAATACTGTATACTAGTGCTCTGAATATACTATATAATAGTCGGCAAAACCATTTGTTCTTTGCAAACAAAGCATTTAGCTTAGAATTATTAGATATTATAGCCATACTCTTTTCAATACAGCATAAATGTGAAAAATAAAAATAATTAAGTCTGTCATGGTTTGTGCTTCTTGAAATGATTACAAACAAAATAAACTGCCTTTCTGACATTTTGTGTCACAGACCACATTGAGGTTGTATTCTCCACCAATAAAAGCTTTACAAAAAATATACAGTATAATATACACCACTTTTAACATGCGAACAATGTGAATAACAATCAGTGAAATAAATCAAAGCAACAAAAATTGAGCAAGTAACGGAACATCAAAATCATCTTTGTCTCACACAGGCTTATAATAATGATGACATCTCTGCTGCTGTCATGACCCTGAATCAGCTACTCTTCCGCCTGGATACCCTCTCATTAGCGCGGGAGTCCTAACAGTACATTCAGAATTGTTTGCGGTGCTTGTTTAAACTTTGCCACCTCCTCAAATCTAATCATAGGCACTTTTTCAGCGTGTTTCATTTTTCAATGCAGATAACATTTGACGAGCTGTTATTTGTGTGTGTTGTGTTCTTCTGGCATAGTGGTTAGCATGGTGAGGAGATCAGGAAGATCTGGGTTCGAATCTCCGTTGGGCATCTCTGTGTGGAGTCTGCATGTTCTCCCCGTGCGTGCGTGGGTTTTCTCCGGGTACTCCGGTTTCCTCCCACATTCCAAAAACATGCATGTTAGTTTAATTGGCGACTTAATTGTCCTAAATCGTCTATATGTGCCCTGTGATTGACTGGTTTGTGGTAAAGGATTTTTCTGGGGACCAGCCCAGGGTGTACCCCGCCTCTTGCCCGACGTCAGCTGGGATAGGCTCCAGCATACCCGCGGCCCTAGTGAGGATACATGGCTTTGAACATGGATGGATGGTGTTCTTCTTCCTCACAACAGGCATAAGATCGAGGACCACGCACATACAGTACACTGTAGACCTCAAGTGCTCAAGCATCTGTCCTTTCGGCCTGCATAAGGAAAGTGCATTCTTGTGAGAATGCTCAGCACTTGTCAAAAAACAGTATTAAAAAAAAAAAATTGCGTGTACTGTGTTGTTAGCATGACAAAAATTGTGTATTTCATTTTTGGTTATTATGCATTATTGGTTATTATGTTACATCTTTTACAAAATATGCACAATAATTTATTATATTTGTACATACAGTATATTCATACTATCGAGGAAAAGGCTTCTTGAGACGTCATCTGTACTTCTGTGAAGAATGTGTCGGACGTTTCGCTCCTCATCCGAAGAGCTTCGTCAGCGAACTAATAAGTGCTGGTAGCCTAGGCCTTAAATACAGCACCAGCACTTATTAGTTCGCTGACGAAGCTCTTCGGATGAGGAGCGAAACGTCCGACACATTCTTCACAGAAGTACAGATGACGTCTCAAGAAGCCTTTTCCTCAATGGACAACTCCTGTACGACTGAGAGCCTACACAGACATATATTCATACTAATATATTTTATATATGCAATTATTCTAATTTATCACTGATATTATTAATAAGAATACTTTTCAGTAAAATAATACTTTGAACTAAAGAGAAGAACTTGTAATAGTCTTAGTTTTCTTAACTGTTGTATCCTAAAGCAATCACTAACTCAGTTGTATCAATGCTTTCTTTTCCACTTAAACCCAACCATTCAATTCTATGCCAAGAGGAATGTGCCTCTGTTTGTATCCTGATTTAACAGTTCACAGGTCGTACCTGTCAAGGTGATTTTTTTTCTTCTGTGTGGAGATTTAAATCTTTTAGTGAAGCTTTGACCTTTCCAGAAGCTGTCTGACTCTGACAATAAACTATAGATGATGAAGCGCAGAGAAGCATGGGCATTTTTTTTGTCATCTGCCAAGCTCTGACCATTGTATTTTTGCTGGAATTGAGGCATAACTATATATCAAATATCCCCCCAAAATATACTGCACATGACGGTAACAAAACAAATGTGTAAATGTTACAAAGCAAGATTTAAAATTGTGTTCATTTACAGTGTGCTCACATTTGTTTTGGTTAAAACTAACTAACTGTCTTGCGGTGAACGCAATCATTCGACTCCTGTTGTGCACCAAAGAAGCGGACCGAGAGAAAATGCATCAGAAGCAAAGTCTCGAGGCTATCTCTCCTCTGTGGCTGAGTGCCTTACAGCAAAGGGCGCTCTTGACAAGTACATTTTAGAAGCTTCTGGTGAAATCTGGCTGGTAAAAATATCAGAATATAAAATATAACCAACATAGGCAACCAAAATAGGTTTTCTCCGGGTACTCCTGCTTCCTCCCACATTCCAAAAACATGCATGTTAGTTTAATTGGCGACTTAATTGTCCTAAATTGTCTATATGTGCCCTGTGATTGACTGGTTTGTGGTAAAGGATTTTTCTAGCGACCAGTCCAGGGTGTACCCCGCCTCTCGCCCAAAGTCAGCAGGGATAGCCTCCATCATACGCCCGCGACCCTGGTGAGCATGAGCGGCATATAAAATGAATGAATCAACGTGATGTCATGAAAGCTGCCCTATCATGTCCTTCCTTCATGAAAGCTAGGCAAAATTTAATTTTGGTCCGCACCAGAGTAAAGAGCTACATGTGAGAATTCAGCCTTAAAGCATTGAAAGAAATTGCTTCTTTAAGAAATAAAATTTGTAGACAGTAAAAGCATATAAATACAGCTATGGAGGAGAGAGGTCAGTGAATGTATTTGGAATATTTCTTGTATTTGCCTGCAGCCCAAATAAACCCCGCTGATGTGCTCAGTCTGCTAAGAAGACCACAATGTTGACTCTTGACGTTGTTGGGCTCATATTCAGCAGTTCACTGCCTCCAAATACATCAAGTCGAGGTGATCCCAAAGAGCTCAATTTTGGTCTCATCTGACCACATTACATTCTCCAAAGCCTTGTCTGGTTCCTTCAGGTGTTCATTGGCAAACATCAGATGGGCCTGTGCATGTGTCTTCTTGAGCAGGGGGACCTAGTGGACACTGGACAAAGTGTGTACTAATGGTTTCCTTGGTGACTGTGCTCCCAACTCCTTGGTGACTGTGCTCCCAACTCCCTTGCCATCATGAACACCACTTGTATGTCTTCCATTTCTGAATTATTGTGCCAATAGTGGTTTATTCCGTACCTTTGGCAGTTCTTTGATCTTTCTCACGGTGGTGGAGAGGTTTGAATGGAAGAGAGCGTTTCTGTGACAGGTTTCTTTTATCCACATACTGACTTGGGATGAGGAGTATTTTTCTAAAGGCATAAGACACATTTGTGTGCTTCATGGGTACATAACCGGTCTGTGGACGTCAAAATGCTTGCTGGTTGGTGGGGATCAAATACTTCCTTCCTTCACTCAAATACAATTACTAATTTATAACTATAAATAATAATAATTTATTATTATATAGAGTAATTTATACTCTCCTCTGATAAACATGCAACAAATGTTCTGGACTGACCATATTTTTGTAAGGGGGGGTAAACTTACAAAATCAGCAGGAGGTCAATTACTTATTCACCTCACTGTATTCATATATTTAATAAAAACTGGTGATAATTCCCTGATTCAGTCAAGAATAACAGTCCTGTTGTAAGAATGCACTCACTTAAATGCACTGTGAAGAAAAATAAAGCATCCTTCATGTGAGCCAAGGATGTTCTAAATCAGGGGTGTCAAACTGGTGCCATGGAGGGCCGAGACAATGCGGGTTTTCTTTCCAGACGGTCACTAAAGCAGGTGATGTTAATGAGCAACACCTTCAATTTGAGAGAAGGAGCTCTTTAATTAAATCACCTGGTGAAGAAACAGGTTGGAGAGAAAACATGCAGCGTCTCGGCCCTCCATGGCACGAGTTTGACACATGTGCTCTAAATGAATGCACAGGAGCAAGAATGGCATACACAAGTAGAAGTGTTCAATAGTGTTCAATAGAGTAAGCATAGTAAAGCATAACCTACTTTTCTTCATTGTTTTCATCAACAATACGCTGTGTAGTAGAAGCTATTTTGATAGTTGTTAGCGTGCATACCTGTAGATATGCTTACACTGTATGTAGGTCCAGAGTTAATTAGAACAGCGAGCAAGTGTATATACAGTCGTGACCTATGATTCCTGCTTTAGGTTATTATTTCTATCTGCGGTTGCTCATTAGAAGTGAGTCAGCATGTCGGCCCGTGTTGGCATGAGGCTGCTCTTGACATGTTGCCTTGTTGATGATTTTCTTTGCTTATAGGGAGTGCTCGGAAATTGGTCACCAGGGAAATTATTCTGTTGCTGGGGCTCCTCCCTAATCTATCACATCGCTTTAAAGTGGAACACCTTTCCTCTCAGCATTTCTGCACACTTATTTAGCTCACCCTGCATAAAGGATGACAGAAGGCTACAGTGATTATTAGGTGACTAATTGTGTTCCAAAGCCTGAACCACGAAATATCATGCATTGTAGAGGTGATTAAAACCAATTGTGATTTCATGGACAGTTTGTAAATAGGATTCTGAAATTCAGTACATTTTCTGTAAACAGAAAATCTCTCTGCTTTGGGGGAGAGTGGGCTGACCAATTTAGTTTATCGCTACATACAGGAGTGAACTATATGTAGTCATCATTACACACTGCTACTCACCACTACTGGCTCTTACTGACTGTGTTAATGAGAAATGTGGATCTTATTACTGAGAACTCACTAACTCGCCACAAGTTTAACTTTTATAATGGAGTCTTTAACCACAATGTTGCCGTTCCGACCTTTTAAGGCTGAAGTGAGGCAGTGTGGGTTGGTGTGTGTAACAGCAGAAAACGTCCATAGAGTCATGGGCAATCTTTCTGTATTTAGTAATACCGTGGAACCTTGGTTAGCGTCATTCATTTGTTCCAGAAGGTCCAATTGTAACCGAAACGCTAACTGAATCAATTTTTCCCATAAGGAATAATGTAAATCCAGTTAGTCCCTTCCGGAAAGCCAAAAATGTGAACACGAAACACATTTTCATAGTTTTACAAGTATAGTTTTACATGCAGTAAACATTTCCAAATGCATATAAATATACAGTCATCCCTCGTTTATCAAGGTTAATTGGTTCCAGACCCGACCGCGATAAGTGAATCTCGGCAAAGTAGTATTCAATATTAATAAATGGGACATTTTCATAGTTAGAGCATAGAAAACCTGTTTATGAATTTTGAAATACAATCTTTACCATAATTAGAGCCCTGTAGACATTAAATAACATCCTTGTAATCACCTCTACACTCTACACTACATTCTTTGTCTACACTACACTGTTCAACTGTAATGTGCAGGCTGCGGGATCACTGCAGGGACACAAGAGAGGGCCATGGCTTTATCCATTAGCAAGCTGTCAAGCTAACTAGTTAGCCGCCAATTTATTTACTTTATTCTAAACGTAAGAAAGGGTTTGAAATGGAGTGGTGAAGAAGGACAAAGAAGCCAAAAACGTACCACTTCCACATGGAATGTGAGGAGAACTTCTTTTCACTGTATCATGTCGGACATGCCATGGCTTACTCCATGCAGTGTGACGGTAATGTCATGTCATGTCTCAATGATGGAACATTACTGCGCCTAGTGTCCAGAATACTACATATACCTTTGTCTTTCAGTATTTTCTGACTAATAATATGCCATAGTCAACCACGAAACAGCGACCATTTATTAATTAATTAATTTATGAAAAAACGCGATAAGAGCGAAAGACCGATAATCAAACCGCAATATTGAGACGGGATAAATGAGCTTGTACGATTAGTTTTACCTTGAGTGAAGACGTGATTCTTGCTTGTTCAAGTGCCAGTATTTTGGTAAAAAAGTTGAAAAACACTATTGAATTATATTGAATTCAAGAAATAACTCATGACAAAACAGGTAAATGGTGTCCATGTTGTGTCTCGCTGTCACATCGGGTGGTTGGAAACACTCACATTAAGAATCACGTCTTCAGTGAAGGTAAAAATAATCTTAAATGTTTGTTTATCCCTTTCATTCATCATGTATATGCATTTAGAATTGTTTTATGCATGTAAAACTATTAAAAAAAACGTGTTGTGTGTTAACATTTTTGAGAGTCAATTGTTGATTGCATCAAAAACGGGCTACGTAGCTGACTTCTGGTTCCGGTTGCCATTTTGGAACTTAGCAAGCTAGCTTCTTTCTTAACAGTTAAGGCCGTTTTGTGATAAAAATACATTAACAACACTCTTGGACTCACACAGTGCATTAATAACGCTACAAGACACGCGCCTTATTGTACGGTAACAGGAAAATGTACATAAACGGAGGCAAAATGTTGTCGTAAATTTTCAGCGTTAACTGAAAAACACGTTAACCGGTGCGAGCCTTAACCGAGGTGCCACTGTATTACCGTTGTTCATCAGCTTGTTTTATTAACAAAGGCAATTTGTCTAATTAAAGCAGTGATTTATTACCTTTACCGTGTGACCAGTTTGCCAACAGTTCATATAACAGCGCCACTGTAATACGACTATCACAATAGCAGCCTGCAAGCTCCAGTCATTTGTTTATGGGAGGATATAACACAGTAAAGATGGCTGAATCTGAGGCAAAGTGCAGCAGTTGAGCAGTAGCTGTTGCCTTCACGTAGCGAATGTGAAGCTGTGAAACAGCCATAAGCAGGCAGGTAAAGTGGGGAAATGGCATACACGGGCCCAGTGACTCCTGCCAGGGGAACACCTCATCTCGGATGGCTGAGCAAATAGAACTGGACCCCGGGTGAAGCCCCTGTAGCTTGAAGCCTTCTAGCCTGTTTGCACATGGAAGCTATGATTACAAATCACAGCAGCGAGATTGTGCTCATGTTTGAGATCCACAAGTGTTGGCGAAATGTGGATTTGATATCTGAACACAGACTTTCTTTCACTCGGTTGACACAGCTAACTGGTGTTAACCATAGGCTATGTCCTGCACGCCCGTCCTTGATTCAACATTCTGTTTTGATAAGAAATTTTACACTGAATAATTATGGTTCACTAAAACAACAAGGTTTGCATAATGTTACTTGACTGAATGGGTGTTATGGATCTATGATAAACATCTGAATATAAATGATGGAAAAAACACCAGTAGTGACTGACGCAACACGAGCTGTTTAACAGCTCTGTGTTGTCAAATGCACCGCGCACGTAACGAAACAAGTTTACCAAGTAACTTTAGATACAAGCTGAGCTGAGAAAAACCTGGAAAAAAAAACCCCAACCGAAGGGGAGGCAGTGAACAACGCCACACGAGCCGTTTTCTCAGTCTGTCTTGTCAAATGCACCGTGTGCGTAACAAAACAAGTCTACCAATTGACTTTAAATTGCAATATTTACAAACCGAAACACAAACCGAAATACACACCAAAATACACACCGAAATAGAGAACGTGATCCTGAGTCGAGCCAAGCAAGCAGAGACTCACTGTCTGCATTGTGTTTGTGTGAAAGAGTGACAGGCATGACTCCTCTCTCTGGCTGTAGCGAGTCTTTGAATATTTTGAAGGGCCAAAGGGGTAAGTTTGGGAAGATCTTAGAATGGATTAGGCTATTTACATGTATTTTACGCTTCATATAACATAAAAACCCTATAACATAAAGGTTCTCGGAACGGATTATTTACGTTGTAGGGGCGTCTACTGTAATACATAAGGCATACCTACATTTGGTACTACAAACAGACACACCAAAACTACAGAAAAAGAAAGAACGCATGTGCATGAGGTCCGTTGTCTTTCACTTGTACAGCTTGCCTAAACTGACGACGAAGTGAAATTACTTCTGCAAGTTTCTTTGGAGTAGAAGGAAAAAAAATATCAAGAGAATGTCGACAGCGAGTCATGGCAGTCGAAATATTCAGATATTCTATTGGCTTCTCGGCAGCAGTACACCACTGCTGTCTTCTGGTCACATGACGGAAATGGGGCAGCGATGTTATTGTTCTCAGAAAGTAGTGGTTTGCTTGTTCACGCGACGACAGCAAGGCAGCATCAGAATTTCCCACTCGTTTTCAAAAAATACTGTTTCAGGCCACCCATAATGCCGTTGCCATGTGGATGAAAGGCTGTAAAGATCAAATACTTTCCCGTTTCGACCTGAAAATGTTCCCATGTGGACAGCCGCTCAGTGAATGAGTAGCCTATCGACAAATGGCAAAATGATGAAACCGCAGCCGAAAAGATTCCAGATAGAGATGAGACACTGCTCTATCTTGGAGTCAGATTTTATTTGACAATATGTCGTAGCCAACAGCAGTTTCTTTTAAAGCTTTGAACTTTACTTTTACTATGATTCTTGGATTGACATCATTGTAATTGTCTTGTGAAATATTTATTGCAATCATTACAAGAGCCATGGCATTATAAATTGAAAATAGGCCCTCATTAATTTGAGTTCGAGGAGTGCTGCAAAGAGGAAAATATAGAAACATGTACAGTACATGCTGTAATTCTGAGCCAAATGCTTGAGTTGAACCTCAGTATTCACCAGTGTGAAACAGAATATGCCTCTAGGCAACTAAAGTCTGTGTCTATTCCAATCAGTCCTTAATGTAAATGAAGATTATGTGTGCATCGCATGTAACATTGGAAGCGATTTGCATTTTGGAAGCCTAAATTACAGGTGGGCATAAAAGGATCAAAGCAGGGACTGTGAGGATTGCATCTGCATCTATCAAAGTGCTATTTCATCTTGGATCTCGGAGTGAAAAAGCCTCTGAAAGGCTGAAGATAAAATGCAGCAGGGGAGCAAAGCCACTATTTGGGGGAGGGGGCACATGTGGATTGTCAAATATCCATATCAGGTTTCCCATACATAGACACTAAGATATGTGTGCATCCATTTTAGCATGTTTACGGTTCATATGTATGAGAAAATGGCACATTCTGTAGTAGCCTGCACCATGTTCACTAATGAGGGGCATTTATTTATCAGTGGTGTGCAGTCAGGACCAGCAAAGCCTTTTCTTCTGGCCTAACCACTACCAGAAGCGCTGACCTACATTTACAATTTAAATTGTAGTATTTGTTCCATGAAATTATTTTAACTTATTCCCAACAGTCTGCTATCTTCATTTTGTAGCGTGTCTCTTGGCTACACTACTCCCAGTAGGGTATGTCTATGTTGGATTTTTTTCGGCCAATCAGATTTCAGCTGTCCGTGTTGCCATATCAATGTAATCTGCTCAGGGCCTTCAGAATTAGGAGTGCTGGCCCATGTCACTTAAACGCTATCATTTAGCCATGAAGATTTCAGAGTCGCCTTACAGGACTAGCTGGCCTACAATACCATCAGCATTTGTACGTCCACTGATTGGTTGACCAAAACTGGTCAACAAGCCAAGTTATGCCAACAATGGCTGAGGAAGAAATTGACATCTTTGGTCAGTAGATGTGTTTCATTTAAAAGATTTATGTTTGTGTCATGTTTCAAAATAAATATTGATTCTGAACGGCAGAGGTTTGGAGTTGTCTGAACCCTTTATCACTGAGCAGTTACGTTACATTTGACTGAGTGCTACATTTACACAGCCAATCACCAGTGGAAATGACTAATGCTCAGAATTACTAGCAGAAATTAAAGTCAGACATATTGGTGATGATGTATTTGAAGAAAAAGGTTTAAGTGAGTGTCTTGGTTGTTGTGCATAGTGTCAGAGTGTTAGGTGTGTTAGAGGATTTTTTTTGTAAGTGACTGGATAGCGCAGTGGGTAATGATGTCAGTTAAGGACCTCGAATATACTGTACGAGGACGTCTCGTTTTCAAGACCCATTTAAAAAAAACTGCTTCTTCCTACTCTTTTAAGGCAAGTTGCATTGTTGCAAAGCAGACTATTTATGATGTTCCTTTTTGTAAATTTTATTAAGCATGTTCAAAATGACTGGTAACAACTAACATTACTACTCGATTTCCAAGGTAAGGAGACAGATTCATTGTTAATTTAAATGTATTGAAACTGTATCTCCCATGTCCACACAAATATGACTGGTAGGTTGTCGTCATTCAAATCGATGATAAATTTGAAACACTGCATCTCACATTTCCAACTATTTGAGTTCTGAGTAGATTCATATGGAGCTGGACGTTTAGAATTATCATTAATCCTAAAATACGGGCCTGATTTGTTCTGCTGCAGCAGACAATTCTCTAGCGGTGGATCTAAATGAATAGTAAAATAATTAGGGAGCATTTTCATGAGACATTACTTTCATTTTCATCCATAAATCAACTTTAACAACATGTTTAATCACATAATAAAAAAAGGTCTCTGGGCTTATAATGTGAAATTCGGCCTGTGACGTCCTTCTGTTGTGAGGCTCCTAATGAAACATTTTTTGCTTTTAAGGGCTCCTTCAACATTTCAAACATGTTTTCAAAAGGGAGCTTCAAAGTCCCATCCCCACTTAGAATGTTGAAGAGACAAAACAGCACAGATATGAAGACGAGCGACTTGATGCAGTGCACTCTTTTGTGTGAAAGACATTTATTTTTGCAAAATTCTGCATCAGGTGATATTGCCAGAGGGAAAAATGCCTTGTTAGCATCACTGAACTGAGAAAAGAAATATTTAAAATTCTCAGAATTATTAATTTGATTAAGTATATTGATGATATAATAAAAGCTAAGATAAATGCCAACATAAAAATAACTTAGGGGCTAGATGTAGCATGTTATTGTGCAGATGATGGTGAGACATTTCCACACACAATGTTATCAGTGTCAGTACACTGCTGATGTTCAACCAGAGATTATTCTCAGCCTTGTAGGGAGTCCAAATATTCCATGTGGAGCTTAAAATGTCTGACCTCAAAGTGTAAAAAACATAAAGAAAAACATATATTGTATCTACACACTAATATCCAGCAAAAGCTGTGTCATGAAATGATATACAACCAATACAATAAACACTTGTAAATTAAAGGGGCCGTATGCAGCGGGTTCATCCAGCTGCCTAGAGGGCGCCAACACACTGCAGGCATTATATGCTGCCTCTTCCTGCTTTGAGTATATAATGCTGACGTAACACAAGCACATGCATGAGTTCTGTTAGTAATTTGGCAAACTTAGGTGTCATTGCGTATAGTGTATAATATAGTACAGCCCATCATAGCCACACGATGACTCCAAATTGTCACTTTTCTGAGACTGCTTTTGTGTTGTGCACAACGTACTGTATATATAAGACAGAGGTGGGTAACTGCGAGTTGAATGCGAGTTATTTTAATCGGGTTGCATGAAAAATGACAACAAATTTTTATGCAGTTTCATGTGGACGGTGTGGTTGTGAACCACAGTCCCCCGTGTACAGTGCTACACTTGCTAGCAATGCACTATTCAGACATTTAGAAAGGAGGGAACACATTAAGTAAGATAGACGCAATCACCAGCAGATTGCGTGACTGCAATATTTGACAAGTCACCTTATATTTGACCAATATGCCAGACTTACATTAATGCTCGTAGCTTCGAGTTAGAGAGTAATAACCACCGCCGATCGGCAATACACCGCTGCTTGTGCAGTTGGCACTCAGTCAGACGTTACGAGCACAAATAGAACTGCTCAATGATTATGAACTCCAAACATTTACACTACAACATCATCTCAAGCAGTTATATTTATATTTATATTTATTGATCAAATAACATGGCAAAAATATAAAACCTTTTAAGTCAACTTCTCCTCCTCAGTCAGCCATTGTGGATGCAACTTATCTTGTTGAACAGTTTTACTCTGATCAACCAATCAGAATTCGGGGGCCTGCAAGCTAGACCTGAGAGTGAAATAAAAAAATTGGCTAAAAAAAAAAAAAAGCCCGATTGTTAATAGTGTGTATGTGACAGGGACCAGCACTCCTGATTCTGAAGGCTCTGGGCAGACTGCATTGATATGGTGACACATAAAAGCTGAAATGTGATTGGGCAAAAGAAAATCTAACCTACACATACACTATTGGAAGCACTGTAGTCAAGATATATGCTACAAAATGAATATAATGGACTGCTGGGAATAAATTCACATAATTTCATGGAACAAATAATAGAATTTAAGTTTGAAATGTCGGTCAGTACTTCGGGTAATAAAGTAGTTAGGCCAGTAGAGAAGGCCTTGTTGGCCCTAACTGTATACCAGCACAACAGCGATGAAAGACTATACAGTTGTTGCACAAACTAGACAATATGCAAATATCCTCCATGTTTGTTGAACATGATTAATATGCAAATATTACTCTGACACACAAACAGATTTAAAACATATAGCACTGCAATGTATAACTGCAACATTGTTTTCAAAGCATAGCATAGTAAATAGACCGACCTCATTAACTGTAAATCCAGTTGTACTACTTAAACCGTAACCCCATGGAAGTATTGCAAGCACACAGTTATTATTAAACAATTTTCTACATTTTTGACACATTTTCCAATTATAGGAGTGAATACTTGACTTGTTTCCCGTGCAAAACATTCAGAATATCATACTGTGTGGGTCTATTTCTTCACTGGTCTTTCACTTCAGGAATAATTACGCTAAGGCTTCAAGCCAGGGATGTTTTGGTCAACTGGGAATTTAATGGACTTAATGAACTCTCTTTGTTAACGGAGGCTTACCGTGGTCTGTGATTTCCTTCCCCACGCTCAGTTTCTCAAAGACGACGGTAGCTCATCCCATTTGCACAGGTCCACTAAGGCACGGTCTGTGTGGACTATGGTGACGCAACAATGGAAGGTTTATTAAAAGAAACAGCATACTATGGATGGATAAATGGATAGCTTTTATTTGTATCAAATGTAATGTAATATAATGTCTGCATGGCAGAGAGAAACCCCAGAATGTTATATACAAGTAGCTAGAACTGGGTCTATACGAGACAGAATAATTTGGACAGTTTCAAACAGCATGCTTCTGTGCATACATATCCGTGAGGAACCTGCATGTAAAGCAGGGCTGCTTATCTATGTATTCCGTGGGCAGACTTGGCCTCAGTGTGCGCATTTTAAGCTCCTCACAATATAAAGCCATGCATCTGAGCTTGGCCAGAGGTACGAGCAACCAAGACTAATTAACAGTAGGCGGTAGAGAGGTCAAGCCCTGTGAAGTATTTGTTCAGTATATACTGGTCTGATGCACTTTTTGTCATACAAAAAAGATCGGATTTTAATACCGTAGGCATGAATATGAATACCCGTTTTTGTGCCAATAATATATGAACAAAGACACTAGACTGTTTTACTAAAATGACTTTACATACTGTACAATGCCTAAGGGACTGTTCAGAGCAAGAAGGGCAGAGCTTGATTGAGGCAGTTTTTGCTCAAATGCGTCGAGGCCGTTAAAGGAGTTTGGTCCAAGGACGTACCGTAACTCTGAAGAGGTCATTCCTCCCTCTGTGAAGACCTGTGGGCTATTCTCCTGCTGAGATCTGATCTCTGATAATGGCATACTCAGGAGTGCAGAGATTAGGGACAGGAGGGACATCGGGAGTGACAACTGCCTTTGTGCCTGGCTCATCCTCATTCTGGGCATAATGGAATACAGCAGGTGGAACACTTTTTTAAACAGTATTTTTTAGGGTGCCAAGGCCTCAACTGATGGGTGAGCTCAAAAGGGAGACAGGCTCATTGCTAACTGTATAATGGCTCACTTGGAGAAAGAAGGCATTTTGCTGAGATGGGCGTGCGGTTTAAGCAGCACACTATTAGTCATGCTGTCGGCCCACTTCCATATGTATTTTATTTTCTCATGCGCAAAGGCTGCCGCACCTCCTCGCATTGGTTGCACTTGCAGAAAGCTAATGATATTCACACCTACGGCGGAAACAAGGTGCCTCGTGTCTTTGTCTCTAATGGAAGAAGATCTGGAAAGGTGACAGTGTGAGGGCATATTTTGTTGATGCTGTAGCCGTGGCCTTCTTAAACTACAAGCAGAGCTTTCTCGCAAATGTTCATGATAGCTCAATATTTATTCATTGATGCACAGATGTTTTAATGTTGCCTGATAGAAAATCTGAAAAAAACACCAGATGTCTTTCCCTTACTGTACATGCTGCTTGTCAGCATCTTCAGAGTCAATTATATCCTGCTTTCATTGCAATTACTGAATGTTTGGTTTTGGACAAAATGTAAACATATTAAATATTAATCGGTGGTGTTGTGGCAGTTGCAAGGAAGACTCAAGGTTTGGTCTCATGCAGAGCTTTATTCTCCAACTGCACACTCCAAAACTTGACAAAGAAGTAACATCTCCTTTATAGAGCTAACACTTGCGCGCCCAAACCTGGACTCTAACCACGCCCCTAAGTCGACTCCCGACTGGGCGAGAGACATGCCCCCTAGTGTCCACCACAGTGTCAATGAATACTACATACGTTTCAGTCTTACATGTACGGAGTTTGCGTATGTGGATTTTCTCCGGGCTTCCTCCCACATCCCAAAAACATGCATGTTAGGCTAAACTGTCCGTAAGTATACGTTTCAGTGGCTGTATGCCTATCGACTATGTGCCCTGTGATTGACTGGCGATCAGTCCAGGGTATACCCCGCCTCTCGCCCGAAGTCAGCTAGAATAGGCTCCGTGACCCAAATGACGACAGGTGGTATAGAAAAGGAATGAATGAATGCATTACACCACATGAAGAAGCAGACCACACAAAGCAGAGATGTCAGAGCAATGGAGTCCTAATAGAATGAGAAAAGCAAAATACTCTTGAGAGCTTTGGATGCAGTACAGTTGAACTTTGTTGTAATGTTGAGTTACACCTAAAACAACATGGCGGTGCTCCTTCTGTTTCTCATCTACTCTGTATGAGAATCAGGAGGACACACACTCTCAGTGGTCACCAGATGTAAACACAGTATGAAGGTAATTATGATGGAATGAACTGTGGATAGGATGCACTAGGAGACACTCACTGCTCAGAAAATCTACAAACACAAGCGGAGCCCAGCAGCAGCCGTCTGAACCTTCTGGTCTCTTCTTGCTCACCGTAAGAGTTAAAGGAGTGAGAGCATCTTACACCTGCCTTGTCACGTCGCAAACTTCTTTTATTCATGGCACAGGGATACAGGGGATCTACGGATGTGAAAGTGTCGGTGAGAGTGCTCCCCGAGGCTTGTCCCTATCTTCAAATAGTTCTGTCACTTTTACACTTCACTGAGGAACACGGCCAGAAAGTATGAGCCTGTTAAAGCAGTGTTTTGAAACATAGCGACGCTACTGGAGTTACTGGGTGTAGAAGCATTCTGAAGGCTTGGCTGATCAAAGGATCCACCTTTAAATCCCAGGGGAGATTTATTTCACCAAGCTTCCAGGCCAAATAAGAGACAACCTGCGACACCAACCTTAAGCTATACCTCCTCATACAGACAGCAGGATACTGCCAAAACATACCTTAGAGCTCATAGCCTAGTCTTGCAAGTACAGATAAAGGGCTAGTTGTTGACAGTGTGGGTGTACTTGAGAAGGTATAGCTGAAAAAATGTAATAATATCCCATAAAGCTATATCAAAAATTCTGCCCTTGTCAAAATGGTTTAGGTTGCACTGTCAGACGTTTCCATTCAACAAAATATATTTGGTTTGCAGTAGTGTTGGTACTAGGTTACTTGGTCAATAGGCTTTAGTTTACACCGAACATGCTTAACAGTATTACATTACAGTGCATCACATGTTTACAATTGCACTATTGAACATGTCCAAAAAGAAGTAGGAAGAATCAGAGCTTATTTAATCCTACCCCTTCTCTACATCTCAGCAGTTACTGATAGCCTGTTTACTTACTGTGTTTAACATGTACAGTGGAATCCCATTTAGCGTACTCCACAGTTTGCATGTTTTTCGGTTGTCGTCGAAAAAAATTTAGCCTCGGTTTGCGTATGTTGTCCGCGTTGTGCCATGTTATTAATAAACTCCAACTGTGTTCATAATGTATTTTTATCTCAAAATGTCCATGTTAGCAGCCTATTAGCTTGCTAATGAATGGAAACAGGCACTGGAAATCAGCTTTCGCCTCTGCTCTGCTGTGTTGTTTTTTGTATTTTTTTTTCTTAATCACTTCTACAAAATAACCCAAAATGAACCCAAAGAAAGTTGCAAGCGCCAGCATTTTGATAAAGAAGGTGAGAAACAACTAAGAAATAACTCATAGCAAAAGACACAGGTGGTGTCTGAGTGGATCTCGCTGCCACATCGCCATCTTTCTCAACAATGATATCTTCAATTAAAAGGTAAAAGTCACGTTAATTGTTCATTTATCCCTTTCATTCATCACTTATATGCATTCATATACAGTTCGGGGTGTTTTCTGCATGTAAAACTATAATTGTATTGAATTGTAATTGTGTGTTAACATTTATGGCTTTCTGGAAAAGATGAACTGGATTTACATTATTTACTATGAGAAAAAATTGATTTGCGATTGGCTAGTGACCAGTCCAGGTTGTACCCCGCCTCTCAACCAAAGTCAGCTGGGATAGGCTCCAGCATACCCCATATAGGCTCCAGCATAGAAAATGAATGAATGAACTGATTTGGTTAGAGTATGTTTCGGTGAGAGTCTGACCTTCTGACACAGGTAATTATGTCTGACTCTAAGATAAGCTTGCACTGCTTTTCGATCATTTTATTTCATAAATCACACCATGTACACTCGCACAATTGGAGCAAATAATTTCAACGACATGCATCTAGGCCTGTCACGATAATCAATAAATCAATTAATCAAAAGATGAAAAAGAAACGAAGTCGGTCATTTTGTTGGGCTCAATAAATTGACATGTGCATGCATGTTTGTTTTCCTCTCTCCTATCTTTACCCCACAGGCTGGATGACAAGAGGGTTCACTCTGCACATTGGCGAAGTTAGTTTCATGTTGGACGTTGGGTATTTGTCTCCGTCGCTGTTAATTTCACGTTGGCATTCGGCTCCGTAGCTACAGCTGTAGTTCCCCCTCACTGTGCCCGGACTGCTCTCTCATGGTGTGGTGGGCTCGCACGGGATGAGTGTGTGGAAATATTTCCCCGGCGGACTGCTCATTCACAACAGCATGTCCTCACAAACACTAATCAGCCCTCTCCTGAACTAAACATACCAAGGCGGCAACCGGAAAAATCGACTAAGCCAGCGAAAAAACATTGATACACTTACTAGCCACCGCTAGCAAGTAAGCTATTACGTATACAGCAATAACCAGTATAAGATAGCTGGGTTAACTTGGTTTAGTGGGTGCTAATGCAGCTTTGTGTGTGAGTGTGTGTGTGCCACTCAGTCTGTATGAGTTGTGCTTTAGTGCTCGTTAATGTAACCAAGCATTTTAGGCTGGCCACTGACTTTGTGCAAGTTGTGTGTGAAACAGCTTCAAGAGGCACTCGATAGCTATCTCACTTAGCCATAGTCAAAACACATTTTCATCACACTTCCGGCCTTCAAAATGAGAGGGGCACACATCCTGTCTAATAGTGGTAATACAATAAAAACAGCTTACATTAATAAAGCTATTACAATTGCATCTGAAATTTTATTTAAAAGCTGTCGACATTCCAATTATCATGTTAAATAGTGTTAAATACAAATTAATGTTTATTGCTTTTATATAATGTACTTACATTGTTATGCTATGTGATTAATACAAAAATGTTGTCAATAATATCAATTATCAACAATAATTTGTAAGACAATTATCATCCAGCAAAATTTTACAGCCCTACATGCATCGTTATTCGCTATAATCTCCAAAATACTGCACAAACATACTGAGTGTGTATTTAGCCGTATCTAATACTGCTCACCGGAAGTGACGCGAGGTCACGTGGTGAAAACTCAGCAATACTGTACCAGTACAATGCATGTTACAACTATATTACTATATTGCCTCACCAGCAATGAACCTCACCACACCTCCATCTATCCATTCATCTAGGAAAACAAACACGCAACCACGTGTCAATATATCAAGGCCGGCAAAACTATCAAGTTCATTTTTATTTTGCCTGCAATTTATTTGTTAATTATCATCCCAAGCCTATGCAATAAGATATATAGGTGTACCTTATAAAGTGTCCATTGAGTGTATGAGGCTTTGGTCATGATTAAGGTGCTTAATAGACCATGTCACTTGTAGGTCCTGACTAGTAAGCTGGAATTAGGGGAGGATCCCGGGAGAGGGTCACCTTCATGTATAAGGCCACTTTGTCACATGGAGGCCATGAAGGGAGGCCCTCTGCCAACCTGAACTAGCCCACACGATGGATGTTGATGTTGACAGCACTGCATCTGTCTCCTCCATACTGTAAAATGAAACCAGAACCAAACACCGGAGGGTATACGGGTCTTAATTCATCACAAATGACCGTTGTATTAGGTAACTATTGCTTGAATGAAACCATAATTATGCTAAAATGACGAATGGCAGCTCATATTTCGTAACCATGCAATGAACACTGAGAGGGCAATTTTTTTATGCCATGCTCTTTAAATATAGGTAATCTCGATAGCTGCTGAATAAAGAGAGAGTAACTGCTAGACAGTGGGCATTAGAGGGAAGAAAAGTCAGTAAAAGGGCAAATCTCTGAGCATGAAATTTTCCTTAAAGTCCCAGAGCTGCTCTGCATAATGATCTTGGTCTGAGCACAGGTGTGTCTCTAAATGAGGAAGAATGACGAGAGACTGAATGTCCACAAACATTCCGACCAAAGGGAAGGGACATGCAGCTCAAGGTCACGGTGAATTGCAGCGGTGGTGACTGCCGATTGATTGGGAGTACAGGGAGCAGCTGGCAGAGAGGAAACAGTGAGGCCGCTGAGGGAATCACCAGGTGGCTCTTGTGAATTATGACACCATCTCTCCAGCGCTTTCTATTTGTCATGCAGAATAAAAAGCAATGCATGACGAGTGGTCCTCTTCTCATCTGCTGTTTTCCCCCTACATCACCTCCCTTGTCGGAGCTGTGGATTTCACCACTTGGTTGTTTCTAGAGCTTCATCTGAACTATGTGGATAACTTTTTTCCCCACAAATGGCCAGAGGATAATGCAGTTAATTACAGTTTTCTAAATGTGGAATTCACCATTAATATTGATAAAGCATTAATTAGCTACTAAAACTGGAACAACCATTTTCCCTGCACCAAATACATCACATGTTTTTGGAGCAGAACATCACTTTGGAGCAATGACGGCTCATGTTTCAACAGCAACAATTAATGTGACCAAACAGATCTACACCCTGGAAAATGTATTTCATCACAGGATGCATTTTTTTTCTATAAAATGTCATTATAACTAATGAAGCATGAACACAGAAAACAGATAATCGTAATTACTATTAATGTGGCTCATAATTAAAGCTCAGCAAGAGACCATCATGTAGGTCATTATACCTGATCTATGCCAGACAAACACACATTCCTCTTTGCCTCATCCCTTGGAGCGCACAGCAGGTACGGCCCAGTAATGCCTCTCATTCTGGACTCATAATGGCCTTGATTAAGGTAAAGCGATCTGATGTGTACACTTATCTGGAATCACTTCTCTCCAATATAATAGGTCATCTTCACTGCATAACTGATTGTAAAATACTATAGTCTGCTTGTTTTTTTAAATTGCTCAGGGAATTTGGTGTGCTGAGTCCAGATAAAAAAGACAACCTTGTGTTAAGATAATTATCTCAACTGAACTGCTTGCTCCATATTTAAATTGACTGACGTCCCCTGGGGTGGTTAGTGCAGAATGAGTGCATAAGTGCATGCCATCACACAACTACAGGTCGACACTACACACAAAGAAATACAGTATAAAGTCTCATACAAATGCACAAAAAGACATGAAATGGAGATTATGTATCTGGTATAAACACATTTAAATCACATTTTTCTTTGATCTATAGCTCAGACACACTCTTAAGACGCATTGTCATCTCGCACTTTTTGCTCTCCTGAGAGCCTAAGACCCAAAACGAGAGAAAGGCCCAGAATCTATTTCATGCATGCTGCCATTCAGGGGTGTCTCGATGTGACATTAGATATTAAGGTGGGTGAGATTAGAAGTTATCTGGCATTCCACTCTGTGTGAAAAAAGACCATTGAATGTTTGCAGTAGTAGTCACTGTATTTACCACTGTGTGGTGACAACATCTTTCAGATTCTGAACTCATTTGTATGTAAAATTAAGGAGATTGATGTATTTTAAACAGCAGTGGTGGGTGGTGGATTTGGAACCTGGGCCTTCAATGGAGACTTAACTGGACATATTTTTTCTCGGCAGACACTATGAGGGCCAGTATTGTTAAAAAAAAATAAAAATAAAAATAATTATAAAAAATAAAATAATAATACATACTGCTGCACTTTGCCATTCACCCTGGCCGCTTACAAAACAACAAACTCTAACGTAACTGCCGGGTCGCTACAATACCATTATTACCAAAACAAGACACCCACTTAACCCCTTCTCGTGGAATACATTGTCACTGATACGCCTGACCTTCATTTCTACTAGTAACTTCGAGCATTAGTAGCTTCCACCAGTGATTGGCAGTGCTTGCAAATTTGGTGCTCAGCCAAACGTAACCAGCATAAATGAAACTGCTCGGTGATGAAGGGATTGAGACAACTACAAACCTCTACACTGCAACATCATCTGGAGCAGTTCACGATCAATATTCATCTAAAAACATGACAAAAACAGAAAACGTTTAGATAAAATACAGCTACTCACCATATCAATCAATCAATCATTTATATAGCACCAAATCACAACAACAGTTATCTCATGCCATAGCAGTTATCCCATTCTACCTCTAAAAATTCTAGAAGTGGCAAGTAATTGTAAATTCTGGGAGCGCAGTGCTTTCCTGGGTTGATCGGGTTGTAGGAGCTCTTTAAGATATACTGGTGCCTGACTGTGAAGTGCTTTATATGCAAGGTATTTTAACAACAAAATTAGAAAGGTACGGCATCAGAGGATTAGTTTTTAATTGGGTTAAAAGCTACCTAGCAAACAGGAAGCAAATTTTTAAAGCTAGGAGAATACACGTCTTCGAGTTTAAATATCACGCGTGGAGCACCCCAGGGGTCAATACTGGGACCAAAACTGTTCAATTTGTATATCAACGATATTTGTAACGTGACAAAGGACTTAAAGTTGGTATTATTGGCGGATGATACCACTGCCTTTCATTCTGGGGAAAGCACACAAGAACTAATTAAAAAGGTCAAGGATCAAATGGTCATATTAAATACATGGTTTGATAAAAACAGATTATCCTTGAAGTTAAGTAAAACTAAAATAATGCTATTTGGAAATAGCAGAAAGGATACGTACGATCAAATACAAATAGACGGAGTGGATATTGAAAGCGTGAAAGAAAATACATTTCTGGGGATCACAATAGATGAAAAAAATAGTTGGAAATCTCATCATCGGTGCGGATAATTCATAATGCCGCGTATAGAGAATATACAAACCCTATTAAAATTAGCTGACTTAGTAAATTTTCAAACTGTTAAAATAATGCATAAAGTAAGCAATAACTTCTTACCCAAAAACGTCATCCAGTATTTCTATATTAGAGAGGGAAAATATCATCTTAGAGGAAAATGAAACTTAAAACTTATATGTGAAACTTATATGCGAGAACAACGCTGAAAACCCACAGCATTTCAGTATGCGGAATTAAATTATGGAATG
The DNA here is from genome assembly GCF_027744805.1 of Dunckerocampus dactyliophorus. NCBI lineage: Eukaryota > Metazoa > Chordata > Actinopteri > Syngnathiformes > Syngnathidae > Dunckerocampus > Dunckerocampus dactyliophorus. The sequence continues at coordinate 11,720,439 of NC_072832.1, read as the reverse complement.
GATTGAGCAAGGAACTCTAACAATGTACCAAGATGAGCGAATTCAAAAAACAATACAAGCAGTTGATGTTTGCTAAATATAAGGCAGAAGAGTCTTGATTATTATATTTATTGTTCTTTCATGCTTGTTTTTATTTTATTTATTTATTGTTACACTGATTATTATATAGAATAATATTCCATGGAATGCAGGAAGTGAATAATATGTACTGCACAAGATGTGGAACGGGGGGTAGGATTAAATAAGCTTTGCTTCTTCCTACTCCTTTTGGACATGTGGAACTGTGAAATGATTTATTAGATGTATTACATTGTAACCTGCATGCATGTTAAAATAAAATTAAACCAAACCAAGAAGGAGAATTTTTAACTCAATTTTAAATTTGACAGGTAACCAGTGCAGTGAGGCTAATACGGGTGAGATATGAGCTCTTCTTCTGGTTCTGGTTAAGATTCGTGCGGCAGTATTTTGGACTAACTGAAGGGTCTTTAAAGGTTTCTTAGGGCAACCTATTAACAGGGAGGTACAACAATACAACCTGGAGGTCACAAAAGCATGAACAAGTTTTTCTGCATCTGGCAGTGGCAGGAATTTTTTGATTTTCTTTATGTTTCATAAATGAAAAAATGCTGTTTTTGACATTATTTGGGAACTAAAGGAAAGGTCTTGATCGAAGATGACACCAAGGTTTCTGACTGTACTGTGGGCGGTGAGTTCAAGACCATCTAGGGCAGTAATACAATTTGCAATCTGGTCTCTGAGGTGCTGGGAACCAAGGACTCTGATTTCAGTCTTACCTGAGTTCAATAGTAAAAAGTTTGAGGTCATCCGGCTCTTTATGTCGTTGAGTTTGCTGACTAGTTTGGTTAGGTTTCATTGATAAGTACACTTCTGCATAGCAGTGGACGTTAATGGATTGTTTTCTATCATATAAAGACTGAACAATACAGGTCTTAGCACAAAACCTTGTGGGATGCCATGACTGACCTTCTCGTGTCTGGATTCTTTACAAACTGCAGGCGATCTGACTGGAACCTTTCTAATGCAGACTATAGATGTAAACGTTCCCACCTCAGTCATCCAATGTGGGCTTAATTTAGCTTGTCAAACAGTTTTGCTTTGATCAATCAATCAAATGACAGACCTTACAGTAGGCCAGGTAGCTGGCAATGTGAGGTGAATCTCAAATCTGATTGGTTAATGAAACAACCCCATTGCTAATAGTATTTATGTAATATAGGTCAGCACTCCTGAATCTGAAGTCCCTGGGAGATTTGATTGACATGGCAAGGTGGAGAGGGTGAAAACCTTCCAGTTCCTTGGCACACACATCAGCGAGGACCTCACCTGGTCTCACAACACCCAACAAATTCTGAAGAAGTCCCAAAGGAGACTGTACTTCCTGAGAAGACTGAGGAAATTTGGCATGCCCACCACAATCCTGAGTTGCTTCTACAGATGCACTATCGAAAGTGTCCTTACCGCCTCCATCACTGTTTGGTACGGTAACTGTACAACACGTGATAGGAAGGCACTCCAGCGGGTGATCAAGACCTCACAGAACATTGTTGGGGCAACCCTCCCCTCACTGCAAGACATTTATAAAACCAGAGTCCTACGCAGAACACACAACCTCATCAAGGACAGCACACATCCACAACACTCATTATTAACACTCCTACCGTCAGGCAGACGCTACAGGAGTTTGAAGTCCAGGACCACAAGGCTGGCAAACAGCTTTTACCCACAGGCCATCAGGCTTCTCAACGAAGCACTCACACACGCCGCACGCAACACACACTCATAGCACTTTATTTATTTATTACTTATTTATTTGTATATTTATTTGTATGAATGTCTCTTCTTTTTGTTGCTGCTTAATTTATTGGTATATATGTTTATGTTTATGTTCTTATTCTTTCTTGTGTTTTCTTTCTTTTCTTGGGAGAATGAACAGAATAAGATTTTCATTGCATGGTATTACTGCTGTTTTACCATGCACATGACAATAAAACTCTCTTGAATCTTGAATCTTGAATCTTGAACACACAGGAGTTGAAATCTGATTGGACGAAAAAGAAGATAATAGACTGTTGGGAATACATTAATACAATTTCATTGAACAAATACTAGAATTTAACTTGTAAATGTAGGTCAGTGTTTCTGATAGTGTTTAGGCCAGCAGGGCAGGGCATTGCTGGCCCTGACCGCAAATCACTGGTATACAGTCAGCCAGGATTTAAATACATTCATTCAATAGCCCTCTCTGATTTTTATAGTTACATCATCTTTCATAAAAGGTGACTGTGACATTTAAAGCTCATTAGCTCAAAATGAAAGTAATATTTAATCTGTTAAATCACCTGATGAAATAGTGACTACAGCCGACCTACTTTACAATGATTTAACGCTTACATGAACAATACATATTAATTAATTTGGAAGCTATTCAAATGAAGTATCTCAGCTGCAAAATACCTTTATCGCGCCAATGTTCCAGCACAAAGGTTGTAAAATTTGGATTGCACTCAAAAGTTTTTAGGACATTTTGGCTTTAAAGTCCCACACAAGCTCGGTGGTCAAAGCATCATGGTGTGTGATATCACATGAGATGTTGACACGTCAAGCAAGACTACTTTCTTGGCTTTTTGTGACACATTCACTAGTCCAAGAGCATTCAGAGAAGACATGGAAAGTCACATGAAGTAAACGGCTCCCATTCATACGTTTGTATTTTTGTAACGAGTAAATATGAATTACAGTCCACCTGACAATTAAACATGGAAACATTCGTCCACTGGTTATGTGTCCTCCGGGACTTACTCATTAAATGTGTTTGACCTTGGTGGAAGTCTGCACTCTACTGAGTGCCATCCTAATCAGTTTACTTTTTGTCAAATGTCAGGACAAGTTTAAGCAATCTCTAAGCTCCAAACGAGCACCTAAAACATGTACTGTATGTGGCGCTGCAACAAGGTAGATGTACAGTGTGAGTGCTAAAATATCTCCCCACAAGCCTGTGCAAGGTGGTCCTGAATTGCTGAGTAGGCCTGCATTGAGCCAGTTTAAAAGTGTGAGTCAATCAGCTCCAGCCAGGCACAGTGTGTCAGCCCTCGTTAGCTGTGACCTTGGGAGATAATAATGACACTAAAGCTGCAAAGGTGTATGTGAAGGTAATAGCAATGTGATTAAAGAATTACGTAGGAGAGCATAAACACTGGCGTGTCTGCTTATAATCATCACTGGAGCCTGTAGAGAGGCTGATGTGGTTTTGATAACATGGAAAATAAAAGCATATAAATACAGTATAATGGTAAGAATACTCGACCAACCTGATAATCTTAAAATATAAATATTATTATATATGGGTTGCTCTCTGTCTGTAACCAAAATTAACACAATAAAAATGTAGCCAGAAGAAATTATTTCATCTTTCACATATCTTTACAACAGAATAGAAATGGTACAATCTCACGCATTAGCAACACTGTCTTCGTCTGATGTGGTGGAGTTGATTGCATAACATTGGATAATTCATTATTGTTACATTCTCGTGAAGAGATTTATTATCATACTTTTTAAAAACTTTTACTATTTTGCTTTATGGCCATTCGCCCCAGCCCAAAAATTGGTAGAGTTCTGCAGAATGTATATTCAGTACACAGTAAAAATATATTCTTGTCAGGAATGTTTTAAGCTGATATACAGACCAGACGCAATATCCTACCTTGGTGGAGGTCTGCACTCTACTGTGCCTTTCTCGTCCATTTTTGTCAATACTGCATTTCAAATATGAAGTATAAAGTGCATCAAGGCCCTCAGTACCACTGGCCTCTATTAATTTTGCATTATTTTAGAAAAAAACATAACAATATATCAACAAAATACAAAAAAATAGTTCTACTCTGTTTACTTTGCCAACGACTGCAATGCATAAATGTTTCCAACAATAAAAAAGGTCTAGTTTATCTGTAGTTAATTTTTAAAATTTGTGTATATGCATGTTTAATAATGCAATAATCCCTCACCACTTCGCACTTTGAATTTTGCAGCTTCACCCTATCACAGGTTTTCAAAAGTATATTAATGAATAAATCATTCATCTTTGTGTTTGAATACGGCCTATTATTAGTAGACCAAAATACATGCATATTTAAACAAATGTTATGCATTTTCTGCCTAAAGTAAGCATTTTCAAGCATAAAAATGGCTAAATCAACTACAATAAATCTATAAGACATTCAGAAGACGCATTCAAAGATGTTCTGATGATATATAGTACTATACACTGGTGACTAGGCGTCAGTAATGTTACTATAATGTTCTGTGAGACACACAAGCATCAGACCTGATCGCCGGAACAATAGGCTTTTATGGCAGGTTTGAATGATCTCACAACAGGAACAATAATTCTTCATAAAAATCCCTAATACAAAAAAGGGCTACTGTTACGGCCATAACCCACGCCCAGATGCAACTCACCTCAGAACCCCCGACATCATTTCCACTCAACTCCCCTTGGGAACACATTTATAGCAACAGACACGAGAATAAGTCTTATTTATGCCAGAAATGGCTTATTTACTCTTATTCTGTTTACCATATTGGGTAATATGAGTGTAAAGGTGACTATAGGGGTACTATTTTATGTGTAGAGGGCTCTAATGTTAAAAATATAGATATTTAGATGGTCGTAAAGAGGTTTCTATCCTCTAACTACAAAAAAATTTGATTTACAAATAAGAAATCCTACTTTGTGGAAATTCACTTCATTGTCGGGTCTGGAACCAATTAACAGCGATAAACGGGGGATTGCTGTACAACCATGTTTTTCCTTTTCCTGTGTAATAATGGACTCAAAACCATGAAAATGGTGGAATAGCATACAATCATAATTTTTGTCTTTCTGTCATATTTGTTCATGGGTATGTTCTGTGATGTCATACACCTATTTGGCTTATTTTTCAGTGTAGAACCTTTAATACAATGACATAAATAATTTGTTGGTTGTCATTTATATTGATCTGAGATGTCCTCATCTCATGGAAACATTCTAATGCGTACAGCCAGAGTGAGACAGAATGTCCCCAGCGTGTCAAAAGCGAGACCTTGTACCTCGACCAAACATCTGCTGAAGCAGGGACCATGATTGAAGGATAATTGGGTGCAAGCTTGTTGAAATGAAACCCTGTGACAGACCAGGAAATTTCAGTTTCATGGACACAGCCCTGGCAGGTTTGAGTTTGGGTTCAACGCCTGGCTTCATAAAAGTCTCAAATGAAAGAAACAAAGGAGGACAATGCGTTCACATAAAAACACACAAGTGGAATGTATTATTATTATTATTTTCCTCATTATTTTGAGGTCATTTTACATTTGTGACTTTCGGTGCTTTCATCATTGGAGGTTCCACTGTATATGAAATGTGCTGTTACTGACACACACAAATGCAGGCACTTTCGGCTGCAATGACTTTGCATTACAAATAATGATGTAAACAAAAACTCATGGGATCCTCCAGCTTAAATCCTTGTAAAAAGCGAAAGTGGGGGAAAGAAAGAGTGACTTTCTCCTTCCTGCCGTGAAACTGAGACAAAGATACAAATGTATTTTGTTCTGTAGTGTCTCCGCATTCTTCAGGTATGTTTAATGAATGCACGCATGTTGTGTGATTCCTGTCTCGCGGTGTACGGAAGAAATGGCATCTGTTTAATCAACAACTTCCTCTGATAGTCCCTCAGTTAGGTGCAAGGTGTCGTTTAATTCTCAGATGGCACCACTGAGGGATATGAGCCTGATAGAAATTCACAACACTTTCTCCAGGAGCTTTGCACAGCCGGCAGCGGAGGGAAAAAAACGATTGAGTGAAAGAAGTTTGAGACCTGAACTTGGGTCTTCCTCTGCTTGACTGTGCTTTGGTACTTAAATTATTTGAAGCGCCTTTATTGTTGTCACAGCGCATTAGTCTAAAACTGGAATGCTACTATTTCCCCTTGCGGAGTATGCAGGTGGAGTAGCCATTGTTGGAGGCAGATCTCATTTTACTGGTGATTGCTCTGCTTCCTGGGCTTGTAATCAAGGCGCTGGCATGCTCACACAAGACCACTCCGCACAGAGACTCAGGAGATTACCTTTTCGATCCCCATCAACTATGATTACCTCTCTCGAGGTGTGTGGAAATGTCACATTTTACATATCCTAATATTTCACCTCATATAAAAGTACTGCAGTCCTCTTTGGAGTGAAAGGAATGTCAAGGGATGATGCTATATGGCTCTGCCACTTCCTTCAACCGGATGTGCAGCTGAAGCTCATCCTCCTGCTGCTGCTGCCGTGATCGTTGAGTCCTTCTGAATAAGGTTGGCGGGGTAATTGGTGCTCCCATGGTCGTTAACGTGCACTGACGGGCCACCACAACTACTATCAGTGTAATTGGATCTAATTGGCCCATTGTTGCTCCTGATTCAGATCAGACAAATAGCAAAGACTAATTTAAATGGCGGAGTGACCTTTTGAAAGCTTCAGTCTAATTAACCTGCCGATGCATGCAGGTACTGTGTGTGGAAGTGGGTCAAAGCAATGGTTGACTGGCTTCAGAGTGGACTGGTTAATAACCACTCAGCTAACTCAACCAGCTCACTGCTGACAGATGACATCCTGTTAATTTCTTCTTAATTAGACTGAGACCTTTTTGTTTAGCTATGGACATTCATGGATGAAGACAGTGGTTAAAATGACACAATATTTCCTCCCCGTTGACATACTGTAAGAACCAACACCAGAACTATTCAATCACAAAGAACATAATTAAGTCTGTTGTCACATGTCATGGATAATGAAGTCAGTGTAATGTTTATAATTAAGGAAACAATTTATGTTCGGGATGGTGTTGGAGAACAACAAGAATAACGCAAACGACTGAAAATGCATTTTAGGACGCGTTCTGCTTTGTGTTAACATTTTTCTGTACACTAATTAATTCTACAGATGACTTTGCTGTGATCAGAGGACAAATACTTGTCTCCATGTTTCAGTGATACATTTGAAGCAGCTTTTATTCTTAGACAGTTCCTGTTTAAAGACCGATGATAAAAACAGAAAGATGGAAAGTTTTTGCTGAATATGTTCACTTAGTAAAAATCCAAATTAATTAATCACTTGGGGAGACAGCACAGCGAGTGGAGCTTGGAACCTGAGTTGTCATGTTTGATATGGTAGTTTGTATCAGACATAAATAATGACAGAGACCATGCAGAGTGCTTAAATTTAAGCCAAAACAACACATGTTCTAGATTGAAGTTATTTAGAGCATATTACTTACGAAGAGAAGCTTTTTAACAACTAAACTATCACACAGTAGGGGGCAAACCTCTGCCAAGATTGGATAAAAGTAAAAAAGCGGAGTGTCATATTTGTGTTTGACCACACTGTGTCGTGGAGCAGTTTCTGCAGCCAGAAGCGATAATAAAAGGGCAGCAGATGGCCATGACCCACAAGCAGAAGAGCAAAATACAGAAATCGCTGCCCTGCTAACAGGCAGTTAACTCCTGGTGCAACGTTTATCCTTGCAATGTCCTCACTTCAATTCAATCCATGACAGCACAACATATATAAAATACAAGATATTTACTGCATGTCATTCATGAGATGCTATCAAACAACTGGAATAACATTCTGTAGAGCGCAGACTTCTACCAAGGTTTAAATGGACTTCCCTATTTGTGTTTGTCCACATTGTGTTGTGCAGCATTTTCCACAAAATGTCAATACAATAAGATATTAACTGGCATTGAATAGCCTTTTCTGTGGTTTAACCACTTCTGTGAGCAGCCAGTTAGGTCCTGGTGCAACAGAAAATCTTATACTTAAAACACAATACAGTCATCCCCCTCTACATGACTGTTCACTCCCTCACTCCATCTTGGTTTTTCAAAAACTGATTTGTGGTTGACTATTGTCCATTATTAGTAAAAAAAAACAAAAATCATGAAATACAAGTTATTATAGTAGTATTCTGGCCACAAGGAGTCAGTAATGACACAAACCATTGATGAAACATGACATTTCATTATATCCCTTCAACGCTCACGTTGGCACGACCGCAGTTCGATGATCGACTTTGTCATCATGTCGCCGAACTTGTGGCCATACTACTTGGAGACTCGGGTAAAGAGAGGGGCTCACATCTGGTGTGAGTTGGCTCAGATGGTGGGGGAGGATGCTGGTCAGCCCTGACAGGCCCAAACACATTGTGAAGTTCTGCTGGGAACACCTGGCCAAGTCTCCTGTCAGAAGGAGTTTCAAATCCCATATCAGGGGATGTTCCATGTTCCAAGGGAAGCAGCGACATTAGCTGTCTCCCATTTTGGGGTCTTCATCCTTCAAGGACCCTGACTATGTGGTCGACAAAGGCTGGGTCCTTATGTGAGTAATAAGGTCCTTATGTGTGTAATAGCCTTCGGAACACTTCCTGGTTGTGTCACGTGTTTGCCATCAAGTCCACAAAGTAGAGAACAAAAGATTGACCAAACAAAATATTAAATATTTATAGTATTTATAGAAGTTTTATATTTATTTAGGAATTATGTGTTGATGGAAAGGGAAGAGCAACCAGCCGTAGGCAGATTTATCTCCATCTAGCTCGGAGAGAAACCTTGTATTGTTGCCTTTTTACTAGGCAAGTCAAGCCATTTTAAAACTATTCTTATTTACCGTAATTTCTGGTGTATAAGTCGCTACTTTTTCCTTAAAGTTTGAGCCCTGTGGCTTATACAGCGGTGCAGCTAATTTATGGCTATGTTCTAATTTTGTAACATCTCCTTTACTTCAGAACTAATCACAAGCTATTTGAAAGCTCATGATTGGCTGCTGTCAAATAAAGAGCTACCTGGTACTCACAGACTCATGTGTGCCACAATATGCCATTTTATGACGTGGACATGTGCGGCTTATAGTCCGGTGCAGTTTGCATATGAACTAATTTTCTCTTTAAATTTACTGGGTGCGGCTTAAACACCGGTGCGTCTTATAAACCAGGAATTATGGTAACTAGCAAACCAATCTAAACAAATGGTGATGAAACAATACTTTTTGTTCTTGTGTTTCATGCTTGCAATGGTAAAAAAAAAAAACAAAAACCTTTGATGCTTTTTTCTTTATGGTTATTGTCATGTTAAGCAGATTGTATCATAGTGGCTATCATCTATCATCGTCAGGCATGGAGGGCTTGCTTTTGGATGTGTCACTGTTTGATATTTCAACATTTATAGGAATGCATTCTGACATTTCAACATTTGTAGGAATGTATTCTGGGTAAATGAATGGCCGCTAATGCTTCTTATAGCCTTGGAATGAGCCCACAGAAAGGAGCGGCTAATCCTATCATTCTACACCATTCATCTCCAATCCAATTGGCTTTTAAGATTTTTCTCAACAGGCATTCTGCGGCTTCCCTGTTGGATCTCTTCAACGTCAATATGTTATGAGTACCGAACACTTCCAGGGCCGCTTGAGAGTCAGAGAGAAGGGTCCTGAATGCAGTTTGCGACCCTGTCACTGTCCACACTGACAGCTGCGAACCCACTACACACAGCCAGAAATAGTTTAATGACAGATATTTCCACAAAACATCAAATTGTGGTTCGTCTGTGTCAAATTAGAGCCAAAAAGAGACTCGGCCTATGAGATCATTACTCAACAAGAAATCTTGCACTATCTTCATGCAACATTGCAACTGAATACTCCCTAAAGGCTAAGTTAAAATAAAACTATACTGATGTATCGGCTATTCTTTTATTCTAAAGGTCACAGTCTAAGAGGTGGGTTGATATGGTCTTTTAAACGAAGCATAGTCAAAAGGCTGAATGGTTTCCAGATGGTGGCAGCCCCCCTCCACACTGTCAGTCAGTGTCTGCCTGGCAGATGCTACATTTGCTTCTAGGGGAGAATATGAGCAACGTTCCATAACTAACCAAGACAGGGGACCTGCATTAGCTGTGTCCTTACTTGCATGTACTGCAGGACCCGGCTCTATAGGGAGGACGCCCCCTCGCCCCCCCAAAGGGCCTGACTCTACACAGACGAGTGCATTTTTAGAATACACCCGTAGAGGCTAATGGTTGTTTTGTCAAACACAAAGCAAGTTACATTATTTTTCTCAGTAAGAGAATGAATTGATGAAAATCAGCATGTATCACACAGAGCATGACACTATAACTCATCCATTGCACTAAATACTCTTTTTCTTCCCTTGGGTATCTTCTAATTGTCGTTCAATTTCGCTTCTCACTGCTGACTTGCGAGTTTCCCCAGAAACATCCTCTGTTTCCAAACAGAGCCACATTAAAATGGCATGTGCACTGGAACAAGCATGATAAGGCGTCTTAAATATGTCACGGCTCAGGCAGTTATAGTCAACTAGATCTCTCACTCCTATCGACCAGCCAGGCTTTGCTTTTATTAGAAGCCTAGAATCAGTCACCTAAAAATCTATACGTCGAGATGCATTTTCAGTTTGGTTCTTTACATCAGCTTCCTTTGCAGGAAAACAATGTTGATTGACAAGCACTGAGCAGAGGAAGGGGCTGCTTGATAACGTGGTGCACTCCGTCCCAGAGCAGCAACTCTACATACAGGCTGCACAGCCCCTCCTCCTAACTCCACCATTTGATGTTGCAGGGCCAAGTCGGCAATGCTGACATCCTGGCTGTGGGCTGTGGTCAGTCAGAGCCCAGGGAGCTGTGACAGCCAGCTGCTCTTTCAGCCACAGAGATGGAGAAAAGGCACTGAACTGAAGCATAACAGTTGAAGAAATAAACATAGAGCATCACTATCACACATTCACATATTTATGCCTCAAGGTTAAAAGAGTATAGTGCATTTGTGCTTCAACACAACATTTGTGTACATAATGAGACTAAAAATATAAACCGCTTTCCAGCATGCACTTGAGCCAAACGCTTTTGGAGACACACGACACAGCACGCCACCCAACCATCTGATATGCATCCAGAGACTGACACAGATTGAAGGTGTTAAAGCCTGCACAGTTCCAGATAGCTTTCAACTTTAGTGTTATGTTTAAATGTCAGTTTCTTTGGCTAGGGGCTGTCATTTTTCATCTGAAGGCCATCCTTTAGTAACTTAGGGATTGCTTCCTACCAATATAAAGTCCAAAGCAGTAGCGGTAGTTACAAATAAGCAAAATCTTCAAATCTGCCTTCCTTATAAGCCGATATCTAGCATCTGTTTAAAGCTTTGAAATCTTCAGATGGAAAAATAAGACAGTTTATTTCTTGTGCATCCTTCATGCTTCTTCTTGGTGAGTTCAGAGACACATTTATGCATTTGGAGGAGTAGTGGTAAGAAAATGTCGAAATAACAGACAGAAATAGCCGTGGGTTGCCTAAAAATTCCCAACTTCTGTGTTTTTCCGCACTAGAGCTATAACTGCAACGTTACTTTGGGACAGGAATAACTCTTCAAACTAATTTCTGTCTTAGGGGGACTCGAGCAATTGTTCAGTTATACACACTGAGCTTCCCTGGGGTAAAGGAAATCCATTTCCAGTTGTGAAATGCAGTGGCATTTCCTTGTCTGTCCTGACACGCTACAGTCAAGAGAAGATTTTGATGTGAAGATTGCAACTGTGGTACCCATACTTGTTTCACGGCCTGAAGGATAGCTTTGGGCTTAAAGAAACAAGGATTAACTACCAAGCTCTGCCTCGTTTTAATCTTTCATGTTGAAGTTTATTTTGTGTTAGGACTTGTTTTCTCTCCTATTCCTTTGTAATGCCCTGGAATCCCCATTAGGCAGCCAAGCCGTCTCAGATTCCAAAATGTTATCCCCCTCCTACCCCTTTGTGCAACTTTGACGACAAACTCAGAGGAGACTTTAACGACATTGCTAACCAAAATGTATCTATCATGGTTGTCTCCCTTGTGTTAAGTCTTGCATACTGAGGCAGTCCACAATCAGTCAAGCACACATTCCTGCATGAAGACAGAAACATCCATTCCCCCTTTTCCTCGTGGCAAAATGAATACTGGTGCCCTTGCAGCAAGATGGAAACGTCTGTGGCTAAGACAATGTAATGACTAGGCTCATCGTACAAGGCCAGTCAATCACAGAGCACCACTGTTTTCACTCAAGGCATTCTAAATGCACAGCAGCTGTATAAATACATTAAACAGGATCCAAACAGTTCTGAGTAAAAACAGAAACTCTGCTTCTTAAAAATATATGTAACATTAGATAAATAAATGAAGAAATACGACACGCTAAGGGAAACTTCAGAAAAAGCAAGCAATGGTGCAGCCTTTGGTGGGGGTGTAATGAGTCTTCATGATAATACCCTCTGCCCACAAAAGGCTCAGATCGGTATAAGGCCTCTTAGATGGATATCTGTCAATGTCACTGCAGTGTAAATATCATGTACGGTACTCTCAATATGAGCCTGACATCATCACAAAATAGGGTGTTCCATATCTAGACTACAAAACTGCAATTTAAGCAAGATTCAATATCCAAAATCAAGGTTAAAAATAGACTAGGAATGTATTTTACCCACCAGGCAGTCTGTGTTAAACCCAGTTGCTTATCTTAAATAATACATACTAAAATCTGAGTTATTCTGCTTCGGTTTCTGCAGTGGATGCACACGCATGGACATAAACACACCCGCTGAAAACACACATGGTGAAACTAAATCATAAAACATTAAATATTGTCTAAATATGGCACAGACCATTAAACAGTAAAAACAATTGCCAGTAGAAACCAGTGGATTAATATTAATGCAGAGGTTTGGGGGAGGGGGAGTGTTGAAATTTGCATCGTTGTTTACCTGCATTTTAAATATCAGATGCAGATGATTTTTATATCACATCAAAAGTATGGATAACTCCCTCTGTCATTAAGCTTAAAAATCAATTTAATTGCTACCTGGAGTGATTCTTACGGTCACAATGATTCTTCATCAGTGTAGTAATTTCTTACAATCATCTTTAATGAAACTGGCACTCATCAGTGTCTCCTGTCTATGCTGGCAAGTACTTCTATTGATTGGATTCTGATGATGTTGTGAGGGGCGTAGGCTGAGACTAAACATGGGATTTGTGGCTATTTGGTGAGAGACTGATTTGTTTACCCCCGTTGCATACCCCCGTGAATCTATCAAACTGGGATAGTGTATAAGTGATAAGCTTCTGCTAGCTGTGGATTGTGTTTCCATTTTAGTGTTTAAAACACTCAAATGTTTGAAATAAAAAAAAGATATGAAGATATGCAACCTATTATTTTGTTCTATACAGTACAGTTATTCTTTCTTTATGAAGATGTTTATTTTTTGCATTCGTTGTGTACTTTATATATAATAGATATGCTTGGATTGACAAATACCTATCCTCTAACCCCAGGGTGTTCAATGTGCAGCCCGGGGGCCATTTGCTGCCCGCGGCTGTGATATTATCGGCCCGCAGCACAGTCTAAAAATGTAATTTAACAAGGAAACTTAAAAAAAAAACAGCTGAAAAAAATGGGAAAAGCAATCACAAGTCAAAATATTAAGAAAAGAGTTGTAATCTAGGAAGGAAAAAAAAATCCACACAAATACAGTAATAGTATGAGGGAAAATGTCATTTTAGTAGCATGAAGTTGAAATATTAAAGTTGTTTTTTTTTTTTTTAAGTAAAAAACAATGAATAAAGTTGTACATTTTGGAAACTTAGTTTGGGGGAAAATTTATAACATGGGAATAAAGGCCAAGTATTAAAAGAAGAAAATATACAAGAAGAAAGTTGAAATATTTGGAAAATTCTACAAAAAAAATCAACAGCAGAAATTTTACCAGAGTAAAGTCAAAATATTAACAGAAAAAAATAGTAGTAGAAGTAGTAGAATAAATTTGGAAAATGAGGAAAAATACCATTTTAGTAACAATGTTGAAATAAAGAAAAAAAGACATTTTAAAAGATATAAAGTTATAAATATGAGGAGAAAATTTACAAGAGGAAAGTTGAAATGAAATAGTTGGAAAATTTAAAAAAAACAGCGGAAATTGAAAAAAAAAATTCAATCGAATGAAGAACGTCACAATTTTAAAAGAATAAACTTGTATTATTATGGAAAAAGTCATTTTTAGTAGCAGTTCACCTATATTACAAAGCTGGAATGCAGTTTTTTCTTGAGCTACATATAACTTCTTAGCATATCTCTATTTCTTGGTTTACAAAATATCAAAGTGGCCCTTGCATCCTTTCTTTTTTCAGTGCGTGGCCCTTGCTGGAAAAGGTTTGGACACCCCTGCTCTAACCCTTATGTTTTACTAAATTTGGCCTTGCAAGTTTAAAAACATGCAGAATGACACACAGACCAACAAAAGAGGGTATAAACATGACTGTATCAACTCTTTCAATAGTAAAGACGTGTTTATACGTTTTTATAATCCCGAAAACCCAATCCCAAAGATGTATTTATATGTGTTTTATGTTTTTTTGCACGAGAGGCAAAAAGAGGTGATGGCGCAATTGCACACTAATAGAGCAGTGTTAAGCCATAAAAACCGTCACAAGGTGGCAGAAGTGCATTAGATAAGAGCTGGGGATGTGAATTTGAATGGAAAAAACACACATGACAGGAAGGGGGAAGTGGAAGAATGTGGGGGAGTGCAGCGTGCAGAAGGTTACGCATTGTAGGAAAATTTTAACGCATGCACATGCACACACACACTTCAGCTCTAAATGTGAAAATTGTAAATAGCTTATTTTTATGTAAAACAACCCCTTTTTTGTGTTGCTTATGTTGGTATAGTTGTTTAGCTGTCACAAAAGCCAAAAATGTGTGCCAAAGTGAAAGTTATGCTTGAAATGTCTTTTCGCAAAAAGCTGGTTTTCTCCCTTTTTTTAGTCGGAAACTAATATTTTCCTGAAACTTACCTATGTTCTACTGCTGGTTACTAATGAATGTAGTAAAAAAGTTGAAAAAAAATGTTTTTCTGACGATAGACGGGAGTCTTATCTTTCTTTTGGTAGGTTCCATGTTTATATAGCCATAGAGCAAAATATTCTGTGTGCCTTGAAAGATCAGGTGGTCTTTTGAAAAATAGCTGGGATTGAATGAGTTAAAGGCATCGGTCATAGGAATTTCTGCTGCTACTAGTAAAATGTAACCTTCCTCACTGGGTTGGTGAGGTTCGTCAGCTTGGGAAGGCAGCTGCCCAAAGGGCTTGTCTGCCTGAGTATGTCAAGACTCGTCTCGGTGGACTGCCCTGAGGAACCCACTAGTCTGGTTCAACGGACACATAAGACGCTGTTGGTCAACCACTGCAGCCAACGAAGTTCCCAGTCAAAAAAAACTTAACCTGCAATTGGACTCGGGCTTCCGTGGTGTTGGTGTTGTGTATCAACTAGGGATGAGCGAGTACACAACTATCTGTATCTGTATCTGTATCTGTATCTGTATCTGTATCTGTATCTGTATCGTTCACCCATCTAAATTATCTGGATCCGTATCTGTACTCGAAGTGGGCGGCGCATAACACGGAGATGGGCATTAACGGGAACTGGGTGGGGCTTAAATCTGTCCATTATTTTAAGTCTGAAATTGACATGAATTGATCAGAAGTTACTATATTTATTGTTTATTATTCAGCTGTATGTGTACTGTGCATGTGTGTAAGTGATCTGTAAGACTATTATTTAATTATTTTTTGAATGATCTGTGTGAAGTTGGTGATTCATGCAAACATCCATTGATGGCACAGAGGGAAATGGTCTTTCAGCCTTGTTCAATGTATTTTTCTCAAAAGCACCACATTCAGTACTACAAGCAAGGTTTTCCAACTGACCTTATATCACCAGCCAAATTATAAGCAAGCAGACAAAAAAGAAAAACCCTGGAAGTGACTGACGCATGAGCTGTATACAGCTGTCTTGTGAGATGCACCGCGTATGTTCCAAAACTAGTTTAAGATTGCAACGTGCATACTGCAACGTACTGAGAGGGGTGTAATATTTTACCACTCTTATGTACATAATGTATGATAGCCATACAGGCAGAATGTTTGATTTAACTAATGTTGTGGCCAGTCAATGCAGGTTACTGTTACCACTGTCTGTGTAGTGCCAGCTGAAAATCAACACAATTCTTAGATTGTAGCATTCTTAGATTGTAGGTAGCACAATGTCTTTTATGATGACTGCATGGAATAAGAGAAAAATACATTTCAAGGAAAAAAGCAGTCATGCTACCCCAATTCAGTTGCATAAGTGACTGACGCAACACAAGCATGCACAGCGCTGTCTTGTCAAATGCACCGTGTACTCTACGAAACACATTTACCAGGTAACTTTAGATACAAACTGAAATACAGGCAAGCTGAGCAAAACCTAATAAAGTGGCAACACCGCACGAGCCGTTTCCAACTTGCCAATTGCACTGTGTACGTGAATGAGGCACCGATCTGGCTCCAGCCTGCAGAGTCTGTCTCGGTAGGGGCAGTCGCTGTGTGTGACTGGCCAATCACAGAGCGTGTGAATACATAATGAGAATTTTCTTTCATCACGTTTATGGATAATGACAAGATGTACTTGTTTCATGCTCGTATCGGCAAAAAATGCATTATTCGTAACGGATACTATCCGGGTAATCCCTAGTATCAACTTCCCATAACCCTCCTTCTAACAAAGTCCCGTGGTGATGGGGGGAGGGCAAAGCGACAGCTACCAGTTACGATTGGCAGTCGTAGTTCCAAACCTGCACATAGGCGGCCTGTGGTTAGTTGTTGTTCTTCCTTGAATCCGGGGCAGAGAGGAACTTCGGCAGGTGACTAAGCAGCCTCTTTAGGATAGCACTGATTAGCAGCGCTTTCCTAACTCGGGGAAGGGACTACAAAAAGGTGACAAAAACAAAGCCTGCACTATCACTGACTGGCCAGTATACCGTGGCTGGCAAATAAGCCCTCTAGCGGTCAAAACCAGAGATGTAGAACATTACTTCTCGGTACATGGAATGTACCCACCCTATTTGATCGAGAGGGAACAACTAGACCCCAAAGGAGAACAGCTCTAATGGCCGGAAAACTAACCCGGTAAAGAACTGATATTGCTGCGCTCAGCAAAATATCTTTTGCTGACGAAGGATCAATCTGCGAACCTGGGGGTTGACTTATGGGAATCAGATGGCAGGACAAAATGACAAACCTGGAGGTTCTGAACAGAGCCGACCGGGTCAGCATGGAGGCCATGATTGTTTAGGCCCATCTCCACTGTACTGGACATGTGTTTAGACTGGATGGCATCTGACTGCCACATCAAGTACTCAATGGTGTACTCTCCCAGGAACCCCAAAGGAAAACAGGCCAGCCAAAGAAGCAATATAAGGACTGTGCCAAAGACAGCCTGAAACACTGTGCTGTACCAGCACAGAAGCTGGAATCCCACGCCAAGGACAGAGTGAGCTGGTGTGCTGCAACACCAATGGCCCTCATGAGAACAGCCAGCAAAACAGAATCAGCAATGTGAGAGAACGCCAGAAAGCCTCATCCCCCACCTTAGTTATCGCGTAATTCCACTGCCCTCATAGCCCCCATGTGTATACCTCCAAGATTGGACTCGTCAGTTACACCTAGGCCCACGATCAAATACAGTTGGCCATGATGGGCTACCCACTATTAACGGCAATATTGAAAAACACACACACACACACACACACACACACACAAAACAAAACAATTTGCAAACACTGAAATAGGGAAACTTTAGTAATACAAGATACTTCAATATGTAAAGGAAGGTAGATACAAAGACTTTAATTTCCACACAGCAGTAAGTTAAATATTTTCATTGGAAAAGATGACCATTTTGTTGTTTACTGCTGCTTTTGTCAAAACAAAGAAGATTAGGTGCTTTCAAGAAGTATATCTTCAGTGAAACATGCTAAATCCTTGTTTGTGTACCTCTTAATAAAAACAACAAAATTCAAACAGTCTGCCTTCTCACTGAAGGCTTACCCAAAGTCAATAATTACAATGAAAAAATGGACTACTCACCACACTGCTCAAGCCATACTCCTTCACCAGCCTGAGGGAGTTCTGGTAACAAGAGGTGAGGTCGTTGGTCTCGGTGGGGCCCACATGACCTCTGGCCACTGGACCCACTGTGTGAATCACAACTGTTGGAAAGGGACAAAACACAAAGCTCATTTTAAACACCAGCCACCTCTAGCAAGGTTACATGGTTGGCAGTAGTTCTAAAGCAGCATGCAGTGTAGGACTAAGTGACTATAAAATCTCTCAGCAGGCTGCCAAAGCACCCAGCATTATGCCAACAACAGCAACCTGGTAGAGGCCGAGGTTAACAAGAAATGTATGCCACCTAGTGAAGAAGAAAGTATCATATTATACATGGAAAAAAAGTTCATGTAAAACAGGCAGGCTCGACCAGCAGCTGCATGGCAAACGATATATGGATGGAATTAGGGAGGTTGCCAATTTGACTCGCAACGCATTACTACACTTGAAAAAAATAAGACAGTAGTAAACTATGTACTATATACTACAGAGTGCAGATAAAGGTCAAAGAGACAACCCTATGTTGCACAAACGTATCATATTGACTCAAACATAAGACAAACTGTTTTGTTTTTTTTAAATACAGGAAAACTGTTCTTTTTCATCATCATCCACAGTACTGAAGCGACAAATGGACAGACATGTCTTTCCCTTTTGTGTGCAACGGGCCCCTGTTCTAACAGAACAAGTTTAAGTTACCAATGATTATAAATTCCACATTCGATTTCTCAGCATGGCTGGATGCGTCATCGTATACAGAATTATTACAATGAATGGGAAAGCCAGATAATGATCGTGATTTGACAAAGTTTAGCTACGAATGTTAGCTATCATTGAATGCATCACCTATCACAACAATATTAACTGAAACTGACAACTAAAAATTGATAATCTCTTTTGTGTATGTGGATGCGCTACGGAAATCTATGTGAATACCTGCCAGCCGTGAGTGAACAGTCATCTTATTCGGTCCCAACAGAAATTTACGCCAATTTTTATGCAGTACAGTAATCCCTTGTTTATCACGGTTAATTGGTACCAGACCTGACTGTGATAAGTGAATTGCCACAAAGTGGGTTTCCTTCTTTATAAATGGAATATTTTTGTAGTTAGAGCATAGAATACCTGTTTACGACCTTCTAAAAGTGTTTTTAACATAATTATAACCCTGTAGACATTGAATAACACCCATATGGTCACCCTTAAACTTGTATTACCCAATATCGTAGAGTTAATACGAGTAAATAAGCCATTTAAGACATAAATAAGCTCATGCGTGCTGCTGTAAATGTGTTCCCCAGGGGACCAGTATGAGTGGCGGACAGGAAGTGGGGGTTCAGAGTTGAGTTTCATCTTGGCATGGGTTACGGACGCAACAGTACCCTGTGTTTTTATTAGGGATTATTGTGCCTGTTGTGAGATCATTAAACCAGCAATAAACGTAAGTCTGGTGATTGTGTGTCTCACCGAACATTACAGTAACATTAGTGGCACCTAGTGACTAGTGCAGAATACGACATCAATGTCTTTGTGTCTTTTAAATGCCTTGTATTTATTTGTGCCTTGTATGTATAAATGTATGTATTTTAGTTGATTTAGCCATTTTCATGCTTGAAAATACTTAATTTAGGCAAATGATATGTAACATCAGCTTAAATATGCATGTGTTTTCATTAATAATAGGCCGTATTCAACCGTGAAACAGCATGATTTATTCATGAATGCATTTTGGAAAAATCTGGATAGAGTGAAGCCACAGAATTTGACCTGCCATGTGGCGAGGGAAAAATATTTAAACAATTTGTTCGATCTGTCCTCTTAAACCACTATTGGTAACATATGCTAGCTGGTGGTGGTGATGTTATATTTTTTTGTTGACATACAGCAGCTTTAACTGAGCTTTTAACTTGGCTGTTAATATGAAAACACCTACAGTACGTCTTCTATTTTTCAGAGCTACAACTTTTTATAGCTATTGAATAGCACAATGTGGTAACAATGGGAGACGTGGTAAGCTCTGTTTCGTACATGATTCATGAACTTCTTCACTACAAGAAGAGCAACATTCCAATTAGTGTGGGCAAGTGCCAAAAACCAGACTCGTGGTGAATTCATCAAAATTTAAATAGTCAGTACCAATGTCTCCACTTGTGTCCTCACCACATCCACATCAGATAAATATTTATACAGCTGAAGGTGTGGAAGGTGAAAGGTATATTTCACTTACTAACCAAGGAGAGGTGCTTCAGGGAGGATGCGTATTTGCTTTAGAGCTCTAAAACACCTTGGCAGTTTCTTTAGTAACACTCAAAAATCAAACAATGAAGACCTTTCTCTGGTCCTTGGCAGAAATGTGAGTATTACCTGTAGAAAATAGTCTTTCTCTCAACGCATCAGAATCGTTTGATTATTATTTGTTAGAGTCTGCTGCAAGACAATTATTGACTATTTATATACAAAATGAAGTGAAAATGAAAATCCTCTGCAAGAAAAACTAACTTTTAGTTTAGTGTGTAAAGACAATAGCAAAAAGGTGAGGTTCTGCCCTTACCGCAGCATATAAAGGCTGTTTTCTTCTTTCTAAGACTATTTTCTTTTCTGTTCTGGTTGATTATCCATCCAGCATGGGTCTTCATCATCACTCTGCAGCACCCCTGGTAAAGCCCTTACTCTTTATTATTATTGTCATCCATTAGAGTACAACACATTTCAGTCCATCAGTGTTTCCTCTTTGTTGAGAAGCACATACTGACACATGTGTACCATTATCTCTGCGCAGACGAGAGGTACATTAATCTATCTTTGGTGTCTTGAAAAGATTGCTTGCAGCCATTTTTCACACTTCGGGAGGGGGCTGAACAAAATTGCTAGATGCACAAAGCAGAGAACACCGATGAAGTCCATAACTCTACTTTTTAATGTTTCAGATGTTGATGCTAATAATCAAATATACAGTGGAAGCTTGTTTAGCGTCATTAATTCGTTCCAGAAGGTCTGCCTCTAACCGGAACGGACGCTAACTGAATAAATTGTTCCCCATAAGAAAGAATGTAAATCCGATCAATCTGTTCCAGAAAGCCCAAAACGTTTATAGAAAACTTTTTTATACTTGTGCAATTATAGTTGTACATGCAGAAAACAATGAGAATGCATCTAAATCAGGGTTCTCCAACCTTTTTTCTTGTAAGATCTACTTTTACAAAATTAAAATGGCCGAGAGCAACCCATTTTTGTTCATTCATTCATTCACATTCATTTTTAGATCTTATTTCATCCCAGACAAATTGAAGATGGTTGTTTTTGTGTGGTCATGGGGGGCTACCTGGTGCCCGCGGGCACTGCGTTGGTGACCCCTGATATAAATGCATATAAATAATTAATGAAAGTGATAAATGAACATTTAATATTACTTTTACCTTCATTCAAGAAGTGATTCCTGACATGACTGTTCCCAAAGACAAGATGTGGCAGTGAGGCCCCACACGGACACCATCTTCCTGTTTTGCCATGAGTTATTTATTGAATTCAATAGTATTTCTCACCTCAGTAGCCCAAAATGGAGTCAAAGTAAGTTGCAAGTGCCAGCATTTTGATAAAGAAGGTGAGAAACTAATGAATTCAATTACTAATTCATGACAAAACAGGAAGCTGGTGTCCCTGTGGTCAACAAAGTCAACAAACTCACGTCTTCAATGAAGTCACCTTAAAATGTTAATTTATCCCATTCATTCATAATTTATATGCATTTGTATGTATTTAAAATTGTTTTATGTACGTAAAACTATCAAAAAAGTGAGAGTCAACCGCCGATGACATCATAGGGCAACACGCTACACGCTTTAGTCAAATACAAGACACTGTGAGAAACCAATACTGGATGAATGTAATGCAGCCTATATTTTGGTAATGCAGGTCTACCAGTCTTGATAATGACATATCTGCACAGATCACTCCAAGAGGTATCTGTATTTTTCATTAAATCTTAAATGCCAAGCGGTGACACAAGCAAATGCAGCACAGGAGCATAACTATTTTTGCTACCTTGATTCAAGCTGAAGCCCACACACACACACAAAGAAACTAATCGAGCTGAGACACCCTTAGTGGCGAGCGATCTCTGCTAAGTCTGGTGTACTGGGGATGGATTGGACATGAAATGACCCCTGAACACACCAACTGTGGTGTGTGATCATCTTAGACAGGCCTACTAAAATATTCCTCAGCTTTCTGCCAAGGGGACATGCACACTTCAAAGACACCACTTTCTTAGCAACAAAAAAATCTTTTTTAAATATCCAGGCTTCATTTAGAACAGAAGTGCTGTGCTATTTCAGAGCAGGACCGGCACTTCACGGCCTAATCAATCTTTCATTTTCACTTGCCTGTTAAGACTTTGAGGCTTCTACTTTGCTTAATCCCACAAGGGATTTTTTCCCCACATATCTACTGTAGTGTGACAGTACCTGAACGTTCCCTTTCTAGGCAACAATGCTTGATGTACAATAACAACATTGTAAATACCAAATAAGTAACAGGGAGCACTATGTCATCATTTAAAAGATAGAAAGAGTATACTGTAATTCTGCTGTTTATACCACATATTTGACAGTGGACAGCTATTTAGAGCCCTGAGGTATCAAACCAAGGGTTTTCGGTCATAAGCTACATTTGATACAGTCACTCTCTTTTGATAAGGAAGCACAGGCATTTTTAGCTAGTTCTGTGAGGTCATCAGCGGCTGAATCTCAAAAATCGTAACACAAAAAACGTTTTTATAGTTTTACAGTTATAGTTTTACGTGGATAAAACCATTCAAAATGCATGCATACATGATGAATGAAAGGGCTAAATGAACATGTAAGGTTACTTACTCATTGCAGACATGACTGTCCCCAAAGGCACGATGTGGCAGCGAGATCAATATGGCTCTAATTATTGAGTTTATAAACACGAAAGTGTTTTCTGTGTTGATCTCACTACCACATTGTGTCTTTGCCAGTGCTTCAGTGATGCTAAACTGAACCTTAAATGTTCACTTATGCCTTTCATTCAACATTTATATGCACAGTTTTTATATGCCTTTTGATTTTTTTCCCACATGTAAAACTATAATTACAATACTATTACTATAAAAACATGTTTTTATAGTTTGGCTCTCTGGAATGGATGCATTGGATTTACAGTATTTCTTATAGGAACAATTTATTCGGTTAGTGTCTGTTTCAGTTAGAGTCCGACCTTCTGGAAGGGATTCATGGCGCTAAACAACGTTCCATTGTATGTCACCTATCACTTATACAAGATACTTTCTCTTTGACATTCAACATAAACAAAATGCATTGAAACAAATGCACTAGCTCGATGCTAATTTATACTGAAAGTCCCACATACGCGTTAGGGATGAAAAAACTACTTAGACATTTAAATGTACATTCCACCTAAACAGATGCATAATAAGCATAACACACTTTCAGGCAAACATTTTCTACAGCTCAACAAGAGACAGGAGTGGCACACATGGGTTACTTCCTGACTACGGTAATACCCCAAGGACAAACTAAATGCAACCTTGCAAACGAGACTCATATTGTATAAACAATATTGTTGTAAATTTAGCACCAAAATCTAAAACATTTCTGTCCCCTAGGGGGAGCATGACAAAAAATAATTGAGAACCACTGCAAGAAGACACTGACATTGAGCAATTACAAAAAAAAAAGCACAATAACAAACCTTTGGAACAAGACTCTGCAACATGGAATGATCAAAGTTAGAAAATGCATGGTGTTGTGGGAAAAAAAAGGACATGTTCATAACATTCCGGTGAAATACATCTCAACCAACCGAGGAAAGACAATGAATAAAAAAATAAAAACAAAGCACTGAGTTGTCCATGTTATGAATATGAAATTATTTGTTTCTCTCCCAAAACATGAACCAAACTAAAAAAAAATATAACAAAACTCAGCATTGCAGCAGGACATGTCATTTAAGGGCAAATTATCACGGCAGCACATTGGGAAGAAATCCATTGCTAAACGGCCCACAATGAATGCACAGATAACACTGTTTTATTTTGCAATTTGCCCAAAAGCTGATGTCGCACATTTCACCACCTTTGAATGTTCAGATGGGTTTGCTAATATTTAGTCAGACCGCAAAAAGCCTGCACACATAAATATATGAATGTTATCTTATTTGCCAAGACGGCGATGGCTGTAATCAAGACAAATAATCTTGATGTGCAATGAGCAAAAATGTGTTTTTTCTTGACACAATTAATTTAAAATGGGGTATTCATTCACTCGTGACTAATTATTTTAGTTTTTGTTATGTGTCATTTTCATTTGATTGTTTAATGTGAATTTATTAACAATGCAAAAACTTGTGTTATTTTTTCAGTTTTTAGAAGCGCTATTATTCCATTTTAATGAATGGTTCCACACACAGTGCCCGAGGGCCAGCCCGTGAGATCAAGGTAAGTACAATATATTAGGATTCGTATACAGTATTTATGCTGAGGATATGACTAATGCAGACGCACCATTGGAGACACATTGGAGACTAAATACAATGTTAGGAGTGCATTACAAGACGAAAATAACAATCAATTAAAGATTTTGCTGTAACGCCGTAATGTAAGACATTACTAATAACATTTCAGTGTTAAACTGTCAGTCTTAGTAATTGACAAAAAATAATTTTGTCAATTTGGTCAAAAGACATTTTATATGTACTTAATGTAGAATACAATGTAGGCCTATTAAGTTTATTATAAGTTGTTATGCTCTGTCATTGCAGTCTTTCTATGCTCTCTCTATGCTCTTGTGTGCTTTTGTACTTTTGCTTGTGCTTTTGCTGCTGTAAACCTGGAATTTCCCCTCGTGGGACTAATAAAGACTTATCTTTTTAAACACCACTTGTGTACTAAAGCTAAATATCTTATAATACAATTTGGCAGTGACAGAAATACAGTCAAACATCAGTCACAAAATACAGTCGCGCCCCAGTTTTTTTGACAAAAGTTTGACAAAATGTTGCCCCGGTTTTCATACACTGTCTCGGTTATTGTACAATATTGCATGAAACAAACAAATCTGTTTGCCCTATACTTTATCAATCTGCCCAAAAGAAAGAATCCCATGTGTCGTTGACTCACCGTCCAGGCATTTTTTATTGAATGTGACTGATAAATAACCCGTGCACTGTGATTGGCGTTCCTAACGCTTGGATTATTGGAAGTTTATTTGGCCTTGACCAGTCCTTTATTCACAACTGGTCCAAAATGCAGTCGCTCACCTGTTCACAAGGAAAAAGCACTCTGACTAGGAATGGATACCAAAAACTGTACTTTTATAGGCATCACCTGAATTTTGTGGATAGTACGCACCACTGTTTCACATAAAATTAAAAGGTAGGCTACCATGCTTCCGTACCGGACTGGCGGCACTCTGTGGGGTGTCATGACGCTGATCTTAATAATTAAATTCACAAGAGAAGAAGACAAAGACAGAGGAAGGGGGCAATGTTTAAACCAACACGGAGACTAATTAAATCCACAGAAGCTGAAATAAGTCATATTTTTAAGTATATGGATACAATAAAACCCACCTGTTTGTCAGTGTGTAACACTTTTAATACGGGACATCACGCCTGGACACATCCCGGTGGGTAGAAACGACCAAAGAGCCATACTTTAACCAACTCAAACCCCCAAAACTGACTGAAACTCATACTGTATGTATTTTGTAAATCAGTGATGTGTATACAACAACAATAACAAGTTGGTAAATAGTATTTCAAGTATATGAGAAAGAACATTCACAGCCAACATCTTTAGCAAAACTTTGTTTAGTAAAGTGAGCCTGGAATGTCCATACACAACAATTTAGATGTCATTGACATGTCATCCAGCAATTAAAAATCATTCACTACATAGCAGACAGCTTGTATGTGAACTAAATCTACCCCAATGATGATTTCTTTCTCTGCCTCTCAGGAGCACCACAACCACACGAACCACAGCAGATGCCATTTAAACACACATTAAAACATGACCAGCAGCACGAAAGAGCTGTAGACAGTGATACTACCCGATCACTGCTACTAGCATGTAGTTTTGTCTTCTTCTACACACAAAGCGATTCAGTGACCACAGGCGTCCCTAGCTTTGGCTGTAGTCTAGTTCACAGCAAAAAAGAGTTTGTATTACAATACTTCCATTTGTAGAATATTATAACTTTATTTACTTTTACTCCATCCGCCTTTACTCATTTGTTTTAAACTTACTCCATGGACTCCCATCACACATTTTTTCCAGAGAGGAAAGGAAAGTAATAGAAGTACGTAGAGCTCGGTTTTAGTTGTAGTGAAGGGTTTTCATGTTGAAGAAATTTCTGAAGCAACTGCGATGTTACAATGCAATGCAAGTTTTGATATATTTGTTAAAAGTGGATATACCGAAAGATAAATATAAATATTACATTTTTAATAATTAATTTGTATATTTATTACCACATAAACACACACTAAAATACTGAAAAAATTGGTACAGTGGAGTACTGGTATTGATGCCCATGTACTGGGCATCGGTACCATATTGGTTCAAATGTCAAAAGGTACACAACCCTAATTACGACCACATTAACCCTGTGCTGGCTTCACTCGGCTGCCTGCCTGTTGTTTTTAGGATTCATTTCAAGATTTTGTTGCTTGTTTTTAGAGGCCTAAGTGGGCTTCTCCCCACCCCCTTTTATTTATTTATTTGTTTTTTATCAGAATTGGTATCTTTGCACACACCTGCTAGAGCAGTCATGTGACAAGTCTGTCTTGCATTGTCCCAGGTCTAGACTAAAAACCAGAGAAGATAAGTTAAAGTCCAGTCTGTCTTTATGCACTAGCTTTTAATGCAAGCCGAGCTAGACACTGAGCTAGTACTGTTTTAAATATGTTGTTGTTTTATTTGCTTTTATTGATATTATTTTTTTCTCAAGAACCTGTTAGAGGTTCTATTTTCTTTTCATTATTGTATTTTTCCTGAACCTGTACAC
This sequence comes from Dunckerocampus dactyliophorus, assembly GCF_027744805.1. Taxonomy (NCBI): domain Eukaryota; kingdom Metazoa; phylum Chordata; class Actinopteri; order Syngnathiformes; family Syngnathidae; genus Dunckerocampus; species Dunckerocampus dactyliophorus. Next base: position 11,693,319 of record NC_072832.1, on the reverse strand, counting down.
TACTTTGGGGCAGCATGAGCTTTTTGTTTAAAATGTGCTTAATGAATAAAGTTTAACCTTGACCTGAATTGTAATACTGTAGTATGAATTGTACAGAGTGGACACACTGCTACCAGATTTCCACTTCCACAATCTCTACAAGCAGGGACTACATTTCAAGTATTCGCTATTTAGAAATATTTCGGTGTGATTACAAGCCTAGACAAGAGCATCTCTAAGGTTATTCAATGAGGATTACTAAATGAAGTGTGGACACCCACTCGGACATGGAACTGGTGTTGTCATGGTGACAGAGCGTGCAGAGTGATCCTTTAACACGTGCCGCCGCGCCAGTCAGAAAGAGCAGCTTTTTGCAGAACTCAAATCATTTGCCACATGCCCAGCCGGAATAGTTGTTCATGCATTTATATTCCCTTCTTTAAAAATGGAAGAGGCCTGCTTTATTCATACACTTGGCTTTCAGCGAGCATTTCCACTGTGCAAGTGTCATGAAAATGCATCACACTTAAACAGGCAAAAGGGGTAAGATCAAGTGAGGTTGACCACATTAAAAACACAAATCAGCCGTGACGTGCGGTCAGAGGAGGAATGACCTGCCTAAAAAAAAATAAAACAAATGATAACTTAAATGATAAATATTAATACTGGTCCATTGGACTGTGTTATAAATGCATTTTCTGGATGATTCCAATCATTTTAAAGATTTTTTCAAAGTAAAACTCGCTGAATTTGCACATTTCCTGATCAGATACAGGGCAGAAACCTAAGTTGAGGCTGCGGCGAGTCTCTTCTCTTTGCTCAGCGCACGAGCCGAGCCTGTGAACAACAGTGAGTGCACTAGGATTTGGGTTGGATGGCGATTTCTGTTTGTCAGCATATGCCACTGTAAAGTTTGCAGAAACATTTATTTACGAGGCGAAGTGTTCAAAAACAAGTGCAAAGCACCTTGCTGTCAGGCTAGGAGGCTGGCGGGCACGTGGCTGAGGAGGTCTATGTAAGTGACCTCCGTGCATCATTGGCACAGACGGGCGGGAAGACACAGCTGTTCTTCGCCTATACGCTCCCATATAGGCTTTGTCACCGAATGCCTCGCCTTTTCGTCCACTTTTAGGCAGACTGTCCCTCACTTGAAATATGTACAGTTTGTGAAATGGTACAGTACATCATGGGGAGGGATTTTTACCAGCCAGGACGGGCACCCACGTGCACACACAAAAACAGTGCAAAATGTATTTAAAAACTGTGGTCCATTAGGGCAGATTGTCCCCTGCAGGGGGTGACCGAACGGCTTTACCGTGTACAGTTGCATCTGTAATATCTATTAGGGGTGGGAATCTCTGGCCACCTCACGATTCAATGCGATTACGATTCAGAGGCCTGCGATGCGATGATAAAACGATTATCTATCTTTTTTCTGATCAATAGTTTGTTTTTCACGCATCATTTTTTTCCTATATATAATTTCTTTTTACTCACTGTGTACTACTAAAACAAAGCATATTTGTAACGATCCACAATTAAAATACACATGAAATACATTCATTCACTTCCATTATCTTTTAATAATTGGAAGCTTTCATCTACCAACATAGTTTTCCCCACTGCACAGAACCAGCAGGAAAAGCAAAGCGAACCAGTAGCAGCGTGTATAAAATGAACAAACTTCAGCATGTTCTGAGTAACTAACATAAAAAAATCTGCCATTATTCACAAAATAATAATATACTTCTGAATTCAAACTAAAATCCTGAGCATAGAATCTCTGATAAAATATTTTTGTTTTGCAAAGTCAGAAACAGCTTTCATACACAATATAGATTTTTCTGTACCAGCAGAGAATAATGCCTGCAGATGTCAGTATATTATGAATAACCAAAAAAACTAGGCTGCTCTTACTCACAATTGCAGTGTCATATAAATAATGTTGCGATGGTACATTGTATCTGGTTTCCAATGTGTGCAACAAAGCACGAAAGCCCTGCTTCTTGACGACTGAATACGGCCACAAATCCTTTGCAATAAAAGTGTTTCAAGCAGAAAGACTTTTTCAAGTTGGGTGGAAAATTAGTTATCACCTGCTTGATGGTTCTCTGGTTGGCAGCAACTTCAGCTGGCTGTTTTTCCTCCTGGTTCGGGTGGAAACGTGCTATGTGGTTTCTCATATTTGTGGTGTTCCGAAAATATTTTAGGCTTGTATGACAAAGCTTGCATATTGCCTGGTTCTTGTCCAGCTCATTTTTACCTTTAACTAAGTGAAAGCCAGCGTTTCCAGACGAGTTTAAGCTCAGCCATTTTGGTGGCGTCTTAAACTTAGGTGCACCACCATAAACTGTCCGTGCGACACTTCCGCTTTCCGTCTTTTTTTTCTGTTTTTTTTTGTTCTGTCAGCATCGATAATTGGCATTTATGAATCGATTAATAATCGTCAATGTCCGCATCGCGATGCATCTAAGAATTGATTATTCCCCCCACCCCTAATAACTATGCTCTCTATTTGTTGTTCCAGAAGCTTCAATAGTTTCACACTTTGAAGTGGTCTTACCAACTTCCCTGCCCACATGGGTGAATTCAATAATGGTTCTCTATGACTAACTAGCTGAGAAAACCTCAGTTTACCTTCCACAAACGATAGGTAATACATTTATATTTTACACCACAATCAGCGTAATTCATAGTTAAATTGTGAATTTAGCCACACACCTGATTTTGACCTTAACACCAAAAATGGCCGGTTCACAGGAAAAATGGCAAACTCGCCAGATGACCCACATGAGTCATAATCCAAGGTTGGGACATTTGGTTCATTAAGTGGCAAAGCGTGTTGTACGTCTCCAGTACGTCTGACAGTTCTGTCAGTGGATGGAGATACTTGCTACACATAGGCCGTTGTAAAACGTTACGTTAGTGTCATTGATTGGTCTCATACTTTCAACAGCACATGCAGGATAAAAGTTATGTTAAAAAGTCAAACTAAAGCCCTAAAAAAGAATGTTTTGTTCTATTAATGAAAGATAGATTTCACCCGGAAGAGGTTTTGAGGTGAAGGAGGCAGCCCAGGTCACTTACGCTGGCACCGTGGCGCTGGTGCAGTATATATTTCGCCGTGCGTTTTGCCGCTTTCAAAACAACGTGTAATTATGTCAGCAAAAGCCTCCAAACTTCCCATTGTGTGTATTCATAATTCTCCCAGTCCTCCTCTGTCTTCTTCTACGTTTGTTTACCGACACACACAAGTCCACGTAAAACTACTTTCGGGTAAACTCAGTGTACCAAACGGAATTGCAAAAATGTACTTTATACTGTTATTATCCATCTTCTTCATATGTGACTTAATTAATGATGTAAAATAAGAAAAACAACTTTTTTTTTGCTTTACAAAACTAATTATGAAAAAACACAGTATCCGTTTTTTAGTGCTGGTTTCGAATGAAACAACAAATGAAGGAATGATCCACGGATTGTAGCCAATTTCTTTACAAGATACTTTGAAACAGCAATGTGTCATGTTAAGGCAAAGCTTTGATAGCAACCGGCCTCATTTTGTTTGGTATAAAATGTAGAAACCAAACAACAAGAGCGGCAGTGTAGCCTTTTATCTTTACTGTTGAACATTCCACTCAGCTGTTGTTAGTGATTTCAACTATATTTGTGAGATTAGGGCAACAAACAAAGTCAGGCTTCAACGTCATCCTTCTACAAGGGTCTGCTCTCTCTCTCTTTCTGTTTCTCTCTCACTCTCACACACACGCCCACGCACACACACACGCCCACGCACACACACACACGAGCTGGAGTCTGATGTGGTCTTTGCTGATCCTATTATCTGTCATTTCAATTAAGTTGTAATGGGACCAATGCAGATTTGATAAGAAACTTTGTTGAGAATTGAAAGATTATGAACACTCACAGATCATTCCTGCTACATGCGGCACATGCAAATTCATATCATCTTTATAGAACAGTACTTAAAAAGCCACATTTAAGTCTGCGTTTGGTTGACCGAGGAGTAGAACTTAACTAGTGTTTTGTAGTTCCAATGCATTCCCGCTTTAAAAATACACTTAATGAATAAAATGTTCAAATACAAGTAATGTGCTGGCTTATGGTGTCTTTATTTTGACAACATTTTAAGCAACTCTCCAATATCCCTCTTTCTCTTTGTAAATGTGGGTTGCCTCACAGGTATACACATGTTTGTGTAATCATATGAAGACCTTTTCGCCCTATCTGACGATCACTGAGAAAAATCGCAACTTTTATTTTTTAAGTACAAATTGATTTAATATTTACTGCTAAATTTCAGGGGGTCACCATCACATGCTGAAAGTTATGCTCTCTCGCAGAACCTGTGCAAGTTCAGGAGTATCATTTTCCAAGTATGCTCTTTTTAAATCATAATTTTTTTAAATTGAGTTGAATGTTCAGAATTAGTAGTTAACGGTAGACCTTGTGAAAAAGAAGTCATTTCGATTTGGAGGGCGAAAAAGAGGTGATGATAATGGAGGTGGGGCCACACAATTAAAATGTTGGCACTCAAGTTCCTCTCAACCCACTGCTCAACGAAACCGACAGCCCACTTATCGAATCCATTCACATGCAGGGTGCCCCTCATTACCGGTACTCATATACTGTATTCTTGGCCACTGCACTTTCTTTGCACAAGAAATCCCCACACAACAAAGTTCTGATGCTGATTTATTTGGCATCCTTTACACAACCTTGTTGGGACAGATATGAAATATCATATTTTCACTGAAGCAAGTGTAACTGATGTGTACGGTTCTAAATCAGGCCACTCCATTTTTTTCAAAAAACAATGTCAATTCAAAATTTAAATGCATTGCTTGATTAGCATTGTGAGCTCCCTGAAAGCACAACAAATGCACAGCAATTTACCTTGCTGCACATTGTTACAGGCTGAACAGTTACAGAAGCATAGATTATTATGCGTAGGCATAAGTTATGAGGATGTCCATAGCAAGTTCAACATAGCAAACAGCAAAATGCGCACATGCAATACTGGTGGGGAAAAATAGATCCATGTGCATTCTGGTGCTAAATCTTTCTAACAACCGTTTGTGGTGTGCTTTTCTAAAATATGTTGCTGTAAATCACTTTATTGCGCCTGAAAAAAAATCCAAAACAAAACAAAGCAACTAAAATATAATAAACACACATGATAGACCAGTAAAGCAGGTCACCATGCCAGCCTTAAAGAGTGGCAGCACTGACAAAAATCCCTTTAATTGTATCGGCAACACCTGGAGACACTCTGCTAAAAAGAGTATGGTATGAGTTTCCTAAAATGACAGCAGGAGGACTGTAAAGGTCCTATTTTTCCCAGAGACCTCCGTCAGCAGAGCTGGTGCATGGCCCCATTACAGCTCCATCTGTGAGAGTGACCAGGGCAGCCTCTTGTCTGTGTGTGTTTCAGCTAGCACCACTAAAGAAGCTGTAACAAAGACCCATCCAGCTTGTGTCACCGCACAGGACTGCACTCCCACAAATGCACTTCTCCCTGTCTTCACACAAAGAAGAATTATCTAGAACTTTGTCAAAACTTCGAAGCTGTTTTCAAGGACTGCTTTGTTGGAATAAATGCAGGTCATTCTCATCCTACCTCCAAACACCCACTGAGACCATTTTTGGGTACCGTACGCCAGGGGTCCCCAACCACCAGGCCGCAGCCCTGGGGAAAACTTTCAAGAGCAATGGTAAAAAAAAAGACCCATTTTTAAAAATAGTTTTGTAAATAACTACATCTAATTTTATTTAAATGCATATCAATTACTGCAATGTTCGGTGAGATACACAAATGCTAGACTTGATCACCGGAACAACAGACTTTTATTGCAGGTTTGAATTGGCACAATGACCCCGAATAAAAATCCCTAATAAGAACACTACTACTGGGCTACTGTTGCTGCAGTAACCCACGTCAAGCTAAAATTAAACTCTGAACCCCCGAAGTCACTACTTGTCTGCCCGCCACTTAGCTCCCCTTGGGAACACATTTATACCAACACACACAAGCACAGATCTTATTTATTTCTTAATTGGTTTATTTACTCGTATTATGTTTACTATATTGTATCATAAATGTGTAAAGGTGACTATAGGGGTGTTATTTCATGTCTAGAGGGCTCTAACAATGGTATACAAGAAGGTATACAATACAATAAACAGGTTCTCTTAACTATGAAAATATTTGATTTATAAATAAGGAATCCTATGTTGCAGAAATTCACTTAACACGATTGGATCTGGAACCAATTAACCGCGGTAAATGAAGGATTATTGTGTACTACATAGCTGGACGCTGTGCAGTGGAAACACACACCAGACCAGGTCTTTATGTTCCAAGCCTTACCATGGCAAGTTACACTGACATCACAAAAGAGAGACACAGAGACAGAGAATGGCCCCTCCTCACAGTGGCACGTCTTACTTCTGCCATGTACTACCTTCCAAGGATAGAGAACACAAATACCAAGCTGTGCACATGCTTGCGGAACAACCAGAAGCTTGAGGAAACACGATCTACAGGGAATACGTTGCTCATAACACACTAGAATAAAGCTGAAAAACACTTGGTTGGAAAAGGTGCTTGGGTGCTCATGCATTGGATTGATAGTGTCGCAGCATCTCAGTGAGGAGAGGAGAGATATTCCAATCTAACCGGCTGCTCTCTTTCGGATCCACATGTTTTTTTTTTGTCTTTTCTCTCCTTTTTTTCTCCTTTTTCATTTCATTGTACTTCACATATAAAAAAAAAATAATAATAATAAAAACATTTCTACTCCAGGGGCAATGCGACACTTATTCCACACTCACACTGTTACGCTCAACAAAAAAAGCTATCTTTTGAGCACACGTATCTCAGGATACATGCCAAAAGTTTGCATGGTAATCGCACAGGTGCCGGGGTAAATCATAGTAACCAGACCGAAGAACAAAGTGGCTATCGGTTCCTCATTTTGGTGCTAAATTAATGCAGATTCCGCTACCTGCAAATGGTTCTTGAAGGTGATATTGCGCAAGTAACATCTTGTCAGTAATGCAACGTCCCGACAGAGCGACACAGTCACGCTATTTTTAAACTTTATTGCCAATCCTAACACACCAACCGCGGTGCTCAGCTCCAACACGATAAACTCACAATTGTTTCTCAGTCGCTCTCCACACCAACGCGCAACACAACACTTCCTCATTATCCACCAATCACACTGACTGTGAGCAAGGTGCAGTCACGAACACTGGAATTGTAAACATCAACATTACAACACAATGAGGTCGCCAGAACTGTGCATCAGTTATAAATTTCTGCTTGAATTATGCGGAATGTATGCCCTTAAGCTGCGGAATGTATGTGCTTAGCGATTTGCACATCCGTTCTGTATTGTACTGGTTTTGTTGTGATAATTATGACAATTTGTTGTGGATTATACGTCACAGGGATGAATTTATTACTTAGTTCTCCATCTGTTTTCTATACCACTTGTCCTCACCAGGGTCGTGGGTATGCTGGAGCCTATCCCAGCTGTCTTCGGGCGTGAGGTGGGGTTAATTCCTGGACCGCTAGTTCAAATTGCATCAGTATTATTGAAGTACAGTTGAAACCGGACGTTTATAAACAGTACATACACTGTGTAAAAACACACACGCAACATTTGACATTTGACATCAAAGATGGCGCCCTCTGTGGCAGACGTCTCTGTGACACTCTCCCGTGTTTTTCTATTTTTTGCTATTTTATTGTTCATTTTGGACATTCAACACACTCACGCAGTACATTACAACAGAGAGACACTTTTGAACATCGGCAGGGTTCACCATGAACCTTCATTTAGCCTCTCAGACTTTGCCTTTCTTCTGCGCCGGGAGAACGCAGCAGCCTGCGGACCTGGTGAGCTGAATACCCGGCGAGCAAAGCATCCGAGGCGTAAACGAGGCAAGCGAGCCGGCCTGCATGCTAGGCTAAAAGCTAGAGCGACGAGGCCACCGCTACCAAGCCTGCTGCTAGCCAACGTCCGCTCTCTTGAAAACAAGATGGACGAACTACGAGCAAGGATTACAGCTCAACGTGAGATCAGGGAATGCTGTGTCCTCACCTTCACAGAAACCTGGCTGACGGAGGATATACCGGACTCGGCGATCCAGTTGGAATCATTTGCTGCTTACCGGGGAGATCGGACTTTAGCGTCTGGTAAACACAGAGGTGGCGGCGTCTGTGTTTACGTAAACAAACGGTGGTGAACAGACGTACAGACGATGGAAAAGCACTGCTCGCAGGACATTGAGCTGCTGATGGTGAAATGCAGACCTTTTTATTTGCCTCGTACTTCAGGACTGCTTTGGCTGCACAAACTGGGATGTGTTTAAAACTGCAGCGGGGAGGGAAGATTGTACTGTTGATTTGGATGAATATGCTTCTGCTGTTACTGGCTACATTAGCACATGTATAGAGACTGTTACCACCACCAAGTATTACAGAAAATACCCTAACCAAAAACAGTGGATGAACTGTGATGTAAGGGCTAAGCTACGTGCTCGTTCGACTGCATTTGTCATGGGCACCGCTGAGGACTACAAAAAGGCCAGATATGACCTGAGGAGGTCCATACGTCAGGCAGACGCTACAGGAGTTTGAAGTCCAGGACCACAAGGCTGGCAAACAGCTTTTACCCACAGGCCATCAGGCTCCTCAACGAAGCACTCACACACGCCGCACGCAACACACGCACACCCTCATAGCACTTTATTTATTTATTTATTTGTATTATTTACTTGTATTAATGTCTCTTCTGTTGTTGTTGCTTAATTTATTGGTATATATGTTTATGTGTTTATGTTTCTTATGTTCTTATTCTTTCATTTGTTTTCTTTCTTTTCTTGGGAGAATGAACAGAATAAGATTTTCATTGCATGGTATAACTGCTGTTGTACTATGCACATGACAATAAAACTCTCTTGAATCTCTTGAATTAACATCTGAAATATAAACATTTTAAATTAAATTACCCGCAACTTTTCTGTTTTAGGTCGGTTAGGATTACCAAAATGATTTGTATTTGCTAAATGCTGCAGTTATGATAGAGAAAATTAAAAAAATATACATTAATTTCTTCAATGTCAAAAGTTTACATACACAAATATGACAATGTGGGAAAGCGTGCTTTGGAAGCAACATTTGACTTACTTGGAAGCACGTCTGTGCATGTATTTTAAGGCCATACCTCAAACACACGGTTTCCTTGTTTGACATTGTGGGAAAATCAAAAGAAATCAGCGCAAGATATTATAAAAATAATTGTGGAGCTCGAGCATCCTTGGATGCAATTCCCAGTCGCTTGAAGGTGCCACGTTCATCTCTTCAAACTATGTATTATCCACAAGCATGAACAACATGGGAATGTCCAACCAACACACCGCTCAGGAAGGGGACACGTTCGGTGTCCCAGAGATGAACGTATCTTGGTGTAAAATGTCTGAATCAACCCCAGAAACAAAGCTGAAGACCTTGTGAAGATAATGGCTATAAGGGCTAAGATAAGGCTAAGACTAAGATAAGGGCTAAAAGGCCGCTCTACCAAGAAGAAGCCGTGAATGGAAATGCAACATAAAAAAGCCAGACTGCAGTTTGCAAACATGCACAGGGACAAAGACCGCAATTTTTGGAAACAAGTCCTGTGGTCTGATGAATCTAAAGTGGAACTGGTTGGCCATAATGACCACTGTTACATTTGGAGGAAAAGGGAGCACGCTTGTAAACCTGAGAACACCATCCCAACTGTGAAGTATGGAGGTGGCACCATCATGTCGTGGGGCTGTTTTGCTGCGGGAGTAACTGGTGCACTAAAGAAAATAGATGGCGTCATGAAGGAAGACCATTATGTGGAACTATTGAAGCAACATCCCAAGCCATCAGCCAGGAAGTTGAAGCTTAGCCGCAAATGGGTCTTCCAAATGAACAATGACCTTAAGTATTTCACCAAAATAGTCACAATGTGGCTTCAAGGACAACAAAGTCAATGTTTTAGAATGACCATCACAAAGCCCTCATCTCACTTAACCCACTTTGCCTCCAGTGCTGCCCAGACTGGTGTATGAATGTGAATGAATGGATGGTGGTCGGAGAAGCCATGGGCCCGAATTGGCAGTCATGTTTCCATCAGTCTACCCCAGGCAGCTGTGACTACACATGTAGATTACCACCACCAGTGTGTGACTGAGGAGTGAATTAACAATGGGTTCGCTGTGTAGCACTTTGGGTACTTTGTAAAAAGGTGCTGTATCCATGATTTGTAGTATTATATCATTCAATCCCATAGAACATTTGTGGGCAGATACAAACCTGAGGCCTACAAACCTGACTCAGTTACACAAGTTCTGTCAGGAGGAATAGGCCGCAATTGCAGCAAAACTATTGTGAGAATCTTGGGGAAGGAATGCACAACGCTTGACCCAAGTCATAGAGTTTAAAGGCAATGCTACCAAATACTAAATAAATGTAAGATTTTGACTTTGAAGAAAGTAATAAAAAAAAGAAACTCTTGTAATTGCAGCAGTTAGTTGATGGTAATCATTTTGGTAATCCTAACTAACCTGAAACAGGAACACTTTAATCTGATTTAACTTCAAATAGCGAGAAAAAAAATCTTTATATCTTTTAACATAGTGTATGCAAACTTCTTGTCTCAACTGCATTTAAATCACTATTATGTTCAGCTTGCGTGTTACAAAAAGGCATTGTTTTTCAACAAAATGGTTGATTTTTTTTATTACCGGTTTCAAAAGTATCGATTTGGCAGCCGTATCGGATAGTATGTAAATGATACCCGACCCTGCATATAATGCCATGGGTTTAAAGGAAAACTGCAGTTTTAAAAATCCAATCCATATGTGAAACATGAACACACATTTGTTTTTCTTTTCTGTGTGTTCTAAAGAGAGAAAACAAGTTAGCATGAGGGCGCTAACAATGGACGTCATGGGACTGTATTTTGACGATAAAGCCCTACAAAAAAAAAAACAAAATGTGCATTTACATAACTGACCTGTGTATTAACCAAGCTACAGTGATATTCTTATTGTAGCAGCTAACGCGAAGAACTATATTTATCTGGCGTAGTAACACAGCTCCTAGCTAGTCTCAGCATCACTAATAGCGCCTCCAGCCACTGCTGAGCAGTATACGACATAAGCGGCTCTGTTGTTTGTGCGTATGGATGACCCGACAACATCGTTACAAAGACTCAACAAGATGCTCGTTTGTGGTCAGCATTTTTTACCTGAGGACTATGCTAAATTTACCAGCTCAAGAAGGAGCACAAGTCCCATCAGTCGGCACCCCAATGAGAGCGGACAATGTAAGTCATTGTTTTCATGATACTGTTATCCATGAAACATGTAGCGCTAGCGCTAAGAGGGTAAGGGGGCGTCTTACCTGATAACCTGTAGCTCATCCTCCGTATATTCAGGCTCAAAAGATGAGGTTCTGCTTCCTCATTTGTCCAAAAGTAGTCATCCAAAAAGTCCATGATTAGTGATAGCACAGACACACTGCTGTTGTTGACGGAAGTACTGTTAGCTCCTATCGGCTATGTGAAATCAATGCAGTAGCATCTAGGAAAGAAGTTCCAGTAACGTTTAAAATGCTCAAAATAAGGAAAAATACTGTAAGTATTACATGTTATCATGAATGTACAGTAATACATGATCCCAGCATGTATATAAAACGATAAAACGTTAGAGTTTTTTTTTTTTTTTAGGGGGCTTTATCGTCAAAACATTTGGGTCCCATGGCGTCCATTGCTAGCATGCTCATGCTAACTTGTTTTCTCTCTTTTGAACACACAGAAAAGGGGGAAAAAAATGTGTTCATGTTTCACATAAGGATTGTGGATGATGGGCAAAATTCCAAACAAAGTGCAGTTTTTCTTTAAATTAAAAATATAAAAATAATACACATATTGTTAATGACCTAACTGTTAGGCATCTCCTAAATAAAGTCATGGCTGCGGTAGACAATGTCTGTTTTTATGACTAGATCTGAAAACAGCTCTGAGCAATGTCGGGAAAAACACTTCAATTGTCCAATCTATAAGTGAAACATTTCTAAAGTGGTTATGAGAGGAGAGGAATAACAACATGTTGGCGTTCTTCATGCAACAGCCATCAGATAAGAACAGGAGATAGCGGAGTTCCGCTACATCTCTCAGCAGACCTGCATTAATGGCTCTCCTTAATGGCACTGTGCACTTTAGAGTGAGCATTTGATGTCACAGGTAGCTGGTTGATGTTTCCATATCATCAACAAACACGGGGCCCCCATAAAATAGGTTCTCACACAAACACAGAGCGGTGCTGACCCAAAAGCAACAGCATGACGGACGGAAGGCTGTCCCAGCTCCCTCTCCTCAAGTCTCTATAATTAATGTCAGTGCACTATTTTGCACAATAGTCTCTTGTTCGTAGAAGTATTGAGGTAATCAGTGCCACATGCTGCTCAGACACTGATCTTACACTCACCAAAATACAGACTTAATGACATAATTGGGAGAACTATGTTAGCTGGATGTGGCAGAAGAGCTTGAGCATGATGCCTCGCTGTACTAGCACACAATTCCAAGTTTGACAAACATTTTTGAGGAAAAATACAACTCTGAAGTCTTCAGAGTCCACTTTTTACCTTTGTTTGACAGGTAAGAATCTTAAAAAGTGGATTGCAACCATAAGGCGAACCTTTGTGTTGCAAATTTCATCATTAAAGTAAATGAACAAGTGCATTCTTATTTTGTTGGTTCTTTATTCCAGCTTTTATTATTTATTCAATTATTAATTTTGGGGGTGTCTACCAATGGACTTTTTTGTTCCATAAACCAGGTTCTTTTAATAAGTTTAAAAAGACTGTCTTACTGCATCCAACTTCAGCAGCACTGAGGCCGCTGGAGGCACTGGAGGCCTTGCGTATGTCGCTCTCAACAAGGAGATCCTACCTGCAATGTTTTCTACACAGCACAGTGGAGGGGGCGCCATTATGATTTTGAGTGAGTTTTCCTTCAATGGAACAATGGCGCTTCAGGTTGTGCAGGGGCGGCAAACGGCAGCTGGCTATGTGGATATGTTGCAAGGGGCATCCCTCATGACTGAAGGCCCTCGTCTCTGTGGTAATGACTCGGTTTTTCAACAGGACAACGCTGCAGTTCACAATGCCTGCCTGACAAATGACCTCTTCCAGGGGTATAACGTCACTCTTTTGGACCATCCTGCTCCACTGATCTAAATCCAACAGAGAACATTTGGGGATGGATGGCAAGGAAATTTTGCAAAAATCAGTTCCAGACAGTGGATGCCGTTTGAAAAGCCATCTTCACCACCAGGACTAACATTTCCACTTGCCTCCTAGAAACACTGGCATCAATCAGGCACAAACCAATTTTTGAGGTGATTAACACGAATGGCACAGCTACTCATTACTGAGTCCTTTTTTGAAAATGTTATTTCTATTTTGGGCGGGTTCGGGTTTTCTTGAGCTGTGGTCTTAAACTTCTGATCAACTGCTGAACAGCCTATTTCAGTTTAATGGATGTTTGCAATAAATTGCTTAATCAAAAAAAAAATGTCTCACTCCCATTTCTTCTTTTGGAAATTTTGAAGCTCTACTTGAGCACTTCCTGAAGATCCAACAGTGCGACATGTAAATTCCTGCACTTTTTCAACTGGTCTTTACATTTTGCTCAGGAGTGGACACGTTGACACATATTGTCTATTCCTTTCTCAAAGACAAGTGAAGCAACTTTTCCGTGACAAAATGTAACACATGAATTAATGTCAATGTCAATGTCAATGTATTAAACAAATGGTGAGAACGGATTATCAGTAATTGCTACGATTTTTTGAGAGTATAGTACTAAATAAGCTTCTTCCTACTCTATTGTCTAATGTGTATCCTACTATATTGTCTTGACCGTGAATAAAGTACAATCATTATTTCAAAATTCAGACAAATCGGCGGTCTACCAAGGCCTCAAAACCTTCACTGTATAAGAAATGTCACTTGCAGTTCTACTTTTTAGCTATAATAAAATTAACCCCTTGCGTCCTCCACCAAAAAGCCGAAAGCACGCCGTCAATATTAGCCGGATAGAGCTGCCTTCAAAGTAAAACGGCACCTGGATATGAAATGAAATGATGGAAAGCAAGTGAAAAACATTGCACACATCAGTGCTGCCATTCAGACAGGGCTCAAAATAGCACTTCACACCTGACTGGAGCTACAGAGAGAATCCAAAGGAGGATGGACGACGATCCAATGTTGCTGTCAGTACTGCCTGTGAGCTTTCAGGATAAATGATTGACACAGATAGATTTTATACTCCAAAGCCTCACAGCCAATTACATAACTCAGAGTGTGAGGTGAAGTAAACATATCCCAAGAAGACAATGATACATTTACAAATTCACAAAAAATACAGAGAATCTATGAGATAGGTAAAGAAAATATGGAAGTTAAGTCTGTTCAATGTATTTAAAGCTGCTCTATGTCACAGAGAGTGGCTGCCTAGAGTGCACTAACTTTCGAACAACGCTAAAGACCTTCAGCATATCAGTATGAGGAATCAAACTATGGAACGGATTGAGTAAAGAACTCAAACAATGTACTAAAATGACCCATTTCGAGAACCAGAGCAAGCAGACTGGCCAAAACATTAGGTACACGTGCACAGAGCTGCACCAAACATTCTGCCTGTATAGCTATCACAGTAAATTATATGCATAAGCATGGTAAAATATTACATACACCCCTGTCAATACATTGCAGTATGCGGTACGACAGCTGTACGGCTCGTGGGTCAGTCAGTCACTGCTGTTTTTTTGGTTTTTTTGCTGTTTTACGTCTGCTTGCTTATAATTTGGCCGGTGATATAAAGTCAGTTGGAAAACCTTGCTTGTAGTACTGAACACGGTGCTTGTGAGAAAAATGCAATGAACAAGGCTGACAGATTATTTCCCTATTTCCCTCAGTGGATGTTTCCAACTTCACACAGATCATTCAAAAAAATAATTAAATAATATCCTTACAGATCATTTACACACACACACACACACACACACACACACACACACACACACACACACACACACACAGTACACATATAGCTGAACAACAAACGATAAATATAGCAACTTCTGATCAATCCACGTCAACTTCAGACTTAAAATAATGTACCGATTTAAACCCCACCCATTTCTTGTTAAACCACACCCACTTCAGGCTTATGTCCCGCCCACTCCAAGTACAAATGTGGATACGGGTCATTTAAATGGGTGAACAGATACAAATACAGATACAGACAGTGGTGTACTCGTTCATCCCTAATGCTCAGTCCCAGCCGTATGGGCAAGCACAGCATCGTTTCTGTTAATGTGCAACGTCTGATAGGGTATGCAATAACAACTGAGGAATTGCTATGCTACGAGGATCTAATCTTATTGCTTGTTTACAAAGCAGTGTTCCCCTGAGACACTTGATCAAAGACAACTTCTTATGCACTGGTAATGTCACTGCGTGTAGAAAGGGTAGAGTTACCAGATGTGCATGTGCGGAGACTCTGGATAAGAAAAGAATGGAGGCAGAGGTCTTCTCCCATGTTGAGCCTTGAACCAAAATTTTGCGCCTATACAGCGAAAAGCTTGTGACAGCATGCTTAATTATTTTTGGCAGAACGGGCCCTGCCAATACCTGGTGTGCCGGCCTCTCAGGAGGCAGAGGCATCCTGCCATCTGGGGGAGTGTCTACCCCTACCTTGTTAGCGTAAACCAGAGTAGTCAACAAATTACCTCAGAGACCTCTTCAAAACACACAGAGATTCATGGCTATGGTAAATACATTGCCCTGCCTGCAGTTCTCATAAATAAACAGATACCCTACGATTTTCACCTTGCAATATCTGCAGTGGGAAAGAAAATGGAAAAGTAGCCTCAGTGGACGTGAGATGAAATATGAGAGTGTGAACTGGGGCTAAATGCGCTTGCTGGTGTTTTCTTAAAGCATCTGCTCAGGTGGGGTGTGACATTGCTGAGAGAGGAAACTGGAAGGGCACGATGTCTCCCTAATGAGTTGAGGAGGAAGTTACAGTCCCATAAGGTGCTCACTGCTCTCTACAAGATGCAAAGCAATTTCTTGACCAAAATCCATCTCTAGACAAAAATCCTGAGTGTATCCTGAATCTAAATTGCATTTACTAACAGGAACACAAACGTTATTGATATTGCTAGTGGCAGGCCCTTTCCTTCAGCTCTCCTCAGTTGGCCTTGCAGTGCACAAAGGAAAGAAGCCGGTTGCCTGATGAAGGCAGGCTCCCACCACTGACAAGGGAAATAATTCCTTTAACAGGTGGCCAGCATGGAGGGGAGGGGCTAAATCAGCAGCACACCTTCCTGCTGCCTGACAAGGCTGGCTGCTTTATGCACTTTAATTACACGCTCTTCCAAAACTATCACCCGTTCCATGCTCCGTGCCCTTGGTGTGCCCCAGACGCCAGCTAGTGACCCATCAATAAACATGCTAGCCTACAGTCAACCATAAAATGAAACCATGAAAGGGCACCATTTCACATATCAAACACAAAGTGAGAAACATCCACACTGACACATCACAGATGCTAAGAGGCATATCTAGCCTTTTGTGCTTCCACTCATTGATGCAGTTTCTTAATAATAATGCAGTTAAAAAAAAAAAAACCTTGACACCATAGGGAGATCAGCCATGTGTAGTTTTGTCAGTCTCTGTAGCTTAGCAACTGAGCATTACAGTGAAAGAGAACAGCGCTTGCGGCGGTTGCTAGGGAACTGCTAGAAAGTGTTACCACTTGTGAGCGACACTCCGATAGATCATCCTCTAATGGTTCTGGTCTGATGGAGTCTCACCAAGGAGGAGATGAGGGATCACCAGGCAACCACTCTGCTCCATCTCACCAGCTATACCATATGTCACAGCCGACAAGTCTCTGGAGTCCCACGCATCAGCACACATAACAACCAGATGAAACCGATGGCAGGTTTTCTCCTCAATGGGAAACCATTTGCATAGAAGTGGAGACTGAATAATTGAGAGGTGTGGAAGAGAGCAGGGTGGCTGCATTGGGATGAAGGGATGTATGCCTGCCAGCCAAATCCATTAGCCAGGCCTTGCTTGGCTGAGGCAGGTAGCTGATGGGAAGGCTCTGTTATCGGACACTAAAGGACACGCGAGCTGGTCATCACCACGCCAGCCCTTCTGCTGCGGGGGGGGGAAGAAAGAGTGAGAAACAACGCTAAATGAGAGAGACAAAAAGAGAAACTGAGGGGGAGACCAAGGAGACTGTGGAGGTGTTGCCCTGTTACAGCTGTATAATTGGCCAGCAAGGGCGGTCAAATGAGAGGATGCTTATCACAAATGTGCTTCCACAAGAACACTTGTCCATCTCTATAGCCGGGGCCCATTTAAAAGCGAATTAGGACAAACTGTGTCCCCTGCAAGAACTTACAATGCTATTGAGTTCTGTCCAGAAAAACTAGAAATGCAACAACAATGTCGCAAGAAGTGGCTGGCTTTCCGTCACTGGAGCTGGAAAGTGCGCTTGTTGGATCCCTCCAGGGAAAAGGACAAGGAGTAGAGTAGAACAACTACTGGTCGTGGGTATCAACATGGTGTGTCTTGTGGGACAAGTTCATTGGTCTTCAACTTCATTCGACCAAAATTCTCAAACAATCCTTAGCAACTTCCCTTTACATTCTCCCCTTTATATTCTCACACTGGCCATTTAGAACGTGAGCGGTTTACTACTTTGCACTTTTGTGCAGCAGTGATGCATCACCAACCAGATTTATGCTGCACACTGTGCTAAACCCTAAGAGAGAGGCCGCCAAACAAAGAGAGCGATATAGGGGAACACTTCCAGAAGACTGAAGTAGGTGGTGAGGAATTCAGAATTCAGTACGGCATCACTAAGTCATGGATTTGAATAAAGATGAAAAAACGCATCCAAAAATAATTAACAGCACACAATATCCAACTGAGTTGGCTTTTTTTGTGAATCCCAGTTTATTATTTCACTTTTGCTTATTATTTGGCTTGTAGAAAAAAACGTAATACATACATTTAACAAACTAATGTGGTAAATACAAACCCGCAGAGCTATATAATAGTTGATATTCAGGCAGTTTCATTGTTCCTGCTCATGACTTAGAGTCATGTAATGTATTCTTAAATGCAGAAGGAGAGTGGGTTGCCAGTTGGCCCGTTTTCGAAGAATACCGTATGCAAAACCTGCATCTCTTAAGCTTTCTTTCCCCCTCAGAAACAAGCAAATAAATAAATGACTATAATTATGAATTCTGTTTAAGAGCATTTGCAAATCAAAGCACAAGCCATTTCTTTGTCCCCAAAAGATCAGTTTGTAGAAAATGTTTCTGAAGGACACATTATTGTAATGGATTATTTTAAATGTAAACATGCATCTGTGGAAAATATTACCACAAGAATACACAAAGATGAGTGGCCTCACCTAATGTGTTTTATCTCACTTTGAGTGCATAAATAGTTAACATGCATGGACCCAGAAGGAATTAAGGTGATAATAAATTGTTTCCATTCGGTTATAGTATACATGAATTGTGCTGCCAGTCTCATCTCACTTAATTTAAAAGGAGATCTGTTTCTTCAAGCTGTAATCCTCACAAGATTTCAAGTAATTACTGTGGTTTAAATATTTTTTTTTCTGCCATAACACCATTTTGTCACCCCAGCACAAGCATGTCTTAGTCCGTTATAAATGAGGTGTTTTGCAAGAACAAATAGATGCTATAACATACTAGTGGCGCTGCATGCCAATGAGCTTGTTACTGCCACGCTACAGAAACTGCAGCCCTGAAAAGCGCTGAGGCCTCATTTGCATGTGTTCATGTTAAGTTCTAGACAGAAAAGAGCGGTCTTGATGCGGCCTAAATATGATGCCTGACATTGCGTACAGTCTGCAATTATTTCCCTGACCTGTCCAACAATCATCTATCTGTCAGTTAATTGCTAATATAAACAAATATTCAGGTGGTTGCATGTGTTTTGCATGCAGAAGTGCAGGTTGATAGCCAAGATATTTTCTCAAAATGCCCTACAGCCATCCTACTGCTGAATTACCGTGGAACATCCACAACCACAAATTCCCACTTCTTAATTCAATCAGTAACCATAAAACATCAGTAGGTGAACGTATCACACTGCGTGTTCCCTCTCCATCAACTCAGGTGTCTTGGTAAGGGTAGTACGGAGTAGTCAGACTTCCTTTATTTTATTTACAGTGGAACCTTGGTTAGCGTCATTAAACTGTTCCAGAAGGTCAGACTCAAACCAAAACATATTCTAATTAAATCAATTTTGCCCATAAGAAATGATGTCAAGCCAACTCATCCATTCCAGAAAGCCAAAAATATTAACACAAAACACATTTGGTATAATTTTGCAATTATAGTTTTACATGCAGAAATCAATTTGTAATGCGTACAAATGATAAATGAAAGGGATAAATGAACATTTAAGGTTAATTACAGTAAAATGTTATTTTGATACAGTAATTGTCGGTGTAGTACAGTACATGGCAGTTTGAACCTTGAACAAATTAATTCCCTTTTTTTTATTTTATAGGAAAATTTAATAAAAATAGAAAACATTTGGAAGTCATCTAGCGCCAGTGGAACTGATCAATAACTTTGGAGGGTCCATTGTATGTCTTTTGGACAGTGGTGAGCCGCGCATTTGGTACCTGGGCGCTCAGTGGGGACTTAATCGACTTAATGCGCCTCTTAATAGCACCACTATCATGCCACAATTATATAAACCATGAATGATATCAAAAAACGCAATATTGGAAGTCGTGGCATTACAAAGTAGAGGCATTTCGTGTATTGGGGATGAATACCTTGATTACAAAAGTATGAAACCCAGTTAATGTTTAATATTTGAATACATCTGGACTTAACATTTCTGCGAGTAACTTCGAGCATTACGTAACTTTGACCGGGAAACTCTGGTGGAAGCTGCCTGTAAATTTGGTGCTCGCCTAAATGTCACAAACGTCATACAACTCCAAACCTCCACACTGCAGCATCATCTCGAGCAGTTCAGATTCAGCATTTACCTAATAACAGAACAAAAACATTTTAAAAATAATGTGAGGTGAATCTGAAATCTGATCGGTTAAAGAAAAAGCCTCATTGCTAATAGAGTTTAGGTGACATGGGACAGAACTACTGATTCATTTAGACTGACATGGCAACGCATAGAAGCTGAAATTCGATTGTACAAAACAATCTAACATACTACACGTACACGTACTGGAAGCACAGCTGCCACGAGACACGCTGCAAATTGAAGATAATTATTGGAACTGAATTCATTCATTTTCATGGAACAAATACTAGAATTTAAGATGCAAGGGTAGGACTGTGCTTCTGATAGTGTTTAGGCCAGCACAGAGGGCCTTGCTGGCCCTGACGGTTTTTGCTGATAGCAGGATTTGTAAATGACCGAGTTGATCATGAACAGAATTCGCAGTGGTAACTGCTGGGAATTGGATGGGAAGATTAGGATCTTAGCCTAATGCAAGCTATTTTGAATAGAAAAATGAACCAATACTTTCTGAATGAATTATTAATGTCATTCCAAACTGCTATGGAAGCCACTAATGCAGATTGTTCAATATTTTAAGGTCATAGAAATCAGGCAAACGACAATGATAGAGTATAGCAATTTTTTTTTTAGATACGTGCACTGTAGTTATTTTATTGTTGTACTATGTGCGCTCAATTTTTGGTTTGTCGTCCATGAGTGAATATTTAATGAGGCCATGACAGGCCCTCCACTGCTGTTCATCTGGGCATCGAGTCAAAAAAAAAAAAAAAAAAAAAAAACTCTCTCTGGTTCTTTCTGCCATCTGTTGGAATCAATAAGGGCTCAAAACCTCCAGACGGCATTCAGGAGGGCCTCAGCTGACCCCCTTACTCCGTGGTTACAAGTCCTGTACACTGGCAGCAAGGTTAAACGGACGGCTATGAAAGAAAACGAATATTATACCCTGCACGGTGATGCTAATCCCTCAATTAAATTATAGCTCCAAAGCACACAGGCCCTTCCTGGTGCTGCAGCTGCAAAGCCAAAGCTGTGTGTCTTGTTTGCACACAGTCCACACTTGATGTTAGGGCTTTGTGAAGGGATTTGAGGAGTAAATGATACTTTGCCAGAAGACAACAGAACGCATTTTGTTTGTGTAGCAAAACTAGACATTAAAAGCTTTTGCGATGTTTGTTGAGCATGGTCGAAACACTACGAAGCCCTCAAATGACAGGGCTTCTCAATCTTCATTGCATGTTTACACAATGCATTCTCTCATGCGTGTGCATTAATAGCGTGTCAGCAGTGCATGGAGACAGACTGAAGGAATGGCCTTCCTCCTTCGAGCGCAGAAGCGTACTCCCCCTCTAATGAGAAAAAATAAGGTTGTTTAATTGTAGTTTATTTCAGTGCGTGATTGCTTTTATTGAGCTCCATTTTTCTTGTTAATGAGCCTGTAATGTGAATGCTGATCATGTGAAAGCCAGTCCTTCCCTCACAATGTAAGATTACTGC
The DNA here is from genome assembly GCF_027744805.1 of Dunckerocampus dactyliophorus. Classification (NCBI taxonomy): domain Eukaryota; kingdom Metazoa; phylum Chordata; class Actinopteri; order Syngnathiformes; family Syngnathidae; genus Dunckerocampus; species Dunckerocampus dactyliophorus. The sequence goes on along the minus strand of NC_072832.1, from coordinate 11,671,655 downwards.
CTTTTCCAGCCACTAATATCTTGGCTACACTTCTTAGCCAAGCATCTGTTTGCTCTTTCCATCACTGTCAGGGACCGGGCAATCACTTAGCAGTGCAACTTTGTAACTGTGTTACAAATATGCCCACATGTGATGAAAAGTCAATGGCAGTACTTCGAAATTAGAGCAGAAATGTGGAAATGGACCACTTTTTGGGAATACCATTAATACCATCAGGTCAGAAAAAAATGGCATTGGCAAACTTGGTGCAGTTCTCGAAGACAGCAATAGCTGCATTTAAAATGTCATGAGTAGTCGGCATCCCGCGGCTGTATCCACCTCTGCATGTGCGTTAAAATGGTGGTGCTACGCATCCGTTGGTGTGAAACTGATGTGTGCTACATTTGCCGTACTGTTTACAATGAAGCCATCACTGATATTAATGCTGACTAAGCAGTTCGCGCCTTACCACTATTACAACATTGACTGTTTGCCGTTTGCCTAGAGGGAGCTAACTTTCGAACATGCTTAAAGCCTAGGTCACAACCGGTCGAAAAAAAACCCCCAACAAAACTAGGTAAAATGATGTTAAATGTTCAATTGTCCTTTCATTTGTCATTTGTAATTATTTTTGCATCATTTTCTGCATGTAAAACTATAGTAATTGTCTCAAATGTGTTTTGTTTTAACATTTTCGGGTGTCTGGAATGGATTAATTGGATTAAATTATTGTTTATGGAAAATGTTGCTTTGGTTAGAGTCTGTTTTGGTTTGAGTTGGACCTTCTAGAAGGGATTAATTCATGTTAACCAAGGCAGCACCGTATCCCTCCCCAGTCGCCAGGTAATCTGTGTGACAAACGAACGTCGTTGGTACGCACAACGTACAGATCGTGCACACAGAATTTTTTGTTAGTGTTAGCTGCTAACTTGCCAGCTGGCACTTATTATCAAAGGTAAGATTTTATTATTGTTTACGTTTTACAGTAGTTCTTTTCAAAATTGTATAATAAGATTGATTCATTCACTGTACATTATTTTATTATAGAAAAATGTGTTTTGAGTTTCAGAAAAAAAATAGAGGTAGACCACTGTTGTAAAACGGATTTTTGAGGTTCCCCTCGACTTTAACCAACAGCAAAGAAATTCTAAATTGGAGTTTGCCTAGAAATTCCCAGGTAAAATATGAATGTTTATTGGTGAAGGTTATTTGCCATGAATGAACACTTCTGAAATGTACTTGACTTTCAGAACCTGTGTGTTCAGTGAACGGAACTTGAACAATCACTCAACATTTTCAAAAAACTGAATGGCATTGAATCAGGTTAAAGAGAGACAAGTCAAGTAAAACAAAGTTGACATTGGCAACAAGAAGAATGTGTTAGCATACTGCAAAAAGTGCAATATGAGTGAATAATGCACATTTCTACAAGGTTGGACATGCAGCAAAGTGGATGTCAAAGCTCATTGTAACACACATTCTTCTGTCCATGCACTTGCATATCACACTTAACAAGGATATAAGGAAACCTATATTCTGTATATTCCTTTATCACAATAGCTGTATAAACAACAACAGAAAGGAAACTAGAAAAGTTGTTAAAGAAGCCAGTACCTTCATGTGTGTCATCATTAATGAGAAGACGGAAAGAAGGAAATAACATGATGGCATAAATAGTCACAAAAAACACAAAGACAGTGTATGCATTCAGTTGTGTGATATATTTTAATGGATCAAATGGAAAATAAAATAATTCTACTATTTTAGAATGATTCTATAGCTACACTCAATTAGGGTGCTCACAACGACAGTATCATGATAGCCTTGGTTAGCGTACGTCAAGTTGGTGTGTTTTTCAGTTAACGTAAAAAAAATATACTAAAATTTTGCCTCGGTTTGCATACATTTTCCTGTTAGGGTACAACATTATTGTGGATGCCAAAGAAAGTTGCCAGTGCCAGCATTTGGTTAAAGAAGGTGAGAAACACTATTGAATGCAAGAAATAACTCATAGCAAAACACGAAGGAGGTGTCCGTGTTGACCTCACCGCCACATTATGTCTTTGTCACGTCTTCACGTCTTCAATGAAGGTAAAGGTAACCTTACATTCATCATTTACTGTATAGGTATTTACAGTCGTCCCTGGCCACATTGCAGTCTGAATTTTGCGGCTTCACAATCACAATTTTTCAAACATATATGGATTAATAAATCATGCTGTTTCGTGGTTGAATATGGCCTTTTATTGGTAAAAAAATATATATATATACGCTATTTGCTAACAGTCAGAATGCTTTGAGTGCCTTGGAGGTGGAAAAACTTTGTCAACATTGTCAAGCATAAGAATGGCTAAATGAACTAAAATACAAATACAAGGAATTAAGAAGTCACATTAAAATTGTGAATGTAGTATTCTACATTAGTTACTAGGTGTCAGAAATTGTTCAGTGAGACAAGCACCAGACTTCATCGCCGGAACAACAGCTTTTTATTGCAAGTTTAAATTATCTCACAAGAGGCACAATTATAATAACATGATAATCATACTCATAACACCGGCCACTGCTGTGGCCGTAATCCAGCTAAAACTCAACTCTGAACCCTGACCGACATCGGTTCCATGAGTATGAGTCTTTTTTTATGTCTTAAATGGCTTATTTTCTCTGATTATGTCTACTATATTGGGGAATGTGAATGTAAAGGGTGTTATTTCATGTCTAAAGGGCTCTAATAATGTTAAAAAACATATTTAGTAGATTGTAAACATGTTTTCTATGCCATAACTATGAAAATATTCAATTCTACTTTGTGGGAAGTCACTTATCAGTCTGGAAACAATTAACTGTGATTACTGTATATGCATTTTGAATTGTTTTCTGCATGTAAAACTATAAAAACGTGTTTTGTGCTAACATTTTGGCTTTCTGAAACGGCATAATTGGATTTATATTATTTCTTATAGGAAACATTCATTTAGAGTGCATTTCGCTTAGAGTCGGACCTTCTGGAACAGATTGACACTAATCAAGGTTTCACTGTACAAATATTCACTGTCTGAGTTATACTGTAGAGTCAAAGACCAGCGATGCCTTAAACGCATATCAACACATTAAAAAGAAAATCTTTGTCATGTTAAAACCTGGCTTGCTAGTGTTATTAAAGTGGCATGCTTGCTTCAAAGGCACTTTTTTTTACATCTAGGAAATAAGCCCTTAAACAGGTTTGAGACTGTCAGCTCCATCATATAGTCAAAAACATTGTAGAGCTTAACTTGCAATCAAAAAGCACAGCACACTGATACTAGGCTGGTACTTTTAGAGTGAACTGAATATATGTAAGATTTCTATGGCCAATGTATTAATGTACCTTCACATAACTAAAATCTAATCTCTAAAAACAGAGAAAGAGTCACAAAAGTAGTGGAAAAAAGATTGGTGGACCTGCTAGGACGCATCTCATGTGTAAAACAGTAGTGTATTCACAAGACATGGATCAGTGATGACACATTGTTGACAGAATATTATGTTGTTTCTACTCAACACAAGCTGCCAGCGTTTTAGTCCAAGCAAGTTTCTTTCCCCTTTCTTCACTTCTTTTCTCAACTGTACATGTTTAATGAGCTGGCGTGTTGTTCCCTCAATGTCTGCTGCCTGCTTTTCTCTTCTTCATCCAATGTCTGTCTTGCTGGCATTTAAAAAGCTCCAGAAGGAGCCGAGTTATACCACCCTGAATATTTCTTACTTCAGACATTCACTGCCACATATTCCATGGCAGTGACATGATACATGCCAGAGCAAAAGAAACATTTCGTAAAATCAACAATAGAGTGTATAAAAGCCTTAAGAATTTGGCCGATGCTGGGGCTCACAGACTTGGCACATCATACAAGAATGAAACTCCCCCCACGCCAAAATGGCAGAGCTTATATTTTAATTTAAGCGCACAAATATTTCTAAAGCAAGACACTGTCATTGAAAAATGGTGATACATATAACAGAGAAAGACATTAATAAAAAAAAGCCCATTTTTCTCGGACAATTGGGTTTTCCCATCCTGCCTCTTTGCTTCATACTTCTTGTCAAAAGCATCACTCCATGAAACAGGACAAATGAGAATCCGTGAAGAGATGAATGGTGTTCTTCATACATGTTCAATCTAAATCAATCATTAATGAGTTAATTTGTCAAGGAGATGAGCTAAAGCTTCATCACAAAAACCCCAGCAACTCCATTCCAGAGACAGGTGGAGTAGACCTCCGGCGAGTGCTCCCGCATTGAGAATGGTACACATTAGAACACAAGGTGACTCATACTGTAGTAACTTTGTTTTACGCTCATAATTAAAGGAAAACTGCACTTTTTTTGGAGTTTTGCCCATCATCCATGATCCCTATGTGAGACAAGGACAGACATGTCTTTCCCTTCCCTGTGTCTTCTGGATAAACACCTTGTGTTGGCAGTTTTTCCCCACCTATTTCGCCTATAAAGCTCGAGAAAAAAATCGGCCCAAATATTTTTATATGCATGCTGTAACCATGTAGTAACAGTTACTAACACTAATGTGATTTTAAGCAGTACCAGAACTTCTTCCCTGGGCGCATTGATTTCACAGAGCACATAGCAATTAATGCTACGTCCACTAATCCTGGCAGACTTCACGAGCGCCTTTTCCACTGTGACAGGTTCGGAGCTTTTGGGAGCTGGTTCTCAGAGCTTTGCTTTTCTATTGTCATGGTTTTAACAATTGGTTTGAACAAAAGGTGGTTCATCTCTGGTGCCAAAAGCTTGCTGGGAAAACCGTTTGCATGGGCGGGGTTACCAAAAAAAAAAAAAAAGTCTGCGAATAACCTCCATTTTTATTACATTGCATTGCAACGCTAACAATGGAAAGCGCTATGAAAACATGACATTTGGACACCAGAGGAAACCTGCCGTCTCTTGTCCATTTGGAATTAAAGGACTACAGATACCAAAAGAAAGACCTATGCAGGAGTGGTAGTGGTCGCAAGGAGAGTAATGCCTTATTTTGAAGAGATCGACAATAGCATGCTAGCTTGCTATCATTCTAAATCGATAGTCATGTAAGAAGCAACATGTATTGTCTAACTGTGTTCTGGTTTCATATGTTTTATCTTTCTGTCAGAAAACAACGGTGATGAGATGGATCATCCTCCCCTCGCTACAAACCCGAGGCCTGCATTTTACATATTTGCACCTTTATATTTTGACCTGTAAATAATGTGCAGTGTCAAGGACTAAAGTGAGTTGTGTGTTTTGATTAAAAAATGGTCAACACTTGACATTTCCTGTTATTTGCTGTACAGTATTGCTGTACTGTATTTTCCTGTACAGTGGAAAAGGGGTATTTGGGACAAATGAGGATCCAGAACCTTATCTCCAGGTTACAGAAGCTAATCGGAAAAGAAGAGAAAGTGAAACATCAAGCAGACGAGGGCCAAAAGAGTCACGACCGGCATGGCTTGGTAAACGTGGAGCTTGCCAAGCCATGCCGTCAGAAATTGAGGTTTTCTGCTGTATTGAGCGGCATACAATGTTAGCATCGATGGAAAGAATTCATGTGTCTGGCGAGCCGGACACTGCTCCAAGAGACTGCATAACAACTACAAATTGTTCACGCTAATAATTCCTGCAGTGGTAGAAACTTTTTCCACCTCCCGAAAGTCAACTGGAAAAGACGCCCCAGGCCAACTGGACCAGACTGAGTCCATCGAGTCACCATGATATGGATTTTGAGCACATAGTGCTTAATATCACAGCTATATACACAGTCCATCAGCTGTGTCACTAGGCCAGAAAATTAGTTAGCTCCTACAATAACAATGTCACTACAGCTTGGTTCATATGCATGTTTGGCGTGTAAATGGAGCGTTGTTGGCGGTTTTTGAATGTTCTTTAATTTATTCAATACCAAAGACATAGTTATAGGTTTTTATAAACCCGAACGCCCAATCCCACGTCTTTTACGTTGTTTTGCGCGAGAGGCTAAAAGAGTTGATGACACAACTCATCACTATGCATTGGCTTCAGAGCAATCTTAAGCCATAAAAACAGCCACTCGGTGGCAGAAGAGCATTTGATAAGAGCTCAACAGAGATCATGTGGACGGAAGGAACACATGACAGGAAGGAGGAAGTGGGAGAGCGAAGAGGAGTGTAGCATGCAGAAGGTTACACATTGTCGGGAAATTTTAACGCAGGCACACGCACGCCCACACATATAGTTCGGTTCCAAATTGTGATTTTGATGTAAGCAAAAGCAAAACATAATTGTGTAAAAGTGAAAGTTATGCTTGAAATGCACCTTTTCACAAAAAACTGTTTTACTCCCTTTTTTTTTTAGCCGGGAACTGATATGATCCTGAAACTTACCTATGTTCTACTGCTGATTACTAAAGAACGGAAAAAGTTAAAAACAAACTTTTTTTCCTGATGAAAGACAGGAGTCTAATGTTGATATAACCATATAACACAATACCCTGTGTGCCTTGTAAATAAGTCAAATGGCCGGTACTGAAGGGGTTGTCTTTTGAAAAATGGCTGGGACTGAATGAGTTAGGAAGGCTTTATAGGCAAAATAGGTGAATCCCAATTACGTGCATAGTTAGTGAAAAACTGCAAACATGAGGCAGCTATCTCGAACACGCAGAAAAGGGAAAGACGTGTGTTCTTGTCCCACAAAGGAATTGTGGATGTTGGGCAACATTTTTTTTTAAGTGCAGTTTTTTTTCCTTTAAGCTCATCAGAAAGTAGTCAAGATGATAACTCACACTCATGTCATAAGACTACACAAGTCACTAAAATTTCCATTCCCATTATTTTCTATGAGGAAACCAGAGGCCAACCAGTGTCCCATTCTACCAAATATTGTTTTATGATTCAATCATTGTCAAACCAACTGGAAAAACAAGTGACAGCAACACAAATAACTAAGGATTTGTATAAAACACAATTAGCATCTACCAGTCAGAGAAGCTGAGGAGAAAAAAATAGAGGGAAAAATAAATAAAAATAGCTCAAAAATAGAAATGCAATTCATATTTGAGGTTTCAAATGTGACTAATACGAGGGTACGGCAGTTCCAACAGGCTGGTGCTGTCTTAGCAGGCCTTGGTTAGTACTTTATGGTTGAGTGTTAAATGTGTGAATAGATTGAGTTGATATGAGACTCCATATCTATCTGCAGTGGTTTGACTTCGTGGCAGCCTGTCTGAGGATGAACGCATACTGTGACGTTGATAGACACTCTTTTGGATTTAGGAAAGCACATCCAAAGTGAGTGTCTGGTCAAGGATGAATAAACCACTGGTCATGCACTTGACAAACAGACACCTAAATGAAGCTCAGATGCAGGGGAGTAAGAAAAGTTAGCAACAGCATAAACTGTACTGGATCCCTGCACATTTGCAACTCGAAAATGTGCAGATATTTAGTTATAAAAATAATCTTTTTTTTTCTTATTTTTTTCTCCAAAAATAGCCAGTTGTTTTTTCCACAGAAAACTGTAACACTAAGTCATCATGATTCCAAATGTGCCTGCTATGTTTCGAACATGAGGAAATTACAAGCAAAAGCCAAAGTCTTTTTTTTTCATAGCATGAGCACACAGAGTACAGTGGTGTTCTGCGTTTTCCCTATGCCTACTAATCAGCAAGATACAATTAAACGTGCTGTTGCATGTAGTCCACAAAGGTTGATTACCATGACCTGGATGACTGAATCTACACAGACATACAATCTGTTGCATATAGATTTTTCTTTTAGTCAACACTGTGAGCCTTAAAAATAAAATAAAACTCAAGCTGTATGAGTTGTGCTTTAGTGCTTGTAACTCAGCCTTTTAGCTTGGTGGCTGACTTGTGTGAAATAGGGACGACAGCCACGGCTTCAAGAGGCACTCGATAGCTATCTCACTTAACACTTCCAGCCTTCAAAATAAGAGCAGCGCACATCATGTCTAAGAGTGGTAATAAAATAAGAGTGTCATAGAAATAGCTTACATGAATAAAGCTAGTACAATTGCATCTGCGATTTTATTTAAATGCTGTTTACATTCCAATTACATTCCAATTGTGTTAATTACTCTTGAGAAATTAAAGTTTATTGCTTTTGATGAGATGTACTTACATTTTTAAGCCATATAAATAATGAAAAAATTATCTCAAAATATGTCAATAATATCGATTATCAACAATAATTTGTAGGACAATTATCGTGCAGCAAAATTTTTTATCGTGACAGGCCTAATGTTCAGAAATACTGTTCTTGGACAAACTATGCTAAAACCTATAGAAAAAATGCAATGCTGATAAAAATAAAATCTAAATAAAAACCTTAGCAAGTGACACAAATAATAATAATAATAAAAATGTTTACACCCTCACAAATACATCACTCATTACACAGTGTGGGATTTCAAAGGAAGAGTAAAACTTCCTAGCTGCCAGTTTAACAACCAAATAATGCCTTTATGGACCACAAATGAGATTGCATTTTAGAAGATATCTTATCTTCACACCCACCTTATCATATAGAAGCTTCCACATTGCTACACTTTGTGCTGCAAACTATCTAAAACTGCAATATATGACTCACTGCTATGGTTTATCAAGGCATAAAGGCGCCCTGAAGAAAGTTAAGTGGCAGACTGCAAGGACCCAGCAGTTCTGATCGTGTGTCTACGACATGGAGCTTCTGTTAATACAAACCCTGTAAACACCATTAAAACATCAGGGCCCATAAAACACTTTTATGAAGTAATGAGGCGCCTTTTATGGTTTTTGTACAAAGAGACCTAAAATGTTTGCTCTGCCTGCATAAGGCCAAACATTCAGGAGAAAGGAATACAATGTTTAAACCACAGCAGATGTGGCTGTGCTTGAGCGTGACATGACAACAAGAGCACACAAAAATTGTCACCTGCAAAGTCGGATCTTAGACAATTACGACAATGCGTTTGTGGGTAGTGACTATTTTTTGCAATATAGATCATACTGTGTACATGCACTTCACATCAAATGGTCAGTGTTTGTAGTTTGACTTTTACAAATTGGATGTTGCTCAACTGAGTCATAATTACCACAGCAAAACCAGCAGCAATAGGGAACACAAGGGAAGTGCTAAAGATGTTACAGTACTTTAAGTGCGTACAGTCAGCTGTGCAACTGCATACATTCTGCACAATTATCAAGCAGAAATGATCCATTTCTGCTTGATAATTCTGGCAGTGTTAAGACAACCTTTACAACGGTGTTTGCTCGTTAATCTAACATGCCAGAGTTGTGTATTCATTGAGCAAAAAAAAGTTACCTACACAACGTTACATGCACAATGTCACCATCAAACACTTGTCGCAGATGGCGGAGTCTGCATCTTTTGAGGTCAGGTACAACCAAACCAAACGTTTCAGCCTGAGCATTTTAGCGAGATGCTCACCGTTGTCTGTGCAGGTGAAAATGTCAAGCATAACAACATCATGACAGTTGCAGTAAGTATACCTCATTTCAGTGCACCGATCTCTGCTTAGATCTGCTTTGGTGTGGTTATTACCGTTTACGTAGGCACCCTCGTCACGCATCCCAAGTCACTGTTACACTCAACCAGTGCAGGTGGTCCTCGAGCTATCAACTACTTCCGTCCCCAGACTGTGATGCAAGTAACTTCTATCTAAATTAACACAGAACACATGAAACAAAAACGTTCATAAAAAAAGACTTATTAGTGTCCATTGTATAGTAGAAGATCCTTTAACATGTTGAACATCTTTCAGGTCGCCGCGTTTCAGAAACTTGGACCAAGCATGCAGGAATGTGTATTTCTCCACTATGCATTTTACCCGATGTCTAATTCTACTTTCACTTTTGTGCGTTGCCCCCAGATGAGTCTCCTTCACTGCCTTGGCAGGCATACGTTAAACAAAAGTACAACAAAAAAAAGAACTAAATAGAGCAAAAGTGGCATTCTCCTTCCTCTTTGTGTTGGGACACGCCTACATGTTACTCTGCCAATGTGTTACTCCACTGTATGGACGTATCTTCTTCTCTTCTTCTTTTTGTACAGTATTCATCATTTATGGGAGGGCATTCATAACAATAAAACGTCATGGAAAACATGGAATGGCGTAAACCGAGAACCACCTGCATCACTATTAAAAGGGACACAAAATGGCACAAGTAAATATGCATTAAAATGTACAGTCGCTATCACAAAGGGTGTGTGTCTTTCATGAATGCCCATTCCCTCTTTGTTTCCTTGTAGTCGCCTCATCAGATTGGTCCAAAATGGCCTTATTTCAGTCGGTATATAAATAAATAAAAACATGTGGTAGAAATCACTTATACGTTATTTTGGAGGCAGCATTCATCATTGTCAGCAGCCATATACAGTCCATATGCCTCCAACACGTCCCATTTCCCCACCAGTAGCTTGATAGGACAGCATACTCGCTCAATTATAGAAGAGCCTGTCAGTTTTGTGCTATTTACTAATGTAAATGTCCCCTGGATGAAGTCATCCTCAGGCAGTGCCATGCTGTGACAGGAAAACAGGCAATCACTTTCAATCTGATCTGAATAGCCACTTTACAAAATACTAGAAGGTCATCAGAACCTCCCGATCAGAGCTTACCTTGCTTTAGAATTAAATTATTCGAACTTTATGGAGCTACATTGAATAAAAATGCTTTGCCATACGCAGCTGGCTGTGGGCGACTTCAGAGTTGACACCGTGCCTGTGAATATTCTCATTCATCTAGGCCACTGTATTTTCAGGGCACTGAATGATCGCAACTGGGCTGTTCAGGTTGTCTGAGAAGACCAAACGGCTCTCCTCCATGCAGGCTTCATTAGTTCATGCTCAAAGACTAGATAGGACATCTCTCGTCTGAGCGGTTGGTGCAAGAAGTACTTATACCCCTTAGGTAGGGGCACGACTACTTTGGAACACAAACTGAGCGTTAACAGGCCCAAGAGGAAGAGCATAAGCACCTGAGGGATTGTGCTTACAAAACTTGTGGTTACCCCATCTGGCCATTTGTAAAAAAAAAAAAAGTTCCAGAAGAAACAAGAGCAAGGTGGATGAGGAAGAAAAGAGTGACAGACACAATTACCTTGTCATTCCGTATGTCTCAGGTCTGTCTTAGAAACTCGGAATAATTTTTACCAACAAAACATTCCCGTGGTCACACCCTGAGACCAAGGATGGTACACCCCAAACACCGGACGCCAACACCCAAAAAACAATATGGTGTATGCTGTCCAGTGCAGTGAGGAATGCATTGATCTGACCAAGCAGCCGCTGAGAAGAAACATGTCACAACACAAGGACTCAAGGCCTGCAACTCAAAGAGAACCAGCACGCTTTTGAGGAGAAAAATGTAAATATTACGAACAGAGAAGGCATGGTCTGAAGGAAATGTTTGCAACACAACCTATCTGAAACATTCAGTGCTGTCCTTTTAGATTCCATCCTTTAGCCTCTAACAAATAACCATGACACGCCACCTTTGCTTTCAGGTGCGTCTGGGGATGAGCTGTAACAGATACTCGTCTAAAACAAGTACCCGTTACAGATAATGCATGTTTACCGAGTAGGAGCATGAAACGAGTACAGCTCATCATTATCCGGAATCGTGATGAAGGAAAATCCTACTTGTGTATTCACTCTTTCGCTGGTGATATAAAGTCAGTCGGAAAACTTTGCTCGTAGTACCGAACGCTGTGCTTTTGAGAAAACTAGAGTGAACAAGGCTGACAGATTATTTCAACGTTTGCCATCGCTGGATATTTGCATGAATCACCAACTTCACACAGATCATTAAAAAATAATTAAATAATAAATTCTTCAAATTCGAGTTCAGTAAATAGTTCACCTATTAGTTTATGGGTTTAGCTACCACAGTGACCACAAGTCCTCTCTTCATTACATGGTCACCTGGTAAGTATAAGAACACAGGCTAGTTGACTGTATGATATACAGCACTGGATATTTACAAAGCCTGCATTGTTCCAAATGCAGTCCATTTAAAAGCTGCGTGTGGCCACTGAGCTACAGGACAAATGCATTATTGAGCATTTGGAGTGGCAAACAGCTATGTCTTTTAAAGCCGCAAGGGATCTCAGGGTTCAGAGAAATGCCGCTGTTGAGATCAATTTGTCAGTTATGTAGGAGGGAAATTAAAGAGTTCTCCACTGCTCTCCACTGCTCCTCCAAGTCATTCTCTTCGAATATTCACTGTGGCCTGTCCGCTTATTTCACAAATGACATGACTGACATTCACTCGTGCGCGTGCGTGCGTGCGTGCGTGTGTGTGTTGCTATGTTAGCAAGGAGAGCAAATTTGGTTCTGAGTGTTCAGTGGCTGAAATTCCTTCTCTATCTCGACATCAGTAGATTTCAGTCAGTCCAAATTCCAGTGTCATGAAGTGCTTTGTTGGGTGGATAGGGCAGGGCACTATCTGCCCTTTCTGCTTCCTTACCTTCTCATAAAAGCCTGTTATTAGAGACGTGCAGTTAGAGTGCCAACCCCTATTGAGCAGCAGGTTTCCTTCAGTTTGATTGGCAGACTCAAGAAGACGCCAGAGGCTGACACAATAAAACCCATTTAAGTGTTACAGCCTTGAACATCTTCTTCAGAAAGCATTTTCTTGCACAACCCTGGATTTTATGTTGGACGAAGCCATCCCGCTTTGCTTGGGTTTTAGGTTTGAGATAACCCATATAGGTGAGCATGGAGGGGTCAAGGTTTTACATGTAAACTCTTATACCCATTCTTGCAGACAGCGCTCCACTGCTCCTCCAAGTCATAGGAAAGGGCAGACCACTGTTTAAAATGATGGTGACCGTAGCCATCAAATAACAGCCACATAATCCCTTATGATAGCTAATGCATAAAATCCATTTCAGCAATTTCCACACAGAGAGGATGAGTTCCACTGACATAATAGGAGCCAATCATTTCTGATAAGCTGTTAAATAAACACTGCTAGCATGTAAATTGCTACCTCTGTAAATGGTTAGCAAGCTAAGCTGGGCTAAGTCAGAGCGAGACTACAAGGAATACCCCCAAAACTGATTTTGCTCCAACAACTTATATAGACATTATCTGAATGAGCTGTAAACGCAAATGTCCAAATCAATTGGTGCAAAAGCATAATGGACTTTACTCTCAAAGCTCCCTCACACAGTCTGTCACACCCCATTGAACACAAGAGGTGAGCAGAGAAAGTCATTTTCCAGAGAATTTAGTGAGTGTGTGCATTTAACACATTGCTACTCTTCAGAGGGTCTATAACCAAAAGAAAGGAAGCTTCTGAGGATAAAGAAGCTCAAAGACATAAAGTAATGTAGATAAATAGCACTACATTCAACTACTGCATAGAGTAGAAGAACTACAGAAAAATATGTTGGGTTTTATTTATTTGAACGGACACCCTTTCATCATGTCCAGAAATTGTTTTTTTTCTGGAGGCTCAGCTTCAAAGATGTAAATGGAATGCACGTAGTAACTTCTCGTGTATCTCATACAACTAAAAACTTGATCATCTTATGCATCTCGCAATATTTTTTGTTTTGGAAGTAGACGCTCTAATAATTTCAGTTTTTTTTTTTTTTTTTTTATTCAAAGTGTCGGTTATATAATGTGTTGAAACATACAAATTTGTTTATCCCAAGAAGAGATCAGTCGGACACACTTGTCTGTATTTTACATTTTTAGTGAATTGTCAGGAAGATGTCCCAAAGCTCAGCGTTGGACTTCAGTCCATCCCATGACAGAGAAGGAAGAAGCCTCAAACTGGGAAGTGCCTACTCTGTTATGCTGTTCTCGAGTCCCGCCAACGCAGGGGCGGTACCCTTTCCCTACGTGGATCAGTGGTGTGTGGCTATGTGTCTGCATCTACAGTAACTGACTCCAGCTCGTGTCATTCTAGGGCAGGGGTGCCCAAATCGCGAGCTACCGGTCGATCGCGAAGGTGCTTTGGGTCGATCGCATAACCGTCACTTTGTAGATGTCGTATGAGATCAGTCAGCTGACATTAAGCTCCCCTGCTGATTCGCTCTTGCTTCCCCGCGGCAATGGTGACCAGCCGTCTCAAACTACACACAGAGATGCAACATTTATTTTTATTATTACGATTATGGAGAAAGTAACTCGGCGGTAATATGCCTGTATCTATAACACAAGTTATCCTTTCACTTGTAGCGGCTAGCTATGTAGAAAAATAGTGGATTGTTTGATGGCTTTGCGCCGCGTCATGAACTCTACTATAGAAATGCGTGTTTTCTACACTTGCATTTCTTAAACTATTATTTCATGATGAATTGAAAAATGCGCCCGTTGCTGAAACCTCTTTAATATGTTGCCTTGACTTCGGCTGCATTGTGTTTTGCATCATCATTTTCATTTCTTGCACATCTGTAATATTTGATAGCAAATGATTGTGAATGTGACATATTAATCATTAGTATTTAGTGTAGTAGTTTAAAAGTTTACCGGTTAGATTTGATATATTCTGAATGTTATACAGTAAGAGATAGATCATGTCGACTTATAACTTGCAGGCTGAAAAAGTGCGTGCACCCCTGATATAAATGTACAATGTACATAAATACTAATATGTATCAAGACAGTAAATATATATTTATAGTCGGAGGTAGATCTTTGGGACTTAGTCATTTTTAAAGGAGCTCGCAGGCTGAAAGAGTGTGAGCACCCCTGGTCTAGGGTAGGGGTGTGTGCCTTCTACGTGTCCAAGCTGTAGCAGACAGATAAGGTTGCCAAGCAACATGTCTGTGCAACATTGAAGCAACAATGCTTCCATTGTTTAATAAGTACTTCTATTTCATTCTAGCCAACTCTAACAGTATATAATCATAAATTTGTCCAAAAACATGCATTGGTAGGCTAATTGAAGCCGGGATAGGCTCCAGCGGGATAAACGGTAGAAAATGAACAAGTGAACTAAAATATTTTATATCTACAAAACAATGAATAACATAACGTGAAACAACAATAGAAGAGTTTTGATCTTCAAAATCTAAAAACATTCCAAGTATGGGTTTTATTTTATTGTCATTCAAGTGCCGTTTTCCTTAGTCTTGAGGCAAAAAAAATCCTCACAGCAGTGTCAACATCACATTGAACCTGTACCAAATGCAAAAACATAGTAAAAAAAAAAAAAAAAAAAAAGTTGCCATTTCTGGTGCAGTTTTAGCACATTAAGTCCGAACTAGCGAGCGTCACTGCACCTGTACAGACAAGTGACTGTATGTTGACAAAACATAGCATATGCCGAAAAGACAGCTGAGGCGTATTTTAGCCAGACCGAACACATCAAAGTCACCCCTCTGTGTGCGTGCAGTACATGAAATGTGCGTGCAGTACAAGAATAACAGCAGGAAACAGATGAGTCCCACAAAGGGGGGGGGGGGGGGGGGAATGCCGTCCCTTGGTACACTCTCAACATCCCAGAAAGTATCTCTAATTAGTGACGAGGCAGCTCTCAGGGAGCTGATGAGAAACGGATGTGATTATTTGGGCTAAGGAAGAAAGGAGGAAATGTGGCATGAAAATCAAGAGCAACGGTAAAGCAAAGGCAACACGATGAGTCTATCACTCTTTCTGTCATGTTTTTATTGCTTTTCCAGTAAATCCTGCATTCACAAATAAACAGCACTTCGACCAAAGATATTCTTTCCATTCATTTGAAATCATTCTAAAGCACTGTCGGTATGAATATCATTAGGCGTTTTATTGTTTTTATTTCTCTTTCCTTTTGTCAACAGCTAGTCCACAAAAAACGCCACCAGACCCCCTTGAGGATATCTCATGCCGAGTACAAAGCAATCATATGTGCTGATTAAGGGTCTAAAGCTTTGAGAGCCTGGGCCCTGCATCATTAATGAAGGACTGATATTATATCCTGTTTACGGGGGGGGGGCTGCAGCTCATATTAAGCATTAGCACTTCCCTTGCACTCCTGAAACACACACACACACACACACACAGGGCAGCATGCCCGTGGCACACCATCTCACTGCAGAGCTCAGCTGTAGATGCTGGAGCAAGACCGACTAAGAAGACTCTATCATGCCATCACTGAATGAATACTCCTCATTTAAATCTGCAGCATGTGATTAACAGTGAATCCATGCGCAAGTGTGCATATATTTGCAGATATGGACAGATAGCTGTCTGACGGTTGAACCAACACAATTATATGTATGGCCATATGTATAATATTACTCTAAAATAGGAATTTTTACTTTGTTCAAGTGTAAACAATAATATTAATACACTAAAATACTTCCAACCAATGTTTTTTTTTTTTTTTTTAATAGAGGGGAAAAAGAGCAAAGGCGATAAGCCCAAGCAAGGCTGCTTCCTGTCTAAACATAAAGCTGCCCACAGTGTGTTTTTTTCATTTTCGTCCTTTGCCCTGTGACCTAACATGGAGTTTGTGTATTGGCAAAAGCCCAATGTAGACAAATATATTATTTTAATATGACCAGAGTTCATACTGAAGTCCCCTAAGTTACAAGTCAACCTCCATCTTACTTTGCCATCATTTGTACTTTGCTAGCACTCTGTCTACGATGCAGACTCTTGGTTCTTGGCGCGGACCCAGTGGATGTCGGGCCAAGTGGTCTGCAGAGGGACACCCGCGCAGCGTGGTGTTTGGGACAAACACTGCTGCAGCGTTTCTTTTGCTCTACCCATCTGTTGGTTTTGGCCCATTCCTCTGGACCAAAGCACAGATCAGGGCAGGATTTAGCAAATGTGCTCGGACAGCAACAACACCACTTTACACGGGAATTTTCAGGGAGCACTCTCAGTGGCGATTTCATGTGGGAAAGTGGCTGAAATTCTGGGTTTTAAATAGCTGGACGCTTAAAACACGAAGGAAGGGTCATTCCCAGGAATTTACAACCTATTTCTGATCTTTCTGATTTGTCCCAGGAGAATGATACAACGAAATAATACGGCATGTATTTGTAAGTAAGTAGGACAGTTTGCTTTCATGAGAATTTAGCAGGATATTATATAAAAAGTAAGACACTGTAATTAGCTTAAAATAGTCTTATGGGGTTACTTGAACAAGCATTTTTATTAACTCTTGTGTTGGCATTGCAGCGAAATTACATTGACACCAATGGTGGGAATTTCGGCTCTTTTACACAGCTCCTCTGATTTTTTTGTTGCTTAAATTAAATGTATTTATTATTATTTGTAAAATGAATTTCGATGTAAATATAGAATTAGATCACATGCGTATTGTTTATATAGCTAGTATTTATATGCTATTCATAAGACTCACCTCATTTAGACAAAAAGGTCCAATCTGATTGCGTGTATTCCAACTATTTACAGTGACAAAACATCACACAAACCAAACATAAATTAAAATCTGCCAAACTAAAAGAAAAAGCAGCGTCCAGGTAACAGTTTTTGCTTGTCTTTGGTGAAAATTGGCATTCAGAAACACAAAGTGCCTCACTTTTTGTTTCCTGCTGTTTACTTTCCTCACCTTTCCAGCTTGCCTGTGTGCATGACCCCTCCCTCCCCCTTCTGCTTAGTGTCGACACACACGGCACCACACACTTTGACCAATCACGTGCGGATGTGACAGAAAAAAAGAAAGATAAAAAAGCCAATGGCTCCCGTCGTTCCCTTCAAAAAGAGCAGTTTCAATGATGAATTACCCATCATTAATTGACACAGATACGATATTTTACAGGCCACACGTTGGCCTAGTGGTTAGCATGTTCGCCACACGGTCAGGAGATCGGGGTTCGAATCTCCATTGGGCATCTCTGTGTGGCGTTTGCATGTTCTCCCCGTGCGTGCATGGGTTTTCTCCGGGTACTCCGGTTTCCTCCCACATTCCAAAAAACATGTATGATAGCTTAATTGGCGACTCTAAATTGTCAATGTGAGAGTGTATGGTTGTTTGTCTCTTTGTGTCCAAAGGCAGCCGGGATAGGCTCCAGCATAACCGCGAACCTCATGAGGATAAACGGCGTAGAAGATGGATGGAGATCTTTTTCCAATGCCAATACAAGTCTGCATTTTGCAGTGTTACAACAATGAATAACAAGTACTTTCTGAACATAATATTGTCCTGCATCTGATTAACTGATTGGTGTGTCACACTTCCTGCTTCACTGGGTTCTGTATAAAAGCCACAGGTGCATAAATGCAGGATTAATTGCTACGACTCCCATCCAGCAATTTAGCAGGATCTCTTGGTAAACGATGCAAATTTCTGTCATTACCTTAGAACAAACAAAAAAAAAAACTGAGTGATTCTAGCCGTCTTATTCAGCCATTTTCTTTTTTTTTTTAGGTTCAAACATATTGCATTATGGACTTTGTAGAATGGAATTTGATGCATAACCTAGGCAAAGGAGGGGTACAATGGACAAAAACACTCCATTGTATCAGAGTGATGTGTTGTGGAGCCCCCTGGAAATCAATTTATGAATTTAAACTTCATTGCATCTGCAAATGATTAATACACAGCGAGGTAATCATTATGGGATACTCTAATTGGATTATCTCCTGAGAACACAAAAGGCCCAATTATTATACAATTATTGTTACAATTATTATATCATCAGAAGCAACCTTGCGTAAACATGGTGAGGTTTTTTTCTTGGTTGCATTCCCCTAAGCCTGCCTCTTACCTCCTGAGCCACAACGCTGTCACATCCTTACAGTCAAAGTCAAGTAAACAAAGACAATGAAATGCTGAGAAACATCACTGGAGTCATCTGCATATAAAACATTAGAAAGCAGTCTACCTTATGACAGCCTAATTACAGCATTCCACTGGAGCAAATGAGAGAAGAGCAGGGAGTCTTTCAGGTTCTTAAAAGCTTTCCCCCTGTTGCAATTGCATTACCTTAAAAATGTCTGGACTTGCATGGACTCTGTATTGCATATGGAACAAAGGCTTGAACACAGAGCAGGCAGTACATCAGACACATGTTAATAAGAAGCAACAATGAAGCAATGAAAGTATTAGCTTCAACCTACAAAAGACAGCCAAACATCCCTCAGATCTTTTTCCATGTTGTATCAGAGACATAAGACGAACAAGTCCAGTGGGCCACATTGAAGACAAGTCATTAGATCTGTTAGAAATGACTTAACCAAAAGAAGTGGTGGCTGTTTGTTTTTATGACACAAGCAATGACTTTGAAGGGTTATGAGTACGACCCAGGTTGAACACTAGAGTATTCAAGCAAACCGAAAAAGAGAACCCTTCTGTATATACTCTGCTCTAAGTTTATCGGAACTAATAGGTGCAATAAGGGATCATCCACATTTTAGCCACAGTTTGGTCCAAAGTCCTCTGAAAATTGGCACCAGATGCTCGAGGGAGGAAAAACAAATCCTAGAAATGAGCCTATCTGATTGAGTAGCATCTACTCAACAGAGTCCGGCCCACTCAGACACCGTGATCAATGTCCGCTGTGATAAGCATTAAATTCAAAACAGATGGGGAAATAATCAAGACAATTGGCCCTTCAATTCCAATGGTTTCCTGACATCTAAAACCAGACTCGGCTTTAAAATGGACTAACTAACTATTCGCACAAATACTGGGAGTACAGGGACCCACTGAAATGCCCTTTGAGGAAGCTCCAGTATGTCGTGTTGACCCTGTGGACTTTTTACTGCTAAATGTGGATGCAGATTTGAATACTCACTGACAGTAAGGGTGAGGATCTCTTGCAGTCGGCTTTGTGCGCTAACATGCTGTTCTGTGTAATTGTGTAATGTGTAAGACGCAAATGTGTAAATATGTTTACACAAAAATAATGACGCTAAAGCATCCCGTTTGTATTTTGCATTGAAATCAACACGGAGGACGTTAACAGAGGAGAATGCAGAGATTTCTAGATGATATGAAAAAGTTAAGCATGCCGTTAAATGCACAACTGCACATACTTGGACATTACTGGTCTATCGATACTGAACTGTAAGAGGAAATGATGCTATTTATCATAATATTGATATTGTGTCCCAGACTAAACATGTATTCTCAGACACAATGAAGTCTGATATGATATTGTGTTCTATAATATAACTATTATTTAACTTCACTGAATTCATTTGGTGGTGTGAGCACACATGCAAGCACTGCATGGCAACACGTTATACAACCTACCTGGCAGAGGCATTTAGTGTATGTAGTAGTGCAATTGTGTATGTATGCGTAATAACAGGTGCCAGCCAGGGTAGCTGTGCAGATGTATGTTGGTAGACCTCACTCTGTGACACTTTCTGCACTCTTGACTCTCATTTTGTGGACCTTGATTCAAGCCCAGGGCAGAATGCCGGGATGTGTGAAGCAGGCAGGTTACAGAATCATGCAAGAAGAAAGACCACACAGAGCTTTCCTGAAGCTCTGGCCATGGGGAAGTTTTGTTTGTGGCTTCCAAAGAGGTGACACTTTGGGACAAATTATGACAATGTGATCCAAGTCCACAAAATAACCCAGAGCCATCTTTTTCCTCAAGAGTGAGGTGTCTCAGCCCGAGGAAGGGTAGATAATATTCACTGTGATAAAGTATATTTACTGTCCTCTGGCGATAAAAACATTGCCATCAAATCTGGTGAGAAAGCTGGTCATTGCAATACCAACCAATACCAATACCAAGGAACCTGAGAAGGGGTTGATTATCGTAAATTTGGTGTATAAGCCGCACCCACTAAATTTAGAGGAAGAACCTGATTTGTTTGTGTATAAGCCGCACCGGCGTATACTGTAAGCCGCACGTGTCCATGTCATAAAATGACACATGGTAGCACCCACGAGTCGGTGAGGACCAGGAAGCTCTATATTTGACCGGAGCCATTCATGAGCTATAAAAAAAGTCATGACGAGTTTGTCAACCCACTGGAAATTGCAGGAGGTCATTACTCCAAATAACAGCCTGACGACTCACGGAATCATCTTACAAACAACATTAAACTCATCACACAGCAACTTAACACTCAACCGTTATACGTCAGAAATATAGAAACATCCACCAATATGAGTTTCATATGAAAGAAAGCCAACATTCAAAGGTTTTCCCATAATGCATTTCTTTTGGGGAGCATCGAAAGCATACAAAAATGATGGATGGCGCTGCAATGCTGCCTCTGTCCACCAGAAGGAACAAGAGGACCCGCAGCCCAAAGCCCAGAGGGAAGCTGACGTCATTGCAGTGCTCCAATGAATGCGTTGCTCAGATGCAGTGCCTTATGGGAAAACATGAAAATGTTGTTTTTTTTTAATTTAAAATCATTTTGGGATATGTTTGTATATTTGTCAGGTCTGTATATTTGTCACCTTTTGAGCTGAGTTGCGGTGTGATGAATTTAGTGTTAGTAAAGTGCACTTTGAAAGATGACACCGCGAGTCAGACTGTTATGTTGTTATACTGTTATATATAAAAGACCTCCTGCAATTTCCAACCGGTTGAAAGCTTGTTCTGAGTGCACTGATAGCTCATGGTTGGCTCCTGACAAAGAAACGGCTACCGTTTCCTCACTGACTTGTGAGCAGCACAGTTTTTAAACAGTTAGTAGTAGTTCTGAACTAAAAGCGATGTCACAAGATTAGAATTTATCTGCACCGCTGTGTAAGCCGCAGGGTTCAAATTTTAAGAAGAAAGCAGAGGCTTATACACCGGAATTTTAGAGTATAAAGTTTTACACTGATTACATTTATGTCAGATGTTCCACCACTTGGTGAAACAGATGAGCCTTAGAAACAGATGCAAACGCATCAACCGACAATTAACACAGACAATCTATTTTAAAGTCATGCCTTTGGTACACAGTATGCTCACCATTAACAGCTGCTGCTAATTTGCATTCACTTGATGGCAGTTTGTGCTAAAACAGACGCAAACTGAAAACTACTTGTGCTTGAATAATCTCGTTCTCTTTCACGTCTGCACTGGTGTGGCTTTGCACCACTGCTTTTAGAGATGGGTGGCCTTGGGGATACATGCAGGAAATGGTAATAATACTCCTAGTTGTATTTCAAAAGTTGACACATGCGTTGGTTTGGTTGGGCTGAATCTATTTTTCATGACCATGCAGGGAGCAGCTCCAGAGATGCTGGCCCCTTCCTGGGAGAGATAGAGGATCGCCAGAGGTAATTAACAGCAGCGGAGGTGCTGGAGGGCCGCATGGCATCCTGCATGAGATAGAACAGAGTTCTATTCTGCCTGCTTCTTAATTAGAGGCATTAAACTAATCTTCGCCTCGTCCTTTCTGCTCTTCCATGCATCTATCTGTGTGATGCAATGGTTCAATGAAATAAAGACGGCGAAATTGAGAAACTTAGGTACACCAGCATGGTCTAATGAAATCCAGTAAAGGAGATTACATAAATCAGGGGTGTCTAAAGAGTAGACAGAAGGACATTTCCGGTCTGCAGGACATTTTTTTATTGGCCCTCGTCATATTTTAAAAATAAATAAAAAAGGAACAAAAAAAAAAAGGAAATACAATTGGTTATTAGCGATATTGACTTTCTTACGCATATAAACTATCCGATATTGTCCAGCACTTCATTACCAGAACCAATATAGGCAGCAGCTCTTCTCTCAAACTAATGTCGTGTAATGAACACATTATACTATGTGCTATGTATACTAAGCTATAAACCGGGGGTGGGCAAACTTTTTGACTCGCGGGCCACGTTAACAAAATTGGCCGGGGGGGCCAGACTATATATTTGATACACACACACTAGTTTAAACTACAGTCCAACGGGAATTATTTGTCTTATTTTACCTATAAAAGTGTCCTACAATCGGCTACATGTGCTTGTGCTTGAATTTTCAGGTTTTATTTTTTTTACTGAAAAAGACACCCGAAATGTACATGAATAAAGGATGTGTGATATATAATTTGTCGATAAAACACTGACTATATGTGAATGTCCCTCCTTTTTTTACTTCCCAGACAGTGCGGTGCAGGTAGGGTAAGTTGTGTGTCACATGTTTGTTGGCTTGTGTTTGTTTGGCGCCATGGGGGAGGTACAGTATGTCTGGGTTGTCTGGATCGCTGCATGTGAAAAGCAACTTAAACCATCAAAAGGTTGTCTCAGATTGACTGACTCTGACTACTTGCAAGTCATGTTGACAGCTTGTATGTTAAAAGTTTAAATACTTTGGAAGCAACTGGCGGGCCGGATGTGGCCCCCAGGCCGCAGTTTACCCACCCCTGTTGTGGGGTCTTTCGTGACCTCTTTGATGCGTCGTCACCGCTCTCCTGGAGTAATTTTGGTTGACTGGTCACTCCTGGGAAGGTTCACCACTGTTCTATGTTTTCGCCATTTGTGGATAATGGCTCTCACTGTGGTTTGCTGGAGTCCCAAAGCTTTAGAAATGGCTTTATAACTTTTTCGGGACTGACTGAGACTGCTAAATCTCAATTAATGTTAGTTTAAAAACAATTTAACGGGGGGAATCACGTTTTCACACAGGGCCATGTAGGTTTGGATTTTTTTTCTCCCTTAATATTAAAAGGTTTCATTTAAAAACTGCATTTTGTGTTCAGCTGTGTTGTCATTGGCTAGATTTGTTTGATCAGCTGAAACATTTAAGTGTGACAAATATGCACAAAAATAAGAAATTGGGAAGGGGGCAAATACTTTCTCACACCACTGTGCGTAAAGATGAAATAACACGATCGCCGCTCTTTGCACAAAATAAATAATCAGAATGACTCCAGATAAGACTGGAAATAATCCAGGAAGTCAGAGAAATTGCAGTAATACAGCAAAATAGAAGTGATGGGACAACATCAACCATGGCACAAACTCTCAGCGTGAGCCCTGGCCAGTGGGGGCCACAAGAGGCCCTAATGGGCTAGTGTGAGTATGCCCTTATGAAGAAGAAATTCTTGTTGAAATAAGGGACACAGAATCGCACAAAACCAGCCATTTTCTTGAAGATACAAATGCGGTTAAGGTCAAACTGTTGAACAAATAACATAATAACACCCACCCATGCTGTAGTACACTTAATTATTGTCAAGGGGAGAAAGTTCCAGTGAGCAATGCTATTAAGTTTAGGAACAATATCTGAGATAAACGTTGTATTTTGCAACCTGCACACAGAACAACACCCCATGAGTAGGATCCATGACCCTTTATTCCCAAACATGTTAAATTATGTATAGGCGCACTCTTCCTGACAAACCCCTTAATGTGCTCAGCCCTGTGAGTGCACAACCTGGTGTTCAAAATCCAATTTGGAAAATTTCCTAACACAGCTAAGAATTCACGTTTATCCAAACAATGTGAAACGTCACCCAATATGTTTTGTGGGTGGGAAGCTTTTACTTTCTTTCGCTGGGCCACCACAGAATGCTGCACACCTGCTAGAACGTAACAAAATGCTAATCAGCCCGAACACGCGGCTCTTGTGTAAATACAGCTAAGCCCTGGGGGTTGGAAATGCATGAAAATATTCCCTAGAAGTTGACAGTAGCAGTTCCAGTATATGAAGACATTGTCAGACCGTCATTTTATACTTGTCTTGCATTGTACACACTGTTGCTAAAGCAATTCATTGCTTTGTCTACATGTGAACACCTTACCGAACCCTATTTGACATATAAGCAAATGATGAGCCAGATGTTATGATTGGCAAAAAAAAACATGGCATGTGTTTTGAGTAAATAAAAACACGCAGACGAGATTCACCAAAGCTACATTGAAAAGTGACACGTTCCGGCCACGTGCACGTTGGCGTGTCTCCTATTAGTGCACAATGTTTTATTTCGTGGTCCTATTGTCATCTTCTCAGCAAGTACTGTGATTGACCTGAGGACGGTGGTACACTTGTTTCAAAGATGCAGGCGTTTTCTAATTTTCAAACTTTCCTAATCCCGTCAATATGTTAATGAAGGTGCTGCAGCAGGCTGGCGAGTGGCTTGGAAGTTGTATGCCTTGGGGACTTGCATCCCTCGACCAGCACACGTGGAGGTGGCTCTTTGCGAGCTCCAATGGGTGAGAGAAAGATCACAGTGACCTCCTGTGGGAGTGCGAGTCCCACTGACAGAACTCCTGCAGCCAAAATAGACTCTTCAATCAGCATCTGAAGGCGTGTCATTACTATCGCCATGCAGTCTTGCATTTTTTTCTCAGAAGAAAAACCACATCAAAAGTGTATCTTGTATGTGCCTGGCAGGAAACATCTGATGAAATATACCTCTAATAGGCAGATTCTGACTGCCGACTGATACTGACCTTCAGAAGATGGAAAGGTTTTCCGACATGAACCTTCTGGAGCGAGGAAAAAAAGTCAATGCTAAATAAAAATATCCGTGGAGTCACACTATCAATATACTTTACAGCATTACAGCAACTCTTTTCCACTACAACATACGTCTTTCAACAAAGAAACAGAGTTAAACCACCAGAGTCGAATGTCGCTCAAGTGATAAAATGCATGTTTGGGAAAAATGTGGCACAAAAGTTACCTGAAATCTCCCTGTGCAAGTCTGCTAACATGTCATCAAACGTAAGGGTCATATGTTTAATGTACCTTCAAACCTCGAATGGCCCTGTTGTGTGATTCAGTTTTCGACAGAAATCACGCCTTGTTTCTCATACACTGTCTTGGTTACCGTACAATATTGTGCGTAACAAGCGGTTGTTTGACAGAATACCCTCTGGTACAGTGGTCCCCAACCTTGTTTGACCCACGGACCGGCTTGTGTTCCCACAAATGTCCCGCGGTGTTGGTTCGTACATTATAGCGATCTAATTTATCTTAGTTTTACACAATACATAATAAATAAGACATGAATAACATCAAATTAAAAGTACAAAATGAATGCCGACCCACCATCCACCAGTTCAAGTTCCAGCCAAGTTTTTCCAGAGAGATTATTACATCACTGTTTGACGTGTGTGGTAAAAGGCACTACGCTAGCATGAATTAACTTGAGACAAATGTGCACATTAGCACTCAATAAGTCATCAAAACTTACCTTTATGCATTCCCACATAGTATCAGCATTTGACACCAAATATGAGGTGAAAGAAAAATGCTAAAAATACAGTAGTAGTCCATCTGTGCGGCGAGAGAAAGTTAGCACACGCACAATGGACATGTGTCAAGTGAGGCGGATGTAACAGAGAGAATCCGGCCACTTTTCAAAATAAAACATAAAAATAATTAAATAATGGAAATTATTTTTTCTTTCTGTGTG
This sequence comes from Dunckerocampus dactyliophorus, assembly GCF_027744805.1. NCBI lineage: Eukaryota > Metazoa > Chordata > Actinopteri > Syngnathiformes > Syngnathidae > Dunckerocampus > Dunckerocampus dactyliophorus. The sequence goes on along the minus strand of NC_072832.1, from coordinate 11,645,427 downwards.
GCCCGGTACCAAATGATTGATAAAATTGCTTGTTTATTCAGCCATCTTGAATCACACACTCAACACCAAATCCCGCGATACCTAGTTCACACCTTGCGTACAAATTGTGCTCTATAAATAAACTTGCCTTACCTTGACTTTACACAATACTACGGTATCCTGTAAAACCCAAATAAGAAAGTTACACAAACTAGTCTGTTTTCCTTTTATACAAGCAAGAGTTTTGCTAATTTTTCAGTCTTGACAGTTTTGACTGCTCACTTGCAGTCTTCTTCAGAGTGGCCATGTGATGTTCCTAAGATGTGTCTTGTCAGCTGATTTATACAGATGTTGGCACTCTCTTCCTGGCAGTGAAGTCAGGGCGACAGCACCATCTGTCTGACTTCCTTACCAGATCATAAACCGGGACGAGGGGGCCTTTTTCCTCTCTCACACCTGGGATGTGGTCACGATCACAAATATTCAGAGAGTCAAAGAAAATGCGATAAATGTTGAAGACATATCAGCGCTAATGCTAGTTTCACTTCAGAAATGCTTCATAGTTTTTTTTGGTGGGTTTTTTTGGGCGGTTTTTTTGCATCCATTCAAGGGTTGTCTCCAGTCTTCAATAAATGTAAACACATTTTAATCCCTCGAAAGTAGATGTAAACAGACAGTCAAAAATGTTTATATAGGCACTAAATTGGAATTGGGCACTTAGAACGACAGTATAAATCCAGCCAAACATGCATATACACAAGGCCAGGTGTTCACAAAAGGAAGTTGTCAAACTACCTTATAAACACAGCAGGAACTTCAATTAAATGGCCACCGCCACTTAATAGAAGGCTGATTGTGAGAACAGAACAGTGTCCAGAAAAATAATGAAGTCATTAATGCAAATTTATACAGTCTAACATTTGAGCCCTTTGTTTATTTGTGGAGAGCCAGAAAACATCCTATGGGTTCATTATGATCTGGAGGGTTTCCGTTGGGTGTCGGACATGGAGGTCATGGCAGGCATGCAATCAGCCGAGTGCTTCATCTCACATATTCAGAGGCGTCTCTGTACTATGCTAATGTCTTCTCGGTGGGGAGAAACAAGGAAGAAGTGATGCCAGATAATTACCAAGGCACACCAGGGACAGGTGGTGCCTTAACTGAGGTGATTTAGCATTTTGAAATCCTCATTCTCATTAGGCCCTCGCTACTCCTCAGTCAGAGGTAAACTTTGAGGTGCTCTGCATTAAATCTCTGCATGGACGCACAGGAGAATGGTGGTCCTGCAAGCCTTTAGAAAATCTCAATGGTTATGGCATAGTCACGAACTGATATAACAATGTGGAAATACAGTAGAAAAGGAAGAAGAAAAGAAGAAGAAGAAAAAAATGAAAACACTCACTTTGGGTTTTGGCTAAAGTTTCTCTAATGACCTTCCTATTAGCTGAATGACTCGTACCACTGAGTTATCCCTGTTAATGTCAATTGAAACTGTGGAAGAAGCTAAAATTGTCTGTCAAAGGCAGAGGGCACTTTAGTTCCTGCTTGGAAACAAATGGATTTCACACTCCACATGTGGGGATGTGAGGAGAGGTGTGAATAGGCACCGAAGAAGAGCCACAGGACAGGTACCAGGAGTTACAACTGTGAGACAATTAGATGCCATCTAATTAGATGGATGGGGTCCACACGGCACCAGGTACGTAATACTGACACCAGCATCCCATTTAGTAGACTATTGCCAAAATACTCTTCCTGTCCCATACACCTGCGGTGCTGAGGAAAGGCAGTGAGACAAGTGTCAGTACTAGACCAAGCTGAGGTGAAAAGAAGGAGCCGGAGAATATTTTTTTTTCTTTTACACACCACCAGTTGTGGCCTGGTGTGAGTCTTTCAACAGACAGAATTTATATTAACACAAAAGCCCGTATGTGACACATTCTCAGAACCCGCTGACTAAAAAGTCAAAGGTGAGGTACACTCAGGACTTGCTTATTTTTTGCAGTGCACATCATAAAAAAAAAAAAAAACCTGCAGAAAGATAACTGTACCATGTTAAGTTCATGTTAAGTTTCAATAGTGGCAAATTAAATCTTGCACTAACAAAACATTTATGTCAGGGATAACAATGGTGATGATTGGACACCACACAGTATTTTGATATCACTATTCACTATTATTGGATTTCCAAAGTGTACCTGTACTTTGTCAATATCATTATCTTTCTCACCTGTGGCTCGTACTATCTCAGCCTGCAAAGCACCCAGTGTGCAGTGCAGTGTTGTGGAAAAGTAAGCAAATTATGTTGTTGCCTAAATTAAGGTGATTTTATGGTTGGTTTTTTTCAGAACATATAGCCAAGAGCCAGGAATTCTAGGGCATGTTGCCCCCCTGCCCCCCCTTATTTTATAAATAATTAGGGGTGTAACGATCGGTTTTAATAACGATTCCATTTGTATCACAATCTGTGGTTGCCGGTACGATTCAAGGACAATATTGGTTCATTCATAACAATGCAATCTGAAACGATTCGGTCACTTTAAATCCGTTCAGTAACTTTTTAGCCCAAACATTCAACCAGTGTGACTGTGAAATAAATACCTGGATACTGGACAGTGCAGGTGAAGTTTCCTAGATTGCTGCTGTTTTGTGTAAGGGAATCAGGTATAAACAATGAATAATGCTAAGATACTAAAGAATAAATGGTCAATGAGTACAAAAAATGAGTTGAAAATGCAATACTTAAATCAGGATGAACAGAGGGTGGTATAGCTTGCCTTGATTAATTATTTACTTTAAATACTGCAGTCCAAACCTGCACTTTCCACCCAATGAGGGGCGTTATGCAAATTCCTCAGCAAATGAATGTTGTATGGTATCTTCAATTAAGCGTTGAAACTTTCTCACCTGTACGGCCGATGGAAGCAGGGACTTTTTTTGTGCTGATAATACTCCTGATCAGAACAGCCATTTGAAATAACAGTGCAGCAACTAGCAAGAATACACTGACAGACGTTTTGCAGCTCACATACTGTATGTTAGGAATGTTACACAATTTTCAAATATGGGTTAAGGCAGACTGTAACGTTTAACGTCTTTATCATTAAAAGTGCTCAAAAAAGCACATCCATATAACGCCTGCTGTGCTTAAATCCAATACTTCATTCCTGTCGATTCAATCCCTATCGATTCAATTGATTGATTACCTTTAAAACAATGTTAGACCAATATATATGTCGTCCTGAGTGGAAACTTGAGAACCCAGATCGATGTAGTTGAATCGTAAGAATATAAATTGATGAATCGATGTAGTAAATGAATCGTTACACTCCTAATAATAACCTATTTGGAACTGTCCTAACTTGTCTGGAGTATCCCAAAGACCACACATCATTGAAGATTCCTTTTATGATCACTGTACCTCAATAGTCTAACAATTTTAGCCATGAAATTTGTCCGACTAACAATTTAAAAATATACATCCTTGTAAAGATCTCCACAGGTTCAGAGAACGTGTCACATAAGCAGCGATATCTGGGTGAGGACTTTAGTAATAATGTTAACTGAATGTTAACTTCTTGTGACGTTACATTTGAAATTGGTGACATGACATCAAAGCACCGTAAGAAAAAAAAAAAAAGCCCAATTTCTGTCATTAAAAACCCAAACTTTAAATGGAACAGATTGCAGAGTACAGAGTGACATAACCATTCAACGGAAGAAAAGAAAAGTGACGTGTCGAGAGAAGTGAAGAGTGACGGGCCGGGCAGCGGAAAAAAATCTTGTTGTCACATGGTAACAGAATGAATGAATTTAGGCTGTCAAGAAATGAAGGTATTGTCAGACAAGCTGGTTAAAAGCCAAGGAACGCTCACAGTCTTGACACTAAGATGCTGTCGAGTTGCCAGGAGGAATGCGAGTGACAGTGATGCGAAACAAAGAATTCTCATCTGCTCGAGCTTGTTAACTACTACAAAGTCAACACAGATGAAAAAGGGACATTGATTGTAATCATTAGAATACCAAACTACACAAATGAAACCAAAAATATAACACTCACATTAATTTACTTAGCATTTTATAAGATATTTCTATGTTATCTGGAGGGAATTTTTGGTTTTCGAGTAAAAAAGGAGCTTGTCATCAAATTTGGGCATCCTCCATTGAGGATATGCCACATACTACACATACTGGAACCAGTATCTATACTATGCACCATTACTGATGCCACCACGTTGAACTGTATTCAGCATCCATTGCTCTGTAGACAGACAATTGGGTTGAGACTCCAGGGTTTTCCCCCACTGTCACCATTGTGCAACATATACTGGATGTGTGTTCAAGGCTTTTGGGGTGATACTATTGGCCACAAATTCCCTTCTCTCAGCATTACGCCTCGCTGACTGATTCCTCTTTGGGCAATAAAAAAGGGGTTATTTGGAATAGTCTCTCGAGCAGACTACCTATGGAGAGAAATCTGTGTTTTTAATCAAACAAAAAAAATGGATTTGCAAGCAAAAAACTATTTTCAAGCAAAAAAATTATTTGCAAGCAAAAAAAGATTTGCAAGCAAAAAAAAACTGCAAACAAAAATAATGGATTTGCAAGCAAAGAAGAGCTTTTATTTGCAAATCTGGAAGTTTTGTTTGCAACTCTCAAAGTTTTGGATGCACCTCTGAACCCGTGGGTGCGTCTCTCAAACTCTGGATGCAAATCTCATTTTTGAATTTGACGCTCTCGGTCCCTGTCGTGGGCGGGGCCTCCTCTGTATGATGTTACAAGTCTTTTCACTGGTCAAGTCTCAAATGCTGGGCTGACAATTTCTGCCCTTCAAGAGCGTGAAGACACTAAATGCAGTCAACATAAAACTATACTCACCACAGGACAAATTGGTACTTCTGTGGTGATGCAAAACTTCCATCTTAGTTGTATACTGAAATCAGCCCTTGCCCTTATATGGAAACTGTTGCATCGTCTGTTCCCTGTTACCGCCCAGAAGGGATCAAAGACTAGATGAGTGAATAGCGCTAAATGCTCATGCCTGATTACACTATCTGTAATTGTTAGACAACAGCACAGGATAAACGACAGATACCGGGCTGAGTTAAAGATATAAGGGCGGAAGTTGTCAGCCAGCAGCCAGACTGACCAATAAAAAGGCTTGTGACATCGTTCAGAGGAGGCCCCGCCCACAGCAGTGAATGCGATTCGTAAACCCGCAAATGAGATTTGTAAACCCGCAAATGATATGTCCTAATCCAAAAATGAGATTTTCATCCAGAGGTTGAGAGCTGCAAACAAACAAACAGGACTTGCAAATAAAAGCTCTTTTTTTTGCTTAATCCATTATTTTTTTGTTGCAAATCAGTTTTTTGCTTGCAAATTCATTATTTTGTTTGCAACTCTTTTTTTTGCTTGCAAATCCATTTTTTGCTTGCAAGTCTATTTTTTTTGTCTGCAAATCCGTTTTTTACTTGCAAATCATGTTTGTTTTTTTTGTGTTTGATCGGATAAAAAGACACACGTTTCTCTCCATGAGTACCTATGACGGAGTTGTGTGAGCAGAAAAATGCAATACAAGCTTGCATCTGACAAAGTTGTGATCTGCGGTAAATGAAGCAGAACTCAGTCAACATGCACAGAATATGAAAGTGGAGGATCAAGCTAGATGAAGCACAGAGTGACGGAAGTCTAAGGCAGCCCTTCACCCACGGGGAAGGCTTTGTGTCCGCCTGCTGATTTGAAGTAGTAAATTACGAAACAACTCCGCTCTTCTGTGCAAAGGCCAAGTCCTGTGTTGTTCCTTTTTTCTGATAAGTGCACAGTTTGAGTCATCCCGCCTTCCCCACTACGAATATTGCTGAACACACACTCAACCTCCTTTTCGCCCCATGCATCTTGTTGCAAAGTGCTCAGCCCAATTGCAAAGTGAATTAGCCTGCTCTCTCATTGTGTACACAGCTTTCTCCACCTGTATCAATCATATGCCGGTCCAAAATTGTGCCCCTACGTCCAGGGGCCACTTAAGTGCATTTACCTTTAATCATGCCCCGGCGGAGCAAAAGCCCAAATGTAAATTGCTGATAATCAAGCTTGTTTGTTAAGGGGGTGGTGGACTTTGCGAGTAAATTACGGAGTTCAAAGAAACACTTTCAGCTGCATTTATATCAATACTTGAAAACAAAAAAAGACTCTGGTTTGCTTTCACATGGTAAACTAATATTTCTTACCATTCACTCCCCGCCCTTAGCAATGATTGCAGTGATAATGCTGTGCAAGTCATCTACATGGAGTAAAAGCTGTTCTTCTCCCTGGAGTGCATACATGTTGGATCTAAAATTCATTGGCTGACAGCCGAGTAATAGGAGTTTAACAATGCCATGTATACTTGCAACAAATGACAAAAATACATACAAAAATAATATACTGGTAAGTAATTTGGTTTGGACAGAAGTCTGGAAACACTGCTTAGTTTGTAGAAACATCTAATTTAGAAATTAGGGCTTGACATATGGAGTGAATCTCAGTCACACAAACATTTAAGAATGCAGTCTTTGTGATGCGGCGAACATCAGTACGTAAACATTTGTGCTCCCAGCAGACAAGGACCATCACTGCAGGGCAGGAACTCGAAAGCAACTTCACAAAGTCATACGGAAATGACGTTGTCATTGTCACCGGGCAAACCTCGAGGAATATATTCAGGCTCTATTGTGTATGCATTCAACACCACCTCAGCGTGTGATTTTCCTTATGGGATTCAATGGTCAATAAAACAAAATGAATGACTTGAAGCCAGCACCCCTCTGCTCATTACAGAGGCCACCAAGATGGATTTGACATTTCCAATACGCTGAGTGATTCCAGAGAAAGACCCCATTGATTGAGGCCAGGACACTGCACTGTGACAAAATATTAATTTTTGTAATAGCATGGGATTTTGCAAGGGCAGGGGAGAGCGGGTTCATGTAAAAACACCAAGAGCATGAAACACACACCGGCTTACGTACTTACACCAAATAATAATAGTAGACAATGACTTTAAACCCTGCATGGCCTGTTAACATTATTTGGATGATTAACACGAGGTAAGGCTGAAGGAATGTGAAACGTTTTTAAAAAATACATTTGCGTTTACAGAGAATGGCACAGATACTGCCTACATGATGTATTGAGAGGGGCACTGGAGTGATTGATATCATCCAAATGTGGGAAATGCGGTGGATTTATTTATACACAAGTACTATAAAATTGTTTTACAGAGTTTTTTTAAACACCGAGTTCCATTGATATCAGCGCAACCTAGTCTTCCTTATATGGGCATGCCCAGCATCCCCGCTCTGCTTCGTGTTAGCACGTCGAGCAATGTAAATGCTTCTTCGGGTGTGCCTAAAGAGGCAAGTATCAGGCAGAAGTGGTTGGAGTTGCTGATTCCTGGTCAGCAAGAGTAAAATAACGGCGCTTCACACGGGACTGTTTTGTGAACATGGGCCAATACGAAGCTGAAGTATCCGCCAAACTGTTGCTGAAGTCCGACGCCTTTCCAACATTACTTGGTCGTGTTAAAGAGTCAGAAGCACAATCTGTAAATAACACTTTATCAGTGTCCTGTGTTTATTCTGCGTAAGTAATCGGACAAAAGGCGTTCGGGAGCGCTTGGGAGTGTGACCAATCACAGCGGAGTGGGCTCGACAGGAGGCGTACCTGGAGGAGGGGCCGCGTGTGGAGTAAATTACACAGACCGTTTGGGTGGGAGGGAGGAAACAATGCAAGAAGAGGTGCAGAATCTGGAAGATCTAGAAAGCTTTCTGTGCGGGTTATCGTGTGTAGCTGCTCTACGGGAGTCCAGAAGTCAACACAAAAGCCCGAAAATTTGTACAATAGGTCCCCTTTAATAGTATGCTTGTTATTGTGGGTATAGTTCATAATGCTGCAGAACCGCACTGCATTATAATGAGGAGTATTTTGTACCTTATTTGGCCTAATGAGAAGGCACCACACGGTTACCTAGTTGCTAGCATGTTGGCTACACAGTCAGCAGATATGGAAGATCGGGGTTCGAATCTCCGTTGGACATATCTATGTGGGGTTTGCATGTTCTCCCTGTGTGTGCTTTTCTCCGGGTACTCCGGCTTCATCCCACATTCCAAAAACATTCATGTTAGGTTAACTGGCGACTCTAAAGTGTCCATAGGTATGAATGTGAATGTGAGTGGTTGCCCTGAGATTGACTGGCAACCGGTCCTGAGTGTACCCCGCCTCTCGCCCAAAGTCAGCTGGGATAGGCTCCAGCATACCCCTGAAACCCTAGTGAGGACAAGTGGCATAATGAATGAGAAGGTAAAAATATGTAATAGAAGACTATACAGTATGTATCGTAAGCCTTTAGTAAATGATTTCATTATTGTCTTTTAGTCAAAACTAAACATTTACATCCTGCGAATGTAGAATTCTTGATTGACTCTTGACTTATTGTATTGAATCTCATCAGATTGGTCAAATGTACATCATTTTGCGGCCAGCAAGCATATTTTTGTGCTAAAATAAATGGTTATGCTTGGAATATGTATCTTCTGGCTGGAAATGACACTAGCAAGTGGCTGTAAGACTTGAAGTATATACATTTACAGCAAAAAATACAAAAATAAAATAATAACATTTCTAAAAATAATAAATTGAAAGATAAAAACTCAAAATTTGTCCAGAGGATAAATCATTCTCTGAATAATATTGTCTAACTGTGTGTGTTTGTGTGTGTGTGTGTGTGTGTGTGTGTTGTTACAAACCCAAATTGTAGGCATAATTTGCAAAAAGGAACACTTAAAAAAATCAGCTGGTTCCTATGTGTACATGCAGTTAAAATACTTTGCAATTTGTGTACTTATTTAGTAGCAAAATTACATTTAGTTTGTATTTTTATTTGAGCTGTTCCTGCAGCAAAACAGTAAATTTCTGCTTTCCCTTTAAAGGCGGATCAATAACTTGACGGAGCATGAGATGATAGTCCCCCTATCCACCTTTCACTGACAGCATTCAATCCAACTGCATTCATCCATTTCACTTAAGGCCATTTTAGCTTCCCCCGATGGGCCGCAACAATAGTCACATGACTACAATGTGTTGCAAAGATGCTTTCTGTTGTCCACCTTGATGTTTGGTCGGAGCAAAAGCAGTTGCTCTCTATCAGTCACACATATGTTGTTTGCAATGACGCCTTTGTAATGCTTCTTGGTGCTGAGTGCTGTGGTCAGCAGCGTCCCACTGGGAGAGCTGCGGGAGGTCGATCATTTCCTCTTCCTGCTAAACTGAGACAGAGGTAAGTGGGCTGTACAAATTAGTGCATGAATAGAAAACACAACCACAGCAGGGACGAAGAGACAATGGGCCATCCCTCATCTTCACTGTTCAACAGGATACAAGTAAAAACAATACTAACGGTCAAACTTTAACTTCCACCTGCTGGTCTCCTGGTTTTTTGTCCATTTACACATTCGGTCTTATGCGTCTTTCAATGTGACGCCACGTGGAATTACACTGGACTTGTAAAGGAGTTGAACAAAGCAATGTTCTGCAGGGCGATGCAATATTACATGCAGGACAATGTTGTACAGTTGGAGACTCGATGGGAGGTGTAGCAGTGCCTGCCCGAATGTCCCGAGTGTGAAGTGATTGATGCAGGGGAGGAGAAGTGATAGGCCTGTGAGAAATGGATGATCCAACTCAATCTAGCGACAAAGAAACCACCCCACTGGTCCACTCAAGCTTCTCAAATGCCACAGATGTCCAACTTTCAGACTTATCATGCCACCTTCCATTTAGACAAAAGATGATGCTTCTTTCAGTTACAGTTACAAAATTTTGCTGTTTTGGGGCTTTTTTTATTACATATTGCACAATACAGACATGTCGAGTGTCTACCACTGTCAAATTGTACCTTCAAAATGACTGACTGCTCCTATTGAATTATGCATAGGTTTACCTGAATAATTCCACCATGGAATTCGACAGCAACGCGATGCCACCGTGTAGTGCTGTAATACTGAGTACGGAGCGATGGGAAATAAAAACAAGTCAGATTGCAAAAAGGATTTCTAAATGTGTTTTCAAGTGTGACCCTTTTGTCTTAACAGTAGCAACGTTTTGTAGATATTCCGGCATCAGATGACAATACAAAGGAATAAACTGCTGGAAGAAATATGAAAACGTGACCTAGAAGCTTTACCCAAGTTGCTGAGATCCATTGCTTTATTTTTAAGTCTACCTTGAACTAGAAAAACACTGCATTAGGTTAGCTTGCACAACCGAATAACATCAATACAACAGCTTTATAAAACTATGCTATTAATGCTCCATTATTTAAACTATGTGTATTACAGACCTGCCAACCTTACACACCATTTTTTTTTCATTTTGTAAAAAGGCAAAATAACTTATATATATTTAAAAACAAAGCTTTGTGCTATTAGCGTCAACATTTCAGCCCTTCCCTGTTACATTATGCCTCTTGCTGTATTTTTTCCTAGTATTGCAATTTTTTTGGTAATTTTTTTCTTCATGTGTCAACTCCGTGAGCAACCACAACCCTCTCCGACTATTTAGCTTGCTTCGTTGTGAGCCAACGATGGTAATTAAAGAGAGAAGGGGAGTGTTATTCCAGCTGGAAGTAATTGATAGGTAACAGTCACTTTGATTACAAAACTGAGAAGATGTTCGTGAAAGTGGGTGAATTATTAATTAATTACTGAATGAATTATATGCACACAGGAAATAACCCTCTACAAAACGACAAATAATAGTCCTTCCAGTCTGCAAGATTTCTTTCGGAGGCGCACACTTCGCTACACAAGAGAAGGGAGCTGGTGTAGTGTACGCTGGTGCCTCGATACAGAACAACCCAGGTTTCAGAGACTGAACTCTAAACTGAAACCGGCGAAATGCAGGAAGCATGCATTCCTGGACAAATGCATACACATTAGCGGGTCCGCTACTGAGGATCCCCGCACATTCGCGATACAGCATTCACGGTCCTGCAAATTTGCAGATTTTGTATGAAAATATAATTTGATTCATTGTTATTTTTCTCAGTAAAACGCCATTTTTTTTCCGCAGACAACACATTTCATTCACGCTAAGTCTGTAATGATGCATGAATACGTGATCATTCAGGTGAAATGCACAGGATGCATGTACCGCCGCTAAAAGAAACGGAATTTGTAGGTTGATATCTTTATGCTTGACTGATAATGTTTTTTTCATCAAGCGTTGAGATTTCACACTTTGTTTGTCAGCCCATGAACACACCGTAGTTGCTGTGAGGCGCAGAAGTGAAACATGAACATAACGTCCACATTGTGACTGTGATTCCATCTGTTCATTGATCATCTTACTTATTATTCATTAGGAATGAGTACCTACACAGTTTTTGATTTAAAATGCGTGTAATAAGTTTGTGTGCATATTGAAGAGAGAAAGGGGGGTGTTCTGGATCTAATACTTACAACAGTCACTCTTATTTCAAATGTGAATGATCAGAAATCGGAGGCGAAAGCCAGCAGCAGGGTTAGGAGAGGGAGGGCGTGAGCTGTGTGTCAAAAATATACATTTTTATGGGAGTCTCAATTACTTCGGATTTTTGCTATTCTTTGGTGGACCCCCACCGTAACCCCTGCTGCTGTATTAGTGTTTGGCAGTCATATGGAACTGCACTGCATAAAATGGAGTGTTCCTAATATTTTGTGCAAATACTGCTTAGAAATGGACAGTAAAAACTGAGCAAGTGATGTTTTTGGAAAACAGGTCAGGTAAAGACAAGTCTCATATTGAAAGTCAGGCAGGCACTTGTACCAAATGAAGTGCCCAGAGAATATGTATACAATTGGGAGGGACAGGACTGTAAAGAAAACAACCATCAGATGACCTTTGGACAATTTGTGTGCCCTGATTCGAACAATGTGCTTCAAAGTTGCAAACACGCCATCACAGACTGTGAACACATCCCGGATTCACAGTTGGTTTGACAGATAAACTAGCCGAGTGCACATACACATCGTCCATACATTTTCTGTTCCGCTTGTCCTCACCGGGGTCGCGGTTAGGCTGGAGCCTATCCCAGCTGACTTCGTGCGAGAGGCGGGGTACACCCTGGGCTGGTCGCCAGCCAATCGCAGGGCACATACAGACAAACAGCCACTCGCTTTCATTCATTTGTGGCATGAGGGAGGAAGCCGGAGTACCCGGAGAAAACCCACACAAGCACAGGGAGAACATGCAAACTCCACACACCAGTACAAACCAGATCTCCTAACTGGGAGGCCAACAGGCCACCGTGTGGCCACATTCATATCAGTTCCAGCAAATGTCAAATGACTGTTCTTTCTCTGACAATCAACCATTGCAATGTCAGCTTGAATCACACGCCAACAATATTAAAGCTTTTAACCCAAATGAACGGACCAGTGCCGGTTAAGCGCTACAACCACACATTGTTCCACTGATTTAAAACTGAAGTGACTTGTTCAGGGAGCAGCAACAAATGCAGCTTCAAATTAATTATCTGCAAGTGAACTTCAAGCCAAGCTGGTTTGATACATATTGATTGAGATGTTTACGGTATGAAAAGTGCATCTTGGGGCTTGTGTCATGACGAAGTGATCTTTCCCTACATGACAGAATGACGTGAAGTTATAAATGATAAACGTTTCCAGGTTTTTTTTTACGAAAGATGTGCTATAAAGTGAGGATTTTATGAAAGTTTTATCCCCACTAACCTTGGTTATGTGAGACAGTTGGCAGTATTGATTTGTTCACCTTGGGTAACATTTAACATTTCAGGAGAAAGTCAGATGAGAGTATTTTGGCTAGATCCTTAAAGGTCTGTTCTGTTTATAACATTAAGGGAGACAACCCTATAGAACCTGTCAAAAGACTCTCTATTGCCTATCCACTGTTTCTTTGTTAACCTTGGATAGCTTATTGGATATTGTCACGCACAAGGCTTCATGATATACTGCCTCAACATTCATCAATCTAAAATGAAAAATGACGAAAGAGACTATTACGGCTTTTAAATGAGAAGCAACCAGGAATTCTGTGCAATTCTAGCTTGTACCTGCATGTTCATTTATATTTCATGAGATACTAATTGACTCCTTATATTAACTGTGTCTTCCAGCGTACTCCCTTTAGAGAGATCAACAAACGTGCATTGGTGCGGGTGTGATTGAATCAGCATGGTCTACAATTGATTCATTGAAAAACAACTTAATGGACATTCGTCGAAACGTCACACGATGTGTCAGTCAGATACGCGCTTTTGTCCATTGACAAAGAGAAAAATAGGAGGCAGGTGGACACCAAAATCTAGTCAGGGCAGGGATCCATTGATTTATTGATCCCATCTCCAGATAAGAGGCGGTAGAATGATGAAGCGCTGAATGCTTGAGCTGAGAAGGCCTGAATGCTTTCAGATTGGGCAGGGTAAGCAATTTAAAGCAGGAGCCGTAAGACTAAGTTGGAGGCTTAAAATTCAATTTCTGGAATTTTCTAACAGCATTAGTGCTGAACTTTGTACTCTGACACTATACGGAGGAGGTCTGACCAGAGATATTCATGAAGTCACACAGTGCAAACATTCATTACATGAAAGGCAAACTTAAATTGATGAACCCTGCAACCACACAAATGCAACCACCCAGAGGAATACCTAAAAATATATACTTTTTTTTTTCTTTTTTTTTTAAAGGAGCATCTTTATCGAGTGTTTCCATGCACTTGCTTCTCCTGAGCTCCAGCCTTAAAGGCCAGGAGAGTTATCCACTGTTCCCTCAAAAGTACACTTTGTCCCAGTTTCCTCACCAGATGGGCACACTTTTAAAACTGCAGAAGATTCTTTGCAATTATTATCACAGGCACAGCAAAAATAAGTCTGAAGCAAGTTTGCTGCATCTTCTTTTATTTGTGGAATTTGAGAAAAGAAAAAGCAGGGTTGAACTGGCTACTATGAGCAGATGGTTAACATAGGGTGACCAAACATTGTGTTTTCCCAGGACATGCCTGTTTTCACTTCCTGCCCTGACTGTCCTGTGTTTTTCTTTTAGAAAGTGATGAAAATGTCCTGGTTTTCATTGTTTTCCATTGGGCCATTGAATTGACCGGCAATAGGACAATCTGTTGTATGTGACGTAATCCCTGGGAGGCTGCCGTGTGGGAGGCTTTTTGAATTAGTGCTGCCAAAAAGCTCAGATCAATCACAGATCCTTCAATCACAGAGTTTGCCAGATTGAAGTCTTGCAAAATTCAGGACGTCACGCACAACGAAAGTTCAAATTCCCAAGTTCTTGTGACTTTGGAGGGCATATATCCCCCAGGATTATCGGTTACATTACAAAACTTAACAAGCATTTGAGGAACACTTTATAAGTATTAAAATTATGAGGCATCTTTGAGTGTCATTTCAGTTTCTCATCGCTGAGCCTGGTTTTTGGTATTCAAAATATGGTCACCCTAAGTTAACTGTCATTGAAACACTTGAAAATTCAACTCTACTCGTCTACCTAGTTGTATTTCATTGTGTATTTTGTATGGATGCTCCGATCAATCGGGTACCGATCAGTATCGGCCAATTTCCGTGGAAAAATACATGATCGGCATATGTCAATCAATACCTTTCAACGTTAATCACAAAAAAACCCATTACCTGTGACTCATCCCACTGCAGCCTGCAGAGAAGCCTGTGTGCGGGTATTGTCCTGTGTCTAATGTCTTGGGTATTGTCCCACTCCTCCTTTCCTTCACACTGCTCAGGCATGCGGCGGTAAACCCAAACAAACATGTCTGCCATGTAGAACTTATATGTCATTTGTGAGAGTGACGTAAAGTTTGCATCCTGCAACACATGCCACAAAACAATATCTCGCAGGGGTACCACGTTAAAAAGCTTTCATTTAACTCTTTCACTGCCAAAGACGTCTACTGACGTCTTTTCAAAATCAACGTTGACTGCCAAAGACGTCTATTGACTTGTCTTTTGCTTTTTGTCGCGGGAGCTACAGATCAAAGTCTTATTCATCTTGTGTGTGAATTTTCTGACTTGCAGGCAATGTATTTCTGTCCCAGTAGGGGGCAACAGTTCTCTTTTCCTCCAACCGGCAGCAACAGATTGTCTATGAAGAAGACGGATTGTGGGTTGAGAAAGGAAAATGGCGAAACACATGCAGAAATCCAGCGGAGACAAAAAATACAGGCAGCTAACACTATCACAGAGCTTGTCTGGCGGTGGATCTGCCTTTAGCAGTGACGCGATCGCAAAAGATAGAGGTGACACGGGTGATTTAGGTGACGTAGACACAAATGCAGTTGACAAAGGCAGCCGAAGCAACAAGCTAGTGGTTTCTGAGCCATGTGGTGCGACACCAGAGCGACCCCATCCCCACATCCAGCAGATCCCACCGTCACTCTGCTTGAATTTGCTTCTCTGCAGAAAAAGCTAGTTTTCTCTGTTTTTTGGTCCAAATCAGGTGTTCAGGTGTTTTTGCTGACACTACTCTATGTTCTACCACCAACATCTAAAGACCCAAAAAGGCTACAAACAAACTTTTTTTTCTGATGAAAGAAGATAGTCTAAAGTTTCTTTAGATAGTTTCAATGTTTATGTAGTCCTAAAACTTAATATTCCGTGGGTCTTGAAAGTTCAGCAAAAATGCCCAAAAACACTCTGCCTTGAACATGGCTGGCAGTCAATGAGTTAATATGGCATTTGAATAAAAAATACTTGACGGAGTAAGGTGAGTGCTTGAGGCTCTCGGTGCAGCATCAGTCAAACGGCAGCTAATGCAGCCAAAATGCCCTTTGACTTCATCGGACTAGACGACCAGCCTTTCTCAGCGGTGGAAGACACTGCATTCTGCCAACTGCTCTCTTCCTGGGTGCCCTGCTACATGCTGCCTGGAAGTATTGCGATGAAGAGCTTTAGCCTCACACTGAAAGTCTCCGTAAAGAAGTCATTTCATCCTCTGTAAATTAGTGGTATATGTTCTTTTGAACATAACCCCCCCATGCTGGAGGAATTTTTGAAGAGCCATTTGCATGTTAAAATCCATTTACAAGTGTTGAAAGGTCAAGGTGAACGATGGCACTACACTATACTAAACATTATTTACTTGTGGGAGGTTCAACAGCCCCTGACACAACTATAATGGATGTTTTTCGGATAGCACACATCTTGCTATCATCATGATGCTACATTAATCATTACGACCTAAGCCAGTCATCGTCGTCAAACTGTTGGAATTGATCCCTTCCCTGTTCAGTAATCCATGTGAGGGTCACATTCACTTGCGGTAAGTCATCTTCCTGCATAAATGGGCATGATACCATTCTGAGCCTGATCCACAATGCTGCCATATTGCATTCTATGCTCTGCACATTTGCAAAAGAATCTATATCTAATTTGCTATGACGTGCCCTTTCTCTTTGTGTGTGCCTGAGCTATCCAAAGGTCACATGGTCCGCAGCAGAGGCAGCACAAGGAAGTTGTCAATTGAAATCAATAAGCGTATGACCCTCTGAGTATAACCCTCCGTGACTAATTGGGTAAAATCATTGACATAAATATTATACATAAGGCAGGTAGTTTAGGATACCATTGTGAGTGAAAAGGGAAAGACATTTTTATGACTTACTTACATAAACAAACAAATGCGAGCATCAAATAAATAATAAATAAACAACCACATTAGCGCTTCTTAGTACTGACTATTTGAATGCTCTGAGGAATTTGAATGTCAAATGAATTACTTAAACATGACTAAAATGTAGCTTGAATAACTAACATGAATCTGTGTTAGATTTCGCTGACCAACATCTTTTGACAGCTTGGTACCACTAACATGGTGCTATGATGTATATGTGATCTATCTATATAAATAACAGAAATATAACATTTATGTTATATATAATACCTGAATATAATATATGTTATGATGCATATAATGATATTAGCAAGCTTGTTGCTGTGTGGAGCATGTCATCTTCGTCAATATCGTTTTGGGCAGAAAAAACGACACCGATGTGAACCGATAATATTGGGCAGCCAATATTATCTGACGCCCTTATTAATAGCAAACTAATTGGACAAATATTAATAATGATTTTTACCAATGACATTTTTTTAATTTTTCATGATGATGCACAGGTGTGCCTAATAGACGGACCGATGAACGTAAAATTCCGTAAATTCTAGCTGCAGTTAGTGTTCTATTATTAAGTCTGAAGACAGAGCCTCCTTGGCACTTGGAAGTCTCAAGTGGATTGTGCAGCTCTTGCCGCACGCTATTGTTATTCTAAAAGACTGTCATTCATAGCTTGCGGTCAAGAATTAAGCTAGGATCTTGCAGATTCATTTATAACATTCCAGACAACAAATCAATAAACAAGAGCCTGAGCAGTAGGAGAGATGTTGTGTCATTATGTATAGCTGTCAATCTGTCTCTCCTTGCAATAAGCCCTGCTAACGATCCTTTTCACTGGCAGTGACCAGACTCTTATCATATTTAGTCTTGAGCCTCTCCACAAGACGTGAATGATAATGAGGTTTTGGGAATTATGTGGTTTACTGTGACTGATCCCATGTTTCTGTTGTTATTATAGTATGCTAAGGCGTCATTTGAATTCAATCACAAGGTGAGAATCTATCCATGTTATTGTTTCAGTCTCTGGTGGTTATGTTCTGCTATGGAATTCAAAAGAGACATCGTGGCCTGGTTATTCTCAAAGCTGTGCTGTTGCAGACTGACATACTGTATGCTGTGCTGTATATGCTGTTCTTATGTCCAAAGAGAGCCGTGAATGGTCCCTTAAGTAACAGTGAAGTGTGTTGATGGAATTTCAAATATTTTGAACATAAGTCAACTTTCCAGAGTTTAATGGGTGGAAAGTTTGTTTTTTTTCCCCCTTGCTACAATGTAGCAAGATGTCTTGTCTGATGGTGACCAACTGCAACCAAACTAAACTCTGTTTACGTCGCTGAAGCAGCTACCACCATCCTACACACCACAGTGCGTAATCGCGTGCTTGATTTCACCAATACGAACCATACCTTCAAATAAATCAATGGAAATTCTACCAATGAGTGAAAACTTGGTTTTACTCTTGACTACAGTAAGTAAAATAATGTTTCCCTGTGAGACTGTGCCTTTGACTTTTTACAAGATTTATTGGTAGTTTTATTTCATCCTAATAGTGTGCAAAAGTGGAGTCTGTTTACTCCAAGTTGATTAAGTGACCCAGTGTGATGGTGCTAGACTGGGTTGGATGATCAGGCCCCGTTTGTCATGCATACAAACCAATGACGTGCAGTCAGGGGAGGCAGTTGTGATGAAAAAAACAGAAACAAAGCAAACAGTAATATAAAAAACAATATTCATATTTCTCCATATAACTATATTCTATATGTCGTTTTTTGGGGGGGGTTACGCAAAAATCGATCAATTTTCTCATTTTCTGATCCTGCCCATCGTCACGCTGCGTTAGATCATGGTCAGTTTGTGTTTGGCAGTTTCTGTTTGTTAGCGTGTGGCCAATAGTATAACGTTGCAGAATCATTTATTATATATTTATAACACACAGTTATTTGACAGACTTTCTTCAGCCCGTGTAATGTCTTTGATGCAAGTCTTGCTAATCAACAATAAAATACATACAAATGTCATACGGGAGGCACTTGCAGTACCGCTGCATTCTGAAGGGGTCAGGGGTGCGTGAGTTGTCATTGTGACTCGTCACTGCCATTCTTCCACAGAGGAAAAGCCAGCTTTTTATTTATTTTTAATAGCAGCAGCTTTAGCTAGCAGAAAGTCAAATGCATTCAGGGTATTTTTATGCTCTGCTGAATGGATTAATGAATTTGACTGCCAAGATGGAGAATTACATACATAAACTCACCAAGAGGTAATCAGACTTTTACAACAAAGAATCGGAACTTTTCCTGCAGAGGGATAGGATGAATGTACTTCAAATACAGATAAACATTAAGAACACAAATGTTTTCCACTTAAAAACACACTGATATATGAAACTAAGAAGTATTTGACAACAACTTGATGACATTTTTTCAACAAAAGTGAATTATTCTCTTAATTTCCTTGCTGTCCTCGTAATGAGCGACCTGTATTAACATAACCAAAATTTCAAAAGAGTCAGTGCCTCACCAGCCCAAAACCTCACCAGACGTCACGAGTAAAAACATATTAAACCCTCCCCGATGGAGGTAACAAGAATGCTCAACTACACGCACAAGATCAGGACAAGCAGGGTTACAAATAGGAAGAACGGCAGGTTTCTGCTATATGCTGCTACCGACAACCCTCAGGGTCACTGACCTTGTATCTCCACAATGACTTCAGTGCTCTCCATCTTTGCGAGGCAGTGACAATGCTATTATTCACCCTCACTCAAAAAGACTCTCATGAAATAGAGTAGATTCCCGGTATTCTTGGAGTTTATGCACCAAGATGATTCTATTTATAAGCAGCAAAAAAACATTTCTGAGAAAATAATAATAATAATAATAATAATAATAATAATAATAATAATAATAATAATAAATACAAAATTAATTCACTTTTTTTTTATATGGAAATTTGCAGGGACGGTAATGCTGATTCGTGAATATGCGGGATCCAGTGTACTGCCTATTTATGATCTACAAATACAACTAACAACAAACGCTGACCAGGACAATGTTACAGTACGGAGCTGAAGTCTAAGTCACAACATTTCCCATCGTTATGTCCAAATAAAATAATGTACCGAGCTAAATTTAGTTTATTTTGGCCAAAAAATCATTTAATTTAAAATGCATTCAGATCATGTGGCGTATTCAGAGATGTTGTATTTCATGCTACGCAGTTGCATTTGCAATCGAGTTGTTGACTTTTCAGATATGTCATGCCGCCTACAGTATGATTGTGCTTCTGCAATGTTGTGACCATCTGTGTGACTCCAACAAAAGCGATGGAGACGAGGCGATACGGTACAAACCCTGACCCTGTATTAAACTGAACGTCGGTACTGTCTAGGCGTGAGGTAACCGGACCGTTACAGGTGAGGTAAGGATTGCCAACTTTGAAAAGATGCTTGGCTTGAAAGCTTAGTTGTAGTACTTAGATGTTGTGCTAATGGCAACCACAGCTGACGTTTGAATGGTGAAAAACAGCACTTATTACTCTGTGGAAGGATCAGTAAACAGAGCATTATCAGAGATTTACTTCACTGAGCTGTTTTACAATGAAATGTGATGGACAAGATCCACACAGATGATCAAATAAATACCTTCAGGCAGTTTCCTCTAATGACAAGCTGTTAACAATGTTAACTTTGGTTGCTTCCGTTGCGTACAGCTCTGCCGAGTGCAAAGCAGCACCAGCGGCATAGAGAACATGTCCACAGGCACCCCGTGTCAGTCGACTGACCTACTTTATTCTCTGTGAGGTCTTGCGGCTCCCTCAAGGACCCCTCCACAACAAAGACAAGCATTTTGTCTTCATTAGATCCAGAGAATGTCATTGCGATCTGTTTGGCTACAAATGATGTTAGCTTTGTTTCTTATGCGTTCACCAGCTAAACTCCAAATCAGCTACACAAATAAACAAATGTGGACTGATGAAACTAGCTTGGGCTAATGAGCGTAGCAGTCTGAGACAGAGGCACAAAGCATAAGAATGTGTGGCAATTAATAAGAAGGCTGTGGCACTTTACATCCGCCTGGCGGTCCCCATCCCTATTTGCATTCACGCCATGCAGCTGTGGTGTTTAATCATTAATACATTTCAATTTAAATAAAATTACAAACCATGATCAATGATGGACTTTTAATTACGACTAATAACTGACCATCTGCCTGACGGCCAAGGGGTACCACAGAGGCACCCCCAAATGTTAAGCAGAGCAATGAAATGTCTGTGTTAATTTAAAAAGTCATATTAAAGTGGCCCACCCATGCCAAGGGGCTTGAGGCGTGTTGGAATGGTAATTGTGACCCATAGACACGAGGCTTCTTAGCTGGTCCCAGGTGATGGGACAGGTTCGGTCGCATCTGTTTTTACTCTGCTGGTGTATGAACACCGCCCACAGCAACTGTAAAATAACTTAAAAATGCAATGGTGGCTGACAGATTGGTATGTAAAGTCCAATGCATGGTCATCATCCTCAAATTGTTGATGATACTGCAGGTACTAGAGGTTTAACGGGGCAGGTTACCCACGGCACTTTTTTGTGCAAACACAATTTTGAAAGCATGAAAATTAAATTGCAAACTACTGGCAGGTAATTTTTTCATAAATAAAAATATTAAATATTAAAATTTATTGATATAGCATAAAGGAAAAACTGAATGATGTGGAGGCCCCCTTTTCTGCACATTAAAGATGCAAAAATCAATCCTATGTAGGTCAGTATCTTGTACTATAAGCTACACTACCGGCCAAAGGTCTTATAACACCCCGACTTTCCCGTTATTTATTGAAATTCAAGTCGTTGAAGTCCAATGAATAGCTTGAAATGGTACAAAGTGGTGAAGTTCCAGAGGTTAAAAAAAAGGTAAGGTTACCCAAAACTGAAAAATAATGTGTATTTCAGAATTATACAAAAATGCCTGCTTCCGGGACCACAAACCAGGTCAACAATTTAAAGCTGCTCTGCAGAAGTGGAGGTTGATCAAGCCTTGGCAGTTCGTGCAACTAATTCCTACAGGTGTTCAAAGTTCTGGAGTACTTAATACTCTTCTGTCTGCAAAAAAACAGTGTTTCAAACACACTGTGGTACTATATCCTCGTGGACATCAGTTCAACAACTGGAGGAAGTACTTTGTTCCTACAAAAATGGCAAGAAAAAAGGGAATTAACAATGGAAGAGAGACAGACCATCTTAACGCTTTAAAATGCAGGTTTTTCCTCCAGAGAAATTGGACTGTTCTAAAACTTTTGACCGGTGGTGTATATAGGGTTTGTGTTATAGGTGACAAAGTACATTAGTGTAATATCTAATAATACATCTCATTAGAAAAAATAAAGAACAAGCCGCTGGCCAAAAATGGCTCTTTGGCCGCATTTTGGACACCCCTGTGCAACAGTATGACTTAGAATGTGAAGTGCAGTGTTAATAGTGGCGGCGTGCAGTACTGTTTTCATACCGAACACTGGGAGCACGCCGCTCTCATCTCATGTACTTATCTTCATCCGCTTACGGAGATAACGTGTTCAAAAACAGGTGCACCGCATAGTCCAGGTAGGGGGCAGGATGTGGGGGGGCCCTGAGGGAATGTAGCTTTGGAAATCCGCTGGGTCCCAGTCGCCTTTGCGCTTCGCCGACACAGACAGGCGGAACCACGCGGCTGTTGTCACCTGTACTGTCTGATATATACTCTGTCCTACACACCAAATGCCTCGACTTTTCGTCTGCTTTTAGGCTGACTGTCCCTCACTTGAAATATGTGCAGTGTGGGAAATGGGACCTTACATCACCAGCCTGGAAAGGCACCCACACACACAGTGTGAAATACACCGAAAATCCATCCATCCATGGATTGTCCCGTGCAGGGCAGATCAAATGGTAAAACGGTAAAACTTTGCATCCCTACTGTATAGGAACAACCCAAAACTAAGCTGCTTGAGTCTTCTCACACATGCATTGACTAGCCGCAATTGCATGACCCCCTGCACGATCAAATATACATGAAAAAAAAAAATTTCAAAGCCAATAATTCTCAGTGTTAATTGACAGTGTCAAAGACGTTTACAGTATTGACACAAATATAAGACTAGATGTTTAGTGTCGAGAGAACCAAGAGGTGACGGCAAAGGATTTCTACCCAAGTGAGTCAGAGCTTTTCTTCCTGTCACACACACACACACACAGGTGACTCGGAGAATTGCAGCTGTGACAGAGACCCATTTAAAAAAACAAAAAGTGAATCAAAGGTTGCGCAAGTTGGCAAACAACAGAGGAGCTATGATGCTAATTTTAAAATAATGGTGATCAATGAAGCAGACTCATCAAACAACCATCAAGCAGCTAGCAAATATTTTTAATGCAGTCTACCAGCAGATTGAAAAGATCATCTTAAAAGTAAGATTCATTTAGTTTGTTTTTATTTCAATTGAGACTTTTTTTTTTTTTTTTCCAAAAACAGGTTGTGGGACGGGACGTGTGTTCCTTAAAAAAGGTGGTCAACATAGAAACAACTTTTGGTATATTGTCTCTTGCTATTTCCCAGGAATGCATTGTAAAGATAGTTTGACAAATATTTTGTGACATCAAAGCCTCCTTGCTCTAAGGGCCTTTGCTCTTTGGTGGCGTTTTTGTGCTTTTCTTCTCTTTTCTCAGCCTCACTTTTGTTTCTGATATCTAAAAGCACATCTCTCTCTGTGGCTGAAAGCTTTGTAGACAAACCCCTAGCTATTTGTTTGAGTTTTTGTATACGGAGCCGCAGACTTGTGTTTGAGATAAATGGCAGATAAATAATAAATTATTTAAAAAAAAACAAACCTGCATAAACTGGTGCAGAATGGGAGTTAGGGGAGGAAGTTGTTTATGCGACAATGGCTGTGTGCAGCAACATTTTCATTTTAACCGTCACGCTGCTCGAGTAATTAACGTGATTGAAAACGGCAACATCCATGGATGCTGCCATCTCGTTACTCGTGTCTTCATCAAGGCTGCACACTAGGTGGGGGAATGCTCGACTAAATCAGCACGTAGCATAATTAGCTTCTACTACAGCAGAAACCATCTGTACAAGCGCTTTGGACCTGCTCACGAGGCCAAAGCTGAGGGTGTCATCATGATGTTGTTTACTTCTTATCACTCGCTGTCTCTTACAGTAACTCACTTGATTTATCCACTGTGCTCCTAACATGTGCTTTTCTTTCCAAACATTCATGTAGGAGTCAATGGCATGAGCTCCATGGAGGTAACAGCGGAGCAAAGCAGCAGGGGACATTGCTCAAACATGTCTCGGTAGGCCAAGGCCAGACAAGCCTAAGGGGTCGAAGGGAGATGGTTGATCTTTGAAAGCCTCCACAGCGTTCACAGATGGGGGGGATGATTGCATACGTCGGCTGGACTGTCAGAGGCTGTACTGTATGTAGAAAACTGCATGTGAATCTATTGGCATTTGTTTGTTCATTAATTTGTCACGTTAAAGGCACAATTATTGAGTTAAAAAATATATATTTGTTGAGTTGAACGGAAACCACACAACAAACTGGGATGACGACTTTGAGGAATCGATCTTTGCACCTCTCTAAAAGGATTCTAGAATAATGCAGAACAATCTTGAACTATAAACGTACAGCATTGTAGATGTGTTTATTGGGGAAAAAGTATGGATCATTTTCATTGTGGCAGCTCTGTAAAAATGTAAATTAAAATGTGTGATATTTATGAAGCTTCTCGTGCAACATCGTTTGACACTTATGTGTCATTTCTAGCTTAAAAAAAAAAATCACTTCAACTCGTAATTTGTTGTATGTTTCTTTCCAGGCGTGCTAGCATGGTTATAGCCCAGAAAACCTACAATTTAATATGGATATCAAGCAATTGTTACTTTTTATCCAAATAAAGAGGTAATAGGTCAATGTGTGAGATACAGGGTTTGATATATTATATTCATTTTATGGTGATTTTACATATTTCATTTATTTACAGTTCTAAACGATTCAACCATCATTGTAAATTCTATGTATTTGCAAAGGTCATCAACTTGCAGTAGTTTGCAATGAACCAAAAAACAAAAGCTATTTAAATAGCTCTGCACATCTAATATTACTAGAGCTGCAACAATTAATTGATTAATCGATCGTTAATCAATTAATCAACAACTATTTTGGTATTTGATTAATCACTATTTTTTAAATTTAAAAATGTAAATATGCTGTGATTTTAGCATCTAAAATGTGAATATTTTGTAACTCCCTTTGTCATCCGTAAAAGCAGACCCATTATCTTTGAATTTTAGTTTTAAAACAAGATATTCACACACATCAGCCTTGACTTTGGAAAACAGTGGTCAACATTTTTGCGTCTTTTCTGACATGTTGCGGACCAAAGCACTCAGTGTTCGTGTTTGGTTCATATTTATTTGGTTGTCTAGAGCTTAACCGATTACTTGACTAATCGAAAGAACTAGCTTCAGATTAATCGACTAAGAAAATAATCATTAGTTGCAGCCCTAAATATTGCAAACAGTAATTTTTTCACAACAGTACAACAGTGTTATTTTCATGATACTATATATTTTATTTTTGGGAGTACATGACTTCTGCACAGACATGAAAATGAATGACGGTGCTGATCATATGACGAAGCAGACCTGGCACAAACTATTCCATCTTTCAGCATCAGCAATTTTGACAATTATTTCATGAGTAATTAGCTTTCGGTCCATCAAACACATTGACTGCACCGGTGTCGCGAATCTAGGACACCTCCTGAGGAAACCAACAGCGCAAATCTCGTTGCATACAACCTATTTATCCCTTCGCCACCGTCCTTTTGACAAACGGCCTCAGAGACAAATGTACAAACCTGCAGGTCCCATTGATACGACACAGAAAATCACACATTGCTCAGTGATATTTTTAGACCGCTTGTTCCTTTGCGAGACCAAACAGGGGGATTTGTGAGTGATTGGTCATCTAAATAATTCAATGTGTGTGCTCCTGCACACACGGGGGGGCATTATGCAAAATGACTGGCATGGCAGTGAACAGCTGACGGGATGCTTTGCCACAAAAGTCTTTTCATGCTCCCAAGTAGTCTCTGAGTGAAATGAGGGACAAAGCTTTCAATACACATAAAACAGAAAAGGTGTACTCAATATTTATAACAGAAAAGGTCCAACTTTAAGCTGTTTGAATTCCCCGGAGGTGGTAAAATTATCAAAATCGACCAAACATTTTAGAAAAACACACAAACAGAGCAGCTCCTACCCAAAGTGACGCTTTAAGCGTCACTTTGACGCTTAAAGATTTTACAGTATATGGCGTCCCCCTCCATCTGTGATTCACGTATGCTTGAAGAATTTGAATGCCAGTGTTTTACCCTCGTGTTTAATTTGTTTAGTGTCACCCAGTTCATATGGTTAACCTATACAAATAAATACACAAAATTCTGTAATACCTTACCTTAACACTGCATGTAGTCATGAAGTCAGCCATGACATGATAGAGCAAAAAAAAGTTCTCTTCCCATCGCGTGTGGAAGTGGTAAGTTTTTGGCTTCTTAAGTTTAGAAGAAATAAATTAGAATCTAACTGGTTAGATCACGAGCTTGTGAGCTCGCTAGCGTGCTAGCTAAAGGCTGTTTCGAGTTGCAATGTGGTGTAAATGTGGTGTAAACAAAGAATAATAGGATTGTAAAGGTTGCTATTGGGGTGTTACTTCATGTTTACACCAGGGATCTAATAATGGTAAAAGCTGCATTTACAAAGCCAGAAACAAGTTTTTGATATTCTTCCATCCATCCATATTCTATGCCACTTATCCTCACTAGGGTCGTGGGTATGCTGGAGCCTATCCCAGCTGACTTTGGGCGAGAGGCAGGGTACACCCTGGACTGGTCGCCAGCCAATCTTTAGGGCACATATAGACAAACAACCATTCACACTCACATTCAAACCTATGGAAAATTTAGAGTCACCAACTAACCTAACATGCATGTTTTGGGAATGTTGGAGGAAACCGGAGTACCCGGACGGGGAGAACATGCAAACTCCACACTCCCAACGGAGATTCGAACCCAGACTTTCCCCTGACTGTGTGACCAACATGCTAACCACTCGGCCACCGTGCGTTCCCCCAATATAAATACTCTTACCACAAAATAAAAATCATGTAAATAGATGAAAAACAAACACAACAATCAACATCAAACAACTGAAATGACAAGAACTCTCTACATAAGCTACATTGACACTATGCAATAATGATATACAAAAATAACTATACAAAATCTAAGTAAAATATCTCTATACAACTACCTGCAAAGCTATGTACAAAAATGATGAGACTAACGTGACACAAATCAACTTTGCATTAAGCTTCTGGAGTAAAGTCAAAACTGGGTGTTTATTTTTACATCTTAATGGAGTTAAAGAAGATAACTCGGGATGGGTATCAATGCTCGCTACCAAAATGGAACCGATGCCGATGTAAACGAAAAACTTAGGACCCGTCCACACCTGTCCACACGGGAACATTTTCAGGCTGACACGGTAAAATATTTGACCACAGGGTAATGGCATTCTGGGTGCCCTGAAACGCTTTGAAAACGGCTTCCAGCGTGGGAAAATCTGACAACACCGCCTTCTCATTGACTTGCGGACACGCAAACCACCACTTTCTGAAAACAATGGCACTCATTTTGCTCAATAAATACACGACTGCGGACGGTATGCACTTAAAGTACTGTAATCCTAACATTTTTTTTTGCCCAGTCCCTGTGTTCTGTATTGCTGCTGGAGTAATTATGACAATTTATTGTGAATTTTATTTCTTATTGGGGAATTTTATTAGTATTTATCTTTATTATTGAAGCATTTCATTTACTATTCTGTTCATCATCATGCATGTCACAAAATTCCGTCAAAAAAATTGGACAAACTTGTATGTTTTCCTTTTCTTAAGTACCGCTTCGGGCACTGTTTCAAAAAAAGTACCAATTTGGCACAGGTCTCAGATAATATCTAATATATCTACACAACACCCACCTTTTGGTTAACTTATTCATACTGTACAGTTGCATGACAGTTTAGCATGTTAAAATACTCCTTCAAATATTGCCTGTACAGCTAAAAGGGCTTTTAAGTTGGATGAATTGTTTGACCCTCGAACAGATGAATCCTATTCTCATTAGTATTTACCATGGTAGTGCCACTGTCAAATAAGGCCTGAGTATATAAGGATAAGGGCAGGGCTGCCCTTTCAGAGTAGTTAATATACCTTTAATGTTTCTGCTTGAGTTGTCAGAGGAATAAAAAATGGCCTTGCACTTTCTCCTGATGCTAAAGCAGCAATATAAAGCGCTCCCCTCCTATAGCTCTGAGGTAAGCCATGCCAAAAATAAATAGTACATCTCTTGCTCCTCTCACAAGTCAATAGAAACGGCACACTTGTGAATCCTACTCAAGTCTGGTGCGTGCGCGCGTACATGGGTGCGCTTGCGTGGATGTGCGTGTGAAATCCATATCAAGCATGACCTGGTGACAAGGTCAAAGAGGACATCCAACATCGTCTGGGTTGACATCCAATTCAAATGTCATGTCAAGTTAAATAAAGCAAATCTCATTCACCAGCACAGCTCGATTAGTATTTCTATAATCTCACATGTCACATGTAACAACCGAAAGGCAGAGCGCCTGTAATGCAGTCAGGACTACAGATATTCTGTTGGGGGTCAGTGGGGGGGGGGAGTTTTCTATGACAGTTTGTGCTTGGTGGAGGAACATATCACCGGGGTTGAAGGAAGGACAGAGTTTGGAGAGTCTACTCTGACTTGTGTGTCCATTACATCCACCCGACGGAGCTGTCAGGATATGTAGTTTGTAAAAACATACATATTACCGCTGACACCAAGGCTTATCACGTTTCTAAACTATGCAAAAAATAATGTTGTCAGTTGTTCAAAGCAGACTTTCCCATGTACACGCAGCAAGTACACACACAAAAAAACTATTCTCAGAGCTCTGAGAAGCAAACAAGCCTGTCTCAGTAATACATGTAGGTATGTATATATATAATTATATATATATCAATCAACTTGCACTTACAAGAAATACATGGGCTTTTCCAGCCTGGTGTTTTGTTTCTGATGCCGTTTTGCTTCTTACAGTAAGCCTCGATTCAATTATGTGTGCCTGTCATTCATTAGCTAAGTGTAAAGATCTCATTACAAGACAAGCATGAAAACAAATCCCTAAATTGTTTGCCGTGATTACATTTTACTGCAACTGCAGAAAGCACGGAGCAAAATTCAGCTGAAGGCCGATGTCAGTCCGAAAGAAAACAAAGCTAAAAGAATGAGAATCAGCCTCTGAGAAGTTTCTGGATGTAATCAGTAACCAGTAGGTATCCTTCAGGGTAACTTTATACAGCGGAACATTGGCGATCCAACTCAATGCTGGTCAACCCCCCAATTTTTGGGCATTCTGGAGCTATTTTTCACATGAAAATAGGATTTATCTGTTCCAGGGTTAAACTGCAATTGTATTTATTAGCTGCCTGGGGCACTAATGATCCTTTAACTTATGGTTAAGTTATTTTTGACAGTGCTGCTACCGCAGCCCCAAGTGGGGCCCTAAGCAAAATGTATAGCTCTCCTGCGTCAGGCTGACTTGCTCTATGCCTCATGGCGCGATGCACATGGTTTGCGCTGTTGCCGAGAATGCGCTCCCTTGCAGTTGTGGCTCGTGGCGCCCTAGGCACGGCGCATGTTTTTAGGGTGAAGGGTCTGCTACTGTGAGCATCTTTAGCAACAAAACCCAAACATGTTCACCAGTGTTCACCAAATAATAGGCCATAGTCAACCGCAAAACAGCCATATGATTTTTTTAATACGTATATTTGGAAAAACGGTGATAGAATGGAACTGTGAAGGTCGAAGCAGGGGTGAGGGATGGCTGTATATTCAAACAGCAGTGTTTCATAAATGGAAAAAGATGTAAAAATGATACCAAGTATTTCAAAGTGCACCTGCAGTGATACCAGCATCTAAACGCATGCCGGCAAGGGCGACAAGCGCATAGAAAGAGAGCGTGTCAAAGATCATGCAGTGTGTGTTATGTCTGAGGTACACCATGCATCATCCTGTTAGCCAGCTGAATACAACATGCTAATGCCCTGAGGAAAACACTTAGAGAAGGACACGTGTGGAAGAATGAAAAATTCAATATCCGGGAGTCACATTGTGAGACTACAAAACGGCACGTGGCCACAGCCATGCTAACAATGGACAAACATGACAGACGAAGCACAGCGTAATTAAAATTCTGTGGAAATATTAATAACAAAAGCAGACCTGTCAGAACAGGATCTGATGGCTGCCTGCTGAAGGAGAAAAAAACTGGGCCATGTTGGCAGCTGTTGACAACTTGGTAGAGCCTGGTGTGTGTGCATGTGTGTGTGCGTGTGCATGTGTGTGTGTGTGTGTGTGTGTGTGTGAAATGGGGAGCCTTGCGCTGTCAAAGCCATGGATGCTTGAAAAAAAAAAAAAAAGCAGAGCTGGATAATGTCACTCAGTCTTTGTATTTAGGAAGAGGTGTTTCAGGACTGGCTGGAATATATAAATATGTTGCATTAAAGAGTGAAGGAACAATAATGTTCTATCAAATGTCCTCTGGAAAATGAACAGTAATTCTAGGCGCTGTCCATTGGAGGTCCGTACCAGACAAAGCTTTTAAACTCCCCGGATATTACTTTGATCTACATTCAAGATCTAAATAGAGGACAGCACGTGATGTTTCAAAAAGGAGAATTATCCCTAGATTGAACTGATAAAAGACTACTGTGATGACTACATTAAGAATCTGGGCTGGTCTGAGTTTTTGGAACCAAATTGCATATCGCAGGACGTAAGAGCCATAATTGTATGGAAAGGCCAGTCAAATCCTGTTTTTTTATTCTTATTATAGGCAGTGTTTGATTTTTTTTTTAGTGATGATCATGAAAATAACATGCTCTAAACCCTGAATCCTAACCAGATTAAAGATTACATTTTTGAGGCAAAAAAATAACGGTTTTAGTGTATTGTGTCTGCCACATTTATGTAGTAGTAGCGACAAATGAAAAATATTCCGGTTATGAATGTCATATGTAGGAAATCTCCGCTATTCGCAGCGGTTCAGTTCCAAGACGACCAGCAAACGGCGAAAAAACACAAGTAATTGCCGTAAAAATATGTATCAAAGAAAGCTAACAGGCTAAATGCACAGAAGCACAATCCCACGCTTGAGATCTATAACATGCCTCACACACCATCGATGATGATGAGTCGTGTGCAGCATGATGGCGATGAAGACAACTTGCTGTTACAGTGCTGCTTCATTTAAGATGTTCCTTCTCCTGTAGCACCATTACGTTTTCTGGCGCTCTTTTCTTGTGGATGCGGAGCCACCAGCAGGAAGTACACGTTAACGTGTTGGGGCATTGTGTGCGTGGGCTTCCCAGCATGACTTTTGTTTGTGTTGATCGCACCGTGAGTGAGTGAGTGATTAAAGTTGCTAACCCTGTGTTCTTTTTGTGCTGTGTGGGTGAGTGTTTGCTAACCTGCTATTTGCAAATAAAAGACAAATTTGCCTCTGACCACTTCCAGTGCGACTCGTGCTTGCCACAGCATGCTGAATAATAATGCAGTATTGTACTATGCTTACATTTGATCCTGTATTGTCACATATTTGTAAATTACTCCCAACTTAAGATAGAGGAGATGGGTTTGCTGAAAAAAAAATGGGCTATTTTTGGAACAAAACTCCCAAATAGGCGGGTTT
Source organism: Dunckerocampus dactyliophorus (assembly GCF_027744805.1). Classification (NCBI taxonomy): domain Eukaryota; kingdom Metazoa; phylum Chordata; class Actinopteri; order Syngnathiformes; family Syngnathidae; genus Dunckerocampus; species Dunckerocampus dactyliophorus. The sequence continues at coordinate 11,613,911 of NC_072832.1, read as the reverse complement.
TCTCACAAATTAAACAAATAATATATACTGTATAATAATGTTTTGGTCAGAAATCCACAAACTTGCGGGGTTGCAAATGCTGAATCGTGAATACAAAAATGCTTCCTTGAAAAAAATCAAACCTCACAATCACCTGCCGTTACTTTCTCTCCCGTCATATCACTGCACACTCATGTAGGTTCCACGGTGGTTACATGCGCCAATGCGACGTGAGGTCCTCATCCACTGTAGGACACATACTGTACACAACAATGGACGCGCAGTGAGGACGGGAGAGAACGTAACGGCGAGCGATTTGCGAGGTCTTATTTTGTCGAGGAGGCATTTTCCCGATGCAAATGTATTACTCTTTTGAACGCATCATGTTTTGAGAAGCCAAACCCTACTTAAGTGGCCCCACCAATCAACCGGAACTACGTTTCTCATCACCCAAATCCGACCACAACTCTGCTGACGTGAGGAAGTGGGGGCAATGTCACCGCTGATGCACTACACTGCTGACGGGGATGTCATACGACTTCATGTAAGAAAATCTGAACTATCCTTTCAACACAACACCCTTGTAAAAAGTTTTTTTGGTTCGTTTGCATTTTTGAAAAGTTCCTTGGACAGACGACAATACCTTCACACAAATGAAATCCTTTAATATTCATGCTAGCCACTAGTTGCTGATGGCACTTTGTAAAGAACCGCATACCGGCGTAATAACCATCTTTCTTCTCAGCTCATCTTTTGCGTATGCATTTTAGGCATTAAAAGCGACATGGTAAATTGAAGACTTATGGAACACATTTACAGTACGTATACATTGCCAGACGTGTTATGAGCACACACTCAACACTTGCGTGCACACTTCCTCCGATTTCGAATGCGTGCATTGCTCGGTGTAAAGACAGGAATGATAATGTCATCATTTTTTTTCAAATGAATTCAATTTTCAGTTTTCTTTCTTGTGACAAACACGTACAGCTGAGCACTGCTGTCTTAAATTTCTCAAACATCTGGCGCATGTAGTGTACGTGGTACATACAGAGATGATAAATAGCCATATGGTGATATAATCTGGTCACAGCCAGTGCAGCACATGGTGAGATGCAGGTAATACAATATGTAAAAAATAACAAGCATATTTCCAGGTGGGCCACTAATCAATGCATAAACACACCAACAAAGCAAAAAGTGCTGCTTTAGTTTTATGAGGAGACACTAGGCATCTATCTTGTGCACGTGACTTGCATTTACATTTCTGTATGAGGTCTGTCAGCAAAGTTCCAGGACGAGTGTGACAAAAGTTATAATTCAAATCCAAACTACAAGTTTCCCCCTTCGACGTAATCCCCCTGCGTGGCCCCCTTGTTGACCCCCTTGAGCTTGGGAAAGAGGGAAACGGAGCACGGTTGGGTGAGTAGGGAGGTTTCTCCAGCACGGTGGTGTTCTTTTCGGCTGCTCGGGGCATTGTGAGCAGGAAACGCTGTCATGGGGAAGCAGCCAGGAGTTGTCTTGCCAAAACTCTCGCCTCTTCCCGCGCACCGACCGAAGCAAACACCACAGGATCTCTTTGTAGCCATTCTGGGTGATCACCCGGCCCTGTGATAAGAACTCGCAGTGTACGATGCCCCGCACATCGAAGAATGGGATCAACATCAACAGTCCTGGAACTTTTCTGACGCACCTCGTATTCGTGGGGTCGTGTGAAAAAAGCAAAAGATTCATGCAGCCATTTGTCTATTTCTGCATGAAGGTTTGCTGAGAGAGGATTTGCATCATCTAAATAAAACAGAAAACGAGTGGCAAGAATGTAATTGGGCTGCCATGTACGCTTATCATCACTGTCAAAGCACAAGCAGGTGCCTCAAGTAGCATAGAGAGGGCCATTTCTTCTCTTCTTTATGAAAATTAATCGTTTCACACCCACAGTAAATGATATGCCACATTTGTTTATAGGCTTGAAGTGAATTGATAGTGAGGAAAACAGGTAAGAGGAGGAGTGAGTGCAGCTACTGACCCGTGCTCAACTCGCAGTGCATTTGCATTCATTAGTTCAATCAGGGAGCCTTCCTCGCTCTCTCCATCATAAATGATAGATGTAGGAGGAGGCTGAATAGCCACAGAGACCCACAGAATAGATATATTTTACTGTATAAATTATTCATGTGACTTTCGAGCTGAAAAACAACGTCTGATGAGTTCTTGAGGAGGAGCTGGGATAAAGATTATGCAAATGTTGATCACCCATAATTGAGGATAATTGCAGTGCATATGTTTGTGAAGCTCTTAGCAGCCATTACCCCACTCCCAACTCAAATTGTGTTGTGGCACACGAGAGAGGTGACGCACTCAAAGGCACCTGTTCAAGGGGCATGACAGAGGAGCAACGCAAACGCACTGGACATGTCCACAAGGTTTGTGCCAGAAAAGAGCAGACAAGATAAACGTTTGAACTCAAAAAACGGGATTCTGACATTTTTTTTATGTCTCTACTTCAATACAATGGGGATCATAAATGTTTCAGAGGAGCCCTAATTGGTGCACTTTGATGTCCTCGTGTAGATGTTCTGTTCTTGCTGTCATCTGTCACACCCCAGCCCAAGGCTGTCTGATAGGAGGCGGGGTGCAGTCAAGCCGCGAGGTTCAACACTTACACGCGCAAGTGTGACAGCAACTGAATTAATACGTTACCAGCCTTAATCAACGGGGCTGCAGGAAATATCGGCATCTGTTAGGCGCAGGTGGACACAGTACGGCTGTCAATGAATTCTATGAAGATTCTCATAGCAGCGGCAGATGCTTCAGTTGTTTGTCTCATTTGGGTTTTGTCCTGTTCTGCCAAGAATTTTGCGGGAATTTGCATAAATATGTAATAAACTGTAATTAGAAAAATAGTTTACATTTTTCATTGTTTTATGAACATGATATACCTTAATATGAACAGTGTTGAAATTAGACAACAACATGCTGCTGTGGGGCTTCCTCTTGCAGAGGCAGAGCCATTGAAAGTATTTTATAATTTCCTACTAAATTGAAAATCTTGCTGAATAAAATGACCTTGCTGACCTTTTCCACCTTGTGTTTGTGGTCTAGATTTACCCATGCAAACAACAGGTGGCACCGGTATGAGCTTTTCTTCTTGTCACTCAGACGAATGCAGGTCAATTTCAAATGTTTGCTTATGTGTGACCTGCATCTGTCTTTTTCATGTCAGTGTAAACAGTAAAATTCACATTTTTTCCAATGCGATTCAGGCGTTGTTTATATGTAGATATAAATCCAATATTCATCCGAGCTACTGCAGTCTGAATGGTAAAGTTGCTTACACCCGACCTCCAGTTGCAGTTCGAACATCACTCCCTCAGTCTATCGAAGTGTGGAAGTGGTAAGTTTTGGGCTTCTTACTTCATCCTTTCTCCCCACGCCATTTGAAACGCTTTAAGTTTAGAATAAGTCAATTCAAGAGGCTCACTAGTTAGGTCTCGAGCTTGCTATGCTAGCGGCGGGCCATCTCTTATGTCCCTGCAGTGCTCCCGTAGCCTGCGCAATGTGGTGTAAACAAGGAATCATTAAAAACCGTATTTAGAAAGTCAGGTTTTCTATGCTCTAACTACAAAAATATTCTGCGTATTAATATTGAATCCTACTTCACGGAAATGCACTTATCACAGTCAGGTGTGTGACCAATTAACTGTGATTAACGAGGGATGACTGGATATGTTGTTGAAAGGCGCTTTTGGCCATGCGAGACTTGGATAAAGGTACTCTACAAATGTAGGCAAAAGTTCTTGTCATCCGAACATTATTTCAAAAGAGTGTCAGCGAAGCGGCTCACGACAATGTCCCACCACTCCTAGCACCGACATCCGCACACTCCTCAGAACAGACATCGCAGCACATTTTTCATGAACTGCTGTTCAAACGTGATTTAAAACAAATAAATACTTTTTGTCTTTTTTTGACTTTAAAGTTTTCCAAAAAAATTTTTTTTTTGGCTGGCTGGGAAAAAAATGAGTTGCAGGTGTCTTATTTGACATCAATGTGCACTGTTATTGTTTCATATAACAACGTAAAAGGAACACGTGCTGTGCGTAAAAGTGATAACAAGAAATAATCCTAAACAACAAACTTCCAACACTCCAGGTGATACTGTTCCACTCCTCTCATGCCACCAATCACGCACCGCTAACTAAAGCTCCATCTACTGGATCTCGTGGGTCACTGTCAACTTCCTGTTCACACTAGACACACGTAATAAAACCATCACCCCCACGGCCGCAGTTTCCATCGAATCAATGGTCTTAATATAGAAGTAAATAATGATTAAAATCCTAACTACTGAACCCGATAACACAAGGGGACCAGAGTGGCCCGAGGCACCACAACACTGAATAATACACAGCACAAATCAATATGTGCTTCCAAAGCAGACATGCCCAATTATCCCCTGTGCACTGCTAAGAGCTGAAGAATGACATAAGAGTTAACAAGGTCATATTAGACGTTGTATGTCCAAAGTCACAAACTGTTTGTCTCCTGCTGTATCCACCTGGATCAATTAAACAACAAGCCAGAAATCCAAGGATTGGATTAAACATACAGTGGATCAGTTCAGTCCTCCTGAAAATGCAAAACAAGCCATTCTTTGAGGTATCCATATTTGCATTACACAAAGTGGAAGCAGTGAGGAATCCAACCCTTTGTTCTCCATCCATCTATCAAACTACGCTCTAGTTGCAATCCAAGACGCCAGCTTGGAAAACGCTGTTTCACCGCCTTTTATTATTTGTCAAACCTCACCTTTCCATTCAGTGTCATGTTCTGGTTCGGGCTTTGGTTCTGGATCATAAAAAGACAGATCCTCTGAGCTGAATGTCGCCCTGCTTGCACAAATGATAAGCGTAATCCCCAAAGAACAACCACACACATTGAAAAAGTCCTTGTTCTGATGACTTTGTTGCGCTTTGTAGTATCCCCAGAAGATCTGTGAACCCCACAGAAACACAGCGAGCGCACAGAATAATCACGTTTTACAATATGTTTAGCACAACGTGAACAAAGACGTCTCCGCTATAATAAAGACATAGGACATAGTTTGAGATGGGTCTCATGGCAAAACTAATTCAAACTTCTAGGCGATATAAAAACTCAAGGAGAGGAACACAACATTAATGTATTCTGAATACATACACCGCAAATAGACTGCCTGCTTTGATTTCCATGGATCGCTGCGTCAGCTAAGGTACAAGAGATCAAATGTTTTCCACCGCAGAGTATGAAATAAATGCGTATTACTAATTAAAATAGGCAAGCAGCAAAGCAAGTAAATATGAACAGCCCTCGCAAATGCGTATTCATTTATATTCACTTATTTTCTGCAACAGATCGATGTTTAATTTAGAAAATGGACGTACATTCTGAAAATATATCTGTATTTTTTGGTGACATTGTGTGATTCTTTTTATGAAAGGGTGTAATAATAGTGTGTTGAGCGAGCAGCATGTTCAGAATACCGTCTCCCCGGTGCCAAAATGTTCCTGCCAAGATTAATATAAAAGATTTGAACGCAAGCCTGGATTTTTCATTGCCTTCACTGAAAATCAGCCCATTGTCCCATTGACAACCTGTAAGCATCTGCTGCTTTTGTTGAATTGAGGAAAAAAGACAAAAAGATGTACCGTTATCGTGTACATTACTCACCTTCTTGGTGCAGTACCTAAGAAGAGTACATTGAAAAAACGCTCACGTTGAGCGATCACGATACAGCGCATTTAAGTGGAGCAAAGCGGTCAACTGCTGACCATCTGCCACGGCCCAGCGAGCAGGAAATTAAACGTCAAAGCATTTTAGTCTGAATGTGTGCAAAAACACTCACTTTAGAATACAAATCAATGCATGAATGAAGGATAACAACCTTACAGACGTTTTTTAAAAAAGGTACTTTTTAAATACACAATGCTACCGGATGCTCACACAGCTGTTTTTAGTCATCACTATGCAGCCTGTTGCTGTGGAGGATTTGCAGGATTCCGTGGCAAACACAGTCAAACCTCGGTTTTCAAACACCACAGTTTTCGTCGGATTCAATTTTCAACAAAAATGTATGTCCAAATGTTGCCTCAGTTGTCGTACACTGTCTCGGTTATCATACAATAATGAACTGTTGTATTTTACCGTCACTGGCACATTGAATCTTGTGGTATTAATAAAGATGCAGACGGACTACTCCCAGCATTGCTTTTTTATTCAGCCATCTTGGATCCCACATCCAACACCAAATCTCGCTTGGTTTACACAATACTACGGGATGATGTTAGGCTCATTAATTTGGTCAACTTAAGAATGCTACACAAGCTAGTATGTTTGCCAACGTATCACTCGAGTGCCCAAAGAAAGAATCAGTCAGGTCGTGTTATTGAAACACTGCGTGGGTCCAACTATTCGTAATGTGTCTTTATTACAAAATATGCCTGTTAGCTTGCTCTCAACTCCCACCCGGACGTCATTGTCCCCCAGATCCATCGCCCCTCTCGGCCGGTTGACTTTGTAGTTCTTTGCTAACTAACACAGTTACACCACAAGCCTCCATTTTCTCACTGAGTATGGTTGCTCACCTCACCTGGAACTTATTTCATCGTAAAACACAGCGTTTTCACCAAGTCTAAGCATGGACTTTCCACTGGCACGCACATGTTGCTGGGAAACAGTCCAGTTAAAACATACTGCAAAAATAATTTGTAGAATTACAGCAAAATTCTCAGTAGGAGATGTTGGACTGTGAGATAGAAGTGCACTGAAAGCTAACAGAAAAAAAGAAGCATAATTTGATATTCAGCCTGCTGCACTTATTTTGGATGTTGAACATTTTTAGGCTCTCTAAAAGTCCGGGTACTGAGAAAATCATCATGCATTGACAAGTCACTCCCTCCTTAATGATTTAGCATGCAGTCTGCAGCAGAGGGTAGAGTATGAACTCTTTAAAATTTCAGTTAACTGCACCGAGATTTGAAAAAGTCAGGACCTCTTAAAGACAGTGACTACCGATCAATATTTTCAGAGAACCGGACTTTACGTACAGTTGCTACGCAGACATGACAAATCTGATCTGTTTTTATTGGAGAGGAATTAAACAAAATTTCAATAGAAGATGAGTTTTAAGTAGGCAACAGGCCATTTGATGTGATTGACCCTGCCAATTTCAAAGGTGCCAGATGTGGTAAACATGAAAAATGATCAGAAACGTTCTATTGTAGAACATTTTGTATTCCACTGCTAAAATAATGGAAGCAGAGGGCCAATTAATCAAGTACTTGTTTACCATCCTCAAGGCCCTCTGCATTCATTAGTCTACCCAAGCAGTGCTCTACGGAGATGGAGACAACCACAGGAGAGGGGATCCATCCACATGCTATGGGTGCCATCCAGAGACGTACACACATCACATTTCCGTCCCCATAACACAGTAAGTGCTTCATTACCATTTTAAATGGCTTCTTTTGTTTCTGCTAATGAACGGCATCAGCAGCATTGCTAAAAAGTAAACTGTAGTCATGCCTTCAGCACCAGTGTCCAATCACCTGGTTCTAAATGCTAATGATGCAGAGGATTTGTATTCATGTAGAAGTGTTCACACTGAGCCTGAAGGGAGAATCCAGTTCAGCAACATAATGCATGTTTGTACAGCAAGGTAATCAAAGCTTTTGTGTTTCCTCCAATGATTAATGGACCTATTAATCCAGTGAATATTTATTTGAATGCTTGCAAAATGAATAAAACGCGCACGGATCTAGGGACTGAAATTGGAGAGAAATCTTACCAAATCCAAACAATTGCAAGGATGTAATGAGTAAAGAGAGCAATATTCAAAGCATGAAAGGCTGTTCTTTTTCTTCAGAGCAAGAAATGAAATGCTTCATTCTTGTGTCTGGGCCAGTTGCATTGATGATAATTTACCACAGCCCATTTCCCCACTTAGCCATCGAAGCAGCACAAAAGGCAGAAAAGGAAAAAGTGCAAATTACCAAGAAGTACATTGGGTGCAGTGAGAAACTGACGGTCAAAGCAGCTACTTCGCACTTTAATAAGTTCCTATTTCTTTTGACTAAACAGTATAGCCTAAAGTCTTTGTGTGAATAATGAATAATTCAAGTTGGAAGTGAGTGGGATCAGTTCCTTGCATGCAGCAGATTAGCCACTGGTGGCCCCTTGACAGATGGAGGCCTTTGAGCCTGATGCAACACAGACCCAACAGAGTATCAGGTGTCACCTCATTACACACTTCATAGACTTTTTCCAAGTTTCATTGTTATCTGATTGGGAGAACTGCTGCTTGTGGTATTGAATTACATCAGAAAGTGATACATTAGTGAAGTCAATTACGTACGTGTATCGGTTGTCTTTCATTTTGTTTTGTTTTTCTGGTTCAACTTCACTTGGAAAGCCAATCTTGTTCCAAAATATAATTTCCTTTAATAAATAGTCATTTTCCGGACGATGCTTAACCGCGCCACTGTTTCCACAGAAAGATAAAAAAGGAGTTACCTATTATACGCTAGTGTGTGTAGGCTCTCAGTCGTACAGGAGTTGTCCATCGAGGAAAAGGCTTCTTGAGACGTCATGTGTACTTCTGTGAAGAAGGTGTCGGACGTTTCGCTCCTCATCCGAAGAGCTTCGTTAACACCTCCGATAAAAGGGAAGTGTCGCTCCCTGAATTGGGTATGAACGACTCTGATACTGGCTCGTTAGCAGAACAGCCAGAACAATAGATGCTAACGAGCCAGTATCAGAGTCGTTCATACCCAATTCAGGGAGCGACACTTCCCTTTTATCGGAGGTGTTAATAGCAGGATAGGATTATACCACTAATCCGCCCAGGCTTAGTGTAAGGAACCAATAGGAGGAGGGTGTTGGCACACCAATTCCGCCCACTCTTACTGTATTTAAGGCCTAAGCTACCACCACTTATTAGTTCGCTGACGAAGCTCTTCGGATGAGGAGCGAAACGTCCGACACCTTCTTCACAGAAGTACAGATGACGTTTCAAGAAGCCTTTTCCTCTATTATACGCTACTTACTAGTTTATCCTTTCCACTGAAAGTTGGTGCCATTTTGTGTAATCGTCATTTCATCAATATAATATAGGTAGGGGATTTTATTTAAATGGGGATAGAAAGACTCTCTTTTCATAAGACAGATTGACGAATTTTAGGCGTTTAAATGCAATTACTGAGTCATACTGTCTTTTTTGCCACGAGGCAGGGACATTTTTATATGGACACTGGCTACTCTTGTTTGTTCTCATATGCTAGATAATCTACTTTCTCTATCTGTATCTACTTTTAAGAACACTGATGTATAGTGAACAACAGTAAAATAGCGCCTATTTAAAAAGACACAGCTAAGAATGCACGTAATGGGAAACACTTATTCCGCCTATAAAGCCTCCTGAAAAAAACTCCAAAAAGTGCCAACAACGCTCCCTTTACATATACTGTGATGTGCATATTAACCAAGCTACAGCATCATTGCTATTATCATTATTAACATTGTTATGTCGATTGAAGGACGTTACTGGTGTATTGACACCTTGCCATAGCTCACCGGCTAGCTAATAGAGTCACCACACACTCGCCGTTCACAATTCCTCAGGCCGTTACCAAAAGGTAACGCTACATGTTGGAGCTGTCGCCACTGCTGCTGTGTTTTCAGTTTTGAGTTTGGAAAAGTTAATGCTAGGTGTAGGCGTTGGCTTCTGTGTTGCCATGTCAAATCAATGCGCCCAGGAAGAAAATTCCGGTAATGCTTAAAAGGACCAAAATACAGCAAAATACTGTAAAGTGTGACATGTTATCATGATTGTATCTGTGACTACAATCTCACAGCATGGACATAAAACCATAAAACCCTGTTGGAGGTTTTTGGAGGTGTTTTAATAGCGGTCTTTGTAGGCGGCATAGGTGTGTCCCTTACATGCAGTAATGAGCTGTCTATTTTTATCTGTTTTTATATCTTTAGAACTCACAGAAAAGAGAAAGATGTGTGGACCATGGGCAACATTCCAAAAAAAGGAGCAATCTTCCTTTAAGGAACAAAACACTGATGGTCCAAATGATGCCACAAAATTAAGCCTTTTTGTCATCTTTAACTTGGTATTAATCAAAGCCATGACTTAAAATCAACAGCAACTCTTTAAAGACTCTTATCTTTGACGCTAATGAAAGACGTGCATGGGAAAAGACGAGTAACACCAGATCCATCACCGAGAAATCTGCAGTCCTCCGACTGAACCAGCTGGTAAACTGTAAATGACCCTTGGAGGATGACAGCGGGTAAGTCGAGAACAATATTGCCGCTGTTTACCTGCTTGTCCTTCTTAGCCGAGTCAAGCTGTGAGTTGCCACTGGCAGCCTGACTGACAAAGGCCCTGCAGCGTGTGTTTGGGGGGTGGGAGGTGAGGTGTGCTGGGGCTGAGCGATGGATGCCCTATCCATCATAGTGGGCCTAGCTGTTGGGCTTGGGGGCCGACACGGTGGTGAGGGAGAGGTGGTCAGTGAGGAGTCAGCAACTCTTTTGACTACTCCAGATCCATCATCCAGATGAGAGCAGTCCTGAATCTTTCTATGTGTTGACAGCCATCAGAATGGCTTCTTCCTCTGTGGGTAAAGAACAATGTGCTGACCAGGAAGGAAAAAAAAACAACAAAAGTTCTAAGTACAGTAGGATGACCATGGGTTTATCAGTTGGAGGATTTGGTGGAATCAATGTTATCTCCGTGACGTTGGGACAATGGGTTGCCAGCTCAGTTGAGAAATGTAAATAGCCCAAACGAGATATGGTTCAAATTTTAATTAGAAGATAAAGAGGGTCCTGATACTGGTGTTAATTCACTTAAAGCAGCTGTGCATATTAGTGCATATGCAGACAAGAAAGTGATGACTCCAAGCGGAGGATACCCAAGAGTATTACCTATTTATAGCAGACGTAGGCTGCATTATGGCACACCACTACAGAAAGCAACATGTGTGTAAAAAGAGAAAGATTTAGCTGAAGAACGGGAGCTGGAGGACATAGACAGTCAAAGGCAGTGGAACGGTAGTGTCACACTGTGAAATATATTACCAACTGACTAGTACAGAAGTATCTGTGATAACTTCAATGAGTCTCACTCATCTTTGCAGAATTGTTGTAATTCAGTCACATTGGAGGGTTTTCCATCCTCAACTGCCTTTTTAAGGTCATGCCACAGCACCTCGATAGGATTCAGGTAGGACTTTGACTAGACCACTCCAAAGTCTTTATTTTGTTTTTCTCAGCCATTCAGAGGTGGACTTGCTGGTGTGTTTAGGCTCATTGTCCTTCTGCAGAACCCAAGGTGGTTTCAGTTTGAGGTCACAAACAGATGGCCGGACAATCTCCTTCAGGATTTTGGTAGACAGCCAAATTCATGATTCCATTTATCACTGCAAGTCTTCCAGGTCCTGAAGCAGCAAAAAAGCCTTAGACCACCACACTACTACCACCACATTTTACTGTTGGTATGATGTTCTTTTTCTGAAATGCGACATTACCTTTACGCCAGAGGTAATGGGACATAAACCTTCCAAAAAGTTCAACTTTGGTCTCGTATTTTCCCAAAGGTCGTGGGGATCAGGATCATCAAGATGTTTTGTGGGCAAAATTGAGACAAGCCTTAATGTTGTTTTTGTTCAGCAGTGGTTTTCGTCTTGGAACTCGACCATGCAGGCCGTTTTTGCCCAGTGTCTTTCTTACGGTGGAGTCATGAACACTGATCTTAACTGAGGCAAGTGAGGCCTGCAGTTCTTTGGATGTTGTTGTGGGGTTTTTTGTGACCTCTTGGATGAGTTGTTGCTGCGCTCTTGGGGTAATTTTGGTTGGTTGAAAGTCAACCACTGTTCCATGTTTCCGCCATTTGTGGATGATGGCTCTCACTGTGATTGGCTGGTGTCCCAAAGCTTTAAAGATGGCTTTATAACCTTTTCCAGACTTATAGATATCAATTAATTTCAGTTACAGTATGTTTTGCTTTTTCCACTCAGGGCCATGTAGGTTTGCATTTTTTTTCTCCCTTGATAAAAAGTTTCATTTAAATACTGCATTATGTGTTCAGCTGTGTTGTCATATTTAAGTTAGTTTGATGATCTGAAACATTTAAGTGGGACATACAAAAAAAAATGAAATCATGAAGGGAGCAAACACTTTATCACACCACTGTATATATGTGTGTGTGTGTGTGTGTGTGTGTGTGTGTGTGTGTGTGTGTTGTGTGGTGAGTATGACGTATGACACCCTAATCATATAGTTGTCTTACTATCCACATTTCATTCCAATTACACACCATGTCAAATATCCATTACTGCTTTACCTCTGCCAAAAGCAAGTCTCCCGCTCTTCCTTTAAGTAAGGCCTTTCCAAATAGACTATATAACTAACCATAGAGTCCAGTTAATGATATTGGGCATAAACACAAGCGCCTATAAGTTCATTTCCATGTTAACATATCAAAGTGTTTTCCTGTCTACTGACAGTTATTCCCGGAGCTGGATATCTCTGTGGAGGATTAACGTGGCTTTGGGAATTACTAATGGCTACAGGGCCAAAAAGAGGGCAACATACAGTACTTATCAACTGAGCAGTGTTGTTTAATGCTTCAGTGGTATTGAAAAGCAAGCTGTCAACCAGGGTGTCAATGATTTCCAGAAGTCAGTGTGCCAGTGCTTTGTGAAATTAACTGCCTTTTTTCATTTTTGTGGCCATTACCAACTGTTTCCACCACAGACGTTAGGCCATTGCTACACATATAATTCATAACACAATGAATTCATAATACAATACATAACACAGCTCCCAGATCGACACCGGTGTTCACCAGAAAGCTGAATGAAGTCATTCAAACACAGCAGTGCCTCGGTTTCCGTGATTAGTTTGTTTCAAAAGGGCTGACGAAAACCGAAACAAGGCAATTTTTCTAGTAAGAAATTTACAGTACAGTACAGTACAGGGCAAACAGATGAGTTTTTTACGTGCAATACTATACAAACCCAATACTGTGTACAAAAACTGATGCAAACTTTTGGCAAAAATTATCAACAAAAAAACAAATCACACCAAAACGGGAATTTGACTGTACTTAGCATTGACAAGTCACCAAACTAAATGACTTCTCCCCCCGGCGAGTGAGAGCTTTTCTTCCTGTCAATCACACACACAGCAGTGACTTGGAGATGCAGCTGTGACAAAGAAACATACTCAAGAAATGTCTCAAAGGTTGGTCAAGTCAGCAAAGAACAGAGGAGTCATGCTGCCAATTCATTTTAACTAAATGGTGACCAATGAAGCAGGGTCATCAAACTATTCCCGAGCAGTTAGGCAGTATATTATATTTAATTATATATATATTTGCCTTGTGCTACAAAAGTGATTTTTTTTTTTCCACTGAGAAATATTAATTGTATGTCTAAATAAGCATTTTGAAAAAGAGGTTCACCTTATCGTCGGGAGAATACAGAATTTTTGGATATAAAACTTGAGGTACTGTATGTCCTGGAAATAAAAGCCCTAAACACTGATCTGACTGAGACTGGCAGATGAATACCCAATACAAGACAATCCAATATATTGAAATTAGTATGTCAACAATCCCTAAAAAGAGCAGCATTCTTGATCTTCACCTATTGTGTGAGCGGTTCAGAAGGCACTGCAGATGCTGGTACAGACAGGTGCAGTATTTCAGAGCTCCTCCTCTGCAATAGAGAGACCCCCGAGAATAAAATCATAGTATCACTGTAATATGACAAGGAGCAAATATGGAAGCCCGCAGTCATACTACTCATCCGCGGAGTAAAAGAGAGAACGGGAGGAACAATGACGAATGAATCATCGCCACGCACGTGACACCGGGTGATC